>NW_028258463.1:7500000-10000000 GCF_053883595.1 Heterocephalus glaber
AGGACCTCACTATGTAGTCCAGGCTGAGCTCGAACTCACAGCAATCATCCTGCCTCAGCCTCCAGAGTGCTAAGATGACAGCCATGCACCACCATGAACACTGTCCTCTTTTTTTTTTTTTTTTGTTACCAGGGATCGAACTCAGGTCCTTGTGCTTGCGCAGCAGGCAGCGAAACTACTGAGCTAAATCTCTGGCCACCCCCCCCTTTTTAAAGGAGGACAGGGCTTATTTGGCTCACAGTTTGTGGAGGTTTCAGTCCATAATCAGCTAGCTCCAAGACAGGGTGGCAGAGGCATCAAAGAGGAGAAACAAGATGGTGCACCCAAGGCAGCAAAGGTTACAAGGGGCGCTGTCCTCTTGTTCTGAACACAGCTCAGTAGCGCTGTACCTTCCATCCTCTGCCCCAGGAAGCAGCCACACAGATTCTAATACCGGATTACCCTTGTGTCCTTGTGTTTGGGTCTAATTGTCACCCATACTGACCGAGTCATCCTCCCCACCAGCACCTGCAGCTTCTTTAGGGTCACCAGCCCTGTGTCTCAGGCCATGGCCTTTATGCCATCATACCCGGGAATATCAGGACCACCGCGTGGACCTGAAATACTTTTTTTGTTTGTTGCACACAGTGTATTTAACAATATGATATAAGGAATGAGTTGGTAAACTGGGCATATTGGTGCATGCCTATAATCCTAGCACTCGGGAGGGTGAGGCAGGAGGATCACTGAGAGTTGGAAGCCAGCCTGAACTACATAGCAAGACCTTGTCAATTAAAAACAAACAAACAATCCCCAGCACCAACCCCCCCCCAAAAAAAACCCAAAAAAGACCCCAACAAACAAACAAACAAACATGAAACTTTCGGCAATGCCAGATAATCATCGCAGAATGGAATGCTTATTAAGTATACATTCCAGGGGCCGGGGATTTAGCTCAGTGGTTTCACCGCCTGCTGTGCAAGCGCAAGGACCCGAGTTCGATCCCCCCAAAAAAAAAAAAAATCCATTCCGTTCCTAAACCCAAAGTCTCCATGTAGCACTGGGCCCCAGTTCTCCTCAGAACCCCAGACAGGTTAAGAACTGGTTTCCATGGCGTCTCAGCTCTGTCTGCCCTGGGGCTGGGCCCACGTGTAGCAGGGCAGAGAGTATGGGAGCTGCTTCTGGTCACGTGACGGCAGGCTCCTTCCCAGCACCCCCTGGGGCACAGGCCTGGGTGACCAGGTCACAAGACCACCAGCGCTGCTTGGGCCAGTTTCCTCATACTCAGAGCCCTCATCCATGGCCAGGCACCACCCTGGCAGCTCCCACCTCCTCTCGGGCCACAGGGCCAAGGAACAAAACAACCTCCCACTCGGGAGGGCGCCAGAGGGAGGGTGCTGTTGCCTGTAATCTGAGTCCCCTGGGGACACCCACAGCCGAGCTTATGGAGCAGTCAGTCCAGAGGCTCCAAGGAAGGACACAGAGCCAGGCGACGTTGCAGAAACCTGGGGACCCAGCATTCAGGAGGGATTTGGCGGGGCATCTGGTGCAGGTGCGGTGCTCGGGACTCAGTCACTGCCAAAGCCTGAACTTCTGACCACGCCCATTCACCTGACAGGTACTGGACCTGTGTCCCATTCTTCAGCCTCAGACAAAGTTGTGTGACTGAAAACTATGGTGAAAGTTTAAATTTTCAAACATTGATTACAGTAAAAGACACATGGCCGGGCCAGGGATTTAGCTCAGTGGTTCTGCCACCTGCCTTGCAAGCACAAGGTCCCAAGTTTGATTCCCGATACCAAAAAAAAAAGGTTTGATACAACTGTGTTGGGAATGGACAGATGTTGGCCGCCAAAGGGGTGGATTGTAACAGATATTTATTTTTTGGGTTTGTTTGTTCATTTGTTTTGAGACAGGGTCTCACTATGTCTTTCAGGCTGACTTTGAACTCACTATGGAGCCAAGGCTGGGCTCGAACTCATGGAGATCCTCCTGCCTCTGCCTCCCCACATGGTGGCATTACAAGTGGGTGCCACCACGCCTGGCCTGTAATGGACATTTGGCTTGGGGATTGTTTTGCTTTATGTCTTGCAGCACTAGGGATTGAACCTAGTCCATATGCCCTAAACCCATAGCCTTTTTCTGTTTTTTGCTTTGAGACAGGGTCTTTCTAAGTCACTAAGTTGCCCGGCAGGGCTTGACTTGCATTTCCTCCTAGAGTGCTGGGTTACGGCTGCAGCTGCCAGGCTTCACTGTCCCTCCTGGTGACGATCCCAGGCAAAAGCCATGAAGTACATTGGCCCTCAGAACAGGGAATAGGTAGCCTCAGAATACCAAGTTTTGGAAGCTCTGTGAACAGTTGTGTGGTAAAACACTTGATCTAACTTCTGCCTGGTAAAACATCTCATCAAGTTGCTGACGCTGGGAACTGGAAGATCAAAAACATTCCCCATTCTGTCCCATCACTGAGGGAGCTCTAGGAAGGACGATGGGAACTGGTAAGAGTAACAGTGATGAAACACCTGGAGAGCCAGGCATGGTGACACACGCCTGTGATCACAGCACTCAGGAGGCTGAGGCAGGAGGATCGCCACAAGTTCCACACCAGCCTGACTACATGGTAAAGCCTGTCTCAAGGAAGGAAAAAACCAACAAGCAAAACACCCCGAGAAACAGATGTGCTCATCACAAGGCCGGACAGCTTGCAAACAGTTGAGAAGAATATGTGAGCAGGGCAGGCATTCCAGAAAAATTGAAATGAAGAGTATTTCCTACCCTATGAAAGATGTGGCCATCAAACCCAGAAAAAAAAAAAAAGGAAGAAAAACAGGAAAAAAAACCACCCCAAAATAAAAACCGGAAATACAAAAGACATTTATTTAGCTCACAGTTCTGGAGATTCCAAATCCAAGAACCAGCACCTGCAAGGTTCAGCTTCTGAGTGGTGTACAGGTGGGAATGCAGGTGGGAGAGAGAGGCAAGGTCTGAAAACAAGAGACCAGAGTAGAGCGGGCCCTTCCCAGTGTATCCCCAGGGCACCGCAGTAGGACCTTCTTATTTTCATTTTTGTTGTTTGTTTGCCTTTTGAGACAGGGTCTTACTATATAGCCCAGGCTGGCCTCGAACTCACAGAAATCCTCCTGCCTCAGCCTCTCAGTGCTGGGATCAGAGGCACGTGCCACCACATCATCTTGGGACAGAGACTTAAGAGACTGGAGGGGATTCAGGCCGAGCGTGTAGATCTCCTCAGCCAGCCATGAGGGCTCCCTGCCTGGCCGACCCTGTTGTCCCACAGAAGCCTGGCCAGCCTTCTGCCGAACACCGCCTCTGATGAGCCTGGAGAGCCGCGGGAGAGAACAGTGAGTGAGGCTCTCGGCTCCTGGCGCTGTCTGAAATCAGATGCACAGCAAGCGCTGTTTTCGGAGAGCAGTCTTGGACAGCGCCCAAGTCTGGACTGGAAAGGAATAGCGATGGAAAATTAGACCCAACTCCAACTTTGTAAAGGCAGGAAGCAGGCTGAGCCAGCTTCTTAGCCACTGGGGGTTTTCCTCACTGTCCTCTTCAAGTGACCAGAGTCAGGCGTGGTGCCACACACCTGTCACCCTGATATAGGGGGAAGGGATGTAACTCCCAAACCTGCTAAGTATCTGAAACGTGAGGTCATGTTCTCTAAAATTGAAGAATGAATTCTAGGAACAACGGAGGTTAAGCGCAGGAAAATTTATTGGGAGAAAGAGAGCTTCTAAGAGAGAAGGAAGGGGGACCAGAAAGTGGGTTGCCCGCCCACCCCACTTTTCAAAGGTGTTTTATACAGCAAAGCCATGTGGCGAGGCGGGTACAAAGCGGGGGGGGGGTGGCATAACTGTAAGACCCAGTGGAAATTTACAAGGTGGGCATGAGGCGGGGCAAAACCATGACCAACCAATAAGATCACAAGTACAGTCACCCAGGTAATATTGATTAAATGGGGATCAAATAGGAAGACAAGTCACACACAAGGAATTTCCCATTTAGAATATCAATTACAAGGGCTGGGGATTTAGCTCAGTGGTCTGCCGCCTGCTGCGCAAGCAGAAGGACCCGAGTTTGATCCCTGGTACCAAAAAAAAAGAATCTCAATTACTGCTCTCTATCTCTAGGGGAAGTAGTACTTCTTTTCCTTTCTATAATGCTAACCAGTGCGTGTGCCTCAATTGTTCTCCATGTTGGTTCCTTGCTGTGTTGGCTCCTGGAGGGCTGGCGCCTTAAGGGAGGCCCTGTCTACCTGCCAACAAGATATCTAATTAACTTACCTATCTATAATATTCCCAGTACTCCGGAGGCTGAGGCAGGAGGATCCCTGTGAGTTCGAGACCAGCCTGGGCCACAGAGTGCGTTCAAGGTCAGACTGAACTGCACAGTGAGACCTTGTTTCAAAAAACCAAAAGCAAAGAGAAAGAGAGAGAAAAGAAATAAGCTAACGAGAAACAGAAATGGAGGGTCAGGGATTTAGCTCAGGGGATCGGCCACCTGCCTCACATGAGCAAGGTCCGGAGTTCGATCTCCAGTATCAACACTAAATGCACCAGTCACCTGTGTCCTTGCAATTTGCCCTCTGCTCGCAGGAGTGGAGCTCCCTGGGGACATTGTGATTGGCCAAGTTCACCGAAGTTCACCTCCCAGTCCCTGTGTAAGGTACCTACCCATCGCCTCCTTTTCCTCAGGCATTCCAAGTTCCAAAGCAAAGCCCCGGCTGAAGCGTTCTAGTTTTTTCTCCTTTTCTGCACCAGGGAGCGAGCTGAGGGTCCTCACCCTGAGCTGTTCCCAGCCCTTTTCTCCCAGAGTCGCCAGATAGGACCTGGCCCCCTCTGCTCCGGAATTCCAGCTGGGTACCACTATGCCCAGGTGGAATGATCTGTTTTAGCTTTTTTGGAACCTAGATTATCTGATGCCCTTTGGAGCTCCCTCCTCAGTCTCATTCACTTGCTGGGAAGTGAAATATTTGTTTTAAGAAAATAGAGGGCCTGGCCACAGCAGGTCACCCACGGTCCAGGAGGAGGGAAAGAGCCGGCTCAGTGCCAGGCGCCCTGTGCCACACCTGCCATCCTTCCGCATCATGCCTGTGGTCCCAGCACTTGGGAGGCTGAGGCAAGAGGGTTCCCACAAGTCCAAGGCCAGCTTGGGCTACACAGCGAGACCCTGTCTCTGGGGCTTTCTTTTTCAGGGCTAGGAACAACCCAGGCAGAAGCTCAGCCACTGAGCTGCATCCCCAACCCCAAGACGGGGACCAGAGGTCGACAGTACCTTCACTTCCACCAGCTGTGCCTCAAGGACCTGGGCCTCTCCCCACCTACTTTCATCTCCCTGGCCTTGGCTTTGAGCCACAGGCAGCCTGACCTCCATCCTGGGTACATTCTCACTGCAGTCACAGCCTCGGAAATGTCCCCAAGGACCCCCTCCTAATGCTGACACTTTTGGGCCACTCCCCATCCCAGTGTGGCCGGACCCAGGGACTCGCTTCCTTCAAGTGGAAAGAACACAGCGAGGGGAGGGTTCCCGCTCCTGGGTTTGGCTGCACAGGTCTGACTTCCTGCTCCCTTTGTCCTGGATTGCTCACCCGATGAAAGCCAGCTGCTAGAACTGGTGTGCTGGTACAAAGGTAATCCTGCATTCGGGGACTGAGGCAGGAGGACTGTAAATTTGAGCCTGGCCTGGGCCACTCAGCAAGTCCCAGCCTCAAAATAAAAATAAACAAGTGCTAGGGATGTGGCTCAGGGTGAAGGTCCTTGGTTCAATCTTCAGTACAAAGAGAAAGAGAGAAAGAAGAAAGAGAAAGAAAGAGAGAGAGAAAGAAAGGGAGAAAGAAAGAGAGAAAGAAAAGAAAGAGGGACTATATGGCCATCAACAGATGAATGGATAAAGGAAACTCGCATGTGGTGTTTCTACACAGTGGAGTACTACTCTGCCATAAAAAATAAATGAGTCATTTTTAGGAAAATGGATGCACCTTGAGACCGTAATGGGTTTTTTTGTGTGTTTTTTTGTACTGGGGATCAAACTTGGGACTTTGTGCTTGCGAGGCAGGCGGCAGAACCACTGAGCTACATCCCTGGCCCTTGAGACCATTATGTTAAATGAAATAAATTGGACACACCAGCTTAAAAATCACATGGTTTCTCAAGGCTAGGAGACATCTGCATCCTGAAGAGCATTTTATAACTTCATGTTATATGATGACAAGGTTTTTCCTTAAAGTTGAGTAATTGACTTTTATGGTCCAAATGATTAACCTGTAAATAATAAATAAATTTATTAAAAAAAAATTACCTTTGCGACTTCTCCTTAAAATGTAACATTGCAGCTGTTAGCCAGAGAATATATTACAAAATTTTTAGATCACATATCAGAAACAAAATGTTTCTATTTGTATTATAAAAGAAATGTAATTTTGCTGTTAATTCTTGTACTTTTTATTGAAAATGTTTATGTTTTTAAAATTTCTTATGAAGCCATTTGCAGATCACATACTTAATTTAATAAAATACTTTAGTCACAAAATCACATGGTTTCCCTCATATGAGAAATCCAAAGGGTAAATAAATTAAAGAGCAAAATTTTTAATTTATTTATTTTTGGTTTTTTGAGTCAGGGTCTTGCTATATAGCCCAGGCTGGCCTCAAATTTGCAGAGATCCTCCTGCCTCAGCCTCCCAAGTGCTGGGATTACAGGTGTGCACCACCATGCCCAGCAAAATTTTTTTTAAAAAAAGAGCAAAAGTGCCCAGGGCTGGGGATTTAGCTCAGTGGCACCGCACCTGCCTTGCAAGTGAAAGGTCCTGAGTTTGATCCCCGGTACAAAAAAAAGTGTGTACTTCAGCAGCACATACACTGAAATTGGAAGATTAGCATGACCTCTGGGGTAAGTAAGGCTGACATGTGAACTCGTGAAGTGTTTCATATATACAAAATAAAAATAAAAACATAAAAAAGAGCAAAATAAAGGGTGGATAATAGGAAATGGGAAGATAGGTCTTTTGCAAATGGGGAGGGATCAAAGATGGAAGGAGGGGCCGGGGATTTAGCTCAGTGGTTTCACAGCGCAAGCACAAGGACTCGAGTTCGATCCCTAGAACCAAAAAAAAAAAAAAAGATGGAAGGAGCAGGAAAGAAGGGGAAGAAAAAGGATTAAGGAGTGTTAGGCACATGCAACAGCTCCCCAGAGGAACAGGAACGTGAGCATTATCTACCGCAAACACGGACTGCTACAGAAACGTTTTTAAAGAGTCAGGCGTGGTGGTACACACCTGTAATCCCCACACTCGGGAGGCTGCGGCAGGAGGATTGCTGTGAGTTCAAGGCCATCCTGGAATACAGGGACATCCTGTAAAAAAAATAATAAAAGGAAAAGGGGGATCTGGGGATTTAGCTCAGTGGTTCTGCCGCCTTGTAAGTGCGAGGACCGGAGTTCGATCCCATGTACCCCTCAAAAAGAAAGAAAGAAAGAAAGAAAGAAAGAAAGAAAGAAAGAAAGAAAGAAAGAGAAACCAACTGTAATAAAGAGAAGGGATAGTTGTATCTTTTCTGGGCGGGCTGGGATGTAGCTCAGGGGCACAGCGCCTGTGTTCAATCCCTGGTACCACAAAAACAAAAGGAAACAAAAAACACTGGTCATCGTGTCTTTTCTGGGAATGGGAGGTGTCCCAGGAATTCCTGCTCCTTTTATGGTTCTCTGTAGCCATCCTTATGGAAATTGCCAGCCAGGGACTTGGGCGCAGCTCCAGCCTCCAGGGCCCCGGAGGCCGGGCGGCTGGGCGGGCCTTGTCCTCCGGCTGGAACTCCCCCTTCTCTTGCGTTAGTTCCTTGGCTTGTGTAGACAGACGCCAGAGCAGAAAAGGGTCAGGGAGTTGGCGCCAGTCACTCCCCACGTACTCTGGTTCCGCAGGCGGCGGAACCACTGTGCTAAATCCCCCGCCCTCATTTTTGTTTTGAGGCAGGGTCTCACTATGTAGCCCAAGCTGGCCTTGAACTCTCGGGCGATCCTCCTGCTTCAGCCTCTGGGGAGCCCTGGTGTGTGGTCTGAACCTTTGATTTCTTTTTTGTTTTTTGTGGTGTTGGGGATGGGCTTTATGCATACAAGTTCTCTACCACTGATCTACATTCCCAGCCCTTTTAATTTTTTTTAAATTTATTTTTATTACTCCGTGTTCACAGTACATAACGTTCACATTCCCTGTGCGGGCCTGGTGCATGGACAGAACACATTTTAATTCCTTTTTCATCCCTTTTCCCTGCCCTTCCTCCCCTCTGCATCTCTCGATTCCCATTTGATAAAGATCTATCTCCCTACTTCCTAACATCTGTTTTTTATTTCGCTCTTTGTTTATACTTCACTTAACATTATGGTCTCAAGGGCTGGGGATTTAGCTCAGTGGTTCTACAACTGCCTGGCAAGAGTGAGGTCCTGAGTTCGATTTCTGGTACCAAAAAAATCGTTATGGTCTCAAGGTGCATCCATTTTCCTACAAATGACTCAAGTTCATCCTTCTTTATGGCAGAGTAGTGCTCCACTGTGTGTAATACTATCTTTTCTTTTACCATTCATCTGTTGATGGACATATAGACCACTTTTGAGATTTAGCTGTTATGAGTTGTGCTGCTGTAAACATGGGTTATGCATGGATCGCTGTAATGTGATGTCTTTAACTCTTTCTGGAAGATTCCTAGAAGGGGAAAAACGGGACTGAATGGAATTTCTTTGAGTTTTTGAGGACTCTCCACACTGGTCTCCATGGTGGTTGTACTAATTTACATTCTCACCAACAGTGTAGACAGTTTCCTCCCCTCCCCCCGAGTCTGGCCAGTATTTGTTATTATTAGATTTCTTTCTTCCTTTTTTTTGTACCAGGGAACTCGGGTCCTTGTGCTTGCGAGGCAGGTGGCAGAACCACTGAACTAAATCCCCAGCCCCTCCGCATCCCCCTCTTTATTTCTTCTGGGGTTTTTGTTGTTGTTGTTTTGGGATTGTTTTGTTTTGTTTGAGACAAGTCTCACTGTGCATTTCAGGGTGGCCTTGAACTCACTGTGTAGCCCAGGGTAGCCTCAAACTCACTGGGCTCCTCCTACCTCAGCCTCCCCAGTGCTAGGACCACAGGCGTGTGCCACCACGCCCAGTTAGTAGAACATTTCTTTGTGTATTTATTGGCCATTTGCACTTCTTTTTCTGAGAAAGGACTGTTCATCTCTCCTGCCCATTTTTTGGACTGTGCCTTTTATTTTGGGGCTGTCTAATTTTTTTGAGTTTTCCATGTATTCTACCTACCAGCCCTCTGTCTGAGCAATACCCAGCCCTTTAAAAAATTCTACTTTTAGACAAGGTCTTGCACAAGGTTCTCCACCGTGCCTGGCCACTTTCTTTCTTTTCCTCCTGTTTGGCCTGAGATATATTTACCTTGGCCAGCATCCAGGCTTTTATTCCAGGGAATTTACTACCTGAATAGTTTTTACAGCTGAATAGTTTCCTGGATCCAAATCTCCCTGACATCTGGCGGTGCCAGCAGCACTACGCAGCCAGCCATGATCATCCATGAGTGGGCACTTGTGTGCCCAGGGCCCAGGGTCTCAGGGACTTGTTTTATTGGGCAGCAGAAACCTGTTCTGGGGAGGGGACTCTTGTTTTCCACGTCCCATCCCCTGACTGTGCCAGCCTGAAGCCACCCTGGCCTCTCCTCCCAAGGACTCCCGTCATCAGCCAGTGGACGCACCAGGCTGGCTCAAGTGAGTCCTGCTCCTTCTCTGACAGGGCAGCTGGCGTGACCTCCTTCTCTGTGGCTGAGGAGCCCCCTCGGTTTCATTGGGCTCTTCCCACATGTCCCTCTGAAGTCACTCCTTACAGCCAGGATGGTGGTGTACATCTCTAATCCCAGCATTTGGGAGGCTGAGGCAGGAGGATCTTTGGATGTTCAAGGTCAGCCTGGGCTACACAGCAAGACTCTGACTCAAAAAAAAAAAAGGTTGAGCTGAGGATTTAGCTCAATGGTTCTGCCGCCTGCCTCCCAAGCCCAAGGTCCCAACTTTAATTCCCCATACCCCCCCCCCGAAAGTCAGCCAATCAAATCAATGAATAAAAAGTCATTCCTTGCCTCTTGGACCTCAGGCCCTCTCTGGACTCCTGACTGTGGGGGTGGCCAGAGGGAGTGGCCTGTGGTCACCACCCGGGTCAGAGGGACAGAGCTTGGTTTTTCCAGGGCACGGAGCAGGGACCCAAGGACAGCGTGCTTTTCCTAGCTTGAAGCGGCCCTTTCCCTTCATCTCTGACTCCGGCACCAACATGAACTGTCATACATTGCAGGGCAACAGGCGAGTGTCACTCACATCCCCTGTCACCAGGCACTTCCACACCCAGTAGCAAAAGACATGCCCAAGCCAGGTGCACCTTGGGACAGCACTTTGGGAGGCTGAGGCAGGAGGATTGCAAGTTAGAGCTCAGCCTGGGCAACTCAGTGATGTAGCCAGACCTGGCTCCAAAAAGGGGGCAGGGACTGGAAGGTAGCTTAGTGCCAAAGCCCTGGGTTTGCCAGGGATTTACCTCAGTGGTTCCACTGCCTGCCTCGCAAGCACAAGGTCCAGAGTTCAATCCCTGATACCAAAAAAACCAAAAACCAAAACCCAAAAGCCCTGGGTTCAATCCTTAGTGCCATAAATAAAGACACGAACAAGTGGCTGGAATGTGCCTGAGTGTTCCAGGCCTGAACTCAGGGCTTTGTACTGCTACATCCCCTGCCTTTCTAAAAATTTGGCACAGGTTTTCACTGAATCAGTAATTTGCCCAGGCTGGACTCTAACTTGCAATCCTCCTGCCTCAGCCTGCTAGGATGCTGGGATTATGGGTGTGTACCATCATATCCAGCTAAAAAATCAGATTTCATCAATTGCTTTATAAATCATCTCTCAATTAGATTGGCTTTCCAGACCTCAGTCTTCAGTGAGAGAAATCTATGAGTGGATTGCCCAATAGTGAGCTCTAGTTATTAATATTGAATTATTAATTTAATATATCTTGCATTCTACCAGCTAATTTTTTTTTTTTTTGTATCGGGGATCGAACTCGAGTCCTTGTGCTTATGAGGCAGGCAGCAGAACCACTGAGCTAAATTCCAGACCGCCCTGCTAACTTCTTGATTTTAATGAGGCTGTCCAATAGCCAGCAAGCAGTCTATTTGACCTAATATGAATTACAGTATTAATCATGTTATAAAAGCACTTGTGTATCAAATGTTTGTATAGGAAGCAGATGTTAAGTATATTTTTTAAATACATTGGAATTTTTTTTTTTTTGGTTACAGGGATCGAACTCGGGACCTTGCACTTGTGAGGCATCTCATTTGTTATTTTTTAAAAATGTTTTAGCTTCTAAAACTAGATTTTAATTTTTATTTAATTTTAGAGACTAAATTAATGAGCTTTCGTTTTTTGTGTTCTCTAACAGCTGGTAATAAATTTCAGATTTTCTAGTATTTTCAAGTATCAGTTTGAAGTATGTTCTTAAACTGGGCATACCAGTGTACACCTGTAATCCGAGGACTCAGTATGCCGAGGCAGGAGGATCGCAGTGAGTTCAAGATCAGCCTGGAATACATAGCGAGACAGAGGGATGCCTGGATGTGGAGCCCGGTACCTGTGGCACAGCGGCTTTGGCCGTTCCCGCCTACCTTCCGGTCCGGTGTGTGGCGCACGACGCCCCCTGCAGGCGCCTCGCAGAACTCCCAGATGCAAAGATGAGCCGCTCCCTTTGGCTTCGAAAGCTCTGTCGCTCCCAGCCGGAAAGCCTTGTGCACAGCTCTGCACTGCCCTCGCTGCCCTTACCCCGGAGACTTGAGCTCCTCATGGGGTATCTTTGGAGTGATGGGGGTGGGTGGGTGGGTGCTCGGGACTGAACTCGGCCTTTGCACTGAGCTACAACCTCAGGCCCTTCCCTTTTTTTGGTACCGGAGATGGAACTTGGGTCCCTGCGCTTGCGTACCAAGCGGCGAAACCACTGAGCTAAATCCCCGGCCCCTACTGCTGGTACTCAACTCACCTGGACATGGAGTGGCTCAGGTAGACCCTGTCTCTAAATAAAAGCCCGGGGATGTAGTGCAATGGAAAGGCCCTGGGTTCAGCCGACCACTAGCACCAGAGGGGAAAACAAGTTTACTGCTGTGTGGACTTCTCTTACAATCCTCCGAGTCACCAGGATCTTTGGGACAGCAGAGGGTCTTTCTCTTTGGTCTGTCTCTGTTCGGCCCTTCTCTTGCCAACATTCAAGATAAAACTCTGTCCCCCCAAGCTGGGAGCTGATCTGCTCCTTGTCTAGCTGAAGACGGACTCAAGTCATTCGAGAATGAGCCTGAAGTGGGGGGACACTCCATTATCACAGCTCTCAGGAGACTGAGGCAGGAAAGTGAGAGTCACCACAGGGCCGAGGCCAGTCTGGGCTACACAGCGAAGCACTACCATCACCATGGTGACCATTTTGCGTGGGCCAGGACAGGGGTGGTCTTCATCACCAAGCATGGTTCCGTGACCCCAAACAGAAGCACAGATGCCTGACTTTATTTAGCCAAGCTGTAACCTATGGAAGAAACAGGAGGGTCACGTAGCCTGTGCTGGCCTCGACCTTGAGCAATCCTCCTGCCTCAGCCTACCTGAGTGCTGGGATGGCAGGCATGCATCACCTACCCAGCTCAGGAATGGTACTTTGTATCTGGGGGACTTGCTTTCACTGGTAGCCAGAGCCCTGGGGGCTGGGCTGAGCCCCGAAGGCCTAAACACTTCAGCTCCCAGACACCACCCCCCCCCCACCCCACCCCCCGCCGCCCAAATCCTTCCTGAGACAGACACACTGAGCTTTTAATATAAGTTTCCTTTTATTTTGCAATTGAAACAGTGGAATGAACTGGTTTGTGGCTGAAAACAAACTTCTGGGAGAAGAAAACCAGGGTGCTCATCATCTGGAGAACAGACTCCGGGTCTGAGCCAGGTGCCACCCCACCTCCCCAGGATGCGCAGAGATTCAAGGGCGGAGGAGGAAGGTACAATCACACTGGGGTGGCAATGGCTGGCAGGTTTCCGTACAGTACAATGTTCAGAGTCAGCATCGTTACAGAACAAGGTAGCACTCAGTTTTCAAAAAAAGTCACAAGTAGTAGTCCCCTGCCCCTCCCGATTCAAAGTCATAAAAATAGACTTCTCGCTCCAGGACTACATACTGACCCCTCTGCCTCAGGGGACAAGTTTCTGACTGATTCTGGCTGCAAGGATGAAGTTCTTGTTCTGGAGGAAAAGGGAGAGTCCAAATGCTGGTGCCCAAATTCATTTTTGAGCGCCCTTCCTAGCAGTGGCTTACAGAGAATCTGCACAGAAATGTCCCAAGTGGTCCCCCGCCCCGAGACACGGTGAGCCAGACTTCACAGTGTCCCCAACACACACACACACACACACAGAGGCTTCTGGCCCTGCCTGGGGGGCGGTCACATGGCTGGGACATTCAGCAAGCCAAGGGGCGGACTGGCAAAGCTGTACCTGTTTGTAGCTAGCTCGTTAAATGAAAATCACCAAAGAGTGAAACTTATTTACGGGGGAACAAAAGAGAGAAACGTTTAGGAAATTAAAACAATCCAGTGGTCACTGGAAAATGTATCCCTCTTGTTAAAAACAAAAAAACTTTTTTTTTTGGTTTTTTAAAAAAACTTTTTGGAAAGTATTTTTAAGGTAATTTTTTTTTCCTTTGGAAAAAGAAATCTTCCCCCCTCTAACCTAAGCAAGTGGTGTTTAGCCACTACCTAATTTCTCTCTATTGTTTTGCTAAGAGGTAGATAAAAACAAAAGAGAAAAGGGGGTCTATGAGGAGGTCCATTAGAGGGCGGGGAGGGGCTCCCCCACTACAAAGGTGGCCTGGGGGCGTCCGGGGACCCTCGGGGTCCCCCAGGGCAAAGAATCCTGCTCCCTCTCCTCCCCTCTCCGAGGTCACCTCCCGAGGGCCCTGGGAGAAGGCCACCCTTTCCTCACAGTGAGAGGGACTCGCTGGAGGGAGAGGGCTGAAATGAGCCAGGAGGCAGGGAGGGGACATCACGGCCAGCCCTGCCCACTGACCCCCAGGAGCAGGGACCCTGGCAGGCCTGCCCGGGCCCCAAGACAAACCTTTTGTGGCACGAGCCTCAACTCGCTTCTCCTAGCTGGGACCCCCCCATGCTCACAGGCGTCCCAGCCCTCGGTTCCAACCTTACTGTAAGACTGAGGTAGTTAATCCATTCAAACTCATAGCTCTCTTTGCCTGTGGTCACTCAAAACATGGGCTCATGAGGAGCTTCCTGCTATTTCATTTCAGAAAAAAAAAAATTCTCTTTTGTCTATGTCAGTCTGGATCCCACCCTACCAGGGCACCCCCAGGCTGAGCCCCACAGAGAAGCCCGGAGCCTGGACCCCAGGCCGGGGCACCCAGCTTGGGTCCGAGGCCCCTCCCCTCCCCTGTACCCAAGGGGGAAGAACCCGAAGTTCCGGCTGGTGTTCCTCTACATCTGCATCTACACCATGGAGTACTGGAGGGAAATGGCTTTGACATCCCCTGACATCATGAGGAGTTTTCTTCAGTCTTTCTGCAATCACATGCCAGGCTGTGCTGTCTCCCTTGCCCTGGTTTCCAACCAAACAGTCTCACGGTTTACATGGCAAAGCCACTAGCACCTCCCCAGGGGCACTTGAGGAGAAAGAAAGGAGGAGACCCCAACACCCCCCCAAGCAGAGGTGGAGGAAGGGGTGGCCTGAGGTGGCACCCGGGGGCTCCGTGAGGTAGTTAAGCAGCGATTCCCGGTTTGGCAGAGGGTATTCTGGGCACGGAGGAGGGGAAGGCACCCTGGAGAGTCAACGGAGGCCCCTCCTCACCGCCAGTCTGCCGGGCCTGAAGGGAACTCTGCAGTGCCAGCCCTGCAGGGGAACAGGGGTCGGGACCCATGAGGAGGACCCGAGCCCCCCCCTTCCCCAAAGTGCAACCACAGCCAACTGACCTGGACCCCCCTTCTGGCTCCCAGGGGAACAGGAGCCCGAGGCTGCCTATTTCCAGGCCCCTCCCTGGGAAGATGGTGGCAGATGACTTCCAGCCTGTCTGTCTGTCTGTCTTTGGCACAGTGGAGACAGACACCAGAACCCCCGAGAACCCCTCCCGTGTCCTCTGGGTCTCACACGGGGTCTATGCTGCCAACAGTGAGGCGTAAATAAGAAAAAAGGAAAACAGACTGATGGAGACCGGGAGGAAGGGGGGCGCTACACTCCCTGTCCGCTCAGGGACTGGCTCTCTCCTCCGGGCCCTCTGCCTAATGCTCGAGGCACCCAGGCCCTCGAGGGGGGTGGGTTAAAGCCATCGGGGTGCAACTGGCAAATGCAGCTTCAAAGTCAGTCAGTGAATCAAACCGTTTTGGCTTTCTATGTGTTTCAAAGAGTTTAAAAAATATATCCTAAAGAGATGGTCCTCTCACAAAAATATATGTGCAGCGCGCGCACACACGAATCTCAGAAAGTTGCTCTTCTCAAAACCACCCGCCTCTCCCAAGTGCTTTCGTGACAGCTTGTATCTCACCAAGGATGGGGGCAGGAGACGCCCTAAGATCTGGCTTCGGGTTACAGGAGAACCCGCGCCCGGATGGCCCTTCCTCCTGTGACACCCAAGCCACTAAGCCCTGTTCCTACAGCCTGCTGGTAGGTAGCAAACCTCCACCAGCTTCCTGCGGGCAAACCTCAGTGACAAGTGGAGGTTGCCCACTTCCAGGAAGCTGTCCGTTCCTTTCTCCCCTTCCTGGTCTCTTCTGGGAGCTGAAGGAGCCAAAGGAAGAGGACCCGGGCTTAACACGGTCCCACCGGCTCCAACCAGCCCTGGGTGGCGCAGTGTAAGGGTCCCACTAGGCGACATGGGACAGGGCCCTGGGTGGGACAGGCGTGCATGGCCGGCCTGGTCGGGAACACGTTAAGGTGTGAGGGTGCAGGCCCCCGAGGAACCTAATACTGCAACAATCACATTTCAGGTACTGTGGGGTTTCCTTCTTCTTTCCTAATGATCATTTGAACCAGATATTAAAGCTTGCTTGCTGCTGAAAATCCACTTTAAATCACTACACGGCCGAAGTCTGAATGTTATCTGCTTCATTTTGGGACAAAGCGCGGAGCCAGAGATGGAAAGAAGCTGGGAGGGAGACCCTTTCTGTGGCTGGGAATGGTGGGGGGCTTCTTCTATCGGCTGGACATCACCCCTAAATGCTATCTTGCTTCTCCAGTTCCGGGGGCTACGAGAGGACGTCACTGGGTCAGTGCCGAGACCATGGGAAGGCAGGCACCTGTGGCACTCCCACCCCTCCCTCCTCTCCCGAGCTGTCACCCTAAATCAAGAATTTCCTAAGTAGGGGTCCACGTTCAGAGTCAATCAAGAGATCTGGAGATGACAGGGAGCTGGGGCGGTCAGTCACCCCCTGTCGGTGGGCATAGACCAAGAATAGCAAGACGGGACCCAAATGACACCGTAACCCAAGTCAACGAGGAAAGGACCTCGACGGCAAAGCAGTGAGCCCCTCTGCGGCCGAGAGGCGGCCTTGTCCTTCTCCTGTGAACGAAATCTTGGCTCTCCTATTTTTAGGCAGAGAGATTTTTTTTTTCTTTTGAAAGGGTGTATTTTTTAGTTATTATTTCTCTCCTCGATAAAACGGAGGCAATATTTCAAAATATCACAATGGCACCACTGGAGCGAAAAACCGGCTGGGATGCCATTAAACCAAGGGAGGAAGAGGGAGGCCGAGGGCCAGGCGGTTGGTGGTTTGGGGCCCGGGTTCCCAAGGCCCAAGAGGCCTTTTAACCCTGTCAGGCAGGCAGATATTCCAGGAGCGGGCCCAGAGCCAGAGCCAGGGCCAAGCAAGGCTCTGGGCCCTGTCCCTGGGGCCTCCCAAGCCTGGGCCCTCCATCTCTACCCCAGCCTCACCCGAGGGCCCAGCCCTGCTGCCCTTCCCAACCGGCCTGCTGTCCAGTCGGGCATTCTTAAAGGGTGACTGGCTCACATCGTAAGAAATTATGCAACATAACTTTCTCATTTTTTTTTCTTTTCATTAAAAAAATAAAATATTCAAGACTATCAGCTTCTCTTTTTGCTTTGCTTTTCTTTTTTATATAAAATATCAGCAAGCCGCAAAGGAAAAAAAAAAAAAAAAACCATCAAAAAAATTCAAAACAAAATGAAACAAAAAAAGAGGGTTGAGGGGAACAAAAAGGAAAACAATTGCTGAGGTAACTTCATACCTTGAGGTAGTTTACTTCACACACAGCATTGCCTGACACCCACCACCCACACGTCATGGTTGTCTCGTGGTCACTGTTGCTGCTGCAGCATTAGGAGGAGAGGCCTCCTCCTTTCCGAGCACACTTGATAGTTCTGTCCAGGGTAGCTAAAGTGCACCACCTGGTAACATGCATTGACAATCACAGAGCCCTAGGATCACTTAACCGATGGCTCCCGTTCTCCTCAAGGGCAGAACTTCCGGCAGGATCTTGAGCCTGATAAATCAATAAATTAATCTTATTCACCCCCTCTCTATGCATCATGCTGCTGGTATTTGGAATTCTGTTCTAGGCACACCATTCACCACGACAGTTAAGAATTCACAGAGCCAGAAGCCATCAGTTAAATACTCCTCTAGGATTAAAAACAGAAGCAAATTCTCTCCGACTGACTGAATTTGCCAGATGATGGACTTTAGCTCGACCGGGAGGCCGGGGCCGGGTGCATCGTCCCACCACCACCAAGGCAAACAGTGCTGTGGTGGAGGGTGGCCCCCCGACCCTCGCCTCCCGGCAGCATGTGGGCTGGGGCGAGGGCTCCTTTGGGCCCCTCGAATCCTCCGCGGAGCTGAGACTTTATCAAGGGGAGTTCAGGTCCCCTTCCCAGTGCTCACATCCAATCATTAAAATAGACTTTAAAAAAATATAAAATCCTCCTGAGAATGATGGGAATCAGGGACAGCGGCGAGCCCCTGCCCACCCTGCCGGGCATTCAGTGCCACCCACGCCCGACACCAAGCCGGACCCCCGGGTGCAAGGGATTTGCATGTGGCAGGGAGGCCCGGGCAGACTGGGGCAGATTTGAGTTGTGCCAATTTTCCAAAACAGTGGCCGTGTGGTCTAGATTGGCCCACAGGACAGGCCTTTTTTTTCTTTTCTTTTTTGTGGTGCTGGGGATGAAAACCTCGCAGCTGCTAGGCAGTGCTGGACCACTGAGCTATATCCCCAGGCCAAGGGCACTCCTTTTAAACGTGGATTACTATTTATTTTAATCATCTTTCTTCCCATTTCTCCCCCCTCTTCTAATTTTGTTTTGTTGATTTTGAGAGAGGGGATCACTATTCCAGGCTGGCCCTCAAGCTCGCAGCAATCCTGCCTCAGCGTCCTGAGTGCTGGATGACAGGTATGCGCCACCACGCCCGGCCTCCCCTCTCTTTTATTTTCTGTGGTTCCTATTGGGAAAGACTGAAATTGAGCTCTGGAGGACAAGTCCTCTCCACAGACTTGGTATTGTACTAAGGCCACGCTGCACTAATTAGTTCCCATGTTTTTCTGGTAGCAGTAAAGATAAAACAGCGTGAACATAGGAGGAAGTGGTACCCAGGAAGGAGATTGGAGGTATTTTACTCAATTAACCAAGGAGGGGAAAGAAAGCTGGAAAGATTTTAGGGTCAAGAAACAAACCATCCTTTGAGGTTTTTAAAAACCTGAAGGAAATTTTATTTCTCGTCCCCAGGGGGCTTGACCCCACCTTCTTGATGGGGCCTGGAGAACTTCCTTCAACAATCCACGTTTAAAAGCACCCTGAGCTAGTTTCCATGGTGACACCCGAGGGATGGGCTGCTTGGGCTGGTTGGTCAGATATCTTACTGAGGCAGAGATCAGGGTTCCTCACCAAACAGCTTTGTCAAGCAGGTGGGCAAACCTGATCTCCTGCCGGCCCCAGGGTCCCTGATTCCCACGCATTCTCAGGCCTGCAGGGGACAGCAGGCTCTTCAGGCTCGGCCCGTGTCCCGAAGCCTAGGGGATGAGAACGTGCTGGTCACTTCCTCCTCGCCTGGGCCTGGTTGCTCTGTCCCTTCTGGTGCTGCTGCTTTACTTGGGCCAGGATGTCTCGGATCTTCCGCTGAGCCATCTACGATGGCAAGAACAGGCAGGGAGGGTCACAGATCCGGAAGTGAGGGCTTCCGGGCGGAAATACACCCACACTGGCCCAGAGGCTCAATGCACCATGGCAAGGCCACTGCTCAGCACTCCAGGCGGGGAAGAAAAGCCCACATGCGGCCTGACAAGGGCGGTGAGATAAACTAGCTCAGCTGTGGAATGGACACTGTACCAGGGGTCAGGATCTGTACTCCTTCATTCTTAAATCTTTCTTCCCTTGGAATAAGGTTCTAGCTGGGCTTCTGGTTGTAACACCGGGGAGCTCAGATTTTAGGAGAACCCCGTTCCCTGCAGTCACCCTGTTCTCGACTTGCTGGAGTCTAGCAAAATCTGAAGCCGATACTGGCCTTGCCCTGCAGGCCCTGGCATCTGCCCTAGGAAGGGCACAGGAGGGGGGAAGAATCAGGAGCAGAGGTTCTGGGAAAGACAAAGGGACCAAAGGGGACCACACTCGAAAGTGAGAGCTGGGGCATTACTATGGTTACCGTCCTCGTGCTGGACAATACTTTCTTTTGCATCCAGTGCAAAAAGGGGGTTCGGGGGGACTAAGCTTAGAGAAACAGGAAGCCCATTAATATATGTGTGACCTACGACAATATAATGATTATATACATACACATGCAGTCATATGTGAAACACGAAGCTTGCCAAACCGAGCCGGGCATGGCGACAGGTGCCTGTAATCACAGTGCTGGGGAGGCCACGGTGAACCTCCGCAGCCTTCACCTCTCTGCTCCCATCCCCAGCCTCCCTCCCGAGATGGGTCCTGTGGGTACCTGGCTGGCATAGAAATGCCCGATGATCTTCACAACGACCTGGTCGTTCTCATCTGGGGTCTGGTCTCGAGGGACCACCACCTCAGCTGCCGTCAAGTTCTGCAGCTCATTCACCTAGGGGTGGCCAGAGGAGCTCAGGGTGCTACCCAGTAAGCATGCTGCAGGCTGGGGGTGCAGCTCAGAGGTAGAGGGCTTGCCTGGCATGTCCCCGCCCTGGTTCATGCACAAGAAGAGCAGGGAGGAGGGGAGGCAGAGGGGTAGGGAAGGGGCCCGGTAGAAGAGCCGGCCATTGAGCCCAGGCAAGTAGGGAGCCCCACAGTGAAGAAGGGCAAGGAGGCAGGAGGCCAGAGCAGGCCCGGCCCTCAGGCTCACCGTTTTGCCACCCTTGCCGATGACCCGGCCTGCAGCAGAGGCTGGGACCCGTATGTGGGTCTCCAGCTTGACTTCCTCCTTGGGACCAAAGAAGTTCTCCTCTTTCAGTTTGCCATAGATTCTTCCCTGAGCCTGGGAGAGGAGGCATTTGCTAATCAGGCTGCCACATAGGAGTGACCCGAGGGGAGAGACCCCAAGCGCCAGCCCCTGGCCAGCCTGACCTGGGAGGAGACACACCTGTGATCATGCTGTCTCCTGCCTACCTGCTGTCCCAGAGACCCAGGCAACTGAATAAACGCTGCCCAGGACACAATCCCGAGTCTACCAACCAGACCTACGGGGGGCAGGATGACAGCCATGCACAGCATGTCGAGGCCCTGAATGGTAACTGACCAAGGGACAGAGGGCAGCCAAGAGAAGTGGCCGTGACCTTTCCAGCCAGGAGAATGAATACTGACGGTCACCTTGAACTGTGCCTCTGGCGGTCCAGTGATGATGACCATTCGAACCTTGGAGTCGGGTGTTTCCGGTGGTGCAATCTACAAAGCAATGGGCAGTCACAGGGGACTCAGGAGTCTTCCCGCCCGCCCTCTCACCCTGGGGCTCAGGTGCCTGGGTTCCTGGGTGCCCATGAGGCTGGGGGAGCACAGATCACTGTGGGGTGACAACAGGGCGGGGCTGACACAGACCTGCTCCAGCCCATCCCGGAAGCCCACAGGGGACCCGGCAAGGTCGTAAACAAGAAGACCACAAGGCCCAGGGTAAAGAGACCCCCGGGGATACTGGTACCTTGATGGAGGCGCTGGCAAAGCGTGACAACTGCTTGATGTGCTGCCCCTTCTTGCCAATGATGGCGCCCACGGCCTGGGCAGGGATGAACACCTGCACCATCTCCTGCTCCGGGGCCTGCTGCAGGACAGGGGCACCTTACCACTGAGGGACGAGCTAGGACCCCCAAGGCCCTGGGCTGCCAGAGGCGCCACGAGCCCTTGAGCGCTACCTGGGCCCAGCCAGGCCAGAGGGCAAGAGGCAGGCACCATGCAAAGCACCACCTCACCAGGCAGCTCCTGGGGGCTCTGCAAGAGCCAGTGGCAGAAGCAGTGAAGGGGCCCTGGGCCTCCCTTCCCTCCCTGCCAACTTCCAGGGCGCCAGATGCGGGTGGGAGCCGGGGCCCCCACCTACCATGAAGGAGCTGTAGGGAGCAGCCCCTGAAACACTGCTGGGAGGTGGCGGGACAGCGCTGGATGAGGCCGGGAAGAGCCCCACGGCGGCCAGGTTGAGGCCGGGGATCAGGTGTGACTGCAGCTGCAGAGAGGCAAGGCGCAGGTCAAGGTCAGGGCTAAGGCCTCCGTGTGGCGCTGGCTAAACAAGCAGGGGGAGTCCCCAGGGGGCATGGGGCCCTGTTCGAGGACAGCACCCCCTGGGTCAGAACCTACCCGGACTGTGGTTGCCTACTTTCTCACACATGTGGAGCCAGGCACTGTGGTCCACACTTGTAATCCCAGCACTCAGGAGGCTGAGGCAGGAGGATCACCACAAGTTCAAAGCCAGCCTGGGCTACACAGTGAGTTCAAGGCCAGGCTGGACCACATAGACAGACCCTGTCTCCTGAGACCAAAGACCAAAAACCCATGCCATGCGTGGTGGCGCATGCCTGCTATCCTAGCACTCGGGAGGCTGAGGCAGGAGGATCACTGAGGCTTCGAGACCAGCATGGGTTTCACAGTGAATTCAAAGCCAGCCTGAACTACAGGACCAAGACCCTGTTGCCTCTAAAACAAACCAAAAAACTCCAATGAAAATCAGGGACCTTCAACACTGAGGAGTACGGAAATCACCACTTTCACACGAGGGCCACATTTGCAGGAAAATGATCATTGTTTTTACAGGAAGATGACCTCTGACGCCTGCACCGAACCCCAACCACAGCAACCTGTGAGACCCAGGTGCAGCGGCCTCCCCACCACATCAAGCGCTTCCGGGCCGGGCGGGGCCTGTCGGGGGGGGGGGCTGAGGGGCCCACTCACACTCATGGCGGCCACGTCGTTCTCGTAGGCCTCCCGGACCTTCTTCGTGATCTCCTGCTCCGCCCGGCAGCAGTTCTCGATGGCGCCCTTCACTGTGATGGTCCTCTCGGGGTTGTAGAGCGTGAGGTCCTGCAGCCTGGTGGAGATGGGGCCGCTGGGACTTTACCAGCTGCCAGGCCAGCTGGGCCCCAGGGTGCCTAACTTCTCTTTTCATTAAAGACAGGGTCTCGCTTTGTAGCCAGGCTGGCCTTGAACGCTCAGCAGTCCTCCTGCCTCAGCCTCGGGTGTATGCCACCGACACTGTGCCCAGTCTAGGCTGCCTAACTTCTGGTGGTGACTCCCCATCTCCAAGCTCTGGATGCCGCTGGCTACCAGGCCAAGGAGGGAGGCACAGGGCAACAGGCAACAACGCCCGTGTGCAGCCGCTGTGTTCGAACAAAGCCGATCATGGGCACGCTATGGGCACCCACTGGGCAGGAAGCCTGGGGCAGCCAGCGTCCCCAGAGGCCATCCTCTGCCTGTGCCTTGCGAGACTAAGAGGCCACAGGGCTTCCAGACGCGCTAACCCCCCGTCAGTTCACTGAAGAGCAGCCCAGCCCTCGTGGGGACAAGGACCGGGCTGCAGGCTGCCCTCATGTTGCAGACGACAGTGACGATGTTTGCGGAGAGGACAGAGGGGCTCCGCTCTCAGCCCCGCCCAGCACAGCAGCAGGACGGGCCAGCTCTGGCTTGCAGGTGAGAGACGTGCCCTACGCCACCCTGTGTGCCACCCCCAGCAGGGACCCGTGGGCCTCACGAGGAGATGGTGATCTTCGTCTCCGTGTCCTGCTCCACCTTCTTCAGGTTGCGCCCCTCTTTGCCGATGAGGCGCCCCACGAAGTTATTGTGGGCCAGGATCTTCAGGGGGACCTCATCAGCCCTGCGAAAGACATGGGGGATGAGAGCTCCTTCCACGGCGGAGATGGGCTCAGCCACCAGGCCACCCCCACTTCCAGGACGCAAGTGTCAGATACAAAAGCCAGTGAGTCCGTGGTGGCCGAGGGATAGAGAAACAGGGCGGAGGACGGCCGGCCAGGGGCCCAAGGAAACTAGGGGTCACTGCTTTGTCTGAAGGGTGACGTTGCCAACATGTATTATACGTTGTACATCGTAATGTAGCAAAGTGCAGGCTTCAAGGTCCTGAGTTCGATCCGCAGTACCTCCCCGCAAAAAACAGTATGGGTGAAGAAATCTCAGCAGTCAGGAGGCTGAGGCAGGAGGATTGCCACAAGTCCAAGGCCACCCTGAGCTACACAGCAGACCTTGTCTAAAAAATGAAAAAGAAAGAAGAAAAACAGCCCAGTGTGATGGCACATGCGTATTATCCCAGCACTGGGGAGGCTGAGGCAAGAAGATCGCTGTGAGTTTGAGGGGAGCCCAGGCTACACAGCCAGTTCAAGGCCAACCTTCACTGCAAAGGAGACTGTCTCAAAAATAACAAAACAAGCCAGGGATTTAGCTCAGAGGTTCCACCACCTACCTCGCAGGTGCAAGGTCCAGAGTTCGATCCCCACTACACCCCCCAAAATAAGTAAGTAAGTAAATAAATAAATAAATAACAAAACAAAAAGAGTAACTGTTTGAATTTTAAAAATTTAAGGCCAGGCACAGTGGTGCACACCTGTGATCCCAGCACTCGGGAGGCTGAGGCAGGATTGCTGCAAGTTAGAGACCAGCCAGGCTACATAGTGGGTTCGAGGCCACCCTGGAGTACAAAGCAAGACCCTGTCTTAAAAAAAGTTAAAAATTCATTACAGTAAAAAACACACTGTCTTGGGCCGGGGATTTAGCTCAGTGGTTTCGCCTCCTGCTGCACAAGCCCAAGGACCTGTTCGATCCCCGGTACCAAAAACAAAAAAAAATACTGTTACAAATCCTCCCATGACTACCGCCCTCTCTTTAAACACATTTGTCCCACTGTTCTTGCCACTTTCCGAAGCAGCTCTGGAAGTCCTCTTTTGTTAAAGTCTTTAGTCTTGTCACTGCGACTGCCTCGATATCCAGGAACTGATTCAAAACAATTCCCTTTCCTGGTAATTCTGACTGGGAAAAGCCAAAGTTGCACAGTACCAGTGAATATGCTGGATGAGGCCACTGATGTGGTTTTCCAGCCTGGCTTTCCATTAGATGGCACTCAGCAGCAGCATTCACTGTATTTTTTATCACATCTTACAAAGATGTTCATGAAGGAGGACTTCCGGAACTGGTTCAGAAAGCATCAGGAACGACAAGGAAGTATTTAGAGGGGAATTAATGGCAATGTTTCTTTTCCTGTAATAATTTTTTTTTTTTGGTGCCAAGGATCAAACTCAGGACCTTGCGCCTTCGAGGCAGGCAGCGGAACCACAGAGCTAAATCTCCGGCCCTACTGTAGTAAATTTTAAGTTTAAACATTCACCACCCCTCAGGTGTCTGACAATCTCTGCATTATTATTGCTATTAAAATGTGGGTGGAGCTGGGAGAGTCCTGGTCATGGACCCTTATAATCCCAGCAACTAGGAGGCTGATGCAGGAGGACCTCAAATCCAAAAGCAAGTGCTTGTGTGAGGAGCTGGCAGTCCCTGAGGCCCAGCACGGTGGATCCTTACGTCTTGGTGTCCTTGGCCTCCTTGTGCATGATCTCCAGGATCATCCTGCAGGCGGAGGAGCAGCCCTCGGGGGTGGAGTGTACGCTGATGGCCTTCTCAGCTGCGCCTGCGTTCTCTTTCCTGTGCACGTCGATCCTGCACCACGGACAGAGCCAGTTAGCTCCCAGACAGGGCCTCTTCCCTGTCTAAGGCACAGAGCCCTCTCTTCTTGGCGGAACAATGGTCAAGGACAAAACTGCCGGGGCAAAGAAGGTTCAGGGAGAGGTGATGACCGCTGGCCATGGGGCCGGGCAGGGGTGAGCAGGGGCTGCCAGCAGCAACTGGAAGACACTGTCCCAACAGCAAGTAAACCGATGCATTATTACGAACAAGGACGGGATGTGACCCGTCTGTCCCGCAGAGCATGCTGAGCAGCTATGGCTGGAGAAAGGGGGTGCTGTGCTAGAATGGGAGACGGCACCCCATTATGGCCTTGGATGGCGGCCCCCACTTTCCCAGCCTTGGGGCCACCAGTAACAATCAGGCTGACTCTCAGGTCTGGGTTTGTTTACGGAGCCTTTTGGTGACACTTTCCGGTCATTAGAGACATCAGAGAACCCTTTGGTTGATTAATTGAGAGAGGGTCTCAACACCCCTGCCCGGGCACTGGCCCCAGCCCCGCCTCGGACTCACTTGGACTGGGTCTGCTTGGTGATGTTGCGGATGGTGGCGCCCTCCTTGCCGATGATGGCGCCCACGTACTGGGTGGGCACCAGGAGCCGGAGTGGGATGTCCACCTGCTGCTGCTTGGCTGGGGCCCCTGCGGCCACTGGCGAACCCTGCCGGGGCTGACCCCGCGAGCCAAAGCCGCCCCGGCGCCCATTCTCGGGCCCCTGAGAGATCTGCTCATCGGGGATGTAGGAGACCTTGAGGGCATGGTTCTCCAGCTGGTGGCCGTTCAGCTTCATGATGGCTCTGGGGACAGAGGGAAGGGGCACTGACACTTCCTGCTAGAGGAAACTGAGCACTGACAACCACCAAGGCCTCGGCTAGACCTGTTTCTAGGCTCTCGATCCTGTCCCAACACGTCTACCGTGAGCCTGTAAATAATCCTCCGGTTATGGCAGCTTTGAAGAAAGCCTTGAGACTGGAAACAAGTTCAGCATTGTTAGGGCTGCTCTGACTCCCTTGCTCTTTGTCCAGCTGGCTTGTGGGTCTCAGATAAAACTGCATATCTCACAAGATTTCTGAGAATCCCGTGTCAAATGGAGGGATGAGCTAAGAGTCTGCTGTTTTTATGTCTGCTGAGCCTGGCAATCTCAGCACTCTGGGAGGCTGAGGCAGGAAGTACCAACCCAGCCCAGGTAACTTAATGAGACTCTGTCTCAAAATTTTAAAAATGTTGGGCCAGGGATTTAGCTCAGTGGTGCCACAGCCTGCCTCGAAAGCACAGGGTCCCGAATTCAACCCTCAGAACAACAACAACAAAAAATTTAAAAAATGTTACGAAGGGGTAGGGATTTAGCTTGGGTGAGGGCCCTGGAGTGAATGAATGAATGAAGTCACAAGCAACTCTGAAGCTAAGCCAAGGTGCCCGGCTGGTCAGAGACAGCAGGAATCTCTACACATTCCCAGCCCAGGAGGGACGCATCTAACAGGAATGGGAGGGCTGGGGATGCAACTCAGTCGGACAGCACTTGCCTAGCACACCAGCCCTGGGTTCTGTCCCCAGCACTGCAGAAAACGAAAAAAGAAAGTATCTCTGTGTTGGAGAAGGCAGCAGGTTGAAGAAGCAAGAAAAGCCCGAGAGCAGATGACAAACCCTGAACAGGGTCAGCTAGGGGTTAGTGGGCAGGCCACAAAATGTGCGGTACCAGGGGGTGAGAAGTGGGATTTCTCAGTCACACAGCTAAGAAGCTAGAAACTGGCTGCGGCGGGACCAACAAGACCCCTGGAAAGCATGAGCTAGCCACGGGGTTCCAAACCCACCCCGCCATGGGTCTGGTCAGGCAGCATCTGCTTTGAAACCTTTTTAGGACCCTGCAGTTCCCCCCAGTATCACTAGATGGCGCCTTCAACACAGAAAAGGCCCTGGCCCCACCTTCCCGGAGGCTCTGCTGTTTTTGCCATCAACCTCCAAGTTTCTGAACCTCTGAGGTCGGGTAAACAGGACATAAAGGAGATACACCCCCTGAAAAGTCCTCTTCACCACAGTCCAGCCCTCCTGGACCCCAACCCCAACCCCTCACCCCCCCGCTGTGGTCCGGGCCTGGCACAGGGCAGAGGGCAGAAGGGACCCAGCCCCAAGCCCAGGACACTCACTGCCTGGTCTGCTCTCGGTTGGAGTAGGTGACGTTCACCACCGCAGTCTCGCTCTCGGTGTTCACTGCGGAGATAAGAGCTGGAGTTATAGGGACGCGAACCCCAACCCCAGCTTTCCGGGGGCCGGGCCAGGAAGGCATCCGGAAGAGGAGGCGGCCTCCGAAACTCGGGTGGAGGAGTTACAGTCACAGACGTCCCCGACAACCCCAGAAGGCAGGGAGGAAGGGGCTGCGGCTGCGCACATCAGCTCTGCAGCCGGGCTGCCCCACATCACACAAGCCCAGCCCCTAAGACAAGCTCAGCCCTGGAGAGTTAAACCAGTTTACCGTCCACCCTCGGGGAGAGGTGGGCAGTTCACGGAGGCAAACAGCCCCGGAAATGGGCAGGAAAGATGTGGGGGAGACCCGGGAACACTGTCCCCAAGGACACCTCAGCAGTGTCCGAAGTCCTGGCTGGATGTGTGGACAGGGCGGCTGTTGCACCAAGGGCCAAGAATCTGCCTGCATCTTGCCCAAGGGACAGTTTCTGGCCCGAGGACCCCAAATATCTTGGTACTAGATGTGTGCAGTGATCTGCTTCAGGGACCTGGCTGCGAATCCCACAAAGCCCTCCATGGAGTTATGGGGAATCACAGAGCACGATGCTACACTAGGGAGCACAAAGGAAGCTGAGGCAGGAGGATCTCCACGAGCTCAAATTCAGCCTGAATTACAGAGACCCTGTCTCAAAAAATAATAATAATTAGGGGCTGGGGATTTAGCTCAGTGCTGCTGCTACCTGCCTCTCAAGCACAAGGTCCTAAGTTCAATCCCTGGTACCACACACAGACACACACACACACAAATAATAATAATAATTATTATTATGAGCATTCTTCTGGTTTTTTGATCCTTGAAGTACTCTTTCTTTCCTATAGAGAATGGGCTGGCCACTTGATTAACAGATCCCTAATCGGGCTCCTATTTCTCACTTTACAGAGTTGATCTGGGGTTTTGTTTTGGTTTTTTTTGGTACCAGGGTGTTTGCACTCAGGACCTTGTGCTTAAGAGGCAGGCAGGAGAACCACCGAGCTAAATCCCAGGCCCAAGTTAACCTGTCTTTTGCATCCATCACTGTAGTGAATTTGGGTTGAGATGCGCTCGACCCTGGGGTGTGGGGCACTGGCTGGCTTCAAGCCTCTGCCTCTGTACCCCAGGACAAGGTGCTAGGCCCCACAATCTCAATGTGGACACATATAACTGCTCGGGCCTTCAGAGGGTCTCCCCACCCTGGTGGGAGGATTTTGCAGGAATAACCCTTCGGTGACTATTGGTACAAGAGGGGACCCGAGGGAATCGCAAGCAAACCAATAAATAAGCAAATTCTATAAAATGTTAGAAACCAATGAGTGCCATAAGAAAGAGAAATCAGTGGCAAGAGGGCGGGACAGATGCAATCTTAAACGGGCAGACAGAGTCGACCTCACTTAGTAACATTTGAGGCCAAGCATGGTGGCGCATGCCTGTGATCTCAGCACTCAGGAGGCTGAGGCAGGAGGATCCCGGCCACTTCAAGGCCAGCCTGGGCTACATAGTGAGTCCAAGGCCAGCTTGAACTACATAGCAAGACTCTGTCTCAAAAAAAAAAAAAAAAGAATTTTGGGGGGGTGGGATTTGAGACAGGCTCTTGCTATTTATTATAGTTCAGGCTGACCTTGAACTTGCTATGTAACCAAAGCTAGTCTCCAAACTCCTGGCAATCCTCTTGCCTCAGCCTCCCACTGGGATTACAAATCTGCGCCACCATACCCAGCAGGAATTTATAACCCTAGTAACGGAGAAAACTTAAAATTCTAGCACATGTTTATGATTTAGATTCTCGATTATTCCTTCTATGGGCCCACTCTTCAAAGATTCTGCCGCTCAAACTGTATTAACTAATAAATTCTCTGCTTTTTTTTTTTTTAAATTGAGCGAAGACGTATGTAGATGCCAACAGGGGCTTCTAAAAGAAAGGTGACCAGTTGGTTATTCTAGCCAAAACCAAGGAAAGGGAAGCTTCTCAGGTAAAAGAGTTTTGAGGCCCGGGCATGGTGGTGCATGCCTGCAACCAGCACTCAGGAGGCTGAGGCAGAAGGAACCGCCATGCAAGTCTCAAAAATCCACCAAAGTGCTATCAACTTCCGCAGATGGAATGCACAATTTGCATTCTTCAATCATTACTAAAATCGTGGGTTGCTCCCTAAGAGGCTGAGGACCCCACACTGGGAAGCAGGGACCTTATGCAAGCTTCCTGCTCCACAGGAGAGAAACCCACTTCCACTGGGAAGCAGTGGGGCCCCAGCCCGCGCGGCTCCCTCTGGGCCGAGTGGATCCATCTCATCACTGAGCAGGGTGGAACCCAAGCCCCTGGCAACCCTCGCGCCGCGGCCTCACCTTGCTCACAGTTCTCCACCGTCCCGTACTGAGCCAGCAGGCTGTCCAGCACCTGGGGCCGAGGAGGAGACAGTCAGAGCCTGCCCCAGCAGGGTCTGGATGGGGCGTCCCTCCACCTTCCTTCCTCCCTCACCCACCCACGAATGCCTCTTGCCTCACGACACCCCAAAAGACAGAGTCGGGTAAAGACGGCAGCCAACCAGCCCCAGGGAGCTTCTTCTCCAACTCAGACAACCAGGGCCCAGTACCAGCCCCACCCCAGCCCACAGCTCCCCAACACTCACTTCCCACCGCAGCTGGGGTGGAATGTTTCGAATCTGAATCTTCCGACTCCTGAAATGAAAGTGGAAACAACAGTGAAAGACCCAGATGTTTTAGTACCCGTGACACCTAGCAGTGTCTAACGCTCATCCCGGTTTTTGCCTACTGAATTTCTGTTCGCAGAGATGAAAGTCTTAGAATGACAACTTTTTAGGGATAAGAGATTTAAGCCGAAATGTCTCGGGGGTTTTTTCCTCCATTATTCAGCTTTCTCATTCCTTTATTCAGGCAACATCTATTACCCTATGTTCCACCCACTATAATTCAAATTAAATAAGACACGAATTATTAGCCCAGGATAGTGGCTCCTGTCTGTATTCCCACCACTATGGAGGCTGAGGCAGGAGGATCGCCGTGAGTTCAAAGCCAGCCTAAACTACATAGTGAGACCCTGTCTTGAAATCAACAAACAAAAAATACAGAAGTCACTAATTAACCTGGCAACGATTTCATTTGTACCTGCCCCATACTCTACTTTGTCCTGGAGGCCAAGGGCACAGCAATTGACAGAATGCCTGGGCTGGTGCTCCTGAGGCACTAGTGGAGGCAGTATCAGGCCACAAATTTCAGCAAGATAATAGTGCGGTTAAGCCCTTGGCACAGGTACGGATGTAAACCGCTTATTAGCTCTGATCTTTAAAAGATTATTTAACTTGAGGCCAGGGTGCCTGCTTGGTAAAGCAGGGATAATCCCTATTCACAGGCGGTAGTGGTGGGAGATAATATTTATAAAGCCTAGCCAAAGAGTTGGAGTACTTGAAATGTAACCATAGACGCACCTTGGCGAAGAATAAGGTGGGTGTGATTAACACATCCAACCAGCGCTAGGCCTGCAATCCCCTCCCAGTTAACTCCTTCCCATCTTTCTTGTTTTTGAGACAGGGTCTGGGTTTTGTAGTTCAGTCTGGCCTTGCACCCATGGCAATCCTCCTGCCTCAGCCTCCCAAGTGCCAGGATTACAGACATGACCCACCACACTGCAAAATTTAACTCTGGCATCTTCCACAAGTATGTTTTTGTTTGTTTGGTTTCCTTTTTTGTTAGTTTTGCTGGTTTTTTCAGTGCTGGGGATTGAACCCAGGACCTCCCCTGCAGGCTCTGCGCAGCATGCCCTGTATCCAGCGAGACTCCAGGCCTCAAATGCGTCTCACAAATGTAATTGTCCCCAGGAAGGCTCAGCGCACCCCCCAAATCAAGGCTGAAGACGTGCACCGGGCTTGATGTGTTAGTCAATTGCTGTTTAGGTCTCTGTACAGCTCCGATCAAACTTGGTTCAAGAACAATTCCGTCAGTTGTAGAAGCTGGAAGGAAAACAACTAGAAAACAGGAAAGCCCCTTCGCCCGTGAACTGGCCCAGCCTGGGTGCCCTCCACCTCCTCAAAGGCCTCGGGATCCACCAGCTACAAAATGGGGCCACGAAGGTCCTGCTCCACTGTGGGGAGAAAAGGACCCAAAGTCCTACCGTCAATGTGAGGACCGTGGCTGCCCCGGCCACTCAGCCACTGCGCTTGGACCAGTCTGTCTGGGTGCAAAAGGCAACGGGAAGGGTCCCGAGGGTCCCCTGTGGCCCAGCAAGGCTTCATGTGGAGAGCTTTTACCCACAAAGTGCATTCAGGAAAAGCCTCGCTGGGCAGAAATGACAGGAAAAGGAGGACAGGTGTAGAAGACAATCTCTGAAGCCGGGCATGGAAGAACACGCCTCTCATCCTCCTAGTTCTCAGGAGGCTGAGGCAGGAGGATTGCCAGGAGTTCGAGGCCAGCCTGGACTACACAGTGAGAACCTGCCTCAAAAAACAAGGGAAAAGGGCCGGGGATTTAGCTCAGTGGTTCCGGCGCCTGCCTCGAAAGCACAAGGTCCCGAGTTCTATCCCCAGTACCAAAAAAAAAGGGAAAAAAAAAGAATTTTTGAGGTGTTCTATGTTGCTGGTTCATAGCTCCTTGGCATCAACCCAAGGAAGTCAGATAGCAACAAGACAGAAGTGAGGAACGAACACATCCCTCCCGGGCCCTCAGGTCCTCCACACAGCTCACTTGATGGCCAGATGGACGAACCATCTTCGTCCAAGCTGCTGGAGAATGGGAAACGGCGTCACCCCTGGTGGGGGAACTCTGAGCCCGGGCCCGCCAGGCCGGTGGGAGATCCACCCCGAGGGAGAAGGGGGGGGGGCACCTCAGAGGTCAAAGGTCAGAACTTCCACCTTCAAACCCCACGGGGGGGGGCTGTCTTGGCGGGGAGGGGAGGGCGGGGCGATGGTGAAATCCAATCTGCGCAGGACGTTAATCCACATCCTGGAAGCCCCAGAGCAGATCGTCTGGAATGCGTGGAATGCTCGGGGAAGGAGGGAGGGAGGAGGGCCACGCTGCCTGCGCCCCGGGCCTCCCCCAGCCCTGCAGGGCACGCACCCCACCCTGGGAACCCGCCACCAGGAGGAGCTGTGGGAGCGGGGCCAGGAGGAACCTTTGTCTTCCAAGCCCCCGGCCTGGTTTCTATTAAGGACGCGCTACCTAATTTCTTTCAGGTCCCAAGCTCAGGGGCAACGCTGACAACTGGAACCTGCATTCCTCTGCCGGGGAGCGCGTGGGTCATCCACCCACCCACCCACACCACAAAGCCACAGCAGAGCCCAGGGAGACCAAGCACAGCTGGCACTGGACTTTGGTGGCCCTGGATCATTAACCCCCCACACCCCCCAGAGGCTGCAAGGGTCCCCAAGACAGCAGGAAAGGCTACCTGGCTGCCCGCTGCTACACCCCAGCATCCAGGGCTCAGCAAAGGAGAGAGAGGACCCTATTGGTTCATTCACCCACCCCCACCTGCAGCTGGAGAGCACCGAGCTGCCAGCTGGCCCAGGCCCATGGAGACAGAGACTGTGCCAGGAGAAGGGGTCGCCAGGGCCAACCGCCCATGCCTCGTGGCGGCCTAAAGGGCAGCTGACATGATGGAGAAGCCAGAAAACGAGGGCCACGAGACAGAGTGATTCAGGAAGGTCAGAGACAGGGGCATCACTGGGGCAGCTGGAGGGACACTGAGGCACAGGGCCGGGCCACAGGAAGTGGGCAGGGCGCAAATACCCGTGTTTTCACACTCAGAGGCCACTGACAAGTGAGGAGCAGCTACCCAGCTCTGAGATCTTCACACAGCCCACAGCCACCGCTATGGTGCGGAGCCACGGCCTGGTTCAGCCCAGGGCCCGGGACTGAGAGCCACAATCGGGATCTGAACTCAAAACCCGATGGACTCCTTTCCCATTGACTGCAATTTAATGACAGAAAGGCCTTTTGCCCAGGAACAGCTTCAGCAGTGCTGGGAAATAGAGCTCACATGGCAGGGTGACTAGGGGCCTGCCCTGGGGTCGCTGCTATCCTACAGCCAAAACATCCCCCTTTCCTTCTCTAAGCTTCTTGGTCCAGCTGCACATTCCCAGACTGTATTTTTAGTCATTTTTTGATGTTGTTACTAGGAATCGAACTCAGGACCTTGCGCTCCCAAGGCAGGCGTGGAGCCACTGAGCTAAATCCCCAGCCCTGTATTTTTAGTTGTTTTGGGGTGGGGGTGGGGGCTTGAGGAGGATCTCACTATGCCGTTCATATTGGCCTCAAACTCATGTTGATCCTCCTGTCTCAGCCTCCAAGTGCTGAAAATTCAGGGGTGCGCCACCATGCCTGGCTCTGTTTTTTGAGACAGGGTCTCACTATGCATGGCTGGCCTCCAACTCCCAGCAATCCTCCTGCCTCCTGAATGCTGGGACTACAGGCATGCACCATCACACCTGGCTTATCCTTATGCATCGATGTGTGAAGTTCTAATTCTTGGCCAAGCCGCTCCTTCCTTTCAGCCCCCAGCTCCTGAGGGGAGGGGGCCACCTCAAATGTGAACGGGCCCCTCCCTAGGAGGACAGTTCCTGGGAGGGGGAGGGGCGGGCCAGCCCAAGGTGGAGGGGAACAGCCTGGAATCCTGCCAAGCTGGCGCCTGAACTCTCACCGAGGCCCCAGGAGGACTGTGGACTGCAAGGAGATGGCTGATTAGACTCAGTCACCTCCAGCCCCTCCCAGGGCCACACTGCAGCCTCTGCCTGTGACCTGCCAGCCAGGCTTGGAACTCTGGACCTCCAGACCTCTGTCCCTCTATCAGGGAAACAAGGAGCAGGGTTTGTCCCTTCTGAGGTCCTGTGTCCCCGGGCAGGCTTACCCTTCGTGCCTAAAAGGGAGCTTTCTTATCAGAGGGACTTTCTCTGCCTTAATGGCTAAACAACTGGCTGTTAGCTTGCCTCCAGCAGAAAAAAATGCGAACAATGTACACATAATTTCAAGATTTGGGGGATTCACAAAAACTTTGGAACCTTTAAGTGCAATGAAGATACAAAGCCAAGCTGAGTGTGGTGGAGCACTCTGTCATTACAGCACTCTGCAAGGCTGAGGCAGGAGGATCACAAGTTCCAGCCCAGCTTTGGGCAACTTAGTGAGACCTCATCTCAGAATAAAAAATAAAAATAAAGGGCTAGGAATGTAGCTCAGTCCTGGGCTCAATCCCCAGTGTTTCTCAAAGTAAAAAAAGACACACACCCAAAGCTGGGGCTGATAGCACTCACCTGCAATCACTCTACTCACGAGGCTGAGGCAGGTGGGTTGATGTGAATTTGAGACCAGCTTGACCTATACAGTGAGGCCCCGTCTCAAAAAACCAAGAAAGGGCCAGGGATTTAGCTTACTGGTTCCCCCGCCTGCCTCGCAAGGGCAAGGTTCCGAGTTCGATCCCCAGTACCAAAAAAACCCCAAAAACCAAGAGAATACTGCAAAAGTGGAAACAACAAAGTTGTTTCAATCCTGAGGAAACCCAGGAGCATGGCGAATCAAACTGGCACCCATTTCTACTCCAGTGTCAAGAAGCTGGCAGCCGTGGCATCCCCCAGGCTTCTGAGAAGAGTCCAGCTGCCCGGCGTCCACGCTGGTGGTGATCCCAGTAACTGTGGCACTGGACACAGCCGTCTCCCAGCTTGTGTGGGAGCCGAGGCCACCTGTGGGCTCTGGGCACTTGCAGTGTGGCTACTGCCCACAGAAAGACATCATTTTAAATTTTATTCCAAGTGCTGATGTCATTTAACTTCTGCTACTGTGAATTTTAGGGCAGCTAATGCAGACTATCTCCAAGGAAAACTTAACATCTGAATTTTGCAACAAGCTAGGTGTAAAATAAAATACACATAGGATGCCCCAGATTTTAGTAGCTCCACAAAAAGAAAAGAACACCTCATTACTTACTATTTATGTTGGCTGCATGTTGGAGTGATAACCTTTATTTATTTATTTTTGGTTTTTTGGAGACAAGGTCTTGCTATGCAATTCAGGCTAGCTGTGAACTCTCAGCGATCCTCCTGCCTCAGCCTCCCGGGGATGACAGTCGTACACCATCACAATTGGAAATGACGATCTCCCTGCGTGGCTCCCTCTACGTGGCTATTTCAGCGCTGGGCTTTGTGCCACCAGGCTGGCACAGAGATAGCCAGGCTCCTGCCCTCATAGTTTCCAGTCCCGAGGGGACGTTGGCTGGTTGATTTGAGCCGGGAAGAGAATGAACAAGGTTAACCAGGGCGCTGAGGGTGGCTGTCCACGGCCCTTGGCCTCTAGGAACTGGTGGCCCTGCTGGCGTATTGACAAAAGGAGCCCCAGTGGCTGCCAGGAGCGTGGGCAGCAGAGCCCTCCACATGCCACAGCCCCAGCTGGCAGCTGCCCACAGCACCCACCTCGGTGGGAAATCATCACTGGACTCAGCTCTTCCTCCCCAGCCCCGGGCTTCTCCTGACTGAGGATGGAGAAACAGCGCAGAAAGGAAAAAAAGGTCCAGGAAGCGCCTCAGGGGCGGGCCTGGCACGCTCCGGCTGGGCAGTAGCTGAGACGGGGGCGGGGCCCGGAGGGAGGAGGCGCTGGCTCCATGCCCAGGGCTCCGTGCCAGGTGATCCAGCGGCAGGGCAGCCAGACAGGCGGGCAGGCGGGATAAGGGCTGGGGGCTGGGAACAGGGGCCCTCTGGGAAGGGTGCGTTCGGGCACGGCAGACACCCCGGGAAGGACAGAGGCAGAGCTTGGGGGGCTGGAAGTCAGGGACATCACTGGAGGCACCCGCGGGCCGAGAACAAGCGGTTAAATGTGGCACATGCACTCCTGCTGGAGCCGGGATCCCTGCAAGAACCCTGGAGGCAGCTTCCTTACCCGTGTTTCACATCAGTCCGGGAAGGAGCGGATGACACACAGGGGCCCCTCCACCTGTCACCAAAAACTTCCAGTTGAAGAAAATCAGATCCTTATTTTGAGACAGGAAGAAAAAAGAAGCCCCTCATCCTGTTCCAAAACAGTCACCCTAAACTGGGAGTGGTGGCACACACCTGTGATCCCAGCACCAGGGGAGGCTGAGGCAGAAGGAGCACCCTGAGTTCAAGGCCAGCCTGGGCTACACAGTGAAACCCTAGCTCAAAAAAAATACAAGCCATCCTCCTTACGCAGATGGAGAAATCGAGTCTCGGAGGAGAGACTTCGCAGGTTGGTGGAAGAACTAGAACTCAGCACCCCAGGCTTCATTTGCCTGCGCTTCGCTGCTTTGTCTCTGAAGAGGAGTCAGCTGTCATTGGAGCAGAAGCTCTTGAAGCCAGCAACTGGAGCGGGAAAGATGCCCACATTCTCTGTGGCTAAGCGCTTGCCAAGTGGCTGTTGCTGGCTCTAATTTGGGCACAAGATTTAATTTGCAGAAGAGCTAACGACTTTGTAATACACCTGGGCGGCTGTCAGCTCTACGGACAGGGAGGAGTCCCGGCTCTGGCCTTGCAGAACAGAGGGGGCAGGTGGGCAGGAGGCAAAGGTGTTGGGTGGGGACACTGAGGCCCCACGCAGTTCAGCCCGCTCATCTCGGGAACACTCGGGTTGACAAGGAAGCGGGCAGATTTTGGGCTGCGCCAGAGGAAGCCAAAAATGCCAAGGGACAGATCTCTGAGACGAGCCCCAAGTCCAGCTGCCTCAAATGGGGCCCAATCGATGCCCTGTTCTCTGCCGCTCTTTAACCTGAGTGGGTCTCACAGGGGGCTGGAAATGTCCTCAGGAAATCATCAGAAAAAAACCTAAAGCAAGAGACATAGGAAAAGGAAGTGGTCCAGAGGGTGAGGCAGGAGGATTGCTGTGAGTTCAAGACCAACCCAGACTACAGAGTGAGACCCGGTCTCTAAAAAATAAAAGTGACCAAAGCTAGGTGTGGTAGCACATGGCTGTAATCCCAGCTACTCAGGAGGCTGAGGCAGGAGGGTCACAGGGCAGGAGGCCAGCCTGGGCAACTCAGCCAGACCCTGTCTCAAAATAAAAACGAAAAAGAGCTGGGGGTAGCTCAGTGTGAGGTTCAGTCCCTAGTGCTGCAAAAACAGAATAGAAACAGAGAAGATACAGAAGGAAGGAAGGAAGGCAGGCAGGCAGGCAGGCAGGCAGGCAGGGGAAGAGGTTCCAGGGTTTTCCCTGGAGACTCCATGCAAACCAGAGCCCCGGCTGAAATGGGGCGTCTGCGGGCTGGAAATGGGGTCCAGAGTCCAGACAGGACGTTGCTGTGGGGAGCCTTCGGGCCACCCCAAAACACCAGAGCCACGTGCTGCTCCTCCGCGTAAGAGAAAGAAACAAGGATCGAATTTGTCCCGTGGCAGAAAGGAGCTCTGCTTGCCACCCTCCTGTCGACAACAAAGACCTGTTGGTGCTGGGAAACAGGGGCGCCCTTCCTCAGGCCCCGCTCTGCCTCCCTCCCGAGCCAGGGCTTCCAAGATGGTTGTCACCGCCCTTGCCCTTGCCCGGGAGGGACAGGTCCCCCTGCAGTCAGGGCCCCGGGGTCTCTGGGTGTCTGGAAGGGCGGCGGCAGCTAGGAAGGGCCAAGCAGCTGAGGCGGGAAAGCTGGGCCTCCCCGCCACCCCGCCAGCCCCTGGGTGGGCTGCGGCTTCGGGCTCACTGAGGAGGGGAGGGGACCCGGGCCGCCCCACCCTGTGCCAGCGCCTGGTTCTCCTGCCCCCAACGTGGCTTCGCCCGCCCCGAGTGGCTCCGCGCTGCTCCCCGCGCTGCTCCCCGGTCCCGGGGCCAGGCCCGGAGGGGGAGGGGACCCGCGCCAGGGCCGCGTGGGGGTGGGGACCGGGACTTTGCCCTTTGTCTCTCTCCCCTGAGCCACCGGGAAACCCGAGCCCGGCCGGCCGGGCTGTGACAGAGGTGGTCCTGTGGGGGAGGGGGCCGCGCTCAGCCTGCAAGCGTTTAAGTGGGAGCCGGGGAAGGCTGCACGTGGGGGACAGAAAGGCCGGGTGGGGGCGGCATTCCTCAGAGACCCGCGGGCCTCCCACCGAGAGGGCCCGGGAGGGGCGGGCCGGCCTCCCCTCGCCTGGGCAGGGCAGCCGGGTCCCTAGGACCCTAGGCTTCCGGGGTAAGTGAGAAGTGAGGATGGACAGAGCCGCGCCAGTTCATGATCTCACCGGTGACTCCGCTTAGCACTCACAGTCCACAAAATAACCCCATGCATCTCGTAGGACGGGAACAACTAAACGAGGCCCTCCCTGAGTCACCAGGGAAGCTTGAGAATACTGTAGGGTTTTTTTTTCTGTTCTGGACTAGCTTTGGTTCGTTTTTTAAGACAGTCTCCCCACGAGGTAGTTCAGGCTGGCCTTGAACTCATTAACATAATGAGTTTAACATAATTAACATAACCCCAGACAGCGATCCTCCTGCCTCAGCCTCCCTGAGTGCTGAGACTGCAGGTGTAACCACTATGCCCAGCTTGAGAATAGTTACTTCCATTCTACAGGTCAAAAAAAGGTCTCGGAGAGGTCGTGTGACTGGCCCAAGGTGACACCAGCCATCAATGTCCCTGCCAAAAATGCAATTGAGCCTTTGCTCCCCAGAAACTAACATGTACAAGTGGCTGCATGGCAAGGGTCACTTCTTGGTCCCTTCCTGCAGGGAGGAGGACAGGAGGGGAAGCATCTAACCACCCCCAAGCTCCCACTGCCTTGGGTTAAACTCAAACCAAAGAGGGGTGCGCCCTAAAGCTCCAGCCTAGTGCCTCCGAGGGGCTGCATCCTAAATGCCCCTGCAGCTGATTGCCTGGGCTTTCCGGAGATGGGGAGGAGCCAGGTGGGGAAACAGAGGCCCGGAGACTCGGACCACGGACCCCACATCCCATGGCTTGCACACCCGGGGAGAGGGCGGTGGTGAACCCCCGGCCTCACACCCACTGGGCGCCCCAGGAAAGCTCAGCCTTGGGGACAGACATACAGGAGCCCGACTTAAAGGCCTGCCTTTGGCGGGGTTGGTTACTGGTGCCACTTGGACCTAAGGAGCTCTTCTGGGGCTTCAGAGAAATCAGTGTCAAAGCCAGGCTCGGTCGCATGGGCCCTGTAAGCTCAGCACTTGGGAGGCTGAGGCAGGAGGATCACTGCAAGCTCAAGGGCAGCCTGGGTTACACAGTTAGTTTGAGGCCAGCTTGAACTACATAGCGAGACCCTGTCTCAAAAAACCCCAAAAAAGACAAAGAAGTAAGTGTGGAGCTCCGTGATGTTAACATACAGGGTGTCCATGTCGGCGCCCCACCTGTAACTTCTCCCCCCAGATCTTCGAACCCTCCTGGAGGAACTGCCACCCCCTAGCCACCATCCTGGGTCCCTGGGGGCCCCCTAATATGCTCCTCACTTCCTTCTTCCTGGCTTAGCTGCCGTTCCCTACTCTATTTTAGCTCTGAACCGGGAAGAGCCTGCTTCCATTGGGGCCATGATCAGGGCACCCCTGGGTCTACAGGGAGAAGCGGGGGGCAGGGATGCACCCTGCACCCCTCCCTGGGAAGACCCCCTCCCCAAGCCCTGCACCTACAGAATAAACCCCCAAAATAAGATGCTTAGTGCAGCAGACGGAGAGGCAGGCAAAAGTTCTCAGCTATTTTTTTTTTTTTTGGTACAGGGGATCAAACTCAGGACTTTGCACTTGCTAGATAGGCGCCTGAACCACTGAGCTAAATCCCCGGCCCTATTTTCTTTTTTTTGAGACAGGGTCTTGCTACGTAGTTCACCCTGGCCTTGAACTCCTAAGGCTCCTCCTGCCTCTGCCTCCCCAGTGCTGAGATGACAGGCATGCTCCACTGAGCCTGGTATTTTGAGGTTTTTTTGAAACACGGTCTCACTATGCAGTTCAGCTTGTCCTTAAACTTGCTGCACATAGCCCAGGCTGGCCCTGACCTCAAAACCTCCTTCTTCATCTTTGCATGTTGGGCCCACGCCCAGCTCCTCACCCATTTTCTTTAGGATGAACAAGTGACTGCGGTGTGGGAAAAAGCAAAGCTAATCATGGTTTCAAAATAGCCATTTTGTAGGCAAGGGCACACCTGTGATCCCACCACTCGGAGGCTGAGTCAGGAGGGTCGCCACAAGTTCAAGGCTAGCCTGGGCTACACAGTTCAGGGTCAGCATGAACTACATCTCGAGACCTTGGCTAAAAAATTAAAAAAAAAAAAAAAAAAAAGAAGAACTGCCATTTTTTTCTGCCTGTAATCCTGGGTACTTGGGAGGAAGACTGAGTCCCAGCCTGAGCTGCATACACAGTGAGACCCTTTCTAAGAGAGAGAGGGGGAGAAAGAGAAAAAACAAGGATATAGAGGAAAAACCTCCAGTTTTGAAGAAAAATAGTACTTGTAAGTTATAGTTCTTTCCAAATCCACTACAAGACCAAGGCCTTTCGCTTGCAGGAAGCGTCCCACAATAGCAGAATAGTTAGAAAGAAAACTGGATGCACGCACGGCACAAGTCATGGAGTGCAAGGTCGGAGCACCAGGAATAAATCCACGGCAGTCATGGCGCTCAGAAGCACCCCGCTTAACACCGTCCCACGCGCACTTTGAGGTTCTGTGTGTTTGTTTCGCTTTGCACAGGAGATCAAGCCTGGGGCCAAGCTGCATCCCCTCTCCTTTACTCAAGCTGGCCATCCTCCTGCCTCAGCCTGCCCTAGTGCTGGGATCAGAGAGTGCGGGCCACAGAGCCCGGCTTGTAAGGTCTTTCAGAAAGTTGAATGGCCAAGTCCACTCCGCACACCCCCAGGCAAAGGCTGCTGCAGGTGGTGGAGAGAAGAGCAAAGGGCAGGACACGATGGGAGCATTCTTCTGCAGAGAGGGCCCGAAAGAGGAAGCTCAGTCAGGGTGGCTGGCAAGGGCCAGCGGAGGAAAACGAAACAGAGACACGGGGTCTGGGAGGTCCTCCTGCCTATCCAGGTGCCCATTCTGCAAGGAGTTCCTCTCCCTCTACTCTATTCCCAAAGCAGACTGAATGGTAATAAATAATGAGGGAAGCCCTCTAGATAAGAACACTCAGTCAGATTTTCCTTTTCTTTCCATAAAAGGAAAGTTGCTGGAGTGGACACTTTTTTGTTTTTTGAGACAAGGTTTCGCTATGTAGCCCAAGCTGGCCTCATGGAAATCCCCCTGCCTCAGCCTCCTGAGTGTTGGGATTACAGGTGTACACCACCTGGCCCAGCTGGAGTAGACTTAAAAAGTAACCCCTGGGCTAGGGATGTAGCGCAGTACCAGAGAAAAGGCCTAGGTTCCATCTCCTGCACAAAAAAACAAAAACCCAAAAAACCAACTCACAACCTAAACAAAAACAAAACAAGCAACTGTGCTGTTTCTCCCCTCGGACCTCCCAGGACACCCAGTCCCAGCCCAGTGTCGGTCTGTGAGGGGATCATCTCCCCCCTTCACTTTAGGGCGCCCGCTCCAAATCCTGCCAGGGCACTGGTCTCTATTCCGGTAGGATTTCTTCTTCCAAGCAGCTCGAGACCTCAAAGAGGAAGTGGACTGAGTGTTTCTAACTCTGACTAGATGCTCTCAGCACCTCCGTTGCAGTTCCGGCCTTCCCTCATTCTCTCCTTCTCGGAGAACCCAATGGGAAGTTGAGGAGCCCGGATTGAGCAATTCCCATCGCAGCAGCCCCTCCCTCGGGATAAATGAACTGTACACTCTGTCTAGGGACCACTGAAAAGTCTCAGCCACACCTGGGTGGAAGCCCCTGCTCTTCCAGCCAGGTGGTGGGCCCCATGTCACCTAAGGGTGCAGCGTGCGGGGTTCAAGCCCGGAGCAGAGAGGGCCTGACAGAGGAAGCTGCCATAAAGGGGGCTCTGAGAGCAGCTTCCCGGGTGCTTCCAGACCAGGGACCCCATGCAGAGAAGGTTAGGGCAGGGGAAGGAGGGAACAATGTATTCCACTACCTCCTGGGCACCCGGGGGGTCCCCAATTCCTGGACGCTCATTATATCAGCTCACTAACAGCAGAATATACACATCTGCACCAGGGAGGGGAAACTGCTCTTCCTTCCTCAGACCTAAGAGGTCTGACGCTGTTCCCTTCATCCTGAATTGTTTTCTTTTCTTTCTTTTTTTATTTGGTACTGGGGATTGAACTCAGGACCTTGCACTGGCGAGCCAGGAGGTGGAACCGCTGAGCTAAATCCCTGGTCCAGAATTCTGCTTTCTTTTGCTTTGTTTTGGTGAGACAGGGTCTGTAATCCAGATTGGCCTTGAACTCAAAGTGATCCTCCTTCCTCAGCCTCCCGGAATGTTACAGGTGTGTACCACCGCACCGGACATCTGAATTCTTACTACATCTTCTTCATCTGCAGGTTCCCGTGGTTCCTCAGGCACCAACGTCCCTACCCTACAGGTAAATTTGATAGGAACCCTAACATGTGAAATTTCCGCCCGGCAGCATCAGAAGCTATTCAGCAATAGAACCACAGCCCCTTCCCCTCGTGAGCCACCTGTGGCTTCTCCGCCACACTGCTCCCTCGCCAGCCCTTTCCTCTGAGAAAGTGGGCAAGAGGTGTCCTGGGGCTCTGGTGGACACCAGACCCCTCTCTCCTTTCAGGACAGTTATTATGGCACCAGACACAGGGCCCCTTGGACCTTCCTGTCCAGCACTGTTCCCCAGGAAAAGGGCCAAATGTGCTTCTAAACCTGAAGCCAGGGCCTAAAGGAGCAGGCAGCAGCCATACCCAACAGTCAATGATGGACCGTGTAAGGGGCCGGGAATTTAGCTCAGTGGTTTTGCCACCTGCTACACAAGCGCAAGGACCCGAGTTCAATCCCCGGTACCAAAAAAACACAAAAAAGCAGACAGACCGTGCAGGAACCTGGCTCCAAGCACTTCTGTTCTTCATCACTTCCAGTTCTCAAGCCGAGCACAGTTCCATGGGGCAGAACAGGAACTTGAAAGGGGGACAAAGACTGGCCAGATAGGAGGCAGTGAGGTCAATATCTAAGACACAAATAATACCATAGAAATAGCAGCACTCCTTTATAGTTCAGAAATTAAGCCTCAGAGCCTGGCATGGTGGCAAATGCCTGGGATTCCAGTATTCGGGAGGGTGAAGCAGGAGGATTGCTGAGAGTGTGAGGCCAGTCCGGGCTACACAGCGAGATCCTGTCTAAAAAAATAAGAAATCGAACCCCTGCTTCTCAACACTGGGTCTCCTGGGAGACCTTTCCTAACTCCCTCGGAGGGCAACTGAGTGACTTGGGGTGGCCCACAGGACTCTGACCTGACCCAGCTTCCTCCCTGTTGGAGTCTTGAAGAGCTGGGAAGCCACGGACAACCTTCATATGTGGGAACAATATTTTCTTCATCTCTGAATTCCAATTTGGCTTCTTACAGACTCAAACGGTGTCCCACCATCTTAACCAAAGTACCCAGCCCACCTGCGCATTTCCATTTGCTCTATCCACGCAGACTGATGACTGATTTTAACTAAAATTAACTCCAAATGAAACATAATTGGAAAATCTCCTTAGCCCACTTTTCCAAAGGACATGTGGAAGACTGAGAAGAATCCACAGAACAGACGCGGTAGAAAGGGAAAGAGAAGATGCAGAGATTCCTACTTTTCTTTTCTTTTTGCCTCCTCCTCCATTTAGAGAAAACTTTCCTCCAATTCTTGGTTAAACTAAAAAGCAAAATTTCCAGCCATCCCTCATCATGGTCCCTTGTACACTTTCCAGCCACCAAAACATCACTTGTCTACGAATCAGACTTGTGTGCCTAGGAGTCTGGACCATATCTGGACATTAGGGTCAACAATTCTTTGAATCGCCCACTGTCTGTCCTGTATTTCATTCAGAAGCAGTTTCCTGTCGGCAGCCAGGCCCCTGGGAGCCCGACACCTCCAGCAATCAGCTCCGACTGCATTAAAACGACAGGCCCCAAATCGAATGTTCCCCAGGATTCACCCATCATCAACCCACATCTGACTTCAGCAGCCCCGTGTTTCGGGGTTCGGATGGCCCTGTCCCCGCGCCCAACACGGTGCGGTCAAAGCCCCAGGAGCCCCTCTGGCAGGTGGATTTCCCAAGCGGTCTCACTTCCATCCCAATCAAAGGTCGTCAGTGACCAAGGGGGCACCCACCTTCCACAGCGTGGGTCCCCAAAGGGACTTTTCCTTCAGTTTTCGTTTTGAAAGGTGTTTTACAAGGTGCAGTGGAAACGAATGGAAGAGCCAAAGCTGCCTGTTAATTCAGAGTCAAACTCTGGCCGAGGCCTTGATGAAGTCCCCGGAGCCAGTGGCCAAGTGGAAGACCTGCTGTCCCTCTTGGGCAGCATAAATCCACCGCGGACACTGTCGTTACTATTACTCCTGGCTCTTGTTGCAACCACCTTCCGGCCGAGCAGCCAGGCAGCAGATGGTCACATGATCACGCTGCCTGCTAACTCAAGTCACACAAGGGACCAACAAGAGCTGCAGGCCCCCACTTCCCTCCTCTCTCATTCCATCTCCCCTTCTTCTCTCCCCCTCCCCTTCACGTGGATCCCCTGGCCTTTTGCCCAAGGGTGGGAAGCAGGGAGACCCCTCGGCCAAGGGGTGCTGCTTAGGTTTGGGATCTGTGTTCCAAGGGCCCTGAGTCTTGGGGACCCTGGGAAAGGACCTCGCAAGAGGAAGGTGGGCAGCTGAGGGGGGCTCCCAGGAAGCGCCTGCAGTGCCAAGGTGGCTGCCACTCTCCGCTTGTCCTTTTCTCTTTCAATCTTACCAGGGAAGGGAGGAGGTGAATTCTGTACACAAAGATAGCCCTGCCCTGGGCAGACCCTGCCGGGTCCCTGAGACTCCTCTTTATTTCAAAAGGAAGCGGGAAATGCACCTGATCCTCCACTCGGCTCCTCCCAGGGTTCCCCTTTTTCCTCCCTGGCACCCCCATCCCAAAACCTAAGCTGCACTTTCTGAAATGCACCAGCCACCTCTTAAAAATCTTTTTTTTTTTGGTACTGGGGAATCGAACTCAGGACCTTGCCCTTGGGAGGCAGTTGGCGGAAGCACTGAACTAAATCTCCAGCCCCTCTTAAGAATCTTTTAAGAGAGGGGAGTGAAAAAAGATTGTATTTAAAATTCTAACAGCTGAAAACATCAGTTCTTTAAATGCCTCTGCTTCACTTCAATCATTCATTTTAAAGATCCCACCACCCCAATCGGTGGAGGTACAGCCAATGCCTGTCTCTTCAGCACCGATTGCTGAACTTCAGCAGTTAGCATTTGCTAGTCTTCCCTTTTTCATTCAACTAAACCAGATGTGAAATTTTAAAAATGTTTTAAAAGTGTGTACACACTAGCCTATCTCAGTGTGTCAACTGCCTGGCACATATTATAGAATAAATAAACTCACAAAACAAACTTTATAAGTATACACACATACAAGGCCAGATTCAAATGATATATATTAAGGTAATTTTAAAAGATTAGAAGCAAAAAAAAAAAAAAAGATTAGAAGCTCAGAATCTTTGAATTAAAGAGTCTTCCAATTGCAAGTGTTATAAATTTCATCTCTGAAACGTAATTATGAGAATGTTTTGTCTTGTTTTCTACCAAAAGCTCTGCCGCTAAAACTATAAAAACTATACATTTGGAAGAGTTAGCTATACTCTGAATGATTTAGTGATGGGAACTGCGATTGTAGTTCTCCTCCTTCAATAGTAAAAAGTTCTCCATCTGAGAACATCACAGCTCAATTTCATGTTTCTAATTTGGGTCAGAAAATCAAGGATTATGGAAACCCACGATGCGGCTACAGGACAAATACACTGTCCTTAGGAAGGTCTCCTCTTGAAATACTGACCACCAAATTAAGAAACTACGGATTTTCTAGCAATAAAGAAAAATCAATTATACTTATAAAGTTCAATTGCTAGATGGAAGTTAGAAATGACAGAATGAACCAATATTTTCTGCAAAAATAAACAAAAATTTAAGAACTAACCATTTTTTCACTTTAAAAAAAAGGTAACCTAATAGAAGAGCCTTTTTACTAAGAGTCCTAAGTGTTGACCAAAGTTAGTTACATCTCTCACCTTACATGAGTTGTCAACTTTCTTTGCTAATCTCTTCTTAGAACCATTAAAGAAAGTACCTGAAAATCTATCTCTGCTGGTACCTTTCATTCCCTTGTTTTTTAAACCCCATTCCTTTTATTTTCAGCCTCTAACTACGACAAGTTTGTATTTTTTTTCACCAAATGGAAAATTATTCCTAGAGGTAAATTTTTGAGCTTATTTTGAAAATATTCTGTGAGCCAGTGAGTTCTTCACAATACCTATAAATCATCTTTTAAAACTGCAATTTTTTTTGTTTACCATTTACAAGACAACTTTCAGATTTTTTAAAACCCACTAGCATCAGAAAATATAACTCTTGAGAATAAAGTTAGGACACATTGTCTTTGAAGAGGCTAGTTTTTATTTTGCTAGTTGGAAATGTAGGGAAATATGTTAACCCACCACGTTTTAAGTCAACCTAAAGGACAGAACTACGATTATCAACCCAAAGAAATCACCAAACTTAGGACTGTCAACCTTCAATATATTCCCACCTAGAAAAATGCAGGGCAACTTTTATTTTTTTTCAAGTGACATCTTTTATTTCGATGACACCAGTTGACAGTAAATACACTATCACATTCCTCTAGAAAAAGGCATACCCCACAGTGGCAAGTGTAACAAAAGTTACAAATTATTACAAAACAAATAATTTCCCTCAGTAACAAGTCTCACAAAGATCATTCCCCCACCTTACTACTCTTTGGTCTCTCAAAAGTAAACACATCCAAACCCCACAACTGTTTTCAAAATGCTTTTGGCTTTTCTGTTAGGTACCAATACTGGACACTGATTACATGTGTTTATGTAAATGCTCAATAAAAAGTCTAAACTGTTAATCAAATTCCAACACTGGCTAAGAAGGGGTTTGGGAAAGTGACAGAAATTTAATGTTACCCATTTAAAAAACGCAAATTATTTGCTATTTTTGGCTTAAATATAATGTTGTCATGTGACTTCTTAAAAAATATAAGCTGTATTTATCAAAATGGCTTTGAAATGACAAAATATATTAATACTTTTAAATCAGAGCTGATCAAAAGTAACTTCTATAATATATCTTTTTTTGATTTCACCCATTTTAAAGAAAAAAAAAACAAGAATATTAAGGTTGTTGGGTACTATGAGACTCTTAGAAATTTAAATCATAACTCTTCTGAAACTTTCATCAAGGAAAGTTTTTTATTTTAAAGAGTGGAAACTGAAGAATATATACACACAAAATACCTATGTGCTCATTTTGCTTAGACTGTTAGCCTTAAATAACTAGTTTTTTCATTCCGAGATTTAAAAAGCCAGTAACAAGCCCAAGGCAAAGAATACTTTCAGACACTGACTGAAGACACACACCACAAGCTTCCTCACAACACAAAATGATAGAGCAAACTGACTTAATGAAAATAAACTCTTGTTTTTTAAACCTTGAGTGTCTTTTAAAAAACTGATTCATGCTAGAAAAATGAAGACCCTTCTCACCAGTAGCATCCCCCCCGCAAAAAAAAGAAAAGAACAATTGAATCAATTTTTGGACTCAAAAAGTATATCAGGAAAGGGAAGAACACACAAAAGGTCTAATTTAATATGGATGTGGAACAGGATTTTTTTTTTAACCCGGTCTTCTCTTAAGACACCCCTCCCCATTTCAACTCAAAGGAGCCCTCAGTAATGCATTTTGGAGGGAACAAGGAGCCCAGAAATGGCTTAAAAGCAAGCAGACGGCTTGAGGAAAAAGATCCACAAATACAGGGCACCGTGAAAATTAAAATATAAATGTTTTGAGTTCCATTTCATCACATTTTGCAATTTCTCTTTGCTTTTCATTTCATTCCCTTTAAAATTTAAACCATTCTCAAAAGCAAAAGGAAAAATGTTCACATAATCCAGAATTCCAATTATGAAGAGATGTTTCTCATCAACACCCAGATTTCAATTCAAATATCCACTGTTCAATATATCTATTGGTGTTGAGTTCGTTTCTTAGTTTCATCTACAGAAAATGTTTTGTGTGTTGTTGTTTTTTTTTTGGTACCGGGATCGAACTCGGGACCTTGCGCTTGCAAGGCAGGTCCCAGAAAATATTTTGAAATAGACCCCCCCCTTTCAAATTTTATTGCCTCTTTACTCCTAAATCTAGTACCTTTCCAATAAGAGTATTTCAAACACTTGAGGTCAGATCAGGAGCTCTAGAAACACAGTAACAAGCCATATTGATCATCTATGGATACAGTTTCCAGTTACTTAAATATCACAAAATAAATGACCAAACAGATGATCTCGAGTTAAAACTTTCTACTAGATCCTTTCACAGCTTTTCAAAAAAACAGAAAAAAAGGCAGTCACCCACCCCCACCTTTGCCACTCAGAAAACGCTCGATTATTCTACAGGGCCAACTGGAAGTGGAAATTAGGGTTGAAGGTTGAGGGGATCAAAGATTTCTGGGAGCTGCTTACAAGACAGGAGAGAAAACTGCACTGTCAATGTATTTAAAGTCTGATGGGAGAAGGCAGGCACAGTTCCATGAAAGATCTGAAACCCACCATGAATTTTTGGCAAGCATGATAGCCGTACCCCATTTTGTTGGAGAGGACAGAGTATTGGAACACCCCCCCCCACACACACACCCCATTCATCCACGGAGTTCTAGACCCTCCAAAGAGCCCCAGCCCACAGCCTGAACAAAGCTCTAACCCCAGATGGTCTGCTTGTAACAATGGGCTAAAGGAGTGGGGGTGGGGGTCCTAAAGGCGAGGGCGGCCACAGCAGATTCTTGGAAAAATCCAGTTGGGGAGGGGACGGTGTAAGACCTCAGGGACTGGGGGGTAAGGGGAAAATATACACACATATTGGCATATATATATAGACAGACAGATATACACACACACACAAACATATATATATATATACACATGTATACACATACATCGTGTCTTTGCCCGTTACAGAAATATAAGTAACGCACAACATAAGATTCTTGGCGTGGGTGGGGTGGGTGGGGTGGGTGGGGTGGGTGGGTCTCGATCCATATCCCCTTGGGATTTGGAAAAGGAACACCCTAAATCCACTTTGCAATTATGGTTCGGGGTGGGAGGCAGAATACGAGGCCTGATAAGAAGTGGAACGAATTGCCACAGCCATGAATCTCAACTCCGAAGATTTTAAGCTTCCCCACAAAAATGGCCCCACACTTTGAGAACACTCTTAAGATTTCTACATCCCATTGATCCCCCCCCCCTTTAATTCTGCAAGTAACATCTTTCAGCTTACCTCAGCCCAAACTTTTTTCTCCCTCGCCCCCCCCCCCAACAACCAGTCATTCCAAGATGTTGGCCGTCTTCCCTCCCAGGCCCCAACATCCGGAGTTGGGGGTGGGAAGGCCCGTAGCGCGTTTCTTCCCCGGAGTCGCCATGGACCCCTGAACACATCTCCCACCCCCTCGGAAGGGTTCTTTCCTACCTTTGTTTTTTGGGGACCGAGTGCTCAATCTCTAGGCGTCTTCCTTGCAGTTCCACTTTCCCTAAAGATTGAAAAAGATTTTTTTTTTTTTTTTAAAAAGAGCCTGGGTATAAAGGAGTGACTGGGGTGGGGGAGGAAGGGGAAGGGAAACCCCAGAGCTCTGGGATTCCAGTTCGTCCTAGGAATCCAGCCTGCGGTCCTCCAGGCCAATGGGAAAAGGTTGCTCTAGGAACGGTGGAACCTACGAATTCGTTTCCTCAGTTTTCGTTTTAATCAAGGAAACGAAGTGTGTGGATCGCTCTGCGAGCTCGACTTTGGAAATGTGCGAGGGCGTTTGTGTGCGCGCCCGGCCTCCACGGCTCCCCGTTCCTCCGAGAGAGGCCGTGGGTCGGGTGGAGAACAAAACTTTATTTTTTGTCCCAGCCCCGCGAAGGTGGGGCCGGCGGGGCGGGCACCTGTCGGGGCGTGCGGGGGGGGGGCCGGGGCGGGAGGGTCTCTGCGGGCGCAACGAGCGCGACTCCGGCCGGCCGCGGCGTCTCGGAAGCAGCATGGCGACTCGAGCCGACGCGCCACCCCGCTCACGCCCCACTTTCAAATCAAAATGGCTCGAGCCCCGGGCCCTGGGCGGGACGCGGGAGCCCCTTTCTCCTGGGCGCTGCCCCAGGGGTGCAGTCTCCACGGAAAGCGGGGAAATCTAAGACGGCGGGGGGAGGGTCTGGAAAGGCCTAAGAGCGAGGCAGGGGACCTGGGGTGTCCAAGCTGGGGGGCCGTCGAGGGCGGCCAGGGAGGGGCTGGACGTGGCGATAACGCCCCAATCGGGGTCGTCTGGGGGTGCAGAAAACCACCTCCTCGGCCACCAACCAGGGCACCCGCCCCGTCGAGGGGAGAGGAGGCAAAGGGAACCCCGAGCTCCTCATCTGGGGCTGGGGGAAGGGCGAAGACACCGGGTGCTTTGCGGGGCGCAGGGGGCGATCGGTGTGGAGTGGGGGGGCCCGCACCCCAGGGTGCAGCGGGGTAAGAGGAGTAGGCGGCCAGCGGAGCGACGGGGCCCCCGGTCCCGGGGCTCGCCGTGCGCTTACCCGAGAAAGTTTCGATGGCCTTCATGGCCCAGTGCTCGTCGGGGCAGTCGACGAAGGCATAGCCGGACTTGACGAGGAACGGGCCGCTGTAGGAGATCTTGTGCTCGGCGAACACCTTCTCCAGGTCGGCAGGGGTCACGCTCTCGTTGAGGTTGCCGATGTATAGCTTGTTCATGGTGGCGGTGTCGTCCCGGGCGAGGCCGAGCGCGGGCGCGGGCAGCCGAGCCGCAAACTTTCTTCGCACCCCGCGCGACAGTGTGCGGGGCCCGGGCGGAGCGCGGCCTGGGCGCGCGGGGCGGCGGCGAAGCGCGGGGCGGAGCGGGGACGCGGCGGCGCCTTCTCCCAGCGGTCCGGACCCTCCGAGCGGGCTGTGTCACGTTTCTCCGCGGCCGACCTGGCGCCGCCTCTAAATAAAATCGACTTGAAAAAAAAAAAATGGAGAGGAAAAAAAAAAAAGGCCGAAGCCACGTGGTGACAGCCCCCACCCAGTCGGCACCGGGAGACCCCCGACGCCTCCCGCCCTCTCCGCGCTCCCGGCCCGCCGAGCCCCGCAATCGCCCGTCTCGGAAAGGAAGGGGTCCCCAACTCGGCCCCAGGGTGCAGGGGGACCGCGGGCGCCGTACCCGAGAGCCCCTCGCCCCCTCCCCCTCGCCCAGACCTTGCCGGGGAGCAGCGCCCCGCCCCCAATCCTCCCCCACCCACCCCCACCTGGGGGGAGGCAGCCGGGACCCCCTTGCCGGGTCCTCCAGGGTGAAATGCACGGGTACTTTTTATTCGTTTTAGGGGGCTGCGTGGCGCACCCCGCCCCCGGTTAGCGGCGGGCGACTGACAGGCGGGGGGCGGCGGAGAGACAAAGAGAAGCCGGGGACTATGGGGTCTTCGAGAGGGGGTCGCTCGAGCTGGCGATTTAAACCGAAAGGCGCCTTTTCCCAGATTCGAGAGCAGGGGTCCCCGCCCCTCGCTCCCCTCCCCCACGGTACTCCCCGCCCCCGGGGGTCTGGGACGCGGGACCGAACCGCGCGGGACCAGGAAGCCGTGATCCGGGTGGGGGGACCGGGGCCGGGGGCCCCACAAGGACAAGTCGCTGGCATCCGGGCACGCCACGAACGGGCAGCACCACGGGGTCCCGCGCGACCCTGGCTCCCGCCGAGTGACCCCGGGACCGAGGGGGGCGGGCGCGGGGAAGGGGCGCGGGGGTGGTCGGCGAAGCCTGGGGCGACGTCGGGAGGGGGGGACGGGCGGCGGTGCCCAGGGAGCCTTCCTGGCCCGACGCGGGGCGCCCAGGTGGGGGCCGGGCGCGGGGTCGGGGCCTCCGAACTTTGTTTGGGGTGCGGTGCTGCGAGGCGGGAGCGGGCGGGCCGGGGGCCGGCAGGCCCCGCCCACGTCCCCAGGTCAGCCCGCGGGGGGAGGGGCGGTTTCCGCTCGGCCCGGGGGAAGCGGGGGGCGGGGCGGGCGGTGGCCCCTCCCCTCCGCGCCGGGCCGGGGAGCGGATCCGCCCAGGTCCTCGCGCCCCGCGCGTTCCGGATCCTCTGGCCCGGGGAGCCCCGGCGGGACCCGCCTGGGACCGGGATGGCACGTGGGCGCCGGCGTGGGGGAGGGGCGCGGCGGTGTCGCTGTCCCCGGCGGAGCGCGGGGCGCTCGCTGCACCGCACCCGGTCCCCGCGGTGAGCGCGGGGCGAAGCCGAGGAGGGGCGGGCGGCGGGGCGCGCCCGGGGACCCCGGAGCCCCCCAGCCCCGTGACCTGCAGAAGAGGGGGTCGCCCCCGGGCATGCGGGGTCCCGCAGCCCGGCTGGAGCCTGTTGAGCGCGCATGTCGGGGGACAGGTGGGGGAGGGCTCCCTCCCGGCCCCGGCCCCACGCCATTGTCTCCGTCGCCTGCGCCCGGGCCGACTCCGCAGCACGTGTTGCCCGCACCGCTCCGACAGCCTCGAATTGCTTTTTTTGTGATTATTTTTCGTTTCAGGGTCCGACTTCGGTTCGCCGCCCTTGTCCTGCCGCACGATCCCAGATCGTTCCCAAAGTCGGGGAGTTGAAGGCGAAGCGGGCACCTCCGTCCCCTCCCCGTTTTCCCAGGCGCTGAAAGAACCGAGGCCGGGACGTGGGGGCGGGGAGGCCCCGGCGCACCCGCCCTAGTCCGCCTGTGCCCTGGCCGGCCACGTGCGCCTCGGATTTTTGTTTTTATGATATTTTTCTTCCTGCAAAGCAACAGGAATTAAAATGCTAGGAGCTCGTGGTCGGCGAGCAGAGGAGCGCGTGAGGGAGGTGGGGCGTCCGGCCTGCGCCCCACGTCCGCTCCGGCCCCCCCTCAGCCTCAGCATTTACCCGGCGCTGATTCTCAAGCGTAGTTTTAAAACGAACCAATCCAATGAACTGGAAACGGGCTCCGCCACATAGTAGGCACTCAATAAATATGTCAATGAAGAGCCAGCTAAAATAAACTGCAAAGAGGATTCCGGAAATTAAGAGTCCAGAAACAAACTCTGTTCGTCCGAATGTTGTGTGTGGCTGATGTCCGGGGACTTTTTCTTGTGTGTGGAATTTCGAAAAGCTGAAAAATGATCTCAGAAAGGCTGTTGTGTCCCGTGGCCTTTTGCTAAGTGGGAGCCCCTGGCTCCTTAAATCTCTTCTGTTGTGTTGGGGAACAAGGAGGAGAGTGAGTCAGGGTACCCCAGGTCCCAGAAATTGCAAGTGTTCTTTTCTTCCTTTGGGGAATCTTTAGGAATTGATAAAAGCACTTCTGGAGTTTGTCCCTAGGGAACCTATCTACTACTCTTATCTCTCAAACAAAAGCAAGTTGCGTCCCCCCCCCCCCAAAAGAAACACCTACTGACCTTTAAACTACTACACAGGACAAATCGCCTTTCACTATGCTAAAATTAAAGGGAACATTTTTTTAAACAAATGGATTCAGTTCACTTTTAGGTTGTTTTCCATTTAAAAATATAAAAGAAAAAGCAAAATATATAGAAAAGAAGAAAATACATAAAAAAGAAGAAAATACATTTAAAAAGTCTAAATGTTAGCTGAAACTAGCCAGTTTGAAATGTATTTAAAGTAACACTGGGGGAAGAAAATATGATTTATTTCAATAGCCTTTAAAAATATTTTTAAATTAATTATTGATCAATTGAAACTGATATTTTAAAGTCAACTTTTGGACTGAATTCTGATCCTCTCCACACCCCCTTTCCCCCCCCGAAAGAGGGGTGGTGCGTGCGTGTGTGTGTGTGCGTGTGTGTGTGTGTGTGTGTGTGTGTGTGTGTGTGTGATTAGGGTCAGGACAGGCAGGAAGCAAGCACTGGGCTGGGTTCTGCTCAGTGACCTGTTTTCGTCTGGGTTGGGGGCTGAATGGTGATGAACAGGGCTACTTTTTTCTGCTCTCTGAATGAGCCTAAAATTAATCTGGAAGAAGGGCTAGACCTTCCGGAGACACATTCCTACGTTAGGGAGAGGAATGGCCAGATTTGCAGTCCCCTAACTTTTCATCTTTTCTTGCTTTTGGTTTATTGTTATTATTACTGACTTTACACAAAACTAACAGTGTCTATTTTTTATTTTATTTTCTGCATTGCTTTTTTGGGAAAGATGAATCTTCCACGCAGAGCTAAATTCAGTTTGTGTTAGAGTAAAAAACTATGCTGCAAGATAAATTGTTCTTTTCTTTCTTGAATAATAATAAAATTGTTGTTTCTTCTCACTCTTCCTATCTCCTCCTCCCCCTCCTCCTCCCCCTCCTCCTCCTCCTCCATTTTTCCTGCAGAAGGGTTTGGTCTAGTGATGGAATTCAACTCCCCTCTCAATTCAAAAACTTTGAAACTTGACTCCTTTTGAAAGATAGGATTCTGATCCATTTTCCTCCAGTGTGAACTAATAATGAGAGGAGGTATAAGAGAAAAAAACAAAATTTTAAAAAAATTGGGAATAGATTCTAAAAACAACATTTTTACCATTGCACAAAATTAATTTTATTCTTAAATATTTCTTCCCAGCATTTGTCTATTTGTAAGTTTCACATTTTGTCGCCTTAATTTTTATATCTTAAATTTTCACCACTGTTGTACCATCTACTTTCCCTTGTTTTCCCAACATTTTTATTCCATCCGATAGATGTACATCATTGCTTTTTTATCTGTGTATAATTGGATACATTGAATTTTTTAGTTTTGTAAATGGTACAAAATAGGTCATTTGAGGCATATAATTGTTTTCTTCTTTTGGATAAATTTTCAGAATATATAGTGCATTTAAAATGTAACGAAAAAGCATAAAGTACTGGAAAATAGGAGGTAAATACATCAAAATAGAATTTTTATTTGTATTTCTACTGAATCAATCAATTTTGCAACAAAAAGGTGGTTACTATGAAATATAGAAAAAGAGAAATGTACATTTCCTGACAGCTTTGACTTCAAAGCTTTTTTAGGAGTTTGTGTTTTTTTGTTTGTTTGAATTTTATTTTATTTGTTTTTGTTGTTGTTTGCTTATTTTTTCATTGTTACTGCCTTGGGAAGTTTTTGTTTCTTCCTGCAATTTGAAGTCTTAGTGTGGTTCTTTTCAATGGCTATAAACTTTGAGAAAGTGTAAATTAGCCCCAGTTTAAAAGCACATGCAACATAATTATGTGTTTAGGATATCTCATAAAATGTAAGAGAACAAGAACCAAAAAGGAAAAGTTCCTTCTTCAAATTGTCATTCATTCAAAAGTGTTCAGTGTCTTTCAAAGTTTAAAAAGAAATGTATTTATTAGAGATGGAAGAACTCAGGGTAGAAAAAGAACTTTAAGGACAATTGACTGTTTTACTGTGGGTTACACAGCATGTGTGATAAAACCTCTCAATTTTTTTGTTTTGGTTCAGATTTACAATGTAAAAACTTTAGTAAAGAAGAGGATAATTTATTCTATTAACTTTTTAAAAGTGATGTTAATTCATTTTGTTACTAAATTAAACTACTCAGCCCCTATTGACAAATGTAGAAGAAATAGTTGAGAACATTCTACACACAGCAGCATTACTGCCTTTTACTTAATTTTTTTAACTCCAAAATCATTCATTTAAAGATAATGAACAATTTTGTGTAGTTCCTACAGCACAAAATCCAAAGTAAACCACTAGTACTTTGGGGGGGAAATTGTAAAATTCAACAAAAGACAAATATCTTTAAAACAAAACAAATTATAAAAAGCAACAAAAGAGAGAGAATCCATACCTAAATATTCTTCAAGTTAGAAATAGTAATGAGATAATTTTGTATTTGAAATTAACATATCTTCTAAGTATTCAAACTTTTATTTCAAATAAACCACAACAGCAAACTGCATGAAGTTAATTCAGCATTATCTATCCAATATTTATGTATTTTAAAAGTTTTTTTCTAGCTAAAAAACAAATTATTTCTGTTTGCTTTTTAAAAATTGTATTCCTAGGAAGATTAATTGATTTTATTCCTGTTTCTAGTTAAGATTTTTTTTTCAGGTCCATCTAAAGTATTTCAGGGTTCTAGAGGTTAAAAAAATGATGCCATTTAATTTTTAAAAGTTATTTTTTAAAAAATTAATACATTACTTCACTAGTATTTTATCACCAAAAAATAGTAATAATCACCAAGAACCTTTCCATCTATCTTCATTTACAAAACAAAAGGGAATCAGATAAATAGTATTTTCAACTGATTAATTAAGTTGAGATAAAATTCCTCAAGTGATTTCTGGTTTTCAAGAGTTCATCTAGGAAGAGTTTTGATTCACACACCTCTCCCCTACACACTCTTGAATTTTGTAAGAATCTGTATTATTACAACTTAATTTCTACTCTTAAGCCTGAAAATACAGGGTCAGACTTTCAATGATAAATTGAATACATTTTTAGGATTTTCTTTTCATTTCCAGAACGTGTGTGTCAAATGTGTCACCTCCCCTTGGCCCTCCGAGAGGACCCAAGCCCACCCCTCCCCTCCTCTTCCTCCCGCCCCTCCCCCACCCTCTCTCTTCCCCTCCCCCTCTGCTCCTCCATTTTTCTTCTGGCTCCGACACTCAATTCCTTTCCTCCACCCCTTTTACCTTTACAATTTCCCTTTTTCTCTTTGTTGCTTCTCTTCCCCTTTCATCCTCCTCCTGTCCCTCTTCCCTCCACTCATTTCTTCCCTCTTTGCAATCAACACACTCACACACTCTCTACCCACCCTTCTCTCCTTCCTCTCCTCCTCCCTCCCCGCCATCACTCACTTCTTATCTTCCCACTGTCCTTTCTGGGAAGAGGAAGAATGCACAGACATTGGAATTATTGGATGCACTAAAGTGGACACTTTGTACATTTTTGGGGAGAACCCCAGGCTCCCTGCTCCTGTCCACCCAGCATTTGCGAGCTGAACACTCACTAGGAGCTTTTGCTTCTTTGTATCATTTGTCTGTGTCTTATGTTGCTTAAAAGCCACTTTGTTATCAGTATTTTCTGGGTCAAATCCTTGAGAAAGAAGGCTATGTATCACTCAGGGAATCTAACACAATGTTAACAGGTGTTCAAAAAAAATACAGTGAAGAAGTGTTGGAGCTCCCAGAGGATAGGTCAGTATTGTTAGATGAAATGTTGGCTTTACCTTATTAGTGCCTTTTAAAAAAATACATCATAATCATGGGGAACGTACCACAAATGCAGCCACACAAGGATCCACACCCAAAATAGCTACCAAGGGGCATCTCCGGGCTTGTAACGCCCCATAATCCAGCGCCCAGTGCCGGCCAAAGGGCACCCTCGCCCCTTTGTCCAGCTACACAGCTTCGAAATTGTTCCCAACTCAGGGCAAGGGAGCCCTTGGCGGCTGGCAGAGTCCCTGGCCGTGTCCCTGTGTGAACCCAGGATGATACAGGTGAATGAGAAGTCCAGAAGGAATTCTGCAAACGTCTTCTGCCAAGAGCTATCTCTGGGTCATCCTTCTGGGACGGGGCAGGCACCCCAGTGACCATGAAAAATGGGTGTCACTCGGAGCTACAGTTTCCCCTCAGAGCCCACATTAAAGTCTCCCTGAAAATCCTAGCTCTTGGGGTAGCTATAAACTCTCAGAAAAGGCAAACCAATTTTATAGTGGGATACATGGAAATAAAAATCAAGCAGGTCATGAAAATAGAGGTGGGGTTTGGAAAATATTTCTCATATTAATTACTAGCAAGAATGTAGAGAAATAAAACATTTCATACGGACAAACAGGAGAACATTTTTTGTTTTTCGTTTTTTGGTGCAACGGACTGGGAAGGGAAAACAATTTTCAGGCAATAAGAGCCTTATAAATTCCAACTGTTGGACCTAGAGCTTGTACTTTTCCACCACGAATTCAGTAGAAGTTTTTTTTCAGCCTTGAAGTGGGATGAAATTTTTTATATCTGCATAATTCAGAATGGGTACAGAATTTCAGTAGGGTAGTGAAAACATTTGTGAGACTGTAGAGTGGCGAGTTTGCCCAAAACCCGAGTGTACTTAATGTCTCTGGATTTTACATTTAAAATGATTGAAAGTGTAAGTTTTGTTTTCTGTATTTTACCATGCTTTTTTAAAAATTAAAAAAATGTAGTTCCTTTAAAAAAACAAATTTGAGCAAAGACGTGGGGTTTGCTTGTTTGTGGATGTATTTTTTGCAGTACTGAAGAAAGAATCCAGGGCTTTTGTACTGAGCAACATCTCAGCCTTTTTATCATCATTATTGTTGTTAATTTTGAGACAGGTCTGGGTACATCACTAAGGCTGGGCTCGACCTTGGCATCCTCCTGGCTCAGCCCCCTGAGTGCTGGAATTACCGTATGTGCCATCGCACCTGGCTCCATGTAGAGGGTGGTTTACAGGAGCGTTGTTGATAACAAAATGAGTACAACTGCCTGTCAGCAGAAGGAGGGATAAGTAAAGCGTAAAACCGGGGGTTCTCATGTCACGGAGTCCTAATGAGCAGTGACAAGAGGTGAACCTCTGCGTGTACCCAGTGCCTAAATCTCAGTACACCCCAAAAATTAAAACTGAAGAAGATATTCATTGTAGTCCCATTTCTATAAAATTAAAAATGTGTGAAACTAAGACTATATCTTTTAGAAATTCATCAGAATAGGTGAAATTTCAAAGAAAATGCTGAATACAGAATTCCTGAATACATTTACTTCTGGGTCAGTGGTGAGGTTGGTCACAGAAGGGACCCGGTACTTGGAGGACATTGAGGCTGTTCTAGTTCTAAAACTTAGTGGTCAGCTGAGTGTGGTGGTGCACACCTATAATCTCAGCACTTGGGAGGCTGAGGCAGGAGGATCACTATGAGTTCGAGGCCAGTCTGGGCTACACAGTGAGTTCAAAACCAGCCTGAACTACATAGTGAGACTCTCAAAAAACCAAAATCAATCGATTAATCTTAGTGATAGCTTCACAAGTACAATAATGATTTATTATTCTTGAAATTCTATGTGTAAGCCTTATATTATCTTTGTTAGCTGGGCTGGGGATTGAGCTCAGTGGTTCCGCAGCCTGCTTTGCAAGAGCAAGGTCCCGAGTTCGGTCTCCGGTACCAAAAAAAAAAAAATCTTTGTTAGGTATCTACAGAGTCCGCCAAAAAATGTATACACACTTCTGGGAAAGAAAAGCTTACATAAATATTTTAATACTACATTTACTGAGATATCATGAGATTGACACAAGTTGCCTTTGGCCTCTGCAGTTACAAGAGTTGCTCAAAGTGGTGGCCATTTGCTTCCAGATATTTATTATTTATTATTTATTCCAGATATTGCTGCTGCTTGGGTCACCTTAGTCATTGAAATTGCTGCACATGCATTAGCACTTTCTTCTCTAAGGGCCGTCAGTGTAATGGGTTTTCTGTGATACAAAACATCCTTTAGGGCCCCGCCTAGATAAAATTCTGCAGGTGTTAAATCAGGAGATGGTGTGGGTAACTCAACTCCATTTCGTTTTCTTAGCCAGTGTCCTTGCAAATTCTTTTTTTGAATAACCTATTTCTTTCTTTTTTTTTTTTTTTTTTTTGGTGCTAGGGATCGAACTCGGGACCTTGGGCTTGCGAGGCAGGAGGCGGCACCACTGAGCTAAATCCCAAGCCCATTAAATTCTCTTTTTGTTTTGTTTTGTGAAACAGGGTCTCCCTGTGTAGATCAGACTGACCTTGAACTCACTATGTAGCCCAGGGTGGCCTTGAACTTGCTGCAGTCCTCCTGCCTCAGCCTCCGGAGTGCTGGGATGACAGCCGTGCACCACCACACCTGGCTGCAAGTTCTCGTCCAGATAAGCTCACACATCTTTGGGTACCATGGTGGTGCACTGTCTTGTTGAAAGAAAACATCATTTCCATAAACTTCGTGTATGTAGCTTGACCTGTAATTGTACCTTCAAAGAAAAATGGCCCTGTTAACCCTCTTGCTGACACCCCACACCAGATGCTGACTCCCAGTAAACTGCTTTATTCACACACAGTGGGATTTTCTGGAATCCAGGAAACACTGTTATGTCCGTTCACTGTTCTATTTAGCTTAAAGTGGGCTTCATCAGACCACACAATCTTCCTCACACATTCCTCCTCCTCCTGTGTCATACTATGACACACAGTAAGAGCTCAGTAAATGGATCCTATGGCATACAGTACATGCTTAGGAAATTTTGTTGGCTTGAGGTGGTTTTGGAGATGCACACCTATAATCCCAGTACCCAAGAGGCTGAGGCAGGAGGATCGCCATGAGCTGGAGGCCAGCCTGGACTCCATAGTGAGTTCAAAGCCAGCCTGAACTACACAGCAAGACCCTGCCCCAAAAAGACAAAAAAAGAAAAAAAAAAGAAAAAGAAAATATATTTTAAAAAAATAACTTATCAAACACACACACATACAAAAATTAAAACCATTCAAGGAAGAACAATGCAAGGGGAAAAAAACTACAATAATATTCAAATACAGTAGAACTTAACCAAAACAAAACTGAAAAGCACTTAAACATTTTTTTTTTTTTTGTACCGGGGATCGAACTCAGGACCTTGCACTTGTGAGGCAGATGGTGGAACCACTGAGCTAAATCTCCGTCCCCAAACATTTTTCCATATAACTTAAAAAAGCATCTCAAGCACCAACAAGACACCAGAGGATGTGATTTCTTTCAGAAAGGTCCCCAAAACCAACACTGAACAAATAGTGGTCTGGAAAAAAACTCCAGTTAGCTAGCAGACTCCACATAAGCCAAGCTTCTCCCTAATTTAAATTTCGATACAGTCATATGACACACGATGGAAACACAATCCAAGAAATATGTTATTAGGCCATTTCATCCATGTGTATCCTTATTTACACTCTCAGTCTCTCACACTAGAGAAACTATTCGGTCTTTACACGTGTGTCCTGTTTATTTCACTTAAGAGTATGGCCTCGATATGCATCCATTTAGCTATAAATGTCTCTAGTTTCTCATTCTTTATGGCTGAGTAGTACTCCATTTTATTAAAAAACCACATCTTCTTTATCCAGCTTTCAGTTGATGAGCACTTGGGCTGCTTCCAAGCTTTTGCTATTACAAACTGTGCTGCTATAAACATGGGTGCACATCTATCGCTGTGGTATGATTCTTTTAATTCTTTTGGGAAGATCCCCAGCAGGGGAATAGTTGGGTCAAATGGGACCTCTAGCCCTAGTTCTTTGAGGTATCTCCATACCGATTCCCAGCCTGCACTCCCACCAACAATATAAAATAAATATATGTTTTTTATAGCAAAACATTTACTGATACATTTTAGACTTACATAATGATACCATTCATAGGGAATTTGAACCTGTACAGGATACCTCCCCCCTCTTTTTCCCATTCCCCTCCCCTCCCTGCAACCCCTCTTCCCCTCGTGTACAAAAGCTCTGTTTCCTTTTTCCCTTCTGTCCTCTTTTTCTCTTGTCCCTTCCTTCCTTTCTCCCTTCCCTCCCTTGTTCCCCTCCCCTTTTGAACAGTTCCTTCCATTTCCCAATATCTATTATACGCTTTGGTCCTTATTTCCACTTTTGGTTTCTTACGCCAGAGAAACAACTCAGTATTTACACACGTGTGTCTGATGGATTTCACTTAAGAGTATGGTCTCAAGGTCCATCCATTTAGCTAGAAATGTCTCAGCTCATCCTTCTTTATGCCAGAGTAATACTCCATTGTGTAAAAACACCCCACCACATCTTCTTTAGCTATTCATTGGTTCATGGGCATTTGGGCTGTTTCTAAGATTTAGTTATTACAAACTGTCCCTCTATGAACGTGGGTGTGCATAGATCACTATGGTAGGATGCTTTTAATTCTTTTGGGAGGAGGCCAAGAGGAGAATAGCTGGGTCAAATGGAACCTGTAGGTTTTAGTTTTTTGAGGAATCTCTACACTGATTTCCACAGTGGTTCTACTAGTCTACACTCCCACCAAAAGTGAAGAAGGGTTCCATTCTCCCCACAGCCCTTCCAGCATTTGTTATTGGTTGATTTCTTTCTGGGGGGGGGGGTACCAGGGATCGAACTCGGGACCTTGCGCTTGCGAGGCAGGCAGTGGAACCACTAAATCCCCGGCGCCCTGGTTGATTTCTTGATAGCAGCCATTCTTTCTGGAGTGAGGTGGAATCTCAGTGTTGTTTTCATTTGCATCTCTCAAATGACCAGTGATGCTGAACAGTTTTTCATTTATTTGCTGTTTCTACTTCTTCATTTGAGAAATGTCTGTTCATATCAGATGCCCATTTTTGGATTGGGTCTTTAAATTTGGGGATCTGATTTTTTTTAGTTCTTTATATATTCTAGATAGTAGACCTTTGTCTGAGAAACAGCTGGCAAAATTGTTTTCCCACACTGTGGGTTGTCTCTTCACTCTGTTGGTGGTTTCTCTTGCTGCGCAAAACCTTGTTCTAAGTTGGGCCGGGGATGTAGTTCGATGGTTCCAGCACCTGCCTCACAAGAGCAAGGTCCCAAGTTCCATCCCTGGTACCCCCCCCAAAAAAAGCTTGTTATACATAAGATGAGGTCCCAGTTGTTGATTCTTTTTGATATTTTCCATTCAGTCTGGGTTTGGTTCATGAAGTCTTTGCCTACTCCTATGTTCTCAAACGTTCTATCTATTCTCTCTTCCAGCAGATTTAGTGTTTCTGTTTTAATATTTAGATCTTTGATCCATTTCAATTTTAGGTTAGTGCATGGTGAAAGATATGGTTCTAGTTTTAATCGTTGGTATGTGGAAAGCCAATTTTTTCAGCACCATTTATTAAAGAGGCTATCTTTCCTCCAGTGAAGGTGTTTGGCTCCTTTGTCAAAGATGAGGTGGCTGAGTGTGTCTGGAGTTAATTCTGCATCTTCTAATCTGTTCCATTGATCCTTGGGTCTGTTCTTTTGCCAGTACCATGCTGTTTTTATCACAGTAGCTTTGTAGTAGAGTTTCAAGTTGGGGATTGTGATACCCCCTACCATGTCTTTGTTGCCCAGAATTGCCTTTGCTATTCTAGGTCTCTTCTGGTTCCAAACGAATTTCAGGATTGTTTTCTCTAATTCTGTGAGATATGCTATTGGTATTTTGATTGGGATTGCTTTAAATCTGTATAGCAGTTTTTGAAAGTATGGCCATTTTCGCTGTATTAGTCCTTCCTACCCAAGAACAAGGCTTATAGTTCCATTTTCTTTTTTTTCTTTTTTGGTACCAGGGATCAAACTCAGGACCTTGTGCTTACAAGGCAGGCATGGGAACCACTGAGCTAAATCCCCGGCCCTAATTCCATTTTCTGACATCTGCTTTTTCAGAGCACTGTTGTCTTCAATGTGAAAGTCTTTTACTTCCCTCATTAGATTGGTTCCTAGATATTTCATTTTGTCAATGCTATTGTGAAAATGTTGTTTTCCTAATTTCTCTCAGTGAGTTTGTTATTTTTGTATAGGAGTGGTATTGATTTTTGAGTGTTGACTTTGTATTCAGCTACACTACTAAATTTGGTTATTAAATCTAGAAATCTTTTGGTGGAGTTTTTGGGGTCTTCTATGTAGAGGATCATGTCATCTGCAAATAAGGATAATTTAACTTCTTTCTTTCCTATCCTTTTTCCTTTTATTTTTTCTCTTGTCTAATTACTCTGGCTAATGTTTCCAGAACTATATTAAATAAGAATGGTGGGCCAGTGGTTCCATTACCTGCCTCACAAGCACAAGGTCCCGAGTTCGATGCCCAGTACCAAAAAAAAAAAGAATGGTGACAGTGGACATCCGTGCCTTGTTTCTGATTTTAGAGTGAAAGCTTTCAGTTTTTATCCATTTAATGTGATGTTAGCTGTTGGTTTGTCATAGATGGCTTTTATAAGATTGAGATAAAGACTATCTACCAATTTTCTGTAGGATTTTTATCATGATGGGTGTTGGACTTTGTCAGATGCCTTTTCTGCATCTATTGAGAGGATCATACGGTTTTTGTCCTTGGCTCTGTTAATATGGTGCATTACATCTATTGATTCGGGTATGTTAAATCATCCCTGGGATGAATTCTACTTGGTCATGGTATATAATTTTCTTGATGATTTGATGCATCCTGTTTGCAAGTTTTTTGGGTTTTGTTTTGTTTTTTGGGGTCTTTTTTGGGGGGTAGCGGGGATTGGACACAGGACTTTGAGCTTGCCAGGCAGGTGTGGTGCCGCTGAGGTACCTGTTTGCCACTATCTTATTGAAGATTATTGCATCGATGGCATCAATGTGAATTAGGGAGATTGGCCTGTTCTCTTTTTGGTTGGATCCTTCTCTGGTTTTGGTATCAGGGTAATTAATGCTTGCTTTCAGAAAAGACTTTGAGGGCTGGGGATTTAGCTCAGTGGCACTGCGCCTGCCTTGCAAGTGCAAGGTCCTGAGTTTGATTCCCGGTGCCAAAAAGAAAGAAAGAAAGAAAGAGAAAGAGAAAGAGAAGGAAGGAAGGACTTTGGGAGTATTGCTTCCCTTTCAATTTCATTAAAGAGTTTGAGGAGTAGTGGCATTAGGTTTTCTCTAAATTTCTTATAGAATTCAACAGTGAATCTGTCAGAGCCTGGGCTTTTTTGTTGTTGTTGGTGGTGGGTTTATTTTTGTTTTTTGTTTTGGTACTGGGGATCAAACTCGGGTCCTTGAGCTTGCGCAGCAGGCAGCAAAACCACTGAGCTAAATCCCTAGCCCAGTGGTGGGTTTTTAATTACATCTGCAATTTCATTGGCTGATACTGGTTTATTTGGAATTTTTATATTTTCTTGATTTAGTTTTGGTAATTCATATGTATCTAGGAATCTGTCCATTTCTTCTATGTTTTCTATCATATTAGAGTACAGGTTCTCGAAGTAGATATTGATGACCTTGTGGATCTCTGCAGGATCTGTTATGATTTCACCCTTTTCATTCCTAATTGCATGGGTTTGAGTCTTTTCTTTCCTTTTTTTGATAAGGTTGGCTAGGGGTTTGTCAACTTTATTTGATCTTTCAAAGTACTAACTCTGATTCACTGATTCTTTGTATTGTTTTCTTAGTCTCTATTGCATTAATTTCTGCTCTGCTCTTTGTATTTTCTCCCTCACACAAGCTTTGGGTTTGACTTGCTCTTCTAGAAGCTTGAGGTTTAACATTTGGTTGTTTATAACAAAGAAACAAAAAGGCCCACAAAAAGCTGGGAGTGCTGGTGCAGGCCTATAATCCCAGCACTAGGGAGGCTGAGGCAGGAGGATCTTTGTGAATTCAAGGCCAGCCTGAACTAACTAGGGAGTTTAAGGCCAGCCTAAACTACACAGCAAGAGCCTGCTTCAAAAAACAAAAACAAAGAAAAATAGGTTGTTTATTGGAGCTTGCTCTGTTTATCTGAAATGGGAATTCACCACTATAAATTTCCCTGGTAGGACAGCTTTCACTACATCCCATAAGTTCTGGTATGTTGTATTGGTGTTATAGTTTAATTGTAGAAACTATCTAATTTCTTTAATTACATCTGTGATTCATTGGTTGTTCAGGAGGATGTTATTTAATTTCCATGTGTTTATGAAACATTTTTTTTTGGTACTGGGGATCAAACTCGGGTCCTTGTGCTTGCGAGGCAGGCAGAGGAACCACTGAGCTAAATCTCCAGCTCTGTTTATGAAATTCTTGTGGTTTCCTTTTCCATTGATTTCCAATTTCATTGCACTATGGCCTGACAATATGCATGGGATAATTCCAATTCCTTTGCATTTACTTAAGCACGTTCTATGAGCTAGTATGTGGTCTGTTTTGGAGAACATTCCGTGTGCAGCTGTAAATGTGTATTTTAATGTTCTGGGGTGGAACACTATAGATATCTACTAAGTCCATTTGTTCAAAAGTTTTCTTCAAGGGCTAGGGATTTAGCCCAGTGGTTCCATCGCCTGCCTCGCAAGCGCAAGGACCCGAGTTCGATTCCTGGTACCAAAAAAAAAAAGTTTGCTTCAGTTCTGATATTTCTCATTGATTTTTCATCTATTTGATCTATTTATTTGTGACAGTGTGGTATTGAGGTCCCCCCTTATAATTGGGTGTTTTTGGTACCAAGGATCAAACTCAGGTCCTTGCGCTTGCACAGCAGGCGGCGAAACCACTGAGCTAAATTCCTCGCCCATCCCCTATTATAATTGTATTCATGTTTATTTGGTTTTCATGTCCATTAATATTTGTTTTATATAGTTGGGTGCACTAGTATTTGGTGCATATATATTTATGATTGTTATCACTTCCTCTTGGATTGTTCCCATTTCAAGGATGTAGTGACCTTCTTTGTCTCTCTTAATCAGTCTTGGCTTGAAATCCACTGTCTGCCAATAGAATAGCTAACTTTGCTTTTTTTCCAGGTTCCTGTCACATAGAGAATAGTTTTCCATCTTCTGACTTTCAGTCCATGAATTTCTTTTTAAATTAAATGTGTTTCTTCTATGCAGCATATTGTTGGATCCTGCTTCTTGATCCATTCTGCCAGTCTATTTCTTTTGAAAATGAGAGGGGCACATCATAACCCACACCTGTAACTCCAGGTCCTGGGGGACTGAGGCAGGAGGATCACAAGTTTAAGGCCAGCCTGGGCAACTTTGTGAGACTCTGCCTGAAAATTTAAAAAGAAAAAAAAAAGGGCTGTGGATGTAGTTTAGTGCTCCCTGGGTTTAATCTTCAGTACTGCCTCCCCCAGATACTACAGTGAGTTATACTACATGCCTGTTAGAAGAGCCAAAAGTAGGAGATGAAAAAAGAATTAAGATGTGTTATGTACATGCAGCAACTCCCCATGATAAATGTAAATATTATGTCCTGCAAACAGGTACTAATTAAAAAAAAAGAGTAAAATTAAGAAAACTAGCCAGGTGTCATGGCACACACCTATAATTCCAGCACTCAGGAGGCTGAGGCAGGAGGATCCTTGGGAGTTGGAGCCCAGCCTGGGCTACATATTGAGCTCAAGGCCAGCCTGGACTACATAAGGAGACCCTGTCTCAAAAAACAAGACAAAAAAAGTCATTATCCTGACAAACAGTGAAAGTCTGCAAACTGATTAAGGAGAATGAAAGGGATCTAACAATGGAGCACAGTACATGATTAAAGACCAGATCAAGTAGAGGAAGGGCACGTTCCCAAGGATGTGATGGGATAATAGAAAAAATTATACCCTTCTTGACTTTGATACCTTTAGTTACTTGGGTTACATGAGTGAATATCCTCAGTTTTTGGAGATATACATGGAACTATTAAGTGGTAAAGAACCAGTGAGTATGGTCCTGCACATCTGTAATCCCAGCACTCTGGTGCAAAGTTTTTGTTTGTTTGTTTTGGGGTTTTCATTTTGTTATGTTCTGTTTTGGGTAAAGTCTCACTGTGTATTTCAGGCTGAACTTAAACTCACTATGTAGCCCAGGATGGCCTCGAACTCATAATGATCCTCCTGCCTCAGCCTCCTGAGTGCTGGGATCCCAGGTGTGCACTGCCGGGGGAGCTTGGACAGTGTCCCCGTGGACCTGGTGGTGTGAGAGCTGCTGTGGCTGAACTGTCTGGGACTCCCGAGGGGGCCAGGCCTTCTAGGAGTCAGCATGACGGAGGGTGACTCACTGGCAGGCACAAGAATCACCACCCGCCTGTGAGAGGGACAGAGAGGGAGGTGGGCTCTGAGTCAGCCCAAGGCGGAGCTAGAGACCCCAGGAACTTCAAAGGTGGAGCCTGAGGGAGGCTGAGCCTGGAGGATCCCAGTCTTCACATGGCCAAGGGGGAGGCGGGGTCCTGATCACCATGGGCTGCAGGAGGCAGCAAACCCCAGGGCTCCTCCATTGCTCCACTTTTTTTTTTTTACTTTGTTTTTTTTTGAGACAGGGTTTCACTATGTAGTCCAGACTGGACTTGAACTCACTATGTAGCCCAGGCTGGCCTCAAACTTACAGGGATCCACCTGCCTTGGCCTCCCAAGTGCTGGGATTTAGGCTTCTCTGCCTCCTCTCTGAGCCCCACGTCCTGGAAACTCTGTCCTGGAACAGCAGGAGGGGGGCCACTATCTTCCAAGCCTCCTCTCTGCACCCCACCCAGAAGCCCCCAGGACTGCTCATCAGGTGGCTTCTTACAGTGTGAGCCCTGGGCAGAGTGCAGCTGGTCAGGGGGAGCACTGTCTGCATTCTTGAGGTCTTGGGTTTGATCCTCAGCTCCACAAAAATACTAAAATTAAAAGCCAGGCATGGAGCACACGACTATACTCCTAGCATTCGGGAGGCTGACACAGGGGGCTCCCTATGAGTTTGATGCTAATCTGGGTTACATAGTGAGTTCAAGGGCAGGGTGCACTACATAGCGAGACCCCCGTCTCAAACAAAAGGAACTTTCTTGGCTCTGGCTCTGGTTTGGCACCAGAAGGACCTGGGCATCCTAGGGAACGATGTTCACACCCCCCCCAACCTCCGCCCCTGGGCAAGGGCCCGGGTTTTGACGCAAACTCTGAGCCATTAACAGTGTCGCCCCCAGGACACAGGTCCTGGCAGTCCCGTGTCCCCTGAAGGCTGAGGCCGCTGTCGCTGTCGCTGGGAGATGACTGCAGGGCGCTCACTGGGTGAGACTGGGGGATGTGAGCAATGGGTGAGCAGAAGGCTGGTTTCCAGGTGGCAGGGCAGGCGGCTTCCTCCCTGGGATCTTGCAGCCCACGCGGCACTTAACTTCCTGCTGGATCCCAGGCCACCAAGTCCACCTGGGGCCTCTCTCAGGCCCTGGACTGGAGAGGCAGAAAATGAGCTTGGCCATTTATTTGGCTTCTTAAGACAGGGTCTCACTATGTAGCCCAGGCTGGCCTTCAACTCCTGGAGATCCTCCTGCCTCAGCCTCTGGAGTGCTGGGATGACAGGCGCACACCACCATGTTGGGCTTAAACTGGTGTTCAGATGACTGTGACCTCTCCTCTACCCTAGAAGCGCCACGCTTCCCCACGCGTGCCCTGCCCAGCTCACCAACCTGAGGCACAGTCAGGAAGTGGGGAGCAGCAGCGGGCCTGCCCGGCGAGGGGAGGACGGGCATGGGGTCCCGGCAGTGGTGCCCAGCCTGCAGCCCAGATACCCAAATGTTAATCACCAATTAGCTCGGGGCAGCTGCGGAGGCGCGGTCACCCTGTGTACAGAGGCCTAATGTGGCGGAACGCCGAGATAAGATGGGATTAGGCCAATGGGGCCTGGAAGCCACAGTATAAAGCAGCAGGGATGGAGGGAGCTGGAAGGGACCCCAGCCCGTCCTTCTGGATTCTGGGAGAGTGTGGTAAGACAGAGGCTGAGACTGGGCGGAAGGGACCGCAGTGGGGCGGGCCCTCAGGAAGGCCAGCTCCAAGGGCCAGCTGGGGTGTGCAGGGCTTTGGAGGGAGCTTCCTCTCTGCTCCCTGTCTCTAGCTAAGACCCAACAGGAAAAGGGCAGGCAGACTTTAAGGGAGTCGGGTGTGGTGGCGCACGCCTGTTATCGCAGCATTGGGGAGGCTGAGGCAGGAGGATCACCATGAGTCCCAGGCCAGGCTGGGCCACATAGTGAGACCCTGTCTCAAAGAAAGAAAAAACAACACACAGCAGGTCCAAGTCCTTTGTATCACTGCCTCTACTGCCTGAACCCCCACCTTCCTGGAGGCACTGCCCTGGCACCCAGCACAGCCCGGCTTCAAGACTTCACAGCATCCCGGATGCCCCTCTTCTGGCCCTTTTCTCTCCAGGCTCAGAAACCCCGTGGGTGATGGCAGCCATGAGGACCTGCTCTCTGGTGCTGGTGCTGCTGTTCCTGGCTGCAGGGCTGGGACACAAGGGAGAGGCTCTGAGCAGGTAGGGGCGGAAGGAGGTCAGCGGCTGGGGGCCATGAGGAGCAGGAAGCCCAGGCCACCCGAGAGGCTGGGCTGTGAAAAACGACTGTCCGCTGCCGGAACGCAGAGAGGACAGATGCAGAGAGCGTTTCTGTTTCTGTTTTCGGGGGGTGGGGGGGGTGGTTGTTTGTGTTTTCTGGTTTTTTGAGGCAGGGTCTCAATGTGTAGTGCAGGGCAGGCTGACCTTGAACTCACCAAGATTCTCCTGGCTCAGCCTCCCTAGTGTTGGAATGACAGGCTTTACTTTTTGGATCTGAGCTAAAGAACTGAATTGGGAAAGGCAAGAGGAAGAAAGCAAGGAACTGTGTAACTCAGTCCCTGGGAATAAGCGAGATTCCTGAGCCCTCTTTGCCCAGAAACCAGAAGCGCGCACGCATGCTCGTGTACACACACACACGCATGCACGCACGCACGCACGCACGCACGCACATGCAGGAAGATAAACCCTGGCCCTGGGCAAGGCTGTCCTCTGCCAGTCATTGAGGATCAGTCTCCCAGGGTCTGGAGCCCCTCTCTCCCCTCCCCACTCTGTCCTCTACCCCCAGACCCCAGGCCCGGCCTCGCGGCCCCCGAGGCCCCAGGTACGCAGAGGGGACATTCATCAGCGACTACAGCATCGCCATGGACAAGATTCGCCAGCAGGACTTCGTGAACTGGCTGCTGGCGCAGAAGGGGAAGAAGAGCGAGTGCGTCCCCCGGGCTCCCCTGCCCCTCCCCGCTGCCCTCTGCCTTCAGACCACAGGCAGTGCCCTGCACGCCTCTCAGGGCAGCTTGGCCCGGCCCAGAAGCCCCGTGGTGCAGGCAGCAGAGCGATGGAGGCGTCCTCATCTTCACTTCTCTTTCCTCCTGGGGGGGCGGTCAGGACAGGGTCTTGCTATGTAGCCCAGGCTGGCCTCGAACTTTCAGGGATGCTCCTGCCTCAGCCTCCAGACTGCTGGGATGATAGGCGTGGGCCACCCACCCTGGCCAACCTGGCAAGTTCCGAAAAGTGGTCACTGGTGAAGGCTGAGTGGAGAAAGTGGCGTCCTTGCTCCCTGGGTCAGGGAGACAAAACATCCAAGTGTCCCCAGATGGGGCGATATCTCCACTTCCATCTTCACCTCTCTCCTCCAGCTGGAGACACAACATCACCCAGAGGAACACCCGGAACCTGGAGCTGCCTGCACCTCAGGGGAATCAGGGGGCAGCGGAGCCGCAGAGGTGAGGGCCCCAGAGGAGCAGAAAGGACCCTGGCTTCCTTCCGGTCACCCACCTCGGCACACCCCTCAGCAGGGCACGTGCCACCACACCCGGCTATTTGTTGGTTTTTTTTTTTTGGTACCGGGGATCGAACTTGGGTCCGTGCACTTGGAAGGCAGGCGGCAGAACCACTGAGCTAAATCCCCGGCCCTGGGTTTTTTGAGTTAGGGTTTGGCTATGTAGTTCAGGGTGGCCTTGACCTCACTTTTAAGCCACGCTGGTGTGGAACTCTTGGCGATCCTCCTGCCTCAGTCTCTTGAGTCCTGGGATGAATGTGCATGACTATGCTTGGCTTTCCTATTGGCTCTGGCTGTACTGAAAAGCCTGGGTCCCCAGGATCTGAGAGCTGAGGGAACCGAGAGGCCACAGCCGCCCCATCTTGCTTGCCCCGTGGTGTCATACCCCGGACCCGCTCCCTGGGGAGGCTGGGCTCAGCAGGCTCCCTCGTTGTCCCCTTCGCTGCCCCCCTCAGGACCCCAGGTGAGGACGAGGAGCTGTTGAGGGAACTGCTGCTACAGGAGCTCCTGGCCTTGGTGGTGGAATGGACAGATCTGTGCAGTCTCAGGTGGGTGTGTGGCTGGGCTCTGCGCCCTCCCGGCACACAGCAGGAGCTTGAGCTTGAGCTTCTGGGCCTGAGGCACAAGCAGGTTCAGCTTCCAGTCATGTGAGTGCAGGCCATCCCCTCAGTACTACTGGGGATGGACCAGGCCTTGGGGGTCCCGGGCAAGCCTTCTGCCACCAAGCAGCACCCCTGGCCTTATTCAGACCTTTGCCTCAACACACATGAGCAGGTTACTTGGCCTTTCTTTTTCTTTTTTTGGAGACAGGGTCTCCCTATGTAATCCAGGCTGGCCTGGAACTCAGCAATTCTCCTGCCTCAGCCTCCCAAGAGCTGGGATTACAGGCCTGTGCCTACCACATCTAAGTGTTTTCATTAGAAGGAAAGCAAGTGAAGCGTTTCATTGGAGGGCTAAGGATGCAGCTAGGGGCAGGGTGCTCGCCCAGCTAGTGTGCCTGGGTTTGCCACCCACCCACCCCAGTTCTGACCTCAAAACCTATCTCATGGGATTGTAGTGAGGTTTTTTGAGACAACAAGGTCTTGCTCTGTAGTCCAGGCCTTGAACTTGAATCAATCCTCCTGCCTCAGCCTCCCCAGTGCTGGGATCACAGGTGTGCGCCACCATGCTTGGCGAGCCTGGTTAAAATCTAGATTTTGACAGGGGGCAATGGGGAGGGAGAGGGCTCTGTAGGAGGGTGACAAGGACAGGGGAGGTCTCAACTTCAACCCGCGCGGGGATGACGCCCCTCCCCGCCCTTATTCCCCGCCCAGGTCCAGCTGAACTCTGCCCTCTGCCTGCCCAGCTCCGCCCCTCCTCACTCCAGAGTCCCTAAGAAGCCAGCCCAATAAAGAATGTGCTGAAATAAATCGCTTGTCTATCCTGAGCTGATTCAGACGTCTGCGGAGCGTGCACAGGGCCTGTGTGTGGGTGTCTGCGTATGCTTGTCCCTCCCAGTGGAAAGACACACATCTGAGGGCGGGGGACCTAGCTCAGTGGCACCGCACCTGCCTGGCAAGTGCAAAGTTCTGAGTTTGATTCACGGTACCAAAAAAAAAAAGACAAAGAAAGAAAAGAAGAAAAGAGAAAGAGAGACACATCTGAGCTGGGCATGGTGGCACACGCCTATGAGCCCAGCATGCAGGGAGACTGAAGCAGGAGGATCTACTGGGATGATATGGGGGTGAAGGCGAAGAGGAAGAGCCTCCTCAGGCTCTCACGGGATTCTAGATGATGGGGGCTTAGACCAGGGTGGCTGTAGTGGGTGATGGGAAGTGGGCAGCTGCCTCAAGTCCACACCTCAATCCCTCCCCACGCAGGCTGCCTGCAACAGGGCCCAGCACTCGGGTCTGCAAGATCTGCTCTGCGCCTGCGAAGTCAGCCTGGCGCCTCCCCCATTTAGCCCATTAGGCCCTGGACAGCTGGGATCCAAACGCTTCATTGCTCTGCTCTGCTATTTTCTCTTTTGGGCCTCCATTTATTGTCTGTGAAAAGATCATATGCCTGAGGCCTCCTATTCTAGCACTGTGTATGTTGTGGGGTTTTTTTTGGTACTGGGGATTGAACTTGGGACCTGGCAGGCAGTGGAACCACTGAGCTAAATCCCTGGCCCAGAAATTAATTTTAGAAGGGAATAAACCAGGTGTGGTGGCACAGGCCTGTAATCCCTGCACTCGGGAGGCTGAGGCAGGAGGATCACCATGAGTCCTAGGCCAGCCTGAACTACAGAATGAGACCTTGTCTCAAAGACAAAAACATAATAGCTGTTAACTGTGCCTCAGAGAAGTAGGAAATTAAAAGCCCACGCAGGAGTCAGCCACCCTGCCACAGGCCAGCAAGCCCTTGGGAGGGCGAGAGGGAGGCCATGTGGGATGCCTGACCTCAGGGTGTGTGGCACGGAGGTCAGGGAGCCATCGTTGACTCATCCAGTTACCTGTGATCAGGTTGGGAAGCACTAGGAGAATGAAATCAGCCATGGTCAGAGAATCACACCATCAATCCCGGCCAAGGCTACAAACTGGGCTCCTCCTTCCAGCCAGGAACTCTTCCATGAATCACCAGTTGCTCAGAGAACTTCTGTCAGAAAGACCAAAGAAAACCGAGGAGTCTGAACAGGGGCCACGCATGTCTGGCTTGTGAGGCCCGCATGCAGGGAGCTGTGACCCATTCGAGTGGATGCAAACAGTTCCTTCTGCGGTTCTCACGCTGGAGTCCAGGGCACGGAGGAGGAGGGTGCGTCTAGGCAGCGTGAGCATCTTGGGGGCCAGATTTGGTGTTTAAGAGAGTCGAAGACACTACGAGGAGGTCAGCACAGGTGGGCACGAGTGATGGAAATTACACTAGCCACTGCTGAGACCATAATTCCTGCACCAGATCCCAACACACTAAGCTAAAAATCAAATTGGAGTCACCATAAAGCTCCACATCACAAAGTGGACGCTAAGCTAGTTTTTGAGACAGGTCTTGCTGTGTAGTTCAGGCTGCCCTTAAACTCACAATGGTGCCCAGGCTGGCCTGGAACTCACAGCAATCCTCCTGCCTCAGCCTCCTGAGCCCTGGGATCACAGGTGTGCACCATGAGGCCCAGAAAACTAAGATGTTTATTTGATCTGTCAGGATACTAGGATTGTTGGGATAACAGGATTCCAGGGATATTCCCCACCAGGCCACTTTCTATTGTGATGATAATCAAGTCCCCCTTGCCTTTATTCTTAACACTGAAAGGTAACCTGAAATAATCTGATGTCAACCAATCAGTTATTTGCCTATTATTCTGTCTCCCTGGCCCCACTTCACAAGGACTGTAACTTTGAAACGACCAATCTACTTCCTGCTTCTGCTTTATTCAACTTTCTGCCTGTAACCCTGACCTCTAGAAGTGCGACCATCAAAACACTCTTCTTTAAGGGATGGAGAGCTGCCCAACTCTAGAGCTGAAAATAAAGCCAATTAAGATTTCTGCATTTTTGTCTGATTGGGGCTGTTTCATGCAAAAGGAGGTGGATTGGTCTACTGGAGGTCAGTGTGTATGAGAGTATGTTTAAAAGGCTGTAATGAACCAAAATAAGAAAATAAATTAAAAAAAAAAACCTGGGTGGTCCCAGCACTCCAGAGGCTGAGGCAGGAGGATTGCCACAAATTTGAGATAGTAAGTTCAAGAGCAGCCTGAACTACGTAGCAAGACCCTGTCTAAAAAAAAAACTAAAAGAATGTGTTGACGGGACAACCGTGGCTTTTGCACTGTACAGAAGTTCGATGGCCAGCACAGGCCTGGCTTCTATGTGATCGGGGACCATCTGTCGACCTGTCCGTAAAGCAGGGGTCTTGGGAGGTCCTGGCCCAAAGCATGACAGCGGCGAGGGTCTGCGTCTCCGCGCCAGCCAACGAGGGCTGGGATCGCATCCCTGCCCCGCACCTTCCGTGTCACCGGGGCCTCTCAGACCTTGCCCACCAGCGAAAGGTAGGATTACCACCCTAAGAGCCCTTCGGGCCGCGCCCGGAAGCGCGGCCAGTGACTTCCGGCGCGCACTGATGATGCGCAACCCCGGACTTCCGGGTTGGGAGCCAGGGCCGAAACGGGACGCTGCGAGTGGGGGTCCTGGCGGCGGGGCGGGCCGCGGGCCCAGATCGGGGATGCACCGCCGCGGGGTGGGAGCTGGCGCCATCGCCAAGAAGAAGCTTGCTGAGGTGAGGGCAGCTGGCCGGCCCCCACCCTGGCCGCGAGACGAAAGCACGGCAGAGTTCTGCACCCAAAGTCGCCTCCCATCAGGCTTTGGGACGCGGGCACAGAGTGTCCCCAGCTCCCGGTGACCGGCGTGGCAGCGTCCCAGACTCTGCACCCCTTAACCCCCTCTCCCCAAGCTTGACAACAGACAAGTCTCCCTCAGCCTGTCCTTCCTTACACAGAGAAAGGAAAATTAAGAGACACTTTCCCTTTGCTCAGTTCAGATGTGGCCACACAGCGGGGGCCCAGCGCCCACTGCCACTCACGCGAGTCTCTGTCCACAGGCCAAGTATAAGGAGCGGGGCACCGTCCTGGCCGAGGACCAGCTGACCCAGGTGAGTGGTGGCAGCGAGGGAGACACCGGACCGTCAGGACGCCTTCGGTGTAAACGACGTGTAGATTGAACTAAAAATATGGGGGTCTGGCAGATCCTGAATTCGGGCTGCTGCGGTCGTGTAGGTGACGCTAATATTAGCTGGCATCTTTGAATGATTACAAGCTCATAAGGTCCTGGACACTTCTCCATTTTTTTCCTCCCTGTTTTCCTCCTGCCTTTTTCTTATGTCATGCTAGGAATTGAACTCAGGGCCTCGCGCCAGCAAGCACTCTTAATGCCTTTGGCCATTTTCTTCACATTCGCTGACTTTTTCAATCCTCTGTCATCCTAAATTAGAGACGAGCCAGGCATGGTGTGACACACTTGTAATCGCAGCACTGAGAGACTGAGCAGGAGGATTGCAAGTTTATTTATTATTTTTAATTTTGGGGAGGGAGTGTTTGAGACAAGGTGTTACTAAATAGTTCAGGCTGGCCTTGAATTCACTAGCCCAGGCTGGCCTCAAATTTATGAAAATCCTCCTGCCTCAGCCTCCTGAGTACTGGGATCACAGGGGTTCACCACAGTGCCCAGCAGGATCACAGATTTGAGTCCAGTCTGGGCAATTTCCAAGGACCTGTGTCCAGACAGAGGTGGGGAGGAACCAGATGTAGCTCAGTTCAAAGGTCCTGAGTTTAATCCCTAGTACCACAGTAAATAGATTCTCCAAAACCACTACCACTTATTTGAGAATAGCATTGTATTGCGAAGACTCATGCTCTAGTCAACCATGGGGCTATTCAAAGACCTTGAGGCAAGAAAGCTGAGTGTGGGCCCAGGGCCTTGTGCATGCCAGCCAGGTGTTCTGCCACTGAGCTGCTTTCTCTACTTCCTCAGCATCACCAGCCCCAAGGGGCTTTTTTATTTTTATTTATTTATTTATTTGGTGGTACTGGGGATTGAACCCAGGACCTTGGCACTGAGCTTCTTTTTTATTGTTATTATTATTATTATTTTTTGGTACCAGGGGTGGAACTCAGGCCCTTGCGCTTGTGAGCCAGGCAGTGGCACCATTGAGCTAAATCCCGGGGCCTATTTTTTTTATTTTGAGACAGAGCTTGCCATGTCACTCAGTTGCCCAGACTAAGCTTGAATTTGTGATTTTCCTGCCTCAGCCTCCCTGAGTGCTGCGGTTACAAGTAGGCACCACCATGCCTGGCTAGAAGTACTTTTTGAGCCACGCACAGTGGCACACACCTGTAATCTCAGGTGTACTCTGGATACTTTGGGAGGCTGAGGGGGAAGGATTGCAAATTTGATCCTGTCTGAGCAATTTAGTGGAACCCTTGTTTTAAACAAAACAAAACAAAATAAAAAACTAACATTTATGTAAGATCACAGTTGCCTCAATGCAAGCTTGTAGTTCTTATCAGGCAGTCAGAGTCAGTCATGTTCAAAAACTCTTCCTTTATAAGCTCCCAACTTTTTTTGGTAGGGTTGATACAGTGACTCTGTGTATATATGAGAGAGAGTGTGTGTGTGTGTGTGTGTGTGTGTGTGTGTGTGTGTGTGTGTGTGGTTGTTATGCAGAGATCCTCCTGCCTCAGCCTCCCAAATGCAGGGATTATAGACATTACCACCACACCCAGCTGTGACTGTTTTAATTCAGAGAACCTTCAGATGTCTCTCACAGTCCTAAAGAAGGAACTCTACTGTTAGCAGTTTAGAATTGAAATCACCGAGGCGCTAAGTAACTGGCCAGGTGGCGCAAAAAATGTCTTTTTTTTTTTTTTTTTGTACCAGGGCTTGAACTCAGATCCTTGCGCTTGCTGGCCAGGCGGTGGAACAACTGAGCTAAATCCCCAGCCTAACTAAGTAACTTACCTTGTGTAGTAAATGATAGAGCTATTTATTGACTTACTTATTTTTTCTTTATTGACTTTTTATTTTTGCAGTACTGGAAATTGCTGTGTGTTTGCTAGGCAAGCACTCTGCTACATCCCCAACCCTTTGTAGATTTTGAAAACTTTTGAGAGTTCCTGAATTTAATCCCCAGGACCTCAAACAGAACAAAACCCACCCAGAATGTATAGATGTTGGAGTTTTATGCGGCTCAGAGGTGCGTGTGGTGGGACCCACCAGTAATCCGGGTGCTCTGGGAGGCTGAAGCAGGAAGATCGAAAGTCCAAGCCCAGTCTGGATAACTTAGTGATTTAGTGAGACTGTCTCAAAATTAAAAATAAAAAAGGGCTGAGGGGGTATAGCTCATTGTGAACGCCACTGGATTGAATCCCAATACTGGAAAAAGGTGCTCAGCCAGGAGTGGTTAACTCTTGGTGGGACAGAAGATGGTCTTTATTAATTAGGGGTAGAGAGTAAGTAATTCACACAAAAAGTCAGAACCCCCAACCCTTTTGTGTTGGTTTGTGCAGTCCCCCTTCCCCCATACTTGGAGTTGATCCCCAAGGAGACCAGGGAGTGGAGTGGTAAATAACCACTGCTTTCCCTCACTTCCAAGACAGAGTGGAGTGTAGGCATCCCTTCAGTTTACTGACAGTCTTCACCTGACGTGGGGACACGCGCCTGTCATCCCAGCGCTCGGGAGGCTGAGGCAGGACAATCACCTCGGGGTTCGAGGACAGCCTGGGCTGCATAGTGAGTTCAAGGCCATCCTGAACTACATGGCGAGACCCTGCCTCAAATAAAAATCAAATAAATCAAACATAATCAAATAAGAGGGCTGGGACTGTAGCTCGGTAGAAGTGCTTGCATAGCACATGCCAAGCTTTCAGTTCAATCCCTAGTTCCATTAAAAAAATGTTGTTTTCTGGGAAAAAGAGAAGCGCCATACTAAACATGTCTGTAATTCTTTGGAGCGTCTTAGAACAGGGCTGCTTGAAAAACTACGCATTTCAGGGTGGAGAAGAGAGCCAGGTGTGGTGCACAGCTGTAATCCCACCACTCAGGAGGCAGAGGCAGGAGGATTGCGGGGAGTTTGAGGCCAGACCGGGCTCCATAGTGAGGCTGTCTCAGAACAGGACAGGACAGGACAGGACAGGACAAGACAGGACAAGACAGGACAGGACAGGACCTCCTTCCTGCTGAGCACAGCCTGGTAGGGAGGGGGAGGGGCAGGGGCAGCCAGGAGGGGACCAGAAGCCGAGGAGTAGTCACCTGAGGAGTGGCCTTTCCCTGCTCCTGGCTGGGGACCTGCTTGGTGTCTGTCACTTGGGCTGGCCCTGACTCCCCCCTGCCATCCATCCCCCAGATGTCAAAGCAGCTGGACATGTTCAAGACCAACCTGGAGGAGTTTGCCAGCAAGCACAAGCAGGAGATCCGGAAGAACCCCGAGTTCCGAGTGCAGTTCCAGGACATGTGCGCGACCATCGGGGTGGACCCCCTGGCCTGTAAGGCACTGTCCTTGGGGCTCCGTGTCCTCCCTGCTGTCACTGTCCTTGGGGCGTCCGCTGGGCGGGCCTGTGGGTGTCCAAGGTCGCCGTCCCCATGAGATGTCCAGTGCCCGGCAGGAAGGGGCAGATGCAAGGCAGGAGCACAGGTCCTGGACACGGATGCGGGCAGCTCTTAGCACTGAGCTGCATCCCCAGCCCTTCTTAAGTTTGATTTCGAAACAGGATCCTCTGCCTGGGCCTCTCAGTGCCTGGACTGCAGGTGTGGGCCCGCCCCGGCCTGCCCTCCCCCTTCCTGTGGGGGAGAGTAGCATGCGGTCATGCAGTCAGTCAGCACAATGCAGTGTAGAGGAGGGAGCGCAAGGCCCCCACCGTGTGCTAGAATTCCGGAGGAGAGGGCTGCCAACAGCGAGAGACAGACAGCAAGCCAGGGGCAGGTGCCACATGCTGCTCATTCCTCCTGGGGAGGCTGAAGCAGAGGGTGGTGAATTCAAGGCCAGCTTGGGCAACATGGCAAGAACCCGTCTCAAAAATAAAAAATGACAAACCCCAGACAGCATTCACTAGAAACCATACTTGAATTTTTCAGTCTGTCTTTTCCCTGGTGTGATTTTCTCTTGTGACAGGGTGGCGGCTCAGTCGAAGGGTAACCGATAGCCTATAGTGGATTGTTTTGCTAGCCTGTGATGTTCTGTAGAACAGGTGTATAAATGCAATTTTATTTTATTTTATTTTTTGCCTTATTGAGACAGGGTCTCACTAGGTAGCTCAGGCTGGCCTCGAGCTCCCTGAGATCCTCCTGCCTCAGCCTCCCAAGTGCTGGTATTATAGGCCTGTGCCATTATGCCCAGTAAGGTCTGGCTCTTTAAATGCATTTTTGATGTAATATTTTCAGTTTATGATGGGTTTTTTGTGACATAATCTCACTGTAACTTGAAGAACATTAGTATATCTTTCTAGACATTTGCCTCAGACTTCTGGACCCTTCACATATTTGGAATTACGCTGTAATCACTGCTCTGTAACCTGCAGTTTTCACTTAATAGAATGTTGTCTTCACCGGGTGTGGCACATACAACCACAGTTCCCGCTGCTCAGGAGGCTGAGAGAGGGAATCGAGAATGTCAGCCTAGGCCGTTTATCAAGGCCCTGTCTCAGGACAGCCACGCATGGTGGTGCACACCTGTGGTGCCAGCACTGGGAGGCTGACCCAGGAAGAGTGCACCCTGCCTGGGCAACTTAGGGCTGTCTCAAAATAAAAAGGGGAGATGCTGCGCAGTGCAGAGGCCCTGTTCAGTCCTCAGAAGCACAGTAAATGGATGGATGGATGCATGGATGGGCGGGCCAGGGCTGTATGTAGCTCAGTGGCAGAGCACTTGCCCAGCATTCGTGAGACTGAGTTCAATCCCCAGCACCAGAAAAAGAAAAAACAACTGAATATTGTCCCCCATGACCTTTAGGACGCTAAGGCTGCTTATTTTTGTCTCAGCCTTGAGTAGACTTCCTTTCCCACACTATTTCACTCTGGGAGTTGCTCTGGGAAAGGAAAACTCATTCTTTTAAGATCGATTTTTTTTTTTTTGTACCAGGAATCGAACTCTGGACCTTGCGCTTGCGAGGCAGGCACCGAAAACTCATTCTTATAGCATGCTGAACCTTTCCTCTTTCCTCCTTTTCCTTCCTTTTCTTTTTCTTTTGAGACAGGGTCTCACTACACAGTTCAGGCTGGCCTCAAACTCGTGGCAATCCTCCTGCCTCAGCCTCCTGAGTGCTGGGATTACAGGTGTGCACCACCACACCGGGCTTTTTCCCTTCCTGTGCCGTCCTCCCTTCCTGCTAGGCATGGAACCCAGGGCCTCATGTAAGGTGGCCAGAGCCTTCCAGCTGGGCTGTAACCAGCTCCAGAAAGGCCTTGCACAGTGTCCATCCTGTGCAGCCGTCTGAGCCTGTTCTTCAGCACAGGCTCCCCGAGAGTCAGATTCAAGGGACCCTAAGGTACAAGTGGAGCCAGACTTGTGGCTGGGGGAAAGACCTCCCTAGAGAGAGATCTTTTCAGCCATTGTTGAAGGAATAAAAGGGACAAAAATGGAGCAATAAGCTGGCTCTTGGGTTTCTGTTTTGTAGCTGGAAAAGGCTTTTGGTCGGAGATGCTGGGTGTGGGCGACTTCTACTACGAGCTGGGCGTGCAGGTCATCGAGGTGTGCCTGGCACTGAAGCACCGCAACGGAGGTGAGGGGCAGGGGAGCCGCGTGGTGGGGGACGGGGCCTCGGCTCCGGGGGGAGCAGAGCAGACCTCAGAAGTGACCTTTCCCACCTGGGCCCCGTGGAGCGGACCTCAGATGCGGGGGCTTTGCTTTGATCCCTCAGTGCCTGTTTGCAGCCCAGGCCTGAGGCGCTGCTTCCGCCACCTGCTGTCTCATGGCCCAGGGAGAGCAGTTGCCTTGACGATAGTCAGGGTTGGCCTGGCCATGCTCTGTGGGAGGTGGGCACTGGGGCTGATGGTCAGGCCCTACACTGCCGCTCCGGGGTGTGCTGACGCCTCAGAGTCCCCATGGTCCTAAAATCTGACCTTAAGCCAGGTGTTGTGATACAGCATTCTGGGAGGCTGAGGCAGGAGGATTGCAAGTTTGAGCCCAGCCTGGGCAACTTGGTGACCCAGTGAGATCCTGTGATTCTTTTTTTTTTAAACAAGGCAGGGGCTGTAGCTCAGTGTGAAGGCCCTGGGTTCAATCCCCGCTCCTGCCAAAAGGAAAAAAAAGACAACCTACAGAATGGGAAAAAAATTTTTCCCAGCTGTTCCTGTATGGAGGACTCGTATCTAGAATATAAAGAACCAAAAAAACCCTGCGACCCCCTCAAAACAAAAGGCCTCAAAAAAAATGAGCCTGTGAGACGAACAGACACCACTTCTGAAAAGAAGTGCAAATGGAGCCAGGTGTGGCGGCGCACGCCTGTGGTCCCAGCACTCAGGAGGCTGAGGCAGGAGGATCACTGCAAATTGGAGGCCAGCCTGGGCTCTATAATGAGAACCTGTCTCAACAAAACCAGAAAACAAACCAAAAAAAATTTTTTTTTCTTTTTAAAAAAACAGAAAAGGAAAACTTATAACCAATTTTAAATTGATAAATCATTGGGTCTGAATAGACGCAGCCTGTAGTGAAGAACCTTTGTGTATATATGGCCTTTCAAAGATGATGCTGTAAGTTTTGGGAGGGTTTTCCTAGGTCTCCCTCTACTGAAGTTCTGACAAGGTCGGAGACCACATTTCTCATTGTGTAGCCAGTTAGCTTATAAGAAAACAGGTGAAAGAAATTTAGCAACTGGAGTGCTGTTTGCAACCTGGCAGCCACTGGAAAGGAATGAGCATCTATTTAAAGTGGTGGCAGGCCAGGCATAGTGGCACAGGCCTCTAATCCCAGCACTGGGGAGGCTGAGGCAGGAGGATTGCAAGTTCCAGCCTGGCCTGGGCACCTCAGCGACTTAGGGAGAACTGTCAAACAATACAACAGTTTTTTTAAAGGGTGGGGAATGAGGCTCAGTGTGAAGGCCCTGGGTTTGATCCTCAGTACTGCAACCAAAGAAGAGAGTGCTTGCAGCCATGAAGGCTGCAGTCTCACTGCACGCCGCCCCCTCTCCGACAGGTCTCATAACGCTGGAGGAGCTGCACCAGCAGGTGTTGAAGGGAAGGGGCAAGTTCGCGCAGGACGTCAGCCAGTAGGTCTCACCTTCTAAGCCCTTGGAGTGGAGAAAGAGAGTGTTAAAGTCAGATGGAGAAGCCAGGTGTGGTGGGCGCAGGCCTGTAATCCCAGCACTTGGAGGCTGAGGCAGTAGGATTGCTGCAAGTTCAAGGCCAGCCTGAACTACATATTGAGACACTGTCTCAAAAGAAAAAAAAAAAGGCTGGGTGTAGTTCTGTGCTATGAGGCCCTGGGTTCTATCCCGGCAGTAAAAAAACACACCAGGCATGGTGGTGCACGTCTGTGATCCCAGCATTCAAGAGGCTGAGGCAGGAGGATCAAAAGCTCGAGCCCAGCTTGGGCAACTGTCTGAAAATTTTAAATGTAAAAAAACGGGCTAGGGATGTAGCTCAGCAGGAAGGCCCTGGGTTCAACCCTGTCACGCACCCATGCAGGTTTGCTGAGTGGCCCGCTGCCTCCTGTACCCTTTCGCTTGCCTGTCCAAGCGCTATTTGGTGCTCCTTTTTGGGAGTACTGGGTGGAGCCCAGGGCCTCCTTGTGCCGGCCAGGCCAAGTGCCTGGCGCTGAGCCACACCTGGCCGGCTGCTTTGTCTGGACGCGCCTCATCTCTGGGTGGTGTCGCTGGGTGGGATCCACGGGGACCCTCACGATGCTCTTCCTCACCTCATGCAGGGACGACCTGCTCAGGGCCATCAAGAAGCTCAAGGCGCTGGGCTCAGGCTTCGGCATCATCCCAGTGGGCGGCACCTACCTCATCCAGTCTGTGCCTGCGGAGCTCAACATGGACCACACCGTGGTGCTACAGCTGGCCGAGGTGCGGGCCTGGGCCCTGTTCGGGGTGGGGTGGAGCGAGGCTTCCTGGGGCAGGCGGGCTCTCTGACGTCTTCTTAAACTACACTGGGGATTCTTTAGGAGAGTTTGGTGCCCTGCGTGGGGTGGGGAAGCCCATCTGTAATCCCAGTACTAGGAGGCTGAAAGGCCAGCCTGGGCTACACAATGAGACCCTGCCTCACACCCACTCCCCCAAAGATAGTTTGGTTTGCCGGTCCTCATTCCTGGGCATGCCTGAAGCATGTACCGTCTTCCCCACACCACACCCGTTTTTTAAATTGTGTCGGAAAAGGAGGGGCGGGAGGCGAAGCCATAGTGTGGTCTTCGCTGTTGGATGGTGACAGCTGTGACCTCCCTTCCGTCAGTCACCATGGCTCTTTGTGGCTGGGTGTTTGGTCCCAGTACCTGGGCTCCCGTGTTGTCAGGTGGGACCACTGTGACCCTCCGTCACTTCTCCCTCCGCGGGGCCCCAGATGCCCTTTCCCGGCCTGCCCAAGGCGGCGCTTCCAACTGCGGGGTTGCATTTCTGCAGCCCTGACTCACTCAGCCCCATCCTCCCTACAGAAAAATGGGTACGTGACAGTCAGTGAGATCCGGGCCAGCCTCAAGTGGGAGACAGAGCGTGCGCGCCAGGTGCTGGTAGGTAGGGACGCAGGGCCCTGGAGGACGGGTGCATGGCACTGTGGAGAGCTCCCTGGGTGGGACTGGCCCCACACGCTGTCCCGGACACTGCGAACCTGCAGGGGTTGCAGGTCCTGGGTTTGTGACAGTGGCGATGCAGGGGAAGGGATCCTCACCCGAGTCTGTGACCAACTGTTGGAGTCACGTTTTCCACTGAGCCACATTGCTGCCTTCTGCGGTGTGTGGACAGAAGCAGTGTGGACTGAGCTGCTGTTACCCCAGAAGAGAGTCAGTGGCCACTGAGCCCACGCAGCACACTGCTGCCTGTCTCTTCCCCACAGCTCAAGTTCAGGCCAAGGCCAACCCGGGCAGCGAGGCTTGGCTGCCACCTTGGGCCGCCTCTCACCACGACTGTGGCTTCTCCCCAGGAGCACCTGCTCAAGGAGGGGCTGGCCTGGCTGGACCTGCAGGCCGTTGGCGAGGCACACTACTGGCTGCCCGCGCTCTTTGCCGACCTCTACTCACAGGAGATCACAGCTGAGGAGGCCAGTGAGGCGCTGCCATGACTCGGCCTCCCCGATCCCATCCCACTGAGGTGCATGGCGGTGCACAGGAGGGACCTGGACAATCTTGTTTCTAGAAAATAAAGTTCCAAGTTTTTTCTTCTCCCATTTTTTATTTTTTAAAAGTGCCTTCAATAGGGCAGCGTCTTGGGGAAAACCTGAGTGGCAGAGGACAGCGAGACTGTGTCCCCTGCCCGAGGGCCTGGCCTCTGAGACCTGGAGAATTCAGGGGACCCCGCTCGGCTGGCTCCAACTCCTCAGGGACCAGGGGCCCCTGCACCCTCTGTGGGGGCTGCAGGCCGTGAGCGACTTGCTGCACAGGGACACTGGCCCAGTAGGAAGTGAGTGCGTCTGCCCCTCCCAGCCCCGTAGGAGTCAGGCCACAGCTTCAGGGACACTGCATGGACCTCTTCTCTGGCACCCCAAGGCCAGGCCCCTCCATGGCACAGGGGCAGAGCTGAGGTAGCGCTGAGGTCTGAGCGGCCCATCCCTGCCCTAGCAGGGGAGCAGCCGCCTCCCGCCTCTGCCTGCCCTCATGGCTCTGGAAGCCGCAGAGGCCAAGGCGGTGACTCTCTTGCTGACCACAAGCCACAGCCTTCAGTGAGGGCCTCTCCCCCCACAATCCAGGTGGGTGGGGTGCAGCAGGCAGCCCCGTCTTTACCACCCCCCGCACCCACAGGCGCTTCCTCCTTCTGCCAAAACAAACTTTATTGCACCAAAAAGAAAAAAAAAGAACTTCATTTATGTACAGTCGGATATAAAGACATCTCTGACCCCTGTGCATATATTTCCTCAACTCAAGATTAGGGCGTAAAAGTCCGGCTGCTGTGCCAGACGTGCTCTGCCCCATGGCGGGCCAAGGAGAAGATTGTCACTTCAGTGTGGGTGGGGACACCTAGATGAATGGCAGGCGACACTGGACCCACAAACCAGGGCACTCCAGCCTGACCAGCTCTGGGAACCAAAGGGAGTGGGAAGCGGGTCCCCTCCAAGTCCTCACGGAAACCAACCCCACCCCACGTGTGGCACCTGTGGCCCTCGGAGCAGGATGCTCTCCTGTGTCCCCAATCCTCGTCCCCCCGGGAGCCAGGATCCACAGGGCAGAGACTTCCTAGCAGCAGGAGGGCAGGTTCACGATGTCCTCCCCCTCCTCCTGGCACACCCACGGCCTGTGCTCACCCAGGCCGGGCCGCCACCCCCAGGGGCCCTAACAACGCAACCTGCAAACGCAAGAACAGAGCAGCAGGCAGGTCCCCAGTGTCCAGACCCTGGGCACCCAAACCTCGCCTTTCTGACCAACCAGTGACAGCACTGTGCTGAACAGAGAAGCAACACAGCAGCTGGGGGAGGGGGAGGGAGGGAGGGTGCCAGAGCCCCAGCCCCTCCTTCACTGGGGACCGGCTGCCCAAATCCCTGGGGTTGAACTGAGGAGGGGGCTTCGGGCTGGGGTGAAAAGAAGACATAGGAGAGCCAAACAAATGTGCTAAGGACTCCCGCCAGCCGCCCCACCCGGGAGAGGCGCTCTGGCCATTAGGGACACCCTGCCAGGGCCACTCCGGAGTGGCCCCAGTCTCCAATCAGTGATCACGGGGACAAACAGTACTTCCGGTTTCTCGGGGCCTGTGTGCGGGCTGCCCTGTCCCTTCTGCCTGGAGCCTGAGGGAGGGGGAGGGGGGAAGGTGCTCGGTGCTCGGTGCAGCGGATCCTCAGCAGCCTGGGCCCTGCCACTGTTCCTGTCTTTGGTCTGTCTAGAACAGTGACTATAAATTAGGGGAAAGGAGTCTGCTGGCCCGGGAATAACTACAGGAGGGGAGAGGAGGGGAGGGGAGGGGAGAGGAGGGGAGAGGAGGGGAGGGGAGGGGAGGGGAGGCCTGGAGGAGGGTGCTGAGAGCCTGCTGGGAGACTGCAGACAGACAAATAGACAGACAGACAGGCAGGCAGACAGGCAGGCAGGCAGGCCACCCAGACTGCTCCCGTCAGACAGCCCCCACCCGAGCCACCTGTGCACCCCTCTCCCGGCGGCAGTCTCCTCCCGCCCTAGGAGCATGGCTGCGGGTGTGGAGGTGTCCTGGTGGGTCTGGCTGGGCCCTAGCCCTGGGGGCTCCGAGAAAGGAGCTGGGCCCTGAAGGGGACACAGCCCCAAGGCTTCGGTGCCAAGGAGGTCAGAAGGGGAGCAGCCCGCCCACACCCCGGGATCCTGTGGCCACACCTCCCGTCCATCTGGGGTGGGAAGGGCCTGCGGGCCGGGAGCAGGGCCTACACCCTCAGGCTCCCGTGCAGGTCCGTCTCCGTCCCCGAGGAGCTGCTGTCAGAGTCCATCTCGGCGTTCTCGCTGGGCAGCCGCTCCAGCACTCTCTGGCGGATGAGGCCCAGGCGGATGAGGAGGGACTGGTAGTCGAAGTGGCCCCGCTTCTCCCCGAAAGGGTCCTGGCAGGGAAGGCGACAGGGTGGTGAGGGCGCAGTGGGACTTGCCCCGTGGGGACCGAGGGCACACGGCATGATCCTTCCACAGACCCAAAGGCCACGACGGCCACTGCCCAAAGCACAGCCAGCCTGGGCCGACAGGAGATGCGCCTCTCCCCCCAGAAGCCAGCCACCACGCAGGGCGCCCTGCTCGGCATCACCCTATGGGGATGGCCGGTGATCACTGAGTGCGCCTGGCTCTTCCTCCATGTCCTGCAGCCCCGAGGGCAGGCCCGCCCTTCACCCGCCCCCAGAGAGGACACTGCTCCCCTCCAGTCACAGGCAGACCTGCGCCCTGGCCTCCCGGGGACCCGCCTTCCTGGCCCGGGCCCCCAGCCTTGTCCTTCTGTCACAGAGCTCCTCGGTCCGGGCTGGCACACGCGAGCCCGAAACCAACCAGCCCTGGGGCTCCAGGTGTCTGCAGAGGGGGCAGCCCAGGCCCCTTCTCCAGCCAGCCAAGCCCTGGAGTGAGCGTGGGCCCCACACAGGGCAGCTGCTTTCAGGGCGGCCCAGAGCTGCGCCCCTCCCAGGTCTCCTTCCTTCTGCTCCCTTCCGCTCTCCTTCCCCGCACGCACGGCAAGGGAGCCTGGGGCCCGAGCGAGACGAGCCGCACCCCAGCCTGTCCCACCCACACTGCCCTCCCAGCAGTGTGGCGACAGCGGATGCCAGGCAGCTCTGTGCCCGTCCTGAGGGTTGCATTCCCTGCCTAAGGGAGCCACAATGGCTCTGGAGCTGCCGGTCCTCAAGGTCTTCCTTCCTCCGCCTTCGGGCGCCTCTCCACAGAGGCTTCCTGGCCACCCCAGCCCCAGGCTTTCTTCACGGGGCACTCAACAGCACAGGCCCTGGCAGGGTTCAAAGCAGGGCAGACAGCATCTCCACGCTCTCCCCACAGCTTTGGGGGAGTGGGAGCCCGAGCCTGCCTCGTCCTTGAAAGAACAGAGGGAGCTGCCTCGAGGCAACAACGCTGGAGGACACAGGCATTCCCTCTCCTGGTGCTGAGGAAGACGCAGCTCTGACCGGAGAGGCCTAGGGCCCTCAGTCAGTCAGCCACTGTGAGACGCAGACATGGGAGCCACCCGGGTGGGAGAGAAGAGCCCTTCACAAAGGCAGAGCAGGAAGGTCCCGGCAGAGGCCCAGGAGCACACCTGCTTCCCTGTGGAAGGGACCTCTCTCTGGGGGCCTACGGGCCAGGATGGAGTGCCACCTGCCTTGCTCAGCCTGAGTTTCTGATGGGCTAAGTGTCCCAGGGCTGGAAAACTCCCGACCAGGAAAGGAGGCAACTCCTGACCAACTCTGGCCTAGAGAGCGGACGCCTAGGGCTCTACTCCACACACCCACTTTATGCCAGGACCTAGGAACTGAAGCCACAGGGCCCTGGGCAGGACGGTGTCCCCTGGTGGGCCGGAGTTACTGTTACCTGCATGGTCTGGCCCTGAAGGTGCAGGCGATCTTTGCAGGCCACCTCGTAGAAGTCGTAGTACTCCAGGAAGGACTTCTCCATCACCCCTCTGGGGAGAGCAGAGCAGTTAGAGGCTGGGCTCCTGGCCCTCACCTTCTGACCCTAGTGTCAGACCACACAGCTAGTTCCCAAGTCCACAGACCTTGAAACTGGAAAGGGAAGAGACGCCTCCCGCCTCCCCCCACCTCGCCAGTGACCCGACGAGAGTGCCTGTAACAGTCACCATCCGGATGCCAACTGCAGCGCCCGGTGCGCTCATGCCGTCTGCTCCCCACCCCTCCTCCACATCTCCATGGGCATTAGCTCCACCCAGAGAAATGAGCGTGGGCGCTGGAAATGGGCTCTGAGGGTGCATTCTTGCTCACACCCAAGCCTGCGTGAGCCCGGGGTCCCTAGGGACAGACCCCTTCCCACTCACCCAGCACCCAGTCTCCCGCAGCTTCCTCGGGGGTACCCCGGTCAGCTGTTCTGGGAAAGCATGAAACACATCTTCCTCCTCTGCCTCCCAGCACCCAGTGCCGCCCCAAAGGCCCTCAGAGGTGCTGCCCACCCACCTCACCAAGGGAATGCAAAGCCACAGGGCCGCCTGACACTCACCGCAGGGGCTCGGGGCAGGGACACTTCCCTTCCATCATGTCACAGACCGCGACGCGAATGGTCTCGTGCCGGATACATTCGTTGTAGTTTTTGCTGTCGCCTGGATGTCTCTCCTGCAATTTGACAGACACCACAGTGTCCAAATGCAAAATGGAGGCAGAGAAAAGACGACTGGAAGAGACATGGGTTAGTACAGGGCAGGCTACAATGTGAGCCAGGAGGACACATCCCCACTGCAGATCCACACAGATCCACGGGGGCTTTGCTTCTGCGACCTTTTCCCTCCTCCACACAGCAGCGCCCTCTGTTACAGGTCACCTGACCAAGAACCAAGCCAGAGACCACAAATCTTTCTGAACGGCAAGAGAAAGGTCTACCTGGTGAGAAATTTTTGAAACAGTCTCACTAGGTAGCCCAGGCTGGCCTCAAACTCAAGGCAGTCCTCCTGCCTCGGCGGAGGTGTGCCACCACACCCAGATCAGTAAGAATTAAGCGGGAGGGCCAGGGGTTTAGCTCAGTGATGCAGACCTGCCTCCCAAGTGCAAGGTCCTGAGTTTGATCCCTGGTATCAAAAAAAAAAAAAAAAATTAAGAGGGAAATAACCACCTGAGAATGATGGCGGGTGGGCCAGGCGTGGTGGCACAGGCCTGTAATCCCAGCACTTGGGAGACTGAGGAGTTTGAAGCCAACCTGGGTTACAGAGTGAGTGCAAGGCCACCCAGAAGTACACAGTGAGACCCTATCTCAAAAACAAACATAAAAAAGATGGTGGTGGGGACTGGGGATGTGGCTCAGGGGTGCAGCGCTTGCCCAGCATGCAAGATGCACTAGGTTCAATCCCAGTGCCTTAAAACAGAGACAGTGGGAGTCACCAGCCAGGAACAGTGGCTGCCAGTCCATGCTCTCAGGTGGCAGGAGGGTTCCACCCTTGCTGAGCCCACTCTTCTCGAAGCTGACCGACCAGAGTAGGACCGGAGTTTCATGGGAGGAATCCCGAGCAGACAGATGTGGGGGAAGGCTCCCCTCCTGTGCTCGCTGCAGCTCCTCCCTCCCCTTCCCCGCCACTGCAGCTTCCAAAGTGCTCATTAGTGAAGCCACAGGGCACGGCCGGCCGGCGGAGGGGTTTCAACTTCTGAAGAAAACAGTAACTTTCAAATGTCGGTGGAATACTACGTGAATTACTAGTTTGAGATAAGCGAGTTTTGATGTTTTTTCAGTATTGAGGATTGAACCCAGCGTCTTCCCACTCCCAGCCCTTTGTATTTGGGGACAAGGTCTAAGTTATGAAGTGGTCCAGGCTGTGCTAGAACTTGTGATCTTCCCGCCTCAGCCTCCCAGAGTGCCGCGACAACAGGTGTGCACAGCAGCTGAAATTATTTTGTTTGAGATCACTGAATTTTTTTCCTGTGCTCCTGAGTAATTCAAGAAGGCGTTTTGGGAACAACAGTAAAGTCTGGGCTCTAGACCTCGTGTGACAGTGTGGACGAGTTACTTCGCACAGTGAATCTGAGACCAGACAGCACGCGTAGAGCTCAGTGGGCCCAGAGCACAGCGCAGCCAGGAGAAGGAACAAAGGCTCGGCAGGCTCCCTGCGCTCTCGGTGCTGCCCCTGCTGACACTCGGCTGCTGACTCCAGGAGAGCTGGCTGGGTGGCCCTGCCCAGACACCCGGAGTTGCAGAACGGACCTGACCTACCTACCGTGTGGTGCCCCACACCACCCAAGGCGAGCACTGTGTGCGGCAGCACCGGCCAACTGTCACAGACCAAGCCCGAGGTCCACACACCAGCCCGCCCCCACTGACGCTCGGCCTTCACCTGCTCGAAGCCGGGCTCGTTGTGGTAGGGGTTCTCGGTCATCAGCGACTGGATGGAGATGAGCACGGAGGAGATGCTTTGCGCCGGGCTCCAGGCGGGCCCAGTCCATGTTCTGCGGACACATGGAGGGGGAGGGAAGCGTGAGGCCGAGAGGAGCTGGGCCGCAGCCCTGCCAGGAGCAACGATGCTGGTAACTCTGGGAAGCCTGGCCCCATCCCCTCGGTCCTGAGCTTGGAGCGCGGGCAGGGAAAGGGGAAGGAGCTTGGTGACGTGGAAGGGTCTCTGCTTGGACTGTGGAAGATGGAGGGGTCAGGGAAGGTTACCACATCCAAAACAAAGGGAGAGGTCACAGGAACGGCTCTCAAAGTTATCTACATGCTAGGCCGGGGATTTAGCTCAGTGGTTCCGCCGCCTGCCTCGCAAGCGCAAGGTCCCAAGTTTGATCCCCCATACCAAAAAAAAAAAAAACAACAAAAAACCCCCCAAAAGTTGTCTACATGTTAACCTCCGCACACCGCAGAAAGTGTACCTGTGTGTGGGTGGGTGGTGGCGGGTTCAGGGAGGGGACAGGGTGACACAGGTGACTGAGCTCCTGTGTAGAGGATGCGTGGGGGCCATGGTTGGGTCCAGTCTGCTCAGACCCAAGGAATGTTGCATCCCTGAGGACCACACCACTCTGCCAAAGGGACAGGAAGAGAGCCAGAGCACTTCCGGACTGGGCCAGGTCTTTCAAAATATACAGGAAACAACTCTGACACAAAGAGAACACCAAAATCGCCACTTTCTGTCACCAGTCCAAGTATTAAGAGGAGGGGCAGCCTGGACATGAAGGACATAACTGAGCTCAGAATGGACAGGACGGCAGAGCGGCTGGAAGCCAACAGAGCCAGGACCGCTGAGTCCCAGAACTGGCCGGCCTTGTCCACGCTCCTCGAGAGGGAGGTGACAGACTTCAGCAGGTGGCTCTGCAGCACCTCGACCAAGGCCCTGGGAGTCAGGGATGCAGTGGACAGTCAGGGCTCAGCCCGTGCTCCTAGGAGGGGAGGGACAGCGGGAGGCCGGAGAGCTCACGGCCCACTGAGCCGGGCCGGCTTAGGCTTATCATCGCTCTCAGCAACTCAGGGGCAGCTCCACAGCTCCCACCCCGCTCGGCTCTGCCACCTTCACACCAGGACTGTCCTGGGCCTCACGTGAGCTGCTGTCTGGCCAGAACAGCTTCCTGCTGGCCCAAGGGAGAGCCTGCCCAACACACTCCCAGGGTTCGCAAGCAGCACTCACACACCCACGCACACGGACACACGAGCCAGGCACAGCCTGCACCCTGCCAAGGGAAGGACGTCTTTACGGACTTCCTCACCGCCACAGCCCCAACAGAGCACGCCCGGGGACTGGAGGACTGTGGAAAAGCCCATCTCCAGTGCGGTCAGCTCCTTTCGCCACAGAAGCGTGCTGGGCGGGGAGAAAACGGGGTCCCCACTCAGGCGTCTTCCTCAATCTGCAACCTGGGCCTGCTCTCTAGACCGCAACCCCAAACATGCTGGAGCTCATTTCCATTCTCCGTGGCCCTCTGTGGCCCACAAAGGCCATGAAAACAGGAGGAATCGGGACTCAAGGCCAGGTCTCAGCTCCACTCAGGAAGAATTCTACACACAACTCCCACACTTCAGATCTGCCGACATTCCCAGGCTCAGGCACCCCATTCAATTAGTAATCATCACCATCATCACCATCACTGCTCCAAAGCCACTGCGAGACTCGGATACGAAGGCACCCGAGCCCTGGGTGCTGGGGAAGAGCACAGCAGGTCTGGGGCAGCTGGGCCCGCAGCAGTCACGCGCATCCTGGGGGACCGCAACAGTGCTCGCCCCTCTCGGCGTCCCCGCTGCAGGGCTGGAGTCATTATTGCCTGTTAACAACCACTCGCCCAGCGCGGCTCCTCTTACCCTAGGATACTCAAGCAGACTTTGCCATTGCGGTAGAAGTTGGGGTTAAACCTCACTGTGTTGTTGCCCGTTGTCATCAGTTTGACCCGAGGAGGGTGGATGGGATAGTCGGGCGGACACCGGAACACGAACAGGAAGAAGCCTCCTTCATAAGGAGTGTCAAAGGGGCCTGTGATCAATGCGTGGATCTGCAAAACAAAAGCCATCTCAAAACTGTTTGTGAAGTGAGCCGCACCCAACCTGGCTGGCCTGGCTTCCAGCTGCTGCCCCGCTGGACTGGGGTACAGACCTGTACAGACCCGGCCCTGCTCCTTATCCTCAACATGCATAAGAACACCTTGGACCCCAGAGAAACCTGTTGAGAACTTAAGAATCCACACTACAATCCGGGCGTGGTGGTGCACGCCTGTGATCCCAGCACTTGGGGAGGCTGAGGCAGGAGGATCCTCATGAATTCAAGGCCAGCCTGAACTACATAGAAAAATCCTATCTCAAAAGAAAAGGAGGGGGCCGGGGATTCAGCTCAGTGGCAAGCCTGCCTGTCAAGCACAAGGTCCTGAGTTCCATCCCCAGTACGGGGGGGGGGGGGGGGGGAAGAATCCCACTATAACACCTCACTCATAGTATGTTCTAGCACTAGAGCCCAAGGTGAAAACAATCTGGGACTGGGGATTTAGCTCAGTGGTTCCACTGCCTGCCTCGCAAGCGCAAGGTCCCTGGTACCAAAAAACCCCCCAAAAACAAAAAACCCGAATCTAGTCAAAAAGCACACCTGAGTAACCCCTTAAATCCTTTAAAGCATGATCTTCGGGCGGACCTCCTTGATCAGTGTTACATACAACAAATAGCTAGAACTTCACATGTAAAGTAAACATGCAGCTATAAAACAATTTTAGTTTTAAGGTTTTTTTTTTTTTCTGAGACAACCCAGGCTGGCCTCAGGATTGTAGCAAGCCTCCTGCCTCAGCCTCCCCAAGTTCTGGGGTTACAGGTGTGTGCCACTATGCCCAGCTAGCATTTTTTATTTTAAGAAACCAATTCATATATATATATATTTTTTGGTACCAGGGATCAAACTTGGGTCCTTGTGCTTGAGCTAAATCCCCGGCCCCAATTCACATTTTTACTGAGTGCATGTTTGGATCCATCCAGATTGAGTATGCATGTGGCAGGCAGTGGGGAGGCACCTGCTCCCTCTCTCCAGGGACCAAACTTACTGGGGAGGGTGTGGCTGAGGTGGAAACAGGGGTGTCAAAGACAGAGTGGGGAAACTTGGGGTCCACTCAGGGCCATTAGGCCCATCCCTGAACTTTCCTTATCACTGCTGCTTTGGGAAGAAAACCAAAATTGCATTCTGTAAGACAGAACACTACATCCTCTTCCTCCGCGAGCCGTAATTATTGAACATGCTTTGCTTTGCTTCTTTTCTTTTCTGAGACAGGGTCCCACTATGTAGCCCAGGCTGGCCTCAAACTAGTGGCCATCCTCCTGCCTCAGCCTCCCGAGTGCTGGGATTACAGGTGTGCGCCACCACACCCAGCATGTTTTCCCTTCTTGAAGGGTGAAAACCTGGGGTGACTCCGGTATATTTTGTGTTCAAAGGCTCCAGAGCCCTTAGGTCTGCTCAGAATTTGAACAGTAAGAGGAAAAGGGGACTTGCAATCCTGCTCCTCAGTCCATAGCTCCAACTGTGCCCAGCAAGCAACCAGCTTTCTTCCAGCCCCTGATCATTCACTGGGAAGAGCAAATTCCACTGGCCCCAGTCAACACAGCACCAGCACTGGGACTCAGAACTAGCACGCAACACTAGGATTTGATGCGGACAGGAGGTGCAGGGAAAACATTTCCATCCTCACAAATAAGCAAAACAATAAATAAATGAATGCAAAAGGAAGACCTTTCGAAACAACAAAGTACATGCCAATGGTACAAGAGTTGAATGTTCAAGAAATCTGAAACTGAGTTCTCACTTAAAACAACACTAGTAGCGTTGGAAAACAAGATTTCTTCCCAACATCAGTTTAACACTGCACATTCACTCCGGAGAGCAGCACCCTCAACAAACCTGACATTAAATGCTGCGCTTCCTCTCTGTGAAGGGTTAGGGGCGCAGTCTTGGGGTGAGCCAAGAGCGCCCTGTGCACCCTAATAACATGCAGCCGTCCCAGGCTGTGATTTCACCTGTGTCATTTTTGGTGCACCACTTACTCTGTTGGGGTCTTGATTTCTTCATCTACATAAGCAGAGGTGAGCTGAATCACTGCTTTTAGGCTCTTCCAACCACTGGGACCCAATCTCCCAGCCACCCTCAACACCATCGAGTTCCATACCTTAGTCATGTCCACGGTATCAGGGACGACGAACATCCCGGGAGGCGGCTCCTTGTAGATGGACATGATATCCCTGCACAACACCAAGAGGGGGCAGGAGGAGTGAGGGAGAAGGAACCCCCTGCGCAGGACAGCTGGGGTCCCTCAATGAGGCCAGCATTCGAGAGAGCCGTGCTTGGTACCACAGCATCTGCACTGCCCGGTTGGCTGAGAAATCTCAGCTAAGTGCCTGTCAGGCAGGCAGAGAGCAAACTATCATCAATGCAGCATTGTCTCCTCCGGGGGAGGTCGGGAGGGGGCAAATCAGGGATCCCAACAGACAGCACCCTGGAGGAGCCACGGCCCGTGTATTCTCACTTCCTCGCGATGACAACCCACTCACCTCCCACCCCAGGTTCCCAGGCACTACGCCGCACGGGGCACAAGAAGTGAGTGCTTCAGTAACCTCGAGCGCACAATGAGCCTGGCTAAAAAGCCAGCTCCATACACCGCACACTGGACCCTCGATGTAAGGGGGCCCTCGGGGAGCAAGGAGCCTCTGCTGGTGTCCTGCTGCTCTGGAGACTAAGGCAGAGACCTCTGCAGGCTGGGGACAGGGAGACTCTTTAGGAAAGCACGGAAGATGACAGGTGGTGAGGAACACAGACAAGACAGTTTCTAGGTTTTACCTCACCAACTGGATGCATCAGGTGAGAGCAACGGGGAAAAGAAAAAGTCTGGGATGTGGTAGGGTGGGGAGGGTCAAAAAAGGCAGAAGCAGGTATTGGCCAAACTCAGAGGTCTACAGGGAGCAGAAGAATGAACTGGCTGAAGGGCCGAAAGAGCTGGGTGCCAGGTCTGACTTAAGAGGCGGGGATGGGCCAGGCGCTGTGCCAGGTGTGCCACACACAGCACCGCTGGATTTTATCACAACCTGGACAAGCAGGTGGCGAGACATCTGAGGGCGCTTGGAGGTGCGGGACAATACCTAGACGAGACAGACGCTGGGGTGGGGGCGTGGGGAGAGGTCTGTTATCGGGAAACACGTTTCAGGATTCACAGCAGCCAAACTGTACTACCCTTGTCCTGCCGACGGGCACTCTACCGCACGAAGCACTCTGGCAAAACGTATCTATCAGATGCTAGGATCTAGGCTCAGTCACCCAAGAAATAAGCACAGAAAGGACTTGGGCCTTTGTTCCTGTACTCGAAATAAGTATGCCTGCTTCACAGAGTAAACCAGGTGACCCAAGGTGGGGGGACACAGAAGGAAAGGAGGTCCCAAGCCGGGTGTTATAATCCCGAGTGACAAGGGAGTGGGGAGCCTGAGTTGCTGGAACAGGTGGAAGAGTGGACAGCTTTGGGGGACCACAACAGGGGTTCAAGAGATCTGGGGAAGGAAAGGAAGCAATCTGGACCTGGGGATGAGGAGCTGAGGAAACGGTAAAAGCAGGCAGGCTGGAGCCCGAGGCAGCGCAAAGCCAGCAGTGTGGGTTAGGAAGTGGGCTGCCCAGGAGACGGGGACCGATGGGTGGGGCCTGCGGGCAGCAGCGGAGTTGGCCGGGGCGGGGACCGGGCGGCCGCGGAGGGGGGGTCGCTGCGGTGCACCGGGTCGGCCGGGGGGAGGGGTGCAGGCGGGGGGGGGGGGCTGGAGAGGCCGCGAGGGGCGGGGTGGACCTGGCCGGCCAGCAGCTGCCGAGGCGGCGGGGTGGGGGTGGGGAGGTCGGGACCGGGACCGGGAGCGGGACCGGCGGGGAGCGAGCCCGGCTCACCGCTTGATCCGGAGAAGACACTGCGGCGCGGTGCGCTCGCCGTCCCAGTCGGAGCTGAGCGTGGGGTCCCAGTGGCTGAGCAGCGCGGCGCCGTGGGCCGCGGCCGAGGGCGGGAGCCCGGGCAGTGGGGCCAGGCCGCTCCCCGGGGCCCCGGCCCCGCCCGCCGCCGCCGCCGCCCACACGTCCGGCAGGAACGGCGGCCCGAACCCGCCACCGCCGCCGCTCACGCCGACCACCCCGGCCACGCCGCTCGCCCCGGGGCCTGCCGCCCCCGCGCCCGCCGTCGCCGTCGCCGTCGCCGCCTCCTCAGTCGGACTCTCCGCCATCGCTGCTTCGCTTCCGGGAGCGCTCGGCAGCACGTCCGCCGACCACAGCGGCCGCTGCTCCCGCCTGCCGCCGCACCACCGAGAGCCGGACCAGAGCGTCCCCTTCCTCCGCGTCCCAGCCCGGGCGGCGCTGGCTCCGCCCACTCCCGCCCCGACCAGCGAGAGGGCGCAGCCAGAGCGTCCACCGAGGTCCTCCAGGGTGGGGGCGGGGACTGGTGGGCGGCGAGGGCGCTGGGTCGGCGCTTGGGCGGGCACAGGGGCTGCGCTGGTTCTGCGCGGTGCGGGGGAGCTGCGGGCGAGGCTCCGTTGAAGGTTTCCTCTCCAAGGATTGAAAGGGGCGGAGAAACCAGGCGTGGTGGCGCACGCCCTTCATCCCAGCGCTCCGGAGGCTGAGGCAGGAGAACTCCGAGAGTTCAAGGCCAGCCTGGGCTACATAGTGAGTTCAAGGTTAGCCTGAACCGCATAGCGAGATCCTGACTCAAGACCAATCAATCAATAAATGTTAAAATCAAATTTGAAGGGGCGGATGTAGCTCTGCGCTTCCTGGGGCCCGTGGGGGGAGGGTTAATATGTATACAGAGAGTGGGAGGCTCTAATCATGTCGAAACCAGTGGTGGCAGTTGTTAGAAAATTTAGAGAGACAGCCCAGGAGGTGCAGGCTGGCGCCCGGGAACCGACACGCTGACATTTCCGCAGTAAACTGTGTGAATGCCCACACTATCTCCGGGATGTTGGTGAATGTTCCTAAGACGACTGACTTCACTTTGGGTTACATTTTGCCGCCAAATTTGTTTTCGGGGGGGAAAAAAGTCTCGTTTTCAGGGCTTTGTGAATGTCCAGGAATGGGCTGTGGACCTGAATGGTAATGGCCAATATTTATCGAAAGCTCAAGATTTACTTTTTAGCTAATATTTATTGAGTGCTTAATGTCAGGCCCTTTATCAGCTTTGGCTTGCCGAGTCCTTTTGCCAGGCCTGTGATGTAAGGACTATTATTAGGCTGTGGTGATGGATGGAGAAACTGGGCCCACAGAGGTTTGGGCACTTACGTGGGTCACACGGAGAGCCAGCAGCAAAGGGAGGACTGCAAGCCAGGTGCACAGGTCCAGACTCCGTGGGACACCAGTACTGCTGAGAACTCCCTGGCACTTACTGCAGTTGACCCTGTGCCCACTGGGGTCTTTTGCTGTCAGTTGCCACACACACGTGCACACACACACTCTGCCGGCTGCAAGCCATGTTATCTGTGAGCCTGGGCTAGGCACCACTTTGGTACTTAACAGGAAGGAAAATCAATCAATATTTTATAGACTTCACACGTTGTTGATAAGTGTTTTAGCACTGTAACATGTACCAGAATGGGAAGACACGAGAGGCCGAGCTGGTGGTGCATGCAGGGCAGCCAAGCTCTCTGGGAGGCTGAGGCAGGATTGATCACAAATCCAACCTCAGCCTGGGCATTGAGCCACTTAGCAAGACCCTGTCTCAAAATAAAAAATCAAAAAGGGCCGGGGATGTATCTCAATGCAAAGGCTCTGGTTTCAAACCCCAGTACTGAGCAAAAACAAAACAAAATCCAAAACAGTGCTCCCAGTTTTGCCCGGCAGGGAAGGCCGAAGGGAGTGTATCTTCTTTTATCTTTAGGGCGTTGCTCTGTGTGTCTCTTACCTACTCAAACTAGAAGCTTTAATTCCCTCTTAAAGGAGTTCAGATTTTTGCTTGAGAACCACTTAGCAAGGTGGGCCAAGGTCACAGAAAGACTGGCCCCTCGCTCCTCCCTGGCGCAGGCCCTGGTAGCGATGGTGCAGGGAACAGAAAATGCTTATGGGGTTCAGAAGTTCCAGTTTTAAACTGATCCATGCTCTTCCCTATTTCCACGCGCATGGGGTGGCACTGATGCCCGCCTGTCAAGGTCTCTCTGAGGATAAGTGTGACATTTCCAGAAGCGTTTTGTAAAGCGGCAAGCACTGTACAAATAATCAGCACCTCACCGGGAGGGGTGATGCATGACTGTCATCCCAGCACTCGGAGGCTGAGGCAGAAAGATCTCCACAAGTTTGATGCCAGCATGGGCCACATAGCAAGTTCACAGCCGGCCTGAACTACATGAGACTCTGTCTCACAAAAAGAAAATGAAGTCAGATGTGATGGGCCAGTGCTGGGACTACAGGTGTGCGCCACTACACCCAGCTCTGTTTAAAAATTTTTTGTTGTGTGGTGCTGGGGATGGAAGCCTGGAGCCTGCTAGACAAGTACTTGCCACTGAGCCCCAGCCCCAGCCCCAGCCATCTCTTCGAACAGTGTTTGGCAGCCCTTTGCTCATGCGAGATGCCTTCCCCAAAGGACAGGGCTTGAGCAGTGCCCGGAGTCAGGTCACTGCTGCACCTCAACTCTTTCTAAGACACCAGCAAGCTCCTTCCCTTCCCCTCCTGTCCCGGGGCTGTTTTTGTCTTGGTTCAGTGCCAGGGTTAATGAAACCTCCCGCCAGGCCATAAATCCTGACCTGAAAGGGAAAGTCAGAAGCTGGACTGGGTATTTTAAGGCTCCCTGGTAATAGTAGCTATGCTTAATAATTTAATAATATATCTATCAGAGCCAGGTGTGGCACACACTATAATCCCAGCCCTCAGGAGGCTGAGGCAGGAGAATCGGCATGAGTTCAGGGCCAGCCTGAGCTACATAGCATGACCTTGTCTCAAAAAAGAACAGAAGGGGGCTGGGGATTTAGCTCAGTGGTTCTGCAGCCTGCCTCACAAGCACAAGGTCCTGAGTTTGATCCCCAGTACCAAAAAAGGAAAAAAAACCCCAAAACAACGGGAAAAAGGGATAAGGATGTAGCTCAGTGCAAAGGCCCTGGGTTCAATCCCCAGTACTAAAAAAAATTGTGTATTAATGAGATATATGTAATATTAAGGTGTATAGAGACATCCAGTGAACCAGCTAGATGTATTATTTTCACTTATTATTTATTTTTATTTATTTTTGAGCCAGGGTCTCACTATGTAGTTCAAGCTGGCCTTGAACTCACTGTGTAGCCCAGGCTGGTCCAAAACTCTTAAAGAGATCCTCCTGCCTCAGCCTCCCAGGGACTGGGATTATAGGCCTCTGCTCAGCTCACAGATTTTTCTTATTCCCATTTGAGGAAGCTACAGGGAGGTCATGGACAGCCCTGCTGTCTGTGTAGGGCCCTTTGTACTGGCTCCAAGCTCATACTCTTGGTCCATGCTGAGCCCTTAATGAGGTTGTTCCTCACTTCCTTTTTGGTACCAGGGATCGAACTCGGGACCTTGTGCTTTCGAGGCAGGCAGCAGAACTACTGAGCTAAATCCCCGGCCCTCCTCACTGTTTTTTTGTTACTACCATCATGGTCATCTGGACTTGGGGACAAGCCAGAGGCCACAGTGTCAGATCCAGGGAATGAGGTGGACGAGGTCACATATGACAGTCTCACCAGCCTGCGTTTCTGCTGGGTGCCACTTGGCAGCAATATCACCGTTTCATGATCGCTCCTCGGAAGGACCCTCAAGAAAGAGGACTTGCGGAGGGCCGGGGATTTAGCTCAGTGGTTCCACCGCCTGCTGTGCAAGCGCAAGGATCCAAGTTCAATCCCTGGTACCAAACAAACAAACAAACAAACAAAAAAAGAAAGAAAGAGGACTTGCCAAGGGCCGGGGATTTAGCTCAGTGGCACTGTGCGCCTCGCAAGCACAAGGTCCTGAATTGGATCCCTGGTACCAAAAAAAAGACTTGCCGAACTGTTTCAGAAAGTGGCAAGAATGATGGGATAAATGTGTTTGAAGTGAGAGGGAATATTTTGAGGATTAAGGATGTATCCTTTATTGTAATAAATGTTTAAAAGTTTAAACATTTACCATCTGTTTTTACCACCTCTTCTTTAGTTTTGAGGGACAGTCTATATAGCCCAGGGTGCCTTTGAATTCAGGGAGATCCTCCTGCCTCAGGCTCCCAAGCACTGGGACCATAGGTGTGCGTCACCAAGCCGGCTTGGTCACCCTTGTGGACTCTCACCTGAGAACAATACATGGCTGTATTCAGCTACAGATATTTTGCACTAAGCAAAATGGTCCCAATCAACAGACCAGATTGGAGATAAAGAGGTTCCGGGACTAACTGGTGCCTCATGGGGTGGAGACCTGTTCTCAGGAGCCCACCGACCACACTCCCAGCCCAGCTGACCCGGATCTGTGAGTGGGGCAAGTGCAAGGCCGCGTGCAGCCTGGGAAGACAGAGGGATTCTTCCCAGCTTCTTCATATAAATAGGTCCTGGCACTCCCAGGAGGGAAAGGGCAATCCCCTCCCCTGGGGGCTGTTCCTTGATTACCTCCAGGGCCTCGGACTGGCAAGGACACCAATGGGACACCCGAGGTCATGGCGCTCAGGCTGCCAGCCCGGCCGCCCCGGGCTCTGTTTCAGGTTCTTGCTGGTCTGCTGGCTGCGAGCTTGAGGGGGTCTCTTGTGGTGAAGAGGTGAACAGGGATGTCTGTCACCTGGCTGTCACCACTGGATAGGGGCTGTGCCCCGGCACCTAGGGGGAAGAGCCTGGGGACGCTGCTAAGCACTCTGCACCGCCACCTGGAAGAATCACCGGGTCCCAGGGATGCCGAGGTACAGAGGCTGTGACCAGAGTGTCAGGTGGGCCTGCCATGTGGCCTCACTGCAGTTGCTGACCTTCTGTACATCAGTGGGCACGTGAAGAGCACAGGTGTGGAGCTGGAATCCCAGCTGTGGGACCCTAGGCAGCTCCCCGCTGTTCCTTTGCCTACACAAGGATTCCTTTTTGGGGTTTTTTGGGGGACAGGGTCTTGCTATGTAGTTCAGGCTGGCCCTGAGCTTGCGGCGAGCCTCCTGCCTCAGCCTCCCCAGTGCTGGGATCACAGGCGCACACCACCTTGCCTGGCTGCAGGACCGTCCAGCACCTCACGCAGGCTAAGCACACACAGCAAGCTCTACCGCTGAGCTACACCCCCAGCCTGTGTATTTTAACTCTTCTTGCTAATTGCCTGTATGTTGGAAGGTGTCCTGCATACTAATTAGGGCAGAGATGTAAGGTTTTCACCCGACGGGTACCACTTATGAGTTATTACTCCTTTTGAAATCATCCAATTTGAGACCAACCATGTCTTCAAGGCCTGTGTTAATTCTGTCCATGGCATATGCTTCCTCTGGGCTTCAAAGAACAGAGGGCCAGGGATTTAGCTCAGTGGTTTCGCTGCCTGCTGCACAAGCACAAAGACCTGAGTTCGATCCCTGGTACCAAAAATAAAGGAACAACAGAGTCCAGTGTGGTAGTGCATGCCTGTGATCCCAGCGCTCGGGAGGCTGAGGCAGGATTGCTGGGAGTTCAAAGGCTACGGAGCGAGTTCAAGGCCTAAACTACACAGTGAGACCTTGTCTCAATAAAACCAAAACCAAAAAAGTCAAGAGTTGTAGTAAAACACTAGCGCTTTGTGCACATTAAACCCTTCAAAACTGTTACACACCAACACACACACAGGGCATGTGAGGGAAACCACCTCCCTCCAGGGAGAGGAAGGACACTTCTGCCCTCCGGCTGTGGCTGTCCTGACTGCCAGCCCCACCCAGGGACTTCCTGCTCCCCAGAGCTGGCCCAAGCCCTTCTTCCCACCTGTTCCCAAGGTTCAAGGACAGAGGCACAGCACGCAGCTTAGAGAAACGTGGTTTAATGGTACAGCTCAGTGGCCCAGCACCAGGATGGCGGGCAACCCGAGGTCACCTCACATGGCAAAGAGGATGAGGAAGGCCACCATCAGACAGAAGAGTCCCATGGCCTCGGACAGGGCGAAGCCCAGGATGGCGTAGGAGAAGAGCTGCTGCTTGAGAGACGGGTTCCTGCCGGGGACAGAGACAGATGCCAGACCAGGGGGAGGGCAGAGGGCACACACAGCGCTGCCTCGCCTAGCCTGGGGACTTGCGGGCACGCAGAGTAGCAAGTCAGCAAACCGAGGGACACACATTTAAATTCTTTTTCTTTTTTTAACTGAGGATCAAACTCAGGACTTTGCACTTTCAAGGCAGGTAGCGGAACGAACTGAGCTAAATCCCCGGCCCCCGGCCCTAAATTCCTTTTGCCGTTGTTCTGTTTGTTTTTAGAGACAGGGTCTCACTATGAAGCCCAGGCTGGCCTGGAAGTCAGGCGATCTTTCTGCCCCAGCCTCCCAAGTACTGGGATGACAGGTATGTGCCACTACGTCCCGTTCACATATTTATATCCTGATAGAGACCACAGGAGAAAACAGGAGGCAGAAGAAATCAAGGTGCAGACACTTGAAGGCCACTTTTCCTGCTGGGACTTGTGTGGTGTGTGGGTGTGTGTATGTGTGTGTGCAGGAGCTGCTCCGGGCCAGCCCAACTTACCTGGCATAGCCAATGATCAAGCTGCCAAACACGGTTCCGATGCCAGCCCCGGATCCGGCCACGCCCACGGTGGCGGCCCCAGCGCCAATAAACTTGGCTGCTGTGTCAATATCCCTGGAGACCACGCTGGTCTGGAATTCCCGCCTGGCCACCTGGAGTTGGGGGGCGCTGCTGGATGCCTACAAAGGGGCAGGGACAGAATGGAGCTGCAGGAGGGGGGACACCACCCACCCGACAGGCACAGGACACTCGGGCGGAGAGTGTTGGGAACAGGACCTGTGGTCTGCATGCATCAGATAAACCTCACTCCTGCAAACTTCTTTCCTTTTGAGACAGGGTTTCCCTATGCAGCCCAGAATAGCCTTGAACTTACAGGGATCCCCCTGCCTCTGCCTCCCCAGTGCTGGGATTACAGGTGTGCGCCACCACACCTGGGGCTACCTTTGCAAGTTTCTCACCCATGACAGTGTCCTTTGGAGACTCACAACTACCAGAACATCACAGATCCTCCTACTTAAAAGCAATGACAGGGTTGGAGATTTAGCTCAGTGGTGCCACCACCTACCCCGAAAGCACAAGGACCTGAGTTCAATCCCTGGTACCAGAAAAGAGCAACTTCATTAACCTAAAAGATGGTTGCCTAGGAGACCGCTAGGGGGGCCCTTGCTTCTTACCGGTTTAGATGGGTCCCGGGGCCTGCTCAGGAAGGAAGCAGAGGCAGAGGCAGGCCTGATCAGACCCCTGGTACAACATCGGATCTGGAAAATCAGAAAGACACATCCCTCCAGATCAGCAGCGAAAATATCCTAACAAGCTTCCGGCCGAAGTGCTGCGAAATCATAAACTAGGTTGTGTTCCAAAGCCCATTCATTTATTACTGTTTCTACCAGGGGGCCTGCACCAGAACCAGCTGTCCTGAGCTTCCAGTGTGGCTGGCAGCCATGACCACCAGGGTTTGGGACCCTGTACCAGGCCACAGGCTTAGCTTTCCGGCAGAAGGCACGGCTCTTGGTTCAGTCCTTGGCACCAAAAATGAAACAAGAGAAATGTGTACCAAAGTTCACATCTACAGCCACAACCTCAGTCAGGGTCGCAGAATGGAAGAGAACCTACACTAAGAGACCCTGTCTCAAAAAACCAAAAGAAAAAAATCCACAGAAAATCAAAGCAGGGGCCCTGGAGGGGCTTGGACTTAGACTGCCAAGGAATCCACGAGGAGCAATGTGCTGAATGTTCTCGCTGCTACACACCCTTGAGGTGGGCCAGGACACCCAGCAAAGCGAGCTCTCTGTCACCGGACTGTCTGGAAATATTCTTCAGTGCCAGGGCTCTGAAACGCCACAGTCCTGGAGTCACCTGGGAATTCTAAGGAAAATGCCTGGGCTCCCATCCCTCTTCCCAGGGTCGGATGGAACTGGCCCAAGGTGCGGCCTGAGCACTGAAGTTTTTAAAAGCTGAGAGTCCCTGCCGCAGGAGACTCGCGGGTTCTGGTGAAGCCAGCCTGGGAGTAAAGGTCAGCTGCATGCCAAAGACGAAACAGCTTGTTTGCTCACCCGAATAAACCGGGGTTACCTGCATCCCGTCCTAGAACCTTCCCAAAGAGCCAGCCTCCTCTCACCCATTCATTAAACACCCAGGGTTCCCACCCCATACCCGGCACCCAGGGCAGCCGGGGCGCAGCTTACCAGCGCCGGAGACAGGAGCAGGGCCCCGGCGGTCGGCATGATTCAGTCTGCTGAGACATTTAACAACAAAGCAGCAGTGCACCTGCCAGCCCGGTTGGCAGCTTGCAGCGGCGACCTTCTGCCGTCCCCGCACCCCGCCCGCCCTGCCCCGACCCTTCGGGCCTCGATCCGTGCCCGGCGGGGAGGGGACTGGGGCGAGGGGCGGCGCGGGCTCCCCGGGCCACCGCCCGAGTGCAGCGGGAAAGTCACGGAGGACGGAAGGAAGGGGAGGAGGCCCGGGCCCCAGAGGGACAGGCTGCAAAAGCGGGCGGTCTCCCGGGAAGCTGCGGGCGGATGCGGGGCAGACGCTGCGGGAATCCTACCCGGGCGACACAGCCGCCCCCTCATCCAGCTGGGCCCCGCTCACCCGGGCCCCGCTCATCACGGAGCAGGGGACAGGAATCCATCAGGCTCCACTCCCGGCCCCGGGGCAATGCCCTTCCTCACGGCCCAGCCCACACCCCGCCGATTGCCCGCTGCCGGCCCCATCACCTGCGCTCCCACTGCCCCGCAGCCCCTGATCCACGACAGGCCTCGCCCGGCTCAAGGTGACTGACTCACCTCGCAGCTTTAGCGCTTAGTCTCAGGCTGGGCTCCCCCACCCACGTGTCCCGCGCTCCCTCTGCGCTCATTGGTGGCCATCCCCCCGCGTCCCCATTGGCTGGTGTCCTCGATTCCTCTTTTCTCATTGGTCGTGCTCAGCTTCTTCCTCTCTCTCCACAGGAGCTTCGTGGCAATTCCCGCCTCCATGCGGGTAAAGGAGGGGTTTTCCTTCGAGATCTAGATTAGGATTGGTCGGAGCCCCGAAACGCTCGACCATAGAGTCGGCGGGACTCCGAGGTTCCCCAACCTCGCGCACAAAATGGCGACCAAGGTGGAAGCTGAAGAAAAAGGCGTGGGAGAGATGACTGGACCGCTGATGCTGGCGGACACATGACCTGGGCCCCCCGTTTTCATTCGGGCGCTCGGGCCTCGAGGCGCGTTGCATTTTGGGATTTGTAGTCGGGTCGGAGCCCAGCCCCCCCCCCCCGATTGCCGAGATCCCGCGAGACGTTACTCGGAGGCCTGGCGAGCCCACGCCTTTGCAGCAATTCTCACCCCGGGATTCGGGGAAATTCGCCCTCCTCCATATGGAATGGAGGCGGGCTGCAAGGTTCCGAAGTTGCGAGCCTGTTTTCTGTGGGGCTCCGCCGGTGTTCAGCACTCACTGGCCAGCAAACGGATAGTTTGAAAAGATATATTGTAGCCGGGCGTGGTGGCACTCACCAGTAATCCCAACGATCGGGAGGCTGAGGCAGGAAGATCTCCGCCAGTCCTAGGCCAGCCTGGGCTACATGGAGAGTTAAAGGCCAACTTGAACTACATCGTGAGGCCCTGTTCCAAAACCTCCAAAATAATCAAATAATAAAATATTTATATTGTAAAAACATCATTCCAAGAGAAATTCCATGAGAGACATGAACGCGCAGAAACGGGCAATTCCCTAAAGAACTATGAACTGCAGGAAAGAATGTCTAAGCTTACTAATCAAAGAAATCAACGTTTAAACATGTCATCTCGCATTTATCACAAAAATAGAATTCTTTTTATTTCTTTAATTTTTGTTGTTGAGTGCAGGCGATTGAATCCAGGGCCTTGGGCATGTTAAGCAAGCTGTCTAGGACCAAGGTACAGTCTCGATGCCTTTTTCTTTTTTTTCCCCCCTTTTTCTTTTGAGACAAGGTCCCCCTAAGTGTCCCAGGCTGGCCTTAAACTTGGCAATTATCCTGCCTCAGCCTCTGGAGTAACTGGGATCACAGGCGTGCACCTCATGCCTGGCTAGAAGACTCCTCAAAAGCAGTTTGGCAGTAGTAGTTATTTTTCTTCGAAAGGCTTTGCTTCGGCCATCCTCTTTGACCCACAATTCTTGGGCAATTGACAGCCTTTCAACCTGGATCCCCTTTCACTCACTAATATGACTTCTAGGAAACTATCCTGAAGAAATAACCAGAAATGCAATTCTGTTAAAATGCAATTCTGTTAAAACCATATAAATGGCAGAATTTATGGAAAAGGAAAACAAGTAAATCTTGCTGACAGTAAATGGTTAAATACATTATGAAGTCTTCACTTTAGGAAACCAGCACAAATAAAACATAAAATGAAATCACATTTTTGAAGAGTCTTCTGTTGAGAAAATTTTCATGATGTAAGATGCGAAAAATGCAAAACTATAGCACTGGCCTGGTGTGATGGCGCACGCCTGCAATCCCAGCACTCAGGAGGCCGAGGCAGGAGGATCAATGAGTATTCCAGACCAGCCTGGGCTCCATAGTGGGTTCAAGGCCAGCCTGACTTGCATAATGAGGCTCTGTCTCAAAAAAAAGAAAAACATCAAACCAAACCAAACTACAGCATTGTGAAAAAGTATGGGAGAAGATCAGGAAAAAATATGAAACATTAATAGTTAATTATGGACAGTGTAATAAGATTGAATTATATTTGTATGATATTTATTGGATTTATAATAGGAAATGCTAACAATTAAATGAACCTGGGTCAAAATTCCAATTTATTTATTTATTTATTTTCTTCCTTTCTTTTTTTTGAGACAGTGTCTCACTATGTAGGTCTGGGACTCATGGCTGGCCTCGAACTCATTGTGATCCTCCTGCTTCAGCCTCCTGAGCACTGGGATTACAGGGATGCATTTCCGGCTCCCCAAGTCTCAGTATATTGGGTGTGGTTCCATCCAGGGTTTCAGGTATCCAGCAGGGTCTTAGACCATATGAGTCCTTGAAGATAAAGGAGGAGGGGACTGTGGTGAATGATTTAACTCTTCTTTTTCAGACAGGGTTTCCCTTGAACTCACTATGTAGCCCAGGCTGACCTCGAACTCATGGTGATCCTCTTGCCTCAGCCTCCCAAGTCCTGGGATTACAGGTGTGCGCCACCACATCTGGCAGTTTAACTCTTTAACAACCTTTTGAGGTAGGAATGATTACCTTCTTTTTTTGGAGACAGGGATCAAACTTGGGACCTTGGGCTTGTAAGGCAGACGGAACCACTGAGCTAAACCCCCGGCCCGCCTTCATTTTATAAATTGCTCCACTTTACAGACTGTCTCTCAGGTCAGCAAACATGGTGAGAGGTAGTGTTACTATTTGAACCCAGACAGTCTGAGCCCAAAGCATCAGCGGTCTCCAGTTCTACAGATCTGAGAGCAGAGACAGCCTTCAGAACGGGAAAACTCTTGCCAGCTACTGCTAGGCCAGAGGACTACCACCTAGAATACATAAAGAGCTCAAAAAAAGAATTAGACCTCCCCCAAATAAAAGGCCCAATCAGAAAATGGGCAAGTGAAATGAACAGGAATTTCAGAAGAGGTGCAAATGGTCAATACATACATGGAAAAGTGTTCTACATCACTGGGCATCAGAGAAATGCAAATTGAAACAACCACACTGGCATTCCACCTCACTCCAGAATGAGAATGGCCGTCATCAAGAAATCCGATAATGGGCCGGGGATTTAGCTCAGTGGTTCCAGCACCTGCCTTGAAACCTCAAGGTCTCGAGTTTGATCCCCGGTACCAAAGGAAAAAAAGAAATCTGATAATAACAAATGCTGGCAAGGCTGCAGGGAAAAAAAGAACCTTTCTATACTGTTAGTATGAATGAAAACTAGTACAACCACTATGGAGATGAGTATGTAGATTCCTCAAAAAATTAAAACTAGGGCCGGGGATTTAGCTCAGTGGGACCGTACCTGCCTTGCAAGCCCAAGGTCCTGAGTTCGATCCCTGGTACAGCTAAAAAAAAAAAAATTAAAACTAAAGTTTCCATTTAGCCCAGCTATTTCCCTTCTAGGAATCTTCCTGAAAGAGTTAAAGACATCACATTACAGTGATCCATGCATAACCCATGTTTATAGCAGCACAACTCATAATAGCTAAATCTTGGAAGTGGCCTATATGTCCATCGACAGACGAATGGATGAAGAAGATGTGGTATTCAATCCCTGATACCAAAAAAGAAAAAAGAAAATGTGGTATTATACAGAGTGGAGTACTACTCTGCCATAAAGAAGGATAAACTTGAAGCATTTGTGGGAGAATCGATGCACCTTTTGACCATAATGCTAAGTGAAATAAATCAGACACACAAGCTTAACTATCACATGGTTTCTCTTTTTAAGCGAAATCCAGAGTATAAACAAAAAGTCAAATCAAAGATAGACAATGGGAAACAGGGAAATGGGAAGGATATCTAGAGATGGGGGGAGGAGAGGGAAGGGGAAGTGAGAATTAAAATGGCGTGTACCCCACAAGGCTGTTGTGACCCCCAGCAGCAAACATGGACTCTGAAAAGCCCGAGTGACCTGTACAGTCAGAAGAATGCTGCTTCCACTTCAGAAACCTGAGCTAATCCCAGGCATTGTGTGCTTGTTGCCGAGTGTTCCCGGGTAGTCCCTTTCCCTGACTTTGTCTATGTGTGTTATCTTTTTTCATGCACAGGTTTGTCCCAAGGGTCTGTGTACAGCACAGATCCAGAATTGTCCACTTTATCCTGTGACTTACGAGAAAACTTAAATGCACGGGTTCCAAATCTTGGCCATACTGTATGGCTTTATTGCAGATAGGTAAGTTAATAGATATTCTGTATGCAGGCAGGCAGGCCCGGCCTCGAGGAGGCAACATGGAGACAACCAAGGCACAGTCTCTGAAGGCCAGCATTGTAAAAGGAGAGAAACTGCCACACCCCCGCGGGATGAACAGCAGTAACTGGGGCCGGGGATGTAGCTCAGTGGCGCTGCACCTGCCTTGGTGGGGAACTCATTTTCTGGTCCCTCTTCCTTCTCTCTTAGAAGCTCTCTTTCAATAAGTTTTTCCTACTCTTAACCTCTGTTGTTCCTGGAATTCATCCTTCGATTTTAGAGAACAGGAACTCGTGCTTTGGATATCTAGCAGGTTTGGGAGTTCCATCTCTTCCCCCTATATCAGTTTGAGTCCAAGTTTGTTTCTTTTTTTGAGACAGGGTCTTGCTATATATAGCCCAGGCTGGCCCGGTACTCATAGACATCCTCCTGCCTCAGCCTCCTGAGCGCTGGGATTACAGCTATGAGCCACCACACCCAGCCCACAGTTCTTTTTTAAAAAGGGTTTTGGTTTTGCTGTTTGGTTGTTGTGGTTCCTACGCTGGTATTGAACTTGGGCCCTGCATGGGCTGGGCAAGCGTTCCTATGGAGCCACGCTGCCGGCACAGGGGTAAAGGTCTTAACCTAAGACCCCAGGTCTTCACCTGGAAGATGGGTCTCTCCCTTTTCCAGTAGGACTGTGACAAGCAGTGAATGCACAGTGTGGTGGCAGCGCTCCTTATTTGTTTTTATTTTGTGGTGCTGGGATGGAGCCCTGGGCCTTGCGCGAGGAAAGCCTGCACTCCACTCTGAGTGCCTCCCTGGCCAGAAGTGCTCTGTGTCTGGAAGAAGAAGCTCCTACAGCCCAGGCCAGGATTCAGGAGGGGAAGGTGGTTGCAAAACTTCAGGCCTGGACCTGGGATCTCAGGGACCCCCCCCCCCCCACAGCCAGCATGGGGAGGCCCCGCAGCTTCTGTGGAGAAGCCGGGAAGGGCCCTGAGCTTGTACAAGGCTGCTGATGGAGGCAAAGGCAAACTGTGGACAAGAAACCAGCAGCTCCCTCTTTTTAAAAAATGTGTTCTGCTGGCAGGGAGGGAGGTTGGGACAGGGTTTCACTATGGAGCCCAGACTGGCCTCAAACTCAGGGCAGTACTCCTGCCTCAGCCTCCTGAGTACTGGAATTACAGATGTACCCGACCCCTCCCAGGCGCTGCTAGACAGGCGCTGTAAGGCACTGAGCGACATCCCAGCCCCTCCTTTCCTTAAGCTTTTCTGACTTTCAAAACCCACCTCTTCCGCCACAGAGTCCTCTTTTGTTTTCAGGCTTAATTCCTTACCCTTACTTCAGGAATTTGGCTCCACTTTTGTTTTGTTTTTTGAGACAGGGGCTTGGTATGCAGTTCGAAACTGGCCTGTGGAGCACAGGCGGGCCTTGAACTTATAGAGATCATCTTGCCTCAGCCTCCTCAGTGCTGGGATTACAGGCAGGCGCCACCACTCCTGGCTCCTTTACACTTCTTGAGCCCCTGGCCCATGCCAAGTACCACCCTTCTGGAGCAGTTAGAAACGATGGCTCTGAGAGGGACTCCATTTTCTCCATTTGATTCAAAACAGTACCCTATGGTTATTCCTGCTTCTGTTCTCCTAAGAGAGGTAGAAAATAAAATAGCAAAAGCGTAGGAGACCCCATGCCGCAGGCGAGAGCACACGTGCACTGGTCTCCCAGCCTGACCTTCCGGTCACCTTCCCTACCCCCAGCTCACTGCAGGCTCACAGATATGCACTGCATCTCACAAACGGAGTTCAGATCGGCCTGGAATCTGGGCCGAGCATGCGCGCTGAGAGCCCCCAAGACGGCTCAGCCCCTTGTCGTTCATTATCAGCCCCTTTCCGTTGCTATCGCTACCTGTGGCCTTTGTGCGGCTCTGTTGTGTCGCCCCTCCCGGCCGGTGTCACTGCTGTGTTGGCACCAACTGGCCCTGAGCACAACGCCGTGTGACCTTCAGGAAATGTATCTGCTCGCAACTGACCCCTGGGCGCGCGCGGGCGGCTCTGTCCTCCACAGGCATTGCTGTCACACTTGGTGCTCCGAGCGTGCAGATGAATGAGCCGGTCCCTTCCCTAAAGAAACTCATGGCTGGGAGTGGTGGTGCACACCTGTCATCCCAGTACTGGAGAGGCTGAGGCAGGAGGATCGCCATGAGTTTGAGGCCAGCCTGGGCTACATACCAAGACCCTGTCTCAAAACAAACAAACAACAAACGAAAAAGGGAGATCATGGGCCAGGGATTTAGCTCAGTGGTGCCGCCGCCTGCCTAGCAAGCACAAGGTCCTGAGTTCCATCTCCGGTACCAAAAAAGAAAAAAGAAAGAAAATGGGAGATCAAATGATTTTTAATATTTTGTCTGTGTGTGTTGTTTTGCTTTTTTTGAGACAGGGTCTCGCTTTGTGGTCCAGGCTGGCCTTGATCCTCTTGCCTCAGCCTCCCAGTGCTGGGATGACAGGCGTGCGCCATTGTACTGGGCACATCATCTATTGAATGTACACAGAACCCTGCACCCAGCAGTTAGAAAGTACACATTCTTTTCCAACACACAGGGGACCTTTGTAAAACTGACTGCTGACTGAGCCACACACATGCTCTAACAAACACCAAAGAATCAGTATCATGCAGACCACCTTCTCTGCCACAGTGTAATTAAATAAAAAACCAACATTAAAAACCATGCATTTTGAAATAAAAATACAAGCTTTCAAATGTGACTATTAGTGTTCATCCCAGAAATGGGGGGCAGTGTCTAGAGGAGAGGCACAGGATAATCCAGAACACCCCAGAGGTCTGCTGCCTTCCGGCACCCGTGTGCACACACACACACACGTGCACACCTGTGTCCTGAGATGCACTGACATGATTTCCAACAACCTCAAAGACAACCACAACTTCCACTATTCCCAAAGGAAAATACCTTGCGACCGTGTCCAGCGAACATGGAGAAGCCCTGGGCAGCAGGGAGCCCCCAGGACTGGCTCCTCCCTCTCTCTTGTGATTAAAATAGAAAAGTGTGGGGCATGGTGGCACACGCCTGTCATCCCAGCACTTGGGAGGGAGGCAGAGGCAGGAGGATCACCCTGAGTTTGAGGTCAGCCTGGACTACAGAGTGAGACCCTGACTCACAACCCCTCTCAAGTCATACAATACAATGTATTTTTTAATCATTTTTGCCTCCACCAGCATTCTGTTCACCAAGACGTGTTCATCTCATTTTATCAGTTCATTGAATTTTTCTTAACATCACCTATTCCTAAATATCCATGTATTTTATAGCATCAGTTGTAAGATACGTTTCCTCATGTGTTTTACTGACCGTAACTATTTCCCAGTTTTAATTCTGATTAGCAATTGCTACTATTAATCGCCACTCATATACAATAGTAGAAAGATGGAAGAAAAGACAATCAAGGGCTGGGGATTTAGCTCAGTGGTTTCGCTGCCTACTGTGCAAGCACAAGGACCTGAGTTCGATCCCGGGTACCAAAAAAAAAAAAAAAGTGGCCGCAGGAGAGAAATCTTCCTGCCCCCGTCTGGGGCTGTACTGTATCCTGCTGGATGCATCTACACAGGGGAAGGACCAGACCAGCAAACCTCATGCGCCTGTGTGTACCTCACTTCCAGAATGGTGAGCTCTTTAGTTCCTGCAATATCCCTGCTTGGGGATGTCCTAATGTAATGAGGTTTCCTGTCCAGAGCTGTTTAGATTCAGCCTACTATCCTGACAACGTGAATGTGTGTGTGTGTGTGTTGTTTTGTTTTGAGACAGGTTCCTCCCACTATGCAATTCAGGCTGGTTTAGAACTCAAGAGATCCTCCTGCCTCAGCCTCAGAGTGCTGGAATGATAGGTGTGCACCATCACGCCCGGCTCTGGTATCTTTCATATGTGAATTAGAGACTGATTTTTCCTGCAGCATTGGCTAAAGAAATTCTCAGTTCTCCTCCGGCGGCAGCATCATTTTGTCCTAGTATACAATCCCTAGGAGCCCCTGGCCGCCTGGGCTTCACTTTGGGGGTCTCTGCTAAACCCAAACTGGAAGTCTTGTCTTTCTTTGCTGATTCCTAGGCCTGGTAAAGATTCGGAGTTGGGCTTGCCAGGCAGTTCTGCTCGTGGTGCCGATTCCTTCCCTATGAGGGACATAGGGCTAGGGTGTGAACAGTGAACACAGGTTGATTCCTTTAAAAGCGGAAGCAGTTTCACATTTATCCAGCAGAGGGCGCTCCATGAGAGCTAGAGACCCAAGGTTGGGTTTTTGTTGCTGCCGTTATCGAGTTTTTTGAGACAGTCTCACTATGTAGTCCAAGCTGGTCTCAAACACGCGGCAATTCTCCTGCCTCAGCCTCTCGATCACAGGCGTGGGCCACCATGCCCGGCTCCTCCGCATCTTCGACACCCTGTTCTAGTCACTGTAACAAATGTAATTACTGCTGTTTACTCTATCCTCCTGTCCCTTCTACGGTTTAAGCTCCTTTGCCCGTTTTGTGCACTCTGCCTAAAGAGTTCCTGGCACAGGACGGGTGACTGCTGGCAAACACCTGTTGGCCAGTGAAGCACTGCGCTTGTTCCAACAACTAGGATCTCATGCCTTTCTACTCAATACTCTTGCTTCCTTCTCGGCTTCTGCGTGGGAATTTTCTCACCTTCCGGCCCTACTCTCTCCCCGGATGGGCTTTGACTCTTTGGGACCACAAACCTGCAGCTTTGCCGGACCTCCACTTGATCCTTGGAAGCCTGAACTTTTTTATTTATTTATTTTTTTGGTACCGGGGATCGAACTCAGGTCCTTGCGCCGAAACCACTGAGCTAAATCCTCGGCCCTGGAAGCCTGAACTTTGATGACTCTGTTTGCCCTACCTGGATTGCTTTCCTGTTAGGCCCCGCCGGGGAAACTCCTACACAAGCTTTGAGGCCCTAGCACTCCGAACGCGTAGCTATCCCAGCGATCTTTGCCCTGGGCTGTAACCGTGTGCTCATGTGTTGTGGTCACCGCCACAAAATGGTGACCACCCCCCCCCCCCCCGCGGCGTTACTGATCCTTTGTTGGCAGAGCGTGCATTCTGGGCCAGTACAGGTGGGCGGTCATACAGGTGAGGGAGTGGAGGGGTCCATCTCCGCTCCCACCTGCACTGCCCTGGAACAAACTCTAGAGGGCAGCCTTGCGCCGTGCGCGGCTTCCCTAGCTTTGGCCAGGCTTTTTTCCACCACAGCTGATGGGAAGGATGGGGGGTGGAAGGGTAGCTTGGTGGGTGGATGGATGGATGGTTGAGTGGATGGATGGATGGTTGGGTCAATGGGTGCATGGGTGCACGGGTGGATGGCTGGGTGGAAGGTTAGGTTGCTGGATGGATGGATGGAATGCCTATCAAGAGTCCAGATGGCTCTGCAGTTGACAGGCTTATGGACTGGGGCGTCTAACCAAGGTGCCTTAGGTGGCAGAGCTTCCTCACCTCTTAGGGCCCACAGAATATGATTGAAACTAGAAAACATTATTCATTTCAAAATGAAGAAAGAACATGGTAGAGCCAGGTGTGGTGGTGCACACCTGTAATCCCAGAACTGGGGAGGCTGAGGCAGAAAGATTGCCGAGAGAGTTCAAGAATGACCTGGGCTACCTAGTGAGTTCAAGGCCAGCCTGAACTACATAGAGACCCCCCATCTCCAAAACAAAACAAAACAGGAAAGATATGTGGACTTCTTGCTACCTTTGGTGCCTTGTGTACGCCATATTGTTTCTCCTCTGTGATGTTTGTTTGCTATCCCAGCCTCGTAGCCAGCTGATTATGGACTGAGACCTTTACAAAATTTTGGAGATTGGAACTAGAAAGGTAACTGGGCTAAGAGGACAGCCTACATTTTGGCCCTGGCTCTCCAAGGTCAACGAGGACCCAGGACATGAGGGAACCTTTCCTACAGGATCCTACAACCTGGAGGCTGCCAAACTCCAAGTGACCATGCAGATGGAACCAACAAATGCATCAGCCTCCCTTTACTGGGATCCACCAGATCAACCTGATGGGAGTTTAGAACTGCTAATCTGCAGCATGACTTCTATTTGAGGCCCACTAGATCAGCTCTCTGGAGAAGGCTCCAGACTGTGGTCTCCCCTACACCGACCCTTCTTGGCTTGAAGCAGCTACATGGAAACTACACTCCTCCCCTAACTGCAGTTAGGGGTACCTCTTCAGCTGGGGGGATATGATAGATGTCTAAGTTAGGTGAGCATTCTCTCTCTTTTTTTTTTTTTTTTTTGGTACCGGGGATTGAACTCAGGACCTTTCACTTTCGAGGCAGGTGGCAGAACCTCTGAGCTAAATCCCCAGCCCTAAGTTAGGTAGAAATAGTATAGGCAGTCAGACAGGGCAAGGCCCTCAAATGATTCAGTGCAGAAGATGAAAATACATTAGAACTGTGGCTGGAGGGGCATCTGAAGAAGATTAAAATCACAATGGCCAGATTCACATACTTCCCTAAGGGGTAACTGGGAGTTTGAGACATTGGTAGCACCCTTTTGAAATTCCTATATAAAGAAACCATTTTCTCTTTAGACTAAAGACAAGACTAAGACTATAGATTATTTTTTTGTTTGTTTGTTTTCCCCATTCACTTTATTGGTACATTTTCAGTATAAAATACAGTTACATTCATCATTGGGATCTTGTACCTTTACATGAGTCTCTTGGTTCTTACTTTTTTTCCCTTCCCCTGCCCTCCCTTCACCCCCTCCACCCTTCCCTATTTGCAAAGACCTTGTTTCCATTTTTTTCCTCTTCTCATATTTTTTCCTTTCCCTTTTTTCCCTTCCCCTACCCCTCCCACTTCCCCTGCTCTTTTAGACCTTTTCTTCCAGTTACACAATATCAGTTATACATTTTTTAAATTACAATATTAAGATCTAGGAGACATTACCACAGATTTTATAGAATTTAAAAGGATATAGAAAGCATATTACAAAAATCTTTTTTGAAATAAAGTTGAGAACTTCTAAGAAGTAACTTAGAAGACAAATTAATGAAACTAACTCTGGAGGAAATATAAAATTTGAATAGCACCTATTAAAGAAAGTATATTCCTAGCTTGAAAACCTACCTATATGACAACAGCAGGCTCATAAACATTTTAACTGATAAATTATATCAAACAATTAAAGCAGAAAAAAGAAGGAACACTTCTCCCCTCATTTTAGGAACTCAACATTGTGCTAATCCTAAAATTGGATAAAGATAATAGAAGAAAAAAGTATGAACATAGATAGAAGTTTGTTTAACAAACCAAACTCTTAGAAGTCAGATCTGGCAGTATGTAGAAAGTGGTTTTGTTATAGGGATGGCAGTGTTGGTCCAGCATTGGAAGATCCACCCCCAAAAGTCATCATTTTAACAGAGGAAAGGAAAAAGCCATATGATCCTGTCACTAGTTAGAGAAAAAGTATTGGATCAAATTCTACAAGACTATAGATTATTGACCAAGCTTAATGATGTCATCCATATGCCCTTGCTTCTATCAGATCAATATTAGCCAAGCAGCTATACTTGTAATCTTAGTACAGTTAGAAAGAAAGGAGTTGAATCATTCCCTTCATTCAACTGTCAATTCCATACCACCCTAATGATCTCTGGGCTTAAGCTCAGGAGGCTGCAGATAATGACATCAGACAGATGGTGAGAGGCACCTTGGATCAGAGGTGTCTAACCCTACAAATACTGGAAGGCTGAGTTATCAGGGTGTCTCCTTTTCCCCTTTTACACTTGAGCCCTATTTCTCCTTCCCATTTGAGTACCTTTTTCTTTCACCCTCTTTGTCTTTGCCCTTCGCCCTGTTCGTGCTACCATCCCATGATCTCCAATAAAGGTAGCTACTTACTAAATAAAAAGAAAAGAGGGCCAGGGATTTAGCTCAGTGGTGCTGCCATCTGCCTCGAAAGTGCAAGGTCCTGAGTTTGATCCTTGGTACCAAAAAAGAAAAAAGAAAAAAAAGAGAAAAGATGTAGAATTGAATAATCATTTAAATAATTTCAAAACAAAATATCAGTTTATCAACTGCAACTCTACTTGGATAAGGTTATTGTATAAATTGCATTTTATGTGGGATGTAAATGCATGTTTGTTGTTTCTTGTTTTTGTTTTGAGACAGGTTCTTTTGTTGTTGGTGGTGGTGGTACCGGGGATTGAACTCGGGTCCTTGCACTTGCACAGCAGGCAGCGAAACCACTGAGCTAAATCCCTGGCTTGAGACAGGTTCTTGCTATGTAGTCCAGGCTGGCTTCCAACTCACAGTTGATCCTCCTGCCTCAGCCTCCCCAGGGCTGGGATCACAGGTGTGCAGGACAGCTGGCCTACTGTGTTTAATATTGTTGCCCCTAGGCGGACACTGCTGGAGTCCCCAGGGTCCTGCGAGGGAGTAGCAGAACACAGCCGGCCACAGGGTCCCTACCAAGGGCTCCAGGCGGCTGCTGAGCAGCTCGCACTTGGAGGGAGTCTCAGGCTGTGCTGCCGCCTCCTCTTGTTCCCCTCTTCCTGTGGGCCCCGGAGCTTCGCCAGTGGAGGTGACATTCATCTGCCACGACCTCAGGGCGATCTGGACGTGGTGTGTCCCAGGAGGCCCCTACACCCCAGACCTGCTGAGGGGGGCGGGGCTGTAGAGAAGGGCGACTGCAGGCTGGGCCCACTAGGGGCATTGGGGGGCGGGCAGGGTTTTGAGTGGGAAGGCAGTAGAGTGGGGGTCCTGAAGGAGGGGGAGAGGCCGGGGGTGGTGGCCCACGCTTGTAGTCCCAGTACTGAGAAGGCTGAAGCAGGAGAGTGGCTGAGAGTTCAAGGCCAGCATGGGCTACATAGGGAGACCCAGGTTCAAGACAGAAAAGAATGGAGACTTCCAGTTGGAATTTAGTTTCAAAAGAAGAGGACGGATACCAAGAGGCAGCAAGGCAGAGTGCCCGGCAGCCTGCCAGCACCTGCTCAGGGCGGAGGGGCGGGGCCAGCACTCAGCCCCCGTTGGGTCAGGTCAGAGTTAGAGGAGGGGGCTCGTGTTGGAGACCAAGGCCGGCACCCAGGGGCATGGACAGGGCTTTTTGAGGGGCTGGAAATTTATAAGGTCTGTGTGTGAGTGGTAGTGAGGATTGAGTCCAGGGCCTTGAGCATGCTAGACAAGCACTGTGCCACTGAGCCACATCCCCAAACATTTTTGTTTTTTAGACAGGGTCTCACTATGTAGTTCAGGCTGGCCTTGAACTCACTATGTAGCACACGCTGGTCTCAAACTCTTGGCGATCCTCCTGCCTCAGCCTCCTGAGTGCTGGGATCACAGGCATGCGCTGCCATGCCCAGCTATGATAGACATTTGTGTGTGTGTGTGTGTGTGGGGGGGGTACTCAGGATCGAACTCAGGTCCTTGCACTTACCGAGCAGGCGGTGGAACCACTGAGCTAAATCCCCAGCCCAGACAGACATTTTGTTGAGTGGAAGCAACTACACCTCAAAGAGTATACACTGTACTACTTTTTTTTGGGGGGGGGTTGTAACAGGATCAACCTTGGGACCTTGCGCTTTAAAGGCAGGTGCCAGAACCACTGAGCTAAATCCCCAACCCTGTATTACTCTATTTACTTGAAGTGCTAGGCTACACTCACCGCCTGGACCTTGTTAAGCTTTTTTTATTTTGCTTTTTGAGACAGTCTTGCTCTATGTGCCCCAGGCTGGCTTTGAACTTCCAGAGGGCCTCCTCCTGTCTCAGCCTCACAAGTGCTGTGATTTTTTTTTTTTTTTTTTTTTGGTACAGGGGATCGAACTTGGGTCCTTGCGCTTGCACACCAGGCATGCGAAACCACTGAGCTAAATCCCGGGCCCATGTTTATGTAGTTTTTTTTTTTTGGTACCGGGGATTGAACTCGGGACCTTGGGCTTTCGAGGCAGGCGCCGGAACCACTGAGCTAAATCTCCGGCCCCAGTGCTGTGATTATTAACAGGCTTGCACTACCATGCCTGCCCTGAAATACATTCTGAGGCATAACAGTTCCCATGAATGCAAAGACACCTGAATATTTATGCTTTGGGCTAAGGAGGGCACAGGGCCAGTGTGACTTCCCCAAGCTTGATGACCGGTTGGCTCTCGGTCAGCTCAGCAGTCATTTCTCTGGGTTTCCATAGGGTAGGTAGGGTCCAGTCCACCTCTTCTCAGATTATGGCTGTGTCTCTCAGCCTGGCCAATCAGCTCGGCCACACTTGTTGCTAGGAGACCAGGTGTGTGCGCGTGTGTAGCTCAGGGTGACCGACCGGCTGCTGCAGCAGCAAGGCACTCTGCTCACAGGATGTTCCGTGGACATTTACCCAGCTGCAGTAAGGCTGGGAAAGGGCGGGAGCTGCAGGTGGGCGTTCTTTAGGGGGGTGCCAGATACCTTGCCAACTCCCTTTTTCCTAACTTTGTTTTTTTTGAGACAAGGTCTCACTGTGTAGCCCAGGCTGGCATCGAACTCGCGGTGATCCTCCTGCCTCAGCCTCTCGAGAGCTGGGATCCCAAGTGTGCACTCCCACCCCCAACCTAACTCTTCTGATTTTCACCTGGCTTTCTTTCACACTTCCGTGGGCCAGGGGAACTTCCCCCGCTTGATGGAGTCAGTGTGCCAAGCCAATGCTGGCATAGTGACGCACGCCTGTCACCCCAGCACCTGGGTTCCACTCTGAACTCCACGCTGAGGCCCTGACCCCCCCAAGCCGAGTAAACAACAGCAAAAGTGGACTGAGGGAAAATGAATTGGAAGAAAAGCTGGCTGTCATGGCAAGCGGAACCACCCTAAAAATCCATTCAGAGAAAAGCCCTACCTGCTTGTTCCTAGAACTTGGCGCTACCTCCCGGTGTTCTGCTGCCACATGGAGTGGTGCCCCGGGGTTAGGAGGGGCCGGGTGGGCCCTTTGGTGCGTGGCTTCCCTTCCCAGGGTGCCAGGATCACCACTCTCCCAGTGTGGAAGAGCAGCTGGGGACAGGAACACGCGGAACAGGCCACGTTCCCCACCCAGCAGGAAGGGTCTTCAACACCAAGGCTGCCTTGCACCGAGCCCTGCAGCTGGCGGTCAGGGGACCCCAGGGAGGCAGCAGGGCGCAGGGGCAGGGCTTCGTCTGGGAATGGTGCGGAGCACCCGGGGCCCAGCACCACCAGGGGACAGAAGTGGAACTGCTTCCTATAGCTCAGCGGGGCGAATCTGATGGAGGCGGCTGAACTGTGCCATCGGCCTAAGAGTGGGACACTTTTGTGGAACAGTTAAACACAGGTGAAGAGGAATCACTTCCAGGTCACCACTCCCATAAACCTCCTGCTTAATCCATAACCCTAAAAATAAAAGATCATAAAGTCAGGCGTGGTGCTGCAGGCCTGTCATCCCAGCACTCAGGAGGCTGAGACAGGAGCGACACCTTGAGTTCGAGGCCAGGCTGGGCTACACAGTGAGTTCAACATAGACTCTGTCTCAAAAAACCAACCCACCGACCCACCCAACCAAATAAATAACCATCCACTGAAGGCTTATTGTTACCTAAGTCCCTAAAAGAGTCATTTATTTTTAGTGTTAGAGATTAACAATAGCTGCTTCAGTATTCGGCAACCCTACCCAAATTTAACCGCGCCTAAGGGTGCAAACCATCTGAGTTTCTAGTAACTCCTAAGGAACCACTAAGACTGACACCGAGGACAGTCGCGCGCACAGGAAGCTCAAAGAGGAGGCCGGGGATGTAGCTCAGTGGTGCCGCGCCTGCATCGCAAGCACCAGGTCCTGAGCTTGGTCCCTGGTACCAAAAAGAAAGCAAAAAAAGAAAGCTCAAAGAGCAGGGGGAGCTGAGCAGACAAAAAGGCTCTGTGACCGAAACACTGGCTGCTCGTGGTGGGGAAGAAGATGCGAAATTAAGGAGACATCTTTGGTATTCAAGCTGGACATCCGGGCCCTTCGCGTGCCTTCTGGGCTGGTTTAATGCCCTCGGCTGGAGGAGGAAACCCAGTTTCTGGCCAGTCTCCTCCACCCAGGTTAGGCCTAACCTTGGGCAGAAGACAACCCGGGGCCTGTCCCCGAGTCCTGAGGAACAATGGGTACTGTTGCCCGGGGACTCTGAGGACAGACACAGCGCTTAACCCACCCGGCGGCTCAGGCACAGATGCCGTCTCTGGCCTCGTGGGGAAGCCGTGGCTCTAGGCCAGCGGGGCGCTGAGGTAGTGGCAGAACACGTGGTCCTCGAAGATCTGCTTCTCTGTCACTGGGAAGGTCTGGTCGCAAACCGGACACGTCATACAGTGGCCCTGCGCCCGCTGCTGCTCCTCGAGGTGCTCACAGACCCCGTCCGGGGACACCCCGCTGCACACAGGGCACTTCCCGATGGAGACCTGCAGGGGCACAGAGGTCAGAAGTGTGGGTGCTGGGTCCAGAGGCGTGGCTGCGGTTCCCACTTTGTTCTCAGTGCCGGGTGGGACAGCCACAAGATGCTGGCGCCTGAGCCCAGCTACTGGGGGAGCCCAGGCAGGAGGACACGGAGTTCAAGGTCACCCTGGGCAATTTAACAAGACTTTGTCTCAAAATAAATTTTTAAAAAGGAGCTGGTTGTGGTGGCATCCACCTGGGCACTCTGGGAGGCAGAGGGAGGAGGATTAAAGTTCTAGAACAGCCTGGGCAAGGCAGTGACTTAGACCCTGCCTCAAAAAACCCCCCCACAGTTTTGTTTTTAAAGAGCAGAGGATGTAGCTCAGGGCCAAGGCCTTGGGTTTCATCCTCAGTACAAAAAACAAAACAAAACCCAAACCCCCAGCAGCAGCAGAAGAGCAGCCACACATGGGGAGCCCCTCCTGGCTCACTCTGCCCCAGGCAGAAGGGCCTGGCACCCGGACTCACAGAGGTGGTCAGGCCCAGGCGGATCATCGGCTTCCACCCACTGTCCTCGCCCTGAAGCCCGCACACTGAGAAGGGATGGAAAGTCTTGGGGACCTGCGACGTGGACAGGGGCACCGTGCACCTCACGGGGCCGGGGGTGGAACTTTCTTGGGTACCTGAGGAGAAAAGGACTTCATTCAGTGAGACAGTATTGTCCTTGATGCACATGGTGGATTCTTAGTATTTTTTGTTGTTTTGATTTTTTTTTTCTCTTCTTTTTTGCGGTACTGAGGATCGAACTCAGGACCTTGCTCTTGCAAGGCAGGCTCAGTGCCACTGAGCTAAATCCCTAGCCCTGTTTTTTTTCTGAGACAGGATCTTGGTACATAGTCCAGGCTGGCCTTGAACTCACTACGTAGCTCATGCTGGCCTTAAACTTGCTGTGTCCCTCCTGCTTCAGCCTCCCTCCCACAGGCTAGGATTACAGGCCTGCCCACCACACCCAGCAATTTACTATACTGTTTTTGGTTTTTTTTTTTGGTACCAGGGATCGAACTCAGGACCTTGTGCTTTTGAGGCAGGCTCCGGAACCACTGAGCTAAATCCCAGGCCCTACTATACTGTATTTTAAGTAAATGAATTTTCTATTATTTTAAGAGTTATCTTTAAAAATTCCACTCTGATTGTGTGCTCCTAGTGTAGAGTAATGCAACTGATTTTGTATACAGATCTTTATCCAAAAATCTTACCCAGCTCTTTTTAGTGCATGTTAGTAATACAGAAGAGTGAGGTCTCATATTTAGTTCAAGTCACTTACTTTGTAGAGTGTTTGGTTTCTTTATAAACAACTATCTCCCAAATAAGTGAGAGATGCCCGAATCTTTCATTATTTGTTGATATGGTTTTATTTAAATTATGAATTTAAAGCCAGGACTGGTGGCGTATGCCTGTCATCCCAGCACTGGGGAGGCTGAGGTAGGAGGACTACTATGAGTTCAAGGCCAGCCTGACTACATAGTGAGACCCTGTGTAAAAATACCAAAAGGCGGAAAAAAAAGAACTTATATTCTTAACAAATTCTTTTTCTGCAGCTGTCAATTCTTCTGGGTATTACTGAAGCTGTTTTTACATCTATTGTTTTTGTCCTTTCCACTTGCTAATGTGGTATTTACAGAGCACAGAAGAAAAACTTGAAAACAGCGAGCATCTCTAAAGGCTGTCACTGGCTCTTGTGAGTGGGTTGTCTTTGAAGCTGTGTGTGGCGGGACAGGGCTCCTAGTTTCCCACCTGCCTTGCTGGAATCCCTATTTCCTTTCCCTGTTCTTTGATGTCCTGTTGGAGATCAAACCCAGGGCCTTGCACATGCTAGGCAAGCATTCCGCTGCTGAGCGATACTCCCAGGCCCTAGAATACTGGCTTCTACCTTAGCCAGAGGGGTTACCTCTGTCATTGCCCTGTGCCTGGTCAGTGCCACCCACTTCAGGGAGACCAAGGACCCGGGGCCGCCAACTCTGCAGGACCAAGACCTTCAACCCCTCTGGGCTGCTGGGTTCTCGAGGTAAACACCTGGGGTTTAACCTGCTAAGGACCCCTCAGTGGGGGCTGCGTCACATGGCTGGGTGGCCTCCCTGCAAGCAGCAGCGTGGGGCAGTGACGGGAGAAGACAGTGCCAGCCGCACTGGGGTCCTGACAGCTGCAGAGCCCCATGACCCCGCCAGCCGCTGGCCACTTCTCCTTCCGGGTCCTCTGTCTCTGCCCAGCGGACTGGAGGGGGGACACAGGAGCGCCCTTCTCAGCCGGACATTGTGAAGGAATCGTCTTCCCTTTCTTAGGACTCTTTCTGTGGAAGCTGCCGTGTTGGCAGAAGAGAGAATGCCAAGGTGTTTAACAGATTTTTACCCTAAAAATAAACCGTCCCCCTGGTGCTGCACAAGCGTGGTTATGACCCGAAAGAAGGTTCTTTCTGCAAATGGTGCCCAGGAAGCAAATGAGATGACGCATGGCTTTTGGAGACAGAGAGGAAAAGCTCCCTGTTGGACAGAGATGCGTTTTGTTGTTGTTGTTGTTGTTGTTGTTGTTGTTTTTTTGGCATGGGGGATTGAACTCGGTCCTTGCGCTTGCGAAGCAGGCGGCAAAACCAGAGCTAAATCCCTGGCCCCAGAGAAGCGTTTGTTACCCTGGGCCTGGAGGGACCTGTCACCCCCACTTCCTGTCTGCCCTGCCAGTGTCGGGGTCTTCCCAGCCCAGGAGTGAGCTCCTCCACACAGAGACGCAGCTCTGACTTATACGTCTGGACCACAGCTGCGGGACGCAACCTGCGCCTGCTGCCTCAGTGAAGGAGGTGATTTGCGTCTTCTGGATGGAGATTTATTTCTCAATTAACACGGCTTGCCTGGCCATCTTTCTACTGTGTCCTCGGCTTCTGCCCAGCAATCCTAACAGTGAGACTGCTCTCACTTAGCATCTTAGAGCAAAAAGAAGAGAAAATGAGGGGGAAAGGGGTGCAGGCAGGGCCCTCTGGCTGCAGGGCGGGGCCTCTCACCAGAATACGGGTTTCCGAAGACCAGGCCTGGGTTCTGACTGGCGCCTTCCTGATCCCAAGCAGGCACTTGAAGTGGCAGAGAGTCAAAGTCCGGAGCCTGGTAACTCAGCAACCTGCAGCTCTCCTTCCTCAAGAGCTGAGGGCAGAGGGTTTATAGATGTGTTGAAAGCAAACAACAAACGGCCACCAGGAACCGAGACTGGGGATGTCACCTAACAATGAGGCACTGCGACGCCCAGCAAGTGAGAATCTGTAATTCCCCAAAAGCAGAAGCAGCACTCTAACAGTCCAAAGATCTGTGTGCTCTAGTCCTGAAGTTAAATATTTTTGTTGAATTTTGTTCATAATAACACAAAGAAGAATTTTAGCTGGGCGTGGTGGTGCACGCCTGCAATCTCAGCACTCAGGACGCTGAGGCAGGAGGATCACCATCAGTTTGAGGTCTGCCTGCGCTACATAGTGAGACTCTATCTCAAAAAACCAAAACTGGGGCTGGGGATGTGGCTCAGTGGCACTGCACCTGCCTCACAAGCACAAGGTCCTGAGTTCGATCCCCGGTACCAAAAACAAAACAAAACAAACAAAAAACATTTTAAAATCTCTAACATACACCCCAACTCAAGAGGGTGTGCAAATGTTGGACAAAGGAGGGTAGCGGGAGCTATATTAAGATTTTTTTTTTTTTGGTACCGGGGATCAAACTTGGGTCCTTGCGCTTGCGCAGCAGGCTGGGAAACCACTGACCTAAATCCCCGGCCCATTCTGTTTTTTGAGATAAGGTCTGCTATGCAGTTCAGGGTGGCCTCGAACACAACAGCAACCCTCCTGCCTCAGCCTCCTGAGAGCTGGAATTACAGGTGTGCACCACCATGTCAGGCTGAACTGTGCACTTTGAAATTATTAAAGTAATACATTTTATGTTATGTGGGTTCTTTTAAAATCACAGTTAAAAAGAAAAAATAGCCGGTGATTTAGCTCAGTGGTTCTGCCGCCTGCCTCGCAAGCACAAGGACCTGAGTCCGATCCCCAGTACCAAAAAAGAAAAAGAAAAAATAGAAATGATCAAATAAGAGACACAGCCAAGAAGGCTACAGAAAGGGCGGAGCCAGGGACGGTGTGGGGACAGATCGAGTGGGAGCAGCCACGTAGTGTGGACACCTGGTTCTCTGATGCTGGGCTCAAGGTGACTATGGGAGCAGTAACTGTACTTGCTGCTATCACCTTCAGTCAGCCAGTCACTGTGGCCAGACAGCTGGAAATAAATGCTGGTTGGATGAATGAATTGACGGGTGGATGAATGAATGAATGAATGAATGCAGTGAACCAGTGAATGCATAGCCTATCAGAGGCTGTGCATGTTTGAATGAATGCACATTTATCAGAGGCCTACCCTGGGTCCAGGACCAGTACAGACCAAACTTCTGCTCCTGGTTTGGCAGCAGAATAAAAGGAAAAGGTTTTGCTGAAGGAAACCGGTGCCCAGCCAGCACAGAAGCAGGGCAGGAGTCACCTGGCCCCGGACAAGACTGCAGCAGCTGTGCGGTTCAGGGCAGGAAGTGATGTTTTCAGCACAGGCTGCTGCTTTCACTGTGGCTACCCCAGGCCATGCCAGTCAGGTGTGGAGCAAAGGGAGGGTTTTACAGTGGACTAGGACGGCAGATTCCATTTATGCCTTCTTCACCCATCCCAGAAAGGGCCCTTCTATCCCACTTCCTATTTTACCCCCTTACCCCCGGGGTTCCCACTTCCTCCACACACTTACATCATTTTCTCTTTCCAGCAGCTCTTTCTCTCTCTGCAGAGAATCACACAGAACCTTGTTGTCATCTAGGCGCCTGGACAGGTCCAAGTTCTCATCCTGCTGCCAGTAAAATGTGGAATCAGAGTCACCTACTAGGAGCCCAGGATGGGGGCTGTCGGGGTTTCAGCCTTCAGGGGGCTTCAAGGGGGAAGAGAACCGGTCAGAGGGGGTGGTGCAGAGATGATGCTGCTCACAGACAAGCAACGTCACCCAAGGCCCAGAGGCCTGGCCTGGCTTCAAGGCGCCGGGTTTTGTTGTTGCTTATCTTCGAGTAGTGGGGACCAAAGACATTAGAAAGGGCAAGTTTAGGGACACCTCAAGACAGGGATGCACGGAGCCTTGTTTGATACCATCCAGCCCGAAACCATCGTGTTCTGCATAAACACCTCGCTCGGGACGCATTTGGCACTCAGGCTTAGTGCCATGGCCCCTCTCAGGGAGGACAGGACCTGGCCGGGTTCCACTGAGGAAAAGGGGCTCCGGGAATCCGACTGAGGTCTTCTCGAGGGGCGCCTTTCCCATGCTGCCTACCTGCGCACGCATGCGCACACCTCAAGCACACACTTTAGCTAATGCTACTAGGTGAGCTTTCGGTTCCAGTGTTTATTGAATGCTGGTGCCCAAGCCGCTGCATGCTCCAGCGGACCTTGTGGCAGTGATATCGGCCAGGGCGCTACGCAACGCCAGTGCTGCCCACGGGTGCCTGGCTTCCCATCCCCACCGGCACCTGCTAGCTCTTCTGCTCCCATATCACCTCCGTCTCCTAAAGCAGAAATAAGAAAGGGCTGAGTCTACATAGATCTGCCAGGCTACACAGCCCTTCCCTGAGCCCGGGACGGGGGCCTGTGCTTTGGGGACCCCCAGACTGGTCTTGGGCCTCACGCGCCCTTCCCTCCCTTTCGGTAGTTAGCCAATTCTCTCCCCACAGGGCGCGCACCTTCTGGGCTCGGCCCCAGCATGCACTGCGACAGGCACACACGGAAACGGGAAGGAAGAAAACCAAGGAAACCCAGGGCTGCCCCAAGGGGGTCAGACCTTCCAATGACTACAGATTAAAACTGACTTCCTGGTCACGTCAGAGGACACAAACATAAGGGGCCGGCCAGGCAGCGAGCTGAATGGAAACTGAACGTGGGCAAACAGGGCAGATGGGACTGGGGTGTTGCTCAGGGTGCGGGCTCACCCTCCAGCACCAAACACACAAACACTAGGGCCGGCTGCGGCCAGACAGTCGTACTCCGCCTCAGGTCCTGCTGCTGGACTCTCCGGTCTTAACACAAAGTTTGTATGGGAAATATTCTCATCTTCAAGTGTTGGCAGCTAACTCAGTTTCTAAAAAGAGCCAAGTAGGCCAAAGAAAATATCCTGTGCGCCGCACCTGCCCCGTGAGCTGCCGGTTTGCAAACCCTGCTATCTGGGTGGGAAGCAGCACCTACAACGCACGTGCGCAGTCCTCCCGACTGAACGGGACTGCGAGGGAGCCCGCGCGTGCGCGTGAGCGTGCCCTGCTTCAAGCCTCAGGGTGTCTCACCTACTTCAGGGCAGAAAAGAGCTTCCAGACACTCAGGGTCACCAGGCCTCTTCCACAATATATTACAGGAAATTAGTGGGCCCTCGAGTTACGACCGGCCCGACATGCGAACAACTCGGGTTAATTAGGTTACTGGAAGGTTCATCTGCCTCTTATCTGTAGCGCGTACCCGGGTGAGCTACCAGATCTCAGTGTACTGACTTACAACCAACTTGTGTTACAACCAGCCTTCGGGAACCGATCGAGTTCGTAAGTCAAGGGTCCACTGTATTAGTCAATCAGGCTCCCCTCCGAGCGACTTCTGACGATGGTATTGCTAGCGCGGTAACGACACCAGGGCTCGCTCGGAGGGCAGTAGGCCCCGCCACGGCGCTGCGGGAGGCGGGCTGTGGTGATCTCACGGCGTTTCCCCTCGCCCGCCTCTCCCGCGCACCTTTACCACCCTTGCTTGGCCTGGTGGGTATAAAGCCAGTGCCCCCGGTGACCGCAAATCTGCCCAACTTCTCCCGCGCCCCTCCCTTGCTGCCTTGAGCTCCCTCCCGCGTAGCCACACAGCCAGACAGACGTGCCATTAGGGCCGCCTGCGTCTTCAGCGCAGCGGTTTCTCTCAGCCGCATCTCCTCCAGCGCCTCTTCGAGCTTCTTCTGCTGCTCCCTCTGCACAAAAGAAAAGACTGCAGTGTCACTGCTGGGAAAACACATGCCCATGGCACGCACGCACGCACGCACGCACGCACACACGCACAGACATGCAGTGCCAGACTCTGCCGGACTCTGCCGGCTTCCCCTGAGACTTCACCCAGGTACCCAGGTGCACGATGAAGAAAGAACTACGGAATCGTGGAAATTTCCAATAATATCTCACACACGCGCACACACACACACCCCATGACTCTACCTGTTCAGTTAAACTGAGACAGAGCTGGTCGTTCCCATTTTTCAGATGTTGCAATTTCTCTGTCTTCTCTTGATCTCCCTGGACCAGCTCCTCCATTTCTTTCTCTTGACTTAGCAGCTGGGACTACAGCGGAAACAGTGAATCAACCAAGACAGAAGAGGAAAACTAAGAACACTGCAAAACTTTAGTGTTCACAAACGAAGAGATGTTTCCCTGGCAACTTCCAACTGCTAAGTCCCTTAGAATCCCTTCACTTTCCAGCTCCATCTTACAGCCTAAGAATCCGAGACCCCACCAAGCAAAATTAGACGAAGCGCTCTTTAAAGCCCTTCTCTAAGGCACAGTTCCCCAAAATGACAGGCCTTCTGTTGCTGCCTGCTTTCCCTTCCAGGCTTTGAAAAAGATTCTACATGAAAAGATTTCAGAGCTAAGTAAAAGGACGTGAAGGGCCGGGGATTTAGCCCAGTGGTTCCGTCGCCTGCCTCGCAAGCGCTAGGACCTGAGTTTGATCCCCGGTACCAAAAAATAAAATAAAATAAAAAAGGATGTGAAAACCACGGTACAGATGCCTGTCATCCGCCTACAGGGCTCACGATGTGTGTGTGCACTGGGCAGATTCCTCAGTTCTGTGTGACCCAGGGCTACTAAAACTGTGTGTGAGGGAACCGCCTATCCAGGCTGGGAAGCACAGCGGAAGCTCCAGGCTGAGGCTTTGGACCACGAGGCTGGCACTGCAGTGGGTGCACCTCAGGGCCAGCAGGCTGGAGAGAGCAGAGCTGAGAAAGCACCCTTGGGCAAAGGCGCGGTGTCACCCACTTGCAGCTCTGCCACTCTGGTTCCCAGCTGGTCATTTTCAGAGCGCAGCTGCTGGTCCTGTTCTTTCAGTCTGCAGAGGGCAGAGACGGGACAGAGGGGAGAGATGTGAGACTGAGAGACTGCTCATTCCAGGTTGGCTGCCCAGCCCTAGCCCTGTAGCGCTCACCACAACCATGGATCCCACACCAGAAGTGTTTCTGACACCTCCCATGAATCCACCTGCCTCTCTACCTGGGTGTCCACAAGAGCGGCTCCGCCCAGCCCAGACAGAGCTGCAGCGCACACTCACTGAAGCCGCTCGCTGTCCCAATGGGCCTTCTGCTCTTCCGATTCCTGCTCCAGCTTCTTATTGACACTCTGTAGAGTTTCTAGCTCCTCCTGTAAGTTGAAACACCATCAAAAGAATGGACTGTTTTTAAAACACACTTTATTATTCTGAGAAAGGATCTCACTATGCAGTCCAGGCTAGCCTTACACTCTCTATGCAGCCTGGGCTGGCCTCAAACTCACAGTGATCCTCCCGCCTCAGCCTCCCAAGTGCTGGGATTATAGGCATGCGCCACCACACCAGGCCTCTAAAACACACTTTAGTATTTCAGACAGACTACAAATACATTGTTTTCTTTGTCTTTTTGAGGCAGGGTCTTGCTATGTAGTTCAGGCTGGCTTTGAACTCACTATGGAGTCCAGGCTGTCCTCTAGCTCATGGCGATTCTCCTGCCTCAGCCTCTTAAGAACTGGGATTATCGGTGTGCATCTCCACAACCAGCTCAAGCCAACAAAATTTACTGAGCACTTACTGTGTATCACAGCATGACACCGTGTGAAATATCCAACCAAAGGGATTTCTACATTAAAATGTTTTTAATTATGTTATTTACTCCCTTGTTTTGTGGTGCTAAGGAACAAACTCTGAGCCGTATGTATGCTAGCCAAGTGCTCTACCACTGAGATGTAAGCCTAGACCATTCTTGTTGTGTGTGGTTTTTTTTTTTTTTCTTTTGTGGTACCGGAGATTGAACTCAGGACCTTGCACTTGCAAGGCAGGCAGTAGGCCATTCTTTCCATATGAAAAATGCAGCTACCATAACTGGGTATGGTGGTACAAGCCTATAATCTCAGCAAACTGAGAGGCTGAGAGAGGAGGATCAGAAGTTGAAGCCCAGCCTGGGCAATTTAATGGGACCCTGGCTCAAAAATAAATAATAAAATAATAAAAATAAAAACAAGGGCTGGGGATGTGGCTCAATGTGAGGGCCCTGGGTTCAATCCCTAGTACCTCAAAAACAAAATTAAAAAGGAGGGCTGGATGTGGTGGCATCCACCTATAATCTTAGTATGTGGGTGGCTGAGGCAGGAGGTTCACCATGACTTCAACACTAGCCTGAGCTACATAGTGAGACTGACTCTGTCTCAAAAAAAGAAAAAGGCATCTACCTTAATTTCACCTCTATAGGAGTTTATATTTGTCCTTTAAGTCATTAAACTAGTGGGGCAGGGATTTAGCTCAGTGGTTCCGCCGCCTATATCTACTGAGTGCCTGTTCTACACCAGATACATTTTTACAGTGGACAAAATAGACAACGTTGCTTTTCTTCTGTAACAGTGTTGTCCTATAAAATATTAAAAGCCCCATTTTTAGTAATTTAGTAGCCACATTAAAAAGAAACAGATGAAATGAATTTTAATCATAGTGTATTTAACCGAATATAGCTAAAGCCCCATTTCGGCATGGGAGCACTGCAAAGGAAATCGTTTATCTTTTTGCATACTAACCCTCTGAGACGTGCTGCATATTTATGACAATACAGATGCATTTCAAGTGCTCGGCAGCCACATGAGCCTTGCTGCCCGCCACCCTGGTCCGAGACATTGGTTTTGTTTTTTCTCCTTAGGCTCCTTTTGCACTGAAGTCAACTTTGGGCATCAGTATCAACTCCCGGCTTTTACTTTTTTTTTTTGAGATACAGTCTGGCCATGGGTTCAGGCTGGCCTTGAACTCAAAGAGACTCTCCTGCCTCAGCATTCGGGAGTGCTGGGATCACGGGCGTGCAGAACCATGCCTGGGTACCTGCTAATTTTAGCACCAAGCTTTTCAAATTTTACTTCTAATCTTTGGAGAAAATGCCCCTCTTTTGCTTAGCTTCTACCACTGTCCATTCTCATTCACTGCCTGCGGATCTGGAGCCTAATTCAAAAGTGGAGGGGGTGGGGATTTAGCTCAGTGGTTCCTGTCCCTGCTTTGTAAGTACAAGGTCCCAAGTTCGATCCCCAGTACCGAAAAAAAAAAAATTCAAAAGTGGAGAAGCAGCAAAAGCTTTGGCGCATCACAGCACCACTTCCATGCTAACTCTTCAGTTAGCAGGTCCAGGTCGCATTCTAGCCAGGCCGAGCGATGCTTCCAATCACACTCAGGCAGCGGGCAGAGCACTCAGCCGGCCACCCCAGGGGTCAGCCAGGCTCCCTGAGGATGAACCGACACTTCTGACCAGAGCACACAGTCACCCACGGCACAGAAGGCTCCTTTTTATTGTACTTCTTTCTTTCTACTTTGCAGTGCTGGGGATGGAGCCCATGGCTCTGCGTGCTAGGCGAGTGCTCTGCACCCGAGCTCCACCTGGCCCTGAGCTTCCTTCTCTAAAGCCCAGGGTGACCCTGCTCAGATACTTGGCACCCGGGAGATGACAGGCGCAGAGGACAGCCCGGGACAGGGTGCTGCCAGCTCTGATCACCACGCAGCTGCACCTGCTTCCTCTGAAGCTCTGCCTGTGCTGCCGAGTTCTGCTCCTCCAGATGGGCACAGAGGGCCTGCAGCTCCTGGTTTTCCTGGCAGAGCTCCTTGTTGTGCTGCTCAGTCTCCTCCACCTTCACCTACAAAAGAGCGAAGGTAAACATGAGTTCTTCTCGAGGAAAGCCGCATGTGCCGGGCGTGGTGGCACACACCTGCAATCCCAGCACTCGGGAGGCTGAGGCGGGAGCATCACTTCGAGTTCGAGGCCAGCCTGGACTACACATTGAGACCTGACAGCTGCCACCCACCCATACAAAGAAAAGCCCCACATGCTGGATGGCCAGGGGCTCGCCACCTCCCGTTTCCGAGAGTGAAGCCTGCGTCCTAGAAGGGGCAGCTCCTCGTGAGTCTGCAGGTGAGGAGACAGTGGAGGGGCTAAAACCAGGCCATGATAAGTTACTCGGGGCGGGGGGTGACAGAGAGCATGGACTCTCCCTTCAGACACTTAGCTCTGTCGGTCTCACACAGCACTTGTCTCCCCGTGGACAGCACAGTGCTGTACACTCTTTGTTGTTGTGTTTGAGACAGGGTCTCACTATGTAGCCCAGGCTGGCCTCAAACTCACTGCACTCCTCCTGCCTCAGCCTCCTGAGTGCTGGGATGACAGGTGAGTGCCACCACACCCAGTTTAACTGATTCTCACCGCAGCCCCAGTGCCCAGCATGGTGTGGGATGGAAAGTAGTCATCCTGCTAAATAAGAAAGAGAGTGAATCTGACACTGAGGCATGACAGGCTCCAGGTCACAACTCAGATACAAATATTTAGTGCCTGTCTCTCTGGCACAGCTTTGTGTTATTCTTTGTTGTTCTCGGGCCTGGAGGGCTCTTGTTTCTTTGTGGGGTTTTGAGTTAGGGCCTCGCTGTGTTGCCCAGGCTGGTCTCAAACTCATGAGCTCCAGTGACCTGCCCACCTAAGCCTACTGGTAGCTGGGCGACAGGTGTGTGCCACCCTGCTCAGCGCCCATGGAGTGAATGGAATTCACTGAGGTGGTTATACAGGCAGGGGACAGAAACTCAGCTAGGAAAGCCAAGGCGCCGACTGACTGCCATGGGAGCTGCAGGAGCTCTGGGGAAGAGCGAGATCTCTCACTGGTAGGGCTGGAGCCCTTTCGACTGCGACTGCACAGATCTCTCTGTCATCACTGCCACCTGAATGACCCACAGTCCCCGCCCCGCCTGTTACCGCGAGCAGCAGGAAGGGCTTGAGACAGACGACCCCGGACCTTAGTGGTGACAACCAGGATGTCCTCCTCACTTTCCGGACGGAACTGGAAAGGGACGCTTGCTCCTCGGACCATGCCATCCTGATCCACGTAGCAGAACTGGTAGTATTCATCATCCTTGGGCAGGTAATAAGCTGAAAACATACAGTTTGTCATGAAAAATAAGATCTGCTCCCCACACATTCAATCCGGAAGCCTTTTTCTCTGCCCCAGAAAGCTTGAGCTCAGGGAACTGCCCAGCCCCAGCTGAAGCCTCAGCACCTTCACTGCAGGCTCTCTCACCTCTGAACTGGACTTCCTGCTGTTTGGTGCTGGGGTCTCTGGGCAGAGCCACCCACATGAAGGTGTAGTACTCCCGAGTCGTCTTCCAGCCCACCTGCAAGGACAGCGGTGCTCAGGCTGACACCAAGCAGAGGGGTCCCGCTGGGCCTATGGCTTCCTAAAACGTATTTCCGCTTATTTGCATGCATTGAAAATACAGGCTAGGTGTGGTGGCGTACACCTGTCATCCCAGCACTCGGGGGCTGAGGCAGGAGGATCACTGTGAGTTGGAGGCCAGCCTGGCTACACAGTGAGGCCTTGTCTCCAAAACAAAACAATTCAAAACAAAACAACAAAAAAGAGAAAAGCCAGGGATTTAGCTCAGTGGTGCCACCGCCTGCTTCACAAGTGCAAGGTCCCGAGTTTGATTCCCCCCACTACCAAAAAACCCCAAAAAACCAAAAACCAAAAAACCTGAAAAACAACAAAAACAACAAAATAGAATGAGTTTGCTATGACAAGGACAACTAAATGGGAAAATGTCTGATATGACTGAAAACTGAGGCTCATGTGCAGTTAAAAACACCAATTTAGAAGAAAGTAGAAAACTAGCTCTTCAACTCTCAGGACATAAGTTCTGAATTTTATCTCCAAGTCAGACATGGGTGACCGGGTGAAAAGTTCCAGACTTGCAAAACTTGATCTGCTACCTCTTACACTGGTGTTCTGAGAACTTCTCAAGTCAGAACACACTTCTCATCTGGCCTCTCTACTGCTTTGTCCTCTGCTGTGTCCAATTCAGCCTCCTCATGTACGAACTGGTTATACTACTGTATGCATGCATGCCTTCATTCATTCATTCATTCGTTTATTGCTTTTTTAAGCCAGATTTTTTTTTTTGGTACCAGAAATTGAACTCAGGACCTTGCACTTGTGAGCCAGGCAGCGGAACCACTGAGCTAAATCCCCGGCCCCATTTATTGCTTTTTTGAGATAGGATCTCACTTTGTAGTCTAGGTTGGCCTTGAACTCACAGTGGTTCTCCTGCCTCGTCGTCCCAAGGGCTGGGATTACAGGTACCCAGCTATACTACTGCCTTTAAAAAGCTCATTCTTCGCCAGGCTTGATGGAGCCTAAGGCAGGAGGATCGCAAGTTCAAGCCCAGTCTGAGCAACTTAGAGACTTAATGAGTTCTTGTCTCAAACAATAGAGTTAAGACAAAGGGCTTTGTGCACACCTGTGATCCCAGCACTTGAGGCAGGAGGGTCACTGTGACTTCGAGATCAGCCTATGCTACGTTGTGAGTTTGAGGCCAGCTTGCGCTACATAGCCAGACCTTATCTCCAAAACCAAAACGAAAACGAAAACCAAAAAAGACAAAAAATAAAAAAACTGCACCCTTGCAAAAAATACAAAAGAAAGGGCTGGAGATATAGCTTAGTGTGAAGGCCCTGGTGTATGATCCCAGAACTGGGGGGAAAACAAAAGAGAGTGAGTTCAGATCTTAATATATTTCTTTCTTCAGTGTTTTTCTGAATGCAGGCATAATGAAAGCTTTTTTAGTGATAAAGATAACAAAAAACTTCCACCACCCGCTTCTAGGTATTGAGTACAATAAATCATACGTGATAAGAATACAGCAAAAGATGCCTGGGAGCGAAAGGCAGCAAAGCAGAGAATCCTCTCCCCACAGCTCGGAAGGTGAGCGCTGGCTGGAATCCCCCCTGTAAGCTAAAGGGCTTTGGAGAACAGGAGGAGCCCAGTCTTCAGGAGAGAACACAGTGGTGAAGAGCAGTTACATTTGCTACTGTATTGTGACCCTGCCTGAGCCCAGCGGGAAGAGAAAGAACTGAAAATCTGTTTCATTTTTATATACTAAGGGACGGGGCAGAGCTGAGAAGGCCACTACCAGGTCTCATTAGCACCCCACCGCTGTGAGTCTCAGGCCCTGGAGGCACAGGAAGCAGAGTTTATGGGGTCCTCATTCACAACCTGCAGCCAAAATAGCCCAGGAAGGTGAGGAAGGCGGAGCATCGAGGATGCCCTGGCCAACTGCAGGCCTAGTCCCAGTTGCCCACCCTAAGGATGGCTGTTCTCCTGGAAACCATGGTGCACACGTGGCAGTGCCCAGGTCAGGGCAAGAGCGGGCACAGGACTGATGGTCCCGGAGGGAGGGAGGTGGGCTGCCCTGCGTGCTGCACCTAGGGAATAACCCACTGCATGGATGGACGCTGACTGCAGTCTGCTAGTGCTAGGCATGATCCCTGTGGGACAACAGCCTGGTTAGGGCCACGAGGGGACAGCTTCTATGAGGTGGGACAATAAAGCTTTATGGTCAAGTCTTCAATCCCTTAATCAACCATCTGTAGTTAACGGGATTCAGCAGAATAGAGAAAAGCAGAGGCTGGGACTCAAACTCGCTTCACCACTGGTCACTTTGAAGCCCAGCATGGTGGCACACAACACCAGAAATGCCAGCACTTGGGAGGCTGAGGCAGGAGGATCGCTGCCACCTTCTTTCCTAGATGGAAGACCCTCTGGCTGCCAGTCCCCTGGGTTGGGCGGCTCACAGTCTGACAAATCTCCCTCCCATGGCAGGCACCAGGAGCCGCAGGGTCCCTACCAGCTCCCACTGCCCCATCCATAAGGCTGGCCTTCCAAATATTATTGAAAAGGAATTCACCACGGAACATGAAGTGATAGTTCTGGACAAGGCCATAAAAATGTCACAGAGGGAGCCCCTCACTTCTGCCCTTGGAAGGAAGATACCCGAACTCTGGAACAAGCCTTGTGGATGCAGAACATTGAACAGACAACTTCTCCATCTTCCCAGATTTGTGATATTCATATTAAAACAACTTAAACACCGGACCAAGGAAGGAAGGAAAGTCATGGAAATTAGGTAAGGGATCATTCATCTTGGTCACACACGAATGTCTCAAATAGGATGGTTTAAAGAGCACTGACTTATTTGTTTATTTATTTAGGTTCTGGAGATTGAACCCGGGGCCTCTGGACTGGGGTATATCCTCAGCCCTTTTTTATTTTTTATTTTGAGGTTCTCCCAAGTTTCTAAGGTGCCCAGGCTGGGCTTGAACTTTTGATCCTCCTGCCTCAGACTCCCCTAGTGCTGGGATTACAAGCCTGTGCCACCATACCCAGCTGAGACTAAAATTAAAGCATGAGACCCACAGTGCACACTGGTGTGCAATGAAGAAAGCGCTTGTTAATTTATAATTGGCCAGACATCATTTACAAAACACAAACAGGGGACTGGGGAATTAGCTCAGTGGTTCCAGTGCCTGCCTCGAAAGCGCAAGGTCCCGAGTTCGATCCCTGGTACCAAAAAAAAAAACAAACAAAAAACGCAAACGGGAGTCAGAGCCCCAGATAACCAAGATCGCCCCTCGTTCACTTGGCACTAAACTGACCACTCACTTTGAAGATGCCAATCCAGTCCTTTCGACGAGGGGTGAACTGCTGGGTGAAGATGTAGAAGCAGGTGACATCCCCCCCGGGGAGGTAGAACTTCTCCACGTTGTTGAAGATGACCTGTGAGAAGCTGGCATGGTCCAGCAGCACTGTGGATGACGGGGGTTCTTCTCGCGCCTTCTCCATGGCGGGCCTGTGGGGGACGGGACGCAGTACAGGTCAAAAAGGTTCCCAAACGCCCACCTTCTGGGCTCTCACCCAAGAACATTCTGTTCAAGGCAATCAAGTAAAGCACAGTGTTGGGAGCGCCAAGATGGCCCAGCTTGATCTCTGTTTGCATTTGAGCTGATCGCATTCCTAACTTCCTACTTCCGAGGCCACCTCACACACTCCGGGTCTGCACACAGCTAGTTGTTTCCCTTCCTCTTAAAAAAGTAGTGTCTCAAAAGAAGCCTAGCTCGGAAATTACAAGAACAAAGTTCTGCAGTTTTAATCCCAACAAGCCTGGGCTTTGGTTTCTCCACTCAATTCCTTTTATCCTGCAACTGTGAGGCACTTCCATCTGTGAGACTCGATGCTAGGAGCTGAGGGTAGAATTTAGAATATTCCTGACTATTTTAGGCCCGGGGATTTAGCTCAGTGGTTCCGCCCGCCTGCCTTGCAAGTGCAAGGTCCAACTTCGATCCTCAGTACCACAAAAAAAATTCAGCATAGAATAAAGGAAAGGAGAAGATTTTGTGGGACACGCAATGGTGACATTTAAATCCCATTTTCCCCACTTTTTTTTTTTTTTTTTTTTTGGTACCGGGGATTGAATTTGGGTCCTTGCGCTTGCGCAGCAGGCGGCGAAACCACTGAGCTAAATCCCCGGCCCGCATTTTCCCCACTTTTTAAAGCCACAGGATAATCACTACATAGCCTGAGCTGGCTTCAAACTTGTGGCAATTCTCCTGCCTCGGCCTCCTGGGTGCTTCGATTATAGGCATAGGCGTGCCCACACACAGGAAGAATTCTTTTTTTAGGTTTGAACCCAGAGCCTCACACATGACAGTGTCACACCCCTCTCTTAACTAGATAGCCCTGGAGAAGCTACTGTTTCAGCTTTCTCTTTTCTAAAATAGCTGATCTCCGGGTAGGGCGTTGGTCCCTGGTCTGACTGGTTCAAGGGGCGTGAGGCCAAGACCCAAACAGGCAGCAATCTGACTCCCTCGGAACCGTCACTTTCACTCTCCCGCACTCGCCCTGTATTCCAGGCACTCAACTTCTGGCAAGCTGCTTTACCAAGGAAGCTGCTCTGAAAGGTGAGCTCAGCCAAGGGTTTGGGCGGCCCGCCTCTCAGTTCTTAGGAAGAAAACTACCAGTCAGAGTTATGTTCGTGAGGAGAGCACATACGCGCGCGCGCGCGCGCGCGCACACACACACACGCACGCACGCACGCACGCACGCACGCGCCGGTGTGCGCATGTGCACAGTGGCAAAAAGGAGCTTCTAGTCCAGGGCTTGTGCCGGGTGAAGGAAACCCTGTCTCTCTCCATTCATCTGAGACCTGAGTTGGCCACCTGGAAGAGTTGACAACGTTGTCTCCCTGCTTATCACAAAGGGTGAGGCTCCCAGAGACTCGTATGTCTAGCTCTCCCCACTACAAAGGGCTCCTCATGCACTGCCCTCTGCATATGCAAAGCTCAGCCATTCTTTTGGGGTTATTTTTGTTTGTTGTTTTGAGACAAGATCTTTTTTTTTTTTTTGGTACCGGGAATCGAACTTGGGACCTTGCGCTTGCAAGGCAAGCAGCAGAACCACTGAGCTAAATCCCCAGCCCTGAGACAAGATCTTATTACATAGTTCAGGCTGGCCTTGAACTCATGACGATCCTCCTGCCTAAACCTCCTGAGTCCTGGGATAAAACTCAACAACTTCAGGAAAACAGCTGCAACAGCCTGAGCAGGGGCGGGGCGGGTGGGGGGAGGACACCACCCCACTGTTCTCAGAGGAAAGGAACTTGTTGGTAAGATCGGGGATCCTTGAGGCTTTTCCATCCTCTCCAGTGATGAAATTCTCCGGGAGAAATGAGCTCCAATGAGGGCTTGAGAAATGACCTTTCTGACAAATTGAAATGATTTAAGCATCAGCTTCTGCCTGGTGTGATAGCACACACCTGTGATCCCAGCACTCGGGAGTTCCAGGCCAGCCTGGGCTACACAGTGAGCTCAAGGACAGCCTGAATTACACAGTGAGACCCTGTCTCAAAAAAACAAAAACAACCCCCCCCAACATCAAGTACAGTGGCGCACACCTGTAATCCTAGTAATCAAGGCTGAGGCAGGAGGATGGCCACCAGTTCTAGACCAGCCTGGGCTACATGAGTTCAAAGCCAGCCTGACTACATAGCCAGACCCTGTTTCAAAAATCAACAACAAAAAAGCACCAATTTTCTCTTCCTTTAACCATCCTTCCCACTACAGAACATCTCTACCACGCACTTCTAATTCTGGCAATAATTCTCTGGTGTGAAAAATGCAAAGAGGAAATAAGAACTAAAATGTGTAACAGATATTGGGAAATGGGAAGAAAATGTTTAAATAGGAAGGAGAACAAGGGAAGAGGGAGGAAGGAAGGAAAGGAAAGGACCAGAAAAAAAGTGAAAATAAAAGGAAAAAATGGAAACAAACCTTTTGCACACAGGGAGGGGAGGGAGCTCCAGGGAAGTGGAGATATGAAAAAAGAGGCAAGAGGTATCGTGTACACGTGCAAATTCCCTATGATGAGTGTAATTATGTATGACAAAAATGTATCAATAAATGTTTTGCTATTAAAAAATAAAATGGAGGCCGGGGACTTAGCTCAGTGGTCCTGCCACCTGCCTCAAAAGTGCAAGGTCCTGAGTTCGAACCCCAGTACTAAAAGTAAATAAATAAAATGGCATTTAAAAATTAATTCAGATGCAGAAAGAAGAAACATAAGTGGAAAAGTTAAATTTAGAATCACAGAGAGCTACTTAGTCAAGAGAAAGTAGTGGGATGTATTAGGTCCCCTAGAATTGTGGAATGGTGGTTTTATACCTAGTTCCTTATTCCTAAGCCCAACTCAAAGACAGCGAAACAAAAGGGGTTTTTTAAAAGAGGAAACCATCTAGTATAGGGAAATAATACAGAGATCACGAACTGCGAGGAACTTTTCTTGGCCTCTGGAGTAGCTGTCACTTTTTTTTTTAAAGCTTCGTCTCCGAAAGGTTTAGGGTCCCCCAGGGAACTAGCAGTAACAGGAATGATTTTTCTTATGAGTTCCTTGAATTGGCTCCCATCTTCTAAGAAAACCTGACACACTTTCATCTAATGAGCTTCTGCAGCCTGATGTAAGACCCCCAGGTCTGCTCCGTCAGGCTGCTCCTGCTCTCTCCCACCATCAAGGGCAGTGCTAAGCACTGACAGGTCCCGTCAGCCTGTCTACCAGCCGCATAGATCTCCAGAGGAGTGAAGGCCACAGGTGGCTTTTCTGAATTAGTTCACGGAGAGAAACCAAACGCTTCCACGGGTGAGGTACATGCAAGCTAATTCTTCATTTGGGAACAGTAAAAACAAAGATTAGTAGAAATCAAACCCACATATTTTTTGGGGGGTACTGGGCATCGAACTGGGGACCTTGCGCTTACGAGGCAGGTGCCAGAACCACTGAGCTAAATCCCGGACCCTCCACATTTAATCTAATTCTTTTACCTTTTTGCTGATTTTCCTTGCTAATGCTGTTAGCAGTTGTCGGAATGGATGAACTGATTTGATTTGTTTGTTTTTTTTGGTACCGGGGGTCAAACTCGGGACCTTGTGCTTTCGAGGCAGGCGACGGAATCACTGAGCTAAATCCCCGCCCCTTGGAAAACTTTTATACCACTGGAGGCCTTTAAAACTACTCATCAAGCTGGATGTGGTGGTCCATGCCTGTCATTCCAGCACTCCCAAGGCTGATGAGGCAGGAGGATCGCTTTGAGACCAGCCTGGGCTACACAGTGACTTCAAGGCCAGCCTGAACTACATAGCAAGATCCTATCTCAAAAAAGTGAAAAAATTTTTAAAAATCCATAAATAAAAATAAAACTACTCATCAGTCAGGAGTGGTGGGCTATGGATAGAATCCCAGCACTCAGGAGGCTAAGGCGGGAGGAGCAATACTTGAGGCCAACTATTTGAATTGGCCGTCCATTGTGTTCTACACAACCGCTCATCCTATACAGCCTCAGCGCCTGCCATACTAGGAGCACAGAGAAATAGTTCTATGAATTGGGGCACAGGCAACCGGAAAAATCTATGACAAGCTTACTGAGTGATTTTTGGTCTGGTTGATTTATTTTTGATAGTGAGGTACTGAGGTCCTCCACTATAACCATGTTGATATTTATGCGACCTTTTATGCTACGCCATGTCACGGTGGCACTGGCAGTGTTTGGAGAGCAGGGGGCAGGGGACTAGGCCAGAAGCTAAGGGACCAGGGTTCTTGTCTCAGTTCTACGCTACTGAATCCGAGATCGAGGGCAAACCACACCGCCTGGTTTTGAGCGCTGTTTCCCTACCCGTCCAGTGCTCGGATCAGGCTGGATGTCTGAGACTCCTCCAGCCCTAAGGACGGGCTTAAGAAACAGGAAGTGGAAGCTCTTTTCAACTTTCTTTTCATCAGAGAAGACAAGGAAGCCGGACACGCCTGCAGTACAGCCAAGTTTTTCACACGGCCCCAAGGCACTGTGTGACCTGAAAGAACACTCTTGACAAGCTGGCGCCAGGGGACTCGGGATCCCGGCCACCTCTGTAACGATCCTTTGCTCCTCACTGCCGGGTCTGGAGTTCCAAGGCCCGGAGCCCGGAGCGGAGAGCCGCGCAGGCGCCCTGAGCCCAAGCGCTGCGCAAGCTACAGAAGCTGCTGCGCGAAGTCCGCGGTTTCATAGATTTTTCGCAAACTGCTCGGCGACTTATCCTAGAGCCGTAACTTGGCCGAGGTGTTGCGGCGGGGTCCCGCCTGCGCCTGGAAGTCAACGCCGGGACGTCGGGGTCCCACGGGAACAGGGACCCCCTAGGCCTCCGGAAGGAGGGGACCGCGCTCCCCGCCAGCGACCCGCGCCCCAGCATGGTCCTCTCAGTCCTCAAGGCCAGGAAGGGAGCTCGGGCCTCCGACGCCCCGCCCACCGACCCCGCCGAAAGGGGGTCGAGGGGAGGAGCGGCGGGTCCGCCGTGTCTGCCTCGCCCTCCTCAGGACAGAAGCCCGAACTCAGGGACCCTCGGGGACTCACCCGGCGGCGGTCAGTTACAGCGGCGCAGCGACAAGGCAGGGGGCGGGGCGTGGAGGGGGGGTAGTTTCCAGCTGGCCCCGCCCATGGGGGGGGTCACAAGGCCCGGAAGCCCTGCCCCGCCGCACCGCGGGGACTGCTGGGACTTGTAGTGCGCGGTGATGGGCGGGGGTCGGCTGACCTGGGGGTTTCCTGATTGGAGCGCTGGCTCGGAGGAGGAGCGTCTTGACCCCCAGCGCGGGTGTTTGCGCTCTCTCGTTCCTCCTTTCTTTCTCTCACTTTCTTTCTTTTCCTCCTCCTTTTCCTTTTTTTTTGGGAAACAATGTCTTGCTATGTGGTTCAGGCTGGCCTTGAACTCACCACGATCCTCCTGCCTCGGCCTCCTGAGCTCCCGGATTACAGGCGTGCTTCCACTACACCCTGCTCCTTATCTTTCTTTATTTTTTCTCCTTCTTTTTTTCTTTTTTCCCAATATTTCTTTCAGTCCTGCCTGAGAGAAAGCTCCATACCTTTGAAAGGTCACGGAGACTTTTTTTTTTTTGGTACCGGGGATCGAACTCGGGTTCTTGGGCTTGCAAGGCAGGCGGCGAAACCACTGAGCTAAATCCCCGGCCCAACACTGAGACGTTTTTATGTCTCTCTGCTTCCACATAACCCTTCACAGGCATGTACCACCATATCCCACCTATTCTTCTTAACTATTTTAATCAATGTCAAAATGTGTGTTTTTATTTGAGTAGCACACATCTGTAATCCCCCGCACTCCGGGAGGCTGTGGTAGGAGGGTTGCCACAAGTTCGACACCAGCCTGGGCTACATAGTGAATTCAAGGCCAGGCTGGACTATTTGCTTCAAAAAAAATCCTCCCGCCCCAGCCTCCTGAGTGCTGGGATTACAGGCGTGCACCACCATGCCTGCCTAACTCTTCCATTTTAAACTCTGTCTTCTGGGTATTCTTGATACATTTCCCTTAATTTCACTCTCAGTAGCTGCGGATGTAGCTCAGCGGCGCCCCGGCTGCAATCCCTGCACTGCAAAAACAACACAGCTCTCTCTGGGCTGACAGAAACCTTGGGGTTTTATGGAAAAGGGCACCAAGGCCAGCATTGGGGCTCTGCTTAGCTGGCCAGAAGGCATCCTGGTCAAGCTGGGCTGGTTGATCTTCATGTCAGGGACAATCTGGGTCCCCTAAAATGATTGGTCCTGTTGAGGGGGAGGGGCTGGCCTCATCCCAGGGTGGTCCTCCAGGCGGTGCCTTCCCTGGAACCTGAGGTGACCGCAGGTTCAGGACAAGGACTGGAGACTTCTAGGCATTGCTCCAGGTGTGGGAACCATGGCATGTAGCTACATTATTGACTTTAAAAATGTGAGGTGGAGGTTGAGGCAGAAGGATTGCCACAAGTTCAAGGTCAGCCTGGGCTCCGTAGTGAATCCTGGGCTACATAGTAGGATCTTGTCTCAAAAAAAGAGTGGGGTATGCAAAATTTTTCCTTCTCAGCATCCTGAACTGATTCCCACTACCTACCCTCCACCCATCCCCCGGCACAGATACCAAAACTTTATTTATTATTATTATTATTTTTTGCAATACTAGGGATCAAACTCAATGTACTCTATCACTGAGCTACATACCCAGCCCTTTTAATTAATTAATTTATTTATTTATTTTGAAACAGGGTCTTGATAATTTACCCAGGTTAGACTTGAATTTGTGATTCTCCTGCCTCAGCCTCCCGAGTGCTGGGATTACAGATAGACTTGCACCACCACGCCTGGTTAGCCATGCCCATTTGACTGTTGTTAAACTAAGCCTTAGAAAGATAGTGTGGACAATCCAAGGTTACATAGGCAAAAACGTGCCTGAGCCCTTGACTTGAATCCGGATCCAACGCTCTTGCAGGTCGCCTCTGGTTTCTGCTGCTGGATATTTAGCGCTGCGGAAGATTGGAACCCGGGGCTAGACCTTCGACCGCACCTGCGCACATCGCCCGGACGGCGCAGGCCGAGCGAAAGACAGCGTCCCTCTGGTCTCTCGGGACAACCCGGGGCGACTCCCTCTCAGAGCGCTGGGAGGGTTAATTGGATCTGGGAGGGAGAGGGGCATGGCCGCCGTCGGCAGCGGCCAATGGACTGCCTAGGAGATCCTATATGCAAATATGAGGGCGGTGCCGACCCAAAGTTACAAGGAGCTCGGGTTGGGGAGCGGATGTCTGGCAGCCAATGGGAGCGCGGCTCCTGGCTCCTCCCAGGGGGCTGCAGGTGCGACTGTGGGCGATTCGGGCCGCTCAGCCCGGACGAGACCGGGGAGTAGGAGCCGCGGGTAAGAGCGCCCGGAGCCCGGCCCAGGCGTCCCCTTCTCTCCCCCGAGGCGCTCCACTCACCATTCCCGAGCTCTTCGATGTTTACCCCCCACATCCCGCTCCCCAGGCTTCCTAAATCCAGCGCCACCGGGGAACTGTCCCTTAGATACCAACGATCGCTGGTGTCAGCCCTTCCCGAGACTTTCCCCTGCCCGGATCGCCGTGGACAGATCCCCTTTCCGCTTCTTGACTGGAGAGGCTTCTTCTGCGTGATCTGAAGCTGAGGAAAAACGTATCGCTTACATTTGGCAACGAAAGGGGAAGGTTTCTTTATCTTTTTTTTTTTTTTTCGGAACCGGGGATCAAACTCGGGACCTTATGCTTGCGTGGCAGGCGGCGGCACCGCTGAGCTAAATCCCCGGCCCCGAAGGGGGAAAGTTTCTTAAGCACCGGTGTACCAAGCACCCCAGAAAGCTACTTAATATTTACACCAAACCTACCACTATTTTTCATTTTACAACACTGCGCTTGTTCTGACCCACACACCTCTTTAAGAGCAGTAGAAACATTAACTCAATCTTTAAAACAACCCTTCCCCCTCATTTTACTTAAGAAGAAACTGAGGCCCAGGGCTCGCATTACCTATGCTCACTAGCCTGGAAGTGGAGACTCCTAGAAAGTAGTGGAGCTCGGGTTTGGGTCCAGCCAGGTTTGGCTTTGTTAGGAATGCAAACTGCATCGTGGGGGAAATGGCCAGGTGGGACCCTGAGCCACCCAACCCTGCAGAATGCCTCAATTTCTAGCAGAGTAAAAGAGGGCTTCTGCATTGGCAATATCGGTGTGGAGCTGTGGCCTGTGGTTCTTGGCACTTTTAGTGACAAAGCCCTTGGGTGTCGGGTGGCCCGGCCCTCCCTTGCTGGTCTGTATTTTGCTGAAAGTGGAGGACGATGGGGCGTGGGAGACCAAAACAGGCATCTTCTTTTATCCTGCCTGGATCAGAGCTCGAAGTAGTTTCCTACATGGGAAAGCTTTTATCCTTCTGGTGGTTCTGGTGTGCAATCACAGAAAAGATCATGAGTGAGAGAGGAAATAATAACCTGGCCACTTGTGCCACTTTGATCCAGAAGGGCAGAGTTGAAAGCTAGATCCAGAGCTCTTACCTCCACATCTTTCTGTCCCCCCATTCATTTGACATTTTCCAAGAGCTGATCAGTGGAGACCTTTAAATGGTTGACTGGGGGCCAGGGATTTAGCTCAGTGGTTCCGCCACCTGCCTCGAAAGCTCAAGGACCAGAGTTCGATCCCCAGTACCAAAAAAAAAAAAAAGGTTGATTGATCCCAACAGGGTCTCACTGTGTAGCCCAGGCTGGCCTCAAGCTCCTGATCCTCCTGCCTCAGCCTTCTGAGTGCTGGGGTTTCAGGTGTGCACCACTAAGCTCAGCCTTATTAGAAGTCTTTGAGTAGGGAAATGAGGACCAAAAAGATGAAAGGGGGAGCTGGGTGTGATCGTGTACACCTGTAATCCTAGCACGAGGGAGGCTGAGGCAGGAGGATCGCTGTTGAGTTCAAGGCCAGCCTGGGGTATATAGTGAGACCCTGCCTCAAAAAAACAAAGAAAATGAAAGAAGGGTGTGTGGACGAAAAGCTATTATTTAGGGAAAGGGAGAAAGTCACAGGCCGACAGAACTGCATGTGCTCCTACAGACCAGGAGAAAAATCCAGGCTGTGAAGGGCAGGGGTGAAAGAACTTGGGTAACCCTAGAAACACGTTCCCTACGGTTCCTATCTCAGTCAACCACAGAGTATTCTTTCCTCTCCAGGACAACTGCATTCATTTAGTCTTGCGACAGAGGCTACTAGACATTGTCCCACCCTTGGCAGCCCCTGTGGGGGTGGGGGGAAGCAGCAGCACTCGGTCCTTCCGAAGTGGACGGAGACCCGCAGCACAGGCATCCCCCAGACAACCCACTATATTCGCCTGGAGCCAGCTCAGTGCTCACCGCCTCCCCCTGGTGGCAAAGCAGGGTATTTTCGTGCTGTATGACCGCCCATTTGGTGGACAGCCTCTGGTTGGAGGACCGCAAGATCCAACCCGCCCTGAAGAGGAAGAATCAGCAGTGTTCCTTCACTGTCTTAGAGATCCCATCTGGAAAGGTGAACTGAGCGTTTTTTTCTCTCGTTAAGAAAAACTATTGTGTTTGCTTCTTACATTGGTCTCCGCAACTCTTAGTTCTCCTTTTCAAACTCTCCAAATTACTTACTTAGTTCACAGGGCATGCCTGCCTGCCTGGCCTAATGGGAGAAGGAGGCTGCTCTAATGACTTGCTCTCTACTCCCACCCAGACCAGGGGCAGGGTGAGTCGTGGGGGTTCAGAACCTCCCCTAAAAATTAAACAGGTCAAGCCAGGTGTGGGAATCCCAGCACTCGGGACTCTGAGGGAGGAGGATCTCTGTGAGTTCAAAGACAGCTTGGGTTCTCTAGTGAGTTCAAGACCAGCCTGGACTACATAGCGAGACTTTGCCTCAACAGAACAAAACAATCAAAACAAAAAGTAAACAGGTTGAAGCCGGGCATGGTGACACAAGCCTGTAATCCCAGCACTTGTGAGGCTGAGGCAGGAGGATCTCTGTGAGTTCAAGGCCAGCCTGGGCTAAATATGAGTTCAAGGCCAGCCTGAACTATATAGCAAGACCTTTTCTCAAAATAAATGAATAAATGGATGGATAGGAAAAAAAAGTGAACAGGTTGAACTAGGTGATCTTCAAAGTCTCTCCCAGCTCTAACAGGAATTGCATAAGACCTGAGACAGTATTCTATATATTTTTTTTTTTTTTTTTTTTTTTGGTGCCGGGGATCAAACTCGGGTCCTTGCACTTGTGCAGCAGGCAGCGAAACCACTGAGCTAAATCCCCAGCCCACGCGACAGTATTCTAATTTCACCCCTTATGAACCCCTGGTATGCTGTGGATATTCATTAAAGGGAGGAGAAAAAAGAGTGAAAATAAATGCAATGTGGTAACAGTACAGTTGGCCTTGTTTATGGAAGTCCAGGCGATCCAAGCCCCTGGTTGGGAGTAGGAACTGCGAAGCAGTTGGCGTTGAGGAAAGTGGTGTGGGACTCACTGATTCTTAGGGGCCCACAATCTCCAGGCCCGCTCCAAGCCCAGGGGTGCCCTACAATGCCTGAGCTTCTCATCTGTAGAAGCAGAAAGACTGTCTCGAAGGGTATCTCAAGGGCGAGGGATTGTGTCTGTAACATGCTTCTGGATAGACTCTATGGCCTGGCAAGTAGGTCAGAAGTAGGAGCAAGTCTTGTAAGAGAATGAGACTGTTTTCACTGTATAGAAAGGACCCAAGGCTGATACTTAAAAATAAAATAGCACAGCCAGGCTTGGTGGCATATGTCTGTAATCCCAGCACTCAGGAGGCTGAAGCAGGAGGATCGCCTCCAGTTTGAGGTCAGCCTGGGCTACAGAGTGAGACTGTGTCTCCAAAAAGAAAAGAAAAGAAAAGAAATCTGGTTTTTTGATGCGAAATCTGCATTTTCTAGTTATTGGCAACTACTTCTATTGAACAACTATAGCAATAACAATGCACCTCCAAGAGCCAAGTGAACATTTCTATGAGTTGTGAGCTACCAGGAGATTCAGGCTCTGGGCCCCTGCAGGAAACCTTTGAAGGAGATATTTGCAGCCTTTGGAGAGAAGCCAGCAGGATGCGGCCTTGGGCATTAAACAGGGAGGAGTGGGTAGGGAGAGAGGAAGAAAGGAGACCAGGGACAAAGCAGACTTGGTCCTCCCAGGGACTGCTGCTGTCACTCGTGCCTGTGTCTGGGCCGCCATCCCCAGGGCCCTGGAATGCAGGACTGCAGCAAGCGGCCTTGGGGCCTCAGCCGCTTGGGGAAGCAGTTTGTCGCTTTCCCTCTCTTTCAGTTGCTCTCTCTGAGGGAGAGAGATCTGAGCACCCGGCCTGTTCTCCCCACCTGGGCAAGGACGGCTCAAAGGTCCCAGAGGACTCGCAGCTGCAAGGGTCAAGTGCGGCCAGTTCTCCGGGTTAACATTAACCTTTGGGTAAACGGCCGCACCTCCCCAGGGCTTGGCCAGGAGCCCCATTGGTTGTTCAGACCCGGGAGTGGAGCGGGCCGTTTACCCCAGAGGGAGCAGCTCAAGGTCAGGACTTTGAGTTCCTCGGTCTGTTCTCTCAGAGGTTGCCAAGAACAGGCCTGTGCCTTCTGGAAGACTGGTTCACCGTGACCCCGCCTGATCTGTCCGTGTTCTGAGTACAGCTCTATCCTTGTGCGTTGGCATCATCTTAGAGGGCTTGAGTTTAGTGGCAGCCCTGTTCTTCTTCTTCTTCTTCTTCTTCTTCTTCTTCTTCTTCTTCTTCTTCGAGAGAGAGAGAGAGAGAGAGAGAGAGAGAGAGAGAGAGAGAGAGAGAGAAAATCAGCCGGGCGCGGTGGCACACACCTGTAATCCCAGCACTCGGGAGGCTGAGGCAGGAGGATTGCTGAGAGTTTGAGGCCAGGGCTACATACTGAGTTCAAGTCCAGGTTCGACTACATAGTGAGACCCTGTCTCAAAAAACAACCCCCCTCAAAAAAAAGAGAGATGAAGACAGAGAAAACAAATGCGGATCCTTGGCCAGTGTATAATTCTGCCTCCCCTCCCTGGGAGATTGTGAACATTTGGTGAAAAGATGTATGTGAACATTCTTTTTGACTCCATAGTGAGTGCTTACCAGGAGATTATTCGCAGGTAGCTTTAATAGTTAGAGCCCTACCTTGGCAGCAAATTGGGAAAAGGCCCGAGGGTGGGGATGGGCATAGTAATCTTTTAAGACGTGGCCATAAGGTTAAACGGTTGTCCAGAATTAGCAAGTTTGAGTACAGAGGGGAGCGGATTCCCCAAGGACTCCAATAATTGCAGGTTGCTGATAGTAGTTAGTCCAAATTATTGCAATCCTCCTGGAAAACAATGCGATTGTTTTATGTACACCCTAGAAACTATAATTTTTATATTTATTAGCCCTATAATATGCTTTTCTTTTTTTTGGTACTGGGGGTCCAACTCGGGTCCTTGCACTTTCGGGGCAGACGGCCTGTAATATGTTTTTAAGAAAATAATTCCAGTTGGGGATTTAGCTCAGTGGTGCCACCGCCTGCCTCGCAAGCACAAGATCCTGAGTTCGATCCCCAGTACCAAAAAAAAGAGAGAAAGAAAAGAATTCCATCATGATGCTGAGGCAGGAGGATTCCCGAGAGTTCAAAGTCAGCCTGAATTACATAGTGAGACTCTGTCTTAAAAAACAAAGAAATAGGCCATATATATATATATATATATATATATATATATATATAATTTTTCTTTTTGTACCGGGGATTGAACTCATGACCTTGCACTTTCCAGTCAGGTGCAGTGCCATTGAGCTAAATCCCCGGCCCTTTATGTATTATTTTAAACTATTTTTTGTTTTATTTTGTTTTTTGAGACAGGATCTTGCTATGTAGGTGAGGCTGGCCTTGAACTTACTATGTAGCCCAGGCTGGCCTAGAACTCATAGTGATCCTCCTGCTTCAGCCTCCTAAGTGCAGGATCACAGGCATGTGCCACCACGCCCAGCTCATGAAAGTGTTATTTCAGAGTTATTTATTTGACATCAAAATCATATTTCCAACAGTACTTCAATGGTTGGTTAAATCCAAGCACATTCCCTCCGTGAAATTACACAGCCGTATAAAGCTAGCAACATGCAGGCTTTGCCACAACTCTATCAATGATATATTAAGTAGGCACAAAGTAGACACAGGGCTGGGGCTGTGGCTAAGAAGCCAGTCATTGCCTGGCATGTGGAAGACCATGGGTCTCAACCCCCCAGCACAGAAAGAAAAAATAGCAGACACCAAATTGATTGCAATTATGTAAAGGAAAATTATGCTTTGAAATTGGGAATAAGAGAGAATACAAATACTGGTCAAGATGCTGTGTTAGGGTAGGAAAGCTACCGGTGATCCCCCCATTTTAAAAAATTTATTTATTTGCTTGCAACAGTGGGAATTGAACCCTGGGCCTTTGCACTGAGCTACCTCCTCAGCCCTTTTTGTTTTGTTTTGTTTTTGAGACAGGGTCTCATTACATAGTTCAGGCTGAACGTTAACTCACTATGAAGCCCAGGCTGGCCTCGAATTCTGGGTGATCCTCCTGTCTCAGCCTCCTGGGATGACAGGTGTACACCACCACGCCTGACAACTAAGCATAATTCTAAGGAGTCATGAGGCAGGGACACTCAACTCCATTAAAAAAATTTTGATATCTGAAATGTCAAGCAAACATCAGAGAAGTCTCATGGGGGGGGTAGGATGAGAACTTTGCTGGACTTCCATGTATGTGTGTTATAATTTTGTCATTTTTAAAGTTATTCTTGGGTGTTTGTGTGTTGAGACAGGGTCTCACTGTGTAGCTCAGGCTGGCCTTGAACCTGTCGGGACCCTCCTGCCTCAGCCTCCTGAACGCTGGGATTACAGGCGTGCGCGACCACACCTAGCTGTTCTTGTTTTCACAGTGGGTGGTGGGGAGACAGAGACTTCTCTGAGCTTGGGTCCCTGAAGGTCTGCATCTGGCACTGACCTGATCCCTCTGGTTGCTCAGATGTAGCTCAGTCGCAGATTGCAGGCTGGCTGCGCTTGCTGGGACCATCTCCCTCTGCCCGGCAGGCCTGAGGCTCCGGCTTGCTCTGAGCTGTCCCCAGACACCCACCCGCGTTAATAAGAAGATTGTTTACCAGCCAGCGCCATGCATAGCATCTCAGCCTGCTACAGAAAACCCCAGGAGGCCAAAACCCAGAACAGGCTTGGCTGAGAAAGTCCCCAAGGCCACACTCAGTGGCACAAGGTGCAACCACTCCCAACCGATATTGCACCAACGGCGGAGGCGGGGGGCGGGGAGCATGTACCAAACGGCCGCCTGTCACCAGGACTGGAACCCGGGTTCACCGCTCCCTGAGCAAGGGAGGGGGTCCCCCTGCAGGTGGATCCCCGTAACTGCGGCTTCCTCCGCCCTCTCTCCAGGGAGGGCTGGGATTGCCCCAGAGGCTCGGCCCAGGCCAGGAAAATTCTCCAGTGCCTGACGTTGCAAGGTGAGGAAGGGGCTGCCTCCGAAGACAGGGAGGACGGCGCCATGGAAGATCTGAAAGAAATCATCACCCTGGCCTTCGTGAGGGAGAACTCACAGAAGGGGCTGCAGAGTGGCCAGCCACAAGGCAAGAAGAGGAAGAGGAAAAAGAGGTTAGGATTGAAAGGTGGGGAATGGGGTCCACGTGGGTTAGAACAGGCGGAGCCTGGGGGTGGGGCTTGGCTGATAACCAGAGGGAGAGGAGAAACTGGGTGTTTCTCAGAAACACACACTGGCACAGCCGCACTACTTTCTTCTCTTTTATTTGTTGGCTTTTTGTTTGTTTGAGACAGGGTCACCCTATGTAGTTCAGCCTGGCCTTGAACTCACAGTGACCCTCCTGCTTCAGTCTCGGAGTGCTGGAATCATAGGTGTGTACCACCACGCCCAGCCTAGAATGCCTTTTTTAAAATAAGTGTGGGAGCCAGGCATGGGGGACACTCCTGTAATCCCAGTACTTGGGAGGCTGAAGCAGTAGGATCAACATGAGTTTGAGACCAGTCTGGACTGCATAGTGAGTTCAAGGCCAACCTGAACTACAAAGTGAGGCTCTGTCTCAAACAAAACAAAACATAAGTGTAGGGGCTGAGATACAGCTCAGTGGTAGAGTTCTTGTCTAGCATGCACAAGGCCCTGGGTTTAATCCCTTCCTCTCAAAAAAAAAAAAAAAGTGCAGAGCGATTTCCTTGCATAAGAAAGTGCTTATTTGTCCCCGGAATTGGGTACCCTTTAAATAGAATGGAACCTTGCTGACTCGGGATTCAACTGCAGCTTGTGCGGTCCAGTTCTTGTTTAATATTTTGCCAAGTGGAGAGCATGTCTGCTTTCTAACACAGAGCTTCCTTTCCGGGCAGAAGGAGAGAGACAAGTATTCTGGCCAAAAGGATTTTTAATCCCCCCCCCCCCCCCCGCCACCCCAGGCCACTGGAGTAAAAGGACAGAGGCAATAGTCCTACTGCCATGCTTGGTTCCTGCGCCTCAGGCAGGGTGGCCATCTTCCATCTGAGTCGGGTGTCTGCCACTCTGTCCCCTGCTGGGTCTCCATCCTCAGCACTGGACAGGGGGCTTCTGGGAGCCAGTGTGTCTGTTGCTGTCGGGCTGCTGTCGCTTTTTCTCTCTTCCAGATGATTGGTGATCAATCTATCCAGCTGCCGGTATGAGAGCGGTGAGCACCTGCCTTCCGGTCCACTTGTGGTGTCTCCCAGGGATGGGAAGGGTTACTGCCGTGTATTCCTCTTCCTTAGTTCTCCTGTCTCCATGAGCTGCTTGATGTTGGGAATCTCATTCAAAAATCACGGGGTTTGCCCACAATGATGTGTACTTCAATTATCTGTAATTCCATTTTTGTTTGATTCTTGAGACAGGGTCTTGCTTTGTAGTTCAGGCTGGCCTTGAACTCTCGAGATCCTCCTGCCTCAGCCTCCCGAGGGCTGGGATTCCAGGTGTGCACTGCCACGCCTGGCCCAACCATGTGTGATTCTTATATGTAATTTGAGGGTCTGATTTTAGAATGCAAGTTACAGAACAGTGATCCATGAGCTGGGCCTGGCCTGCAGACTTACTTTGTACCATCAAGTACAGTGTTGCTGCTGTTCTAGTTCAGGTTCAAGCATCAGGCTCTTCCTTCCCGGGCCCTTGAAGGTGTTCGGGTTGGTGTCAGAGCCAGTGCCCAGCTGTTAACACTCACAGGGGCACGAGGAGAAGAATATCTCTGGGCTTTTGAAACACATTGTCTAATTTTTTGTTCCTGCCAGCTTACCTCCGTAATTGAGCTTGGCTCTGGCTGCTGTTAAGGATCAGTTTATATTCACTGAACATTCAGGGCTTAGTGTTTGGAGGAAAGCCAGCAGCCTGCTTTCTGGAAAAGGGAAGTCAGGCCACGTTAAACATTCACCTGAGACAATCTGCAGCAGTCACTGGGCGCCAGGTGTATTCTTTTTTCTTCTTTTGCTTTTTTGAGACAAAGTCTCGCTATGTAGGTCAGGCTGCCCTTGAACTCACCATGTGGCCCAGGATGGCCTTGAACGTGCAGAGATCCTCCTGGCTCAGCCTCCCGATTACTGGGATGACAGGCATGCGCCAGCATGCTCAGTGGGACCAGCTGTCTTCTTCAGCAGCTTCAAGTCCCCACGAACTTGGCAGTGTGCCTCATAAGACAGGGCAATAGGGCTCCCGGGCCCAAGGAGCTGGTTTTCTCGCCCAGCTACTGGGACCCCCACTTCCAGGCTAATGGGGCTTCCTTTCTCCAACCCCGCCGCAGTGCGCAGGGCCGCCCAGCAGTACGGCCTTCGAGAGGGCGGTGAAAATGACGATTGGACTCTGTACTGGACGGACTACTCCGTGTCTCTGGAGCGGGTGATGGAAATGAAGAGTTACCAGGTAAGGTCCTCAGGTTACGTGTGGCAGTGGCCCCTGGGCTCCCCGATTTTATCTCTGTCCCTTGAGCAATCCCAACCCCCAGCTGTTCATGGATTTCGGCTCCCTTCGCAGAAAATCAATCACTTCCCTGGGATGAGCGAAATCTGCCGCAAGGACCTGCTGGCCAGGAACATGAGCCGCATGCTGAAGATGTTCCCAAAAGACTTCCACTTCTTCCCGAGGACCTGGTGTCTTCCTGCCGAGTGGGTCCCCGGCTCCCCCACCCTGCCCAGACCCCTCTAAGGCCTCCCTGGCCACTTCCCCTTCCCCCAGCAGTCGCCAGCCTCCCTTCTGTGGAGGAAGAGAAGGGACCAAGAGTGTCCAAGGCCGAGAAAACAGGGCTCTGCCTATGCATAGGCGACAATCAGGGGCTGGGTGCCTTGGCTCCTGCACCCGGAGTTGGGACGGGGTTTGTTCTGACCCTGAAACCTGTTGGTTTTGAACTCATTCCAACCATTTACCTGTACAGTTCCTGAATTTTCAAGAACCCCGAGTTCCTCTGGTGGTAGTGAGCACCCTGGGTTGGAGCAGGACAGTTGTCCCCTGGCTTCTTTCCCTGCAGTGCCATGGGTGGCAGTCAGCCCTTCTTGAGTCTCATTTTTCCCCATTTCAAAACTGGACTTCTAGCCAGGCATGGTGGCACATGCCTGTGATCCCTGGACTTGGGAGGCTGAGGCAGGAGGATTGCCATGAGTTTAAGGACAGCCTGGACTACATAGTGAGACCCTGTCTTAAAAAAAAAAAGAAAGAAAGAAAGAGGAAGTATAGCAAGACAGAGACACAGAATCCATTAATGTGATGTCTTCATTGTTCCAAACATACTTTCTTTAAAGTTCACCCAAAGACATTTGCCCTCCTCTACTCGGCTGAGGTGGAGGTGTCCCAGGTGAAGCACGAAGTCCCGACAGGGGTGAGGGACCGACTGATCCAAGATGGCACTGCCTCTAGGGCTTGAGTCAGGTCCAGAGCTCCGGTCTGCGGCCCAGAAAGCCAGACTACCTGGGTCACAGCCAGCCTCGTGGGGCACGTGGTGTGGATCGTGCTTTGCTCCTGTGGTGTCACGCAACTAACCTCCGAAGCAAGAAGGGTTTCACAATGCGCAGGGACGGCGCGAGGCTTAGGGAGGTCCAGTCCTGGCGGAGGGTTACTCCGCTGGGCGGTAGTGTTTCCTGGCTCTGAATCCGGGTCCTGACTCCCTGCTGTCTCTCCCACTGCTGGGTGCGAAGCAATAGTCTTCCTCCCCTCGGTTCCCCGGCTAAAGGTCTGTCGTCTTCTCTCCCTGCCCCGCTAAGCTGGGGAGGCCTGCAGACCTACAGCAGGTCTCGAAAAAACAAGACGTACATTTGCAAGCCGGACTCGGGCTGCCAAGGGCGAGGGATATTCATCACCCGGACTGTGAGGGAAATCAAGCCCGGGGAGGATATGATCTGCCAGCTCTATATTTCAAAGGTACTTCCTCATTGCCATTATTTATTTATTGCCCACGTCTGCCTCGGGCTCAGGCCGCCCTGGGCGTAATGGGAAGCCTGGCTATGGAGGGCGGAGGGGATGCAGCCTATCTTCCACCGGACCGAGCCTGGCGGCCAGGGCTGCTGTCTCCGGCCTGGGCCCGCCAGGGTGTCTGTCACCCTTGCATTCTGGTCCTCTGGCCTGGCCTCAGCAGGCCGGCCCCTTTGCTGGTACAGAGGAAAGCTGGGTGACACCTTGGTGAGTGGAGGCCCCACCTTTGGGAGAGGAAGCCAGCCTGGAAACCAGCTTCCTTCCCTTCCTGGGTCAGAGGTCACAGTAGCAGTACAGCCCGCTGCAGGGAGGGAGGGAACTTTCCAGAACCTTCTGGAGGAGAAGGAAGCATTGGGCTCCCTGGGACACACGGCTGGGAGAGCATTACAGGGAGAACTGCGGCAGAACCACGCCCCTAAGGTGGCCCTAGAGGACAGCCATGTGAACTTTGCATAGAAGGACTTTTAATGTCACTTTGTTTCATGGCCAAGATGTCTCATGGAGGTGGTGACTTGTGCCATTCCGTAGATCAGGAGGCTCGGTGTGGCTCGGTGACCTCCCCAAGGCCACACCTCCAGTCACAAAGCCCAGGTCTCCTTGTCTGGCTCCCCAATGCTGGCAATGTTAGAGCAAGTAGTTTTCACTTCTGGAAACAGACGGGACTAGCAGCTGTCACCTGTGACCGCTCCTCTGACTCTGTGTGACTTCTCTCCCCGCAGCCCTTTATCATTGATGGGTTCAAGTTTGACCTACGGATTTATGTGCTGGTGACATCCTGTGACCCTCTCAGGATTTTTGTGTACAATGAAGGACTAGCCCGCTTTGCCACCACCTCCTACTCCCAACCCTGTGCAGACAACCTGGTGAGCGGAGGGGACACAGCACCTTCCCCGCCCTGTAGCCTGTTACAAATCCCGACCAAATCCACATCCTCAAGGTGTCCTTGGTTTGGCTGTCATTTGTTGAGCACTTACTACAGGCCAGGGTCCATATGTCCTTTCTTTTTTTTTTTTGAGACAAGATCCTGCTATGTAGCCCAGGCTGGCCTTGAACTCTCAGCAAACCTCCTGCCTCAGCCTCCCAAGTGCTGGGATGGCATGGATGCTCCACCATGGCTGGCTGTTTTGCCAGCTTAAGCACATCCTAAGATTTCCCGTTCTTTGTCATCCCTTTAAGCATGGGGAGCCGTGGGAGGGCATGGAGAGGACCCCACAGTCTCGTGTCTCTTCCCCCAGGATGATATCTGCATGCACCTGACTAATTATTCCATTAATAAGCACAGTTCAAACTTTATTCAAGATGCTCACTCGGGCAGCAAGAGGTAAGGGAGTGGCTTTGCTCATTTCTCCCATGCCCTGTGCAGGTTGTACCAAAGCCCTGCCCATCCCCGCGGGTCCCTGGGTTTCCATCTCGGGTCACGTGGTCTCTGAAAAGATTTCCTCGCGCCTCAACCCAGGCCGGACTCCTGGGCTCGGCCATCCGGGCTGTTAATCATTATAGCAGGCCACATCGTAAACCTGGAGGCCGGGAGGAGAGAGGAGCACTGCGGTTTCCCCAGCAGAGTACACACGTGGTCCAAAACATGCCCTTGTTCCTGGTGCCCCCCTGACATTGCCAAACCAACACATGTTTATTGATCGCTCTTCTGCACGTGAGAAGGACTCACCAGGCCCTGCTGGCTCCCTGGCTTTAGTTCCTGGGGGGGGGGGGTGTATGCTACATTAGAGATTCTCAACTGATGTGTTACATAACTCATGGCTAGCCAGCCCCAATAGTCCCCAGAAAGGGGGAAAAGAGGAATTCATGAGAGTCTCCTCATAGGCAGCTTTTCCATTCCTGTTACTGTCTGATCAGCTCTCTTGGACTTTTTGGTTTTTTGTTTTGCTTTGTTTGAGACAGGACTTCACTATTTTGCCCTTGAACTTTTGGGGATCCTCCTGCCTCAGCCTCCCAAGTGCTGAGATTACAGACATGGGCCACCCTGCTTTACTTGTTGTTAAAATTTTCACCCAACACTCTGTAGGTGGATAGCTGCAGGGCTGATGCCAGGGTCATGTTACAGATGAGGGAACTGAGTCCCTTAGAGGTCACACAGCTTGAATGCCAGGGTGGGCGGAGAAGCCAGGGTTGTCACCCTCTGGGGCTCACGCTCTTCCATGCACCAGGCCATCTGTTTGGGGACAGCGCCCCAGAGGCGAGTGGCATTTCAGCACCCAGAAGATCACTAGGTTCGGCCTGCATGGTGGGGGGTGCGCATGGCAGGGTGCGGGGGTCTCCCCCTTTCTTTCTCCCCATCACCTGAGACTTGCTGCCTGTGCCGAGGGTCACCCTTGCCCCCCGAGTTGGCAGCGGAGGCCAGCGGCACCCAAGTCAGTCCCCAAACCACTGTGGTCAGAGCGCTGCCTCGCAAACCCGCAGCTCTGGGGCCCACGCCGGGCACTGTTGTCTTCACGTGCCCAGTGCAGGGCTGGCTGACCCCAGGGCATTGCGGACCTGCACAACTGAGCATATTCCCTGTGCTGGGCCCTGAGTCACCGGGAAAAGGAAGCATCACCTCTCATCTATTGAAGTCAGGGAAGAATATAATCTACCTTCGGAAAGCTTATTTCTCTGTTAGGCAAATTAAAATGCTTTGGTTTTCCACTCGAAGCGTTGACTTCAAGTGACCTGGAAAATCCACTCGTGTGCAGCACTCCCTCTGGGACGTGGCAGGTGGAGGCGCTGGGTTCTGTGTGAGTGGCCTTTGCGTGTGTGTCCTTAGATGCATGGTTTTTCCTTGTCACTGCCCCTCAGGGAGCTGACTGTGGCCTGCACCCAGAGGCCTCCTCGGGGGCCTCCCTGAGTGGTAGACACCCTGTCCTCGCCTCCCTGATCGGGTGGGTGTCCTGCCATCCCCACCTGCCCGGGACAGCCGGTTTCCTGCAACGTGGAGCTTTCCATTCTAAACACGGGACACCTTGACCCTTGCCCTGTGGAAATTCCCTGGGCCCTGTGTTCTTTACGGGCAGCCCTAAACAAACAAGATTTCTAGATCTGCAGTGTCTCTAGAGTCCCTCACAGGGCTGTGGTTGGGACCAAGGTGTCACTGTCCTTAAGAGGCTCCCCGGGCTGGGTGTGGTGACAAAGGGCCTGTAATCTAGCACTCTGGGAGGCTGAGGCAGGAGGATCACAAATTCAAGTTCAGCCTGGGCAGTTTAGTGGCTTAGTGAGACCTTGTCTCAAAATAAAAAATAAATAAACATGGCTCAGTGTGAAGGCCCTGGGTTCAATCCCCACTGCTGAAAAAAGAAAAAAAGGCTACTCATTGCCCCAGCCCCAGAGCCTGGTCGTCTGCCGAAGGTTCAGGTGTCCCTGCCCTGGGCCTGTGCCTCCTGCAGGAAGCTCTCAGCCTTCAACGTCTACATGGAGAGCCACGGCTATGACGTGCCAAAGATCTGGAGGGGCATCGACGACCTCATCACCAAGACGCTCATCACCGCCCACCCGGTCATCAAGCACAACTACCAGACCTGCTTCCCCAGCCACACGCTCAACAGTGCCTGCTTCGAGATCCTGGGCTTCGACGTCCTGCTGGACTCCAAGCTCAAGCCCTGGCTGCTGGAGGTGGGGAGCCACGAGGGGAGAAGCTGATTCCGTCCCAGCTCCGGGTCCCCTCCCCCTGTCCTGGCTCCCTGGGTGACGCTGGCAGCTGCTTCCCCACCACCTCCTCCCAGGGTGCTTGTGTCAAGGGCCGGGTGTCACCGGGAGCTGGAGTGGCCACCAGAGGGGGGTAGATGGCTGGGAATTGGACAGTCCCGTCTTCCCGAGGCCCAGCCCGACCTGGCTCAGCCACAGAGGGGTTCCAGCGTCAGCTTTGCCTCTGGTGACAGCACCTGCTCCCTCCTGGAAGGGGACCTGGGTCCTCCAAGCTGGGTCCCTGTGCTGAGGGTCACACGGGGGCTGCCTCACCTGGCTCTCAGGGACCCGGACTATGCAGTTCCAGGCACTCAGAGTGCTGGACATGGAGCCATTCAGCGTTTCCTGGGGGAGAGGAGGTTTCTGAGAGGCTGCCCTCGTTCCTGGTTGGACCCACAGGAGGCACCCTGGGAGCAAGGTGCGCTGGGGCAGTCACAGTGCCAGATCAGTCCCAATGCCAGAGTCACACTTTATTTGTGGGGTTTTTTTTCCATGTTTCTTTTTTGATACCAGGAATCGAACCCAGGGCCTGGAGCTCACCAGGCAGGCACTGCACCACTGAGCTACATCCCTGGCCCATTCTTTGTGTATTTTTTAGAGACAGGGTCTTGCTATACAGTTCAGGCTGGCTTTGAACTCACTATGTAGCCCAGGCTGGCCTCAAACACACAGTGATTCTCCTGCCTCAGCCTCCTGAGTGCTGGAATGAGAGCCATGCGCCACTACCACCCACCCTAGGGTCTGGCGGTGATGTGGTGGCCCCTACCACTGCCTTTTCTCTGCACATTGCTGTCCCCAGCTGCCACCTTGTCCTTGCAGGTCAACCACTCTCCGAGCTTCTCCACTGACACCCGGTTGGATGAGGAGGTGAAGGACAGGCTGCTGTATGACGCCCTGGTTCTCATCAACTTGGGGAGCTGTGACAAAAGGAAAGTCCTGGAGGAGGAGAGACAGCGGGGCAGGTTCCTGCAGCAGTGCCCTTCTCGGGAGGTCAGGTACAGCGGCGCCCCGCCCTCGGCCCCCCACCGACCTGGGGACCTCCTCCTCTGACTCACAGTAGCCACTCGATGGCCCATCAGTTAGGTGGCCTTCAGTCACTTCCTGAGCCTCTGTGGTCTCTTTGTCAGATGGAGCTTGTGCTGCCCCAGGTTGCTGGGGGAAAAAAATGAGATCATTACAGAGAACCTTAGCACCAGGCCCAGCATCACAATTTGTAAGAGGCTATCAAAGAATTTTGCCTGGGGTGAAAGGATGTACCTCAGCGGTAGAGTACTTGCCTAGTAAGTGTGAGGCCCTGTGTTGGATCTCCAGCACTGCTAAAACAATATAAAAGAGCTCGGCATGATAGCATGATAACAATATAAAAGATAGCTCTGCATGCCTGTCATCCCAGCACTTGGGAGGCTGAGGCAGGAGGATCACCATGAATTCGAGGTCAGCCTGGGCTACATACATAGTGAGTTCAAGGTCAGCCTTTTTCAAAAAAGAAAGAAAGAAAATAAAGAAATAAATAAACGATCTTACCTGGGGTTGGAGAGGGAGGCTCATTTCTATTATTTATTTATTTATTTATTTATTTATTTATTTATTTTTGGTGCTGGGGATCGAACCTGGGACCTTGCACTTGAGAGGCAGGCAGTGGAACCACTGAGCTAAATCCCCGGCCCCTATTTTTTATTTTTTATGGTACTGGGGATCGAATGCAGGACTTTGCTTCTGTGAGGCAGGCACTGCACCACTGAGCTAAATCCCCTGCCCAGGAAGGCTCATTTTTAACAAACAGTAATCCTATTTGGAAAGTGAGTTTATAGTTGCAGGATGTCGCAGTTTGAATAGTTTTATTATGAATATGCCTTTGTCCCTTGAAGTAGAAGATTAAATTACAGACCTATGACTACACATAATGGATTTGAATTGATTAAATTATGAGAAGATGTAGAAATCACCAATATAAAAAGTACAAAATTCAACCAACCCCCTTTTTCTGGAGATAGGGTCTCTGTGTAGCCCAGGCTGGCCTCAAACTCAGGGTGATCCTCCTGCCTCAGGCTCCCAAGTGCTGGGATTAAAGGTGTGTGCCACCATGCCTGGCTATCTTCTATTTTTTACTAAAAGGAAAGATCTGTCAGTCCTATGCCATGCTACGGAGCTGGCAGGAGGATCTCCCTGCTTCCTTTGTGCAGCCTTCACCTTATAACTTGGGTCTTGATTCCATAGAGAGACCCTAGCACCAGAGGCTTGAGTCTGGTCCAGGAAGTGCCCTTGGTGCTTTCAGACCAAGTCCTGGGCCCTCCTTTGGAGCAGAGCCGGCCTAATGCCTTGGGACTGAGCTTCTGCACTGAGGTGATCGGTAGCACTCCCGTTCCCCCGGCACTGGCATGGGCACTGCCTTCCGTGGAAAGGGGCAGGGGAGGTAGAATGAGTGTTGTACCGTGCTGCTCCTGAAGCCAAGAACAAGACTCTGGAAGGGGTCCTGTCTTAGTCACTTTCGGGTCTCTGAGACATACGTGACATCCACAGCATCAAGGAGGGAGGTTTATTTTGCCTTACAGTCTGTAGAGGTTTCTGTCCCTAGTTAGCTGCACAAGGCAGAAGGATATTGTGGAAGGGCCTGGTGGAGGACAGCTGCTCAACTCATGGTGCACAGGAAGCAGAGTTGGAGGGAGAGAAACCTTCCAGGCCCCACACCCTGGACCGCCACTTCTGACCAGGCCCCGCCCCTTGACCAGAGCCCACTGCAAGCTCCCTTGCTCATCCCAGTCCTGCACCCCAGCTGAGCTTCTGGACTGTGATTCCAGGCCGCCCTCCCCTGTGCTGCAACTCCAACTCCCAGCGGAGGGCAGAGGCTGCACTGTGCTGAGCACCAGCCACTAAGCCGAGGGCCTTGGGGACATCCTGTCCTTGTCACCACTTGGCCCTGGACATCTCAGTGGCTCTTGGTGTCCCTGCTGGAGAAGGCCCCATCCCGCCTCCCTACCTGACCTCCGCCTCCCCAGGGAGCTGTGAGGAAGAATGACATCATCGCGGCTCATAAAAGCTCAGAAGCCCTCCAATTTAGAAACACAAGCTGTGGTTCTCCAGAGAAGGGTAATGAGGGCAGTGAGCAGGAGGCAGCGACAGTGTGCCTGGTCCGACCAGGCCCTGGGGGTTTCCTCGGAAAGGGAGAGACTTTGGAAAACTCAGAAAGACTTGTAACCAGCTCTGAGCACACTGTGACACGGCTGTCCCCTGGGGGCCATGACCTCTCAAGGAAACATTCTGGCTTTGATTCTAGGTGACATCCAAGCTTGGACGCGTCCACTTCCAAGAAAACGTTAACGGCAGCCCTGTGTCTTCCTCCCCAACAGGATGGAGGAAGCCAGAGGTTTCCAGGCTGCGCGGATACAGAAAACCGAGAAATACGAGAAGGAAAACTGTGGCGGGTTCCGGCTGATTTATCCCACCCGGAATCTGGAGAAGTATGAGAAGTTTTTCCAGGATAACAGCTCGCTCTTCCAGAATACGGCTGCCTCCAGAGCTCGGGAGGTGTGCGCCCGGTAGGAAGGCTCCTGGGCACGGTGGCTGGTGTGCTGGGGTGGCAGGGAGAGTGTCTGACCCTGGTCCCGGGTTTGCTGAGTGGGAACCCACCCCCGAGACAGATGCCCCAACCCACAGGCTAGGATGCGCCAGGGCTGCTGTGTGGATTCATGCAGGTGTGAAATCTAGGAGCTGGAAGGGAATCGCCATTGAGCTTGGCCCCCAGTAATCACCTCACTTTACAGAGTGGGGTGCAAGACAGACAAGAGTTCACATAGCAAGAGCAGGACAGGAGAGGGCCTAGAACCGCCCCGTCTCCTGACGTTGCTGTATTTATACCACCTTTTGTCCACTCCCTGGGCTGCTAGCCTGAGAGCTCAGCATATGAAATGGTCCAAGCCTGGCGTGGTGACGCACGCCTGCAGTCCCAGCACTCGGGAGGCTGAAGCAGGAGGATTGCTGAGTTCAAGGCCAGCCTGGGCTACATAGTGAGTTCAAGGCCAGCTCGAACTACATAGTGAGACCCTGACTCAAAAAACAAAGCAAAGGGCCAGGGATGTAGCTCAGTGGCAGCGCACCTGCCTCGCGCGCATGAGGTCCTGAGTTCAGTCCCCGGTACCAGAAACAAAACAAAACGAAATGAAAATAGAAGTGGTCCAACATGGGAGCCCCTAGCCTTGACCTCCTACCCAGATCCTCTTCCCAGGAGATGCTGTGGGAAGAGGGGAGCAGGCGAGGGTGTGGGCCACTTTCCGGCACGGTTGGAGGGCGCTCTTTGGTTCCCACCTGCGCTCTGCCCTGCAGACCCAGGCGGTGGACCCTCCATCGTTCAGCTCATCCTGCCCGCCCCGCCGCAGTCCATCCCTGACCCCAACTCCTTGTCCTTCTGTGGGCAGGCAGCTGATCCAGGAGCTGAAACAGCAGCAGCAGAAAAAGTCCTTCCAGAGGAGGGAGAAGAAGGCAGAGCTTCAGGGGGAGGCGGCAGACAAGCACACTAGGCCAGAGGGATCCAGGCCCTGGCCACAGAAGCAGCTGCAGAAATGCAAGATAGCGGCCCACAGCCCCAGACAAGTAAACCCCAAGGGCAGGGGTGGGCGCGCAGCCGGCACCCTGCCCCGGCTGGCACCCCTCCGCAGGGGCTGCTGTGGACACCCCTGCTCCGAGCCCAGATGCGCTGACCGCCAAGGCCTGGCCCACAGGAGGGGACGAGAGGACCCTGTCCCCGCACACAGCAGACTGCTCACTGGGTCCGTCCTGTCTGCCCGGGTGGCCCTCCTGGCTGCAGGCAGCTCTCCAGGACAAACCACCTAAGTCTTTGGTGTTTATTTTTGGTTTTTTTCAGACACTGTATCGGACCCAGGGCCTTTGCACTGAGCTCCATCCCTAGCCCCTTCTTTTTTTATTGTGGGGCGGGGTCTTGCTAAGTTACTACATTGCACAGGCAAGGCTCAACTTGCAATCATCCTGCCCCAGCCTCTGGAGTGCTGGAGGACGGGCATGTGCCACTGTGGCCTGCTGGGTTTTTTTTTTTTACTTTGTTAGGGTCACAGATCCTTTGAGAATCTGATACAAGTTATGAATCTGTTGCGCTAATGTACACAGTGAACCATTTTTACACTGCAGTTTCAAGGGGCTGAAAGCCCCTGGAAACCATCCATGAACTCTAAGGGGCCCCAGACTCTAGGCTGAGAGCCCAGAGCAGAGACCTTGTCCCCAGTGCTTGCTTCTCCCTGTCCCCTGGCACCTCCCCTCAGGTGCAGAGGAACCTGGAGGTACAGGGCCAGATCCCCACGGCCATGTCGGTTCCCTCCTTCCCAGTACTTCCGGCCGCTGGCATTGGTGTCCTGTGCACGTAGCTTGCTCTTGGGTGTCAGAGACAGAAAGAGACGTGAAAGGGACAGTGGCTTCGGCCCAGAGGGCCCCAAGGAGGAAGAGGAGGCTGGGCCGGGGCCCCGAGAGCCCACAACCGCCAGGCCCTGCAGCTCCAAGCTGGACCTGAGGAGGCCTGGCCGCAGTGGCTTTGGGCTGCAGCGCTGTGATCCTGATGCCAGCGTCGAGGAGGTCACAGTGGCCCCTGCCACTAACGCGGTCACCAGCTCTGTGGTGAGTGAGCCGGGCTCTGGGAGTGGGTGGCACGGGTCCTGCTTTCTGGTCCTTCTCTACCTCTGACATACGCTGGGCCTCAGTCCCCCCACTTGGGAAGCTGCAGAATGGCATTCCTGCCAGGGGGATGGGCCTGGGGTGGCTTTAGGGGCCACCGTGCCCCCCTTCTTGGCCAGGGTGCCATGCGTGTGGTTTCCCTGGGGCTGTGGCTATACGCCTGCTGGCTCAAAGGGGCCGGAAGCCATGGTGCCCACGGCACCCTTGCCTGCTTCTTGCTGGATTGTAGTGGTTGCCTCGATCTGTGGCACCGTGATTCTCTGCCGCTGCTGCTGCGTGGTCTTTTCCCTCTCTCTCTCTCTCTCTCCATGGTCCTCTTTTTGTCTCTTTTTCGAGACAGAGTCTTGCTATGCACTTCAGGCTGGCCTTGAACTCACTGTGTAGCCCAAGCTGCCCTTGAACTTGCAGAGATCCTCCTGCCTCAGCCTCTCGAGTGCTGGGATGACAGGGGTGCACCACCACACACAGTTCTCCGAGGGTTTCTCACAGTGACAGCTGTCACTGGATTTAGGGCTCACCCTAATCCAGTATAGCATCACTTACTTGACTAATTATATCAAATATTTGATATTTTCTATTCTGTACTATTCAATTTTACTTTTTGAGACAGGGTCACACTAGATATGCAGTCCAGGCTGGCCTTGAGCTTGCTGTGTACCCCAGCCTGGCCTGGATGTCAAGATCCTTTGGCCTCAGCCTCCTGAGTGCTAGAATTAATAGGGATGTGCTACTACAGCCAGTTCTATTCTATTCTTTAAAAGATTATATAATAGGAGTTACAATTCACTAAATTAATTTCATGACCGTGAATAGGTTTACAGGCCATAGTTTGGAAACCCCTTTTAAGAGACTGTGCCTCAGAGCTCTGTGACTTTGAACTTGGCAGTGATTTCTTAGAAACCATAACAAAAGCACAAGCAGCAAAAACAATATTAGGCAAAAGAGACTACATCCAACTTAAGATTTCTGCACAGCAAAGGCAACAATCAACAGAGTGAAAAGGCAGCTTGCCGAATGGGAGAAAATATTTGCAGGCCGCATGTCTGATAAGAAGTTTGTCTTAGGCTGTTTGCGTTGCTAGAACAAAACGCCTTAGGCTTGGGAGCTTATAAACCACAGAAATTTCTTTCTTAGAGCTCTGGGACCTGGAAAGTCCATGTTCAAAGTGCTGGTGGATTTGACTTTTTCACAGGCCTGTTCATTGTGTCCTTGTGTGGTCAAAAGCTTAAGTTAACACTCTCAGCCTCTCTTACAAGGCCATTTCCCAAAGCTCTTAATATCATTGCTTCTCGGGTGAGGACTTCAACATCTGAATTTTGGGGGCGCACAGATTTTCAGACCATAGCAGAGTTAATACCCAGAAGAAAGGTGGGATTGGTGGCGCATACCTATAAACCCATTTGGGAGGCTGAGGCAGGAGGATCACTAAGAGTTTGAGGCCAGCCTGAGCTACACCATGAGACTCTCAGAAAAAAAGGGGGGGAGGGGAGAAATTTCCAAAATAAATCAGCCAAAAAACCCCTCAGTTAACATAGGGGCAGCAGCTGGGGTTTAGCTCAGGGACAGAGTGCTTGCCTAGCATGAATAAGACCTGGTTGCACGCTTCAGCACTACATAAAAAAGTGTGTGTAGCTGGGGATTTGGTTCAGTGGTGCCGCACCTGCCTAGCAAATACGAGGTCCTGAGTTCCATCCCAGGCGCCCCCCAAAAAACCTCAGAAACAGAAAACAAGGTGTGTGAAAGGGGGGACAGAGGACTTGAATAAATATTTCACTAATGAAGATATGCCAGCTGGACAAGGTAGTACCTGCCTATAATCCCAGTGCTTTGGGAGGGTGAAGCAGGAGGATTGCAAGTTCAGGTCCCACCTGAGCAATTTAAACAAACTTTGGTTTCAAAAAATTAAAAAAGGAAAAAAAAATTTTTTAAAGGGCTGGGATGTAGTTTAGTGGTAGAACAGAACACCCTTGGATTTGATCCCTGGCGTGCACACACACACAAGCAAAAAGACAACAAACATATGAAAATATATTCAGCATCATGCTAGGCATTGTGATGCATGCCTGTAATCCCAGCACTCAGGAGGCTGAGGCAGGAGGATCACCGTGAATTTGAGGCCAGCCTGAACTGCATAGGGAAACCCTGTCTCAAAAAACAAAAAACAAACAAAAATTCAACATTACTAATTATTAGAGAAATGCAAATCAAAACCCCAAGATACTACATGTGTCTGTTAGGATGACCACTATTTTTTTTTTTTGGTACTGGGGATTGAACTTGGGTCCTTGCACTTGTGCAGCAGGCGGTGAAACCACTGAGCTAAATCCCTGGCCCCATGGATGACCACTATTTGAAAAGAGGTGGTTAGGGCTGCTGCTCGGTGGCGTGTGCTTAGCACATGCGAGGCCCTGGCCTCAGTGTTCAGCATCGGGAAAAAAGAGCGAATGCTTATCTTAGTGAGTGTTCCATGTGCACTTGGGAAGAGCATCTCTTGTCATTGCTGAGCATTTAAATGTCTCTCTTCAGTTAGACATGTGGGTAATGCTTTCTTATTTGGCACAACAGCCTTTAATTGGAGTGTTTACTCCACTGTCATTAAATGTCATTAATAGGATTGAGTTTAAGGCAGGTGTTTTATTAGTAGTTTTCTATTCATCTCATATTTTTGCTTTTTTCCTCTGCATTTCTCCTTTTCTGCCATTTTTGAGGTTAAATTGAAAACTGAATATTTGGGCCAGGAGTGGCAGTGCACACCTGTAATCCCAATACTCGGGAGGCTGAGGCAGGAGGATCACCGTGAGTTCAATGCCAACCTGGGCTATGAAGTGACTTCAAGGCCAGCCTGAACTACATAGGGAGACCCCCATCTCAAAAGAAAACCCCTAAAAGAAAATGAACATTGGTTAGTTTTAACTCATCACTTACCTTTTCAGTTGTAGTATTTTTCAGTGCTAGGGATTGAACCCAGTGCTTCACACATGCGAAGCAACCACTTTATTACTGAGCAACATCCCCAGCTCCATAAGCTTTCCTTTAAACAGTCACAAGATTTTTAAAAATTAAGAAAAAGATGTGTTGTTTTTTTTGGTACCGGGGATCAAACTCAGGTCCTTCCGCTTGCAAGGCAGGCAGTGGAACCACTGGGCTAAATCCCCAGCTCAAAGATGTAAGTTTTAAATTACTTTTGTTTGAAAATCTCCCTTTGCTAGTTGTTGCAGTGTGCATGTATCTGCTGGTGATAAATTTTCTGTTTATCTTAAAATATCTCTGTTTCACCTTCTTTTCTCTCTCTCTCTCTCTCTCTCTCTCTCTCTCTCTCTCTCTCTCTCTCCCTCTCTCTCTCTTTTTGAGACAAGGTCTCACTGTGTAGTCCAGGCTGGCCTCGAACTCATGACCATCCTCCTGCCTCAAACTCCCAAGTGCTGAGATCACAGGCGTGTACCGCCATACCTGGCTACTTCTGGTCTTTTAAAAATGAGAAGCCAACTGTATTCAAAACATCATCCTCTGTATAAAATATTTCATTTTTCTCTTGCTTATCTCTTTATCTTTGTGTTTGAATAATTTGACAAAGATGTATTTGGATGTGGTTTTATTTGTGTTTATCCTGTTTGAGTTTCTTGAGCTCGGTGAAATTTATGGCCATTATTCAAAACTTTTCCCTGCCTCATTTTGTGTTTCTTCTCCTGGGACTTTTAAGAACATGTGTATTAAATCACATAGTATTATGTCATAGATGTCTTAGGTTCTATTCATCTTTCTTCAATCTTGTTCCTCTTTTGTTTTTTGAGTCAGATAATCTTTGTTGTTCTGTCTTCAAACTCACCAACTCTTTTGTCTGCTATTAAACCCATCTTGTGAATTTTTTCGTTTCAGTTGTCCTTTTGAGCCCTCTATAAATTCTTTATTATAGAATTGTTTCTCTGCTTAGATTCACAACTTTTAAAAACTGTCTCATGCATACATTCCTCTAATTCCTTGATCTTGTTTATAATGCCTGCTTTGTAAGCCAGTGGACCAACACTGTGCCATCTCAGAGTTAGTTTCTATTGACTGCTTTTTCTCTTGGGTGTGGCGTTTCATTTAGATAGTCCATTAATTTGAAATCCTAAATCTACCTGATCAATAGCAATTAGAATCTCTTTAGTTATTTCAGCCTCCAGGGCTATGATTTCATTGAGTTCTTTGGAATCTGTCCCCCTCTGGATACAATCTCAGCACATGTAGTTTATCAGTCTGGCTTCACATAAAAGGTTCTCCCCTTGCGGGACATGTTGTGGTGCACACCTATCATCTTAGCAGTCTTGGAAGCTGAGACAGGAGGATCCCAAGTTCCAGCCCAGCCTGGGCAACTTCATAACTTAGCAAGACTCTGGGCTGGGGATTTAGCTCAGTGGTTCTGCCTCCTGCCTCGCAAGCGCAAGGTCCCGAGTTCAATCCCCAGTACCAAAAAAAAAAAAAAAAAAAAAAAAAAGAGGGGCTGGGGATGCAGCTCAGTGCAACGGCCCCTGGGTGTAATCCCTGAACCCCTCCCCCCAAAAGATTTCAGCTTCCCATAATTTACCCCATGACTGCCTTATATTCTGTTTTTCACCCCTCCAGCCAGTAAGACTCTTGTCTTTCTGATGCCAAGCCGTGAGAATTAAGGGTGTCTTTGGACAAATGGCTACAAAGCAACAAAATCCCATCAAGTGTACTTCCTTTTCTTCCAAGAATAAATTCCAACCACCGTTTCCCCTTATCAGTTTTCCTAAGTATGGACATGCAGGTCACCTTCAATTCTGCCCCACTATAAATAACACAGCAATGAACATCCCTGTATATTTTTTCTTTTTCTTTTTGTTGTTGTTTTGAGACAGGATCTCTCTATATAGTTCCAGCTGGCCTTGAACTCACCGTGTAGCCCAGGGTGACCTCAAACTCACAGTGATCCTTCTGCCTCAGCCTCCTGAGTGCTGGGATTAGAGACATGCACCAACACACCCAGCTTGGATGTTTTTTTAATTGTGATAAAGTATACCTAACAAAAATTACCATTTTAACTGTTTTGAGTATACAACTCAGTGACAGGAAGGACAATCACAAATCTATGCAACTATCACTACTATCCATTTCCAGAACATTTTCACTACCCCAAACAGAAACTCTACCCATTAACATAGCTCTCTATTCTCCCCTTCTCCCAGCCCCTGTAACTTCTGTTTTACTTCCTGTCTCTCTGAAGCTGACTCCTCCAGCTGCCTTGTAGAATTGGGATCATGCACTATTGCTACTTTTGTGTGATTCAGTTCTCTGAGCATGATGTTTTCCAACTTCATTACTATTGGACCACATATCCGAATCTCCTTTCCTTATAAGGCTGAATAGGATTTCATTCTATGTCTATACCACATGTGGCCTGTCCATTCATTTGCTGGTGGAAATCGAGATTGTTTCCACCTGTCGGTAAATAATGCTGCTGTGGGGCTGGGGATTTAGCTCAGTGGTTCCACCACCTGCTTTGCAAGCGCAGGGTCCTGAGTTCAATCCCCGGCACCAAAAAAAAAAAGAACCAAACAATGCTGCTGTGAAGATTGGCATACCTAATTTATAAGGAGCTGGTTCTGTCTCTATCTAGAGATCTCTGTCTCAGCAGAATTGCTGGCTCACAGGGCATTTGTAATTTCATTTTACCAATTATTACTGGGTGGTTGAGAATGGCCATGCCTTCTACATTCTCAGTGGCAAAGGGCCTCATACCCACCAAGACCATGTTAGCCAGCTTTCTGATCTTTGCCGGTCTGATAGGTATAAAATAATCCCTAGCTCTCTGATTCCGAATCTCTCTCTTACATGTTTAAAGACCTTTAGAGGAGGCTGTAGATTCCCCCATCCTCTCATCTTCTCCCCTGATTTTTAACCATTTCCTGATTAGGAAACTCTCCTCACCTAAATCTCTCTCATTGCTACTGCCCTAGCTCGCTCACTCTTTTCTTTATCTATCTTTCTTTCTTTTTTAAAATTGAGACAGGAGGGCCAGGGATTTAGCTCAGTGGTTCTGCCGCCTGCCTCGCAAGCCAAGGACCCGAGTTCGATCCCCGGTACCAAAAAAAAAAAAAAAAAAATTGAGACAGGATCTCGCTACATAACCCAGGCTGGCCTCAAACTCACAAAGATCCTCCTGCCTCAGCCTCATGCCAGGTCCCAGCTCTTAACTGACCATTTTAACAATTCTGTTTGTTTCACCCAAGAATAGCACAGGAAGGAGTCTGTTCCTTTCCACAATCTCCTTGTAGACTGTGTTCTCTTTCAGCCCATGACCTCAGTAGAAATTTCCCCAGAATCCGCAGCTTGGGTCCCGGCCTCTCCAGAGTCCCTGTTCAGCCCACCTCTGACCACTAGCTCTGAACACGGCAGCTTGGCGCTGGTCAGGGTCGGCTCCTTTCAGTGCAAGCAGCAGCAGCAGACCTCCCAGCAACTCACCCCAGAGAAGACAGCACGTCCTTCTGTACCTCTCACGTCCCAGATCATTGTGCGGAATTTGACTCCAAGCTGGACCTGGCCGAAGAACAACATGAAGGAGCAGCACTTGGTGTCAGAGCTGCTGACCAACATTCGGCTGAAGAGGAGGCTGGCCCTGTTCCCTGCTCACTGCAGCCCTCAGCTGCTGCTGAGCACCCAGCCACATGGGTGCCCGTACAGGCCAGGGTGTGCCAGGAGCCAAGGTGTGTGTGTGTGTCAGCGTTCTGAAACTACACCAAAGCATCTGAGGTCGGTAGCTTATGAAGAGAAAAGGTTTATTTGGGCTCATGGTGTCAGTGGTTGTGTGGTCAGGCTGACCCAGGCCTCTGATGGGGAGTTGGTGGCAATGGCAGGGGGCATGTGCCATGGCCCCTGCTCTTTGGGTGTCTCTAGTGTGACCGAGAGGACAGAAAAGCTCCAGTCATGAGCTGAGCCCCGGTAACACATCCCGGTAACACATCCTGGTTCCCTTCCGGTGGGTCTGATCCTCAGTGTGGGGAAGACAAACCGCTGGAGGGGAGCAGCAATGGCAGATCCTCACTCCGAGAGCCACGGCCAGCTTTAGGTGGCTGGGCCCTAGCGGGAAACGGCCCTGGGCAGCAAGCAGTGTGGAATCCGGCAGCGCAGACTGATGATATTCATGACTTTGCCTTTCCAGAAAACCCTGGCCTGCCCAAGGAGCGCTGTCCTGGCAGCCACAGCTCTGGTGAGAAGAGCCAGCTGGATGTGTCCCCACTCCTCCTCTTGCAGAGTCCCCAGAGCCATGACGTGTCCCTCAAGGACCTCCTGGTGGTTGCCACCCCAGCCCGCCTGGACCGGAGGCCGGACAGAAGCCACGCAAGGGCTGTGAGGGAACTGTGTGGGCTGGATCAGGACACCGACAGCCACTGCCTGGTCTCGGGCCACAAAGGATGCGACGGGAACTAGGTAGGTGACCCGTCCTCCCCTGGCGTGTTTGTGTGCGGCAGGCACAACTGTCCATGTCTCTGGAGTGTTGAGTATGTAGGAGATGGATGGATTGACAAAGGCATACAGTAAGCAGGTGACTGAGTCTTTCCTCCATGCAAACGCCTGTCATCCCAGCACTCAGGAGGCTGAGGCAGGAGGGTCAAGAGTTCAAGGCCAGCCTGGGCTACATAATGAATTCAAGGCCAGCCTGAACTACATAGCGAGCCCCTGTCTCAAAAAATAAAAAAGGCCAAACAAACAACCAAAGAAGAACTTTAGTGCTTCTGAGGGAAGAGGTCACATGTAAAAACCCAAAAGAACTCTACGACAGCGATGCAGCATCGTGTGGGGAAGACTGGTGGTGTCACACGGCTGCCTATAGGAGAAGGCTGTACATTTGAGTCATTCCCCTCACTCCTGCCACCTAAAGTCAACTGTGACCAGCACTCTGGGAGGCTGAGGCAGGAGGATCTCAAGTTCAACCCTGGGGTCTGGGTGGTTTAGCAATTTAACAAGACCCTGACTCAAGATTATAAAAAATAAATAAAAGGGCCAGGGATGTAGTCCGAAGGCCCTGGGCTCAATCCTCAGTACTGGGGATAAAAATGCATATTCCAAGGCCTACTCTCCATAGATCTTGAGTCGGTAGGTCCTATGTGGCAGGCCCAGGAATCTACGTTTATGAAACTCCTCTGACGTCCTCTCACCATGGATGGAGAAGAGCAGAGTGTGGTGTTTCCCGAATTTCCTTCATGATCGGAATCATGGGGAGACCTCTGGAGGCCTCCAGTATTGGAACAAAACCCCCTAGGTCCAAATAGCCAAATACGGCATTCTGTCTTTTCTTTCCTTTTTAAAAATGGTACGAGAGGGCTGGGGATTTAGCTCAGTGGTTCTGCCGCCTGCCTGGCAAGCGCAAGGACCCTAGTGCGATCCCTGGTACCAAAACCCCCCCAAAAAACAAAAATGGTACTGGAGATTGAACCAGGTTCTTCTCATTCCCAGGCCTTTTAAATCCTTCCTTTTTTTTTTTTTTTTTTGAGGCAGGCTCTCGTTATGTAGCCCAGGCTGGCCTTTAATTCTCAGCGGTCCTCCCACCTCAGCCTCCTGAGTGCTGGGATTATAGGCATGCACCACCATGCCTGACCTTATATTATTCTCAAGTTGAAGCTGTGGGCACAGTCAGTAGACCCTAGTGAGGGCATTATCCTCAGGTAGCAGAGATGGCAAAGTCCAAGCAGGGTCCCCGGAACACTGTATCCCAAGAGACTGAGTACATACAGCAGGACGCCTGTCTATCACGCAGCGGTTTACGACGGCAGCAGGATGTATGTCCAGAAAGGGCTTCTGTGTGATAAGTGATGGTGGAGCAAAAAAAGGAGCAGTGCAGGGGTCCTCGTGGTAACCAGGGTTTTTCTTTTCTTTTCTTTCCTTCCTTCCTATCTTTCTTTTCTTTCTTTCTTCCTTTCTTCCTTCCTTTCTTTCTTTTCTTTTCTTTTCTTTTCTTTTCTTTCTTTCTTTCTTTCTCTCTTTCTTTCTTTCTTTCTTTCTTCCTTTCTTCCTTTCTTTCTTTCTTTCTTTTCTTTTTTTTCTTTCTTTCTTTCTTTCTCTCTTTCTTTCTTTCTTTCTCTCTTTCTTTCTTTCTTTCTTTCTTTCTTTCTTTCTTTCTTTCTTTCTTTCTTTCTTTCTTTCTGTGTAATAATGGTAGTACCTTACACACATCAAGCTTACATACTGTACTGTATTAGTCACTTCCCTATCCTGGAACAGAATACTCGACCCCTGCAACTTGAAGGAGGACAGGTTTGTTTCAGCTCACAGTCTCAGAGGGTGCAGTCCATTGCCGGCTGGGTCCAAGGCAGAAATAGCTTGGCAGAAGGGCCTGGTGGATGAAAGGTGCTCGACCTATGGCAGCCAGGAAGCAGGGCAAGGAGGAGCTGAGGACCGGAATATGCCCTTCCAGGTCACGCCCCCAGGAGCCCCCTCTTCCGGCCAGGCCCCCCCTCCTAACAGCACATTCAGCCATGAAGTTCCTCAATGGATGAATCCACTGATGAGTACAGCATCCCCATGATCCAATCACCTTCCAAAAGTTCCACCTCTGGTCACCTGAGACTTTGGGGGGACATTCTAGACCTAAATTGTAGCACAGACCATATCTCATGGAATCCTCATGTCAATACTGTGGGGTCAATGAGCCAGCCGTGATTAGCTGATCCCCAATTTACAGATGAAGAAAATCAAGATTTGGGCCAGGGATTTAGCTCAGTGGTTCTGGCGCCTGCCTTGCAAGCGCAAGGTCCCAAGTTCGATCCCCGGTACCAAAAAAAAAAAAAAAAGAAAAAAAAAAAAAAGAAAATCAAGATTTGAGGGCATGAAGTGACTTTCCCTCCCTCACAATGGTGACAGACTCAGGACAAACAGCCCCAGTGTCTCTTGCTCTTTATTAGTCTGCCAAGAACTCAGCCTGTCCTGACCCATGTCTGGGACAGATCCCTGAGTGATTCCTCCGTTTTTCTGCTGAAGTCACTGTAATTGATCTCATTCTGTCTCCTCTGGGTGCTTTTATAGTGGATCAGTCCCTGAGCCTGGGGTGCAGATCTGTGCAGCAGTTGAATTCTGGGGGCTAAATTATTTCTTTTGTAAGAGTTGAAGGATGATTAAGCCTTGGTAATGTGGATAGCTTCAGTGATAAGTGATGGTGATTCCCTCAGTCCTAAGGCATTACTAGGCTCAGAAAGGTTAGCTTGTCCAGGGCTTAACACCTCCCACCATAATATCTCCAGCCAGCTGTCTCTGCTGCTCTTAAATGATGCATATAAACATTTGGGGCAGTCAGACTGCAAGGAGATGAATATTGTGTAGTGAGATGAGTTTCTGGTGGCTGTGGATACAAATCACCTAAGTATTTCCTGGTGCCTAAGTGGGAACGGTAATGATGAGTTCATTGGCTTTTTGACATTCCAGCAGCTATTTTAAAAGAAAAATTAAGAAAAGTCTTTTTTTTTTCCAGAATCAAATTGGATTTCTGCCATATTTTTTTTCCTTTCCTACCTCTGACTCCGAGGAAGTGATTTATCTTTTCCCACAGTGTCTGCAATGTCTATAGAATCAACTGAAAGTTTCATTTGCTCGCCTACAACCCCCGGTCTGATCGCTACCTCTCATTAGCATCACTGAAGCCAACAGCCTCCCACTTTGAGGACGGTGCTGGAGGACCAAGCCTTTTCCAGGTGATCAGTGCCACCCCAGGATGCCCACCAGCTGCTTGATCCCAGATGACCCCCCAGGTACAGCAACCCGGGGGCACAGCCCAGAGCCCTCAGCCCACTGGCAGCCTGTGCCCACTGGTCTTCATCTCTAAGGATTAGCGACAGGGACAGGGCTGAGCACAAAGGATAACTCTGGGGACAGCTGTGAGCTCATCAGTTCCAGATCAGACCTCTTTCTGCCCAAAGACCTGTGTCCTCAGCACCCAAACATCTTCCTCCTGCCTCGCCCTCTGGCCCACCTCAGTGTCCTTGGAAAAAGCAGAGGGGTCACAGAAGGACCCAACCTGCAGATGTGTCTTCCAGTGACCCGCAGAAACGATACTCCTTCCTCTCATGTGTACGTTAATAAAATAAACTGCCGTGCTCAACGCCAGGACACGGAGCCTGACCAGAGGGCGCCTGGGAAGGGAAGGTGGGGAGAGGGTTCTCCTGATTATCCTTCCCCATCTGGAGGCTGTAGAATTTCTTGGGCTGAACAGTCTACAGGAAGCTCTGCCCTCTCTGCTAAGAACCTAGAGCCCCAATGGTCCTTCTGGGCGTGTGGTGCCTCCATCTCCTCCTAGCACCCCATTGCCGTCAGCATAACATCTTCGCTTCACTTCCTGCTACTGGTTAGGTCCCTTCTGGAACCTGGGGAGGGGGAGAGGAGCGACCTGAGCACCTTCTTCACAATGTGGACTCGCTCAGCCTTGTGAATTCTAACAGAATGGATTTCTGGCCTCAAGGAAATCCGGGGAAGTCAGGTGCGGTGGCGCACCTGTAATCCTAGCACATGGGAGGCGGAGGCAGGAGTATTGACATGAGTCACACCAGCCTGAGCTACAGAGCAAGACTCTGTCTCCAAAAATAAAGGATGTCAGGGGAGCCTGGGACACTCGAGCCCCACAGCTCCCCGCAGACCTTAATTATCCAAGGTATTGAATAGAGAAGTTAGATTCAGTCCAGGCACCTGGCTGTGAGATACACACGCACCAACATCGACAGCCCCATCTAGGCCTGGTTTGCAAGGCTTCCTGGGATCGCTTACCTTTCAGTAAGTCAGGGCCCACTGGGATGGCAGGAGGCCCCAGTTAGCAGAGACAGAGGAGTAAAACCTTCACCATTCACACCTGCTTCGGCTTCCCCAGCCCTGCAGTTTGGAAGGCTCAGAGTGAACTAAGTCTCTTAAGACAAAGCCAGAATTCTTTTTGTCTTTCTAGCGACATTGTGGTGCCGGCATCCTTGCTCTTAGGACAGGGCCGTCTTCACAGACAGGCAATCTGTGTAGCACAGGCGTGTGCCACCACCAGCTCTGACTGATTTAAAAGAGTGACCCTGATGGAAAAGTTTCCAAGTGCAAACATGATGTTCCTGGAAAAATAAGTCGTTAAAAACAGCCACCCTGGGCCAGGGATTTAGCTCAGTGGTTTCACAACCTGCCGCACAAGCGCAAGGACCCTAGTTTGATCCGCGGTACAAAAAAACCCAAAAAACAAAAAAAACCTAGCCACCCTGGACTGGGCAGATTCTCCTGGTCCCTGGGCTCATAACTATCTAGTGGCTCACAGGACGTGTGGTTCCTCCTGGATCGAATGACTCAAGGTGGGGGTGTCTTGGGCTTGAAGTTCCCTCTAGCTGGGGGTGTAGCTCAGTGGCTGAGCAGGTGCTTAGCTTGAGTGGGGGCCCTTAATTCAATCCCTAGCACCTGAATGAATGAATGGGGAAAGCTCCCCCAGGGGGTTCTGCAAACAGGCTGTGCGCCTCAGGGTGGCTGCAGGGCCCAGCTTTTCTTCCACCCTGCAGGGGTGTGAGTCGGGCAGACTGGACTGGCAGCTGTTGCAAGCTCCTCAGACCCACCCCCCATGATTACGTGAGCCTACTGTAATCATTCACAACCCTTGTCTTTACAGCTGGCTTGTCACTTAGCTTAATTACAGCAGCGGAGGTATTTCAACTCAAGGAATCGACAAAAGCCATAAAATGTGTTTTGCAAATGGTTAGGAAGGCAATGAAAACCTTGAAACTGCAATTGACTGAGCATTGCTCTCAATTATTTTGCTTTCTCCAGCCATGACTCTCAAGTTATTAGCCAGTAGCCTGGGAAAGCCAAACAGGCGCGGTGAGTCTCACTGTGTGCTGCGGGGGGGGGGGGGGGGACACTGCGGAGCACGTGATCCTCCCATCATGCACCTGTGCCCAAACCATGGTTCTGACTTGCTTGGGGTGACCTTCAGTGAAAGCTCTGCTCCCGAGGATGTCCCCAATATCTATTACTGACCCCAGCAATCAGGAGGAGAGGAAAGAAGTCTTTGCAAGATCTAGCATCGGTAACTGGGTTCTCTGGCTCTCTGGCTAATTTCTTTTCCTGGCTGATGTCCTGATTCCTCCTAATCTTTTTTTTTTTTTGGTACCCGGGATCGAACTCGGGTTCTTCCACTTTTGAGGCAGGTGTAGGAACCACTGAGCTAAATCCCTGGCTCCTCCTAATCTTTGAGCAACCATTTTAAAGATGCTATCTATCCATTTGCCACCCTCCTTTTGCAAGTCTGGGAGTCTTGTGACAATGAGGATAATAAAATGGGAGGCCACGGCAGGAGGATTGCATGTTTTGAGCCCAGCCTGGGCAATTTAGGGACTTAGACCCTATTCCCCCCTACCCCCCAACAAAAAGGACTGGGGAGGGCCGGGGATTTAGCTCAGTGGTTCCGCCGCCTGCCTCACAAGGTCCAGAGTTTGATCCCTGGTACCAAAACAAACAAAAAAACCAAAAATGAAATGTAAAAATGGGATGCATCCACCTGAGAAAGGGCAGGTGTGGCACGGACTCAGATTTCTCTTGCCTGGAGCAACAGCAGCCTGGCTTGATAATCAGGAGCAGAATGCCAGCTGCTTCTGCAGCCATGCCAGGCGGGAGAGCAAACACCAAAATCCTGTTGGCAAAGCCCATGAGACCATCACAACGTGGCCAACTCAAACAGAAGCTGAGACAGGCCTGGCTGCAAAGCACCGAATGCTCCCTTCCCCTGAGATGGGGTGGAGGTGAGGGCAGCCTGCTGAGCCCTGTGTCAGCACATGGCTGTCAGACCATCCGGGCCCAGACCCTCAGCCTCCCTGCTGTGGGCTCCATTTAATTTGGCCCAGGCCATAGAAAGGCTGATCATGACAAAGCGTTTCCACAGGTGGTAGTACTTTGCTTCTTCTTCCCAGCAGCCCTGTGAGCTCAATCGTGTCCCATCTCACAGAGGGGAAAACGGAGGCTCTGGGACATCAAGGACACAGAGCCAGGCCTCAAGGACACAGAGCCAGGCCTTGGTCTTGGGCCTGTGACTCAGCGACCGTTGCATTTCTTGAACCCTCCACACTTCAACCCTGAGCTCTCTCATGTCAATCCCTGCAGTCCCTGGACGGCAGAGCTCCCATAGTCTAACAGCAACTTGCGGCCTTTTCTTCCCCATTCCATAGCCAAAACTCAGAAACAAGGTGGGGGCAGTTATTGTTGGTTTTTAACCAGGAAACAGCGAATTGACCTCCCCAATTATATCCACCACACCCACCAACACAAAGAAAGTCCCAGGAAAAATATAAACATTTTCAATTATTTGGATATTTCAACTGTGTTTTCCCTCATTTAAACATGAAACATTTGTCAAGAGCTCCAGTTCGCCAGTCTGGGTGTGGTTGTGTTTGGATGTGACCTGAATAGGTCCCTTATGACCTGCTATCCCTCAGGTCCAATGTACATAGGAAAATTTATACTCCTCCCCATCTGGGTGGGAAATTTATACTTCACAGTGAGATGTACAGTAGCTATATTCGTATCTAATGAAAAGACTGGGCTCCTAGGAGAGAATTAAGAAGCTATTGGGTCTGCACTGCTCAAGATTTCCTGATTATCTGAAATTCAGTTTCAAGCCAGGGAAGCCCAGGAGGCAGAAAGAGGATTCGAACTGATTAATAGTTTTTTTTCCCCTGAGCATTTTCATTTTCATTTGTGTCTAGGAACCTTAAGGAAAATATTATGGATCACCAGGGCTGGAGTGCTGGGGGAAGTGTAGGTAGGGGCCTGCTGGACGTGCACCCTCCCATTCCCCTAGCTCCGAAGAGGGGCTTTGGGTGGCAGGGGTCCCAAGGGTGGGCAAGGCCTGTGTGGGCTGGTGTGCAGGTCCACTGTGCAAATCCCAGGGGATTTGGTTGGAATCTGAAAACAGGCCGAAGCAAGAGGGCTGGGACTGCTGTTCCAAGCGACCTGAAGGTGACTGCTGAGCCAGGGCGCAGAGCCCCGAGCTCCTTGTTGGAGAAAGCTCCTGAGTGAGCGGTGACATCCTAAGTGCTCCGGTGACACGGAGCCTCCCAGGCATGGTCCCCGCACCCACCCAATGGTGTGCTGCGGCCAAGGCGTGCTGTCCAGCTCTGCGGCCAAGGTGGTCCCTGGGGAGGCCAGGCTTTCACCCCAGCAGGGTCACAGGGAGACTTGCCCCAAACCGGAAGCAGTGGAACATTGGTCCCCGTAGAAATGCCCAGGGCATGGTGACACACAGCTGGGCTCTTTTCCTGCATACACAGAATTGGTGGCTAATGTGGGCTCTAGCGTACCCAGGAGGGGAACAAAGCTGCACATTCTGGTGTGGTCACCTCCATCTGTCACTGCCCCATTGGTGGCTATTCCAACTTTTCAGAGCAGGAAACGGAGGCTCAGTGACATCCAGGTCCTAGCTAGGCCAGAGGACAGCCCCATGAAGGTCTCCAATGTCCCAAACCCAGAAAACTTGCCAGTCTGTCCTTCCTTCCTTCCTTCCTCTCCCCAGGGGTCCGTAGAGAAGAGTGGACTTGGGTGTGGCCTTTCCTTGATTCACTTCTCAGACTCCATGGTCACTTGGCCAGGATGGGCAGAGGGCACAGTGGCCATGAGTTTCTCTGAGTCACATGCAGTTTGTCCCTGGCAGGATTGCTCCTGGCCTTAACTCTTCTCACATCTTGTCTCCTTGGGAGAAAGTCCTCCGGGTGATTCTTGAATAAACAGGAGTGGGGAGCCTGGCCCTGCCTGGCTCCAACCCTCTGGCAGCATTTCCAGGTTGGGTTTCTGAGGTCCCTGTGAACCGTCTTCATCTAGACAGAAACCATGAACACCCCATGGATGCGGAGTGGGGTGTGGATTTTGGGACGTCCCCTCCTCTCCTCCCTCCCTCTCCTTGCCATCCCCTCGACTTTCCCGTCCCACCAGTTTCCAAAGCGAAGAGGATGTTTACCCTGGGCAGCGAGCAGAGCAGGCCGGGATGGTCTGAGGTCAGAGAAGCCTGATTCACCCAGGGAGACACTGGAGCTGGCCCCTACCCAGGCCAGGAGTCCAGTGGAGGGTAGGGATCAGACCCAGGCTCGGAAACCCCACCCTGCTGAGCCAAGAATCACCCCCGGCACCCGGGGGTGCCTCCCTCCTGGGACCTGGCCCTTCCCCCTTAACGGCTCTCCAGGCCTGGGTGCCTCAAACCGTGGGGAGGATTCAGGGGTCACTGGCTGCTCCTCACCCTCCCGTCACTGCCAGGATTGAGGTTCAGGGCTGAGGGAGGGTGGCTCCCCTAACTGGCTGCACCCGGCACTCTCTGTCCCCAGAGAAGAGGTTTCCCCTCCCCCAAACCCCGAGGGACCCCTTCCCTCTGGGGGATGGAAGCCAGAACCTGAGAAAACCAAGAATTCGCTGCACCCTGCCAGCCGGGGTTGGGGGATCCAGGGGCTTGGAAGTGAATCCCAGGACCGAGCTGTTCAGCTTCCCTCTCTTCCAGCCCCCGTTCTCCAAGACGGACCTCCACCTTCACAGCCAAAGGGTTAATGATTCACCCCCTCCAGCCCCCTTTTCTGCCCCTGGGGGCTCGGAAGAGGCTCCTCCCCAGCCTAGGGCTACCTTGCCACTGCGGCCAGGTAGGGTGGGTGGGAGCCGCCAGCCTCCTCACCTGCGCCGCCCCAGCCCCAGGTGTCTGCCTCAGCAAGTCCCGGTCGCTCGGCCCTCGCCTGACCCCGACGCGCTGATAAACCCCCAGACGGCCAAACATCGTTAACTTCTTTGCCTTCCTAACCTTCGCTGCCTGTCCTTTCCCTGACCCTGGGCTGGGGGCGTCGCCTGGGGTGTATCTGTGCTTTCCTAGGCAGCCGGACTGCAGCGCACCGCGATTCTGCCTTTTCCGCCCCTGCCCCATCCCCCACGCCTCCCCCCTTCAAAGACAGCGATACCCAGTGGGGCCAAAAACGTGTCCCTTGGCCCTCGGCTCCTCCGCAGCTCGTTCTGCCAGGCCACTGGCTCGGGAGAGCTGCAGGAGACGGTAAAGATGAAGGGAGAAAAGGGATGTCAGAAAATAGCGCAGCGACGGTTTCGGAAACTCTGGCTTAGGAGCCCTCTCAGCTCAACGCCCCCTATGTAGGGGGCGCTGACCCCGAAGAGCGGAGGATGCGCTCCATTTTCCAAGGTCCCTTGGCTCCGGGCCACCACCAAATGGGGATCCGACTGTGGTTGCAGGGAAACATCCGGGTGATCAGGGTCCGCCCAGCCCACCCCTCGGCCTAGAGTGTAGAAGAAGCCGGTGTCTGTCCAGGGAGCTGTCTGGAAACCTGCTCCTTCTCACCCTCAGACACCCCCGCTGCCACCCCCCCGTCCCGCCCCCCATTGCCACCCTCAGGTAGACGCTGCCCGGCGCCCTCCCTATTCTTAACACCCTTCCTGGAACAAAGAGAAAACTCTGGGAAGAGGCCCAGGAAGGCAGAGCCGAAGAGGCAGCGTGGGGTGGGGGATCCCTGGGGTGGGGGTGGGAGTTTGGCCTCCCTGGTAGAGTGGCTCCCTTTCCAGACAGTAGCAGACGCCTTTAGCCCAAGAGTGCCCTTTATATTAACTCAAGCTATTGTTTGGATAGATTGGAACATTTTCTCACTTGTAATAGGGACCAAAAACTAAATACTGTTTGGCAAGAAATTAGCTCCTCAGGCCACTCCTGGGAGAGGGCAATAATGATAATAATAAATCATTGGAATAATCTTATTATTTATTTATTTATTTATTTATTTTTTGGTACCGGGGATCAAACTCAGGACCCTGTGCTTGTGAGGCAGGAGCCCGAACCACTGAGCTAAATCCCCGGCCCATTGGAATACTTTTTTTTTCTTGGTACCGGGGATCGAATTTAGGATCTTGAGCTTGTGAGCCAGGCGTCGGCACCACTGAGCTAAATCCATTGGAATAATTTTTGATTTACCAGATCCATACCTCACTTTTAACAAGGCTAAGGGGGAAATTTTAACAAAATCTGGGGAACTGTGTAAAAGGATTTCAAACCAAAAACACTGAGAGAGGCCTCTGACCCAAATCAGAAGATTCCACACTCTGGAAGCTGTGGGTGAGTTTCGGACGGGCGTGCGCTCTCTGCTCAGTAAACATTAGCGGTTTCCTCTCCTTGCCTGGGTAGCCCTGGCTGCCAACCACAGCTCCACAAGGCTGGAATTCTCTCCTGAACTTTTCTCTTCAATTTTTTTCCCCTCCACTTTCTTGTGTGTGGCCCAGGTAGGATAAAAGACACAAAGCATTTTGTCTCCAGAGAATTCCTGGAAGTGGTGGGAATGAAGCCCCTGCCCTGGAGGGCCGGCTCCATCACCCTAAGGAAAAACCCGGTTGGAGAGGGCTGCCGTCTGCCGCCAAGCCTGGGAAATGTAATGCCTCTCCTGAAGTTTTGGAGCGATCGGCTGACCCATCCCGAGCCTCATGGGCCATGCCAACCCTCAGATCCCTCGACATCCTCCTTCACCACAGCTCCAGCCCCCCGACACCCCTTGGCCTCCACCCAGTCCTTACTGCCCCACACTCCTCAGTACCTTGTTCTTGGGGAACATAAACAAGCTCCCCGTCACTGGGTCCCCACCCTGAGGGGCCGTGTCTGAGACCCTCGCCTCATTTATTTCCTTCCAGTGGTTTTTCCTGGGGCTCCTAGTGAGGGATTAGGGACCTGTGGAGGGAGTTAGACCTCTGGCAGCTTAGAGCCCAGAGCCCGGAGGGGGGTGGGTGAGGTCTGCAGCACCCACACTTCTTAAATCCCTCACAGCCCAACACAGAAGAGAATTAGAGAAGAGAAGAATTGTTCAGAAAAACAAGCCTTAGTTTTTCAAAGGAGCCAGACTTCCACAGGAAAAAAAATCCAAGTGGCTGTAGGAGTTGGGAAACTCCAATAGGGGATAGATGGAGGGATTTTACCTCACTCACAAATACAACCTTTATTGGCCCAACTATAATCTCACATTTCAGCAAAATATAAAAGCAATTTAGTGGTAAATTGGATCAATGAAAAAGAATAGAAAATACGAGGACGTGAACAGACAGTTCCCTAAAAAAGGACAAAGTGCTTTTAACATTATGAAAACACTGTGGGCTCAACCTCAACGAAAAATAAAAACGCACAAGTCCTTTGATACTGCTCATCTCTAAGACGTAAGTGCACATACACCGAACGTGCACTAGTGGAAAAATGAGGAAAAGAAAACTGGAAACATTCTAAGGATCTCTCCATCTCAACCACTCCATCCTAATTCAATACATTAAGGTACATACCTACGGTAACATGGAGCCATTAAAAAGAGGGCATTAAGTTTTAAACACATTTTAAAATAAAAGTCGAGATGTAAAGCTTTGTATATTGAATTGTATACTCCTGTTTACCATTTGTGCTAAAAGACTATCTTTCTACACACTTCCGTGAAGACGCATTGGGAACTGTAATTCTTCCTGGGAGGAAAATTAAGGTAAGAGATGACAGCAAGATCTATTTTCCTTTTTAATGTATGTCCCCTGTAACTTTTGAATTCTTTTCTTTAGCATATATCACATAAAAGATAGATTAAAATAGGGATATTACCGAGTTCGATCCCCGGTCCAAGAAAAAAAAATAGGGGTGTTATTATTTTAGTAGTGTTTAATATATAGGTAATGAGTTTTTTATGGACAACTGGAAATATCTAAAATAAAATACAACATTTCTGCCCATTAAGGTCCGATCTACTCGATTTTTATAACAATGAAAATGTAGAGTTTTTCCCAGGGAATGAGAATAGCAAAAATCAGGTCGTTGGCTTGATACTTCATTTAAAAAATGAAAACGAAAATAAATTTGAAAACAAATCTTTTTTTCTGAGATGAGTTTGAAGAGTTTAATTCAGTGAGAATAATGCTTACACTGGTAGTCTGGGGGGAGAGATTCATCGGGGAGGGAAGGAGAGACAGGAGTTTCTCTTTTCGCTCTCAGCCCAGGTCTGTACGTTTGCAATGTGAATCACAAAGTCATTTGCATCATTCACCAAAAATTTCGCGTATTTGTGCTTGCTGGACGTCCCTAGTTCTCTGGGTCATTTTGGGAGGTAGATCTTCAGAGCTTTGAGGCTTGGGACTCCGGGAAACTGGTCAAGGAGACTCTAGTAGGAACAGGGGACTGCTTGGCCATAGGAGTCACCAGAGGAAGCTGGGGGTGGACGCCTAGGTAGAATGGAGTCGCCCGGGAAGGGAGCATCAGCAGAGCTGGAGCTAGGCACACCCGTGGTGGGAAGAAAAACTCCTTGTGTCCCTCTGGCACCCTCTCCCTGCCCAGGCGAGAAGTGATGGCCCGGACCAAGCAAGAGGAGAGGAGGGAGGAGACAGGAAGCCCCTCGCTCGCTGCACACCCACCCTGCTTCTGTGCCATGCTGGGCCCATTTGCTGGCGTAGCCTGCATGCATGATTTAAAAGAAAGCCGGTCCTTAGTGGTGGCTGGGCTGTCCGAGGACTCGGTGAGGAAACCAGCAGCTGGCTGTGGATTCTCAGGCTCTGTGCCTGAGCAAGGAGCCGGGGAAAAACAGGGCTGAGAGTGCACACCCCGCTGGGGACGACTGGGGACAAGCCTGGGGACAGCCTGGGGGAGGCGATTCTCAGCACTTGCTCTCAAGGTCCCTGGTGGTAGGGACTGCTTTACCCCAGGCAGGAAAAATATGGATCTGGGGTCTAATCCCTTCCCCACATCTTCAGCCAATCCTCCCCTTTCCGGTCTAAACCTTGGCTTCAGGGATGTTATGAGTTCCCTTTGCTAAAATACAGGATAATTGAGGCTTAGAAAGATGAAAGAGATATGCTGGGATTGGTTAAAAAAGGGATCTTAGGGGTGGCTTTGCAGACTCTGGAGGCTCAGTCCTGGAGGAGAAGCAAAGAGATCACGATGGGCCATGGTGGGGCGGGCAACAGGCCGGGAAGGGGCTCACCGGTACGTGGGGGACTCCCACCCTCGAGGACCCAGAAGGAGCAGCCCCTCCAGAGTGAAAATGATCCCAAAGGGCTCGGGAAGTGGAGTAGACAAATTCACCCCCAAAGGAAAAGCTCCCTCTTCTCTCTTCGCTGATAGGGGCTCTCTGACTCCCTCCTTCCTTCTGGCAGCTTCTGCTCCCCTTGTCGGTCCCCTCCAAAGAAACTACTAAGAGGGGGAAGATCAGAGTCAGCCGGCCAAGTCCTGGGAACCCCTTTTCCATGGAGGGGGCTAAGTGGGGGGACTGGAATCTGGGGATTTGTTCAAATGCCTCGGTTTTCTTTGTTAGGAGTGTGGCTGTAGCTCTGTCACATCAAGCAAGAGAAGACCAAGAATAAGATTAAAAATATATTTAAAAATTGTTTTTAGGACTTTAAAAATGTTCATGAAGAGTTGAGGATATAGCTCCTTAGTATGTCTAATGCTCTGAATATATCCCCATCACCACATTAAAAAAAGAAAAAGAAAGACTGCAAGAAGAGAGAGAGAGAGAGAAAGAAAGAAAGAGAAAGAAAGAAAGAAGGAAGGAAGGAAGGAAAAGAAAAGAAAAGAAAGAAAGCGTGGGTCTTTGGCCCTACTTCTGGGCTTAACCTGAAGGAGGTAAGATCAGAATTGATAACCTTCAGGGTTACCCCGGGTTTGCTTGTTTATACACAACAAACCAAAGCACTTTCCCTGCAGCCTCGAAGCGGTAGAGGAGAGAGCAGGAGGGGCCCGGCTAACAGGTCTGGGACGGGGGGCTGCAGAGAAGAGGTGGTGGGTGGGGGTCTATCTAACCCCGGGGGTGAGGGAGCGACCCTAACCCGCTCCGAAGGGGGCGAACCACTCAGGCAAAGTGAAAAGTCAGGCCAATCGCTGTTCTTCCACGGTAGAAGAGCCAAACAGCTCTGGCTGACTGCTCTGGAAATTGGCCGGGCTGGAGGTTATTTGGGCATCTCGGCAGACCGACGTAGCGGTGCCACGCTGGGCGATCTGTCTGCCTCGAAGTGAGTTCCTGGGCGGCCTCGACTTCCCCTCTGCCCTGAGATTCCCTGATCTCTTTAACTGCGATTTCGGCTTTCTGTCCCTCTCTCTGCCACGGACAAGACCCGCTTCTGCAAGGGTTTCTCTGGGTCCGGTACCGGTACCCCGGGTCTGGGGAAAGAATTCCATCACCGGTTTAAGTGGCTCATTCGAAGGCTGGGCCAGGTCGTCTGCATATGAGGATGGGCAGACGCCCCATAGCCGCCTGGCCCTCTGTCCGTCCTTCCTTGGGCTGGAGGATGCTGTCTGCGGTGTCTTTTGGAGCAGAAAAATTAGTCTGTGTGGGCAAAGAGACCCCACAACCCACCGCGTGCATTTATTAAATTCCCACACACTTTGAAACTTCATCGAATTTATTTCTTCCTGAAGCTGGAAACTCAAGTGGGCTGGGGAGAGAAAGAGGATTTTATTTTCAGTTTGGCATCTTCTCAGCCTGGCCATGAGTAGGGGGAAAAAAGTTTTCAGACTGCAACTCCAGCCAGACACTGATTTTAGCACCACTTTGAAGGCGCTGGGGAACTTTGGGCACCAGCTGTGCAGAGTTCTGGGCTCTGGAGGAACCGATAGGTGTTTGGGATGCAGCCTCTTTTTTATATTAAATATCTAACCTGGCTTCCAAGTCAAGGAAGGACATCAAAGGAGGGACAAGGGAAAAGAAAACCAGGAAGAGAAAAGCTGAAGGAGGCCTTGCTGAGCTCAGAACTCGCTCAAGGTGCGGGGCTAGAGGAGACGTCTTTGGTTCAAGTCTTTGCTTCAATTCAATTAGACTTCCACTTCCTTCCTGGAGACCCTCTTCTCCGGGGGTCAGGCCCAGGGCACAATCCCACTCCTTTGGTTAAATTCTGGGTGGGGGCTGGACCTCTCGCTTCTGCCCTCCCACCCAACAGCTCCCCCAGCAGGGTCACCACATGGAACCTCCCAGAGTGGCCCGAAGCCCGGTGTCACCGGGTCCTGTTGAAATGGACAGCATCAGCCCCTCCAAGTGGACCGTCCCCAAAGGTTTCCCAGTGGAGTGGACTCGCCCATGCCGTGGCCCTTCGTGGGCTGCTATGCTGAGGGTCAACAGGGCCCCTCACCCACTCAGGCTGCACTGGGGCCACTTGGGGCCCTGGAGTTAGGGGGCTTGGAAGTTAGGCAGAAAGATAATAAATCCCAGACAAAGGAACTGCATGGTGCACTGTAGAGCCCTCCTAACCATGCAAGGCAAACGTGGATCCAAAATTCAGATCAGCTGAAGCAAACCTCAGTATAAATTTGTATTCTGAATGAGATGGCTTCATGTGTCCTTTGTACATATTGCAAAACAAGTGACTCAAATATATAAATGTATCTATATATAATGTATGTGTATATATGTATGCATATACATAAAGTATAGAAAATCTGATTTCTTGGAGGGGGGAGACAGGGTCTTGCTATGTAATTCAAACTAGCTTTGAACTCAATATGTAGCCCAGGCTGGCCTCGAACTCACAGGGATCCTCCTGCCTCCGCCTCCCAAGTGCTGGGATTATAGGTGTGCACCTCCACACTTAGATATACAATCTGATTTTGTATATATTATATAACAAAACTATATTTTCTAAGAAAGGAATTTTATGATATCGAGAGTTGAGATAAAAAGACTCAGTCTTTTAGTACCCTGGGCTTCTGAGTAAGCTTTTTTCAGGATAAAACCGCACGTACATGTCACCCCCAGACCCTCAGAGCATAAATTCGAGTTTTGTGGCGGCCTCCAGAGAGGACAACAAACAGCCGCTCCTCAGATTGGACGATGTGAGATGCAGTTTACGAGGATAAATTGCATTTCACACATGAGTCACCTTGAATAACCCAATAATTAATTAAAACCTTGTCCTGCAGGAGAGGATTTATTGCATGCGCTGGCTTTTATGAGCTAGGTGTAGTTTGGAGATGAAGTATGTGAGGGCTTCTTGGAGATGCTCCCGCTGCTTCTCCCCGGGTCCTAGGGCGCAAGGCTGGAGGGCTGAGCGTGGGGAGATCAGTCAAAGCTGCTTCCACAACCAGCCAGCCAGAGCTGCTTGGAGTTGCTCTTGGAGAGAAGGAGTTGGGGTTTTTGGAGAGGTTGGGGCTCCCAAAGAAAGAAGGCGGGGCAGGGCTGTGGGGAGTGGGGGAGGAAGGGTGGGGCTGAACAGACTCCCCCCAAAGCTCACGATGGGGGGGGGTTCCTCCAGAAGGGCCTCAGGCCAGGGTATCCCCCGCTCTTCCCAGCCTGGAGGTCCTGACTTCAACTTCGCAGGCTTGGTCTTCAAAGCCTGGGGTCCCCCTAGGCTTCTCCAGCAACAGGAGGTAATGAATAAGTGGCCTGTCCGCTGGCTCTTCTTACTCCGGCAGAAGAAATCCTCACCTGTCCCTGGGGACTGGCGGCTATGAGAGAGTCTCTTGGTTACAGAGGCCTGGTGCTCTCTGCAGTCTTCCCTGTCTCCACACAGCCAACCCAATGGCCCTTCAAGGAAGGAGGGATGGAGAGGATCCCTGGCATCCTGCAGATGAGAAGACGGTCAGAGGCAAGGGAACCACAGCTGGCCCCGTAGTGGCAGAGTTGGATGGTGTTATCACAACCCCAGGACCCAGGGCTGCCTGGGAGCTGACAGCAGTGGGAACAAAAGGGAGCCAAGAAGGGAGCCAAGAGGCCTAGTGGGGTGGGCAGACGCTGCATGTTTCGGGGGTCCGCTTTCTCTGGGAGGGAGAGGAGGAAACTGGAAACTCCTAGGCTGCCAGTCAGAGAACTAGCAGGGTGGAAACTGTAAGAACAAATCATTTGGGGATGGGGGGATGTAGCCCAGTTGGTAGAATGCTTGGTTGGGTTTGATCCCTAGCACTGCAAAAACACACACAAACAAAACCAAACAAAGCCAAAGTTGTAGCTGCACCAGTAAGGTCAGCTATTCTGGAGGCTGAGGCAGGAGGGCTGCAAGTTCAACGCCAGCATGAGCAACTTATATATAGGCCCTGTCTCAAAATACATAAATAGTCCAGCGTGGCAGTACAGCCCTGTGAGCCTAGCACTCGGGAGGCTGAGGCAGGAGGATTGCTGAGAGTTTGAGGCCAGCCTGGGCTACATAGTGAGTTCAAGGCCAGCCTGCACTACATAGTAAGACCCCCGTCTCAAGAAATCAAAAGAAAAAAGGGGGTGGGACTCGGAATGTAGGTCAGTGGTACAGGATCCCTGGGTTTGATCCCCAGTACTACAAAAATAAACAAATGAGTAAATAAATAAATCACTTTTCCAACGTAGATCAGTGATCTTTTTTGAGGGTGACCAAATGACCTTGGAGAATTGAGCTGACCCAGGTTGGCTGGTTTGTCTGTTTATTTGAGATGGGGTCTCACTATGTAGCCCAAGGTGGCTTGGAGCTTAACAGTGATCCTCCTGCCTCAGCCTTCTGAATGCTGGGATGACAGCCATGTGCCACCATGCCCGGCTTGACCCAGGTTTTAAACTAAATAAGTGTTATTAATGGAAGATGAAGCTGTTATAGGTTATAAGAAAATTAAAGATCTATCAAATGCAATGTGTGGGCTTTGTTTAGATTCTGATTTGAAAAACACTGATTGTACCACCCACCACGCAGTACTATTTATTTATTTTGAGACAGGGTCTGGATAAGACATTTTTTGAGACAACAGAGGAAATTCTAACCTGGATATTATTCAGGGAGTATTGTTCATTTTGTTTGGTGTGATAATCAGATGGAGACCTCCTAAAAACAAAGAAAGAGAGGGAGAGAAGAAAGAATTTGTCAAAAATTCAGACTGATATATTTTGGGTGAAACAATGGGATTTGCTTTTAAATACTGCAGAAAATTTCAAGGAGTCTGCTATGCGTTGGTTCCTACTGAAGCTGGAGGCTGGGTGCGAGCGATCACCTTACTCTTTTAAGTACTTTTTTTTTTTGGACCGGGATGAACTCGGGTCCTTGAGCTTGTGCAGCAGGCGGTGAAACCACTGAGCTAAATCCCTGGCCCCTCTTTTAAGCACTTTTTTAAATGCGTGAAATTTGCCATTAATAAGGCCAGGGATTTAGCTCAGTGGTTCGCCACCTGCCTCGCAAGCAGAAAGACCAGAGTTCGATCTCAGGTACCAAAAAATATATATATATAATTGAAATTTGCCATTAATAAAGCCATGGGACCATGTCCCAGAAAATCACAGGTGTCTCCCCTCAATTCCAAGGGGCAAGCCACCCTCAAAATCAGAATCCTCAGCCACTTTTCACCAAACATCTGTTTTTCTCCACAGGGAGGACACAGTTGGAAGGTGGCTTTGTTTTCGTTTTGCTTTTTTAAGACAGGGTCTCTCTATGTAGCCCAGGCTGGCCTTGAACTCCTGGCAATTCTCCTGTCTCAGCTTCCTGAGTGCTGGAAGATGTCTTGGTACCAAGTTTTCTTGTCACCAGGCTTTTCTTCTCTGTGGCACTGCAAGTGCAGCAATGGGGCCAGTAGAGGAGTCTGGGTCTCCCAGGGGTCACTCGAAGTGAAAATCTCCCTGGAGTTCTGGCTCACAGGGACTCGGCCTCCCAACGGTCGGGAGCCCCAAAGTTACTGTATGTTATTTTGGAGTCAAGGTTTTGATTTTTTTTTTTTTGCTCTAAACAACTTTCCCAGATATCTGGAGTCTATTTTATTATCAGTTTGAGATACTAGTTTGAGATTTCTTTCCATTATAAAAACTGTCAAGCGCTTTGTGTTTGAGCAGGGAAGAAGCTGGATACAGCTGCGCCTGTAATCCCAGATACTACTGAGGAGGCCGAGGCAGGAGGAACAAAAGAGAAAGAAAAAGGAACTCGGACAAGAGAAATGCAGTCGCCAGTTGGGATGGGGAGCCAGAAATACTTGGGTTAGAGCTCAGGCTTTATCCTGTATTTGCCTCTAGAAATGCGAGCCATCCACCTCCCGGTCTGGTCTTAGTTTTCTCATCTACAAAACGGGAGCAACCCTGGCCCCCTCCTTCACTCTACCCACTTCTAAGCTGCGCGGATTCGGATTCAATGAAAGCTACTTACAGCTTTTCAGGGTGCCCCCACGTGGGCACCGGACGGCGTCCAGGATTCTGAAGGATCTTCGCGAGGAGCCCGAAAGGCGAAGGGGCGGGCTGTGGGGGTGCAGGCTGAGGTGCAGGCGTCGGCTCCGAGGGACAGACTGAGGACGCAGCAAGCGGGTTTGCTGCAGTGACTTCCGCTCAGGGCAGGGACCCCGGGCCCAGATGCCCCTAAGGCCCGGAGGGGAGGCGCCGGGAGAGGCTCCCTTGTTCCCAGCGGTCAGAGGCTTAGCCCGCAGCCCGCCGTGAGCCACAGTTGAACCCTGCGGGGTGCAGCGACCAGGACCCCGCGGAGGACTCTGCCGGCCCAGGGGTTTCCAGTACGGAACGACGACAGAAAGGATAGAAAGTCTCTTCTCAAAAGGGGCCGCACTCCCCTCGCTTCCTGTGGATTCTTCTACCTGCAAGCGGGCTGCCTGACACGCGTGGATCTGGAACCATGGGGTGGCCTCAGGCCCCTCTGTGACTTCCCGGGCCTGCACCCCTGAGGCAGGGAATTCCCAGGCTGGAAACCCAAGCGGATAGGGGACAAAGCAGGCCGAACCTGCCGGGAGGCTGGGGTGGGGGCCCCAGTCCCCAGCTGCGCCCCTTGCCCTATACACACAGGCGGCTGGAGTCCGGGGCTCCGCCTGTGCCAGGGCTTACGAGGGCCGGGATGGAGAGATGGGGTTCTGCTTCCCATGGTTCTCCCCCAGACCCCCAGCGCCAGGTTTCTGGGGACCTTCTCAGCCTGGGAGCTGGGACCCTTGTGACCAACATGGTGGACAGGGAGCTGGACCAGAAGAAACCCCTGCCGAACTCCTGAGCGGCTACACTCACCTCCGGTGTGGGTGTGGCCTGACTTTTTGGGCTTCCCTGGGGCGGACACGGAGAAGGCAGCCAGGACCACTTGGGAGCCCAGGGGAGCTGCCTGTCCCTGGTGTTCTTCATCCCTCTCCCGCTGGAGCTGCCGGAAGCACAGGCCCGGCCAGTGGCCTGAGGTCAGTGTTCTCTGGCCTGGACAAGGCGGCTTCCCCTTCTCCGGCGTCTCATGCCCAGTCGTACAAGCACAGAGTTGGAGAGACCTGAAGAATCGCAGTGGATTCTCCCAACCCCAAACGCTGACTACTCTGGGTAACCTAGGAATCTGAAGTTTCCTCTTTTGCATGAGTAAAAGGGGGAAGAGGGCCTGCACATATTCCCTAATCAGACACTGCCCTAATTAATGATTTCCTAGAAGAAAGCTTTTCTGCCTTCCTGAGCATCTAGGTCCTCAGTTCTACCCAGTCACCCCAAGATTGGAGCCTTCTACTTCGGAGCTCCGGACCTCAAAGGTCTTCAGGTTTCCCAGGGAAGATTTCTGGTGTCAGAAGCCCACGATGGCAACCATCCCTTCTGCTCAGGGACAAAACCAAGATCAAAGGATCAAGGGGAAAACATTTTGTGTGTGAGTTATTTTACAATCTAAAGTCAGAACATTTCATTTGGGAGAACTCCTAAATCTATCGCTAGAAGGTAGAGGAGAAGTAGAACAAGTTTAAACCCAAAGGACAGAACCAAGGCACATCCGGAGCTGGGTTTGAACCCAAATGATGAAGGGGCCCCTGTATCAGGCCTGGGCCAGTGGGGTCAGTGTAGACTGGCTACAACCGGCCAGGCTTGGCCAGGCTCCAGGGGGCCTGTGGGGGGGTCAGTGCTGGGCCAGGATCTTGAGGATGGGGAGACAGACGCTCCCCAGCTCAGAGTCCATAGGGCCGTGACCAGGAAGCACCCACTCACCTCACACTGTTGCTGAGATGCAGAGAGGGGCGGGGGGCATTTTGTGTACAGGCTCTGGGAGCCAGGAGGATATTTTTAAACCTTTATTGAGTCCCAAGGGGTTGGTCCTTTGTGGGACTCAGGAGCACCAAGAACAGGACACAGGACCGGGTTGGGTAGGGATGGACTGGATTTTTCTTTCTTCCTCTGTGTGTGCACATGTGTGTGTGTGCGTGTGTGTGGTGCCTGCCTTATTCCTGTCCCGACTTTGTTTCCTGGAATGAATAACTTAGTGGGAAGAGGAGCAACAAGATTTTGCTAAGGGTTGGGGACAGAGAAGAGGGAGGTGGACCCGATAATCAAGTTCGGTATATTTGAAGAGGTCACAAGACTCCCAGCAGGGAAAATGTGGAAGATGGGAGGCTGAGGCAGGAGGACCTCAAGTGGGAATCCAGCTTGGGCACTGAGAGCCTCAGTGAGACCCTGTCTCAAAATCAAAATAACAAAAAGGGGGGTAGGGATGTGATTCAGTATGAGGGCCCTGGTTCAATCCCCAGTAGTGAAAACAAAACAACCGCATACAAATCAGAGCAAGAAATGAAATCTTTCCCATCGTACTTTGCCCCACACCTGAAATCCAAGCTGCACTTCAAGCCACAAGGGTGGCTTTGGGGCTTGAGGGGCCAGGGTGTTGTTGTGGACATTTTTCTTGATTTCAGGAGTGAAGACTCAGTCTTTATTTCTAGCAGCCCTGAGCGTAGCCAGCATTTTCCTAATTATCACCAACAAGGAAAAAGGAGGAGCAGATTGAGGGGGAGTTTTAAGAAATTGAAATTGCTTTCTAGAATCTGCAGGTAGGGCTTTTCAGATTCTTTCTCTCTCTCTCTCTCTCTCTCTCTCTCTCTCTCTCTCTCTCTCTCTCTCTCTCTCTCTTTCTTTCTTTTGTACCAGGGATCGAACTCAGGACCTTAGGCTTGCAAGGCAGGCACAGTGCCACTGAGCTAAATCCCCAGCGCTTTTCAGATATTCTTCATTCCCGAGACCCACCTGGGGCCCCAGGGGTTGAGACAAAGGAAGCCCAGTCCTCCAGGCTCACAAGCTGCTGCAAGCCTGAAAACGATTTTCAGCCCTGACTCAAGGATCGTCCTGCGGTACTCTTGAGATGATGGGTGGAGGGCTTCTCGGGGAATCAGGGTGAGGGTGGAGGAGGTAATTTCTCACACACCCCCCCTTTTGGGTATTTGGAGATTGAACCCAGAGCCTTTGCACTGAGCTACATCTCCAGCCTTTAAAAAAATATATTTCTTTTGAGACAAGCTCTCGCTCATCTGCCCAGACTGGTCCTCCTGCCTCAGCCTCCCAGAATTCTGGGATTACAGGCGTCTGCAGCACCATGCCCAGTTTCCCATGCCAATTTGGTGCCATTTAATGGACTATGGAGGGGTTTACACCCTGGGGTTCAGGATCCCCTCTGAGTCGGCTCTAGATGGGTGCTCACAGAGGCTGGTGGTGGGGCTGGGCTCCCTGAAGGCCCTGTCAGATCACCCTGCCCTAAATCTGGGTGGGAGTCCTTGCCCTCCTCTGGGCTGTTCCGCCTTTGCCTTCTGCACGGTTTGGCCAGGAAAGCTGGCAGGGGAGGGGAGACCACTTTCCCCAGCACACAGGCTGGGCCAGCAGGAGACCCTCCCTGAGACGTGCTCTTTAGCGAGGACCATCGGGGGTTCTCTGGATTGGGTGCGGGGGTGGTGGGTGCTGAGACCAGACCTGGACCCAGAAAAGCCCAGGGCTGGAGACGGGGCTGGGGCTCTGGGGCGAGCTCCCCGTTTCAGGCCCTTGCTCCCTTCCTTCCTTCCTTCCGCTTCGAATCCCACTCCCAGTTCCCCAGGGCTTGCTTTTCGGTCGCCATTAGAGCTCTGGGGACTTACGTTTGTCCTGAGAGGGTCCCGATCCTGAAGATGTCACAGGGTCTCCATCCTCCCACTTTCGTGGCTCTCCAGCCCTGGCGATCAAATCACCCAAAGGATCTTCCTGTCCGGTGTGGACTGACCCCACCTGATTCTTGTTAAGGAAGAGAGGCCTGTGTCACCCTAGTCCCCAGGTGGGCTGCGGCGTCCTAGCTTCCACTCCGAGGCCGCACTCCATTCAGGCCCCTGGGCCAAGCACAGGCCACAGGCGGCCAGGGGCTGTCGCCCGGCCAGGCGCTGTCGCCCGGCCAGGCCCCTTCCAGACTTGGAGAAGAACAATGGGAAATTGTGGGCGAGGGTGGAAAAGGAAAGAAGCGTGTGTTGGGGGTGAGGGAGTAGAGCAAAACAGAAGTAAGCGGGAAAGAAACAGGAGAGATCGAGCTAGAGGGAAACAGAGATGAGAAAGAAAGGGGGGAACAAATGCAAGGAAAATGAGAAGAAAACCAAGCCAAAAATAATGTGGTAGATGAGAAAGAAAACAAAGGAAATTTTTGGATTAGGACAACTTTTTAGCAGGAGGAAAAAAGTAGAAAGTAAGTGAAGAAAGGAATCCAGGAGGAACAGACAAAAACAGGATAGGCAAGAAAAACACAAATATAAACCATAAAGAGAGATGCCAGCAGATTAAACGGAGAGAGAGAGAAATGCAGACGCGCCGTGAGGACGGAGGCAGCGGGAAGGGGAGCGCGCACCGCAATCGGCGGGTTTCCTGGAAGCCGGGAGAAGCCGCGCTAGCCCTGGAGCTCGGCGGGGACAGCGGCACCGCGACCTTTGGGAAAGAGGAAGCGACCCCGCTGCAAAGAATAAACCCTCATTCTCGCCACCGCCGGCCTGCGGGGCTGCGGGGTCCCTACCGACCCTGCGTTCGGTTGGGGGAGGGGCCGAAGGCAGCAGGCGCTCACTTTGCAAAAGCAAAGCAAAACAAAACAAAAACCATAATTTAGCAAACGCCCCCCAGTGGGCCGGGTGGCGACTCCCCCTCCCGCTCGCTCGCTGGCGGCCCGAGCCCGGGCGGGGCGGGGGTGACACGGAGGTACCAGGTCCCCGTGGCCGGAACCTCTGGGGCCGCGGCGGCCCCGCTCAAAGGCCGGGCTGTAAAGGTCACCGGCGGTGTGCGGGCCGCGCTGAATGGGCTCCCGGAGGTAAACAGACTCTTAACTTTCAACTTGGCCTTGACCTTCCTGGAAGCGTCTGGCGGGTATGTAAAGGAGCCGGAGGGGCCCGGGCTCCTCCGGGAGGCTCCGCGGGGAGGCGCCCAGCGGGACACAAAGGACTCCTCGGGCCGGGGGAGGGGCGGGCTCAGCCGGCTGGGGTCCGGGGCTCAACTCCACACACAGCTCCACCTCCACGCTCCGAGCCTCAGTTTCCCTACTCAGGCTTTCTCATCCGCAAGGGAAAAGTGACCAGCACTCTGGGACAACTGTCCCTTTCCAAGTAAAAGCAGATGGCTTCTTTAGAAAGTCACACACAGGAGGACACATAGACGTGATATTTACTGGATTTATGAAATGCTTTCGTGGGCGGACAATCCAGACGCGGTCACACCCTTTCTGTGAGGTGGGAATTGTCACCAGCGTTTCACAGATGAGGAGACTTAATCCTACCTTACTTGAGACCTAGGATACAGACACTCAGGAAGTCAGAACACAGACTTGTGTGCTAGTAAATAGAAGATCCGGGCCTGCTCCCTGGCATCTAGTAGGTGCTGAATAAATTGCAGAGGCAGCGAAACAAAACAAAACTCAGTGTTTGCATTGAAATGGAATCTGGGAGGGGATCCTCCAGCCCAGCTGGGGAGATTCTGGGGGTGAAGTTGAAGCTGTATTCAGCAACTGTGCAGAGTGATGCAAACTTAGCTGCTTATTTCCACGGATGTGGGTTCAAGCACTGTATCTTTTAAAAAAAAAAATTAGTTGCAGGCAATGCTGCTCTAAAGTTTTAAAGAACTATATTTTGTGCTTCTGGGGATGGAACCCAGGGCCTCATGCAGGCTTGGAAAGTACTACTGAGCTACACCCTGGCCCTGATGCTCTGAACTTGTAAAATTTAGTTTTTAATTATTTTGCCTTTAAAATAGAGATATTACTCTCTCATACAGAAAGGTGCAAAAATCCCAAGGAATTTCCACAAACTGAACACAGCCCCATAACTAGCACACAGAGTGACATCAAGAACATTTCTTTCCTTCTTTCGTCCTTTTCTTTTTCTCTGTTCTTAGGATGGAACTCATGGGAGCTCTACCACTGAGCTACATCTCCAGCCCTTTCTACTATTATTATTATTTTTTTTGAGAGAGAGAGAGAGAGAGAGAGAGAGAGAGAGAGAGAGAGAGAGAGAGAGAGAGAGAGAGAGAGAGACTCTTTACATTGCCCAGGTGGAGCTCAAAATTTTGATCCTCTTGCCTCAGCTTCCTGAGTAGCTGGGATTACAGGTGTGTGCCAGTATGCCCAGCCCTCCCCAGGGTAATTTCTACTTTTTCTTCCCTTTCTTTCTTTTTTTTTGTTTTTGTATTTTTGAGATGGGGCTCAGTAGCCCAGGCTAGACTTGAAGTCAAGTGGTAGTATACCACATCTGGTGCCAACACTGTACACTAATTTTGCTGGCTCTTGAATTTCACCAAATGGAATCACAAAATTTACTCTTTGGGAAGGCAAGGGATTTAGCTCAGTGGTTCCACTGCCTGCCTCACAAGTGCAAGGTCAGGAGTTTGATTCTTGGTATTGAAAAAAAGAAAAGAGGGCCTGGGGATCTAGCTCAGTGGTTTCGCCGGCTGCTGTGCAAGTGCAAGGACCCAAGTTTGATGCCTGGTACCTAAAAAAAAAAAAGAAAAGAGAAAAGTTACTCTTTGGGGCCTGGCCTCTTTCACTCATGTATCTGTGTGCTGTTAATCTGTGTTGTGTACAGCAGTGGTTTGCTCTCTTTACATTCCCGAGAGTAGTACTTCATACTGTACAGTCTATGTTTTCTTTTCTTCCCAAACTGAGAGTCAAACGCAGGGCCTCTTGCATGTTAGGCAAGTGCTCCCCTCTGAGCTACACCCTCAACCCTAACAGCTTCATTTCTTTGCCTGTCCTACTGCTGACATTTCTTTTCTATTTAAGATGTTATGGACAATGCTGTCAGGAACCTTATAGGATCTTCTAGCACTTGCTACTACTGCCTTCTCCTTTTCCTCCTCCTCTTCTTTCTTTTTTTCCTGGTACTGGGGACTGAATCCCCCCCTTTACTATGGAAAGGTCCATGAATTTGCATGTCATCCTTGAGCAGGGAGCATGCTTATTTCTGCATTGGTCCAACTTTAGTATTTGTGCTGCCAATACAGGCGCTAGGACTTGCCTTCTGGTGGAAATAAGTTTTCATGTCTGTTGGGTTTAAGCCCAGAACTGCTGTTTTTTAGAGTATTACTAGGATTTTTTTAAAATTTAGGGATCGCTCCATGCCTGTACTGTACAGCTGTGACTAAATTTGCACACAGAAGTTTTACCCCAAAGTGTGTGCATGCACACACACACACACACACACGTATATGTTTGCTTACTGGAAGCTAAAACTGTGGAAATGTCCTATGTATCCATCATTTACCAAATAAAAAACAGTAAAAGTTCCCTCCCTCCTTCCCTCCTTTCCTTCCTTCCTTTTCATGCTGGGAAGGAACCCAAGTGCTTCATATGTGCTAGGCAAGTGCTCTACCACTGAGCTAAAGGCCCAACACTTTCTATCTTATTTTGAGACAGAGTCTTACTGAGTTACCCAGGCTGGGGTTGGACTTGTTGATTCTCCTGACTCAGTATCCTAAAGTGCCTGGGATTACAAGCATGGGCCACTACATGGACCTTCTTTCATGCTGTTTTCCAAGGCAATAAAATCTAACAAGAATTCTGTGCTTGTTGTCTTGAATTGTTAGCAATGTTCTCTGAGAGTGATCTACACTACAGCCCTACAACTTGGGGCAATTGTGGCTTGTATGGGCTCTTTCCCACGAGGCGGCTCAGGTTCAGGTTGGTGAGGGGGCATGACGGAGCCCACCCACAGCTCAGGGTGGTCTGTTCCCCAGAATGGAAGAGGGCCTGGATTCTCCAGAAAAACTGAGAGTTCTAGAAAAATCCCACAAAAAGTCTTGCTTTGGGAGGAATGGTCACGGAAGCAGAACATCTCCAAAGACGGATTCGTGAAACAAACTGTTTGAATCTTCTGAATTTTTCTGCACAATAGGCCCCAACCAAGAGGCCTCTGGCTGTTCTGAAGGGTTGGGGCTCCCCCCGTCCCCTCTTCCTCTAAGGAGACTTGGAGCCTGGAGGAGGTGGTCTGGGGCCCTGGGTTTTCTGGGCCCCCAGCTCTGTGCCTGTGTGCGGCACCTGAGACGGTGTCCTGGGCTTCCTGGCCCACAGAAGAGCGGAGAGGCTGGGGTGGGCACCTCCGCGGGTCAGGGCCCTGCAGGCTTGGGCCCCGGAACCTCGCAGCCTCATGGTCAGTTAGCCAGGCTGGGCTCCCCCAGACCTCCCCAGACCGCTGTGCAGGGGGAAAGGGATTCTCTTTCCCAACCGGCACTCGGGATTTTATAAGATTCTGCCTCCCCCCATTCTCTGTCCCCCTTCAAACTCTCTCTCCCTCCCCTGGTGCTGCTCCCTCTCCCTTCCTGCCTCCATCCCTTCCTCCTTCTTGTCTCCTGCGAGCGGGTGTCTCTCTTTCTCCACCCTTCAGCGGAAACCCAGACCCCCCCTTTCCCAGGCAACACGCAGAGGCTCCATTTCCCCTTCGGGCCCGGACGTGGCGTGTTTGGCTCCGGATCGCACGTCCCCCCCCCGGGGGGGTGTTCCCCGCCCCCCTCGCTCCACCTCACCCCAGATCTGGGCCTCGGATCCTTCAGGGCAGTGGCCCAGCTCCCTGGGGAAGGGGTGTCCCAGGCACCCTGGCGCCAGAGCCGCTCATAACGGCGCACGGGGGCAGGAGGGGCATCTGGAAGGAGCTGGGCGCCGCTACTCCCTAGGCCCCAAGCCGAAGGCTCCCGAAGTGCCCGCACCCCCATTCGCCAGCTGCTTCTTCCTCGGGCGCATTCCCGGGTTCTCCTTGGAGGCCGGCAGCGCGCCCCCCCCCCCCCCCGCCGTAGGAGATGGACACACTTTATTGGGAGAGCTTTTTATTCTCTCGTTAAACCTGCCAACGCGCAGGAGACAGAGCCAGGGAGAGAGAGAGGAGGCGACGGAGGTGGGGCTGGCTCCCTGTCCCGCTCCCTCTGCGCTCACCGCCGAGGTTTTACGAGCTGCTGTCCCCGCCGCAGCCAATCAGCGCGCATGGCCCGGCCCTGCGTGTCCTGCGTCGGGCGGCCCGGCCGGGCGAATGCAGGCGCCTTTCGAGCTGGGAGCGATTTAAAACGCTTTGGATTCCCCGGGCCTGGGTGGGGTGAGCGAGCTGGGCGCCCCCTCCATCCCCCACCCCCTGCGCCCCATGAGCCGACCCTGGGCCCCATGGAGCCAGGCAGTTATGCCACCTTGGACGGGGCCAAGGATATGGAAGGCTTGCTGGGCGCGGGCGGGGGGCGCAATCTCGTGGCCCACTCCCCGCTCTCCAGCCACCCGGCGGCGCCTACGCTGATGCCCGCTGTCAACTATGCGCCTCTGGACCTGCCGGGCTCTCCGGAGCCACCCAAGCAGTGCCACCCCTGTCCTGGGGTGCCCCAGGGGGCGTCCCCAGCTCCCGTGCCTTACGGCTACTTTGGAGGCGGGTACTACTCCTGCCGGGTGTCCCGGAGCTCGCTGAAGCCCTGTGCCCAGGCGCCCACCCTGGCTGCCTACCCCTCGGAGACGCCCGTGGCCGGGGAGGAGTATCCCAGCCGCCCCACCGAGTTTGCCTTCTACCCCGGGTACCCGGGACCCTACCAGCCCATGGCCAGTTACCTCGACGTGTCCGTGGTGCAGACCTTGGGCGCCCCGGGAGAGCCGCGCCACGACTCCCTGCTGCCGGTGGACGGTTACCAGCCCTGGGCCCTGGCCGGCGGCTGGAACAGCCAGATGTGTTGCCAGGGTGAGCAGAATCCACCGGGACCCTTCTGGAAGGCGGCGTTTGCAGGTAATGCCCAACACCCCGTCCCCCTGGCTCTGAGCACGGGCTATGCTGGCACTTGCCTGGGAGAAGAAGGGGGGAGAGGAGGAGGGAGCCTGGGCTGGGTGAGGAGCAGCTGGTGCTCCCGGGTTGCCTATTAGGACTGGAAGAAGGGTCCAGGCGGCCGGAGGACCTGGCTGGGCGCCCAGGGGTCAGTGCGGGGGCCGCGCTGGGTGCTGTCCGAGGCCGCCCTTCTTCCGCGGAGGCCTGAGGACCAGCCTTTCAATATGTCGCAGAGCTCCAGCTCTCTGTGCTGGCTGTAGGGCTGGTGTCCCTACCCAGTCCCAGTGCCACTGGGCACAAGCGCTAAGTAGCACGATTCAGTGTGTGTGAGGGTGGGTGTGGGTGTATGAACGGAGGTGTAGAGAACAGGAGCCCTCAATTTCTCCTAGGCGAGTTTTCAGATTCCAAAAGAAAACGTAGGTTTCCTACTCCCCAACGTGTGTGTGTGTGTGTGTGTGTGTGTGTGTGTGTGTGTGTGTATTGGGGTGGGTAAGTGAATGTGCATGCGCGCATGCGTGTGTGCATATGTGTGTGCGCGTGTTGGGAGTGTGTGCAGAAACGCATTTCCCCCTGCACAGAGTGAGCCTGGAGAATCCACGGCGCAGTGTGAGAATGCGGTGAGCGTGCACAGACGTGGCCCGGGCAGAGGCCTGGCTGCGTGCGGTGGGTGTGTTTGCACTGGTGAGCATGCGGCAGGAGCAGAAGCTGAGGGGGTCGAGAGGCAGCCGGAAGCCAGGGCGTCCCCCTGTTCTTTGGGGGAGCCGGCGCACGTGCGCTGAGGCTTCGCCTGCAGGATGACCTAGCCTCGTAGCCTGGGGGTGTGGGGGCCGAGGGCCTGGGTCCGCGCTTGGTTTTGCGCCCGGTGGGGATCTGAGCGCGCTTTTTCCGTCCTCGGTTTTTCGCCATGCAGACTCGAACGCACAGCACCCTTCTGACGGCTGTGCCTTCCGCCGCGGCCGCAAGAAGCGCATTCCTTACAGCAAGGGGCAGTTGCGCGAGCTGGAGCGCGAGTACGCGGTCAACAAGTTCATCACCAAGGACAAGAGGCGCAAGATCGCGGCGGCCACCAGCCTCTCCGAGCGCCAGATCACCATCTGGTTTCAGAACCGCCGGGTCAAGGAGAAGAAGGTTCTCGCCAAGGTCAAGACCAGCGCTACCCCGTGAGGGGTCTCCCTGGCTGGGTGGGAGGCGGGAGAGTGGGGGTGTCCTGGGGACAGCAGGAGCCTGCCAGGGCAAGGCCCTGGCAGAGGACTCTGCAAAGCGGCACCCAAGCTGACACCTTGGCGGGCCACTGGCTCCTGGACTGCTGCAGGAGAACTTGGGCACCCTGCAGGTGCCAGGAGAGAGAGGCCGGGGAGCTGAGTCTCCTAGAGAAATCTGTCCTGTCAATCATTCGTCCTCACAGTGGTGGTAATCACATAACCAGTCCTAGTTGCCATGATAATTAGCCTCTTATTTTCTATGTAGAGCTCTGTAGAGCACTTTAGAAACTGCTTTCGTGGATTGAGCTGATTGTGAATAAACTTGGAAGGAAACCCCTTTGCAGGGCTGCTTCCTTCAGGCCCTTTTCCCTCTCCCCTCCCATTCCAGTGATGGAAGAAAAACTGGGGACAGGAAGTGCAGAAGCATTTCTCTAAAGTGACAACTGGGCAGGAGGGACAGTGCCAGTGCCAGGGCCTGCGGATTCCCCCTCCCTGCCCTAGGCCCTAGGCTTTTCCTAGTCAGAAGCCCCCATCTCTGAACCCAGATTTTTCAGTGGTGGAAAAATGAAGCTGCGTGCCTCGAAAGCATTTGATCCCTGGTACAAAGAAAAAAAAAAAGAGCCTGGGCCTGCCCTTGTCTCTCTTTCTGACAGAGAAATGGAGTTTGGGGAAGTGCTGCCTGGGTGCTTCGATGTCCTTTCCTTCATCTGGAAACTCTCAAAGCCCCTCTTACCCATCTCTAGTGGTTCAGACCCAAGCAAGGTATCCAGGAGCCACAGAAAATAGTTCTATTGTGGCCTTGTGGATAGGGCTCCCCTGGTCAGAGCAGGTCACAGGAGAGAAGAGTGGCCTAACCTGCCCTCAGGCCAGTGGATAACGGGCTGGTGTAACCCTATAGCCCGCCTGGAGGGGAAACCAGAAAATGGCTCTGTGGCTATCCGTTTTTCTCCTGTTTGCCTCTCTGTGTCACCCAGTGGAATTTAGGCCCTTTGGGGGATGAAAAATCAGCAGACAGCAGAAGCCTAAAGACCCAGGTGCAGGGTGGAGGATCGCCCCGGGCGACCCATGCCACCGTGGTGGCCTCCGACTTCCGCGCTTTTCGCCGCTCCCTGGTTCAGTCTGAGTACCCTGAACCCCGGGAGGGTGGAGGACGGAGTGGCTCCAGCTCTTTTCCGTGTCCACTAGACTGAGACCATGGTGCCAAACCCCTGGAACCTGCTGGGGCAGCTGGACTGTTGGCCAGGTTGTCACCTTGAGAGGGACATGGGGTCTCCACCGCTGTGTCTGTTCCCTGACGCCTCATACCTGGGCCCTGTGTTTGGTAGGATCTGAGCCTGCCGAATGGCGCAGGTTTTCGTGGGCCTTGCTGCAGCCTGCGGGTGGGGGGGGGGTCCCTCAGATCCCGGGGTGCACAGGCCTGAAGTCTGGATGGAGGAGGCGATGGGCGGGCAGCAGGCACCGCCTGGACGCGCTTTCCCTGGCTCACCGCTCTCCGAGGAACCCTGGAGCCACCGTCACAGCCAAGGGATTCCAGTGTGTCTGGCCTGTGGCCGGTGGGATTCCAGCCCTGGCTCCTCTCCCGGGAAAGAATGAGGACGGAAGCGGCTCAGACCTCTAAATCTATTTAGGAGAAAGAAGCTGGGGTGAGGGAAAGAATGGGGGGCAATCAGGCACTCACAGAGACAGGGAGGAGGAAGAAGAGGAGGAAGAGGAGGAGGAGGAGGAGAGGAGGAGGGCCATTTCGAGACTGATGAAAAAGTCTTGCAAGCTCTGTGGTCCAGCCTGCCTTACACACGGCTCGGAGGAGCCCACTTTCTGCCGTCTACGCTGTCCTTCCAGAGAAGCTACATGTGGCTTTTCATACTGCAGCTTCTTACTGCTGTTGCCATAAACCCCAATCTGGACCTATGACGACGCAAACGGACCCCTGCCTCGCAGATGTCAGGGCAAAGGGGCACGTGGGAAGTGTGCCAGGCAAGGGGCACGTGGCGCAAGGTCCCACCTGGAGGCTGGGAGGGTGAGGGGCCTCTGGACTTCCGGGGCTCTCACTCCTGCACTCTGGTGTCAGGGACTTAAATGGTCGCGACGCCTCTATTTTTCACTCAATAATTTCAGAGCAAACAAAAGATGTAGGGATTTTAGGGATTTATTCGCCTGCCAGTGTGTGTGGATGATTAAGAAGACAAGCGCGCCCCCTTCTGGCAGATGTTCGCCAATTCAGGGGAACCAGCCCTGGCTGTAATTCACCGAGCAGCTCGGGGTTTCCAGCCGCCTGGGCCCTGGGGTCTCGGTGTTGGAGGGCTCCGGAGTCACCCGGAGTTTGGCCTGGGCATCGACGGAACTGTCGGTCCACGTATCGGTCCAAACTCGGAAAACCCCGGGAGAAGGGCAAGGAGGACGGCACGAGCGATCTCAGTGGAGAAACGGAGAGCAGGCCCGCGGCGCCATCGGCCTGGACCCAGGTCTTCGTCCCGCGGGAGCAATAACGCGTTTCTCTTCCTCACAGTCACTCACGGTGGGCCTCTGACTTTTTCCTGACTTATTTGTCTGGAACTTGTGCAAAAAAGTAACAATTTCGTTTTGTAATAAATCCTTTTCCAAACGCCCATTGTACGGCCGAAGTGAATGATACCCAACCACCAGCCGCCGTGGAAACCTCTTGCTTATTTGTGTCGAAATGACAACAAAATCCACACAGCCGCGTGCCCTCGCCTGCAGCGGGTTCCTTTTAAATAAGGGCGATTTGTGCGACAAGAGAGTGTTTTTGCTTATTTAAGACAAACCTCTGCACACCATGTTCACAACAGAAAGCTTCAGGCAACATCTCACGGATGCTACCTGCAGAGCACACGCGTTTGGAGCCTTTTCACCAATGAGGCGGGACTTCACTCTGAGCTGCCCTCCGTGCCCTTCCTCTCCCTGGAGCCAAAAAGGCTGACGAGGCTGGTTTGGGCGAGCAACGAGAAACAGGATCAGAAGGTCGCATCTACGAGGGCTCCAGGCCTAATCACTTCTAACTCCCAAACAAGTGCATTTTTATTAGGCCTCCAGAGGGCAAATAAGGGGTCGTGGTGAGGTGCATAGAGGCGACCTCTGGAAGCTCTTTTTGAATCTAGACTCCGGCAGCAGCAACGCAGAGAGCTACCCCGGCCTTTTCACTCCTGCTGCAAGCGCTTCCGGCAGCCCGGGACCCAGCGAGGCCTCAGTGGATCAAGAATCGGCCCCGCCTCCCGTCCACCAGCTGCCCCCCGGGCGAGAAAAAAGACCCCATACAGCTCCCCGGATGTCGGGACGCCGTCGGGCCCCCCCCCAGCCCCACGCTCCCCTTCATTAAATCTCATTCAAGGCCCTAAGGGCTGCGCTTTAATTAGGGTTCCTTTGGGGAACGCTCTGCCCCACCCCCACCCCCACGTCCTGTCTCAGAAAACCCAGAGCTCCTATCTCGAATTAAAATAAATGAACTCGTTACCGTCGTCAACTTGTCATAAAGGGCGAAGGCGATCTCTGTGGAAGGGGCGAAAGGAATTTTTGGAAATGTCTGTACCGTATTCTCACCCATCAGAAAGCGCCAGAGCCGCCCTGGGCCCGGTCCCCTGCTGGACGCCCCGCCTCTGCTCTGCGCGGCCCGGCCTGGAGCCCCATTTAAAACGTCCAATGGGGACCGACCCCAGCGCGCTCCGAGCATCGGATGGGGGACGCAGGGCCCGAGGAGACGGAAGAAAGAATGCATCGGGACCCCCGCCCCGCCCCCGAATTGCCCCCCAAACCGGAGGGCGGTAGAGGGTCGCCAAAGAATGCAATGGTCCCCAGAAGGGTGGGGGTAGGGCACGGCTGGGGGAGGGGCAGGGGCTTCGCCCTTGAACTTGGGGACACCGCGGGTGGTCTCCGCCCCGCCCCCCCTCGCCCCTGAGCTTTCCGGGGAGGAGGAGGAGGAAGGTGACGGGAGAGGGGACTTTTCGGCCTCGGGAAAGGAGGGAGGAGGCCCAGCGGCGGGGGCAGGGAGGCGGCCCCCGGAGACTCGCCGGGGGACGCCGAGGGCCGCGGGAGGCCTGGGGCTGCGCGGAGACACCGAGACGTCGCCCGGGCGCCCGGGACTGCAGCGGCCCGGGGGGCGACCGGACCCCGCGAGCGAGCAGGGGTCGCGCCGTGCTGCGGTCGCGCCGTGCTGCGGTCGATCCTCTCCCGGCCTGACCGATATCTGCGGAGCCGGGGCCTAGACGCGAGCTGGATTCTGGCCTCGGCTTTTGCACAGTGAGCCCATTGCTCAAACCGAGGACAGGCCCGTTTCCTGCATCCCAGCGAGTTTTGGTCTCTAATAAGGTAAACTCCGATCCTGAGCCGGGGACGTCTCCGAGCTCTACCGGGAGCCTCCGGAGGCTACGGAAGGGGAGGGTCTCCCGAGAATTCGGGGCCGTGGAGGTCTCCACAGCTGTGGAGAGGGCCAGGGCCCGATTCTCTCCGAGACCACCTGGCTGGGGCACCTCCTCCTGGTTTCCGGAGATAATGTCAGTCTCGGGGCCCAAAGGGACAAAGAAAAAGCTTCGAAGCATGCGGGACAGGCGTGACCTTGGCCAGGGACAGGCTTGTGGAAGGAGCCCAGGTGACCAACGTTTGTCTCCATTATGTTTGTCACCAAGTGGACATATTGCTAATGCTATTTTTTTTTTTAACTTTAACACTTAAAAACCACTTTTTTTGAAAAAACTGGATGAGGGCCGAGGATTTAGTGGTTCTGCCGCCTGCCTTGCAAGCTCAACGTCCTGAGTTCGATCCCCGGTAATAAAAAAAGAAAGAAAGAAAGAAAGAAAGAAGAGAAAAAACTGGGCGAAAGTTTTTCATGATTTACTGACTCATCCTTCAGGGAAATACTCTGGTCCTTTAAAAACAGTCTGTGTTCTTTATCTTCTGGGTCCCACCTTCTGTCCCCCAACCCTGTGCCCCCTCAAAGCTCCTTGGGCTGGGTGAGTGGGGGGATCTGAAGGGAACTGGGGAAGAGATGCCCACCCACTGCGGGCACATGCAAGGCAGGGACCCGAGCCAGGCACGGACGCACTCTGGGGCCACCCAGCGCCCCTCCCCGGCCTCTGCCTCTCAGAATTGCTGCCCCCACACTGACAAAACCACAACTGAGCACGCTCTTTGGAAAATAAACTCAGGCTAAGAGGGCAAGTTACGTGGTGGGGATCACAGTGGCAAATCCTGGTCACAAAGGAGGTTTTAGTCTCCATCTCCGGGTCTCCATCAGGTGACAGAGGAAGCCGGGTTTACCCTGCCTCCATCTTTCTTTATCAGCTTCCCCCAGACTTTGACAAAACACCTGGTTCCCCGGAACTGGCTCGCTGAGCCCACGAAGGGATCGCCCAGATGCCCTAGACCCAGCCCCATCGTGGGCTCTGGACAGATTTTTCTGAATGTACACACAGGGGATTAAAGGTGTGTGATCTTGTTCAACCAACTGCTCATTCACTGCCCACCGAGTGCAAGAGAGACCAGGACTGCCCGGCCCAAGGTCTTGCCTGGTTTCTCTGCCAGGTCGGTGTTCGGCCTGCGCACTGGGGTGGCACGGTGGGGAAACGCCTTTGCGGATGGTTACAACCATGAAAAACAGGGAACAGGAGTGAGACACACACACACACACACACACACACACACACACACACTGCCCAGAGGAGGCTTTGGGGGTGTTGAAGCACCTGGAAAGACGGTCAGAATATCAAATCCAGGAGGGGAAACGCAGCTCATGGGGAGAATCGCGCGCCTCCTGGCTTCAGAGGAGCGAGCGCAGGCGGGGAAGAGGGCAGGGCTTCCCAAGGGCTCCTGGACGCGGGGGCGCAGTCTGGGCCCTGATTAGACAACCCCTGGCGCGGTCAGACGCCGATCACCCCAACTCCACCAGGCCAGCACCCCGAGCACTACAGGCCTCAACCCACAGGCTCCCGCCGCGGGGGACGGCACGGGGGCGAGGTGCAGCTCTCGGACGGCGGAGTCCAGACCCATCCTGGGGCCCCTCAGCTCCCCGACCGACCGGAGTTGGGCCCCGCCGATCACTGGCGCCGCCAGCCTTTGTTTTGTGTGCGGGTTGGAGCTCGCCGCCCCTCCCCCTCCAGGCACGGTTTTGTCATTGAACTTGAGTCAGGCTATAAACATTCCTTCCCCTCGGGGGGCCGGGGACCGGACGCGGAGCTGGCAGAGGGGAAGGGGCGGAGAGGGCTGCGGAGGGACCTGGAACGCGGAGGCCGGGACTCTCCACCTAAGCCTGCCTGGCTCTGTCCAAGTCCACTCTGGTCTGCGCCCTCCGGGTCTGCAGCCGAAAACCCCATTCCTGGGGCCGGGGGTGTAGCTCAGCGGTGGGACGCTTGCCTAACATCCTCAAGGCCCCGAGTTGTTCGATCCACAGCTTGGCCAATAATTAGAAAAAGATGAAAAGGAGACAGGCCGCACGGCCGGTTGGGGCGGGGTGCGCTACCAGATTCTGCCTTGGGGAACGTTTCGCTCGCACTCGCAATTCACGTTTACCTCTGTGAGGCATTAAATGCCTTATAATAGTCGAGATTTAAAATATGCTTAACAAAGGCACAACGGCTAACGCTGGCGCGTTCTGGAGCACCGCACCGGGGGCGACCGAGCTCCCAGCCCCCGGGGCACGGGAAGCCCGGCGCAGGCTGCTCCCAGCGCGCGAAGCCCAGGTCTCGGCCGCATCTGGAAACCTGACCGTGGCCGTGGGCGTCGCCGGGGCTCCGCGGGAAGAGGCGCGGCCTGGGCCACCGCCCGACCCGGGAACCGCGCGTCTTTGCCCTCGGCGGCTGCGCGCAGAGGCCGAGAAGCGTGCGCGGCCTGCGGAGACCGTACTAGCTTTGTTTTGAGGCTTTTTGTTTTAAGAATTTGGGATCGTGCAGCAAGAGCGGATCAAAGGCCCGATCTGGGATCTTTTCTTGACTGGATCACTTCTGCTTGAAGGGAAATCTTGCGCGTTGGGAGGCGGAGAAGCGCGGGGCTCCTAGGGGTCGTAGGCGACCGCGCTCGGCACTCAGGCTCCTTGCTGGCCCCCAAGCCCCGCGATTCGCCAGAAAGACGCCAGATTCCGGCGATCCAACGAAAAGCTCCGGCCTTCTCTTTAGGGGCGGGATCTAATCCGGATGATCTCCACCGTGTCCTCCCAGCTCCCGGTTCGGCTAGTACCGTTGGGATCGAAAGGGTTTGTTGTGTCCTTCCTCCTTCCCAACTCTAGATCTTAGGCCTTCCCGGCCTTGGAAAGAATCCAGTCAAACCCTCTCCCTTTTTCTGACCTTTGCGGGAAGAGGCGCCGGTCAAGTTCACAACCCTGTCTCATAGTTTCGCGCCCACGAGGCCTCGGCTCCCCCGGACCAGCTGGGACGCTTTGGGGAAAACCGAAGCCGAGAAAAGGACTTGGAAATTTCAAATGTTTCTCGGTCACATTCCAGTCTCCCCTCTCCTTAGCTCTGCAGAGGAGAGAGAATTTTGACTCGAAACGAAGCTTTTTATTTATTTTTAAATAAATGCGGAGATAGCGTGGAATGAACTTCCCAGAAATGTCTTAGCTCTTGGGTAGTTTTTGCTTTCAGTGCCGGCGTTTATCAAATTTAAGGATTTTTCTGTTAGACTCAACGGTTTCTTCGGAATGTGATTCAGAGTGAAAGAGGCCACGTCTACACCCCCAAAAGTTTCAGGCTACACACGTTGAAATAAAATTTCCCAACATTCTTGCCTCTTAAAAAAACAAAAGTAACAAAACAAAAAACAACCCCAAACCCAAAACAGACTAACAAAAAAACCCGGGCTCTCACCGGGGATTTAGCTCAGTGGTTCCCCCTGCCTACCTCCCAGCAAGGTCCCGAGTTTGATCCCCGGTACCAAAAACAAACTAACAAGCAAACAAACAAGCAAACAAACAAACAACCAGAAAAACAAAAGCTCAATGTGAAAAGCGAAATTCAAATCAAAACAAAAGCTATCCCAATTGCAAAAAATAGAATATAGGACTTAAAACGCACACATACTTTGAAAATTTTTGGAAACAGCTCCTTTTAAGAAAGTTTTATTCTGTTTTCAATGCCTGTGTTTTACAACTTGCAGCTGCTGTCACTGGTGAATATTGCTCTCATTTGTACTCACATGTATCCTAACTTGCTTTAAGACAGCACACACAGTGTATGGCTCACAGGCAGTGTCCTAAGTTACTGTAGTCTTCTAAATGGTGTTTGAAATTGCTTAATGTGGAGTTGTCAGACATTTAGAAAAAGATTTCACTAATGTCGATCATTTGGGCTGTCCTCAACTTAAAAAGAAAACATTTTTTTCCTGGTCGCAAAAGTAATACATTCTCATTGTCAAGAATTTCAAAAATATTAAAAAACCATAGAGAAGAAAATAAAACCTCAGATGCCGCTGTCAAAGTTTACCAAACCTAATCTTTTATTATATTTTCATCAGTTCTTTTTCCTTGTACATGTGTGTGATTTCAAAATTGAAATTCTAACCAAGCATGCTGGCTCATACCTGTAATCCTAGCACTTGGGAAGCTGAGGCAGGAAGATTTCTAGGTGTTCTGAGGCCAGCCTGGGCTACATAGTGAGTTCAGGACCAGCCTGAACTACAAAGGGAGACACTGCCTCAAAACAAAACAAAACAAAATCAAAATTCTGCATGAACTTTATTTTTTTTGTATCTTGTAATGTTAGACTCGGAAAATTTTCCAGTGTCATTAGGTATTTGTCGAAAGCAGGCCTTTCATGAATATGTAGGAGTCAATCCACCAGATGGGCCAACACAAAGTATTGTTGTAATTATTGGTCGCTTAGATGGTTTCCATGGTTACTTTAAAAAATGACCCATAAGAGGGAAATTGTTATGTCCTGTATGTTCGGCAGGCAGATGAGAACGGTCCCTCTGGAATGCTTAAAAATTATTAGGTTAAAAATTCTTCTTCTCAGTGTTTATTGGGAGAGAACAAAAAAATAGCTTTTAGAGTGCTTGGAAAATTCTGTGTTTTGCTCCAGGTAGTGGTTACGGCTGCGTGAACGTAAAATTTCATTAAGCTGAACACTTCAGACTGGTGCCCTTTGCCTTTTGAGTTTTAATGCCACTCTCCCACCCCCAAAGCCTAGATCTGTTTGCACAGAAAGAGCCTCGCTGGAAGACGAGGGAGCGAGAAGGGGGCGGAGACCACCCGGAGCGGAGTCGCTTTACCCCCGGCGAGAGTTTTACCTTTGGTTCATAGAGACCAAAATATTTACCAAAAGTAAATATTTGACAGCGATGGGGAGAGCCCGGGAGAGCTTGTCCCTTCTTCCCCACCCCTGTTTCTGTGATAGTTGAGCGCCTGTGACTTGAATCCCCTCGTGAGTTGAAAAAGAATAAATATAGGGCGGAAGTGGTTGCAGCAGAGCTCAGAGGAGCAGACCGAGAGCTCGCTCACGGGTCTGACACTGTCATGCCAAACAGAGGTGGAGTGCTTTGTACGCAACTCCCAAATCGCAAGATTTCCCGAAATGCAGATGGCTTGTGGCTTGTTTTGTTTCTACTTTGTTTCACTTGGAAAAATGGCAGGCACAACGTGGAGGCTTCGGGACAGTGGAGGCTGCAGGACCAAGCTCTAGGAAGGGAGAGGTAGTGGTGCCTGCTTGGTGTCTCCAGGGTTGATCCTTGAGATGCTGAGGAAATGAAGGCGGAAAAAAATCTCCTTTGTGCTTCGGATGGGAAACCCTGAAACCACTCAGCACACTTACATTTATTTACCGGCACTTCTTTTTGCTTTATGTTCCTGGGATGGGCTGTAGGGCCTCACACGTGCTAAGGAAGGGCGCTCCCACTGAGATCCACACCCAGTCCTTCTCACTTTGTGACAAGATCTCACGAAATTGTCCTGCTGGGGCTCAAATTTGGGATCCTCCTGCCTCTGCCTCCCGAGCAGCAAGGATTACAGGAACGTGCTACCACACCCAGCTTGATTTTTAAATTATCATGTCATTCTCTTTTCTTTTAAAGTCAGGACATTTGATAGCTTATGAAGAAAGACACCAGAGAAATCTTTCCAGTGGAAAAATATACCCTGGGCTCTTTTCTGTTTTGTTTTGCAGATGTAATCTTACTATATTCCCCAGGCTGCTCTCACCTTGGCTGCCAGAGTATCTGGGATTACAGATGTGCCTCCACACTATGGGTGTTTCATTTAAAAAATAGCTTTCCCTCTTTTTTCTGAGGTGTAACATGTATTCAGTACTGGATATTGTTTTTTAATTTTAATTTTAAAATGTTTCCTTTTTGTTTTTTGAGACAAGGTCTCACTATGTAGTTGAGGCTGACCTTGAACTCACTATGTAGCTCAAGAAGGCCTCCAACTTTTAGCAATCCTCCTGCCTCAGCCTCCCTGATTGCTGGGATTACCACCATGCACCATACACCCAGCTGCATATTAATTTTATGGGGTTTTTTGCATATTAATTTTAAATGCTGGTTTGATGAATATTTACCCATGTAACCACAATGCAAAACAAGATGTTGAATATTTCTTTAACCCTAAGCATTCGCCCCAACCCCTTTCCAGTAGGTAATAGTGATTCTGATTTTTATCCACATTGATTTATTTTGCCTGCCTTTGAACTTCAAGTAAATAGAGTTATACAATGTATACTCTTTGGGGTCTAGTTTCTTCCACTCAACAGAATGTCTATCATGGCCAGGCGTGGTGGCACATGCCTGTAATCCCAGCACTCAGGGGGCTGAAGCAGGAGGATTGCTGAAAGTTTGAGGCCCTCTTGAGCTACATAGTGAGATCAAGGTCAGCCTCAACTACATAGTGAGACCCTGTCTCAAACAATAACAACAACAATAACAAAACCTTCGACAGAATGTATCAGATCAGCTTTATCCACATGGTTAAATCAGCAGCGAATTCTTTTTAATTGCTGTCTGCTACTCCATTGTATGGGTGTACCACAACTGTTTATCCATTCTCCTGAGGCTAGACATTGGAGTTGTTTGTTTTTCCTCTGTTGCGAAGAAAGCTACTATGAATATTCTTGAATATGTCTTTTGAAAAACAAATCGATTCACTATGGACTCTGGATGGCAGATACATATTTAAATTTTCTCACCATGTGGTGACTGAGCCATGGGATGATCTATATGCCCATCTCCATTCCTTACAATGGGTACCAGTGGTCAGACTCAGGAAGAAAAACCCAGCGATAAGGAAGGATGTGACCACATTCACCTGAATTTCTGTAATGAGCTGATCTGGAATCTCCATGACCAGGGTCCCTGGGATGGAAAAGTTTTGGATTTGGCGAGAACAGATGGAGCGTGGAGATTCATGGTGCTGATCCTTCCTGCTGCATCCTATCCAGGACACAGACGGGGGACAGTCACATCTGCCAGTCACCCCCATGTGCACCTCAGACTCCCCCAACTGCAAGTGGAGTGAAGGGGGAGTCCTCGCTGGAGGTCACCCAGCAGGTCGGCAGGGTCAGGAGCCCGAGCTTGCTGCCGGAAGGTGGAAGCCACTCTCTTGGGCCCTGATTTGGAAGCTGAGTTATGTCTGGGGAAATTTATTACCTCCTGGTCTTTTAACAAGAAGCACTCTATCTTCCTGGGTAGAATTTCCATTACTGGTGACAGGTGCCTGGAACCAGCTTATTAAAAGCCATCATTTCAGCCCCTAAAGGGAGGTGCCACAGTATACTGGAGTGGAGCAGAATGCTAATTTCCAGCCCCACAGCCTAGCTGGGACATGGAGAAAGAAATACAGGGAGCTTTAGTTTTCAAGGGGAAGGAAATCCAGGGCTGCTTCTGCAGCCACACCCTGAGTCCAGGGAGCAGGGGACTCTCCTCATCTCCCGGGCCACACGCCCCTCCCAGCAGCATAACACACCCACTGCAGGTGCCTTGCCTCCCCTGGCCCTGTCCCCTGGCCCATGACAGAGCTTACCTTACTCTCAGAAGCTGTGGAACAGTAGAATGAACCCTGAACTGCTCTCGGGTTGGACCCAGCCCCCAGCCGTGGCTGGGAGAGACAGCTTCCTATGGGGCTTGTTAATTTTCGAAGCACTTCCAATACACCTGTTACATCCACATCTTCTCTTTTTTGTTTTTGGTACCGGGGATTGAACTCAGGACCTTGTGCTTGCCAGGCAGGTGATGGAACCACTGAGCTAAATCCCTGGCACTCAGCTTTGGTCTCATCTGGTACAGTGAGGTACATGGAGAGGAAGGAATGTACCCATTTTACAGGGAGGGTAAATGAATAGCTTGGAGAGAATTCCTTGTTGTTTTGGGATCAGTGAAGCTTCCACTCACTGGCTTGTTTGTATGTTTGTTTGTTTGTTTTCTTGTTTTTTGGGGGGTTTTTTGGTACCAGGGATCGAACTTGGGACCTTGAGCTTTTGAGGCAGGCGCCGGAACCACTGAGTTAAATCCCAGGCCCCTGAGCTAAATCCCCGGCCCTTGTCTGTTTTCTTAAAGACAGGGTCTCACTATATAGTCCAGGCCAGCCTTGAGCTCACTATGTAGTCTAGGCTGACCTCAAACTTGCAGTGATTCTCCTGTCTCAGCCTCCTGAGCAGTTTGCATTTTATGTAGTTGCCATGGAAGGTCACACGTTTCACAGTGTGTGTGGCTGAATTCATTTCAAAGTTCAACAGTTTGTATGTTATAGAAAACTGCCTTAGGGTTATTTTTCTTTCCCTTTATCTTTCTGTCTCTGTCTCCCTCCCCTCTCTCAGTGCTGAGGATGGAATCTAGGGCCTCACCCACCCCAGGTAAGTGCTTTCTTTACCTGAGCACTTACTCAACTCAGGTAACCGAGCCACACCTCCAGCCCCTACCATAGATAATTTTCATACTCTTGAGCCAGTCGTGGTGGCACAGGTTTGTAATCCCAGCCCTCAGGAGGCTGAGGCAGGAGAACTGACATGAGTTCCAGGCCAGCCTGAGCTATGTAGTGAGTTCAAGGCCAAAATGAACTTGATATCGAGAGCCTGTCTTTTAAAAAAAGACAGTTTGGGAATTTGGGGAGCACATACTATAGCCCTCTTCTTGTCCCTTTTTACTGTGCTACTTTACCTAAAGATTCGTGGTTATCCTTCTCTCTCCTCTCCCCCTTACACATTCTTTGGAAAACAACGCAGTTTACCCCAAATTTCCATTTGTTTAGTCGTCGCCTCCGTGGACCTTGGAACGTGGTGCCGGGGCCTCTCTGAGTTTTTCAGTTGGATGTTGGGGCCCGACCGGAGGTCGGAGCCAAAAGGCCGGGGGTGAGCGCTTGAGGAATGTGCGAAGGTGACAAAGCGAGGCCGGCCGCTTCCTCTCCCCGGGAAGGTGGGGCTTGCTTGTTTTCTTCAGCAGTTACTTCTGGGCCCTGGACCTGAGAGGCGCTGTGTCCAACCCGAGGCTCCTCCCGGGGCGGTCTCCGCACCTCACCCCCGCGCGGCCCTGCAGCCCCCGCTCCGCGCCCGCGCCCGGTGCAGGTGCGAGAAACCTGAGCCGCTGCTGTTGCATTTCTGAGATGCCTCGGATGCTGGATGCAAACCTTTCCCCATAAAAGCATTTTATTTGTCCCTGAAAGGTTTCCTTGGAAGCGTCTCAGTGTGGCCGAGTACTATTTTTACTCTGACCGATTGCAAGGCCTGGAGTGATTTTTGACTCAGCCGCGGGGTGAAAGAGTGGCTCTGGTTTGGGCGTCTGCCTGCACCTCGGGGCACGGGTGAGGCCGAGGAGGCTGCTGCCTAGCTCAAGCCTCCGTCCGTGCTCTCCACTCCTTTCCCGCCTTGTATTTATTTTGGGTTTTGAGGCAGGTTTTCACTATGTAGCCCGGGCTGGCCTTGAACTCGTGGTGATTCTCCTGTCTCGGCCTCCCAAGTGCTGTATTACAGGTGCGCACCATCATTTTCATACATGTATATAACATACTGTGATCATATCCACCCCCCCCTTAGCCTCCCTTACAGCTCTCTTTCTCTTCCATCCTCTCCTCCTGTCCTCCTTTCATGTTGCCTCTCCCCTCCCTTATTCCACGTATTAGGGAAAATGGTGGTACTTATCTTTCTTCCTGTGGCTTGTCTTGCTTAACACGATGATGTCCAGTTCCATCCATCTTCCGGCATGTAATATGGTTTTGTTCCTTTTCATTGCTGAGTAATACTCCATTGTGTATCTATACCAGATTTTCTTTATTCATTTATCCATTGAAGGGATCTTGGCTGACTCTGTATCTTAGCTATTGTGAGTTTTGCTGCAATAAATCTGGATATGCAGGTATCTCTATAGTATGTTGACTTTAATTCCTTCAGGTGTGTAACAAAGAGTGATATAGTGGGATCTTATGGTAGTTCTGGTTTTAGTTTTTAAAGGAATCTCTATACTGATTTCCACAGTACTAATTTACTTTTCCACAAACAGTGTAGAAATGTTTGTTTTTCCCAGCATCCTTCCCAGCTTTTATTGTTCTTTTTTTGGTTTTTTTGGTACCGGGGATCAAACTTGGGACCTTGTACTTGCGATGCAGGCAGCACCACTGAGCTAAATCCCCGGCCCCTGCTTTTTGTATTTTTGATGATAGCCATTCTGAGTGGGGTGGTCTGAGGATGTAGCTCAGTGGTGCCGCACCTGCCTGGCAAGCACAAGGTCCTGAGTTCGATTCCTGGGACCGAAAAAAAATTCCGAGTGGGGTAAAAGGGGATCTCATGTAGTTTTGATTTGCATTTCCCTGAGGCTAAAGATGTTGAGCTTTTTTCTTACCCGTAAAATATATTCTTGTATTATTCATCAATGTTTAGGATGTTGCATTTCAGTGGCTTTCATTTTTTTAATTTAAAAAATTTTAATGAGTACATGTTTGCAATACAAAATGATTCCATTTGTTATGGGGAGTTGGTACATGAACATAACGCATTGAATTTTTTTCATATAATTATTGGTGATTTTCATTTACTCTTTTGAGAATTGTCTGTTCAGTTCATTTGCCCGTTTTGATTGGATTATTTGTTCTGGAGGTGTCTTTTTTTTTTGGACAGTGCCTCCCTTTTGTAATTCAGGCTGGTATTGAACTCACTATGAAGCCCAGGTCGGTTTTGAATACACAGGGATCCTCCTGCCTCAGCCTCCAGAGTGCTGGGATTACAGGTGTGCATCACCACGTCGGGCTCACCATGCTGGTTTTGTTACTCGAGCTCTGAGTGTATTTTGAAACCAGATATGGTGATCGCTCTGGCCTTGCTCTTTTTGCTCAGGATTGCTTTGGCTATTCTGAGTCTTCTGTGTTTCTGTATGAATTTTAGGATTGTTTTACAGTTGTGTGAAGAATGACACTGGTATTTTAATGGGGATTAAAACTCTGGTCCTGAAGAGCAGGACCCACCATGCCGCAGATGTGGGGAGAAAGACAGGTGGAATGAGATCTCAGCCCCCAATCCTGAACCTTCCAAGGGAGAACAGAGCCGGATGATACACCTTCGATTTCTAATTTCCTCCAGGAGAATTTTCTGCCCTAGACTTCTCTTGGTCAACTTCCCCTCCCCTTCCACCTCTCCCCTCCCCTTCCCTCCCCCATTTCCTCCCTCCCTCTCCTCTTCTTGCTCTTCAGCTGTGGCCCCCAACCCAAGCTTTGTGCATGCTCGGCACTCGCCCCGCCCCCAGCCCTTGGCTACCCCTAAGCCCCGCAGTCCAGGTCACCGCATTGCCTCCTCGGTGGGCCTCTCTTGTCCTTGGCCCTGCTTTCTTTCCCTCCTTCACCTACAGAAGGAAGGGACAATTGCTGACAGCGCATCTCGGCTCTGGTTTCTTTGTCTGCCTGTCGCTGCGAGGTGGGAAAGCCTGGCCTCCTGGGTCCCTGACAGGCGTCAGGCTAGGTGACTGTGGGCTGGAGGAGTCAGCCAGGAGCCAGGAAATCAATAGAAAAAGCATAAATATGGTCTGGGGATTTAGCTCAGTGGTTCCGCCGCTTGCCTCGCAAGCACAAGGACCCGAGTTCGATCCCCGGAACCAAAAAAAAGAAAAAGCATAAATAAGTCAGATTCCAAAGACAATGATAGAGTTACTACCAACTGAAACTGAATTCCAAAGTAAAACTATAAATTATTTGTATAATAAAGTGAAGTTTGTTTGGTCATCGAGAGGTAAGATTTTAACTACTTTGGGTTTTTTTGTTTGTTTTTTTGGTACCGGGGATTGAACTTGGGTCCTTGTACTTGCGCAGCAGGCAGCGAAACCACTGAGCTAAATCCCTGGCCCAAGAGGTAAGATTTTAGAACTACCTTGGGCACCTCCTGAAATGCAAGGTTGTAAGTCGTTTTTTTTCCCCTGGTACTGGGGAATCAAACACAGGTGCTTTGCCTCTGAGCTACATCCCCAGCCTTTTGTTAATTTTTTCAATTTTGAGAGAGCATCTGCCTAAAGTGCCCTGGAGGGACTCTAACATGTGATCCTCCTGCCTCAGCCTCCCTCAGTGCTGGAGTTTCGAGTCCCCACCTTCCCAACAGGCTGGAAGTCACTGTTCCCAAGTGAGCCCAAACCAAGCAGTGTGCGCCCTGCACCACCCCAGGCCTGGAAGACCACACTGCTGTCTCCCCGGGGCCTTCAGAACTCATGCTACAGAGTCATCAGTGGTTTACTGGGCCCTTGCTCACCAAGTTGGTCCATTTAATTCTTCTATCCCGTGGGACATAGTAGTTTTTAATCTTCATTTTTCAAATGAAGAACCTACTACCCAGTAGGAGGCAAGACCAGGACTTGAATCCAGATTAGTTTTTTTGTTTTTACTTTTTTTGTTTTTTGAGACAGGGTCTCGCTATGTAGCCCAGGCTCGCCTCGAACCTGAGGCAGTGATCCTCGTGCCTCAGCCTCCTGAGTGCTGGGGAAGGCAGGGCTCTGAGGGTTAGGATTTTTTTCCTAGCGATATTTGTGCCCTGCCTTTGTCGCTCCAACTCTCAGGGCAGCAGGAAGGGAAAGGGGAGAAGCAGGAGGGGAATGGTCTCCTGGGGAGGTTGCTCTCTCTGCCCAGCTGGACCCCACATCTGGATGTATACTGAAGAAGAAATTGTGAAATGAGCTCACATCCCGACGCTCGGTTTGCCTGCTGCTGAACATCTGGACATTGGGAAATGTCTGGTTTGGGAGTTAGGGTTCTTTTTGTTTTCCTTCACATTTTGGAAGCCCAGGGCCACACCGGATTGTGAGAAGACCCTAGACACGTTCTCAAGTCCCGGTGCATCTGAGGAGACCTCAGCGTCCACCAAAATCACTGCCTAGATAATTCCTGCTTTTCAGGGCTTCACATCGGGCAAGAGAAAATACACAGAGTCCGAGCAATTCATGCAGCTGCGTGGACGGGGGAAGATGTGACCGCCTCGTCCACAACTGGCAGGCCACAAGGGGGCTCCTGGAGAGCCATTCCCGCCTCCTGCCCCCCAGGCCGGGCCAGCATCGAAGCCCAGACTCCCTGGTGCTGGGATGCCACGGGAGCCGTGAGGTCCAAGCCCATTGATTTTTATTAGCCCTGCTTTATTGGCCATTTGATAACCAGCAAAGGAGCCAGGCCAGGAAATGAGCCGGGCTCCCAGCCACCCTGGGATCCTCAAAGCCCACATTTTCCAGGAAATGGCCCACCCTGGCCTTGGAGGGCCTTTTCCTGTCCATCTCTGACCTGAGCTTACTGGCCAACACCTCCCGTCCTGCTGCATCGCACAGTGGTTCTCCTTCCCTGGCTAGGGCCTGGTATGAGGGAGAGAGATGACCCTGTCCCAAAGGTTTGGGGCAACACTCGGGAGACCCAGGCAGGAGGATCGCTGAGAGTTCCGGGCCAGCCTGAACTATGCAGCGAGCTTTTGGGGGTGGGCTCAGCAGGAAGATCCTGACAGGCCACACTGGTGACTGTCGCGTCGATGCCAGTGGTGTAGCTGCATGGTGGGCACAGCACACTCTCAACCGCTCAGTTCCCTCGACTACTGTCTTTCTCAGCGGAGCAACCAACCGTATTGGAATCAGTTTCCTTGTTTGCAGGAAAGGGGGAGACTGAGGCTCGAAGATGTCACATAATCTGGCTAAAGTCAGGTAGCTATTTAGCCCTGGATCCAGAGTCCCTCTTACACCGAGGTGTGCGATATCACCGCAGAGACAAGACCAGCTTGTGATGATGATGATGGTGATGCTGCTGCTGCTGATGATGATTAGGGATCAAACCCAGGACCTCATGCATGCTAAGCAAGTGCCCCAGCTCCTGAGCTACATCCCTAGCCTTTATGAAGCGAGAGTCCCCAGTGAAAGGTGAGTGAGAGGGAAAGCAACTTGAAGTAGTCACAGGAGGCTTTCGGAAGGCGGTGCTGTCGGTCCCAAAGAAAGGGCAGGATTTGGCTATCGGGGAGGAGAAGGCACACCAGCCCGGGAAGGGATGGCAAGACAGTGCGGACTGAGGGCCAGGCTGCAGCTCAGAGATGGAGCACGTGTGTAGCACATCGAGGTCCTGGGTTCAATCACTAGCAGCGAAAAACAAAATAAGACGAACGAACAGAAATACAGGTGGAAATGGACAAGGTCAGTTCACAGCCCAAGAAGGAGAAATGCCTACTCATTGATATCTGATTCCAAATTTCCAAAGATGAGTAGAGAACCCACAGAAATACCTGACAGAAAAGAGCTGGGTTTGTTTGTTTGTTTGTTTGGTTTGTTGAGACAGGTTCTCCCTGTGTAGTCCAGGCTGGCATTGAAGTCATGGCAATCCTTCTGCTTCAGCCCCCTGAGTGCTGGGATTATACCCAGTTGCTTTTTCAAAAGTCTCTTAAACTGGGCTGGGGATTTAGCTCAGTGGTTCCGCCGCCTGCCTCGAGAGTGCAGGATCCCAAGTTTGATCCCTGGTACCAAAAAAAAAAGTCTCTTAAACCATGCAGAATGGTATGGCTTTCTCAGAGAAAGTTGGGCGTGTGTTAAAATACCAGAATGCTGGAGATGTTTAGGGAGTTGGGTCACAGTTCAGGTCAAGCATCTTCTATGTGCAGTTTTGTGTGAGGTCCTGTGAGGTATACCGTGATGAGCTGTAATCCCAGCATTACACTCGGGAGGCTGAGGGAGGAGGATTCCCACAAGTTAGAGGCCAGCCTGAGCTACACAGTGAGTTTAAGGCTGGAATGAACTACAAAGACTTTGACTAAAATAAATAAATAAATAAATAAATAAACAAATAAATAAATAAAACAAGGCTGGGGATTTATCTCAGTGGTTCCATTGCCTGTCTTGCAAGCACAAGGTCCTGAGTTCGATCCCCAGTACCAAAAAACCAAAACAAAACCAAAAACCCCCCAAAAATCTAAGCTCCTACCTCAAGAATTTGGGAAGAATAAACCCAAAGCAAGCAGAAGAAAAGAACCATAAAGAACTGAACTTAAAAAATTTAAAATAGAAAAAGAAAAACTGGAAAGCAAGAGGAAAATCAATGAAACAAGGAGCCGATTCTGTTTCTCATAAGATTGACAAATTCAAAAGGAGAGAGAAAACAGGAATGAAACAAGGTACCACTACAGACCTTGCAGACATCAAAAAGATGATAGAAAAATAATATGGAAAATAATAATAATAGGGAAATAACTTTGGAAGCTATTATCTAGCCTCAGTAGTCCCCCCAAAATATAAGGTCCTAATCCCTACTACCCATAAATACTACTTTATTTGAAAAGAAGTTTTTGCGGATGTGATTGTATCCTATCTTGGGACAAAACTGATTGATCCCCATCAATGGGACAAAATATCTGACACACACAACTTAAAGGAGGAGTGATGTAATTTGGCTCGTGGTTTTGGGAGATTCAGTCCATGGTTGGCTGGTTCCAATGCAGAACTGGCATAGTGGCATAGTCGAAGGTTGTGGGAGAGGAAACCTGCTCACCTGCTGGTGGCCAGGAAGCAGAGAACAAAGGGAGGAGCTAAGAAGGGAGATGAATCTTTCAAAACCATGCCCCTGGTGACATGCCCCTTCCAAGCAGGCCCCACCTCCTAACAGCGCATCTAGCTATGAACTTATGAATAGATCCACCCACTGATGCATATATCATCCCCATGATTCGGCTACCTCTCAAAAGCCCTACCTCTAAAGGCATGAGACTTGGGGGATTCTAGATCTAAACCATAACATTCTGCCCCTGGCCTTCCAAAGGCTCATGTCTATCTCATCTTGTAAAATGTATTTAGGCCATCTCTAAGAGTCACCAGAGGCTTAAACTGATAAAGAGCAGGTGCTACACTTGATCTTCGCCAAAAGGCCGAGAAGTGATACCAAAATCTTAACGGTTTCAGCAGTGCTGGAAAGTCCAAGTCCAAAGTCTCCTCTGAGACTCAAGGCAAACTCTTAGCTGTGAGCCTCCATAAAAATGAAAAATAAAGTTAAGTACTTCTGACATACAATAGCGTAGAGTAATCATTTCCATTCCAAAAGGGAGGAATAAGGGTATAAAGAAATCAGACCAAAGCAAGAACAAAAAACCAGCAGGGCAATCATTAAATCCTGCAGTTCCATGTCCAGCAGTTTGTGGGGCCAGATGTGAACTCCAAAGGGTCTGGGAAGTCCCCCTCCACGGCCTTGCTTGTTGCAGTCCATGTGGCCTCTCTTGGGCTTTCCTGAGCAGTGATCCATGGTCCTGGCATCTCCAACTTCCTAGGGTCTCCAGTGAACCTTTGGCTTCCTTCACACAGCTTCATGTATCGCTTTTTTTGTGAGCACATGGCTTGGCTTCTTAGGCCTTCCTTTGAAATCTGGATGGAGCTTCCATGACCCCACAACATTTGCATTCTGCATGTCTGAAAAACAGGGACATGTGGATAATGCCAAGATCAGCCACCACAAGCAGTAACCTGGCTGCCATGGTTCATGGCTCCAGAGGCCTCTGAGTGTCTAGAGGCTGAACTTGGGGAGACACTTCCCTATGGGCCCCAAAATGAGCAAGGTACACTGGGACTCTTCTCAAAGCAAATCCTTTCAAAGGAGTTTACTCTTTTACACCCTTGAGCCTGTGATGGGTAGGGTCCGGCTACCTCCTGAGATGCCCTCAAGTCATTTTTCCTATTGTCCTGATGCAAAGTATATGGCTTCTTTTTGGTGGAATTACTCTCTGACACCACATCTATTTTTGTCCCAACTTTACACTTGGTTCCCTTTGGGCCAAAATTTAAGTTTTTCAAGATTTTCTGCTCTGTCTTCTTTTTTTTTTTGGTACCAGGGATCAAACTCAGGACCTTGTGCTTGCGAGGCAGGCGCTGGAACCACTGAGCTAAATCCCCGGCCCTCTGCTCTGTCTTTTGCCCCTGATCCTCACTATAAATGTGACTAAAAGCAGCCAATAGTAGCCATGTCACAGCCTGAATGTTGGACAGTCTTGAAATTGCATCCACCAGATCAGTTAGTTCATTGCTCTTAATCTCAGTCTCCTACAATGTCTCAGGATATGGGCAAAATGTGGACAGTTCCTTGCCAGAATGTAACATGCATTCCAGTGTAACCATTAATCCTGATATGTCAACATCATTGGATTAAGAAATGACCAGCTTATTAGTAAAGGATGCTTCTGGGTGTGTCCAGGTGTGACCTTGGGTGTTATATATAGTCCCTCACCTGTTCCTTTCTGGAGTTTTTCATCCCCGGCCCTCTTGCTGTTTTCTTGCCACCATGAACTAAGCAGTTTTGCTCCACCATGCCCTTCTGCCATGAGATTGCTGCCTTGGAGCCTGCCAACTATGTGTGAATCTCCTGAAACCTTGAGCTAATTAACCTTTATTCCTTTAAGTTGCAGGCGTCAGGTATTGTCTCAGGATGGGAAAGCTGACTAATACATCCAGGTTCCAATAGAGAATTTTTTTCAGCTAAAACTCATGAGCTTGACCTTTATTTTATTTATTTAGTTTTTTGATACAGGGGATCAAACTCGGGTCCTTGTGCTTGCAAGGCAGGTGGTAGAACCACTGAGCTAAATTCCCGGCCCAAGCATGGCCTTTATTGTCCACATTCCTGTCAACATTATGGCCTTTTGAGCTCTGACTAAAATCACTCATCAAGCTCTGTTTATAGCATTCTAGGGCTTGTCTAACCCAAATCTCCTATCTTTTTCCAACTCCTTCCACAAAGGCTTCTAAGTCACATGGTCAGGTACAGTCACAGCCATGGCCCACTTCTTCAGTACCAATTTTCTTTTTCTTTTTTTTTTAAGAGTGGGAAAATTTATTGAGAGAAAGAAAGCTTCTGTCGAAGAAAGACAGAGGGGGACTGGAAAGTGGGTTGTCCCATTACCAGTTTTCTTTATTAGGCACTTTCCATGGCTGAAACAAAATACCCAATACTCACAATTTAAAGAAGAGCTTGGGCTGGGGATTTAGCTCAGTGGTTTCGCCGCCTGCTGCGCAAGCACAAGGACCGGAGTTCAATCCTTGGTACCAAAAAAAAAAAAAGAAGAGCTTTAATTTGGCTCATTGTTTTGGGAGATTCAGTCCATGGTTGGCTGGCTCCAAGGCAGAAGTGGAATGGTGGAAGGGTGTGGGAGAGCTAAGTTGCTCACCTTATGGTGGTCAGGAAACAAAAAACAAAGAGGGAGATGAAGAGGGAGATACATCCTCCAAAGACAAGTCTCCCAGTGGCACACCTCTTCCAAACAGGTCCTACCTCTTAAAAGCACATTCAGGCATGGATTCAGCAGTGGATTAATCCACATAAGTATAATGCCCCCCCCCAAGATTCAATTACCTAAAAAAGCCCCACCTCTGACCACATGAGGCTTTTTGGGGAGACATTATGGATATAAACCATAATGGTAATTAAAAACTTTGAAATGAAGAGGTTATCTAAGTAGATTGTGAGTACTGAATGATGAGGCAGACAGGGACTGACATGCATGATGAGAAACAGGTAATGTGACCATGAAGGCAGAGGTTGAAATAATGTGGCCATAAGCCAAGGAATGTTGCTTGCCACCAGAATCTGGAAAAGGCAAGGAAGGATTCTTTCCGTGAGCCTCAGGAGGGTGTAACACTCTGCCAACACCTTGATTTTGGTTGACTGATATTAACTAAACTTCTGACCCTAGAGAGAAAATTTCTGTTGTTTTAAATCATTAAGTTGTGTTAATTTGTTACACAGCTGTGAACAGCTCTACACACATAAATTTGATGATTTAAATGAAGTGAATCAATTCCATACCATGACTTATCCCATATGAAATAGATAATTTGAATAGCCCTACAACTATTAAGGAAATTGAATTTGTAATGAAAGCCACCTCCTATCCCTGCAATATTTCCAGGTCCAGAGGGTTTCCCTAAAGAATTCTACCAGCCATTTAAAGAGTATTGCACTTTACACAATTTATTCCAGAAAACAGAAAAGAGGAATTATTTCTCAATTAATTTCTGAATCTAATATTAACCTAATACCAAAAACAGCTGAACCGAAAAGGAAAATAACCTTCATGAATATAGATGCAAAAATTTCTAACAATATGTTAACAAATAGAATTCAGGAATATATTAAAATAATTATACACTATAACAGTGGATTTATTTCATGAACGTGAGGCTAATTCAATTTTAAAAAAAAATCAATGTGAGCCATCATATGAAGAGTATAAAGAAGCCGGGGATTTAGCTTAGTAGTGCCAGTGCCTGCCTTGTAAGCACAAGGGTCTGAGTTTGATCCCCGGTACTGGGGAAAAAAAGAGAATAGAGAAGAACCTGAGGACACATCTGTAACCCCAGCTACTCACAGGTTGAGGCAGGAGGATGCAAACATAACGTGAAGAAAGCTAGGAATGTAGCTCAATTGTAGGGCACTAGCATGTGTGAGGCCCTGATTTCCATCCCAAGCTCTGAAAAAATAAAAAGAATATAAAGAAGAGAATCATATGGTCATATCAATTGATGCAGAAAAAAGCATTTGACAAAATTTATTTATTTTTGTTCTTTTGAGACAGGGTCTCACTATGTAGTTCAGCCTGGCCTTGAACTCACTATGTAACCCAGGGTTGCTTTGAACACACAGCAATCCTCCTGCCTCAGCTTCCCGAGTGCTGGGATTACAGGCATGCACCACCACACCTGGCCATTTGACAAAATTTAATGCTTGTTTAATATTTTTTTAAAAAAAACATTTCAGAAAAAGTAGGTATAGAGGGGAACATCCTTAAGTTCATGAACAGTACTTGTGAAAAAGCCATTAACATTTCACTTAATGGTGTAGGATTGAACACTTTGCCCAGAAGACTGGGAATAAATATGGCTTCTGAACATACTGCTGGTGACTCTAGCCAGTGCAATAAGGAGGAAAATGAAATAAAAGGCATATAATTGAAAATGAGTAGGCAACTTGTCCCTATTTGCAGATGACATTATTTACACAAAATCTCAAGGAGTCTACAAAAATATTACCTCATAGAATTAATAAGGCCAGGCATGGTGACGCCTGCCTGTCATTCTAGCACTCAGGAGGCTGAGGCAGGAGGCCAGCCTGGGCTACATTGTGAGTTCAAGGCCAGCCTGAACTACATAGTGAGACCCTGTCACACCCCCCCTCAAAAGTAACATAAAATGTATAAATCAAGCTCACAATCTGTTAAATAAGAAATCTGAAGCTGGGTGTGGTGGTGGGTGCCTGTAATCCCAGCTACATAGGAGGCTGAGGCAGGAGGAGCATAATTTTTAGGCCATCCTAGGCAACTTAGCAAGACCCTGTCTCAAAATAAAATAATTCTTTTTGTTTTTTGAGATAGGTTATCATTATACATTCCATGCTGGACTTGGAACTCACTATACAGCCCAGGTTGGCCTCAAACTAACAGTGATCCTCCTGTCTCAGCCTTCCTAGTGCTGGTATTACAGGTGTGGTACCACCATGACCAGCTTCAAAAAAAAATTTAAAAAGGCCTTGAGATGTAGCTCAGTGGACTGACATGCACAAGGCCCTAGGTTTGGTCCCCAGCACTGGAAACAAAAGACTAAAAACAAACAGACAGACAGACAAACCAACACCTATGGGCTATCATGGCTGTCCTCACGGTAGGTGCCCTGCTTCCTCCAGGGTGTGGTTTTATCTTGCCTTTTCCTCTTTCACTGCGCCCCAGCTTACTCTGCAGAGCCAATGTCTCCCTCACTCTTCACTTTTACTTTTGCAAATAAACTTTGCCACTACTTAAAAAAACAAAAACAAAACAAAGCAAAAACCTATATTCAGTCCTTCCTTGACAGATATGGTCAGAGTCAAATTTACAATTTTGGGTGACTGCATCTAACCCCTTTGCTTTTGCACACTCAATTCTAGCCTTACCTTGGGGGCCTTGTGCACACGTGTGGCATCTTAGTTTGCACATTTAGCCTCCATCCACCTGAGGCAAACAGCTGCCCTTTAGTTACATCTTGAGTGTATGACAGTAGCACACTTCTGCCTAGAAGGCAGGCCTATTACAAAGGCCTTCATCGGACTGGGGTAGCAAATCCCAGTGTCCCATTGACCTGGAACAGGGCCTAGATTTGGGAGTGGACTCCATCTACTGGGCAAGAATCACCTAAGAGAAGGCGAGTCAGTATCCGCCATAGTGTGATGTCCTCTTGGCTGGGTCTGAGGTCAAAATTGTAGATGAATTTTGAAATCTAAAATTGTTGATTTTGCCAGCCCTGGTGGTGCATTCCTATAATCCCAGGACTTAGGAGGTTGAGGCAGGAGGATCGCTGAGAGTTTGAGATCAGCCTGGGCTACATAGTGAGTTCAAGAACAGTCTGAACTACATATCCAGACCCTGTCTCAAAAACCAAAATAAAAGAAAACTAATAAATATGTACATTTTCACAAAGGTAATCTGCTTCATAACTGCATATGATTAATTCCTCCAGTAGGGTCTCGAGAGAGCTTTGTCAAATACATTGGCATTTCTGTAACAAAAGTACATTAATATTCATCATGAGTGGGTAAAATGAAGACGTGAAATAGATTTTTTTTTTTGTACTGGGGATCAAACTCGGGTCCTTGTGCTTGCGCAGCAGGCAGTGAAACTGCTGAGCTAAATCCCCAGCCCAACGTGAAATATTTTTTTATAGGCACCTGTATAAATTCCAGAAGTCATTTCAAGTCAGATTTTGCTACCAACTGAGGAAAATGCTTTTCAGCAGTTTTCAAGTTTGGACCTGGCCAATAAGGCTATGGCTCTGGGGCAGGGCAGCAACCTTGCTCTGGGCTGTTCTGCAGAAGTTGCTTCCCGCCTCCCTTGCAGCTAAGTGTGGCCCACTCCACTGAGGTCTCACCTTGGATCATGAGCAGAAAGGATGGAGGGCCCTTGGGTCGCAGCTGTCACAGTGGGCATGCATTTTCCCATTGTCTCTCCCTTTTTCTACAACTGGGGCACAGATGCATCTGCTCCCCAGCCAGTGTCTGGCAAATAAGAGGAAAATGCTCATGCGGGAGGCCTGGGCAACAAGATGGAAGGAACTGGAGAGTTTGAGGCCTCAGATGGCCATACAGGGCAGGATCACCTGCAACCTGGACCACTCAGCTGGGAGAGAAATCAACTTCATTCTCTTAATTTTTATTTATTTAATTTAATTAATTAATTTATTTATTGGTACCAGGGATTGAACTCAGGATCTTGTACTTTCCAGGCAGGTAGCAGCACCACTGAGCTAAATCCTGGGCCCTTAATTTTTATTTTTAATCTGGATGGGGTGGTACACACCTGTAATCCCAGCACTCGGGAGGCTGAGGCAGGAGAATCACTGTGAGTTTGAGGTAGCCTGGGATATATAGTAAGACCCTGTCTCAAAAAATGAAAAATAATAAATAAATAAATAAATAAATAAATTGAAAGCTTTCTTAGTCCATGTTAAAAGCACACAGTGATCATGAAGGAGCTGATGGATGTGCGTAACACAGCTTAATTCTTTTTACTTCCCCTCTCCCTCCACCTACTTTCCCTCTATCTTTTGGTCCCATTCCCATGAGAGATACATTTATTGTTTTGTTTTGGTATCAAAGATCGAACTCAGGACCTTTCGCTTGACAGGCAGACATGGAGCCACTGAGCTAAATCCCCAGCCCAAGTCACTGTGTTTTTGAGTCTCTTGCCCACCCAGCCGGAATGAATTAATATAAGAGACAAATGCTGGGTATATTAAGGATGGAAAAGATAATCTTGTACCCCAGGGACCAGCACCATAGTTTCACGGACACCAACTCCCATGCAGATAATCCAATAAGAGTGCTCTGTGCAGGTGTAGCTTCCGTAGGAGAGCGCAGGCCTGCCCGGGGACTTGAGGAAGATGTCCCTGAAGGGACAGCACCTCTGACTTCAGTACGAAGGTTGAGGAGGAGTGGTCAGGTAAGAAAACAGAAGACTAAGGCATGGGTTAAACTGTTCCCCCTTTTCTTGCAAGGTAAGTTCAGGTCCTGACCACAGGACCATAGAATGCGACCTTCCCAGAGTTAAAGACATCATATTACAGTGATGTGTGCACACCCAAGTTTATAGCAGCACAGCTCATAATAGCCAAATCTTGGAAGTGGCCTATATGTTGATTAATAGAGGAAGGGATAAATAAAACATGGTATTACACAGTGGAGTACTATTCTGCCATAAAGAAGGATAAACTTGAGTCATTTGTAGGAAAATGGATGTGCCTTGAGATAAAATGTTAAGGGAAAGCAATCAGACACACAAGCTTAAATATTGCATAGTTTCTCTTACATGAGAAACCCAAAATATAAACAAAAAACAAAATAAAAAGATAATAGAAAATGGGAGATAGGTCTTTCCAAGATGGGAAGCAGACCAAGAAATGGAGGGAGGGGTGGAAGGGGAGGAGAAGGTGATGAAAAGAGAATTAAAATGTGTTCTGGGGCCGGGATTTAGCTCAGTGGCTCCACTGCCTGCCTCGCAAGCGCAAGGTCCCGAGTTCGATCCCCAGTACCAAAAAAAAAAAAAAAAAAGAAGATGCGTTCTATCCATGCACCATTCCCACGAGGAATGTGGTCCTGTATACTACAAACATCCACTAATAAAAAGAAAAATTGGAAAAAATTTCACCCAAAGAAGGATCTTTGCAGATGTGCTTGATTAGCACAAGGTTGCACTGGAAATCCAGTCCAATATGGCTGGCATGCGTTTAAGAAGATGAAAATTTGAGCTGAGAATAGTGGCACAGGCCTCTAACCCCAGCATCCTGGGAGGCTGAGGCAGGAGGATCGCAAGTTTGAGCCCAGCCTGGGCTACTGAGCAAGACCCTGTCTCCAAAAAATCAAAACAAAACAAGAAGAAAAACCGGACCTTTAAGAGAACCCCTGTACGGGTTTGATTGGTTTGGTTTTTTTTTTTTTTTTGATAGTTGATTTTGAGTTGTTTATTTCAGTATTTGATCTTTGGTTGGTTTGTTTTTGCAGTCTGAGTGAGGATTGACCCGCAGCCACAGGCATGCGGGGAAATACTTTACATTGAGCTTCGGTCCCAGCCCTACATTTCTGTCATTTAAAATCCAGCCACTTTGTTAGTTCAGCTGCAGAAACGCAGGGTAGTTGGGAGGCCAGGAACACGAGGGCTCAGGAAAACATGAGCAGCTCCACATCCACAGGGCAGAGCGTAGCCTGCAATGAGGAGTCTGCTTACGGGGGTAATTTTAACAACCGGGAATGAGAAACGAGAAAAGGTGTGGTTGCCTAAATAACAGAAACTAGGATAGTTACTTATGGTGGTGAAAGTCCAGGGCAATATGCCCCTTCTTCCTTATTCCCTTTCTCATAATTGTATCTTCTTTGCGGGGGAGGGTATGTAGCCCAGGCTGGCCTGAAACTCACGGTGATCCTCCTGCCTCAGGCTTCTCAGTGCGCCCCTGCGCCTGGCTTACTGTGTTGTAGCGGTCTAGGGTTCCATCCAGACAAGCCGCCTGCCGTCTAGTTTCCCTCCGTGCCTGTCCTGACCACAGGCCACCCTAGTCCACGGGACTCAGCTCGCAGTCCGCCAAGGCGGGTCCATGCAGAGCGCATCACCCTGGACCCGAGCCCTGGGTCATGGGCAGAGCGGAGGTAGGGCAAGGCTGGAGGGGGCCGTGTCCCCATGGACATGAGGGCCACGCTCTGGGGACACTGAGCCCCATGTCCACTGTGCTTCCCCAGACCTCAGAGTCCCCTCTGTGCCTCCTGTCATAGAGACAGAGATGGCTCCTTTCGCTGTCTGCCTGTGTCTTGTGAACACACCAGTAAAGAGGCTGTTATCAAATCCCTGAGATTTAAATAATGAAAAGGTGGTAGGAGTCTGAGGAGATCCAATAAAACCCTTTAATTAAACTTGACAATGGCCATTAGATTGGTAGTTAGTGTCACTTGCTGAGTAATTGAATAATTGACATGAAAAATGGCTCAGGATCTGGCTCTACCTTACAGTGTAGCAGGAGGTATAGAAATGTGTCGATGTCTTTGTGTTTATTGTGCACCTACTATGCACAGGGAGCCGGCTGCAGAACACAGCCCTCGTGGGCCAGTTTCCTTTCACAGCCCGCAGACTGGGGATGTTTCTAATGATCGGAAAGTGACTTCCCCTACTCCCCTCTTAGTAGGAGTGGGAACACGATGGGTTCCTGGCCAAATTGCCAGAAGCCAAGAAAGATATAATTGGGGAGGGGGGAGTGGTGTGGGGTTGGAAACCAGGCCTCGCTTGCTTGGGCTAGGCAAGTGTTCAACCACTGAGCTGTGCCCCCGGCTCTGTTGATGGGTTTTTTTTTTTTTTTTGGTACCCGGGATCGAATTCTGGACCTTGTGCTTGCTAAGCAGGGGGCGAAACCACTGAGCTAAATCCTCGGCCCTTTGTTTAAATTTTATTTTGAAAAAGTCACACTAAATTGCCCAGGCCAGTTTGAACTTGTGATCCTCCTGCCTCAGCCTCCCAAGTAGCTGGGATTATAGGCGTGGGCCACCGCGCCATGGCAGGAATCTAGATCTTGTGGCTCTGTGTTTGTTTTCCAATTCGGAACCACTGCAAGGTCTGAGGCAAGAAGTTGCCCGGAGCCCACCTAGCATGTGTGCGTCCGGGGGTGCAGGCCTGGTGACTGGGGCGGGGCAGCCTGCAGGGCCCAGGGCCAGACCCAGCGCGGGAGCCCAGCCCAGCCCGGCCACGTCCCGTTCCCCGCGGCCAACACTGCCTCCTGCCGGCCGCCGCCGGCACAAGCGCCGAAGCTCAGGAGCCCGCGGCTGCCAGGTGAGGTCGCCTCGCCCCCATCAATTAGGAGGCCCTTGGCCCCTTGCCCTCTGGCTTGTTTAGCTGTCCCGGGGATTGAACCCAGGAGTTTTGCACTAAGCTACATCCCCAGCCCTTTTTATTTTTTAAGACAAGGTCTCCTTAAGTTGCTAAATTGTCCAGGCTGGGCTCAAACATGCAATCCTCCTGCCTCAGCCTCCCAGAGGGCTACGGTTACAGATATGCGCCACCACACCTGGCTGCATTTCTTCATATAAAAGTAATTTTGGAGGAGCAACCTGCAAGCAACTGTTTGCAATTCCGTCCAAACGAGGGGCTCGGTCTCTCCGTGGCAGGGACCAGCCTGGTGGGAGAGGGAGAGGGAGAGGGAGAGGGAGAGGGGGAGGGGGAGGGGAGGGGGAAGGGAGGGGGAGGGGCGAGGGGGGGGGCTGGGGGCGCTGGGGCCGGAGCCTCTGGAGGAAACCGGTGGGAACTTATACATCCGGGTCCTGAGAGGCGGTGCCAGGCTGCCGCTCCTCAGGCTGCGGTCTAGGCCATCCTATTGAAGACCTGCTCCAGCTCTCGCGAGAAGTCCACGTGCACAGCTGTAGGGACTGTTCTGTTGCACATCCCAGCCAGCTTTGCCATGCCCTAATCTCCTATCTCAGCCCTGTGATATTTTTTCACTTTTTTGGCGTCACCATTTGTACATCTCCTGTTTTATCTGTGTGTGTGCATGTTTATTCCCTGTCTCCCAGTCAGAATGCCAGTTCTCTGCCAGCTGTGTTATCCTAGCACGTGGGAGGCTGAGGCGGGAGGATTGCCCCAAGTTTGGGGCCATCCTGGGATACAGGAGTACAAGGCCAGCCTGAACTACCCTGTCTCAAAAACCAAAGCAAGACAAAACAACAGCAACAACAAAATCCCCAAATATCTGGAATCAGGTTTTTAAAATTTTTCTATTTATTTCTACCTTTAACGTGGTGAATATTGATGAATATTGAATGTTAGCTCATGAAAACCAAAACAAGACATTTAAAGGAAAGCTCTTTGGGGTCCTTAATAATGGTGAAAAGTATAAAGTAGCCAGGGACCAAAACATTTGAGAACCACTGAGCTAGATAGAGATGGAGCAAACAGCAACTTTGGTCTTTTTTAAAAATTGAGATGTAAGTCACATTCCACAGAGTTTCCCATTCTAAGCTTTATGATTCGGTGGCTTTTTTTTTTTTTTTTTTTCAGACAGGGTCTTTCTATGTAGCCCAGGCTGGCCTTGAATTCACAGAAGCCCTCCTGTCTCAGCCTCCCAAGTGCTGGGATCACAGGTATGCACCACCACACCTTGTTTGAGTCAGTGGTTTTTAGTGTAGTCAAAAGACTGTTCACCTATCATCACTATCTAATTCTAGGATATTTTCCTTTTCTTTTTTCTTTTTCATTGAGTAAACACAATGTGGACATAACACAGCTTGATTTTTTTTTTCATCCCTTCCCTCCCCTCTCTTCTCCATCTCATTTTTTGTGGGTTTTTTTTGGTACTGGGGATCGAACTCAGGACCTTGTGAAACATTTTTCCCATGTGTTTTTTTCTTTTTTTTTCCGTGTATTTTGAAAAGTTAAAAATTTTCTTCCCCATCTCCCTACTTCCTATTATCTCTTTTATTTTGCTCTTTATTTACACTTTGGATTTCTCATATAAGAGAAACTGTGTGATATTTAAGCAGTGTGTCTGATTTATTTCACCTAACTTTATAATCTCAAGGTGCATCCATTTTCCTTGAATGCCTCAAGTTTATCCTTTTTATGGCAGAGTAGTACTCCATTGGGCATAATACATTTTCTTTTTCCATTGATCTGTTGATGAACAGATAGGCTGCTTCCAAGATTTAGCTGTTATGTTATTCATAGACAAGTGGGGTATATAGCTAAGAATACAACTTTGGGTCTTACAGTAATAGATGTTGATTTCCCCATATCCTTGCTTACACTTGTTATATGGTCTTTTACTATTATTATTATTATTAGCTTTTTTTTGGTACTGGGGATCAAACTCAGAACCTTGTGTTTGTGAGGCAGGCAGCAGAACCACTGAGCTAAAATCCTGGCCGAAAACTGAGATTTGCCTCCACTCAGCTGGTAGAGCTCTCAGGGACAAGCAGGCACAGTTTTGTTTTGTTTTTGGTTCTGGGGATCGAACTCAGGTCCTTGTGCTTTCAAGGCAGGTGGCAGAACCACTGAGCTAAATCCCCAGCTGCTGGTGATCTTTTCATGTGCTTTCTAACCACATGTGGATCTTCTTTGGAGAAATGCTTGTCCGATATTAAATTGAGTCATTTATCTTTTAATTATTCAATTGTAACAATTCTTTTTCTTTTCTTTTTTTTTTTTGGTACTAGGGATCAAGCTCAGGACCTTGTGCTTTCGAGGTAGGGAGTGGCACCACTGAGCTAAATCTCCGGCCCCAACTTTGATCTATTTTGAATTAATTTTGTGAATGATGGGAGAGAGGATTCTAAATTGATTTTTCTTTTCTTTTTTTTTTTTTTTTTTTTTTTGCTGTGGGCATCTGTTACAGCACTGCTTGTTGAAAAAATACTCTTTCTTCATTGACTAATCTTTTTTCCCCCAGTACTGGGAATTGAACTCAGGACCTTGCACTTGCCAGGCAGGTGTGGTGCCACTGAGCTACATCCCAGGCTCTCACTGACTCAGGGGCTTATTTCTGGAGCCTCTGTTCCAGCGATGGTGAACCTTTTAGAGCTTTCAGTGGTACAAACAGCCCACTGTGGCACGTGTGCCACAGGTTCGCCACCCCTGCTTTATTCCACTGCCTTCTACTTGGTCTTTATGCCAGGACTTTACTATCTGCGTTACTGTTACGTTGGAGACAAAGTTCTGCAGCTTAGTTTTTCTCCAAGGTTGTTGTGGTTACAGAATATCAGCTTTAATGTTAAACTCTTCTTTCTTTCCTAGTACTGGGGATTGGAATTGGGGTCACATTGAGCCACCCCCTTCCTTTGCATGTGCCCCATGTTCGTTCGTTCTTTCTTTCTTTCTTTCTTTCTTTCTTTCTTTCTTTCTTTCTTTCTTTCTTTCTTTCTTTCTTTCTTTCTTTCTTTCTCCCCCCCCCCTTTCTTTCTTTCCTTCTTTCTTAAAATCTGGCTAAGTTATCCTGACGCTGGCCTACAACTTTTGATCCTCCTGCCTCAGCCTCGGAGCAGCTGGGCTAACCTTTTTTATTTTCCCCAGCTATGAGCGGGCTGCTGTTGGTTATAGTGCATTCTGTTTAGTTTTCTGTATTAAAATTGTGCTAACGGAAAGGGCGATAGCTGGGCGTGTGTAGCAATTAAAAGACGTAAATAAATTAAGAAATGTAAACCCAGAAGAGAAGCCGGTACCCTCCATACTGTCAGTTATTCTTATTGTTGCTGTTGCTTTTTGTTTGTTTTTGAGACAGTGTCCCGCCAGGCTGGGCTCGAACTCACAGCGATCCTCCTGCCTCCGCCTCCTGAGTGCTGGGATGGCAGGCGTCCGCCACCACACTGGCCCTGAATTGAAGGAAGCCGATCCAGTTCCCCGGGGCCCAGCGGCGTCCCTGCCGGCTGGCACATTGCATACCTGGGCCTCGGGTCTCAGTCCCCCCTGCCGCCCCCATTCCACGATCCTGTCCCTGTCCCCCGCCTCAGCCTAGCAGGAGGACAATGGGTGAAGGCTCGAGGGAGTCACGTTCCCGTTCCATTCGGCCACTTGCTGTTCCCTCCTGTTTTCCCCAAAGTCCTTAGTTCCAGAAAAACAGACCCAAAGGGTTCGGTTCTGGGCAGCCCGACGCGCGCGTCCTGGCTGCGGACCCAGGACCTGGAAGCGCGCGGCTTCTGAGCGCCGAGCGCCCTCTAGTGTCCATTCGCGGTAAGGCGGGCCGAGGCGAAACCTGAGATCCTTATTTATGGCCACGAATTTCCTCCCTCCGCTCAGCTTAGCGCGGCTATCGGTGGGGCGCTTTCCGGTCTCTGGTGCAAAACAACACCGACGGTTTAGAAAACAAGTGACATAGCCGCCAACGTGTTCTGAGCATTTTCTAGGTGCTGTGCCCTGAGCTGATTTGCCTGGTCCACCCGCGAGAGAGGGAGGTGGAGAAGCCGAGCTGTTGGGAGGGACGGCTGGAGGTCGAGCACAGTTCACCCAGCTGGACACAGCCCGTCACCGCCATCCCAAGGTTGTTTTTTTTGTTTGTTTTTTGCACCTCTGGGATTCGAACCCAGGGCCTTGCACATACTAGGCAAGCACTCTATGCTGAGCCGCAGCCCCAGTGCAGTTGAGTTTTGGATGTGTTGTTACAAAGCAGGAGCATCCACAGGCAATCCCAGGACAGCTCTAGGCACAGGGCTCTGGCTCACTTGGGAAAATCGTAATATAAGTAAATCCAGCAGATTTATGTCAAGATTTCAGGTGTGGAATCCAAATGAGCCTTTCTCAAGTTTGTGGGAAAAAAGTTATAGAAATTATATAGGTTGAGGTTTTCTTTTCTTTTCTTCTTGATTTTTTGAGACACAGTCTTCCTATATAGTCCAGGCTGGCCTTGAGCTCACTGTGTAGTCAGGCTGGCTTCTAAATTATGGTGATCCTCCTGCCTCAGCCTCCTGAGTGCTGGGGTTCCAAGTGTGCACCACCATGCCTGGCGCTTCTGTCTACTTCTGTTATGCTACCTTTGTTCAAGCTACTCTTTATCCACCTTGACTACCACAGCAGCTTCCTAGATGGGCTTTCTACTTCTGTTTTCATCCACTGGAGTCTATTATTTGTAGAGCAAAGTGCTCCTCAAAATCAGATCGTGCCGCTCCCCTACCTAAGCCCTTCCATTTGACTCAGAACAAAAGCCAAGCTCCAAGCTCGCTGTGGCTTCGCACACCTATGATCCCTGCTACTTGGGAGGCTGAGGCAGGAGGATTGCAAGTTTGAGGCCAGCCTGGGCAACTTAGGGAAACCGTGTCTCAGAACAAAATTTAAGAAAGACTGGGAATGTAGCACAGTGTGGAGCGCTTGTATAGCATGCATGAGGCTCAGGACTCAACCGTCAGCACAAAACAAACAAGCAACAAAACCCAAAAAAACAAACCAAAGCCAATGCCCCACTCTGGCCTCCAAAGCCCTGCGTGATTCTGCCTGGCTTTCCAGTCTCAGCCCATACCCGTCCTCCTCCTCTTTTCCAGCTACATCCTGTTCCTTCAATGCCCCAAGCTCTTTCCAAAGGGTTCCTTGGGAAAGCCTGGTGTGGTGGTGCACACCTGTATTCCCAGCACTCGGGAGGCCGAGGCAGGAGGATTGCTGTGAGTTTGAAGCCAGCCTGGGCTCCATAGTGAGTTCAAGGCCAACCTGAATCTATTTGGCAAGACTTTGTCTATAAAAACAAGGGGGGGGGGTCTTTGGGAAACCCCCTTTCATGCCAAGTCCAAATCTCTTTCAAACCAATTAAATTGTAAAATAAGATTTTTATTCACATAGTCATCAAACCATGCACTCAAATATCCCAAGCTAGATGCATGGCAGACATTTCAACGTTGGAATGTTGAGGATAAGGTGGGATTCTGTGCTTGCAGAGGGTCAGTGAGGGCTTCCACTTCTGCCCACGAGAGACAGGCTGCTCTGGGGATGGGGCACGCCACACGCACAAATAACTAGGAAATGGAACACGATATAGGAAGCAACTGTTTTCATGCCTTGGACAGCAGGTAATGAAAGAGTAAGGTCTCTGAGAGAAGAAAAACACATGAGTTGAACTTCAGAAGTACCCCAGCTCAGTGCCAAGTGAGTCAGGCAGACAGTAAGAGGGGGATATGTGGGCTCCTGATAGGAGCCAGGGGCTCACTGAGTTCAGAAGAGGTTGGAATTCAAAGAAGACAAGGCAGCCGGGGATTTAGCTCAGTGGTTCTGGTGCCTGCCTCGTAAGTGCAAGGTCCCGAGTTCGATCCCCGGTACAAAAAAAAAAATCTAAACAAAGAAGACAAGGCTGCCAGAATTTGTGAGACCGAGCTCCGTGTAAGAGGGAGATGGGGGAGGGGGAGGGGGAGGGGGAGGGGAGAGGAAGAATCCCCAGCAGTAGACTGAACAATTCTTGGAGCTTATATAGAATAGTTCCCATTAGCAGAGTAGAGAGAACACACAGGTATCGGGCAGAGTCTGCAGAGACCTAACGGGTCTGGATTAGCTCTAGAATCAGGCTGATCTGGACCGGCCCTAATGAAGCTTCAGAGGAAGGCTTCAAAGGAAAACCAGTCATAAGTACTTAATTATATGTCAGAAGAAAGTCCAACACTTCTTAAAGGATGAGAACATTATCTAGTGAGCAACAACCCAAAATACAGGTACTGATACCTGCAGTCCCAGCTACTCAGGAGGCTGAGGCAGGATATTTGCTTGAGCTCAGAAATTCAAGGCCAGTTTGGGCAGCAGAGTGAGACTCTCATCTCAAAGTATTTTTAATCAACTGGTCAAATAGGAAAAAGTTATCCATAGCCAGAAAAGAAATCAAGCAATAGAAAAAGACACCAAATTTAGAATTAGTACAAAAGGACATTAGAACAACCAGCCACTATAAATCTTATAAACATGCTTAAGAATGTACAGGAAAACAAAAATATCATGAGGAAAGAAAAGGAAGATTTTTAAATTTTTTTTTATTTTTTATTTTTTTTTTTGGTACCGGGGATCGAACTTGGGACCTTGCGCTTGCAAGGCAGGTGCCAGAACCACTGAGCTAAATCCCCAGCCCAGGAAGACTTTTTTAAGAGACCCAAAAATAGAACTTGAAGACATACAAAGTATATGATCTAACATGAAAAATACAATTAACTAGGTGGAATTAATAGCACATTAAACATTGCCAAAGAAAAGATTTGTGAACTTGAAAACATAGTATACCAGAGCATAGCAACTGGTGGCACATACCTGTCATCCCAGCACTTGGGAGGCTGAGGCAGGAAGATCACTGTGAGTTTGAGGCCAGGCTACATAACAAGTTCAAGGCCAGCTTGAACTGCATAGTGAGACCCTGCCTCAAAAAAGAAACAAGCAAACAAAAAAAAAATTTTAAGGGAGGTCCATTGGCTTTTGTACCTCTCCAACATGAATTTCCCAGGGGTCTAGTGCCCATTGCCTGAAAGCATCCCATAATGAGCATATACTTTGGTTTTGTAAAAGTAGCAAAACATTTATTGGTACATTTTAGGCATACATACTGGTGACACTCATCATAGGGGATTTGCACGTGTACGCGATGCCTCCCCCTTTCTTTCCATCCCCCCCCAAGCCCCCTCCCCTCCCCCTGTACAAAAGCTCTGTTTCCATTTTTCCTTCTATTTTCACTTTTTCTCTCGTCCCTTCCTTCCTTTCTCCCTCCCCCCTCCCTTGTTCCCCTTCCCATGTGAACATTTTCTTCCCGTTTCCCAATATGTATTATACATTTTGGTCCTTATTTACACTTTTAATTTCTCACACTAGAGAAACAATGTGGTATTTAAACACGTGTGTCCAATTTATGTCACTTAAGAGTACGGTCTCAAGGTCCATCCATTTAGGTAGAAATATCTCAAGCTCATCCTTATTTATGGCTGAGTAGTACTCCATTGTATAAAAAATCCACATCTTTATCCACTCATCAGTGGATGGGTGTTTGGATTGGGTCCAAGATTTAGCTATTACAAACTGTGCCACTATAAACATGGGTGTGCATAGATCACTGTGGTATGATGCTTTCAATTTTTTTTTTTTTTGAGGAGAGCTTTTCTGCTTTATTACAAAGAGAAGAAGCTGTTATGTGGTCAGAAAATACAAGATTGATCTTTTTCTCTTCCTATGAGACGCTGCTGTTTAAACAGCCAGAGTGAATTGTCTCAGTTCACTTCTTTAAGTCCCATCACATTCACTTGGGTATGGATGTCCTTGGCTGCTGAAAATCTGGCCCTTTAGGGCACAGGGCGACATAGTCCCCCGACTGGCAGTTCCAGACTGTCCTATTTTCATATATTGCATCCATGCACACCTCCTAAAAATGAGGTACAGCAGGGCAAACATTTTCCAAAACAGATGTCATATATATAGTATGTACACATTCGCACATACATACCTTTATTCATGTGATGTCCAAAACTTTTTAAAAATGTACACAATGGGGCCTGGGATTTAGCTCAGTGGTTCTGCCACCTGCTTCAATATCTTTTTTTTTTTTTTTTGGTACTGGGGATCAAACTCGGGACCTTGCACTTGTGAGGCAGGTGGCGGAACCACTGAGCTAAATCCCCAGCCCCACTGCCACCTGCTTCACAAGCATAAGGTCCCAAGTTTGATTCCTAGTACCAAAACAAACAAACAAAAATGCACAAATATTTGTTATTTTATTACCAATAGCGCTACAATGAACAATGAAAATTTTGTGGTCTAATTTCGTTGAGTTTTTTGTGGGTTTTCTTTTTGACATTTGAGAAACTAAATGGTAAACTTCTGTCAGTGTACATGCTTGTCTTTGCAGACTCAAGTCTGTCTGCTGGCAAAGAAGAAAATAAATGAAAAAAATTCAGACCCTGGTCAAACTAGAAAAAGAAATACAAATTTAGGTGTTGGGCAGCACATAATTAGTAAGGCAGGACCTTAAATGGCGACCCTTTGTGTAAGCCAATTGCTAGATCCTCAAGGAATTAAAATCAGGGCCCCTGAGCCACAGCAGTTCTGCAGTTGGGTTGTGCTGGGACAGCCATTCCCCAAGAAAGGGAAGTCTTTTTAGAAGGCTTGCTGAGCAGGGTTTAGTTGAAGGTGGACGGCAGGTGAGGCCTTGCTTCTAATTTGTCATATTGCAGATGGAACTCCTTAGCTTCTTTCCTCTAGTTAAGAAGTCAAAGAAGAGCTGGGGATTTAGCTCAGTGGTTCTGCTGCCTGCCTCGCAAGCGCAAGGTCCTGAGTTCAATTCCTGGTACCAAAAAAAAAAAAGTATGCTGTCTAGCCCGGGATTTAGCTCAGTGGTGCTACCACCTGCCTCCCAAGCACAAGGTCCTGAGTTCGATCCTCAGTACCAAAATATATATATATATGTCTTGAGGTTGACAAGGTGAGGATGCCCAGGGAGATGCAGATTTGGGGTAGAGATTTTCGGGAGAGTTCAGATTGAGGCCTAATGTTAAATCACTTCCTAAAGCAAGACGACCATTCTTGGGTCTGTCTCTGCTGCCCTGATATATGTTAACAGGCCAATCCTCCCAAATTGGTCCATCACCATTCCTTGAGGAATGTTAGCAACCTGATCATCGGGTGACATTGTTCGTACCCCTGTTGTTGGCGGGACGTGGCTCAGTAACTGAGTGATAAGCTTTGATTTAACCGAGGGGTATTGTTGCTCATCCCCCTCATTGGAAGGCCTATAGGGTGCACTTTGCTGCCCGTATAAACTTGCCCCAAGCTGAGACAGCTGACCTGATGTGGATGGTGATGCCGGCAGAGGTTTCTCTGACCGATGTGCAACCACAGAAGCCTGGCTGTAGTACGTTTCCATCCTGGTAGTCACTGTCCACCCCCTCTACAAACTTCTTTCTTGAAGTACCCAACATGCTGTTTGTCACCTGTGTAAGTTCTTTCAACATTTGCTACTCTGGGGATTGGAAAGTTCAGAGCTGGAGGCTGAAGGGAAGAAGGAGGGGTTGGAGGGTGAGCGATGGCACCAGCCCCACGTTAGGAGCTCCCCTGAGTTATTACAGCAGGGTGGACACCATAGCTCTGAAGTGCAAACTCCAGCAAACGGTAAGAGAGGAGTCCAACCAGAACATGGTAAACGATGGAATTCTTCTGGTAGTCTTTTCTCAGATAATGTATGTCCATCAGTCCTCACCATGGAGTCCTGTCCTTTCCTCAAAGTACTGGAGGCAATCAAATAGAACTGTCACTCAAGGGCCGTGTCACAGGAAGGACCGCCCACCTGTTCTCCCTCATGAATTTTCTTCTCCCACAGATCCAAGATGGCGACATATCCACCAGAGATGCTTTTATTTCTTTCCAGAAGATACCAAGAGGTGGAATGGCTAGGTCAGATGGAACCTCTAGTTTTGGTTCTTTCAGGAATCTCCACCCTGATTTCCACAGTGGTTGCACCAGTCTACACTCCCACCGGCAGTGGAGAAGGGTTCCCTTTTCCCCACCCCCAGCTTCGCCAGCATTTGTTATATAGGCTGATTTCTTGTTAATAACCATTCTTTCTGGAGTGAGATTGAATCTCAGCATTGTTTTAATTTGCATTTCATAAATGACCATTGATGTCGAACATTTTTTAATATATTTCTTTGGTATTTCTACTTCCTCTGAGAAGTGTCTTTTCATTTCAGATGCCCATTTTTGGATTGGGTCTTTAAATTTGGGAGGTCTGATTTTTTTTTTTTTTGAGTTCTTTATATATTCTAGATAGTAGTCCTTTGTCTGAGAAACAGCTGGCAAAATTTTTTTCCCACACTATGGGCTGTCTCTTCACTCCGGTGGTGGTTTCTCTCGCTGTGCAAAGGCTTTTTAGGGCCGGGGATTTAGCTCAGTGGCACCCACCTGCCTTGCAAGCACACGGTCCTGAGTTCAATTCCCGATACAAAAAAAAGCTTTTTAATAAGATGAGGTCGAAAGGCATGGTGTCTGGTCTGTCTGGAGTGTCTGAGCTGCAGCAGCTGCAGAGGAACCTCTGCAGAGAGGCCGGAACCTCTCGAGTATCCACATTTCCACCCCGGTACCTTGTGGAATTCTGATACGTCATGGATAATCTGTCCCATGAAGACCTTCAGCTGAGGGCTAACCAGCTCACTGATGAGTCTCTGGAGAGTACAAGGAAAATCCTGGGCTTAGCCACTGAGTCTTAGGATGCAGGAATCAAAACCATCACCAGGCTGGATGAACAAGGGGAACAACTAAACCTCATAGAAGAAGGCATGGACCAGATAAATAAAGACATGAGAGAGACAGAGAAGACTTTAACAGAACTCAACAAGTGCTGTGGCCTTTGTGTCTGTCCATGCAACAGGATGAAGAACTTTGAGTCTGGCAAGGCCTATAAGGCAACATGGGGAGATGGTGGAGGCAACTCACCTAGCAATGTGGTATGGAAGCAACCAGCCAAGTCACAAATGGGCAGCCTCAGCAGCCAGCCAGCGGCAGATACATTAAACATATAACTAATGACGCCAGAGAAGATGAGATGGAAGAAGACCTGACTCGATGGGCAATACCCTGGGAAATCTAAAGAACATGGCCTTGGACCTGGGGAATGAAATTGAAGCTCAAAATCGACAAATAGACCAGATCACAGAAAAGGCTGACACCAACAAAGATGGTATTGACCTTGCCAATACCAGAGCAAAGAAACTCACTGACAGCTAAAGCTGCTGCTTTACCATTTATTCGGTTCTCTAGCTGCTCCTCCTATGCCATTGCCTTTTCAGAGTTGCAAATTTTGATCTCACACTGCGCTAATCAGAAGATAATGTAGAAGAGGGGCCAGGGTAGTAACAGCCTCCCTATTTTTTTTTTTTTACCGGGGATAGAACTCAGGACCTTGCGCTTGTGAGGCAAGTGGTGGAACCACTGAGCTGAATTCCCAGGCCTCTTCCCTACTTTATTTTCTGTTTCTCTTGAGGGTAGACTACTGCCGGCCTTCACTATTCTCTTTCTCTGTTCATATTCTTAGATTTCATATATCACATCTAGTAGGAAAGGAGAAGTATTGGGCTCTTCAGGAAAGAAGAACCTCAGCAGGTTCTTTTGCTTCCAAGATTTGGAACCACTGGGCCGGGGATTTAGCTCAGTGGTTTCACCTCCTGCTGACCACACACAAGGATCCGAGTTCGATCCCCAGTACCCCCCCAAAAAACCAAAAAAGATTTGGAAGCACTGCCAAAGACAGCTGTAGAGAAGGCAGCTGTGGAGGTAGTTTTTGTTTTTGTTTATTGGTTTTGTTTTGTAGTAGGTGAAAGAAAAGAGAGAAGAGGTTTTTACCTCAGTAAAAATATGCAAGCCACCAAAAAAAAGTTACATAGCTGCAATAAAGATCTAGTCATGTTTAGTTTTTTATTTAAGTTGCAGTTTTTGCCAATTAAGGATAATCTTGGTTTTGGAACTTTTATACACGATATCATTATCCTACATCACCATTTTGTAACCCCTGCCTCAAAGAGTAGAATGAAATGAGGCTTTTTTTTTTTTTTTTTAAAAGATGAGGTCCCAGTTGTTGACTCTTCGTAGTACTTTCCATGTGGTCTGGGTTTCATTCATGAAGTCTTTGCTACTCCTATGTCCTCAAGCGTTCTGCCTATTCTCTCTTCCAGCAGATTTACTGTTTCCATTTTAATATTTAGATCTTTGATCCATTTCTATTTTAGTTTAGTGCATGGTGAAAGATGTGGGTCTAGTTTCGATCTTCAGCATGTGGAAAGCCAGTTTCTGCAGCACGATTTGCTGAAGAGGCTGTCTGTCTTCCAGTGAGGGTGTTCGGCTTCTTTGTCAAAGATGAGGTGGCTGAGTGTGTCTGGAGTTATTTCTGCATCTTCTGATCTGTTCCATTGATCCTCGGGTCTGTTCTTTTGCCAGTACCGATAAGCTTGAACTTTGACACAGTGAGCACGAAACAAACAAACAAACAAAAAATTAGATACTTCCTACTCTTGTAACAAAATGGGGACCTGTGAGTTTAGGGCTCCCTATTAAAATCATTTATACATAGCCAGGCCCAGGGACACATGCTTGTTATCTCAGCTACTCTGGAGGCTGAGGCAGGAGGGTTGCAATTTCAAGGTCAGCCTGGGCAATTTAACAAGATCCTGTCTTAGAATAAAACATGAAAGGGCCGGGGATTTAGCTCAGTGGTTCCGCCGGCTGCCTCACAAGCACAAGTTCCCGAGTTTGATCCCTGGTACCAAAAAATCCCACCAAAAACATGAAAAGGGCTGAGGATGCAGCTCAGTGATAGAGTTCCCCTCAGTTCCATCCCCAGTACTGGAAAAAAATTAAGTTGTTCACACAGATAGATGTAAATTAAAATAGGGACTCCAACAATTGAAAGTTCATTACATAGATGAATTTAGAGAACGTGTAATTGTCTCCAGTTTTTCTCTACTTCAATCTGTCCATGTCTCAAACCTAGAATAGCTGGGGGTGATGGTGCACGCCTATAATCTCAGCACTCAGGAGGCTGAGGCAGGAGGATTGCTGTGAGTTTGAGGCCAGCCTCAGTCATCATCCCCTAAACATTTTGAAAGGAGTATCATTTATGCACCAACTTCTCCAAAAAATACAAGAGGAGGCAACACTTGCCAACCTATGTTTTCAGGACAGCATTACCCTGAGATTAAGACGAGACAAACAAAACAAGCTGCACACCAATTGACCTTTGAACATAGATACAAAAGCCTTTAATAGTATTTTAATAAACAAAACACAGCAACTAATTAAAAGAGCCAATACATTAACATTAAAGGAGTTCGTCTTGGGAATTCAAACTTGATTTAATACATGAAAAATCAATGAATGTAATTCATTTACTAAGAAATTAAAATTGGGTGTGGTGGCTCCTGCTACTTGGGAGCCCGAGGCAGGAGGATAGCAAATTTGAGCTGAGCCTGGCCAATTTAGTGAAACTGTCTCAAAATAAAAATTTAAAACAGTTGGGGATGGAGCTCAGTGCAATGTCCTGGGTTCAATCTCTAGTAAATAGAAAGAAAAAGAAGAAGGAAGGCAGGAAAGCAGGAAGGAAGGGAGGGAGGGAGGGAGAAGGACTTGTATGATGATTGTATGAGGTTATATGGCTGTGTACATTTGATAAAAATTTATTGTATTGTATTTGGGGTTTTTTGGTACTGGGGATCGAACTCAGGACCTTATGCTTGTGAGGCAGGCGCCGGAACCATTAAGCCAAATCCACAGCCCTGTATTGTACATTTTTAGATGGTGAATTTTATTATATTTAAATTATAAATCCATAAGACTGACAGAAACAACCATTACTTTGAATGGGGAGAGAACAAAATGTGCTTTGTGAATCTGCCTCCTCAATCAGACACAGAATAGACTGTTCTAAGAAAATCTTTACTGCCAGGGATTTAGCTCAGTGGTGCCACTCCTGTCTTGAAAGCACAAGGTCCTGAGTTCAATTCCCAGTGCTGGAAAAAAAAAGAAAGAAAATCTTTACTGAGCTCAATGCTGCCCCAGGACCTTTGCACTAGCTGCCCTCTGCCTGAATTGGGGGTTTCTTTCTTTCTTCTTTGGTATGGTGCCAGGGATCAAATCCAGTGCCTTGAGAATTCTAGGCTGGCACTCTGCTATGCACTGTATCCCTAGGCCCCAGGACAGACTCACTTCTCATGTTCTTTATCCTGTTTCCCAGGTCTTCATTCCAGTTTCACTTCATTCTGACAGCTGTCCTGTGGGTACTTCTGTTACTGTCCATAGTAACACATAGCTCCTTCTTTTTCAAGTACTTTCTATGAGTGTGTAATTAAATGCCAGTCCCTGGGCTGGGGCATTTATTTAACATCTATGCTCCCACTGGTGTACGCTTCAGGAAGTTAGGAACTGGCTCTATTTTTGTTCAATAAAACTAAAAGCTGACTAGGGGCGTACAGTTGTAGCTCAGTGTGGAGCGCCTGCCTAGCAGATGTGAGTCTCTGGGTCAAAGTCCTGAAATTACCCAAATCAAAAAACCATAAGAGCCATTTTCATTATGATTGACCGATAAAAGGTTAAAGATTGAAGTTAAGAAACAAATAAGCTTGGGCTGGGGATTTAGCTCAGTGGTTTCACCGCCTGCTGCGCAAGCTCAAGGTCCTGAGTTTGATCCCCGGTACCAAAAAAACCCAAAACAAACCAAACTAACTAAGAGCCCTCAAAGGTCAGAGTAAGAAGACCAAGATTAAAATGAGGTGATCACATGTCGTATCACACACCTTTAATCCCAGCACTCAGGAGGCTGAGGCAGGAGGATCACATAGTGAGTTCAAGGCCAGCCTGAACTGCATAGCGAGACCCTGTCTCCTAAATAAATAAATAATCTATTCAAAATTTTAGCTCACTTTGATTGTTTGTTTACTTATTTATTTTTGTTGTTTTGTGACAGGGTCTCACTATGTAGCCCGGGCTGGCCTTGAACTGGCGATGATTCTCCTGCCTCAGCCTCCTGAGTACTGGGATTACAGGCATGTGCCACCATGTCCAGTCCATAGCAACTTTCTATTGACAAGCAGTAAGGAAGGGCTCTCCAACACAGAAACCAAATTCTTTTTTTTTTGCTTAAATTCTTTTATTGATACATTTTAGGTATACAGTACATTTATATTTATCATTGAGTGCTTGTTCCTGTCCATGATGGATCTTAGTTCTTATTTTTTCCCCATTACCTGTGCAACCTTCACCCCTCCACCTTCCCTATTTACAAAGACTGTTTCCATTTTTTCCTTTTCTCATAATTTTTCCTTTCCCTTCTTTTCTTTCCCCTTCCCCTCCCACTTTCCCTACCCCTTTGGACCTTTTCCTCCTATTTCAGATTATCAATTATTCATTTTAATCCCTATTTACACTTTCAGGTTCTCACACTAGAGAAACTATTCGGTATTTCACGTGTGTCCTATTTATTTCACTTAAGAGTATGGCCTCAATATGCATCCATTTAGCTATAAATGTCTCTAGTTTCTTGTTCTTTATTGCTGAGTAGTGCTCCATTTTATTAAAAACCCATATCTTCTTTATCCAGTTTCCAGTTGATGGGCACTTGGGCTGCTTCCAAGCTTTAGCTATTACAAACTGTGCTGCTATAAACATAGGTGCACATATATCGCTGTGGTATGATTCTTTTAATTTTGGGGGGAAGATACCCAGCAGGGTAACAGCTGGGTCAAATGGGACCTCCAGTCTTAGTTCTCTGAGGTATCTCCATGCTGATTTCCATAGTGGTTGCACCAGTCTGCACTCCCACCAGCAAAGGAGAAGGGTTCCTTTCTCCCCACAGCCCCGCCAGCATTTGTTATTGGTTCATTTCTTTGGTACCAGGGATCAAACTTGGGACCTTGCGCTTGTGAGGGAGGCAGCAGAACTACTGAGCTAAATCTCCATATTGGTTGATTTCTTGATAGCAGCCATTCTTTCTGGGGTGAGGTGGAATCTCAGTGTTGTTTTCATTTGCTTCTCTTGAATGACCAGTGATGTTGAACATTTTTTCATATGTTTATTTGCTGCTTTTAGCTCTTTGTCTGAGAAATGTCTGTTCATTTCAGATGCCCATTTTTGAATTGGGTCTTTGAATTTGGGAGGTCTGATTTTTTTCAGTTCTTTATATATTCTAGATAGCAGTCCTTTGTCTAAGGTGCAGCTGCTGAAAATTTTTTCCAACATTGTAGGTTGTCTCTTAGCTCTATTGGGTGGTTTCTCTTGCAGTGCAGACGCTTTTTAATAAGATGAGATCCCAGTTGTTGATTCTTTGTGCTAGTTCCCATGCTACTGAGGTTTCATTCATAAAGACTTTTCCTATGCCAATGTCTTCAAGAGTTCTACCTAACTTATCTTCCAGAAAGTTTAGTGTTTCTGTTTTAATATTTAGATCTTTAATCCACTTCGATCTTAGTTTAGTGCATGGTGATAGATATGGGTCTAGTTTTAATCTTTGGCAGGTTGAAATCCAGTTTTTCCAACACCACAGATGCCAAATTCTGTCATGAGTTGAATAAATGAGAAATAGAGCTTCTCTTCCCCTGGAGCTGCCAGACAGGAAATGGGCCTTCCAGTGCATTGGCTTGGGCTCATCAGGACCTGGGCTGGACAGGAGGCTATAGAATAAGAGGACAACCATGGAGCCATATGTTAGGGTGGTAAAGAAAGTGGATGCAGGGCTCTTTATGAACATCTTTTGGGTTGGGAGAAATTTCTGAATAAAACCAGGTGTCCAGAATGCCTGCAGGAGGAGGAGGAGGAGGAGGAGGAGAAAAAGCCAAGGAACACCGGATGTGGGGGTGCATTCCTATGATCCCAGCACCCTAGGAGGCTGCAGCAAGTTCCCAAATTTGCACTCAGCCTGGGAAATTTAGGGAAACTGTAAAAAACCCCAACAAATAAAAAGGGCTGAGGGTGGAGCTTAGTTTAAAGGTTCCAGGTTTGATCCCCTGTACCACAAAATAAAATACATAAAAATTTAAAAATATAAGCATCTTTGATCCTTTTTTTTTTTTGAGACTGGGTCTTACTATGTCGCCTGGGCTGGCCTCGAATGCATGGGAATCCTCCTGCCTCAGCCTCCCGAGTGCTGGGATCACAGGCATCCGACACCACCCCCAGATGACCCTACTTTTAAAACAGAATAGATCATAAATAAAACCAATGAGAAGTGAAGAAAAATTTTTGCAAGTAACTAACAAAGGGTTGATCGCCCAAATACACAGGATATTTTTTTAATTTCCTTTTTTTTTTTTTTGGTACTGGGGATCGAACTCGGGTCCTTGTGCTTGTGCAGCAGGCAGCAAAACAATTGAGCTAAATCCCCGGTCCCTATTTTTTAAATTTCTAAGAAAAATATCAACTCAGTACAAAGAAGAATATAGTCCTGGAAACATTAGCCAGAACAATTAGACAAGAGAAAGAAATAAAGAGAATAAAGATGGGAAAGGAAGAAGTTAAACTATTATTATTTGAGAATGAAATGATACTCTGCATAGAAGAACCTAATAATTCCACCAAAAGATTTCCTGATTTAATAACCGAATTCAGTAGCATACCAGGATACAAAGTCATCACTCAAAAATCAGTAGCCTTCCTGTACATAAATAACAAACTCGCTGGGGATTTAGCTCAGTGGCACTGCACCTGCCTCGAAAGTGCAAGGTCCTGAGTTTGATCCATGGTGCCGGAAAAGAAAAAAAACGTCACTGAGAGAGAAATTAGGGAAACAACAGCTTTCACAATATCATAAAAAAAGAGAAATACTTAGGAATCAATCTAACAAAGTAAATGAAAGACCTATACATTGAAAATTACAGTACTCTGAAAAAGATTGAAGAGGACATCAGAAAATGGAAAGACATCCCTTGCATTTGGATAGGAAGAACCATAGTGAAAATGGCCAAACTTCCAAAACTCTTACACAGATTCAATGCAATCTCGATCAAAATACCAATAGCATAGCAGGGGATTTAGCTCAGTGGTTCAATCGCCTGCCTTGCAAATGCAAGGTCGTAAGTTCGATCCCCTTGATCCCTGGTACCAAAAAACCAAACCAAACAAACAAAAATACTAATAGCTGGCTGGGGATTTAGCTCAGCAGTTTCGCCGCCTGCTGCGCAAGCTCAAGGACCCAAGTTCGATCCCTGGTACCAAAAAAAAAAAAAAAATACTAATAGCATATCTCACAGAACTAGAGAAAACATTCCTAAAATTCATTTGGAGCCAGAAGAGGCCTAGAATACCAAAGGCAATTCTGGGCAACAAAGGCAAGGCAGGGGCATCAGAATCCCTGACTTGAAATTATACTACAAAGCTACTGTGATAAAAACAGCATGGTATTGGCAAAAAAACAAACCTGAGGATCAATAGAACAGATTACATGATACAAAAACAACTCCAGACACACTCAGCCACCTTATCTTTGACAAAGGAGCCAAACACCTTCACTGGAAGAAAGATAGCCTCTTTAATAAATGGTGCTGGAAAAACTGGCTTTCCACATGTCAAAGATTAAAACTAGACCCATATCTTCCACCATGCACTAAACTAAAATCAAAATAGATCAAAGGTCTAAATATGAAAACAGAAACATTTAATCTGCTGGAAGATAAAATAGGTAAAACTCTTGAAGCCATAGGAGTAGGCAAAGACTTCATGATCAAAACCCTGATTGAACAGGAAATATTATAAAAAATCAACAACTTGGATCTCATCATATTAAAAAGCTTTTACACAGCAAAAGAAACCACCAACAGAGTGAAGAGACAAACCACAGTATGGGTAAAAAAATATTTTTAAAATTTTTTAAGACAGGGTCTTACTATGTAACCCAGGCTGGCCTTGAACTCATGGTGATCCTCCTGCCTCAGCCTCCCTAGTGCTGGGACTACAGGTGTGCACCACAATGCCTGGTATGGGAAAAAAATTTTACCAGCTGTTTCTTAGATGAAGAACTAGTATCTAGAATAAATGAAGAACTCAAAAAAATCAGACCCCCAAAATTAAAGATCCAGTCCAAAAATGGGCATCTGAAATGAAGACACTTCTCAGATAAAGTACAAACTGCAAAGAAATATATGAAAAAATGTTCAACTAGTCATTCATGAAATGCAAATTAAAACAACAGTGAGATTTCACCTCACTCCAGAAAGAATGGCTACCATCAAGAAATCAACCAATTGTGCTCACTTTGGCAGCACATATACTAAACAAAGAAGAAATCAACCAATTGGAAGGCTGGGGATTTAGCTCAGTGGTGCTGCTGCCTGTCTTGCAAGTGCGAGGTCCTGAGTTTGAGCTCTGGTACTAAGAAAAGTAAAAAAATCAACCAGGGCTGGGGATTTAGCTCAGTGGTTCCGCCGCCTGCCTTGCAAGTGCAAGGACCCGAGTTCGATCCCCAGTACCAAAAAAAAAAAAAAAAAAATCAACCAATTGCAAATGCTGGAGAGGCTGTGAGGAAAAAGCAACACTTCTCCACTATTGGTGGAAGCGCAGACTGGTGCAACCACTGGAAATCAGTGTGGAGAGTCCTCAAAAACTAAAACTAGACTCATACCTATCACCATGCACTAAACTAAGATAGAAGTGGATTAAAGATATAAATATTAAAACAGAAACACTAAACTTGCTGGAATATAAGTTAGATAGAACTCTTGAAGACATTGGCATAGGAAAAGACTTCATGAACAAATCCTCAGTAGCACGGGAACTAGCACAAAGAATCAACAACTGGGGTCTCATCTTATTAAAAAGCCTCTGCACTGCAAGAGAAACCACCAACAGAGCTAACAGACAACCTACAATGTGGGAAAAACTTTTTAGCAGCTCTACCTCAGACAAAGGTCTGCTATCTAGAATATATAAAGAATTGAAAAAAATCAGACCCCCCAAATTCAAAGACCCAATTCAAAAATGGGCATCTGAAGTGAACAGACATTTCTCAGACAAAGAAGTAAATGCAGCAAATAAACAAAAGAAAAAATGTTCAACATCACTGCTCATTCGAGAGATGCAGATGAAAACAACACTGAGATTCCACCTCACCCCACAAAGAATGGCTGCTACCAGGAAATCAACCAATAACAAATGCTGGCAGGGCTGTGGGGAGAAAGGAACCCTTCTCCATTGTTGGTGGGAGTGCAGACTGGTGCAACCACTGTGGAAATCAGTATGGAGATACCTCAAAGAACTAGGACTAGAGGTCCCATTTGACCCAGCTATCCCCCTGCTGGGTATCTTCCCAAAAGAATTAAAAGAATCATACCACAGTGATATATGTGCACCCATGTTTATAGCGGCACAGTTTGTAACAGCTAAAGCTTGGAAACATCCCAAGTGCCCATCAACTGGAAACTGGATAAAGAAGATATGAGGTTTTTTTTAATAAAATGGAGTACTACTCAGCCATAAAGAATGAAAAACTAGAGTCATTTATAGTTAAATGGATGCATATAGAGGCCATACTCTTTTTTTTTTTTCTGGTACCAGGGATCGAACTCAGGACCTAGTGCTTTCGAGGCAGGCGCTGGAACCACAGAGCTAAATCCCTGGTCCCTAGAGGCCATCCTCTTAAGTGAAATAAATAGGACACACATGTGTAAATACTGAATAGTTTCTTTAGTGTGAGAAACTGATAGCGTAAACAGGGGTTAAAATGATTAAAATGAATAATTGATAATTTGAAATAAGAAAAAAGGTCCAAAGACGAAGAGGTGAAGGGAGGGGAAGGGGAAAGGAAAGGAGGGAAAGGAAAAACTATGAGAAAAGAAAAAAAAATGGAAACAATGTCTGTGTAAATAGGGAAGGGTGAAGGGGGTGAAGGGTGCACAGGTAATGGGGAAAAAAATAAGAACCAAGATACATCATGCACAGGTACAAGCACCCAATGATAAATGTAAACGAATTGTGTACCTAAAATGTACCAATAAAAGAACTTAGAAAAAACAAACAAACAAACAAACTAAAACTAGAGGTTCCATTTGGCCCAACTAATCCCCTTCTTGGTATTTTCCTGAAAGAGTTAAAAGCATCATATCTCAGTGATCTATGCACACCCATGTTTATAGCAGCACAATTTGTAATAGCAAAATCTTGGAAACAGCCCAAATGCCCATCAACTGATGAATGGATAAAGAGGATGTGGTTTTTTATTCAATAGAGCAGTACTCCGCTATAAAGAAGAATGAGCTTCGGACATTTATAGCTAAATGGATGGACATTGAGATCACACTCTTAAGTGAAATAAATCAGACACACAAGTTTAAATACCGCATTGTTTCTCTGGTGTGAGAAACTGAAAGTGGAAATAAGGACCGAGCTGTATAATGGATGCTGGGAAATGGGAAGGAAGTGTTCAAATGGGAAGGGGAACAAGGGAGGAGGGAGGAAGAAAGGAAAGAAGGGAAAAGAAAACAAGTGAAAATAGAAGGAAAAATGGAAACAGCTTTTGTACAGCGGGAGGAGAGGGGGCTTGAGGGGGGAATGGGATAAAACAAAATAAAATTTATTAAAAATAAATAATAAGCTCAATCCCTGGTACAAAATAAATAAATAAACAAACAAACAAACAAATAAATACTCCCCCCCAAAAAAATTTTAAAAAGCAAACACAAAGCGCATCCAAATGAACACATTTTCATGATCTATGAAAAGATACACAGTCACCCTCACCCGGTAGTCAGGTAAAGGCAAAGAAACTAAAGAAAAATAACTCTTTTCTATCATATTGTCACAAATGACAAATGATAAGAAATGAGAGGGCCGGGGATTTAGCTCATTGGTTTCACCGCCTGCTGAACAACCGCAAGGACCTGAGTTCGATCCTCCGGCACCAAAAACCCCCCCAAAAAACAAAACAACAAAAAAATGAGAATTACTGCAGCTTTTGTGAGTGTATGTGATTTTGGGGGCTTGAACCCCAGGACTTTGTACCACTTGCTAAATTACTAAGTTGCCCAGGCTGGGTTTGAACTTTGAATTCTCCTGCCTCAGCCTCCCAGAGAGTTGGGAATTACCAGCCTGTGCCACCATGCCCAATTTACTGCAGCCTTTTCCAAAAACGGGTTGGGGATGTGGCTGAGTAGCAGAGCACGTGGTTTGCATGCTGGAGGTACTGGATTCACACTTACTTCACACTTGCTGCGGGCACACTGGCTCACACACACCCCCATGCCACAGACTGGCATCAGTTACTGAAGTTTAAAATGCTTTTATCTCTATGACTGTTTCTATGTCTATAAAATGTTTGTCTCTCTGTTTCCGTCTATAAAAATAAATGGAGGTCTCTTGTCCTCCTGTTTATGTTTAGAGGCGCACAGAGAGAAAGGTAGGGAAAATGCACCAGGCTGTGGACCCTGGTTACCTCTGGAGAATAAAGCTTTTCTCTCACTCACCTGTTACGGGTTTCGTGTTGTGTTGTGGGAGGTTTTGTTGTTTTTTGGTACTGGGGATTGAACTCAGGACCTCAGGACCTTGCACTTGGGAAGCAGGCATGGCGCCACTGAGCTACATCCGTGGCTCTGTTTTTTGCTTTGTTTTGTTTTGTTTTTTTGAGATAGGGTCTCACTGTGTAGCCCAGGCTGACCTTAAACTCACAGTGATCCTCCTGTCTCAGCCTCCCTGAGTGCTGGGATGACAGGTATCAGCCCCTGTATGGATTTTATTTTACTTATTAATCATATCTTTGGGGAGAAATTCAGTGGAGGAAAATGTAAAACACAAATTTTAAAAACTCATAATGTTGGATTCAATATGTCTACGTTAAAAGTAAATATATTTCGGGCCGGGGATTTAGCTCAGTGGTTTCACCATCTGCTGCGCAAGCGCAAGGACCTGAGTTCAATCCCTGGTACCAAAAAAATAAAAAGAAATCAAAGCAGGGCATGGTGGTGCAGGCCTATAATCCCTGCACTTGGGAGGCTGAGGCAGGAGGATCGCCTTGAGTTCCAGGCTAGCCTGGGCTACATAGTGAATTTAAGGATAGCCTGAACTACAGAGCAAGACCATCTCAAAAAAAAAAAAAAAAGTCGATATATTTCAAATGAATGGAAAAATCCCTCTGCTGCCCCTGCCCCCACACACTCAGGAGTCCCCAAGAGACTCCACCCTGACATGTCCCAAGGGGACTTCTGGTCTCTAGATGTGAACTATCTGGAGGCTGCTGCCTAAGTCCCACCGGTCTACCCCTAATGTCTGGAAGTTAGTGATTTCTGAATGAATGAATGATCTATTTCTTTATTTCAGGGGAGTGACAGTGTCTCGCTATGTAGCCCAGGTTGGCCTCAAACTTGCAATGATCCTCCTGCCTCAGCCTCCCAAGTGCTATGATCACAGGCTTGCCATTGTACAGGATTATACCACACCGGGGTGCATGAATGAATTCTTTAATTAAAAAACCCTTCACCTAAGAGGAAATCCAAGTGATCAATAAACATGGAAAGGTGTCCACCTTAACTACGCAAAAAAGAAATGCAAATTATCAAAACAAAACAAGGGCCGGGGATTTAGCTCAGTGGTTTCGCCACCTGCTGCGCAAGTTCAAGGACCCGAGTTCGATCCCCGGTACCAAAAAACACACCCAAAAAATGAGCAAACAAACCAGAAAATAACAAGTGCTGGTGAGGATGTGAAGAAAGGAACACAGCTGTGCACTGCTGATGGTTTTGTTTTTCCGTCTTTGTTCTGTGGGGGCCAAACCCAGGCCCTGAGGAAAAGCTAACGAGTACTCTCCCCACTGATCTCTGCCCCCCCTGCTGAGGGAACCGCCACATGGCTCGGCCATGGGGAACAACAGTGAGGAGGGACCCCCAAATTAAAACCTGAATCTCCATATAGCTCACCAACACCGCTTGTGAGTTTCTACACAGAGGGACTGAAAAGGGTCCCCGGCAGGTATTTGCTGCCCTGTTCACAGTAGCCAAGAGACAGAGGTGATCCCAGCGCCCTCCAGTGGATGAGTGGAAAAACAAACGTGGCTCTGAACACAATGAAATACTACTCAGCTGTTAAAAAGAAGGAAATGCCACCCTATGCTACCACGCGGATGGGCCTCGAAGGAAACCAGTCAGAGGGACAAAGGCGGCCACACTGCATGCAGTCCCTACGGTGTCCAAACTGGGAAAGACAGGAAGCAGAATGGGGTTACTAGGTGCCGGAAGACGGGGAAACAGAAAACAGAGCTCACTGGGTATAAAACCTCTGTTTGGCAAACTGAAAAAGGCCAGGCACTCTGAGGCCCAGCATTGCGAATGCACTCACACGCTGAACTGTGTAGGAGGAGCGGGTAGAGGCGATTGTGTTGTACATTCCCACCACAAGTGTTTTGGGGGGTTTTTTAGGGTACCGGGGATCAAACTCAGGTCCTTGTTCTCGCAAGGCAGGTGGCGGAACCACTGAGCTAAATCCCCCGCCCCCATCACAAGTTTTAAAGGCACAAAGCCAACACGAGCCATATTTCAAGATCACTAGACCCCACCGGAACGACTGACGTGGCCAAGACAGGCAGTTCCAGTTATTGTCAAGGACACAGCACCACTGGATCTCACATGCATTGCTGGGGGGCAACTGTCTCCCCACAGTCAGTGTCTGTGGCCTACCACTGCTGTTATTTCCTCTGGGTCTTGAGGTTCAGGTGCCCCATAAGAGACACAGGAATGCTCCTAGCAGATTCTTCAGAACAGCCCCAAGCCGGAAATTACCCAGAAGTCCACCCAGAGTGGAATGGGAAAATACAGTGATACAGTCACACAATGGAGCCGGGTGTGGTGGTGTAGGCCTGTGACCCCAAGATTCAGGAGGCAGAGGCAGGAGGGTCTCTGCAAGTTCAAGGCCAGCTACATAGTGAGTGCAAGGTTAACCTAGACTACACAGAGTCCCTGTCTAAATAAATAAATAAATAAATAAATAAATGTCACACAATGGAATATGACACAGTGATAAAATAGAGCAAATAAAGAGAGCAATAAAATAGAGCTGCTGTCCATAGTTATGTGGATAAGTCCCCTCCCACAATGTTGAGCACATGAAGATTAATGGAATAGATTTCAAATCCATGACCTCATTTATGTGAGTTTCAAGTATAGACAAAACAAATCTAGGGCAAAGCCAGGTGTGGGGTGGTGATGCCTATAATCCCAGCACTCAGGAGGCTGAGGCAGGAGGATCGCTGTGAGTTCCAAGCCAGCCCGGGCTACATAGTGAGTTCAAGGCCAGCCTGGACTACACAGGGAGACCCTGTCTCAAAAAACTAAAACAACCAACCAACCAAACAAAAAGCCAAACTAATCCAAGGCAAGAAGATAGAATAATGGTACTTTAGGGGTAGGTAGGCATTAACTAGAGGGTCACCAACTGAAAGCAGGGATGGGAGCCTCCAGGTAGGAAGCAGATGTCTTGATCTAGGTGGTAGTTACACAGATATGCACATCTGCAAAAATACATTGAGCTGCACACTTAATTTTAATGCCTTTTACTCCACATGAACCATATGTTAATAACAAGGATAGAAAAGAACAATAGAAAAACAGACCCTTGGGCTGGGGATTTAGCTCAGTGGTGCTGGCGCCTGCCTTGCAAGGGCAAGGTGCCGAGTTCAATCCCTGGTACCAAAACCGAAAAAAAAAAAAAAAAAAAAAGAAAAACAGACCCATTCAATGAGGCAAAGTTTAATTTGTCTTTTCTTCTTCTTTTTTTTTTTGGTACCGGGGATCAAACTCAGGACCTTGCCCTTGCCAGGCAGGCGACAGAACCACTGAGCTACATCCGCAGCCTTAATTTGTCATTTCTATGTTTTATGTTTATATGGGTACAGAATAGAATCGACATTTGGATGTGTTTGTGTTGTTTGTTTGTTTTTCAGACAGGGTCTCCTCATGTAGTCCAGGCTGGCCTTGGACTCACTATGTAGTGTAGCCTAGGCTGGCTTGGAACTAGTGGTGATCCTCCTGCCTCAGCCTCCTGAGTGCTGGGATCACAGGCCTGTGCCACCTCGCAGGGCTATTGGATATTTTTCTTTCAGCAGTTCAAGCTCACCAACACCTATCAATGGGAGGAGACTACAAAGGCGAGAGGTGACTCACTGGGTCAGCTTGATACCATTTTACAGAAGTAAAAATAGAGGCCTAAGGAGGAGAGAGTGGAGGTTGATGTCCCACCATGAGAGGGTGGCACAGCTAGGTCTAGAACGCAGTGCCCAGGTGCACCTCTGCTGCCAACTGGACCATGGCTTGTAGGGAGCAGCTGGACTCTGGGTCCTTGGTCCCAGCTGGCTGAGGGGAGGCATGGAGTCTGAGGCCCGCCCCGGCCCACGAAGGTGGGGACTCTACTTGTTTCACTATGTAGCCCGGGTTGGGCTCGAGATCCTCCTGGCTCAGCCTCCTGAGTGTTGGGATTACAGGTGTGGGTCACCGACTGCAGATAGGTCCCAACCTCTCTAGTTCTGAGAGGGAGACAAAAGAGGCTCCTGCAGTTTCAGGGTGCCTCTCTAGTGAGCCTCAGAGCCAAACCGCAAAGGCATCTGGAGGGAAGGTGGTTTGGAAACTTCTTTGACCTTGCCCAAGGTTGTTGCCTGCAGCTTCATTTGTTCTGGGCGTCAGCTGGAGGCTCTGGGGACCGAAGGAAAGGGTTCCGGTCTCCGTGAACTCTGCGGGGCGGGAAGTCGAGGGCAGGATCGGGCCGGCCGGGCGGGGTGCGCGGAGGCGCTCCGTCCTCAGCCTGGGTCGCTGCTTCCCGGCTGGCGCGCGGCCCCCTCCCCCCCCGCTCCGGGCCCCGCCCCTCCCCCTCACATTCCCAACTCCCAAGGACACTTGTCGCGCGCTGCAGACGCCTGGGCTGCCTCTGTCCCCCATCAGCTTCTTCTTTTGTCTTTCTGGGTGTGAGGGTTTCTCTGGGCCGCTCCTTGGGTCTCCCCCCCCCCCCCCGCGCGCACGCTCCTCGTAGGGCGCAGGGCCCATGCCGGCCTCGCCACGAGGGATCCGACGGCGCCCGACGGCGCCCGGGGCACGCGTGGGTGCGATCGGCGGGGACCCCGCCCGGGGGGACACTGGGGCCAGAGGAGTCAGTCCCTGTCCCGCCCCCACTCCCGGCGCCGGGACGCGGCGCGCGCGAGCCTTGCGCGCCCCAGCGCTGTTGGCGCCACCGCGCCAAACCCGGACGCGGCCCCGGAACCTCCAGGGGGCGGGAGCGGGGGCGAGGGTGGGGGCGGCGACCTGGGGCCGCGTCCTCCCGCCCCCGCCGCGTCCCCTGCATCCCCAGACGCCCGAGTTCCCGCGGCTCAGCAGGACGCGGGAGGACGGTGCGCTGGAGAGGTAGGTGAGGGCCCCGCGCCCGGTGTCGCAGCGACCGCGCAGATCCGAGCCGCGGCGACGGAACCGCGCCTGGCGGGGCGGCGGGAGTGGCCACTGGGGCCGCAGTTTAACCTTGAGCCCCAGACGGACCGAGGCCCTGGCGAGGCCTCAGGGCGCCCTGGAGACCCCTCGCCTGGCCTCCTCCTCGCTCCCGCCCGAGCGCATCCGGGCGAAAGAGGAGCTGGGGCGGGGGTCCCCGCGCTCCCCGCGTTCTCGGGCGCCCCAGGCCCTGCCCCCTCGCCTGGTCCTCCAGCTCCGGGCCCTGGGTCCGAGTGGATGCGGAGGCCGTGGGCGGCCTGGAGAGGGAATCCCGTGGTCCGCCTAGAGCTCCGGCCTCCAGGCCCCCGAGGTGCAGAATTAGCTCTCCCGCTCCCTGGCTGAGCCCCGGAAGGGGTCGGGGAGCAATGCCTGCAGTCGGGGCACCCGGGCTTCCTTCCCCTCCCCCTCGCGGACTCGAGTGGGGACCGGGCTCTGCGCGGGAGGGGACGCCGGGCGCCGCCATCTTCCGCGGAACTCACAGGAGCGCCGGGGTGCGGATTTTGTGAAGAGGCCTGGGGTTGGGGCAGGCGCCTGAAGGCTGGAGAAGGACGGGAAAGGGTCGCAGTGTGTATGCAGACGCTGCCAGCGCAATGCGAAAATTATTCATCTTTCCAGGGGCGTGGAGAGACGCACGCGGAAAGAGGGGTGCGCTCGTGGGTGTCGTGGGGTCCTCGCCGCGTGGGGGGAGTCTCGGGGCAGCAGGGTCCCCTCTCGGAGTGGGCACCCACGCCGCGAAGGTGGAGGAGTCACAGAGACGCGGGCAGCGGGCGGGGCGCTGTGCCGGCCACTGCATTGTGCCCCTAACAAAGGTGGCAGGCGGGAAGTTTGTGGGTTCACCCACGCGTCCCTCGCAGCTCCCAGAGACCCCGCACATCCCCGGTGCCGAAAACGAGCAGAGCCGGGGCTCTGCATCCCGGGGAAACCGGCACGAAAGAGCTGCCCCCCCCCGCCCAGCCCCGTGCTCTTCCCTGCGGGACCAAGGCGCCTCTACCCCGACCAGTGCCGGCTTCCCGAGCAGAGCTGCCGCCGTCGCTGGGAGCCCCCGGCACCCCCACTCGTACACGGCCCCCCAGAACTGCACGGAGAAGCCGCCCAGTCCCGGAGAGGGCAATGAGGGGCGCCCTAAGGAGCCTCCTCTGCCACACTACGGGGGAAAGACCCAGCCCAGCCGCCTCCGCTGCCACCTGTGAGCCACAAGGAAAGGCACTGGGCCCCGGCTGGGTCCCTTGGCCGGGGAACTTAGTCCCCACGCAGCTTGGCTCTAACTGCAGCTCTCCCTGGGTAGATTAAAGCTCGAACGCTGTCCGGTTAGAAGGAGAAGTCGATTATCTACTGGAATCCTCTTCCTCACTTTCTTCGCCCCATCTGTCTCCTACTCCCAATTTTCCCCTTCCCTTTCTCCCCAGACACAGAAAGACAGAAAATGTGCGGCCTTTCTGGGTTTGGAAGCAAAAGGAGGGCTGTGATTCAGAGCCCCAGGCCACGCAGGGGGAGCCTGCCCTCCCAGCTCTGGGTCACTCGGTCTCACAGTGCCTCTCTGCACCCCAAGATCTACCGCTGTCTCTTTCTCAAGGGGAGCTAACAATCTGGGGCTTCTGCAGTTTTCAAAACTGAGAGAACTGCTGTCGTTATTGGGGTGATCAGATGGGGAGCGAGGCTGCAGCTTGGGAGCCCTGGGCTAACAGAGAAAGGAGCCCCGAGGGCCAGGAAGGGGACAGGGCCAAGGCCTGCCACCCCCTGAGCCCGGGCTGGGCTGGGCTCACTCTGACTCTGCCCAGGGGACCCCTAGGCTCTTTACCAGGTGAAGGTGAGATCAGAGGCTGGAAGCCCAGGTCCCCCTCCTACATGATGCTCCTAGGGCTCCAGAAGCCACCCAGAGCCCCAAATCAAGAATAGTTGAAAGAAAAAAAAAAAACTGAAAACACTCAGATATATTACTAGCTGAGACATCACTGGTGCATCCTGAAAACGGTAGGTAAGTCTGTCTCCTGGCTGTCTCTCAGGGTCCCAAGCTATTGGCCACGTGGACTGAGGGCTCTCACCTCCTCTTCACACTTCCCTCCCCAGCCAGGGCATCTCAGAAAGTCACCTCTGGCTTTTTTGTAGAACCGTGAAATCCTACAGTTTTCAGAGAGTTTCAGACTCCTTGAACTGCCCGTTAAGGCCTTCCTACCTGGATTGATCAGGGAGGTTTGGGGGAAGTGCGGAGTGTAGATCTTTATTCCCCGCTTCTCTTCCTATCTCCCCTAACCAGGTAGCCTTCACCTTTAAACACACCCACGTGCCCAGAAATCAAAGGGCAAAGTTATTCAGGGCCTAAAAATTGGGCCTGGACTACTTTTATTTTTCCCAGAAAGTTACTGAGTGGCCACACTCAGCCCACTCTGTCTTTGCTTCCTCCACCCTCTCCCCAGGCAGAGTTAGCAGAGAGCAGCCTTTACCTTGAAGCGGCGGTCTTTAAGGCCAAAGCACCACAGCACCGGCCGGCCAAGCTTTGTGCCCCAGTCCCTGTCTGGGAGCCACCCTGAGTCGCTTCCATCCAGATCTCTTCTTTTGAAGTACACCCGGCCTGGTGTTCTGTTCAAGGCTGAATTGCATCGTGGCTGGAGTGGAGAAAGGTGCTTTATTTTGAAATAACCTGGATATTAAGCAGTAGTACTGACCCAAAAATCACCATTGGACTGGAAAGGTAGCTTAGTGGCAGGGCATTTGTCTGGCATGCGTGAGGTCCTCCTCAGATGCCCAGCGTTACTAAGACGAAACAAATCCAACACAGCCTCCCCTACCGTGAACTCCCAAGCCTCAACTCCCTCTCCCCCCAGTTACCGAGGGGGCCAGTGCAGACCCACAGGGCCTGGCCAGAGGGCCGGAAATTCCTGGAGGGAGCTAGAAGTCAGTGCCTAGAGGTCCCAAGCTCTGAAAACAAAGAGGGTCCACATTTTTCCTGCTCAGCCTCTTACCTCTCCTCAGTCCCTTGCCTCCTTGGCCCGGGGGCCCAGATCCTGAACTGCGAGGTGAGTCGGAGAGAACCTGGATCCACGCAGCCGCTGCTCCCGCTCTGCTCTCCTGTGCCCGGCTGATCCCGCCGCAGCTCCCCGGGGAACGGCGGCGTCACTGTCGAGGAGACGAGTGGTCGGGGAAGTCTCGACGAGGGAGGGGAGGCCGCTGCGACGCCGTCCGGGCAGATTCCCCAGCGGACCCGACGGCGCGCACCGGAGCACAGCGATCTCCGGGCCCGGCCCTGCGCCGCCAAGCCGGCGTCCGTCCGGAGAAGGCGCGGGGCACCTGGGGTGCGTGCGCTTCCGGCCCCGGCGGCGGAGGTTGGCACCGCAGGGCTGGCATCGGGAAGCCAAAGAGGGTCTGGCTCGGAGCCCCGAGCCCCAGCAGCCGGGATGAGGGAGGGCAGGGATTTTAGAAAGGAGACTTTCAAATCCGCCTTGGTGTCCTGGGATTTAAGGGGCGACGGAGGTGGCAGTTACACGCCCGGTGCGCCCCGACTCCGCGACGCCAGGGGCCTGGGCTCAGGGACGGGGCGATGAAGCGGGGAGCGGCTGCGATCGCGCCCAGCAGCGCCTCGCCCCAAGCGGGATCCCCAGGCCTGCGCCCCGGCGGCGGAGAAGCCCCTGGCGCCCGGTTTCCTGCCAGGTTGGGGACTGGGTCCGGGTCTCGGGGTCTCAGCGCCCTTGGCTCCCTTGCTCCCACCATCAGCCAAGGCCCCAACGGAACCCGGCCAGGCCCGGCGGAGCGCAGAGCGGCAGCTCCGTCCCCCGGAGCCAGCCGGGCACAGAGCAGACGGAGCCCGAGGAGCTGTAATGGGGCGGCTTGGAACGAGGGGGCGCTGACGAGGTCGTTACCCCGCGGTGCAGATGGGAACGGGTCTCCCGCCGCCTCTGCCGCCCCTGGGGCCCTTTTGTGGGTTAGGGACGCTCCACCTCCTCCAGCTCTTTCCACTTCGCTGTCGTTCTCCATCTTTTTTTCTGATGGCCCTCTAGGACCCCCTTCTTTGTCCCTCCTTCTAGCTGTTTGTCCAGCTGTTCCTTGTAACCTTTGCGGGGGGGCCCTTGGGGGCTGAAAGAACCCGGAGGTCCTGGCCTCTGCACGAGGGCCTCCAACGCCAGGCTGTAGTTGTGGGAGCTGGAGACCCCGAAATACCCATCCCGCCCAGCGGAAAGCTTTTGGGTGGGGGGAGACAGCTCCTGAAACTTTCAGCGTGGACATGGCAGGAAATGGCAGGAGCAACGCTCAGCCCGGGAATTTGGATGGGAGGCGCAGGCCTGGCAAGGCCCTAGCCCACCTGGCAGGCGTGCGTGAGGAGGGAGGGGCTGGGGGCCGCCTGGCCTCAGTCCTGTGATAGATGCACAGGTGCCTGATATGCCAGGGAGGGACCGGTGAAAGTGACCTCCCTGACCTTGGGGTGCCCACCATGGTTCCCTTCCATTTGTCTGATCAGAAGTCCATTTCACTCCCTCCCTCTGCTTCCTATTTTTGTTTGTTTGTAGGTGAATGGTGGATGAAAGGTTCTTAACATTTTGGGGTCTCCTATTGATACTTCACATTTTGATCAGAAGTCCTGATTCTCTCCTACCTGCTCCCCCAAAGCACTTAGGCAATACTCACCAAATCCCATGCATTCCGACGGTCCTGACTTCCTATTCTCAGAGTTCCCAAGGGCCTGTGACCAAACACGGTCCCTTCATGTAGACTTCACTTTTTGCCTCTGGCTGGAGCTCTGTGCTTGCCCGGCCAACCTTCACTTTTAAAAACAGAGCCACAGCCAGTACTGTTCCGGTCCCTACCACTTGCTGTAGGGACTGAGGAGAGAGGGCCCCCGGGGACAGCAGGAAATGCTTCCCTGGGGAGACCTGATCTTGGACTCGCAAGTGGCTGCCAACTGTGGATTGAGGCGAACTTCCATGTGCTAAAACCCTACTGGAAATGAAGGCTCTCCACAAACCACTCTCTAGCTGATCTTTCCAGCCCGGAAAATGGGGATTGGGCAATAGAATGTTCCTTTGCATCCCTTGTGGATTCATCTATTTGGGATTCCAAATTTGCATCGGGCTGAGGACCCAAGCCAAGTTTTGAGAATGCTGAACTCTATACCAAAGAATTTGTTCCTAAACATTTCGGTAATCTTGTTTGTAGGAGCCAGGCAGCAGGTAACTCCTGACAATCCCAGGGTACTGCCTGGTTTCCTCTGGCTTTATACGTTGTGGTTTATTTCCACACAGAAATCCCAGAAGGACTTGGGTTTTCTTCTCTAGCTTAGCAAAAGTGGCCTGGCCTTCTCTCCAGGAGAGCCGACCAAGCTGGATCTCCTGAAAGGAAAGTCAGGCTTGGAGTCTGGGAAGTGACCAGACTTGCATTTTCTAGAGCTCTGTTCAGACAAACTAGGGGAAATGGAAGTTATCTGGTTTATGGTCCCCCTCCCTCGGCACACTGGCCGCTAAGCCCTCCTGGCTGCCCCTCAGTTGTCATGTTCTTCAAGCAGAGGGCACTGGGGGGACTCCAGCCCATTCCTGGCTGCCACAGTGACCCCCTGCCAGCCCACCCGTTCTGATCTGTGACTGGAAGCCAATCATTGGCTGGTAGTGTTCAAACCCCTGCCTGAAAATAAAAAGAAAAAAAATAAACAGTTTTCTGCTTGGGACACTTTAAACTGAATAACTCTGGCCGTGAGAACCTGACCTAAATGGTTTTAATCAGAGCAGAAGAAACATATGCCCATTTGCTCCTCCCTTTACTAATTAAAGGGAACTAATTGGTGTTCTCAGCAACTTCCGACTGAGGGTCAGGAGCCTCGAGTCATCTTCCCCCTGCTTGCTGGGCTAGGTCCCGCCCTCCCCCTAACGAGGTCCCCACCCCACTGTGGAGTTGGCCTCTTTCCTACAGACAATGGGGAGGGGTGCAGCAGACCCTCTGGCTCCACCCCTGCTCGGGACTTTGGCCCTGAAGAGGAAAACGCTGCCATTGGCCACGAGTTGTCGCCCCCAGCAGGGCTGTCCCCCTTCTCCTGGCCCTGGACTTGCTCCTGGAGTCAGACCTCTCATACTCCCCCTCCCTGCCAGATCAGCTCTGCCAAGTACTGAGGTGTGGCTCCCACGGGCCCCCAGAGCTCAGCCCAGCACTGGGCACACAGTGGGCGGGCGCTCAGTAAGTGCTTGCTGAATGTGGAATAAGAGTCCCCCGACAGGCAGGCGAAAGTCTCTGTCTTGTATGGAGAGTTTCTGGGGAGCGTGGGGCGCTCGGAGGCCTGGCTGCCCCAGGAAATGGGCAAGACCTGGTTTTTGTCAAGCATTTCTCAGAAGCCCCATTTAATGCCAGCTGCCTCCCTTCTTGTCTAGTCCTTTTCTAAGACAGGCTGCCCTTCACCCAGCCAGGGAAAGGCCTCACCCTGACGCGAATGAATACCTGCCCCCCCCACCTCTTCCTGCCCAGGTCCAGATACTTCAGCTAAATAGGAGTTTGAACCTGAAATGAGCCAGATAATTGCCCCAATTCTCTGATCCTTATTGAAGAGGTAGTTACAGGCCAAGGGGTTCAAGGGGCCTCACTTTTATGGACATTGCTCTAAGTCAAAAGAATACATTGTACACAGGCTGACTCACAGCCCTAACCTAGACTAGGGCTGAGAACAAAGCAGCCTCCTCCTCTTCCTCCTCCTCCTCCTCCTCCTCTCCTCTTCCATACTAACAGTTACTATTTATTTATTTTTTAACAGTTACTATTTATTAAATGACCCCCCCTGCACCAGGCATCTTGTTAACCCCAGGCACATTAATTAATCATTGCAACAGTCATAACAGTACAGACACCCAGATTTTGCAGATGTGGAAACTGAAGAGTTACTTTTCAGGCATGAATCCTGTGTGCGTGTGTGTGTGTGTGTGTGTGTGTGTTCAGTAAGGTGGATGTGACACAGATATCAATGTTCAAGGATGTAACGGGGATAGGAATAAAGAAAATCGAGAATGAGAAGATCTTAAAGTTTTGCAGTACCTAACGCGTTCGTGGCAGGCAGTTTCCCCTGCCCCGCAGTGAACCCACAAGTGAGGCAATTGGCCGCTCATTCGGAGACCAAGTGCTTTCCCTGGCAGTGGGCGGTAATGAGGCCGCGGTGCGTTCGCTGTAGCTCCTTCCCCCCACGCCTGTGCGCGCGCACACTCGGGCGGCAGTGCTGACAGCACACATCCGACTCCGTTCTGCCTCCAGAGCCTTACGACCCAGCCTTGGGAATGAAAATAGGGTTTGGAGGGAGAAATAATGTGCCCGAGGCCGAGGCCGGATGGGGCTCAGCTGCTCCAGATGCGGCTGGGTAATTAGGCCCGGCTGGGAAGCACCGGGGAGGCGCCTGCCCTTTGCTGTTGTCCCGGGGTCCAGCCCACCCCTCTACCCCTTTCCTGTCCTGCTGGGGACTCTCAGGCTCCTCTGTGCTAGGAACGGCCTTGCCACGAGGGGAGGGGACAGGGGCTGGGCCTTCCTGCCCCGTACCTCCCAGGTCCTGGGCGGCCCTGGCTTCAGATTCCGGCCGGCTGCGTCCCAGAGGAGGCCTCTGCACCTGCCCACCCAGGACTGCGGGGAGTCCCATCGGGTCAGGCCGTGACTGCCACAGGCCCTCGCCTGGGTTCATGTCGTGGTGAGCCGGTCTTCTTCATCCAGGCCTTCGAGGGTCCCAGGCCTTTGCCAGGATGCTGCTGCTAAGGTTATAAACTGGCTTTTCCTGGAAGAGAGGGGCTGGGTTTGTCCCGGCTCTGAATCCTGAGGCGCTGCCCCCAATCCGGAATCCAAGACACCCCCCCCAAAAAAAAGAAACCCCAAACTTCCAACAAAGACAACCCCTCCAAGGCTGTCTTTCTGCAAATGATTTTTGCTTCCGAGAAAGACACGTTATGTGAGGTGGACGGACGTGGGTCTTCTAGTGCAAGTTGGGGGTGGTGTTAAAGATGCTGCGGGGGAGATAAAAGGGGGTTCGGGCCCCTGGTGTCCGTCTGGGGGGCGGCCCTGATTAGCTGTCCCTTGCGCTCCCGGCCCGGCCCGCACTCCTCTAATCCTGTTTCTCTTGCTTGGCAGAGGGCGCCAAAGGCGACGCGCCGGCGACCAGCTCCTGGCCGAGCCCCGGGGCCTGCAGGAACCCGCCCTTCCCCCCCAACCCCGCGCGGGCCGCTGAGCCTCGGGACCTGAGCCTGGAGAACTCGGCCCCAGGGCGCCGCCTAGAGGTCGGTCGCGGCCTCGGCCTTACTCCCCGGCGACCACAGAGCTGCCTGCGCCAGCTGCCGCCAGAAATTACAAACAAAACAAAACAAAACTAATTCCAAGCTTGGCCCGGAGGCTAGGCTTTTGGCACCTCTGACTTTTCCGAAACGGCCTCCCCTCTGCCCTATAAGAAAGGTCAGGAAGGAGAGAGGCACCCGGAAGGGTCAGAAATACTTATTCTTTGGGCTCTCAGTGGAAGAGGGGCTCAATTTCTGTTTCTTTCAGGACCTGTGTTCTGCGCTGCCTCTTATGATCTAAGCTGTCCAGCCCCCTCCAGTGGTGCTAGAACTGCTTTATCTTCAAGGAAGAAGAGAAGCCAGAAGTCCCTGAATCTTGCAGCTTGGCCATCGATTTTCTGACTAATTTGGAGATGGACGTGTTTTTGGAAGAGTATTTGGAAAACCTTTTGGGGTGAAAAGAAGTTCCTCCGTGGCCTCTGCTCGCTGAGTAACCGAGCTCAGTGATGCATGAACACTGCTCTGGAATTTGAAAGTTGGCTGCTCTGGGGCCAGGTGACCTTGAACAGATACAGTGGGCACCTGTAGAAAGGGTCTGAGGGGTCTGTTGGCTCTGTGCAGACTTTAAATTTTCAGACTGAGCAGTGGCCTGGGCTCTGGGGATGAGGGCTGGGAAGGCGCAAAGCTCCTAAAAATGCTCGCAAAGTGTGTGCGTGCGCACAGGTGTGTTGCACAAAAGCTGTGGTGTCTTCCATTTTTCCAGAACCCCAGGGAGTGGCAGAGACCAAGCTGGTAAGGGCTGGGAGCCAGCACTGCCTCAGCCCCATGCCAGGCGCCCCAGGAGGGGATGGAGGTCAGCCCTGATTAGCCTGGCAGCTGCTGACCCCTTCGGCCTCCCCTCTGGCTCCTCTCTGGCTCCCAGAAGCAGATCCTAATATAAGTGACTGCATTTTAAAATTTAAAAAGTATTGTATGATACACAGCAAAACTAGGGAATTGGGATATGTAAGGTGGAGGAGATCTGGAGGTCTCCCAGGCAAATCCTGGAATGTGAATGTTGGATGGGAAGAAACTGCTTCCTGTGCTCCCACTGCTAAGAGCTCCCCCTTCCTCGCTCTTGGTGCCAGGAAGGGGGCGAGGGCACCCCCTCCACCACCACAGCACTGCTACCTCCCGGCCAGGCTGGGGCCGAGCAGGACAGCACACTTAGCCTTCCAGAAAAATTCAAAAGTGCTAGGACACAGCCTGGTGTTTTCCAAGCCATTGCATTTTAAATGTTTTATTTATTTATGTATTTATTTTACTGGGCATTGAATCCAGGGCCTTTGCATTGAGCTATATATCCTCAGCCCCCCTTTTCTTTTTTCTTTTTTTTTTTTTTTAATTTTGAGACAGAGTCTTGATAAGTTGCCCAGGCTGGGCTCCAACTTTCGATCCTTCTACCTCAGCTTCCCAGGGTGCTGGGATGACAAGCATGCACCACCACGCCAGGATCATGTCATTTTTCATCTGTTTTTAAAAGAACACCTCCAGCAGGGCTTCGGCATTGTTTTCTGGGGGGCGGGTGGGGCTGGCTGTGCAGGGCTGCACCTGTGAGTCTGTGGGACACCAGCCCCCCTCCTGCATGTCAGGCCCACCGAGGGTCTCACACTGGAAGCTGTGGTGTTCGGTGGCTGAATAACTTCGACATGGTTTCTATGCCTTTGTTCCCCCACCCAAAAGAGCCCTGTGCAGGTCCCTGAGGTGGACCAAAAAAAAAAAAAAAAGCAAAAGCAGCAGTCAATAACTCTGCTCCCAGTTATTTCAAATTCAAGGCTTTGAAAAATGATCTTTTAAGTTTTGCTTTACAGTAGCAAATCCAGATTCCACAAAATGTCCAGAGCAGAAAAGAACTACATCGAGGAAAGTTGAGGCCCAGGCAGCGGTTGGTTTCATTTGGATTTGGGGTTTGTTTTTTGGGGTTTTTTTTGGTACTGGGGATTGAACTCGGGCCCTTGCGCTTGCAAGGCAGGCGGCAGAACCGCTGAGCTAAATCCCCGGCCCTGGATTTTGTGTCCTTTAAGAAGCCAGGCAGGAGCAGGTTTGGGCACCCGCTCAGAGGCCGATTTGGACACCACTCTATGCCCAGCCTGACGTTGTCACTTCCCCTGCCACCACGCATTGCGGCCCTTCGGGTGTCCCCTGCAGGAGATCAGCCAGCTTGGTCCCCGAGTCCTCCAGTCTTATCTCCTGTCCCCCTCCTCAGGCACTTGGCAACAAACAGGCCAGGCCGGCCAGCAGGGCAAAGGTCTGGCAGCTGGAGGGGAAAAAAACCAATCAGACAAAAAACCCGCATTCAGCGGAAAGGTGCAAAAATGGAGGTCCCAGGCTGTGGCTGGGGGAGCTGTGGCTGTGACTCACGAGCTCCTCTGGGGCTGGGAGCCTTGGAGGCCCCGGGCGTGCTCAGGACCCTGGGAGGCTAGGCTCAGGACAGGACCCTCATCATTGCCAGAGGCCAGAGGCGCAGGCCCTGGGCGTCCCAGCTGCTTCTCCCCACGCGGACAAAGTTCGTGCAAGCTGCTTCTTGGGCTGGTAAATTTGCTTTCCTTTTCTTTTAACCTGGCCCCCACCCAGGGCCGTCTTTCTTTTCCAGCCAGGAGGGGATGTAAACCGTTTGAAGTTCATCAACACGGTGAAGTTTTATTGGATTTCCGGTCCCCAAGATTTATACCCAAGAGGGGGAGTGGGCGGCCAGGCAGACTCCCTCCTTACCTCGGGGTTTCCCTGCCGGACACGTGGCCGCTCAGACTGTCGCCTCTGGGACAAGGCAGGAGGGGGCCAGGGTGACCTGGATGGACTGGCTCGAGCAATGCACCTGGTAACTGGTAACGGCGGAGTCGCGGTCCCCACTCCCTCAGGTGAGGTGCTGTCTGTGGAGCTCGGGTATGTGGTGTCTGCACACGGTGAGGCACGGGGGGGGGGGGGGACACGGGTGGTAGGGGAGAGGGCCCAGTCTGTAGGGCAGGAGGAGGAAGAAGCGCACATGTGCCCTGGGTCCCGGTCCCAGTGCTCTTGTCACCTGGGGCAGCTCCTCAGGTCTGTGCCGCCGCCGCCGAGCCCCAGACCTTTCTGCAGCCTGATTTCTGTCCATCCAAGTCACTCTGCTGCCCCCTCCGAATCCCCCTTTTCCCTCTGCTCCCCAGGGGCCCCGGTACTTACTGACACCCCTTTTCCATCTCTTTGTTGCTTTCTTTCTCCGCACCACGTCTCCCCACTCCCCTGGCTACAGCCCAGTCTTAGAGCTGGGGACCTTGAAGGGCTGGAAGATTTGACCTCTCAGAGCCTCCTGGGTGGCCAGTGACCCCGAGCACAGGGACTGGCCAGGTGGCTGGCGCCCGTGGGTGTACCTTTGTAACGGGGCGAAGCTGTGAGTCCTTTCATCTGCGGAGAGTCCCCACTTCAGTGACAGATGCCAACCAGGTATCTCCAAGCGGCCCTGCCTGAGCTGGAGTTGGTTAGAAAAACAGAAGTTTCTGGAATCTGAGTCGCCAGGGCCAGCGCTGAGCCCCTTTCACCTACAGTCCTGGGTCCAGTTCTTCAGACGAGTTGTTTACTGGCAGCTGGGTCTGTGGGAAATAAGTGAAGCAGAAGAAGTAAGTTCAGCGGTAAGTGGGGCCATTCTGGCCTGCAGGATGGCCCAGGGGCCTGCCCCAGGGAGCCCCAGGCCTGGCGCTCCAACCGGGACTGCTGAGTGAATTAGGTAGTTTCATGTTGTTGGGCCTGGGCTTCTGAACACAACGACATCAAACCACCTGATTCACGGCAGTTACTGCTCCTCGCTTAGCTGGAGGAGTGGCGGTGGTGGCGGTGGCCGGGCTCAAGGCTGGGGAGAGCACGGGAGTTCTGGGGTGCCTTCCCACTGCTGGATGTGTCAGCGTGTTTGGGGCTCAAGCGGGGAGTGGGGAGCACTTAACTTTCCAAAGCCACCTCCCAGGCAGTGGCTGAGTCCTAACTTTGAGCCTCCAGCTCCAGGGTCTTGGGCTCCTGTCTGCTCTCAGAACCTTCCAGAGACTCCGAAACTCAACTCTGCAGTCACAAGTGCACAAAGGCTGGGTTTCAACAGGGGCACGGGAGGCTCTTGAGGTCCTTGTGACCTTTGGAGGACCAGGCTCCCCCTCAGCAGAAAGTTCTAGGTCCGTAAGAGGGCTCAATAGGCCCCTTTCGGAGGAAAGAGAAAATAGGATTCCTTGTGGCCTCAGCCTATACAGGCCCTCAGGGTCCCTCCTAGGGCCCCCTAGTGGGGCAGCAGCTTGCTCCAGGGAGCTTCCAGAAAGCTTTTCCTCTGCCGACCTCCAGCTGGCTCCTTCCCACCGGCCCCAGGGCTGGGCTGTGGGTCCTCAGAGCCGCTCCCTGGCAGGCTCCCGGAGAACCAGAGCGGTGAGGCCTTCAGCACAGACTGGTGCCGAGGGGAGACAGCTGGGCAGGGCAAGCTAGTTACCCTCTCTGACCCCAGCCCTCTTAGGGCTGCTGGCTCTGTGCCCAGGGAAGGAGTAACCAGAAGCGCTGGTGGAAGGCGGGTGGGGAGCTCCCAAAGCATAAGCTAACTTTTGTTCCTCCACTTTCCCCCCTGCCTGAGGCAGAGGAAATATGCAAAGGGGCCCAGGAAGAGGCTGGACCGGATGGGGCTCGGGTGGCGCCAGGCTGACGTGGAGGACAGGGGGCTCCAGGAACAAGGGGCCTTTGCTAGGACCCCTGGGGGACCTGCCCCACACATGGGAAGGCAGCCTCAACCCACTCTTGATACATTAGGGCCAACAGTGTTGCCCCTGGACATTTTGTCGCCTTGGGTCTGGGTCCAGAGGGGCTGGGAGGCCTCTGCTGCCTTACCTTGCTTCTCAGGCTGCTGGTTCCCAACCTGCCCCAGTCTTCGAGCCATCCATGGTGTCCCTCAGCCACCCCCTCTCAGGAAAAGTGCTGTAAAAGAAGAAAAAAGGGGGATGTTAGAGAGAAAGGAGGAAATAAAGTCTTTGGAAAGCAGAGTTTTACAACAGCCACAGGTTTTATGGAAGCAATTCCGTAATAACCTTCTACCTGCTCGCCCCTTTCCGCCCCGCCTGCTGCCCACCCCGTTTGGCCTCCTGGATGCCCCCCTCCCAAGAAGCCAGCCACCCCCACCCACGCCCCGGATACCCTTGATGGCTGAGAGTTGGTAAGAAGATTTCCTGGGGGTCCCGTCCCTGTCCCTCCTTTCACCTCTGACATCCTAGGAGGGAGCTTGGCAGAAGATTTCCTTACTTGACCCTTAAGATCCCCACTTGGGGAATGTGGAAGTATCAAGGCTTGAAGCTGGGTGTGCGGATTCTGTAGGGTACCTGTTCGGGCGTCCATTTGGGATAAAAGAACTGGGGGCTTGGGATCTTGATTCCCACCTCCAGCAGGACAAGTGTCCTCCTGGCTCTGTTCCCACAGTGGCTCTGGACTCTGGTTCTTAAACAGCAGAAATCCCCCCACTCCTTGAGGATGTGGACGGGGCAGGGGGGATTTCTTATTTTGTTGTACACAGCACGGCTTTGGCATGACCTCCAACGGTTACCTGAGGACTTTCACACTCAATTCACATCTGCCCACCTCTGCCTCACACTTACTCAGGACACGTGTGTGCACAATTAGTGCTTCCACCCTCCATGAAATAAGCATCACACAACAACACATGCTGTCCCTGCAGTTTGGGCCAAGATATTCAGTGAAGAATTTCATGGTCAGACAAAAAAGAAGTCACCAAATTTCATGGCCTTTCCCCAATATGAAGTATTTCCCTCATCTTCCAGAGGAAGCTGTGATAGAATCCAGCCTAAGTCGCAGACTGAAAGGCTGAGGATACGGTAGAGGTGTACATTTGCCTTGAATATCCAGGGGCTGCTTTCCAAGTGAAACTTGCGAATCAGCTAATATTTCATAGCCACAATTCAAGTACAGAAATCCCCCGGTTTCTGCTTTCTCCTTAGGTGTGTGGATGTTACAAAAATATACCTACAAGCTTTGGGGCCATGGATCTTCTTAATCTGAGCAGAATCGTTCATCTCTGTGTTCATCTCACAGAGGTTACAGGCATATCCACTTATGCAAGACGAGACCTCCTCTTCGAATGGAGTGCCCCCATACACGGAGGGTTAGCGCTGGGCTCAGATCTGTTTCTCACATATTCTACACAGTGCAGAGCTCAGCACATTTGCACCCAGGGTCCCGCTACACTGGGATTTAAAGTAGACATACAGGACATATTTATCTGTGGAAATACAGAATGCATCCATTTTAGTTTAGCTTAATAATTTGAAAAACAAACTCTCTTTCCTTTTACTCCTGTCTTGTTTTGCTGTTTTCTTCTCTTCCATCACCCCCTAAATTTTCTCTCTTTTTTCCTGACAAGGACCCTGATCCAGTCTCCCCCTCAAAGCGTCCCACTCACCGGCTGATTCGGGCCAGGATCCACCTCTGCTCTGCAAACCCTGGCCCCTTCCTCTGCTGCCCTGGACCCCAGCGTGGCCAGGGGCTGCTGCTTTTTCCTGTGCAGTCTTCCCAGGCCACTGGCCCCAGCTGTGTTCAGGCTCCGGTGCAGGACTGGCGCTGGTCTGGCGGGAGGCTGTGAGGTAGGGCAGGGTCCTCCTTTCTCTGTAGGGCTAGGGGTGGGGTACACAGCAGTTCTGCCCTCTCAGGACCAAGCGACTCCCGTGGAGGTGACCCCTCTAGTAGATATCTTTAGACAGACGATGGGCTCCACCATCCTGTTTGCTCCCTTCTTTCATGGTGGGTACCATTATCTGGGGAGAAAATAATGTTTGGAGGGTCCCAGGTTCTCAGAGCTTCTAGGCCAGGGGCGCCCTCTCAGTGGCCCTTTTAATCATTTCCCTGAGCTGGAGTTGAACTCCAGCCTGGGCCAGCACTGCTTTCTAGAAAGGCTTGGGGTGGGGGCTTGTTCCCTGGCCCAGCCGCTGCACCACCCAGGAGGTGAGGTGGGGTGCAGACCCCAGGGCTGGGGGGCAAGTTCATTCTGTCCCCTCTAATCATCTCTGGGAGAAGCCTCAGACCTCCATAACCTGTCATCTTCAAATTGTTCCTATTCTCCGCTTCTTTGTGACGCAAAGACTAAGCCCGGGTCTCAGAAAAAAGGCCTGTGTCCCCTCCCTCACAGGTACCCGGGAGCCACTGGGAACTGGGGACAATTCTCCAGGCAGTTAGAAACCCACAGAGCTGAACCAGGCCTGCCTGCCGGAACAGCTTCCGCCTTAAGCTTAAATGTCTGTCTTTCTCTAACTTCTTCCTAAATTAGGCTGCCTCAAAGCCAGGACAGGGCAGGGAAAGCAGGAGGGTGGCAGTCAGAGCCTGGTGCCTGTACAGCTCGGCTCTTAAGGACAGCCCAGCGCCGTGACTTTTCCATAAATAAAAGGCCCAGCCCCACCGTTCCCATGTCCTTTTGGGCCCTAATTTATAAGCTACAGAAAATCATATACTCAGCCGCCATGCTTCGTAACACCATTATTTATGGCAGGGGAGGAGACTTCTTTTTTTTTTTTTTTTTGCCCGAAGAGGATATTTATTACAGGTAAAGCCCACGGCACACTCCACACGTCTGACAAATCGAGAACAGGTGCTTTGCCCTAACTTCGATCCATTCGCTCCAGACCCAGTTTTCTCGCTGGCGAGTCTGGGGAGCTCCCTGACTTCCCCAAGCCCCCAGATGCTACTTAAAAGAATTTCCATTGGATTTTGGTTTCTCCCCGCTTGGTCCTACGGAAAAAGCAGACCTTCACGCTGTTTGGTTCCAGATCTGCGGGCCCATCGCCCTCGGAGAGAGCTTGGGTTAGGAGGGGGCCAGCTGGGCGCCAGCATTGATCTTTAAAAAATCATTTTGAAATCGCCATAATGTGAAGAAATACAGCTCAGCGCCCTCGTATTTCACACGTAATGACACGAGATGGCTTCATTTGGAGAGAAATGCGGGCGGGGGTATGTCTGTGCGTGTCCAGAGGTGACCCGAAGCCTTCCCAGGCTAGAGGGGCAGCTGCCAGAAAGATCAGACCCGGTGGCTCTGAGGGCAGCCGGCCTTAGAGTGGCCTGGAGTCAGAATTGCCAAGAAACCTGCGCCTAAACCCGAGCCAGGGAGCCCAGCATGCTGGGACTTTGCTTCCCGAGCAGAACAACAGGGCAGGCAGAAACTGGAGGGCCTGGGAGAGGAGCCAGGACTCCAGCCGGTGGGCCCGAGAGAGACCCTGCACCGGGCTGCAGAGTGGATTCTATAAACCCACTATGTGGAAGCTCCAGGGAGGGTTCCTGGGAGGGATCCTACAGCGGCAGATGGGGGAAGCCTGACCCTAGGGGCTTGCTGTCCACGCTGCTGCCTAGGCCGGCACTGGAAGCCCCCAGAGCGGCAATGGAGGGCTGCAAAGTTGGCCTGGGCTCCGTCATTGCTGCGTGGAAGGCGAGAGAACTCCGGACCCTTTCCCTTCCCCATGTCCCTGCTTCCGGGTCACCTTCGGAGCTCTCTGAGCTTCCTCCTGATCAGCTGCCTCCTCTGGGCGACTTGAGGGTCCTGGGAGGTTTCTCCCGGAAGGAGATGGGAATAGCTGAGCACCCACCCATCCACAGAGGCCCAGGGAATTGAAAAGAGTTCACCGTAAGGACTTGGCTTAGTTGTTTCAAACTCTGTGGACCCAAGTTTCCAGGCCCAGAGAGCCCCCCTGACCTCAAGCAGGTCCTAATTTCAGGACAGACAGCAGATCCTTTGACATTTGTCCCTCTCCCCTCTCCTCCCTTGGGTGCTGAGGAGTCAGGGGAGGCTCCTGGCCGTGGAAATCTCCCCAAATAGTGCCTCCAGCCCCCTCCAGAGCCGATAAGGTCTTATAAAATCCCCAAGTTCCCCCATCCCTCTCCCTCCATCTCCTGTGGCTGCTGCTGCTGTTGTTTAATAAACATCTCTGTCAAGGGGACAGAGAAAAGGAAATGAGGGCCCGCGGGGTGGAGGTGGAGGTGGAGGTGTGTGTGTACGGGGGGCGGGCGACCTCTTCTTTAATTATCCTGCGGGGCCCTCCTGGCTGCGCCCGGCCTGGGCTCCGCGTCTCCGTCTCTGCTGCTCCCACGGCGGTCTCCCTCCTCCCTCGCTCCCTCCCCCACCCGCCCGCCCGGGGAGCGCGCTCCGCAGCCCCCGCCTGCCCTCCGCCCCCCGCGCCCCACGTCGAGGCCCCCCCCCTCCTGCGAAGGCGGGAGGGGCGGCCGGCGGCCCGGGCTGAGGTTACGTGGCCGGCGGAGCCCTGACGTGATAGCACATTGCATCAGCATAAAACAATCCATCCTCGGTGCGGAGCGCGGTGCGCACGGATGACAGCGCGAGCGCAGCCCCCGCGCCCGATTGATTGATGTCGGGGCTGACGCTTTATCAGGCTGTCGGAAAAACTTTGACCAATCATTTTGCACGGAGCGCCGAGCCGGGCCGCTCCACTGTACTTTGTTGGCTGAGAAGTTGAGCCCGGGGGTGGCGGTGGGGGTGGGAGGGTGGGGGTTTGGGGGGGCTCGCGTCCGAAAGCCCTCGCCCCGGCCCGGGTGCCACCTTCGTTCTCCGCCTGCTCCTGCTCCTGCTCCGGCGCCGCCGCCGCCACCCCTGCGAGCGAGCCAGCGAGCGCTCCCTTCCCCCTGCGAGCGAGTGCGCGGATAATGTCTGAGAATGTCCATTTCTGGGACGCTTAGCAGCTATTATGTCGACTCGATCATAAGTCACGAGAGCGAGGACGCGCCTCCAGCCAAGTTCCCCTCCGGCCAGTTCGCGGGCCCGCGGCAGCCGGGCGCGGCCGAGCACCTGGATTTCCCGTCCTGCAGCTTCCAGCCCAAGGCGCCCGTGTTCGGCGCGTCCTGGGCGCCGCTGAGCGCGCACGCGTCGGGGAGCCTGCCGCCCGTGTACCACCCGTACCTGCAGCCGCAGGGCGCGCCGGCCGCCGAGGGCAGGTACCTGCGCACCTGGCTGGAGCCCGCGCCGCGCGGCGAGGCCCCGGGCCAGGGCCAGGCGGTGAAGGCGGAGCCGCTGCTGGGCGCGCCCGGGGAGCTGCTCAAGCCCGGCGCGCCCGAGTACAGTTTGGAAACTTCGGCGGGCAGGGAGGCCGTGCTGGCTAATCAAAGACCCGGCTACGGGGACAATAAAATTTGCGAAGGAAGCGAGGACAAAGAAAGGCCGGATCAAAGTAAGTTATAAAAAAGTGAGGAGGAGGAGGAGGAGGAAACGCTGCGGCCCGAGGAGGAGGAGGGGGCCGAGAGGCCATAAACGGGACAATGAGCGGGCGAGCGCGGCGGTGGCCCGGGAGGCGGCGAGGGTGGAAGCAGAGAGGAGGCAGCCAGGCCCGGAGGAAGGAGAGGCCCAGCTGGGAGCCCCGGAAGGGGACACGGAGCCGCCCCGGGACCCTCGCGCGGCCGGCCCCTGCGTCCCGAGGCCCGCCCGGGTCGGAGCCGGCGGAGAGCTGCACAGCGGGGCGCGGAGCAGCGAGGCCCGGACCGCGGCTGGCAGAGCCCCCGCCACGCGCAGCCGTCAGCGCCGCCCAGGGCGGGAGGGGGCTCATTAGGGTTTTATTTGCGATGCAACAGCTTGGCGGAAGATGCAGCCTGGCGGATCTGGCCGGGGCCGTGCGCGGGGTCCGAGCCGGCGCCCAGAGGGGCGGGGGACCCGGGACGCGGCGGCCGAGCCCCTCCCCACGCGCCCGCCCCTCCCCGGGCGCCTTCCCCGCGGCGGCCCCCGCCCCTCGGCCCTCGCCCGCCCGGGTCGCCGCGGCCTCCTCGCTGCTCTCCGCGGGGCTACCCGGCCTCGGGCCTCGCGGGGAGCCGGGCATCACTTCCGAATTCCGGCGCGCCGCGAGCAGGGGACCCCGGGGAGGGAGAGTGGGGAGAGGCGGAGAATTTCCCCTGCCGTGGGCAGTTTCTCTCGTCACCTCCCACTCGTCGCCAAAGCGCCCCTGGCAGAACCCCAGGTCTGGCTGGTTTCCGAAAGATGCTCTCGGCACCGGCGGCGAGAAGGGGGGTTCTCTGCGTTCGTGTCTAAAGTCCAGGAGGGCAACTCGGCTGGGAGCTCTTGGCCCCAAACAATGATGCTCAGTCTGGCCGTTAAAGTCTGCACACCCTGCTCTTTTGAGGGAGCAGGGAGTGTCTCTGCTTGTCCCCCCACCAGCAGGGTGGCCAGCAGCTGTCCCTGGCTGCTGGAGAGTAAAGAGCTGCCCCTTCCCTTGGGGCCCCTGCGGTCCTGTCCTCTCCAACCTGCCAGGTTGACCCTTAGGAGCTGGCATTTGGGGAAACAGCCTCCCCCCCGCCCAGACCCTGGAGCACTCACCCCAAATACCCGCTACACAGGCCCCAAACCTTGCCTGGAAAACCTGTGATTGCAAAGCAGCCATTTGGCTGGGATCAATTATTAACATCCCCCCCCCTTCATATTTAATGCAGCTGCGGGTTCCATCCCCGGCAATCCCATTAAGGAAATAGTGTTGCAGATTGGTAAAATGTGGTACTTAGAGTAGAATGAACTGAATTTAAAAAAAAAATCCAGTGTTTTCATTTGGGGAGAAGGAAGCTGGTAGAGCGTGGGTGTTATTTTTAGTTGGCTCCGCTTTTATTTGGCAACTTTTCAGAGTTCAAGGGATCTGGGAGTGATGCTAAGGAGCAAAAGAAGCCTGCCTATATTTTGGCTTCTTCTTCTGACCCTCTTCCACGTAATCACCTCTTCCTCTTCCCCCTCCACACACAGGGCCACTTGGAAGGCTACGTGTGCTACAGGGGTTTCGGTTTCCCCACTGCTGCTGCAGTCCCACTGTCTGTCCCCGCCCTGGGACTGGAGCAAGCCCCCCACCATTTCCCTGAACTTGTATTAACCAAACTGCGGAGCTGAGCCGCAGAAAAGGAGTCTATTGGAACCATCAGTTATCTGGGAGCCTCCCCCCTCTGGTGGTGGCGGAGGCGCGCCCCTGTCTAGGGCTGGAGTTGATAAATGGTTGCATTGGGTCGCTGTGAATTGCAGAGCGCTGGATGTTCAGGCATCTAAATGTGGACCCACACTCATGGTGTGTGGCCCTGGCAAGGAGGGTGGGTCTGGACACAGGTACCTATGCCTCCAAGGGGCCGGCAGATGCCAGCGTGTGCTCAGGCAGGGTGCTGGGGGCTGCTGGAAGGGCTGTGGCCAGACCCCAGCTCCCCTCTCCTGCTGATCCCACCTGTCTTTTCCCGCACTTGGCCAGGCTGGTGGGGTGCTCTGATCAGAGTCCTAACCAGCTTGGCCCCAAGAGAAGAAAGATGGAGGGCAGGACCAGGGCAGGCCGGAAGTCTCCGAAGTGCTGGAGGCGCAGACGCACATCTGCTGGGCTGCTGCACTTTCTCCCAGCTTCCACCTGTCCAGAGCAGCTGCTACCCCGCCTCTGGGACTCTTTCTGGGGCCCCAAAGCCTGGGTGCCCTTTCTCCAATACAAGATGGGGAGCGGAGAGCAGGGGTGCAGTCCCCTCCTCCCCCAGCTGGGGTCCTTCACCCCGTTGCTTCCTTTGATTCTATCGCTGCTTCTCTTTCAGCCAACCCCTCTGCCAACTGGCTGCACGCCCGCTCCTCCCGGAAAAAGCGCTGTCCCTACACCAAATACCAGACGCTGGAGCTAGAGAAGGAATTTCTGTTCAATATGTACCTCACCAGGGACCGCAGGCACGAAGTGGCCAGACTCCTCAATCTCAGTGAGAGACAAGTCAAAATCTGGTTTCAGAACCGGCGGATGAAGATGAAGAAAATGAATAAGGAGCAGGGCAAAGAGTAAAGGCCCCCCCTGGGGGGTACCCACCCCTGGCCCTTGCCCCCCGCGCCCTTATTTATGTGGTGGCTGCAGAGCCAGCACTGCCTGGGACGGGTTCTGGTGATGGGAAGGGCGCCCTCCTCTCAGTCCTTCAGTGCACCCAGCGCCTGTGCCCTCCCCTGTCCCCACCTCGTGTGTCCTCCCCTTCTCTCTGGGTGCCAGGAGAAAGTTTGGTTCAGTTAGAAGCTAGAAGTAGTTGGTTGCTAAGAAGATGGCGGCCACAGGCCAGAGAGACCCTAGTCAAGCTCCCAGCATCCCCTTGTGATTTTCCTGGGAGGCCCCAGCCCCTCACTTCCAGTCCCCTGCTCCTGTCTAAAGCCCCCCAGGACACCCCGACTGCACACAGCCCAGCACCCGCCACAGGCATAGCCTTGGGAGCCCACAGTCAGGATGGGGAACAGAACAGAAAGGAAACCAAGGGGCACCTCAGACACCAAGGTAGCAAAAGTGTGCCCCTAAAACCATCAGGCCGGCCCAGGCCTGCCCCCTGGCACAGCCAGAAGGTGTCTAGACACAGAACCCTAAAGAGGTGTTGCCCGCCCCAGGCCTCAGCACCCCACGGAGTGCCCAACTGCACCCCAAACCCGGGCCAACCCTCCCCCAAGCCGATGGGCTCCAAGGGACCCGGGAAGAGCAGCGGGGGGGGGCTCTGTACGAGGGTGTCCTGGGGGTACCCACTCACACTGTGTTGCAGGAAATGTTGAACTCCGCATGCTATTTTCCTGTCCTCCCAACAAAAGGAGGCCAAGCCGAGTTGTGATGCCTCAGCCCGGCTTCCTCCCTCCCTGCCTGCCCCACTTTGGACTGTAGCTTCTCTTGCTTCCCAGCAGCCCTGCATTTTCCTACCCCTTCCAGCTGCATCCCGCTGCTGCCGTGCCAGAATCCCCCTGTACCAGTGAGTCCAGCCGCACCCCTTGTAGACCCCCACTTCCTTCCCACTGCCTCAGGTCAGCCCCTCTGGAGACAGGAAAGCCAGGGAAGGAGAGTCCCACGAAGGAAGGATTGATCCGGAAGCATCGATTCTGGGGCTCCCTTCTGGAGTTAGTGTCGGGGCCAGGGAGACACAAAGGCCCCAGCACAGACCTGACACCTCACCTGTCCTGCCGCCCCCCAAGCCTGCGGAGGACCCCCTGGGCTGGGGTGCGGCAGTGCTGGTGCCCGGTGTGAAGGAGAGAGGCCTGGGCCTCAAGCAAAGCTCGCTTTGCCTCCCCGGCCCCTCTGAGCATCCCCCAGTTGCTAAACTCGACCCTGCCTGTCCTGACCCTCGAGGGGGCCTTCCCAGTGGAACTTCTGTTGCTTTGTGGTGGCTGTTGTGAAATTGTGCTTGTGTTTTGTGATTTCTTTGGGGGGTGATTGTCTGGCCTGTTTTCAGTTGTGGCTTCTGTAGGAGGGTTGGAGGGGGGGTGGGAAGGGTGAGGGGCCTAGAGCTCTAATTGTTTGTTTTGGAAAAAAAAGAAAAGAAAAAAAGAACAAAAAAATATATATCGCTCTAGAAAATAAACCTCTCCGAGTCTTATTCTGTGCTGGCTGCTCCTCCCCTCCGCCTGACAAGAGGTAGAGCCCCCAGTTGCCAAAAAGGTCCAGACTGGACAACAGAGGTTGCTGTGTCCCCTGGGCATCTCCCTAGACCTTGTTCCCAGGTCCCCAGGCCTTGCAAAGCATTTTCTCTGCAGCGCTGTTCCTCCAGGGCAGTGACAGCCAGCCCAGGCCCAGGGCCCAGGGTCCTGGAGCCACCCCCAGAATGGGGCCTGGAGAGTGCAGGACTGAGCCAGGGCTTGGACAGGGAGCAATGGGGTCTCGGAGCCCTAGCGGTCGCCACCCCAGGACCCAAAGGAAGGCACAGGCTGCTGCTCCAGGGCCCTGCAGGGGCTTCCTTGCTGCTGCCACCTTGGCAGCCCAGCCAGAGGAAGGGACAACCTCCCTCCATCCACTGCAGCAGTGCCGGTGGACAGAGGCTTGGGGAGGCTGGGGCTGCTCCACTGGAGGAACCGAGAGTGCCTGGGCTGGGGCTGCAGGACAGACAGCGGGCTTGGTCCCACACCTTGGGTTTGCTGGGAGCCAAGTGCTGAATGGTGCCTCAGGAGAAAAAAATATGGCCTTCCCAAGCGGACCCCAGAATTAAGCTTGGTTTCCGAGGCACCTTGCTGTTCTCCTCAGAGCCTCTGGCCCAGGCTGGTTCGCACCCAGGCCACTAGATCCCCCTGCCTCAGCTTCTCTCCTGGTTCCCCCACCACACTGCAGCCCTCCAGACCTTGTGAGTGGGGACAGGGTGGGGACAGAGTGGGGACAGAGGCCGACTGCCATACAGCAGACTTTGAGGGCCTGGCCTACCCCTCTCTAACGAAAAGATGCCCCAGTGGGAGAGAATCAGAGTTGAGGGAGGCTCGAAGCTCCCGACCTGACCGAGGAGGGTTCTACTAGGCATGGAAAGTGGATCGGGCTTTACATCGGGTCTAGACAAGGCTGACTTCTATCCTCAGCTCCCAGGGCTCAGCTGGCGCTGTGAGAAAACCAAAAAGGCCAGTTTCTGCCGAAAGGAAACGCAAAAGGCAAGGCTGGAAAGGTAGCAGGCGCTGGTGGTGGGGCAGAGGGCACCGGAGTGGCCTCGGGTGGCGGGCGGTGGCCGGCCGGGTCCCCAACCTGGGAGTGGCTTCTTTCAGGACAAACAAAGGCGAAGATGCGGAGGCTGGGAAGCCGGAGATGGGGAAATCAGTTGTCATAAAAGAGAGATTCAGAGAGGGAGGCCGAGAGAGAGGCTGAGAGAGGCCGGGAAAGGAATTCAATGCCGTGTGGGCAGCAATAAAAGAATATGACCGCTATAAAAGTTTATAGCGTATAAATTTCTGAAGGTTAAGAAACTCAACAGCCCCAAAGCAAACAGAGAGGGGAAACTTTCCGGAGCTGAGAGTGCATCCGCTGGACTGGGCTCTGCCTGGCAGAGGGAATGGGTGGCTCTGGCCTCACCCCTCCCTCCCTGCACCGGGCTTGGGGCTTGGGGTCCCCAGGGCCCAAAAGGGGGAGCTCAGAGAGGTCAAAAGGAGGGACACTTTGTTGCCACAAATGCTTCCGTGATGGCAGTTTGGACTCTTGTCTTTGTTCTTCACACCCCCTCCAGAATCAGGCGTCCTAAACCAGAAGTCCCTGCGCACGTGCATGCGCGCGCGCGCGCGCACACACACACACACACACGCAGGTCCCAGGGCCAGACGTCTGGGCGAGGCAGCCTCTGGACCCTTTCACAAGCCCATGCCATCCTCCCCTCTCCCCACAAAAAGCCCAATTATACTCCTCGGAATTTGAGGGAGTCTTGTGGGGTTTGAAAAGTGCTCGATTCTGATTCTCCCTTTTGCAGGCCATAAAGGGCGCGCTCCTTGGCCAGCAGTGCAGGGCTGGGCCAGGGAAGGTTTAAGTAGGAAATGAACCAAAAAAGCAAAGCATAGAGCCTCTTTTGTTTTTCTCCTCCTTTTTTTTTTCTTTTAGGTCATCTGCAAAATTTTGAGAACCCTTTCTTGATTCCTATGCCTTTTTCTTCTCCGCTTTCCTCCCTCTTTTTCTGCTAACAGCCAACGTTTCTCCTGGCGGTTTGCCTGCTTGACTTGGGTCTCAGAGAACCTGGAGCCGGCCGCGGGCGCCTTTTACAGAGCGGCCGCTAGATGGCACCCTTGCTCCACGTGAAAATCTCGGGCGCCGAGGCTGGCGACTCCGGTGGCTCCGTACCGCACCTTATGCGGCCCTCCATCTAAGAACCGAGCGGTACCAAAAGCCATGAATAATTTGCACGAAATAAAAATATAGGGATCGTTATAGCCCTTTCCCTCCATTTTATAGGTTTCGGTTATAGTGATGTCCCCCTCCCTACCGCTCCTCAAATGGTCAATTTTCTGAATTTCCCCCACGAGGAGGACGCAGTGCTCCTCGCCCAGTTGCTGTGTTCGGTGGGGCAACGAATGCGTGAAAACGGAGAATAATAGTAATAATAGGAATAATGGGGTGCAAATCAAGAGGAAGCTTGGTTTGGAAAAAATGAGCTTTTTCGTGCAGGGGGGCAGAGAGCCGTCCACGAAGCGGGGGAGCAGGTCAGGTGAGAGGGGCCCGCGGCACGGGGAGGGGCTGCCCTCACTGCTGCAAAGGGGACCCAGCGAGCCAGTCCGGGGTGCGGGGCCCAGGTTTGGGGGGAACAGAGCCCTGGTTTTATGGGGATGCGGAGGTGCCCCGGGATGGCGAAGCGCCCTGCATGGGCGCGGGATCCGGAGCCTTTGTACGCGTCTGGGTGTGCGCGGGACGGGAGTGGCGAACCCCGCGCAGGACCAGGGTCTCCAGGGCGGCGGGACACGGGGAGCTTGGGATATTTCCTGGGGTGCTCTGCGCACCCCAAGTTGGTCCTCAAAAAAAAAAAAAAAGCACCTTTTCCGGATAGGTGTGGGAGCAGGCATTGCCGCGGGGCTCCGGAGCTGGGGTCCCCGGTTGTCCTCGGCTTTCAGGTGAGATCGGCGGCGGCTCCCGCGCGCCCCGAAACCAGCGGGAACCCGAGCAGGCGAACCTCGGGGCGCCGGTCTTTCGGTCACCCAGCAGCAGCCGGAGGGAGGCCTGGATTCCAGCGCTTTTCGCTCGCAGACCGGCTGGCAGTCGGCCGCCTGATCCAAATCTGCAACTTCCTCCCGGCCCAGCCGGATCCCTGCCTCCTTTCCCGACAAACCTGCGCGAGAACCCGCCACCCACCCTCTCCCTGCCGCCTAGCCTCAGCTTCATTTCCCTTCTCCCAGGGTCGGCTGCAGAGAGGCCAGAGGAGTTTCTCCTCAACTTGAGTTTCCCTGATAAACCTGCGCTCCGTTGGGTGTTTATAAATTATCGCCTCGCTCTTTCTTGTTTTTTCTTATAATAGAAACATTTTCCTTCCATCAGAGATTTCTGGCACGGTGTAGGGATGATTTAGAACAAGCCATTGAATTTCTTCCTCGCAGGTGAGTCCTCAAATCATGACCACAAAATCCCCTGCACTTGATAAAAATGTTCACTTCCTCAACACGTTGACCCTGGAGGCTTCCGCAGCCCCTCAACCCGAGCTGAAAACCCAGACCTGCTTCTGGCCTCTGCTTCTCTCTCCCTTTCTGCACCTCTCCCAGCTCTGTAGAGTCCATTGGGAGGGACCGTGGTGACCTTCGTTGTGACTGGTCTTGGAAAGGGTGATGGTTTCATTTTTACCAAGGTTGGGGTGTCTGGGGTCCCCATGGGGTGCCCCTCTGAAAGCGGACTACTGAGTCCTGAGTAGACAATGAACTGCACTGATTGGTGAAGCACTTCCGCCTGGGTTGCTGGGGATGTTCTTTCCTTTCTCTCTTTCCTTCCCAGCCTTTCCTTTGCCCGGCTGCCTGGGGCGGCCCTGGGTGGGTTCTGACTCTCAGAGCTGGGCCTTCTGAATCTGGCCACCGGTGTCCCTAGGCCAGGTAGGCACGGGAGGCAGTGGCCCAGCGTCTCCATCACCTCCACCCAGCTCTGGCTGCATTCTGGGAGCCAAGGCCTCAGGTCCCCAGGTCTGCAGGGAGAGCCAGGTTCACTAGAGGCTCCCCAAGGGGAGAAGAGAGAAAGTGGGGGGCTCTGCAGCCTCCCCCCATCCCAAGGCCTGTGTAGGGAGTGACAGTGGGTCAGTGGACTATGGGGACAGGGGAATAATAGTCCCTGTCCCCCGGGACTCTGCTTTCAGCCACTGCCCACAGCAGCAGAAGGCTCAGGACAGCAGCGGCCAAGGCCCAGCGTCAGGGCCTGGAGTCCAGGTCCCCTCTGAGCCTCCTCCCTGGCTTTGATGTGTGATTGGGACCAGAGCCCTGTGTGGAAGGTGCTGCCAGCTGGTCTCGTTACTGGGCCCCAGGCCTGGGTGCAGGTGTGGGGTAGTCCCCATTGGGGGCATTGATGCCCCCTCTCCCCTCAGGAGTCTGCTCCACAAAGTGCTCACTGGGCCCAAGGAGACCCCAGCACCCCCTCCCCAGCGAGCAGAGCTTGTGGGAAATTGCAGAATTCTGCCCATTTGCCAGAAAGTTTCTTCTTCTCCTCCCTGAGATCTCCTAGACCCCTGCTCCACAGAAAAAACCCTGGCTGGTTTGTTTAATGAGGGCAAAGTTCTGTGAGTGGCCTGGGCGGGGTGAGAGGGCACAGCTGGGGTCTCCAGAGCAGCTTTGGGGGCAGGTGCCTGCAGGCTGAAGGAGGCAAAAAGCTCAGAAAAGTCACCGTTTGCGCCGAAAAAAAAAAAAATCCCAAACCCCATAATCGTTCTCATTTCGGCTTCGTCACCCCACCGTGCTGCAGTCGGGCGGGGGCGACGGAACTGCAGTTTTATAGCTGTAGAGGAAAGAACTCGTAAAATGCTAACAGCCTTTATGCGCTGCGGCATAAACAACAACAGACTCTGGCTTTATTGCGTTTTATAGTTTGTTAAAGAGTTTACAGCCATTTTTTGGGGGGCCGGTTACCCAGCCAATTCCCTGCACACGACAGTTAAACCTTTATCAATAATAAGGAAATTGATCATTAAAGCTTTAAATATGACTACCTCGTTTGTTTGAAAATATGTTTAGGAGAGGAAGCTGTATGATTTGATAACTTGTATTAAAATACCAATTACATTTATAGGACCTTTTAAAACTCGGCGCAATTAAACCGTGTTCTTTTACATTTTTCCGAAGCGACCCTGACATTTAGAAAGACTCCAATTGCCTCGTTAAAATCGCGAAATTAACAGCGGGGCCTGCGCCCGGCGCGCGTCGCGTCTGTGCGCGCGCGCGTGGTTTTTTTCCGCGACTCCCCCACACCGGCCTTTGGGGGTGGTCCGCGAAGGTATTTGATTTGTTGGGAGGCGAGAGATATCTCATTAATGTAGGTGGTTAAACAGCCTTAATCCGTATTCATCCTCCCGCGCCCCCTCTCCGCTCCCCCTCGCTCCCCCTCTCTCTCCCTGGGTGTTTTTCCTTCCCCTCCTTTTTCTCCGCGCTCCCCAGCTCCTCGGCGCTCTCTCTCTCTCTCCCTCTCTCTCTCTCTCTCTCTCTCTCTCTCTCTCTCTCTCTCTCTCTCTCTCTCTCTCTCTCCCTCTCTCTCCTCTCTCGCTCGCACCCTCGCTCCGCGTTGTGTCCGGGAGGAGTACAGAGAAGCCAATAGGATGCGGGGTCTCTAATGGATGCAAATGATCGTGAAAAGACAGTGCAAAATATGAAACAACTCATTTGCAGGGAAGTAAATCACCGAAAACTGTTTATGAACTGGCATCCCTTCTTCGAAATGTAAAGCGCGGACCTCTTTAAGTGGCGGTAGATTTCGGTTTGGGGGTGGGGGGTGGGGGGCGGGCGCCCGCCGCGGCTGGGGCCACGCGAGCTTAGACTTTGGGAGCCTTCTCGGTCCTTTTCTCTATTCCTGGAAATCACAAAAAGTGTGGCGGCTTCAGATCTTCTTCGCCTTTTTCTTTCTTTTTTTTTCTTTCCTCCTCCCTTCCCCTTTCCTTTCCTGGCGAGGGTGACCAGGAGCCGGCGAATCTGCGTTTTTTCCTCTCTCTCTCTCTCTCTCTCTCTCTCTCTCTCTCTCTCTCTCTCTCTCTCTCTCTCTCTCTCTCTCCCTCCCTTTCCCCCTCCCCACCCCTCCCCACCAGCCCCCAACTACAGCCTCCACCGCCGCCGCTGCCTCAAAATTCAATAAAATGAGCTCTTATTTCGTCAACTCACTGTTCTCCAAATACAAAACCGGGGAGTCCCTGCGCCCCAATTATTATGACTGCGGCTTCGCCCAGGACCTGGGCGCCAGACCCACCGTGGTGTACGGTCCCAGCAGCGGCGGCAGCTTCCAGCACCCGTCCCAGATCCAGGAGTTCTACCACGGGCCGTCGTCGCTGTCCACGGCGCCCTACCAGCAGAACCCGTGCGCCGTGGCGTGCCACGGGGACCCCGGCAACTTCTACGGCTACGACCCGCTGCAGCGCCAGAGCCTGTTCGGGGCACAGGATCCAGACCTGGTGCAGTACGCGGACTGCAAGCTCGCGGCCGCCAGCGGCCTGGGCGAGGAGGCCGAGGGCTCGGAGCAGAGCCCGTCGCCCACGCAGCTGTTCCCCTGGATGCGCCCGCAAGGTGAGCTCCGGCGGGCCCGGGCAGGGGCCGGGGACCGGGGGTCGGAGGGGGTGCGGGGCGCGGGCCCAGGGCGGGGAAGGGGCGGGCAGGCCGGGCGCAGCGCCTGCAGCTCCTGAAGACTGGGCTGCGCTGCAACCGCCTGGCGCTTCTTCCTCCTCTTCTTCCTCCCTCTCTCCTTTCTTTTTTTCCCTTCTGTCTCTCTCTTTTCTGTCTGTCTCTCTTTCTCTCCCTTTTTGTTTCCTTTGAGGGGGCTCGCTGAGCGACATTTCCTGAATCCATAAACCCCTCACCCTGTCTCACTTCGTCCTCCGATCCTCCCCCCCTTTTACTGTTTTATGGGGGGTAGTGGAGAAAGGGTGGTGGGAGTGGGGGCGCTCAGCCCTTGCACTTTTCAATTGCTTTATAGTTTAATTACCCTGAAGAAACTTTTCTTCTAGGGCAGAGGCTCTGGGGGCTTTTCAAGGTGGGTTCGCTCATCCCCAGCCCGGCTTTTTTATCCCCCCCCCAACCTTCCTTCTAAACTTTATGGCACTTTGGATAGAGCTGAGCCACCCCCCCCACCCGACTGTGGCGCTGGTTAGCAGGGGAGGGGGCTCCCCCTTTCTGGCCCCCTTGGATTCAGTGCCGCCTGACCCCCTCCCCCTCCGCTGGCCTCGGCCTCCCCGCGCCCCCCGCCCCCGCGCGGCTGGAAGGTCCCCTGCCCTTATTACCCCGGTCTCCTAGGCTGGTTCACGACTCCGCAACCTTCTCTGTCCCTGCCCCCTCCCCCGTCCCGCCCTTCCCCCCCTCCCAGCAGCCGCCGGACGCAGGCGAGGCCGACAGACCTACAGCCGCTACCAGACCCTGGAGCTGGAGAAGGAATTCCTATTTAATCCCTATCTGACTCGCAAGCGGCGGATCGAGGTGTCGCATGCGCTGGGACTGACAGAGAGACAGGTCAAAATCTGGTTCCAGAACCGGAGGATGAAGTGGAAAAAAGAGAACAACAAAGACAAGTTCCCCAGCAGCAAATGCGAGCAAGAGGAGCTGGAGAAACAGAAGCTGGAGCGGGCCCCGGAGGCGGCGGACGAGAGCGACGCGCAGAAGGGTGACAAGAAGTAGGCTCCAGCTGGGACAGCCAGGGCCGCGCCGCCCGCCGCCCGCCGCCCGTCGCCCCGACCCTCGGCGGCCACGCGTCCCCGCGTCCCCGAGCCGCGCGCTCCAGCCCCGCCGCGCGCAGAGCCTCCCACCGCAGCGCCCCCCGCCGCGCCAGTCCCCGCTAGTGGTAGTCTCTGTAATAGCTTCCGTGTGTGCGCCGCCGTGGGTCTCCTTCCCTACCCGGGGGCCGGGAGAAAGAAAAGGATTGGAAGCCAGGACTCCCTCGCCCCGCGAGGATGAGCGGCCGCGGCCCGCCCGAGCCCCCACGCCCCCGCCCCGTGTACAAAGCCTCGTTGTGCAATGGTCTTTTTCCTTTGAACGTGCTTCTTTGTAAAGACCGAGGTACCGATTTCTGCTAAGTTCTCCCAACAACATGAAACTGCCTATTCATGCCGTAATTCTCTATCTCCCTCTCCCTCTCCCTCTCTCTCTCTCTCTCTCTCTCCCTCCCTCCCTCTCTCTCTCTCTCTCCCTCCCTCCCTCCCTCCCTCCCTCCCTCTCTCTCTCCTGGTGCGCCCTCATTTCCCCTCTAGGCCGCTCTCCAAGCTTCTTTCTCGCTTCTCTCTTCTCCTCCCTCCCCTCCCCTTTGGTTTGACAATTTTGTCTTAAGTGTTTCTCAAAAAGAGATTACTTTAGTTAGCATGCGCGCTGTGGGCAATTGTTAAAAGTGTTCTTAGGTTTACTGTGAAGAGAATGTATCCTGTATCCGTGAATTGCTTTATGGGGGGAGGGAGGGCTAATTATATATTTTGTTGTTCCTCTATACTTTGTTCTGTTGTCTGCGCCTGAAAAGGGCGGAAGAGTTACAATAAAGTTTACAAGCGAGAACCCGACACTGGCCCGGGCCCCCGCGCTGCTCCTCATTCGCTCCAGGCGCCGGCTCGGGCTGAGGGCCTGGGGCGCGGGTCGCCGCGCCGGGCCTCGGAGGCGGCGACTAGGAGGGGCGGGGGCTGAGGGCAGGTGGTGCAAGTCCTGGGCCCAGGGGCGCAGGGGGTGAGGGGGGCGGCTCCACGCGATTGGAGGAGACCGGGCCGAGGGAGGGGAGCCCACAGAAGCCCCCTCCCCTCGCGTTCCCGGGCTGCCCCGAGACCCCTGCGGCCCGGCCGCGCAGGGGAAGAGAAGTGCCGCCCGGGTTGGTGGCTGCATCCCCGGCCACGTCTCTCTTTGTTTCCGTGTGTGTCCTCCCGTGGGGCGTGGGGGGAGGTGGCTAAAGATGAGCGCGAGGCTGCTGAACACGCAGAGATTTTTATTTTTCTGGGACTCTGCTGGGGGAAGCGGGAGGAGAGGGAAGATGCTCTTTTGCGCCCCGCCCTCCGGGGGACCGGGCCAGCTCTGCACGGCTCCGAGGCAGTGACTCGCTGACTCGCTGCCTTCCTTCCTTGGCCGCCTCTGCTTCTCGGCCAGCCTCGCTCCACGGAGGCATCCGGAACCCGGAAAGCAGTGAGCCCGAGCCTGGGCCGCCCTCTCCCTTCCTTTCTCTCCCCACACCCCACTCCCTTCCTTTCCTTTTTTTTTTTTTTCCTTTCCTTCCAAACCTTTTCATTTTTTTCCCACCAGAAACCGCAGCGTCCGACACTCAGGGGCCGGACCCCCCCGCCCCCAGAACCTCGGAAGCCTTGGTCCCCCCGCGCCAGGGTATCTGGGGCACAGAGGGAGCCACGAGGCCAGGCCGGCTGGCTCCTCACCTTGGGAGAACCGGCCAACTTCTCCTGAGGCTCGGGCGGGACGCGTGGCCCGAGTTCATAAAGGCCTGCGCTGCCCCGCGTTTGTCCCCCGCTCGCTGGGGACTCGGGTGGTGGCGACAACACCGACCGCTCCGGGCTTATTTATTTTCCCTTCCACTCCATCCCTTCCTCCCCCGAACCTCGCCTGCAAGCTGCCTCCAGCCCGCGGGGGTCGACAGCGGCCCTGGAGCGCCCCAACCCCAATCCACAGCGCTCGGCTTTCCCATTCATTATTGATCATATTTTATAAATCCAACGCCACACAATTTTTTCCACATTACCGGGAGCCGTGGGGAGGCGGCGCGGCCATTGGCGCAGGGGACGTCACGTGGGCCGGGGTCACGTGGCCCGGAGAGGAAAAAGGGGGTCCTTTTTGGTGTAAATCTGGACTCTAATTCTGTAATATATCAAGGAATCTCGTAAAACCGACACTAAAACGTCCCTGCCTACAAATCATCCGGCCAAATTATGAGTTCATTGTATTATGCGAATGCTTTATTTTCTAAATATCCAGCCGCAAGTTCGGTTTTCGCCACCACCGGAGCCTTCCCCGAACAAACTTCTTGCGCGTTCGCCTCCAACCCCGCGCGCCCCGGCTATGGCGCGGGCGCCTCCTTCGCCGCCGCGGTGCCCGGCTTGTACCCCGGCGGGGGGGGCGCGGCGGGCGCGGCGGGCGCGGCCGGCGTCTACGCGGCCGGCTACGGGCTCGAGCCGGGTTCCTTCAACATGCATTGCGCGCCCTTTGAGCAGAGCCACTCCGGGGTGTGTCCGGGCGACTCCGCCAAGGAGCAGAGGGACTCGGATCTGGCAGCCGAGAGTAACTTCCGGATCTACCCCTGGATGCGGAGCTCAGGTAACGCCGCGCACCGAGCTGTCTCTCTCGAGCCGCAGCGCCGCCCCGGGCGCCGAGCCCGCGAGGGGGCCGCTTCCTCGGCCGGGCGCCCCCTGGCGAGACCAGAGCGCTGTGGGCCCCGGAGGTCGGGGCTGGGGACGCGGCACCCCCCAATCGGCCGCGACCCGGCGCTGCCCTCCCCCCCATTTTTGCTCGGTGCTCTTAGGCCGGCTCTGCTTCCCCGGCGGATCTCTATCCGCCGACGCCGCTGCGGCACTCAGAGTCCCCAGCCCGCCCCCCAGCCTTCCTCCCGGTCTTTTAGCTTTAAATATTTATCAGCAGCGCCGGCACGGGCTGGAGACGAGGCCGTTTGTCTTGTAGACGAAGGCTGGGGTTTGCAGAGAATAGCCATTAGGGTCTCCCCCTCGCTCCCCCCTTTCCTCGCCTGGGATCTCAGCCCTGGGTGTGTCCCCCAGCCCCGGCTCAGACACGATATGGGGGAGGGGGTCCGGCCCTAAGCTAAGCAGTTCTCCCCTCCCCCTTCCTCCCAGCCAACCCTGCTCCCCCATTATCCCCATCAGGACAATTAGAGGTGGGCTCCAGAGGCCTGGCCGGAGGAGGGGGGAGAGGACAGGAGGACCCCAAGCGGGGACCCAGAGCCTGAGTGGCAGGTGGAGGGGGGAGGCTCCTGACCCCCCAGTGAACTTGGGGAGTAGAAGAACTAGGAGGGGGCGGGGGCCTCTAAGGAGCACACTGGCTTCCCCTGAACCCTTCCTAGGAATCCTAGGTGGCCCTGGAGAACTGGCCAACAAGTTGGGGGGTGTCCCTCCAGCAGGATGATCTTCTCTTGGGGGGAGGGGAATGGGACTCCAAGGAGCCAAATCAGGCAGAGAGAGTGCAGGCCTCCCAGCAGCTACTGCAGGAGCCCCAAGAGGCCAGGACTCCGGTGAGGTCTCCCTTCCAGCCGGCTCTGCACCTTGGCTCACACTACCCTAAGGCAGATGGACTTGGGAGACACTCCACCATCCAGAAGGCCCAAGATTTGTGGCCAGAGGATCCCAGCCTCGCCAGGGGTGGGGGTCAGGAGGAGCCCTGTTCTCCCAGCATCAGTATTGGTGGTCACGGTCCCCATTACCTGCCTCATAATTCAACTGCCTTTCCAGTTGATTTATCAAAGCCCAAATTTTTCTGCTCGTAAACATCTCAGCTTGGCTTTTATCTGACTTGGAATTAGGACCTCCAGGCCTCCTCTCTGGCTGGCACCAGCACCCCAGGGCCTCCCCAGGTCTCCTGCTCCTCAGGCTTCTGGGCCTGAGGTCCCATTTCCTTGGCCCCACACACAGCCTTGTGTTCTGCTCCAGCCAGGCTGCTGTCTCTCCTCTGCCCTTTGCTGCCCTGGAGGCCCAAAGATGGCTTTGCAGAGCCGGTTGCCCGGGTAGCCAGGTGGGCAAGGAAGCCAGCCTGGCCTTGTCTGAACCTCAGTCCTGCACTGGGGAAGAATCACCAGAGGATGGCTGCTCTCTGCCGCACCCCTCCATTCTCCAAGGAAATCTGCAGATTTCCCCCTCCTGGTTCCATAACAGGGTGGGGAGCCCTGGAGCTGTGAGGCCCCTTTGTCTCCTTTTCTTCTTGGGAAACACTGAAACCAGGCCTAGCTCCACACCACAAGCCCTGGCAAGGTTTCTGCTGGTGCCTGGCCCCAAAGTCCACCAGTCAGTGGCCAACAGGGGAGGCTTGGAGTCCCTGGTCCCAGAGAGGAACTGGGGATCCACCTCCCCTCACCCCACATACATGCCTTAGGAGCAGAGCCTTCAGGAGCCAGCAGGTTAGAGCTTTCCAGCTTCAGAAGTCCAGGCAGGGTGAGGTTTCTCAAAGGGACAATGGAAATATTTCCCTTAAGCGACCTGCAGAAAATTCTACACATTGAGAGCAAAGGGCAGTGTGGTCTTATGGGCTGGGGCGTGGAGAGCAAGAATTTGATTTAGTTGCAAAATGAGGTGTTTTTTTTTCTTTTTCCCTCCTATGGACCTCACATGCAAGGTCTAAGAGGGAGTAGATACTCTCTTGGGGTTTTCAGCATTTTTTATTTGAAAAGACTGATTTTCCCCCTTCTGTATTTTGTGCGCAGGGACCGACCGCAAGCGAGGCCGCCAGACCTACACGCGCTACCAGACGCTGGAGTTGGAGAAGGAATTTCACTACAACCGCTACCTGACCCGGCGGAGGCGCATCGAGATCGCGCACGCGCTCTGCCTCACCGAGCGCCAGATCAAGATCTGGTTCCAGAACCGGCGCATGAAGTGGAAAAAGGAAAACAAGACCTCAGGCCCAGGGGTCGCCGGCCAGGACAGGGCAGAAGCAGAGGAGGAGGAGGAAGAGTAAGGGGCAGAGAAGAGGAAGAGAGAGAAGAGGAAGGGAGAGAGGGAGCCGCCCAGTTCTGGGACCTGAACCCGGAAAGTCATGTCAAATAGGAAAAAAATAAAAATAAAAATAAAACAAACTATTTAAATAAAAGCAGTTTTTAAAAATTATCAAGGAAAAATTATCAAGGAGAGAGAAAGGTGAAATTTTGGTTTCTCAACACTGTAAAGAAAATACTACCTATAGGAAAGTCTGTCGGGTTTGTTTTTGTACAATATGGGAAGAGCATCCTGTGCTGTCTGTAGCTTTCTAATTCGCCTCCCCTTTTCTATGTCGCTATTGTAAGGTCTTTGTAAAAGTTCCCTCGCTGCTTTGTAAGCCTCCTTTGCGGCTGTCTTCCTGGACTTGGGTCTGGACTAACACCAGTGGCTCCTACCCACCCTCCTAAGCCTCCGCTTTCCCAGTAGCGGCACCCAGAGGGTCTCGGGGAGTCCCGCGGACCCACTGACTGGCCCGCTAGTTCCTGTGCCCCGTGTCTAGCGCCGACCACCCTTCCTCTGTGCATTCTGTGTGTAGCCGAATGATGCAAAAATAAAACAAGATTAAAAATAGTTGCATGCCCTATTTTCTGTGTCTCCCGAAGCCTGGGAGGGGCTTGGGATTAGTGATAGGTGGGTTTCCCGGAGCCCCTCCGCCGCCAGTCCTTTGCTTTCTGTGCTGGGTCTCCTCTTTTTCTCACTGCCCCCTGCTCTGGGGACTGCCAAGTAGTGACCCCTGATATGACACACACACAAGCATGCGGATCTCCTTTGTACTCTTCATACACACTGCCATAACCCAGTGCACACAATCACACGTTTCCAGCGGGGGCATCTCACATAGACAAACACGTACGGACACAGTCACAAATAAACACACACATTCATATATTCACAGAAACACAGGCATTCACACACACAACCAGCTTTGCATTCACACACACACAAGTCAACACACATTTACAGTCACTCACAGACACATCAGACCCAAGTGCACACCCACACATGGATATATAAGCAGAGATTCACATTTGCCCTGGAATAAATACATCCTTGAGCCCATGTGCTCAGCTACACACCCACAAAACAACAAAATACAAAAGCTCACGGATTCAGGAACTCTTTCCCAGCAGGCCCTCAAAGCAAGCTGGCGGACCCGGCCGTCAATACAGAGGTGACATCCCCAAGGCCAGACCCCATAAGATGGAAGAGCAGATGCAAAGGGGATGTGAACCCCGAATCCATTCTGCCTCTTGGCTACCTTTGGGCAGAGGCTGGTTGGCAAGGAGAGGCTTCCTAGCCGGCCTAAAGCGGCCTTCGGCTCCAGGGCGCCCCGCAGCTTTGAGCTCATTCGGCAAACATTTTTGGCCAAATCTATTCCTTTGTTTTATTTCCATGGATGTTGCTTTCCAGTGTTTGAATTTCTCTCAGGCTGAATTGACCCAGGCGATCCACTTACAACTTAAAAATAGGGAATAAAATGGGTCCCGGGAGCCAGAGCAGTGCGAGTTTACCGGGCTGGTGTGGCCCTGTCCCCTGTTGCTGTGAGCTGGCTGTGCCGCCCGCCTCCGGCGACTTCCGGTGAGCCTTTCTGCCTGCTCTCGGGGTGGCCGACAACCTGGAGCCTTCTCAGGAGCACCGAGATGGAGAAAAAAAATGAAAACATTTCGGGGGAGGTTATTTCGTTTTTCTTTGCATTTGGGCCCACGTAGTTCAACCCAAAATACGGGGATGTTTTAGAGGACCTGGGGAAAAGGGAATGAATTGATGTTTTGCACCCCCAAAATCTTTGATCACAGCATGAAACCCTGAAAGATGGGCGCCTACACAGCTAGAACTGCATTGCTGATTTTTAGCATTTATTGAATCACCCTGACTCTTTTAAATTTAAAGAACAGGTACCTCAAACAGAGAGTGGGAGGGGGGCTGGTTTTAGGAAAATCTGTCTAATTTGAACGTATGAGTGAAAGGCCCCTAACCTTGCAGTTTCCCCATTAATAACCACGGAACCCCTTGGCAAGCGAGCCTGTGGAGCTGTCGTAGGAAATGGACCAGCCAGCATTTGGGCAGGAGCGCTCGACATGCGGCTTTACCCTCACCCAGTTTCTGGGGTGCCGAGGTGGAGACTCCAGCTGTTAGATTCTCGGCTTTGGCCCCCATCCAGGTCACCTTCCCTCCTGGGGAAAAAAACTAGGCCCTAGAGAATCTAGGTCCCCACACCCGCAATGCTGAGAGCCTCAAAGGTGGGGGTCCTATATTTTTAGGGCTGAGAATGAGGGGCCAGATCAGAGGGGAGGAGGGACATTGCAGCTTTCACTTCGCTCAGAGGAGGACACCAGAAACAGGCTGCTGCTCCCGCCTCACCTTCAAATTTGTCCCGTGCAGATTTGGGGTGAATTTTTACTAGAAAAGAGGCGCAGAGCTCCTGAGGAAGCAGGGAGATTTCTAAGAGAATCCTCTTCCTAGCTGGACCCTTGTGGCTGCTCTGCCCTGAAACTCTGCACCCCAAATCTCACCCCTTCTCAGCCTGGGGTTTCCCCAAAAAAGACAGAAGGAAAAGAAAAGAAGATGGCGACTGAGAAAAGGGTTGCTGGTGGAGCAGCCAGGAAGAAATGCAATAAATTCCTTGTTGTTTTATGAAAATTTACAACTTTGTGATAGAAGTTTATGAGTGGTTGAATCCAGCGATTGGCCGGCGCCGGTCATGTGGCCGGGCGATCGTGAACATGAACTTTTTATCATTTCCCTGGTGGTTATAATGCAGCATTCTTTTGGACACCACACCTAGGTCGGAGCACTGTCGTCCTTCAGGGCTCCAGCCTCTTGATATTTTTATACTTCAATATCGGCTCATAGAGCAAAAGAGAGAGAGAGAGAGAGAGAGAGAGAGAGAGAAGAGAGGGGGCAGAGGAGAGAAGAGAGAGAGAGGGAGAGGGAAGGAGGGGTGGGAATTATACAAAAGAGAGAACCAAAAATAATTTTGATTCCTAAGTTAATTTGCCTGCTGATCTGGGATTTCAGTCATCATGAAGGGTAAATGGACAATCTGCCCAGGACTGCAGCCTGATACCATTTTTCAAAGCCAGAACTTACTCTATTTTCTATGCAAATGTCAGAAAAGCGAAACACCCTCTCTCCCAAGTCAGAGAAGGGAAGTGACGGCTCTCAGGTTGGGACAATATTATCTGGAAGCCGAAAGAAGAAACCAAACGCTCTTCCCCCGCCCTCCCTCCCCACCCTTTTCGATGATCTGGAGCAAGAAAACCCCCAAGGTCTGCAAAGGTAAGGGAGATTCTACAATTCTCTTCTTATTCCTTCGCACTGCTTTTGTAGGGGGGTGGGGCTTGGGCTTTTCTCCCTCCTCCCCCAACTCCCAGTCTGGGGTTGAACCCCACCTTTGGGCGCTGGGGGAAGAGGCTTCCCAAGAAATTCGGTGTTGGAGAGAGGGGTGGTTGTTTTCTGGAGAGGGAGTCCAGGCGAGGGAGATGGGAGGAGGAACTGAAAGGGGCCATGGAGGCCATCGCTAAGTGCCTTTAAAAAGGCATGGGCAGAAGAGCCCGAGCGAGCGGGGGCTGCAAAGGAGAGGATGGGGTGCCAGGGCTCCGGCAGCCCCGGCGGGAAGCAGCCACTCGATCCAGCCTCGGTGGGTCCGTGCCCCCTCCCCCTCCCAGTCCCTCCCTGGCCCTGGCCTCCTCCGATCGCCCCTGTGCAGTTCTCTTGCCCAGTGTGGGTATCGGCAGTTTTCTGGCAGCATTGGCACGAGGGGCGGCGGCGCTCAGGGTCGTCCTGGTCTCTGTAGGGCCTGGAATCTTCGCAGAGGCTGGCGAGGCCGAGGAGGTGGCTAGAGAGACACAGAAAGAACAGTTCACAGAGAAATATTCACACTCTCCCTTCGGAGACATTTCGGACATGAGAGGGCTGTGGGTGGAGGCGCCCAGGGGTGGAGACACCCTGGGAAGCCCGGCCGAGAATCGGCACCCAGGTCTCTGGCCACTCCGGCAGGAGGGAGCCCCGCGCTGCAGGGAGCTGTGTGGTTTTGATGCGGTAGGTTCCAGCGTGTCGGTTGCGGTGGTGCAGGACTCATTCTCTGACTTGTGTTTTATTGGTATGGGGTGTGTGGGTTTCCGCGGAGGAGAAAATGGCCATGTGTGTTTGATATGGAAAATTCAAACTTTTCTGAATCCAAATGTGGTGTTTGTGGAGGGCTCTTTAGGGTCTTGATGTTTTGGGGCTTGTACACAAAAACAGGGCAGAAGATAACAAGAAAATCAAAAGGAAGCGCAATGAGGAATCTGAAGGTGTCTGGATGCGAAGCCCTGGGCTGAGCTCAGACAGCTTGGTCTGGCACCTCAGCTGCCTGATTTCACCCTCAGCCCAGCCTTGGGGTGGGAGGAGAACTGCTGGGTGGGAGACTCGGATTCCTAAAGTATCTGCTGGGGCAGAAGAAGGAGCCGATGGGTGCAAAGACTAAGTCAAGGGTCGAAGGGGCTCCTGAGGAGATGATGTAGGGTGTGGAGAACCCGAGATGTTTCGATTTAGATTTAGTTTGGTTTGCACGAATAGGTTGTTGATTTTTCTTTCTTAAGACCAGGCACAAGTTCAGCCTGAGGCCTCTGGTTGCCCTGGATTGCCGGGCCTGGTGTGTGTGTGTGTGTGTGTGTGTGTGTGTGTGTGTGTGTGCGCGCGCGCGCGCGTGCATGAGCATCTTGGCCATCTCAGCCCTGAGTTGGGAGAAGAGGGAGATGGCAGCCACTTGTGGCACAGGAAGGGGGTCCCTGGGGGCCCAGGTGGGTACCCTAGGTACAGGCCTGGCCTGGGCTCCCAGAAACACCCCTTGGTTCCAGAGCAAGTGAAGTCATTCGCCAGCATCCGTGACACTGGGGGCCTATTCTCTAAGGGAAATTCCCCAAACCCACTCAGACTAAAGGTCTTTTTCTCCTGGAGTCTTGGCGGGCTATAAATCGCCCCTTAGACAGTTTGCTCTGACCCAAATTATGCGGTTTGCTGCCATCTACCGACCGTTCCGAGACAAACGCGCGACGTGGGCGCCGAAAGCCCAGCGACACTGCCCAGCCATGCCCGACGCCTGCAGCCTTGGCTGGCCGCGGGGTCAGAAAGGGTTCGGGGATCTTGGGGCCACTCCGACGCCTCCAGTCCATGTTGGTTCTCTGGGGCGGATTAGGGGACAAAACAAGTCTCTCGCCTCAGGATCCCCAACCCCCTCCCCCCTCGCCTCTGCAAACCCATCCCAGCCCCAAACCTGGTGGCTGGCAGAGGAAGCGATCTCTCTTAGGACTGATACTGCAACCCGAGGACGGGGGGTGACCGAGCCACAGAATTGGGGGATCGGAGTCCCGGCCCCGCGCCCAACGCAACCCAAGGCTCGGGCAAGGATGGGGCGGCGGGAGCCACGGCTGCTCAAGGTTTATTTGGTTTCTTCATAGCCAAGGGAGGGGCCTCGCGGTTCCACTCGGCTGTCAAAAGACAAACCCGGTCTGTTCTTGCAGTTGGCCGGTGGCGGGCCTCGCCAGTTCCCCGGCGGTGGGTGCGGAGTTTTCCTGGAAACTCGGTGTCTGCCTGTGAGCGCCGGTCCCCTCCCCCACCCCGGATCGTTTCGAGCGAAATCGACGCGAGTATACAGTGGGGACAAATTGGGAGTGGGCCGAGGGGATACATCACGAAGGGAGCAAACCACGGTGACTTCCGTTCCCGCCGGACCCCGCACACCCGCTTGGCGCGACATCGCCCCCAGAGGGGGTGGCGGCGGCGCGCGCGCCCCTGTGTCGCGTTGGCGCATTGGCCCCAGTCTCTCGGGTTACTGATTAGCTCGGGCTTTCAAACCGCAGGAGGAAGAGCTCTCTGGCCGATCCTTTCAAGGTGCGGTAGCCCGGGCTCCCGGGCGGGGGCTGCAGGAAATTGCCTGTGGTTCCAGGCCAGCCGAGGTGTTACTGGGGTCTGGCTGGAGCGGGTCTAGGGGCCGGCGGCGGTGCTGGGGGCGACCCCGCTTGCTGCCCGCCCTCGGTGCCTCTGGAGTCTGGGCCTTTGGGCGGCTCTTTGAGCTTTTCCGCAGTCTGAGTGACTTTCTGGCAGCTGGACTGCCTGGCCAGCTCTGCGGGAGGTCCCGAGGGAGCCGCCCGGGAAGGCCTGGGGCCCCTCCGAGGTCTTTACTCTTGTGGGCAGTGGAAGGACAGGTAGGGAGGGGAAGTCGGACTGGTAGGGAGCTTGAAGCACTTCAGGGGTCTTGGGGTGCCCTTGGACCTGGGAGAGAGGACAAGCAGAGCTGGTAGAGCCACCGCTCACCCCCCATCACAGGGGGTGTCTCTCATTTGCATAATGGAAATGAGGTCTTTGTACCTCGATTTGGACCGGTGGGTTTTAGGGCAGAGTGGCCAAGGTAAAGAGCTGCTCTCAGTCTAGGAGAGACACCACCCTGCACCTCTGGAAATATTTATGTCCCCAGACCCAATCAGAGTCCAGGCGGAGAGGCCTGTTGAGGTGTTTTCCTCTGCCCCACCCCAGGCCAAGTGGGGGTGTGCTGGGGGAAAGGTGCCCCTCCAGCCCAGGAGCTGAGGAAGGGCTGCTGCATTGGCACTGTGGCTTAGAGGAAGCCGGAAGCCTGGGTAATGTCTCAGTCCCACTCCATGCAACAAACGCTGCCCTGGGAGCTGGAATGTGTGTGCTTAGCCGCAGTACTCAGCACAGAAAATCACCATTATGAACCTGGCTTGTGAGGTGTCTGCTCAATCCCCCCCTTGTGTACTCAAGACTTGCTGCTCATTTATATCCACCTCTGGGTACACACACTTGCTCACCGAGGCAGGGAGAGACACCCAGCCCAGTAGGCTGCTGCGCCTGCTGTGTATTTACATACCCACCCCACCCTCGCCGTGGGGACAGACAGACAGACTGCCACACTGCATGGAACCACAGACAGATTCTTCTGGAGATCTGGCTCCACAAACCAGGCAGTCTCTGGCAGAGGCCTGCCTGCCTGTTCTTTTTCCCAAACAAACGGATCAGAGGAATAAATGCTATAAATACCTCTGGGGTTAGATAAGAGGGATGAGGCGCTAGTTCCTTTCATGCTGGACTCCAGGCGCCTGGGCCCTGCCTGCAGTGGCTCCATCTCCCAACAGGCAACCTGCAGAGGTGAGGTTAATTTAGGGGCTGTGACTCCAAGGATAAGGGGATTATTTCCTGCTTCTGTCACAGGCCAGAGCAGAGCTCTGCCCTTGCTGGCTCTTACTTCACCCATACTCATCAGGGAAGGCCACACCACCTAGACCAGGCATGGGATGCTGTGGCCAAGGAAGAGGACTGAGGCCCAGGGCCCAGCTTCAAGCTGCAGGGCAGAGAGAGGCTCAGGCAAGCGCCCTTCCCTTCCCTTCTCAAACAGCTCTTATTCCTCTCTAGGAGTGGGTCCCAACCACAGCTAAGTTGCAGCATGTATGCTTCTCCATCACTAAGTGGTTTGAGTTTCTTTTTTTAAAATCCTTTAAACCCCCATAGGACCAGGGTAGAAAGTGGCTAGAGGGACGCTCAGGCTCAGGGATGGCCACTTTGCATGAAGTGCAGCCTGAGAGTTACCCTAAGTCAGACAGCCTCTTAGAGCCCACTTTGCAGCCAAGTCTATCCCCACCCTTAGCCCTCTGCACCTTCCCTGGTGTCTTGTGCCACCGTCACAAGGCAGAGCTGGCCCACAAAAAGGAGAACAAGGCACGGTGGATTGGCCTGGTCTGCCATCAAACTTTATTTCCCACCCTGGCCCCTTCCTGTCCTGGAGAAGTGTCACCCTTCACTGCCCGGCCTGTGTGCACCTGGGGTGCTGGAGGCCCACTGTGGCCCTGGCTCCCAGCCTGGGCTTCATGCTCACTCATTTTCTTTGGATGCGAGAGAGCACGGATGCACACGCTCATGCCCAAGCTTGCTCAGCAGCAAACCTGAAGCTGATGATTCAAACATGAGGCATGGGGGAAAAGAGAGATGTTGAGGGACAGATGGAACCATGGTGTCTAGAGAGGGGATATTGGGAGACCGCTGCTGAGCCCCCAGGAGGACCCAGACACCTCTCCCTCTTTATAAGACTAAACCAAAACCAAGCCTTGGGAAAGAATTTGAAAAATGGAAAAAGAAACGGACAACCTAGAATATTCTCATGTCATCTGGGGTGGCAGGTGGGGGTGGGAAGTTGCAGACGGGATAAGGATTGGACAAATAAAGCCACCTGGGCCCAAGGTTTTCTCCTGGCTCCTCCACACCATATGCCCCGGTGAGGAGAGAGCGTGTTCCTTCCCCAGGGTGCATCCTCTGCCAGGAGTGAGCTGTTATGCTGCAACCAGGCGAGGTGTCTTGGGCAGCAGCCGCAGAAGGCTTCAAAAACCTACCAGCAGCCAGGAAGCTGACACTCAGACCCGCTGGCCATTCCCTCCTCCTCTGGGTCTTCTAGGCCCCGACCTCACTTAGACCTGAGAGTTGTGGGGAAGCAGGAATAATAGACCCAGGCTTGGAGGAGAGACAGCAGGTCTGACAAACAGGAAAAAACAAAACAAAACAATGATTTTCAGAACCTGGGAGGTAGAGGGTTTCTTCTCTTTCGCCTCCGTTCTGAAACGATGGAAATTAGCAGAGAAGTCTGATTCTGATTCCCTTCTACCAACAGGAACCCCCAGACACAAGCCGCCTCTAGTTGTCTCTCAAACGATTTGGGCTTCTGGGACATTTACCCGGCCCTCCCTTGAGGGACCGGCTTCAAGTAAGCAGGGGTTAACTTTTCTCAAAACACAATTAACTTTTTCCTATTCTGCGTGGAGTGCGTGTGCGTGGGGGAGGGATGTATTTATTTACCCGCTGGGGAATGAAGTGGTCTCAGCCCAAGTGCTCCCTCCCCCCTCCGAGGACAGACGCCTCTTTGCCTGTTTCGCAGATCCTACGTAGGTGGAACAGGACGCGTCGTGTTGTTGGGGGGAGAGAGAGAAAAGAGGAGAAGGAGGGGGAAAAAAAAAGGTTGATAGGTTTGTGCGCGGTCCCTCGTGCGGACTGCGCTCCTCCTGGGTGCTATTTGACAATTCCTGCCTCTGCCATTGGTCAGTGTTGGATCAGATGGTTGTATTTCCTTCTGGCCCGCACTGGCACCTCGCCATCCCCCCTCAGCTAAAACCCAATCTCGGATATACTACTAATAGGCGCGGCGCTCGGACTATAAAACACAACAAATCATAAACCCGGCGGAGCAGCAGCGGCCGCGCGCCTCCCCTGCCAATGAGTTCCTATTTCGTGAACTCCACCTTCCCCGTCACTCTGGCCAGCGGGCAGGAGTCCTTCCTGGGCCAGCTGCCGCTCTACTCATCCGGCTATGCGGACCCGCTGAGGCATTACTCGGCGCCCTACGGGCCCGGGCCCGGCCAGGACAAGAGCTTCGCCGCTTCCTCCTACTACCCAGCGGCCGCGGGCGGCTACGGCCGGGCTGCGCCCTGCGACTACGGCCCGGCGCCGGCCTTCTACCGAGAGAAGGAGTCGGCCTGCGCGCTCTCGGGCGCCGACGAGCCTCCCCCATTCCACCCCGAGCCGCGGAAGCCGGACTGCGCGCAGGACAAGAGCGTGTTCGGCGATACGGAGGAGCAGAAGTGCTCCACGCCGGTGTACCCGTGGATGCAGCGGATGAATTCGTGCAACAGTGAGTGCCACCCTGCGCCGTCGCCTGCTCCCCCGCGGCCCCCCACCCGGAGACGGGAACTAGCGAGCGCCCCCTCCTCGTCCACAGGGTGCTGGGTGGGCATCTGCAGTGCTGAGGACTGAACTCAGGGCCTCATGGGTACCAGACAAGTGCTTTTCCACTGACATCCCCAGCCTATTTTGTTTCCTTTTGGTTTTTTGGGGGGTAGGCATCTCAGGAGGTCTGGGAAGACGGTGCGCCCTCGTGGGGTCTCCTATGCCATCCTCTGGGCCGAAGGAGTTGCAAAGTTTGCAAAGTCTCTGCTGCGCAGGGAGCCAGGGGGAGCCCACCCGCTCCCTGGAGCGCCCGGGGCGAGCCAGGATTCCTGCCAGGAAAAGGCCAGGGGCTCAGAGGCTGGTTTTGGCTTCCCTCGTGCCCGGACCTCCTCCCCTAGCCCCAGCAGGTCCCCCACCCAAGGCCGCTCCTTTAAAAGCGGAGTGCGTCATGAAGGGGTGGAGGCGGCGGCGTGACGCGGGAGGGAGAGCGAGTCCGTCCCGGACCGCGTTTCCCCGGGTGGGGGCTGGGGGCCAGGCACCAGGAAGGGTGGGAGTCAGAGGAAGGAGGGAGACCAAGAGGGCAAAGGAGCGGACAGGCTGAGAGGGAGAGAGGGCCAAACAGGCGCCTGGGTCTCAGGTCGGATTATTTGTCGGCTTTAAATCCCAATTGATGTCCATTAGCGGGACACGAAAGTGAGGGGCTGTTAATGCGGACTAGAGATCGATCCGCGTCATTACGGATTAAGGGGCAGAATCTATCATTGGGTGGGTCGGGGGTGGGGGGAGCCAGATGGATGGCAAGGAAGGGAAAGAAAAGACCCGGCCTGGAAGGGACACACCTGGTCGGCCCCTCCCCCTGGGCGCAGGTGGGAGATCAAAGCGCGCCTCCCCCCCCCCCAGGCCCAGGAAACCGGGAGGGAATCGGAGGGGGCGCTGCAGGGGTGGGAAGGGGGCAGAGAGCGGGGAGCCTGAGGGCGCCCCGGGACAGGCTAGAGTGCATGTTTGGGGGTCCAGTGGGAGAGGGGGCTCTGGGCCTGGTGACCTCAGGCCTCAGCGCCTCTGCTCTGCTCTGCGTAACAGGTTCCTCCTTCGGGCCTAGCGGCCGGCGAGGCCGCCAGACCTACACGCGCTACCAGACGCTGGAGCTGGAGAAGGAATTTCACTATAACCGCTACCTGACCCGGCGGAGGCGCATCGAGATCGCGCACGCCCTGTGCCTGACCGAGCGCCAGATCAAGATCTGGTTCCAGAACCGGCGCATGAAGTGGAAAAAGGAAAGCAAACTGCTCAGCGCGTCGCAGCTCAGTGCCGAGGAGGAGGAAGAGAAACCGGCCGAGTGAAGGTGCTGGAAAGGGAGGGGGGACGCGAAGGCAGAGGCCCTTGCGGACCCCAGGGCTTCGGAGAGGCCGGGAAGGCTCTGCGGGCGGCGGGGGAGCCCAGAGACCCGCGCGCCAAGGCGACAGGCGACCCCGCACCCTCCCAGACCCCGCCCGCAGAGCTCCCGCCACAGCCGGGCGCTCCGGCGGCGCCGCCTGAGCCCACCCCACACCCCAGCACCCCCTCCCTCCCCGAGGAACCCGCCCGGGCCTGGTCAGGCTCCCGGGTGAGAACTGAGAATGGGACTCACTTGATGTTTGCTGGAAGCAGAGCGCAATGCTCTTGTATGTGTCGCGTCTCATTTGGTCCACGTCCCCCGTGCACGGTTCAATGGTAGATTCGCTGCCCCTCAGCAGGGGCCTCGAAGACTCCCTGACCCCAGACTTGTCGTCTGTCCCACCCCCGCCCCAAAACCACTGGAAGGAAGGAGCACATACTACCTAGAAGAAGAGGAGCCTCAGAAGAAAACAAAGTTCTATTTTATTAATTTTCTATGTGTTGTGTTTGTAGTCTTGTCTTAGCTCTGGACGTGAAATACTTCGGTAATAATATTAATATTATTAATAATGATGATGATAATAATAAAGATGTGAAAACTCGCTTCTCAGTCATCTCCGATCCCCCCTGCCATTCCTTTCTTCCCCCACCCACCCCCAAATCCCCCCCTACTCCTGGAGCCTCAGTTCAGCTCTAGGGGCTCCGGTCTGCCTCAGGGCCTCACTCGGAAGTTGCAGTTGAGATAAAGGCTGGGGTGATCGGTGGTGGCAGCCAGGCTCCCGGCACTGTGTCTTGCAGATGTTAAGGCTCAAAACTGCCTCTCCCAGTGCAGAATTATGGAACAGAGGGGACCCTTTCCCTCTTATTCTGCAGCCTGTCTTCCTTTCTCTGCCGCCGCTGCTGCCTCCTCCTCCTCCTCCTCCTCTTCCTCCTCCGCCACAGAAGAGTTGCCACAGGCCCCCAGCCCAAAGCCCCTGCGGAGACTGGGCCGGGTCTGGGTGCCTTAGTGCTTTCCTGTCTTCAGCTGGCCCAGGGCCCTGGCCTGTGGACGCCCACAGACATGGCGGAGTTTCCAACCGCCTTGGCCCTGGGCTCCAAAGACAAAACTGGGGCCACTTCAGCCCCAAGGCCAAAGCCTCCAGGCACCCCTTCCCTCCTTAAGTAGGGGCTCAGTGAGCTGGAGAATGCACAGCCCAGGGCAGGCATGAGGCACAGGGTGCTGCTTGCCCTGCCCCTTGAAAACCCAAGGGCAGGAGCCAGTGAAGGGTCTCCTTAGCCTCTCAACCCAAAACGCCCATTTTCTCTGGGCCCCCACCCTCACCCCCAGCAGCAAACCAGAGACACTGTTTTTCTTTCTTCCTCCTCCTGCTCTCCCTTTTTTTTATTTTTAAAGAAAATAGCTGCCTGGCAGAAGGGGCCCAGCTGCAGCGGTCTCTGGCCGCCCAGCGCGCTCAGCACGGTGCCGTTGGTCCTCGGAACCCTTTCCCAGGGAAAGTGGCAGGCTGGTGGGCAGATTCTCCAACTGCCCAGCTGCCAGCGACAGAGCCTGGACCGGACCGAGGCCTCCGAATGCAATAGCCTGCATCTGACAAGCAGGCAAAGGGGTCTCTTTTAAACCCCAAACTCTCAGACACATGTCACTACCCCAACCCAAACCACTTTCAAGGCGGTGGCCGCTGCAGTCTCTCCGGCGCCTGGGCCGCTGGGCCCCAGCCCGGTTCATCATCCAGAGTCCCTGTCCTGCTTTGCCATTTCCAGGCCTGGGCTCAGGACGACAAGGAGGTCAGGAAGAGGATTCTAAACTTTCAAGGGGCCCAGGAGAATGAAAGCGTTTGCTTTGAGGTCTTGCAGCTCAGCCTGAGGCTGTGACCAGCTCCTGCAGCCCCACCAGAAAGCAAGGTGCAGGGTTGAGCTGGGGCCCAGAGTGGGATCTTAATAATTATTTTTCCGCACACAACTTCCAAGCCTTTCCCCCATTCCTGCCCTCAACTCGGGAGACTTGCAAAGCCCTAAGAAGGGATGAGCAACTCATTCTTTGATCATGTTATCCAGAGTGAAAATCATAATGATGATAATAACAGTGAAGGCACAAATAAACTAACCGCGCCCTGAGAAAGTGGGGGAAAGGCTCAGACCCGTCCTCTGTAAAAAGGCTCAGCCTCGCGGGTGAGTCACGGCCAGGTTTCTTCCTCGCTGGGCAGACTCAGGGAGCTAAGAACCAGGCACCACCGCCGCCATGGCGGCCTGCGGCCCGCGCTCCCACCGATCGCCGGGAGGTGGCGCGCTCTGCTCAGAGGCCAACGCCAACCTTCTCCCGATTTCTCCCCCTTGTCTTTTTCCCCCTCTCTCCGAGGCTCGCATTGAATCGGCCCTAACGATTCTCGGATCGTCATTATTTGTAACCATAGAGCATGAATTACCTCTTGAGGTCATCAGCGAGAATTTACGACTGGTCAACAAAAGCACGTGATTCCCTAACGCCCCCCCATCCCCCTTCCAACCTCCCCCCCCATATTTGGCCGCATACATAGCAAAACGAAGTACAGTGCATCGCTATAATTCATTAATACATCATAAATCGTGAAGCACAGGGTTATAACGACCACGATCCACAAATCAAGCCCTCCAAAATCACCCAAATGAGCTCGTACTTTGTAAACTCCTTCTCGGGGCGTTATCCAAATGGCCCGGACTATCAGTTGCTAAATTATGGCAGTGGCAGCTCTCTGAGCGGCTCTTACAGGGATCCCGCTGCCATGCACACCGGCTCCTACGGCTACAATTACAATGGGATGGACCTCAGCGTCAACCGCTCCTCCTCGGCCTCCTCCAGCCACTTTGGGGCGGTGGGCGAGAGCTCGCGCGCCTTCCCCGCGCCCGCCCAGGAGCCCCGCTTCAGGCAGGCGGCGTCGAGCTGCTCCCTGTCCTCGCCCGAGTCCCTGCCCTGCACCAACGGCGACAGCCACGGCACCAAGCCCTCCGCTTCGTCCCCCTCCGACCAGGCGACCCCGGCCAGCTCCAGCGCCAATTTCACCGAGATAGACGAGGCCAGCGCGTCCTCGGAGCCCGAGGAAGCCTCCAGCCAGCTCGGCAGCCCCAGCCTGGCGCGGGCGCAGCCGGAGCCCATGGCCACCTCCACGGCCGCGCCCGAGGGGCAGGCTCCGCAGATATTCCCGTGGATGCGGAAGCTTCACATCAGCCATGGTAATTCTCTGACTCTTTTTTGTCTCCTCAGCTGCCCTTCTGTGTGTCTGGGGGCCAGGAGAGCTTGGCTTCACTCAGATACAGATGTATTTTCCCAAGCGGGAGACGTCCCTGAGAGGGTCCCCAAGGCTCCCTGGACAGGGCCAAGCAGGGGCTTCCGAGAGGGTGATTTTTAATAATTTGTTCCCAGGCTCGGCTGAGGGTTTAGTCGCCCAGCCAGGAGCCAGCTTTGGATGAAGGATGGGGGGTATGTGATGTAGGGCAGAGTCCCCCGAAATCTCGAGAGGGCTGCTGGGCTCGGAGGGCAGACAGTCGGAGGAGCCTTCCAGGGCAGGCGTGGGGCCGCTCTGCTCCCTCCCTGGGCGAGCGGCCGCCTGCGCCCCGGAAGGGTGAGGCACTGGAGAGGGCGCAAGAGACAAAGCCAAAGCGGACGCCTCCGCTGCCAGCAAAGTGGGGGCTGCAGGACGAGGGGGTGCAGAAACGGAGCTTGGCCGCGGGCATCTGGAGAGGGGAGGTGGGAGCTGCGGGGGGCTGGCTGCTGGGGACGCCTGGGTCCCGCTCCCCGCCCCTCCCGCCCAGGGCCCCCTCCTGGAACCGGAATAGGAATAACTAACGTGGCCTGGCGGCTCTGTTCTGTCTGCTCCAGATATGACTGGGCCAGACGGGAAGAGGGCCCGGACCGCGTACACGCGCTACCAGACGCTGGAGCTGGAGAAGGAATTCCACTTCAACCGCTACCTGACCCGGCGGAGGCGCATCGAGATCGCCCACGCGCTCTGCCTGTCCGAGCGCCAGATCAAGATCTGGTTCCAGAACCGGCGCATGAAGTGGAAGAAAGACAACAAACTGAAAAGTATGAGCCTGGCTACAGCCGGCAGCGCCTTCCAGCCCTGAGCCTTGAGCCCGCCCGCCCAGAGGAGCCCCCGGCGGCCCAAGAGCCCGCGCCAGCCCCAGTCCCGGCCCCTCCGACCCTCCCTGCGCTGCCGCCGCCCACTGGGGACCGGTTCCCACGAGCCTGCCTCACCCGGCCTTGTGTTCTGATTTTTCGTTTGGTCTTAGGTCTTCCTGTGGCTCCCTCTCCCTCTCTCTCTCTCTCTCTCTCTCGGACTGGTTATCTTGTTACTATTGTTAATACTAATAACGATGATGATGATAATACTTATTATTTTCCCTCCGGACTCCCTCCTCCCCTCTGCTCGCCCCCAAATTCGCCAGTGTTTCTGAATGTTCCTGTCTGTGGTTGCGCTCTTTCCCCCAGGAAGAAAAAAAAAAAAAGAAATTCGCATGTTTAATGTGGACTTTCCCCTCCCCATCTGTGTCCTAACTTATTTACAAAGGGATGATGGCTATATTTTGAGTTTCAGCTGGAGACTTCTCTAAGGGCAGCAGTTGAGTGGGGTAGTGTCGCAGTACTGGGCCCAGCTGAGCTGGCCTCTGAGATGGAGTCCATGGCTATGTCTCCTTCCACCCTCTCCTCCTCCTCCTCCTCCTCCTCTTCTTCTTCCTCCTCCTCTTCCTCTCTCCCCAGGCCCAGGTCTCCCAGTGGCTTGGTCCTGGGTGGGAAGGGGCCACACGGAGGAACCAGAGGTGACATGGAGAGAAGGAAGGAAAATAGCGAGGTTTAAGTTCCTGCTGCCTGATAGGCCTCACAAGGCCTGGTCTAGGGGTGGACGGAAACAGAAGAAATAATCCTCTGTGTAAAATGTCTCGTGTGTATTTCTTTGTGAATCCTTGGGTCTGGCTGGAGGGTCCAACGCTTGTAAATATGGGAACAGCCTAGGTCAGACCCAGCTCTTCCTTCCTAACCCATTTGCTACCAAGACCATTTCTAGTGAGCAGCGAGTGGATGCCGTGCCGTGTGTTAAATCTGTCTTTCCCAAGGCCTGTCTCAGTGATTCGCTTTTGGTATTTGTTTGTAGCTTTCCTTAAAGTCAAATAAATGTTTCCCCCACTCCCTTGCCCTTCCACTTGTCTTTTCTGCGGGGTTCTGCCTCTCCTGTCGCCGAGCACACCCTGGATCATTCTCCATGAATCTAGGGTGCAGGCCAGGACAGTAGGGTGCTCACCAGCAGCTCCTCTCCATCATCCAAGTCCTGGCATGATTAGTCAGTGCTGCTTGGGCCGGGGGACAGGGCTTCAGGCCTGGGGGCTGGGAGGTGGGGCTGGGCTGAGCCCTATCTTGACCTCCACCACCCCACCACCTGGCCAGGAGACCCCCTAGGAAACTCCAGGGAAAGCAATTGGGGCCTAAGTCCTGAGCAGGAGGCTCCTGGCCTTCTGGGAGTGGTAGAGGCCTGCCCAGCCACCCTGTCCCCTGCTCCAACCCCAGTTCAGCTCTGTCACCCACTATGGCCAAAGGAAAAAAAAAAAATTCAGATCCATTTCAAAGGTTTCCTCTCCACCTCAGCCTTCTCTACAACTCTGTAGGGCTCCTCTCCAGGGGCCCAGCTGACCTCCCCTCTTGGTTAGGAGTTGGGGTACCTCCTGAAAGACCTCTGGTTCCCCCTCCAGCCCAGCCAGCCTCCACCCTGAGCACAAGCGTCGAGCTGGACACTTACCCAGAGTCAATCCCTTCCAGCTGGGCCCAACTTCTCACAGGACCTGGGGGGAGGGGGAGGGGGAGAGGAGGGCTGCCGAGGGTCCCGGAGGCTCTCCCGGGCCCTCCTTCCCCTTTACCCCCTGACTCTGTCCCCCTTTGCCGATAGCAAACTATCCCAAAAGTCGCTATGACATTTAGATGTCAAATGGATAGGGGTTTTATCTCGAAGTTAGATCGTAAAAATCGCCGAGAAGTCAGACAGATACCCCTCACTGGCTCGAGAAAGTCACGTGAGGTCCATAAAGTTAGTTTTATGGTTTTGGGGAGTTGACACCGTGCGGTATATTTCACATTCTCCAGAATGTTAAGTGACACTTTAACTGCTCGCCGCGGTGGGGAGAGGGGCAGAGGTAGATGAGAGCTCTCCCAGCCTAGAGCAGAGCAGCCGACCAGCCCAGGAGGTGGTGGCGGCCCAGAAGCCTCGCTCACAGTAAGTCGCTTCCAGCTTTCCTTTCTCCCCTTCCTTCGCTGGCACTTTTGGGGCTTGAGGCTGGAGGAAGAAAATCTTGCTTCCAGCAGGGCTGTGGAATGGTGTAGGGGGTGCTTAGCCTGCTTTCTAGCCCCAGCTCAGAGAAACTGGGTGCTTGGAGTGGGGGCACTCACTCGGTGCCAAAAAGCTTCAGGGGTTGAGGGCACCTGGATTTTATTTGCAGGACTGTCTGGTTTTAGGGGGCAAAGGAGTTGTGTGGGATCCTCATTCCTTTGGTGTGCTGGGAAATTTCTGGGCGTGAAGAGGGGTGTGTACTGCTAGAGGAAGGGCCTGTTTTGGGGCGCCATTTCACAGCTGGCTACCCTAAGACTGGTATCTTCCCATCCCCAGAAAAAAAACATGACATGCATTTGTCAGGAGTATGTGGGTGCCAATCACCAGGTACTTTTATCTGACTAAGAACAAGCGCCAGGGAAGGCTGCTGTGGGAGACTTCATCTTGGGGGTGCTGTCTGCCTCTCTGGTCTTTGAGTCCCACAAAAGGGCTCTTTGGCCTTGTCAGGGTTCTGCAGGAAGCAGAGTGCAGAGCTTCTGTACCCAACTTCAGCCTGTGGGTCTGGAGTGATTCCTGCGGCTAGGATTGGAGAAGGATGCTGGGGTCAGTGTGGGTATGGGGTAGGGGACAGGACAGAGGGTGAGGAGCAGAGGAGCTTCTGATCTGGCCTGGAGGAGGAGATGTTGAAATAGATCCTCTAGAAAGCTGGTCACAGATAAACCTGTCTGGGAACATGGACCCCAACTCTGGCAGCAAAAAGGCAGACACTGGGAGAGGAGATTGGAAAGGTGCTCTCTTCTCTTTCCTCTTTTTCCTCTTCTCTCCCTGCCAGATCCTCAAAGGCCCCTTTGTTTTGTGGCATCACAAACCAGAGGGACTTCCAGATCCAACCCTCAGGGGCCTGTGATTTTCGAAGGAAAAGTCACCCTTCTTCCAAAAGCCTCAGGCCTTTTCTCCACTCCCCACCCCAAGATTTAAGATCCCTGAGGTGACCTCCAGGAACACAGCCTCTCAGCTCTCCTGCTCCTGCATCCTGTGCCGGCCACCATCTCTCCACTCAGCTCACCAACTCCTGCCGGTGGTCCCTGGGATTGGACATTTGGCTCCTTGAGAGGCTTCTGATCTGGGGACAAGGGTGTGTGTGTGTGTCACAAGATGCCCCGTTTTCCCACTCAGGGGCACTGGGGCCCTCCCCTCTCTTGTCCACTGAAGCTGCTTGCGCTCTGCTTTTCCAACTCGCCATTCTCTGCCCCTCTTCCAGGAGACCTGAGGCGCTTTGAGCACAGAGTTAGAGCACAGAAAGCTTGGGGTCCTTGGCTTGGGGTGAAGACACATTTTCCAAGAAGGATGGGCACATGTGCCCCTTGGAAAGGACACAAAGGACAGGGCAGTCAGCTCCCAAAGGATCCCCAGCACCATTTAGCAGGAATACATTTTGGAGTCTTGGCTTCCACTCCCTACAAGGCAAAGGAACTGAGAGGGGTGCCCAGGAAAAGCACAGCAGGAACAGCCCAGCTCAGGGCTCCAGGGGAACCCTAAACTTACTGAGCCTCCGGGCCTCCTTCAAGCTCCCCTCTCTCCTCAGGCTCCACTGAAGATTTTTTCCCCTCTGGCCATGTCACTTCTGCAAACTCTGATAAGGAGCAGGGCGGGCCGGCAGCACGGAGCATCTGCTGGGCAGATCTGGGCAGATTTTCCGGAGGGGAAAAGTGCAGCCCCAGGAAGGGGGATCCACTTCCGCTGCAGAGACCAAACCTTTGGAGGGTCTCCTCCAACTATAAGGAGATTCTGGAGAAATCCTGGCTGGGCTTTCCCTTTTCCCATTTCGGGGGTTCTGGGCAATGGCCCTCACTGATCCCCAACCAAGACAAGTTGGGGGAGGGGACAAGAGGTCCAGTGAGGTCTGTCCTTGTCCTCCTGCTTGTCCCCCAGATGCCTCTCTGGAAATGCTGCTCTGTGCTCTCCAAAGCTCTTCTTCCCCCTTTCCCCCACCACTTCCTCTTCCCCTCCAGTCCAGGGCTCAAGCTTCTGAACTAGAGACCAACATCCTCTGGCCAAATCCTCAGCCCGGGGCAGGCCCCAGAAAGCCACAGTCAGAGATGGAGGCTGCAGTTTCTCTTTTGCTCTGAGGTCAGCCTGACCACCACTCAGTGGACAATCTGATTTTAACTTTTTGTTTTGTTTTATTTGGTTGTTTGTTTTGTTTTGTTTCTCTGTGGCCTCAGGGTGGGAGGAAGTATAAAGAAGTGTAAACAGGAAAGCCAGACAGGCCTGGAGTTCCAAGTGCCCATATTTCATCGGCTTCCTCTCCATAACTGTGGAAGGGACAGTTAACCCTTCCCTGGTGGTCAGAAGTTATTTACTGGGGATTGGGAGGGCAGGACATGGGAGATCCAAGAGAAAACTCCTTTCTCTGCCTGGTTCCTTTATTGCTGAGATCTGGATGCTGGAGTGGAAGCCCTGCCTCAGAGGGAGGGAGAAGACAGACTGCTTCATGTGATCCCCCAAACTCAGCTTGGGCTCAGCCTGGCCAGCCTTGGAGGACAGGGCCATTTAAAAACCGGCCCTCCTCTTTTAGAAGAGGGGCCACTCCTCACTCTCACAATTTTTGGAGTTTCTCAGAGTAATCGGATTCTGAGGCTGGGATCTGCCCGCAGCAGGGATGTATCGATTGCTTCGTTGCTGTTACACATCCATATTAATTAACCCAGACACCGCCTGGAAATGGAGTTGTTTGGGGCGGGGGAGGGGAGACCCGGGGGCCCCTAAAGGAGAGTGGACATTTCTCCCTAAGTGGCCCTGGAGGCCCAGATTGGACAGGGGCTTTCTCCTCAAGAATCCTGTGACCCTCCCCGAGCTCCAAGACCCAGCGAGGGTAAGCCTCGTGCCTTGGGCTCCACAGTCCCGATGCAGGGAGAGTCTCCTAATGAGACCCTCCCCAGCAGGTTCCTGCAGGCCCTGACCCATGGTGGAGGTCTGAGGCTGGTCTGCCCAGCTTGTGGGTGCTGTCTCTGGTGGAAGATCCCAATGCCGTCTTTCTAGAGATGTTAACACCTCCTTCCCACCTCAATTGCCCGAAGGTAGAAGCTTTTGATGGCTTTGGGGTTTGTTTTGTTTTGTCTTGTTTTAGTGTCCCATTTGTTGTTGGTGACGACAGTGATGGTGTTTATGGCCTTCCCCCTTTCTCCTACCCCTCCCTCCAAAAAGTGATTAAAATCTGTTAAAGGATTTAATTAAGAGAGTTAAATGAAAAGGAAGGAGGTGCAAATGAGTTGGGGGGGGGAAACCCACACCAAAGCTATTCTCAACGATTAAATCGCCATTTTAACAATATAATGGAGTTTGCATCCTGAAAGGGGGAAATCAAGCTCATATCTCATCAATAATTCATAGAGTCCGGGATCACGCAGAGGTCAGCAGACACGGGGGCCGCAGTGCCGGCCTACTCGGGGCTCCGGGCCGCTGCCGCATACATTACGCGCCGCCCTCGGCCGGCCACCGCGCAGGCACCGGGCGCTGCAGGCCCGGCGGGGGCGGGCGTGCCGGCAGGTTTAGGCCATCTCTTCTCTCCCGTAGCAAGTTCGCTGAAACCCGGAATGCAAGCTCAGAACAGAAGTGGAGGGATTTAGGAGCCCAAAGAAGATGGCCTTTGAGCAATCTAGGAACCTGTCGGATCCCCAGCAGCAAGCGCCTCCTGCTTAAGTTTTCATCTCTCTCCTCTCCCTTTCCCTTTTCTCTATAGTTTAGGTGCCTCCCTTCCGGTCTCTGCTCTCCCTAGTTCCCTCCGGGAGAAGGAGAAGCACTCTCTGCAGCGTCCTGCAGTTTCTTCTCTCCGGAAAAGGCCTCGCGGCGCTCTGGTCTCGATCCCCGAGAGGACCGGGGCTGAGCCCAGGCGGCTACAGCCTCCCGCAGAGCGCGGAGCGCGGAGCCTGGGTTCGGTCGCAGCGAGCCCTGAGCTGGGAGTCGGTTGTGTGGATGGGTCCCCCTAGGAAGGAAAGGTACCACAGGCTCCAGGGCAGAGGCCGCGGGATGAGCCCGGGCCAGGTGGAAAGGTGGGCAGCCAGCGCGGCGCGGGGCGCTCAGGGGACAGGTGGGGGAGAGTGCAGGGTGGGGAGGGGATTCCTGGGAGATTTGGGGGCTCCATGGGGGAGAATTCCTGTGCTGGGGCTTCTCCTCGAGTTCTCCTCTCGTTCCTTCGTTCTCCTGTTTCCTCTCTCTTTATTCTTTTCTGGCTACCGAGGGCCCCCCCAGGGAAATAGAAAGGAAACCCTGCCTTCCCCGCGACAGAGGGGGTCCTGGCAGGTGATGTCGGCACAGAAGGGAAACCGAAAGTGCGCGGGGTGGTCCGCAGGGACGCTGCGCTGGCCGAGAGGCAGAAGCTGTAACATCCCCGAGCTGCCAGTAGAGTCCGCCTTAGACCAAGTTCACAGCCAGGCCGGGCCTCCCAGGCGCCTGGGAGCGCCCCGCAAGGTGGCCCCGGGCCCCGCTCGGCCTCGCATTACTGGGACACAGCTGTCCCTCTAGCACCATGGACACAGTCCTGGCTACCCACCCTCCCCAAGGGAAACTCTGCGCCGAGCGTTGCCGGCCTCCCCACAGACACCCCATCTAGGTCGCCCAGCGACCGCGGCCCCCTTGGGGAACCGGAGGACGAAGACCAATGGGTCATCAAAACAGGGCTCCCCAAAGAAGAGACTTGTAAAAATGCGGGCAGTGCGGCAGGCACCCCCCACCCCCTCGTTATTTAACAATCAGCGTCCCATTCCCCAGGTCTAAGGCCAAGGGGCGCGGGGCGGGGGGAGGGGGAGGATGGAGGGGGACGAGGTGGCCAGGGAGGAGGGGCGCCGAGGGCATTTGTGCGCTTGGGTTTCTGCAGCCGGCGCAGCAGAAAGAGACCCTGGCGGTGAGGCCAGTGTTATTGCCCGAGGGGTCGCAAAGTTGGAGGGTCAAAAGTTTACAGCGTGCGTGAGCAAGCGGATGGCGAGGCGTCTAGCGGCGGGGGCGGGAGGCACGGGGGAGGGGGCCTGCGGAGGAGCGGGAGCAGAGACGCGCGAGGTAAGGCGGGGGTCGCGCGTGGCAGAGGGCGAGTGGGCAGGGGCGAGGGCTGTGGCTGGGGAAGGAGAAACTGAGGAAGGAAGCAAGCCTTCTGCAAAGGAAAAGAAAAAAAATGCATTGGTGGTGGTGGCCGGAGAGCCGCACAAAAGACAGCGCTTGGGCCGTGGTGAATCCTCCGCGCAATTTTCTCTCCCAAAGATAACCTTTGAGTCGCCATATAAAATTTAATTAAAACTTACCCACCCGCACACATTTTAAAAATCCAATTACCCGCCCGTCCTTGCAGGACGTTCGGCACGTCCAGAGAAAGCTTCCAAGGTGAAGGCTTGCTGCCTCCCCTCCCTGCTAGCCCTAAAGGGGCCAAACTGCGGGCAATTCCACCCAACCCCAGGTTGGCCTGTTTTTAGGGACCCCCTACCCTCCAGCCTGGCTCCAGGTGGCTGGAGTTCAAGACCACGGGCCAGCACCGTGGAACTGTCCTTTCTGTCCCATGGACTGGTTTAATAAACTAAGGTATAGAAAGGAGGTTAGTTTGTTGGTCCTCCTCTTGCTCCTAAACTCCATTTGGGTGTAAATCTTGGCACCCTGCCTTCCTATTTGGAAGAGGGAGGGGAAGCGCAAAGGAAAAATACTGAATAGTCTCAAGGAGATCTTTTTAACTGGAGCTGAAACAGGCGTCCTGAAATGAACCTTCAGTCCATACATTAAGCTCTGCTCATAAGTAAAACGTTTAGAGAGACGGTAATTACAACACCAGGGCATGCGCCTATTTTGGATCTTTAAATGACTGTTGCCTTATGAAATGTCATTATAGTCTTTTTCCAAACACTTACTAGAGGAGGTGCCCTGTGGGTGTCTGGCCTTCCAGAATGGAGATAACCCCAGGAAAGATGCCCTTGGAAACATGGCCAGAATAGAAAACGATTTAATAACAAAATTCAACTCCATTTGACCCCCCCCCCCCGTTTTTGTTTTTTGCTAACCCAGCTGGGTGCAGGTCCCTATTTCTACAGTCCTCCATGGATTGCCTCTGGGGTGTCACTCCAGGCAGGGTGTGGACGATGCAGAAGTCAAAGCCTGAATTGGAGGACCATCTCTTCTGTTCCCTCACTCTTCTTTCCTTTACCCCTGGCCAGAATGGTAAATTTAGGATGCTGTGGAATAGAGTCTAGTAGCCCGGGTCCCCTCAAGCTGGGTGGCTTGAGAAGCAGTTTCCTGACCCCAGGCTACCACCCTGTCACCCCTCCTAGGCCGGAGCCTTGAACTAGGCAGAAAGAGTGTCACCTGACCTACCTCTGCAGTCCTTTGGGGACTAGAAGGAGGAAGTAGGGATTCACCAGGTTCTAATCCTAGAACAACAAACCTAGGAAATATTTTGGAGCCTTGCTGATTTGCTCTGGAGCCTCCTGTGTGATGATGGGGTAGGCAAAAGAGGTGCTGTGTATATGAGAATGGGCCCTTTTACAAACTCCTTTGTCTGGTTTTGTTTTTAAGGGGCAGCTTAAGCCTCTGAAAGCCAAGTCCCCAGGTCCCTAGCTTTGATCAATGCAGGCCAGCACCTATCTCTGGGTTCCCCCTCTTTCCCAAATGCACTGGCTGTGGCCCAAACTCTCCTCCCCAAGAGATGGAAAAGGAGCTCCCAAGGTTTGGGCAGAAATAGGGGTATCTCTGCCACTTGGGGAAGCAAATAAAGCAGACAGAGTGTGGGGTGGGATGGGGAACAGGCCTGGCCAGTGCCGGACTTAGGGGAAGGCTGAGAAGGTCCGCTGGCCTAGGCCTACTCCCTGGTGCAGATGCCCAATGCCAACCACCTTTGCAGTTCTCTGAGTGCCAGCCTCCTCCCCGGGCTTCAGAAGGGTTCCCTATGGAATCCCATCCTCTCTACAAAGATATAGGAATGGTAGAAAATCAAAGCAGGGGCAGGACAGCCTGAACCCCATCCGAATGGGACTTTTTTGGGGGGTTGGGTGAGAAGGTTCTGGGGAAAAGTCAAGCTGGAGAGGATGAACAGAATCAAATTCCTGCTCTGTCATTTTTCTCCCAAGTAATGACCTGCGCAAAATTCAATATGTCCGAGCAAACCGCGCCAGCATATTAGAGCCACCGCCTGCTCGTGGGGGAGGCCGGGAGAGGGGTGAACCGCAGGTCACGGCGTCTAAAAATTATTAAAATGTTCGAGAGCCTCGTGACGCGCCTAGCTGTTTAACAAAGACTGCCAAAGTATGAAATTAATACGAAAACTTGAGCTTCCAAAACAAAAACACCAAAAAAAAAAAAGTCTTATTCCGGCCTTGGAGAGGGCCGGGGGACTCCTCTGCCCGCAGCCACGGTTCGGTTTTCCGGACTCACAATAGTGGACTCCAGCGAGCTCAGCTGTTACCCAGCGGGGCCCTGGCGGGTCACCACCCCGGAGGGCGCGGGGAGCGGCCGGTGAGTACTCGAGCCCGCTCAGCTCCAAGGCTCCTGTCCTCCGCGGCGTTGCCCGGGGCGCGGGCCGACTGGGCACTCACGTCCCTGGGCCTTTCGCTTTCCCTCGCTCGCTGCGTCCCTTCTTCCGCGGCCATGAAAGGTGGCTGATTCTTTAGGGCCTGGGCCCGCCCGGGGTGGCGGAGTGGGGGTCTGAGCAGCGAGAGGTCAGGCTGGCAACCTGTGGCTCCCTGCAGAAGGGGGCCGGGAAGCCGCCAGACGACCCGGGAGCGCTGCAGAGGCGGCTGGAGCGCGCTAGCCCCTAGCTTTTCTATTATGCGTATTGCTCTTGGTATTCCGGGTGTGGACCGGAAAGGCAGCCTCCTGCTCTGGAGAAACTCGTCCTGGGAGTCCCTGATAAACCTTGTCCTCCTCCCCTGGCAGCAGCACCCGGCTGGAGCTGGGGTGGGGTGGGGTGGGCTGGGTGCGGTGCCCTGGTGGGAAGAGCAGGTGACGGGTCCCAGCGCCGCAGGGGAGAAAATCTTTGCGCCCTGGCCCCGGAATCAACGGTGCTCAACCCTGCGGTTGCTCTGCCCCCTAGGAATCGCTCCTGGGATGCTGCGGGCACCTGGGCCGCATCCTTCGTGGAGCAGAGCCGCAGAAAGGCCCTGCGCCTCTCAGAAACTTCGGAACGGCCTTCGGGTTGGACGGGTTTCCAGGAGCCGGCAGGGGAGGGCAGGAGATTTGGGGTGGGGGAGGGGCCTGAGCAGTTGAGTGGGTCCTGGAGGCCGTAAGTGGCTGTTGAGAAGACTTCCAAGGGTCTTTGGTTGGTTTGGGGGAGCTGGTGCCACGTGGGCCCAGGGCCAGACTCCGGTCTCCCTGGGTGCCCAGGCGGGGTGAGATTACCTGTTGGATCCTCGTTTGGGCCCCCCCCTTCCTGTGTTGACCCGGCCTACCTGGGAGAGTGGCGATATTAGAAACTAGGCCCAGAGGTCATCACTGCCAAGGAACAGATTGGGGATATTAAAGGAAAAATAGTTGCCTGCAGCTGGGAGCTCTCCCTGCCCACCTTCTAGAGGCTCAGGTCTAGAGATGGACAGAGACCTAGGGCGTTTGGTGGTTAAAAGGTGGTTCTGCGTTGTTGCTGTATTTGCTCATGAAACTGATGGTATTCTGAGTTGTTCTGGTAGGGGTGTGTGTCTCAGACCCTAGGCAGGCGCTGAGCAACGGGTCTGGGGGGGGAGCAGGCACCTGGGGATGCATCTCCCCACCTGGTCACAGAGTCCAGTCTAAGCTTCAGTTCCGCCCAGCCCAATCCCCAGTGTCCCAGTTAGTAAATTCAGCAGTCACTGGTAGGTTCAGAAACCCCAGCCCCTCTTTTGGGCCTTGCCACTGGCAGCAACCCAAGCAAGCAGGTGGCTGGGCTGAGTGACTTTAAACAGTGGGGACCCTCCTGGGGCTAGGGAGGTGGGAGCCAGGGTTCCTCCAAACACCTGTAGGGGATCATCCTCCCATTCTGGCCCCCAGAGGGTTCAGGGGACTGGGAGGGGCCCACAGATCATCTGGCAGCATCTTTTATGGTTCCGCATTGCCCTTCATTCGGAAATGAAATGCCTTTGATCTTTTCTCAGGTTGTAAACGGAATTGCCCGTCGTTAAATATCCGGGGCCCCATCTGCTTGGTCTCCCAGCATTTTTCTTTACAGCTGTTTCTCTCTTTTTACCATTGACTTTTTCCAAAAGGACTTTTATTACACCCCTTCACACCCAGCCGCCTCTCCCTCCTCCCTTTGCTGAGAAGCGCTTTGGAAAACATCTAGATATTCGTTTGATCGAAAAAGAAGGCTGTGAAGGGCACTGGAGGAGCTGATTAGGATTTTGTTTTTTTCTTTAAAAAAAAAAAGTCCTAGGGGGAGGGGAGGGAGGCGAGGGCACCCAGAAGGGCCTGATTCTGACTCCTCCGCAGCCTCGGGATGACCCTTCCTCCTTTTGTGCTTAGCTAATGTTTACATCTCATAATTCATGCGCGGGAGAGTTACCCGGCGGCCGGGAGGTTTGTGTCTCTTCACAGACCGTCTGCTTCCTTTTCTCTCTGAGTTGAAAACCTTGTAATCCCAAGAATGGACTCAAGAGCCTCATTCGGCTCGCAGAGGTCAAAAACTAGAACAAAATGAAATAAAACGAAAGCACTCCGACCACACCCCAAAAGAAGAACGCGCAGAAAAGTAGAACTGGAAAATTTCTGGGCCAAGAAGATCTGTCTGTCTTCTGTATATACCCTGTAGGTCCGAATTTGTGTAAGGAATTTTGTGGTCACAAATTCGTATCTAGGGGAATATGTAGTTGACATAAACACTCCGCTCATTTTTTTCCAGAAAGAAAAAATATATATATTATTTTTCTAAATGAGGACAATTTAATGACTGAGCACGAGAAGACTTCTTCCGTTTTCTTTCTTCTTTTTTCCTTTCCTCCTTTCATCGGTTAGAGATGGAACAACCTTCCACCTGAACTCAGCTCCTGTCTGCCCCTGGGAGCTTTGAACCTTTTTCACTTGTCTTAAGAAGTTACTGTTGTTGATGATGTTTTTAATTTATCCTGATTTATCCTGTCATCCCAAGTCCACCTCTTTTTGCCTCTGGGCCGGAGGGGGCTTTATTGCAAAAAAAAAAAAAAAATTTTTTTTTTAAAAGACTGTTTTCTGCAGTGTGCGAAGGCAAAGAAAATTCGCTGTTCAAAGGGATGCTGGGGTCGACTTTCCGTTTGGGTTCAGAACATGACGCCTTGGAAATACGCGATTGCCGGGGGTGTTATTGTGTCTGGGGGGGGGGCCTCAGGGCTAGGGCGTCTGACCCCAGCACCACCGGGAGGGGAGGATTCTCTAACCGCGGAGGCTGCGGCATTAGCGCAATTAGAACGACTCGGCGTCACAGTTAGTTTTGCTCGGTTGGTTCTGGAATTAGCAAGTTGTTATTCAATTTGCTCTCATAAGTTGCAGGTATTTTGACTCCAGCGCTCATCTTCACCTTGGGGAACCAAGTCGTTTCGCCGGCCATGGGCTGGAGGAGTGGCTAGGTGAAGGGGGATAGACGGACTGACTGACGCGGTCAAGCTAACAGCGCAGCTAAATGCGACTTGGAAGGCGAGGTCTCCCCGAATTAGTGCATGCATTTTCTATCGATCCGCTAGCGCTTCCATTCATCTCTGACAAGTCCCTCCGCGCACCCGCCCTCCTGCTCCCCACGCCTCCTGGCTCACCCCCTACCCCTCCTCATCTGGCTGCAGAGAAAAGCCCCAAGCTCAGCGCCCCTCGCCCCCAGTGGGCTCCCCATTTCGAGGAGGAGCCCCCAGTCCACCAGCCACTGAACTCCCCACGCGGACGCCGGGCGCACGGGCTCCCTCTCTCCCCAGGGAGGAGATGGAGCCCTTTGGAAGGCACCGAATGCCAGGCAGAGGTGAGGCAGGACAGGAGGGGCTACATCGGGAACCCCAACTTCGAGGGCGGGCATGCGGGGATCGTGCTCTGCCCTGCGACCCAGCAAGCAGGCCCTCGGTCGCAACCTGCTCGCCCTCGCTTTCTCCTGCGCTCTGTGCCTCTCCGATCTCCGGGAGACCGCGGCGAGGAGGGGTCGCCCTGCAGGAGCCCTATGTAAATCCTGGTGTCGGCTGGGTGGGGAGGGGGAAGCGAAGAAGGGAAATAAACCTCTTTGGCTGGAGTAGGGTCTGGGTGAGCAGATTTCCTTATCCGGGAATCGCAGGCGGGGTGGCCATTGGCTCGGAGGATCACGTGGGGCCCTAACTTTGTTCACTTGACAGTAAGTAGGAGGGCTTTCGGAAACAGGAAAACGAGTCAGGGGTCGGAATAAATTTTAGTATATTTTGTGGGCAATTCCCAGAAATTAATGGCTATGAGTTCTTTTTTGATCAACTCAAACTATGTCGACCCCAAGTTCCCTCCGTGCGAGGAATATTCACAGGGCGATTACCTACCCAGCGACCACTCGCCCGGGTACTACGCCGGCGGCCAGAGGCGAGAGAGCAGCTTCCAGCCGGAGGCGGGCTTCGGGCGGCGCGCGGCGTGCACCGTGCAGCGCTACGCGGCCTGCCGGGCCCCTGGGCCGCCGCCGCCGCCGCCGCCGCCGCCCCCTCCCGGACTGTCCCCTCGGGCTCCCGCGCCGCCACCCACCGGGGCCCTCCTCCCGGAGCCCGGCCAGCGCCGCGAGGCGGTCAGCAGCAGCCCCCCGCCGCCTCCCTGCGCCCAGAACCCCCTGCACCCCAGCCCGTCCCACTCCGCGTGCAAAGAGCCCGTCGTCTACCCCTGGATGCGCAAAGTTCACGTGAGCACGGGTGAGTGCGTGGGCGCCCCTTCCCCTCCCACCCCCCGGCGCTTTCCAGCGAAGGGACCCGGAGGCATGGGGGGAGGGGGCTGGGGAAGCCAATTGTCCCCGCTATAAACTCGCCATTGCCAGAGATTTACTGTCGCCTGTTTTCAGAGCCACATAATTACATCCCCCATAAATTTTTATGGCCTGGTGGGGCCTGCGCCTTTGAAGTCGGTTCTCCATCCTCTGCCCTATTCTCACCAGCGACTTTTCGCCGAGGAGATGGAGTCCCAGTGAAGTTGGAAGTTGGGGAGGGGGTGTGTGGGAGGTGGAGGAGGAGGAGAAGGAGGAGGTAGTAATCCGTATTTAAGCAAGAGGCTGCAGGCAACTCCCAGTATTTTTTTCCTCCTCCCTTTCTTCCAGGCTGACTGGGGAAGTGTGCAAAAGTTTTTACTGGGGCCAGCGAGGGTGGGCACTGAACAGGGGAAAGGTTTAGGGCAACACCCTCCCTTGCCTGCCCCCCATTCTCCCATCCGAGGCCCCAGGCCAAGGGGGAGAGAGGGCTGAGGAAAACCTCGCAGGATTCCTCCCCGCTTCCTTAGACACGCGAACAAGCACGCTGACAGCCCAGCCCCGCATGGCTCCGAGGTCTTTCTTTCTCCGGCGTGCGGCTGCCTTCCCCAGGAGCGTTTTGCTCCACACTGGAGGTGGTGGGAGAGAGAGGGAGGGCGCCGCCGCCTTAGCTAGAAGAAAGGGCGCTCCCTCCTCCCTTTCGGGGCAATAAAACTTTCTCTTTCTCCCTGTCTCTGTGTGTGTCCAGTAAACCCCAATTACGCCGGCGGGGAGCCCAAGCGCTCTCGGACCGCCTACACCCGCCAGCAGGTCCTGGAGCTGGAGAAGGAATTTCACTACAACCGCTACCTGACGAGACGCCGGAGGGTGGAAATCGCCCACGCGCTCTGCTTGTCCGAGCGCCAGATCAAGATCTGGTTCCAGAACCGGCGCATGAAGTGGAAAAAAGACCACAAGTTGCCCAACACCAAGATCCGCTCGGGCGGCACCGCCGGCGGCGCAGCCGGAGGGCCCCCTGGCCGGCCCAACGGAGGCCCCCCCGCGCTCTAGTGCGCCCCCCAAGCTGCAGCGACGGACCTGGGGGCGGGGGCGCGCCGCCAGCGCGGATGGGGGCGCAGGGGGTGCGGAGCGGCCGGCCTGGGCCCCCACAGCCTACCTGACCTCCCCCCACTTCGTCTATGTATGAATAAACGCGGAGGAGGAGGGGTAGGGGAGCTTTATTTATAGAAATGACAATAGGGGGCCGGGCGAGGCCCCCCCCCAGAAGCAAGATCCAATCTCTTGCTTTCTTCCTTTAAAAAAAGAAAAGAAAAAAGGAAGAAGGAAGAAAGAGAAAGAGAAGTAGGAGGAGGCTGCAGCTCTTCGTTTGCAGCTTTGGCGAAGATGGATCCACGTTTCATCTTTAATCACGCCAGGCCCGGCCCATCTGTCTTGTTTACTCCACCGAGGAGAGAGGAGAGGACGGCCTCGCCTCGGCCTCGGTGGCGACCGTTACCTCGACACTCAGCTAACAAATGAGGCCGGCCAGGCCGCCCCTCTGCTGCTGCCGCTGCCGCTGGAAGACAGCCTGGATGTTCTTTCTTTGTCCCCCTCCTGACTCCCAGCGAAACCACCCCGTGACTGCCAGATAGCCCAGTGTTGTGGCCACGGTAACAAACAAACACACACGACCTCGCTCCTCCTGCGTGCCTGTTCACAGGGGACAATTGACTGCTCGCCCCCTGCTCCCACTCTGGGGTGGATGAGGGCCAGGAGGATGGGGACACGTGGGGAAGGGGCGGCCTTGACAACGCAGGGGCAGGCAGGGAAACTGAGTCCAAGCATAAAAAGATTCACCCAGACGACCAAGTGCGGAGCCATGCTTGGCAGGGCTGGGGTCTGGGCTCTACCCTCTGGCCAATCCAGAGTTGTAAGGCAGAGGCCTCTCTCTTAAACTGAAAATGAATGTGAAACTAGGAAATAAAATGTGGCACTCCCGCTCAGGGAGGCCGACTTGTGAGTCCTCTCCCTTAGCTTATCCTTGTGCATTGTTTATTATTATTATTAATATTATTATTACGATTATTTTTTGTCATGTGCGTCCTCTCTCCTGTCCTCTCTCTGACATTCCAAACCAGGCGCCTTCCTACCCCTCTGGGGCCGCCTGGAGTCTAGAACCTTTCCTTGGCGTGAACATTTGTGTCCTGTACAGAGTGACAATAGAAATAAATGTTTGGTTTCTTGTGACCGCCATCACATCCGTGTTTTTGTTGAAACCTGGAGGTAAAGATGTGGACAGATGCCACCCAGGGTGTACGTTAAGTGCCCTCCAGGCTTTGGCTTCATGTTATATGTGGTCGCAGATATTCCCTGCCCAGGGATCCAATGGGAATTTCTGTCTCAGAGGATTCCAAATTGTGGTAGCTGGTTTATTTCCCTTTTGGGATGGGTGTGTTTTGTTTGGGGCTTTTAATTTTTTTCCTTCCAGTCCAAAAATGGTTTGGAAGGCCTGGGAGGGCTGATTCCAATCCCTAATGTGTGTGTGGGGGGAATGTTTCTTCGTAGGACACAAGAGGCTTAAGTACGGCAAAGCCTTTCATATCATGATTTATTTGTCATAAGCAAATAAAATGCGGTTAAGCTGTCTCCTCCTAGACAAACAGCTCTTTGGTTATTAAAGAGAGAGAGAGAGAGAGAGAGAGAGAGAGAGAGAGAGAGAGAGAGGAAGGATTCTTCCAGACTGGCCCTTTTCCTCCCTGCCTAAGAAGGTATCGCTTTCCTCTGAGGTGTTTAAGGCTTTAATGAGTCTAATTTTTTGCACAGATGTTTCTGGGTGTTTGCAGGTTTTCAGAGTATTTTTATATTACAAAAGAGCTAGCCGGTGCCATAGCTCAAACTCTGACAAGCAAATAGATAATCAAGAAGACAAATGGCCTCTTTTGTGAAGCCCTGCTCCTGTATTAATTTTCATTTTCTTTTTCATAGAAAGTATGGAAAGTACGACTGGGGGCCAAATAGCTTTTTGTCTCTGAGGTCCCAGTCACCCTAGAATGGAGTGGGGGAAGGGGAAGGGGTGCAGGTGATCCTCAGAAGCTTGGTCAGGCTTGGGCCCCTCCGCTGAGATGTCCAAAGGTCAGCCTGGAGCTTGGGGTCCCAGGTCCTGAGGTGCGTGGTTGTTCGGGGTGATGCCACCACCCCACCACCAAAAAGCTCGGTGCTCCGGAGAACATATACAATCAAAAGGTTGTTGTTTTTTTTGGTCTTATCCTTCAGAAAATAAAAACAGCCAATCTCACGCACATGTTTTATTGTTATTTATTTTGCATTCCTTGGTTCATAGCCGTGGTGGTGGCAAGCTAGGCAGGGCCTGGCAAGGGACAGGCCTGGTGTCCCCAGCGCGGGAAAGGGTGGTTGAATTGTGGGTTTATAGGCAGCCTGGAGATTCATTTAAAAAAAATCGCTCAGGGCCTGGAGAAGGCTGAGGGGCAAGTTTTGTTTCCTTGGTATCGCGGTGTGATGTTTTAGCTGCAAAGAGATTCGAAGCCCCTTAGTTGAGGGGAAAATAGTTCTTAAAAAGCATACACCCCCCCAGGAATGTCTCTAAAGAACTAAATCAAAGCTGCTCCTTGGAAGGTATGAATAGAATTTTTTAAAAAAGACTTCTATGGAGCTTAAAGTTCACAGCCATTCTGTGTAGACAAGAGCTAAGAAAAATGTGAGAATTATACAGAAAACCATTAATCACTTCTTTTCTTTAAATACGTATCCTCTCTCCTTTGTTATTATTCAACAGCAAATCTCCGCAGACCGGCTGTTGGGGGAAAAAAGTGTTAGCAGTCTCTCCCCGGATCTGCGAGGGGGAAAAAATTTGGAACCCTAAAGTTGAGAGCTTTTTTCTCTCACTTTGGAAGAAGCTGCTCATCATGAATGGGACCAGCGGAGCTGGGGCAAGAGGAGGCCAGAGGCGCAAAGGTAACAAAGCCCCCGGCCTGGGCTGGCTTTTTTTTTTTTTTTTTTTGATGGTTTTATGAGTTCTTTTCAGAAGCGACAGAAGAAACACTCTCTTGCCTCCTCTTTTTTCTTTTTCAACTATCTTCGAGGGTTTTTATGGTGGACACTTGGTCAGATTTGCTGCTTTTATGATGACTGATGTTTGGGTCAGAGGTGGCCTGAGCCTCAGACACCTGGAGGGTGTTTGAACTGGTGGGGACGGAGGTGTCAGGGCCCCCTGAAGAACCCCAGATGAGGCTGTCGGAGAGGTGGCTCCGAAGCGCTTTTCTGGTTTTGGAAAATGCAGGCTGCTGGGGAGAGCCAGCCAGCATGGTGCCCGTGTGTGTCTGTCGAGGTGCATGTGTACTCCGGGCTTTCCTGGGATTCCAATTGTCTACACTGGGGGGCCTGTGTCCTCTCTGCCTGTTTACAGCGAGACTTCACTGCTGCCTCCTGGGAAAATGGAATCCAGTTCTCCGATGGAAAGCCCCAGCCTTGGAACGGGGAGAAGTGGATGCGTTCGCTTTTCTTCTTGTGTGTAGCTTGAGCTTTGAGACAAATCTGTGTTCTCCTGAGAAGCGGGCTCAGTTCCAGGCCAGGTGTGCTTCCTCGGGCCAGGCCGCTCTTCTGCTCAGCCCCCTTCCCTGAGGCGCGGTGTTCAGTCCGCTTTTCTCCTGCTCTCCCTGCCTGGGGGCTCTGCTGACTTCTCTTTCGGGCCTGGCTCTGCAGGCCTGAGTCCCTGGGCTCTGCCTCAGACCTGAAGCGCTGGCCCTTTTTCCCTGAGGCCTCTCTTAGTGAGGCTGGCAGGAGAGAGAGTTCATGGAGAGGCCACGTTTTCTAGGCGATTAGCTCAGTATTAGAACCACAAAATGACCTCGGAAGCCCCTTGACCTCTGTGAGACTGGACATTGTGCTGGCCCCTGCCTCCTGCCCGGGAGGGACACTCACACCTCTGCAGGGAGAGGTCCCTGGACCTTCTTGTGCTCCATCTCCTCCTGTTTCCCTCAGGCCCCCAAAACCTTCCTTCTTTGCTAGCTTGGAATTCCTGGATTATTTTTCCATAACCATCCTTCAAGGAGAAAAGGAATAAAAGTGCTAGCCCGGATGTCTAATACCCAGGTACGAGTGTGTTAGTAGTGTGGGGTAGTAGGGTGCATAGTCCTTCCCAGACCAGGCTCCAGCCCCCTCTCTGCCTCCTCCCGTGATCAGCTCAAGCCTCCTTTCCAGCTTCCCCAGGAGGGAGCTCAGGGAAGAAAGACAAAGGGATATGGATGCTATATAAAGACTTGGACAGGCGCAATGCACAGGGCTGCCGAGGGCCAGAGGAACAAGCTCATGGTGGGGTGTGTTGTAAGGAGTTGGCCCCCACCATGAACGAATATTCCTTTGATGTCCTCCCTTCCCCATATCCAAATCCACAGACTCTCAACTCAATGTCTGAGGTTCCTTTGTCTAGAAAGCTATTTCTATTATCATCTTTATCCTCTTCCTCTGTTCCCAAATGCTCTGAGTGAGTCCTTGAGGTATCTCACCGGCTCCCCAGCAGCAAGACAAATGAGAGGGATGCAATGCAGGCTTCTCTTACCCCTCCCAGGGCCAGGTCTGCCACAGGAGCCAAAGTTTTCAGAAACTTAATGTCAAGAGTTGAGTGGGAAATCTGCTAAGAGGGGAACTGGATATGGAGAGCCGTCCCAAATTTGTATTCTGTTTGCTTCATCTTAAAAATCCACACACCAGCAGGGCATCCTCTCAGGAGCAGGGAGAGAGCCTGATTCTGGCTGGGAAGAGGAATTGCTCCCCTTGAGTTAGGAATAGGAGAGACAGAACCTTGCTGGGATGTGTGTTGGGGGGTGTTGGTTTGCATTTCATAAATTATTTCTTGTAAGTTGGACCCTGGGCTCAGGCAAGAAATAACTGGAGTGATAGGTATCTTCTTTTATTTTGTCCCTGGGTAGCCTAAATGGAGAAGCTGGAGGCCTCAGGTGGGAAAGGGGGAAACAGAAAGGCAAACTGGCCTATTTCTGAAAAATACTGGGGCCTGGGAAAGGCTTCTACTCACCTAGAAAGGCAGATAACCGTTTTGGGCCCTCTGTAGGCCCCAGTGACTGAGGACCCAGTTGCCCGGGACTTTACAAACTGCTCTCTATAATGTGAGGATTAGGGGTTCAGCAAAAAGAATCAGTGGGGAGACAAAGAGGGGAAGGCTGGGGTTCACAAGGGTTTCAACCCCCCTAGGCCCAAACACAAGATCTGTCCTTTCCCTTACTCCAAGACCCTAACCTTTTTGAGAGCTGACAGCTGCCTGCGGGCGCACTTTCTGCAGTCCCAGTGGCCACCCCAGGAGAAGGACCTCTCCTCTTGTGACCCATCTTCCCCTCAATTCCCTGGGCCCTCCCCGCTGGCTTCCCCAGCCTGCCACCTGCCTGCCAGCCTGGGCAGAGGCGACCCCAGCACCCAAGGTGGGTCTCCCCGGGAAGAGGCGGCTGAGGAGGAGGTCTGCTTGGAAAACCAAGTTGGGAAGTTGGGAAGTTTCCCAGTGTGAGCTGAGCGCTGACGGATTTGTGATCAGCCATAAAACCGGCGCGTTCAGATTCGTAAATCAATCTCTCCTTTCTCACAGTCTAAACGTTCGCTTTATTGGCAGCAAGAAAAGCGCTCGGCTCTCTCGCTCGGGCGCTTGTTTATTTGAACGTGGACATTCCCAGGATCCGAAAGGAGGGCAAGAGTGGGGGACATTTTTAACAGAACCTGCCTGGCCTGCCTTCGTGTCATTTTGCTTTCTTGTGTCCTGTCCTTAAAAAGAATCTCTTGGTTTTGAAGATGACTCTCTTGCTGTGCTCCTGCTTATTCCTCCTCTCACACACATTTCTTCTTTTCTTTTCTTTTCTTTTTCTTGTGGACTTTAGTGTTTATCTTTGGCGCACCATTTTTAATGAATTTGTAGCCAGGACCTTGCAGGTCCTGGTCTTAACTAGAGCCAGAGCCAGAGCAGGGCCTGCAATCAGGATGGAGCCGAATTCAATACCAGTCTGTGTTTTGTATCTGGACAATCAAAGCCGACCCCCCCTACAGAGTCTGGCGCCCCCACCCTGTGGGGAGGGGCGGGATTCCAGTGCCTTCCTGGGGGACCCCACTGCAGCAGCCAGACCTTCTGGAGGGGCTGTTTCTTTGGGGTTTCTTAGGGTGACGACACTTTCTGGCTCTTTCTTTGAGGTTGATATGGTGACAAGGTCTTCAACTTTCTCCCCATGGAGTCATTTTTGGTTCAGACCTCAAGCAGGGGGGGCCCCAGCCCCACCCCCCCACCCCCAGCTCATCTGCGCTCCCCTCATCCCTGTCCTTCGGCCACAGAACTGCCGAAGCCAGATAAGGCGGAATGCGAGGCTGGCCGGCTTCTGAGGAATGTCTCCTTTGCTTCCCTTTTGCCCTCCTCTGCTGCTCTGTGCTGCAGCCAAGGACTGGGATTCTGATTGGAACTTGCGAAGTTTGGGGGATTTTTGGTTTTGTTTGTCTTTGAGATGGAGAAGTCAGTGGACGTCTCTCCTGCGGGTGCCTTTCTCTCCTCGGGGCATTGAACCCTTTAACATGCACCCCACACACTGGGGGTCTCTGTTGTGTGTTGCTTGGAAGCCCAGGGTGCTAACAGCACCTGGAAATAGGGACCCGGCTGCCAGGCCACTTCAAAGCTTTCCTTCCCCTCTTTCTTCTCCGCCTCAGATCTCCAGCTGTTTTCGCTGGTGTGTTGGGCGGAGGGGCAGAGACACGGTGTGATCCGGGGAGAGAGGCTGGGTGTCCACTTCTTTTGTGTAGAAACCTTCGACCCGGCCCAGGTCTTTGTCTGTAGAGCCTATGCCCAAAGAGCCAGTAGCATGTGGCTTCCTAGGGTAGCAACAACACCAGGAACCCAAGTCCCCCTGGTGGCTCCACTCAACTCTGGAGCCTTCTTCACCCAGCCCTTCCTTCTGCCCTTCAGAGGCACCACAAAAGCGAAGAAAGGGAATTGAAGTGCAAAGGCCCATTCTTGACCCATGTGTAATAAGGACTTAGAAAGTGTTCCTTTTCAAGCTGGTCCCTTTAGAAACCTTGTTGGTTATTTTGGAAGAGGGGGGAGTGCGTCCCACTAAAATAAATACCCCGAGAGTGGGAGAGAAGAGTTGGAAGGGAATCTTAGTCCTAATGGGCACAGGCGGAAGAATTGGAAGCCGAGGAGTACGGGGGCTTGGAGAAGGGCTCCGCGCCCACCCCACCCCCACCCCACCCCTGCAGACTATTTCTGCACCTCCAGGAACTAAGCAGAAGCAGGAGGAGAAGGGAGAGGAGAGAGGTGGGCTGTGGGTAAGTGTGTGTCTGGGGGGCAGGGAGGTGTACGTGGAGCCAGAGAGGTGCATATGGGAGAGAGGAGACCTCACTCCTATTCCATTGGTGGGCTGGGGGGGGGACCTATTTTGCAAGAAAATTTCTCCTCCTGAAGGGGAAGGTCATAGTGGTCCTTTGAGCCTGAAATCGAAAGACCCCCTTCCCCCTCCTGGTCACGTGATTCATTAAATAATTAATGCCGAGGTTGCAGAATAGATATGTATTCGTCAGGAAAATCACAGGCTCGGTCTCCCTGTTTCTGACGTGCAATTCAACTGTCCTTTGAAAAACAAGCCTGTACCCCGAGAAAAAAAAAGAGAGGGGGAGAGAGAGGGGGAGAGAGAGAGAAAGAGAGAGAGAAAGAGAGAGAAAAAGAAAGGGAGACAGCAATAAAAGAGCCCCGCAGCCGGAGCCACACCGCGGGCTGGGGTATTGTAAGTAGAAGGGATTTCTCACTACCTACCGCGTCTTATATGTCCATGTAAATTTATTGTTTGTTATTAATGTTATTGTCGTAAAATGTGACAAATAGCCATCTTCATTTCCTGCCATTTCTCTTCACACGGTGTTCTATGTGTTTATACCCATTGAGGCATTGCATAGAGATTTTAGGAATATTCTTCCTCTCTCTCTCTCTCTCTCTCTCTCTCTCTCTCTCTCTCTCTCTCTTCCAACCTTTTTCTTGATTTATAGGAATATGGGTGTCAGCTTCTCCTTGGCCGGCATGCCAGCCATTGTGCGTGTGTGTAAGTGCGTGTGTGCGCTCCCGTGTGTGGGCGCGCGTCTGCGTGTGTTTGTGAGTGAGTTGTGTTGTTTATGGCTGTGTCTTCGATAAATCATTTCTCAAGGAAAATGATGTGGGAGCTTGGCTCTTTCTGCCCAGAGAGTGGCTCTCCTGAAGGCGCTTCCTCCCTCTCTCCTCTGCTCGCAGGAGTTGGTTATTTCAATTTCCAGTAATAGATCAGCAGTTAATATGAAAGCTCTATAGCTAGAGGTCTTAAATTACAGCATCTGTGATCATCAATTAAGGCGAGATTTGTATAAATTTGGTAAACCAGAAATGCCTTATTGGCATATAAACCCATTCAAAGAGCACGACCTAATATAAAAATGATATTTGTAACAACAGTGATATCTGTGAGCCTGAGAGAGCCAACATTCTTGCAGCAAAAAGAGCTTCATTTTTTAGTGATTGTCCTCTAGGAGTTTGGCTTCTCCAACTCCCCGCCCTGGGTGAACCAAACCCAAGTCTGAAAGTGAAGGAGCCCCGGGGGGCAGGAGAGGTGGAGGTGGAGGAAGAAATGACTGGGGTTGAAAGCAAAGATTTTTGGAATCATGGAAACCCCATTAAAGTCCTCCAAAAGTGTAATGGGATGGATGGTGTCGTCCGTCCGTACAGTAGTAAAGCTTCATTTGTCTGCTGGTCTGATGAGTATGGGGTGTTGGGGGTGGAGAAGGAGCTACCCAAATTGGGGGAGACAGTGGAGGCTGGCAAGGGGTGAAGGGCTAGGAGAGAAGCAGCAAGACTGCTCCCCACCCTCCTGGCTAGCAAAACAAGGAAATGGATGCACACCCCAGGAGCCTTCCTTAGACCTCCTGAAACAAAGAAAAGTTTCCTGAGCAAGTGAGAGACTTTGTGTGTGTTGGGGCCAGAGGGGTGGGGGGAGAGGTTTTCTGAAGTTTTTTCTAGAGAAGAAATGCTCTAGGAATCAATTGGGTGGATCTGGAAAGTTGGAGGATGCTCAAGGACATGGGATGTGTTCCTGCACTTAAGCCCCCATCTTTCCAAAGAGGGGGCAAGTGGGGTGCACTTGAGGAGGGGGGGAGCTTTTCCCTAGGGTTTCCCGTGGCGGTCACAGGAGCTGGCCTAGAGCAACGCCAGAGGTGGCTTCTGGGATAGACCAGGACAGTGCCCCAGAGTCCTGAGGGACGGTGAGTGGCAGAGGGCCTGATCCCCTGCCAAGTCCAGCCTGGCTGCTGGTCCTCACTCAGGCGGCTGGAGCCAGGCCAGCTGACTTTATGGCCACTATTATCTGTGATACTTAACTCTGTCTGCTAGTGTAAACCCTGGAGCAGGCAAATTAGAGCGACGTCTCGCCCAGGTGTTAATTATTCATGGTAGCAGGCTGGCTGGCGGACTGGCAGCATGGGGCCCAGCCCTTCCTCACTCCCACGCGCCTGTTCCCTCTGGATGCTGAGCCCCATCCTTGTTAACAGGAGATTGGGGGTGTGTGATGCGCTGGGGAAGACACCCACAAGACCTGGGAGCAGCAGGGGCCCCAGGCCTTTTGGTCCCATTCTCCTTCTGTCCTTGGATGTTGGAGAATCCCTGTTCTCTGTGTGGGAGGTGAGCAGTCCTGCTTCTTCACCTGGGACAGGAGGCGTGTCATGTGTGGAGCCCCAAACTGGTGCTTCAGAATTTAGCCCAAAGTCTTGGGAGTTCCTGAGAGGAGGGAAAGGATCACCTCTTCCTTAGGAAGCAGAAGTCGCACGAAGAGGGAAGAGGGCAGAATTATTGGTGTTAGCTTTTGACTTCAATCTGCTCTGGAGGATGGGACACAAAGGGTCTGGAGCTGAAAGATCTGCCCTTCTGGCCAGGCCAAGCTGGGGGGGGACTGCTGGGAGCAGGTCCCACAGGCCCTTGCCCTGTCCCCCTCCCGTCCTCCCTGCTACCTTCCCCTGGCCTGTGACACACAGGGCTTCTCCTCTTCCTTCTCCCAGCCCTCTTCGGGCCTTTGTCTCCTCCGGCCTTGGGAAGGGGAGTTGGCACCCGTGCCCCTCCCCCTTCCTCTCCCCATCTGCACACTGACTTCCCCCAGAGACAAAGCAGGGAGCCCATCCCTTACCACCATTATCTTTCAGTCACTGGTCCTCTCCTCATCTGGGTCACCCATGTCCCATGTGAGGCCTGATGCCCTCCCTCCAGGCTCCTAGGCCAACCCCCAAATCAGCAAGCAAAAAGACTTTGTTGTTTTCTTGTATATTTATCAGCACTTGGTTTCCTTGAGCCAGGGAGCACCCCAGCCCTCTGATCTGCTGTCTGTGTCCTTAGGGGGAGGGTGGGACACCCAGTGTCCTTGGCACCATCTGATTGCAGTGTCTACCTGTGGGCCGGGCTGCGAAGGCTGTAGTGACCAGAGCATCTGAAGATGAGGAGTGGGAGAGAGCATGAAGGATGGGGAGAGGTACCAGAGAGAAGCCCCCCGAAGGCAGGCTCCCTCTGGGCTGGGAAGTCAAGGCTGAGCCCAAGGGGACAGAAAGAGAGAGAATGAGGACAAAGGACAGTCTGAGGGGAGGAAGGACCCACAGTGCCTGGGCCTGGACTAGCACAGTTGAGTGGAAAGGAAGCACCCTCTTGCCCGCTTCTCTCGGGAAGAGAGCCTCTTCGTGCAGAGGGTGGGTTCCTCACAGAAGAGAGGTTCCCGAGGTGTGGGGACAGCGTTCCCTTCGCAGTGATTTCTGGAGACACCTAGAAGACCTCAGTCAGCCTCCATTCCAGTTCACTTAGAATGCAGGGGAAGGCAGAGCGCGGGAAGACAAAGGGGACTGTGAGAAAGGACCACAGACTCGAGAGGGCTTAGAAAGGGGGAGAGCTCGGGAGAGAGGCTCAGGGTAGAGACAGAGCTAGAAACCCCTTGGCGTGCAGACACCTTGGGAGGCTCCACGGAAGCCAGCCCCTGTTTGTCTTAGCTCCTCCAGCTTTTCCTCACAGGAAGCTGTCCAGAGCTGAGGCTGCCACAGGACGGGGTCTCTCGAGTAGGCCCTGGGGGCTCTAAGTCAGGTGGGAGGCAGCTGGGGAAGGAACTGTAGCGCCAGGGGCCGGCCAAGATGTCCTGGACGCTTGGGTCACCTCCTCCACTGCCACCACCAGTAACTTAACCATTGCGACCTCTGCAAATTCATCCTGCAAGGGAGGATGGGCCAGGCTCTCACACCTGGGCCTGGCATCCTCCCGGCTTCTCTTCCCCCTGTGGGTTTGTTCTCTCCTTTGCCTTTTTAGGGACGCGGAGAAGGAGTTGATCTTACTTAATGCCGCCAGAGAACTTTCACCTCCAATCCACATCTCGCTCAAATCCCCAGACTTAACAAACAGAAGCTTCCCTTCCTCCTCTCCTCCCTCCCATCTTGCAGGAAGGAAAAGGAAGAAGGGAAAGTTCCGAGCAGCCTGAGCAGACTTAGGAAACTGGAGGGGAAGTGGAAACCGCCACCCTTGCTCCCCCAGGGTCCCTGCATCGCCCCCACCCCCTGCCCTGCCCGGCACCATGGCCTCCCTCGCTCTCCCTTCTCCGCCGGCGGGACATATGGAACCCATTTCGCTGGTGACAGTGAAGAGCCGCCTTCCGCCACGGCGCCCCTCGCCCCCCGAGCCTCGCCTGGCCGTGCCCCTGCCACTCGCCGATCCTCTCGCCTGGCAACTCCGCTCTGGAAGCCCCAGCCCGGCTCGGGGCCACACGGGTCCCGCCTTCCGCAGCCCCAGGCCCAGGCCGGCCCCAGCGGAGCGGGATCCCCGGCTTCTCCTGCCTGCGGCCGGGCCTGGAGCGAGCGCAGGACCCCGAACAAAGCCCGGGGCGCGGGGCGGGGCGGGCGCAGGGCGAGCGCATCCGGCCTCTCCCCCCTCGCCCGGCCGGCGGCGGGGCTCTGCGGGGCTTGGCATGCGGCGGGCCGAGGCGGTGGAGCCCCACGCGGGGCCCAGGGTCCCGGGCCCGGCCAGCGGTTCTCGCGCGCCCCCCGCACCGCCCGGGCACCCGCAGCTGCTCTAGCGGGGCGCGCACAGGTGAGTGTGGGGTGCCGATCGGATCCGGGGACCCGGGAGCTGGGCCTGGCTGGGTGGAGAGCGGGGACGGGGACCCCCGCCCCTGGCCAGTCTGGGGGCGGGCAGGGAGGAGAGGACAAAGACGAGAGCAACTTGGGCGGGGCAGGAGCTGAGCCGAGGTCCGGCCACCCGAGGGTACCGGAGAGTGAAGCAGTGTGGGCCCTACCTTGTAGTGCAGACAGGGTCGGGTTGGGACGGGGGAGAGCTCCCTGCTCGGCGGCTGGGGAGACTGGTGGGGTTTCCAGGGGAAGCGGAATGGGCTGGTGAGGGGGATGTGAGGGGCACCTATCTGCTGGGGCAGAGAGGGGGAAGGCCGGGCCGCATCCACAGTGCAGCTGCTCGCCCAGCCCTTTGGCACCTAGGGGTTATTTGAAGCTGAAATTACAAGGGGTTGGCTGAAGCTGAGTGTGAAGCCGAGAAGGTAGGAGAGGAGGTGATTTATGGCTTCAGAGAAGCTGTGTTTACTATCTGCCTGCTCTGGAAACCAAAAGCCAAACAGAGCAGAGGAGGGAGAAACCCCTCTCCTTGGAGCAGGAGGTGCTGCCAGGCGGATGGAAGGTGCTGGGATTTCTTTTCCCAGAAGTGAGCTCCGAGTGGGGGCTGCCCCCTTCCAGGCGCTGCCTGTGGTGGTTCTGTGTAAGAGTGTGCAGACGTGCACACGTGTGTAGGTGTGTTTGTGCGCTGAGCGTGCGCCTTGGGGTGTGTGTGCGCGCTTGCAGGAGCTTTCAGGTTGAGAGTTTGTTGGGTGTGTTTATAGGATCGCACACACCGGGAGCCAGAAGGGAGACAGGGTGTTCTCCCCTGCTGGTCCTCCGGGAGGGTGCAGCTCCAGGCATTGCTGCTTCTGGCCCTGGCCAAGAGGCAGGGATCCTTCCCGCCTGCAGCTTCTTTCCCCCCAAAGCCACACACAGCGCAATCCACTTGTCCTGGCCCTGGCCCCTGCTCCTGTTGGCCTTTTCTTGTGGGCTGTCTGCCCACGCAGCCTGATCTTCACTTTGGGTCTGCAGGTTAGCAGTGAGAGACTAAGAACAGAGTGAACGAGGTTGGGGTGGGGAGGAGAGAGCCACCAGAGGAAAAAGGTCTGGTGTGGTAGGAGAGCTCAGGAGACCTGGGATTTGAGGCTGGGCCTTGGCTGCATCGGGTCTCACCGTCCGCTCAAATTCTCCCCTAATCTCTGCTTGGGAGGGCGGGCAAGTGAGCACAAAGGTGACCAGGCAGGATGATGGGGGTGGGCAGGAAAACATCTTGAACCCCAAATAGTTATTTCCGCAGGCCAACTAGTGGCTCTTGCGTTTCTGTCCAGACGCCCAGCTTTGCCTGGAAATTGTTTTGCATTAAATTTTCTCAGCCGCAGAATTATCTTTCCTCGCCTCCAGCTAAACTTGCATTTTTCCACCAGACACTTGGGCCCCGCACCAATGAAATCTGAGAGGAAGCGGCTGGGCCCTAAGTGGCTGTAATTTAATTGATTTTATCATAAATCATCAACTTGATGAAGAACCCGAGGTTTCAGTGAAGTAAATTGATATTAATGGGAGTTTCTTGAAATGCAAACTCGATGCATTGTTGGGGCATCTTGAGCGGAGGAGGAGGTGGATTACATGTTTCCCAAGAGCTGAGAGCAGGGACCAGAAGCCCCGCAGAGCTTTGCCGGGGGTGGGGTGGGGGGCAGAGAAAGTTAGCAAAAAGGGGCAGCTGCTGCAGACAGAGCAGAGAAGGAACTTTGTTAGGATAGGAGCAGACCCCCGCTCTGGCTCTGTGGAGCAGGAGCAGGAGCAGGAGCAGGAGGGCCATCCGGGGAATGCTGGGCTGCAGCTGGTGGGGGAGGGGTGGAGGCATTGGGGGGCGGTAGGTGTGTGGGCAAGGGTGGGGGTCGGGTGAGAAGGCCAGGCTGGTACAAAGGGTGCATTGAGGCTGGGTTAAAAATTGCCAAGTCGAAGGCTTCCTTCTCTAATTATACAAATTAATTATTTACTGCTCAGGTTGCTGTGTCCAAAAATAGCACTTTTGATTTGATAATGAGGGTAGAGAATCAGCTGTCTCCCCACACAGAAGAGCAGTAAAACCCAGGGCCAGCACCTCTGTGGGGGGAGAAGGAGCCAAGAATATTTGTGCTCAGTGGTAGGGGCCTAAGCATTTAAATCTGAAGAGGAAATGCTCTGCGTCTGATCTCCATGCTGTCTATTATTGTCCGGACTCACTTTATTACCGCTTATCCCCACTGCTGCCTACATCAGCACATGGAGAACTACTGATGTCCAATCCGGAAGGGGGCTTTAAGTCCATTACCCCAGCCACTGCCCTCCACACATGTGCCTTGACTTTACAAAAGGGGACACTGAGGCCCAGAGAGTGCCCTGGTTTAGATCCCACAGATCCCAAGTATGCCTTTGGAGAAATCCCTTTCCCCTGAGCCTCAGTTTCCCTGTCTGTAAGCATGGCAGAGTTGGACTGGACACTCTGAGTCCCCCTTCCCTCAGTCCCAGCCTCGGTGCCCCTGTGTCTGTCCTCTGTGGGACAGTGCGTGGGAGCAATCTCCTCGTGTGACGGGAGGCCTGCTGGCATCTGGGGCCAGAAGTCACTGCGGGCTGCTTTGCAGTATTCAGTGTGTATGTGCCTCAGGCAGTGGAGGGCTTCTCGAATCTCAGCAGAAGAGGAGCGCAGGCAGAGAGCAGCCCATAGTGACTTAGAATCTGGTGACTTAGAATCTGGAATCCATGACAGCAGGTGGCCCCCCCCCCCGTCTCACTCTGGACCTCTGGGCCTTTGGGCCTTCTTTATTCTGGGACTGAGCACTACAGTACTCTACCAGGTCTCCCTCAGGGTGCCCAGGACCTAAGAACTGAAGATCTCTACTGTGCTCTTCTTACTTTTCATCTCTTCCTCCAACTGGGGGGAGATAACATTTTGAAGTAGTGGCTTCGCAGTTACAGGGTGTGAGAACTGAAGTTTCTTGGGGCATCAGGGATGTGAAGAAGCTGGGCAGAGGAAGGGAGGATCAGAGGCTGCTCTGAGAAGTAGGTTTGGGAAATGAATTTGGCAGGGGAGAGGGAAGAGATGGGCAGCAGCTTCATCTTTGGAAATCTGTCTCTTGCTTGATAGTCCACTTCCCAAAACCTCACCCAAACCCTGGTGTGGAGAGAGAAAAGAACAAAAGGGCTGGCAGGCTCAAACTGGCCCTGTCCTATTCTGACTTCAGAGTTTTATATTCGGACGCCTTGCACTGATTGGTCATTAATCCAGTGAGTTATCGTCTGCTAAACAGAGGTCACTGGGAGAGACACCCAATCTGTCCCTGTCCGTAGAGACGGGGTAGCCACTCGCAGGGGACTGGGTCCCTATTCCTCTCTTTCCCCTTCTCCCAGGACACCCCCACCTCTGCAGCCACCGGGATTCACAGCCTGCCCCCTCTGCCTTCTCCATCCTGCCCATCTTTGTCCCCACACTTGCTAGGGGTGGGGTCTGCAGGCCGGGACTGAGTTATGGCGAGGCAGGTCCCTGATTCCAAAGGTGGCCACCAAGCAGCTTGCCAGCTCCGGTGCTGCTCCAGGATGGCCTGGGCCCCTCATTAGCGTGGCCAGGCTGCCCGGTTCTTCTCCAAATCCACTTTGTTGGCCCCGGGGGCGGCGCGGGGGGGGGGGGCTGCCCTGTTTCTTCTCACCTCCCTCTGTGGGTCGGCCTGGGAGAGGGTAGCATCCCCACACCTGGCCTGGGGACAGAAGCACAGCTTGGATTTCTCTCCTCGCACCCCGGCAGTGTTTTTCTTCTTCCGACTCGCGCCATTGCTAAGCAGGGCTGTGCTGCTCAGCCACACAGGGCCCAGATCGGCTCCTCTCCGATGTCTCTTTGTTCCCTCCCACTCCCGCGCTTTAGAGAGCTGAAGATTGGGGAGATAAACCCCAAGAGCCATTTTCATTAACAACCTCCCCCCCCAGCTTTGAAATCTTTCTTCATACTGGAGGAGATGGGGATTTGGGAGAGTTCGTGAACTTTTATACCACTGCCACAAAGTTGGGCAGTAAAACTGGAAAAAGTATGCGGGAGAGAATCCAGACAAGGCCAGCAACAAGCAACCCACTAACCACAAGCCCCAGGCTCCCAGCTCCCAGCTCCTCCGGTGAGCCCAGCCTGGTAACCAGGGACAGGATCCCCGGCTGCCCCAAGGTGCAGTTCCCTTGGTCTTGTGGAAAGAATTTTCGTTTGCTCTTTTATGGATTTTTGTTTAGGGGGGAGGACAATGCTGATCCTACCAAGGTCCAGAAGTGGGGGGTGGACAGCAGTTGTTCTCAGGGCTTAGAGGGCTCCAGTCCCCCTCAGTATGGGGTACCAAGGGGAGTGCCAGAGCCAGAGTTGTGGCTCTTGGAGAAAAAGAGATCTAGGAAGGGGGAAATTTTCCTAATGTTTACATTTATTAATTTTTTGCTTTATTAGTTTACATGAGTTAATCTTTTTCTCAGTTTTCCCTTTTCAATCTCTCACATACACAGTTTTACAGAGAGAGAGAGAGAGAGAGAGAGAGAGAGAGAGAGAGAGAGAGAGAGAAAGTTACTGAAGTTTCTCTCCCTCAATTCAGGAAGAAATTGTTCCTTTCTCTGTCCCTAAATCACAGACTTCCTCCTCCTCTTTTCTCAGACCCCCCTGAAGCCCTCCGCCCTAAGCTCCCCGCCCAAGTCCCTGCCACCCACCATTTGTCTCCGGAAGTTTGAAAGGTCCCTAACCTGTAGCAACACTGCCAAGGAAACCAGGCACCCTCAGAGCTGCCAGCTTCCCTGCCTTCTGCCCTCTGGCCTCCCAGCCCCAATCAGGGCCAAGCAGCCTCCTTCAGAGAGAGGGAAAAAAGGCAAGAAAGGAACCAGATTGGGACCTGCTGCCTCTCAAGCAGTCCAAATGGATGCTGGTTTCCCTCCAGAGAGAGCAGAGCAGAGTCTCCTAGACATCTGGAGGGGTACATCCTTCGGGCCCCTTTGTGTTCTTGCTCCCCACTTTCCTTTTCACTCCCACTCCACAATCCCCCACCACCTTGTGCAGCCAGGTAGGGCCACCAGAACTTGTGGAGGATGGGAAGGCAGGGGCCCCTGCTGTCCCTGTAGCACATTTCCTCCCAGGCGGAGCATGCCAGGCCACTTCTCCCCTCAGCCCCACGCCCCCTGGCACAGACTGCAGCTGGCTGGGTGCCTTTTGGACTCTCCTTATTCCTCCAGGAAAAACTGCAGTCTGGACAGCCACCAGCTTCTCTTCCAACTTCACAGTGACCTTCTCTAGCCAGTGACTGTTAGAAGAATGAAGGGTCTAAAGTGCACTGTTGACTTTTGCACTTTGGGGAGCTAGAGTAAGATCCAAAGATACGGGCTCCCTGGAGCCCCTGGAAACCTCCGTGGCCCAGTCCCTAACCCACCAGGCCCAGAGGGGTCTAACCCTGTAGGTCTCCAGCCAGGGTCTGCTCCACATACTCATCCAGCCTTAAAGGGTCTCCTCCTCCGGAGGGTCCTGGCTCAGGCCCCAACACTTCCTCATGTTTTGTCTGGATGCTGCTAACAAACACAGAAAAATGGATCCCACCTTCGCTCCCGACCTCTCCCCTTCCCCTAGCCAGCTCTCCAGGCTGTAGGGCCCTCATTCAGGACAGCAGGAAGAGGGCTCTGCAGGCCACTCCTGTGCTAGAGGCCGCAAGCAGGCCCGAGGGCCCCAGCTGCTGCAGCCCACCTTGTCTGACTTGGCTGGGCTAGCAAAAGTGGGGGCCCTAGGCCGGGGACCACCCTCTTGCTCATCCCCCAAGCAGAGTTGGGGTAAGAGGGGGGTGCAGGACTCCTCATCTCAGCCAGACAGAGCCGCCCTCCCTCCGCAGAAGGCGAGACAATAGCTGGAAATCATCTCTCACCTTTGTTTCCCCAGTCCCCTGCCTGTCCTAGTGCATCCAGATGGGAGAAGCCAAAAGCCAAGAATTCTAACCAGGAAGTCATGGGGTGGTGGCTGACTGTCCAGGCGAAGTTAAGAGAACCAGCTCTCCCAGAAGAGTGACGGGCAGCCTTCTGTGCTGTCCCCTAAGCCCCGAGTCAGCAGTTAGACAGTGTTTCGGAGGCTCCTGCTTGGGAAAGTGTCCTGGCGCTTTTTTTTTTTTTTTTTTTGTCTTTTTCCTCCTCCGAGAATGGTTCTTCCCCACCCCCACTCCACCCAAATCTGCAGACATCTACATTCTTGGCTTCTGTCTTCCTCCCACAGGCCACCTCCTTGCCTTTTCCTGCCCTGCTCACATGCACCCTAAGGAAACTTTAGCTTTTGTAACCTTCCTCACTGGTGCCAAGAGTCATAAATCTTGCAGAGCAGAGAGAAACAAACAGGTTTGCCCTGAATGAATAGTAATAATAATCCCAGCCATCCTCCATCCTCTCAGCTGCTGCCTTTAACATGAAGCCATTCTGCTCGTTGAGCTCATCTTCTCAGAAGTACAAATGTCCTGGTCACCTCTCGGGCCCTTCTGCCTATCCGGAGGTGACAATCTTCACAGAAACTTCTCCATGAAGTTCTTACAACCGCTCTGCAGCCGGCGTCCAGAGCTCCAGCTAAACTGCAGGGTCCTCCTTCTGTCACCCTCTCCTCAGCTCCACTGCCCCTGCAAGATGTTCTGGGTTTTTTAATCATCACTCACCGCTTGTTGTCTGTTCTCAAAAAAAAAAAAAAAAAAAAAGAGGGAGGAGGGTTAAAAAAAAAAAGTCAGCCTTTGCACCCTCCCCGGGGTAGGGAGCTTGTGCCCGGAGGTCTTGAGGGTGGGGGAGAAGGATGGAGAGGGTGTGGAGCAGAGAGGTACACAGCCTGGGAGTGAGTGTTGTGAGCCAGGACAGTGGGAGACCCAGCCACCAGCCACCAGTCCCGGAGGAGTGAAACTCCTTAAAAAAAAAAGTCCTGGTGCTCCAACTGCGAAAGAGCGGAGGGACGCCCAGCACCCCCGCCCCAGCCGGCAGTCCCCTCTAGGCCGCCTGAGGCCACTTCTCAAATTAGCATAATGATTTACTAGTGGGATGGGGGGGGGGGCGGTGCTGTAACTCCAAGGCGCGCCTCGCATTTTCTCTGTCTTCCCAGATCTCAATTTTTAAAATTTATTTGTTCTTTAAAAAAAAAACAAAAAAAAAACCAAAGCAAAGCAAACCCATCCCGAGCTCCTTTCTCACTTTTTTTGGGGGGGGGGCGTATCTAAAACGCCCCCTCCCACATCAGCACCAGCACCTTCCCTCCTTATCAAGCATCTAAGCTTGCTAAAGGGGGAGAGGTGGGTGTGTGTGTGAGCTTGTGTGTGAGTGAGTGTGTGTGTGTGTCTGTGTGGTTTTTTTTTCCCTGTGCAAAAGCAGAGGCCATTGTTACAGAGAGTAGGGCGTACCAGTCTTATAGGGCAGGCACACTGTGGCGGCTTGGCCGTGCCGGCGCTGGAGCTGCATCCCTGGCGAGCCCAAGAGCCCCAGCACCTTTCGGTCTTCTATTTTTTTCCCGATCCCCCACCCCCTCCCTCCTGCGCACCCCCAGCTCCTAAGCCGAGTGAATTGAAGCGGACGCCGCGCCGGCTCCTCTGGCCGCTCTGCCCCTCGGGCTCCCCAGCAGCCGGGGTGGCTTTGGGGAGGGGGGGCGGGCGACGAAGCTTTAAACAGTGGTCTTTTTTTCCTTTGCCTTCAAGGAGGGGAGATTTCTCGCCTGCCGCTCGCGCTGGGGCTCGATGTGAATATATATTATGTCTGCCTGTTCTCCCCTCGTCGGTGGCTAAGGTAAGCTGGGCTGAAATAGGCTATCAGTTTGTGAATGGCGGAGAGTATGTCTCAATGATTTATGGCCCATATGACTCCAATCTCGGTTCAAGAAGAGTTCACAAGCTTTAAGCTTCCTTCCACGCAGCGACTGACTCTCTCTCTCTCTCTCTCTCTCTCCCCCCCTCTCTCTCTCCCTCTCTCTCCCCCTCTCTCCCTCCCTCCCTCCCTCTCTCCCTCTCTCTCCCTCTCTCTCCCTCTCCCTCTCTCTTTCTGCTTCTCTCCTTTTCTCCTCTCTTTTCTTCCAGCAGCTAGAAAGATCCAGGGCTGAATTTTCCCCCGGTTGCTAAGAAGAGCCTAACCTTTCTTTCTCTCATTCTTTTCTTCCATTAATTTTTTTAAGTCCTGGAAGGTGGCTGTCTTCTCTCCCCCGGGGCTTCTCCAGCTATTGTTACCCTCCCTGGCTCTCCCGAGGCCGTGCCTGGCAAGGTGGGGTTCTTTGGGGGGGGGGGCTCACCTCCTTTCTCCAGCGGGACCCAGGGGGAAAGCTGGGAGCCACTGTCTCCCTCCACCTTTCACAGGAACCATATGGAGCCTGAATTTTTCCAACATGGAGGAAAGGGAAATAGGCATGTTTGGCTGGGTAGAGCTGCTCCCCACCCCCTCTTCTCCTGTATCCCAAATCTCAGAACCCCTCTGCACCTTCCTTCGTCCGCTGTCCCACCAGCCAGACCTAAGCTCCCTCCAGCCCAGAGCCCAGCCTGGCAAAGTTGCTCAGGCACCTTTTAATTCGGTTACCTCCAGCGCCCAAACTTGTGGCTGCGGGGCCAGGCCCTGGGCTGGCCCAGTGTGCTGGGAACCTGTCGCTGGCCACCCCAGTGTCCAGATCGCTTTCTCTTCCCCTTCTTGGGCTGGCGTAGGCATCATAGCTGGTTGCCAGCCACTGCGGCAGGGCAGCAGCCGCTGAGACAGCCTGGCGGGGGCAGCGTCAACAGCCAAACACTGTCCCGCTGCAAAACCCTTCGCAGCCCTGTGTCACCGCCTCCAGTCTCCATTCTTTCCTATCGGTCTGTGGCTCCTTCGCCTCTCACACTCCGCCTGGCCTCCGTCCTGCAATGGTTTGGGGTTTATTGCAGGGGGAGCGACAGAAATTTCGACCCCCGGGCGTCTAGTCAAATTATTGTTTTATTATTATTACCACCATCATCATCATCATTATTGCTGTTACAATCACTTAGCCTAAATAAAGCCAGGGCCCAGCCAGCTAACCCCCTCCAACGCTTTTATTTCATTCTCTATCTATTAATAACAAACTCAACTGATGCCTGTTAATTAATTCCCCTTTCAGCCAGGGCTACTTGGAAGCTAATTTTGGTTAAATCATCGGAGGCTAATGGTGATAATAATAAAGGGATTGGGTCAGCCTGGTCAATTGAACTCCAGTTCTCCCTGGAAGGACCCTCCTGCTTTGCAGACCCATGTGTATTTCCAGAAACAATTTTTTTCTCACAAACCAATCGGAACTCAGGGCCATCCGACTCCCTTTTGAGTATAAATCTGTGCCACTGAGAGCAGGGATTTATGTGTGGGAGGGACTTCCTTCACTCGCACTCCTTTTATTTTATTTTCCTAATTTTAGTTTCCTTTGGAGTTGACCAGCTGGGCTGAATGAGATTTAAGTTTTCCCAACACTCATGACAGGAGAGAGGATCGGAAGGAGATTTTATGAAAAGTGATTGAGAGGGATTGGAGAACATAGGCAGGGCGCGCGGTTAGAAGTTTCAGATAAATACACAAAATTCTGTGGCCAACCCAGCTCTTTATTTTACAGGCACACTTTTATAAGGCTGCATTAAAATACTGATTGCATTTTTACCTTTATTTTTGCCTCAGGGATCCACAGTCAACGGGGTACCCCCGGTTTCCAACCCAGAGAATAATCTTGTTCAAATTGCTTTGTGGATTTTTTTTTCCTCGAATAATTTTCTGTTTTAAGGCACTTTTCTCGACTCATTAGCAAAGTCTATCAGTTACACAATTTCTTTTTTCTTCTTCTTCTTTTGGCGAAATCAAAGAAAACAGACTGTCAAGAAAAAGGGGGGGGAAATTGTCATGGCTGGAGACGGGGAGAGGCTTGGGCCAAATGGTCAGGGCACCAACCGGCTTCGGCCCTGGGAAGCCAAAACAACCCTACTCCATTTGGAGGCTCCAGGGGGGTCCGGGGCCTGGCTGAGCGTGGAGCTGACTGGAGGTTATGGTACCTGCAGCGGGCCCGGATGGACGAGGCTGGGTTCGCTGGCTGGGGGCTAAAACCTTCAGGAAGTTTCTAGGTCACACTGGCGTCCGCTTGGTGCCGTTAGTGCTGGAGGCCCGGAGGCGAGGAGACCTCCCAGAGCGATCCCCTGAACTTGCCTCTCCAATCTCTGTCTCCTGCTTTCCTCCAGGCCAGACTACTTAGGCGAAGGATGGAGAGGGAGGCAGAGGCCTCTCAGCTCCGAGGCGGGCTTGGAGACGCTTTTCTTTCCAAGCTGGCGGGGCCCCCACCGCGGAGCCACCCTAGCCCCGAGTTGGGGGAGGTTGGCAGAGGGAGTGGGACAGGCAAGGGGTGCTCCGAGGAGCAGCGGCGGCCCGGGCAGCGCTGGGGCCGGGCTCCGAGGCGGCGAGCACAGCCCTTAGTTTTGAAGTGGAAATGAAAACTGTCGGGCATTTTTCTTTTAAAATCAAAGCGTGTAAATACTAAAAGTCCCATTTCGGGCTAGAGACAGGGTCTCAGCAACAGCTCTGGAGGTGTTGGGGAGGGGAAAAGGAAAAACCCTATTGATGTCAGTTCCCTTTTCAGTTCTTAAGATGGATTCGAGTCCCAGCCCTCTTCTTCCCCCTTGTGTCTCTTCTCTTGCCCCGCAGGTCAGCCGCTCCGAACAGACCCGGGAGGAGGGGGGCAGAGAAGGGGGGGGGGTCCGGCGTGTCACGTGACCCCCAGGGGTGCCAATGTCCGGTCGTGAGGGTATCAGGCCCTTGCAAGTTGCCACCCACGGCCCGGGCCTCGCCCAGCGATGCAGAAAGCCACCTACTACGACAACGCGGCGGCCGCGCTCTTCGGAGGCTACTCCTCGTACCCTGGCAGCAATGGCTTCGGCTACGACGGCCCCCCCCAGCCCCCCTTTCAGGCCGCCACGCACCTGGAGGGTGACTACCAGCGCTCAGCGTGCTCGCTTCAGTCCCTGGGCAACGCCGCCCCCCATGCCAAGAGCAAGGAGCTCAACGGCAGCTGCATGAGGCCCGGCCTGGCCCCCGAGCCCCTGCCCGCCCCGCCGGGCTCACCCCCGCCCAGCGCAGCACCCACCAGTACCACTAGCAACAGCAGTAACGGGGGAGCGCCTGGCAAAAGCGCGGCCCCCAAGTGCGGGCCTGGCTCCAACGCCACCCTCACCAAACAAATATTCCCCTGGATGAAGGAGTCGAGGCAGACGGCCAAGCTGAAAAGCAGCTCCCCCGGCACAGGTACCAGCTCCCTGCCTTCCCGTCAGCAGCTTTTGTCCCGGGCTAGGAATGTCACTGTTATTGTAGCGCCCAGCCCCGCGGCGCCCTCCAGGCGGCCGGGAACAATCTTAAGTGGCGGCCAAGCCCGGTCGTTTTCCCCCTCACCACCTGATGACCCCTGATCCCGCCAACACCCCGTCCCTGCGGCCACCTGGGCTTCTGAGAAGTCCAGGAGCTGGGGCCTGTGCCGCAGAGCCCCTCCCCAGGCCGCCCAGCCAAGAGGCGCTGCCAGGAGTCGTCAACGATGATTATTAAGTATGATTATTGTGTGTATTAATCACCGTCGCTCTGGTGGCCCGGGGTCCCGGCCTGCAGGCACAACAGTCAGTCTCTCCGCCCCACACTTCCAGGCCCTGCCCGCGACTGTCTGTCCAGCCTCCCTCCAGGGTTCTTGGTCACCCATCCCGTCCCTGTAGGATGGGGATAAGGATGTCTTTCCCAGACCTGGAATTGGGAAGGAGGAGAAAGAGCGCAGCAAAAAAAAAAAAAAAAAAAAAAAAAAAAAAGATCCAGTCCTAAATAAATGGCCATGCAGCTCTGTCTGCGTGACATGATCAAATTTTCATAAGCTGGGGCAGTGAGAGGAGAACAGGTCTCTTAATAAATGCCACTATTATAGAGTGTCCGCTAATGCGACGGGCGGTGGGGAGGGGTAGGAGGAGGCGGGGACGTGCAGGGGAGGGCGACGGGGGCTCTGAGTCCAGGCCTGGATTTATTAAGAAACGATGCATTCAATTTCGGCGTGTTCAGTAATTATCTTTTATTTCATTTTCTCCCCTTCCCACCCCTCCCCCCTCGGATCCAGCAGAGGGCTGCGGCGGCGGCAGCGGCGCAGGAGGCGGAGGTGGCAGTGGCGGCGGCGGCGGCGGCGGCGGCGGGGGGGCGGGGACCGGAGCCCCCCGGGGTCAGCGGCGTCCAAGCGCGCGCGCACGGCGTACACGAGCGCGCAGCTGGTGGAGCTGGAGAAGGAGTTCCACTTCAACCGCTACCTGTGCCGGCCGCGCCGCGTGGAGATGGCCAACTTGCTGAACCTCAGCGAGCGCCAGATCAAGATCTGGTTCCAGAACCGGCGCATGAAGTACAAGAAGGACCAGAAGGCCAAGGGGCTGGCCTCGTCGTCCGGGGGTCCGTCTCCCGCCGGCAGCCCCCCGCAGCCCATGCAGTCCACGGCCGGCTTCATGAACGCCTTACACTCCATGACCCCCAGCTACGAGAGCCCGTCCCCGCCCGCCTTCGGCAAAGCCCACCAGAATGCCTACGCGCTGCCCCCCAGCTACCAGCCCCCGCTCAAGGGCTGCGGCGCCCCGCAGAAGTACGCCCCGACCCCGGCGCCCGAGTACGAGCCCCACGTGCTGCAAGCCAACGGGGGCGCCTACGCGACGCCCGCCCTGCAGGGCAGCCCGGTGTACGTGGGCGGGGGCGGCTACGCGGATCCGCTGCCGCCCCCTGCCGGGCCCTCCCTCTACGGCCTCAACCACCTCTCCCACCACCCCTCGGGCAACCTGGACTACAACGGGGCGCCCCCTATGGCCCCCAGCCAGCACCACGGACCCTGCGACCCGCACCCCACCTACACAGACCTCTCCTCTCACCACGCGCCTCCTCCTCAGGGTAGAATCCAAGAAGCGCCCAAACTAACACACCTGTGATGGGAGGGGGAGGTCAAGGACGAGGGAGGGCTGTGGAGCTCTGCCAGGTGCGCAGGGAGGTGGTCGCCAGGCCTCCCGGGCCTGGGGCTCCCTCCCTCCTCCCTGGCCCGAGGGCTTGCTTTCAGTCCTCCACCCCTTGGTTCCATCTGCGGGCCAACCCATCGGGAAGGAATTCACAGCAGATTGGATCCGACCCCCGTGCTCCAGGGCTGCGGAGCTGGAATTCCACGCTGGAGAGGGAGTGGGGTTCACGAGATCGATGTAGGAAGGCAAGGCAGAGAAGCACAGTCAAAAAACAAACAAAAGAGATGGCCAGGCCTTCACCAACCGACCAACTTACCTTACATCTCTGGGTTAGCCCCCAACTCTTGATATTTCCCCCACTCATTCTCCTTAAGAAAATAAGAAAACACATTGAAACCCAAGGGCACAAAGCACGTCCCCCTCCCACTTCCCTGAAGCCTCGCTGTTGGCTCTGGCTGAGGTTTCTCAGCCGAGGCCTCCATTGCCAGCCCCAGGGTTTTCTGCTCTGGGACATTCACATCTACACCTCACCCCCATCAGTGACAGTTTTCAGAGGGCTCAGGGATGGTGACAGATCCTGAAAGTCAGAGCTGCCTATAGTATAAATATATATATATTTTTCTTTGAAGGGAAAGTTAGGAGGCCCAGGCAGGCAAGGACTGAAGTTTTGCCTGTTCTGCCGCCCCTCATCTCAGCTCCTGGTCCATCCCCCTCTCTCTGCAGAAAGCAATCAGCCACGTGAAATTTTTCCACTTTTCTTTTCTTCTGTTGCTCTCTTGACTTAACGTGAAAACAGGGTATATTTGAACAAACTGTTTGTCCCCGACAGGGTCTGCAGCCAGGCCTACCTATGTGGCTTGCTCAGCCTGCTGATGGGACACTTTTGTTGCACTTAGAGTTTACATTTTAATGGATATAAAAACAACTGTGAGAGATGCCTGGGCCTGTAGAAGCCCAGCATTGCTCAAAAAGCGTGTGTTCTAGTGAACATTTTCATATATATTTATTGGTTATAGCCTGTTAAAATATTTTCTTTTTTGTATTATTTATCCCCCCTACATTATGTATTTATATGAGGAAAAGGAAAAAATTGTACTTTTTTAGTATTTGTTATAAAGGGCGTTGTGTTTCCTGTCATGTAAAACCAGCTATTTTAGTTTTTATCGTACTCTAGAATAAAGAGCTATAGATTTATGTTAACCTCGTACTTATGAGCAATTGTAATTAGTTCTAAATGGCATGAAACTCAGCTCCTAATGGTCACTGTATAGTCCTGAATTTGTAGAGTTAGTTAATTCTCTCTTGGAACTTTCTTTGTTCTTCTGTAGTTATTTTTTTCCTTCCTTAAAAGGGTTGTCTGTCAAGCAATTCTTGAATAAACTTTCTGTTATCAATTTTATCTTGTCCTAGTGGTCCAATTTAGATAGTAGAGCAAGGCTCCTGACACCAAATTTCCCCCAAGGGAAGGAAAATATTGAAGACCCTCCCTGGCCCTCTTGTCCACTGCTCAGGTCCCCATCTCCGCTTTGATGTTTTTTGGGTTGAAATACAGGGATTTTTTTTGTAATCACACATAGGAGCCTGAAACCTTGTGTCAACTCCCTTAGCTAAGATTTAAGAAACAAGTTGGGGGTGGGAAGGGGATTCCTGGGTACCCTGGGTCTTTCTATTTAGCCTTCTGCTGTTCGGATTTTCTCATTGCTTGACCTTTTATCTGGTTCCTTCTTTGGCTACAACCTCTGTTGTGCCACCTTCCCCCTCCCCCCCTAAAAAAGCAAAGCAAAACAAAACAAAAATCTGGCTGATTACTGTTTCTTCTAACCAACCTAAACTCCGCAATCCTCTTCCGGAGCTACAAAGAAGTCGTCACGTGACCTGAAACCCAACCACCATTGGGTCTAAAATGAAAACAAAGGAAAATGATTAATCTAAAAAAAAGAGAAAAAATCTGATGTCTAGGCTTCTGGGGTCAAACCTTGAAAGTAAAGTGAAATTAAATCACTAAATAAAACTTGGGGCAGAGGGAGAGGAGGGAATTTTGATTTCCCCAGCCAGGGAAAGGGGGAAAGAGTGTGGGAGAACGCGTTGGTTCCAAGTGTAAATAAAATGGTCCCCAGGCTAATGTGCGGCTCCGTTTCCATGATCCTTGGGAAAACTTCATTTCTTAGTCGTGGTTCCATGAAAGTTTTATCGCATTGTAGCGAGGACAGAGAGTTTCTGTCAAAGATGAAATGTCACCGCCGTGTCTCTGGAGCCGATAAGAGCGCGGAGACAGGGTGGCTGAAATATGGAGCTAATTCGTTGAAAGAGAAGCGATGGCTGCTTGCTGAAGAGTTGCATAATTCTAATTGTAAGCGATGTGCCGCACTGCTTAATTAGGAGCATATATTTGGTGGTGGGGGTGGGGAGGTGAGTATCATTCCAGGCCCTCAGTCTTAAAGCGAAAGCTGATTTTCATTTTTATGTTGCATCCTGGCAATCCAAGGTTAGTAATTACAGCCTTTATGCAACAATAAATAACAATAAAAAAGCAACCTGAATTCTGCACACACACACACACACACACACACACACACACACCCCAGTTGGATTTTAACTGGACTCGGCTCACCCAAGCAGCAAGCAATTTAGCATTGGGTCAGGCTATAATTTAAAGGCAGAAGAGCATGCAAAGTTTGATTGGGATCAAATAACGCTCAAGGGTCTGTCTTTATTTTTTTTTCTCTCTCTCTCTTCTCTTCTCTGAATAACATTTTGTGAATAATGTAACTAGATGAAGACCCGTGTTTGGCTCTGGAGGTGGGATGGATTGCTGATTTATCCAACTGGTGAGAGAGTGGCAGGCCAAGAGAGGATTTTGCTAGAACAGGAAAAGCAGAGCTTTGGCTTGAAGCTGGGGTTGCAAACAAAAATCAGACCAACCTGGCCTGATGTTCCCTACCCTTCTCTCTGCGAGGGGCTCAGCTAAAGCAGCCCAAGATGTGGGTAAAATCTCTGTGCTCCGTAAGTCCCAGCACAACAGGGGAGCAGCGGGGAGGGAGGGGTGACTTTGGGAAGGGGGCCTCTCCCGGCCCCTTTTAACACCCAAGTTTTCAGCTCTCCCCTAATCTGGCCATAAAATCTGTCAGCGAGGGCAAGAGAGCTGTATTTCGTGCTCAGGTCCTTGTGGGCCCAAGGTACCTGCTTGCAGCCAACTGCAGTGGTCGTTAGAAAACTTGCAGGGGTGACCACGAGGCCAGCTGGGGAGAAAACTCTCTCAGGCCTCCCTGCGGTTTACAGACAGCTACCCTTTGGATCCTTCCCTGCCCACCTCCATCCACACCTCCAAGTGACAAAAATGGTTTTCTACTGGCCCAGCTCGGTGCAGCTCTGGCGATCGAGTCCCCCACAGCCTGCAGTCCCCACCCCCAGCTCCCTTTTCTCCGGCCTGCTCTCCTCCACCCCCACCCTCCTCCTAGCCCTCTCCGCCCTCCTTTTTAAATACTCACCACCACCCACGCGGATGTTACACTGACAGAAAGTTTCTAGTTCCAGCTCCAGGCCGAGATGCCATTTCCCTGCTAAGCAGCCTTCTCCGCCCGGCAGGGCGGGCGACCGAGAGCCAGGAGGGGGAGGGGAGGCCCGAGCCGTGGGAGTTCTCGGGCAAACTTTCCACCCAGCTCAGCGCCTTCCCTCTGTCCCCATTTCCCATCTGTTTCCTGGCTCTCCCAGAATCACCTTTCTCTTTTTGCCACCCCCTCCCTCAGGCCTTTTTAAGGGATGTGGAATTTCGGCTGTTCCTTCTGCTTTCCCAAAGAGCCAAATTCTTTGATGCAATCGGAGGGAGCTGTCAGGGGGCTAAGATTGATCGTCTCATCTCTGCTCAGTCCCTCTGACCCACTTATTTAAAAATCTTCCCCCAGATAGACTTTTCATTTTCTGCTTTGAGGCCTAGTTTCCCACCAATTGCTTGTGGCTCTGAGTCTTTGCCTCCTCCCTCTAGTAAATCACAGCACTCTCTAAAAGTTCAGATTCCCTCGGCCCCCTCAAAATAAAATAAATAAACATTTTCTCCCAGAGGCCAGAAAATGGAATACTGTCTTATTAGTTATTATTTCCACTCCCTCCACTCTCAGGGAATTCTTTCTTGCCAAGGATAAATATATATTTTTTAATTTTTTATTTTATTTTAGAAGAAGCACAATAACAAAAACAGAGAATGTTTCTTTGTCTGAGGGAACCCCCACCCCACATATTGACCTGAGCTTGAGAGGTGAACAGATGGCTGCCTTGGTTCTTGTGTGGAGACAGAGGTGTACAGATAGGCCTTGAGGCAGGCGTGGGCGCTTCTACATCTCAGACCCTCCTGTTGTAGGTTTCCGGGTGTCCCAGAGATGGCAGGTGGACAGCTCCTTGGGGCTGTGTTGGCAACACTGGCAGAGAAGGGACCCTAGGCCACAGGCCATGCAGGCCAGTGGCCCTAAAGTGCCACTCACCATCCATCTAGCTCCCTCCTCCGAAGCGGCCTGGGAGTGCCTGTCCATTTCTGCCAAGATTTAACTGATGCTTCTAGGGGCCAGGTTGGGTGGAGGTGCCGCTGACTGTAAATCCCATGTCTGGCTTGTCTGTATCTCAACATAGGCCTTCCCCAGAGGGTGGGAGCCTCTGCCTCCCTCTTCCCCCCACATTGAGATACTCATCTTTCTTCTGGGGAATAGGGGAGAGGGAGAGAGGATGTTGCTGGCCATGTGAAGAAAGCATTCATTTACTCTATTTTAGTCTTTGGGAAAGAGGGCTGTTTCTTCCAGGGATTCAGTTGTCGGCCAGGGTTCCACAACCTCCCATCCTGGGGACAGAAGGAGGAAGAGGTTTCTCTAGCTTTCCTGCAGAAAAGGGGTTATCCCAGGGAGGATGTGCAGACCTGGTGTAGGCCCAGGGGCTACTCCTGTCCAGGTCGTGGTCCTCTGGAGTTTTTGCATCAATTAAAGCAAATAATGCTCTCTGTTTTCCACCAGGCCCAGACAAGTGATTGGCCGAGACCGGTCCCGTGACCACAAATTCCCTGCAATTTCGCCGGAGTCCTGGGTTTAATAGAGAGAGTCCCCATACGCTTGTATTTATCAGCTATATACAATTATAAAGGCCCAAAATTAAAAAAAAAAAAAAAAGAGCGAGAGGGAAATCTCCTCCTCTCAAAATCGCTCCATTGCAGAAACCTGGGGGGCGGGCAGGAGAGGGGGTCCCTTCCGAGATCCTCCCTCCTGACGCCCCCCCAGCAGCCCCCTCCCCCACCATTGAAAGCCATGAATTTTGAATTTGAGAGAGAGATCGGTTTTATAAACAGCCAGCCATCGCTCGCCGAGTGTCTGACTTCCTTCCCCGCTGTCTTGGAGACATTTCAAACTTCATCAATCAAGGAGCCGACATTAATTCCTCCTCCTCCTCCTTGCGAGCAAACCTTCCCCAGCCTCCAGCCCGGCGCCTCCACCCTTCAGAGACCCGGGAGCCAAAAGCTAGCCGAAGATGGGCCTGCTCGACCGCCACCACCGCCGCCCCCGCCGGCACCGCCTGTCCCCGCCGGCCCCCTGGCCCCCGAGTTCCCCTGGATGAAAGAGAAGAAATCTGCCAAGAAACCCAGTCACTTCGCCTCGTCTCCGGCCCCGGCCGCTCCCGTCCCGGGCTCCGGGGTCGGCTCGCCCGCAGGTCGGTGAGCGCGGTGGGGGTGGGGCGAGGGGCGGCTGGGGAGGGGGAGAGAGCGGTGGGGCGCAGAAGAGGTGGCCAGTATGTTGGGGATCCCTCGGCGGTGGGTCCCCGTGATGAGGAAGCAGAATGTCCTGCTGGGGTTTAGGCCTGGCCGCCGCTGGCATTTTCCCTCCCTCCATACAGCGGATTTTGCAAGCTGGTTGGAAAAGAGCCTTTTCTATGGTAGCCGAGAAGGATTCCATTGAGGTTTCCAACCAGCCTCTGTGTGGGAGAATGAGTCCTGTTGCTGGGATTGAATCTGGGGTGCGGGGTGGGGGGCGGGGAATGCAATCCTCCTCATGTTCCAACCTCTAGAAGAAAAGGGGCATTTGAGAGCTAGCAAGGAAAAGGGGTGAAGAACTATCCCGATGAACCCACTCCCCGGGGTGAGTGGGAAATTTCCGAATTGAGGGGTCCACTGGGAGGTCTCGGGAGGGCGTCTCTGAGGTGCTGGGAGTGAGGGGCAGCCGCTCCTCGCCCCCTACGTGGCCCGTGGGCGGCTCTGAATGGTTTGCCCTTACCGGGTCCCGGGTCTGCCAGCGAAAGAGGGGGAGGAAAGCAGCGAGAAGCGAGCCACTTGGATGGGGGTGGAAGGTGAGAAGGGGCGACTGCTGATGGGGTGGTCTCGATCGCGGGGCTGGGGGCACAGCCCGTGTGACTGACGCCGGGTCTGCTTTCCCTGCAGATGGCCCGGGACTGCCGGAGGCCGGCGGCGGCGGCGGCGGCGGCGGGGCGCGCAGGTTGCGCACGGCGTACACCAACACGCAGCTGCTGGAGCTGGAGAAGGAGTTCCACTTTAACAAGTATCTGTGCCGGCCGCGCCGAGTCGAGATCGCAGCCCTGCTGGACCTCACCGAAAGGCAGGTCAAAGTCTGGTTCCAGAACCGGCGCATGAAGCACAAGCGGCAGACGCAGCACCGGGAGCCACCCGACGGGGAGCCCGCCTGCTTGGGAGCGCTGGAGGACGCCGGCGACCCCGCGGAGAACCCTGCATCCAGCCCAGGCAGCCCCTCCGCCTCCCGGGTGGCTTGGGACGCCTGCTTGGGCTTAGCCCAGATCGCGCCGGGACTCCCGGAGGTGCCGGGCCCCGGACCCCTGGCCGCTTCTGCGGAGGCTGCGAGAGCGCCGAGCCCCGGGTGCGCGCTGCGCAGAGCCAGCGCGCTGGAGCCCGAGCCCCTGCCGGAAGCCGCCTCCCCGGAGCGCCAGGACTCGCCTTTCCTGCCCGCCCTCAACTTCCTCGCCGCAGACTCCTGTCTCCAGCTTTCTCCCACCCTGCAGGGCTCGCTCGACAGCCCGGTCCCCTTCTCCGAGGAGGAGCTGGACTTCTTCACTAGCTCGCTGTGCTCCATTGACGTGCAGTTCCCCTGACCCGCTCCTCACTGCCTTTCCCGCCCTGCACTCCGTGCCGGCTGCTGGAAGAATGGAGCCTCCCCCACCCCCAGTCGCATTTACTTATGTTTTTACTAAAAATCCAGGTATTAATGAATTAGCGTTGCATCCACTCCCTTTCTTCTTTATTTTTAATCACGCCGAAAAATTCCGTTTGGTAGACTTCTTCCAACGAAATCTCAGGAATAATTAAACTCTGCGGGGGGGGGGCTTTCTTAAAAAGAACTAGAGGAACCTATTTTCCTCCTTTTTTAAGTTTTAGACTGTAGATTATTTATTAAAATTCTTTAATAATAGGAAAAGGGGAAAGTATTTATTGTACATTATTTTCATAGATTAAATAAATGTCTTTATAATCGAAAATGAGTGTTTGTATTGGACCTAGCCCCTTCCCTGTCCTCCAGGCCTGACGGCCCTGGTGCAGGAAGGACCCGGCTGCGGTTGGTCCGGTTCAGCGGCCCAGGCGCAGCGGCGGCAAAGCCCGGGGATTGGCAGAGTCCGGGTGGCACAAAAAGGGCCCCGCATGGTGGCCACGTCTCCATCCGGGCTCCAGGAAGAGTGGGGGGAGATGCTGGGCGCGTTCCCCACACGGATGACTGTTGACCCTGTGCTGATGTTCCTGGGCCTTCTGCTTAGAAATACAGGCAGCTGGCTGAAGAGAGAGGGTGTGTGGGGAACAGAACAGAAGCTGGGGCAGGAACAGGAGGTCTGGGGACAGGATTCGGAGTCGTGGCTGAATTAAGAGGGGTCTTAGGCTCCCCAGATTTCCGCCTGTAAGGCCCAGAGCCCGGAGAGGGCCCCAGAGAGGCAAGGCCTGGGGCATGGGCCATGCAGGTGGCTCAGGACTGGAACAGGGATCTAGGGTTTCCAAGGTACCCAAGAATTGTAAGTGGCACCCAAGTGGCCAGGACAAGAGGCCCGCTAAGGACTCCGGCGCGGGGACACCGCTGGTCTTTGGTCACCCCGGGATGCCCGGGGTCGGGAGCTCAGGCATCCTAGCCAGCCAGGCCCGGGCACCCTCGGGAGACGCCGGGCCGCGGGGAAGCAGGAAGCGTCAGGCAGCGCGGGAGGGAGGCGGGAAGGAGGAAGATGCCAAGATGGCGCTGGGCTGCCGGGCGGGCGAGGGAGGACGCGGCGGCGGCGGCCATGACAGCGGCTTGGGCCGGGGACGCGCGCGAGCAGCCGGCCGCCCCGCCCCCGCCGCGCGGCTCCTTCAGGCCGGGAGCCCTGTGCGCGCGTTTGATCCTCTGTTCCTAAAGAGCCCAGGGGATGCTGAGCATGCGAAAGGGACGGAGAGTCCGCGTGGGCGCGGGACCCGGGGAGGGGACGCGCAGCGGTCTTGGGGCCTGGGTTTTGCTTCCCAACAAGTGTGACTTTAGATCCTTGGCTCTGAGATTTGAAGCCAGGCCAGAACTTAATGCAAAATGCAGACCCACCTGTCTTAGCCAACAACTCCATTTTCCACTTCAACCTCCCATTTTGCTGCAGTCTCCCCCCCACCCCCACCCCCGCCTGGGCCCCTGCAACCCTTCCCAGCCCCTTACAGAGCCGTGGAGCGGGAAGCAAGGATCGATATCCCCCATCTGCTTCCTGGTTTGTTCTTCGGGAACGTGGAGATTTAAAGGGCCCTGGAAAGCCATATATCCTCCTTCGGTTTATTTAATATTTCTAGGGCTCAGAAACAGGCACCACGGGGCTACCTCCCTGGCAGATGCTGCGGTTCGCTAAAAGCACTTTATTTCCTGGGCCTCCCAGATTCTTTTTCCCTGGGCCAGCAGGACCGGGACTTAGAGCACCAGGCACCACAACTGTCAGGCTGAGCCAGGAGCCAACATAGGTTGGGACATAGAGGACTAGGCAGGCTCCTTGCATATTTTTCTAAACCGCTCCCTCAGCATGAGAAGTCCACATTTTATTCAGCTGGAATGTAATCTCTTAAACTGTCCTAATACAGAATCATCTAGTGCATTAAATAATCTTATGTCATGTTAAATTGCACTTATTTCTCTCATAAATAAATTAATATAGAACAATTAGATGTGTTATTATAATAATATCATGTATCTTATTACTTTATTTTCCCTCATAAAATATATAGGTATGAAATAAATTCAATATATTAAAGTAATAACACACAGCTTATTGGCTTGTGTTTATTTTCCCTATAAATAAGTGAATATGCAATATATTAAAACCACACTGTACATCTCATTGGGCTGTGTGTTTATTTCTCTGTAAAATATGCCCACAGGCAGTGTTCAACATCTTAAAAATCACAGCACATAAGGCATCTCCACCCTAGCGAAATGAAAGAGACATTTCAGCTTGGGCTTTGATTTCTATGGACAGCCAAACTAGATAATTTGGTCTAATTAAAAATGCTCTTGCAGCTATAGCAGGTTGTTACAAAGATCAAGAATACCAGAAGGATCTGGCTAATTACCCACCTTCCAGTTTTCTTTGGTCAAAGGACAGGACCCTTTATCAATGCCAAAAAAACCCAGGCGCTGCCCTGCTTGAGGGGAGTCCTCATTCCAATCCTCAGGGGTCTTGAGCCTTCAGCTCTCTGGGGCCTGCCCACTCTCTGGGCCAGCAGGAGCCCGGTGGCAGCAGCCCTGTGAGCTACTTAAAAATGCAGATTCCTAGGCCCCACTCTAGACTTACTCAATCAGAACCTGCAAGTCATCAGGTCCCTAAATGATTGTTAGGGACATTAAAATTGGAGAAGTATGCTAGCTCCAGTATCACCTTGCTTGGTTCCTGCCTTCCTCTAGGCTGAAGAATTTTTTATTCCTTTTTTTTTTTTTTTCAATTCCTGGCCACTACCTGCCCATCCTCTCAAATTCCAGGGAATGCATTGCCAATGTGGAATTATTCAGAAAGCAATGGGATTCAGAGTGCCTGTGTTGCAAATGAGCTCTGTCACTGGCTCCTGTTAGCTGGAAATTTTCGAGTTGGCTACAGGGAAGGAAGGGGAAGAGGGATGATTTCCGGGTAGGGCTGTGGACTCTCCCGGCAGTGGCTGGTGGCTGCATGCACCCTATCCTGACCAGGGCAGGGGTTGGAGAGGGTCAGGGCCAACTGTGAGAAGCCCGTAGCCCAGATAGGTTACAGATTGGCTGTGGTTGGACTGGAGAGATCTCAGTGCAGCCCAGAAAGTTGCTGCTCAGTCTGGCCTGCTTGAGGTGAATTGTTCTTCTAAGAAGAATGGCTCATTAATATCATGGTGAAAGCAAAGGGCCATTAGATTGAGGAATTACTTGCAATCATGATAACCCGCAGTCATTAAAAAAAGAAGAGGGCTGGGGATTTAGCTCAGTGGTTCCACAGCCTGGCTCACAAGCGCAAGGTCCCAAGTTCAATCCCAGACTGGTCAAGTCCTTTCCCCTTTCTAGATCTCAGTTTCTCTATGTGTGAAATAAATGGAAGAATTAAATGTTTCTAATGTATTCTGCAATAATATCTGCCCCAAATTACTCATTAGTCTTCAGGAGCATGCATTAAATATTTATTTTGGTTGGAGTCATAGGCTTTTAAGGGAGCCTTGGTATCCTACCTCCCACATTTCTGGTGTGATCATTTTAACAAATTTTAATTTGTATCGTCACACCAACAAGCATGGCCCCAATCATGGCTTAATGAGGAGGGAGAGAAAGCTTTTCACCAAGGAGGCCCTGGGTACACTGTTATGTGCTAGGTATCACGTAGTCAATAAATAGGACTATAGGGCTGGGGATTTAGCTCAGTGGCACAGTGCCTGCAGGGCAAGCATGAGGTCCTGAGTTCAATCGTGGGTACCAAAAATAAATAAATAAATCAATAAGACTATTCAGAAGTGCCCCGGGCAAGTTTCTCTCTGGCTTTCTTCCTCTGCCACCTTCCCTGATATCTGGCTAGGTTTGCTCTTTTTAAGTAAAGAATAGGGTTTTCTTTCTTTTTTTTTTTTGGTACTGGGGATCAAACTCAGGACCTCATGCTTGCCAGGCAGGTGCTGTGCTGCTGAGCTACATCCCCGACCCAAGAATAGGCCATTTTGTGCTGGGGATTTAGCTCAGTGGTTCCGCTGCCTGCCTTGCAAGCGCAAGGTCCGGAGTTCGATCCCCAGTACCACCCCCCCAAAAAATCCAAATAATAATAAAGAAGTAGGCCATTTTATATAAAGAGCCACTGAATTTCTTCTTTGACACAGTGTAGTCAACTTTTATCTGGTTGTTGGGCCTAAGAGCACAGGTACTAATCCAGTTTCCTCCAACAGCCCCGCCAAGCTCCTCTCCCCACCTCCCCCCAGGCCTCTGACCCATGGCATGGGTTCCAGAAGCATGTGGTCAGTCAGAGCCATGTCCTGCCTTTGTCCCCTGGGCTTGCTGGTGCTGCTGTAGCCCAGCTCTGCCCGCCCCTCCTCCACTCCCCCGGGGCAGCCAGGCAGGTATCTCTGACCAAGAGGACCTAAAAACTGTTCCTCTCTCAGAGAACAAAGAGTGACAACCTTCTTACAAACTTCTCTAGCTCCCAGCCACCACAGAAAAGTCACAGCCTGGACAGTCATCCTGCTCCAAATTCAGGGGGACGAGTATCTGACAAAGTCTCCAAAGTGAATATTTGGCCCCAAACTATCACATTTAGATAAACCCAGTTAAGTAGAAAATTATTGCAATTCTTCATGTCACTTGAACTTTTCCTTTCAGAAAGACCCCGACGATTATTGAGTCATGTCCTCAGTCATTCCTGTGGGCCAGAAGTCTGCACCCAGCTGATCTCTTCCCATCCAGGAAGTCAGGTTCAACCCTTAGTTGCCCTCTGAGAAACACAAATTCTAAGCCAAACACCCTTAAAGAAGCAGAGAGGACATCCTCTCCCTTTAATAGAGACGGTTCCCCAAATATTTCAAAAGTCAAGAAGTTCTAATATTTAACCTCAAACTTTTTGGAGATAATTTTAATCATTTATGTTTTTATAGCTATTAAATATTAGACCTTAGTTTCAAAACCTCCTTCAGCCTAGAAGAAAACCTCTCACTTAAACAGTCTACCTTCTTCATTCTAAATGAAATTTGCACACGATAAAGTACATATTGTATAATACATGATGATAGCATACACAAAAGAATAGCACATAGGCTATTTTCTTATCACATATTTCCATATTTTAATATGCTAGTTATATTAAAAAACACAAGACTGGCTCATACCATTTCGGCATGTGCATGTAATGCTACTATCACACCTCTACAGAGTTTTCTGTGGATTGCATTAATCCTCTTAACAATGCAACAAAGTAAATAGTATCGAGCACATTCTTCTTCTCTGAGGCTGAGATTCAGAGAAGTCAAGACACTTGTCCAGGGTCATAACGCAAAGATATGGCCAAGGGGTGCTGGGCGTGGTGGCGCACACCTTCAATTCCAGCATTGGGGAGGCTGAGGCAAGAAGATTGCCATGAGCTCAAGGCTAGCCTGGCTACATAGCAAGACTCTGCCTAAAAAAAATGGCCAAAGAATTCTGACCTCCAACCTCGTACTCATTCCATTACGATACACACCATCCACAGTAGAAGGTTCTCAACCAGATCCCCGAAAGTTTAATTAGTGTGCATTCAAATAAACAATGCTGAATTCAGATTCCATCCTCCCTACAACAGCAGCAAGAAGCCATCTCTTCTACTGACCAAATCATAACCCTGGGTGTCCTTCTTGTTCTGAAGCGCCAGCGCCAAACTTAGATGTTGGGTTTGGCCTCCTAAATGTGGGCAGGCTGAGACGCTGGAGGCCTAATGAGAGAACTGGTAGTTTCCTCTTGCCAACCCCCAGCCCAAGCAGCTTCCTCCACAGCAAGGACCAGAAACCTAGATGTAAACTCCTCTCCCGCCCCCTTTCTGGTTCGAATGCTTCCTCAGGCTCCAAGGTCAGCATGACAAAGACCAACAACCTTCAAAGGTCATTTCAGTTCTAGACATGCCTGTGTCTAAGTAGATCACACAAACTAGGAAATCGACTTCATTTCGGTGTCAGGTGTAGCCCACGCCCTCTTTGGTGTTTTGTTTGGCCAACCAGAAAACCCTACAGTCCACAGGCTGCTCCAGCCCCTGAAGGTTCTAAGGAGGAGGCAGCTTGGCAACGTAGGGAGCCAGAACTGCTGGATTCTCCTAGTCCTTTCTTCAGGGTGGGGACAGCCAGTGAGAATTTCAGAAAGGGTTTTTGTTTGTTTGTTTGGTACTGGGGCCTTCACACTGAGATACACCCCTCTCCCCTCCCACCTTGATACAGGGTCTCAGTGGGGTGCCCAGATTGGGCTCCAACATGTGAGCCTTTTGCCTCAGTTTCCCAGGGTGCTGGGATCATAGGCCTGCATCTCCATGCCTGGTTGGAAATTTTTGATCTACTCGCTGCAAGAAAGAAGGTGGGGTGTGTTGGAGAGCACAGTGCATTTGAAGAACCTAGGCCGAAGCAATCACTGCCATCGACAGAGCAATTTTTAAAAAAATTTTTTGCTTTTTTTTTTGGAGACAGGGTCTCGCTCTGTAGTTCAGGCTGGCCTTGAACTCGCTATGTAGCCCAGGCTGGCCTGGAACTCGCAACGATCCTCCTGCCTCAGTCTCCTGAGTGCTGGGATGACAGGCGTGCACCACCATGCCCCGCTTGATAGGGTAATTTAAGGGACTTTTGTCCCAGCCTCACCTGCTTTTCATTGATGACAGACTACTGCTGACTGCAGCTGTTGTACGGGAAGTGCATCTCCCCAACTCCCAGGCAGACATGTGTAGTTTCATTAAAGAGATTTGGCACATACCTCTTTTAGACCTCAAGTTGGCCCCTTAAGTAGGATAGCAAGGGATGGAGAGAAGCTTCTCTGTGGGAAGAAGAGGAGGTGGAGAGCAGTCTCTCCAGTTGAAGAAGCAGGGCAACCAGCTCAGATACAGACCTACCTCAGGCTTGGGGTTACAAGACAAATCCCAGTTGTCTACACCCAAAGGTCCCAGGCTCTGTTAAAGACATCTTTAAATGGGCTGGGGATTTAGCTCAGTGGTGCCACCGCCGCCTGCCTCACAAGTGCAAGGTCCCGAGTTCGAGTTCGATCCCCAGTACCCCCCCCAAAGACATCTTTAAATGAGGGGACAGGCCAGGGGTGGTGGTGCACACCTGTAATCTCGGCACTCAGGAGGCTGAGGCAGGAGGATTGGTGTGAGTTTGAAGCCAGCCTGGTCTACATGGTTCATTCAAAGGCAGCCTGAAATACATAGTGAGATCCTGTCTCACTATTAGAGAGAGAGAGAGAAATTTGGGAACAACACAAACTCCTTCCCAAAAAAGTTGAAGTAGAAAAATATCTGTTTGCTCCCACCTCAATAATCCTTTTCTCTTTCATCCCTTTGCAAGCCAGCCTTCCTCTGTCTCAAATCTCTTCTCCTTTGTCTTCCCTCATCCCCTTGGCAAAGGAACGTTTCCCCTCCACTCCCACTCCCACTCCCCCCACATCTCTGTCCGACAAGTGAATGGCTGGACCCACTCTCTCCAGCTCTACAGCAGAGTGGCACAGGCAGGGAGGGACAGGGCCTGCGGAAGTGCCTGGTGCTCTTTCCCAGCTGGGGCTACCAGGGCAGAGAAAGGCAGTGCGCCTCTGGTGACACCGAAGAGACAGCAGGAGGGGCCACTCTAGGCCGAGAGAAGGACAACAAAGGGGATGGAGGGACTCAGAGAGTGAGAGACACAATTTCGGGTCCCTTGAGGAAGGATGAGTACACACTCTGCCCTTTGGGGGATGGGGAAACTGGAGAAGTTTTGAGGATCCTCCCTGAACCCCTGGAACCTGTCTCCCCTTCCTCTCCAGCCCTGGGTTGTTTACAGCGGTCCCTCCCTGAACTCTTGCCCTCCTGGACTTGCCCTGGCTCTGGCCCCAGGCCTCCGGCCAGGCAGACACCCTGACAAGTTATAAATGAGTGTGGGTGTTGGATTGCTCGGAGCTCTTGTCCTGGAGTCCGGAGGAGGAGAGTCAATGGGCTCTACCTCAGGGCTTCTCTTCTAGGCCCATCCTGGGGCCAAGAGAGCCAAGGAAGGCACTTCCTTTCTCCCCTCCCCCAGGCCAGCCCAACAGACCCCAGCAGAGAGGGGAGACTCAGAATTCCGGGCCTCAGGGGCTCCACACATCCTCCCATCCTCTCAGCAACCCCCCTTTATCTGTTCTAGAACATCCCTGAACATTTGGAGTAATCTTTAAGACTTAATTGGTATCAAACGTACGGTCTGAGGCTTGGGATTTTTTTTATTTTTAATTTTTTGGGAAAGGGAGAGAGGGGTGGAAGGGAAGCAGAGGAATGCAGGGTCTCCACTAGTTTTAAACACTCTGGGAAGAGAATAAAAATTCCCCTCCTCTTGGCCCTGCTGTAAGCATCACCTCACTGCACTCCTTGCGGCTCTCAGGAGAGATATAGCGAGTTATTTAAGTCTGAGCAAGTGAGCCAGTACAGCTATGGATGGCTAGAGAGAGGATAAATACATCTAGAAAGATGAGTTGATGGATAGGTAGGGGACGAATATAAATATGGAGAGAGATGGACGAACAGAGAGATGGATTGAGACAGAAAGAATATAAAGGGGCTGAGGGAGAGAAATGGATGTATGAATGAGGGGAGAGCGCTTATGGAGAGAGGTGGAGAGGGGAATGGGGCGTTTCTCATCCTCCTCTCCACCGTTCCCACAATTCCGCGGTGTGTCTTGCTTCCTTGAAATGCCATTTTTCCACCCCTGGCTGAATGGCTTCTTTGCTGAATCCTAGACCCTGCCTCACACCCTGAGGTGTTGTTGCACTCCCTCCCTTCACAGTCATCCATTTGGCCCACGGCAGGAGTCCACGCTCCTCAGCCGCGGTCCTAACCCATCGCCCCAAGACAAATAGGGGAAAAGTTGCACAGCTCGAGTCAGGGTTCCCCACCTCCGGGTCCACAGCCTTGGGGGGAGGCATCTTGTGGGTGGGAAGAGCGAGGGGCAGCTGGGTTGAATTTATCCAAATCTAATAACCCAGGAGCCTATTGAAGGCCTTGGGGGTTGGGAGGGGAGGAAGGTCTTGAATATTCGCGCCCCCCCCTTCTGGTCCCTTCTTTCCAAAAGTCTTTGAAGAAAGATGTTTTTGACGCTTCCATGTCGCTCTCAGATGGATGGGCTGTGGGTGATTGAAGTGTCTTTGTCATGCTAATGGTTGGGGGCTGATGGATGGGCGCCGGGGCTGCCAAACTCCGGCCTGCTTGGCCCATTGGCCTGGGAGCGGTCACATGTGCCCCCCCCACTCCTGCCCCTTCCTGGGGAGCCCTGCCCAGGCCCGCGCCGGCCATGGATGCGAGCCTCGGCGCCGTGACATATGCCGCAAGGGTGTAGGGCAAGAGGGTGTCTCCCCCAAACGGGCCGAGCCTCCCGCGGCCTCCGCGCATGGACTATAATAGGATGAACTCCTTCCTAGAGTACCCACTCTGTAACCGGGCACCCAGGGTCTACGGTGCTCACAGCGCGCCACCTTCCTTCTCTCCCAGCTCCGGGCCGGCGGTTGACAGCTACGAAGGCGAGGGCCGCTATGGTGGGGGACTGCCCAGCCAGGCCCTCCAGCAGAACTCGGGGTACCCGGCCCAGCAGCCGCCTTCAGCGCTAGGGGTGCCCTTCCCCAGCTCCGCGCCCGCGGGGTACGCCCCAGCCGCCTGCAGCCCCAGCTTCGGGCCTGCGCAGTATTACCCTGTGGGTGCGTCGGAAGGAGATGGGGTCTACTTTCACCCCTCAAGCTACGGGGCCCAGCTGGCGGGCTTGCCCGACGGCTACGGAGCGGGTGCAGCCGGGCAGGGGCCTTACCCCGCGCCACAGCCCCCGTACGCCAATGAGCAGGCAGCCAGCTTCGCACCGGCCTACGCTGATCTCCTCTCTGAGGACAAGGAAGCGTCCTGCCCGTCGGAAGCCAGCACCCCCACTTCCCGTACCTTCGACTGGATGAAGGTGAAGAGGAACCCACCCAAGACAGGTAGGGCTCAGAGGGCCACCCCTCCCCGCGCCCCAGCAAGAGGGGTCCTGAGCCTAGGCCGGGTTTCTCCGGTCTCAGCCGCCCTGGTAGAGGCAGGTAAGTGCGGCCCGCAGTGTCTGAGGTGTCGAGTTCACCCCACCCTGTAAGGGCCAGGTCGCCCCAAGAGCAGGTCTCCACACACGTCCCACTCCTGATCTGCGCTCCCGGTATCCGCCCACGTCCCGGAGCGCAGGCGTGGAGGAGGGAAGCGAGGGGAGGCCACTCTGGGGGTGCCGGGGACCTCGGGGTTGCACCAAAGGGCGCCCGAGGGTGCAAAGCTGGGCTGGGAGGAGCGGCGGGAGGGACCCGGAGGTGAGGAGTGATCGGCTTTCCTCCCGCCCCGCCCCCAGCCAAGGGGTCGGAGCTGGGCCTGGGCGCGGCCGGCGGGGTCCGAACCAACTTCAGCACGCGGCAGCTGACCGAGCTGGAGAAGGAATTCCACTTCAACAAGTACCTGAGCCGCGCCCGCCGGGTGGAGATCGCCGCCACCCTGGAGCTCAACGAAACCCAGGTCAAGATCTGGTTCCAGAACCGGCGCATGAAGCAGAAGAAGCGCGAGCGAGAGGGAGGCCGGGTGGCCCCGGTCCCCCCAGGCTGCCCCAAGGAGGCGGCTGGAGACGCCTCGGACCAGTCCACATGCACCTCCCCGGAGGCCTCGCCCAGCTCCATCACGTCCTGAACCCCAACGCCAACGCCGGCGCGGGGGAGCTGGCGCCCCAACTTCACTGCCCTGGAGATCCCAGTCACAAGGCTGGGGCGCCAGTTTAGAGCTGGGGGGGGGTTGTTCTCAGGTCTGGGGGTCGGCGGGGTGGGGTGGGACCGGAGGCCTGCTAGACACATACCCACTCGTCCACCTCCGGGAATCCGTTCAAGGTCAACACGTGGGTGGAGTGAGGATCAGGACCCTCATGCTTGGCTCTCCTTCCCTTCCTACTCGGGTAAATTCAGTACAGTGCCTTTGAGCTTCGAGGATCGTCCTCGCGCACTCGTGACTCCCCTTCCTCAGCCAGGGATGGAGAGAGAGGCCTCGGGTCCCCCGTGTGGGAGGGGTCTACGTGCGGGTGTATTATCACCGACCCTTTACCTTAATCTTTAATGCAGTCACCACAGACCTTACAACTCCACCAGCTGCCTTGTGATAACCAAAAAGCCCCCCACGAGCCCCCTCCCGGCGCGTTTGTTTTTGCACTAATGCAGCCCTTCCAGGTGCTCTGCCCACTCCCACTAGACTTCAGCACGAAATGGCCAAAGGGCTTTGGAACCTGGTACTTCAGAAACCTCTAGAACACTGTGCTGTTCAAGGCTGGCCCCAGCAAGCCCCAAGCAGGAAGGGGTGGGCCTGCCCCAACTCCGCCCCCCTATTTATTGCCTCCTGGAAAACCCAGGAACCTCTTTCCCTTCTCCACCCCTACCCCTGGGGGCAGCTGGGGGAGGCCCAGGTACAGGGAGAGCTCTCAAGGGCAGAGCCAGCATCCTCTAAACTTTGGAGTCTGGAGACACCATTTGGGTTTCTGGAAACAGTCCCAGGCAGCTAGCTAGTTCCCTCTGTACCTGCAACTACCTCATTTCAATAAAGTCTGCATTTTCCCTCTTGTCCTTTCTGCTTCTGCCCCTCTGACTCCCTGAGTCCTGGGGAAGGGGTGAGGTGACCTGGCTCTGCTGGTTGGGTTGGAAAAAGCCGAGCCTCACTTCAGAAAGAGGCGAAGGACTCTGGCCGCAGGCCACAAAAGAATGGGCTCAGGCACCCAGGCCAGACAGTGGCCAACCCACTGGTCATGGGGAGAGCCACCAGACCAGAGGATGGGGAAGGCGGGAAGATCTGGTCTGGGAGGGTGGAGAGGGTGGAGGAGAAGGAGGGGAAGGTGGGGGGACTCTACCTGCTCCCCTCAACATTTTGCTGGGTAGGGGCAGGGACCCTCGCACCCTGAGCGAGCCCCCTTGCCTCCACCACTCTGCAAGGCCACTGCAGTCCCCAGACTGTCCGAGGGTCTGGTCCCAGCCTCCAGCCCCCAATGCCTTTCTACCTGGCTCAAGGTGACCACCCTCAGCCTGCCGGAAAGAGGTGGCCTCGGGGAGGCTGTTAGCGGTGGTGGGTGGGGGATCCAGGGGTGGAGGCCTGGGGCAGCCGAAATCCCCAGGATCTGTGCTGACCTTTTTACCTCCAAGAGCCCCTGGGTTTTCCAAACAAGCCAGCGGCACTCCTGCCGGCTGCTATTGTCCCCGGCATCCCTCCAGCAAACCTTTGGTCCGGGTGGAGGTGGGGCCGGCCTCCGGAAGCTCCGGGGGCCCCCTGCAAACGGCCATTGCTCACTCATCCCGCGGTGCCGACGGGGTGACACGGACCTCGGCCCTGGTTTGATGCTATCTCACCACTTCCCCAAACCCCCGCACCCTGTGTGCACGCCCAGACAGCACCCCAGGGGTACAGTGGTCACCCAGGCAGGGAGTCTTATCTGCCCCGCTCTGCATTTGTTTAATCTGTGACCTTTGAGAGGAAGACAGCAAAAATGACTAGGCATGTAAGCAGCTCTGGCCCTGGCTTCCCCATGGCGCTGGTGACATTGCAGAAGAGGCCGTGTTACCAATAATGGCATAGTCCGGCTGGAGAGGAAGGCAGGGGGCTGAGGCGGAAGCCTAGCTTTCCCAGGCTGCCGCCCTGCCCTCTGTCTTTTAAAAAAAATCTATTAACTGCTTTTCTGTATCTAATTGAAATTGCTACCAAGCTTGGCTTCCCCAAAGGGGTCACCTTGGCAGAGGGGACAGCAAGTGTCTGCAGAAATGCAACTCCCTTTGGGAAGGAAGAGCAGTGGTTAGGGCACAGCTGGGCCTCAGGATGGTGGGGGACTGTCAGGGGAGGAGCGGTGGGGACGTTTGATTTTCGGTCACAGCCGAAGGAACCATTAGAGTCCTCCAGGGAAGGGTGGGGGCCCAGTCAACTCTTCCTCCCCACAGGGGCAGCCTCGGAAACATCCAGTGTCTCCAAGCCCCATCTCCCCAAATGCAAAGTTCGGGTCCCCTCCCTCAAATCCCACTCCCAGCTGGAGGCCCCAGACCCCAGTCTACAAGAAGACATTTATTTGGAGAAAGAAAAGATCACGGCATGTAGAAGACAAAGGAGAAGAGGGAGAACCAGCAAAGCTGCATTTTGCTCCAGGCCTTCCTGGACTTCACCCTTGAACTCTCTCTCGAAGTGGAGGCCCAAAGGCTTTACTCTCAGGTCCCTCCACGCCTTTTGGATGGGTACTTTTCTTTTCTTTTGCAAGAAATTCAAAAGCCTTCTACCTCCTGTCTCCATTTACTAGATCTCAAAAAAACCTTCCTGTTTTGAAGAATAAAAATTTTAGGAGAGATTTTTTCCCAAACACTGACTGATCTGGTCTGGGGGGGCAGTGAAGCCCCCACTCCACCCAACTCTCAGCACCATCTGTTTCTCAGCCCCAAGTGTGAATTTTCCTTGTTCATTTGCTTTTTCCCTCAGCATTTGCTCTCTCCACATGAGGCCCTTTGATCGCCTGAACAAGACAGAAAGTTTTATGCCATTGTGAGCTGTTGATCAGGAGTTGGTGAAGTAGGGTGGAAGCTCGGAGAATCTCCCAAAGACTGAGATGAAAGTGGTCAAGTTGAATAGCAGGGCTCCTCTGTGGTGCATGCCTATAATCCCAGCATTTAAGAGGCTGAGACAGGAGGATTACTCAATTTGAGGCCAGGCTGGGCTCCATAGTGAGTTCAAGGCCAGCCTGAACTACATAGTGAGACCCTGTTTCAAAAGAAAGAAAGAGAGAGAGAGAGAGAGAGAGAGAGAGAGAGAGAGAGAGAGAGAGAGAGAGAGAGAGAGAGAGAGAGAGAGAGAGAGAAAGAAAGAAAGAAAGAAAGAAAGAAAAAGAAGTCAAGTTGACCCAGAAGGAAGGGGGCCAAGGAGTTGCACAACGCCCTGTGCTTGGGCCCGGGATTTAGCTCAGTGGCACCACACCTGCCTCACAAAGGCAAGGTCCTGAGTTTGATCCCTGGTACTGAAAAAAACAATTCCCTCTACTCAGTTTACTATCTACACTGTGGGACAATATTGGTGCCTGACTCACAGGGTTGATGTTGGGATGAAGGGATTTAATATATGTAAAATGGTTGGATCAGACCCTAATAAATAAATATAAACTATACCAATGATCATTATTAAAAAGAGACAGGCTTTCTTTCCTTTCCATAGTACCCAGTGGATTCCAAGGTGTGTCCTGAATACATCACACCTCCTGAGGGTCTGGTGTGAGGGATTCTCTTAGCAGCTCAGACACCTTAGGCCGTCTGTGTGAAACCCCGTCTTTTTCTGCTGTTCCCCCACTGAGGAAGACAGCAACAGTGGCTTCTCTCACTCCCTCCCTCCCTTCTGCATCATGGGGAAAAGAACATGGACCGGAAGTCTTGAAGGCAGACACTTGAGGCTCCTGATTTAGAGCCGGGGAGGGCAAGGATTGCGAGCCACAGCTTGCTTTTCCTGTGTGGTCCCCCTATTAGCTCATGCCAGTCCACGTACTTGTGCTCCCACTTTTTTTTTTTTAGATGCCAAATGGAAGATGTAGAAAATGAAATGATCTATATTAGAAGTGCCTAGAATGCTGCCTGCCACATAGCAAAGTGTTTGGGAGAGATTTCCATATATATATATATATATTTTTTGTACCAGGGATCAAACTCAGGTCCTTGTGCTTTCAAGGCAAGCAGCAGAACCACTGAGCTAAATCCCAGGCCCTCCTTTCATATATTCACAAAGACTTTCTTCCTATTACCATTCTTACGCGGAGTTGACTTTGGTCTTGGCACGATGGAAACAGGTCCTGTCCTGCAGCCTCCCCCTGCCCCTCGCCTTGGAATCCACCAGCAGACTCACCTGGTGCTGTAATCCTAGGGTTTGCCGCCAGGGACTGAGGTAATTATGAATGAACCAGGTCAGGGAGTCCCAGGGTACTTACTGACTTACAGTATGTACAGAATCAGGAGGAGGGATCCCCTGGACCAGACAGCCTCATTGCATAACCTGGGAGCCTTCCTCCTGATAGCCCACAGGAGTGGCACCCCCTGCAGTTGTGCCAGATACTGCATTTCTTTTGTTGACTCACTCCTGGCTCCAAGGATTTCCTTCCATCACCTGTCACCTCTCTTGCATGATTCAACAGCAGTGACCCAGCTGCTTTGGCTTTTGCCACTTCCTGGCTCTCGAAATGCTTTCTCTGATCAGAGCGTGTGCCCGGTAGGAGAGGACTTGAAGATGGGAAAGATTTAATGCCCAGTCCTGGGAGAAAGGGAGGCTGTGGCAGCCACACGGTTTAGCTCAGACTGACCTCCTGGCCTGCATCCCTGCCGTTCTGGTTCTGGTCACTGGAAAAGAAATCGGTCAGGTCTCTCCATTTGGTCTCCTTTGCGTCCCTGGGCAACTCACCTCCTCCCTCAGGGTCTGCTTTCCTGTGTATGGCATGAGCTGAATTACCCCACTGCAGCTTCAGCTTGAGCATCCTTTCCTCTGAGGACAGAAGATGTAGTTAAGAGAGAAACTTGGAGAGGGGCAGGGGGACAGGAAGGTGGGGTAGAGACGCATCCTGTTGCATAGATTTTGCTGGCTTAGTTAGAGCTAATTGAAAATTGCTCTTTCTCTCCATGTCCTTCAAGCTCTCCAGATCACTGGCCTGGAGCCCTGCAGTCCTATCTGTCTGGAGGGGAGTGGAAGAGGGAGGGAGCCCCACAAAGAGGCGTCCCCTGCTCCGCATTGGCCAGAGGCTCCCTCCAGTTTACCCGGCCTGACAGCTCTCTTTCAACCCCCACCTTGGAGATGAGTAGCTCAGTATTTACTCAGCAGGTTTGCCCAGAGCCTGGCCAGCCTCCCCGCCAGTCTGAACCCACGGCTCTCCTGGTCACCCCACCCCCTGCCCTTCCTGGTTCATGAAGAGTTCAGGCCTGGAATGCCTGGCGGCCCCCCACTCCCCAGCCCCAACGGAGCCACTGTGCAGGGACCTCCGGGGCCAGTGGGTAGGGGGTAGGGGGTCGTGCCCTGCTCTCTCCACCTTGGCTAGACCCGAAGCCAGGGGTCCCGGGGAAAGGGACCTCAGTAAACGATTGTCCCTGGAGGAGGGGCTGGAATGGAACCACCTCGGGCTGGGAAGATGACTCAGGACTGCAAGGTGGTCTAAACCATGCTTTGTTTGTTGGTTTAGGTTTTTTTTTTTTCTGGTATCAGGGATTGAACTCCAGACCTTACGCTTACAAGGCAGGCGTTGGAACCACTGAGCTAAATCCCTGGCCCTAAACCATGCTTTCTGATAGAGGAACTTGATAAACTTGTAACAGTTATGACTTTCCAAAAACTGTACATAAAGCTACTACAGTAAAGAAGAGACACTCCTGCCATTCATGAAAACCAATCTCTAGCCTCCTGACACTTTACAAGGTGAGATCCAGGGAGGCAGGGATTTTTTTTGCCCTGTTCATTGCTCCATTTCTAGGGCCCAGAGCAAGGCCTGGTACAAGGTAGATGCTCATGAAATACCTGCTGAAGAAATGAATACTGAAGTAGAATTCTTCTAAAAGAGACACTCCAAAAATGATGTTCCATCTGCTTGCTTGTTTCTTTTTGAGACAGGGTCTCCATATATAGCCCAGTCTGGTCTTGAACTCACGGGGTTCTTCCTCTCAGCCTTCCAATTCCTAGGATTGCAGGTGTGCACTACCACAATTAGCTCAAAAATGATGTATCACCATAATCAATGTATTAATATGAAGACAGTGAAAGTAGACTTAGGGACATTTTCTTCATCCCTACCCTCAGTCAAACCTACCTGCCTCATGCAAATAACAGAGCTCTCACAGTAGGGCTTTCTGGCCACCAGAGCTTGATGGGGGCGGGGGGGGTCCTCCCACTGGGTTTTATTTTTGTTTGTTTGTTTTTTGAGGCAGGGTCTCCCTTTGTAGCCCAGGCTGGTCTCAAACTTTTGGTGATCCTCCTGCCTCAGCCTCCTGAGTGCTGGCATTACAGGTGTGCACCACCACACCTGGCTTCCACTGGGTTTTTATCTGTTTTTTAAGGGCTTCCTTTATGTTAGCAAGTACGAGCCCAAAAAAAGACCTGACTTTGGGAATGCAAAGGATTTGCACTTTTATATTGGCAGAAAATGCACCCAGAGGCTGTCCCGCAGGGAGACCCATGAGACCTGTAACACTGTTCTGGGCAGGCCTTCCTTTTCTCTCATCTTCAGCCTGGAGGCAAAGTGTCCTAGCAGCCTCCCTCACACCTCAGTGCATCAAGGTTCTAGTTTTCCTTTTCTGAAAAACTTGGATTTTCCTTCCCCATCCAGGGCCAATCAGGTGAATTCACACAGGGCTGTGCTCGTAGTTGGTTTGGGATCATCAAGAGGAAGCATTGCTTTAGCTTCCTAATGGACCTGGAGCTCATGGAAGAGCGCCCACACTGGCAGGTGCGGTCAGTCGCCAGGGTTGATGCCACAGTGGTGACTTGAAAGACAGCAAGGTTGAGGGTGGGGCAGGGCAAGGCCTTAACAATTTGGGCAGAATTTGCTGATTCCCTGTGTCAGGCCCACAGCTTCTGCCAGGAGCTGTCTTCTTTGGAGATGACGCGCATTGAGAATAAAATGTCGGCACCAAGCTGTGGTGGGGAAAGGCTTCAAGGGGATGCAGGCTGGCGGATGTCCAGGAGAGCTATCTCAAGCTCTTAGCTGGCCTTGGACTTTTGCCCTCCATCTCTGCCAGTTCCTCCAGTTTACACTCAGTGTTTGTCCAGAACTCAATTTTCCATCCCATGACTGAAACTTAGCAGGAGAGATCCAGAGCCAGGTCGCTGAAGTTGACGAGGAAGAGCCAGGAGAAGGCAGAGAGGCACTGGGTTCTTCCCTGAAGGGTGGGTAGGATGGCATGGTTGGGCAGGACCCAACAGCGTGCGGGAGGGGGCTCTATTCAGAACATTCAAATGCAGACATCGGGTGCACCGGAAATGGAGAGTTGACAAAAAGACTTTCAAAGGGCCTTGCCCTCTCAGGCGCCCACCTGCAGCTTGAACACTTCAAAGCTCTCTGAAACCCATTGAAATCTATACCTTGACACACTTCCACAGACCCCAGCCTCCCCCCCGCAATCCACACGGCCAGCTGAGAAGAAGGGTCCTTCCCTGTCTTCCCAACCAGAAAGCAAACGGACCAGGCACACGGCCAGAGAAAGAGGGCTGGGGACAGGTGTCTCCCACACGGACGGAGCCTCTTTCTCTGCCGCACTCTGGAGTCCCTGCTTGGTTTGTGGCTTTGGAATGAAACTTTAAAGAAGAATGAGTGGAAAACACACGAGTTCTTGGTACAGAGATGAAGACAGAAGTGTTCTTTTGCTGAAAATCTCTCAACCTCATCTGTCTCCACACGATTCCCAGAGGAGAAGCCAGAAGGGAGGGAGCAGGCTCCCCGTGCTGAGGGGCGTACATCCCAACCAGGAAAAAGCAAAAGTAAGGATGAAGCCAAGATTAAAAACCCAGCTCCTGGTGGGGTGGGGGGGATTTAGCTCAGTGGTTCCGCCACCTGCCTCACAAGTGCAAGGTCCCGAGTTCGAATCCCAGTACCGAAAAAACAAAACCCAGTTCTGACTGGTGTTTTACATTTTCTTCACAGAATCTCAAAGAGCTGGATATGTGGTTGTTTTCCTCCTGGTTTTCACTTGGGTGTTTCGGATCTATAGTTCAGTTCATGTTAAGATTTAACTTGGTCCTCCTGTCTTGAGTAGAAAAAGAAAAAGAATTTTATCCCTAGAATTTAACATCAAGATCAAAGCTGCAAATACAAAAAATAAGAGGAAAATAGCATCCAGCTAGTATAGTGTCTAATACAATCCTAACTGTGTGTTCTTCAATATCCTAACCTACACAGAAAAATTAAAAGCTTCTGTTGAGCATTAACTAAATACACCAAAAAAAGATCTTTCAGAGTCTTCCAAAATCTTCTCCTAAGGAAAAACTTATTCACTAGAGAAAATTTTGTTTTTAAATTCACCTCTTACACTGGGTGTGGTGGCACATGCTTTAGTGATCCCAGCACTAAGGAGCCTGAGGCAGGAGGATCGCTGTGAGTTCCAGGCCAGTCTCAATTACATAGTGAGATCTTGGCTCAAAGAACAAAAACAAAACAAAACAAAATCACCTCTTTTGGAGTTGGAGGTGTAGCTCAGTGGTAAAGCATTTGTCTAGCATGTGCAAAGCCCTGGGTTTAAAGACCAGCAAAATCAATCAATTAACCAATCAATCACCTGGGTGTTTTTTTGGGTTTTTTGGTACCAGGGGTCAAACTTGGGACCTTGCACTTGCAGGGCAGGCAGCAGAACCACTGAGCTAAATCTCCAGCCCAAATCACCTGTTTTTTGTTGTTGTTTTTGTTTTTTTGTGGTACCAGGGATCCAACTCAGGACCTTGCGCTTGCAAGGCAGGCATGGTGCCCGTGAGCTAAATCCCCGCCCCCTCAATCACCTGTTTTTAAATAACATTTCTTTCTATTTTTTGTACCAGGAATTGAACTCAGGACCTTGACTTGCCGGGCAGGTGCGGCGACACTGAACTACATCCCTGACCTTCTTTCTTTCTCTTTAAGTCAAAGGGATATAAGAGACTGGAAAAAAAAAAATCAAGGCAAATCTCACTTTACTCTTTCTCTTGTCCCAGCCTTCAGGTACACAAATCTCTGAACCAAAACAGGCTCCTAGGTTTGAATTTCATTTCATAGCCATCTTATGCCTTCAGCTCAGTGTGTCCCTTGCATCGGGCAGGTGCTGACTGCGCCCAATACCAGATTCCTGCCCTAGGAAGCAAGAAAATATCTGGCTCCTTCTTTTTCTTTTTTGGTTTTCTTTTTTTGAGAAGCTTTAAGTTTAATTCTCAATATTATTTCTGGTGACAAGTGCAAATGTTTGCCTAGCCACTGGGAAATAACTCAGATTCTTGGCTTGGGTCACATGAAGCCTGGAGGAGCACCCTCCTTCCTGCCCTTGCAACTAAGTGGGTAGAGTCACAGTGACCTGCAGCCTTGCCTCTTGCCACCCACCCTGACTGGAGAGCACAGGTCAGGAGCCCCATTAGCAGTGGAGGGAGAGGAGAAACTCCCTGGAGGTCTGAGTAGCAAGTCTTCCTCCACTACGTGCCTGGAAGGAAAAGACAGGCCTGCACACGGCTCTCTCTCTCTCTCTCTCTCTCTCTCTCTCTCTCTCTCTCTCGCACACACACACACACACACACACACACCACAAGCTTCATGGAGGAGTTTTATTGTTCAAGGAAATGGAGAGAGAAGATGGGAAAGTTACTTGCAAGCCTGTGTCCCATAACAGGAAAGGTGTTTTCCTCCTAATTCCTGCCCTACGAGTAGATGCTGACCCATCTTTCAGATCTGCCTTGGCTTTGGCCTCGGGTCCCCCTTCCCTGGGGATCGAATATTTTTTATTTTGAGACTGGGTCTTGCTAAGTCACTAAGTTGCTCACTTACTTATATTTATTCATAGTTTTTTTTGTAATACTAAGAATCAAATTCAGCGGTATTCTACCACTGAGCTGGGTGTCGTGGTGCACACCTGTAATCCCAACACTCAGGAGGCAGAGGCAGGAGGATAGGTATGACTTCAAATCCAGCCTGAATTAAAAAACAATCAAACAAAAAATTTTTTTTAATTTTAAGATAAGATCTTCCCAAATTGCCCAACCTGTCCTCAAACTTGCTATCCTCCTGCCTTGCTTCCTGAGTAACTGGATTATAGGTGTGTGCTGCCATACTTAGCTCACAAAAACCCTTAATTCTTTTCCTATATGCTGTGCCTCCAAATATTTGAAGTTAGCTCTCCCGTGAGCCCCAGGCCTTCCCTTCTCTGGAGCAACACACATTTCGGGTGCCTTCTTTTGCGGCTGCTGAGACTTGAATCCCAGGTCTTTTCCCATTCAGCACTTAGTTAATATTTCCCCATTGAATGAGGTGTTCAGAATGGAACAGAAAATACACAGTGACCAGCTCAGTTGAAAGTAGACTTGGAGTACCATGTCCCTTGATCTAGGCGCTGTATTTCTATTGACACAGGTGAGATAGGCCAAGCAGGGCAGGCCGAAAGGCAGACAGCTGGTGAGAAGACAGAGGATTCTCTCTCTGCAAATCGTGTCCATCTACTTGACCTCTAGCCCAGCATCCGCTGCTGATACCTTAATCCACACAAATCCCCGAGCTCTGGAAGAAGAAGGCGGCGACCAAACATTTGCTCTGCAGAGTCTGTGTAATTTGTGAGAAGGAAGAGCAGCACTGGCAGGGAGAAGGGGTAGGGGAGACCCGTTATCTCCGGGAGGGAGGCGGTGCAGGTGGCCCGCCTGGGCAGCCACTTCAGCTCCTGCTTATCATGGCGGGCCAGGTAACCCAGCCTTGCCGAGCTGCTTCTCCCCGCCCGCCTTCTCCCTGGCGGCTGTTATTATTTTCGTTATCATTGCTGCCGTTATTGACATTTATATAGCGCTTTGCTGTTCAGCCTTATTTCTCAGCCCATCTCTGAGGGGTTAGTGTGATTATTCTTCTCACAGCCTGGGGCCCAGAGAAAATAAGTAATGTACGCAAGATCTCATATCTACAAAGCAGCATATCATTTCCTTTTCTGCCTCTGGTCCTCGAGAGTTTATATAAATCCACATCTGTGGATTGTGTGATGTATTTAGAACGATGGCCTCTCTTTGCCCTGAGTCCTACCCTCAGCTCCATCGATAGCAATCAGACCACAGGTTTTGTTCAGGGTCTTAGGCCACTGCTTCCTCTTTTTCCTTTGGGAAAAGAGAAATCAAGCAGACTTTTTTTGTTGTTGTTTATCTTTTGGTTTTCGTCAGACAGGGTCTGGCTATGTAGTGCAGGCTGGCCTTGAACTCACTGTGTAGCCCAGGCTGGCCTCAAACTCACTGTGATCCTCCTGCCTCAGACCCCTGAGTGCTGGGATTATAGATAGGCTTGTGCTACCACACCTGCCTTCTCAAGCAGACTTCCTGAGTACCCAAGAACACCAGGTTCAACAGGGAATATCCCTTCTGAGTAACACTTAGTGATCTAGAATTCAAGTTGCATATTGGTTGATCCACAGATTTTTTTCGGAAATCTCTGTTTCAGGGACCTCCTACCTCAGTGGCCTTCTCCAAGTTGGGAAAGATGTAGGCATTTTGAACTTGACTGGTCTTGAAGTGAAAGGGTCACATTTGTATATTACGGCAGGCCAGGCCAAAGGGGAGAGGGTTACTAAAGTGAATTTGCAGGCCAGGGATTTAGCTCAGTGGTGCTGCTGCCTGCCTCGAAATCGCAAGGTCCCAAGTTCAATCCCTGGTACCAAAAAAAAAAAAAAAAAAAGTGAATTTGCTAGGCTGGGGGAGGAGCTCCGGGATGGAGCCCTTGACTGGCGTGTGAGAGGCCCTGAGTTCGTTCCCAAGCGTTCCAAGCGCCACAATAAGCAACCAAGAACACTCCAGAAGCATGTTCTTTAAGGGCCCCTCTTTTCAAATCCCATGGGCATGAGGGTGCTACGACTCCCAGGCAATTGAGTCTCGACACAGGATGAAGTGGGGCTTTCAGCCTTAGGGGGCACAGTGCTGCCCGGCTGCCTGCTGTCCCATAAATCAGCTTCCTCCGAGTCCCTCCTCTTCCCTCACCTTGCTGGAGACCCCAGTTACGTTGACACATGTGTCAGCGCTTTGAAGACGTGGAGAGAGGGCAGATCAAAGCCCAAACTCCAGTTTCTTCCACCCGTCAGTCACCTGGCTGGGTCTGCAGGGCCAGGTGCAGGGCAGACAGAAGGCAGAAGCCTGGTCATCTCAGCCTTGAGCCTCTCATCTTAGCACAGGTCCTGGGCCTGCAGTATGGTCCCGACCACAGGGTTCCGATGCTGGGGGCAAGAGGGAGGAGGGATGCAGCCCGGTGCAGGGCCACATCGCCTGAGTCTGGCATCTGCTTTACTGCTTTGTGCAAAGTGCTGCTTTGGCCCTGAAGAAGCCCAGTCCTGGGACCAGCTCACTGTTTGTTTAAAAATGTGCAGACTTTGCAACCCAGCTGAGCTCTGAGGGGGCTCCTGATAAGGCGCACTGTCAGATCCAGAGGCAGGGCAGTGAATCCAGAACATGCAGAAACATCCAAAAGCCCTTCCTGGATCAGATGTTGCCAAGAATCCATTGGCAGCAGATAAGACAGTGGCGAGAGAGAGCGTCTGGATGGGTCCCCCGAGAAAGCTCATTGGATTCTCCTTCTGGTTCCCTCTGCACTTTGCAAGAGGGAGTGACAGACAGGGCCCCTGGTCATGAGGCCTCTTGGTCCTGTCTCACCCAGGGCTGCAAATGGGCCGCGAGGGAGGCTCTGACTTTTCCTTATCAGCTCTCAAATACAAGGCAAGAGAGCAGCAGCTGCCGAGGTAAAAGGCTATCACAGAGCAAATACCTGAGAGAGGCAGATTTGAAAAAGAGCAGATAACATTTTCAACATAGTCAGAGATCCTCGCCCGCCTTCCGCCCCAGGACCCTTCCCACTGAGCCTGAGCAGGGCCGGCTGCCCAGGAGGAGAGGTGTCACGGACTCTGGCCTTCAGGCTGAATTAATGGAGCTTGGTGATTTCCACACTCCAAGGGATGCCAAGCCATATTTCACTTACTTTCAGAGAGCCACTCAGTCCCTCTGCCGAAGGGAATGTCAGTTGTGGCCTGGTATAAATAAACATCACTAACAGCAGAGAGCTTGGGAGACAGTGGGATTTAGCATTGGTTTTTATAAGGCCAAGAAGCTAAAGCTTCTTGTGTTTGTTACTTTACTCTAGTTATTTTATTTTTTTTTGGTACCGGGGATTGAACTCGGGTCCTTGCGCTTCTGCAGCGGGCGGCAAAACCACTGAGCTAAATCGCTGGCCCTTTATTTTAGTTTTTGGGGTACCGGGGATCGAACTTGGGACCTTCCACTTGAGAGGCAGGCAGCAGAAACACTGAGCTAAATCCCCAGCCCCTTTATTTTACACTTTTGAGATAGGGTTCTCTACATAGTTCAGGCTGGCCTTGAGCTCACACAGCGCTCCTCCTGCCTCAGCCTCCTGAGTGCTGGGATGACAGACTTGTGCCATTGTGCCTCGCCTCTACTCTTGCTTTTATCCCTCTATCATGAGCTTTGATCGTCAGCTAAAGAAATCAAGGATGGACTGGGGATGTAGCTCAGTGGCACCGTGCCTGCCTTGCAAGTGCCAGGTCCTGAGTTCAATTCCCGGTACCAAAAAAAGACCCCAAAACAAAATTGAAGGACAAGGACACTTCCATTAACCAGACAGGGGTGATTCCAGGGAACCCGGGAGCTCTCCGCACATGTCAGGCTTTCAGGGAGTGTCTGTCACGTTGGCAAATCAAACTCAAGCTCATCAAAGAGCAGAGTATGAAGGTAGGGTGAGGTTTTGTCTGGTTGAATTTTAGTTTTTTTAGTTTTTTTTTTTTGGTACCAGGGATCAAACTCGGGTCCTTGCACTTGCAGGGCAAGCGGCAGAACCACTGAGCTAAATCCCCAGCCCCGTCTTTTAGTTTTTTGAGACAGGGTCTTGCTAGGTAGTCCAGGCTGGCTTTTAACTCACTATGTGTCCCAGGCTGGTCTCCAACGCAGGATCCTCCTGCCTCAGCCTCTCCTGTGCTGGATTACAGGCTGGGAATACAGCTCAGTGACAGAGAACCTGCCTAACATGGGCGAGGCTGTGGATTTTGTCTCCATCACACACACACACACACACACACACACACACACACACACACACACTCCTCTAAATACCTAGAGTACAAATGAGGTCACCCACCTAAAGAATGAAAAGGTAGGGGCCGGGGATTTAGCCCAGTGGTTCCCCCGCCTGCCTTGCAAGCACAAGGACCCGAGTTTGATCCCCAGTAACAGAAAAAAAACCAAAAAAAAGAATGAAAAGATATTGGGCTTTAGGAGAAAAGTTCTAAAAGTAGGATGAGAAGAAAGCAGTGCTTAAATCCCCTCCCCACCCAAGAATTGTGACAGATCCCTAATAGTCCTGGCTCTATTTTCCTGAGATCCAGCCTTACGTGGTTACTTGTCCCGCCAAAATGTAGCACTGTATCTTGACTTGTAAAAAGCTCCTTTTCATTTATTTATTTTTTGAGATGGGGTCTTGCTATGTAGCCCAGGCTGGCCTCGAACTCATAGTGATGCTCCTGCCTCAGCCTCCCGAGTGCTGGGATTATGGGCTTGTGCTCCCATGCTGGCGAAGGTCTTTTTCTTTTGCCTGAATGATTTTCTGTCCATTCCACGTCTGGAAAGTTTTTGTTTACGTCCAAGACACAGTTTAAATGTCATTTTCCTGAGGAGCCGGCTGCTCTGACCCTAGAGAGGGGACAGTTCTCCCTGTCGGCTCTGCCAGGCCAGTTTACTCCTGTGCTGGGCACTTAGCGCACGGCTGTTATCGCTGATTTATCTGTCTATTCATTCTTGTATCTTTAGTATCTAGGAAAATATATATCCTGTAAATATTTATGAAGTATTAAAAAGATAAATGAACAAATCTAAGAGTCAAGAGGAGACAGATCCAACACCTGGCTTGGAAGGTGTAATATTAATAGCTGACAAATACGGCAAACCTATTCAATTTTTGGTTTTCTCTCTTTCTATAAAATAAAGCTCGGTGAGATTTAAATAACAGCCGTAACTGTATTAAGGGTGGCGTTTGTCTCCCTAACTCTAATCTATAGCATCGCATGGGCGTTCAGTTGCCGTATTTATTCTAAGAGTGTGCTAGATTCTCCCATTGGGAGGACCATGTCGATGACCTCCTTCTCGGGACAAAGCAACCTCTTTCTCCAGGGGTTTCCAGGTCTCCCACTGCAACCCACCTTTCACTGGAGATGAGGGCTGCAACATTTCCTTGTTTTTTCGTCCTACAAGCTACATATCGAGCATTTAATTAATTTATTAATTTATTTATTTATTTTGAGATGGGGTCTTGCTCTGTAGTTAATACTAGTCTTGAACTCACTATGTAGCCCAGGCTGGAGACCTTCCTGCCTCAGCCTTCCAAGTGCTGGGATTACAGACACGCACCACCAGGCCTAGCCCTGAATCAATTCAAAATGTTTACCTTTCATTGTCATTTTGACTTTGGGGAAGAGCCAGAAGTCATATAGTTCCAGATGTAGTGAATAAAGTGGATGAGGGCACTGTAATAATTTTTATAATTCTGCCTTTCTGTTGGATGGCACTTGGCAGCAGCAGTCAATGTATTTTTGATCACATCTCATGAACACATTCACAGAAGAGGACTTCCAGAACTGCTTCACAAAGTAGAAAGTAGCAAGAACGATGGAGTAAGTGTGCTCAAAGTGAAAGAGATTTTTGAGGGGGCTTAATGGCAATGTGGTTTTTACTGTAATCCATTTAAAAATTTAAATATTCACCATATATTTGATCATATATATGATAAAAATATATATCACCAGATATAATAATGGTTGAATGATAAAGGCATATATATATACCACATCAATCTTTGCAAGAGCAGGTAAGTTATATATAAATCTCCACATTGTAGAGGAGATGAAGCAGACCTCAGAGAGGTAGAATGACTGGTAAAGTCACTATGAGGATTCAAGACAATGTGTCTTTCACTGGGTTTTTCATGTTGTTGTTGCTATGGTAGTAGGAACTGACCAGTACAGGTGGGGACTTGGGCCAAATCACCCTGAGACTTTTCAGGGATCCTAAAGTTCCCACTGAGTCTTCCCTGTATCTTGTCATGTGGACTCCTGCACCCCCAACTAGGGGCATCACCCTTTCTAGAGAAGTGAATAGAGTATTTGCTGCTAGAAGTAAAGAAAGAAAACGATAAAGTACAAGAAATAAATACATGTCTTTCTGATGATGCTTAGGGTTAGAATGCAAAGAAAGCCCTCCTTTCAATTGGAACCAGAAAGTCAAGATCTCTAAAATTTCACCTGTCATCCCAGCACTCAGGAGGCTGAGGCAGGAGGATTGCTGTGGTGAGTTCGAGGCCAGCCCGGGCTACAGGGTGAGGCCCTGGCTCAAACAAAACAAAACAAAACATCTAAAATTCAAACGTGCAGCCTGAGGGGAACAAGGGAAACAGCTGAGACAGGCCGAGGGTTCCCTGAGCAAGGGCTCCTCCCTTCCCCCAGCCCTCACCCTTCTCCTGGAATCACTTTGAAAATTGCCTTGAATTCTTCCTGGGGAACAGGAAACGTCAGGATCCTGCAGAATGAGGGCGGGGCCCAGGGGACAGACTTCATCCTCACATATGCTTCCTACTTCTAGGACAGCGCAAGGTCAGGGCTTCCGGGAGATGGGGACCCCCACTGCTGAGGGCGGCGTGGAGCTCCAAGGAGGAGCGGGTACCGAGGAAGGGGCGCCGCTGCTCAGGGTTTAATAATCCCGACGCATGCGTGCTGGCCGCTCTGTGAACCCTGACCTTCCTTTCAAGTCCCTGGCCTCCCTGTTCATTAAAAACTCGGATCACCCGACCTGGGCCCGGCGCAGCTGACACTGCCTCGGTCCTTTCATTTCAGCTCTCGCCCTGTCTTGCTCCAGGGATGCAAGGCAGCTGGGCCCAGTGCTGAGGGCCGTTGGCTAGAGAAGTCTGTGGACAGCGGGGATTTCGGCGCGGGGCTCAGAAACGGGAAGAGGACAGCCGGAAACAGGAAAATAGTTTTTGGAGGCCACCAGGAGGCAGAGGTTGGGACAAGGATGAAATTTAGAAATGTTCTTCTCTCTAAGGGAAGAAAAGAAGCTGGGCACAGAGTGGTGCACCCCTGTAATCCCAGCACTCAGGAGGCCGAGGCAGGAGGATTGCTGTGCGTTCAAGGCCAGCCTGGGCTACATAGTGAGATCCTGTCTCAAAAAAACAAAACCCCCAAAAAACGACATAAAGGGAGAAAAACAAAAAAGGAAGAGCATCTCTCCTGCTGTAGCTGAAACCACGCTAGGGCCCTCTCTGGAGCAAACATTGCCCCACAGTCCCCTCTTGCAGCTTTAATTCTGAATCTAAATCTCACCTCCGGATGCTTTTGGGAAGGATGCTTTGGGTTGTTCACAGCAGCTGCCTTTTCTAAATGCAGCTTTGAGGTCTTGCCTGCTACCTCTGTGATTCTCCTTCTGAACTCTAATGGAGATTGAGACCCGCAGACTGTTGACCCGATTGGCCATTTCCCGGGCCTTGACATCGAATAAGGACCTGTGGAGAGGAAGTGGTTCCCTTGGTCCAACAGGAAGTGCATACTGAGGGCTGGGACTAAGTCACCAAGTCCTGATTCACTCTCTCCAGCCTGGCCACTGTGGTGACTGCATTTGAAAAGTGACCAGCTGAGCTCGGACGTGCATCCTAAGACTGAAAAGCAGGTAGTTTGTTTTTCTTCTTGTTTTGCATGACCGGGTACTTAACAACCTCCCTAAATGCTTGTTGAGCACATATTGGGTGCTGCAGACAGTGGGAGGGGACGCCTAACAGCTGATGTCACCAGACACTAACATTTCCTTTTTGAAGTTCTGTTCTGACAGCTCACTTCCTCTAGAGCCTGTGAGGTAGGCATGGCAAGGCTATTATCACCAACTGCATTTACAGATGATGAAACTAAGGATCAGAAGAATCAAATGGACCCAGCCTGGTGGCTCAGGCTTGTGATCCCAGCACTCTGGGAGGCTGAGGCAGGAGGATCACAAGTTTGAGCCCAGCCTGGGAGATATAGTGAGACCCCCTCTCAAAAATAAAATAAGGGCTGGGGATGTAGCTCAGTGGCAGAGCACTCGTCTAGCATGTCAAGGCTCTGTGTAATACTGTCTCCAAGTTTTATTTTCATGGTTGAGATTTCATTACTGACAATGGCTGCCACTTACTGCGTGTTGATTGCACAGGATAAAGGACTCTTGTCTCTCTGTGTAATCCTCACAGCCGCTCTCACTGTTCTGCAGGTAAGGGCTCTTGCTTTAGAACACACCCTCAGAAAATATCAGACTGGACTTGAACTCGGGTCTGTCCAGTCTCAGAGCCCCAGATGTTACTATTTTAACCACCTCCTTATGTTACACCCAGAGGGTAACGTGTGTCTCTCTCGCTTTCATTTTCCTACCTTATAAGAAGCTGCAGAGAACCAGAAACACCTTCATCCCCACCACTGGAAGGACAGGCTTTGCAGACAGAATCGCCTTTCCCTCCGCCAGGCCCGGCTGTCCCCATCTCCCTGAGGGAACCTGAGCACTTCACTTTGCTTTGTCATCAAGGGGTGAAGGGGCCGTCCCATGTACCCACTGAGCACGAGGGTCTCAGTGATTCTTCAGTCCCTGCAACAGAAACGTCTCACTGCAAGGAGAGGCAGGCAGGTGACACTTGTCCTTGACAGGAATTTAGGTTCTGTTTCTCTTCACGGATTCCCAGGGGACCAATCTTTGGTGGACACGGCCTTTGTCCCTCACTGGGCTGAGAGGCTGCTACCTCAAGTCCTGTTGAATGTCCATCCTGCCCAGCACTGCAAGTCTCTCTCTCTCTCTCTCTCTCTGTCTCTCTCTCAAGTCTTGGTTTTCTGAGTCAAGGTCTCACTATGTAGCCCAGGCCGGCCTCCAACTTGGGGTGATTCTCCTGCCTCAGCCTCCGGAGGGCTGAGATTACAGGCAAGTTCCCCTGAGCCAGCCTATCTCTCTTCCAGGCAGGCTTCTCTCACTGGTAGGAAGAGCCTGGGGACTGTTATCTGACATGGAATCAAATATTTAGCTGGAGAACTTTCAGAGCGCTTTGGGATGTAGGAACTGTTTGGATATCAGATTCTCCCCTGCCAGGCCAATTGAAGCCTCTGTTGACGAATGGCTGTGTTCCCTCAAGCGTCTCCCAGTCTCCCAGCAGCAAGCTATGTCACAGGTCCTTTACCTCTCTATCCAGCTGAGAGGCCCCAGGCCTGCGGGAGCTGCTCCTCTAATCCCCAGCTGCGGCTTTGGCTTCGACCAGAGATTGTTTACAGACGATCAAGCCTCCCTCCTTGCACCTGGTTTGTGTCTGGCCTGCTCTGAGGGGATGAAGGATACTTCCTTTATCTCGGCCTCTCTTCTCAGGCAGCTCCTGCTGTCATAGCAAGCTCCAGCCAGCAACTCCCTCGCTGATAAGCAGCTCGTGGAGGAGCTGGGGCAGTGAGACTGGGCCTGCTGAGAGTCCACCCCTTCAGCAAGGCCAAGTGGGCTGAGCATTCCAGCCATCTGGTGGGCGCAGCTCTTTGCTTTCTCTCTACCGTGGACCCTCAAGTTACAACTGGCCTGACAGACGAACGACTTGGGTTCGGATCGGAATTTTAGTTTTTAACTTATAACCAAAGGCTTCAGTTATGACCCGAATGCCAGCCTCTTGTGCTTCCAGATGGTCTCAGATATAGATTTAACCCTTAACGAGTTCTGGAAGGAACATGACAACAGCCTTTCTTGTGTGGGGATCAGTGAGAACTCCTGGCCCAGTGTCTCTCTAAGAACACAGATCGGCCTCTGTACAGGAGAGAGACTTTGAAGCCCGTGTAAGGACCCTAAGCCTTCATTGACCAACTTGAGTTACAACTGGGGTGCGAATTGAGTTTGTAAGTCAGGGTCCACTGTATTTAGAGTTTGGAGCTAGGTGGTCAAATAACCCATGTGTCCTTTTTGCCTCCAGGGAAGTAAGAGAGAAAGGGCAGAGTATCAGAGTATCAGAGTATCAGATGGCAACAGTGATTTATGGGGCAGAGAGAGGACAGACAGAAAGAGACAGACAATGGGATAGATACCGCCCTTTGGAAGGGAGGAGCCCCTAAAGATAAAGTGATAAGGAGGGTTTATGGGGTGCTGACTGCACTCACATCCCTCGCTAAGCACAGGTTTCTGTTAATCCTGGGGTAAATGCTCTCTGATTCCATCCTCAGAGCACATGAGGGAAGAGCAGTTTAGAGAGATGCAGGGAGCAGCCGGTAACACAGAGCTGGGATTAAACATGGGGTAGTTTGGCTCCAGGGCCAGGAGACTGAACAGCCACACCAGACAGGGACCAGCACGGGCAGCAGAGACTGGGGGGACAATGTGTGTGTTGCTCAGGGGAACTGGTGTCAGCTGTCTCCAGGTCTTCCCTGGGGCAGGCCCATATCAGACCCCGAAAATTACAGAGGTCTGTCCCCTCCCCACATCTATTTTTTGTTGTTTTTTTTTGGTACTGCAAATCGAACTCAGGACCTTGTGCTTGTGAGGCAGGCACAGTGCCGCTGAGCTAAATCTCTGGCCTCAGACACATCTATTTATGTCTCTTTTACCCTTGAAGGGCAAATAATTGTGGGGTTTTTTTTTTTTGTACCGAGGATCGAACTCCAGTCCTTGCGCTTTCAAGGCAGGCGACAGAACCACTGAGCTAAATCCCCGGCCCAGATAATTGTGGGTTTGAGGCCCAGAACCCAATGGACCTTCAAGGGGGGCCGCATCCTCAGTACCTTCTAAAATTTTCTTATTTATTCATTTTTCTATTTTTGAGAGAGGGTCTTCCCATGTAGTCCATTCTGGCTTCAAACTTGTGGGGATCCTCCTGCCTCAGCCTCCTGAGTGCTGGGATGACAGTCCTCATGGTTGAGTTAGCAGCAACAAGCATTTCACCAAGCCCAGTGAAGAACTCCGAAGTGGCACACTGACCTTCACAACCTCACCCTTCCTAGGTCTTGGCCACTGCAGCCTTCCAGCCTGGCTGCCTTCTGGCAAAATCGGCCGATCCCTGAGCCAGAATTTGGCCCCTCTTTCCAGACACCCAGCATGGGGCTGGTTTCCATGTTAGGGGGAAGGTGGATTGCAGGGCCCTGGGTCCCAGGTGATTCTCAGGAGCAGCTGTGCCTTGTTGTACTTGGTGATGCCCTGGGAACTTGAACCTGGATGGAGGAAGCAATTCTCGGGGCTGTTAGGGAAGGCAGCTGGGCAGGGGGTTGGATTTGGAGACTTCAGGGCTCTAACCGGAGGGCGGGGCTTGAAGAGGAGGGTTTCCATTTAAGAAACCATTTCCCTTTGCTTGGAGAAATCCACTTCCTGCCTCCTACCTTCCTGAGTAAAGTCAGGAACTCTTTGGTACCAGGGATCGAACTCAGGTCCTTGTGCTTGCTTAGCAGGCAGTGAAACCACTGAGCTAAATCCCTGGCCCTCAGGAACTCTTTGGAAGAAACTTCAGGGGTGCACTCATTGAGTAGAGTTTTCGGAGTCTGTTCCACAGAGTTGGGGCTGGTGGCGCGGTGGTAGAGCCCTTGCCTAGCATGCACAAGGCCCTGGGTTGGATCCTCAGCACTGCGCTGGCAACAAAATCCAAACACTTAAATAAAATAATGCACCGACACTACAGGAGGACATTCTCGCCTTCTTCCTGGCTGTTGTCCTGGGTCAGGAGTTTTAAGCATTCCAACAAGTCACTGCCTCTCTGCCCTGGAGGCACAACGGGGCTGGCCAGAGAAAGGACTTTCCCCTCTTCATAGGCCGAGTTTATTATTTTTATTTATCTTTAATTTATTTTTTGAGACAAAGTCTCTCTATGTAGCCCAAGCTGGCCTCAAACTTGGGGCGATCCTCCTGCTTCAGCCTCCCAAGTCCAGGGATGACAGATGTGCGCCACCACGCCTGGCTTCATAGGCTGGATCTCAGCCCAGGCAGAAGCACCTGTCGTGCTGATGTCACCGGAGACCCAGGCAAGCGAGCTGGAGGGTGTGGGCCAGGGCATCCTGGGAGCTGGCTAGCATCACCGAGGGCTCCGCATGACTTCACGGATAGAGTGGCTGTAATCTTGGCGGCCAAGCGGAGCAGGACAGAGAGAAGGCCTCACCCAGGACGCTGGGGCCTGGGTCATCCTCCGAATTTCTGTGGGATATGAAAAAGAGATGCAGCATCTCCGAGCCACCCCCTTGGGGAACCCGAAGTCCGTTCCATTCCCCATCGTGGGGGCGCCACATGGACATGGACAAAGACAAGTGGGACCACTTACAGTAAGTGCCACCTACTCTCAAGGCATGTGGCCTTGATAAGGGTGAGCACTGAGCGCTGGGCAGCTTCTCATGGGAGCCGTCACAGCCACTCGGAGGACCTGGCCTCTCCACGCCCCAGCTGTGCCCCCGAAGGAGGTAGAGGAAGGGAGTCAGGAATACTCGGCTTTGCACCCTTCTGAGCTGACACTGCAGGGCCTGGGAGGGTGTCAGCCCCAGCCCAGTGCTGGGAGCAGCCGACTCTGTGGACAAGAAGCTGATAAGCTGCACCAGGCCTCTTAAGGAACCCAGCGCCGGCTCCAGATAAACTGTCTCCACTTCCTCCTCCCAGCCCTCCCTTCTCCAGGAAAGACTCAGCTCGCAGGCCTTTGACCCCAGCCGGACCCCAGTGCCAGCAGCTCGCTGGGATCTTCTGGAGAAGCCAGGCGTGCCTGTAATCCAAGCTCTCCGGAGGCTGAGGCAGGAGGCTTGCTGTGAGTTTGAGGCCAGCATTAGCTACCTAGTGAGTTCAAGGCCAGCTTGAACTACACAGCAAGACCCTGTTTCACCCCTTCACTGCCCTAAAAAGAAAAGATTCCAGGGGTTGTGGCAGGAGAAGTTACAATGTGCAGGATACGACCCGGCAGAATCACATGCCTTCTGATTTTTACCTCAATGTGTTTTTATATCCGAGGTGGATGTTTTTAATTAAAGGAGACAGGAGAATTCCAAGTTTTTATTTTATAGTTTGCCCTAGCACCCGTGTTTGGATGGATTGGCATTCTCTGGTGGTTTCACCTAGGTAGGCAAACGCCACGCCGTTAATTTCCTCTATGACCAGGTAGGGGCTCTGACCCCATAGCAGGGGTCCTGCTGAATTCGGGAGTCACGGGTGTGTACTCAGTTGGCAACCTTGGTCCACAGCATCACAGCATCAGCCTTTCCACTCGACCAGTGAACACGCGGGCTTTTGCTCCGGTCGTGACCATCCACAGGAGCTTGTTAGAAATATGGGGGCCCTGGCACCTCCACACTGCTGAGTCAGAGTCTGCAGGGTAACAACCTCCCCACATTAATATTTCAGAAGTGCCAGTCCGTATTACGTTATCTCACGTGGCTCTCTCTCTACCTAGCAAACAGGCAGAGTGAGTCAGGGTCTCACATATTATTCCCTCTTTGTTTCAGTGGAAACTGACACTATGAGCTCAGGTAATTTGCCCACATTTACGTGAGAAAGCAGAAGAGTCGGAATGTGAGCCCAGGTCTTTTGACTTCAGACACCAAACTCTGTCTTTGAGAGTGGTCCAAATACATAGTGAAAGTTTAAATAAAAAGTTATTAGCGTAAAAGACACATTGCCATGAATCCCCCTCAAAATCCTCCTCCTCACTTGGAACACACTTATCCCATCATTCTGGTCGCTTTCTGAAGCCATTCTGGAGTCCTCTTTCCTGAGTGTCTTTATGACATATGATCAAAAATACGGTGAACGGTCCTACCAACTGCTGTCTAACAGTGTGGCTGTCACACGGGGTCCTCCTCACCGTATTCACTGGATCTAGCGCTGTGTGACTTCTAGCTCTTTCCTAAAGTCAAAATGACCATGAAAAGTAAACATTTTGAAGGGATTCAGGACATTAAGGCAGCCACACCAGCACAATTAAAGACACTCATGAGAGAGGAATTCCAGACCTGCTCCAGAAGATGGCAAGAATGGTGGGAGAAGTGTGTTCAAAGTGAGCAGGATTCATGGCATGGCATCTTTTACTGTAATACATTAAAAAAAATTTACACACTCGCTGTATATTTCAATCATACCTTGTACTTTGCCATGATTCTGAAGAAGGAGAGACAAGCATTGCATGTGATGCAAATGAGCTATCCTGAGAGAGTCCCTCTGTGCTCCTGGCTGTCTTTCCATGGAAGGCCATGTCAGCTGCTCTCTGAACACAGATGAGCTCGCTCCCTTCAGTTCTTTTTTTCCCAGCCACCTAACAACTTCACCAGCCCTGGCCAGCTAGTTCATGAACACAGGCTGTCAGCAGTGATTGCCAGCCGCAGTCACAAGGCCAGGCATTTAGCAGGCGCTCAGCAAGAGACTGTTGAGCCGAATAGAATTATTAGCATTAGCACAAGCTCTCAGCTCAATTACCAAGCCAGCCTGAAAAATGTGTTGTGGGTCTTTGGGATTTCTCTGTCAGTCCTAGGGAGACTTTCAAGGTACAGGTCCTCCAGGTGAGAATAACAACACTATCTTAATCTGAAGGGCGGATTTCCAGGATGAATCCCACTGTTTGTGTCTGTTTCCGAATAGGGCTCAAGCCAAGCACTGGCTTTGGAACCCTGGAATCCTCCAGTGTGGATTTCCATTCTCACCCTGGAAAACGGGCTCTGTAGCATTTTCTTGTACTGGACACAGTGTGGGGAAAGTTGAGAGCTTGGCTGAACCAAATCTGCAGCCAGGGGTAATCAGGAAAAGGTGACAGTGGCCACGGTCAGCCTGGAAGTGCTGGCCAGAGTCTGGGGCTCTCTCATGAGAGAGACCTGACATTCACCAGGCAGGGGCTTCAGTGCATCTGAAGAGACACAAGGCAGAGAACAAAACACCTCGGTGTCTTTGCTTGCTTCCCCGAGAGAGCAGAAACTTGAAGCCAGGCCCTGAGGAAGGTTGAATTATTATGCTGGAAGATGTTTTCAGAAGATGGATCCCATTAGTAAATGTGACAGCTCTCCCATGCCTTCGTGCAATTTTAGCATCTCACATCAAAATATAAATGAAAGGGAGACACTGTCTTGTTCAAGGGGTTGTCAATCCTCATGCTGCCTGATTGGCCAGCGGCGTTGGGGGCTCTTCACCTGGGAAGGGCCAGCTGTGTCCACACATTCCCACCCAGCCCTCTGTGTGTCTGGGGACATCTGCGAGTCATTGGGCAAATCCTGTGACTTTGTCTTTGCCTGTGTCAGATTCTGAGCTACAGAGGAGGGAGCCCCACAGGCAAGAACATGCAGGGGGGCTTTCATGCAGGCTTTTTTTTTTCTAGTTCTGGGGCTCAAACTCAGGACCTTGCACTTGTGAGGCAGGCATGGTGCCACTGAGCTAAATCCCCGGCCCTGGGGGAGGCCTTCAAGAGTGGCAGGCATGGTTCAGTTGTGTCCAGCTTCTGTATACACCACCACAAGGACTGTTTTCCTTCCCTGTCACCATCCAGGGAGATGGGGATTCAGCACTTCTGGTAGGGCTGGAAGAAAGCCCTGCCTTTGCCCTACCCTCCTCCACTAGTTTTAGCCAGGAACTCCTCAGGGTTGGGATTTGCTAAGAGCTAGGAGGACAGGCAGTTCTGGCTGTAGGGTAAGTTCTAGTTCCAGCTTCAAGGGGGTGGTTTCTGGGCTGTATCACCCCATTCCAACTTCCTTTAATTTTACTGGTGTGGTGAGTGTATTTTAGACAGGATCTCACTATGTGGCTTAGGCTGGTCTTGAACTCACTATGTAGCCCCGGGGTGGCTCCAAACTCCCAGCGATCCTCCGGCCTCAGCCTCCTGAGTTCTGGGATTAAAAAAGATCATAAACATCATCTAGAAAGGAGTCGTCCGTAGTATTAGTTGTTCTTTTTTTTTTTTTTGGTACCGGGGATTGAACTCAGGACCTTGCACTTGCAAGGCAGGCAGTGGAACCACTGAGCTAAAGCCCCAGCCCCCACAGTATTAGTTTTTATCCTAAGCACCTAGCCAGGGTGTCTGGCACCTGGGAAATGCCAGTAAAGGTTCACTAAATGGAACGAACAAGAGGGATTCGATGACAAAGACGAATTAATCAGAGGCATCCAGGTCTGAGAAAGAAAAGCAACTCTAAGTTCTTCTGAGCAGGCGGGCCTGAGGTCCCCCTGCACAAGGACACCAGCTTTGGAGTGCTCCAGTTTCCGCAGTGGCCCTGCTGCGGTGTGGTAGATGTGCTGTGAATGGTGTCACGCAGACATTTGTCAGGCCGAGGACAGCTGATAACATGTCATCATTTTGAGTACCACAGAGTTCATTATTTATCAGCACAAGAGCACTGCTCAGAAACTGTTACGACAATACATTTTGTACATTGATGTGTAAAAGTAATATACCTCTCTGTGTTCATGTTTTTATGTGCATTTAAAAGACACTTTGAGGTATGTTTGACATATAGAAAGCTTAATTTTTTTTTTTTTTTTAGATAGGGTCTTGCTACACAGTCCAGGCTGGCCTTGAACTCTCTCTGATCCTCCTGCCTCGGCCTCCCAAGTGCTGGGGTTGCTGGCCTGCGCCACTTTGGCCGATTAACTTTCGATATTTAGTGTGTACATGTGATGAGTTTGGAGGTGTAGACACACCTGTGGAACCATCACCACCTCCACTGCCATAAATATATCCACACTTACAAGAAATTGATACGCATTCTGGCACAGGATCACAAAATGTCAAAAACGACACAACAGAAGAGGAAATTTGCTTCTTTCTTTTAATAGACAAGAAACTGAAGCCCAGCGACTGAGCTTGAATTTATTCTCAGCTAAGGGAGAAGCTGGGCTCAGACCCAAAGCCCTGACCTCTGACCTGAAGCCCTGGCCCACACCTCAGTCCACCGAAGGGTCTGTTTGTGGCTTCTAGTCCAGGTGGCCAGGCCCGAGCCCACATCCTGTCCCTTCTGCCTGCTAAGGGGAGTGGCCTGACCCAGGCCTGGCCGGGTGGGTGTCCTCCGGCGCTGCCCTTTCTAAAGCCCATAGCCTCTGATCTGCACCGCCTGCCTACCATGAGAAAGGACCCTTCCACCAGGCAGTCCCAGGCCGGGAAGAAAGGTCCCGGCCCTACAAATATTCCCGCACCATCTCCTGTAAATCTCCAGCCGTGTCAGCGAGACGCGGGGAGGACAGTTTGAATTAGGGCAGATTAGGGACCACAGGCTCTCTGACGTGGTGAGGCTGCCTTCGAGGGGTCCCTGCCCTTGAGGGCCGAACCTTGGGTCGTCCCAGGGATGCACCCTCTTCCAGGGGCACGGAGGGAGACGGAGAGCGGCAGAAGTGAGCTGCCTGGGCCGGTGGGTGATTTATGAAGTGCTGAAAAGTATCTTCGAAGCTGTCATTTATCTTAGAGCTCTCAGCCTAAATAAACACGGAATCCGCCTAATTATAGATACAGTGGAAACAACGCCCAGCCCCTTGGCGGCTCTGGCGCACAGCTGCACCCTAGCGGCAGCCGGGATGAGGGCTGCGCCTCGGGCCAACACCGTGGCGGTCCTGGGCAGAGTCCTGGGCAGCCACTGGCTGGGTCCTGCTGGGAACCTGCATCATCCAGCTGCTGCTGCAGTGGCTGGAGGGAACCCTAGACAGGACATCCCCCTCTTTCCCTGTCCTGGGTCCAGCCTGGCCCTGGGTCTTGTGCAGAAACCAGAAGGCTCTGTTCCCGTGGTTGGCCGGGTCAGGAAAGGCAGCCTCAATCTTGGGTGTCACTGAGCATAGGGTACAGGTTATCCTTTTGTTGCTTGCTGATTTTGTTTTCTTTTTCTGTTTTGTTTTTTTTGAGACAGGTTCTTGCTTTGTGGTGTAGGCTGGCCTTGAACTCAGGACAGCGGTGGCCTGGGTGGTCCTGCTCACAGGGCTAAATCCCGTGGTTCCCTCTCCAATTTAGTCTTTGTCCTCCGGAGGTGGCAAGGGGGAACTGTTATTCCAGCAACCAAGGGAACCAGGCTCACGGCTGGTGGAACCCTCGTCCATTCAGCTTTTTGAAACCCAGTTCCTTAAAAATGAGGACTTCAGGGTTCCGGCATGCGCCCCGACTGCACCCATGTGGCGTCCACTCCCAGGCCGGCATGCGCAGTGCTGGACAGATGACTTGCTGTGATTTACTGCTGTCTTCCTGTGTGTGCCATGGGGTCTTTTTCCTCCGGACAAATTTGGGGATCCAATAACAAAGTAAAGGAAGGATTCCTCAAGGGCAGGTGTAATCCGAGCCGGCCCCCTGGAGCACAGGGCTTTGGGAGAGGGTGTAAATAATTGTTACCACCTTCAAGTTGAATGGGAATGAAGGGGAGGAGGAGGCTGGCTGTCAGAGCCCCTTTTGAGCTGCTGAGGTTGAGCATCTAGGTTTTGCATTGCTCTTCCCTTTTTTCCCCTTTTTAATTCCTCCTCCTCTTCCTTCTCATCCACCCTGTTCCTCATCCTCCTCCTCTTCCTTTTTCTTCCCATTCTCATTCTTATTCTTTTTTTTTTTTTTATATACCAGCAATCGAACTCAGGACCTTGTGCATGTGAGGCAGGCAGCGGAACCACTGAGCTAAATCCCCGGCTCCCTATTCTTGTTCTTTATGGTACTGGGTATTGAACTCAGGGCCTTTGTATGGAGCTCTATCCCAGCCCTTTTTATTTTTATTTTTTAAAATTGTACCACTTTTTTTGTACCGGAGATCGAACTCGGGAACTTGTGCTTTCGAGGCGGGCAGCGGAACCACTGAGCTAAATCCCCAGCTATTTTTAAAAATTTTGACACAGGATCTCCCTAAACTGCGAAGTTGTAATCCTCCTGCCTCAGCCTCAGAGTATGAAGAATATAGGCTTAGGCCACCATGTCCAGCTGGAAGCTTTTCAATGACTCTGGCATGGCTTCCTGCCAATCTATGGGACCCTCCCATCTTCAAAGAGTAGGATCTCCCTTACCCAAATCTAGTGTGCTCAGGCTGCTCTTTGAATCCTACTCTAAGAAGGAAAGCTGAGCCTCCCCCAGCTTCTGCAGAGGAGTGTAACAGAGGGGAGATCCATTTTTTACTAGTTATACTACTGCTTATCCATTAAAGTAAGATAAAAATACCTGTTCCCTGCCTGGCTCCCAGAGCACCAATTCAAATGAATGAGGATGTAAAAGCTCCCGGTAAGAAAATCTCTCCCCAGGTAGTTCCAGATGAAAGAACAGCTCTTTAGTACTTCCAGTGAGTTAGACAGCAGGCCTCTCCTTAGTGCGGGGCCAGCTGGTGACGTCTGCAGCTTTTTTCTTTTAAGTAAGGAGGCACCCAGCCTTAGTACAGTTGAGTGACTTCCTTGAAGTCACACAGTGAATCACTCTTGAAGGTTTGATGCTTTGATTCTCCGGTCACAAATAAGTTTTAAGAATATTTGGTTTCCATGAACTTTTCGGAGGCCAAGACAGAAGAAAAAGACATTGTAAAAATAGTATGCTTAGCATGCATATGGCCTTGAGCTCAATCCCTAGCACCCATGAGAGAGGGAGAGGGAGAGAGAAAGGGTGAGGGAGATGGAGAGGAAAAGAGAGAGAGAGAAAGACAGAGAGAGAGAGAGAGAGAGAGAGAGAGAACCATGTGTAGATGAGAAAATAAATTTTTATTCAATTTTTGGTACCGGGGATCGAACTCGGGACCTTCTACTTTCGAGGCAGGCGCCGGAACCACTGAGCTAAATCCCTGGCCCTGAGAAAATAAATTTTTAATAGGAAAGGGAGCACATGTCCCTCCCAATATTTTGCTCTGCTGGTTTTGTGAGTCTCTCTGCCTTCTCTGTTTTCCCTCTCCCATTTTCTCTCTGCCTTGGTTGTTCCTTTTCTTTGTTCCTGCTTCTTAGCAGTTCAGTCAACAGTTTTGTTCCCAGAATGCTTTTTTCCCTGCCAGTCTTTCCTGCTGGCAGGGCACAGGTCCTCCCTCGCTCCTGACTTCCCCAGTTGGTCCTCAGGAGAAGTCGATTGCTTATCTCCACACAGCAGGAAGACAGTAAGATAGTGGGCTGGGAAGCCAGCAGCCCCAGAGGATCTTGGGAAATAGCCTGCTGTTGTGAACAGCTTTTCCCAACCTCACCCCCAAGCCAAGGTCCCCCTTAGATAGTCCTCACCTCTCTCTGCTGTCGTCTGCTCTGTCAATCAGAGAGGTGGCTGGATTATGGAAGACTAAGGAAAAGGCCTTGGACATCTGAGGGAGCACCATGTCCCTTTGTCCTTCAGATGTCCAACTCCAAGGGGGCTCAAGTCCTGGTGACCAGAAAAGGCACCCTGTCTCTTTGGGCTCCCCTTTCTGCAGGTAGGTAGCATCCAGCCAGAGTGGACCTTGATGTATTTGATCCAAGTTCAGAGCCCCAGCACTTCCTGTCTGAGGAGTGGAGAGCCATTGTGTTTCCAGTGACTTCCGGTGGAACATAGCCTCATACTCTACCACTTCCTTGTGCGTCACTCTGACCCACATCCCCGAGATCTGATGTGGACATTTCATCCCAGACAGAATTCTCTCACACGAAGTGTTCTGTTTCCATTCAGAAAAACCCCAGGGGTTGGAAGCATGTTACTCATCAATTCTTAGTCTAATAAATCTTTAACTTCTTTACTAGAAAAATATTTTCCATCCCCACAGGGTAATAAAAAGTAGAGAAATTGCTTTTTCTCTTGCCTCAGCCTAAGCCAGGGATTCTCAACTGACATTGATTTTGCTACTCATCTTCCCCAAAACACAGGGGTGTTTGGTGTTGTCTGGGACATTTTCGGTTGTCCTAACTGGCATCTAGAAGGCTGAGGCCCAGAATGCGGCTCATCACCTTCCAAAGAATCATCCGGTCCAGAATGCTGGAGAAGCCATCATTAAATCAGCATCATTAAATCAGGTCTGAGACGACATTTTGGGGGCTCACAGGACACAGAGGTGACATGGACTTGTCTTCAAATGCTCTCACATATGAGGTAAGGATGACCTCTGGGTTAGGAAGCATCTGTCTTGTCTGACAGGAAAGACATAGTTCTTACCTAGTGCTGTGGGGGTTATAGTCTAGCATCGCACAGAGCCATATTTATCCCCTCATATTTATGGTTCCATTCCCGGGGAAAGGGGCAAAGGTTTCCCTAATGACTTCTCCATCCGTGTGTTCCTGGGAGGGGGTTTCCTTCACCACAATCCACTTCCAGTCACCATGCTTCGACCATTGTACTTCTGAGTGGGAAGAACATTCTAGAAAGAGGAAGGGAGCGTGGAGACTTTTAGAGAGCTGAATAGTTACTACATCGGCCGTATTATGGACGATGCTGGGGAAAGCAGAAGCCAATCTTGTAGGGAAAAAAAGGGCAACTTGGGTTCTATTGCAAGAGCAATAAATGTGGCACCAAGAAGGCAGCCACAGAAGGGAGATGTTGCTGGGAGGTAAGTCTCGGTAACTACTGTTGGACTTGGGCCATGTATTTTTTTATTTTTTTGAGACAGAGTCTTGCCATATAGTTCAGACTGGCCTTGAACTCACTATGTAGCCAGGCTGGCCTTGAACTCCCAGAGATCCTCTTGCCTCAGCCTCCTGAGTGCCAGGATGACAGGCTTGTGCATCCCTGCAATTCTTTGAGTTGCACAAACTGACAAGATTGGACAGGGACAGCCCTGCTTTGCAACACCCCTGTCTTGGGGCTCACAGTCCAGGTTCTATGAACAGGGCAGCATGAGAGAAAGCCTAGCAGGACCAGAGCAGCCTGCAGGAGCCCCAATGACTTTCATAGATGGAATTTGCTGCCATGGGCCAAGGAGAGGCCCAAGTGGCAACAGAACAAACAGTTATTGGATTCTGAGTTGTTTCTCGTGAAGCGTGATGCAGAGAACTAGGCCTCAGCCAGTCGGTATTGCACACACACATTCAATGGACATTTATCAAACATGAACACCTTGCAGCACAGGGGTTCCTCATGGAACACCGGAATTACAAGGATCCTTTATTCAACAATCACATATCAAACACTAGATGTCTGCTGAGTGCTCAGGACACAGCAATAAAACACAATCCCTCTTTCAAGTATCCACAGGGAAATCATTTCTTAAACTTCAGCCATGTTCCAGGCCTCAAGCCAGGAGCCTTACGTACATGATTTCTCCACTACTCACAATGCCCTCAAGCCAGTGTTACAGACAAGAAAACTAAAGGCCCAGTGGGTTCCAGACAGAGGTATAGTGGCTTGTCCAAAAATTAGAAGGAGCGTCGACATAGGATCCAGCAATTCCACATGTGGATATGTACCCCAAAGAATTGAATGTGGGGTCCCCCGAAAGATAAGGCAAAGAGAGTGGGGTGAACCCTGAATGACGCGTGCCATGCCATCAAAGACCCTCACCTCTCTCGGGTAACTCCCTTGACCCTACTTTTGTTCTCCGGAAACCTCATTTCTTCCCTAATATTTATTCCTGAGGATTTGGGGCTTTGCAGTCTGAGGAAGGTCATTCCGCTGCTTTCTCATCCTCTCAGGGCAGCTGGGCTCCTCAGCAGTTCCTGGGTGCAGGGTCCCCATCCAGGGGTTCACTCACAGCTCTGCAGGGCTCTCGGGGGGGGGGGGGGCTCGGCTCCTGGCCAGGCAGCCCTGGGGCCCACGGGCAGGATGTGTTTGGAGTTGGAGGACAGGGCCAACCTCTAGAACACGGGAAGCCACGTGGGAGCGCAGACGCCCCCTACCGGGAGCCCCGGAGAGCCCCCTCGGCCAGCCGGGCTCTGTGTCAGAGGCTCCCGCGTCTAACGCCCCACCAGCAAACCAAAAATGAGTGGCCAGGGGGCGGCCCAGGCAGGTTCAGACTCCAGAGGGCTGGAGAAGGTGCTTCCGGAGTCAAGAAACTGCTCCGCACGGAGCTCTGGGGCGTGTGCATGGATCCTCCTCTTTCTGCGCTTGTTACTGGCTTCCCCTCCTCCTGCCCTGAACATGATCCCATGCCACATTGGAAGGAGAGGTGGAGGATTCTCCTATGTCCACATTGGGCGGGCTGAGGGCACTGAGGGGCGAAGAGCCCCCGGCTGAAACCTCTCGAAGATCTGCATGGCATCTTCTCCATCACTGGCCTTCAAGATGTATCGAAGAGGGGCCGGGGATTTAGCTCAGTGGTTCCGCCGTCTGCCTTGCAAGCACAAGGACCCCAGTTCGATCCCTGGTACCAAAAAAAAAAAAAAAGATGTATTGAAGATCAAGTGAGGGTGCAGATGTAAACTTTCTCTTGCAATTTTTTGAAAAATAATAATATTACACAACAAGCCTTTCTTTTTAAATTTTAATTAGCACATTTTACAGTGCAAAATGATTACATTCCCCGTGTGGAGTTGGTACGTGGACAGAACACCTCTTAATTCCTTTTCAACCCCCTTCCTGGTCCTGCTGACTCTTGGCTCTTTTCCCATTTGCAAAGGCTCTGTTTCCATTTTTTTCTTCAATTCTTTTTTTTCCTTCGCCCTTCTTGCATCTCTTTTGCTGGTTTTTTGGGTTTTGTTTTGTTTTTTTTTTTGGTACCAGGGATCGAACTCGGGTCCTTGTGCTTGCAAGGCAAGCAACAGAACCACTGAGCTAAATCCCTGGCCCCTTCTTGCATCTCTTGATCTCCTTCCCATATGAGAAAGATCTACCTCCTTACTTTCCATTATTATCTATCTTTTATTTTGCTCTTTATTTACACTTTGAGTTTCTTATAGAAGAGAAACCATGTGATATTTAAGCTTGTGTGTGTGTGTCTGATTTATTTCACTTAACATCGTGGTGTCAGGGTGCATCTGTTTACTGACGAATGCCTCAAATTTATCCTTCTTTATAGCAGAGTAGTATCCCATGATGTGAAAATATCACATTTTCTTTATCCAGTCATCTGCTGATAGGAATATAGCCCATTTCCAAGATTTAGCTATTATAGCTGGGCATGGTGGCACACGCCTGCCACCCCCATCCCAGCACTCGGGAGGCTGAGGCAGGAGGACTGCCATGATAATTTAGTATAATTTATAATAGCTAAATCTCTTTTTTTTTTTTTTTTTTTGGTACTGGGGATTGAACTCGGGACCTTGCACTTACGAGGCAGGTGCTGGAACCACTGAGCTAAATCCCTGTTTTTTCATTTTTTGAGTCAGGATCTCACCATGTAGCCCAGGCTGGCCTTGAACTCATGATGATCCTCCTGCCTCAGCCTCCCGAGTGCTGGGATGGCAGGTGTGGGCCACCACGCCCAGCCTACACACTAAATTCTGGTAGCATTTGCGCTCTCTTCAAATGTGGGAACCAGAACTAGCTCCATTCTTTTATTTATTTATTTATTTATTTATTTATTTATTTTTGGTACCTGGGATCGAACCCGGGTCCTCAGCTTGCGAGGCAGGCGGTGGAACCACTGAGCTAAATCCCCGGCAGCTCCATTCTTTTTCAGATATTTCCTGAGGAAGAGGATAGATTGACCCTAGTTGAGAACCACTTAGTTAAAATAGAAATTAAGGTTAACACAAGGATTGCATTTCAGTTAGGTTAAGGCCTGGGTTAGGTTATGCTTGGATTTTGAGTTGAGTTCCAGTTTAGACAGGATTAGAGTTAGGGGTGGGAAACTAGATTAGGGTTAGGACTAAGGTTAGGCTAGGTTTAATGTTTGTACTTTGCTTAGTTTTAAGTTAGCACGTTGCAGAGACGAATGCTTTACAGGACTGTCCCGAAATGAACCTCAGGTCTGGAAGGGAATGATGAGGGGTCTGCATCTCACCATGTCCCTCCTTTAGCACTGCAGGGAAGTGGTTGTGCCGGAGGGGAGCTTCCCAGAGAACCCACTGAGCTTTCAGAGAGGGACTTCACAGTGGCTTCCACGTGGAAGGAAGGTGGCATGGTTGGGATCCCAGACGTCCTCAGCTTGCTTTGTGTTGCAGGCTGGGTTGCTGATGGCTTTGGGAAAGCAAATGAAACTTCATTGTGGGTTAACCCACTACCAGGATCATAACTTGACAGCATTATCGGAGGAGATGGACACAGGAGTGGCTCTTGGGGACATGACCTTTGGGTTCCATCTGGCCCCAGCCCCTTCCTCTCCAACTCTTTCCCCTTCTCTCTGCTTCCTGGTGGCTGTGGCACGAGAAACTTTGCTCCTCCACACTCTCCTGCCATGTGCTCAGCCTTGTGCAGGCCCAAGGCAATGAATGGGGCCAGGTGACCATGGACTGAAACCTCTGAAGCCGTGAGCCTAAACAAACCTTTCCTCCTTGAAGTTGTGCACCGTGGATATTTTGTCACAGTGATGAGCAACTGACTAGCATGGAAAGGGATGGATTTATTCTTTATCTCCATTCTCTATGTGACATAAATACTGCAGGAAGCACTCACGGGTGCACCACACACACACACACACACACACACACACACGCATGCACACTTTGTGCCAAGTGATGATTCACATCCTGTCTCACATTCCTGCCTGCATGGTAGGGCTGTAAGAGCCCAAAGGTTAGGAAACAAGGGTGTGTGGGTGGCTCTTGGACAAGTAGGACCGAAGAAGGGGTCTGCAGGGACAGAACAGCAAAATGACCAGTGTACCCCAGCCATGACAGACCTTAGGGCCACGAGTCAGGACACTGATTTATTCTCACTTTTACTGTGTGGAATTGCAGAGAAGTGCATCCTCCTGCCTTAATTCCCCATCTGCAAAATAACCAGAATAAACCTTCCCTGAAACCCTTCCCTTCTCCACCTCCGAGTCAACTGGAGAGGAAGCAGATTTAGACAAGCTCCTGAAGTGTTAGAGAAGAAAGCCTTCAGTCCACCCTGAATGTTTCTATTCTTCTTCATTTTCCGGAAGGGAGAGGGGTGCAGAGCTTCGTCCAGTGCAGCACTGTGCAGAGGATGCCAGAGGCTGGCGTGACCGGCAGGGAGCCAGGCTTTCCCCCGCTTGTCAAGGTGTCACTGGGGTGTCCCCGTGGGAACCAGGAGCAGAGGCCGGAAGCGGGCGACGTGGGAGGGAGGGAGAGAGAAATGGAAGAGATGAAGGGGACCATGCCAGGACCGCATTCATCCCTGTCACGAGAGAGCTCTATCAAACCGAGGCCAGGCCTATAAATCAGGCCATAATTAGTTGCAAAGAGAAGGCTTTAACATCCTCATCAAATTGATTAATACATCCTGCCGCTTAGGACAGGCAGGCCCTGCCTCAGAGACTCGCCTGCTCAGCCAGTGAGGTGGGAATGGGGTGGAGAGCAGGGACAGCTCCGGCCGGCTGCACAGAGCCAGGTGAGCTCTGGCCGCTGCTCACCCAGGGCAGAAGGCTCTGACAGGTGGCGGGGACACTGCCTCTTTCCCCACGGTCTGGAGAAGCAAATAAGTATGTTGGTTTTTCTGGGGATCATCATTGACTCCACTAATGAGTTATTTGCTGCTCTGGATCTTGGCATCTGTACAAGGGACACTCGGGACCTGAGGAACTTTGTCCCCTGCCAGCTCTGATGTTGTAAATGTCATGAGGCTAACAGACAGACCGTGAGGCATCGTGGCCAGGACACAGTGGATGCAGGTTTCATTTCCAGGACATCCAATGGGAGGCCGGGAGTTTGGGATAAGCTTAAATCATTTGTTATTCTTATGCACAGGACTCAATGCCTTAATAATGACTTCTATGCCAGGGATTTAGCTCAGTGGTTTCACCACCTGCTGCGCAAGCGCAAGGACCCAAGTTCAATCCCTGGTACCGAAAAAAAAAAAAAAAAGGCTTCTAAATCACACGGAGACTAAAAAAGTAAAGTCCAAAAAAGTGAATCCCTGATTCCAGAGGGGCTGTCTAAGTGCTTACTCTATGGACGTGACACTGACAGGCAGCATTTTGTTCTGTAAATTGTACTGGACTTGAACCTGGAAGACTGAGTTCAGGTCCCACTTGGGCAATATATGAGCTATGTGACTCCATGCAAGACCTGTCGGTCTGCGAGCCTCACTTTGGCTAATGAAGAATCTTTTCAGCACGCAGTCAGATAATGTGTATAAATGATCCTTGGAAAATCTAAGACATTATTTAAACATAAAGCGATTTATGAGTGGTGTTCTGGGATGGATTGCTCGTGGCTGCTGCTGACTGGCCTGGGGTCCCTGGGGTCTAGAAGAACAAAACAGGTTCCTTTCAAGCCTTGGGACAAGTTCCATTTCCTGAAGAGGTCCCGTGTCCTTATGTCCCTGTGGGATCCACTTTTCCTATCTTCTGCTTTAACAAAAATTCGGACCTAAGGACATGTAATACTGAACAGCCTGGTGACATCTGCATCCTATGAAGGTTGATGGAGTGACACTGTCCAAAAACCCACCAGTGCCTTCTTCTATAATAACGGACCTCTTGGACATCTGGCTGCACATGGAGATTTCCCAGGCTCCTTTGCTGTTCAGAATGGCCGTGTGGCTACACTCCTGGTAATGACCTGGAAGCAGAAGTGGCGTGACCATGAAGGGTACGCCTGGCCACACTTCTGATTGTTCTGGAGACCCCACACATGCAGCTCCCACGATCTATGTGAACCCGCAGACCAAGGGCAGGACTGAAGAAGTAGTGGAAAAAGGAGCTGGAAGGGACTTGGGTCCCTGGACAATGACATGGAGGAGAGGGCTCTGCTGTGAGAGAGAATCCATCTCTATCTTGCGGAGCCAAGGAGTTTGGAGATATCTGTACTAGAAGTGTTTAATTTTTCATTCTAATTCTTTATTTGTATTGCGTGTCCCTCAGGAGCTCAAGAGGGTTTTTTTTTACCCATTCTACTATGTCCAAGCCATGGCACCAATCCATACCAAAGGTGTAAGACACTCTTCACTTTTTTTTTTTTTGGTACAGGGAATCGAACTTGGGACCTTGTGCTTGCAAGGCAGGTGCCAGAACCACTGAGCTAAATCCCCAGCCCACTCTTCATTTTTTTTGTTTGTTTGCTTTGCTTTTTTTGAGACAGGGTCTGGCTCTATTTCAGGCTGGCCTCAAACTCACAGGGATCCTCCTGACTCAGCCTCCCAAGTTCCGGGATCCCAGGCCTGTGCCACCACACTTGGTGATTTTTAGAAGCCATGGTATTAAATCTAATATTCCCGCTGTACTTGAAGGCTGGGTCTGTATCTAGCTCAGAGTCGCCTTATGGCACAGATTTTATTAAGAAATTCTTCATTCATGTGTACTTCCGAAAAATAATCTATTTCATTTTCTTCTCCATTTTGCTGTCATGCTATATCGATCCTTCCTCTCTTCCTGGAAGAAAGGTCAAGGGGAGGGAAGATGAGGCAGAAAATAAGAGAACTCTAGACAGGATGGATGATGCCTGAGGGTCCCAAAGGAGTCTGAACTCTGGCCTTGCAGCTGGGGAAGGCACAGGTAGGACTCAGAGTCCACAAACCTATAGAAACGGGCCAGCGATGCCCAGTGGTTTGTCAGGAGCCTCAGGAACAATAGTTTTTTGGCGGAATGTTTTTTGAAACAATGCCTTGTTGTGTAGTTCAGGACGGCCTTGAACTCATTATGTATCCCACACTGGCCTTGAACTCATGGTAATCCTCCTGCCTCAGCCTTTTGAGTGCTAGAGGAAGAGGAGTTTTTAAAGTGTGGACACTGCTTTCTGATGCTTCTGATCCCCAAGGAAAAGTGACTCTGGCTGGGTTACCGTTGGCTTCTCGTCACTGTGTTGGCATCTGTCACGAGTTTCACAGCACCTCTGACATTTAGAAAGCCTCCTCCCTGACACTCTCCACTTCTGAAATGTGGTCTTGGGCAGACTCAAAATTGCTCCTTGGGCTGGCGATGTAGCTCAGTAGCACAGCATTGCTTGGCAAGCACTAGACCCTGAGTTCTATTTCCAGTAACCCTCCCCAAAATTGTTCCTTAAACCGTGCCAGGTGGTACCTGCCTGTGATCCTAGCACTCAGGAGGCCGAGCCAGGAGGATCAAAGAGAGTTTGAGGCCAGTCTGGGCTATACAGTGAGTTTAAAGCCAGCCTGGGCCCCACAGGGAGACCCTGTCTCAAAAAACAGAAACAAAAAATTGTTCCTTAAAATGTTTAGCTGTGCAGATGGCTTAGAAAGCGAGGACTGAAAGGCTCCTTTCAAAAACCCTTGGGGGCTAGAGGCAAGGGGACAGAAAGAGGGGACAAGGTACCTAACAGGCAGAGGAGGGGAGCCGAGCAGCTGAGGGCCACCTGACTTTGTTGCTCCACTGTCCTAGGTCTGGGCGCACCAGAAGGGGGGCGCCATCTGTGAAGTCTCCCCATCTCACAGCTTACCAAGTATTACAGCCTGGAACATAAAAACCAGAGGGCTTGAAACTCACAGAGCTGTGACCGGAAGCAGCAGCCCTGGGGACACCCTGCAGCATCAGGGTGACACCTCCCAGGAGACTCTCTTGGCCCTCTGGAGACTCAGCCCTTGCCCTGAAAGCCACCTCTGCCTCTTTCGGGGAGTCCTGCACCTCCTTAGCAGGGCTAGGCCACCTCAGAGCAGAAAATAAATGCCTTCAAGCCACATAAATCAATGAAAATTAGTAGGAGTCAAAGAAAAGCTCCATCCTTCACGGCGAGGACGTTCTTGCCGAGGTTCTTCTGGGTGATTTAGAGCCGTATAATTGAGTGATCCGATCTCATTGGCTTTGTTGTTCACGCCCTCCCTCTCCTGCCCAGACAGAATGCCTTCCTGGCAGGCGGTTCCTGTGGCTGGCAGCTCCTCCAGCTCCGGGCAGGTGTGTGCACCTGTCACCCGGGGCCTGATGGATTCCTGCTATCTCAGGTCACCTCCTCCCTGCCCTGCCATAATGAATAGTCCACCTCAGGCTAGGTGGGAGTTGTAGGTGAGAGATGCCATTCTTCATAGATGCTCCCTCTCCTGGCACAAGTGGAGAGGCGTGGCTACTAGGCCCCCAGGGACAGGTGGCATCATCCCAGAGGTGGAGGAAGGGGCTGGAGCAATAAGGCTTGTCACCTCTGACCTCACTACTGGGGACAAGATAGATGTTGGCATGAAGATTCTCACCTTCATGACCTCTGCTGGGTTAGGAACATAATCCAGCAGCTGATAGACACATGCATGGGATTCAGAGGAGTTAGGTTGCTCACTTCACACACAAAAACCAAGGCCCAGAGCCAGGCATGGTGGCACATGCCTGTGATCCCAGCACTTGAGAGGCTGAGGCAGGAGGATCACTGTGAGTTCGAGGCCAGCCTGGGCTACATAGTGAGACACCGTCTCAAAAGACCAAACAAACAAAACAATCCAAAAGCCAAGGTTCAGCAGAACAATGTAGTATAGAAAAATGAAGGTAGAATTTACACATTTGCTTTTGTTTTGTGATTCTGAGGACCCAACCCAGGGCCTGGCACATCCTGGGCAAATGGTCTGCCACTGAACTCCACCCCACCCCAGGGTAGAATCCACAGTTGGAGAGACATAGGTGAAGTCTTGGCCCTGTCACTTACTGCTTGTGGGACCTCAAACAAGTCTGCGATTCTTGGAGCCTCAGTTTACACTCTAGCTTTACGTAAATAATGGCCTGGTGTCACAGAGCCCTAGTGAAGATGAAATGGAGCAATCAGTGGCAGTCTCAGCCCACCGTCCTGGGAGGCAGCATTTGTCCCCAGATGTCCTGTTTGAGCCTGCACGTTAAGCTGTGAATCAGAGCCCCAACCTGGGCCTCCCAATGCCTGATCCAGCTCAGGAACCCACCCCTGGGACCCTAGATCGCTGGGGCCGAGGGGCAGAAGGGACAGGATCAGTGGTTTCCTCCAGGAGGCCAGCTAGAAGGTGCCCACGCCTGGGAAGGAAGAAGCAGCACATCACAAGGTTCAAGTCCTGCCTCAGCCAGTTACAAGTTCTGACCTTGGGCAGGTCTCTGGGCCTCAGTATTCTCTGATCTAACATGGTTATAACTGTACCTTTTTTCTTTTTCAATTTTGAGACAGGGTCTCGCCAAGTCACTAAGCTGCCCATGCTGGGCTCAAACTTTCAATCCTACTGCCTCAGCCTCCCAGAGTGCTAGGATCCCCAGCCAGTTCAGAATTATAATTCTTGTCACAGGGTGGCCCTGAGGCTCAAAGGAAATAGTGGCTGGAAACCCCCCCTCCAAGGACTGTACCCATGCAGTGAAGCAGTCATGACTGTGCCACCAGAATTTCTCTTAGGGAGGGAATTCTGCCTAGAAAACTGCCCCATGGGGCAGATGTTACCAGCATTTTAGAGAAGGGAGAATACAGCTCCTGTTTCTAGAGCATTAGCTGCTCCACCTGGAGGTTGGCCCATGTTCTTCCATTTATTCCTCACCTAATCTCCATAGCTCAAAGTCACACAAGTGGTCACAGTAGAGGGGGGACTTTGCTCAGGGACTGCCCTGAGACACTCTGCTGGGCCCCCAGTTTTTCTATCTTGAAGAGGTATCTCTATGGCTTCTCTCCCTGGTCTCTCAGATACTTGAAAGATGAAAGAAATAACAGATGTAAAGTGCTCTGAGAGCTTTTAAACAAACAGCTCCATTGTGAACACATGCTAACATGAATCCCACTTCTCACTGCCAAAAGGCCTGGCTAAGCTACCCTGCCCAAGGATCCGGGGAGATTCCCCATTCCTCCCACACCCCGTTTGGTTTATCCTTCCTAGTCAAGCCTGTCTATTCCTCTTGGCTTTCTCTCAGCAGAGGCCAAGCGTCAGACTTTCTTTGGAAACTACCCAAGTCTAAATACAAGAAACCCTAAGTGTAAACAAAGAGCAAAATAGGAGAGAGATAGGGCAGGGGATTTAGCTCAGTGGTTCTGCCACCTGCCTTGCAACCGCAAGGACCCGAGTTCAATCTCTGGCACCAAAAATATAGTTCTTTTTTTTTGGTACCAGCGATCGAACTCAGGTCCTTGTGCTTGCATAGCAGGCTATGATACCACTGAGCTAAATCCCTGGCCCCTTCTGGCACCGAAAATAAAAGAGAGAGAATAGTAAGTAGGGAAATGAATCTTTCTCAAAGGGGTAGGGGATCAAGGGATGGAGGGAGGGAGGGGAGGGAAGGTGAGGGGAAGGGGTGAAAATAGGAATTAAGATGTGTTGTGTGCAGGCACCAACTCCACACAAGGAGCGTAACCATTCTGTCCTGCAAACATGCATTAATAAACAAATTTTTAAAATCATGATCATCTCAAAGGATTTTCTTTCTTACATTCATCTCTTTAGCCCCTAAACCCAGTGGTGCATTGAAAAACCTGCAATAGCTCTCCAGGAAAAAAAAAAAAATCCCTGTCCTGATTTGTAGCTATTGTCAATCTTCTTAATGTAAATGCACCTACTATGTCTAATTTCTTTTTTCTTTCTTTTTTTAGTGGGGTGGAAGTGTTTTTTTGAGACTGGGTCTTGCTATGTAGTTCAGGCTTGACTTGAACTCACTATGTAGCCCAGGCTGGTCTCGAACTCGAAGCAATACTCCTGCCTCAGCCTCCCCAGTACTAGGATCACAGGCCTGCGGCACCACACTCACATCCTGCCTGATTTCAAATTATCTTCATGACATCACTGCAAGCAGAATCAGGAATAGATATGTCGTAGTAGCCCATTGTTATCCAGTAAGTACCTCACCACAGAGGTACAGACACAACCCCAAAAGTTTCGATAGTAGTAATAGTCAGCAAAATAATTAGAAAGTGGTGACATTTAATATTTATTTTGTTTTTAATATGATTTAATTATAACTACATAATTTTTGCTCATTTTAAAACAAGTGTTTTCCTTGAGTATGAAACAATCAGTGTTCATGGAGTGAGTCACACATGGGAAGACAGGCTGTAAGCCAGGAGCTGAGCCATGTTGGACAGAGTGTCAAGTGTTCCTTTGATGTATTTTTTTTCCACCCCAGAAACAAGAATTGCACAAGATACAGTATTCTGGCTTGGAAATGGTTATTTCAATCTCAAGGATTCTTAAACCGGAAGTGTTCATCTAGGCCAATTCCCTGGCCCGGAACAAGAACTCCTTCTGGCTGCTGGATTAATCATGGTCCTGACAGAGAGTAGAGGGCACCCTCGGCATCTGAGAAGAGTTTCATAGAGTCCTGGTGATAAAGATATTTACAGTGGTTTCTGAGAAACCCACACAGGAGGCTGAAGTCAGCCAGAGTGGGGAACCACTCACTGCTGCTCTAGGCCCATGGGGTAGGAAGGTCCAGACTAGGAACCTGGAGAGAGCTGTGGACTTTGCCCCATGGAAGTATTTAGTTGAGGCTCCTGGCCACTGTTAGCCTGGGGCGCAGGTGGCAGGGAACTGGCGCTATAAAGACCTCGACCTCAATCTGTCCCACACCCAGACTCCACCAGTGACTTGCTGGGGACATGAATGTGTCTCCCGCTCCACTTCAGGTAAAGTCACTGCTATGTGAAAGCCACTGTTTCTCAAGCCTGGACCACTGGCCGAACCCAAGCCGAAGCCAGATGACAAGGGAGGCTGCAGAAGAATAACAAAGTAGTGAGTTTATCAGTCTGCTTCCTAACACCAGGAGCAGAGTGGGGGTGGGAAGGGCAGAGATTACCCAGCCTGGCTCCTCAGCAGCTCATGGTGAAAGTTCCAGGTGCAGCCTCTAGAAAACTCCTAGAAACTTCTAGAAAGCTCTAGAAAGCATCTGAAACTTTAACAGACAGGGGAATCACCTAGGGACAAAAGCTAGCTCTGCTCCAGTAGACCTAGGGGAGGCCTGAGAGCTTGCCATGCTGCTGGCCTGGGAACCACTCTAGGGCTGGACTAGCTCCACCCCAAGCTCACTGTTAGGGAATCAGGGTCACATGATCCTTTAGGGGTCTTCACTTCCCACTTCCTCTCTCCTCCCACCAAAATACCTTTTGGGTGCAACCTAAACTTCTAGCAACAACTTGGGATTTTCTTCTCTACCCTCCTCCCTTCATTGCTGAGCTGGTTAGGGGTCTCAAGCTCCCTGCAGCTACTTCTTTGTGTCCTCCTCCTCATCCCTCCAGTCTAGGCTGCTGGAGAGAGCCAGGGGTCTCCAAAAAGGAAACAGGGAAAGAGACCCCACTTTCGGTTAGGATTTCTCCCAGAGTGGATAGCAGCGAGGTGGTTTAAGCTCAATTCCCTCCCCTTGGGACTCTGGATCACCTCTTGGAAGAGGGCAGGGCCACAATAGTAACTAGACCTGCTCCTTCTAAGATTTCCTGTGTTAGCTATACCCACTCATCACGAGCCCCACCTGGGATGGTTTCTATGCACTGATCTAGGAAAAAGGCAAGTCTAGTGGGAATTCCACAGGGTAGCTTATTTGTCTGGCTCTAGCAGGTATCTTCCTAGGGACATGTGTCCAGGGGCCCAGACATGGTACCACTGCTCCTTTTCCCAACAGAAAGCAGACGAGGCCGAGTCTCCACATTCCTGGCTGGTGAATATTCCACCTCATAATACTCATGGCACCATGGCAATGATCATAAAAACACCGAGGCCACTGAGCAATTTACAATTTACAAGGGACTCTTCAAATACATCACTGCATTTAATTTTTACAACAAAGCTGTGAGATGGTGAAGCAGGTCAGTCGTCATTTTACCAAGAAGAACAGAAGTTCAAAGGAGTTGAATCTTTGATGTAAGGTCACAGGACCCTGGGCGCTGGACCCAGAACTGGGGTTCAGGTTTCCTGACTTCTAGCTCAATGCCCACCCTTTCACTTTCCACACACTTTTATCCAGTTGCTAATTTTTCTGATTTTATTCCAACAGGTAGGTCAGGACTCAGAGGAATGTCTTTCTTGTTTGCTAATATTTCCCCAACACCTAGGACCATGCCTGAGATGTAGTAGATGCTTAATAAAGTGATATCGAATGAGTGAACAAGTAAAATAGATGATCACGCTACCAGATGATGGCAACTTTGACTTCTTAGTATCCCTCTCAAGAGTTGCAGAATGGGAGAAAAAATATAATTGGTAAGACAAACGACCTAGCATCTGGTGGATGTGTTGACGCCCAGGAAGTCACCACCCTGGAAGGTGACAGATCTTCCCTGGCACCGTTCCTGCTGTAGTTTCCAGAGCACTCTGCATTGCTCTATCCTGGCCTCCTCTCAACCTCCGACCAGAAACCACTGCCCAGCGTGCTGGCCCAAGTCCTTTTGATTTAGGAAACAGGAGCCTCGTGATCCTGTTCCCATCACCACCAGAAAACCATAAAATGGTTTGTTTCTCTTGGCAGCCTCCGCCCACCAGTTCCCCATGTGTGTGTTGCTTTCTTCAATTTTCCCCTCTACAAAATCTGGTCGTATTTAATAACAATAAATCAGAGACAAGATTGCAGCCCGGAAGAGAAGTCTGGGGTGGCCGGGGTGTCCACATCTGGGGCCCATTCGGGTCGAAGTGATGACAATTCCTAATAAATGTTAATAGGGCGCCTCCTCGGATTCACACACTGCAGCCATAATTTAGCCTGCCTCCCTTCCAGTGGTGACCTTTGGAACATCCCCAGCACACTCGTCTTAGCTAGAATATTTGCTGCATGTGAAGTGAAAAAAAGGACGCTTGTTGCGATTGATCACATTTCTACCATTTCCCTTCCCTGGGTTTGTCTTCAGAGGCTCAAAAGCCTTGGGGCCCCCCAGCACCCCAGGTGGGTAGAGGGGTGCTATCCTCATGCTTCCTAAGAAGCCTGACAGTGGCACTGGTCCTACAAGAGACCAGGCTGACGTCAAAACCTATCTTGTCTTGGCTTCTGAGCCTCTGCGGACCCTGCTTGCTGCTTGCTATGCTCTGCTCTTTCCGCTGACCATGCTTCCTCCATGCCCTTCCAGCTAGGCCACCTGCAAGGCTGGCTCTGGTGTTTGGCTTTCCTCTTCCTATAGCCATCACCTGGTGAGTCAGTCTCAGGCCACATTTGATTCCCAGCTTTGACCTCTGTCTCGAGATGCAGTCCTGACCTTCTAACTGGGGGCTGGCCACTTTTGCTCTATAACCAGTAGTCATCTAACATTCTACTGTCCACACAAACTTCTCACATGTCCCAAACATAGCTGCCAGGGCCAGAGATTTAGCTCAGTGGCACTGTGCCTGCCTCTCAAGCGCAAGGTCTTGAGTTCGATCCCCGGTACCAAAAAAAAAAAAAATTTTTAACCAAACATAACTGCTGCTTCTGTAAATGCCATACCTCTGTTAGAAGCACTTACTTTTTTTTTTTTTTTTTTTGGTACTGGGGATTGAACTCACGACCTTGTGCTCGAGAGGCAGGCACAGTACCACTGAGCTAAATGCCTGGCCCTAAAGCACTTACTTTTTGGTGCTGGGGATGCAACCCCGGGCCTTGTGCAAGCCAGGTAAGTGCTCCACCCCTAGCTGGAGCTCTACTGTTCGCTCAGCCACACAGGTGCTAGTCCCGGAGCTGCCTTCAACACCTTCCCTCTCCTGCCGCCCTTTCCATCATGGGATGGGGTTAGTGAATCTTCCATCCTAGTCTCCTTTTCAGTCCTTTTTTTTTTTTTTTTTTTTGATACTGGGGATTGAACTTGGGACCTTGTGCTTGCGAGGCAGGTGTGGTACAACTGAGCTACATCCATGGCCCATACTTTTCTAGTTCTTGAAGATGGCCCACAGGTTCTTGGAGACTCCCCTTCTCCCTTCTAACAGCTCCAAAATACTTTGTAAATACAAATAATTCCCTGGGTGCATCTCTATTTTATTGGCCTAAATTAGATATTAAACAAATCAACCTATATTTCTTGGACACGTAGAATCAAAGGTGTGATCTAGTAACCCTCCATTTGAACCACAGATTGAATCAAGCATGAAGGATTTAGGTTAGACACAGTGAAGAACTTCCTGGTGACAACTGTCAGTGGGGCAGGTGCCTGCAGAAGTCGACTTTACTACAGTAACACTGCAGAAAAGATAACCTAGAATCTCAGAGGTTTGTGATGTTCATTTCTTGCTCACAGGTTGTGAACTGGCTGCGGGATCTCTGATCCAGGTTGTGGCTCTTGTTCAGGTCTGCTCTGTGTAACTTCAGATTCTGGGACCCAGGCTGCTGTGATGGGTGAGGCTGTTCTCATGGCCAAGGGTAGAAGAACAAACAAGAAGTCAGGCCATGCCCTGTTCCTGGGTAGGAAGAACCAACACAGTGAAAATGGCCATACTTCCAAAACTGCTATACAGATTCAATGCAATCCCAATTGAAATCCCAACAGAATATTTCACAGAACTAGAGAAAACAATCCAAAAATTCATTTGGAACCAGAAGAGACCTAGAATAGGCAACAGAGTCATGGCAGGGGTATCACAATCCCCAACTTGAAACTACTGCAAAGCCACTGTGATAAAAACAGCATGGTACTGGCAAAGAAACAGACTCCAGGATCAGTGGAATAGATTAGAAGATGCAGAAACAACTCCAGAAATACTCAGCCACCTCATCTTTGACAAAGGAGCCAACCATCCTCACTGGAGGAAAGATAGCCTATTTAATAAATGGTGTTGGAAAAACTTGATTTCAACTTGCCAAAAATTAAAACTAGACCCCTATCTTTCACCATGCACTGAACTAAAATTGAAGTGGATTAAAGATCTAAATATTAAAACAGAAACACTAAACTTGCTGAAAGACAAGTTAGGTAGAACTCTCGAAGACATTGACATAGGAAAGGACTTTATGAACAAATCCTCAGTAGCATGGGAGCTAGCACAAAGAATCAACAACTGGGATCTCGTCTTATTAAAAAGCTTCTGCACTGCAAGAGACACCACCAACAGAGCTAAGAGATAACCTACAATGTGGGGAAAAAATTTTACCAGCTGTTCCTCAGACAAAGGTCTACTATCTACAATATATAAAGAACTAAAACAAATCAGACCCCCCCCCCAAATATAAAGACCCAATTCAAAAATGGGCATCTGAAATGAACAGACATTTCTCAGACAAAGAAGTAAAAGCAGTCAATAAACATATGAAATAATGTTCAACATCACTGGTCATTCGAGAGGTGCAGGTGCAAACAATGCTGAGATTCCACCTCACCCCAGAAAGAATGGCTGCTATCATGAAATCAACGAATAAAAAGTGCTGGCAGGGGTGTGGGGAGAAAGGAACCCTTCTCCATTGTTGGTGGGAGTGCAGACTGGTGCAACCACTGTGGAAATCAATTTGGAGATACCTCAAAGAACTAGGATTGGAAGTCCCATTTGACCCAGCTATTCCTCTACTGGATATCTTCCCCAAATAATTAAAAGAATCCTAGCCAGGGATTTAGCTCAGTGGTTTCGCTGCCTGCTGCACAAGCATGAGGACCCAAGTTTGATCCCCAGTACCAAAAAAAAGAATCTTACCACAGTGATATATGTGCATCTATGTTTATAGTGGCACAGTTTGTAATAGCTAAAGCCTGGAAACAGCCCAACTGGAGACTGGATAAAGAAGATGTGTTTTTTAATAAAATGGAGTACTACTTGGCCATGAAGAATGAGCAACTAGCAACATTTATAGCTAAGTGGATGCACATTGAGGCCATACTCTTAAGTGAAATAAATAGGACACACATGTGTCAATACCAAATAGTTTCTCTGGTGTGAAAAACTAAAAGTGTAATAAGAATCAAAATGTAAAATTGATGTTGTAAAATAGGAAGAAAATGTTTAAAGGAATAGGGGAAGTGGGAGGGGAAAGGGAAAGGAAAGAAGGGAAAAGAAAAAATATGAGAAAAGGAAAAACATGGAAACAAAGTCTTTGTAAATAGGGAAAGGTGGAGGGGGTGAAGGGAGGGCAGGGGAATGGGGAAAAAACAAGAATCAAGATGCATCATGTAAAGGTACAAGGTCCCAGTGAGGAATGTAACTATACTGTATACCTAAGTTGTACCAATAAACTAAATGGAAAAAAAAAGGGGGGGGGGTCAGGCCAAGCCAAGCTGTAGTTAAAACCTCTGCCTGCATCCCATTGGCCAAACCAAGTCACGTGACCATGCCCATCCTCAAAGGAATGTGGAAGTTTATTCTCCACTTTAGAAGAGCCTGGGAGAATGTGTGTTTCTAAATAATACACTCTGCCGCAGGGTGGTCATGAAGTTTCCTTGGCAAGCGGTCTTTACAAACAGAGGAGCTTGTTATCTGTCTGCATTCCTCTGAGTACCGTATCACCTGCAGTCTAGCACAGGAGGACCGGAAGACATGCTTTTTTAAAGATGTCCATTTTGGCACTAGGGCAGTGTAACTCGTGTTTGATATCTGGTAGCCACTGAAGCCCCTTTTTCCCCTTCCATCGGAGCTGTGCCAAGGGGGTGATTTCTGGGCCGAGTCTTAATATCATAGTCTCTGTGTGATTGTATACGAGTGACAGTCACACAGCAAACATAAATACAGGAGAGGCTCTGATTCTATCGGGAACAGTATTCCTGCCATCCGGCCAGCTTTGTCTGCCCCGACAGTGCAGTTAACTCTGGAGTGAAATTGGAAAGCTAACTGATGGTCAGAGGGGACTAGGAAGACTCATTTGTAAGCGAGACAGGCAGGGCCCAGGAAAGATGAGGCGAACACAGAGTCTGCCAAGTGCTGGATAAATTCAGGTAGCAAATGCTTTTCTTTTTTTCTTTCACATAGCAAATGATTACAGGTTGTCTTGAATCATTTAAGTCTTAATGTTTGCATGTATTCAGCAGTGTGTTACCCCAAGGGCTCATGTTGGAAACCTTTTCCGGTCTTAACTGCTTAACCTTTCCTCCTTCTTCTATCCCAGGATGCTGCTTCTCCCCCTTCCCATCCTACTTCCCAATATCTGCCACCAAGAACTTCTTAGGTCCCCAGACCCAGCCTAGCTGGCCTCAGGCCCCTGAGAGCCTGTTAGGCATGCTTGTTTGGGGGACCCTCCCCTAGATTCACAGAATCAGAATCTCTGGTGGCAGGATTTGCACCAGGTGTCCCAGTTGAACCCGTTTTCGTGAGCTCTTCAGGTGGTGATTTATCCACATACCCTGAGTGGTTTTTTTGAGAACCGCTGTGATTCCAACTCAGTGGATCCGGGTGACACTGTGACTTGTGCTTCTAACAAATACATAGATGATAGTAGTACTGCTCCCTGTGGACCACACTTTGAAGAGCACAGACACAGGAAATGATGGTTAGCAGTTACAAACCCTTACTGGTCCTAAGTGGAAAGGATCAACATCTTGCTGAAAGACATGGGTTGATAATGGTGGAATTTCAGGCAAGAGCCACCTGTTTTGTTTTGCAGTACTGGAGACTGAATCCAGTGCCTTTGCACTAAGCTATATGCCCACTCATTTTTATTTTTATTTTGAGACAAGGTCTCCCTTAATTGCTAAATTGCCCGAGCTATGTTCAAAGTCAAAGTCCTCCTGCCTCAGCCTCCTAGGGCCCTGAGTTTACAGAGGTGTACCACCATGCCTCACTTTTGTTTTTATTTCTAAAACATCTTTTGGTCAGAGGCTGGACCCGGGGCCTCTGAAGCCGCTGTGTGTAATGCATTTTCTACCTGAATGTCAAAGCGGTGATGGCCATGAATGATGAAAAGGAAAAGTACTGCCTTGGGGGTCAGGAGATCTGGATTCTAGTTCTTGCTCTGTCACTGAGAATGTGACACGACTGTGGCCTTTTGTCTGCTTCACCTCTGCAACCAGAGAGGGTGACAGCTATGCAGTGGCTGGCAGCCCTACTCATGTTTTGAAATTAAATATTATAATTATCTTAGCAACAATTTTTTCTCCAAGTGAGGAAGAAAGTCTTAAAATTGTGGGAGGCCTAGGGGCCGGGGATTTAGCTCAGTGGTTCCACTGCCTGCCTCGCAAGCCTAAGGACCCAAGTTCAATCCCCGGTAATGAAAAAAAAAAAAGAAAAGAAAAGAAAATTGTGGGCGCCCCAAGCGGCGAACTGAGGACCCACAGGGTTAGGCGCTCCCCACTCAGGTGCTATGAACCCGGAGCAGAGCCGGGTCATAGGGTTGGCGCGTCCTCCTGCTTCCTCTGGAACTGTGGTTTTCTGTCTCATAAAACGAGGACGCCAGTAACACCTACCTGATAAGGTGATTGTGGGGGTTAAAAGAGATAATCCACGCCAAGCGTGTAGGGCAGCGTCTGGCGCTGAAAAACATTCATTAAATGTCAGGCCTATTTGGAGGCGGAGGGGCGCAGAGCCAGTCCGAGTCCAGGCTGCAGGTCTCCGTGTCTCCTGTAGGTGGCGCCTCCCCGCGTGCTTCCAGGACTTTTAAGAAAGTTTTCTTTCCATCCCTGCTCCCTTTAGGGTCGGAAGAGCCGGTCTCCTGCGGTCTCCCGAAGCCAGGTGTGGGGATCCCGACTTCCTTCCTGGGATGGCGCTACCTCCATCCCCCGCCGAACCTCACCTGTCACCTGGGACCTCGGCCACCCAGGAGGCCCCGAGGTAGGGGGTTGCGGGAGTTTCTTTCCTGCTCCGTTACAGTGACAAACTGGAACATGAGCGCTTAATGAAAGATGCTGGGGACGTCCGTGGAGATCAGGAAAATAGCCTCTCTGAGCTGACAGCCAGGCCATCTGCATTCCCACACTCCTATTAATTCCTTAACAATAAACGACAGGAGCACCTAGAGGGTTAACAGTTTAATTTAATCTCCAAGATTCCTTCCTGGAGCATTGAGAATTAAAAAAGCATTTGCAAAAATGTTGTCCACACACCTGATTTTTCCCCACTTGATGTGTCTTCTGGATCAGTCGTGCCCATTTCTGACGGTCCTGCCTCTCTGGCCGATGACCCAAGATTTCACTCATGGGCTCCCTGAACCACAGGCCTGGTCTCCAAGTGTCCCAAGATCCAGCTTCTCTGCATTTGCCCCAAATATTGAGTCTTTCAGGGAAGGCAAAACCCCCAATGGAGTCAACTGCCCCTATTAGAAGCAAATTTCCTTTCCTAATGGGAAGAAGGCAAAAAAATGGGGAGATAGCAGGGCACGGTGGTGCACAACTGTAATCTCAGCATTTGGGAGGCTGAGGCAGGAGGATCAACAGTGAGTTCAAGGCCAGCCTGGATTACAGCCGGACTCTGTCTCAAAAAAAACAAAACAAAACAAGGGCTGGGGATTTAGATCAGTGATGCCAAGCCTGCCTCACAAGTGCAAGGTCCTGAGTTTGAACCCAGGTACAAAAAAAAAAAAAAATTTGAAGAGGATCGTGGTAGCAGCCACTGGCTTGGAGAGACACCAAGTCAGGCTTTGTGTCAAGCGGATCAAGCAAGGACTATTCTTTGGAGATGTCCAATTCTAATACCAGTCCTTTCATTTTATGGATAAGGAAACAGCTCTGCCAATGGTAAATAGTTTGTATAAGACTAGTTGCAAAGCCCCAAGGTAGGACTCAGGCCCTACCTGTGGGCAAATGTTTGTTCTAAGTAGATTCCATCGTACATGCTGAGTCTCATGGTGGCTTGGTAGGGGCTAGGCAGGGCCAGGCAGTGTCCCGGTTTAGGCTTAGCGGGAAGAGCCCCTGGGACCACTTAGAGATGTCTTCCTGGAATAGGAAGGGAGCAAAGGTGCCAGGTATTTGCCAGCCCTGCATTTTTCAGGCTGTTTCCTTTGGAGGAAGACATTTAAAGCCTCCATTAAAATGGAAATACTATCAGGAAGGAGTAATGCACAAGCCATTATCTGTCGTTAACACCTTGGCTGGAAAGAACGTGTTTAAAATGAGTTTGGCAGTTGCCCGGCAGGTCCCTAAGGGATGAGCCCAGGAAAGGACCCAGGCACTGACCTGGAGGGGTGCAGTATTTGGGGCTCAGGTGAGACAGGAGTAAGAATGCAGACACTGGATAACCCGCAGAAGGGACTCTGAGGACCAGAGTGAGAGGAGCAGTGACCTGAGCACCTCTGGGCGCGAGTCTGTCTTTGTTCACGCTTAGGTAACATGGTCTCTACCAGCCATACTGCTTGGCCTGTGGTTTCTGCATCTAGATCAGAAGTTCTCATGGCTGGATGCAGAATCATGAGGAATGCTGTTATTTTCTTCTCCTTAAATACCAATCCCTGGCTCCTACCCCAGGCCGATTAAATCAAAATATACAGGAGTGTGGGACCCTCCTCCCCCTTCCCTGACATTTTGCTGTATTCTGGTCTTCATCCTGGCCATCAGTCTTGCTACCACCTGGTCTTTGTCCACACACTAACATATTTTCTATACTTGCAATCCCAGGTTCTGTGTAATTTTGTGTTTTGAATATAGCAGAGGGCAGAGGGAGGTGGCAGAGTAGTTAGAGCCACAATCAGAGCTTTTACTGTTACACAAAATGAGTAGAGGTCTTATTTTTGGTTCATCAGCTGAAAAATAATACAACTGACCAGGATCCTTTCATCTTTTTTTTTTTTTTTTTTTTTAATATCTGTCCTCAGTGCTGGCTTTTGGTCTTTAGGCTTCTAGTTGCACGGCCTCCATGGTTGAGGAAATTATGTCCTTAGATGACTATGCTCATAGACATGAAGAAAAGGTAGAAACCTTTTGTGTATTTATCCTTTTCCTAGAAGAAAAGTACCTAAAGGCTTCGCCCGATAGTCTTCCTCTTGTTTCTCGCTGGTCAAACCTGGGTCACAACGCATCTTTAGCTGCAAAGGAACCTGGTAAAGTAAGAATCTAGTGTTTTCAGTCTCTGTCCTGAGAGGCGGCTCTGCCAGAGGTGTGTCTGACAAGCAGTGGGTATATTTGATAAAACGTAGGGCACAATTACACACCCGAAATGACAGCTGAGCACTTAAATGCAGCTGTTTCTTTATATTCTGCTTCCTTTATCAGCTAAAGCCATTTTTCATATCTGTGGTTCTAGTTCCAAAGATCACATCCTCCCACCTACACAGGAACTGTAGAAGAAGATAAAAGCCACTTAGCTGTGGTGTGACGATAAATGTCTTTTCAAGCAGCAGGTTGCTGTCACATGGGATCTGACTCTTGCAGCCTGTGTTGCTCACTCACTCAGCGGTGCTGACCTTCATTATGACCTTGAACTGGAAGGACCACCCACTTTCTGGAGCACTGCTGTCTATCTATGACCCCTGCAGGTCTCTCTAGTGAGTCCGTCTCCCAGCGGGCCAACTGAGTTGTGCTGCTGGGATCGTGGGGGAAAGAAAGAGTATGAATTCAGTTTGAAAGCTGAGAGTCTAGGGGACAAACACAGAATGTCAGTGTGGAGGATGCCACACCAAGGAGCCGGCATGGGGTCAGTCACACTAGGCTGGAATCTGACCTTCCAGAAACAGCCTTTAGTGAATGGGTCGATAGCCTTAATACTCAGAGTCCACACAACCCTATAAGGAAAGTCTTAAAAAGGGACAAATGGGGGCCGGGGATTTAGCTCAGTGGTTTTGTCGCCTGCTGCGCAAGCGCAAGGACCTGAGTTTGATCCCCGGTACCAAAAAAAAAGGGACAAATGTCCCCAAAGAGTAATGGGTCAGAAAAGGAACAAGATATTTATACATGACGAAATATGGAAGGCCAATTGATTCTTTTCTCCAGTCCTGGGGCTCAAATCAGAGCTCTATGTTTACTAGCCAAGAGCACGACCGCTGAGCTCCACCACCCCCACCCCACCCCACCCCCCGTCCTTGGCGGTTTTTTAAAAAAAGTATACTGGAGATTGAACCCAGACACCCCCCACCCTCGGTCCCAGACACCTTTTTTTACATTTTTATTTATTTATTTTTGTACCAGGGATCGAACTCGGGACCTTGCGCTTTCAAGGCAGGCGCCGGAACCACTGAGCTAAATCCCCGGCCCCATACATTTTTATTTTTAAAAATTTGAGACAAGGTCTCACTAATCACCAAGTTGCCCAGCTGAGTTCCAACTTACAATCCTCCCGCCTCAACCTCCCAGAGTGTTGGGATTACACCACACCTGGCTTTGGATGTTTTCAAAAGTTCATCTTTACCAATAGTCAAATAAGTATTTACCAATAATCAAATAAGTATTCAGTACAACAGCATACCGATTCTGTCAGCTTGACAAGGTTTCCAAGGTTTTAAAAGTGCAATATCTGACCTGCTAGAAAAGACTAATCTGGCTTCTTAGCCTTCCCACTCTTCCTGCGGTGCTTTTCAGTAGCAATGATTCTGGATGTGAATTAGGGATCCGATGATTAGCTCACTTTCTGGAGATTCAGGCAATGTCCCTGCTACTGTCCAGAGCATTTGCCATGATTCCTTTGCATCACATCCTTTAAGTTGCAGAGCCCTGTGACAAAGAGCAGGCGACGCAGCCCTCTTGTGTCCTTGTGTTGTAGGTCAGAGCTCACCTCGTTGGCCATCTCATCTGACCACAGCAAAGACCACACACGCTCTCAGCGTTAGATCTGTGTGCTTTGCCCTTTGACCTTTGGGTTTCTTCTATACAAGTAGGTAGTGACATGGTTTTAGAGGTCCTCGGGTAGGGGGTCCCTAAAACCTCCCTGCCATTCAGGGTCCCAATCCCCAGGGACCCTGGACACCCACTTGGTGCATTCACGGGTAGCAATAGCTCCATTGTGTCATTTCTAATTTCTGGTTGAAGTGAAAACCCTTTTTTAAAGCAGTCCTCCATTAATGTATGGACCCTGGCTAACCTCATTGCTACCCATGAGGTCAGCTAACTACTTATGACCCTGGAGGGCGGGCCACAGACCTGGAGGAGAAAGGCATCATGGGGGTGACAAGGCTCCCCGGGGACAGGACCCAAGGAGCTGCCACAGTGGGGCCCACTGGTAACTGCAGGGACAGCGCGAGCGGATTTCACTCCTTCACCAATGTTATGTGGTGGCTCTGTGCCAGGTGTGGTGGATACAGAAATCCATACAAATCAGTCCTCCTCCCTAAGGCAGATGGGACCTAGTCGGGAGGGAAGGGCCACGTGTCAGGTGGGGAAGAGAACATCACGTACACAGAGACACACGCGTGCACTCGCACACGTGGGGCATGCACAGCAGAAGGAGCAGTGGGCTCCTCCTGGGACCTCAGAAGGACTTCCAGAGGCAGCATCCTTTCTTTCTGGTGCGAAGGAGGAGCAGCTGATGGAGGAGTATATTGCAGAGAGGAAAAGCTACAGCAACTTCATGGTTTTTTATCTAGGGCCAGCTTTCCCGGTGGGGGTCAGAAAATAGCCCTATTTCCTGATGAAGGCTGTGAAAAATCATCTTCTTTGTCATCAGGCAGTGAGGTAAAATAAATGTGCAGGCAACCCAGAGGGAGTGTGGGAGGATAAAACGAAATAACACCTGGGAAGCACTTAGATGTGTTTTATAAAACAGAAATTACCCAAGCTGAGGGTAGAAATCGGTAATTCTTGCTCTGGTTCAGTATCTCTTACCTCACTGGTGCAACCAACAGTTACTCTGTGGGGTTTCAGGAATCTTTATTTTATTTATTTATTTATTTATTATTTTGGTTTTGTTTTTTGTTTTTTAGAACAGGGTCTTGGTATCTTGTCCAGGCTGGCCTTGAACTTACTATGTAGCCCAGGCTGGACTCCAACTCACAGCGATCCTCCTGCCTCAGCCACCCAGGTGCTAGGATGACAGGCGTGCAGCATCACACCCAGTTGAGGCCTACGTTTTGAGTTTGGATGTCTGGGGGAACGTGACTAACAGTGTGTGCCCCCATGCCTGACTCTGTTTTAGGGATCTTGCAGCTCTTTTGTCTCATGTTCCCGTCCAGTTCTTTTGTAATTACAGCCATGCCTCAAGTTGAGAAAATTTAGGACGAGAAAATCTGAAAATATTAAACACCTGCATCTATGTTTCCTTATTACAAAACAATTATTCTGAAAGGAGAATGAAACTTCATAAAGTTAGTTTCCTAGGTACATGCAAACCTGGATGCAGAATATAAGAACTTACTTGACATACGTGTCAGACTCAGAATTGTGAAGCCTTAAAAGTAAACTGGTCTCAGGGATTGTGCAGGGTTTTTCAAATGTTCTATTTGTTTAAAAGTCCTAGACTAGTCCGGGTGTGATGGTGAACACCTGTCATCCCAGCACTCAGGAGGCTGAGGCAGGAGGATCGCCATGAGTTCCAGGCCTGTATCAGGTAGTGAGTTCAAGGCCAGCCTGAATTACACAGCGAGACCCTGTCTCAAAAAAAGAAAAAAAGGAACATTCAAGTCTTTAATAATGTGATAACTACATCTGTTAATTCATATAAAGCAACACCACTGCATAATTGGCACAATTATAACAAGTTTTGTTTTGTTTGTGGTACTGGGGATTGAACCCAGGGAGCATTGAACTACATCCACAGCCCTTTTCAGTTTTATTTTGGGAATGAGTCTCACTCAGTTGTCCAGTCTGGCCTTGAACTTACCGTCCTCCTGCCTCAGCCTCCTGAGTAGCTGAGATTATGGGCTATGCCACTGTGGCCAGCTACAATCATGAGTTTTGAATTTACTTTCATAGTATATATGAATCATTATTTACCCACTCTCTTATTGCCAACAGTGAGATTATTTCCAATTTTTCAAAAGCTGCAGAGAAATTTCTCACATGGCCTTCCTTTTGCATATATATGAGCATTTTTGTGAGCTCAAGTCTCAGAAGTGGAATTGGATCAAATTCTGAGATCCAGGGTGACATTCATTCTCATATTTTTCTTTTGTTGCAGAGACCGAAAAGAATAGAGTCCAGCATCTCTACATAATTGTGTAGTTTATTAAGGTCTCACATGCATGAAATTCTTTGCGTTTCTTAACAGTTACACAGGCTTATAGTTGGAGGTGTGAGGCGTAATGAGACAGGTTAGTGATTCGCTCAAATCCTGTAACTATCGAGGGAGAGCGGATTTGGAAATTGGGCCTTGTCACTGGGCCGATGGAAACCCAGAAGTACAAGCCCGGCCTGAGAACAGGAACGCGCTGTTGCTGACACCCGCTGTAGCTCAGACATTGTCTGGCCCTCGCCCTGCCTGGCGAAGTCCTTCGTTCCTGCACAGCTTCCCTAGGGAATGGGACAGCTTTGGTGAGACCTGCATGCTTCTGAGCAGAAGCAATGTCTGGGAACCCGCGCCTTAACATCATCCTGAGAACGGTTCCGTTGCGTCTCCGGAGACAAACAGCCGCAGCCGGTTATAGAGAGAAAGGTGTGGAGAAAACTGCTTTGTCTCCGAGGTGCAGAGGAGAGGAGAAGCCCCAAGATATGCTCAAGGCACGGCCTTGCTGCTCAGAGAGGTGGCACGGGAAGGAACAAGGCACAAGGTCCTCCTTCTGCAAACAGAGGACTCTGCTTTGGTCGTGACGTACTCTGCTGCCAAGAGCCGTTTCTAGCACGGCCTGGTCTGCATGGTTGCTGGGGACAGTACGGGTGTCTGGACGGCATCCGTCCACTCCCCACCCCCATGCCAGGCCCTGGCTTGTTCCAACTTTTCACACTAATCCCTGATGCTACAGTAAGCACCTGGGGATCTGTTCGGATGACACTGACCGGCGCCCCCTAAGTGGCAGGAGGTCCTGAGGACAGGGGCTGCTCAGCTCCGGGACTTCTCTTCCCTGTCTGTTGGGCGGAAGCGGCAGAGCTGGCGAAGCCAGGCTGGTCACCACTTCCGGGCTGGTGGCTGTCAAGGGACCTTAGAAAGCTTCTGGGCCCGGACTAGGCTGGACTCAGCCTTTCCTTCCGAGACCTCATCTCTAAACTTCGTCTGATGCTTGCAGGACCCAGAGAGATTTATTTTCATGACCTTTCCGGATACGGATTCCAAGCAGGGGGAGGGAGAAAATCAGCTCCGAAGCGGTTAATGTTCCTGGCTCCTAAATTGATAAGCGGTGGGGACGTCAGCCTGAAATGAACTCGCCTTGTTCGGCGGGGTTCGAAGACAGCGGAACTCAATCAGCAGCGGGCCGCACGGTTCAAGGCTGCAATTCATCCCGCGCGCCTCTGAAAAATGGGAGGTGACAGTTCATTTTGCCAGTGACAGTCTGTCGGTCTCGCTCGCTGCTTCTCCTGTCGATTGCCTGGCGGAGGTGAAGCGAGGCTTCAGAGACCCGCGTTGGTATTCCGCTCGGCTGAGCAGGCCGAGGTGCGCAGACGCCCCGCCCTCGGTGTCTTCCTCCGCTCCGCCGGCTGAGCTGCTCGCACTTCCGGCTCTCTGGGTTTCCCACCTTCCCTGGGACCCCAACAGGGGGCGATGAGAATGTGGGAGCAGGGAAGTTACTGTGCAAGTGGGGGTGCTGGGAGGGACCTCAGGCCTCCAAGAGTGCTCGGTAGAGCCCCACCCGACCCCACAGCTGCAGCTGCTGAACAGGAGCAGAGAAGGCGGAAGGAGAAAGGGAGGCGACTGTCCGCAACGCCACCCCCCTTTCTACTTCTCTAAAGAAGAACACGCGCTTGGACAAGAGCTTACGCGTCTGTGTTAACTTTCCTCAGTTTGGAAACTCTACTGGGTGCCATTGTTCTAAGGAGCGCCCTCATTCTTAGGAAATACATTCAGCTTTTTAGGGGAAATGGAACAGGATGTCTGTAATTTATTCTTAAAAGGTTCAGGAGAAAATTTGTAAATTTATAGAAATACAAGATAATAAAGGTGGCAAAAGTTAATCACCGATTAGTCTGAGCGAAGGGTGCACAGGAGTTCTAGGTGCTATGGTAAAGTTTTCTGTGATTGAAATTATTGCAAAATAACAAGTATTATTATTATTATTATTAGGCTTTTTGAGACTGGGTCTCACTACATAGTTCAGGCTGGCCTTGAACTCACTATGAGCCCAGGCTGGCCTTAAACTCGCTGCGATCCTCCTGCCTCAGCCTCTGGAGTTGCTGGGATCACAGGTGTGCAGCAACCATCCCAGCCAGAAAATATTTTTTAAAAATCCCAACAGACTTGCTGAGAACATAATGGTGAATAAGACAGGAGAGCTCTAGGCCCTCAGGGAGCTGCTAGTTGGGAGGTGAAGATAGGACAGGTGGGCACTACAGATGAGGGCTGTGGGTTTGAAGCAGCAGATGCTGAGTGAGTGCAGTAGGAATCCACGACAGGGGAACAAGCCCCTCGCTGTCAGAGACAATGAATGAATTTGTGACAGGAAGGGGACCATATGGAGAAGGCAGCAGAAGATGTGCAGGGACGAAATGTGGTGGTGGTGATGGTGGACGCTTGTTAGCCACGTTGAGGAGTTAAGTGACTGCAGTTTTAATTAAGGAGGAGGGATCAGACGAAAGGACCACGAGAGGAGAGGTGAAGGTGGCCTGGACCTAGATGGTGGCAACGGGGCTGGAGAAGCAAATAACTTGGAAGACATGTAGTAGGAATTGGCAGAGGGGAAAGAGGAGTGAAAGGTGTCCTTCAGGTTTCCAGACGGGGCAGTCAGGCTGTCCATGGTGACCCCAGGAAACTGGAGGGAGAGGAAAGCTTGGTGTGAAATGAGGAACAGGGTGAGTGGTCATTTCTGTGGCATCTGGGTCCTCCTGCACACCTCACACCCAGCAGTGCGTGTGCAACCCTGACAGGAGAAGAGGCCAGTCGGGCAGGAGCTGAGGCTGCGTGTGGGGAGTGGGGACAGAAATCTCCTATTTAACCACATCTCTGATTTTCAAGGGCTCACAAGTCTTTTGGGAGGGAATTTGGACCTTGTCTACTGTGCCCAACCAGAGCTGAAGAAGAGCCGGATGGGATGGGTAGATTATTACCTTTTCTGTTCAGCAAACCTCCCTACTGTTTCTACAAATAGCAATCTGGGTCAGCTGGGAATCTCTTCCCTCCCGTTGCACTCGCTGGGCTTCAGCAGGAGTTGTGATGTTTCTATGCAACACCACCTGTGGTCACAGCTGCCCCGGTGTGGGCCGTGAGGGGCTGGCCTGGGAAGCCATTCAGTCCGAGAAGTCAAAGGGTAGTTGGATTTAAGGCCTAGTTACGTTTCTGCCCTTCCGTGTTCAATTATTTAACATTTCCTTGGAATCTTGGTAGCAATTAATTTCCCTTTTTTGCCCAAGGCTATTTTATTTGGGTTTCTGTCTCTTATAATCAAGAATCTTGATTATTACCAGGAGCCCTGAAAGAAGCCAGGTTGTTGAAAAGACAACAAGACCACTGAGACAAAGAAAATCTAGGAAGTGGCTTCTCTATTCCTTCTCCTCCTCCTCCACTTCCTTCTCCTCCTAGCAGTGATAAGGATCCAACTCAAGGCCTTGCACTTGCTAGACAAGGGCTCTACCACCGATCTACACCCAAAGCCCAAGAATAAGCACTTTCAAAAGCAAGTGGATTGGATTGGCAGAGGCAGAAGAAGTGAGGCAAATCTGTGAAATAACCCTGGAAATCTCAGAAAGATACAACAAAGGAGAAGGACCAAGATCATTGCATTTGACAAACGGGAGCTACTGAGCCGGTGGACTTAGGGGCAGAGTGTTAAAGCGATCTCTCCTGCTCATCCCTGGAAGACAAAGCAGAACACAAGAAAACTTTCATTAGCGCAGAGAAGCCACTGAGGAAGACCAGAGCTGAGCCAGGAGCGTGCCAAGGCTGGCCAGAGAGAGGAAGATTCCAGAAGGGAGCAGGGACCAGGACTCCTAGGCACACGTGCTTTGCTCACCTCAGAACTCCTTTGGTTTCCATCCTCCCTGAATACCCCATCCTTTGAATGAATCTTGGCTTTCAACCAGGCCTGAATTCTCCTGGTGAGGCTCAGTGTCTGAGACATTTTCCACCTTCACGTCCTATCAAAACCCGCCTGGCTGCATCCACCATCAGCTCCTCGGACAGCCACTAATCTGATAAAGTGACACATGCTAATGGGTTAAGCAGGGTGAATGCAGCGACAGGGTAGACCTCCAGGTAACCGGAGTCTTATTTATTTAGGACTTCTTGCCACCTGATACCGTCCCTGGCTTACATCAGGTGTTCAGCCTGTCTGTTGAGGTGAGATGGACAGGGTGGGCTCTTTATGGCTCAGACTTTCAGGGACAAAAACCTCACTTAAAATTAAGGGCCTGGTAAGAACGTCAGGCAGTGCAGCACACCACAGTGGAGGAGGGGTCTGGAGCGGAGGTCCTTCCAGCCTTCCTCCTGAGTGCGGCGGAGGTCAGGATGGACCAGGGCCGGCATCCCACCATCCACACGAATCCCTAACTGGGCATCTGCTTTAGGAACCTCTGTTTTGAGACTAAACATCCCTGGGTACTCGGTTAATACTGAGGCATTAAACAGGCAAATGCTTTGCTCTCGGCGTTGTGTTGATATTCGACACACATCACCAACATCGCGTTTGTAGCTCATGTGCTTGGGTTCCATCATGGGCATGGGAATATTTGACAGCCCACAGCTGTGTGTTTCTTAGGGTAATCTTACCGCCCCTACTTATTTGTGTTACAGCACTGATTCAGTGAGTGTTGGATGAAGCAAAGAAGGAACCACACGAATATTCCTGCTTCCGTTTGTGATGACAGGGACACTCAAGGCCTTTTTGAAGTTAACAAAAATGCCAAAGAACCGAAATAGTTTTTTGTTCTTTCCCTCTCTTTTTCTTTTTCCCCCCTTGTTCTTGGATGAAGCTGATAGATCCACTGAGGGCTAAACCTGTAATCTTCACTGCAAGCTACAGGACCTACTTGCCTCAAGCTATGCTATTGGCTGGAGTCTTGACATCTTGGACTGACAGGAATACACTAGAACTGTTTTTTCCCTCTTCCTTCTTAAAACATTAGAGAGAGCTTTGCTTCTTCTGGCCTGGAGCCCACGGTCACCCCTGGGAGTCGGGATGCCCTCTCGCTGCTTGCTACACCATGATGCTAAGCTAGGGGCAAAGAGAAGGAAACTTTCCTGTCCACAAAGCATGCGTTGCTTACCCTTTGTATAATGAGATGCTGTAAAGGGTTACTGGAAAAGGATGGGATGCTTCTGTTTTTAGAGGTTGTGGAATTCTGACATGTTAAAGCTGCAAGAAACCTTATTTCCTCACTTACAGTAGAGGAACAGGGCCCTTAAACAGAAAGGAAAGACAATCAAATCACCTGTCCTAGATGGTTTGGTTACTCAGCAACCAGAAGATGTGATGTCAGACCAGATGTTCTCTTGGGGTTCCTATAAATTCCATTATTCTTTGATTTTGTGATTCTGGGTAGGACATCAACCAATAAAACCTATGAACAGTCGGGTCTACCCTGTCCTCGATGGCCCAAAAGAAAGAGTATATATTCTATGGGGTCAGTTGTGTGGGGACGATTATAAGGAAGCCCACAGTCCTATTACATAGCTATTTACTTTTCTAGAATCTTCCCTACTTTGGCATCAGCTGCCACAGGAAGTGGTAAAGCTATTATCTGTACGGTCAGCCAAATCACCATTTCCTGATTCTAATGTTGAACAACCACTTTTGAAACCTCCCCCACTTCCTCCAGATTTCGTTTGAGGCTCAATTAGTACTCAGGAGGTAACAGTGCTCAGCCGAGCAGATCGGGGCCCAGATGCCCTTGTGGTTTTGTTACTGTGCTGTAACCCAGGCATCTAACTTCTCTCCAAGCTGGGCCCCAGCCCCCCTCCCTCCCTTTTCTGGGTCATGGAGGCCTAAAGCTCTGAAATTCTGAGATTCTCGTTCAAATTCTGAAAGAATCTTATAGATCAGCTCTCTCTGGAAAGAAAAACCTGTCATCTGGCCCTGTGAATCTCTTCTTCCCCCAAATCTTGTTTTTCCTTCCAGTGCTAAACCAGCTGAGTGAGAGACAAGGAGAAGCCGGGTGAGTGGGAACTGAACTAGGCCGGCGACGCACGCACGCGCATTAGAAATGGAGTCAGCCGGCGCCCCAGGAGCGTCGTCCTGAGGTGGTGGCTGCCCCTTGGCTGTCGCTGCCTTTCCCTCTGAGCCCCTATTTCCCACGCGTTCAGTGCAGAGCTCCAGCCTTCCGCTTTGGGCGAGCTTACAGCAAACTGCAATTTGGCTTTGTCTCCAAATTCGGGTGGCGGGGCCGGAAGTCCCGCCGAGGCCCTGCGGCGGCGCCCCCAGCTGGCCGGTGAGGCGAGAGCTCCCTTCCTGGAGAGCGCTCCCCGGGGGCAGCAGGCCGCCGCCGGAAGCTGATGGGGAACCATCTTCCGCTGGGACTCTGGGAGATCCCCTCCTTCCCTTCCCGGGCATCTCTCCCCGGCTGAAGGGGTAGAAAGCTGGGGGGGGGGGGAAGTGACTGTCCCAAGGGCACACCATTGGTGCCGCGGCAGAGATCCACACCTTGGCCAATCTACTGCGTCCTGGGGGCCACAACCGCCTTGCAGCGAAGGGACAGTCCCACCTCCCGAGGGTGCTTGGAAGGATGGCAGGATGGCGGTATTCATTGCTATGACTGCTGTTCCGGTCCCTGGCGACCTTCTACACCCTTCCGCCTCTGTCACGCGGGTGGAGGAAGCAGCTCTGGGGCAGAGGGCGCCGCCACGCGCGGGGCTGCCCGGGCCAAGATAACAGGTTGTCTGTCAATGTAGGAAGCCTGTGCATGGCCAGGACCCCACAGCTGCCACCGGAGGAGAAATTAAACCTGTCTCACACACCAATCCCAGTGCTCTGATTACATTTACAGAGGTCGTGGCCTGCCTCCTTCTGTCACCATGGAAACCTCTCAGGCTGCCAGGGTGTTGTCTGCGTGTGTGGTTGATATTTAAAGGCGAAGTCGGGCCACTTGCTCTCCTTCACCGGCCCGCGTCCCGGTTTCATCCCACAGATGAGAGGGACAGGGCCCGATGAGGAAGAGGGGTTGCCAAACAGGCAGGTTTCGGGAGAGCCGGCCAGGGGAGCCGGAAGGCCCCCAACTCTGTCAGGCCATGAGCGTCTCCTCAGGGCCCTGTGTGTCGAGCGGAGCCCTTCTTTTCTCTAAAGCCTTCTCCAACTCCCAAGCGCGTGTCACAGCAGCCCGGGAAACAGGGAGCCCCTTCTGCCTGCGCCCCCGCTGCCCTTGGTGGCTTCGATTTTGTGCATCTGGTAGCGGTGTGAATCGCGCTGATAACGACGCGCACTTTGCTTCTCCCAAAGACCCCATCGCGCGGTCCTGGAAAAAGCTACCGGGGGAGCAACTTATCGGGAGCCCCAGGTGTGGGGAGGGGTAAATAACACCTGATTCGAGGGAATAAGAACAGAACACAAGTGCTGACTCGGCGCGTGACCATCAATTTCTCCTTTATTCTCCAGACAATTATTTCCACACCACTGAGTGGAGCGGAGATAACACAGGCACCTTAATAGGCTGGGAGCAGGGGCTGTTTAGAGCTCGATTTGAAGCACTCTGAGCATAAAATGAACATGAATATCCTGCAATATGCGTCTTACAACTTGTCATTAAGTGGATAGCCCTCAACGATGTGTTGCAACAGGCTTGCATTGGAATATTGAGCTCCCAGAAAGGAAATTCTGCATCAATAGTCTCATGGTGCGGAATCTCACATATTACTCAATAAGACGTGTCATTGTGTTGATAACGTGTGTGCTAAAAAGCACAGCAGCAGCAGCAGCAGATCGGAACAGTGTGAATCCCCCAAAGGTGCTTTTCCTAAGGAATTCGCACTCCCCAGAGCATCTCTAGTCCTTGGAGGCAGAATTTGGCATATCCCAAAATTACAACTCTAGGAAATGAAGCTGTGAGTTTGATTTAATTTCCAATCCTCCAAACTATGGGGGCCTTTTTCTTTTCTCCTGTGTTTTCTTTCTATTTCTCAATTTCTTCCTTGAGTCACCTAGTTTACCTCTCTTTTTTGTAGAGCAAACCCTGCTGAGAGCCCTAAAGAGGCTACCAATTCCAGGGGTACAGCCAGTTCTTCCCAGTCTGTCAACAGGGAAAACTTGGCCTCTGGCACAATGAGTGGTGAATCCCCATGCCTTCCAGACTGGGGCTTTCCCTGTGTAGTCTGAAGGATACCACATGCATCCTAGAATAGATAGGGCAGGGAGATCTTCAGAAGTGGGTAAGGAGAATCTGATAATTGCAGTTTTGTTAGAGTTTGAGGCCAAAGAACCCCAGAACACTCTTCCCATCTCTTTAAATTCTATGTGTCTTTTTTTTTTTTTGTACCGGGGATTGAACTTGGGTCCTTGCACTGGTGCAGCAGGCATCGAAACCACTGAGCTAAATCCCCAGCCCATCTTCCCGTCTCTTTAAAGTCAAGTCAGTTTCCTAGAGAGAAACATTCTCGTCTTTGCAAATCAACAATAGCCATACCCTGGGCATTTACTCCTCAAACATATCTTTAGTAAGGAGGATCAAATGAGAGATTATGGATGATGTGTGGATATTTTTATTGAGCACCTACTAGGTGCTCATTGTTGCAGGGAATGCAGAGATAATAATAACAGCAGCCGGGCATGGTGGTTCACACCTGTGATCCCAGCGTCTGGAGGATGAGGCAGGAGGATCATTGCAAGTTCTAGGCCAGCCTGGACTGCAAAGTGAGTTCAAGGCCAGCCTGAACTACATATCGAGACCCTGTCTCAAAAGACTAATAATAATAACAACAACAACAACAGCTAACAAAGATGAGGCACCTGCTATATTGGAGGCTGTTATAAATGATGTGTGTTAGCTCTTTGGATTTTCACAGCGACCTTGAAAATAGTGTTACTGTATCCACCATACAGATGAGGAAATTGAGGCCTCAAGAAGATAAGTAAACCTGTCCAGGTCACCATGGGAGGTGGCAGACTTGAGCACAAGGCTGTCTGACTTGAAGACCTGCTGTGCCGGTCACTTGCTTGATGGGTCAGGCTCATGCTTTGGGACATGGACCGAAGCTTGCATGGGGGGAGGGGTGCGGGGGGGAGCAGGGAGACCGGATGCACAAGGGTGGCTTGGAAGCTCTTCTCATGTTGCTTCTCAACGAAGATAGCAAGACCCTACCCAGGGAGGTGAAGAGGGGAAGGGTTCAAAAGGCACTGCATGTAGGGTAGATTTGTGGGCTTGCGAGTGTTCAGAATGAAGATGAGACAGGGTCCAACATGAGACATAGTTTGTTTGTTTGGTTGGTTGGTTGATTTTTTTTTTTTCTTTTTTTTTTGGTACCGGGGATCAAACTCGGGACCTTGCGCTCGCAAGGCAGGTGCCGGAACTACTGAGCTAAATCTGTGGCCATGGTTGGTTGATTTTTTTTGAGATAGGGTCTTGCTGTGTAGCCCAGGCTGGCCTCGAACTCACAGTGATCCGCCTGCCTCAGCCTCCTGGGTGCTGGGATGACAGGCTTGTGACACCACGCCCAGTTGAGGCCTACGTTTTGAGTTTGGATGTCTGGGTGGACATGACTTACAATTTGTGGAGCAGCTCTACCATGCACTATACACACTCATCCCTTGATGTAAGCCTCATGAGGAGCCTTCGAGGTAGGGCTTCCAAGCTCCAAGGAGCACAGGAAGATGCTGACTCTCCAGGGCTCTGCCCCCTCTGGGACTGGGTGGGTGGCAGCACCCGGATTGGGATTTGAGGCTTCCTGCTCCATAGCCCAGGCTCCATCTACTGAGCTCTGCTGCCGTTAAAAAGAATTAAGAGGAGTGAAGACAACAAACTGGCGGAAATGCTCAGCTGTCCAGCTGGAGCGTGGGGCAGAAGTATGAAGTAGAAAGGAAATCCATAGAAAGGGTTCCTGGGAGGAGAAAACCCCTGGGACTCAGGAACAAGGAGAGAAATGACGTCAGATGGAGGGGAGAAAGTCAAGTGGAAAACTCCTGAATACCTGTGAGTAGAAGATGACAGAAGAGAGCCAAAAAACAGGCAGAGAAATACCAGGAAGGAGAAGCAAGGCGGGAATGGTGGTGCACACCTGTGATCCCAGCACTCGGATGCTGAGGCAGGGGGATCACCCTTAATTTGAGGCCACATAGTGAGTTTAAGGCCAGACTGGATGACATAGAGAGACCTTGTCTCAAAAAAGGGGTGGTAAGGGGGGAACAAGACCAGGATAGGGCAGAGCTGAGAAAGCTGGGCACTTACAGCAGGAGCAGGCAGCCAGGGCCGTTCGGAGCTGCAGAGCGGAGGCTGGTAGGGGAAGATGATGTCCCTGGAGGTCACGTCAGGATGTGGGGTCGGATGGAGGAAGCGGCCGGGAGGAGAAGAAAGCAGGAGTTGGAGAAGGTTGTAAGACAGAGGTAAATTTTTTTCCTTCTGTTTGCAAGGACAGAGGAGACCAAACATGTTCTCCGTGGGAGGAAGACAGAGTAGAAAAGAGACTAGGAGAGAGAAGCCTGGCCAGTGAGGGCAGAGGCCAGGATCGGGAAAGAAAGGAAAGGGTTGAAGGAGCTTCAATTCTTTCTTCCATTCATTCCAACAGATAAAGAATGAAAAGCAAAGAAACCCAATCTAGAAAATTGCTCCTTTCCTTTATTAGTTGCTTTCAATCTCCTTGCCCCACCCCGGACACCCCCAAACAGTGATGTCTTCATTCAGTTTCCCAAAGTCCTCCTGCCCACCAGTGCCCAGCCTACAGAACTGGCCTGGACCCCCTCTGCCTCGCATGTAGATGAGACCCGGGGACCCGGGCACGGCTCAGCTGGCAGCAGCTGACACATCCCAAGCCTTCCGGTCCCCAGAGCACCAATCAGTGACAGAAAACATCAGAGTCAGCAAACTCTTTGGTCTTTGGGGCCTCGGTGGGGCTGGGCAGGGCGCAAGGGAGCTATCTAATGTGGTGTTGGGGACAGGTAAAGAGGACACGGGGGGGGGGAATAATCAAGGGCCAATAAGGACAAAGACGGAAGGTTGCTGTGTAGATGGTGGTCTCTCTATGTCATCCAGCCTGGCCCTCCCTCTGCTGCCCAGCCATCCCTGGGACGTAACTGCCTCTCTCAGGCATGTTCCATTCTGCCAGAGCTTTGGGCCAGCACCTGGATTCAAACACTACAAAGTCATGGTTGGGGACTATGTAGCCCAGGCTGGCCTGGAACGCATGGGGATCCTCCTGCCTCAGCTTTCCCAGTGCTGGGATGACAAGTGTGCAGCATCACACCAGGCTAAAACTTTGTATTTTAAAGCCACTGAAGCAACACAGCCCAATTGGCATCTCATCTCTGGCTCCTCCCCTTTGGTGGCAGCCTGCCAGGGAACAGGAAGGGCGACCCGAAGCTTAGTTTCTGGGGTCTCCCAAAGTGCACAGGAGCCCTGTTCCTCATCTCTCCTTGCACGTCCCTTAATGAAGTGTGTAGCTGTTGTCCTCATTAGGCCCAGCATTGTCAATGAAAGAGTCAATAAATCTGGCTGATGGGGTTGGGACCAAGAGGCTCAGACGCAGAGGCCGCACGTCCACAGGACAGACGTCAGCTCTGCCACATGTCGCAACCTGGTGCCCAGGGATCGATAAGCAGCTGGGGATGAAGCCTCAGAGCCGAGGTGGAGCCTTGCCAGCCAGCTCCTGCTCTGCTTGCAGCCTCGCCCAGCCCATGCCGTTCTGAGTGCCAGCTGCTCCTGTAGCTTCCGGATGGAGCCCTTCGGACGCCCCAGGGATGCACAGTTGGCGAGGGCCTGCCTGGGACCATAACCCAGCATCTGCACAAAACCTGGGGGCCAGCATGGGCTCCCTCTGGCATCTCCCCTCTGCTGACAGTGTGTGAGGCTCCCTGGCCAGGTGGGGTATTTCCTGAGCACTGTGCCCCGAACTCCTTTCTCTGCTGCTGGGCCTCTCTTTAGCTACCCTTATCTCACCGAATTACAAAGAATGTAGATTAATTTCATGGCCTCTGCTCCGCAGGCGCCCTTATCTGTCAGGGCCCTGTATCTCATCCTTGCCATTCTTTGGTTGTTCCCTGCGAAGGGTTGCTAAGCTCTCGCTGGAGCAGGGTTAGGGGTGCAGAGGGGAGCAGATGACCTGGGACCCGTGTCCTGCTCTATCCCCACCCTCTCGTGGAGACAGCTGGCTGCTCTCTTCCACCATGGCCGCATGGTACCCAGCCACATGGAACAGGACGGGACAGGGACTCCTCAGCTGCCAGCCTCTCCGGATTGCTGTGATACTTCCGACAGAGCAGTAAGGACTCTTGATGATCACATTTTGGGGCGGGGGTGTCTGGCATCTCTCCACCTCCTGCAAGACTCCTCTGTGTGGTTTCCATGGCTACCCCAATCAGATTGGGCTTCCTACGGAAATTGGATTTTAAAGAAGGACAAGGCTTCAAAGGAATTTGTCCATTTAACAGAATGTCATTAAGAGTGGGTGGACTGCTGAACTGGGGTCCTCGGGTGATTAAGGGGGGCAAGCAGCCTGATGCGCCTGACTTTTACTTGCTGGAATCTGCCAGTCGCCATCTCACTCCCCCGCTCCCCCGGTTGCCACCCTCTGCCTGCTAAAACTAGATATCCTTTGGGGGACCGCAGATGGAGAACACCCTCTCCCACAAGTGACTGCCGTGTCTCTTGGTGTGAGTCAGGTGTGACAGGCAGCCAGGCCTCGATCATACAGCTCCTTAGCTCCTGGCCTAGATGAGCATGTGTGACCACGCCAGCTTCTCATTCACTTTTCAGCACCTGTCCTATGTAACCCAACATGACCTCAGAGCAGCTGCAACTTTCTAAGGGGAGCAATGAGGTTGGTAAAAATGCCCCAGGGTAGCCGGGGGTGGTGGCACATGCCTGTGATCCCAGCATTTGGGAGGCTGAGGCAGGAGGATCACTTTGAGTTTGAGGCCAGCCTGGGCCACAGAGTGAGACCATGAAACCAAGTCACCCTTCCTTCTTGGATGGCGGGATGCCAGGAAGGCCCCTTGCACCCTCAGCCTTAAGGTTCTGTCTCTGGAGGGAAAACTGTTCTGGATGCAGGCGCTCCTGCCGTGAGTCCTTTCAGACAGTTTCTTCCTTCTGCCCCTGAACCGCCTTCCAGACCCAACCCATCCCTGTTTCAGCTGAGGTTGCCATAGAAACCACTTACTCCCTCCTGCATCCTCTCTTACCACTTCCAGTCCTTCTTACATATTCTGCGGGTCAAGTTGGAGAATAGAATGCCCCCCCGCCTTCAGGAGGAAAATGGTAAGGGTGAAGAGAAATGTGTGTGGCCACATGCTGTACAGGAGTCCGGGTGGGGTCACTCTCCAGCTCAAGAATTGTCAATGGTTCCCAAGGAGTCTCTCATTCTGACTCCCAAGACCTTTCATAATAGAGCTTTGATTTCTTTTGATAGCTACAGTTTCCCGACAGCTTTTAGTAAAAGATGGCTACTCCGTGTTCCCTTTGTTTATCTGGCCTTTCCACCTGGGGAGTCCTCCTACCCCTTCACAGCCTGGTGTGGTTTTCCAGGGTCATTGCGAAGACCACACGCACCTTTAAGCACGCATACACCTGCTGGTGCCTCCGTCTTTTCCTTGTATTCATTTCCCTTCTTCAATTACCCATGCCACTCTGTCTCTCACAGCAGTTGGTCTATTTTATGAGGTGTGATCGAAATAGAGGGTGAACGTTTACATTTTTCCCCAGTGGTGACATTTTTGGTGCCTGTCCCAACCAGGGCACTGACTACTATGAATGGGGCGGGGGGAGTGTGTGTGTGTGTGTGACGTCCATGACCTTGTCCTTCACGTCCTCCTTCCCTCAGTTCTCAGAGGAAAAGGGCCCTGTCCCCTCTCCCCAGCTGCCTCTCCAGGGAGCCCCTTCCTTTCCCCAGGCTCAGGGAGGAAAGGCCACTTTGGCGAAGTGCTCAAATACTGGTGGCTTTACATCGTTAGGACTTCCAATCATTCCCTTCAGCCATGGTGGCTTTCCTGAGACAGTGAACGCCCTGTCCTCTTTTCTGGGCATGGACGCAGGAACTGGTTGTCAACCAAGGGGCGCTAGGCTTCCTTTGCCATTGGCTCTCCGTGCCCCATTTCGGCACTGCACGGCCACTTCGAGGTCATCTGCTCAGAGCCTCAGAGTCCCTGAGAACCGTGGCTACCTGAGTCGTGGGAGGTCTTTTATTTGGGTGGGGGGCCTGGAGGAAACCCCTCCTCCCTCCTGGCCTTGCGTGGTCTGAGCGCTGCTTGCACTTCTGTGGGGCGTCCCTGCCCCAGCCCATCCCCCAGACCACCCAAGCCCCTAGCTCCCCACCTCCTGGCCCCCAGCCCTCCAGCCCTCGTTCTTCTTGCCCATGGGACCCTAGTCCCCCAGGTCCCCCGGGCCCTCGGCCTCCTGACCCCATCGTCCGTGGCCCCCACATCTCCTACCCCCCACCACTATACCCTCCCCCGGCTCCCCAACCTCCCCCCCCGCGCCCCCGGGCCCTTCACCCCCACCCCCATTCCCCTGGCCTGGTCGCTGCGCGCGCTGCTTCCTGAGCTCGCCCCGCCCCGCCCCGCGCTGCGCCCGGCGGCGACCGAGGTGCAGGTGTTGCCGCCCGCGCCCTCTTCCCGCTCCGCGCCCCGCTGCCCGCCCCGCCCGCAGATGCAGGCCGTCGCCCTCCCCGAGGAGATCCGGTGGCTCCTGGAAGGTAAAGCCCGGGCCCAGCCAGGCCCAGCCCGGGCCTCGCCCCCCGTGGGGACCCCCTCCCCGGGCCTGGCCCGAGGCAGGCGGGAGACCCAAGCCTCCAAAGCCAGGCTTGCTTTGAGGCGCCGCCCCTGCCTCCTTCCAGGGCATCCAGGTGTCTGTCTGGAGCGCCCCTTGCTTTCCATCCTCCCACTCGGGGTCCCTGGCCCTCCCTTGAGTTCCACACTCTTGCCCCTCAGGGCGTCTCCGCTCCGCCACTTAACCTAGGCACCTACTCTCCGGAGTCCCAGTTCTTGGTCCCTGTGCCAACCTGCCCTGATCGGCAGCCTGTCCTTTCTCCCCAGGACTCCCCCGTGTCTGTAGGGGTTCACTCGCCCTCCCACACCGAGGTCCCAGCGCTGACCTCCTCCCGACTCCCAGAAGCGCCACAGCTGCCCTGCGGGGACGTCCCGAGGCTGCTGGGGCGCTGTGAGAGGCCCACGCGAGAGACACACAGGGCGCCCCTTAGCACCCTGCAGCCTGACTTCTGGGGGTGTCACCATCAGACCCAGGGCAGCGCATACAGTTTCCCTCCTTTTTAGAAGCGGCTCGCGATGATGGCTTCACCTTCAAACCCCGGTGCCAGGGACCCTCTAAGGGGTCAAGGCCGCTGCAACCGACCCATGCAGCCCTTCCTGGGTTGGCATCCTCCGCCGGCCCCACACAGAGAAAGCAACAGCCGTCCAGGGAGGACACAGGCTTGGAATCACAGTCACACAGGGTCCGGGGGAGCTGTTCCAAATTAAGCCTTTTGACTTCCAAGTGACATAGTTAACACATATTTAACAGATGGCCTGCTTTGGGCAGGTCATACTTTGGGCAAGCTGTATTTTTTTTTTAAATTTCTCTCCATTTAATTGGTTTTATATCTCTATTACCTTGTTATCTTGGTATAAATGGCTTCTAATCACATATTTGGCAAGTCTGCTTGGTTTTTGTTTGTAACACTGTTTCTATTCTGGGTTGCTTCTCTGTAGTACTGTCAGCTAGACATTTCTTTGGAGGTGAGGTTTCCAAAATTCATTTTGCTTGTGACCCAAGTAAATCTAAACTTTAGGAGCAGAAAACTATTTGCAGGGTAAAAGAATGTCTCCAAGAAGCAGCAGTCTGGCCTTTCTCTCTGCTGCTGGTTCAATCTTAGACTTGTGAAGCAAGACTGTATTCTTTTGGTTTCTAGAGCAGAAAAGATTGTGGCTAAAAGTTTAATTCTACGCTCGTATTTAAAGATATAAGCAACTCTTTTTATTTGTCCCTGGTATTTGATGAGAGGAAACCTATTTCACAAGGCTGTTAAACGATACTCCAGTGTCACGTCCAGCCTTGGTAGAAAACTCCTTTTTATTTTCAGAGGATTGCCATGAAATCTACCCCTTCAGCATTTTTGATGTGCAGTCCTTTATTGTTCAGAAGTGACACTTTGGTAAACAACTCATTTCTGCACCTGCCACTTTCTTTTAGCTTTGATTATTTTCTTGTTAGCCGACTGTTTTTAATTGAAGTCTTCAGATCTCCTTCTAAAGCAGAACCTTTGTCTGCTGACAAGGAGAGCAGGGTATGAATGGAGATTAATTACACGTCACCTACTTGGGGATCAAACTCGCTGTGTCTTAACAATCAAGGCTGGTGGTCGGGCTTCAGACTCTTGGAAGGGTCTGAGGGAAGGCCTGAAGGAGCTGGGTTGGCTACTGCATTTCTTTAAGGCTGTTTTTTTTTTTAAAAAAAATTCGTAATTGAAGTCTTGAACCTGGAGTAGAGAAAAATGTAAAGTGGGATTCAACCAATGCTTCTATCAAAAAATGTTCCAAGAATATCCTTTTGAAAGGTTTATGTAGAAATAGCAACATGTAGGTCATAGGTTTTATTTTTATTTTTAATTTATTTATTTAATTTTTTTTGGTACCGGGGATCAAACTCCAGACCTTGCACTTGTGAGGCCGATGGTAAAGCCACTGAGCTACATCCCCGGCCATAGGGTTTATTTTTTAATGGAACAGTCTCTGGTATGGACCAGCACAATTAATCATTGTGTTACAAATAATTTGTGGATATTAGAAACCAAAATGGCCATCAATTTGTTGTCTGTACCTGTTCACTTGTCGTCCCTGCTCTGCACGTTTTAAGGTTCACAGTTGACGATTAGAAGGGACACAGGTCCCGATCTCTGAGATCGCTCGGTGGGAGGGAGGCACAGGGCCGTGGGGTGGAGTCTTCATGGTGAATTACGGCTTTCATAAACCCAGGCGCGAGCATTTCCACAGTGATTTAACGCGGCCCATCACAGCGATAACTTAAGCATTTATTTATTTATAACAACACAGGCGTAAATGACAGGGGCATTTTTTGACATAATGTATGTGCTTTTAAAATAAAATATGCAAAGCTCTGTGAAAGGTTTATGCCAATAGTTTGCATAGTGAAGAAGGAAACAAATTCGGAAGGTCTAAAATTAATTTTTTTAAAAAAATAAAATTAATTTTGTTTAAGTATAAACTTCTTTGGGGGGGAGGTTGAGACAGGGTTTTGCTTTGTAGTGCAGGCTGGCCTTGAACTCACTGTAGCCCAGATTGGTGCAGCAATCCTCCTGCCTCAGCCTCCTGAGTGTTGGAATTACAGGAGTGTGCCATCTCACCCAGCTAAGTATACACTTTTTTTTTTTTTTTTGGTACCAGGGATCAAACTCGGGTCCTTGCTCTTGCGCAGCAGGCAGCAAAACCACTGAGCTAAATCCCCGGTCCTAAGTCTACACTTTTGAACATTCCACAGTGTCTCATTTGGCCCAGATATCCCCCTTCTATGAATTGGTTACCGAAATGAAAGGATATGAAGTCTATGTTCAAGGGTCAGACCTGTTCCGAATGCCCGTGCATTGGGAAAGAAAGGAGACGGGGTGAATGTGGGGCATCATGTTACGAGATACTTTACACTCACTAAAAAGAATCCAGTGGATCCGTCTGTCCGTCTGTCTGTCTATCTTGACTCTGAAAAGTCTCCATGGCATGTTTTTAAGTGGAAAGGAAAAAGGAACGAAAAAAGGAATTCAGATGTATCCTGTACCACCTCCCCACAAGGAGTGTAAACATACGCACTACACACATAAAAAGTAGTTTAATATTTAAAAAGACTAAAAAATGAAATACTCAATAACATGTATAATATCTAATTTTTATTTGAAGACAAAAGCCAAAGTTGTATATATTTTTAAAAAGTAAGCTGAGAAAGAAGCCAAAGACAGTAAATACCAAGCTGCTAATACTGGATCTCTTGGGCGGAAAGTGAGAGGTTTGGGAGGGGGAGAGATTGTGAATGTTTATTTCATACGTCTGCATGACGCTGAATTATGGCAATGACCATTTATTACTTCTGTAATTGGAAGAGCCACCCAATAAGGTTATTTGAAAGAAAAGGGACAAGCCAGGCATGGTGGAACCCACCTGTAACCCCAGCGCTGGGGGAGGCTGAAGCAGGAGGGTCGCTGGGAGTTTGAGGCTAGCCTGGGCTTCACAGTAAGTTCAAAGCCAGGTATTGAGAGACCCTGTCCTAAAAATACAGAAAAAAATAAAAGGAGGACAAACAAAACCAAATAGGAGCTCAGAGAGGTGAGGTACCTAAAGGCCATTAATTATGGTTGTGATTATGTTTTTTTCTGTTTAGCCTTGGCAATTAAAAAACCATTTTTTCCTCTCGGATTTCAGGCAAATGTCAAAGCAGAGAGAAGTTCCTAGGGTAACTCAGGCAACAGTTTCTTCAGCCAGACCCTCCCGCGCTCCTAGAGAAATAGGAGCCAGTTCCCTATCAACAAATAAGTATGTTACAGATAAGTAAAATGAAGAGCATCTTCTGTTTTATTGAAAGAGGAGGAAATGTTCAGGTCTGTTTTCAAATAATCGGGCTTCAGAAGTAGAAGTTATCTTTTTGTTTTTGTTTTGTGATGGCCATGCCGAAAACAAGAACAAAGGAACGCTGGCAGGTGGCTAATCTTTGTTTCCCAGATAGAAGCATAACCAGCCCGTCCCTTCTTCCTGCTCTTTCTAGTCCCGGGTCTGAAGTCCTGGAGCAGCAGCAGGCAGGGATACAGAGATGGAGGAGATATTTCTTGGCCGCACAGTTCGTCCTGCAGGCTGGAAAGCGACCTGCTCACCGAGTTGATCTGGATAACTGGGAGTCTGTCTACACACTCGGACTTTTTGTTTTTCTTTATTTTTGGTAGCAGGGATTGAACTCAGGAGCTCGTGCTTTCGAGGCAGGTGTGGGCGCCACTGAGCTAAATCCCAGTCCTTTAATTTTTTCTTGTAAATATTTGTGGTCAATTCTCAGATGCATTAGGGACTTTTCTCACTTCTTCAACCAACCAGTCTGTGGATCAAATGGACGTTGTCGAAACACTTTTAAATGAGAGTTGTTATAGTGAATATGTATTATCTGACTGTACACCTGTGTTTTTTTTTTTGCTTTTTGTTTTTTTTGTTTTTTTTGGCACCGGGGATCGAACTCAGGTCCTTGTGCTTGCTCAGCAGGCGTCGGAACCACAGAGCTAAATCCCTGGCCCATCTGACTGTACAGATATAGATAGAGATTTTTTTTTTTTGAGACAGGGGCTCACTATATAGTTCAGGCTGGCCTTGAACTCTTGGAAATCCTCCTGCCTCAGCCTCCCAAGTACGCTACTGGGATCGCAGGCATGCACCACCACACCTGGCATTCACAGAGACACGGAGTTGTTTAGGTATGTTTCTGTCTTCGTTGCCCCTGGACTGCCTTGTGACTGTCTCTGTCTGCTGTATTTATTTATCTGTTTGGTCCTGGGGATTGAACCCAGGGCCTCATGCATGGTAAGCACTTGCTCTCCCACTGAGCTACAGCCCCCACCTGCTTTATATTTTTATTTTTGTCCTTTAGACCATGCTGTTAGGCCAAGGCCTATCACTTTCCTGTTGTCTCCTTCTGTACCTGCATCTCTTCTGAAGCAGATAACCAAGTTTGTTGGAACTAAGAAGCTCTGTGTAAAACAAGAGACAAAGGCAGGCTCTCTCTCTCTCTCTCTCTCTCTGATTGAACCCAGGGCCATTCTGTCTGAGTTACATCTCTACCTCCCTTTATCTTCTGTTTTGAGACAGGCTCATGCTAAGTTGCCTGCATATAACTTGAACTTGTGATTCCCCATACTCAGCCTCCCAAGTGCTGGGATTACAGGTATGGTCATTCTTTTTTTTTTTTTTTTTTTTTGTCCTGTGCATTACATTCATGTTACTTTGCACCATATACCATACTTTATTATATTGTCTACTACTATTGTTTATTTCCTACCTCTACACACTGGTGCCACTGTACAGCGTTATGTACACAAACCACGTGTGTATGGAAAACGATCCTTAGGGGGCAGTGAATTCAGGGGATGTCAGGAATCATCTTCACTATGAATCTCTGCCTGCTGCGCTGGCTTTCAGATTCCAGCTGAAGGACGAGCTCTGGGCTGTTGGACCTCCTCTGCCCTGGTGCCTGGTGTCTTAGAAGTCATGGGCACAGACCAGCAGGAAACCAGCAGTCTCCTGGCGGAAGGGCAGCAGGAGGGCCCTGAGCCCCAAACCTCTCTGGCTGTGCAGCCTCAGCCCTTGCTCTTTAAATGAGGAACCACCAGGACAATTTTCAAACTCCTCACGGCACCTCTCTGGGCCCTGCTGTTGGTCTGAAAGGGTCCCTACCTGGCAGACTGCCTGGAGCGAGTCCAGGTGACATGCTGACCGGCCTGGGCACCAAGGCACGGGGGGCTGGACAGTCACCTCCAGCCTGGAGAGGTTTCCTCTCACCTCCTGGCCCCAGCCCAGGCTTAAAACTGTTTCCTATGTTGACTGTGGACTGAGAATGGCTGGTAAGGGGACCAAGTGACCTCTATGTTCTTCTAGCTCACACCAGCCATGCCACCCCAGAGCATCAGACACGGGTTTGTGACACATACTTTCACTGTTTAGTCTCATTTGCTTAATATTTTTGGTATTCGGGACTGGACCTACTGAGGTACAGGGGAGCACTCTACCCCCAAGCCCCTGTGGTGCCTCCAAACTGGGCTGCCTTTCCCTTAGGCTCGGGCATGTTTGAATTCTGGAAGGCGAGATCTGACTATACTTCCATTCCTTTTTTATGTTAGATTTTTCTGGTTATAAAAGTAATAGTTGGGCCAGGAATTTAGCTCAGTGGTTCCGGTGCCTGCCTCAAAAGCACAAGGTCCTGAGTTCGATCCCTGGGACCTAAAAAAAAAAAAAGTAATAGTGCTCATCATGGAAAAAAATCTAAAAAATACACAATAACATATCATCATCTGTAGTTAGCAACCGTTAAATTTCCATCTATTTCTTTCAGTCTTTATTACATGTACATTAAAGTTGGGACATACGGCACTTACAATTTTGTATTCTGCTTTTTCTACTTACAAGTTTTTACTTAATGTTGTACCAAGCGTTTTCTTAGGTCATTGGTATAGTCTGAATGTTTTGTATCTCTCCAGAATTCAGACATTGGTAGCTCGTCACAGTGGTGCACGCCTGTCATCCCAGAACTCGGGAGACTGAGGCAGGAGGATCACTGTGGGTTCAAGGCCAGCCTGGGTGGCATAGCGAGCCCCTGTCTCACATGTTGAAACCTAATCACCAATGCGATGGTGTTAGGAGGCGGGGCCTTTGGGAGGTCCTTAGCCTCATGAATGGGATCCATGCTGCAGTAATAAAGAGGTCTGTGTGAGGTGAGCTGCCTGGTCCCTCGCACCGTGTTGGGATGCGGCCAGGAGGAGCCCTTTGTGACCTGCAGATGCGTCCTCAACAGGCATCATATTCACCCTTGATTTCCTGCTCTCTAAACTACCTAGCTTGGGGCATTTTGTCAGAGCAGCCTGAGACAGTAATGAAATGTTGGGCCCCCCCAGCTTCCGGTGGGTTAGGCGCCGTACATCCTGTTTTTATTCCACCAGTATTTTTACCCTTGTGGCCTGAGAACTGAGCCTTGTCCCTTGAGTTACCAATTTTAATAATGAAATGGTATGTGTGGCTTTTTCCTGCAGTGTGGAATGTGAACTTGTTGATATGAGATTTTAGATCCAGAGAATTATCAATGTTTTATTATATATTATGCTACATGAATTATTTTTTGTTTTTGTTTTTGTTTTTTCGGTACCAGGGATTGAACTCAGGTCCTTGCACTTGCACAGCAGGCGGCGAAACCACTGAGCTACATCCCCAGCCCCCCTCTTTTTTTATATGAATAATTTTTGACACTGGCATATTTGCATAATATTTTAAAGCCATACTCATAATAATATTTTTTTAATGTGTTTACTTTTTGTAGCACAGCTTTTTCATTTGTTTTGATTCATTTTTTTGAGACAGGGTCTCACTATGTAGTTCAGGCTGGTCCTGAGCTCACTATGTAGCCCAGGCTGGCCTCAAACTCACAGCGATCACAGGTGTGCATCACCTCACCTGGTAGATTTTTCATTGTTGAACTCCTTCTCAGATATTTAGATTGTGCTGTCTCATGCAGCAGCTACTAGTTATGTGTAGTTATTTAGGTTTAAATGAAAGTGAAATAAAAAATTTAGTTCCTCAGTTGTGCTAATTACTTTTCAGCTGCTTGGCATCTACAATGACTACTGTACTAGACAGTACTAGAAGTCCCGGTAGAAGATGATGATTATGCACTGGGTTTCTCAGGGAAGGGCACTTTGATCATGCCTTCCTAAACTCTGGAAGCTCTGGCGTGTGTCAGAATGTGTCTCTCTTGTTTTCATAGAATCTTAGCTGTGGGTGTGAAGCTCTAAGGTCACACACTTCTCTCATCCAGTTCAGCCTCTGGAGGGCAACCCATTATCTTCCAGTCTTCAGTTTTGTGGAGGAAAAGTCTGATGTCAGCCTGATCTGTTTCTTTGATAACCCACCACTCCCACCACCTTCCTGGATGCTTATAGGATATTTTTCTTTGCAATCAAAAATGTCACTAGATTGTTCCAAGGTCTTAGATTCTGCCAAGGTGACCTATTTTTTCACAGCTGCCTTTCCTCAGGAAAACTCCCAGGTGTGGCCTTTTGTTTGTGCTGTTGGTCCATCCTTGCTTCTCTACATTAGGGGATTTGTAGGGACATTTTCAAGGTCTCCTCCGTCTCCTTCCTGCAGAGTCCCTCGATCAGTTCTGTGAGAAACTAGGAAGAAGGAGAAAGCATCATCACTTTTGTTGTCACCTGGGCTGCAGTTCACTGTATTTTCTATCCCCAAACATAATTTTTCTACTCTGATGTTTCAGTTGAAACTTTGTTTTGTGCCAAAGGGACTCTTTGAAGTGCCCTGGAAACTTTTCCTAGCCTGTTCTTGAATGATTGATCACATATCAGGAGAGATTAATGCTCTTTACCTTGATACAGAATGCGTGTGTATGTGCGCATGCATGTGTATTTTTGCAATCATTCTAAGTTCAAGAAAAAATACATTTTTTGCTAAAATGTTAGAGATATTTGAACTTCATTCTGGGTACAGCCTAGCTGTCAGGTGGGGTCTTTCACCTGTGAATGCTCAGGGCCACATCGTCCCGTGAGACCAAAGGCCATGGCTCCCCCTCAACTCTGGGGGACCCTCTGGTGCTTGCTTCTCCGGCCCTTTCTCTCCAGGCTCCCTGCTTTCTCCCAGGCTCTCTGGCCTGGTTGTTGTAGGCCTAACCCAGTGGTTGCCAACTGGGATGATTTTGCCCTGTAGGGGACTTTTAGCAACACTTGGAGACTTTTTTGGTTGTCACCTCAGAGGAGGGTGCTGGCATCTAGTGAGTGGGGGTTAAGGGTGCTGTTAACTCCCTGCAATCCATGTCTCCCCCGCCCCCAACCAAGAATGGTACAGCCCACGCTGTCAATGGAGCGGAGGCTGAGAACCCTGGCCTAGGTGCACCCTCTCCTCTCACCAGTGTTCACAGGAGCCTGTTCGAATGTGGTCCCTGGGATCATAGAAGACAGCACTGGAAGCTGGGCAGGGTGGCCTGCACCTGTGAGCGCACCTTCTGGCCCTTCACCTGATTGAGTTTCCAGCCTTCTCACTTCTCCATACCACTCTCTTCCTTTAGCCTATAGAAAGCAAAATTTAAAGATTTTTTTCCCTTTGGCACATGAGAAAGCAGTTTAGAGCTGGGCATGGTGGTGTGTATTTGTAATCCTAGCACTCAGGAGGCTAAGGCAGGAGGATCTCTGTGAGTTTGAGTTCAAGGCCAGCCTGGGCTACATAGTGAGTTTAAGGCCAGCCTGAACGACATACATAGCAAGACCCTGTCTCAAATAAATAAATAAGCAGTTCAGCTCTCTGCTTGATTGTTTGGGTTCTCACCAACACCCACTCACACACAACAAAACAAGTTACTTTCCCACACAATGACAGTTTTTTCCTTAAGAGGAATTCTAGTGCCGGCTATTAAGATATTTTTAACCTAATTTCATAAGTATAATAAAATTTTTAATCAATTAAAATATAGAAGAAGAAAGTAAGTTTCAAGTTTGACAGTCTTCTGAGAGTCCAAACATACCAATACAGCTATCACAAATCTAATTTTTTCCCATTTTAAGCCGTTACACCCCATGGCAATTCTATAATTTCTGCTACATTTATTCATCTTCATTTCCCCTATGTTTCTGAGGATGTTGTTTGCTTTTCTACCTTGTCAGTGCCATGTTCTAGGTCAGGTGATCAGAACAGATGGCTTTTCAGCTTTGGAAGTTTTACATTGCACTGTTTAATTTCTTTCTTTCTTTTTTTTTGGTACCGGGGATTGAACTCGGGTCCTTGTGCTTTCAAGGCAGCCGGCAGAACCAGCGAGCTAAATCCCCGGCCCAGCACTGTTTAATTTCTGTCCCGATTTTCCCCGGGAGAAGGAGGGGTCAGGCTCAGCAGCAGCGTGGCTTGAGCATCCAGGGAGCGAGTCTTCTGAAGTCCAGGGGCTTTGGTGAACTAACTGCTGCGTTCCATCCATTCTCACCTAGGGCTGCCTCCTAACTAACATTGTTGACCTCCTCATGTTAGTGTGCTATGAGCAAATAAAGTTTTTATTCGCATGAAAGGAGCTTTCCTAGAATGTATCTCATGATACATGTTTATACTTAAGCCAGTATTGTGCTCGAGTTGAAATCAATTCAGGTCTTCATATTACACATCAAGTATGGGAAGTATGCCAGAGAGCTTGGCTATAGAAAATATACAACTGAATTTTATTTTAGTACTTTAATGATGTTTTTGGTACCCCAAAAATTGAACTCAGGATGTTGAGGTTGCCAGGCAGGCGCGGCGCCACTGAGCTACATCCCCAGGTATTTTTAAATTTTTTTTTTTTTTTTGGACCGGGGATCGAACTCAGGTCCTTCCACTTGCACAGCAGGCGGCAAAACCGCTGAGCTAAATCCCTGGCCCTATTTTTAAATTTTTATGGTGCTGAGCATTAAACCCAGAGCCTTGCAAATTCTAGGCAAGTGCTCTACCACGAGTTACATCTCCAGTCCCTAGCTGTATTTTTATAAACCTGCTTAAAATTATACTCCTTTTGTAGTAATTTTTCCTTTCTGATAACTTTTGGTGTGAGCTTTTTTAGGAGGGTAGGAGATTTGAGACAGGTTCTTGCTATGTAGTCCAGGTTGGCTGTGAACTCAATGAAATCCTTCTGCCTCAGCCTCCTGAGTGCTGGGATCACAGGCATGTGCTACTATACCTAGTCCTGTGTGAGCCTTTTTATTTCCCCTCCCTCCCTGTCTCCCTCCCTCCCTCCCTCCCTTCCTTCCTTGCTTCCTTCCCAGTACTTTACCAATTTACAATTCCCTACATACGCACTAATCTCAGTTGGAACTGGGTGAGTCTAGCATGCACATGCACTGTGTGGCCACCACCCAGATCAGTATGTAACAGTTGTCATCATCCTAGCAAGTTCCCTTTCCAGGCAATCCCCTCCCTGGAGCTGGGGTTATTTTGATCACTGCTGCATGGGTCAGCCTGGCCATCCTGAGCTTCATGTGGTCAGCATGTCCTCTTTGGCATCTGTCTTCCACAAAAGCTCTGGGACCTGCTCCCGTCATGTGTGTGCATTTGTCTCTTTTTGTTGAGTTGTGTTCCCCTGTGTGACCAGCCCATGCTTTGTTTATCCATCGTTCTACCAGTGGATGTTTTGATGTCAGTTTCTGGCTATGGCAAAGACAGCTGCTATTTTTACCTTGCACATAACTTGTAAGCACTTGCTTCTCTTGGGTAAATATCTAGGAGAGGAAGTACCAGATCTGTGTGTGTGTGCGTGTGTGTGCACGCGCGCGTGTGTGTGTGTGTGTGTGTATACCTTTAAAGGGCAGCACAGTATTTCACATTTATTTGGCTCTTCTCCTGCTGTTTTCTGGTTTGCTCTTTGCAGAGCTTTCTATTCTCTCAGAGGTGCGGAGCTCATCCCCACCGAGAATCTCGGTGCACAGATGCAAGTACCTTGATGGGAGAAATCCTGAGGCTCTCAGACGGAAGACTGCAAAGATGGGAATGCTGACTTCTAGGCCAGCTGCTAGTTCAAGCTTAACCCAAAGTGCTGCCTGTGTTTTAGCTTCTGGATTTTGTTTTCTCTGTGTTGTGAATATATAGGTATTTTCATTACTTCCACTACAGGAGGTAGGGGGACAATTAAAATATAAACATCACATGGTTCTTGCATTGGGGCGGAAACGCTCAGCAGGTGGAAGCTAACCACGGCTAGAACTCTCAGGCAGCTCTCTCTGGTGTCCTGGCAACTTCTTGCAAGTTAAAACAAAGCTGGAAGTGAGATGTTAGTCTCGCCAGCCAGTTTTACCTCTTAACGAAAGGCCAAAATACAGGCTCTAAGAATGACAATTAACTGCTAGATCAGAAACTTAATGTAAGTTTTAAAACAAGCTCTAAACTATGTGAAAGTCATCCCCCCCCCCCACTATGGTACTTTATTTAATTGTGAAAATAGATGTGACAAGATTTCCTTGAAGGCTTCTTTTTAAAGGAGCAGGGAAATTAAACACTATAGTATTAATTTGTTTGTTTGTTTGTTTGTTTGCAGGACTAGGGACTGAACCTAGGCCCTTTGTACTGAGCTACATTCCCAGCCCTTTTTAATTTTTTAAAATTTGACATTAAGTCTTGCTAAGTTGGCCCAGGCTAGGCTCAGACTTGTGATCCTCCTGCCTCAGCCTCCCTGAGTGCTGGGATACGGTGTGCACCGCCACATGTGGTTTATTTCTTCCTTTTTAAGACTTTCCTTCGAGATTTTCGTGAACTCTCTCTCTATATTAAGGGCATTAGCTCTCCTCTCCTGCTCTCCTTTCATCTAATCAATCCCAACAAACCTCTCCTGCCAGCCTCCCATCAACCCTTTCCTTCACAGGGTCCTGTGTCCATTCCGGAGCAGGGTCACCTGCCTTAAGGTCTTGACTGCTTCCCGGGGTTCAGAGTGAAGCATCTACAACCAAAATTAGACATTTCCCCCTTAATTAGAAAAAATTCTAGCTACCGCTGAAAATTTAAGAAAAGATAAGGCTGAAAAAGCACAATGTTCCTGGATTTATTTTTTAAACCAATCAATAGATTATTTCCCAATGGTCTGCTAGATCTTAATAGAATTATTTATTTATTTATTTAATTTTTTTGGTACCGAGGATCCAACTCAGAACATTGCGCTTGTGAGGCAGGCGGCGGAACCACTGAGCTAAATCCCCAGCCCTTATTTAATTATTTTTGAGACAAGGCCTGACTTCTGACTCCTTCTGACTCCCCAAGTCCCCTTCCTGTGTGATGGGGACTGACGTGCTCTACCATATCTGGCTTTTTTATAAGCAGTGTTTTTATAGGAAAACCAACTATATTTTTGATTTCCAGGCCAGCTCCCCCACACTTCTTTTTGTGTGGTGCTGGGGATCAAACTCAGGGCTTTATGTGAGCTTTGTAAGTGCTCTACCACTGAGCGGCACCTCCAGTCCAAATGTTGATTGGATTAGATTATTTTGTGCCGGGGATTGAACCCCAGGCTGTGTGCATGCTAAGCACTGGCTCTACCATTGGCCTGGCCATGCCCAGACCATTTCAAAACTTGACTTCTGAGTATCACAGCTGGAGGCGGCGGCCCCAGACCTGATAGTTCAGCCGGGCTGGCCTACCAACTTCCTGCCAGAGATACTTCCGGCAAGGAAGCCCGGGCCTCGCCCTTCCATGTGCTTGCATGAAGGCCTGGGACCTGGGCTGGCTCCATGGGGCAAGGCTGGGAAGGTGAGGAGCTGAGGGAAGCTGGTTTGGGGTTATGAGGATAAGAAAGAAACCACTGAGGGCAGAGCTGGAGAGCAGAGAGGGAGACCCACCGGGGAAGGTGAGAGCCAGTGGGCGGAACCCAGAACAAGGGCAAACAGCACTTTCTCTCCCAATACAACTCTTCTTTCTTCTCTTGCCCTGTGGTCTCCACCTTCCTATTGAGAGTGTGGCTGCTGACAGGCCTGGAGATGCTAGGAAGATGAAGATGTCTAAACTGGGTTTGGTGGTGCATGCCTGTAATCCCGGCACTCAGGAGGCTGAGGCAGGAGCATCACCGGGAGTTTGAGGCCAGCCTGGGCTATGTAGTGACTTCAGGGGCAGCCTGAACTACATAGCGAGACCCTGTCTCAAAACAAGAAAATTTAAAAAGAAAGTGATCTAGACCAGGGGGTAAAGAGTGGTGGCAGAGTGAGTAGACGGGTTGTTGAAGTAAAAGGAAAATGAGCTGAGCAGGAATGAGGCAGAAGGTACGTGTCTGCCATCACTCCTGGCCAGGATAACCGTGCGTACTTCAGTCATATTTGCAGGGACTTGGGGACTTCTTGTCATGAAAGCCAGGGCCTGAGATACTCCCCAGTATTAAACTTCACTGAACTACCTGGGTGGCTCATTTGAACCTATGCTAATCCTTTGCCTGTAGGAAGAAAATCTCAAAAATGTGTGCATGCTTCTTCCCAGAGATCTAAGTCCTGCTTTGGTGCTTGTCTGGAATCTCCCCTCCAGGAACGCCTTGGTTGGGGTGTGGTCAACGGAAACTATCTCACCCTGGAACATCTGCAGCTGTCCCAGAACCCCAGCTTCAGATTGTTTTCTTTCAGTGTGTGAGAAAGGTTGCTTAGAAACCTGATGAGGCCACATTTATCTTTAAGCGGTTTGAAAAAAATGTTGCCCCATAAGATGCCTTGCTCTTCCAGATCGACAAAATAGCAGCCTTGTAAGTGGACAAGGCCAGAGAATTGGGGAACGGTCAGACACTTGCACCAGTATACAAGCCCGGTGCTCGGGGTGCCCTGCCAGGCGAGGGTCTTTTCGGTGGGCCGTGGGTCCTGCAGTGGTTACCAGCAGGGACACGATGGTCACTCTGCCTCCCGTGTGGCACAGACCCTTGGACCCGGTATCCTCCCCCCCGCTTCTCTGGCCCTCTGCTTGCAGATGTCTTGAAACTGCCTGGAAGCTGAGACAGTGTTGGTTCTAGAAGATGGGTCTTTGCCAGAGCCGTGTTTATCCTGTAAATGCGGCATTTAAAAAAGACTGTCCTGCTCCTGCCTTCGAGTTCTGTTCTCTACACTGAAGCCATTGTTCTGCCCAGTCAGGCATTTCTCACCTCTGGGCTCTTTGCACATGACGGCCCTGGGGCTGGGCTGTTCCCTCCCCATCCTGCTTGGCCTGGTCATTTGGGGCTACAGCTGAAAGGCTGCTTTCCTGCTCGATCCCCCCCGCACCCATCTTAGGGCACAGATGAGCTCTCTTTGTCACTTTCTCAGTGCTTAGCAAGCAGTAAGGACTCGATCAATGTTTGCTGAACAATAAACCCATTTAGACACTGCATGTGGAGTTGGTTCTGTGGTGACCTCAGGCAGACCCCGGTTCTCCGTGCACATAGTGCTTTGATGTCAAGGCGACTTAGTGGCATTTTTGCAGTTAATGGTGCTTTTCGTGACAGTGTTGCAGTTGCAGGGAGCCCATGGCACCCCAGTGCAACAGGGCTCGATGTTTATAGTAGAAGAGTTCTTAGCAGGGTGTGGTGCCACACACCCACAATCCCAGCACTCAGGAGGCTGAGGCAGGAGGATTGCTGTGAGTTCAAGACCAGCCTGGGTACACAGTGAGTTCAAGGCCAGCCTGGACTACATGGTGAGACTCTGGTTTAAAAGACAAACAGACAAACAAAACAAAAAGAGTTCTTGTGGGCGACAGGAGACCCTGCCAGGCAGAATGGGGAACGTGGGAGGCAACCCAAGGAGGCACATTTTACAAACCTTCCCCATGCAGTCATGAGCAATATGTTTTGAGCAGGCTTGGGGTTATAATCACCATGTGAAGTATCACTTTCTAAATTGGAAAGCAAATACTATATTAGTTTGTAATTTTCTTTCCTTAATGTTTTTATCAAGTTTGGGTGTTCACGTTATGGTAGCTTCATAAAATAGTTGGAAAGTGTAATCTCTCACATGGGCCTCCCTTGAGTTTTTAATGTTTTCTTGGTTATTTGTTTCTTCATTTAGTAAATCCATGGGCATATTTGAGGGCATATTTTTTAAAAATCTGATGAAAGAGATGTATGAGGTTATCTTTGTCCCTGAGTAGATGTCACTGGCCAGTGAAGGAACACCAAAGTATTTACATTAACATAGGAACTCCTAAAATGTTGAGAAAGGAGCAAGTCTTTCAGAAAATTAATTTGAGCTGGGTGTAGTGGTGCACACCTGTAGTCCCAGCACTCTGGGAAGCTGAGGCAGGAGGATTGCAAGTTCCAGTCCAGCCTGGGCAATTTAACCAGTTAGTGAAACCCTATCTCGAAATTAAAAAAAAAAAAAAGTGCTGGGGATCTAGCTCAATGTGAAGGCCCTGGGTTCAATCCCTGGTGCTGTAAGAAAAAAAAAGTTTTTTCATATCCCAAGGAAAATTCTTTTGCTTTTCTCAAAACCGGGCCTTAGCTTGTAATTCACTATTTAGTAAGATTATTTGTCAGTTAGTCTTCAGTAAAGCTGGGTGTCAGGGGGAAGAATTCAGTAGCACTGAAGTTCAAAATAACACATATCATGTTACATGTATCATCTGTAGGAATAAAGTACATGCTTTAACATGCCACATGGCACAGGATCTTCTTTTTTGTCATTGTTGTTGGTGGTGTTTTGGGTTTTTTTGTACCAGCGATGGAACCCAGGACCTTGTGCTTGCGAGGCAGGTGCAGTGCCACTGAGCTAAATCCCTGGACCTGGTAGTGGTTGTTTTTTGAGACAGGGTCTCCCTATGTACCCCAGGCTGGCCTTGAACTCGTGATGATCCTCCTGCCTCAGCCTCCTGAGTGCTGGGATTAGAAATGTGCACTACCATACCCAGCTTCCAGTTTCTCTTACTATTAACACTTTACATTAGCATGGTATTTTTTTGTTATAATTCATGGATCCCTTAACTAAAATCCTTAGTGGATTCTTTTTTGTTGCTTTTCCCTAATATCCTTATTCTGTCCCAGCATCCTCTCCAGGGTCCCTCATTTAATTCAGTCTCCTTGGGGTCCTCTTGGCTGTGACATTTCCCAGACTGTCCTTGTTTGGGGTGACTGTGACACTTTTGCGGAGCTTGACCAGGTACATGGTAGAACGGTGCTCAATTAGAAACTGTCTAGTATTTTTCTCTTGATTAGATCACTCAAGGATCAGGAATCTCGCTCCCTTGCCCGGTGGGTGTAGTAGCTATAGAAACAACTTAGAACTCTGCACTGGAAGTGATTTCTTGTCTCCCATTTGTTAACTAAGGCGATTATTCATTCATATCACTATGGACTCATGGATACCTATTATATGCTTTGGATTCAACCCAATATTACTTTATTTTTGTGTCCACATTATTTCTGCTTTTGGCCATCAAAGTCTCCTTCAGTTGGTGCCTAGCAAAACAGTTTCTCAGTTTGTGTTTATCTGAAAAATGTCTTCTTTTTTGGTACTGAGAATTGAACTCAGGACTTTGTGCTTGCGAGGTAGGTGGCAGAACCACTGAGCCAAATCCCCAGCCCAGAAAAATGGCTTCTTTTCTGCCTTCATATGTTGATGCCTGCCATCCCTGCACATAGAATTTGGGGTTGACAGGATTTGTTTTGTTTTCTTTTTCCCTTCAGTGCTTTAAATATGTCATTTCCATCTCCTTGGACACCATTACTCTTTTCAGCATTTTGACTGTAATATGCCTACGTATTCTTTTATATTTATTTTATTGAGTTTCACTGAGGTGTGTGTGTGTGTGTGTGTGTGTATCTGGGGGTGCTGGGGATTGAACACAGACCCTCACACATGCTAAGCATACACTCTACCACCGAGCTACACTTCCAGCCTAGACATTTATATAGGTACATTTTATATATATATAAAACTGTTTCATTGAGATTTTATTTGTGCCATTTTATTTTGTTTACATGGCACTTTATTTTTGAAAGTATCCCTTTACAGGAATAAAATGATACCCACTGTCACAAAACTTAAATTATATACAAAACATGAAGAAGAAATTAAAAGAAATTGAAACTATGTTTACAAAATATTTTCTTTATCTTTTTAAAGATTCTCTGTTATTGTTCCCTTTCATTTTGCCAAATTTTTGGATCTTTGTGCTTTTTCTCCTTTTTCCATGATTACACTGCTAATAGTTTATCAATTTGTTGGAGTTCCCCATTGCCTCTGAAAAACCCCCAGTTCTTATTTAGCTTTTATACATTTTCTCCCTATTTTTAAGATGAGTGATTTCAAACCACTAACGTTGTACAATGGGACCTTTTAAAAAGTAAAAGCTTACGTGAAATGTCAGTGTAGAAAATAAGAAAATCCAAGGCCTGTGATTAAAGAAGGAGGAGGAGGGGAAGGGAGCCATTCAGGACCCCTGAGACCACTGCTAGAAAACCACTGTTCTGACTCATTAACTTCTGCTTTTATCTTTATCATTTCCTTCCTCGCATTTCCCATAGACTTATTTCATTGCTCTTTTTCTGATGTCTTGAGTTTGGTGCTTATTGCTTTTATTTTCATTCTTATTTAACATTGAAAATGTTGAAGTCTATGAACCTGTCACCCTACAATGATGGTGGCATCGTATAAAGTTTTACATAGGTTGTTTTCTCCTCGGTGGTAATTACAATTTTTGAGTTTCGCTTTGACCCAGCATATATGTAGGCATTTATATTTTAAGTGTCTGAGTGTAGAAAGATTTGTCTACCCTTTAATAAGTCCTGGTTTTATTTCACTGTGGTCATAAAATAAGATGTAATTTGGAGTTTTTAAGAAATTATGGTTGTTTCATTGTAATCTAGTACTTCATACATTTTGCATGGCAGTTTGTACAGTGTTTTGATAATAGGGCATAAATTCTGATTCACCTGTATGGTCTTTCTAATTAATTATGCTGCATTCTCTAAATCTGGATTGCCCCATGTAGTTGCTCTTCTCTGCATGTAGCTGTTGAGCACTTGACTTGGATTAATCTTAACTGAGATGTTTCATAGTTTAAAATGGCAAAATAGAAGAGAGACAAATAGGAAGTGGGGAGAAGTTCGGACACTTCCCAAGATTCCATATTCAGTTGTTTTAAAAGTATTTCAGGGCCAGGGATTTAGCTCAGCGGTTCTGCCGCCTGTCTTGCAAGCACAAGAACCTGAGTTCGAGCCCTGGCACCAAAAAAAAAAAACAAAACTATTTCAATATATATGTGTGTATATATACATATATGCTAATTTGTTCTTTTATATTTTATACTAATAGTTTAGTTCACTGAAAATAAAGTTTATGTTACTACCTGTTTCCTTTTTTTGTTTACTGGCTCATGTCTTGCACTGAGTAGCTATATTAAAGATAATAATACATCATTTGATTATAAAATTTGTTTTATTTTCTCATAAAAGAAAAAGAAAAATGTGTAAAAGGCATACTGAGTTTTGAAGACAATACAAAAGAGGAAACTATCTCAATAGTATTTTTCCATATTGATTACATATTGAAATGACAATATTTTGGATCCATTGGATTAAATAAAGAAATGTCACTAAAATTAATTTCATATATCTTTTGTTCTAATTTGTTTCATATATTAAATGAGAATTTAAAATTTTCATGTGTACCTTGTATTTCTATGGACAGCATATATCTGATATTACAGTATTTATTTTTGTCCACTTGGTTTGTCAAAAACTAGTAGTGGTATTTCAATATTTTTTTTACTAATTTCTGCTTATGTTTCTCACAATTTTCAGTGTATGTTTTTTGTTACTGTGCTATTTAGCACATAGGTTATGCCCATTGAACTTTATACTTTGTATCAAAAAATGATTCTCAGGCCAGGGATTTAACTCAGTGGTTCCGCCACCTGCCTCACAAGTGCAAAGTCCCAAGTTCGATCCCCGGTACCAAAAAAGCCCCAAAAAACAAACAAAAAAATGATTCTCTTTGGTTATTTTCAATTGTTCCTTGAGTTCTACTTTTTTTTTTTTTTTGAGATGTCTTGCTATGTAGCCCAGGTTGGCCTCAAACTCATGGTGATCCTCCTGCCTCAGCCTCCAGAGTGCTAGGATTACAAGTGTGGGCCACCATGTCTGGTTTGAATTCTACTTTCATATAAATCATTGTCATTCGCGCTTTTAAAAGAATTAAGCTATGAAGTTTTACCATCTCTTTTTTATTTTTTATTTTTATTTTTTGATAGCAGGGATCAAACTCGGGACCTTGTGCTTGTGAGGCAGGTGGCAGCACCACTGAGCTAAATCCCTGGCCCCAACAATTTCTCTTTTAATTTGTTTTATTTTGTATCTTTTAGATGGCTATTAGACCCACTTTATTTTTTGAAGTGGTACGAAAATCTTTGCTTTTGATATAAAAGTTTAACTTCACAATATTGTCATCAGCAACATAATCTTATTAGTTCCATTTTGATGCCGTGTGTCTTTTTAAAATCATTTAAGAACCTTCAGCTGGGGATTTAGCTCAGTGGTTCCGCCATCTGCCTCGCAAGTGCAAGGTCCCAAGTTTGATCCTCAGTACCACAAAAAAAAACCCCTTCAATTCTGTTTGGAATAATGTTCCTGCTTTGAAAATCGCAGTTAAAGGCAGTCTTTAATTCCCACAGTCTTTCTGCCCGTAGCCATCCTGGTGGGTGTGAAATAGTGGGTGGGTCATTGTGCTTTGGTTTGCATTTCCCCAGGTTAAGTGCTGTGGAGTGTATTTTCATGGATTTATTTCATGGGTTTATTTGTGTATCTTCTTTAGGAAATGTCTATTCAGTGCCTTTGCTCCTTTTTTTTTTTTTTTTTTTTGGTACTGGGGATTGAACTCAGGACCTTGCACTTGTGAGGCAGGCATGGTACCACTGAGCTAAATCCTTGGCCCCTTTTGCTCCTTTTTTAATTGGATTATTATCTCACTGTTGACTCATGAAAATTCTTTCTATATCTACCTACAAATCCCTTATCACCTGTGTGATTTACAAACTCTCCACTCTGTGGTTTATCTTTCCACTTTAATGGCATTCTTTGAAGCCCAAGAGGTTTTCATTTTGATGATGTCCAATTTATGTATTTTCTTTTTTGTTGTGGTTTCTTCTGATGTTGCATTATTGCTCAGCCCAAGTTCATGAAGACTCAGGCCTGTTTTATTTTCTGAGAATCTTATAACTTCAGCTCTTACATTTGGGTCTGTGATCCATGCTGGGTTAATGTTTGTGTAATATGAGAGATATGAATCCAATTCATTCTTCTGCCTGTAGTTATTCAGTTGTCCAAAGACCATTTGTTGAAAACAACTATTTCTCCATTGAGTTGTCTCGGCACTCTCGTCAAAAATTGGGCATAAATGTGAGAGTTAATTTCTGGACCATTAGTCCTCTTCCTTTGGTTGGTGTGTCTGTCTTCATGCTAGTAGTATATTGCCTTGAGTCCCGTAGTTCGATGGTAAGTTTTAAAATCAGAAAGTGAGAGTCCTCCAAATTTATTTTTCTTTTTCAAAATTATTTTGGCTCTTCTGGGTCCCATCAATTTCTGAAGGAATTTTAAGATCAGCTTGTGAATTTCTGCAGAAAACCCAGCTGAGGTTTTGATGGGTATTGAATCTTTACATCAGTTTGAGGAAGAGTGCTGTTTTTAATAATGATAAATCTCCCAGTCCATATTTGAGGTCTTCCCTAATTTCCTTAATGATATTTCATAGTTATCAGATTTAAGCTTTTCGCTCCTTGTTGAATTTATTATTGAGGGGATGCTGGGCATTGAACCTAGGACCTCGTATATATATGCTGGGCATGTGTTCTGCTACTGAGCTGGACCCCACCCCACATTTATTTTTAGGTATTGAATTACTTTTAATAGTAAATAGAGTTTTATTTTTTTTCATTGCTACTGTATAGAAATACAGCTGATCTTGCACATTGATTGTTAGCCTACAAACTGGATCCATTCTGATAGTTTTTAGTGGATTCCTTAGGGTTTTCCATGCACAAGATCATATTACCTACAAATAGAGGTTGCTTTCTTTCTTTCTTTCCAATCTAGGTTTTTTTAAAACTTCATTTTCTTATCTAATTGCCCTAGCTAGCATCGCTAGCTCCATGTTGGTTGTGAATGGTGAGAGAAACTATCTTTGTCTTGCTCTTGCTCTTAGGAGAAGGGGAGAACATTCAGTCTCACTTTCAGTACAGAGTGAGCTGGGTTGTGTTTGTTGGGGTGCTGGGGATTGAACCCGGGGCCCTGCATGTGCCAAGCATATACGCTACAACTAAGTTATGTTCTTAGCACCTAGCTGTGGGGTTTTGTGGATGCTTTTATCAGGCTGAGGAAGTTTCCTTCTGGTTCTAGTTGCTGTGTTTTTATCGTGAAGGGCTGTTGAATTTTGTTGAATGCCTTTTCTGTGTCTCTTGAGATGCTCATGTGGGTTTTGTCCTTTCTTCAATTAGTATGATATATTGCACTAATTTAATTTCAGATGCCAGTTCTTTTTGACTTTTAATTCAACTTCCCATTTCCTTGGTTTTTAGCACTCAAAAGCCCCTGATCAATGGAATGCAGGGCTTAGATGTTAATGCCAATTCTTTGTGAAAATTTAAGTTTCCAGGACTTTGTACCTCATCAGAAATCTAGCGATGGTTATCTAGGACTTTTTTGCTTGGTGTTGTGAATGTAAAACAAAAATGTGGGTAGGTAACTCATCTGTATTAATTCATATCCTATATATGATAAAGTTTCATATTATAGGGACATTTTTGAAGGCAAGAATTTTAAGCATATTATTTATATGCTTCTCTGGAATGATAAACACGCAGATGAAAGTGTGGAGCTATTTTTGGCAACTCTAGTCATTATCAATGTATTTTTATCTTTGAAAATGTGTATACCCCCAGTTTTGTTCTTTACCCTAATGTGACTTGTTTCACATGATATATTTCTACCATACTCCTATTTTGTAATGTCTGCTCATATTAATCGTGGTTTCCTTCTCTTGAGCACATTTTTCTTTCCCACATGGGCTCCTCCACGTGGCATCATTGTCATTTTCAATGATGTGCCCACTAATTAATGTTCCTCTTGGAACGCCTGCCCTTTGCTTCTTGGTTTTGCAATTCAGCTCTATTTTTTATTTTATTTATTTTATGGTGTTTCTTCTCTCACTTCTATTGGTCTGTGACCTTCTGTGACTTATTTGTAATACTTTCATTTTTATGAAATTGACAGCCCATCCTCTGCCACCCTTGATCATTAATATGTAAATGTTTCTTTAAAATGGTTTCAAAAAGTTATTTCTTGTTAATATGTGCATTGGTTTTCTAAATTCATCACAAGGTCTTGGATGATTAGACCATGTCACTTATAGACATATGTAAAATTTTAATTATTGTGTAAGACGTAAAATTTGCCGTCTTAACTATTATTAAATATACACTTCAACCAGGTGCAGTGGCACACACCTGTGATCCCAGCTGTTCAGGAGGCTGAGGCAGGAGGACTGCAAGTTGAAGACCAGTCTGGGCAACTTAATGAGACCTGTCTCTAAATAAAACTTTCCAAAGGGCTGGGGCAGTGGCTCAGTGGTGTGGTGCTTGCCTGACTTGCACGGTACCCTGTGTACAGTTCTGATGTCAAGTACATTCTCAACAACAATGTTAATTCCTTCATCCTGCAGGTTTTCCCTTCTCTCTCGTATGATGCCTTCTTTTCCGGTGACTGCCTTTCCTCTCCCTTTAGACGCCGAAGATTTCTTGGCCGAAGGGTTGCGGAACGAGGACCTCAGCACTTCTGCGAGGGATCACAGGGCCCATATTCTCCGGGGCTTCCAGCAGATCAGAACTAGGTTGGTACAGATGGGCCCCACTGTGCTTTTTCGGAAATGTTAGAAAATTTAGAATCCATAAAATCGACTTCAATAGTGTATAAATTAACAAAGTAAAGTACACCTGTCATAGCCCCTTCCTTACATGTGGTGGAATCTCACTATTTAGTTAAGTGCAGTTTACCAAAATAAAAATATTTGATAAATTATGTATTTTGAGATTAGTATTCTGCTTTTAGCTTTGGAATTCTGTGTTGGCCTTTATTGAACACTTTTACATTTAATAACAACAAGAACAAAAAAGTGAAACTAAACATTTATGTTTGTCCAAATTCCTAGTGGGAAGGTGTTAGACAGTGTGAGATCATTTTCATTGGGTTTTTTCTTCTTTTTTATTTTATGAAAAAATAAAATTTCATAACAAAATAATAAGAAGATAACAATAGTTCATACATGGTGTATTGTTATCTTCAAAGTTGGTACTCAGGATACATGACATCAAAAGCTTTTCACTTACCCGGGCTGGGGATTTAGCTCAGTGGTTCTGGCACCTGTCGTGCAAGCACAAGGTCCTGAGTTCAATCCCCGGTACCAAAAAAAAAAAAAGCTTTTAACTTACAAAGTAGAAACAAACAGATAATAGCACGAAACCCAGTTGAGCTAACACCAATGAGTACAGATGAAACAAGTTGTGTTTCTGTACTGATTTTACTTCCACATTTCCTTCTTTAATAGAAAAGTCAAAGGAGACTTTTCCACTGATTCTTTGACCAGGTTGGAATGTTTTAGTCCTGGACTGAGTTGGAATTTCACATGCATTAAGCTCTAACCTGGCTCTGATTTGTGTAGTTTTGAATGTGAGTGTCTGATAGGTGTACACCCCAGCTTCAGGGGAGAAGAAATAAAAATCTCCCTTTACCATTGATGCCCTGATTACCTCTTGCTTGAAATGTGGCAGTTGAACAAAAGTCGAGGCTGAGTTTGATCCCTTTCTGAGGGGGCTCTGAAAGCTCGAACTGACACCTCAGCATCTGCATGCTTGTGGCTGGGTTTAATTTGTGTGACCAACCATTCTTAGCTTCTGCTTGTAAAACCTTGTGGAAATTCCTGAGCCACAGGGGAGTTTACCCTCCGGAAGGGCACAGTGAGTCTGTTCCCCTAAGGGATGGGAGAGAACCTCATGAGCTGCCCTGCTGGATTTGAATCAATATTTGCTCCTGGCTGATTCAGCATCACTTTGACCTCGCCATGGGGACTGTGGAGTGACCAGCTTGTCTGGCAGAACTGAAACAGACGAAATACAGAAGGGGGGAGCTTTTTGTGAAAGGGGGGTTAGAGTATCTCGTTTTTGGTAAACTGGAAGAAAGTTGAAAACAAACTTCTGCATAAGGTTGCTTCCTTAGCAGGTGGTTTAGGCTTAGTTGTGTATGTGGAGGCCGCGTTTGTAACCCATAGAATTTTTTACTTTCCTAACTTTGCCTTTGTACTGTAGGATTCTGCCAGGACAGCGTGAGGGATAAAGGTGGGGTTATTGTAAACTGTACTACAGGGAGAGAGAGACCCTGCGTATAATGGTGGGCAGGGTGACACTTTTGGTATAAATCGGTGCCGCTGAATGCCAAAACAGCTTTGCTACATCTGTAGGGATGAATATATAATGAGAAACTCTTCTCTCCTATCTTTGTATCAGCATGGGGAAAAGATTAAATTTCAACCTTAAATGATGATAGAAGGCAAAGTGATGGCCAGGCGTTAACAGTTACATATTACTTGCAAATTCTGTTTTGAAATGCGCGCACGCACGCACACACACACACACACACACACACACACACACGCGTTTCTCATGGCGGAGAGGAGCTTCCTTGTTCCTGAAGAGCACTCTGTGGTTTGTGGGGAGGTCACTTGGGAAGTGATCAGCAGGGCTTTAGAAAACATCTCCACTGTTGATGGGAGCTTTCTGTCCATTGATTTGTTGCAAGAAAGATGACACTTTATTTAGCATTTCATAATTATCAGATCACTGAGGAAATGAGGAGCCAGAAATAAGATACCATACAGGAAAATAGGACGAGGAGACTTCCGTTTGGCGAGCTGTTGGAAATTGCCTGACATCCTGGCCCCAGTCATTACCCCCTTAATGTCACCCCGTTTTCCCGAACCCTCTCCGTCAGCCATGTCACCATACTGTTCCCTTCCTGGTGGTCAGCAGTGTGCGTTTATATCTGCTGACGCCAGGAGGTTTCAAAGTGCTAAAAACTTGGAAAACACCAGCCACATTTGCTTGTGTTGTGTGGCAGCTGTATTTCCTCCAAAAAGCGGGTACAAAAAATTTGGAAATCATCAAACTTGAGAGTTCACTATCTCTGGCTGAGTAACATGCAGATAATGTTTGAAAGTCGTTTTAGGAGTTGCATCTTTAGTCCTATCAGAGTGATACTGTTTTAGGGGTCTGGTAAATTTCAGAGGGTAAGAACATGTCTAAAACTATACTTTGGTGTTCTGGGGCTTATTTGGAAAGTAGACAAGAAATCTCTAGCAGATGATTTGGGAAGGCCTCTAGATAAACACAGATACTATGTATGTTCGCCACTTCCTGTTCTGTGCCTCCCTTTCTTCTGCTCCTCTAATTCTCTCTCCATGTTGTGCTGCCTAACATCGAACGGCCCGGCCTGCGGTTCTTGCTATACGCAGGGCCTTGGGCCCCTTTTCTTCTGGCTGGCTCAGAATTCAGTGCTATTTGTCATGGTTGTGGACTTGCTGTAAATTAAGGCATTGGATGCCACAGCTGCTGTTACAATGTCCTATTTGCCACCAGAGGAAATGATGGTGAAGTGGAGAATCGTAGGTGTCCCCAAGTCTGTTTTTCATCTGTTTTTCAGTCCAGCTGCTTAGCCATTGTCTGTCTTCCTGGACTTGAAAACAAAACCCTACCTGTATCTGTAGCTACATAGTCTTGTTTTACTTTTTAGCTTGAAAGTGTTACCAAAGGAGGACAATGTTTCTCTTAGAAGACAAAACAGAAACAGATGTCAGCAAGTTCGATTCCAGGACATGACGCCCCATTGTGGCATTGGATGTCTTGAGTCATGGTTTCCACTGCTTCCTGGTCTGCACGGAGCTCTTTGCTGCTCAGGATGAAAGCAGCCAGAGGCCGCCCTTGCTTTGTCATAGTGGTCACTGCCAGATGAGCCCCAGATGCCCGACACCTGGACTGAAGCACAGGTGATTCACACGAGGGACCCTACACCATCCTTACGCTGGTAGAGAAACAGCAGAGCATTTCTGCGGTGTCGGATTGGGCAGCAGCCACCTGCCAGCCTCACGCAGGGGGCCGGGCCCGGCCAAGGGAGCCGGGATTCCTGTTACCGACAGAGGGAGGGCTTCTTCCTCGTGGCCCCTTTTAGAACTGGTCATTTACGCTCACTGCTGGAAATGCAGGCCAGCACCAATGGAAAAAGCTTCCTTCTGTGAAACATAATAGTGCTAAAGGAGAGCCCGAGAGAGGCGAGTAGATGTATAGGATATTGAAATGGAAAAAATAAAAGTAATGGGATATAGCAGGGTTACGGCACAAACCCCAAGAAACCATGGCATTCACGGGCCAGACTGAAAGACTGAGCGTTTCTCTTAGTGGGCGGCTTGTCTGTAGCTCCACACTCAATAGGCTGCACAAGTACAAGCTTCGTAAAAATAATTCCACCTTTCTTTGGGAATTTTAGGCTCTCTTCTCCACTTAACACGGATTTTATTTTGAAGTCAAATTTAGCTGAAGAATGTACAATTCTAGTATCTGTTTTATAGGAGGAGAGAAAAGGAGTTAGTCTGCTTAAAGTCTTGGGAGTAAGGGTTTTAAACTAGTATACTGTAGGGTACGGTGTTCCTAGCACTTGGGAGGGTCACTGCCGCCTGGGCCACATGGTGAGACCCTGTCTCAAAAAAACCCAATCAAAAAAACAAAACCGAAACTAGTGTATTCCACATATTATCATGATTAATTATATACTTTTACTTTTCCTAAGTAGTAGGTATTAAGCTTAAAAACCCCCAAAATAAAACACTTTCAAATGAATGTGCCCAGCAAGAAAACTATTGTTCAAAGTGCTCTTGGTACGTTTGTGTTACTCCGACGTTCGAGATTTGCTCGTGACATCTTTCTCTTCTTTAATTTTGCTACTTGTGGTGGAGTTTTAGTGCCAATGAAGGGGAACAGGAGTTAGAAAGACCAGTGCAATCCTCTAAGTTTAAATGGCTCTAAAACCCTCAAAAGTCATAGCAATAATTTGACCACATTTTGAAGGTTAATAATTCATTTCTAGGCCCGGGGATTTAGCTCAGTGGTGTTGCGCCTGCCCCGCAAGTGCAAGGTCTTGAGTTCGATCCCTGGTACCAGAAAAAAAAAAATTAGGTCAATAATTAATTTCTTTCTTTTTCAATCTCATCTCTCCCTCCTTTTCTTAAAAAAGGGGGAGGAAAGCAAAGCCCACAACAGCTTCAGGTTCATCTCTCAGTTGATCAGTTATACATATGTCATGTTTCTGTACTAGTCCTCTGTTATGCCCAACTATGTTAAATATTTTTCATAAATCTGCCTCTCTCTGTGTGAGGGATTGCATTTCTTGGTCTTTTTCTTATCTCTCTCTTTCTCACTTTCTTTTTTTTTTTGAGACAGGGTTTCTCTGTAGTTCAGGCTGGCCTTGAATTCACTGTGTAGTCCAAGCTGGCCTCGAACTCCCTGTGATCCTCCTGCCTCAGCCTCCTGTATTGGTCTTACTACCTTGGGTCGCTTGGCTTAACTTTTAAAGCCTGGAAAGGAAGATGATCTGATGATGGATTCTTTTATGGCAAGTCTCTGTCTTTTCAAAGCAGCCTTGAGCTGTGTAACTCTCCTTTGAAATATGATGATTATTTTGTTTATTTTTTCACCTGTGAAGGTATCTTGGATCTGGTCCTAGCTCCAAGATTTAACGATTCTTTTTTTTTTACTCTTCACTGCTGTGGCAGCATTAGTGGGTAGAAATTTCTCCTTTGGGTATTCCATAAAATATTTCTTATAGGTATTCTGATACATAATAATATTTTCATGCCGAATAATAGGTGGACTTTTAAAAAAGTTTGAATGAAGAAATTTGTTTCTTTTAAAACTTTTCATTGAAAAGTTGACATTTTTTCTTAGATAATTTTTCTGTGTAATAAATACTAGGCAGGGTCCATGGTGGCTCAAGATAAATGCCCAGTAGTAAAATTGTGGTTATGATATTTTAATTTTATAGCTTTAAAATTTTAGATTGAAGTTTAGGGAAATTCATTTTAAGAGCATCTTTAGATCACTTGCAGAAAACTAAGTCATATCTAATTCTACCCAGTACTGCATGCCTTAAACAAGGGCTCCTTAGATGTGGTCTATCGAGAGTGAAAAGGAATTTTGAAATGTGACTTACATAACTGAGCCCGCATCCTTGAGGTGGAGCTAACTCTTTACAATGTTTTATTTATTTATTTATTGAGACAGGATCTGGCTAAGTAGTCCACGCTGGCCTCGAATTCACAGAGATGCTTCCGCCTCAGCCTCCTGAGTGCTAGGATCACCAGTGTGTGCCACCACGCCCAGCTAGAATATCTTTAATAATCTGCGCACTTCGTTAGCCATGTAGTTAGATCACAGAAGTTTGTTATATTTCAGATAGAATTTACTCATCACTGTCACCTGGGCGCATTCCTGTCATCCACTCATCTGGATTTGTCTTGGTTTCCAATCCCTCAGCGTCTGTTGTTAACACCTGGAGCTTTTCCATTGTCTGTACATGGAGGTTCTTAATCCCTAATATTGGAAAAGATCATTTGTGGGAAACCATTGCCTTACTCTTCCTCCCATTTGCTTTGCCCTTGATTTTGTTGTTGTTGTTGTTGTTTGTTTGTTTTGTTTTTTTGGTACTCGGGATCGAACTCGGGACCTTGTGCTTGCGAGGCAGGCGCCGGAACCACTGAGCTAAATCCCCGACCCCATGTTTTGGTTTTTGAGACAGGGTCTCGCTACATAGCCCACGCTGACCTTGAACTTGTGAACCTCCTGCCTCAGCCTCCCAAGTGCTGGAATGACAGGTGTGCTCCACTACACCCAGCTGCTTTGCCCTTGATTTTAAGTCTACCTGACCGAGCTGGTCTTTGTCCTGGTGCCACCCTGTTCTCTCTGCAGAAAGCCCATGGGCAGAGCCTCTCCGCATCCATCTGTCCGTGGTTTCCGGGAGTCCTGTGGCGAGGGCTCTGCTGGCCCAGGCTCTCCCTCGCGGATGTACCCTCCTTGATTCTGGGACAGCCCTCCCCCTCCCCACTCTGTCACTTCCTGTCCCAGGTGAGCCTGGGCAGAGCGCGGGGTGTGCAGGAGCACAGGGTGCTGTCAGGCACTGAGCCTCTGTGCTGACCTGGTTCCTGTGACCCAGAGTCACTCGGAGACTCCCCATGGTGCTCTTCTGTTTTCTCTCCAGGTCGCCAGCCTACAATGTCATTAGTGATTTTTTTTTTAACAAATGTTACAAAAATGCAAACATCGTTATAGGAAAAAATCGTTTATTGTGTGTTTTTTAAAAAAATGCATCCATAACCAACCAAACCTTGCAGGCTCTAGTTGATGTCTTTTCTGGTGTCGGCGTAGCTGTGTTTTTCATTTGGAAAGTGCTGCGGGACATTTCATTTCCTTGGGATTTTATTGTTGCGCGATTCTGTTGAAAATGAGTGGAGCCTGACATAGGTTTGCACCATCTCACCTGGGAACCGTTTCTCCTCTGGGTCCAATGCTCCTCCTCCTGGGTCCCCAACCCGGTGTCCCTGAGGGCGGAGCTGGCAGGGCGATGATGAAATGCACTTCTGCTTATCATGCACGTCCCAGGGCTAGGAGAAGATGGGGAAATCAATCCCCAGGACCTTCCCAGCACGAGATGTCCATACTGAACTCCCCATGGAAGAGGGAAATGAGCTGTCTGAGGGCTTTAGTTTTTGATTTACACGCAATGTCACCACCGCCCTGGCCATGGGAATATATTACAGACCAAGCGCTGACCTGTTCTGGAAGATCTTAGCCTATGGCCCCAGGTCCTATGTTGTTTCTTCATATTTCTTTTAAAACTTTCTACAATGCCGCACAGTGACTTTGATTCTTCAGGCTCCAACGGGTGCCTCTTCCTGGGCCCATCAGAAAGAAAACATTGGTGTAGGATGACAAACGGCACACGCAGGAAGGGGCAGCTGTCTCTGGGGGCTTACTGTAGCCAGACAATAATGGGCCTCTATGACCAGAGGTCCCACAGCACTGCAAAGCCCAGGAAACTCTGGTTGGGTCCCAGTGCTTTGTTGCTACAAAAGCGCATTAGAGCCAGGCGTGGTGGTGCTCGTTTATAATTTCAGCACATAGGAGGCTGAGGCAGGAGGATCACCACAAGTTTGAGGCCACACAGTGAGACCCTGACTCAACCCCCACCGCCTCCAGAAAAAGTCCCCACTTGGAGTGACTCAGTCTTAAATCGTCCACCTCTGAATGGTTGTGTCGTGGACATCGTGTGGCTACTGGAAGATGCACAGTGATTAAATGTAAATGCTGAAAGTCAAGGTTTGTGAAATGTGGAAGCTCTTAGTATAAATTACAGAACATGTACATAATCTACAGTTAGCTATTTCTCTGGCTCTCATTTGTGAATTCTGCCATAACCACAAGGTGCATTTCACATTTTGTGAATTGAGGCCTTCTACCATTTCTACCAAATGCTTTTGCTCTTTTGTTGAAGAGAGAGCTGATATAGAAGACATCTCCGTCAACAGAGGAATGGATAAAGAAAATGTGGTATTTACATGCAATGGAGTACTACTCTGCCATAAAGAAGGATAAACTTCAGTCATTTGTAGGAAAATGGATGCCCCTTGAGACTGTAATGTTAAGTGAAGTAAATTAGACACACAAGCTTAAATATCACATGCTTTCTCTTATATGAGAAGCACAAAATATAAATAAAGAGCAAAATAGAAAGTAGACAATAGGAAGTAGGTAGATGGATCTTCCTCAGATGGAAAGGGGATCGAGAGATAGAGGGAGGAGGGATGGAAGGGAAGGATGAGAAAAGGAATCAAGATGTGTTGTGTGCATGAACCAACTCCACACAGGGCGTGTAAATGTCGTGTACTACAAACATGGACTAATACAAGAATTATTCAAAGTAACAGAAATCATAAAAGATTAGGATTTAGAATTTCTAACTAGTTACTTAGTTTACTTAGCCAAACATTTTAAAAAAATCAAATGACATCTTTCAAAAGTTTCAAAAGAACTGTAAACAAATATTAAGTTAATTATTATGCAGTGTTGGGGGATAGAGCATGCTAAGGCTTGTATTTTATTCCCCAAAACAACATCCATGGATGGGTGGGTGGGTGGATGGATACATGAAAAAGTAAATGTAGCCGAATAGGAATCATAGAGCCTAGGTTGTGGGTAGGTATGGATGCTCTTTCAAGTTTTGTGCATGTTTCACATTTTCATAATACGACATTGTGAAAAATATGTGATTGGTTTGACTTTGCAGTTTAGAAACTGTGGCCTTCCTTCACTGTGATTTCAGAAAACTATAGACTTTCTTGATGTGGAAATGTAATAATACATAGTTGTGGGTTTTTAGAATGATAGTTTTCTGGGAATAAACTTAGTAGTTTTGGATGACTGAACTAAGGGATAATTCACCAGTTTGTTCTTTTTGGTATAACTAACAGGAAGTAGCTAACTTTTATATTTTTTGAGAACTTCTGGGCCAGCAGTTATTGAAGGCTGAAATTCAATTCAAACATTCTGCCAAGCAGATCCTGAAATTTTGATTTTTTTTTAAAAAAAGAAAAGCAATTTCTGACTTTTCTCATAAATTCGATAAAAGGAAAGCTAATATGAGATTGGTAGTCCAGTAGGAAACAGAACTCAATTTTACATTTTAAAAATCATTTTATGGTATTAAAAATGACAGAGGTTAGAAACAAAGCCCTTATTCTTTTATTGAACTAGAATTGAAAGTGGCAGAAAATCATTTTGGCCCTGCTGCAGTAAATGTTATCACTGGAACATGTTTGGGAGAGATTAGGACAGTCTCTCAACAGCAGAGACAGAAGTTCACAAAGCAAGAACTGGTTTTCCTGTCCTTATCTTGAAATTATTAGATGTGCAGAAGATGAAAGTGTCTGAGTCTTAAGAAGACAGGGGATGGAGGATGTGTTGAAAAATGATAATGTCTCCATTGTGGAGGGGGAGTGGAGAGAACGAATGACTGAGGGAAGGGCCAGCACTGGCTGCAGTTCAGGGTTAGGGAATCAGGGCCAGAGAAAATCACATGCACATGCGCCCTGTGAGTGGGTACTGCAGTGCGAAAGAAGCCTGTGCGAATATTCATTAAAAAAACTCTTCGAAGACTTCGTTTAACAAGGAGATTAAACTGGAGCTGTCAGCAGCTACTTTCTTTTGAGAATCTGGTAGGAGAGAAATTTTAAGTCCACGTGGGAAAACCCAATCATTTTTGGAGTCCTCGGTGTGATTGTTCTTCAGAATTTTGTGTACATGGAGCAGGTTGGCGGGCATATGTTTGCTGATCCAAAAATGATTAAAATTCAGAATAAGTAAGACTCTTGTGAAATTGAGGTTTCAGGTTGCAGCCAGTGTTCTGTTCTGCCAGATGGCAAAAGTAGAATTAATTGCTGCCCCCGGATTCCTGAATGCTGAGTGCCCTGTTTGGAAGTGGAAGTTGGAGATGTCCACCCTGGCAGTGCATGTAGCTAGGAGCTGCTTCAAATAAAAAACCCCTTCTGAGCTTTGCTGGCTTCCTTCTCCTGCCTCCCATGCTGGACTTTTTTAAAACTAAAAAATGGAGAGGAGGGTTAGCAAGAAAGGAATGAAAGAGTCTCAGGACCTTAGAGGGAGGTGTAAGTAGAAAAGGCAAAGCAAGAAATCTTTGTAGCTTGTTTTTAGCTCCTGAAACTCAAGGTGTATAGCCACAACAGTGTTTCCTGGAAACTTGGGGGAGATGCAGAGTCTGAGGTTCTACTAATGCAGAATCCACATTTTAGCGAGACCCCAAGGTCTTGTGTGTTGTGTGGATACCTTGACATCAGAGATGCAGTACTCTAACATGGCAGGCACCAGGTTCACTTGACATTCAGTTTCTCAGGACACATATTTCTGGAGCCAAGCCCTTTAAAGCCAATGGATGGTATTATATTTATTTATTATATTTATTTTTTTAATGGATGGTGCTGGCCTGTGGCAGGAGTTCAATGAGTGGAGGAGAGCGAATGGTGAAGATGTTCTGTGAAGATGTTTTCAGGTCCTACACTAGGCCTTATGGCAACAAGCAATTGTCTTTATCTAAAAATTTACTGTTCAGTAGCCAGCCCTCTTGGTCTAGGGTTATGTAAGACACAGCTTGGGCCACGGATGTGAGGAGGAGACTTCAGATCCCCTCTCCATTAAGATATGACTCTGCTCTGAGGTGTGAGAGCAGAGAGCTGGGAAGAGCCTGCGTCCTTCCTGCCACTGCGAGGGCCTGCACCAACTCTGGAATCCCCTATCTCTGGACCTTTATTTTGAGACAAAGTCTAGCTAAGTTGTACAAGCTGGACTCAAACTTGCAACCCTCCTGCCTTAACCTCCCGGAGCACCAGAAGCATGCTAAGACCTGCCAATTCTTCATCCTAAATCTGTCTTCTCTTGTTTGCTCTCTGTCACTGGCTAAGCATTAACCTTCCTACAGTGTGTCCTGAGGATCATAGAACGCTCTTTTTCTGATTCTCTACTTCAACCCCATCCCTATTTCAATTTATTCTGCCCCTTCAGGCTGTTGAAAGAACTAATTTATACAGAATGGTCATTTAATCATCCATGTTATAGCAGATTTATTGGTGCAAAATGATAACATATACTATAAGAGAGCTGGGCATGGTGAATCACACCTATAATCCCAGCACTTAGGAGGCAGAGGCAGGAGGATCTCCAGAAGTTTGAGTTCAAGGCCAGCCTGGACTACATAATGAGGCCTTGTCTCAAAAAACAAAACAAAACAAACAAACAAAAAAGGATGTACTATAAGAGAAAAGTTAGTCTTAAAATACATAAAATCTCACAGAGGAAAAAAAAAAATCCTGAAAAAATATATAGCAAAATGTTAACGAGAGTGATTTCTGTCAAGTGGAGTTGAGTGAGTCTTAATTTCTTCCTTTTATTTGTATTTTCTCTCTACAATGAATATGTGTTTAGTTATTAGTTAACATCAGAGTCTTTCTTATTTTAAAAAGGGGCAAAGACTTAAGAGTGGAAGAGTATTTGGTTCCAGGTCAAGGGAGAGAGGCATAGAAAGAGGAAAGCAGCTCTGATTGTGCATGCAGCTCACTTGGAGCCACTTCTGTGCAGGTAAACAGCTGTATTTGGAGGTGTTTTATGCTCCCTTTAAGTATACACAAAAATGAAATTTTTTTTGAGCCATATGAAACACTGCAGTCTTTTGAGTACTTTATGATGATTTTTCTAAAATATCCCACTGACTGTTCCCACTGACTGCGAACAACCTCCATGTCTTAGATGTTTTTCCTTTGAGCTGCACAGAGGTGACACAGGATGAATCCTTCATTAGAAAAGGATGATCTACCCTTGGTGTGACTACTTAGTAAAGCATTTGTATTTGTCGGACAGCTTTCCCAGGGATGGCGCTTGAGTAAACCACTCACTTCCTCCTTTTCAAAACATCAGTCACCATGATTGATTTTTGTGTTGGTCATAAAGAGAAATGGAATCAACTAAAAGCAGGGTGAGGATTACAGACTGGAAGCAGATCATTTACTTAACAGATACGCATTGACTATTTGTTTATGGTGGGCATGATGCCAGTTGATCAAGACAGTGTTGAGTAAGACAGATCCTTATTTTCCAAGCAGTTCTTGGATGGATGAGTGGCCAGGATCATGGATGGAGTCAGCATGGAGCCCCTTGACTACAGATATCTTTCTCTGGAGCTCTGAAATGTTTGGTTTCAATTTGCTGCATGCCTGGAATTTTTCCATTTTAGAGATTCAGTTGGGCTTAACATCCTCTTTTAAAATAAAAATTCACTGAGAGGCTTAAGAGATTTTGGCTATTCAGTCACATGTTTTGGCCCTATTTAATGACTGCCTTCTAACTTTTGGTTAAAATGGCTCTACTAAGGAAATTCACAGCCAATAAGTTTGTCAAACCAGCAGTGCACAGTGCTAGGCACACTAAGCAGCATAACACGAAGCACTAGTGCTTTAGAGACTGTTAACTCTGCAATTTAACAATTACAGTCACAGTCTTTTTTCCACCTTGGCTGCCTGAGGATCTGCCACCATCATGAATGACACACTTCCTGTCCAGACAGGAAGTTCATGACCAGCTGACTACAGTACTTCAAAGGAAAGAAATGGTCATTGATGTCCTTCCCCTGGGAAGGCAACAGTACCTAAAACAGAAATTCAGGGGAAACTCATCGATATGTACAAGACAACACTGGATGTTATCCTTGTATTTGGTTTTCTGCGTTTTTGGGGTTTTTTTTGGTACCGGGGATCGAACTCAGGTACTTGTGCTTGCAAGGCAGGCAGTGGACCCACTGAGCTAAATCTCCGCTTTCTTTCTATTTGGAATCAGAACTCATTTTGATGGTGACAAGACAACTGGCTTTTGCTTGATTTCTGATTCCTTGGGTTATAAACAGAAAATTGAATCCAAACAGACTCATAAGACATGGTCTGTTTGAGAAGAAAAAAATCTTAAGGAAACACCAAAAGAAATGCAAGAACAGAATGAAGAAAGTCAAGGCAACTGCAAAGGATAATATTGGTGCTAGTAGAAAAATAGCAAAATTCTGCAATATCTTTGTTGTGATTGTGAAAATTTTTCATAAGAACATTAATTAACTGTAAAAACTTCAAAAAAATTACAGTAGGGCCAGGGATTTAGCTCAATGGTTTTACCTCCTGCTGTGTAGGCGCAAGGACCTGAGTTCGATCCCCGGTACCAAAAAAGAAAAAAAATTACAGTCACAGCTACTATTTATTTCACATGTACCAGACCCAGTGTCGAGGACTTTAAGCAAATTATCTCATTTAATTCTCACAGCAGATGTGTGAAGTGGATACTGTTAAAGTTCCCACTCAGTAGATGAAAAACTTGAAGAGATGTCATCAACTTGTTCAAGGCTGCACAGCTATTAGGTTCTGAAGTTGAGATTTGAACGCAGGTGGTGTGACTCTGAGGCTTAATTACTTCGTAAACATGAACACTGCCAGTTCATTCATAGGTTCAACAAAAGTTTATTGAGTGTATTCTATGTGCAAAGCATTTTTGTGGTGAACACAGCACAAGTCCAGTCCTCCTGCAGTTTATTTTTAGCAGGACAACCCAAATGATTATACTGTATGCTCGCCTTGTAGGGTCGCTGTTGTATGCATACAAGTGCCTAACATGATACATGTCACATAGTAGATACTCAACTAAAGTTCCCGGGAAAGTTACAACCCTGTGGCAGGATGAAAAAGCATGCACAGATAACTAAAACTCAGCAGAGAGTGCCAGGAAAGCCCAAAGAAGAGAATCACTTGTGGCTGGTGGGCTGCAGGAAGTCTTCATGGAGGAGGTGGCTTCGAGGCTTGGCCATGGCCTGGGTGTGGAGGACAGATGGGCAGTTTGGGGACTGAGGCATGGGGCAGGGCTAGGTGAGCAGAGTGAGGGTGCTTCAGCAGGGGCTGTGGGCAGTGCTTGGGCATCTGGTACAGGGCTGAGGCCGAGAGGAGGTGGGTGATGATCACAAAGCAGGGAAATGTCAAAGGCTGCCTGTGTTCCCTCCATGCAGAGAAATGAGAGCACTCTGATTCCCTTTCCAGACTTAGCTTTATTTTTCAGCTTTATTGAGCCATAACTGGCATGTGAAACACTGCACATAACTCATGTATACAACTTGGTAGCCTAATGGTTTCTAAACTTTAAGTTCAATGGAAAATACAGCAAAACCTTGGTTTACAAGCACAATTCCTTCTGGAAGCATGCTTGTAATCCAAAGCACTTACATATTAAAGCAAATTTCCCCCTAAGAAATAATGGAAACTCAGATGATTTGCTCTACAACTCCAAAATAGTTATATAAAAATGATGATAATGGGCCGAGGATTTAGCTCAGTGGTTCTGCTGTCTGTCTTGCAAGTGCAAGGACCTGAGTTCAATCCCCAGTACCAAAAAAACAAAACAAAACAAAATATGCACATAAAAATGATAATAATACTATAATATAATGCAAAATAATTAAAAAATTAAACAACACTTACCTTTGAAAACCTTTGTGGCTGGTGTGAGGGAGACAAGAGAGAGGAGGGTCATTGTGTGGGACGACGTTCACTGTCACTAACGGAATCACTGCTATCTAGTGGCGCAATGGAATCTCCCTCTTTACACACAACTTTAACAAGGGACCTCTCCCGTCACACCTGCTTTTGCCTCCTTTGAGGATTTCGCATAAAGGTGGTGTTGCATTGTTTTAAACAGATTCACCACTCACACTGCTACAGCCTTACCTGGGTGCTGCTTTTGCACAAAATTTTGCACAGTTTCCCACATTTTACACATCTACCTTATCTCAAGTGAGGGAATCCTCCGCCTTTTTCTCCTCCTCATCTGCAGACCAGATCTCTTCCTTAACCTCTTTCTGTTGGGAGATGATGACCCATAATCCCACAGAAAGAGACAGAGAGGGAGGGAGGGAGAACCACTGGCTCAGTTGTGATCATGTGACATTCAGCATCACGTGCTACTCATATTGCAAGCCATCACTTGTTTATCAGGTTAGAATTTATTAGAAACGTTTACTCGTCTTGCAGAACAAGTTACTCACATCCAAGGTTTTACTGTGTATTGTAAACTCTGGCTTTATGCTTCAACCTTTAAAATGTGATTAACTTTTAAATTTAAAAACTGTATTTACTATACTTCAAATCTGCTACCAAGGTTTACTAGATTATTGAAGCTATCCCAGACAACTTACCACAACCCCTTCCAGGGTTTTCGTTAGGAAATGCATTCCAAGGCCCAAACACTCAGAGGCTGACTTTTGGAATACACTCTGTACTTGAACAGGGGGGGCTTCCTTAGTTAAAAAATTTCTCACAGCCAACTGTTGATTGATAAAATATCTATTTCCTTTATATTGCTTTTTCCAAATTGGACCCTCACGTGAATTACCAAGAGCTCTTATTAAGCAGCACAAGATTTCTAGGCCCCCAAATTGGAGCTACTAACTCACTAGGTCTGGGATGGGGCTCAGGAATTCATGCTTCCATAGGCCCCAAGAGTGTCAAGACCAGGAAGACCTGGAAATTTCCTTATTGAGAGACTCCAGGGTTTGGATGGGGGGAGGGAGAGATTACTTTGCTTTTCAACAGAATTTTTGTTTTTTTGAGACAGGGTCTCGCTATGTAGTGCAGGCTGGCCTTGAACTCACTATGGAGCCCATGCTGACCTCAAACTCACAGCAATCCTCCTGCCTCAGGCTCCCAAGTGCTGGGATTATAGGTGTGCACCGCCATGCCTGGTGTCAATTGAATTTTAACAGTGAAAGAGAAGGAAGAGTTATTTTACTGGGAAATGTGAGCAGAGGCTGCTGGTTAGGAGGAGGAGGAAGCAGAGGAGGAGGGACTTTTAGTATGATTAGGGATAATAGGAAAATTTATGCCAGCAGGGAGTAGGACCTGCTGGTATGTGATAGCAGTTCATTCTAACTTGCTTCTGGGGTGAGGATATAAAAGGTATTTCATACACTGCCCAGCAACACCTCAAGACATTTCTGATATGGAGAATCCCTCAAAGAGGGGCGAAACTGGAAGTCCTGGGATAGGGTGGTTGATCATGGTTGAATCACTAGCCACAAGACTGTCACACAGCCATTAGCCTTTAGCTCAAAGTCCATTTTGTTGTTTATGATTTGGACAACTGATATTACGTGTTAAGAGTTTAACTATGACTACTGTAGGTTCTGTACAAAAAAATCATAATGTTAAGTGAGCTAAATCTGACGCACAAGCCTAAATATCACGTGGCTTCTCCTATAGGAGAAATCCAAAATATGCATAAATTGAAGAGCAAAATAAAAGATAGATAATAGGACACAGGGAGACTGATCTTTTGCAAAAGGGAAAAGACTAAGAGATGGAGGGAGGAGAGAGGGGAGGGGAAGGGGATGGAAAAAGAATTAAGATATTGGCTGGGGATTTAGCTCAGTGGTGCCTCCGCCTGCCTGGCAAGCACAAGGTCCTGAGTTCGATCCTCGGTACCAAAAAAACCCAAAAAACAAAAAAAACAAGAATTAAGATGTGTTATGTCCATGTCCAGGAGGAACACAATCATTATGTATGGCAAATATGTACTAATAAAAGTTAAAATTCAAAATTAAAATTCAAAAAGAAATCAATAGGACAGAATGATACTTTAATCTAGAATCTTGTACAATAAAGGAGAAAAGTGAGGTTGCAGACAATAGCAGTAGTCTACATAGGTAGGTTGACATGAATTTAGGAAAACTATGAAATAATTTAAAAGTGATATGAGTTCCTGTGCATATCTCAGATCTTAAATGAAAGCGTACACATAAGAACAGAAGTTTTTATGCAAATTTCAATCATTCATTATAATTCTTTGAGTGGTTACCAATAGAAACCTACTTTCTAGATTTTGTTTTTATTTATTTATTCAGATTCTGGTGTCATGTGAATGGATGAAATAACATTACATCTTTAATTAGGATTCTGCTGTTATTTTTCAATTAATCTGTGTCAGTAGCTTTAGCCTTTGTATTAAATCATTTTCTTCATGCAAGCTTTTAATGAGGAAACAAATTGATTGTATTTATATATTGGATTCTTGCCACTGCGATGTGTATTTGGTTGTGTCTTTTGAAGTATATTTTTGCTGGTCATCTTGCGGTCAATTGCCAGTCTTTGGCAAGAAAGAAATACTTTGTTTGGATAAGACTGATTTCTTTCTTCCTTCCTTTCTTTTCTTTTCTTTCTTTCTTTCTTTCTTTCTTTCTTTCTTTCTTTCTTTCTTTCTATAAAAAGGACCATTCTTATTTTTATCTCTCTCTTTCTCCCTTTCCTCTTGCTTTTGTATGAGTAATGTAGAAGAAAATGAAGCCCCCCCCCCGCCGCCCATCTTATTTGGAATAAATTCAGAACATTTCTTGGGGTGCTTTGCCCTTTGCCGTGGTCTTCTCCCCTCCCTGAAATTCACTCTACCTTCTCCTCCTTGGCCCAGACAACCCTTGCTGTCTCCTATTAGCAAGCAGGCATTGCTGCCTCTCTCCAGGGTTCAGGGACAGGCACAGTGAGGTCACCATGTGGTATCAGAGGGGTGTGCAGGTGGCAGGGAAGAGCCCCAAAGCCAGCACCCCCGGTTTGCTAGGAGAGGAGGTGGCCTGGAAGGATGGATAGGCCGGCAGGAAGGAGACCAGCAGCAGAGTGAGCCTCTGGAGGGTTTGAACTGGGGAAATGATCAGCCTGGGTCTGCCTTAAACTTGAAGTCTCAGCTGGAAGAGGAGCTGGACTCCAGCCACATCTGTCTGCAAAGCTTCGCTCTGCCTGGCCGTGCATTCTCTGTGATCCACAGCAGCGACAGCAGCCGGGACTCGAGGGCTCTCAGGAACTCGGTGTCTGCAGGGCTGGAGGGGCGCAGTTAGAAGGGTACCGAGGGAGCAGCTCTGGGTGACTGGTGGATGGGTGTGGTGACAGAGAAGTGAGGGTGGTGTCATCCGTTGAGGTGGGGGACACAGGAATAGAAGAGGGCTGGGATGTGTGGAACCAAGGGCGAGTCTACTCCTGAGACAGTGTCGTTACTCCCTGAGAAACAGCGATGCTCCCTGCTTCTGACCATTTTCCTTGGTTATTCGGGTGTGCAGTGGGTCCAGGCACCATGCCCAACTCTGCCCAGTGGTTTCTCCCCCAGTCAGTCGAGCCCCAGGGCCTCCGTGTCCCTCTGTCTTCTCTTACTCTCCTGTCCGTGGCGCATGACACACCCTTTCCAGGTTGACCCCAGTCCCCCAAAAGCCCTCCTGTCTTTACTCCTCATCCTGTCACCCTGCCCAGCATGCCAGAGAAGCCGGCTGTAGGCTGGAGCCCACACGGTGTCCCGCCCTGCCTTGCCCAGCCTCACACTGTTCCCTCTGGGCCCTGGGCCTGGCCTCCCTGCGACCCTCCCATCCGCTCCCCTTCCTGCCAGCCTGCTCCTTTAGCTGATCCGAGCCCTCCCGGAACTTGAGCTACCCAGGATGTGTTTGTGCGTTGGTGTTGAGAAATTTACCGCCCCTAGATGAGGGCGGGTAGCTGATCCAGATATTTTTTCATTGCTGTGATACTGGGAGTTGAACCCTGAGCTGCTCTGCCACTGAGCTATGCCTCCATCCCCTTCTTGTTGTTTTTAAAATTTGGAGACAGGGTCTTGCTGAGTTGCCTAGGTTGGCCTCTGATCCTCCTGCCTCAGCCTCCTGGGTAGCTGGGATTACACGTGTGTGCCACTGCACCTGCCTTACATATTTTTTATATAACTTTTGTTCTCAGGTGAGTTAATAGGATGGTGTTCATAACCAAAAAAATCAAAGGATGATAGTTTAAAAGACTTTGTCCAAGGAGTAAATTTTTGTTTGTTTGTTTTTGGGTTTTTTTGTTTTTCAGTACCGGGGATCGAACTCAAGACCTTGCGCTTGCAAGGCAGGTGTGGCGCCACTGAGCTAAATCCCCGGCTCAAGGAGTAAATTTTAAGTTTTTTCTTTAAAAAGTCTCATTTTCAAGTGAAAATTACCTTCTTAAACCTGCCCCTGATTCTGCACAAGATAAACAGAGGTTGGCCTCGACGCGTGGGCTTCTGAATACCCCTGGTATAAGCAGATAAGCTCTCTGCGCCTCACTTTTTCATGTGTAAAGTGGGAGCCAGATTAAATGATCCATAGTGTCTTTCCCGGTACAAAACCAGCGATTGTGTGCAGCCCGGTCCCACAGCTGTCGGTGACTCACTCCTCCGATGCCTCCGTGCCTGAAGGTTAGCTGCAAAAACTAGAGGAAAATTAGGCCCCCAGCACAGACTGTGACCAACGAGGGGGAGGAGGCAGGGCCTTAAAATACGGCGATCTGCTGAGTTCTTTGTGTGCCAGCGGCGCCTTCTTTTCTCCAGCACAGATCTGGAACCGAAAGGCTTCTCCTGCTTTCCTCTTGGATGTCTGTACCCAGCCTGTCCTCAAGTGTGTGACCAAATCTCCCCTGCCTTCCTTTCCTCCCACGTAGCTTCTTCGACTGCCTCCCGGCCTCTCTCCCTCCCAAACATGCCGCGCAGCTCTGTAGGATTTGATCACAGCAGACATTGCGCTCTTTATAAAGATAAGCAAGCCAGCTATGTGAGAGGCTTAGGCAGGAGGATCTCAAGTTGAAGGCCAGCTTGAGCAACAAAAAGGGATGGGTATATAGTTCAGTGGTAGAGTGCCTCAGGCTTCAATCCCCAGTAACTCAAAAACAAAACAGAAAGCAAAAGATAAGCGAGCAAACAAACGGAACTTTCAATAATTCCCTTTTATCTCAGAAAAAGAAAAAACCCCCAAAACTCTGATGTGACACTTAGGGTGACTTATTTTGCCACAGTGCAGCAGGCTGACATTTTCAATAGCTCATTGAGCTCTACTGGGTGCCTGGGACATGCAAGAAGTAAGGGGATCATGTAGACACACTGCTGAGAGGTTTTTCGGGGTGGAAACCATCTTCATGCTAGGAAGTAGGGAGGGAGTCTTAGGATATAGGTTTCCCAGGTTGCAGAGAGAAAACTGAATCAGAGACAAATCAAAAAAAGCACCCTCAATTCAGAGTTCATATCCAGCCGGGGTGTTCGATTCACCACGGAAATGACTCCACAGAGTGGAGATAGTCGGCAGGACTCTAGTGATGAATAAAATTTTATTTAATCTCTTTAACCTTTAGTTTCTCTTCTTATTCATCCTCATGGAATGGATTTTAAAATTTCCAGGGTGAGGGCTCACGAGTTATACTGTCAGTATTAGAGACTGTGGCTTTTTGATTATTTAGTAAAAGTTTTATTGTGATTGTTGTATTTTGTGAAGTAGGAGCACACTGTATTGTTGCCCAGAACAAGTTTCTCAAGAGCACAGAAATCTTACATCTCAAAAAAGAACCCAGGACCTTCTTATGATAGGACCTTCTAATACTTGAGTTACCATAGTATGGGTTATTTACCACCTTAGACTGTTATCTCTTTATATACAAATCTCTCTCTCCCTCTCTCTCTCTCTCTCTCTCTCTCTCTCTCTCTCTCTCTCTCTCTCTCTCTCTCTCTGGTCTTACTATGTAGCCCAGGCTGGCCTCAAACTCACAGTGATCCTCCTGCCTCAGCCTCCTGAGTGCTGGGATCATACCCATGCACCACCACACCCAGCAGATATCTGATATTTCAGATGAGATTGTAGGGAGGCACTAGGTCTTGTAACCTGGATGGCATTGAAGGAACTGGGGCTGGAGGGCTGCTGACTCCCTGCAGAGATCTCCCATTTGCTGCCTGCCTGGTACCCAGACCCCTGGGTCGAGACTTCCACCAGAGGGCGCTGTCTTCCCAAGTCTGTTCTTGGATGTGTGTGGCGGTATCCCCTTGGCCACTTGCCCATCCCTTCTAGAAGGTAGGAAGGGACGCTGGTAAAATCAGTGTGACTCTTTCCAAGTGAGAAATGAGGTACCGAGGTGTCTGCAGTGTCCACACCTGGCATTGGTCACCAGTCATTTCCTTGGGTGTAAATCTGCCTTTCCCACATGGCTCTCTGCCCAAGGTCAACAGCAAGGACTTTGCTGGTCCTGTGGATTTGCCATTGCAGTCAGCGAGGCGTTCCCTTGAGTCTCAAGGATCCATTCTAATGCCAGAGAGACACCTCAGTGTTGCCCTTGCGGCCTGTGTGGAGACAGCCGTTACCACAGAATCATCCCGGGGAGGTGGAGGAGTGGGCGTGGAGGGGACCACACGGCCTGTGTGCGCCACGGCACAAAAACCAACCCCTGATGGCAACATACGTAAGTCATCAAGATTTTGGCTTTGCTCAGCAGCTGTTTTACCAAGAAGGTACGGTATGTTTTACATTTCCATCAGTCACAGGTAAAATAACACTTTTAATACGTTAGTGGTGAGAAAAAATTCATCCGGATGTTCTAGATTTATAGCATCACAGATGTTGGCCTTTCTGGATTGCTGGTTTTATAATGCCATTCGGCAAATCCAGTGGGCCTTATCACTTTTAGTGGGTGCAGAGAGGGTGGGGAGTTGTTTTCACTAATGAAATTTATGGACTCTTCTCCAAAGGAACAGTAAATACATACTATTTTTCACCAATTTTAGGCAGTTTATGAATTCCCCAAACCAACTGTGGACTCCAAGTTAAAGACTTCTGGTCTACCCACTCCCTAATACTCATAGGCTGTCTAGCAAAGCAGTTACCCCTTCCCTGTTTTCTATATTGCAACTAACCAGAATGTAGTTAATGTGGAACTTAAGAGTTTGAACTCTGGAACCAAACAGACCTGGATACAAACCTTGGTTCTGTTCTTCATAGCTATGTGCTTAGAAGTTGTTTGACCTTCCTAGGTCTCAGTTTCCTCATCTGTTAAATGAGGATAAAATAGTACTGACCTCCTAGGGCTGTTGTTAAAATAAAATAATATATATGTGAAACATATATATAGCACAATATATGTTAATTATTTCGTTGTAGTTAGGAATGGAATTTGTTTTATTTTTCCTTTTTGGTATCAGGAGTTGAACTCAGGGCCTTGTGCTTACCAGATAGGCACTGCACTGCTGAGCTACATACCCGGCCCAGTTTATTTTACTTCCTAGGTATCTCCAACAATATTAGGATAGTTATTTCACCAGGACCTATCTAATTAGTGGTCTGAGGAATTAAAGCTCTAAATACTTTAATCTCAACAGCCATGTTTATCGGGTAGTTCCCTGGTCAACATTTTGATTACCACCCGCACGAGTCCATTTTCAGCAGAAATCTACCAACATATCCTATGAGTTTGGAGTGGTAATCCAGAAGAGCATGTTTGCAGTGAGAAAGATAATGATACATATCTGTGGATGGACCATACCTATTTTCTCACCATTTTATCCCTGGCACTAAGCCAAGAGAGTTCTGGAGAAGACATTCCATACACGTGCATTGTCTGAGTGACCGGATTCACTGTCTAGCTGGGAGTGGTGGCACATGCCTGTAATCCCAGCATTCAGAAGGCTGAGGCAGGAGGGTCGCCACAAGTTTGAGGCCAGCCTGGGCTACATAGTGAGAACCTGCCTCAAAACAAAATGAAAAATAGAATAGTAAACTGTCTTTAGAGAAAGACAACTTTTGATGAGTGTTTTAATGTCAGAATATATTTTCTAGACATTCCTTTTTTGTTTCTTCTCAAAGAGATATTCAGAAACCAGTTGCTAGGGTTGGAAATTTGTCTGCCTCATTTAGTAGCTCTGTAACCGTGGGCAAGTTATTTAATCTCTTGATTTCTCAGTTTTCTGATTTAGAAAATGGACTTAATAATAGAGTGAGAGAGAAAGAGGAGATCAATTGCGAGGGAAGTGCTTAGAAAAGCACTTCATGAACAACATGTTCAACAACTCTTAGCGTTGGTGTGTTACTATTATTGCTATAATTAAAACAGTGCATAGCACAATCCTCTCAGAACTGGGACTCAAGGTGTGGTGGTGGATGCTTGTAATCCCAACAGTCTGGGAGGCTGAGGTAGGAGGATCACAAGTTCAAACTCAGCCTGGGCAACTTAGCAAGACCATGTTTGCTGTACCTACAGGAATTTCAGTTAACAACATCTTTAATTTAAAAACACAAATAGCAAACTTAGTCTTACACGTCATTGAACTAAAATTCGAGACTCGATTCTGTTGGCAGCTTCAGCACTGTGAAGTTTGGCCGGAAAGTGAGAGTCGTCATCACTGTGCTGCAGTGGTTTCTGTCTGCTCATTCGCACTCATCTTTTTTCAGTTCCAAATGTCATTTACGTGGGCCAGCGGTGTTGGGGATGGACACTGCCGCAGAGTGACAGTTTCCCTTTCCTACTAGAGCTGAGGGTCACAGAGAAGATTAAGGGAGTGCTTGTTATCTACCTGCACAGGCCTGATAGGAAGTTCCCAGAGGCTGTGAGGATAAACGACTCCGCCCACGCGCATTTTTGTGCTTTTTCTTTGATATATGTCAGCAGCCTTTGAGTTTGGGTTTAAAATATCTAGCTCCAGGCAAGGATTGGAAGACATTGGCACGAGGTGACTGAACACTTCCTGGAGAGTGTGGTGTTCTCTAGCCCAAAATGCCCTTTCAGGGAACATGCCAAGGACACGGATGTGCTTGACATGACAGGATTGTGTCTGACATTGGCTGTGTTTCACATGATATGATCAAGACCTTCAAGAAGAGAGGGAGAAAAGCTAGGGTGGCAAAACCTATTCATCCCTTCTGAAAAAGAAAGGAGCCAATACCCTACTTTATTCTGCTCTTCATGATTCTACCTATGATTTTTTTTTTTTTTTGGTACCGGGTATCGAACTCGGGTCCTTGTGCTTGTGCAGCAGGCAGCGAAACCACTGAGGTAAATCCCCGGCCCTACCTATGATTTTTATTAGCGGAAATATTTGTGTACATGAAAAACAAAATCACATGTCTTTAGAATATACAATTTGACCGGATGGATGTATATATATATGATTACCACAATCAAGTTAATAAATAAATCCACCATCTGGGTTACTCTTCTGAGAATGCTTAATCTGCAGATCTCAAGTATGTAATTCGGTATTATTAACTGTAGTCACGGGGCCAGGGATTTAGCTCAGTGGTATCGCCGCCTGCTGCGCAAGCACAAGGACCTGAGTTTGATCCCTGGTACCAAAAATATAAATAAATAAAATTAACTAGTCACCATGCTGGACGGTAAGTAGATCCTCAGAACTTGTTCGTCTTATAACTGAAAGCTTGATAGAACTATTTAATGACAGTATTGTTGGGAATAAAGTGCATTTTTGCTATTTAGTATCAATTAGATAGCTCTGCTACTTTCTTTGATATTTATTTGGTGTTTGAATCATTTCTCTGTAGTCAGCCTTCTTCAGATGCTGTTTGCAGGAGCAATGCTCTTAGTATATGTGGACTTAGAACATCATCTTTCAGCTAATAAGGAACCAGCTCCCGGTAGAGACAGGAGCCGGTACAAGTTGCAGTGTGGATTGTGGGGCAGGAAGGCACAAAAGAGGCCAAAATCATCCATCACAAATTCTACCTGTTTAACAAGGTGCCTGGAGTTGGCCTTTTAGCTGCTGCTGCATGGCTTGGTTTTTTGTCTGGCCCAGGAAGTGAGAAAATCATCAGTTAGGAAGCCCCGCGTCCTGATGCCATCATGAACATTGTGGAAAGAGGCCTGTGCGTGTGTGCGTGCGTGTGTGTGTGTGTGTGTGTGTGTGTGTGTGTATGCTGGCACCTAGCACCTTCATTTCTATTACTATTTCATTAGAAGTTGGGTAACGATAGGAATCAGGAGCCATGGCAAAGCCTCAAGAAAGGATGGAAAATAGCAGAAAATCACCATTTGATGATATGCTTGGTTAGCTGTGTTTTACAGAGAAAGCTTTGGGCGGGGAGAAGTGGCAGGGACTTCCGGGTGGAGACCGCCCGCTCTTGCTGTACACAGCTCCTCCTGCAGCTGGTGGGGACACTGAAGCGCACACCCCGCTCCCTGCAGCCAGAGCCTTCCGTTTCTGTCTCTGCCCCCTCCCCTGCAGAGGGGCAGAGCCATTGGCTTCTCCTGCCCTCTCCCTTCCCTGCCCTCAGCCCGGGGCTATTCTGGGAAGGAGAGGAGTGAGGAAAGGTGACTGTCAGGTTTCTTCTCCATCTCCTCCTCCTCATCTCTGATAATCACCTCCAAATCACAGGAACGTCCTCCCCACTGACTTCTGTCCATTTTCAGTTTTATTTTACACAGGCAAGACATCACTTAGATACTCACTGGACCGATGTCCCTCCCTAATAGCGAGACCGATTTTAGTCCTATGTGTAGTAGAAGACAAAGCATTGTCACCTTCATGTGGCCTTTCCCTGAACCGTCTGTGGGCTTTTGGCCCCTTTAAGAACCTGATAGAGATGGGCGTGGTGGCACATGCCTGTAATCCAAGTACTCAGGAGGCTGAGGCAGGAGGATCGATGAGAGTTCCAGAGTTTGAGACCCTGTCTTAACCACCCCCCCCAAAAAAAGTACTTGACAGAGTGGAAGTCAGATATACATTCTCGAGAGGCCAGGATGAGGATGGAAAATACTGATTCTGTTTAATGGCAAAGAAGCCACTCAGTAGCCATAGCGAGAATGGAGGCTCAGTGACCCCAAGCCTCAGGGGAGGATGCCAAGCCCGTGTGGACAGTGTTATTTCACTGTGACATCAAGGACGGCAGATGAGGCAGGGAAGGGACTGATGGAGGCTGCTTTATTTCTAGATAGGTACAGACATGGATACAAAGGACCGAGTTGAGAAGAGATTGAATATACAGGAGAGAAACACATCAGTAGAGAATAACGACAGCTTCTGGAAGGAGGGAGCCACAGTGTGGTAGACTGAGCCTGTAGCACTCCCTGGAGAAATGGGGCCACAGTGAGGTTTCCTCCCGGGACCTTTCCAGCTGTTAAGTCACAACCACCTGGGAGTTACAGTGTGTTAACACAGCTTTGAAGAATCTTTCAAAGCTGGGTGGTCTTGCCTGTAATCCCAGCATTCTAGGAGGCTGAGGCAGGAGAATCATAAATTCAACCCAAGCCTGAGCAATTCAGTCATTTAGTGAGGCCCTGTCTCAAAATTTTAAAAAGTTTAAAAAGGGATAGTGAGAGAGCTCAGAAGATCCTGGGTTCAGTACCCAGTACTGGAAAAAACAAATTCATATCTCAAAGACAACTCTTGTTTTTCGCAGACAAAAGTAGGACTTGATCCCCTGCTGGGTATCTTCCCAAAAGAATTAAAAGAATCATACCACAGTGATATATGCTCACCCATGTTCATAGCGGCACAATTTGTAATAGCTAAAGCTTGGAAGCAGCCCAAGTGCCCATCAACTGGAAACTGGATAAAGAAGATGTGGGTTTTTTTTTTTTTTCAATAAAATGGAGTACTACTCACCCATAAAGAACGAGAAACTAGAGACATTTATAGCTAAATGGATGCATATTGAGGCCATCCTCTTAAGTGAAATAAATAGGACACACATGTGTAAATACCGAATAGCTTCTCTAGTGTGAGAAACTGAAAGTGTAATTAAGGATTAAAAGGATTAATAACGAATAACTGATAATTTGAAATAGGAAAAGGTCCAAAGGGGTAGGGGTGGCAGGAGGGGATGGGAAAGGAAAAATTATGAGAAAAGAAAAAAAAAAATGGAAATGAAATCTATGTAAATAGGGAAGGGCAGAGGGGGTGAAGGGCACACAGGTAATGGGGAAAAAATAAGAACCAAGATACATCATGGACAGTTACAAGCACCCAATGATAAATGTAAACGAATTGTGTACCTAAAATGTACCAATAAAAGAATTTAAGGGGACAAAAAGCTAGGACTTGACTAATAATTGACTCTTTAGCACGCCTTTTGGACTAGGTGCTATGCAGCTGCTGTATGTCAGTCACAATCAAGAAACACAAGTTGGACTTATCCCTGGTTTTTCCTCTTGCCTTTCAGGTACTATTGGGATGTTCAGCCGCAAGGTGAGTGCTCGCCGCCGTGCGCGGCTTCACACCGCATAGCCGCAGAGGGCGCTGTGTACTTCTGTCTTTCCCGTCTGAGCTCCTCCTCCGAGGGGCCTTAGCCTTCGCCGAGGAAAGTTAGTGGAGTGTTTAATTAACCTTCACCCTGCTGGGCCCCCCTGCCCAGGTTTGTAGCCACAAGAGGCTCTCTGCTTCTGCCCTCTGAGCGGATGCTAGATTATGTTATTGAACTGAAGCTATAATAACGCTTTTATTCCTTGGGCTTTGTTAGATGCCAACAAGATCTCGTCGCATGCATCCCGATAAAATGGTGGCCAAGTCCATAATAAAAACCTTGGGTGGGTTCCAACTCGGCTAATCCTTCATTTGCTCCAGAAATAAATTCCAGGGTGTTACCTGCTCCATCACGGCGCCCTTCCTCGCAGCCCGCCTGTCTGGCAGCGGGGAAATGTCAGGACGGAGCCGGGTGGAAATTCCCACTAGAATCGCGTTATCACATTTTAATATGAGTCTCGCCCCAGCCTCGCCGCTTCTAATTGCTTTGCAGCCATTGTTTTCCTGCTTTTGCTTGATGAACCCAGCATCTGGCGTGATTCTGGGAAGTACCACAGACAGCTGTGCGCAAATTAAAAAAGAAAAAGAAAAAAAGGGCAGGATTAGGACAGACTTTTTGAATAGTTCAAAGTCAGAATTTTTAAAAAATTCGCATAGTTTGAGGGGGTGCCTTCCTTCTTTTTTACTACTGTGATTAAGAACACCAGCAACATAATCCTGAATATTAATTATCTAAAGTTATTATAAATGGGGGGTTGTTATTTTCTCAGAATCAAAGAGTTTTGGATCAAATTTAGCAATAGCTTGAGGAACTGTTTTGCTCTGTAACTTCTTAAAACCAATTTTGAACTTTTCTGTTACTTTTTAATTTTCTCAATGTTGTCAGTGTATCCAGTCTCAGTGAGTAATAATACTTTATTGTTCTAGCCTTTTTTTTTTTTTGGTACCAGGGATTGAACTCAGGTCCTTGTACTTTCGAGGCAGGCGACGGAACCACTGAGCTAAATTCCCGGCCTTTATTTTGTTTTAATGTATTTCAAGTCTATCTAAAGCTTTCTTTTAAAGGCTCTCTTTGAAAGCCCACTTTAGGAAATAAAAATCTTGGTTTTTTTAAAGCTTCTTTTGGACTCTGGTAAGTTAAAGTTAAAAGACTTTATAGTACTCTTAATAATGTGATGCAGTTTTATTATATACTTCAGCGTTTAAAGCCTTTATAGCTGAAAACATACCCTGAGCGGTAGAGAATTATAGGTAATCATGTAGCCATTTGCTTTGCAAAATGTGAAGTGCACTCTTCAGAGAAGGGCCCTATAGTTCAGGGCTTAGCAGATGTTAGCCAAAATCCACAAGAGGCAGAAAATGATTGTGAATTGGCAGAAAGGAACGGAACTGTGAGAGTAGAATTAATTACCTAAGGAAAAATAAAGAATCAGTGTCAGGGATGCAGTACAGCAATGTGTGGAGAAGAGAAAATAATTCTGGAGCTCAACCTAAGATTGTATAGGGCCAAAACACACCGAATCCTGCCGATTCTGGTCACGGTGGCGCTGCGGTCACCTTGCAGCGTGTGGCCACTTCTGCGTGCCTTTCTCTCCTAGGTGACAGATGTAGGACAGTTGCAAACAGCTTATTCAGAACAGAAAATTGTATTTATTTCTCAACAATGATGGACTACATGCAGCAACATCTTTGCTCATCTGTCTGGAAGTCAATGTAAGGAAAAGTCAAGAATCCCATATTCCTGCCCCTAGCCTCACTCTTTCTCTTAGACACATTTTTGGGAGGCTGAGAGAGAGGAGCATTTGGATCAGTCAGCCACTTTGGTCAGCTCTAAACTCACAATGTTTCAGAAACTGTGGGATGGGTGAGAGGAACAACTGGTCTACCCAAGGTGCTGCAGGCGGCTTAGGAAAACAACAGGAGTCAATGAGAGAGAGAAACTGGCAGGAGTTTAGGAAGCCCAGGAGAACCAAGAAATGTTAGGATTGGGGTGAAGAAGGACAGAAATAATTGCCTCAGACTTTTCCAGCATTTTCACCTGTGCCAGGGTTCTGCAGAAAGACAACGGAAGGAATTTTATTAATTCTGGGAATTTGCTGAAATGCACACTTAGTATTTTCAGGATATTTGGACTAAACCAGTTCTCATGCCTGGGAGGAAAATTGTCTTAAAACATCTCTTCTTTGGAGATCTTTTAGTAGCACATATTTTTCAGAGTAACAGCTTTGTTGAGATATAATTCACATACCGTAAAATTCATCCTTTCAAAGCATACAAGTCAGTGGTTTTTAGCATCGTCACTACCTGATTTCAGAGCATTCCCTTCACCCCACTGAGAAACCATGCACCCATCCGTTCCGGGGCCCATACTCTTCGTGGCTGTACTTCACTGTCTTGTTACAAGCTTGTTGGGGATTAGCCGTAACACACAGTGCTTAGACACAGTAGACAGTAAGAAAATGTCCTGTGCGTTTATAATAACAATATGGCAAATACGCTTCTTTCCCTTGTAATTTCCACCCAAGGTTTCTTGTTGGTTCATTGTCAATTTCCTAATATGCCCATTTGAAAAGAAGAGAGCCAGAAAAATAAAACCTAATCCCAAATAGGTATTACTTTAACATAGAGGAAACAAGAATGGAAGAGTTCTTTTAATGTGACTTTTTTTTTTTTCAATACAAGGTCTCACTATGTAGCCCAGGCTGGCCTCAAACTCGAGGCGATCCTCCTGCCTCAGCCTTCCAAGTGCTGGGATCATAGGCGTGTGCCACCATGCCTGGCCTTTAATGGGCTTTTAAAAGAGTTCTTTTAATATAATTGGACAATGTGAAAAAAAGCTTGTTTTTATTTTATAATAAGAATATTGTTTTATTTTTATTACTTATTTTACAGGGAGAGTTTTACATAGAATCACCTTGATAATTTAACTGCTCACTTTAAAAACTTTTCTGCTTTATTTTTCACTTAAAATTATAAAGAAAACCCAATGGCATCTTTGCCACGGAACTGGTACCATTGTAGGGATCAGACATTTAAAAGTCAATATTGATCTACTGTTTTAAATAAAAATATCGGTTTGCCCTTTCAATTTGATGGAAAGATCTTAAGTCATGCGGCCAACCGATGGGCCTCATTTTGCCTTGGTTTCCCCTTTTATAAAACGAGTTCATTATAAACAGTTTTAGTTTAATAAATCAAAACTTCACTTATAAGATCTAATGTTTATAATTCAGAGTCTTCCACTGTAAAACATATTCATGAGTACCAGATAGAAGTCCCTGGCTTGGACCCTGGAATCTAAAGTAAATGGCACAAGATTTAAATAAAAATTCAGGACAGTCCATGAAATATTATAAATAGGAATAATAAAGTCATGTTTTTGTCCAATCATTCAGTATATTTGGAACAGTAGTAAATATGGACTGGTAAAATTTCTCGAAAGCTTGAAGATTCTTTGAGTTTCTGCGTGGGTGGTGGACAAGGATTCTGAGAAAATCATTCTGTACATCTCAATATTAAAAAACCCTGCTTTGTGAATCTTAAAATTCTCACTTTCCAATTGCAAACCATTTCAGAGTAGATTGATGGCTAAAAAATAACTTGGCAAAAGCAAACAGTGCAAAGTGAATTTTTAAATGTTATTAGGAAGCCATATTGACTATAATTTTTTTTTTTTTTTTTGGTACCGGGGATCGAACTCAGGTCCTTGCACTGGCGCAGCAGGTGGTGAAACCACTGAGCTAAATCCCTGGCCCTTGACTATAAATTTTAAAAGATTTAAGAGGCTTATTCATGAATGCGTGGGTTTGTGTGTATCCAAGTCAAGCTATAAAAACATACATCTATGAGAAAATTAGGAATTTGGAAACTAACAGATTATTTTATGTTATTAAGAAACTACTGTTAATTGTGTTATTATAGTCAGGATTTCTTTTAAAAGAGTCTTTAAAGATGAAATTTAAGGATAAAATCTGATAATATGGGAGAGGAGAAAAAAACAGTGGATTGTAGATGAAACAAAATTGATCATAAATTGACATTTGACACTGAATGATGTATTCCTGGGGTTTATTACTCTGTTTTATCTACCTTTGTACATGTCTAAAATTCTCCATAATACAGACATAAAGGAAAAAGAAATTCAGGTGAAGCTAGATTTTAAAATGTGAGATTATTTTATTGCTGTCTTGAACCCCAGTACATTCATGCATACTATACTGTATGTATCTGGATAAAAAAATACATAGAATGGTGAGCTTTTTTTTTTTCTAATTGTTGTCTCAAGTTGACGTTTTATGCTGGAAAGAACATGGGCTTTGAAATCAGACCTGAATAGGAGCCTCGGTTCCTCTTTCTGGGAGCTTTGTGCACTTTGGCCTCTGATGTAACCTCCTAATATGTCAGCTTCCTCATCTATAAAACCCTGCTAACTTAGTCTGCTTCCTGGTTATGATGAGTTATTACGCCTCACCAGCTCAGGAGGAGCGGTTGCCATGTGCTGGCAAAGGTACTAAAATAGTAGCAAGGTCTATTCTCCTGTCTCGGAGTAGGGCGAGGCAAGTGGATGCATGCGTGGGACTTTGATCACTATATTTCACCTGTATTTTCATAAAACCACTCATTCCACCTAAACCCTGGCACAGCCCCATGTCATTTACATGCATGCCTTTTTTTAAGGTTTGCGTTTGTAGGGTGCATGTATAGAATTTTTATTGGTGAGCATTTCAGAGGTCAGATTTATGAGCTTGTTGCTCTGTGATGTCTGAGACATGTTGAATAGAAAGAAGCTTGAATGTCGCTTAACTTCCCATCCCTTACGATCACATATTTGGAGCTTATAGTTATGACAACTACAAGAAGCAAAACATTAAAGCAGCAAAGAAACACTATCTTTACATTTAAAAAAAAGAGAAAGGAGAGACACAGAGAGACAGAGAGAGAGACAGAGGGGCCTCTTTGAAGTGGTAGAGAAGTGTTTTTGAATTAATGGAGTGCACAGTGATTTTACTAAGTTTTATTTATGAAAATACTCTTTGCAGTCATGCCAGAAGGTTTTAGCACAGCCATAAATAGGATTTATACATAGAAACACGGCCCAAATTTATGATGTGTTTGCAAATGTAAGAAAAAAAGTCTGCATTTACAATATTTGTAATTTGTTAAGTATCTTTCTATCACTATTTCTGGAATGCTAATATTTTATAAACACAAGCATTAGATAGGAACCTAGACTATCCCAACCTATGCTCCTTTTTAAAAAGAAATCCTCCAGCACGTTTTCCATATCTTTTGGAGAATTAATTGGGAGAAATGTTCACGGACAAAGACTCTTGCCTCTGGCTTCCGCCCAACCTTTAAGCCTCTCAGGCATCTGACAGCTGCTTTCCTGACCTGACTTCCCTCCAGGCCTCGGCCCCCGCCCCCCCATTTGCTACATTTTATACTCACGAGCGTGGATATACACACGAAGTGTTTCCCAAGTTAGTTACTGACTCTGATACCTTTTCAAATATTTCACTTCCTGTACATCTACTGGTCAGGTTTTTTGAGGGTGAAATCGTGCATTTTTAAATAAATGTACTAATTGTTTTGCAACTTACTGTCAAAGACAGTAAAATTTGTTTTTAAAACAAAACCACTCACTCTTTTCCTTTTCAGAACTGAAAGTTTCTAAGATTTTAAAGTCCTTTCTAAATGTCCTATTCTAGAGTAGATAATATTGAGGCATAAGAAAAAAAAAATACCCTGATTTTCACACAGGTAGAAGAAATCCCTGAAATCAGAAGCAGCCACCTTCTGTGCTTTATATATTGTGTGTGAGAATGCTCAGTGTGTCACTGGAATGGAAGACTCCAAACAGCCTCCATGTCCAGCAAGACGGAAGTTATGCTGCATTCATTTCCTGTCTTGCTGTATAGAACACGGAAATGATGCATGGAAATGTGGACCAGGTAATGCCCTTCAGTGACTATTATTAGGCATAAAGGGCAATTTGGACAAGCAGTGTGCAGATTGTTTCTGTCTCTGTGTGTGCACATGTGTATACGTGTGTGTGTTATGTAAGTATTCACACACGCTTCTGTCCCTAGAATATTTTTGGAAGGAAGTATATGAACCTATTGATAGCTGTAACGGCTCTTGAGGGGAGAGAGAAGCTTCCTTGTCTGTATCCTTTGGTTCTATATGAATTTTCACCATGTGCTTGTATTATATGAATTACTTTCAATTTTTAAAAAATGAGTGAAAGTAATAACACATACATTTGTGTGTGCTGATGTGGAACAGTCACCGAGATAAATGGTTAGGAAGAAAAGCAGGGTGCAGAACAGAACAAGTGCTACCATTTGTTTAATAAGAAAAACAGAAAGTGTCCAAGTGTGGTGGTGCACATCTGTGATCCAGGAGGATCACAAGTTCAAGTCCTGCCTGGGGGACTTACTGAGTCCTTGCGTCACCATAAAAAATAAAAGTGACTGGGATGTAGCTCAGTTGAGCCCTGGCACCAGAAGAGGAAAAAGGAAGAGGAAGAGTCAAGAAAGGAGCAGAGGAGGAGCTTCACCACACACAGATGCTTGATTCAGATACAAAGTTCCTGAGAGGCCCAAGAAACCTCAGACAGCTGCCTCTGGAGAGGCCGAGAGAAGGGAGGGAAGCTGAGTTCTCATTATGTGCCTTCTTGTAATGTCTGAAATTTTTGTTCTGGGCATAATTATTTTTTATTTAATAAAGAACTTTTAAAAACATGATAATGAGCTCTTTTTCAGTAGAATCATGATTTGGTAGTTGTTTTTGTTTGGTTTTTTTTTTCTTTTTTTAAGTGCATTCCAGGCTTTGCCCTGCTTGTTAATTTGTTCGTTTCTAAACATGGATTTATAGGCAAGGCCCTGATGATGAGATAAAATAGCAGTGTTGTGTGTTTCATGTTTAAGAGCCAGCAGGAAATATAGATGTGTGGAGTTGACTGACCAGTTAAAAGTGAATTGTAAAATAAATTATAAAACACAGTAGAATTAGATGATACCTATAGTAGCTTATAATGAGTGCATTTTCTTACATGGTCTCAGCCTTTTGTTTTTCATATGTAAAAGTTCATAGAACTTCTGACTCTCACATTCATGTAAATGGCAAGGAAAAGCAAAAGACTGATTAAATTAGTGACTGTTCCTTGTTTCTTTGATTAGCCTGAGGTCTTCCTGAATGGGGGGACTTAAAACTCTCTGTCCTAGGTAGCATTATCCCTGGGCCAACACAGGAAGTCAGGTGAGGAGTAAAGCGTCTGAACATAGAATTGTGGCCTAAAAATTCATGTGCAAAGCTGGGTGTGGTGACATATACCTGTAATCCTAGCGCTTGGGAAGCTGAGGCAGGGAAGTTGTGAGTTCACGTCCAGGCTGGGCTACATAGATAGACCCTTCCTCAAAAATAAGGAAAGAAAAGAAAAAAATTAATGTTCATCAGGAATTCTCACTCTAACAAATTTTTAGGTTCTGAACACAAAATATTGAGAGAAAAGTGAAGTTAATTTGAATACAAACTCTTTTGGTTCTTTTGTTTAAAACTGTAGGTTAAAGCTCTGGCCTTGAATTTGCATGCATCTGAAGAATCTAATTAGAATCCTGTTAGAAAGCAATAATTTTTCATTTCGGTTCCCATCAATACATACTTCTCTCAGAAACTTGTTCCTCACATCGGCTGAAGCACCACTCACATGGGACAGGGGCTTCTTAGGTCCGTACCGGAAAAGGAATTTCGCTAGTGTTTTTTTGTAGTGGGGATCGAATTCAGGACCTTGCTCTTACGAGGCAGGTGCAGTGCCACTGAGCTAAATCCCTGGCCCAGGAAAAGGAATTTGATGACTTGAAAGATAAAGCTTCCAGTCATTCTGACTCTGAGGAGCAAACAGCAGCAAGAACAGTCTTGTGACCCCTACCCTACCTGCCCTGTCAGCTGACATGAATTTAACACGCACGCTTGCCACCTTGAAAAACCTACTGGTCACAATTCATCTCTAAAAGATATTTTCTTTTTTTTTATTATTCTTTTTAATATTTTATGAGGACTAAATATGACAAATTATTTTTCCCTAAATTCTTTTTTTTGGGGGGGGGACCAGGGATTGAACTCAGGACCTTATGCTTTCAAGGCAGGTGCCAGAACCACTGAGCTAAATCCCCAGCCCCCTAAAAGATATTTTCTTAAACTCAAGAGTGATACCTCTTGCCATGAAGATTTATATACTTGTGTTAATCATGCCTCAACATGAAGGAAAAATAAAGTTTAAAAATAAGAAGATATTGGCCAGGTGTGGTAGCATATGATTATAATCCTAGTACTCAGAAGGCTGAGGCAGGAGGAACACCACAATTTGGAGGCCAGCCTGGGCTACATAGTGAGACTCTGTCTCAATAAATAAATAAATAAATAAAATCTACTGCAATTTTATATTTTTCAAAGGATTTTCCTACTCTGAGACTTAAATCTTGATGCCACCAGAAAGGAAATGCATTCTTTAACCAGGTCTAAGCTATATTTAGGTATGGAACACGTTGGTCCATCTCCGATGAAACAGGGTCAAAATACCCAGGATCCAGCAGAAGCAGACAGGAAATACTGGGGGAAAATTCAATATATTGATCTGACCAAGCATGAAGTAGTTGTATTAAAGTTTGTAAGCATGAAATTCAGGCCAAAAAGTGGAGTTTTAGAAATCGCTATAATAAATTTGAACTGAGAATTGAAGGACCACTTCCTCCTTGGCCACGTTTGGCTTTGTCTGGCAGTTCCCAGCCTGTGTGTCCAGTGTGACTATTAACCATTACTGCTACTGAAATAATTTATATTTTGATTTTGGACTTACGTTACTGAAGTAAAAAAATACTAATTAACACCATAAATTCAAGTCACGGGCTGTCATTCAGTGTGCTTTGCCTTTGAATCATGATTGTGATTTATAAAGCACTCAGATCCAGGGCCTGCTCAGCTCAGTGGGTTAGAACAGAGCTTAGTGGTTAGGTGGGGCGGGGACAAACCTGGTGGGCCACTTCAGAGTCACTGCTATGACTTCGGGTAAATTTTTTCTTCTCTAGGCCACAATGCCTTCATCCGCATCTTTGGGATAATAACACATACTAGGATTGTCTTGAGGAATCCGTGAGGTCCTACATGAAAAGCCCTAATCCAGAGCCTACACCCAGTAAGAGTTCAGCAAGCTATTAATATTTCTATTATTAGCTGGGCGAGGTGGCGCACGCCTGTCATCCCAGCACCTGAGAGGCTGAGGCAGGAGGATCACTGCGAGTTTGTGGCCATCCTGGACTACATAGCGAGACCTTGTCTAAAAAATTTTTTTCTTTTATTATTGTAACTGACTTTCTCCTGCAAGTCACAACATGCTGAGAATTCAGTTGAATAGCTTTGTAACAAGAATCTAGGACTGGGAATACTGTGGTCCAAAGAAAACAGAACCATGTACCAATAATTCCAGGATATGGTTGCAGGGTTGCTTTATGATGAATGCATTCATTTTACAATATATTTATCCACAGACTACCAAATGCCTAGGTTTACATCTTCTGAAGTCTGTCAAAATCTCATTACTTTTGAAAATCCTCCAACTCAGCAGGTTCTGTTTTAGCAGCAGTTGAACAATAACGCTGGTAGATGGGATGTGTTAGTGTAAAGCTGGATGAATGCTGACAGGCTGTGATTTGCTTTATGAAGTGTGCATTGTCACATACACAATTACACGGTTTGTGTTTGTGGCTGCCGGTCCTCCCGTGTATTAATATCCAGGAGTTGTGCATTTTTAAAAAATGTTTTTTAAAATTTTATTTTACCGGTACATTTTAGATACACGTAATGATCACATTCATCATAGGGAAATTGTACCTGTACACGGTGTATCTTGATTCTCCATTTTTTCCCATTCCCCTCCCCTCCCTTCAACCCCTCTTCCCCTCCTTATTTACAAAAGCTTTATTTCCATTTTTCCCTTCTATTCTCTTTTTTTCCCTTCCTTCCTTCCTTTCCCCCTTCTCCTTCCCTTGTCCCCCTTTCCATTTGAACATTTTCTTCCCCTTTCCCAGTGTCAATTATACATTTTGGTCCTTTGGTTCAGTTGCCTTAATGTGAAACCTAAGAAGGGTTAAAATTCTCAGCGTTTGCCAAAGAGGGAAGGGAAGAGCAGAAGAGTGCACCTAGTGGCTACTTTTCTCTCTTTTTCTTTTTTCTTTCTTTCTTTTTCTTTTCTTTTTTTTTTTTTTTTTTTTTTTTGACAAGCAAAGGTGATGCTACGCGCTGCAGCTCGCCCTACTGGTCAAAATGAAGAACTGCATGACAAGGAACAAATTTCTTGAAGGAAGGAGGGAGGAAAAAGACATTTTCAATTGGTTCCCTTGGGTATTATCCTGTCCAATCTACCCGTGACAGATGTAGTTCATTTGAGAATATTATTAAGCCGCACTGCCTTTTGGTAGTTGAATTCACAGGTGGTGTTGTAGCAATTGTACTCTCAGCTCCTAATCAGTTTGGTTCCGTTTCTGATCATTTCGACTCCTCTGCTCTCTGCAAATGTTATTTCTGAAGGCTCCTAAGGAGTCTGCTGTTCTTAGCATGACTGTGTAATCAGCAAACAGTATTCCAAGCTACGCAACTGAGTCTTCGGCCCAACTTACTGCTTGTACGTGCGAGATCTAGTTGGGGCAACTTTCTAAAAGGATTGATAAATGGCAACTTTCTTTACCTGGCCTGTCATTTGTTCTGTAGACTTAATGGCATTCAGCACTATTACATTCATTGCCAAGGCCTTGGGGAAAAAGAGAATATTTATATATTGAATTATGGATAGATCTAGGAGAAAAAAAAAAAGATGAACAGAGAGTCAGACTGTGTAGGGCAGAGAAGAATTTAAGACCTTCACTGTGCAAGGATTAATTGCAGGAACCAACCACCTAAGTCCAAATGGATATTTAGAAATCTGCGAAGGCTCAGAGATGTTCTGTGGGAAACATCATACATTTCCTGATACGTGAGCCGGGGCAAGAGGGTGTGTGATTTAAAACAGAAGGATGGACAGAGCTTTCACTTTGGTGTTGCAGACGTGCTCTGTAAGATATTTACACAGAGAAACGTTTGACGTATTTGGTCACAACTGTACCCAACATATTTCTCGAGTTGGGAATGAGACTCAGTAACTTGGGTGAGTGGTTATAATAAGGAATAATAAGCTGTCATTTTGCTAATCTTACTGTGATTCAGCTTTGGGAACTGTGTTACTATTAAATTGGCCCGTGAAAATCTGGCAATATTAATGCTATCAAGCATGAAAACTAACTGGATTTGGATCAGGGAGCTTTATTTATAGCATTTTAGTGAGGATTTATTAGTTTAAAGAGGGAGCTATGTGGCTCGTGGGTTCTTAAATATTAAACAGGGTAGGAAATCGTGTGTTCCCTTCCAACAGCAATAACAAGAATAACAAGAAACCCAAAGTGGTAGACAATTTTACTTTAATTTCCATTTCCTTATATTATCCAGAGATACATGGTAAAGTAACAGCAAACCTTAGAAAGTTTCTAACCGCACCATAGAAACAGTTAGTTGCAGACGTGAGTAGTCCTTATAATGTAGCTCACAGTTAATTAGAAGGAAAAGAAAAGATGATAACTAAAACTAACACAAAAAAACAACATTGAGCCTTTACATGGTGAATAAGCAAACATATTTATATCTCATCTGTTATTTGCCATCCTTGTATTTTGTTTTTTGATTCTTTTTAATGCTTAAACTACTTTTTGTTTTTGTTCATTTCTCCTTCATTTTTTTTTTTTTTTTGGTAAAATTTTCATGCTCTCTTTTTATCCCTAACAGGTACCTGCAGGTTCAGGACACAACAAGTTTATTGTGAATCAAAACAGTTACAAGGGGGAAACATTATGGTTCGTTTTTCCCATTTTATTTGGAATTGAATTAGTAAGTGAAAGTTTTTAGCAGTTTAATTCACTTCTCCATAAAGTTCATGGAGCACCAACAGCTGGTTGAATCCGTGGCAGAAAAAAAAAGCCAACTTCTAGTGGTCAACCCATTGTTTCAGAATTAAGGGGGAAACTCATTAACTGTTAATGAAAACGCAGGGAATAAAAACAAATAGCACAGAAACCCCAGCAAATAATTACCTTACACCTGACACAAGGCTGCTTTATCTTTCTGCTCCAACCCTCGGAAATTCCCAACTTATCACTCTACGGAGCATGAATGAAATTGAGTTTGACGCTCAGAAAAGAACAGTGGAGAAATCTTCTCCCTGATGGGCCCCTCAGCTCGGCTCGGTGGAGAACCTGCCACTGAATATACCAAGGAGCGTGTCCAGTCCCCCATTCTTATGACACTTGGAATCGAAGAGCAAATTCCCAGCTAATAGCAGGTGAACCCTTGATGTAGTTCCCCCAGATCTTATTTAGAAATAGAGTGAAAGGCTGAAGGGAGTGGATGTGATTAATGGAGATTCGGCGCGCTGGAATTATATCTGGATAGAAACATATTGATTCCGAGTGCGTGGCCGTGTGGAGTGTCTCTGGCGGCCAGGACCTTGCTGGTGGGAAGGCCCTGCTAAGTAGATGGAGTTCGGAGCCCTGAGTGTAGAGCTGCTGAGTGGAAATGTCTGTCGCTATGGTTTGTGATCGTTATCTGCTCCCACCGGCCTTCAGCCGTGGCCACTTGGAGCTGCGGTCGTCAGAGCCGTGGATAAATCTGGAGAACATGCGCTCAGTTATGTTTTGAAGGAAAAATGATGCTTTCAGCTTAAGCAAATTCAAAACGACCACAGTAATTGCTGGTTCTTCGATAAAACTTTTCACCCATGGATCTTGAGTCGTTGTAATGGTTTTAATGACACGGGAGTGTCTCTTTATCCAGTGGCTCGGGCCAGTTTCTGTGTGGGCCCAGGGGGGTCAGGCCACTTGATAGGACATTAGCAATACTTGTAACAACGGCTTCATCATTGGCCACTAATTGCGCTGGAGCGGAAGGTGCATTTGCAATGCTTCCCCCACCATAGGCGTGGGTAGCACTGACCTAGGCTCTGTGTGGCTGCCTGCTGTTGTATTCCTTCCTGTTGCACACGCTGCAGCAGTGATGGAGAACCTTTTAGAGCTGCCAATGATGCCAAACAGCTGGTTGCAGCACCAGTGCCATAGGTTCGCCACTGCTGCCCTCCAAGGACACATCTGGCATTTGGAGCAGCCGCCCATTGAGTGCTGCACCTTGGGTAACTGCTCAGCAGCCATAGGATCAGGTGGAGGTGACTTCTCCATCTGAAGTTAGTAGATTGGGTGCTGAATCCAGGAAGGGCTTTGGGGTGAGACATTTGAAGCGGGAGCTGTCAGTGCAGTGTGATGCCCTACATTAGATCCTGGAACAGAAAAGGGACGTTACGGAAAAACTTATGAAAAGCAAATAAAGCTTGTAGTTCAGTGAATAGCAACATAGCAATGTTAATTTCTTGGTTTGGGAAGATGTGCTTTAGTTAGAGAAGAAGACAACTTTGGGCAAGACTGGGTGTGAAGTTTATAGGAATTCTGTGTCCTATCTTTGCAACACTTATATAGAGCTAAAATTATTCCAAAATAAAAAGCTCACTAAAAAAACACAATACAATGAACAAAAACCTTCCATATATATGTATATGTATGTGTGTATATATATATATATATATATATATATTTTTTTAATGGTACTGGGGATTGAACTCAGGACCTTGCACTTATAAGGCAGGCAGCACCACCACTGAGCTAAATCCCCAGCCCCTAACCTATATATTTTTTTAAAGCTTAAAATGCTAGAATATATGAGTAGGTTGTATTTTGGGTTTGTGTCACAGATGTGTCTTTGAGTGATAGTTGATAAGTGATACAAACTACAGTATATATGAATTACAGAAGTCAGATTTTTGCTTGGCAACCCAAATTACTTTCTTCTTTTTAAAAGGGTTTTTAGTTGGCTCAAAATAAAAATTCCTTTTCATCTTGCAGCTCATGTTCAGGTTTTCAGCCAGGAGCTCCCTTTACATTGTGTTGATGGTTTAATTTCAGAGGATTTGCACTGACCTAAAATCTGAGCATTTTAACCCTCAGTCTAGGATTTGAGCATTTTTTTCTGGTTATTATGGAAATTGCACAGCAATTCCTTAAGCCTAACTATAAACTTTGTATCCCGATCAGTGAACTAATCACGATAGCATTTCTTCTGACTTCAGCCTATGACTGTTGTGTGAGGTTCAAAGCATTCTTTTTTTTTTTTTTTAAACAATAAACTCCACAGGGCCGGGGATTTAGCTCAATGGTTCTGCCACCTGCCTTGAAAGCGCAAGGTCCTGAGTTCGATCCCCGATACCAAAAACCGCCCCCCCAAAACAATAAACTCTACAGTTTATATCTAAAGTCCCTAACCTGCAGGTGTTTGACTCAGTTCTGGAGTCTACCTACCATCAAGCATTTGAAGAAGGGATATAATCGCCTAATTTATGGACAAGGAAGGACACAGCAGTTCTCAGCTTTATCCTTTTATATCCTCCCTATCCTTCCAGTTTAATTGTAGGAAATAAACCTCTAAAGTGAGGCAATAGAGATTCTATGCAGGCTGTTCGCTTTCACAGCTCCCTAGTTGAAAGCCAGGGCCAAAACGCTACAGTGTTTACTGAGCTTAGCAGTGGCGATTTCCTTTGGAAATGAGGATCTGAGATAATATTCAGTTCGGCTGAAAATCCCTTCTTCGTGTTTGTGATATGAAGGCAACAGCTGTTGTGCCCTTTTACCAGCAGGCTCTACCTCTGCTCAGGGGATTTGACAGAGAGCCATCTCCAGTCCTTTCCCTTGCTTCCAGTTTCTGAATCAGCTAACATCTTCCGCCTGAACCTTTTAAAGTATCATAATATCATCGGCCACTTCTCCAAAATACAATTCAATGTAGGTTGAAAACACCCAAAAGGGATTAGCATTATTTTAATTGCATAATTTGGTATTGTATATACATTACCTTTTATCAAAGCCATTTTGCAGAGCAAATATTACCTTCTTAGTGCTTTTAGAATTCCTCAGAGGATGCTTGCCTAGGCTGTAAACTAGAATTACAAAGAGAACTTTATTAAGCTTGCAAAACAAGTAGTGATTTAAATAGGAATCGAATCTAGCGAGGGCTGGGTTCTCTCTACCTCCTTACGCCTCTTATCTTTCAGAGGAGAGAATATTGACCTCGCCACATTGCATTATGTATAGATTTTAACCCTTTGTGTTATTTCTTTTGTTTCCTTTGGAAATATGGAGAACACGGTGCTGGGGTAAAGTTTGTAACTAATGGAGACAGCGTATATATGAATACAAATTCACATCGTTCTTTGCATTCTCAGTATGGTGGAGAAATTTCCCTCTGATGGCAAGAGGTCTTCCCACTCTAACCTAGCAGTTCTTTAGATCTATTGGGAGAGTTTCTTGAGTGGAAAATTTCCATCCAGGTAAGTTGGTTCTTGAACTCCTGTTTTGTTTTATTTTTGTTTGTTTTGTTTTGTTTGGGTTTTTTTGGTACTCTGGACCTTGCGCTTGCAAGGCAAGTGGCAGAACCACTGAGCTAAGTCCCCGGCCCTTGAACTTCTGTTTTTCATGTGTCAGTGAAGGGCTGCCATGTTTAAGGCAAAGATGCATCTTGTGTGTGTGTGAATTGCAGAAGAAACCTACAGACATCTTTACAAAGATGTCCAAAGGGTGACCTCATTTTCTTTCTTGTCCCTCAGGAGGAGAGCCTGGACAAGACAGCTCCGATGACAATTACAGCGGCACTCATGGCCCGTCTTTCACGTCAGATGCCCCCCTGTTGGCAGATTATCAGGATAGGGGTGAGTGTCTTCCTGGGCTGGGGAGCCCCTGTTCCATCCCCTTGGTCCTGCAGCCTCTGCCTTTGGCCGGGGTGTACCCAGCGTCTTCTGGTGGGTGCTCTGTGTCGGCAGTCACTAATCTGCCAAGGACAACTGTTTGTTGCGTTGTGGTGCGGATCCTCCTGGGTAATTCAATACTCCTGAAGTTAATGCATTTAGGGAAACACTAATTCCATATTGGAGCAGGAAGACATCATTATTGATCTTTTTATAATAGTAGTAGCTCAAAAGCTATGAGGGCCTTTTGAGATTGCAGGACCCGGCTTGCTATCCGTGTGGATTCCCTGGCTTCACCGAGGTGCGGGAGAAGGGGAGCTCGCATTTCACCGTACCCGGGTTACTACTGTGTCCTTGCTCATGGGCGACCCTGAGCCCACGTGAGAGGTCATTTTGCCCGTTTCGCCCTAACTGTGACCTTGACAATACAAATGTTGTTCAAAGGGAGGGCAAGGCCGCAAGAACTGTAATGCACATCTTCTTGGTGCGTCAGTCTTGAATTTTGGGAAATGGGATGAGTTAACTCAACTGCTGGGCTGGGGACGTGGCTCAATGGCACCACGCCTGCCTGGCAAGCTCCTGAGTTCAATCCCTGGTCCCGGAAAAAATACTAATCCAACTGCTATGGACATTATTTTACACTAACAGAATAATGCAAAAATATGTGAGTCTTTAAGATACTATACATGAATATAGAGATTTTGGCCTGCTCGGTGCCCGTTTCCGGCTCAGGTGCAGAGCTCCCGGGGTGGGAGGTCTCAGAAGGCCCCGTCGTCACTACGCATGCGCTGTTCTTGTCACGCTGTCATGGGCCTTCCCAGCGTAGGGGAGGGGATGAGATGGGACTGAGCCGAATATAAAACTGGAAACGCATCGTTCTCTTAAAGGTTAAGAATAAAGTTGGTAAATTATTTCTTATTTTTCTTTATTAATCTGTAATCTTTCCGTTTCTTTTCTTCTTCCAGATTTCAAGAGTTTATAATCCCTGTTTCCTCTCTCCCTCTCTTTTCACTCTACATTGCTACTTCATTCAGCCCTTTTGATGAATCATATTTCCTCCCTTTCGTTGAATAGTAACCTCCCCATCAGAACGGTGGATCAAATCACACAGCAACACTTTATTTTGGTTGAGCTCTGTGTGGTAGCCAAGTTAGTAATACCCACGTGCTCTAAATTGGGCCTTGTAATGGAAGCTCTCTATTGGCCCAGGTATTAAACTAAAAGCACAGTTTGAATAGAAAGGTTAATAATTACCTTGGTGGCTGGTTAATAATTGTAGAAAATTAACAGTGCAAAACATAAAGAAACTAACCTACCATTTGGCTGTGATTAATCTAACGCTCGACAGAATTAGGACAATGGAACCCCATTAATCCGTGGGTCACTCATGTGGTAATTTCCAGCTTTCCCAAACATACTGAGAATACAGCAGAACTGAGAGTCCTCTGAGTGAAGGGAGCTGTTACCGAGTCCCCATCAAACATGGGTCTCCCTGGTCCTTGGGGTGACCCTGAGGCCCTCACTGGGGAAACCCTTTCTAACTTTCTAGCCCTCCCAGTGTTTGAGTTCTTCAGCCTGCAGTAGAGGAAAGCTTCCAATTAGATGTAAAAGTATCAATGAACACATGACATTGAGGTAAGAACCAGGAAAATAAAAATTTAGATACAGAACAAATGTACAAATACAATTTATATGAGTTTTTAGAACAGTGACCTGATTCTATTCTGTAAAACAGAGAGAAATGGACTGAATGCTCCCTTAAGAGCTCAGTACCTGTATAAATTAAAACTTGGATTTGTTTTTTAAGTAATGGGGATTGAACCCAGACTTTCACACTGAGCTACATCCCCAGCTCTTTCTATTTATTTACTTATTATTTTTTATTTGTTTTATTATGAGCCAGGGTCTAAGTTACTAAATTGGCCAGGCTGGGTTCAAACTTGTGACCGTCCTGCCTCCCAGAGTGCTGGGATTACAGGCCTGCACCACTATACTGGGCCATAAATTAAAACTTAAAGCTAGCATTTATTATACAGCCGGGCGCGGTTGTGCACATCTGTAATCCCAGCACTCAGGAGGCTGAAGCAGGAGGATCACCATGAGCTTGAGGCCAGCCTGGGCTACATAGTGAGACCATGTCTCAAAAAACCAAAAGTAAGCAAATAAGTAAGTAAATAAAGTTGAAATTTAAAACTTTGTGTTGATGGCATTGGAGATACAGCTGAGGGTCAGAATATTTGCCTAATGTGAAGGAGGCCCTGGGTTTGATCCCTAAGAACACACACACACTCACACACACAATATTGAAAAAGGTAAAGTTAGTGTCTGGAAAATTTCAAAGTTGAAAACTTTATTCCATCAAAGTTTCCTATAAGAAAGAAGCTAATTGTATCAGTAATATTAAATTCTTAATAGATTTTTGTTTCTTCGTTCTCTGCATGAAAGTTAAAAGAATTCCCAAAGTGACCAACTTGATGGTAGAAGTAGTAGATCTATTTACGTGCTAAAAACTTGACCGTAGGGTCATGTGACGATGACCAAGTTTTACAGAGCCTTGGATCTAGCACAGTGCTTGGTGCCCGAGTCACAGTAGGCACGATAAATGTTTGTTTCCTTCCCTGAAAATTAAAGAGAATATGAATTTCCTGTGAAATTAAAGTGAGGGTTATAAAGGCATTAACACTGAGAGTAAACTTTATTTCCTGTTTAATGAGATTTAACGTTATAGAGAACAATATGCTATTGGTTTGTTTTTTTGAGTCAGGGTCTCCCTCTGTAGTCCAGGCTGATCTTGAACTCACTAAGTAGCCCAGGCTGGCTTCAAACTCTTGGCGATCCTCCTGCCTCACCCTCCTGCATGACAGGCATGCACCAGCACACCTGGCTTCATTAGTTTAACAATACTTTCTAAGAGATTCCAAAGTCATAGCAAGGGACCGTGTAAGCTGTGTGTGAAATTCACAGTGCAAAAGCACGCCCAGTTCCTGTCTTCATGAAGCTCACTATTTCACTGGGGAAGCACGATTACTAAATAGAAAAGTGAACAAACACGGTCAGCGTCTTCCTAACTGGGGAGATCGCTGAGGTAGCTCTTTAGCAAGGAAACACAATCCCCTTTCATTTTCTTCACAGTATTGTCTTCACTGGAAAATGTTAAAAGATTTCGGTTTTGTTGTCTTCCACTTCCAGCCCGAACAGTGCGCTAAATGTACAATTCTAAAAGGACACGCAGTCCGCCCCGCCTGGCCCCGACTTTAGTGACGAGAAGCAATAACCGTGTCGTGTTTGGGTTGCGCCTCTGTGAAAACCACAAAGAAACGGAGAAGAATAGTGAATCCTAGCCAGGTGCACACCAAGAAATGAAAACCCGGATTACAGGCTCAGCCGTGCAGGAAGCAGAGCAGGCTGCCCCCAGCACAGTCCTGCCCTCCTCGGCGAACGCTAGGCCCGAGGGTGCTGTCTGTGTCCCACACCAACACTCAGGAGGCCACAGCCCAGCATCTGGGGACCCTGGTGAACAAGCAGTGACACTTAGCCTACTAAACTAAAAGTATAGTTTCCACCATATTGAAGGAGAAAAACATTTAGTAGAAAATATGGAATACAATCTCTGTGTAGAAGCCAGACAGTTCTGAAGGCCGAGGTCTGATTGTTTCCAGTGGATTTTGTGCGTCTATAACCTTGTTTCTTTAACGTAATGAAGAGGCCCTGTCTGCCTGAGCTCTTTTAAATGTTGGGCTGGGGGAAGTAATTGTTTTAGAAAGAGTACAGTGACTCCTTCAGGAGGAAAGAGAAAGAGTGAAATTGTTCCAAGAAAGCTAGAATCCATAATTCTATGTTCCTCATTATGAATGTATACATTCCAATTAAAGAAAAGGGGAAAAAAACTAAAAAATAAAATAAAAAGAAAAAAGAAAAAGAAAAAGAAAAGGGAGACATAGACAGATGTATCCAGAAAGACATGAAAATGTAGGTAGGGGCCAGGGATTTAGCTCAGTAGTTCCACCACCTGCCAAGCACAAGGACCAGAGTTCGATCCCCAGTACCAAAAAGAAGAAAATGTAGGTAGATCTTATTTTATATCGGGCTGTTGAAGGTTAGAGAAGGTTTTATTCTCCAGGAAAATGAAAAATAAATTGGAAAAGTAAGGACCTAATACTATCAAAAAATTAGTAATTGAAAAAATTGTTATGGATAAATTTATGATATAATTACTAATTTAAAAGAGCTTGCAGACCTATCTAGACTATTCTGGCATTAAAGAGAACTGTGTTTTGTTTGTTTGTTTGCTGTTTACAGCATTATTTTAGCACATTTTCTTTTTTACATTTTTCTACTTTTATTTTAGTTCTGAAATATGTCAGTTTGGGATCTCAGATGATGAAAAACGGGGCCAGGGATGTGGAGACACCCTTAGCCTGATCCCTGCCAGGGCGGGAGGCAGGTGATGACTCTCAGTCTGCTTTGGCTGAATACTGTGGTTTTCTACTTTGTAATTATGGAAAGAAGATGCCAGATCAGAATGTATTTTAAGCAAGCTATTTTAGTATTGTGAAATGAAAATTAAGGTTGGGTTTATCGATCACATGGTTGTGGCTGAAATCCACGATGGTAATAAATTCTACTGGGCCAAAGTTAGAATCACAGCATCTAGGGGTGGCCGGGCCGATGAAAGTGCTTTTCGGGGGTCATTGCAGGGAATTGGTGAACGGTCTCACAGGGGAAGGTGCTGGTGCCCCCATGTTACAGGTAGGAAAAATGAGGCTTAGAGAAATGAAGGGATTTGCCGCGGATGACACCGCTAATCCATGCGCAAGATTGGGATCCCAGAAAATTCTTAAACTGCTTCCTTTGCAGAGTTCACCTAGCTCCTGTTTGTGCTCCATAGCCGCCTTACACATTCTCCTTAGCAGTAATTCTCCACTGAATGTACTATCGATTTTATTTAATTTATTTATTCATTTTTGTTGTTGTTTTTTGGTACAAGGGATTGAACTTGGGTCCTTGCACTTGCGCAGCAGGCAGCAAAACCCCTAAGCTAAATCCCCAGCCCTCGATCTTAAATAAACATATCCAGAGCTACAAATTCTCCTCTAACTACTACTTCACAGCACCCCACATAATTTGATATACATTACTTTTACTAGAATTCATTATTATACTAGGCATGGTGCCACACACCTGTAATCCCAGCACTTGGGAGGCTGAGGCAGGAGGATCACCATGAGTTCGAGGCCAGCCTGAACTACAGAGGGAGACCCTGTCTCAAAAAAAACAAAACCAAAAAATTATAATTTTATACTTTGTTTCATAATCTTTATGAAATCCTTTTTAACCTATGTGTTATTTAGAAGCATTTTGGGGGTTTTTTTGTTCTGTTTTTTATTTTTATGTGTTTTCTTATAGTTTCTAGGAACTTTTAAACCTGCTTTCCTACTATTAATATCTAACTTTATCCCATTATAATAAGAACCACAGCCTGCATTATTATGAATCTTTGGGTTTTGTTAAGACTTCCTTTGTGGCCAAGTAATGATTATTTTATATTTAAGTACTAGTTGTGCTCCCAAAATAGTTATTGAATACTCTGGCTGTGCTTATTAATAGTACTCTTCAGCTCTTTTAAGTCCTAGAACTTCTTTTATCTGTTGAGAAGTTTGTGTTAGAATCTCCAGTTAGAGTTGTAGATTTATTCATTTTTCTGTGTTCTGTCTACATTTATGTTCTCAAGGCCATATTATCAGGTACTTGGGAAGATCTCTGATTGTTTAAAAATGGTGTTCTTCCGGTGAACTGAAATCCTGCCCCCAGGACTGCCACTTACTAAGCTAGCGTCGCCATCTAAATCTAAGAGGGCCCCCAGAAAGTTGAGACTTAGAGAGTATAAAAAGTGTTCATTCACAAGTTTGAGAGCCCTGTCGTTGGGAATTGTGAGGCCCAATGTTAGGGTACAAATTGTTATTGTTTCCCACCTGTTCCAGGGCTTACTGAGGTATGTGAATTAATCACACAGGGATCAGAGATAAATGGCCTCATTGATCAGGATAAATCTTAGGCAGAATCCTAGTGACAGAAATGTGTAGAGCTACCCCACTCGGAGTGTTAGAAAGCTATGACAGGTCGTCATTGGCACCGGAAACTAGCACTCCCAGATCCTGTAATACTGGGGAATGGGTAGTACCCTAGTGCCCTGGAAGAATTAGTAGCCTAAAAACACTGAGCTGTTTGCTTTTTTCTCAGGGATGGGGTGAGGACCATTCCTTAATTCATGTGTATTTTTTTAATTACATAAACTATATGAACACATTTAGATCTTCAGTTCCTTCTCATTCTGAAATATGAAGACAAGGAAAATAACTTTAGATAATCTCTCTCCACATATATGTCTGTAAATAAATACACATGCATGCATTCCAGCAAACATGTATCTCATTCTCTTTTTATTCCAGACAGTTGTTTCCATCTTTGCTGTTAGCTAGAAGATATGCTGTTCTTTAAGAAACACATATGACTCCTATCAATGCTGATAGAAGTCACGTGTATGTGTTGGAAGTTCACACCGTGGAGGAATATAAAATGTGTCTCCATGTGTGTTTGAGGGGCCCAAGAGTAAATTTCACAGGAAAATACTCACTTTCATGAGCACAGTGGATTTCTGGACAATTTTGGGGGAGTTTTGGGGGAGTGGATCAGATTCCAGATCCCTGGGAGAAATTAAAGAGTCCACGTTGAGCTAACTGTGATCGGGTTAGTAAACTATCACTCAGCATCACAGTGGCCTCCTTCATGAAGATAAATGTCTTATTAGGTCTAAGACACCATGTCGTTTATATAGTCTGGTATAAATCACAGTTGAAGATGACAAACCGGGTTTCGAAGTTGACAGTAATTTATATAACTTAAACAAATGATTGCTCAGGATTATACATGTTTTGGGAAGAATTAAAAAACAATAACAATTATCTGTCTATGAATGACCCATTTTTCATTCCTCAGCCCGGCATATCGAGATCTTCAATAATGCTTCTTTCCTCACTCAAACAACTAGCAAACTTAACCCAAGTCTCTACCTAAAATCTCGGACTGCTAGGCTGGAAGGAATTCAGCGGTCAGCTCATCTAGTCTGTTTTACCAAAGAGAAAATCTAATTTTGAAGATGCTAAGTGTCTTGGTCCTACAGCCATCAAGTGATGGAAGCCAAGACCACCTCTATGGGGAAACCCTTCCATAAATGCTACCAGTTACAGTTATGAATAACATAGAGTGAGTCCTTGAATTGATTGGACATAGAACTAATTAGTTATCTTTTTGGCCTTTTTGTCCGTGTTATAGATTGTAATACACTGCTAATGAAGAGGTAGTTATTGGATATCTATATCGGAAGCCCCGGTTCAATCACAAGTTTAGTTGCTGGGGAGAGTACAAAAGAGGAGGCAGATGTGATTCTCTAGTGAACAAATAATCTAGGAGCCCCGACAAGAAAGCGTAGAGTACACAAGGAAGCGCTGGCAATCAGTGACAGTTTGTAGAAAAGACCGATCAGTTGGCCTGCAGTCGTTTGGAAGAAAGTTAAAATAATATTTGACCTGGCTTCTGGCCAAACTGTTTTGGAAGTCGTTTCCAGACTGGGAGTATGAGTAGAGGTCCGTCCTTTGAAAGGTCAAACATTTATTGAGCTTCCACTGTAATGAGTGGTGAAACACCAGTGGCAGATTCTGAGTGCAAATGGTCGATTTTTAAATGAGTGGCATGGCAGGGGAGAGGAAACTGTTACAGAGTGCCTCAAGTAAGTACTCTTTCTCTGCATATTCTAAACTAGTAACAGATCTCGTAGTAATGTGTTCTAGTGTATGATTATTACCGACGTCCATGTGCTCTGATTTCAGTGGTGACAAAATGATATGCAGTGTTTGGTTTTTAATGTTATGTATATATATATATGTACACACACACACACACACACAAATGATTGATACATAAGTCAGTTAGGAGTGGGGGAAGATTATATGTGTTTTGCCTGCTGTTGATGGAAAATCTTGTGTACCATGTTTAATCACCTGTTCTTAATTCTATAAATGCATCATTCAATATAGCATTTGCTTTGAACTTTACCAAATCACCCTGAGGTTTGCTATTTTACCTTGGCTAATCCTCTCCTAAAGTTCTAGAGTTCTTCACTCTTTTTTGTTTTGTTTTGTTTTGGTACCGGGGATTGAACTCAGGACCTTGTGCTTTCAAGGCAGGCAGTGGAACCACTAGGCTAAATCCCTGGCCCTCGAGTTATGCACTCTGGATGTGATTCTAACCACTAGACTGTCCTTTCTCAAGTTCCAAAGTCATTGACCGTTTTCACGCCAATGTCTAATCACTCAAATTTGAATGAATTTGAAAGTTATATATACTGCTTTGGTAATCTTTTTTATAAGTTATAAACTCTTTCAGCCTAACATATCATTCTGACTTTCAAATAAAAAAGAAACGTTCGCAGTGCTGTTTAAAACAACACGGCAGGGCCCGTTCGTCTCCAGCATCTTGTGGTCTACTGGGAAAAGATGTTGAATTCGCACACTATATTATTTCCGCCCTAGACTGCTTTTCTGACTTGGATGACGGCCTTTTAAAAAATGTTGGACCCTAAGTAGATTAAGCCCAGAAACACTGGTCTAGGAGGAAAGAAAGATTATGCAGAATGGGTCCTCTGGCTTGTAAAAGATTGAGATTTATGGGGGAATTTTTCTTTCCTGGGAAGTTTTCACTTATAAAAGCCTTTATCCAATTTGCAGTCATTTTAGAAACTGTTCGAATATCACCTATATGGTACAGTATATTTTCGTGGAAAGCTCTGAAAAGTAGGCATAATTTTATAATTATGTTATTTCACAATGATACCTTAGCTTTTATTTTATTAATAAAACACAAGGTTAACCAGGGCCACAAGCTCTGATCTTCTCTTCACTGAAAGACATTTGTGAATGCCCGGGACCCGGTGAGACCCAGAGATTGTCAGAGCTTAGGGAAAAAATGACCTGGGTTATCTAATCCAGCCCTCCTAATGAATTCACATCATTCTTACCAATATCTCATTTAATTAATTATCAAAGGTAGAGATTATGCTTTAGATCTTTCCTTTGTAAGGACATCTTTCCCGCCCAACTATTATGGCTAATTTATTCTTCATGTCTAACCTAAACTTTTCCTTCTTTGGTTTCGGGCCATTGCTCTTTTCGATACCATCTTCGGAGACTGAATAATTCCCCTAATTCATTTATATTGTTACCTTTAGAAGGTGTTAAAGACTCTGAACATTCATCCCCAGAGTGTCCACGTTTCCAAACTACATAAATTTGTAGCTCTCTGCCTCTTTACCTTACTCTGCCTTGTCATGTTCTCTGGGCCCTGGGTATTTTATCATGGTCCTTGGTATTTGCGTTCCAAGAGGGTCGCCATACAGGAGGGCTCCCTTTTGGGAAGGGGAGCCCAAGGAGGAAACCGCTAGAAGATGCCTAAGTGTTTATTTGACGCTGGCGTTGTGATCGTCTGCTGAACACACGCGCGCAGTGCGTGCTTTGGCATATGCTGGGAATATATGTGTATTTTAATGCCTTAATGTATTATGGCCTGTTGTAATTGAATGTCTATAAAGTAGCAGTTAAAAGGGTTTTATAGACCTTGGACGAGATCAGAATTCTGTAGCGCCCTCTTGTGGTGGAAGATAATACTACTGTTGGGCTGTAAGCTTTAAATTCTGAATATATGAGCATGGGAAATTCATTCAAGGATAAAAACCGCGTACATATATATATATGTTTACACACACTCAGATCTGAGAAATTCCTGGTTTTTTATTTTAACAATGCCTTAAAACCTCAAAGATATTACTTTCTTATAACCATCAGTTCAGTATGTTTTTATTACCTGGGTTAAGGGGAGGGCAAATAAAATAGAACCATAATCCAAGGTTTTATATTCCTAAGTAGATAAACAAAGGAGTGCTTGGATATGATTATAACCAAATTTACAGGTCCTTTTTTCTTTGTCAATTATAAAAGGAAGTGGTTAGCATTTCTAACAGATTGACTGAGATCTACTATATATCCTACAACACATTAACTTTACCAGTTTTATAATCTACTGCGGTAGCATCCTTTCCATGGTAGACATATTTCAGATATTCACAAAATTACACTAAATAGAAAGTAGCTGAAGGGAGCTCGAACGACTGTGCAGGTTGCAAATGAGCTCCTGTGTTTCCTGCGGAATAAATTTCTACAGGTAGCATAAAATTATATGTGCTTTTTAGGAGACCGCTAAAAGCAATCCTGTGCTTGGGAATAATTACTCTCTAGACAAGAGCCAATGAAAAGTTGCACTTCATATGCCTTACATGCCAGTAAACAGATTAAAACTGGGCACTGTCCCTAAGTTTGTTTTGTTGTAGGCTACTCAGAAATCTGAGTAGTGGATAAGGGAAATTGCCTGTAAGCTCAGATTAGATTCTAATGAAAATATGGGGTCCCGTTTTAGCAATTCTGGGAACTCTATAAATAAATTCAAGGCCATGTTTTTTAATATTCCCTTTTTTCCAAAAAAGATTATTAATTACTATACTACTTGAGGAATACAAGGGAGGAGTGGTGTAGACATAGCAGAACAAAAAGAAAAGGGCTTGGATCCAGGTGAAGTGAGAGAATCTACAATGATTAAATATTAAATAGGAAACTAGTAATTTTGACTAACTTCCTTTTTTCCCCTACATAAAGAGAGAATTAATTTTTTAAACATGGAAGTCAGTTCACTCTTATTAAATGATGTACTTCCCTCTAAAGTTGTGTGGATATAATTTTAATCTCAGCTATGTACTTATTTTTGGCTTTCTCTTACATTTCTGGATCTTCACAGCAATAATCCAATTTTTATACTTTTAAAAAACAATAATTTGAGGGGCCGGAGATTTAGCTCAGTGGCGCCGCCACCTGCCTTCCAAGCGCAACGTCCTGAGTTCGATCTCTGGTACCAAAAAAAATCAAAAACAAAAACAAAAAACCCCCAATAATTTGATGTAACATTTTTGAGATTTTTCTCTAATCAAGTTAGGTTATCTCCTTCACCCCAATTTCTTGACCTGTGTCAGGTTTTGCAGACACCTCCTGGACTTGATTTTTTTTATGTACAGGCAGCACTGTGTATGAGACAGATTAAATTTTGGATTTTGATAAAAACTCCAGAACATTCTTATCTGTGTGGAGAAGCAGAACATGGCCTTTAGTTATACCTGAGCTGTTTATTACCATGCACATTTCAGTCCTTTCTGTCACCAAAGAACTGCAATTGCTCTGCCGTTCTATTCTATGACTGTTGATTTAAAACTACTTGTATGTATTTTTAAAAGCTCTCTAAAGAATGGCTTTCTTTCTTAGAGATCTGACTTTACTTGGCTAGTGGGAAAAGAGTCCTTCTAAAGCACTTATTTTTTAAACAAAATTTACTAATCAGCTTAAGATTTGTTTATTCTTTCTTTTAAAATTAGGGACATTATAATGACCAGTTTGGGGATAATTAGAATTAGTAACAATTGTAATATGGAAATTATTCGCAAACGTTTGACTTTTATAGCTGTAAGCAAATATCAGGGTTTTGTGTTGGTACTTATCAAAGGGTAAGGGTAGAAGAGATTTTTCTAGAAAACTACATCTGAGTTCTTATTAATATATTATGAAAAATAATTATCCTCTTTGTCTTATTATTGAATTTGAAAGTAAAGAACTTTACTTCTACTTTTCTTGCTTTGTATATGCAAATGTTTTCATGGATAAAGGCAGGCATCTTTCTGAGTTTTTCTAAGAAACACCAGGAACTTTTCATGTGGAATCTTTTGCAGGTTTGCTTCTTCAAAAATAAAAAATTTATTTCGAGTTGATAGTGTTAAATTTTAAGTATTTCCCCCTAATTTGGATGCATTAAAATTCCCTGCTTGTTGGCATGAGAAGCATTAAAGGGAGCCGAACAGGGAAAACTTTTTACTGCTTTTGCATTGTTCTGTGGATGAAATTTCAAATTGTAATATAATTTCTAACTCTACATATATTAATTTGCTTAGATCTGTTCCATTCAGTGTTAAAAGAGTCTCTTATATAAACACTTTTCAGCTATTTAAGATGTCCCAGCTTTGCATAATTGAGAAAGTCACATTCAAGAACAGTGAGTTTACCCATCGGATGCAAAAAAACAATTTAGGACAAATGCTAGAAAATATTATTTCAATTATTTTATATTATATTAATATAATATAATAGCTATACTAACTAGATCTAGCAAAATAAATAGAGGCAAGTTAGGAGGCACACTCGCAGTAAACTTTTAGAGATTTGCTTTTTTTTGGTACTGGGGATCGAACTCGGGACCTTGCACTTGCAAAGCAGGCAGTAGAACCACTGAGCTAAATCCCTGGCCCTGCATTTTATTTTTAATGCTGGCTGTCTGCATTTTCCTTGCTCCTCTCAGTCCTATAATTCTTTCTTAAATTTTTCTATCTTGTGGTTACTTGTTGTTACTGTCACAATAGGAGCCACCTCACAAGACACGCCAGAGATCCTAATCCGTGCTAGAGAATTCGCGACCTGGGTAAAAAGTTTCACAGCTTGAAGTTTACTTTTCTTGTATAGGGTAGGCAAAAATCGACTTCTGTCTGGTTTACTTATAATATTCTTTAAACTCTTTCCCCAAGTTATTACTCATCATAATTCTAACATATTGTGTTTTTTAGTCTAAATGATATAGGTGTGAGTGCGCTGGGTATGATTTTCAATATATTGCAAAAGTGTAACATTAAGAAAAGATTTCCATGAAATTTTTTGCACACTCTGCTAAGTGAATTATTGCAATTCCAATAAATAATTCTTTTTAAAACTAAAAAGCAGTGTGGGGTTTATTCTCGCCTCAATCCCTTCAGCTCTCGTTAATGTCTCCGTGAAAGCTGTGTCTAGTTAGAAAAGAATCTATCCCAGCGTCTTCTCCTGATCAGGAGGATTTTGAAAACGTGGCATCTTCATGTGAGGTATTGACTGAGGGGCCTGGCAGTTTTACGGCCTAACAGACGTGGCAGGGTCCCAGTAAATCCAGGTGGTAAAAAGTCCCTGAGAAGTTTTTGATTAAGAAACTTTTACTATCCTTTTAGAATGAAATATACTGACCATTTTTTTTTGAGTGATAAAAGCTGATATTTTATGTTATTGTCCAAATCTCACTTTCTGAAATCTATTTTAATAAGTTTGTAAGATGAAAGTTCCTGGATTTCTCAGATGCTGACTTAAATTATCAGTTCTTAGCCCACCACAGCTGGAGAGCACGTGAAAAAGAAATGATCAGAAGATGCCTACTCAGCAAAAATAAAAATAAATCTTACATGGGAAACCAGAAAACCTGCGAAGAATTAATATTGTTATCTTTTATAACTATTATCAGTGATTTAAAGCTGCAATAATATGATGAACTATGCTGAAAAGTAAAAGAAAAAATTTTAAATAAGAAATTTATTTTTTTAAATGTAGTTTTTAAAAAGCAAACTAAAATCATGGTGTAGTTTTTAAAAATACATTATAAGCTACATTTCCACATAAGAGTCAGTAAGAGCAATGCTTAATTTAGAACACAACATGCAAGACTGGGTTAAATGGTAAATTTTTACAGGGAAAAGGAGTTTAGAAATAATATTTTATGTATTTATTTATTTCTGGGTTTTTGAGCCAGGGCCTCACTATGCAGTTCAGGCTGGCCTCAGTCTCACAGAGATTCTCCTGCCTCAGCCTCCTGTATGCTGGAATTACAAGTACACCAAGCAGAAATAATATTTTATATACAAGTTCATAATTGAAATTTATAATGTGGGGTATGGGTGTAGCTTAGTGGCTCTGGTTTCAGTCCTTAACAACTCCCCGGGGGTTTATATTTTATGGAGAAATTTTGAAAATAATGCTTGCACCTTCTAAAAACAAGGCACATGCTCAGTGAATCTGTTATCTCCTCCTTCTGATTTTATTAAGGAGTTTATTGGTAAATAGGCCAGATATGGCCATTCTTCTTGAATTTTGCATAAAAGCTAGCATTTAATCCAACTAGATTTTTTTCAAGTTGTAGAGGATTTGTTTTAAACATTTTTATTTTACAAGGTACAAACAGAGGTTAAAGGAGATCCATGTCTCCAACTGATTTCTAGTTGTGATTGAAGAACAACTGTACGTCTATATCCTTGGCCAAATTAAATTTCATTAAAAAAAAAAAAAAGCCGCAAAACCCCAGTTCCAAAGCCACTCCTCAGCTCCCCAGGGCTGTGGGTCCTCTCCAATTCCAGGAGAAGCAGCTCAAGCCCACAGTGCCATTCCTCACTGAGATAACGCCTTCTGTGCAGCTAATAGCTCCTTGTTCATCAAGGTAACGAATGGCACGGAGGTGACATGTTCTGCACCCGTGACTCTTTGTCCTAGGGTCCCTCCCACTGATTGTATCAGCCGCAGCACTGACAAATGTCCCCCCAAACTTCCACACTAAGTTAGGCTGAGTGATGGGGTCCGAAGGCTGCAGTGTTCGGCGGTGGAAGGGCGATTGTCTCTGGGAGATAAAGGAACTGTGACAGAACTTCGTGGGTCTGGAACTCACGCCTCTGTCGGGTCCCTTGGTTGCTCTTGGTTTTGTGTGTTTGTTTTGACTTTTTCTTGGGGGAAGGACTGGCTGCCAGCTTGGTGACTCACCAACCAGTCTCCTGCCCTGTGCTCACAGATGTCTGCAGTGACCGGGAGTGAGCCACCGGCCGGTGCCCCAGCTCGGAGAGTATCAGGGCTGAGCTGCAGATTGTTCCCTTGCCCCCTCGGCCTCTCATGCATGCGTTTCATCTCTTATGGTTTTTGTTGTTTTTTTTTTTTTTCTTTTTCTGAGTTGTGACTTTTGAATGATGCTCCAGTGCTGGAAATTGCAGATTTGCTGTCCGGGCAAAATCTTAAGCTTCTGCCTTTGTGGGTGACAGCAACGGTGGCAGCTCTTTATGCCAATCTTTGCAGTTCTGATCCAGCAAACCAGTCCACCAAAGGGCTGGGGATTTAGCTCAGAGGTTCTGTCACTTGCCTCAAAAGCACAGGGACCTGAGTTCAATCCCTGGTACTAAAAAAAAAAAAAAAAAGTCCATAAATGCCTTTGTAGTAGTAAAAAGTATCGAGTAATGGTAAATTAAAGCCCATCTGATGAATTGTGAACACTCAATTTTTTTCCTTCCATATCATATAAATTTAAGAGATATAAGCGGAACCGATAATACCATAGAGAAAAACTTGAGTTTAGCTGCCTCCTAGGAATGTTAGAGGAAGCCCTACTTAGGGAACAGTGTTTAAAAACACCATTTTACAAAAGATACATTACCCTGACTTCATTACCAACAATAGCAATCACTTACTTAGTACTTAACTGTGCTGAATACATGACGGTCTGTACAGCGAATTAATAGGACCTGCTTTCTGTAATGAATGAGTCAAATGCCCACCACAAGCTCTACCTCTAATCACCATCCCTGCTAGGCAGCATGAGCACTTTTATTCCCATCTTCCAGATGGAGACACTGAGTCCCAGAGAGGTGAACCTGTCCAAGATAAGGTGGGAGAAGCTGTGTGACTGTGTGTGGAGTTACAGAGCCTCATCTTTCCTGAAAGCCACACCGCCTCAGGGACAGGAAGCCACATTTGCCAGCCACCTGAGCACCCTGCTGAAAGGGAAGCATAGAGACTGGATTTATTTGAGAAAGCAGCAGTGTGTTTATCGGGCTGCCGCTAACTGAGACCCTGGTCTTTGGTAAGCATCGTGCTGAGCCTCTGAGACAGTTTCTCATCATCTCCCTTTAGGAGATGTCTCCCAAGGTTGTAGAGAAAAAGGAAAGGAAAGAAGGTCTACAATGGCACTGCCATATGACTTGGGACCATAACAGAAGTGTTCTACAGACTGCATTGTCACGGAGAGTAACCACTACCAGCTGTAGACATGGAGCCCTTGAGATGTGGCCAGTGAGACTGAGGAACTGAAATTTTAGTGTAATTTTTAGTTAGTTCTGTATCTCAATAACCACAAGTGGCTGGTGGCCACCATATTGGAAAACTCTAGAAAGCAATGGCTACCTCCTGACTGGACGGTCAAGGGCAGCCGAGAAGAGCATCTCAGAAACTGCCTGGAGGACCTCAGAAGGGGGATTTGGAGGGCAAGGGAGCAAGGAAGGGAGTCGAGAGAAGGTCAGATGGGTGGGTGGGGTGCAGGCAGGAGGCCCCCAGGGATCTCTGTGAGGAGCCGAGAGGAATCGGGGTGTGGAGTTGGGAAGGAAGGGCCTGGCAGGGAGCTCTGCAGAGAGCAGTAGGCTTAGTGGATTTGCGCAGGTTGAAAGGTAAATAAAAATCAGCCTTTTGGGGGGTATTCACTGGCTGTAAATCATTACCTGAGGCTTTGATGAGTGGCTGTGGGATGAGCCGCCCGAAAGACCTTCTTCTGTCTCCAAGCTGGCCGAGGGCAAGGCACGGGCTTTGGGCTGGAGGTGGCCGATTACTCTGTCCTGAGAATTCATTAGCCACGCAGATCACCCCCGCACTGCGAGTCTGGGCCACGTCTAATCTTTCTGAGGAGAAAGATTCTCGCACACATTAAAATACCTTTTCATGAGAGACGTATCCAGCCCTACTGAGTGTCGCCGTCACTCATCTGTACACTTCAGATCACGTCACCCTGAGAGGTCTTGTCTGGGAGCATCACCGTTTGCCCCTCCTCTCCATCTCTCACGATGGTGGCATCTTTGTCCCTAGATGAGGACACGGAGCTCAGGGTCCACCTAGGATCCTGATGCAGATGATGGAGCTGGATCCCAGGCAAGAGGCATGCAGGTGAGGACCCGGTGCTCAGCCCACTGTCCCTCTGGCTGGTGACCACCGACTTCGCAGTGGCCCAGTACTTGTGTGTATGGGTACCCATTGTGCAACCAAGGCACCAGAGGCTCAAATATGAGTTTTCAGACCTCTAGGTCCAACTACCAGCCCAGAGGAAAGACAGAGCTGAACAGAAAAACGTACAGCTCTGCGAGGCTGCAGTTGGCAAAATGCACACGGTGGGAAATGCTCAATCAGACGCCCCAGATCTTCAACAGATAAATTATGAGCTCAAGAAAGAGGTGAAGGGCAACATGTGGCTGAAAAGAGATTTTAAAACACAATAAAATTTCATACAAGAGCAAACTTGAAAAAGAAGGGAAGATGAGGGTATGGATGCACCAGAACCCCCAGCTGAAACCTTTCGTTGTCTGTTCTTTCACTTGGTCTCTCTCTATGACTTCCTGTACCGAAATTGTGTTTCCTCAGCTTCGTGTTTACTGATTGCTTTGGAAAATACAGCACTACCTGCTGTCCAGTGCACTGACCCAAATGGACCCCGCTGCCTGACCACATTCAGTTTTCGTATTGCACACCTTGTGGTCATCTCTTAAAATGCTTCGTTGGAAATACTGCATTTCAGGTTGGAACCCTGTGGGGTACATTTCTGGCATTCTGTAAAGCTCGACAGTCCTCAAGTTTGAAGCTCTGTTACCGTCAGGATAGAGAATAATCTAGAAAGACTGGTGGGCAAAAGTGACAAGGAATGATATGTCCAGGTCTGAATCTGACCTACAATCAACGTAAGAATGAAAAGACATTTTGAAATCTTTGAGATTTGCCACACCTGTCATCCCAGCACTGGAGAGGCCAGGGCAGGAGGACAGTCTTTTGAATTTATCCTCTTCATCTTCCTACCTTTGAAACAAATGAACTCTTTAGGGTCTCAAGAAGAATCTGGGACAGGGAGGCTTTGACAGGCATCTAATTAGTTTGGCTCATACTCAAACAAATGAACACCTTGCCTGCATTACCAGGACAGTCCTAGCTCGAGCTCGGTGAACGGAAGAGGACGCTCACTGTCGGGCTGTTTATAGTAAAGGTCGAGTCAGGGTGCTTTGCACTCTCAGGGGGATGGTGGAGAGTCATGATGTCAATATGGCATAACTGCTTTGAAGTTTCCCCACATTGTACTCGGCTGTAACTTACAGCTTCATGTTGTTTGTGCACAGTGGTGCATGTGTGTGTGTGTGTGTGTGTGTGTTTGACAAGGTGAAGTGTATTTGTGTGAATTCGTGAACAATTCTCATTTAAAATGAAAGCTACTTATAATACCGACTTTTTGCTTATAAATACATGGTAAAGCTTTCACCCCCCCCCGCCAAAGACGCTGAAATAGGAAAATATCCACGATTGGACGGGGAAGACTTCCTTTACTTTCTGTAAAGACTGCTTGTGAGCGTCTCCCTTCAGACTGCCGATATCCCTTGGCTTGTGGGGGCTGCGTCCCAATAAAACGGTCACAAAGTGAAAATCTCATGTGTCACAAGTCCATTCAGCGCACTGAATGTACCAACATAGTACTCTATAGAGAATGGTTTTTAAATTTTTTTTGTTTTTATTAGTGCATGTTTATAATACATAATGATTATATTCATTGTGGGGCATTGGTATGTGTACATAACACATCTTAATTCTCTTTCCAGCCCCTTCCCCTCTCCCTCTTCCCCCACTCTCTCTCGGTCCCCTCCTATTTGGAAAAGATCTGTCTCCCTATTTCCTAGTATTTTTTATTGTGCCCTTTATTTATTTTTTGAGTTTCTCATATGAGAGAATCCATGCTATATTTGAGCTTGTGTGTTTGATTATTTCACTTAACATTATGGTCTCAAGGTGCATCTGTTTTCCTACAAATGACTAAGGCTTTCCATCTTCATGGCAGGGTAGTACTCCACTGTATATAAGAATGGGGTTTTTTACCCTCATGATTCCATGGTGGACTGGAAGTTGCAGCTTGCTGCTCCCCAGCATCCCAAGAGCATCATAATGCACACTGCTAGCCCAGGAAAAGATCAAAATTCAGAGTATGAATTCTGTTGAATATGCGTCACTTACACACACAATCAGAAAGCCCTGTCAGGGACCATGCTGTAACAATTCTGGACACTTCTTATTTTTGTTGATTACCTGTGGGTCAGGTGCACATTATATCAAGGATTGAGCCAGGGATTTAGCTCAGTCATTCCTCTGCCTGCCTCACAAGTGCAAGGTCCCAAGTTCAATCCCTGGTACCAAACAAAAAAACGAAAAAAGATTTTCATACTTTCTTAAATGAAAATAATGTTTTAAGAGTGAGTACCACCTTTTGAAATTTGTATTTATCGAAAAAGATTGTCATGCTTTTCGCAAAAATATTTTTGGCACGCTTTTACTTAGGACTTTTAGGTTGTGATCATGTGTTATTTTTATAATTAAAAAGTAATGAGAACTGTTTTACTAAAATATGTCCACAACCTTAGAGCCAGAAGTTCCCCTTCTAGGAATTCATCCTGAAGAAATAGGCTGATAGGGCTTCTAGAATGTAATTGGAAACAGCTCGGCTGCCTAACTGTGGGGCTGGGTTAGTGACGTGCAGTCACCTCACCACCTGCTGGAACGCTGTGGGACCAGGAACACCCTCAGTCAGGAGAGGAGCTCTGACTGCACAGGGACAGGTTTCTGGTGTATTAAAGGGAAAAGTCGGGATGCAAAACGTATGGACAGGAAAGATACCTAAATGTTCTGGGATCACGGGGCTGTTTTTGGTTTGTGTTTTTCCCTATCTCCCAAGTTTACCATTTGAGCATGTTGCTTTGGGGTTTTTTGTTTTAATTTTTTTCAAATGGAAGATCACGGGTTGCTTTTTGGTTTAAAACGAGTGTGCTAGATAGAAGCCAGGACACTAGAGAGGTGTGACTAACGCTGGAGGAGACCTGACAGTCCACAGTGACCTGAGCATGCATGAGGGGCAAAGGCAGGCACAGCACGTGTTGGCAAAGGTCTAGGTGGCCTTAGTATGCTGGCCAGCCCTGGGATGACAGCCCGCCGTGGGCCTGGACAGAGTGGGCAGCAGACCTGGGCACCACCACCAGCTGGGTCCCTTCTGCTCGGCCTTCTCTCTCTTGTCCCTCTTTCTGTGTGAGATTTCATATACCTGCATCACCCTTTTCAATATGATCTCTCTCTCCCTCTCCTCCTCCTCCTCCTTCTTCTCTCTCTCTCTCTCCCTCTCTCTCTCTCTATCTCCCCCCGGTCCTGGGGATTGAACCCAGGGCCTTATGCATGCTAGGTAGATGTTCTACCACTGAGCTATATCCCACCCACTTTTTATTTTGAAAGAGGATCTCATTAAGTCACTGAGCTGGGATGGCACTTTCAACCCTCCTGCCTCAGCCTCCCAGAGTGCCGAGATCATAGGTGAGCACCACCACGCCCAGCGATGATCTCTTTTGAAGGTAATGATACCACAGGGTTCAACTTTGTGTTCTTCCTCTCTCCCAGCCTCCAGCATCTGCCATTATACCTCTTCTGTAGGAATGCTCTGTGGATGTGTTTATCATCATCATTGTTGTTTACAAGTGCATTTCTTATTAATAAATGCTTGTTAAATACAGTTGAGAATGCATAAACATAAAGGGCATGGCTTTTTCTATTACAAGGTCTCTGGTTTTGTGGCCTCTTTGTTGGGAGCAGCCCATTTAACTGAAGTCTTCAGGAACTGCCTTCTAATGACCTACGTGAGAAAATTCTGTTTTCCTTCGTGAGCATTCATAATCCGCTAACTTGGATTCCGTGAATAACATTTCTCGTGTGGTTTTCTAGCCCTAAAAATACAGTGACCGCGCAGCAGTTCATCTGCCATTTCTCGGCCTGGTAACTGGCTCCGTTTTCTGGGGCTTTTCTGCCATCTGTCCACAGGGCGTGGCTTCTTTTTTGCTACCTTTGTTTGATTGTTGTCTGAAAACTGCAGTTTCACTCTCTGCTCTCCTCCAAATGGTGAGGGATCCCTTCCTTTGTACTTCTTACTGACAGAACCTCGATTTTGTGCTCAGCTGAAAATCCTTGAAAACTGGCACAAAGGTGGCCACGGGACCCGTCTGGCCTCCAAGTGTGAGGAAGGGAGCCACTGCAGGAAGTGCTCCTCGCAGGCTAAGAAAGTGGAAAAGCCCTTTACCCGTCTGTTGTCCCTTTTCTTTAGTTTCTTCCTCTCTGGCACACATGCAGACCTGCTGTTTCCATGACCCATGGCGACAGTCAGCAGGAGACATACATCCCCAGGCCACACTGTGTGCTGTGCTTTCATGTAACTGTCTGTGAATTTCCCTTTATTGTAGATGTTACTAATGTGTTCCTCAAAACGAACCCTGTAGTGAAGGGGAGGGCAGAACTATCCTTGCCCTCTAGTGGTTTAGAAAACGTATGCGAAAGTGGTGAAGGTAGAATGTGATCGTCCTAGAGTGTATAAGAAAACAGAGAAATGTATACTCCGTCTTGAGTGGGGAACTACAGAAATTTCAGGAAGGTAGTAGGCCTTGAAGTTTAATCAATAGTTCAAAAAGAAGGAAAGATAATGCCAGGCAGATAATGAAACGTGATCAGAGAAATGAAAGGAGATTTTCACAGGGTTTCCTCAGGTACAGGTAAGTGGCTGAGAATGGCCAGAGCACACGCATCTGTGGTGGGAGCAGGAGGTAAAGGTGGGAAAAAGTCTGGGTACTAATTTGTGAAGACTGTTTAATCTTTATCGTGTAGACGGTAGGGAGCTGTGAATTTATTGTTTTAACAATGGAATGATGTGGTTGGGTCTACATTTTGGCAGGAAAGGGGGACGACAGACAAGGTTAGGAGGCCCTTGTCATGATGTTGGTGAGCAGTGGTAGGGACCTCTCGGTGTCTTTACCAAAGAGAACGGGGAGGGTTGGGCTGGAGAGAGCATTTTACCTTTAAAAACAATAAAACCAGAATGAGCTGGGTGCTGGAGATTACTGTGGGATATAGTTCCTTAAAAAACTTCTAATTTTTTTTTTTTAATTTTTGTTTTTTTGAGACAAGGTCTCACTGTGTAGCCCAGGGTGGCCTCAAACTTGTGGTGATCCTCCTGCCTCAGCCTCCCGAGTGCTGGGATCACAGGCGTGCGCCACCACGCCCAGAGTCTAAAATCTTTTAAAATAGAGTGGCTGTCTATCATAAACAAGTTATATGTGTGTGTCTAGGGAGATAAGGAATTGGCCCAAATGGTAACAGTTATTGAGTGTTTTGAAGTATCTATAAATTTTACTTATTATTACTTGTAACTACTAATACCAATAACAAGAAATTCTTTTTCTTTTGATAAGAGTTTCTGTTATTTTTTCTCTCTGTGTTTCCTTTGCCTTAGAGAGATCTTAAAGAGACACTTTCTTTTCTCTTTTTTTCTTTTCTCTCTTTTTCTCTTCTCTTTTCTCTACTATTTTTAGGAGTTACAAACTTCAGCCCAAATCATTAATTTTTACTTACCATTTTAAGTGTCCTGGGCACTGTGGGTTTCTGTAGCAACCTTATTTCCAGAATGGTAAAGAAAAAAATTTCACTTTTGAAAAACACCCTTGTCTAAAAATATCAGCTTAATCTTAAGATAGTATTGATTTATCCCAGCTTCCAAAATTGACTCTGAGGCTTCTGAAGGTATACAGCATCAGTGAAGTCATTTATTCACACTTAAGGCTGAATTATTCCTGATAACATGTTCTTGAGTGATGACTTTGTTATTTGCAGTTCATGAGAGACTATTTCTTGTACGTTAGACATCTTTCCTTTGGCTTTATTTTATTTTGTCTTTTTTTCTTTTTTTTGGTACCGGGGATCGAACTCGGGTCCTTGCGCTTGCGCAGCAGGCGGTGAAACCACTAAGCTAAATCCCTGGCCCCTTTTTTGCTCTATTTTTATTGTCTTGAATGCCTCTGGATTTCTTAGCTCACAAAGTATCCTAGTAATTTTATTCCTCTGTGGGTTTTTTTATCTGTTTATTACTAAAAGATCTGCTATCGTTCAAATCTTAAATATCCTGCCAAGTTTACTGTGACAAACCTCTGGCTCCTGGAGTGGCCCTGCTGGAAGTAGCCAGATATTTAAGGGAGGAGCCCTGTAGGAGGTCTTTGGGCCTGGGCTTAGGGTGAGTACTTCTGCTATGCCGCACCCTCACCAGGATACCCTACCCAGGCTCAATGCCCTGGGCCCAACTGATCATCTACTGAAACTTCTAAAACTGTGAGCCCAAATAGACCTTTTCCATTGGCTATAGTAGCAGAAAGCCAATTGACACAAGAAACATGGGATTCTTTGCACATTCTGTAGACGCTTTTCATACAAGGGATCTTTTAGATACTTGGTCATAGCTTTATTATCATGGTTTCCAATGTTGGATTTAAAAAGAGGGGTGATTGCAGCATCAAACATTCAGCACTGAGTCCTGATGCTCCTCCAGGATGACTTCAGGCCATCCTGACCCACCGAGGTCTGTCACTGTTTCCTGTGTCCAGAATACATTGATGGGCAAGGAACTGGTTTCTCCGTGAGGGTTGTTTTCCCAGTTGGGAAAAGGTTTCCCCTATTCTTTCATGAGAGGTGAAGTGTTATTTTTCAGTGGTCCACTGCAGGGCTTTTGAAAGGTTATGGAAAGTGCCGAGCTTTCCCAGCGAGGAGCCTTCTGGAGGCAAGAGGACCTTGGGTTTTGGGGCCAAAGTGTTTCTGCAGGGGACACTTGAGCCACCTGGGAGTAGAAAATACTGAGGTACAGCTCTGAGCTCATACCCCTGGTTGGCTGTTCCCATCTGTTTCTTTTATTTTGTTCACTTTGTCAGAGAACCATCAACCACAAAGCCCAAACCCACATTTGTTCTGGAGAATTCTGTCAAGAGTGTTCTTAGCACTGTGTGTACTCACAGCCCCATTCCAGCTTCACGGGTTCATTTCTCCTTTTTCTGCTACTTCAAGATGATCATTCATTGGACAAATGATCTGAATAGATATTGCATGAAAGAAGTACAGTAAATACAAAACAATGCTTGATTTGTTTAACCATAAGAGAAGTGCAAATCAAAACTACTTTGGGATTCAATCTCACCCCAGTTAAATGGCTATTATTTAAAAAAAAAAAAAAAGACCAAAAAATAGCAAATGCTGGTATATATAAATTGTGTGAATGGGCCAGGGATTTAGCTCAGTGGTTCTGCCACCTGCCTCACAAGTGCAAGGACCCCAGTTCACTCCCCAGTACCAAAAAAAAAACCCCAAAAATAAATTGTGGGAATGTAAGTCAGCATAGCCACTATGGAAAACACGATGGAGGAACATGATTCCTCGAAAATCTAAAACTAGAACCACCAGATGATCAAGTTTTACCACTCAGAATATCTATCGGAAAGAAATGAAGTCAGCCTACAAAAAATATCTGCATAGCCAGGCTTGGTGACACATGCCTGTAATCCCAGCATTTGGGAGGCTGAGGCAAGAAGATTACTGTGAGAGATTACATGAAGCCAGCCTGGGCTACACAGTGATACTCTTGTCTCAAAAACAAACAAACAAAACATGGCTCCCATATTCATGTTTATTGTGACAGAATTCACAATAGCCAATGTATGAAATCAGCTCCAGTGCCCACCAATAGATGAATGAATAAAGAAAAAATATATATATAGTGACCTGAAAGTAGAAGAGAGACTATTAGAGTCTGGGGAGAGGTTTAGAGGAGAAGAGAGTAGAGCAAGGGAGAGGGTACATGATCAAAGCCTCAAATATGAATGAATGGAAATGCTGTAATGAAACCCATTAATTTGTGCAATTACTTAGTGTTAATAATTATAATCATTTAAAAATAAACTATGAAAAATGATTATATATATTAAACTGCACATTCTCAAGACTTTGAACATACGTAAGCTAATTTTTAAACACCTTAATTTTGAAGAAAGCAGAGATTTTTTACAAGGACAGTTGCTCGTACAAATGCAACCATTTGTATTGTACCTAATTGCAAACCCATAAGAGCCTAATAGTGACAGTGGCGACAGCAAATTGCGGAAGTAGCTTAGCGTGTCAGGAAAGCCACGTGCACGGTGACAGCAGCCAGATGTAATTGTCCGTGGGACCTGCTAGGTGGCTGCCCAGCGAGACACCAGGTGAGGCAGCCTCCTGCCTGGCCCGGGGGCGACTGGCAACCAAGTTAGGAAGAAGTGATTAGGTGTGTGATTGGACTGGGGTGGGTGAGAGTAGAGCTATCCTCTGAAACATCCATATGCTGTCAGGGCAGTGTGGCAGAAGGGATGGCCCAGTGATCTGCTGCATGACAGCAGTTCCCACGTAAAGAGTCCAGAAACGTGGCTTGCTGCCCAGGGCCCGTGAAACCCCGGTGCTGTGTGTGAAATCCAGAAGTCATTGCCTTGGCTGGTGCGCTGCAGTCAAGCTTCCCCTTTTCCGCTGCCATCATGTCTTTACAACATTATGCTTTCGAAACCTGTTTTATTTTACTTATACTTTAAATTCTTTTACTCCAAGACCTGTTATTGATTGCCATTTTTTTCCTGATGGAATTCCATTTTCTTTTATTCTTGAGCTACTTCAGTTTCTGTTTTTACTCTTTGATTGCTTCTCTGTTTTTGCTGACTTCTAGAATACTTTCTAAGATAATGTCTCATGAGAGTTTAATATTTGTTCTGCTGGGGCATGATGGTGCACGCCTGTCATCCCAGCACTCAGGAGGCTGAGGCAGGAGGGTCATGGTGACTTCAAGGCCAGCTACATAGCAAGACGGGGCTACATAGCAAGACTCTGTCTCAAAAAAACAAAACAAAATATTTGTTCTGGTCTCAGTTGTTAATAAGCATAAAACACATGTGAAGTATCCTGAAAAACTCAACTAGATTCTTACTTGAACTATTTCAGACTTTGAAGGGCTCTGGAGAAGTTGTTCACTTCAGTTCCTTCGGTTTACAGTTAATGATACCAAGATGCAGAAATGTTCATCGAAATACCTGTTGCCATTTCTTTTCAAGTTTATCAACTTTTGGTAGCTGAAGGTTATCCATGTCCAAGGATATTTGAGTTTCTTTCAAGAAGAGATTTTTGTGGACATTTAATGTCCCCATCCCTACTTATCTAAGTTCAGAATTCCATGTTGCTGGTCCAAACCTCTCAGCCCTTTCATTTTACATCCTTAACGTTGTTCTCATTGCCTAACTTGATTTCTTAATTTAATTCAACATGATACAGTACACATAGAGGTTATTATTTAAATACCATGTTTGTCCTCACTCTACTTTTGAGCAGAGTTAACCTCTAAAAAAGAAATGAAGGCCATCTGCTGAGTTCAGTCTTTACATTGTGTTCGTTTCCCTTAGCACATCCGTGCTGAGGGGCAGTAGTTTTTCCCTCTGGTATCAAAGCAAGGAGCTGGTGAATTTTCCTAGATTCGTCTCTCTCGTCTGTCAACAGGCAGAGGCCCGAGGGCATCCCCGGTGTGGACTCGGAGTCCTCACTCCTTCAGCCGCAGGTTGCTGTCACGAGGGAGAAGAAAATCACGTTGGGGATTTTCCCACAGGGACCGGAAGAGGGATAAGAGCTGTATGAAAATGAGCAGGGGGCATCAGATTTCCCCATAAGGTCAGCATTGAACCTAACCATGGAATTTGACTCGGTTCATGACCAGTTGGGTTACTTTTGTGAACCGAAGCACCACTGTACACAAGCATGAATGTTCTTTTGGGGTTTGTCTTCCAGTGAAGTGAACAGCAAGTGGGATGTCTGTCCATTGCTCTGATTATTCCTTGTTCATTTATTTATTATTTGAGGACCTACTGTGTGCTGGACCTGAGACTTGCTGTTGGGAACATGGACATGAGAACTGGTACAGGGCCTGGCAAGAGAGAGCTCCAGGCTTCCTGGGGGATCAAGGTAGTGTAATGTCAGGTAAATACCTGGACGTGAAACAAAACCAACACAGAAGACAAAAGGGCAGAGACATGAAGAGTGACTTAGACAGGACATGCGGAGGAGGCTTCAGTGAGCCCTGAATGAGAAGGCAAAGCCAGGCTTCATCTGAGGGAGGAGCTCTCCAGCCGCAGGTGCAAAGGCCCTGGGGTAGACAGTACAGCACAGGGGGTTCAAGGAATAATTAAGAAACCAGAGTGGCTGGAGCTGAATGTGTAAGACAGGATGTTATGAAATGAGATTGGAGAATCAGAAAGGCCTAAATCCAGGAGGGCCTTTTAAGCCATAGTGAGGTGTGTGGATTTGATTTTGGACATCATGGGAAGCAGCTAATGAGTTTTAATTAAGCAGAAGGCCAGCATGATATCATTTACATTTCTAAAAGATTTTTCTAAGTGTTCTTTATAGAAATGACTTTAAGGAGGTTTAGGAAAGAGGGAAGTGTGCTAGATGACCCACAGCACATGGGAAGAATATATTAGAATATATATGAGAGAAATTCAAGCTTCTCTAATAACTGTGCAATATATCCATGCATACCATTTGCAATTACAGCAGCCTATTCTAAAAAGTTTGAAAATCTCCATTTCTGGGAGAGGTGCTGGTGATTGTTAGTTGGCTTCCAGCCTCTTTTCTTTGGAAATCGCCATCGTTATTTTGGGGGCTTTTATTCCTCTTCTTATCACTGTGGAGCAGCGGTTCTTCTTGCCATAAAAATGAGCCTGCACATTTGAGCATAATTCCAGGGTGTCACAGATGCAACCCTGAGTCTCAGCTCTGGAGGCTCATTTTCCTGCACCTCTCACCCTGGGGATATTCTGTTCCTCTTTTTTTTTTTTTTCCTGAATACTCCATTCCAACATTTCAATGCCTATTTGGATCAATCCTACCACTATCATATGAGTGTAAATTTTTCATTTATTCCCTCACACCAGCACTTCTGACCTGCATGGGGAGAGGAGCTGATGTCATCTCTGCGTCATTCAACTATCCTACTTCATTGATGACCTCAGGTACCAATCGGAGTAGAGGTCGGACACTTTTTGACTATTTCTTGGAGTTTTCTGCAATTTTCAGACTGATCCACCGGGATGGTCAGTTAAGAATCACTTTTTTTTTCTTTTTTGGGGGCCCAGTGTCATTGAATTTTCATAAGAAAAGACAGAAACAGCTCCAGCATTTTTGCAGGTGATTTGATGTCCCAGATAAGCTCTTTTCAGGCCTCTTGTCCTCTTCACCTGTAGCACCTGTTATTGTTTGTTATTGTATTTGTTTGCCAAAATAATATAAAGGAAAATCAATGGTCATTTCATTTCTGAGAGAACATCAGGGCCACAGACATGCTTAAACTATAACAGAAAGAAGTGAAAACAATCTCTTCTGTTCGCTCTTCACTGTTTAACTTTCTGCAATTCATCTTTGTTTTTCAGTAGTCTGGGACAAGCTAATGAAAACTCTGTGTTTCAGTTTATTCCCTTTAAAAATTAAGTTGAGGAGGGCCGGAGATTTAGCTCAGTGGTTTCACTGCCTGCTGTGCAAGTGAAAGGACCAGAGCTCGATCCCTGGTACCCCCCCCAAAAAAATTAAGTTGAGGAGAAGAGAGATAGTCACAGATTTGTTTTAAAGTCATGAACTTACATAGTTTTTTAATCAACCATAGTTTTGCTCTTGGATCACATACTTTATTTTGGTGTTAATGCGCTCTATGATGTCAGCTTTCTTATTAAGATCTTCGCTTGCGATTTGTGGCACTAAACTGGGCAGACCCCGTGCCTCTCCATATGAGAAAGACAATTCCCCCATAGTTCAGGCAATTACACAGCTCTAGTGACATCGCCTGTGTCCGAGTTCTAACCTGAAGTGTGTAAATTATTAGGAAAAGCGGCTGACTCCTAATAATAGATCGATGCCGAGATGTCACATAATTTCAGAACCTTGTGGGAACTTTCTAGTTTCCACTCTTTTATCTCCTCAGAAGACTTTTTCATGAAAGATGGGGTTTCGTGATGACTTTCTAAGGCGGAGTTCGCCTTTCGTGGCTGTTTTGTGGTTGTTGTTTAAAAATGACATTTTGAACCTGTGATTCAAATGCATTCGAAGGTCTGTTGCCAAGCAGCTTGGAACCTAGGGGGCATTGTTGAATCTGAAGGAATCTCGGGTTCAGGGAAGGGGCCAAAAGGAAACTTGAGAAAAATAGAGTGAGACTGAAAGTGTTTTATGATAATTAGAATAAAAATTGGATATCAGAACTTCACAGGGCAGCCTCTGTTCACACATTCTGCTTTCACCTTGCAAAGAAAGGGATGTATCAGATAATTAGGTCAAATCAATGATTATATATCTTTAACTCAAGTGGAAGGGGCTGTAATTGTGGTGAAATTTGTCTGAAGGGGAACGCATGGGGAATCTTGTCACAGGTCACAGGGTCAAAGGGGAAATTCAGTTCAAGGTTCGGTTCTTGTTCACACCCTCCTCGATGCAGGCCCTGCATGACAAGAAGCCCAACAACCCGGGCTGCTCCACACAAGTTATTTTATCTTTCTGGAACAAGAAAAATGAGTCTCGTTCGTATCCCTTTAGAATAGACCTTTGGCTGGGCATTTCCCCCAATGTGGACAGAAAGCTCCTCTTATTCTATTCCCATCTTGGAAAGGTTTCTGCTTTGGGACTGACACCCGGCCTAGTGAAATGCAAATAAACACTCCATCTCCAAGGTACCACAAGGTCACATGTCCCGACTGCAAATTCCTGGCTTGTTTACAGAACAACAATAAAATATGCCAAGTTTAAGATGAGAACCAATAGGGAGACGGCTTTTAAAAAGTTGCTCGCGCTCTCTCTCTCTCTCTCTCTCTCTCTCTCTCTCTCTCCCCCTCTCTCCCTCTCTCCCTCCCTCTCTCTCCCTGTCTCTCTCTCTCTCCCCATCTCCCTTTCTTTCCTGAATTCAGTTTCCCTTTACACTTGACAAAGTGGAACCAAAACCCACCCTTGTCTTGGTGATTCTTCTGAAACAAAGAATCTATTCTCCCCTTTAATGCTTGTAGAACTTCCATTAAGGTTGGCTGTGCTCTTGCATGGGATGAAAAAAGAAAAGCCCTCCAATCTTTTCTGTAACCTGGTATACTTTTTAAAGGACAAACAATAAGAACATAGTTTCACAGAGTGGTAAAGAAGCCCCGGCTGGATAGACACAGTGTTTAGGGTCCAATGCCCTTCCAGCATTCTGGACACCATCTGTCATCCTGGGACACGAGACGCTATAAAAAATTGTTCTAGTGAGTGCTTTAGGAAAGAGAAATAGATGTCAGCGAAAAAATTACATCATTTCCTTAGTGCAAATCAAGAAGGTTCTTAGAGTTTCAAAAATTTCTCTTCACCCAATCAGCTCTGCACTTGCAGTTCTTTCAGGGGCATTATTATTGGCTGGAAACCACTAGTCAAGGACATCAGGCAGATGTTTCTCTGCTCTGCACCAGAGCATGCGTCCGCAAACCCCAAATGCACAGAGCCTCAACCAAACTGGTGTGATGGCAGCGATGATACTCAATGGGATTCACGAGACGCACAGTAGAAATATTTCAAACAAAAACACGAGTCGCCAGACCCACGCTGCTTATGTCATCCTTGGAAAGATTTTTATAGATGTAGACTCTTGCCATAAAACAGAACAAAAAGGCATTTAATGAAAGCCTGCCCATATTTTTGCTCATGAATTCCCTTGTATTTATCATGTCTGGTGCTTGGATGGCTTATCATCTTGGGGCTTCTTCTTGAACAACTCTATCTTTTTGTGTCAGGAAGTCTGAGATTTCTGTGTGTAAACTCTAAGGTACTTGCTGAATTTTAACCAAAAAGAAGAAGTGTCTGACATAGACAGTGATGGATAAACTATTTTGGAATAAACAGTAGAGAAGATTCTAGAGGGCAGGTGGTTCTCTTAGCTGAATGGGTTTGGGAGGGAGGGAGAGAGGGCTGGGGCAGTTCACACTTTGGTTAAACTCTAGCAACTAAAATTTCCACCCTGGTGAAAATGTAGAAGTTCAAGGGACAACATAGCCATGATATTAATGACCTTTGGGGGCATATAGAGTTCAGAGTTCATTTTCTATTTACAAGATCCCTGGTCGTACCACCTCTTACCCTTCCCCCTTCCAAAAAAAAAAAAAAAGCAATTATTTAGGACAGGGTGACATTCTGCCTGGCTAATTTTTATACAAAAATAGAGACAGTGGAAAATATAGCATTTAAGTATCAGCACTGGACAGAACGGGGTGGGGGGCTACCCTGCGTGGGGAGTCAGGCATTTCCTGAGCAGTTCAAAGTTCATGCTTTGTTCCCATCTCATGAAAAGTCTTCAGTTATCAGGTATTTAAACCCAAATCAGCAGTTCCATATCCGTAACCTGAGCTGAGGGTTCCTCCATGTAATGGCCATGCGGCTGTCGTTTGCAGTGAGTTGGGTGACACTCGATTTGTACTCCAAGACAGGGACAGATGGGCTTTCATTGTGAAGCTCCGCCTGTATGCAAATGTGAACGGAGTTTCACCCGATCCCGGGGTCTGACCCGCCCGTGCACATGCATTTACTCAGCCCGGCTCAGCCTGGGGGGGCGGCAGAGGGGGATAAAAAATGGCAATCGGATAGTACCAGCGGCAGGTCAAGTTTACCATCCGTCTTTCCCGGGCCGAGATGGCAACACAGTTATTTAGTTTCAGTGTTGATGTGCCTCGCAATAAGCTCCATCATTTCACCTGTTTATGAACCCGGCTTCGTCTGAGATTTCTTCAAAATCAGACAAAGCTGGCAATCAGCTCTCTTGTTTCCAGAAGAATGGGGGATTATGGACTTTAAAAATAAATACATAAATAGAGCATCTTAATTTTCCACACACACCGCCCCCCCCCCGCCTTACAGACATAAATCAATATTCTTTTTTCCACCAGCCCTTTTTATTCCTTCCATTGAATTTATTAATTTCTTATTTGGAGGAAGCAAAAAATGTGTTCTCCCCAAATGCTTTTTTGTTTCAAATGAAGAAATATGATCACGAACGTCAGAATCAACAACCAGCATTTTAGATGTGGCAGAACTGCTTTGCATGTACCCGGCCATGTTCAGTCTCTAATAAATCTTACAATTAAACACGCAGCCCTTCATTAGAGTGAAACTATGAACAGCTGTAATCATGCGCATTTTATTGACAGAGAAGAATTTGGTTTCATTTGTAATTTTTCACATCGGGGAAGAATGAGAGATGGGTTGGAACCGTGATTGTTCCTGTAACTGTGGGCTTTTTCTTCACATGTACAGAAGGACAAGAAGCCTGTGTCCCTGGTGCAGGGTCGAACAGCAGTGATTTGCCTCAATTTTCTCCTCTCATGAAAGTAAATTTCTCTTGGGAAACATACAAGCCTTTGGCTAGAAAGCCCATAGGACAGACACCCCCAAACTGTAACAAATAACGAATTGAAGTGTTTCTCCAGTGCATCTGTTCTGGAAAGAGTTCTGGTAACTGATGTCTGGGACCGGCATAAAAGAATGGGTCTTGAATAATACAGGGAAAGTTGATGCACACAGCAAAAACCGTTGCTGGGGACAAAATACGCCGCTTCTGGGGACAAAATACACCGCTTCTGGCAGCACATTCATATGGCTTGGATGGAAGAAGAGGGTCTTTAGAAGTTGTAGTTGTGCAGGTACAGGGAAAACCAAGACAGGGCTCCTCTCGCCTGGCCTCAGTCCAGCTCCCACTGTGGGGTGAAGGCCAGTGTGTCAGGACAGCACTTCTGAGCAGTCTAGAGGCTTGGGCTTGAAATGATTCTAAATAGAAATAAATGATCAGGACCAGGACAAGCATTTTTCTACTAGGCACCTAGTAGTAGTTGACAGATAATAAAGAATAAAGAGTTGGATGACAGTCTAGAAGGTATTAAAAAATGCCACACTCCCCCTTAGCTATTGAAAATTGATTGGATTATCTTACCTGGTTTCTGAATATGTATTTCCCAACACATGGGAGGCTTTGAGGGACTATATATGTGGACATACACATCTATACACTTGCCAACTCACACATATGTGTTTATATCTGTGTGTAGAGCCTTCCCTATACAAATAGGGATTTATGTGAGGGCAGGATTTTGTGTCCACGTAAACCTTAGCTCCTAGTTGAATTATTAGAGGCCACCTTAAGTTAAAGATGTCATTTAGACCCTTAGAAAATTTACTGGGGAATCTTCAGAGCAGTACTTACCAGGGAATTCAAAATGTTTATTTGTGTTAAGAGGCAGGGAACTCATATGTCCTAAGTTTAACAGGCAGCTTAACCAAGTTATTTTCTGGCGTGGGTGATACAGTGAAGAAGGGAAGTGAAAATATTTGCAATATGAATATTATACCCAAGTTATTAGAACCGCTCCTGATGGCTGTTTGCTTTATAAAGTGATGGCTTTCTGAAGTATTATCTGAAAGAAGCTCGAGACTTGGAAGCCAGCAGTTTCTTTTTAAATGTCATATTAAAAGCAAGCCCATGAATTAGGGGGGGAAATGCTTATGTTTTCTAAGTGCTTGAGGAAGAAAAAGCCCAGTCACCATCCATTACCCTTGATGAGAAGTCTCAGGTATTTAGAAAATGATCCTCTTCGCATCTTGCCGAAATCTGTGAAAGTTCATTTTGCTCCCATGATTGTGTTACAGTGCTTGTGAACAAGAAGGTACGGCGCTCCAATAAATAATGACCATAACAGCCAGCGTTTATATGGCTCTAATTTTGTACCAAGAGCTCCTGTGAGTGTTTTACATACATTAACTCATTTAATCCGGATAAAGATCCCATGAGGGAACACGTCCTGTTTTTATCTCCATTTCACAGATGAGGAGAACGAAACTTTCCTGAATAGCTTCTTCCTGCGACAGAAAATGGAATGCATGAGGAATGAGGGTCCGTGGGGCGGGCCTTCCATGGAGCAGGAGAGACAAATGGTTTTCTCTCTTCATCTGTGGAAAACCCTGATGTATTCCGTAAAAATAACATTTTTACAGAGAGCTGCTAACTGTTTGATAAGCTCTAAGAAAGAGCTGGGTAATATTTCTGCTCCTTCTAAATCTTCACTCATGTAGAAGCGGCTGTTCTCCCTCCCTGGCGGGGTGTGGGACTTAAGTGCTTCCAAGTCCTGGTGAAAACTCTCCTACCAGAGCGCAGGGTCCAAAAGTTGTATGTTTTTCTTAAATTTGACCTTGTCCTGTCTGTGACTCTGTCCTTGAGCCGCAAAATTCGTCTCCCCTGGAGCATTTCCTTATTTCTCCTCTAACGTTAAACCTATGGCACCTTTGGAAGGTGAGGAGAAATTAGGCAGAACATAAAGGTTCTTTTTCTTTCTCCCCTTCTTTAACAGTAATTTTGCACCGTGTCTTAGTCTGTCAGGGACTGGATTGTGATCCATTCGAGTTACAGAGAAAATAAAAGCACCCGTAGGTCATAATTAGCCTCTGGATCCCAGTCAGCCTGGAGCGCTCAACCAAAGTGCAGGACCTGCTGCTCTGGAGAAGGGGTGTGGAGAGCCCCCTTGTGGCCGTAAGGCGGCCCTGCAGCCTCGTTCTCATAAGGTGGGAAGGAGGGGAAATCGGCAGAGTGGCCGGAGATAAATCAGAAACATCAATCACTGAATATCCGTGGAAAGTGGTAAGAGATATAAATAGAATCTATAACTACAATAACACTGAATCTGTAGTTGTAAATATACATTATCCTCTTTAATATGACATAGAAGAGATTGAGAACTGAGAACTTATTAAGACCCCCCACGAAAAAAAATGGGAAGAAAGAACGAAAACATTTAAGTTAAAATTATGTTCATTTTGTAATTCAATAAAGAAATCCCACAGACATATTTTTAAATTTAATGTTGTTTTCCAAAGCACTGAAAAAGCCCCACAGACATCTGTTTGCATACATTGTGTGTCAGGCAACATCAGATTTGAATGGAATTTATCTAAATTTTATATGCATGGCTTGATGTAAATTGAAATAAATTGTACAGCATACTCTGCGTGGACATATTGGTTTTTCCATCGCTGCTTGAACTTTTCACCCGAGGGCCTGGGCCGGTCACACGTTGACCTGTCTGAACTCTGCTGGTACACTCAAGTGTGCGAGATCAACCTTGTGTCCATGGTAACCACCAAGTCTGGCCCATGACTCTCTCTCCCTTTCTCTCTCTTTTCTCCACACTCCAAACAAAACACCACACAGCAAAACAAATTAGTATATTCTGGCACAGTCGGTCTGTGCGATGCTGGAATAGTTTTGCCAAAATGCATTTCACCCCAACCCCAGCTCGGAGCAAGGCTTCTTCAGCTTTGCTCGTCAGACGTTAATGAAAGTTGGAAATGAAAGCCTTTATAAAAAGTTAATGGAGGGATCCCTTCCTGGGACACATTCAGTTTGCTCGTCTGCCATTATAATAAAATACGTTTCCCATAGCCATTTATTAAGTAATGGTGCAACGGATATGTTATACATGCAGGTGAAAATTATCCTTGTGTGGGATTTCAGCATAATCTTTTAGAGGTGGACTTTTAAAATACTTACATATGATTTTACCCTGCTCTCAATATCCCTGTCAGAGCAGACATTTTCAATGTCGTGGAGCTGATGAATCTGAGAGGGTAAACATTAGGGACCTAGAGTTAATCTCTCTATTATATAAGCTGTAGTCTCCATTTTAATTAAGGCAATCTTACATTTCTGATTTGTTTTCATTTAAATGATGGATCTTTAAATCCATGTATGAACAACTTATTGCTTTCACAATCTTGGTAGAAGTCCAAAGGTGTCTGTTCATTTTTAAAGTTAAAACTCTGTTTACAGGATATATTTGTGGCTATTAATTTATTAATGCAAGAATCATTTGTTGAAGACCTACCGTGTAGACATCAACTGAGGTCCCAGGGGGGTAACAACAGAAAGGCGTGTGGCTAGTCTTAAGGAATTACAGTTTCACAAGATAGGATCATTGCTTGGAAAGGGAAAAACTAGAGAACAATTAGACAACAGTGACAAATGTATAATTGTTTAAAATCTTATGTCAACTGACAAGGAAACATGGCTTCATGAGTAGATTTATTGTTGTTGTTTGGGTTTGTTTTTCTTTTTGGTTTTGAGATGGAGTCTCACTGTGTACTTCTGGGTGGTCTTGAACTCACTGTGTAGCCCAGCCTGGCCTCAAACTCACAGTGATCCTCCTGCCTCAGCCTCCCGAGTGCTGGGATGACAGGCGTGTGCCACCTCACCTGGCACATGGAGTGGATTTAATGAAGAAAGCCCTTTAATGAACAAAGTGTTGGCAAAGGTAATTGTCCAGAGCCAGTAAGTAGACATTGTAGGTTAAATGGTTTCCTACAGATCCCGGTACAAAAGGAAAAAAAAAAAAGAGGTTTCCTACAATAAGCAAAACGTGGGATGCTGTCGGTCATGTGCAAGGGTTAATAAGGGAAAAAGCGACACTCAAGCCACATAAGACTGGGAATAACCAGATCCCTTTGATAGCCTCAAATCTGCTATCTATTTAGATCCTGGGGGTCTTCATGCATGTCTCGGTTACTTGTTTCTAAAGTTTTTGTTTGGTTTTGGTTTTTGGTACCAGGGATCGAACTCAGGACCTTATGCTTGGGAGGCAGGTGCAGCACCACTGAGCTAAATCCCCGACCCTCTAAAGTTTTTAACAGTAATTTTTTTAAAGGCTTGTTAGGTTTGAGTTGTACGGACTTCTCTTACTCGTCTTTAGAAAGAATGAAGAAAATCTTAATTTCTAGAAGTTTGAAGTAGGCACCTGAAGATCTCTAATGTTTCCCAACTGCATTTTGGCAATGGTAGTAGGTAAAACACTGACCAGAAAGGACTCTGAGGAAAGAAGTGCTTATTTAGAGTGGCCATGAGGCAGCTGAACACAGCAAAAGAACCCCACCCGAGTGTTCCTGCGCGTGGGCAGTATCGAAAGTAAAGAAGGTGAGGAGAATCAGGGAATTCTCCCAGTCGCCCTCTAACAAACTGTGACCTTGTAACCTGTGACCTGTGACCTATGACCTGTGACCTGTGACCTGTCACTCGTATGCCTCTTTAGGCCAGAGTTGCTTCCTGGGCAATAATAAAAATACCTAACATGTACTGGGCCTTACTTTATATCAGGCACTACTGTTCTAAATGCTTCCACTTAATTCTCCCAACAACCCTACGCGGTAAGTACATTATTGCCCCAAGTTTGCAGACCGGAAAACTGCTCCGCTCACTTTCCCAAGATCACGCCCAGCTGCTCTGACTCTGGACTTCACGTGCGTCATCCAGGGTTCAGCAAGCTTTTTAGGTCAAGGCCCAGATAGTAAGTATTTTAGGCTTAATGGTCCACTCTGCCACCAAGAGTGGTTCCTGTACAATCAGGCCACTGCTGTGTGAAGTCAGCCTTAGACAACCTGCAGTGTTAGCCAGGCATGGTGCCGCCCTCCTGTACTCCCAGCACTGAGGAGGCTGAGGCAGGAGGATTGCCTCGAGTTCGAGGCCAGCCTGAACTACATAGTGAGACCCTTGTCTAAAAAAGCAAAACTGACAAAAAAATAAAAGTCATATGTACATGAACAGCTGTAACCATGTTCTAGTAAAACTTTTTTTTTTTGTACCGGGGATTGAACTCAGGTCCTTGCGCTTGCACAGCAGGCGGCAAAACCACTGAGCTAAATCCCCTTTTAATAGACACTGGAATTTGAATTCTGTATGATTTTCATATGTCATGAGATATTATTTTTATTTTCTCAGCCATTTAAAAATGTAAAGAACATCTTCAGTGTGTGAGATCTAGAAAAACGAGGGCTAGGGTGGGCCACGGCTGTGGGTCAGAAGTTGATAACCTTCACACCGCACTGTGCTGCTTCTCTGTGCACAGAAGAAGAGCCCAAACTTGGCAGCCTCTAAAAAACTGCTACTGTTAAAAATCTGGTAATTCAGTGATTTTTCCAGCTCCAAAAATAAGTCACCCTTTGGGACTCATGGAGAATGGAAGGCTGCCTCGGAAAATAAGAATGCTCATCTCTTGTTTTTGGAAAAGATCATATTTAAACTATCTCCGCAAGATGAAGAATTACCTCTGTTTAATTGATATTTTGAGAGAGAGAGATTTCATTATCTCCTTTAAAAAGCCATTTGGCACTAATGGCTGCTCCTGTCAGTCTTGCCTACTAATGTCGAAGCTGGGTCCCTCCTAGCCAGGAAGAAGCCATTGTTCTCCAGCTTCCAGACTGAAGGTCCCCTCCCTTCCCGGCCCCTCCCCCAACCTCTGCACCACCTCCCCGGGGCTGCAGGTAGAAGGTCCCAGCCCCTGCCCCGCCTTCTGTCTGCACTGTTTCCTGGTTTTCCAGCTGTTCTGTTGGGTAACTTGCAAAGGAAGCCTTTCCAAAACGTCTTTATCCCTCTCATGTGACAGAACCAGAAAACGGACAGGTTAGAGACCTCTTTTCCTTATGTGTAGTGAAAGTTTAATTTTTCCCAAAAAAATACACATTACAGAATTTTCTATAAATTATTACCTAAAACTAGTTTTTTTGGGGGGGAGGGGGCCATATGCTTAACTTATAATTGCTGTAATTTGTCTGAAATTTGATATTATGATAGATATAGCAAATCATCCCTTCTTTTAACATGCAGTGATACAATGACTGTAGTCATTATGTACTACAAAATAAAAATAAAAAATTTTAAAATGCAGTGATATAGCTGATTATGAATTTTAAACTTTTATGTCTTCTTTTAGCTTTAAAACTCACAGCCATAGCGTGGTGGGGATTTAGCTCAGTGGTTCCGCTGCCTGCCTCGCAAGCACAAGGTCCTGAGTTCGATCCCCTTACCAAAAAAACAAAACCTCACAGCCATTCCAGAGTTTCCTTCTGTTTCCTTGCTGTCCGTTGAGGTGATGTGATAAAAAAAAAATACAAAATCTGACAGTTCATGATGTCCCTACGTATCATCCCCAGTTACAACCTTAACATTCAAGACCTTAATACTCGGCTGGTCTTTGTACCTTGCAGATTCCCAAACATTGACAATTTGTTTCATAGGTAGCCAGGAAATATCCCCTTATTACCTAACAACCTTGTGGAGGGCCCAGGTATGGAGAATTCAGAAGCTTTGTTTCAGCCTTGGAAATGGCTATCGGAGTCACATTGCTTAAGGTTTCCCCCCTCCAGCCTGTGTCTTTTCCAGATATTGTTCAGAAAAATAATATTAGCACAGATAGAGTTTTTTGACATAAGATGATTTTTCAGGGATGTAGCTCAGTGGCACCGTGCCTGCCTGGCAAGAGTAAGGTCCTGAGTTCAATCCCTGGTACCGGAAAAAAAACAAGACCTAAGATGGCTTTATATCCACAAAATTGGCATAGCACGAGGAGATTTGGTCGCTTACAAGTGCGCTTCCTTTCTGCATGTCCACTGTGCACAGTCTGCATGTCCACACCACGACTTTGTCCAAGTGGCTGTAGAGAAACCAGACAAACAGAGTGCTCCAAGAGAGTGAAACTCTCATCTGTTTATATTTCCAGGACTCCGGAATATTGTTTGGCCAGTGACACAGGTGTGAAGGGGAAAGACTATTAAGGGAGTGATTGGGAGGGTTCAGGGAAGATGTGATCGGATCAAAAATCCTGAACTGTAAAACAAGAAAACAACACCACACCAGCAAGGCTCCTGCTGTCACCTGCTGCCCCCTTGGCTTCATCAAAAGGACAACTTAAGGTTGGCAGCGAAACGAAACTAGTGTTTCTTTGCTTCTACTGTTACTGTATGAGAAAGTTTGCTGCCTGTTGAGAACAATTTTGGCTTTTTTCTTTTACTTTGAATTTGGTTTGTTTATTTTACCACTTGAGTGATCTTTTAAAACTTAAATTAACATACTTCGCTCTTTAAAAACAACAGCTGAGATTTGATTTCTTCAAAGCGCAGTCAACCTTATGCTGAGATTCTGGGCTTGGAAGCCTCTGTGCCCTGGACTCCAGCTCCCTGAGGGTCTAGCACAGCGCCCACCACCAGTAATGGTCCCGGTGGGTCTATTGACCTGAACTGTTGAACTGAAGAGTGACGAAGACCCCAGCTTTTCACTGAGCGTTAGCATGTGTTCTTTGCATTTTTTGGTAGCTGGGCCCCTGCCAACGGAATGCCAGATGTGAACAACTGTGACAAGCCAACAGCGCAGCTTGCTTGGGCATTGGGTGTGGCCTGCAATAAAGTGGGCAGCAACGCAGGGTAGACAACTGGCAGCGTCCAGCTCACAGTCCACGTGTGAGAAAGAAGCTGAGTGGCTCTTGGGCTGCTCCTCGCTGTCCTAATGGAGGAGCACATGAGAGATGGGTCCAGGGGCCTCCACTTCCTGTTAGTGAAATTCTATGGCAGTGGAAGGCATTCAGGGCAACATAGTAGTAAAACAGTGTCCCTGCATCCCATGGATTACCCTTAAGCATTTGGACTTGAAGTAGGAGCATGCGTTCTGTCCTCTACAGAAAAGAAGCATGTTGGGAAAGGTGTTGTAGCAATGTGTTAGTGGTGATGGGCTCGCTTCCTTATCGTGGCCAGCGTGGGACTTTCTGGGAATAATATCGCAATAATACTACCGTGCAGTCTTGTTTGAGGCAGTGCGAGGCTCACTTGATCTGGCAAATCAGTGTGTCTCAGATTCTTCTTTTTTAAGTTGTTGATCCTAACCATGGATCATTACTGACATTCACCTCGTGTTGGTGTCTACTGTTGGTTTCTTATAATTTTAGCACAAAACTGAAATCAGTCTTTACCATATTTTCTGGTATATGGGAATTTTAAAATAATTTTGTCGTTTACAACTGTGGATGAGCTGTGTCCTAAGTTTGTAATCCACTGGAGAAAGCCACGTGGCTTGATGCCGCTTGTAGCATCTAAGACCATTGCTGAGTTCCTACCATGTGGGAAAATCAATAGTCATCCCAAGACCACAAAATAAAAATTTTTAAATAAAATAAGTAATTGGCAAACCCTCCATCATATTTTTAGTAAGTTATCCAATATGGGGCTGGTAGAGCGAGGTAGTGGGAAAAGAGGGGAAACAAGACAATCTTTGCTGCCATTTCTAAAAGCCGTTAGCTTTGTAAAAGTAGATGCCTGGTTTTTAGGATCCAGGACGAGGGTAATGAGAAACCAGAGGCTCCGGGTACTCGGTACCTAAAAAAGAAGCTGGTTGTGGGCCAGGGATTTAGCTCAGTGGTGCCATCACCTGCCTTGCAAGCAAAAGATCCTAAGTTCCATCCCCGATACCAAAAAAGAAAAGAAGCTGGTTGGTAAAAAGAGAGGTGGGTACATGATAAGAGAGAAGAGAAACTTCTTTGGTTTCTCATTTTCGGGAAAGGTAGAGCTGAGCTGATTTTCCAGCAGTTGAGAATGAACCAGTCCAAAGGTCGTGGGCAGCATCCGGTGCTGCAAAAGGCAGCAGTGGCTCCCCTAGTTCTGACCCAGGATCCCTCCTGGGCAGAGGCAAGGCGGTCGCTCCTTAAGGAAAGGAGTTATGGGCAGGATGGAGTAGGGTGGAGCTACTTTTTCTAGAAGGGAGAGGGGAGCAAAGCCATCTTCTCAGAGTCAAGAGCATGGGGAGGGACCTGCCGGGGTCCTAAGGAGGACAGGGGAGCCACCAGGAAGATGCAACAGTGGTAAGAAAAGAGGAAGCACCTCTAAGCACCACTTAAGAACCATCCCACTCTGTTCAACAAACGTTGAACTTGAAACGGAGAATTCACCGAGGAACAGACTCTCAAAGATTCTGAGCACTGCATTTTAAGCTCAGCCTCTGCCAATGTCTCTCAGTGTCACCTGAAGCATTAGCCTGTGGACCAGGATCCACCTGGCTTCCTGTTTGTCTCGGTGGGACTCAACCCCGCCGCTGCCTGATCGGTCGCTCTCATAGCCCATGCCACCTTGTGCCTGATGCTGTATCGTTTTTGTACACTGACTTTCTCAGCGGTCTCTGGGGCTCCCCATATCATTCGAGGTGGTGGCGCCCACCTGAGATCCCAACTTTTCAGAAGACTGAGGCACGTTTGAGGCCAGGCTGGCAATTTAGCAAGACCCTGTCTCAAAATAAAATACTAAAATAAAATAACATGGGCTGGGGTTGCAGCTCAACAGCTCCTGGGGCCAATCCCCAATTCCTCCAAGAAAACAGAGTTGTGCCTTAATTATTACTCTGTCCCTCACAGGTTTCCACACAAAGTAGACACTCAGTGTTTGTCAAGTTGATTCCTAATGTGGTTGTATGGGCCAGACTTGCAAGACATATATATTTATCTGTATAGGCTAAAGAACATTCAACGAATCACAAGATAATCCCAGTCCCTTCTTCCCCGGTGCATCTTAAGATACCACAGTCACAGCCTCCTCGATGGCCCCTCTCCGGGTATCTGGGGCGTTTCCTTGCTGGACACCAGAAATCCTGAGTTGAGTGAGGACTGCACCAGCCAGATCTGAGATGAATGTCTGTGACCTCCGGTAGTGCAGCTCCTGAGGACAAACGCGAAGGTTGAGCAATGCACTGGCGCCACCAAGACAAATGAAGGAGGCAGGAACTTTAGGAAGGGGAAAGGAGCCAGCTGTGTGCCACGCTCGGGAAAGAGAAGGCGCCAGGAAAACCAAGTCCGCACAAGAGCTTGCATCCCTCGGACTCCTGAAATGCGCGTGGAAATGTCAACAATTTCCGATCGAATGAAATGAAGATGCTCGCATTTCTATGGCGCGGTTCACCCAGACAATCCCAAGGTGCTTTGCGGGTTATAAATAGGAAGGTTCCTTTTGCAATATCCCGGATGTCTCCATCAACAGAATCTGGTTCCCGATGGCCAGTCTCCCCTCCCCAGCCACACCGTTGAGTGTTAAACACTTTTATCAGCACGGTGTTTTGTCTTTACAAAACCCCACTCTATTGAAAGGCCTACGGTTTACAACATTTGTCTTCTAACATATGCCGCATCCCTCCTACCCAGGCCCCTTCCCCCACTAACATGGAAAGTGAATTCAATTAGATTTAAGACAAAGAGTAATTGCATTGGAAAATAGAAAAAATATCTCATCCCAGAGTGATTAAGCACTTTACCTTATACAAGAGTTTAACTCTTTCACGAACACAGGGTCCCATGGAGTAAATGAACATAGGGATTCACTCAATCATAATACAGTGTCCTGAAGCTACTTCCTCAGTTAATCCCCAATTCTTTGCTCAGAGAGAATACGTACTCATTATAAGATGTATAAGAAATTGGAAAACTGAGAACCTTAAAATTTTATTTTTTCAGAACTCTTAGTTTACAGTGAGTTATCTCAAAATCTGAAAGTTACCCTAAACTTGGATTCCTGAAAGTGAATTTCATCATCCACCTTCCTAGAATGGTTCGTGCTCCTGCTGTCTTCATTTCACTGACCCCTTCCTCATTTTGAATGGAAATTTGTCTAAGAGGAGGCTGAGTCCTCCTTGCTACCCAGAATGCTTTGCCACAGCTTCTGGTGCTCATTGTGACTTAGCCAAAGAGATGATGAAGTCACCCAATGTGATGGGTTCTTTAGGGGGGAAGTTCTAGAACTCTAGCTATGGGTGACATGCAAGGCCCTGTTTCCAATACATAGTGAAGACAGGGAAGGTTTTGTTGACCCCAGAAGAAACTTTAAAGAGAAGTGTGGGGGCATCCTGAAAGGATGTGGAGCTGCAAAGAGTGGTGGGTGGAGCTCGGTGCTGGAGCGCTTGGCTGGCCGTGCCACACAGTCTGGAGCGGAGAGAAAGGTCAGATGAGCAGGTGTGGCCGTAGTCAGCCCTGGTGGGGGTCGCTGCTCGAGATTAGGATGCAGCAAACAGGAGAGAGCTCTCTGGGGTAGGGAAGTAGGCTCAAGGGCCTTGAATGAGCAATCTCCTTTCTTGGGTTTTCTTGCTTCAGGTATTTCATGCCTATCAGTGTGGTTGCCTGGAGTAGAGTTTCCAAATTTCTAAAGCTGAGTCCATTTAATACCTTAATTAAACTCTCCTTTGCAATAATAAAATTCTATAGATGCACTCCCAAATAGTCCTGTTTCTTCTCTTTAATAACCAATAGCAGGCCGGGGATTTAGCCCAGTGGTTCTGTCACCTGCCTCACAAGCACAAGGACCCAAGTTCGATCCCTGGTGCTGGAATCACTGAGCTAAATCCCCGGCTATATTTATTTTTAATCGTTGACGAGACCCTACTTTTCGCTGGTTAATGTCCTAATGGGCTGGTAGGTGTGACTTTAAGCAAGGGAATAAAAGGCAAATCCTTGTGCTAGGTCTCAGCCATCTACCTCACTGTATGACCTCCGTGTGCCCCACCCCTAACTAGGGGCTATCATGTCTGTAACTATTTATGAGGTCACTCTTAGCACTCTTTGAGATCTGCTGCTGTAAGGCCCTACATAAATAAATCCTAAGTTTAGAATATCTGTATTTTTATTCATATCTTACAAAACCTGTCATCCACAGGACAGATTTATTTACTTACATGCACTTAGTTTGTTACTCTTAGCAAAATGTGTGTCATGATAAATACTTCAAAATGTTCCCATGTTAACCAAGGATTAAAGAGCCTGATTTATAGACTCAGAGTGGGAAAAAGGGTAACATAAAACGACCATCTATTTGGGTCATGAATCGAGTAAGTTTAGAAGTTCCTAAGCGGAGTTTTTAGTCCACGGCAGGGTAGTTTACCCCAAAAGATACATCGATAATGGGGTAACGGGGATTTTTTTTATAATCTGGAGTCTGTGAGTTGGGAGAATGGAGGACTCTTCTCACTCCTTAGACAGAGAGTGGCTCTTTCAGTTTGAGGAAGGATTTTCGGGACGATGAAGGAGAGGTTGCATGGAGCCCTTCTGCAAAGAAAAACATCTGTTTCTGAAGCTATTGGACTTTTTCTTCTCTGTTGTTAAAATTAAAGCTGATAAAGTCCAAACGACCTCCCATACTTTGAATATTTTATAAGAATATTTGCTATTTTTCTCCAAAATAAGCTAGGAAATGATGGCTTTTCCCCAGACTGGAGTGGAGGGCTTCACAGCTGACCGTGGCACAGAGTCTGTACCCGCCTGTACCAGCTGCGGGCATGAATCCTTCCTCGCAGCAGGATTTGAACAAAAACTCAGCACTTAACTGGATAGTTCAAATGCCAACAAGGAGGAAATTTTCATCAGATGGGATTGTAAGCTTAAAGGACATGTTTGTATTCTGGCAGCCTCTGAGCACTGTGAAATACGAAAAAGAAATGTTAACTCTCAGGTATTACTTGTCTTGGGACTTTCAAAGGATTCCTTCTAAACTGTAGTTGTTTTTAAAAACAACAACAACCTCGCTTCATTTTCCTTTTTATTTTGAGCAGTTTGCAACCCCTTTTGGAATAGTGAGAAACAATGCAATTAATTTTCTCCAGCGCAATCATGCATAGATTTAATAAGCATCCGAAGGTAGCATCCATCTGTAAAGTATGCGTTGCATGCTAAATTACTTCTCTTCTGTGGTTTTTTTTTTTCTTTCCAAACCTTAATTAATTGGAGAAAAAAATGTTTATTAAAGTGGGAACAGGCTGGGCTCTGGTTCTCCATCTCTGGTTCAAAAGTTCACACAATTCCCCAAAGGCTCATCTGAATGTGTGCATCTCCCTCTCGCATCCTTCCTTTCTCCGTCTCTATAACAGGGATGAACACCTAGAAAAGGTGTGTTATCTTGTTCCCAGGATCAATTTTAATAATCTTTAACTTGAATGAGCGAACTTTTTTGTGTGTATAGATTTGCATATATTATCCAGCTTTACGTAAACAGTATATGCCTATAGACACGTAAATGTGTTATTTACCCATTTTCCTATTGCTTGGGAATAATGGCATAGCTATACAGGCTGGAGATGGACAGCCGGAAGTATAATTCTACAGGTGGATCTCAGACAGGAAATTAAAGGGATTAGGTTTGAAAATAAGCTGTTAACGTATGGATAAAATTGGGGCCAAAAAAAAAATATCACATCTATCCAACTAGAGAAATATTTCCCCATAAACAAATGGAAAAAATAATAGGAAGTAATTCACTGCAGAGATTCTTCAGAAACCAAAGACATTTCCTGATCTGCAGCCAGCCTTATATGAGCTACATGAAAACAGCCAGTTTATAGTCAAGGAAAACTATTATCTTTAAAGATTGACTTGGCATTTCTTCAATTATTTCAATTGCTTACCTAAGAGATCATTATCTTCCTTTTTTTTTAAGTATCCTTATCATTTGCTGAGATCCTTGCTTTAAAAAAAAAAGGAAATGCAAGTGTAGTTTTTGTTTAAATCACTAAGGATTTTCTTCTTAATTTAAAGCAAGATTAGTTTTCTCATTTAACACAAGTGAGGTTTCTCAGTCCCTTTCAAACTTAGGCTTTCTAGAATCAGAATACAGTGCTGAACTCGCCTGTGGTCTTGCCTTAGTGAAGTCAACTTTCCTTGCCCGATTACTTCTTGTAAAATAGAGCAATCATCCAGAAGCTTTGGCAGGGCTTTCGACAGGTTGTTTTCATCATTCCGTGAACTCCTGTCCATGGATGCTTAAACCATGGCTCAGCCTTATGATTAGTTATTTTAATTTTTTAAGATAGACATTTAAACTGGAAAAAAAAAGAAGCAGCATAGAAAGCTATTTTCATATGTTACGGAGGCCGCTGCTGCGTCCCATTGACTCTTTTTATCACATACGTGTAGCATTGTCTTCCCCTGCAGTGTGGTGTCTCATGAGCCCTGGGGACATCTCTGGGGTGAGTTCTGAGGAGCAGCATTCCGTGGAGTCTGTCAAGCTCCTGGGGCTGCTGCATACTGACGTGGATACATTTGGGCCACTTTTGGAAACTTGCAAATCAGATGCCAGGGAGGTGATGTGGAAATGTGCTTCCCAATTGAGAGCCAGCATGGATTTGTTGGAAACGTGACAACTACACTCTGAAGGACATGTCCATGTAGGGCCTATGGCTAACACAGTCAGCCTCCCTGCTCCCCAAATTCTGGGACTTCCGGAAGTCTGGCTCTTGCTTCCTGGGCAGATTTTGGCTTAGACTTCTGTAAAAAGCTGTGGGTTTCACACAGCACATGCATGTAAACAACGTACCTTAGAGAGGAGGGTGTGTGGGCCCTCGCTCCTATATGCTTATGTCTCTGTTGTCGTAGCGTGGCGTCCTTTGTGAGCTATTCAGTGACATTTCAGAACCATTTCGCTCTGCAGAAAACCCACAGTTGTGTTTCTTTAGCTGACACCGTGGCACTTGCGCTCGAAATTGCTAGTTAGAAAAAAAAATTGTTGAGGCCGGTGGCTGTAATCAGCGTTGTTGCTGTCTGTTTCCTCAGACTAATAGCAGAGCGATCCAAGCCTGAGAGTTCAAACAGAGGTTATCTTTCCCAGGTAGCCTCTCGTCCAACGAGAATTTGATTTTTTTCTATAGGACTTTACTCCATTAGATTAATGAAATTTCAGTGAGAGCCTGGCGCCCCCTGAAGCTTTGTTAAGAAAACAAATGGTGATTCTGTAGGTGTGACAGCGCGCTCAGAGAGTTACGAGAAGGTGAATACATCCCCACCATCCAGGCAGCCTGCTGCACATTGATCTCTATTTAAAACACCAATCGGATTTTTGTTAATTATAAATGATGGATCTGCAGGGTATTTTTCCCCTTCTCTCCTCTTCTCTGTGTGCGACCCCCTCCTCCTTCCACTTCTGACTTCTTTGCATGCTGAGTGCAGAGCTTTTTGTTTAAAGAGACAATCATAGAGAGCAAATTAGCGCAACACCCAGCAGCGAAGCCATTGCGGGTGTCGCAGCCAAGGCATTTGCGTTCACCCGGTGCAGGTGAGCCCAGAAGTAGACTGCAGATGGACTCCAAGTTCTCTCTTTGCATGACTCATTCCTAACATAGAGGGGGGTTTTAATGAAAAGAAAGCCCTAGAATCGTGAGACAAGGATCACAGAGGCCATTGCCATTGTGTTTTAAAATCTGACCTAGAAGCCATGGAACCCGAATCCCAGTATTAGCTCAGAGCCAGGGTGTGATGTGTGGCCAGCCAATCCCGTGTGTGGCGACAGGGCAAGCAAAGGGACCATCCCTGGCCTCAGAGCTCTGTTTGTAGGCATTCAGGTGATTAATCTGCCTTTTATCATCTTTGTGGAGTAGTTTTTAAAAATAATATTTAGAAGCAATATTTTATGGAAACATTGACACGTGTATTATTCTTGATAATTGCTTACCACACGTAGTTCTGCAAGAACACAGAAAAATGTGCCAGGCTTCTTTGCAGGCCTCCCTTTAGTGCAAATATCTGAGCATTAAATGTATTTCTTTGTTGAATGCAAAAGCACATAGTTCCTTCTGTGTTATTTATACCATGAACAATACATAAAGGAGATCACTTACACACCTTTTAGGAAACACTTCGTAAAAATTACAGCATAAGGAGCCCAGGACTCAGTGTGTCACATTAAAAACTTCATTGATTTCACATTCTTAACTCAAATGTAGATTTTTATGAATGTATCTCTGCTAAGTTTGGGGCACTTAATTAAGTTTGAGGACAGACCTTTTCAAGTTAGAATACCAAACTTGCTCAGTGGTCTGGTTTTGGGGTTTGTTTGTTTTTTATTGTCCATGCAATGCACAAGAGACTTTTTAAAAAGTAACTTGCAGTTTTACAAAATCCTCTCGATTGAAGAATTGTTGGCTGGACTCAGAAAGAACATCCTAAAACTTTGTTTGACTTCCTTGTGCATTGCTGTATGACTAATCATACGTGATAAACTGGCGATAGCATCAAAACAATTCTGCCTTGAAAATATCAGCCTGAAACAGGTGAAGACCTGAAATATAACTTATATAACCTCCCCACACCCCAAAATTCTGTAACTTTGGGGAGATGCTAGCTGTTGCTTTCTAAAGATGAAAGATGCTCTCATCCTGGTTCCTATGAGGTAATTATTTAATGAGACTATAAGTACTCTCTAGTAAACTAGATTTAAAGAGTAGTTTTGTGATACAGGGTTTGTTCCTGGGATTTTTAAGTATTTGTTCTTTGTCTTTATTATGGCTTATTGTTTTTCATCTCAATTTTTTAAAAAAATAGCAAAATCCATTAAGGAAAATGTGTAAATAACTATAATTGTGACTTTTTCAATCAATTTTTTAATCAGGCAGAAAAAAAGGAATGCAACTTCTTTTTTCAACTGTTTGCATTTCAGAGCAGTTGCTAATGTCAACAACCAAATGAATGACCAATGGCAACATCAAGAAATGAAGGATCAAAAAAAAAAAAAGAAATGAAGGATCATTGTATATTCACCAAGTTATTTTCACAAAATACTTCCAGAGGGCTGGTTTTAAAATGTTTTAATTTTATTCCTGTTAGAGATTTTCTTCCTTTCTTTCTTTGAATAGGCTGACTAATGATTTTCATTAGTGTACTTGTAATTTATGTGATTTTAGTAGGTTTTACCAAGGTTAAATAATTTAAAGAAATCAACCCTTATCTGATATAAGATAGCTAATGAAGTATATTAGGTACTTGCCCTCTTGCTGTATAAAATGGGTCTCCAAAGCTAACAACAGCTTTCTGCAGGGACACAAATCTCTATATAAATATCCAAATGCAGCAAGACGTTACACATTTTTAAAGATATGCCATAAAAACAGATTAACACAAGTGTGTCGTCCTGTGCACCTGAATTACAAAGGGATATCATGGGATTGGCAGTGACATTCACATAAATAAAAAATCAATTCTTAATGATGAGGCAGACTTGTTTTAGCACATTACCCAGGTTAAATGGGAGCACACAAAGACATCAACCCCTATAAGACTAGTGGAATCGTGGTGTATTAATATGATTTAGGGCACTCCACACCTCTATGGAATAATTGTTATTATATCTACAGAGCCAGATGGCACTCGGTGTAAACAGCCAGCGCGTGCCTCAGACGCGAGAGCACCAGGTGATCTTGAAGATGCACGGCTTCCGCGCACTCACTCATCTTATCTTGGGAATCTCTGTGACTGTTTGCGAGATGCCCGTCCGCAGATTCTTCGGGATGCTCCTATTGTTCAGTAGTCATAGAGGATATAGGATGCCCTGACCAGGGCCCCGGTGGAGGCAGCTACCTGGATTTGTGAGAAAGAGGGCAGAGGGTGTTGTTATTTTTCCCAGCACCAGTGGTCAAAAAAACATTTTTAAAAGGTGTTTTCAGAAGTTAAAAAAAAAAAAAAAAAAAGCGGAGGATTTAGCTTAGTGGTTTCACCACCTGCTGCATAAGCACAAGGACCTGAGTTCAATCCCGGGTACCAAAAAAAAAAAAACCTAAGCCACAAGAAACCCTATAAAAGAAGCCAAAAGGTATAAAAACGTGTGCTTCCAAAGTTAGAGCTCTGTGTAGTGACTTTAATTTCTTGTAAAATGTCTTCATTTTGAATATTTCAAATTGACTTCTGCTAGCCCCAATTATTCCAGCTGAAGAAAGGCTTATTCATTTATTCAGCAAATATTCATTGGAAGCCTACAATATTGGAGGCACTGTTCTAGGCACTATGGATGTTATCAGTGAGAAGAAAAAACCCTGTCTTTGTAGTGTAGACTTTCCTCAGGGGACAATAAATGATGAGCTGTGATGTAAAATATGGAAGAAATGAAACCGGGAAGAGAGGCAGAGGACGGTAAAGTACAGCAGAAAGACTTCAGACTTACCTTTCCCACCTTAAAGACATAAAAGAGATTAGGGAGAATAAGAGACTGAAGGGGGTTCTTGTTTATCTTCCAGCTTCATTGGTCTTGTGAAGTTTCTCCTGATTGTGTGCTTACACCTGCTGGTATAGCCTCAGCTCAGAGATCAGGGTCAAATAGCCGGAATAGTGTCCGGGGTGAGCTCAGATTCTCTTGGCTTGAATTAAATTTAATAATGTGACATCACTTTTATGATTTGGATTCTTTCATCTGATTAAAAATTATATCCCCTTTTGTTACAAAGAATTTTTAAATTGCTCCTTGCTCTGCTTTATAATCCGTGTTTTGTTTCTAATCAAGGACATAAAACCAGCTTCATATAGAGGAATCTTTATCATAGTAGATTTAGTGGCTTTAGATTTCTAAACATATAAAATAGGTTTCTCTAATGTCTAAAATAAAGGAAGCTCCTCAAATGTTGTGACTTCATAAATCAAACTCTTCTGTCCCCTAATAGCAAAATTCATCCTAATCCTGAGAATATATCCACCACCCTACTCCTGGGTGCTATTGACTAATTAACTTCTGGATTTTTAACTAACGTTCAGTTCTCCCACCAATGTGGTTTGTCATTTAACTGCAGCTACTCTTTAAGTAACACAGTAATGCTATGAAATATTCATTTAGTTTAGGTGAAAAAGTAAAATTCTTTCTGTAACATGGATGGTCTTCATTCGACTTTACTTTTTTTCTTTTTTTTACTTTACTTTTAATTAAATATTAAACAAAAACTATGCTTATTGCCACATAGACAAAAATACCAAAAAGATGTGTTTCAAAGTACCAATAATGGCTGTGGGATACAACATAAGGATAATATTTATTCTTTTCTTTGTATTTTTCCATATTTTAATTTTTCTACAAGGAAGTTGTATTATTTTTTGTAGTTAAAAGCCTTCAATATTATTTTTAATAAGCCTTAATAGAATTTAAAACTTGATTTTTTTTTTTTTTTTTTTACTAAAGATTGAACCCGGGACCTTGCACTTGAGAGGCAGGCGGCAGAACCACTGAGCTAAATCCCCGGCCCAAAACTTGATATTTTTTACTTAACATAAAACTTGAGCTCAGTTGTGCCAATGACAGAAAGAAGGAGAAATCAGAAATCAGCAAGCTTCAAGAGTTAAGTGATGCTGTGAAATTACTAATTTTACTTCTTTTGATTGTTCTTGAAAAGTGAAGTCCAAATTTGACTAATGTATCCCTTTTATTTCCAGGATTTGAAGTTTGTTCTTAAAAAGTAGTAGGCAGGAGTTTTTCTATAGCAACATGTCAGAGACATCAAATTGCACAAGGAAATGGTTTTAATTTCAGGCTTTTTAATGTAGTACTATTCATAAGGATGAGTATTTTTGAATGTCTAGGGAAAAAAGAAGGGCCTGGAAACTATTTCTTGTAGGAGTCAACAATACTTAGCCTATCAGAATGCGTGAATGGATAAATATTCCTACTGTTTTAATTTTGAATGTAGATTGTCTCGCGCTGATGGGAAGTATTGTTAATTTTAATAAAATGAACTTTATGTTGTTATTTCACCGTGTTATAATAATTTTACATGGTGCCCTGGGGATGCCTGCATTTGACATTCTCAGGTGTCGCACTTACCGTTTGGTTGGTGTAGCAGCTTTCAGCTTCACTTCATTCAATTGCCCCAAGCCACACTATTCACCTTCTATTACAAGTAGCTAGATTGCTATCCGCAGCACAAGTTTGCCGACTTGTATTTTATATGTATATGCCGTTTCTGTATTTTCTTAAACCAATTGTTTGGAGCCACTTCCCAGCATGCCTCCCACTTGCCTTTAGTTAGACACGGGCATAATAACAAGGTGGCAGTCTCCCTCCAGAATGAAAATGTTTAAATTTATTTTCAGTCTCGGAGGCAGCCACTATTTTGGTACAGTCTTCATTGTTTCTGATGAATTATAGCTTGATAAACCCATTAAAATAGAACTTTTTATAGAGAGTTGTTGCTATTTAAAAATAAGAGGAAATTATTGATGCCTTTCATAATTCACTGTGTGTCAGACCTATCACCTGGAGAGAATTAATCAGAATATGTCTCCCTTAAATGCTACTATTTGCCTAAATTCTCCCAGAAATTTATAGAAATCTGACAGACTAACAGGAATTGAGTATTTGTACAATTAAATACCACTAGTGCTAAATACGCTATAATTAAAGATACACCCAGCTCCTCCCAAGTCAATCCATGTTCTTTTTTACTTTTTACTTTTTTTAAAATATGAGTTTATGTTTGAGTTTCATCTACTATAAATTACCCTATTAATGCTTTTATCATGCTGTTATCAAAGGTGTAAGAATGTTCGAGAACATTTACTTAGCTATGTCAAAAGTTTATTGTGGACAATTCGTACTATACATTTAAAAGTAGGCTTCTTTCTACCACTCGAGTTTGGATGGATGGATTGATAGATAGATAAATAGATAGATAGATAGATAGATAGATAGATAGATAGATAGATAGATGGTCTCCTGTCTGAGACTTTGTGTGTAACTAGCTGGCATTTGATTAATAAGATAATGATCCCTATAATCTGAGAAGCAGTTAACTAACTGATAACAAATAGACTGATCAATTTAACCCTGCTTTAGTAGCTCATAGTCAGAAAGCACATAAAAAGGAGCACTGTTTCTATAAAGGTGTGCTTTATAAGTATTGGTGTTTTTGTTTTTAAGGAACTGCTCTATTGTTTTTTTTTTCCTTATCAAAAATTTCTGTGGCTACCAGGAACTGTGTCTCTGAATTACACCCTTATTCCGTGTTATTAGCAATCATACATCACTTCCTTCACACCTTCAATATCTTGTGTACACTTCTTGTTGGACTTGTGTAACAATATAAAATAGCCTTACCTTTGGTTCTACTCAACAAATATAACCACCCTGCCATTCTCGTAAAGTGTAGGTTGCTTATTAGGTGTATTTTTCATTTTCTATTATCGGTGTGTATTTTGGAGGTTTCAGTGCAAATGTGAAACCACAGAGCAAGTCACTCCTGTCTTCTAGCCGCGGCACCCAAATGACTCGCCAAATGATTTGAGTGAAATAACTAATCTTTTTTTTTTTGGTACCGGGGATTGAACTCAGGTCCTTGCGCTTGCAAGGCAAGCGGCAGAACCACTGAGCTAAATCCCTGGCCCTTTTGGGTGAAATAACTAAAATGATCTAGATGGTAAAGATGCCAGGAATTACAAGAAAGTGAGCATTAAGTAAATTTCAAGCCAAGAAGAACTCTTGGTGTTGAGGAGGAAGTCGTGTATATGTGTGTGTGTGTGCTTGCACATGCGCTAGGAGGATGCATGTGCCTGCTGAATGTGTAATAGCTTAGAATCACTCATTCACTCCTAGTTGTTTGGTTGCCTCTGTCTGAATTCATAGACACTCTCTGCTTTTCTATCTGCATCTGCTACTTGAAGAGCCTTATTTCCGCTATTGCAATGGCAATGTGGCAAAGAAATTTCTTGCAAAACTTTAGTGGAACATGGGAGACCTTGTGGGTAGAAATACATAGTTTGCACTAGCTCCATTCTGAGCTAGGATTGGAGGTAAATGACCCGCAATTTAATGCCTGTTAACACATTTCTGAATTTTTAGAGGGAAATTTATTTGAAAAGATTTTATTAAGTCTCTGAATGGAGGTAATTCGAATCACATTTATAAATATTTTACCTGCCTCTAGTAGATGATTACTTTTGGCCAATAACAATTTCAGAATAGCTAATATGGCAACATAAATATGAATATGTAGGGGGTACTTTTTCTTTACATAATAAATATGTGACTAGGGATGTTTTCTTTTGCAGGAGGCTTTTATGGCATATTGCTTTAGAAAAGAGTTTTGAAGTTAAGTCTGAGGGATTGCATAATGAAACCTTCCAGGAGTCTGTGGTTTAGGTATAATTATGAAAATGGAAATGTGTCGTTTGTACTTGCACAATGCCTTTTAGAGTGGACACCAGAATTCTCACTTCTTACATCCCCCTGCATGGCTCAGGCAGCTTCTCTACTACGGTCTATCAAAAACCCCACACTCAAAAGCAACTAAAATCAAATGTCTTGCCGCAAACCCTCCCTACGAGGTAAAGTGAGGAACACTTCATTTGTCTTTCTTCTGAATCATCCATTTGTATATTTCCCCCTTACACTAAACACCTGAGGTAAACTCCTTTGATTTTTTAAGGCTTTTACCTAAGCTGAGTTACTACTTCATATCAAACATTTAAGAAATATGGCCAGGGATTTAGCTCAGTGGTTCTGGTGCCTGCCTCCAAAGCGCAAGGTCCCGAGTTCGATCCCCAGTACCAAAAAAAATTTTTTTAAAAATAAAATAAAACCACAACCCTTTCTTGAGACCTCTGTGAGATCAACACGGGGCTGGCTGCTTACATGTGATAGCTCATCTAACTCACAGACGAGAGGCCGAGCCCTGTTCCCAGGACCTCACTGCTCAGCCACGGCAAAGCGGGAACAGTGATTTAGACCTGACTGTGAAAGGAGAGAGCTCAGAGAAGGGAGAGCAGATGGACTGAACAGCAGTATTCAGAATTTCTGTCTCCTGTTCTCATTACAAAATTATATGTGGTGACTGTTACAATTTCTGGTGGAGAAAAAGATAACTATAAAAATGTGAGTACTTGTTTAGGGCCAAAAAATCCAAAAGGGCGTAGAAGACTGGCCATGGTGGTGCACGCCTGTAACCCCAGCACTCGGGAGGCTGAGGCAGGAGGATCGCCGAGAGTTCAAGGCCAGCCTGGACTATGTAGCAGGACTCTGTCTCCAAAAAAGGGGGGTGGGCAGTAGTTTGGTAGCTTCTACACAGAGAAGGGAATGCATGGGATTCAGCAAGGAGGAACAGGAAGAAGAAGAAGAGGTAAAGGAAGATTTAGAGATTAGAAAGGGAGAGAGAAGCTGGTTTTCCAGAGCACTGGGCTTGGGCTGGGCCAACGGTTCCCCAGTTGTAGTGAAGGCCTTTGAACTTACACCACTAGGTGGGGAATGGCAGCCTCATAGGCCAATCATGGGGTCCCAAGCACAGCAGTTGGGAGTCTGGGCCTTCCAGGGAGGACTGTAGGGGGCAAGAGGAAAGTTACCACCCTGAGGAACTGGCTGCAAACCAGAGGCCCACACAGAGGCCAGGCAGGGAAGGAAGCCATGGCCCTTCCTAGTCCTGAGTGATTCCTTCCCCATCCTGAGGAACCGGAAGGGAGCAGCAGCTGGTATCCAGCCCTAACTCACTTCAGTGGGAGATCCGTGGCACCTCTAGGATGTCCCAGGACCCCGGAGACCCTGCTCCCTACCTGTCCCTGAGAAGCAGAGGGAAATCCAGCCACTCAGCCAGTCAACCAGCACTGCGTCTCTTTGGTATGGGCTCTTTCTGAGCTAAGCCCGATGCATCCATGGATGGCAGGAGTTCTTACCAAGCAGAGCCTGAAAGAGTTGTAAACGTGGTCCAGGTTCAATTCAAGGATCCATCCCAGTTTTCACCACACTTCTCCGCTGCGTTAATCATGGGCATCTAAATTTCAGATGAAGTTGTTCTCTGCGTTCTCTGATCGATTATGTCTTTTGTCTAAAGACTTCAAACTCTTTCTTTTTCACTGCTGCTAAGGTATTTTGGAGATCTTCTATAGTTGCTTAAAGTTTGTGATGGTGTCAGTTTCCTTGACAAAGCTGAGAGCTCCCAACAGCCACAGTTCAGTGCTTCTAAGAGGTGCAGACAGGAGAGGGACCTCAACCCCACCTGCTTTTAGGGACCATTAAGCCCCAGTTTAGAGGGCTGACAAGCTCACTTCTGGTGCATTTTCCAAATGGCACTGCCAGCTGGGGACAAACCTGTATTGTTTTTGGCTTTCTTTTCGTCTTTGACATTCTTATTGTTGGTGCGTGAAGACTCTCAAGTATATGCTTCTATAATTTTTAAATTCTAGGATATATATTCTTAGCCATATTTAGCTATTGTTCTTTAGGTTTTCTTTATAGCTAGAGTGCTAAAAATAAAAGTGTCAGATTAATTAATTTTATATCGCTGTGGATTAAATCAAAAGCCTTGCACCTGTTAGGCAAGTCCTGTATCATGAGCTACATGCCTGGCCCAAACTAGAATTTTTTAGCATCCATAGACTAGTAATTATTAATATTATACCTGGTTTTAATCTTCCCTAGACAGTGTGAGTGTGCCGGCCCACCGCTGACAGCTATCTGCCCATTGTGTTCATAATAATTTTATGCTATTGTAAAATGGCCTAAATGACCCCACATCAAGACTTATGAACAAGACAAGTTCGAGATGCCATTTAGACAATGAAAGGGCAGTCATAATGTCAAGTCCTTATTTTCTAAGCCCTCTCTTTAAAGATACATAAATTTGAAGATTTCTGAACAAGGAAATCTCCTTAATTGGTTTGGAAATGCAAAGGTCTTTCTCCAGGCACAAAAGCCAGACGGCCTAGACACAGCATAGCCTTATTCACAGTAGCTCCGATGAAAACAACCCAAGTATCCGGCAACTGATAAGTGGGTGAAGAGCCAGGCGTGGTAGCACATCCCTGTCATCCCAGCACTCTGGAGGCTGAGGCGGAAGGATCTCCATGAGTTCAAGGCCAGCCTGGGCTGCACAGCAAGGACCTGTCTCAAAAAAAAGAGTGGGTAAAGAAATCATGGTCATGAAATCCTACTCAGCATCAAAGCCAATGAACCGTGGGCGCACACAGTTGGACTATGTGAAGATAAAGTCTGGGGAACAGCCGTGAGCACAGGAGAGGCCAACCTGGAGAGTGGGAGGAGCCCCCGCTTGTAGGAGTGGTGACCCCAGAGCCAAGTGGCCAGAGCAGGGCGGGGGGGAGCCAACAGAGTAAGACAAGCTGTACCTCCAACTAACATGTTTACACATTCATGGCACCGAGTGATTCCAGTTTCTCGGCAGTGGAATTCCTCACATAATTAAGCTTTTAGGGAAAAAATTCATTTTTTTTGCCATGAAAAAAAATCTGACTAATGGTCCGCATGTATCATTCGGACATAGGTCATATTACCCAGATAATGAACTCTTTCATGTAAAGCTTCCAGTAGATTTTTAACATGCAGGGCCCTCCTCATGCATTATCCCGCATTGATCCGATCGGAGCTGTTAGTGTCTAAGAGTGGATCAATGATCGGCAAACGAAAAAGTCACAGCGACTGTGACACCCACAGCGGGGTGAGAATCTATTGTGTCAGGAATCCGTGTTTTATTAACTCTGTAATTACCTGTTTAGCTGAACTGGTGAATTTTATGACACATTTGCTTTCACCTGAAAGAGACCTTTGCACTGCCAGCAGTGCCCTGGGGACCCCGTCTCTGCCCCGCACCCTTCCCGGGCGCCCTGTGGCTTGGCTGCCATGGTTAGGCAGAGGAGTGTGTGGGAACGGGGCCCAGAAGCCATCACTGCCTTACTTTCTAAACTGTCCCTGGGCGGGGGATTTAGCTCAGTGGTTCTGCTGCCCGCTGAGCAAGCACAACGACCCGAGTTCGATCCCAGGTCCAAAAAAAACAAAACTGTCCCGTGGCCTCACCCTGCTGAAGTCACCTCAGTCCTCAGTCTTCAGATGCGTTCTGACTTCAGGAGGAATAAAATCAGGAGCACAGCCGCTGGGTATTGGTGCTTCCCCTAAACAGAGGATTTTGCAATGCTGTGCAGCCTGGGGGCCACTGGCCAGTGCCGTGGACTCTCTCAGCCTCAGTTTCCTGGTGTAGAAGAAGGGGCTAGGAATCGTTCCTCCCTCGCAGTGCTTGGATATCTCTCCTGAAGCTGACTCCCTGTTTCTGAATTTTCTTTTCTTTCCCCAAGAGCCTCTCTGCTTCCTCTTGTAAAGAGCTGCTGTCATCGCTGATCCCCTCTCTCACTCACCCCAAACCCAGGGTCCAGTCCAGCGCCCCATTTGTCTGTCAGCTCCCCCTCTGAAATGTGTCTCATCCACTCCTGTCCAACCCACTCTGAGAATATAAAAGTGAGGAGGGTCTTGTTCCTGCCACAAGGAGGGAAAGGATCTTGGAGAAATGTAACACAGGGCAGAGAAGAAGTGGCCTGAGGTGCTCGGCAGGTGGAGAAGGCTCTTCCTAACTGGAGTGGTTACCTGGGCGCTGGAAGGAGGGGCGGGGAGAGACTCAGACTGTGAACTAGATTTTTCATGTGAGAAGTAGTACAAAACCAAGCCATCATTCTTCTTTAGAGAAGGTAGAGGGAGCTTAATGGTTTCCTCCATCTCTGAGGTTACTTATATAATAACCATTAACTATGGACGGTTTCTCTTAAATAAAGCTGATATAACGTCTTTTTTTTTTTTTTTTTTTTTTTGGTACTGGGAATCAAACTCAGGACCTTGTGCTTGCGAGCCAGGCGGCAGAACCAGTGAGCTAAATCCCTGGCCCAACATCCATTTTTTTAATTGAGAATTTTTCTGTTGTCCTCAGCATTGGATTTGAACCATTAACACATCCAAATGTTTTGGATGTGGATGCTTTGATTGTTTTCTCTGTATCACTCCCATATGTCACCCTGACACTACCCTAATAGGATTAAATACAATTATATGTATTTGTATAATTTTCATTTGTTAAAAATCTTTCCACTTTTTTTTTGGTGCCAGGGATTGAACTCGGGTCCTTGCGCTTGCGCAGCAGGCGGCGAAACCACTGAGCTAAATCCCCGGCCCATCTTTCCACTTATTTTGAGTGGCCAATCCAATATCCCCAGAGTTCCATTTTCTTGAGACATCTTATATGGTGGGGACTGAAAATGCCGTGGGTTACAGAATACAGTCAAAATCAGCCGTAGGAGAGGCCAATTCAACATCTTCAGAATTTGAGTCTTCCAAACTGGTTCCTAAGCAGAAGTGCTGTTAGAAACAGAAATACATTTATGTCATCAGATTTCTTTAGCATTTAACTACAGTATAGAAAAATTAAACTGCAAATCACAGGGCCTGTTACTTTGAGATTAGGTATGAATTATCTTGTTTTCTAGAAATGCAACTTTAATATTCCGCTTCTACTGACTAGCCACTCAATGTTTGAATAAATAGTGTTTCTTTTAAGAAGTCTAGTCTTCTGATTATATTTTATTTTCCAAACTTTGGGAAAATCAAAACATTCTGTTATTTATTTATTTATTTATTTATTTTACCAGGGATCAAACTCAGGTCCTTGCACTTGCGAGGCAGGCAGCAGAACCACTGAGCTAAATCCTCGGCCCCATTCTGTTAATTTTTAAAAAATGTATTATCCAATGGAGAGAATTTCCATGATGTTAAAAATATATATTCTTTTTTTTTTTTTTTTTTTGGTACCGGGGATTGAACTCGGGTCCTTGCGCTTGCACAACAGGCGACGAAACCACTGAGCTAAATCCCCGGCCAAAAATATATATTCTTAAAAGAGAAATGTAAATTTCTTCTTAGGCCTATGGTACCATATTATTTAAAATTATGATGTAAAATAATTTTAAAATAATTATTTTAAAATAATATGGTACCATATTATTTTGCACATGTTTCATAGAATTATTTTTTGCTATAAGGAAACTGACTCAAACCACAGACACTATTTCCACAGTTACAGGTGATATCCTGCATCTAAAGTCTGTCGCATAAAGATCCCAGTGTCCGTCCTTATTGCATAAGATATTTTCGTTTTCTTAGTTTTAAGCCTAGAGTGGAAGATGCAGAGAAAGCCATGCACCTAGCTCAACCTGTGCTTCTGAAAGAAACATTTATCAATTAAGCCAAATTGAATTGCTGATAAGACCTTTGAAAGGACTGAAGACACCTCAGTTGTAAAGAGCAATAGGAACATTACTCACCCCTTCCTTCAGCTACAGAAAAAGAAATAAGAAAAGTCACCTGACTCGGGGTGACGTTGACCTAGAACTCTAGAGTGTTCCATTTGAAATGATTAGGAAAGCACTAGTATGGACAAACGGAATGAAGCTGAAAAATGTAAACCGTAGGTTAAGAGACCTCATCATGGAAGCACATTGCCTCTAATCCTTCCTCCAAATGTACTCACTCATGTAGACTCTGAAGAGATAAAGATGAATACAAGCCAGTCCCTGCCTTCAAGGAACTAATAATCCAGTGGGAAACACATGTGTACAGCTGCCATCACCATGGAGACAGATGAGTGCGTTCAGCAGTCCTAAGGAAAGAGAGGGCAAAAATAAAGGATTCCTTGTGCCCAGGGCATCAGCGAAGACTTCACAGAGGAGATGACATGTCACTGAATGTTGAAAGATGAGTAAGATTTAGCCAAGTAATGGAGGGAAGTGGGAGAGGGTAGAAAGAGAACATAGAAGGAAGCAGGAGGCTGTGAAAACACCTGGCATGCTGGAGATGGTGCAGGAGAGCGGCTGGGAGGTGGGATAGGTGGCGTTGTGAAGATACAGGTGGTCCTCGGTCTCCACCACACCTGTCACCCACTGTTCGTCAGCTTTAGCCTTTATTTTGTGAGACATAGGGGACCAACCAACCTCAGTGTTCTGTGTGGATGCGTTTTACTACAAGGTCATCTTGGGTCAGCTCCTCTCCCTCCCTATGAACTCTCCAGTCCCCTTTGGCCCTGGCATTGCTGTGGTATTAATAAAAGTGAGGCCCTTCCTCTACCAGATCCTTCTTGACCTAACTCTGGTGTCGCCAGGGTCCAGCATGATTTGGGCTTAGCCCCGCAGATACTTTGTTTCAGGACCAAAGCTGGATCAAGTGACTCAAAGATGTAAGGACACTTGGCAGTTGTGTTCACAGTGGCAGCAGCAACAACAGTGGGTAGGCTGGGCCGGGGATTTAGCTCAGTGGCAATGTCCCTGCCTCGCAAGCACAAGGTCCTGAGTTCGATCCCGAAACCAAAAAAAAAAAAAAAAAATCGCTTCTCAGTCTTTTGGCTAAGATCAAATGTAATAGTGAGTGTGCTGGGGGCGTTTTGTTGTAGTTCTCCTTCGACCCTCACCCTCGGAGCTCCTCGGCTTCCAACCTTGAGTTACTCTTCTACCTTGCAGCTACGAACCTCGACCAACAATGTCCAAAAACACTCAAGTTCAAAGAGTTAGACACTGAGAAGTTGGAACAAGCAAAGAGCTGCAAGTGAAAAACTTTTCACAGGTGGAAATAGATTTAAGACCCCTTGTATCAAAGCTGGGAATTAAAGCCCCAAAGATAGATCCCCCAGGGAGACATCATCACAGAGAAAGAAAACAGGAGGGCCAGAGATAAACCTGGAAGATGGCAGCTTAGGAAGAAACAGAGAGAGGACCTCACAAGGAAGCCCTACAATATTAGCGGAGGTAGGAGGAGAAAAACATAATTTCAGGGAGAGAATCAGCAATAGCGAATACCGCAGGGAGGTGAGAGAGAGTGACGACCGGGAAGTCATCGGAATTGGCGATTCGTGGGCGATTGGACACATTTGGAAGAACAAATTAAGAGCAGCTTTGCAGATGGAATCTGAAACTCTGTGGTTAAGGAAATAATGGGAAGCGACAAGTGGAAGCAGCAACACACATTGGTCTCACTGGAAATCTGGCGAAGCAAAAGGAAATGAAATGGTTGCAGAGGAATTTGGGATTGAATGAAAGCTTTTTCACTAGGGGAAAACTGATTCTTGTCCACCGCAAGAGTTGGTGGTGGAAGAAGAGCCTGAAAATGTACAGCAGGAGACAGAGATGGCAGAAGATTACCTAGGAGAAGGAAGGGAAGGGGAAGGGGAAGAGGAAGGGGAGGGGAGGGGAGGGGAGGGGAGCAAGGTTGAATGTTGACCTTGGAAGGAGTAGAATCTCTTCATTTTTGAAATAGAATGAAAGACATAAGAAAACGTGAAGATTAAAATCACCCGAGTACTTATGAAACGGGGATTCCTCATTCCACTCTAGACTCAATGGGTCAGAATATTAGTGCATTTTAACAAGCCACAGGTGACAGGCTTCTGTGCACACTAAAATAAAGATAATAGAAAAAAGGAGATGGACTTGTAGCCGAAGAAGAAGGGTAAAAGTCAACCTAGCCCCCATGAGAGACAGGAAGAGGTACCTGGTAAAAATAAATTAAAGGATCCCTGGAGAACACTGTGAACCCAACTGAAGCTGAAAATCATGCATGAATGAAACACATCGTATGGCCAAGCGTCCTACTTCCTTCCGGTGGCTTCGGTGGCCCCAGAGGAGCAGAAAGCCAATGTCCAGCCTGACCAAGCTGTCAGGAAGGGCACAGAGTGTGACAGATCTCGGGGGGCACTGAGCAGACCTGGACCTCACCCTGGCTCCCCACCTTCTCCACTTGCGCTTGTGCTGCCAGACACTTGGTCACTTCTGTCAAGAGATGAATGCGCATAAAAATGAGCTGATCCTCATTACTTAGCAAATACTAACTTGTCCACAGAATCTGGGAATGAAAAAGAAAATTTACAAAGACAATGACAGCCATTCTTAAGTCTTAGTTACCCAAATTAAAAAAGGGAGAGGATTTTTTAATCCAAGAAGCATTGCTGCTTTTATAATGCTTAAATTACCTGTATTAAATAGCTAAAGATTATAACTATTAGCATTCATCTGTCAGTAAGTTTTTGCTGTATATCTGCCATGCTCAAAGATTGTAACTGAGATTCAAAACAAACATACATTTCTACCTTTTTTTTTTTTTTTGGTACCAGGGATCAAACTCAGGACCTTGTACTTGCAAGGCAGGGGCAGAACCACTGAGCTAAATCCCCGGCCGTATTTCTACTATTTTTTGAGAGATGTCAATTCATGTAGGAAGACAAAATATACATTGATAAAGTAACTGTAGCAATGGTTCTCAGTCAGGATTGGAATAAGCTGGGCATGCTGGTGCGCACGCCTATAATCCCAGCACAGGAGGCTGAGTCAGGAAAATCACTGAGAGTTCAAGGCCAACCTGGGCTACACAGTGAGACCCTATCCCCCCCCCCAAAAAAAAAGGAAAGGGGGAGGGAGGGAAGAAGGAAATTAAACTTGAGAGTAAAGTCAAATCAAGCAGTGAGAATACTCATATCACTGTCAGGTTTATTAAATCAATATTGTCTTTTGTTAACTAATATTTCTCACTTTACAAGCTATTGGCTCTCACAATGTTTTTAATAGGAAAGTAGGAATCCTTTTACAATGTTTTAGCTTCTCGGACTAGCCCAAGAAGTCAGACATAGTTGCTAATGTGGCTAATTATGGGTCACTAACCTATTGTCTGGATTTTAAAACCACAGAGATGTCGGATAGAAGGAGCTCATCCCTATTTCCCTGGCGTAGGATCAGCCTTGGGAAATGGTCAGACAATAAAAACCATTTCCCAGTGTCTCCTTTCGGTCCCTCTCCCTGCCTGCTCTCTGGCTTGGATCCCCCACACACTTAGAAGCATTTTCAAATCATGTGTGCAAAACTTGAATTCCAACGTGAGTCATTAGAGTAAAACTTGGAGACTAGATTTGTGTCCATTCGTGAGAGATTTATTAAATAAATTATGATCTATTCAAATCATAGATTGTCCATCATAAACAATCTGCTTTTTGTGTGAAAAATCACCCTGACCTTTTACAAGGTGCCAATGCACGATGTAAAACAACATTAAACAGCGACTTGACAGCCTGGCGTGGTGATGTATGCCTGGAATCCCAGCACTCAGGAGGCTGAGGCAGGAGGATTTCTGTGAGTTCAAAGCCAGCATGGGCTACATAGCGAGACTCTGTCTCCAAAAAAAAGGACTCGACTTTGTTCAAATGAGGTGTGTATATGAGCACACACATCCATATACAGAGGAAATAACCCCAAAACTTACAAATGTTGAGTTTGGGAATCATTTTTATTTATTTATATGCCCTATATTGTTGGAATTTTACTGTATGTCTCTATTATGTTAAGATTCAGCATACATGATAAAGTTGTTTGCCCTTTTTTTTAGTATTAAGAATCCCCTAAACACCCAAATCACTCACCTTTCCTCTCCAGCGGCTTGCGACTCTCCACCTTAGTGTAGCTCTTCTCAAGCAGATGCTGGAGGAGGCTGAACTGATTAATTTGTGGCAGTTTGTGAGTGACTGATACCTCCATGATCCTTCAAAACTTACTTGTGCTCAAAATATAAGTGAATCTAGAGATGATGGTATTTAAGGTGAAAAAACCCCACAATAATTGGAACAATGTGGGGTGAGATGATTTTGGACAAGAACATGACACCATAGAGTTGGACATGGTAGCGCACACCTATAATCCCAGCACTCAGGAGGCTGAGGCAGGAGGATCCTTGCAAGTTCAAGGCCGACCATAAGAGACCCTGTCTCAAACAAACAAACAAAAAGAATATGATACTGTAGCAGGTTTACTCTGCCTAGGAATACACATCCCTTGTGGTCAGTTTCCTGAAACACTTTGTACTTTCTTCCCATCCTCCAGTCCTGATCTAGGTTGACGCTTGCTACAAACAGAAGGAATTTTAGGTTTTCTTAAAATATGGTCTTGTCTTATTTATTTATCACATCTAACAATGTCCTTTTTTCTCTAGGGATTTGCTAGATACTTAATTCTTGTCCAGTTTTTTTTTTTTGTAATTTAACTTCTGTATGTTTACCTTTAATTCAAGCAGAATAAATTTTTATGTCTGAGATGAGAATCCAAGTTGATTTTATTTCTCAGAATCATTGACTGCATCATCCATCCCCTTTTACTTGTGCTGCCTTGTTTATTATAATAATGTAACCCATCTAGCGTTGGCCCTTCGCTTTGTCATGTGGACCTAGGTGTTTTGCACCAATACTAGGACTCTGTCGTTCCGTCATGTCTTCATCTTACTAGTGTCAGTCATTACTTTTTTTAGATATCTCAAACTCCCGTATTCCCCTTTTTATTTTCCCTGTAAATTGTAGAATTCTTTTACCAAGTGCCTTAAAGATTGTATTGTGGTTTTAACTTTGATAGCATTAAACTTAGAAAAATGAGGAGCGTGAATCCTCCATCTCGACCGACACACTCTTTGCTGTCTCCTAAGTCACCTCCACTCTGTCCGAGATGCAGTGACCGGGGCTTGGCAGTCTACATCCTTGGAACACAAGACCTGCCATTTCCTTCAGTGGTCCTTCGTCACCTCAGTATCTCCGCCTGCTCTTCTGAGCATTAGGTACTATTGTTGGGTACCCCAGAATCAGCATTCGTTTGTTTTTTTTTTGCATCAGCATTCTTTAGATCTTTTTATAATTGCTTACTGTATGAGACTGGAAGCTCCTTGGAGTTTTCTTTCTGGAGAATACGATCTATCTTTGAGGATTTTATGAGGTTCTCTTTGTAAATCATTCCCATCCTAAAGAGGACTATGACATTAAGTACCTGTGTGATCTCAGGAAAGTCATTTTAAGTTCTCTGCGTTTAGGCTCTCATCTGTAAAATGGGAATAATACTACACTCACAAGGCAGTAATAGAACGGTGCCTACTAACCACTTCTATGTAACCACTCAAGAAACAATGCGTCTTTCTCTCTCTCCTTCCCCCACTTTATCCTTGATGTCCATTTCGATGGCCCTCAACACCTTTGGTTCCGTAATTTCCCTGCCTAAGGGGTCCTAGACTTCCCCTGTGGCTCGGTATGTAAGACCAAATGTTGAAAGAATAAAAATACAGCAAAATTTCGTAAGCAGTCTAGTATTTAATTAATTGACATTAAATTAATCCCAAATCATTTTAATAGTAACAAGTAGAACCAAGACAATATTCATCTCCTTCCTTTAGAAAAATAAATGGGGTTTGGAAAATTATCATTTTCTACATTCTTAATGATTAATATGGGACAATAATTTGAGTGTTGACCTTAAAGACTTCTATATAGAGTGTCTATTAGTCCCAAGTGGTAACTCTAATCATAAATGCTGATTGAGTCACCTTGGAGCCAAAATCATTGATTAAACAGGCATGTTCAACATTAAAGTGTATGTGTGTGTTTAATTAAAATTGATTTTGGAAGAACTCCACTACTATAGTTCCTTCTGCTCAACATTATTTTTTGATTGTGAAAACGAAGTAAAATTGAGATATTGTTTAGGTTAAATCATAACACGTACAGAAGCTTCTCGTTTTGCTTCTCTGGGGCCTAATAGCATAGATCCACTTCACATCTTCATTTCATTGTATCCTAGGAAAGACTAGTGTGTTCATACGTCAGAAGTTGGAAATTTATCTGAAGACCCTGCATGCTGGAGGAGCGTTCAGAGTCCTGAGTGTGGGAGGGATGCGGGAAACAAATTTGAGAAAAATAATTCATCACTCTGCCTCATTTCCCCCAGGGCAAAATGATACTCTGTGAGCTAATTCTGTCACCTGCTTTGAGTGACAACACTGTGCCTTTGGCTTCAGTCTGTTCGTGGAAAGAAAGACAATTGCATGTACATTTGAACACTCCCACTTCATTCCGCTAAGGCTTCTCTCTAGTAATGAGGCAGAAATTGATTTTTTTTATTTTAAAAGAGAATGAGAAGCAGGGTAAGGAAGGGAACACAGCATTTTTTTAAATGAAGCTGCTTTCTCTTGCTAACAGTTCAGTACTGTATTTACTGATGGACGTAGTATGATGAGTACCTCACTGGCCACAGCCATCCATCTGTCCTGGTGAGTGAAAGCCACCTTTAAATAATAAAGAGACTCCTCTCTGACACGCGTGCTCTGCCTGTGAAAGGCAAGTAGGAGATGCAGCGTGGCGTTACCCTGTCATCTGTACGGGGCTCATTTGATTGGAGCTTAGAAAATCTATTGGTTTGGGTAAATACTTGAGTTAAGTAGGCCAGGCTAGTTTTCTTTCTTTCTTTTTAAAGATTGCCCCTAGGGGCCAGGGATTTAGCTCAGTGGTTCCGCCGCCTGCCTCGCAAGTGCAAGGACCTGAGTTCGATCCCTGGTACCAAAAAATAAAATAAAATACCAATGATTCTCTGGTTCAAATAATAAGGATGATGATAAAGATTCCCCCTAAAATATCTCCAGCTCATTCACAGGTTAATAATCATGTGATGATGTCAGTCAAACCAAGTGCTGACGGGAAGTAGGAGAGAGAGAAGCAAATATCCCAAGAGAGGAGTTGACCAGCGAGCGCTTTTCATCTTTTCTGAAAGAGAACAATCGCTAAAGAAATGAGGTTTTTAAGAACTAAGTTTAACTGCGAACTCGGTCAGTCTAAAAACAATGTACAGAAAGAGAAGATTCTACCGGAAGAGGCATTGGCAGGGATGGTCACCCCTGAGGCCCACCTGCCTCAGAAGTTTTCCTTTGGGCAGATGCAACTCCCAAAGTGGGTTTATTTTCTGAGTTGAGAAGAAAAAATGAAAATGTTCCAGCCTGTTTCTGTTAGATATACCTCTAGCTAGTGTGGGGTTCCTGAGCAGTTTATGCTGCCGATGGCAATAATACTGGAATGAAATAAAATGTGAAGACAGGATGCTGATTCTTTAACTACGATGTTTCAAAAATCATTTGAGGCTCCGTGTGGCTTTTCTGAACACGCAGTGATGCACACCACTGTTTCATAGCTCGCTCACTAATAAAAGACTCCCTACTTGGTGGGAGGAAACATCACGTTAGAATCTTTGGGCTTCGTTGTGAGCTAACTTCCCTGATTAAAGCTATATCCGGGTCCTTTTTCTCTTTAACAGATAGGGATCCGTGAAATCCCACCACAAACAAATCCTCTGAAATCTTTTTTTCACCCCTCACCAGAGCTGTGGTTTCTCTCCAGAGAGTCATGTTTTTAGCAAGATTCCTGGGGGAGACCTATCTGCGAAAGTGGTATTTGTGATTCAGGCTTCGGCTTCCCGTGCCAGCTTCAGAAAGTAAAACAGATGTTTCCTCCTTTACCTCGACATACCTCATCCTTTCTCCCAGGAGAGCAATCAGGAGAAGCTGGGGACAAGTGAGACAATGTCAGCAAAACCACAATAAAATGGAGATGGAGGGCGTGTGTGTGTGTGTGTGTGTGTGTGTGTGTGTGTGTGTGTTAAACATAAGCTTCAGTTTTGCTTTGTTTAAAGATAGAATGATTCATCGATGGAAAATTTTATCCTCCACCAAAACCTCTTTTCTTGCTGTCTCCCCGCCTTTCCTGGCAAAGTTCAGAATCACCGACTCACCCCTCTGGGGTACCATTCTTGTGTTTTTCAGTTTTGCTCTGGATGAATAGGTTGTTGGAAAGCAAGCTTGGCTCTTGATTTGTTTCACAAGAATAATAAGACCAGAAGTTATTTTGTAGTCACACACCAAAACACAGCGCTTACAAAAAAGAGCAAATAAAATGCATTTTGACTCGCATACACCACGGTAAGGTGGCCTGGGACTTATACTCATTAAATCATTACAGAGAAATGAGGAGCATTTGCATGGAGCCTGGACTAACATTAGGTGAGACATAGTAAGACTTTTTTTTAGATTTCTGGTCTGTGTTTTAAAAAATAGTATTGTTGATCTTTAAGCTAGAAATCAAATGCTTTAGAAAGTACCCCAAAAGTCAATTTTAAGCATACCCATGCTTTTGTTTTAGACAGCTATCAGATGTAATCGTTCCTGATTGTAGTCTAGACTCAGATTTTTAGGTTGGATTTTTTTTAATGATCCGAAGTCTCCAGCTGGCGATGAGGTCCCCCTAGCCCCAGGCCCTGAACCGGGGAAGGGCTGCGGCTGCTTCAGAAGGCTCCCTTGCTTGTCCGGCTCTCTGTCCCTTTCAGACACCCTCCTCTGCTGTCCCCTCTTGCCCTGCGCAAACCCAGAGGACCGTCTGTGCTTGGGGAAAAGAATGTGTACAAGAAGATCTAATGTCCGACTGTCTATCGGCCCGGCGGCCGTGGGGGTCAACCAGCGGTCAAAAGCAAACAATCCCAGCCGGTTCCTGGGCCCCAAGCGTTGGCTCCAGGGCTGGAGTTCACCGCCCCGGGGGCTGCTGCATCCCCCGAAACCTGGGGGTTTTCCTTTTGGTGACAAGAACGCGCATGTTTTCTCCCTAGCAACCCTGTGCGCCCGGACCCCAACCGTGGGGTGTTTGCCAGGTTGGCAGGGCCCAGGCACACAGTGGGAGCCCCCTACACCCCCAAGACACAACGGGGGCATCCCAAGCCTAGACCGCCCCGAAATAGTGGGGGGATCCGCCTATTTGTGCTTCTTGAAACCCCTGCCGAAAATTTCAATATTTAGAAATAGAAAATATTTCCTCTGCTTTAGCAAGAGACCCAATAGTCTTCATAGGAGACTTCCTTCCGGCAGGCACATATTTTAAGGTGACTTCCAAGTTTCCACATTTATACGGAACAGATGGGAATGGAAGTGGCTTCAGAGTGCTGACAACTCCATTAAAAATGTTTTAAAATCCATAATCCATAAATCTGAACCGCATATTGGTTACATTCGCAGCCCTCTCGGTATTTCCTGTCCCGTGTTTGTGAATACCACCACCTGCTGGTGGTTAATGACAAGCTCTTACTCTGCTGAAGAATCCGTCTAAAAGTCAGTCTTAAATAAAATCTAAATGTTTTTCAGTAGGTAGGTCTCTGGAAATGAAAATCTACTTACTACATGAGTTTGAAACACCTTGGCCACAATTAATTTCCCCCCAAATTTTAAAAACCCATTAGAGAAAAAGATTGTATTTGGAATACTATTTTGAAATGAAAGCAGTTTTTAAATTAAATCAAGTCTTGGTTACGTCTTAGCTTCAACTTACTCCTTGCCCAAGCATTTCAAAGTGACGTTAAAAGTATCCACATCTGTAAGCTTGAGTTTTATTTCTTCTTTCTTTTGTCTGCCTGCTTTCTAAAAGAAGGGTGTATGTTTAGTGAGAAATATCTAAATATGAAAAAAAAGTACATGGTAGTGCACGCCTGTAGTCTTAGCAATCAGGAGGCTGAGGCAGGAGGATTGCCGTGAGTTCAAGGTCAGCCTGAGCTGCCTAGTGAGACCTTGTCTCACAAAACCAAAAAAATAATGATGATAATAACAAATATGAAAAAGGGGTCAGGAAAGCATGGAGCGTTTACTGGCTGAGTAATTAAACATTGACTTCTAAAGATTATGTCTGTGATTGAGGGACTTGCCACTCTTTATTTTGGCGTTGACTCATAAAGCATATGTTCTCAAAATCTGTTTTATGGGCTTTTTAACAGGGTAAGAAATTTTAAGTGTTGAGTAGAAAAGGATAACCAAATCATCATGCAATGAGATAATATACATTGTTTATTTTTAATTATTCGAGTCTTTACTCATCAAATACAAGTATACTATAATACTTTATAATAAAATAAACTAAAATTGTCACTCTAGCCCAATACATTGAATGACAAAGTTTTCTAGATTAAAGTTAAAAAAATACAGTTTTATAGCCAAAAATATATATACCATTTTTATCCTGAAGCTTGCTCTTCAAGTTTTCTGTTATTCTTGAAAATACGTCCTGGTCCAATTTTAATATATACATTTAGCCTGGTCATTTTTATGATCTTTTTGTTAACTTGTACGAATCTTGAAATGCGCTGGTTTGGTGCTAGACTTGGACAATGGTTCCTTCTGTTGTTGTTGTTGCAATGTGAAACAGGGTCTCACTATGTAGTTCAAGGCTGGCCTTGAACTCATTATGTAGCCCAGGCTGGGCTAAAACTCTCAGGGATCCTCCTGCCTCAGCCTCCCAAGTGCTGGGATCAGAGGCATGATCCACCACAAATGGCAACTCCTTCTTCTTAAATCTGTTTTCCTAATCTCCTGCTTGAGATCAGCTGGTAGGTGGTGGTTCTTTCTGCTCCCAGAGTGAGAGGTTTGCCGCCTCCACTGGGCTTACATTTTAGTCGGTAGCCACACCTCTAATATTTTTATATCTTTGCAGCATTCTGATCTCAGTGCTGATATTTCAGGCAGTGAGAGTTTCCAGGTCTTTGGCAGCAAGAAAGGAAACCTGGCTACACTTACACAGCCCAGCGCTGAGCTTTCTGTGCTATCTGGAGAAGACTGGAATTGATCCAATCCCCTTCCATGAACAAGAACGGCTTCCAGAGACGTTTTGCTCTCGGGAACTTTTATACCACTTTTCGAATATCCTTTCAATGTATGAGGTTTTTTTCCCCACCATAAAACCAGAGTAACCTCTAATACAGTAAGGGAATAGAAGGGGTAAGTGGAGAAAAACCGCACCAAATATCTCCGTGATGGAAAAAACTAAGTCACAAATGCTATTGATGCAGTGTAAGAAATTTCTACCTTCGCTGGGCGTGGTGGTGCACACCTGTGATCCGAGCCCTAAGGAGCCTAAGGCAAGAGGATCGCAGCGAGTTCAAGGCCAGCCTGGGCTACATAATGAGTTCAAGGCCAGCCTGGACTACTTAGTGAGACCCTGTCTCAGAAAAAAAAAAGGAAGGAAGAAAGAAATTTCTGCCTTCATTTGAGAAATCTAGTTTCGGGATCGCCTTTGCTTCCGGAGTTTTTCTCGTTTTGTTTTTCCCCTTGCTTCCGTGATCACCGCTGTGACTTCTGCCCCCAGCGCTGACACTGCAAAGGTCACCGGGACGGTGATTGTGGTTCTCGCAGGCTCCGCCCATCGCGGCTGTACACACATCCTTGGCTCTGCAGTGCCCCCTACTGTTCCCAGGAGGCCAGTTCACCAGCGAGGCTCAGACCGGCGCTCCTGGCAGCCCGGCTGCCCCGTCCAAGAGTGAAGCCTGTGTCCTCGGCCTTCTTCTATTGGCCAGGAAACAGAGTGCTTCCGGGCTGCAGCCTGGCGGCGTGTGGTACCTTGAGAAATGGCTTCGTGAGACCCACCCAAACACTAAAATATGATCAGTATTGTGCTAAAAAAAAATACTGTATCAGAGGGAGAGATTAGTTCCGCATGGGGATTCTGAGGAGCCCTTTGCCGTGGCTGGATTTGGAAGCGAATCTAAAAAGATGAAAGAAGGGCTGTGCTGCAGGCGGGGGGGCCACAGCATTCTCAGGAATGTGACATTTGTTGTCACCTTGTTTCTTGCAACCCTTGACTACCGGGTTGCCTTTGTTGCCCACTGCATGGTTAACCAGTTACGGTGGGGAGACGCTTGCCTTCCTTTCTTTTCATGATTTTGATGTGAAAATGCCATTACGTTTCTTCTTTGCCTCTTATGATCCATTTCTTTGTGTCTTTCCGTTCACAGGCACGCGCGCACGCGCGCATGCACACACACAAACGCGCGAGACTCCAGTTTGTTCTGGGGTACCGTCCAGCGCCTGTGTGATGTCCCCAGTCCAACCAGTCAGGCTTAGATGACGGACAACTGGGTGACCCTACCTGTCTTTGCAAGTAAATTTGAGCGTGGAATGACGCTGCCAACTCCTCAACACCCGGAGGCAAATCGGGTGGCTTTATTCTAATCCGGTGTTTAGATTTAAACATGTCTACATGGTTTAACAGCTTCTGGTACAGTTTTCTGATGGACTCAACGAAGTCTTCGTGAAAGGCCAGATTCTAATGAATTCCTTAGCTGTCTTTTTTGTTGTTGTTGGTTTTTTGTTTGTTTGTTTGGTACCGGGGATCGAACTCAGGACCTTCCGCTTGCAAGGCAGGTGGTGTAGCCTTCCTCTTGAGTTTCTCTCCAAACAGGAGAGTTCTTAAGGGTTTCTTAAAATGCTAAATAGCTAGTTTTAAATGTAAGTGTTTCATCCTGCCCTTTCCTTGTCCACATCATATTCTGAATTCTTCCTTTTAGCTTTCTGGGAAACGATTGTCCAATCTCTCCCCCGCCACCACTGTCCACTCCGATACCGATGTCTCCATTATAGCATTAGCAAGATTCGAGCCCCTGAAGACAAATATTTGATTAGCTCTTAATGGTGGTCTGCTATGGAAGGTTACATTTCAGGACATTATTTATTTTAGTATGTGGATAACTTGTTTTTAAGGATTTTTTTTTTTTCTTTCTCCTCTCCTTTCACATTTCCAGCGGAGAAAAATCATCCAGAGATGTCTCCACTGCCACCTACTTGCAGCTTGGAAATTTACACGCATCTGGCTCTTCAGATAAAGCTGATTTTTTTTCCCCTCTGCCAAGGCAAGATTACAGTCAAAAATACTGTAGGTGGCATTGTGGATTCTTCTCATGCTTTTCAGGACATGGTTTTGCAAAATTGCTAGAAAAACACCTCCCTAATAGGCTTTTTGCTAACCCTCGTGGAAATGCTTTTTCTGTAGATCTCTTCCCCTATGATAATTGTATTGCTACAAATTATCTAGGTAACAGTCTAAGCAAAAACGCCATTCCTAAATGCTTTATTCATATTTATATTAGGATTACGTTGCTATAGTCATAATCCTTAATAACTTCTTATAAAGCACGCTCCATAATGCATTCATGATTATACTGTGGAAAGCTGTTACCTAGCACATTGTAAAAGACAGACATTTTAAAAAACAATGTATGTTCCTATTTAATACACGTAGATGAGTTATCAGGCACCGTGTGTACTTGTAATTTCATAAATAATAATAAGGTGTGTGTAAATGGCCCTTTAATGCCCAATGTTATTATGGAGAGAAGAAAGTGGACTATTCTAATATAATAACAGATATGAGAATTTTGAGTTATTTTTTTCTTCTCATCATCACAGCGATCACTCTTTGCTTAATGATTTCATTTTATTGCATATCCTCTCGTTGGAAGCTTAAAGGTTTGACACTGTTATGTGCCTTTTAATATTGGTTATTCTACATTTTATTCAATGTCCTAAAAGTATATTGCCCTATCTTAGCATATTTAACTGGAAATCCTAGCTGGAGTCACTTTTGCAGCAAGCTCTGTAGTCACCCATTTTTTAAAAAATATGGACATCTAAGCATCTCCCTAAATTTTTAATTATTCCCCAAACCTCCTCTACCTCATTTTTCTGTCTTTGTACAGTAGAACTGGACTCAATTTCCCACCTTAGATAATCATTCTGAATCTGATAAACCACCTGGATACACAGTAGATACATGTATCTACATATGAAAACATACATGATTACCTGATGAGAAAACATACATGATGAGAAATATTTTATTCTTTCTCATGAGTGCAGAGCTAGGCATTTAGAGTACAGGGCTGGTCCTTTCCCCAAACCATTCAGTCCTATCTGATTTCCTTTCTAGAGTTTTTCCCTAAGTGACATTTTAAAAACTGCTGTCACCTTATGGGTGTTTCTGTTCTGTGACTGTAGAATGATTCTCTAAGAGAAGAAAAATCTTCACTGCGTGTTCTGTGGCTGGTCCACAGGCAGTATGACGTTGGCACTTTTAAACAACTCCTAATGTCATCTGATTGCATTTGTATGCCTCATGCTGTTTTCGAGATTTTTAAAAATCTCATCTGGAGAAACTGCAAGTCATTCAAGTTTCCCTAACAGGGCCAGTAATGTACATAAATCTTGTTAGTGCACAGAGCATTGCAGACTGGAGTGACTTTAAAACTCCTCGCCTCACAGCCACGCTCTAGGAAAGGCTTCCGGAAGGGAAGGTGACCCACATCAGGCCAGAGCGTCTGCAATACAGTGAGTCTTCTAGGCCATCTTTTCACAGAACGTAGAAGCCAGGTGAGTTCTTCCTAAGCCATGGAAACCTGCACACCAGGACAAGCTGGAGCTTTGCGTCCCGCGTGGCCTTTGACAAATGCAACAGCAGAGCGTACCAGGCTTAGTGGGAGGCCATTTGTGGTTACTATGCAGGTGAATGCAGTGCTGTTGGGAATACACAAAAGCGTCCCTTCATCTGGCCGGGAATCCTGACTTTCTTGGTGGAGGATGATAACACACTAGTGTGACGGTGGTTTTGGCTGGCACTCAAGACAAGAAGAGCCAGAAGGTGGCTCCTCAGTGTCGGATCCGGGGCGAGGGGTCCCTTTTCCTCATTCACCTGAGCCGCACCCAGGGCAGCTTCCTCTCTGAGAGCCAATCAGCCTCTTGCACGCACTCAGGCCGTGTATGGACGGCTGGGAGGCTGAGGACTGTAAGAAGTTATGGTTACAGTCATGGTCGCTTTTTCCATAGTGTTATCGCCATTATTATGTTCCACAACAGTAAAAACTGATTGTTGTGCCACGAGCAGTGTGAGAGACCCTCAGATTCAAGCAGCGGGACTAAATCTCGATCCAGATAGCCAAAAGGAAGGAAAGAGGGGAGAGAGACGGGCAGGAAAGGAGAGAAGGCGGAAGGAAGGGCCGAGAGTATATTAACTCATGAATCCTCTTCCTTTCCGGTGACTTCCCAGCAAATCTTTTGAGTGTCCATGCTGTGCCATGTGTACAGCCTGCATAGGGAAACCACATTTTCTGTTACGAGTCTTAAGTCTGTAACCATCTGTCACCGCGTTTAGCCATCACAAACCAATGCCTGCATTAGTGCTATCATTACAATCACTTCACACATAGCTCCACAGGTGAGGTTTGTGCTCGTAACAAAACAGCTAAATATTGTCTGGATACATATCTGGGAATGGAGATAAAGACCAGGAGATGGAGGTCTTGCAGCCCAGCATATGTTAGCAGAGAATATAGCTCGTGGTTAAAACAGAGAACCGGAAGTCAGGAACTCTCACACCTCTTCCTTTCTAGACTCTGTAGATGATGAGACTTGGGTTGTTGTTTTTTTTTAATGTTGTAAGATAGATATTTTAAGATGTGATAAAACATTTTTAAAATGGCAGTATTCTAGGTTCTCATACGGTTGCTGGGTTTTAAAGTTTGAGACTGTCAAATAACATTCTGCGTTTCTCCATCTCTGGCACATCAGTTTTCCAGTAAGATACTTGCACTTAACCATGCAGATGGATGAACCATGAAAACTCTGACTTTTAGGAGTGTTTACATCCTTCCAAATCACAATGGCATCAGCAGTGTTTGGACCAAGTGACTCGAGATATTGGCTCTATTCCATCTTGAGATGTGGCCACTTCCTCTTGCATATTGAGATATATTTCACCGTCATTAATAATGCATCATCCACATACCATTTCTGGAAATATTTTTTATTTATAGCGTGGCTCCTTCCTTCCCTACCTCCAATCACCACAGGAGCCCTCAGAAACTCCTGCCCCTCTTTTACTCCCTCCCCTCGTGTCACAGGCGTTGCCCCCACAAGACTTCCTCAGCACCAGGCAGTGGTCAGGCCCCTCCTCCTCCAGGGTCTCCTTGGAGTGGAGGGTTTCCGGACAGGAACAGGAAGCCCTGAGTCCTCTGGCTCACTGCTGTCCCAAGAAGTAGGACTAGGAAATGGGGAAGGAAGGCCCAGAGGCCATCACTGTTGGTATGAAAAGCGGACCACCTGACGCCATAGACTGGAAAGAGCACACACTGCTCCATGACCTCGAAAATACTTTCTTATGCATACCCTCGATATCAAAAATTGTCTTTTGGCTAACCGTTTGCATCTTAAAACATGCCACTTCACCGATAGTCATTTTCAGCTATGAATTTCGATCCTTGTTACAATTTTTTTTATCGGATCATTAATAGTTTATGTGGCATTGATTTACTTGGATTCTTCTCTCTCTACTCTGGACCTTCTCATTCCAGGCCCATAGGTGAACACCCAGTACACACACAAACACACATTTTGGGGATCTGAAGAACACGCATTTTTTAAAACAAGAGACTAGTAAAAAAGTGACAAATGCATAGAGAGAAGGAGAAAACCATGCTATGTCTGGCTATTTTATAACCTTATTTATATTGATTTTAAAATGCATCTTTGCAGAAACCTCTTCCTTTGCTCTTTTGCCTGCTGAACTGAACTACAGGGAGAAACTGGCAGTGTTAAAGCACTGTACAGGCAGCAGCGATTGAGTAAATATCGCAGTGTCAGTTTTATTTCATTTATACAATTTATATCATTGAGAAATATTGGGTAAAATAGATTTCCAAAACTAACGTTATGACTTATATTCACCTAGGGTGAGCAGGCTGCATTTCTCACAAGCTGAGGCTGCAGATCTCTTCCAAGGAAAAATGATCAAGGTTGAGACCACAAATCCCCGGGGTATCTCATGGGGGTAGGTTTGGAGGTGCGGAAATCAGAAGCAGGTTTGAATAATGTGGTGTAGTTAGCTGTATAGCAAAAGCTACTATCTCTAGCCACATTTTGTGGAGACTGGGGGAATGTTTAGCATTTACATTTTTGATTGGAAAGGTAGTCTCTTGGTTTTCAAAAATCTGTTATAGAATGTGTATTATCCATCCCAAATGCCACTCACATATATATAATAATATACACTTACACTGCATGTATATAATAAAGGAAGAATTCTTTTTGATGTGTGTAAGCTAGAAAATAAAAAAGACCCTTGTCTGTAAGTAGCAGAAAGAAAAGAGAAACCCAGAAAGTAGCACGGGTCGCCTCTAATGAGCGCAAACTGATAACTGCAGTCTCCACTGTTACACATAATTCTGATTTAAGATCCAGTCATTTTGGTCTGGCTTTAATTTTAATTATATTCTGTTAATTAAAAATAAGATAAGCCTATGCAGAGGTTTCAGACTCTTTTCCTCTTCACTTCTTCGCCAAGGATGAAGCATTTCTCCATTCCCGCTCCCTCTGCCCCCCACCTCCCGGTGGTGACGCCCCCCTCACCGTGGTGACGCTCAGGCTTGGAAGGCAGAGTCACATGGGAGGAGCTTCTGACTCATTTCACTGGGAAGAGAAATTTCCATGAAAGAAAAAAAAAGAAAGCAAAGAAACCTCAACTGCTTACCAAAGGAAAAAGAAAGGCAAAGCAAAGTGCAGGTCTCCTTGGGCCATATCATAGGTTTTCAAGCCATCAGTTAAGATGTTATTCTTGGGCCAGGGATTTAGCTCAGTGGTTCCACCACCTGCCTCACAAGCGCAAGGTCCCGAGTTTGATCCCCAGTACCAAAAAAAAAAAATGTTATTCTTGTCTTTCCTTACGTTAGTACAATTCACATTCATCACTCTGGATTTACAGAATGTAGTGGCATTGCTGGGTGACAGAATTATAGGGGAATCTTTGTCACTTTAAGGGGGCCCGATACTGTATTTAAGGAAATCAACTTTTCTTCCAAGAAAACCCACAGAAGAAACTTTCCATCTTGCCCCTAGTAGGCCCCCAGTCAATAGAAAAAAAATGAGTTCGTGTTCTGTGTGCACCAAAAGGAAGCTAATGTGTCAGTTCCATCAAAAACCATGGTAATAATGCGTGCACTTGACATTCACAGAGGATATGATTTCTTTAGACGGTGTATAAGGAAACTAGTTTCGATTTCTCAAAATATTGATATCTTATGTGGACAGCAAGAATTAGAAATTTTAATCAGTATGTTCCGCCGCAGTAAATGGTCATTTATAACGCACAAATTTTGTATATTCCATCCCACTTCTGTGGTTAGGATTCGAGGGGACTTTACACCTTGTACATTATGAACTGAAAGGCAGAAAGAAAAAAAAAAGAAAAGAAAAGAAAACATCTCCTGAAAGAAGTTTCTCTTACCAAAAGTTTTCCTAGTGTTATTTTTATAGCCGAGTGAGAGAGAATTTACAGGGAGCTGAAATCATTGAAGCTAATTAGTTGAATGGCTCTATTATTTATCCAGGGACACGTAGTACAATAATTGCTATTGCAGGTTTGAAGCATCACAGGGATATTAATTCCAGAGCTTTCATGTCATCTTGGTACAGTAAAACTTCCTAATGGCACCCTGAAGGTGCATAATCTCATTTTAAAACTACTTTTTCTTATTTTTTTCTGAAGGAACTGGCAGAATCTCCTTCCATAAAAGCTGAAAAAGGGGAAGAACTCATAATATTTTCCTCATAAGAAACCAGTTATATTTTCTTATTATTTTTTTCTTTTTACTGTGTGACCTTTCCTACCATCTGATGAGGGGTTTGCTATGATACTTTATCAAAAGTTTATTTGAACTCTGCTCCCTTGGTGGCAGCCAAAGTGTCGAGGGGGACACAGGAAAGGTATGAGGTGGCGTAGGCTCAGACACCTTCCACAGTTGGGTAGAGAAAGACTCATTTCAGGACCCAGCAGGGACCTGAGTAGGTGGGGACAGAGGAGTCTGGCACCTATTCCGGGAAGGGAAGAACTTCCGGTAGCCATCCAAGCCATACCTCACATGGTTCTCCTCAGAGAAAACAGCAGCCATAATGTGAGCTCTAGAATATCACCACCGGAGATGCCACTTGTGGGATTTTTAGAGGGAAATGAAGCCATTGCTCATAAAGCCGCCCACACTGTCTTGAGTCGAGAGGAGTGTGGTTGTTTGGCAGGCATTGACACTCCGGAAGATCATCTCCATTCTTATTTTCTCTCTCCTAACTCCCCCTCCTCCCTTGCCATTTCATTATTGGCCCTGCCACAACTTCAAGACCCAAGTTCTGACCCAGAAAAAAATACTCCAGTCAAAGTTTCAAGACTCAGCCTTATGAGGGGTCAAGAGAATTACAAAGACCAATTTCATCCCTACCTCAGCCACAGGCCTCTTTCTTTCTACTCTGATCTCACAAATCTCCAGACAGAGAAAGGTCCGGTCCCTTCTGCAAGAGACAGGATGTTGCCATCTGAAATCTACCTCACTTACTTCCAGTTGCTATTCTATACTTGAGGAGTGACCAGAGGACCACAGTGATAGTTCCCAAGGAGGACCCAGGGGATGCACTTGACCTGTAGTCTTAAACCCTAAGCAGCAATTTGTATCCAGTGTTCAAGATCTTAAAGCAGATACAACTCTTACTTTGCCATGAAACCCAAGAGGCCTACAGAATCCACTCCAGCAATAAAACAGGGACCTCTCGGGAAGCTGATGCAATTAGGAAAATGACTTAAGCACAATGTAGAGATCAGTTCCTCCTTCACCTTGGCTGTTGTTTCAAGCAGCTGGATCCACATTATACACTCAGTGCACGCACACACACCCAGAGTCATAGAGCTGTGGCCATTTTTATCATGGATTATCTAACTCTTGCTCATGTTTCCTCAAGTCCTTTTTTTTTGGTACCAGGGATTGAACTCAGGACCTTGCGCTTGCAAGGCAGGCAGCAGCACCACTGAGCTAAATCCCCAGCCCTCCTCAAGTTCTTTTAAATCCAATATGAACCTATTCGAGTGCTGGGAACTTGGTCTTGATGTCAAATGACTTAACAAGCGAGGGTACCCTATCCATTATGGTCTTAAGTAGAGCGAGATGCTAACATGGTGATGTGCTGTCCTGATATCCCTTCTCTGTGTTGCTAGATGTCTCTGAAAGTCATTGGCTGCCTTCCCGGATGCACCTGTAAATACGGTCAAAGTAGCGACTAGTTCAGGGCTATTACAGGGCCTCTTTCTTGCCAGAAGCAGAACTGTCTTCTTAGCTGACATTTGCTCTCAAGAACTGGTGCTGAATGAAGAAAAAAAAAAAACAGAATTAAAATCATGGACCCTCCCGTCCTGATCTATAACAACTAAACAAACCAGGGCTCACATGTTCTCTCTCTCTCTCTCTCTCTCTCTCTCTCTCTCTCTCTGTCTCTGTCTCTCTCTCCCATATATTATTTACTCAAGAGTCTCTTCCAACCCTTTGGGGGCTGTTAGAACCTATTTTATAGTTTGTTGGTCACTGACCTGATAAGTCAAAATCGCTCAGGAAGAATCATCACAATTTTATCAGGTAACAGCAGCTGCCACTGTAAATTCTTAGGCTTCAAATCCATGCGTTTATTTTTCCAGAAGAAATGTTAAATGTATGCTTTATGCACTCATTCAAAGACAGTCTGCTCTCATTTAGAGTTTAGCAATGGTATTTCAAAATTAAAAATGACTGGGGGTCCATAGAAAGAAACAAAGAATTTCACAATTCTGTATAATCTTCCCCACCTTTGACTCTGAAATCCTCATCACTTCCCTAGGCCTTGAATTTCCATCTGCAAGAAAAAGGAATTATTTTTGTTGTGTGTTTTGTGTGCATGGCAGGAGGTGGGGAGTTGAAATTTCTAATGCTTAATATCCTTTAGAAAATCCAACCAGATAGAGAATTTGCTGTTTTAATCAATTTTATAGCTGAAATGCCTTTGAAAGCTATTATTCTGGAAAACCAAGAAAATCCCAACCAAATGTATTAAATCACTAGGATGTCTATATCTCTTGCCCCGAGATAGACTCTTAAAAGTCATTAAAGATAAATAAAAACAATCCATTTCTAGACTGAGCTGTTCTGTATTAAAGGGGATCGGTTGGTTGAAATTTTTTCTTGTTCCTTTCAAGTTATAAGCTTGTCGCCACAAGGCTCTGCATAAAAATACTGAGAGACCCTTAACTGTAACAGTGTGAGTGGTGCTACTTTCACTTTAATTTAGCTTGATTTAAATGAAGAGGATGCAGACGCCAAGAGGGTTTACATTTGAAGGTGATTCTGCATACTTGGTCTTAACCAACAGTCTTTATAAGTGTTCATTAAGACACAACACTCAGCAATGTTTCCTGCTACCGAAAAGACTTGAACGGAAGAAATAAAGCTGTGAAGATTCCGTTTTCACTTTGTTTCTCGTAAAGACAGTCAGGATCCAACATAAACAACAATTTACACCCAGCATTTATTCTGGAAATTACAGTATCGTGCCGTTAACGCACGCAGATAAATAATGTTTTATGGGATGCACAGGGTTCTTTCAGGGTAGCGGGTGTTTAGCCGAATTAAAGGATTTGGAGAGCTCAGGGCTCTCGTTTGAAGCAAGTTGAAACAGTTACTATTACAAAACACGACCACAGAGGAGCTGGTCCAAATATATTTTTAATGCACAGTTATTTTATTTTCACGGTTTCCCATTTTGGTTTTATTACCATTTGGGCACCTTCCGTTTGTATGGAGTCACTTGTCTCCCAGGCCCTCTCCCCCAGGACTTCGCCTGCTTTACGATGACATTTCTTATTCCACCTTTCAATCCCTGATTTGTCTGCAGGTGTGGAACCTTCAGAAATTCCTGATAGGTGGAGTCTCCTAACAGTGATGGTTACAAAAATGAAGAATAATGATTTTAAGTCAACAATACCAAAAGCTATTTTTTTAGAAAAAGAAGATAATTGCATATTTAGACTAATACCGTTCCGTTAGTTAGGGCAGTTCAAAAACCTATCATCCTGTCATCCCAGCACTTGGGAGGCTGAGGCAGGAGGATTGAAAGTTCGAAGCCAGCCTGGGCTACATAGCAAGACCCTGTCTCAAAAAATAAAATAAAAACTTTTAAAAGCAAACAAAAATTTATCTAGGGCAGAAAAAAAAATCATCTCTCAGATCATGATAGGTTATTTAAAGATACAAAATAAATTGGTAGTAAATGGAACCAGATACAAATATTAGGGAATGAAATGGAGGAGACAGGAGAGGGTCCCTGGGTAGCATCCGAGGGGCGACCAGCAAGGGACAGGATGCCGAGGTACCGCGCACGCGCGCCAGCCTCGGTCTGGAAGACGCCCCCCCCCCCCCCCCCCCCCCGGCCTCTGCGCGGCTCGGTAACAAATCTGTGTCATGTTCCGTAGATTGCTCCCTTTCCGTGCCGTTAGGGCGTCCTGCCCTCCTTCCTCTCTGGCTTACGAGGCCTCTGTGCACTCCCAGATAAGCAATATGTGTCAACAGCCATCACCAAGCCATAATTTTAAGTCAAATTCAAATTGTGATTTGAAATTTTACCCAAATTCTATTTTTTAAAAGTTATAAACTCAGGAAAGAATGATAAAGTTTTAATATTTTTGTTTCACCCGTATATTTTATGGGAGGTATGATTTTTTCAATACCATTCAAGTGTGAGTTTAGCTGTGGGTAAGGTTCAGTTGGCATTGCTGTTCTAAATCACTTTTTTAGGCTTTTGAAACGTGGCCTTTTAAATTCTAGCGGGACTGAAGCTGAACGAGCTAGACCAACTGAGTGCGATTAAACATATAAAAAGCCATTAAAGACCTGCTTCAAGCCAAGCGTGGTGGCGCACGCTTGTCATCCCACACTCGGGAGGCCGAGGCAGGAGAATGGTCATGTGTTCAAGGCCAGTCTGGGCTACACAGTGAGTTCAAGGCCAGCCTGGAGTACATAGCAAGACCCTGTCTCAAAAGAACAAAAATAAACAAATACCTGCTTTGGGGATCAGCTCAGGAGTCTAAAGCACTATTTTGCTTTGTCAAGCTATCTATTAGAAGTCTCTAAAGCATTTGTATTATGTACATTTTCTTTTCTAAGGGATTGTTGAGGCATTTTTCAGTTATGTAATTTTTTGGACAAGGACCCTTATTGAGCCCTTGCATTGGTGGAAGCTCAGTTTCATCTCAGAACACTACCACCACCCCGCTCCAGGTAGCCCTTCCTGATTGCACCAATCTAAGGGAGATTGTCCCTTCTCTGATTGAGGATCTATCCCTTCTTGTAGTTCATGTGGCATCTTATATAAATTGTCTTGTATCGCTGTAATCACATCGCCTCCTTGGTGGCAGTTTCTGTCCTATACTTCTTATCTCCTGCAGTTCTTGATGCTGTCCCCTGTGCAGAGAAAACATTCAATAATGACTTGGGGAAGGAGCGCCAAAATTTAAAAACAAGCCAGGTGTGGTGGCATGGCCTGTCATCCCAGCGCTCTGGGAGGCTGAGGCAGGAGGATCTCAAATTCCAGAGCAGCATGGGCAACTTCATGTCTTAGTGAGACCTTGTCTCAAATAATAAAAAAGGGCTGGAGATGTAGCTCAGTGTGAAGGCCCTGGGTTTGGTCCCTAGTACCATAGACACAAACACACACACACACACACACACACACACACACACACACACACACACGGACTGCTTGTAAATCCTTTCTCAGAAGAATAAATAGATAAAAATACAACTAACCAGTTCCACACTGTGAGGTTCTATTCATGAGGACCTCTTTGCCTTCATAGAAATAGCATTGCTGATCCACTGATTCAGTATTTTCTTTTTGAAAGCCAATGGTGAAAGAGCAAGACAGGCAGGATTCCTGTCCTTATTGGATTTTACATTCTGCTGGGGAGATTGACCCTAAAGAAACCAGTAAGTAGCCGGGCACGGTGGAGGCAGGAGGATCGCTGCGAGTTCCAGGCCAGCTTGTCACATAGTGAGACCCTGCCTCAAAAAAACTAAGACAGATGACCTGGTATGGGCACCATCTTCTGATAACTTCTACTTCCTCAGCCTCCCTGGATCCGTTAGGGGCCATCTGCCTTTGTGACCAGGCATGCAGATCCATGGGGCCTGGTAGTTACCTAGTTCTCCCCAGTAGACTGCCACTCCTCGGAAGGGTTTGATCTTGTACTTCCTGTGCAGCATGCCCTGTGCATACCTTGTAGCGAACCACATGCAGTAGGCCCTCGGGAACTTCTGTAAAGTAAGTGCTTTGGCACACATGCGGAATTGTGGCCTTTGCTAACTTCTCTGCAGACGTGGAGATGTTTGCTTCCACTGCTCAGACCTGACAGCTCCATCCAGAGAGAACTCTGAGGCTGTAAGAGACGCAGTCAGTGGGAGGGGAAAGCTGGTTTCACTTCCTCTTTGTTAACATTCAATCACACATTAAGTCACCCCACATTTACCAAGTCCCTCCTGGCCCTAAGCAAGCAGGACTTCTCTGAAAACAACTCTTCCAATCAGGTAAAGTAAAGCCTTGTTGCTGTCCTGAGAGACTTTCTGCTGTGCTAGGATTGACAGGGAGTGACAGGGAGAAGGGAGGAGTGGGAGTGGAGTGGGTTGGGAAGGACAGGGTGAGCTCCAGGGATGCCCAATATTGGAGGCTGACAAGGGCTACCCAGTGGCAGAGGATGCAGGAGAAGGAACTGCACAAGTAAATCAGCCAAATTTGTGGGAACCTTTGAACTCCACTCTGAAGGCTAATATTCAGCTCGATTGAAGCTTAAGAATATAATCAATATCCTTCACTTAAATGCCATCCAAGTGACTAAATTCTGTAAGCCTTTCCTTCTTATGTTAGTTAAAATGTAGCAGGGCTCTGGCTCTATTCTAAGGGATTTGCGGATGTTAACTGATAACTACTCAATACAAAAAGGTGTGTGTGTGCACATATGTGTGTCACTGGAGATTGAACCCAGGAAAAAAAATGTTCTACTGAGGGCCAGGGATTTAGCTCAGTGGTTCTGGCCCCTGCCTTGAAAGCACAAGGTCCCGAGTTCGATCCCTAGTACCAGAAAAAAAAAAAAAAACCACAATAAGGGCACTTTTAACAGCTCCTGCCTGCGAGAGAATTTGCCTCTTACAATCAACAGCAGCCTGCCTCACTCTGACTACCTAAGAAGTCTGAACTGCTGTACCACCATGTGTTGTTCATAAAAATGCTGCTTTTATAAACTCAGATTGAAAGAGAAAAAGGTATCGTATTATAGAGGCACAAGCATACTCATGTTTATAGCAGCATAATTCATAATAGCTAAATCTTAAAGCAGCCTGTATATCCAGGAACAGCTGAATGGATAAAGATAATGTGGTTTTATACACAGTGGAGTATTACTATGCCATAAAGAAGGATATGGTTGGGCTGGGGATTTAGCACAGTGGCACCGCGCCTGCCTGGCAAGTGAAAGGTCCTGAGTTCCATCACCAGTACTGAAAAAAAAAAAAGAAATAAAGATATGCTTGAAGCCAGGTATGGTGATGCATACTTGTAATCAGCACTCAGAAGGCTGAGGCAGGAGGATCACTGCAAGTTCAAGGCCAGCTTAGGCTACATAATGAGTTCAAGGTCAACCTGGACTACACACCAAGACCCTGTCTCAAAAAAGAAAAAACAAAAAAGATAAATTTGAGTGATTTGTAGGAAAATGGATGCACCTTGAAACCATAATATTAAATGAAAGGTTAAATGAAATAAATCAAACACACAAGCTTAAATATCACCTAGTTTCTCATGTATGAGAAACCCAAACTGTAAATAAAGAACAAAATTTTAAAAATAGATAACAGGAAGTAGGGAGCTAGATCTTTCTCAGAGAAGAGGGGATTAAGCAATGGCAGCAGGGAGAGGACAGAGAGGGGATGAAAAAGAAATTAAGATGTGTTCTGTCCAAGCACCAACTCTACACAAGGAATGCAAACATGATGTACTACAAACATGGACTCACAAAAACAATTGCTGTAGCTAGGAACTAGAAAAACCTCAGATTGTCGGTTCTGTTTCACAAAGACACACCACTTTTGAAAAGTGTGTAGATCCCAGAAACTCGAGAGGCCGCCTGCTCCCGCCACGGTGAGGAGGAAAACCCCCAGTGTCCCCCAGTTCCTGCCACTTTAGACTGTGACTTAGGAGCTGCCAGCAGGGGCTCAGGAAGTTGCTTAGCAGCTGAGGGCTCAGTCCTCTGGAAGGAAGCAGAGGCAGCCCCGCCTCCCCTTCATGTGCCCGAATTCTGGAAGTGGAAGGTGCGCTCTTTCTCCCACCCAGCAAGGACATCCTTTCAAGTCATGGCTCCCGGAAGTCTCATGTTCCTGTTTTCTGTGAGGAGGAGCCTGGACCCAAACGCACAGACAAATGGGAAAAACACACACAGCATTTTGGAGGTTATAAGAGAGCAAAAAGCCCACAACACTTTTCAGCTCTTTTATTTTGTTCACTTTTATAAGCTTAATTTTTATTTTTTTGGTCTGTTTGGTTTTTTTGAGACAGAGTCTCACTATGTATTTCAGGCTTGGAACTCACTGTGTAGCCCAGGCTGGCCTCAAACTTGTGGTGATCCTCCTGCCTCAGCCTCTCCAGTGCTGGGCTCACCGGTGCGCACCACCACACCCGGCTAAGTGTAATTTTTAACTAATTCCTTGCCCCATCTTTCTCTTCTTGAAGGCCTCTTCTTCTAAGTAGATCTTGCTTTTTGCTGAGCAGTTTGGCCTGGCCAAATCCCTTCTTGGAGGGTCCCACCCTCCTTCCCTCAACTACACACCTGTGTGCTGTTGGTAGTTTCCCTTTATCCCAGAGCGCACCCCCCCCCCTCCACCACCGACTTCCATTTGCTGAAGCAAACCCTTCACAGGAAGTAAACTTGCCTGGCAAGGCCCAGCTGCACGTGGGGCCTGCCTGAGAGGAGAGGTATTTACGACCTGACAGGAAGATAAAGATGCAGCTGACTGGGTGGTGTTCCAGGCCCTGCGGAAGTGTTTACGTCCCCATCTGCTGGTGTTTCAATGGCACGGAGCTCCCTTTATGGCGTCAATCTCCCCTGTGACTTCCTTCCATTTGGGAGCCGATATCTCATTTCAAGATGTTCCCACCCAAACCTCTGCTGTCCCCTTTGTTTAGGGCCAGGGAGGAAGGAAGGAGTTTGTTACTGGAATGCGAGATGGAGCTGTATATTAACACTCACGACTCAAGCCCTCAAATCAGAGAGAGGCCCGGTGGGGCCAGGAAAGCCACCGTGCTTCCTGCCACTTCCTGAAGGGTGGGCCCCGCCAAGGCACCACCATAGTGGCTCCTGGCGAACCACTGTCAGGGCTGCTGGAACCACACCAATGGCAGCTCGATTCCCACTGCGGTGCCGGGGGGAGTAACTTCTTTGGCCAGTTTTTCTTTTTTATTGTCTTTTAACTTTTTTCCTTCCTTCTCCTCAATTTCTTTTCTCTTTTTCTCTTAAACCAACACTTTAAGCCAACAGGTGCAATATCTGTGGAGCTCAAAATCTACACACCTGTAGCAGAGGCAGGACAAAAAGAGCCCTTTCTAATACCAGCCCAGGTGCAGTCTTCAGATAGGTTGCTAGGCCTTGGTGAGGTTTTGCTTTGTAAAATTGCCAACAGTACAGAAATGTTCTTCCAACACCATAGCTCATACATCACTGAAACCTGGGTTTTACATATATTGATGGTATTCGCTTTTCTGCAAAAAAGTATTTATTCCTCAGTTTTAATCTATGCTTCTCCCAGGTCCATTATATTTTATATTAAATTGCTCAACTAATCAGCACCATATATGTAAAATCAAGGACTTGAACTTCATTCAGCACCATTCTCTGTGCAGATAGATGTGACCATGTTCTCGGTGACCTTTCCCCTCTCTTTGCAAAAATGGAATTTCTTTCTCTTTTTAATGCAAAGATCTTATTTCTACAAGATGAACAGTTTCCCAGGCCACATACACAAAAAAGCTCAAAATTACAAAGAGAGTGACTCTGTTTCCATAAGTTTGTCCAATACACAGAGCAGAAGGGAGAATTTTTATTTTAGGCTAAATCACCCAATAATGGGCTTATCCATCTCCTTAAGCTCTGATCTTAGTCTTTTCTTGAGGGGAAAGAGGAGGAGGGAGAAGATGGCATGCCTGCTCTAGCATTTTTCTTCAGAAAAGAAATATTATTTCATTGTAATTTTTTTTTTGGTACCAGGGATCGAACTCGGGACCTTGTGCTTTCAAGGCAGGTGGCAGAAGGTAAATCCCCAGCCCAGTAATATTATGTTTTAATAGGAGAGTCCTATAGTTAAGTTAGGCAAATTAGTTATACTCCTTGTAGCTGATTACCTAAAGACCGGAAGGAAACAGCCTGAAACCAGTTACATTTTATATTCCAGCCCAGGTAGGGTCCATTCACAGAAAGGAAATAATCTGATGACGTAACAGTATACACACTGAATATCATCATGCCAGAGCTGCTTCTTGATTTTTTTTCAGAAGTTGATCTAAAACGTAGCCTGCTGTCCTTCTTGGGTACAGGCCCAAGTGTTGGCGTGTTCAGTAGCCCGTCCAGCCAGTCCCAGCCATATTTCTTCCGTGTGCTCCCTGAGACTTGTTCATAGGCCTGCTGAGGGGTGGCCTATGGTGTTCATAGTTCCCTGAGACCTTGGGAGCTGCAGTTTAGCAGGTGGTGTCCCCATGAACAGAGCCCCAAGCCACACAGCCGGATGGCCCAGCCCATACCGCCTGGAGTCTGGGGAGCTCAGCTGGGCCTCCTGACCCCTCCATGCAGGGGTTAACTCCACCGAGGAGCTTTCTATCAGCAATAATAGCTTTAAGGTGGGAAATAAAAAATGGAGAGTGTTTAAATTGTTAATGGGTTTCATGTTCTTGTCACTGTTGAGGGTTTGTTCCCTTTTATAAACTCATAGTTTTTGGTTGACATTGCTTTTATGCGCACCATCAGCCGGTTGGTGATGGTGCCGCCGTGTTAGACCATTACTGCCGGATTGTATTTGCAGTAAAGAAGGCGAATGGAGGCTGTAAATCTGCAGCTGGAGATTTAGGGCTCTGTTACTCCGCAGTTTAGGCCCATGTGTGCCGGGGAGTCCATTCCTCCTCCGGCAGAATTACACCCCAAGAACAGGCCTTCCCCTGCGCTGATGGACGACATTCATTCCCTGGGCTACGGAGGCACTTAATACGGCTAATTCAGTTAAAGAAGCCCGAGGGGGAGGCGGATGAACCTAGCTGCTGGAAGCCAGACCCAGGCAGGTTCTCAGGAAAGGCTTCCAAGGTTGCTGGACTGGGTTCTCCTTCAGGCAGGAGGTGCTGCCTCACCCACCTCTTAACCCTTTTGCTGCCCAGACATTATTGGGAATATTCAGGAAACACATCGGTTCAGAATTCAGGATGTGTCAAGAGACTCGCTAGCTTGACATTGCTTTACAAAAGAAAAAAAAGATTTTTTGTTTGTTGTTTTTTGGTACTGGGGATGGAACTCGGGACCTTGCACTTGCAAGGCAGGCAGCGGAACCACTGAGCTAAATCCCCAGCCCAAGAAACATTTTTTAAAAATTCCCAAGTAGGCCAGGCATGGTGGCAGATGCCTGTAATCCCAGCACTCTGGAGGCTGAGGCAGGAGGATTGCTAGGAGTTCCAGGCCAACCTGAGCGACATAGTGAGTTCAAGGCCAGCCTAAACTACTTAGCGAGATCCTGTCTCAAAAAAACAAAACAACAACAAGTATTTTTTTTTTTTTCCCTCAGCCAGTTGGTTTTGAATGGAAACGATTTGAAAGATGAACTCATGTACCGCTGGATTCAGGAATACTTGGAAAATACATCAGTAGGAAATAGATTGAAAACTGCCTTAAGAATCATGGGTCGTCACTGCTGTGGGTTGTTGCTGGGGCTGGCTGACTTCGGAGGCGTGGTTTTAGGTTAGTTTTGCTGTTGGCGGGGGCCCTCCCGGGAGAGGGAGGATGGTTAGATACAGACTCAGCTGCGGGGGCATCTGGGTAGCTTTCGGTATCAGCTGTGGGCCGAATGTGCACGATTTAACCACGCGACTCTGGAACCAGCGTGGGCCTATTAAGACGTCAGCCGATCTGTTCATGAGCTGTCAGCCCAAATTGAGCTTGAAGGCTGCCGTAAAAGATCTAATTTTCATAATTATCCAGAACCTGCACCCTCCTCCCCGCGCCACCGCCCACCTCCGCGCAGAGCAGGACACAGGCGGGGGACACAGGCGGGGGAGCGCGGTCCCCAGAGGCTCCCCAGGCCCCTTGCCCGAAAATGCACCGAGTTCATCCAGGGGTCAGGCCTGGCGCTGACTTCCTGTTTAAGGAGCCCCTCGTGTGGCGTTGGCCGTGGCCGGAGGCGAGCGGTGCCTAAGTGACCTTCCCACACTCCAGCTTCCCGCCTCTGGGTCCCCATGGTCCCCGACCTGGAGTGATGGGGGCACAGCTAATACCTCTGACATATAAGGTGGAACTAATGCTGATGGAAATGGCATTCTACTGTCTCGTACTGGCCTCACATTTATAGAAAGAAAGAGGATGGGGCTGTTGTCTTAGGGGATGAAGAATTTGCAAGGTCACCTGATTTAGTCTCCAGGGACACTGGGGACTTGGGTCATTCCGTGGTTGCTTCAGGCCACCTTTGTGCGCCACCTGACCCTGAGATGCAAAGGAAGTCATCGCCCTGGGCGCGGCGTTCAGCTGGGTACCACGCTCAGGTTTGAACCTGGCAACACTGGGGATAAACGGTGCCCCGTAGAGGATGAGGGCATTCTGTTGTCCCCCTAGTTCCACCAAGCCACACTGCGCAGGGCTCCATTTGCTTTCTGCACACACAGGGCTCATGTGGGAGGGGCAGGCAGGCAGCACTTGACTGGGTTGTTCTACAACTGGGATTTTGAGGCTCAGCTCCTCCTCCTAACGCAAGACCACTGTATTTCCTCACTGGCTGCCACTGAAAGGGAATTTCCTACAAGTCTGGGCACTCCAGTCAGAAGAAAGGAAGTTATTTCCTGTCTTCGGTGCTTTATGCCTTTTCTTTTTGACCATGAGTGGCCCCCGTGTACATTACTCAAATGTTGGCTTTTCCCTGAAATCCGTTGTTTACAGAGGGGACATTCAGGTCCCCAGGGCTCGGTCCCATAAAACCTGATTATCATATATTTCAAGACGGTAACATCTTTTGTCAGCACCGGGCAGTTTCCAAGGCCCTGGCTGCTCTTGTTTCTCTTCTGCTTCACTCTGGTTTCTTTTTCTTCCCACTTTGGGTTTTGTTTTTTTTTTCCCTCTCCCTCATCTCAAGCAACTGGCTCCCTTCTTATTCCACTAATTAGACAAGAAGTCCAGAGAGGCCGTTATTAGATCCTGAGCATCTTCATCAGAGCCCATTATGGCCTTAAAGACCACAAACATTTTACTGAACCCGGCACATTTCAGTCAATCCATCCTTGGTCGTTAGCAGCCACCTTCTTTCCAACCTGCAGAGTCGAGGCTGCACATAGAGGTTCTCAGTGGCCGATTTTCCTTTGTATTAATTCTCCTGGAGGCGGTGACTCTAGCTCCTTCTCTCTTTCTCTGTCCCCACCCTGGTCCTAATTGCTGCTGGTGGGGGTGGAGAGGCCCATCCTCCTCATGGGGCCTCCTGCATGTGTGTAAATGTCACATGTATTAATGTCACCCGGGAGGAGGATTCATGGTCGCCTGTTTTTCTCTCGTTTTCTTGACAGGGCTGGGGATTCTTTGTATGGACCAATGGTCTCCCTTTGCTTTCAATGGAAGAATAATCCTGCATTATAATATAGTAACTGCAAAAGAAAGCCCTTTTTCCATTTCATTCTTTTCTTTCTTAATTCACTGTCTAGTGAGTTTCTGATTGACTCACAAACCAATTAAAGTAAAATTTAATGGAAGAATAGATTAACTCCCTGAGGTTTCCCTCCCATCCATCACGGTTTTATAGCAGGAGCTGTGAGGAAGCTCATAACTTCACGCTGTGAATGTGATCATAAAGAGGGCACGGGGAAGGTTCCGATTTACAGCCGGGCCCATGTTCGCCAGGACAGGATTTACTGCCCAATCCCCATCCCCTATTTATGCAGGACGGGGTCACCATGCTGCCCTCCACCTGGGCCTGAGACACTGAAGGGCAGATTGTCAGGTGGAGACTCTTTCCCTCTAATTGGGGTTCCGGGGGGAGGGAGGGTGATTCCCATTGTCCAGGGACAGGGATGTGTTCAGTTCATTTCTGTCTTCAGGTAGCTGCTGTCACCCCAAGTGCTCATATTTTTCAAGGTACATTTGATTTGTTACCTACTGTTCGTCAGCATAGAAATTCAGAAGAAAGGGCCAGATGTGTCCAGCTCTAGGCCATTAAGCCATCTCTTTTATCTACAAGCTTTTCTGGATAACTGCAGATATCTCTCTGTGTGTCTTCAGAGTCAACAATAATCATATCTCCTGGGCATCTTTCCTGTGAGGATCTCAAAGCGCTTTATAACCATTATTTTAGTCTTTCTGATAGGTCCAGAGTAACCTCGTAGCCCCCCAGGCATTAGTGAGTTCACTGTTTCTCTGATTCATCTTAACAATAAAGACTGCCAGTGTCGCTGGGCATGGTGGCACATGCCTGTCAGCCCAGCACTCGGGAGGTTGAGGCAGGAGGATCTCTGAGAGTTCAAGGCCAGCCTGGGCTACACAGTGAGACCCTGCCTCAAAAAAAAAAAAAAAACAAAAGATTGCCAGCGTCACAATTTAGTAGTAGTCACCGAATAAAGTACCATACCCAGGCCTCGGATTAATCTTAAGTACTTATTAAAATAAGTATTTCATTATTTCATGTAGCTCAACTTATTTTGGGTGGCTTGAATATTTAAACTTATGTCAAATCTCATGACTACATTGTGTAATCTTTTTTTAGAAGCTTAGTGAGGTATAATCAGTATTTTAAAATCGTTTTCGTCTGACACCGGGCATTATAATGCAGGCCTGGAATCCCAGCACTCTGGAAGGCTGAGGAAGACCACAAGTTCAAGCCCAGCTTGGATAACTTAGCAAGACCCTGTCTCAAAATAAATAAGAAGTTTAGAAAGGGCTGAGGATATAGCTCAGTGCAAAGGCCCTGGTTCATTCCCCAGTGCAGGAAAAGAAAGGATCTTGGTCATCAATTGTCCTCGAAACCAAACTCATGATCAGCCTCTGGCAGTACCACCCCACCCACTGGTCTAGTTTACAGTCTCAGGACTGGGCCTACCCCTCAGGATTGGGAGTTAAAAATTTGGGAAAGGTCCTGGACTGCCTCTCTCCTGCACACCCAACATCTTGGCCACCAAACCCACTGAATCCACCATTTCTGTGTCTCTTGTCTTTGTGCAAGGTTCTCATCCAGTCTTTGTTGGACTTTTAGAGTGGTTTTGTTTGTTTCTATGTTTGTTTTTGAGACCGGGTCTCCCCATGTAGTTCAGGCTGGCCTTGAACTCACTGTGTAGCCCAGACTGGCCTCGAAATTGTGGAGATGCTCCTGCCTCAGCCTCCCGAGTGCTGGGATTACAGGCGTGCACCACCGTGCCCAGCTAGCTGGACTCTTAGAAGTCTTGCAGCTGATCTTCCTGCCTTCACTTTCAACCCCTCCAGGCCACCCTCAATGCTAGTAAGAGTAATGGCTCTAAAATGGAAATTTTGTAATTTTGCTGCTAAAAATACTCAAGTGATCTCCCGCTGCTTAGGACATAAACTGCAGTGTAATGCAGCTCCTACAGCCCTTGGTACAGCACCGCATCTTCCCAGCCCGGAGCTGTTTCCTGGGTTTGAACAATGGAATTGTCAGTTTTCAATTTTGACCAGAAAATGTTTTAAATCACTATGACCTTCTAACAATAGTTTCACAGACAAGATTATTTTGATGTCAGAAAAAGGAAAAACATAAGTTCAGAACAAAGACTTTATATTGCGGAAGTGTATATACATATAGTTTTATGGAAAAGAATCACTATGCAGTTCTTATTTTTTCTCATTTTACTGCAGACCTGAAAAGCTTTACCGTCTTCTCGTATTGCGTTTGGGAACCTGGAGCTATTAGAGTGCAAAAAGAACTGGATTTTTCCGAGTGCGGTGGCGCCCTCCTGTCATCCAACACTCAGGAGGCTGGTGTCAGAAACAACTGGATTTCAAATCCATCCTCATGACTAAATAGCTGTATAATCGTGGTGAATTGCTTATCTTCCCTGAATTCAAGGTCTTTCACCAATAAAAATCATCTCCCATGTTCTCATAGCATTTTGTAGATTCCCAAACTCACACCAGGTACTTTACATTTCTGCATTTAATTTTATTAGGTGATTAAATAACCTAACATTCTGGAGAAGTGTGCATTGCGAGGTCGAGCTCCTTTTGTTCATTACTGCAGGAGCACTCGCTGAGAACTCACGTGCCAAAAAGCCTCTGCCTAGTGTGTGTTCCAATAAGAACAATACCATATTCAAGACTTGGGAACAGAGCCGGGCATGGTGGCGCCCGCCTGTCATCCCAGCCCTCGGGAGGCTGAGTCAGGCGGCTCGTCCCCAGTTCGAGGCCACCCTGGGCTACAGAGCGAGAGCCTGTCTCAAAAAAAAAAAGAATTGGGAGCAGTTCCTCTCTTCTCCCAAAGATTCTGTTCCCTGAGCTATATCTGCAGCCCTTTTCTTATGTTTTTGTTTTGAGTCAAGGTCTAAGTCACCAAGTTGCCCAGGCTGGCCTCCTCCTTTTGATCCTCCTGTCTCAGCCCTCCAGAGTGCTGGATTATAGGCGTGCGCCACCATGGCCAGCTTCATTCCCTGCCATATAGCGGTGATACCAGGTATTCTCTTTTTCCATGTATCGTTCCTTTATTCTTAGAGAACTTCTGTTCATCCGCCAGCACCCAGCTTCACCTCCGCTTCCTTCAAAGCCTTCACACCTGCACACGCGGGAAAACCCAGTACTTCCTGAAGTGCTGCTGGGAAACTCATGCTAGAAGCCGTTGGATACTTTTACAAATCTTCCCTTGCTAAATCCTCATAAAGCATTCAAAGTAGGTGTTATTCTTATCCTCCAAACATAAAACCAAAGCTAAAAACAGTTCAAATATTTTTCCCAAAGCTTTATGACAAGAAATTGAAATATCCAGGATTTAAACCAGGGCCACATGATTAGAAAGTTGATACTTCGTGTGTTATCTCATATCTCCACCCATCCACTCTTATCTGTTTTGTATCAATACGCACTCTATAATTTTGCTTTTCACTCACCAAATTCTATTGTATTATTCATTTGACTGTTTTTCTTACTAGAAAATATAGCTCCTAGGGCCGGGGATTTAGCTCAGTGGTTCCACCGCCTGCCTTGCAAGTGCAAGGTCCTGAATTCAATCCCCAGTACCAAAAGAAAGAAAAGAAAATACAGCACCTTGAGAATAGAATTTATTTCTTTCTTGTCTTGTTTTTTGCTTTTTTCTGTTTTGTTTTGAGACAGTGTCTCACTGTGTAGTCCAGCCTGGCCTCAAACTCCTGGCGATCCTCCTGCCTCAGCCTCCTGAGTGCTGGGATTACAATTGCGCACCAAAACACATGGCTATTTCTCACTTACCTTGATAACTCCAGGGCACTCAGAATACTACACAACCTGTAACAGATGCTGAATAAGGGTGTCCAGGATTGGGGTTGGGCCAGATTAAAGGCAAGTTGAACTGAACTATATTCTATTTCATAAATCCTGGAATTTCCCACTGGTGATGGGTGTTGGTCGGTAGCTGCCACCCCCTCAGGCAGGCAACCTGTGGCCTTAGTTATCCTCGACACTGTCCATGTCCAGCTCTGTACCAACCCCACCCTCAGTGACGCCTGCCTTCCCCTGACTGTGACATCGTCCTTGGTGTGAGGAGGTCCCCAGAAAGCCAGCTTCTTGCTTGTGTATTTATTCCAATCAGTGGGAAACGCTCAGCCTTTTAGGAATAATTGGAATAGTCTGCTCCTCTAATTAAGGTCGCTGGCTATTGTACAGAAACCTATATATAAGAACAAGCTGAGTGCTGACAGGGAGTTAATTGTGCTGCTCTTCGTGGTGCTGTCATTGGTGGCAGCATGGCACCGGATGCCTTTTTAGACCCCGGATCTGGATGCAGATTGTTAAGTAAGCGGTATCTAGAGCTCTTATGAGGAAAGGCCTGAAAGCATAATAAACAAAGCTTTTGTGAAAATTTAGAAAATTGTCTAAACGCACTTGAATAGGAAGCCCCATCGTTATTAAATGGCTAGCTATGGAGATAAATGCCCGAAATCAACCCAGCCGGTGTGGGCAGATGGACCACAGTGACCGGCCGTTGGGCTTCCATCTCTTCCCATTATTCTGTCCGTGTTTTATACAATTAGTACAATAGGATTTTGAAGTCTTAAATTTGATCTGCTTAAATGATCAGTCTTTTTTTTTTTTTTTTTGAGACAGGGTCTCACTCTGTAGTCCAGTCTGGCCTTGGACTCACTGTGTAGCCCAGGCTGGCCTCAACCTCACAGCGATCCTCCTGCCTCAGCCTCCCCAGTGCTGCGATGACAGCTGTGCGCCCCACCACACCCAGCCACCAGTCTTCTTTCTACTCCCTGTCTCCAAGCCTTGGCCACACAAGGGAGACAGCATCCAGCAAAACCAAGCTTTTCTGGTCTCCTCCTGTTCCCCATGATCAGAAATGGCAAAAATGCATCTCCCGGAAACCGTACAGGTGCAGCAAGCGAGCATGCAGGGACAGGGTGGCGCCTGGGGGCATCCGCTGGGAATTCGGACTCCGGATCAGCTGTGACCTTAGGGAGAGGAGGATGGGGCCGGGTGGGTTCAGAAACAATAGACCTCGTGCTGGGCTCTGTCGGCGGTGCTCGGATAATCATTATTCTGTGGCCCCTGAATGATGCTGCCGGTGGCTTTCCTACCACGCAGGCAGCGTCCTGTCCCGTGGGAGCCCTCCTGACGGCCCTTTGTCAGACGCTATCAGCGGTATTGAGCCAACCTGAGCACCCCATTATTAATCCTTTTCTCCTGGTGACATGACAGCGATCGATGCCTGAACAAGCTATTGAAACTGTAGCAATCAAGCGGACTCCAGTTAATGGGATGCGATGCTTACTCCAAGCCCGGGGAAGGGTGGGGAAACTTTGCTAACCCTGCACTGTTCCCGTAGGCCTGTGCTTCACCTCGGGTGGAGGTTACCATTTACCCAGGCCCCTAAAATACACAACGGAACCCTTAGCGATGACTCAGACACATTCATAACACTTCTGCAGCCATCTGCCATTGGGCAAATATAAAACTTTTTGATCATTACATAAATATTTGCATCTGTATCAGTGTAAAGCAAGGATGTTGAAAAGGTGCCCACCTGGTGATACAGAAAAGCAATCAGCGGATACAGCAGGGCATACAGAACACTAGAGGATCAGATTCCCCAGGCTAGCCGAGCCTGCCAGGCAAGTGCAAGGTCCTGAGTTCAATTCCTGGTACCAGGAAAAAAAAAAAACAGATTTCCTGTCCTGGGTCAGATGGAAAGCAGTGGAAGAGGTGTGTCCCATCCGGGCTGTGACAGCAAATTCCTGGGTCCCCACCCCGCAGAGTGTGGCAGAATGTCGACTCCGTCCCTCTGGGGCGGTACCCACATGAAGCTGGCTTTCTAGGTTGTGTACTCCCATTTAACCCCACAGTGGGGCGGGTTCCTACTTCCTACTCCCTGGGGCTGGTGAGGGGGAGCCCTCCAGGGTCTGCTGCTGAATTTAACCCTCCTTTTCATTACTTCCTCTCAGGGGTCCCAGTACCCCTACTACTCCACATTTCTATGGACCACCCTTCAGATGTTTAGAAACGGTCACATCTCAGGCCCAGACTCCTTGCTATCTAAACTTTTTTCCTCAGTACTGAGGATTGAACCCAAGGCCACCACACGGAGGTATACCCCCAGCCCTTTTTATTTTAAGGCAGGATCTCAATAAGTCACTAAGTTGCCCCTTGAACTGGCGATCCTCCTGCCTCAGCCTCCCAGAGTGCTGGGGATACAGTGTGTGCAACCATGACCCAGACTCTTAGCTGCTCTTTGATAGTTTATTTCCTGAAGTCTTCTCACCTGTGTCAAAGACTTGTGTAGTAGCCGTTTTGTAGTGTATGCTTACGCAGCAGCTATTGTAGTGCATCCCACTACATTGGGGATGGTTTGTGATGTAACAACATAGTTACAGGAAGATGCCTGTAACTGTCATTGATTTGTTACAAATATAAATTTCCAATGACTTCAACCAGAAATTCATTCTGAGAGCCAATGGAAGGGATGAACCTGGACAGGTGTCTTCAAGGTGCTCGGGTGATATAAATGCAGCTGATCTGGAAAGCCCTGTGCACAGTGACTTGGAAACACTGTAAATAATTTAAAGAATCCCAGCACTTGGGAGGCTGAGGCAGGAGGATTGCCTCCAGTTCGACACGAGCCTGGGCTACACAGTGAGTTCGAGGCCAGCCTGAGCTACATAGCAAGACTTTGTCTCAAAAAATTAAATGAAGGGCCGGAGATTTAGCTCAGTGGTTCTGCTGCCTGCCTCGCAAGCGCAAGTTTCCGAGTTCGATCTCGGGCACAAAAAATAAAATTAAGTGAACACAACTTGAAGAGGCTGGGACGGAGAAACCTACTCCTTGCCTACATTTGTCCCTTAATCTGCACAAGTTACTTAAATTCCCAGAGCCTTCTTTCCTCATTCTTTGCATCACATTTACCGCCTGCCCCATGAGAACTACGTAAGATAATGTGTGTCAGACACCGCATTAGCATGAAGGACCATTCAGTGTCTTTTTATGCAAGGACCCATTGCATTAATGTTTTATTACACTTCTATTCTAGTCCATTTTTACATATTTGTCCAGCAAAGGCTTTTGATCTTACCGGGTCCTATAGGCTTACTCACGAAACAAATTGAAGAACTGGACACAGTGGCACAACTGGACACAGTGGCACATCTAGACACAATGTATCCCTCCGCACTATGGGAGGCTAAGGCAGTAGGATCGAAAGTTGGACGCCAGCCTGGGTAATTCAGTGACTTTAGCGAGATCCGATCTCAAAATAAAAAAACAAAAAAGGTCTGGAGATGTACCTCAGGGCAAAAGCCCTCATTCAATCCCCAGTGCCAACATGGGGGATTATCTTGCTTATTTATGTGTGCTTTTGAGTTGTCCATCAGCAGATTATTTTCCACTGGGCATGATCTCCCCCTCCTCACCCAGTAGTTCTGGAAGAATCTGAAGAAAGAAATTTTCAAGTTTGAGGCAAAAGATAGCTTTGTTGGTGCTCTAACCCAGCACGGACACGAGGAGACGTCCTGGAAGTCACCTGGCCAGCTTCGAGTTCTAAGAAAACAGGTTGCAATAGGAAGATGGTCCAGTTGATTGTTTTTAATGTAATGGTCTTGTTCCTGTAAAAATTGCAGGGTAGCTATTCCAGGAAACCCACATCTTTTTTTTAGCCTGAGAAGAGACAGTGAAGGGGTGGCCAGGGCAGCGGAGAGCGCCCAGCCCTCATCCTGACCCAGGAGGCCAGGTGCAAACGGGGCAGCGTCTGATCCGGTGGGTGACAGTGGTCCTCGGTGTCCTGGCTGGGGTGGGGCGTGGCTTCCATCGCTGCCCACGCCAAGCCGAATCCATAACTCAGGCGAAGACGGGTGGTGCTGTGATGGATTGAACCTGCCGGAGGGAACCTGTCAACATTTTCTGATGACAAAATTAATCTTTGCACACATCTAAGGAGCATGTTTTCTGACTTCATTTCCAACTAGGTAATAAAAACAAAAATAAATTTTTCATCTGAAAAATTCAGAACCCTAAGCTGAAGAGTTGGCTGGGTGTCTTCGACATGTGAGAGCCTGTGCTGAGTGTTGGGTGTAAAGGAAGTAAGATCCAGCCCAGGCCTGATGGCACATGCCTGAATCCCAGCACTCAGGAGGCTGAGGCAGGAGGATCACCCTGAGTTCGAGGCCAGCCTGGGCTACTTAGCAAGAGCTTGTCTCAAAAAACAAAAAACAAAAAAGAAAAGAAGAAAGGAAGGACGGAAGGTCCAGACCTTACCTGGGGAGAAGCAGCCAGCCTCCCTGTGGCCCAGCAGCAGGGCTTTCCCTACTTGCCCCTGGCAATCGCCCCTGCCGTGCCAGGCTCTGCATCAGTGAACCCCAGAGTCCATCAGCCTCCTCCGTAGACCAGTCTGTGCCCAGTGCACCTCCAGTTCTCACCAGTGCCTGGGACCTGGCCTTCAGCCCCCTCCTTTAAGCTCAACGCTGGTGGTGAGCACTAGCATTCCCTCGCTACGCAGCCTGGAGGGGTCTCTTGCTTCTCTGTGCCTCAGTTTCCTCCTCTGGAAGATGAGAGAGGGCCGATGTCACAGGTTGCTGTGAGACCGGAACAGATGGACATGCACAGCCCGGGGAGGGCACTGGCCAGGCTCCAGGCAGCACCTGGCTCAGGGCTCCCAGAGGCCAAAAGCTAAGAACTGTCTTAGAGATGATGCTAAAAATATTGACTAGCAAATCAGTGTGTACATGGAAGCATGCTACTCAGTTCTAGGGATTAAATAAGCATTGTAGTATCTTAGCTACTCATTAATGATCAGGATGTAGAGTATAGAAATATATCATCAGCCAGGCATGGTGGCACACACCTGAATCGCACCACTTGGGAGGCTGAGACAGGAGGATCACTGCATGTTCAAGGTCACCCCGGGCTACCTCATTCAAGGCCAGCCTGCACTACATAGTGAGACCCTGTGTCAAAGAACAAATGCAGGAACATATGGCTCTGATATTTGTCTTTCCTTAACCAGGCACCATTCTAAGCACTGTTCCAACCACAACTTCTTTATCCGCATTAAAAAGAAAAACGACTCATAGGGTAGATGATACCATTGCTCCCATTTTGCAGATGAGGAAACTAAGGCCTGGAGAAGTCGATCCCAGCTAGCAAGTGGTGGAAGCTGGGTTTGGAGGAGGCCATCTGGCTCAGGGCCCCAGCATCCATTATTGACCCCACAATTAAAACCAGCTCTTTCTTGAGTCTCCTCTCCATACAATTTCCCAAGCTCAGCACAGCCTGTGTTTAAAGTTCTAAAATTCTTAACATGAGTGCTCGTGCTCAATTGGCGTTCATTAGTGGCTAAGGCAATGCCTAAAATTTAGGTTTTAGAATATCTTCCACTGCCTCTGTCTATTTAGCAGAAGCCTGGGGAAAGGGACCCCAAGGAGGAGCCAGAGGGTCTGAGGCCTTGGGACAGGAAATGAACCACAGACACAGCGGGTGGGCCTATCACTCTGCAGAGCACAACGCAGATAAACCCCACGACTCACCTGCTGCCTCAGAACCACTGTGACTAAGAACCAGCAGGAATGAACGGGGCGTGAGGAAAGTCCCACCGGAAGCTGCCCCACCCCCACTTCCCTGACACTGCATCCCCTCCCTCCCTGGCAACAGAAATGGAAGTGAGACCATCCTGGAAGTCAGGGGTGGGGAAAGTCCGGAAGCCAAGTTGGAAAAAGCAGACAGGATTAGCCTTTGCAGAATTCACAGGAGGGCCAAAGGCCAGAACTAGAGGACCCATGCCCGGAGAAGACAGACTGAAGGCTGAGGCAGAGCATGTGCTCAAGTCCAGGCCAAGCAAAGGGAAGGAGTCGGCAGGAGGAAGCAGAGTCACAGCGCCCTTCTCAAGCCTCAGAGGCTGAAGACCGTCTCCAAGCTGGTAGAGGTTGCACACCCATCCTAAGTGGTATCTGTCCCCTTGTAAATGAGAGGCATCAGGATTACCGTACAGGTGATACAGGATTTTTCAAGAAGGTCAAAAGCACCAGAATTGGCTGGGCACAGTGGTGCAAGCCTGTAACCCCAGCACTATGGAGGCTGAGGCAGGAGGATCACTAAGAGTTCAAGGCCAGCCTGGGCTACATAGCAAGACCCTGTCTCAAGAAACAAACCAACAAACAAAATCCCAGAATCAAGTTTAATGTCCACTTTAAGAAGAACAGGCGAGATTCTGAGTTACGGCAACTCATCTAAGAGACCCGTGCTCAGTAAGCGTATCCGTATCTTCATTCATCTTCCCCGGGGTAGACTGGAAGACGGGGCATGTCAGCTGGGAGTTGAACCTGCGGTTCCAGGAAGTCTAGAGACTTCAGCACTCTTCCGTCGTCCATTAAGGGAGCCTCTCCAACAGCATAATGTAGTTAAAGTACACAGAGATGTCTTGGGCCCAGAGAGTGGATTTTATCTCCACTTTGGGATTTCTGATCCATAGGAGGGAGAGAGTCAGAGAAACCACCTAGCGTGGTGCCTATGGAAGGGAATCATGTGAGTGCGTCGCCGAGCCCGCCATTCGGCTGATTTACGGGTAAGAAGAGGCAAGCATGGCAGGGGAAGCTTGCCATCTGTACCCCCTCTCTCCAGTCACCCCCAGACCCCTCTCCCTCTGTCCCTGGGAGAATCCAATGTGATCACAGACAGAATCACACATCTGTCAGGTGGGTGCTGGATTCGGGGACCTCAGGAACCATCTGCCCCCTTCCAGCTTTGCCCGGGGTGGCAGGGCCGGGCTCCTGGCCTGGATGCTCACTGACCAGCCCCCAGCTGTCGCACTGGCCGCCTTGTTAGGGTTCTCGCCGAGTGACATCGTGATCTGTCACCCCGGTGAAGCCTTTGATTATTTGCGCAGTGCCTGGCGCAATGAATCCCTGGGATTATCTGTCTCTCCCCTGTCAGAGCCTCTCACTGTCCCTCTCCCAGTTCCTTCGCTCTTACACCCAGGGCTCTTCTTGTTGTTCCTGGTGCCCTCCGTGCCCCTGCCCTCCGCTGTTTCCGGGACCGCTCATTTCAGGGTGCACCATGGGGTGAGGCTGGGAGACCAGCACATCCGAGTAAGGAAACAGCACTCCCTCTCTTGCTATTTCCAGGAAAAAACAAAAGGAACAGGCTTTCATTCCTGAGGTCATGGGCTTCCGAGTATTCCCTGCGGTACAAATTAAATTTGAATGCTGTGGGCAACCCGAACCATGCCTTCTGTTTATCCAATCCCTTTCTCCCATGAACAAATCATCTCACATGCGGTATCTCCAACATCGCCATATTTCTGCAGGAGAAGTTTTATCATCTTGATTCCGCAGCAGGGGAAAAAAATGAGCACCGAAGGCCTATATACCCAAATCTACTTGATAAATAAACGGATGGCAAAATCAATACCGGGGCCTAATGTCTCTGGCTCCTTCTTGTATTAAGCCCTTCAAGTCACTGATTTATAAAATGTTTACTGAGCACCTACTGTGTGCACCCCGGGCTTCGTGGAGCCATCACCTCGTTTCGTTCCACCTGTCTCTAACTCAGTGTGATGGAGGGAAAAGCAGCCTGAACACACTGCTCTATTTCAGAATTCACACGCATGTGTTAGTGACACAATACTCCTGCACTTTGCCATGAATTAGCCAGACGCTACTGTAGACTGCTCTTCCCGGTCCAGTTATAAATTTCTGTTCTCTATCGTGCTTTATAATTCTTTCCAAATCTGCAGAAATTGAGTGGATTCGAATATGATTATATAAATGCAATAGTTCTCCAATGTGTTCTAGCACCCTTAGTGAAACCTCATTAAATAGATGTTTAAGTCCATTGCATTAAAACTCCACTAACATAAAATATGGGCATATTACATGTATGCAATATAAACTTTCCATCAGCAAACCACCGGTACCCCTCCCAAAAGGCCTCTGAATTAGCATGAGTAGTCTCCACAAATCTCCATTAATACTTTTGTTCCAGCAAGGCATGGTATGTGCCAGTGATCCCAGCCAGTCAAGAAGCTGAGGCAGGAGGATCACTTGAGCACAGGAATTTGAGACCAGCGTCAGGCAACATAGCAAGACCCTAGCTTTGAATTTGTGATCTTTCTGTCTCAGCCATGTATATTTATATTTGTATTTTGTTTATATTTATTATTTTTTTTAAGAGACAGCCAGGAAGTAAGATCACAAGCTCAAAGCCAGCCTGGGCAATTTAGTGAGACCTCATCTCAAAATGAAAAACAAAAAATCTAGGAGTAAAACTCAATGGTAAAGAGCTTGCCTGGCATGCTGAAGGCCCTGGGTTCACTCTCCCAGTACCCCAAATATATATGCACAAATATGTGTACACATAAATACGTACAAATATATACATTTGTATGCAGAGTTCAAGGCCAGCCTGGGTAACATAGCAAGTCAGTCTCTCTCTCTCTCTCTCCCTCTCTCCCCCTCTCTCTCTCTCTCTCTCCCTCTCTCTCCCTCTCTCTCCCTCTCTCTCTCTTTTTTCTCTCTCTCTGGTAATTGGGATTTGACCCAGGGCTTTCCAACTGACCTACAGCCCCCTCGCCTTTTTACTTTTTATTTTTGAGAAAAGGTATCGCTGGCCAGGGATTTAGCTCAGTGGTTCCAGCGCCTGCCTCTCAAGAGCAAGGTCCCGAGTTCGATCCCTGGTACCAAAAAAAAAAAAGAAAAGAAAAGGTATCTTCAGTTGCCCAAGCTGGGCTCAAACTTTCAATCCTCCTGGTTCAGCCTCCCAGAGTGCTGAGATTACAGGCACGTGCCACAATGCCTGGCTGACCCTGTCTCTTTAAAACTTACCTTAAAAAAGAGAGACAGATACAGAGGCAAGAAAACCACAGGTTCAAAGCCAGCCTGGGCAATTTAGCGAGACTCTGTCTCAAAATAAAATAAAAATGTAGGATGTAGCTCAGGGGTTGAGCACTTGCCTAGCATGTACCGGGCCCGGGTTTAACCCCCAGGAATTGTGTGTGTGTGTGTGTGTGTGTGTGTGTGTGTGTGTGTGTAGTATTTGTTCTTTTATTTTCACCATTTAGAGAAAAGTGGTGAAATAACTCAAGATTTAAGAAAAAATTATGGGAGAAAATATACATTTGATGACGTTTGTTACCTGCTAAATAGGCCTAGCTGTATCACGCTGTCCTGGGCAGAAGCTAAGGCAAGAACTAGTTCACTTGCTCAGACTTACTATTCTGTGTGAAAAATGGAACAGAATGCTTGCAGCACAACCGGATTTAAGTCAGTTCCGCCTGGGCAACCTCTGCTCTTACCCTGTAATTTCCTCCCCGGAAACTTCCAATGACTGCAGAGTAGAGAGGACAGCGCGGTGCTCAGAAGTTCCTGGCTCGGCCGGGACGTCTCGGGGCGCATCCAGCGCACCCAGGCCTGCTCACAGCTGGCCCAGTCGGGGCGAGCAGGGACAGGCGGGCCTCAGAGAGCCCAGCCCGTGCTGCCCGTCCCCCAGCTCAGGGGCTGTTCTCAGGCCTCCGCTCCTCTCCCCTCTGCGTGTCCTCCGGCCCTCGACTGAATTCTTTCTTTTTCTGCTAATTCACGATTTCCGATCCTGAGCTGGGCACCCCCGCCCCTCTCCATATCTAGTGCGAGCCTCCTACTCCGAGAGGAGGCCAGCAAAGGCCCAAGACCAAGCTGTGGTCCCTGCAAGCCCGGAAGACACATTGAGCTGGCTTATTTTTGGTACCCGGTGATTTCATAATGTATGTGATGCTTCTCTAGACTTGGTGCGAATATGTAGGTGTTTCTTGGATGTATTCAGTGGCTCCGTGACCTGGCTGTAAGCATGTGTGACACAGGACACGTCCCACGCTCACTTCCAGCAGTGGACAGACGCCTGCAGAAGGACGATACCGCTGTGTGGGGTTTAAAGGTCCCATGCGATGTGGAAACTTATCAGGCACGAGGAAAGTGTCCAGGACCTAAGAGATTGGTCCCATAATTCAGAAAACTGCTGTGTTGCCTATAACCGAGTCCAGTGCCTCCTTTCCTGGTGAGCCACTCGGAGAGGTCAGAACCTGACATTGGAAGGATTTTAAATTGCCATGTAATTATTTTTATCTCATATATCACTGTGAAGCATAAATCTACTTCTGGGTCTTCAGACCTTGGCTGCTATAACTGAGTTTCCATTTACCAAGCAAGAATCAGCAGTTTTTCGAATGGTGAGCTCTCCAAAACCATGTGGGAATTGAGCTCTAAATCCGGACATGCTTTAACGAGGAAGAACTCCTCCTCAAACCGTGCACATTGCAAGGGGCTATCTCAAGCACTGAAAATATTCTTTTATTAAATATTTCTCAGCTACAGCCAGGTGTGGTGGTGCACACCCATAATCCTAGCACTCAGGAGGCTGAGGCAGGAGGATCACCGCAAGTTTGAAGCCAGCCTGAGCTACATGATCAAGATCAGCCTGGACTGCATAGTGAGACTCTGTGTCAAAAAGCAAACAAGCAAATAAATATTTCTCAGCTACAAAAGTGAAAACAGGGCCAGGGATTTAGCTCAGGGGTTTCGTTGCCTACTGCACAAGCACAAGGTCCTGAGTTTGATCCCTGGTACCCTCCCACAAAAAAATGAAAACAATAAAAAATCCCAAGGCACGTCAATTGCATCTCTTGAAATATGTTTTTTCATAGAGGCAGAAAGAGTATAGGAGTATGGAGGAAGAGGAATCAGGAGAGGAAAACTTCTACAATTTTCTACAATCTAAAACTATTATTGGTTTGCATTTTCTTGGTGGTACACACCTGTAATCCCAGCACTCAGGAGGCTGAGGTAGGAGGATCGCCAGGAGTTCATGCTCCCCTTTGAAACCTTTCCACCCTCAACCAGATGAGCAGAGTGAAAAGAGATCTCAAGGGATCCTGTGGACCCATCCACCTGCCCCCTGATTTTCTTGAAAGATGTCTCACCGAGCTGATTCCACAATATTCCACTTCCTGTCTCCAGTGTCCCTCCTCAAAGCCCAACTGAAATAGCTCCGGTCTAACTGCCGCCGGTTTCCCCTTGTTCACATGCAGAGCAGCTGGTCAGCACCGCCATGCAGGATCTTCATGATAATATGCTTGTACTTAAAGGTTTAGACCAGATTTGAGCCTTCCCAGCTCCAGACTAGGAAACAAAAATTCTTTCAATCATGCCTACACCATTTCTCAAAAAAATATGATAATTCTGTAGTACATTTAACTGAAGGAGAAAAACTGCCTCCGTCCAACTTCCTCTGTTTCCTGGGAGTTCAGAAGCTGACAGAGGCATTAGTAACAGATACCCTGAGAGGTGTATGTTAGATATACAGGAAAATGCACAAATCATTAATGTGGCACTGGATCATTTTAATCAAGTGAACACAGGTAACCCCACCCAAACCATGATATAGCACATTACCAACACTCAGGACTCCCTTCTGTGCCTTTGACATTATTATCTGTCCAGAAGTAACTACTATTCTAACTGGGCGTAGGGGCACACACCTGTGATCCCAGCACTCGGGAGGCTAAGGCAGGAGGATCACTGTGAGTTCAAGGCCAGCCTGGGCTACATAGTGAGACCCTGTCTCAAAAAAAAAAAAAAACTAAACTAGAAAACTAATAATAATAACTACTATTCTGCCTTTTGTCACCAGATGGATTTCCCTACGTGTCTAGAGTCTTTCACTCTGCACACCTATCTGTGAGACACAACCCCTCCCCCCTCATGTGGTGCCTACAGCAGCAGTCCCTCTCTTCTCCTGGCTCTATGGAATTTCATTTATTCATTTTATTTCACTGGGCCTGGATTGTTTCTACTTTGCTGATACAATGTTGCTGTGAACACCCCTCCCCTGTCTTGCAGCCACTATGTTGCCATTTCTATCGGTTACTTATTTACCTAGGAATGATAGTATTGGATCAGAGTTTGTATCCTTTCTGGTTTTTTGGAGTTTGGTTTTTGTTTTGTTTTGTTGGTCTTTTTGAGACAGGGTCTTCCTATGCAGTTCAGGCTGAGCCTTGAACTCACTATGTAGCCCAAGCTGGCCTCAAATTTGCAGCAGTCCCCCTGCCTCAGCCTCCTGAGTGCTGGGATTTCAGGCACGCGCCATCACGATCAGCTTTGGTTTAATTTCTTAATAATGGAGCAAATTTTTCAATAAATGAGAGGTGCAAATATTGCCCAAGTTCATAGTGGCACACACCTGTAATACCTGCACTTGGGAGGCTGAGGCAGGAGGATGACTATGAGTTCGAGGCCAGCCTGAATAGAGAACCTGTCTCTAAAAACCAAAAAATAAAATAAATTAAAATTTCCCAAATTTATCATGACTATCAATGAGACTCTTCTGTTGGAAATTTGTGTTTTGCCAACAAGTTGGAAATAAGAAATTCCTTATTTATAGTTCTAAAGACTCAGAACTGAAACATGTGCTGTGAAATGAATACTAATAGGAAATTGGGCTGTTACTTTTTTTTTTCCAAAAGATATAATCTTCTTCTTAATCTCCCCCGTCCTTGTTTTTGCCCTAAAATGTTAGGTGCAGGTTCTTTTCTGCTTTGTGCTTTAATTTCACCCTCAATGAGAGATTTCTTAACTTGCAACCCCCAAAACATTGGATTATTATGGAAACAAGGTGCAGTGTTTCAAGCATTGTGCCATGATAAAAGTAACAGGATAATGATTTTCTTTCTCAGTTCAGATATCAGAGGCCCAAGTATCGATTGCCTGTTTCTGTCGCCTCCTGTCCTCTGATGAAACCACATTTTTGACACAGAATCACAATAAAAAGTGCCCTTTCCCGTGCGAGACCTCTGTAAATGTCACTCACGTGGTCATTGTTTTCTAATTCTCCATGTTTTCATCAAAGTAGCACAGGAGCCCTCCGTGGCACTGGGGAAAGAGAGGGTGGCCTGGCCAGTGTATAGATTTAGAACTCTCGGGAGCAGCTTCCAATATCTCACTAAAAGCACTTACATCTAAAACTAGGACTCCTTTTCCACAGTGTCTATGCATTGACCATCATTAGAACTGACCGGCCAATGAGGACTTTGGTAACTAGAGGTTTCCTCAAATACTACTGGGAATATCGGGGCCGGATTTGGCAGGCAAAGAAAGAGGTTGTAAAATCAGCGTGAATGTTAGTGCTTCTGGACAAAAGCCTTCCTGGGGAGGCCACGCTGAAGCCAGGCAGGAGACCCGGATGTAAGGGCTAATTCCCCCCGGCGACCTCCTCTTCCTCCTGCCCTGTGACATCTTAGTGTCTCAGCCCCAGGTCTCTGATCCCAGCTGCCAGCCGGTGATTTGTGATTTTGCTTAAGAATATGTATCGGTGTTAGCCTAGCTCGAGGCCACCAAACTCATTTCATTTGTGCCCTGCACCAAATTTGATCACAAAGGTGTCAAGCCAGGGCATTAATGCAATGTGACACCTAAGCGCCTTCCTCCTCCTTGTGAAATCAGTTTATCTAGAAATATCCCCTACAGAAGACCTGCAAGAGCAAGCCACGCGCGAGGCGCCTCCGAATGTCGCGATGAATGTGACCGATGTGCCCACGGCTTTGCGAGATGCCCCTGCCCGCGACCCTCGGCTTCACCTAGCGGAGTCTTTTTATTTATTTCCAATCGGTCACCGCCGTGTCCTTTCTCTGACCCCGAATCACAGTCTAATAATCCGTTTTGCTGCCCTTCCTGGCCTCGAAGCGAGTTTGAGCTGTTGAAACCTTTCTTTAACAAGTTTCCCTCTCGTGAGCGCTGTCTCCCTGGGCTGTGGTCCCTCTTCTTTTCGCCCCAACCTTTTCTAGACCAACACAACGTCGCAGCTGAGACAAAGCTAGTAGCTGCCTCTGCCCTGGCCCTGGCCCTGGCGGCGGAATTTGTTTGGCTGGAGCAGCCCCTAAAAGCACTAAAAATTGTTGGTCAGATGAGGCCAGAAGAGGCCTCCTAGCATCGCTGCCCAGGGCCACACACTGTCGAGTTTTCTGAACACAGCTGGACAAGGGCAGCGTCTGCCTGCTGCTGCCCAGCCTCCTCGCCTTTGCTTGTGGGATGCAGGGGTGGGGAACTGATGTCTTATTGGTGTTCTGCCTTTGGTTTCTACCTCTCTAGCCAGTCTGTGGCTGGAAAATGAAGCTGGCCACTGACTCTTTACACCTGACACCAATGCCACTGTCCCACCCGAGAGCAGCTGCTGGAAATCTGCTCAGAAAGCCCTCATCCCACCCTGAGGGCAGAGTCACCAGGGAGACCCTGATGGGACGGGGCCCCTTCTTTCCTTTCTTCTGGCTTACTTTCTATTAATTGTCCCCAGAAGAAAGGTAACTGACTGGGGGGGGGGGGTGTCAGGTGTGGTGACACTCAGGAAGCTGAGGCAGGAGGATTGCCGAAAGTTTGAGGCCAGTGTGGGTTTCACAGTGAGTTCAAGGCCAGCCTGAACTGCATAGCGAGACCCTCTCTCAAAAAATTTTTTAAAAAATGAGATCATTGTCAAGAAGTCAATTATGATAGGGCCAGGGATTTAGCCCAGTGGTTCCAGCGCCTGCCTCACAAGTGCAAGGTCCCGAGTTCGATCCCTGGTACCAAAAAAAAAAAAGTCAGTATCATAAACCTTTCTCAAAGTTGGCAACAAAATATTAAATTGTGAAATATTTCAACTAAAAGAGTAAAATATATACTAAGAGGGTACTTGAGATATATTTTAGGAAGCACAGAGCTCAGTTCACTGTCAATACATGAAAAGCTGAAAATGGAATTTCTGCTCACTATATTAGAAGAATTTTCAAAGCTTAAATTCCTTAGAAAGTTTTTAGCTCTATATATTTAATACTTGCCCATCTGTCAACTAAAGAAAATGTATCTTAGAGACTATGTGGCAAAAGAAATAGAATTTTTTACCTTACAAATATTCACAAGCTAGGTGCTGTGGCACACGCTTGTAATCCCAAGCACTAGGGAGGCTGAGGCAGGAGGATCACCACAAGTTTCGGGGCAGCTTGAGCTACATAGTGAGTTCAAGGTCAGCCTGGAGTACACAGCAAGCCCCTGTCTCAAAAATCCAAAAAGAAAGAAGGAATTACCTAGCATATTTGAGTCCCTAGATTTAAACTCCAACACAGCAAACAAAACTTGTTTAATTCACATATTTGAGGATACCATGCTGTTCCTGATAAATACACACCATTTTCATTTGTTGACTAAAAAAGAACATTCACAAGTTGGGTGCTTTGCTAAAAAGTCCACATAGGGTCAGAACTGGGTCACACACTGTCTGCTTCCAAGGCACGGCGACTGTGGCTTTCCTGATGTCGCACACTGGCTCGGTCGCACGCCACCAAGACAGCATCTGAGTTGTAAGCTCCGCGCTTGAACTCTGGCTTTGCTTCCGTAACTCAGAATCCAGTTGTCGCTGCTGCCACCAGAGAGGAACCGAGTGCACTTTGGGAAACGGCCAAGGTCACCGGCCACTGAGCTTCCCAGAACCCCCCGCGCCAGACCCCGGCCGCTTCCTCGTCCTCCCTGGCCGGGCGGCTGTGGGAAACCTGGTCTCACTCCGCCGCCCTGTGGATGATCCCGGAACTGCAGCTCCCTGGCGGGGCCTGCCTGGCCTGGGCCGGGCCTCTGTCATCCCGCGGGGGACAGGTCCACAGGGAGCGGGCCAACTGTGGGCTGATCCCATACAGGTCCGCCTCCTCCCCGTCCCTTTTACACACTTTGCGTGGGCTTTTTTTAAAACCCTCCACCCTTTAGAATTCCAAACAGGCCCGGTGAGGTGGGCACCCCTGTAATCCCGGCACTTGGGAGGCTGAGGCAGGAAGATCGCCACAAATTCAAGGCCAGCCTGAACTGCATAGCGAGATCTTTTAAAAATAATAATAATCCAATAATAATAATAATAATAATCCAAATAAATTGGGGGGTTATTTTTGTTTGGGGGGGGTTGGTACCGGTGGTGGAACCCCTGAGCTAAATCCCCGGCCCTTAATCCAAATAAATTGGTAAAATTGCCTACCATTTCTCAGAATACCTTTCACAAGAGCTAAATGACTGCCCTGGCCAACACGGAGGTTCCCATACTCACCTTTTATCATTACCACCACCACTTCCGGCTTATTGCCTGTGCCCAAGGCTACTTTCCACACAGGCATTGACAGGGAGACCCTCACCCTTCATCTTTGCAGGCCCTTAGGGCAATAAACACATTTTAAATTAGATCTATAGCTGACTAGTTCATGAAGACAGAGAAACAGCACTGTAGGGACATGACAAGCAGGCGGAGGAAATGGACACATTTCCTGTATAACCTAGGAAGAGCTCAGATTCTCTCAAGAAGAAGAAGTCAGAAACTCCACCTGCTGCGCAAGCTCCAAGGCCCGAGTTCGATCCCTGGTACCAAAAAAACCCCAAAAAAATAAATAAAGTTCGATACTTTGGGGGGAAGGTGAAGAAAAGGGCGATTATAGCTGGGCGTGGTGGTGCCCTTCTGTCATCCCCACACTCGGGAGGCTGAGGCAAGGAGATCTCAGTGTGTCAAAGCCAGCCTGGACTACACAGCGAGACCCTGTCTCAAAAAACCAAGTAGGGGGCAGTAAATCCTTTGGGCTGGTCTGTGCTCTTTCCGGGGACTATTCGGAATCAGAAGGTACACCAGAAGTTGCGGCTGCAAGTCACATTCCACAGAGAACCTGGGCCCTCCTCCCGCTCGCCCTTCCACATCTGTCCAGGCTGTAGGGTGAAAGCTGTAGGTTGAAGAGGACAAGCCATCTGCACAGGGTGACTTATGACAAGAAATGGAAATATTTGGATTAGCTGTAATATCGGGCCAGTGACATTTACAAATCACCAGGACGACGCCCTGCCCTCGAGCACTGGGCTTTTATGAAATGCTAAGCTGTCCTCCCTTCTGTTTGTCAGGACCACTGTTTGATGTTCCTCTGTGTTTGTTTATCTTAATTAAGATGTTGAATCCATCATTTGTACTTCTCGCTCCAAGAGCAGCCGGGCAGGTGCCGAGCTGCTGTGTACTCAGAGATCAAGCGCGTTTGCTGTCCGGCTGTGTGGACAGACGGCTTGCAAGAAGGGGAGCCTTCCTGGCGGGGGGTGACACTGCTCTCCAGGACCAGGAAGTATGCAGAGGTGATTTCCTGCTCACCTGGTGGTGGAAACCCCTGGGGCCCCCACGGAGCCAGACTTCCGTTCCCCCTCCAAGATCCTAGGCCGTGAGCACCTAGCAGGAGGATTGCTTACTTGAGGAGAAGCCACGTAATGTCAGCCTTCGGTACAGTGGTGCGTGCCTCTCATCCCAGCATCCGGGAGGCTGAGGCAGGAGGATGGCCATGACTTCGAGGCCAGCCTGGGCTACACAGCCAGCCCCTGTTGCCAAAAAAAACAAAAAAAGAAGGAAAGAAAAAGAAAAGTCATTCAAGTCGCTGAAGCAATCCAAATACAGCCAAAGAGTCAACCAGATTTCTTGTATTCTGCAGCCCGCGCTTCTAGAGCAGCCCCATCCCAGTTGCCCCTAGATCGCTGCTTCGGGCACATTCTCCCCCGTGGGTGAGAAACGCTCTGCTCTCTTTGAGGGCAGAGCATCCGGAAAGCCTGGCTTCTCCTCCCACCGCTGCTTCCTTTGGGGGACAGTCACGCGCCTGAGGTGACTGCTGGGCCTCGGTCAGCTGCGTCCCTGAATGGCAGCAGCAGGACCCAGTGTGGCTGGTGACGGAGAAACCGCATGCTCTACAAAGATGGCAGAGGCTGCAGAAGGAACCCCAGTGCCCCCAATCCCCTGCTGCTGCCCTCCAGCCTTTTCAGATGTGCACAGGAATTGGCTGGTCTGTGAAGGCCTCTCTGATTTGGGGTTTTCTGAATAATCCGTGAGCGCAGTCGTGATGTCAGGGCCAGATTTAGAGAGTGGGAGGGGTACTGTGGTGATCAGCTGGGTGGGGCAGCCACACCTGTCATCCCAGCACCTGGGAGGCTGAGGCGGGAGGATCACTGTGAGTTCTAGGCCAGCCTGGACTGCATAGTGAGACCCTGTCTCAAAAAAAGAGATATCACAGTAATGAAACAACTCTAAGTGGCTTCTTCAACCACTTGAAAGGATGAAATAAGCCAGAGTTATGTAAACATAGATAATAACTTCCCTGGCATTTCATAAATGGTGTTCCACAGAAATCCTCATTTTCCTAGATGAATGCGTCTTGGTAATCAGAGTGCGGGGCAGAGTCTGTGGAGCCTATGACTGGCGCCTATGCTGTCGCTGTTCCAACAGGGCCGCCCTGGGTCCCTTCATCCTTCCCCGAAGCTCTCACCTGGAAGCACCTACTCAGGACTTGGCGTCACCTGAGCCCATCTGGCTCCACCCACTCCCCAGAGCCACCAGCAGCACCAGCAAGGTGACAAGGACCTCACCAGCAGGCTGCGCTGAGGCTGTGGCTCTCCAAGCCCTGTGGGCATCAGCCTACCTCGGCCTCCTCTGGGCATGACTCTGGGCTCACCGTGCTTAGAAATCTGACGGGTGAGCCTGCCCCAGTGTAAACCACTGCTGTAAGGTGTCGGTGCCTGGTGTGGCCCAAGCTGGAGCTGACGCCCACAGGGCAATTGTGTCTGCTCCGAGCATGGGTCCCAGTGGCTGTCCCAGCCCTCGGCCAGCGTGCGCCCTGTGTCTCTGGTCCCCACCACGGGAGCTGGGCACAGGCACCCACCCAGGTCCCGCTTTGCCCTGTTGCACACGGTTTAGACTCATAGGACAAAAACCCTTGCTTCCTGTTCCTCCTCCTCCTCCGCCTGTTCCTGAGGGTGGCGGGGCTGCTTGGGGCGTCTCCATACCTGGGGCCGGCTCGGAACAGAGCAGGGTCTCTCTTAAGCGATCAATCCCCTCTGCCAGTGCAGCGAGCCCGAGCCAATCAATAGTCTCCCGCCAGGCCATCTTTTTCAAGCCTGGGGTAATTAAGATTCTGTGATGACTTAGATCATCCTTAATACTTCACCACCTTTTCTCTTCAACTGTGCAGGCTGTTTCTTTTTACTTACATTCTGTCCTTCCAGATACTATAAGTGCCTACCTCATGGGGCTGTATAAAAAAATCAAATTAATAAAAAGTTTCAGAGTGCTTTAAAAAAAAAATGTAAAATTGAGCCGGGCGTGGTGGCGCACACCTGTGTTCTCAACACTCAGGAGGCTGAGGCAGGAGGATTGCTATGAGTTCAAGGCCAGCCTGGGCTACATAGTGAGACCTGTCTCAAAAAATGAAAGAAGTAAAGCTCTATACAAGCGTGTAGAAATGTTCTGCAATGGAGATTGTAGTCTCTGTGTAGCCATACTTCCAGTCTGATGGAAAACGAAGAGACGGGAATGTGATAGATACCGAAATTGGCACCAAAGATGAGTAGGGCGATTCCCAGAGGAGAACCAGGCACAGTGAACGACCGGGGACATCGCCTAAGGTCACCCATGTCTCCCAGGCTCTCTCAGCTTCGCCCCTCCTGCCCGGCACGCAGGTCCCTTGGGCAAGGGGGACTCAAAGCTTTTCCGACGGGGAAGTCACAGGAAGGGGGGGCGCGGCCCTGTGCCTGCACACTGCCGTTGCTTCCGAGTGAAAAATGGCACGCGCTTGGTTTTCCTTTTCCTCCCCTTCCTATCTTTAAAACACCCTTGCCAGCCCGGACCCAGAGTGTGATTTATGTGAAGAATAACAAGGATGTGTTTCAGATTGTTTTTTAAAAAGGTGAAAACCTTACTCGGGACAACAGGCGTCTTGTTTCCTGGCCTTGCACCTCTGCAACCCTATAAATGAAACCGTGTCTGGGCTCGCTCTGCCTTCACCCTCCTCTGAATCCTCTAGGATGACGGAGCGATGCTGGGCTCTCTGCAGCCAGGCCTTCCAAGGAGGATGTTTCCAATAAATTTCCCATGATTGTATTTGCTATAGGAACTTTATCCCATCCTGGCCACACCAGGGATCCTGGAATATTCTGTGAATTGCCGCCTAAATTGACCCACTGGGCTGCTGGCCTCAGATTGCATCTTGGGAGCTCATACCTTTGATGGCTTGGGAAGTCATGCAGCGCCTCTTCCAGGTCCCCTGGCAATGCAGGAGCAGCTTAGGCAAATGAGACCTTACAACCTTAGATCCACAAATGGGTCTTTGAATTGCGTCAAGACTACAGATTATTAAAACATTCTTAAAATGATACCTAATTCAAACAGAACTTTGCGTCAGTGTTTTTAATAACATTGTTTCTGTTTAAGCCATGGATTTCTTCTCTCTTTTCTGGATTCTGTTGTCCTATGCCCTTCACTCTAACCTTAAAATTTTTTCTAGAATCAGCCACTCAGAATAGACATCATGGGCCAGGGATTTGGCTCAGTGGTTCTGCTGCCTGCCCCGCAAGCCCAAGGGCCCAAGTTTGAACCCTGGTACCAAAAAAACCAAAAAAAAAAGAGAATAGACATCATTATGTAATATGGAAGCATGTCACTTTGCTATAAAGTATTTGTAAACTTTTTTTCCATTTTCTGACTTTTTTATTTTTATTAAATGATGTAAGTATAAAGTTTCTTGGTTTTGTTTTTTAAAAACAAACACTACCACAAAGAGAGCCATTTCTTCCCAAACCCAGAGTCCTGCCCTCAGGGTGACCCCTTTCGATTCTCCCCTCGATTCTGCACCCCTTCCGCAATTCTGAATAATGCGAATGCAGCTATTTTCCCGATGCATGGATGACAGACATTCTCTGTGGATTCCGGGATGCACCCCTCCGCTCTCCTCCCTTCTTTTTCCCAGTGTGGTTATATCGTCATTCTTAGTTCATCTATACTCAGTGTTTACATTATGTTGACTATGTAAATATCATTTCCTGTGACTCCTATAAAATTCTATGATGCTTTATTAAGTTTTATTTCCTGTTCTTCCTAGAGTTGGCAAATATCTTGGCTTTTTCTTTGTTTGTTTGTGTGTGACAGGGTCTCACCATGTAGTCCATGCTGCCTCTGAACTCACTATGTAGCCCAGGCTGGCCTCAAACTCACAGCGATCCTCCTGCCTCAGACTCCCATATGCTAGAATTTGGAAAGTCGTGCTATACAGGCTTCCAGTATCGCTATGGGGACGTTCAGTGCCTTTCTAGTTCTTAGCTCTTTGTGTGTGACCTATCTTTCCCTGATTTAGAAACGTTGTAAACTTGCCCTTCTCCATTATTTCCAGAAATTTCACATTGATTCCCCGGGTATAAGTTTCTCCTTCCATGTGCTGGGTGTGCAGGGACCCTTTCGTTCAGAAGCTGTCGCTTTCATTGTGAGAAATTTTCTTTGATCATTTCCTTCCTTATGTTCTGTGCTCTGACATTTTTCTATATTCTAATATTTTTTATCTTTCCTGTCTTCTCGCTCTTGCTGTTTTTGCTCTACGTAAGACTTCCTCCGCTTTATCTTCCAACTCGCCTGTTGATTTTGTTTTGACTTTGGCTGTCAAACATTTAATTTCCAGCCATCCTTTCCTGTTCTTTCATTCTTCTTCACGGGTCCAGTCCAGCGTCTCTTCATCCCTCAGAGAATATTCACGAGGGCTTCTTCCTCGGCTTTGTTCTGTTAAATTCTCTTTTCTGCTCCCTATTCCCTCAGGCCCCTTTTACCCTTGTGTAGATCTTGATCTTCCTCTTTCTAGTTGTGTTTTGTTCATTTTGTTTTGAGACCCAGTCTCGCCTTGTACTTAAGGCTGGCTTTGAACTCACAGCGATCCTCCTGCCTCAGCCTCCCAAGTCCTGGGACTACAGGCCTGCAGCACCACAGCTGGCTAGCAATTGTTCTTATAGAAACCTTAGCTCTGGTCATCTGGAACCTGCACGTGGCCTGCTCAGTGCCTCCTTTCCCGGGCTTTAGACCACGTGGCCTGTGGGCTGAGGATTTAGCTCAGTGGCACCACACCTGCCTAGCAAGCGCAAGGTCATGAGTTTGGTCCCCAATACAAAAACAAAAACAAAACATCGTGGCCCATGGGGAAGCCCAGCAGTTTCACTCTGCAGCCAGGGCTAAAGATCCCTGTGACCCTTGGGCAGGAAGCGAGCCCAGGTATCTGATCCTTGAGGACAATGTCAAAGACCAGATCCATTTCAGAGCTGAATACCCTGGAATCCTGGACAGCTCCCGGGCACAAGGCCTTCAGAGTGATGTTCCCAAAAACCATGACATTTGCACTAAGAAACCCAGAATTAAAACATTGTTAGCTGGGCACAGAGGTGCACGCCTGTCATACCGGCACTTGGGAGCCTGAGGCAGGAGGATCACAAGGCCAAGGTCAGCTTGGGCACCATAGGCGGCATACCAAGATCCTGCCTCAACCAAATAAAAAATTGTTCACCTTGACTTTAGGTTATATCTTGAAATGTTTGTATAGTCTAATGTAGAAAAGGGGAAAAAAGAAACAGTACTGGGATTGGAGCTTCTAAAAACTTGCATTTCTATCTTTGTTCCTCCTCTTTCCAATCGTGTAGACCCTGGTTTTAGCTTCTGAAGTCAAGACTGATGAGTGCTTTCCACCTATGTCAGAACCACAGAGCTGCCATACATGAGGCATTTTAAAAACACTGAAGTGCTCCCCAAACAAAAAGTATTACCATTATCCTTTTTTGTTTGTTTTGTGAGACAGGGTCTCACTATGTAGCTCAGACTGGGCTGGAACTCTCGGTGATTCTCCTGCCTCAGCCTCCCAGATATGGAATGACAAGAGTGTACCACCATGCCCGGCAGTAATACTATTATCAAATAATTTGGTCAGGGAACCCTAACTTTCGTATTGCCTCTCCAATCTGCTTCGTAATGCCCAGGCAATTCCACAGTTACAGTTAGCTTTCGGAAAAGACACGTTAGTTCTATTTTTTCCCTGAAAGAAATGATCCGGAAGCAGTTTACCTTAGCCATCCAATATGTGCAGCCTCTTTTGTTCATGAACAACCTCCAGGTAATAAAATCGTGTCCCCGGCGACGGAGAAAAATGTTGGAGGGGATGGGTCTCCGTCTCGGCTTCCAGTGCACTACCAAACAATAACTCGGGAGAGATTCCTCGGCTAAGCACACCTGGCACCCACTGGCACCGGGACGCCCCCTCCTGGCTGGGGTGACTGCTCACCCCGCCTGCTCTGCCCAGGGCTGCTGCAGGCCTTGCTGCAATGTGCTCTTCAGAGACTTTTCATGTATCCTTTTTTTTTGGTACCAGGGATCGAACTCAGGTCCTTGGGCTTGTGCAGCAGGCTGCAAAACCACTGAGCTAAATCCCCAGTCCTCTTCAGAGACTTTTAAATAAACTTATACAGCCAGGCCGAGCTGCCTGTCTTCCAAACTTGGCTGTTTCATTCGTCTACACTGAAAACGAATGTGCCTTCAGCTTCCTGTGGTCCTGGGAAATGAACCAGTCCACTTAACAATCAATGGTGGTCGCTCCCAACACACATGAGCGGTCTGGGGAAAGAGGAGAGTGGAGCTTAATGAAGTCGGTGTCTGTGTCCCCGTGCGCGGACAGGACAGGAAAGGATGGGTGTTTTAGAACTGTTTATGGGACTTAATGGTAATGAATTCCTCACTTGTGATACATTAACTTTAATGTTTTCATTACTTGGTGATTCAGCTTTTCCCTCTTCACCTTGTAAATCACGGTGTCCCTGGAGCGGAGCAGGTCGGGTGTCCGCTGTACTGTCCAAGCTGTGTGGCAGGGAGAGGGTTCCTCTTTCTCTCTCTCCCTCTCTCTCTCTCTCCTGACAAGAGATGTTCTGCCTTGTCCCCATTTGCTGCTTTCTACATAAGCAAGACAACAGACAGACAGACAACAGACACCCGCAAGCCACCACAGCCAGATGTGACCCCAACTAGTTTCAATCCCATAGTAACTTTCCAAATGTATTTGCTGCTCAAGTTTTGGGTTTTTTCCTTCCTTTCTTCCTTTTTTCCTTCTCCTGTTTGCTGCATGCGAGCCCTTCGTTAATGACCTGGCCAAATAGATATCGAGACAGAGTGTTCATATTTTGCAACCACAGACTTGGCGATTTGGTTGGAAACTTTCGGGTCTGGACGCGTCGCCCCGATTTCACCCTCCTCTGTCTTTTTCCCTGCCGGGTTCAACTCCCTTCCGGTTTGTTGAGTTTTGTCGAATGAGACAGGAAGCATCAAGAAAGATTTGAAATCTCACGTTGGTAACTTTTAAAAAGGACGGTGTTTGGGGTTTTTGCCCCAAAGTCGCTCAGTGGTGGCCGACTGCATTTTTCTGTCCCCCGGCCCCGCTGGCCCTAGCAGAGCCCCTCAGTGGCACATGGATCCCGCCGGGGCTGGGAGTCCTCAGCTCACCGCCCTGAAATACCCAGGGGCACTGTGATTAGCACCTGGGTCTCCTGCTTTCTTTTCTGCTTCGTTTCCTTTTAAAGGCTTCCTCCATGCCTTGCTCTGATACCTGAGTGTCTTTCACTGCGGAGACACAGAGCAGGCAAAATTATGATTCCTTCTAGAAAGAAATCTTTTGCTTCGAAGACGAAGGAAAGCAGACATGGGGTTATTCTGCCGCTCATCCCCACCACGTGTGCGCCTCCTAGACACACACTCATTCAGCTGGGAGTTCAGGGAAAGTGCTTCAGTTCATGATAGCTACATCTTGGAAACAGCCTGGATGCCCATTCTCAGGCCAATGGATAAAGATGTGGGTTTTTATACAATGGAGTACTACTCTGCCATAAAGAAGGATGAGCTTGAGTCATTTCTAATTAAATGGATGGACCTTGAGACCATACTCTTAAGTGAAATAAATCGGACACACATTTAAAATACCGCATTGTTTCTCTGGTGTGAGAAATGGAAAGTGTAAATAAGGACTAAAATGTATAATAGATATTGGGAAATGGGAAGAAAATGTTCCAATATGAAGAGAAACGGTGGGGGGGGAGGAAAGAAGGCACCAAAAAAAAGAGAATAGAAGGAAAAAATGAAAACAAAGCTTTTTTAAATAAGGAGGAGGGGGCGAAGGGAGGGAGAATGGGAAAAAATGAAGCAAGATACATCATGTACAGGTACAAATTCCCTATGGTGAATGTTATTATGTGTATCATAAATGTACCAGTAAATGTTTTAGCTCAAAAAATTGTCACCATCAAGTCGGGTGTGGTGGTGCACACCTGCAGTCCTCAGGAGGCTGAGGCAGGAGGATCATCAAGAGTTCAAGCCCAACCTGAACTACACAGTGAGACCCTGTCTCAGAAAAAAAAGAAGGAAAGAAAGAAAGAAAGAAAGGCAGAAAAGTTCATTCCCTCCAGTTTTCAGGTTTGTGGCATTTTTCCCTTTTGTCTTCCACAAATCCTCTTTGCCCTTCTTCCTGTTATTCTCAGTCCTGCTGTTCCTCTAACTTCTGTACCTCCCCTTCCTCCTTGCTCCTTTGGCTAAAACCTTTCTTTCCTTTTTATTTTTTTGCTTTCTTATTTCCCGTTTCCAGCCCTAAATGAAAGTAGTAAATATACAAGAGAACGGGAGTTACCACTCGTGGCTCCAGTGAGAATGATTTACCTGGCAAATATCTGCCCCTGCGATTATGTTGCCTTCTTAGCCCACGCGGCCCGTTAGGCCAGGCGCTGCCATGCTTCAGCTTACCAAACCGGGCCAGGCACCTACCATGCATCCCGGGCCCAGAGACAAGGACAAGATACAGGAGTCAGCAATGGCTTTGAGAGGGACCAGGCTTCCTCCCCACTGGCAGCTTTTCTTTAGGCTTTAAGCAATGAAATAACCAGGCATGATAGTGCAGGCCTATCATCCTAGCACTCAGGAGGCTGAGGCAGGAGGATCGCTGTGAGTTCAAGGCCAGCCTGGACTACATCACCAGACCCTGTTTCCAAAAAAAAAGAGAGAGAGAGAAACAGAGAGAGACCACCAAACCGCTTCCAGTTTTCTGTGTGAGCTCAGAGCGGGGTCCCTCCTAATCCCATCTCAGTCCCATGCTAATTAAAGGCCAGCCCAATCCTGCACTGCTCTGGGCTCCCGCAGGGCCCAGCTCCTCCCCGCTCCAATTCTTGCGCTGGCACCCACACGGCGCATCCCCCGGGCTTGAGCCTGTCTTGGTCCCCTTTGCTCACAGAGGCGACGATTTCCTCTGCTTCCTCCACGTGGCGTCTCTGCTCCCAGAAGCAGGATGTCTTTCTGCCTCCTCACCACTCCGTCCCTGCGTCCCCGGCCCCTGTGAGGCTGAGCTGGGAGCAGGAAGGCAGGTGCCCGAGAGGGAGGGGAGGGTCGGGCCCCAGACAGTGGGTCGGAGGAGCACAGAGTGAGTGCCTGCGAGCAGGGTTGCATTCAGAGGATGCTTGGCCTTGTGTTTCTGGCTGTAGGGAAAGGAGAACCGGGAAAGGCTTTGAGCACAAATGGGACAGGGCCAGATCTGTGTTTTATTTTTTGTTTTGTTTCGTTGGGGGATTTTTTGAGACAATCTCGCTATGTAGCCCAGGCTGGCCTCCAACTGGTGGCGATCCTCCTGCCTCAGCCTCCCGAGTGCTGGGATCACAGGCGTGCATCACCACACCCGGCTTAGATCTGTGTTTTAGATGACTTCTATGGACAGTCTCGGGGACAGGTAGAAAGTGAGCCATTTAAAGGGTGATGGCAAAGCTCCCCTGCCTTGTACTTTATTCTTTCTTTCTCTCCATTTTTTTCTCTTTTCAGTGCCGGGATTGAGCCCAGGGCATTGCATATGCTGAGCAATGCTCTATTACAGAGCTACAGCCCCTTGTTCTCCGTGTCTTCCTGGGCCAGTGGTGTAGTAAATTAGCAGATTGAAAATGATATTTTTGAGCCAGGGATTTAGCTCAGTGGTTTCGCTGCCTGCTGCGCAAGCGCAAGGACCTGAGTTCAATCCCTGGTACCAAAAAAAAAGAAAATGATATTTTCTTACTCATTTCTTTCTTTTGGGGGGTTACTGGGGATCGAACTCAGGTCCTTGCTCTTTCGCAGCAGGCAGTGAAACCACTGAGCTAAATCTCTGGGCCCTCTTACTCATTTCTGAAGTGCTCTCTGGCACATATTTGTCATCCTAGTACTCAGAAGGCCGAAGCAGGAGGATCTCAAGTCCAAGGCCAGCCTAGGCTACACAATGAGACCCTGTCTGGAAAGAAATAAAGATATGCTCTCAAGCAATACCTGCATAATAGTGATCTGCCTCACACTTGTGGGGTGGGGGATACAGGGATCCTGAAATGTTTACAAAGAGTTTGGCATCTTTAAACTCTCCCTTCCTCCTACTTTTGAGAATCACAAGGGCATTTGAAGGATTGTTGCCTGGATTTGTATCGAAATTCTCACTTTGCAAGGTCGACACTGCAGCTTAGCTGCTAAAGACTTGAGGTCATTTATGGTTCCATATTAAGGATGAATTATTAAGGTAAAAATAGCCAGGCTTAGGTCCATACACCTGTAATCCCAGCACTCGGGAGGCTGAGGCAGGAGGATCACCACAAGTTCAAGGCCAGCCTGGGCTACATAGCAAGACCTTGTCAAAAAAAAAAAAAACCTGAATGTTGTCTCCTGTGTCGGTTTGCTAATTACAGACGCATCATTTCTACCATTCTGTGACATCCTGTCACCTGGCTGAACTGTACCTGTGTTTTCGTTGCTCGGCACCCCACCCCCACCCCCGCCAATTCAGTTGAGTGCACACAGTGACCCAGCGTTTTTTCTGAAAGCTGAGGCTATGGACAGACCGGCGGGTCCACTGACTGTGTGTGGCGTGCAAATCAGTGGCATTGCGAGGGTCCCGTTGTCACTGGGAGATGGAGCCCTGCCCTGTCGTTTTCTGTTTCAGAGGTTGGGTGCAGGTGGGGCAGAGGTGAGCAGGACACCCTCACTGTTACCCACTTGGGAGCTGGGTGGCCCTTGCTTCCAGTCATGCACGTTTCTCTTCGTCTGTGACCCCAAGTCCTTCAGCTACGAACACTTCTTTTATCTGGGTTATTCTGGGAGATTTCGTTAAGCGCAGGGGTAGGAGAGATTATGGCACTAATGAAATTCTGTTTTATGCTGATATGATGTGATAAGCCCTTAGGGTTATCCAAAAGGGCCATTTATTCCCAATAAATTGAAAACCATTTTTGGTTTTCATTATAGTGCTGGTATCTTCATCAGGTAATAAAACCTCTATTTTAATTCTATACATAAATATAAATGTGTGGCCTTAAAATAGTAAATTACACAACTGCTTACAGCTTCTTCCTATTTGGGAGGGGGGCAGTACCGGGCATCGAACTTGGGACCTTGTGCTTTCAAGGCAAGCGGCAGAACCACTGAGGTAAATTCCTCTCTCTCTTCCTATTTTTAGTGTCACCCTGTGTAGCCCCAGCTGGCCTTGGCCTCAAGATCCTCCTGCCTCAGCCTCTCCAGTGCTGGGATTACAGGCATTCGCAGCGAGGCCTGCCTCATTTACATACTTTCTTTATGAATCGAATAGCTCTCTGTAGATCTGTTCCTGTGGATTCAGGCATCCAAGACTCCTCCTGCCTCTTCCCCCCTAGCATGGCAGCCTCAGGGCCACTGGCTGAGTGACACCAAAAGAGGGGACTGTAGGACATGGTGGCACACGCCTGTAATCCCAGCACTGGGGAGGCTGAAGCAGGAGGGTCGCCATGAGTTCAAGGCCAGCCTGGGCTGCACAGTGAAAACCTGTCTCCAAAAGAAAAAGAAAAGTTCCGTTGAAACTGAATAAATAAATACAAAGGCACTGTCTCTCCTGTCCTGGACCCCGGGGGCTTGGAGCTGAAACATCTCGGCTTGGCTCAGCCTTCGTTTTCTCGGGGGTGGCTGTGTTTCGGCAGGGGAAGGAGAAGAGGGTCACTCTGATAATGTACTGGAAATAAGAGAAATCAAGTATGCAGAGCCCTGCTTCCCGCTCCTTTCTGCCCCTGGGTGATTCAATTCGAGTGCCGCCTCCACTGGCTGGTCCGGCGCAGGGGCTGTCTCTGTCCCCCGCTGGGGCCTGAGGTCTGCACTTCACCGCTGAGCTCCACTGAAGCATTTGTTATGCGCCTGCCAGCAGGATCAGTGAGCTGGTGTGGGTGCACTAATGTCACATCCATCCCGGGGCCTCTCCCCACGCACGCGGGCCATGTCAGGCCATTTTCATAATCATAGATGTTCCATAAAATGGCATTTAGATTTGCATTAAAAAGGAGGTTTGAATTCTAATAGAACATTTAACGTGGCTTTTATGATTCGTACTCTTAGTGACTTTAACATGAGGCTGTGTCCCTAAGTTGAGCAAGACGTTTTAAAAAGAAGAGCCGGGCATGGTGGTGCACACCTGTGGTCCCAGCACTCGGGAGGCTGAGGCAGGAGGATTGCTATGAGTTTGAGGTCAGTCTGGACTGCATAGTGAGCTCAAGGCCCTCCTGGACTACATATGGAGTCCCTGTCTCAAAAAATCAAAAGAGGGCTAGGGATTTAGCTCAGTGGTTCTGCCGCCTGCCTTGAAAGCCCGAGGTCCTGAGTTCCATCCCCGTACCAAAAAAAACCTAATTGCCTGATTGGCTGGACGTGATGCTTCACACCTGTAATCCCTGACCTTGGGAGGTTGAGGCAGGAGGATCACCGCAAGTTCAAGGCCAGCCTGGGCTACATAGTGAGATACTGTCTTACTATACCCTCAAGTGAAATAAATTGGACACATGTGTTTAAATATTGCATTGTTTGTCTGGTGTGAGAAACAGAAAGTGGAAATGAGGACTGAGCTGTATAATGGATGCTGGGAAATGGGAAGGAAGTGTTCAAATGGGAAGGGGAACGGGAAGGGAGGGAGAAAGGAAGGAAGGGACAAGAGAAAAAGAGAACAGAAGGGAAAATGGAAACAGAGCTTTTGTACATGGGGAGGAGGGTGTTTGAGGAGGGGAATGGGATAAAATAAAACAAAATTTATTTTTTTTAAAAATACTGAAAAAAAGGGCCAGGAATTTAGCCCAGTGGTTCTGTCACCTGCCTCACACACACAAGGTCCTGAGTTCGAATCCTGACACCAAAAAAAAAATTGAAACCCAGGAAAGTCAGCAGCACAGTTAGAAGTTGAAGTTGATTACAGGGCTTGTCTTGTGCTAAGCCATCTAATATTGTATGACTCCCATAGTTTGAAGTAGCACAGAGTTGGCGGTTACTGCCAAGTTCACCTTGCATAGTGAGCTTAATAAAATTCATGTTCTTAAAATTGGCTGTTTAAAAAAAAAAAGCTTGTGCTTGCTTCGGCAGCACATATACTAAAAAAAAAAGGTGGCCGGGCTTGGCAGTGCATGCTATAATCTCAGCATTGGGGAGGCTCAGGCAGGCTGATCTCTGTGAGTTCAAGGCCAGCCTGGGCTACAAAGGGAGACCCTGTCTCAACAAATAAAACAAAGGGCTGGGGATTTAGCTCAGCAGCACTGCATCTGCCTCACAAGCACAAGGTCTTCAGTTCGATCCCCGATACCAAAAAATAAATAAATAAATAAAATTAAAAATAAAATAAAACAAAGCTGGAGATTGAGCTCAGGGTACCACACCTGCCTTGAAAGCCTAAGATCCTGAGTTCAATCTCCAGTACCAGAAAAAAATAAATAAAATAAAATAAAAAGTTTTTTCAAGGTGTGTTTATTGTCCCCTCTAGGGCTGCATTCTCAGTAGTCTGTCGCTCATTAAAGCCATGTGGGCTGGCGGCTGTTCCTCTCCTTTTGATGACCTTGGTGTGGATCATCCAGTTTGGGGCTCATATCTACAGCAGATGCTTAACTCCCCAGAGTCTTTCTCCTGCCCACCAGTGTGGATTTCATCCACCATGCGACATCAGAAAGAAGAAAGAAAGAAAATGGTGGGGATGACGGGGGAGGGGACTCACCTGGCCCTCACAAGCTTCCCACTGTCGCTCCTTCTAGGCACGGAGGACATCCTGAGGGCGGCCCAGGACCTGGACAGTGTCCTCAAGCAGGGTTACCTGGAGAAGAGGAGCAAAGGTATTCATGGCCAGGAAGGACAGGGCCCAGGGGAGCGGGGACGACGCCCCAGTGGCTGCTCTGTGCCCCGACTGCACTAGGCCGGCAGTTGGGTCCTGCCTCGCTCACTGAAGGGTCCAAGACCTGCTAGGAAACCAAAGCTTAAACCAGACGTGGTGGTGCACACCCAGGAGGCTGAGGCGGGAGGGTCACTAGGCGTTCGAGGCCAGCCTGGGCTACATAGTGAGACCCTGTCTCAGAAATCAAACCCAAGACATCACAGAGAATTTGGAAAGTGCAGGATGAGACACAGGAAGCTGGATAAGAAGGCTTTGGAGGCGCACAGGGTGGGCAGGCGGGCGGCCGCTCAGAACCTGGCCTTGCAGCCGACTCACGCGGGGGACCTGTGGGAACGGGGAGGGTTTCACAGCCCATTAACCCGGGAAATAAAACAACAACACGCGGCCCGTGGGGGGGGGGGGGCTCACGGCTGCGCGGATGGTAGTTACCTGAATTTATGTCTCCCGCTCTGTCCGCTCAGACCACAGCTTCTTCGGGCCGGAGTGGCAGAAGCGCTGGTGCGTGCTCACCAGGGGCCTGTTCTTCTACTACGCTAATGAAAAGAGTAAGTGCCCGGGCGAAGGGTCGCTCCTGGGGGGCACCCTGCAGCTTCCCCCTCATGTGCACCTCTGGCCAGCACCCTTGACTAACACCAGCCAGGGTAACGAAGGCCCAGCGCCACCCGGAACACAAAGCCAGATTAGGATTGTTCGCTTTGTAAACATGAAGGTAGCCTGGTCTGCATACCAAAGGGTTATCTTTTATTGTGACTAATAACACAACATTATCAAAATGGAACGTTGGAGTTTTGGGGGGTTTTTTGGGGGTTTTTTTGGTACGGGGACCAAACTCAGGATCTTGCACTTGCCAGGCAGTTGCAGTGCCCCTGAGCTAAATCCCTGGCCCCCAAAATTTCAAACTCTTAAACCAGGTGTGGTAGCTCACACCTGTAATCCCAGCTCTCAAGAGGCTGAGGCAGGAGGATCTCCCCCAAGTTCGAGGCCAGCCTGGGCTACATAGTGAGACCTTGTTCCCAAAAAAAAAAACTAAACTCTTTTTGGCCTTAATATGACTGCTAAAGTATGCTAAAGTATTGGGGGGAACGGGCTGGAGAGGTAGCTGAGTGGTAGAGCACTTGTCTAGTAGGCACAAAGCCTTGGACTGAAGTTTCTTTCTTTTTTTTTCCAGTACCTTGCGCTTACTAGGCAGGCGTGGTGCCACAAAGCTAAATCCCCAGCCCAAAACCTCGGATTTAATCACAGCACCCAGAGTCATAATAAAAATTCCAAGAAAAATTTAAGGGCTTCTGTGGTAGCACACACCTTTTTCCCAGCACTCAGGAGGCTGAGGCAGGAGGATCATATGAATTCAAGGCCAGCCTGAACTACATAGTGAGACCCTGTCTCACAAAACAAACAAAATCTGCCCATTCTTGCAGGAGCTTCCTGTGCTCTCTCACCTTCCAGCAGAGGCCAGTGGTAAAGCTACAGAGTAGACCTGTCCTCTGCCTGGCACTCCACTCCTGCCTCTCCCCTTCCTCCTTCCCCCAGCACATCCCTGCCCTGCTGCTTGCCCATGGTCTGCGGTTAACCGGGATCCCCTGCACCTTTGGTACCAAGGTAGCAGAGACCTGCAGCTTTGCTCTATGACCTGAGACCCTTCCGGTTTGCTCCTAGCTTCTCCACAGTCGCCTCTCTGCCTCAGCCTGCCGCGGATGTCACAGAATTCATCTTCTGTTCACCATCTTGGAGCCCTCTGAGCTTCCCTTCTGAGGGTGAAGTGTGAGCCCTACTTAGAACACAAAGCAGAATACTTTGTTTTGAGACAGGGCCTCACCATGTAGCTCAGGCTGGCTCCAACTCCCAGTGATCCTCCTGCCTCAGCCTCCCGAGTGCTGGGATGATAGGCCCGCACCCCCGCACCCAGCTAGCAGCATACTTTGAAAACTGAACAACACACCTCCTATGCCCTTCTAACCTCCAACCCACTCTTAATCCAGCAACCACAAGTTCTCTTCTGAATTCTAGGCACAGAGTACTATTTTCTTCAAACGAATTTGACCTTCGGGCCATTTTAAAAAATGTCAAACGTCCTTTGCATTTAAATAAATGGCCCGGGGGTCTGGACACGAGGCCAAGCTTCACGGCTGTGCACTCAGTCTTTCTACTCCCAGCGAGAGGGGAGGAGGAGAAAGAGCACAAGAGGCGTGGAGACTTTTATTGACCATTTTGCTGTCCAGGTGAAATAAAATCTGGTGACCACAGAAACAACAAAGCATTTTAGTGGCTAGTTAGAACAAGAACAGATACTTTAAGAAAAAAGATTCTGGTGTCACAAGGCACTGACTGTTTCGTGACTCCCTGCTCACCAGCTACTTCTTATTAACCCGGGACATTTCCTTAAGAAGTTCACCATTTGTGGATTTCTCTCAGCTCAACCAGGTGAGGACAGAGGCGTTTTGCTTCTTCTTTTTTTTTTAATCTTGTCACCCCACCGCCATCCTCTTCACCATCATTATGAGCAAAAAGCATCCATCAGCCACGCATGGCGGTACACGCCTGTCACCCCAACACTCGGGAGGCTGAGGCAGGAAGATCGCTGTGAGTTCAAGGTCAGCCTGGACTACATAGTGATTCATTATGTCACAATCCTAAGCTTTTATCCTTTTATCCTGATTTGCCTCTTGGGAGGAGGATGAAATCCTGAGTCTCAGTTCTTCTCCCACTACCATGAAGAGGAGAGCAGGTTAGCCCAAACGCCACCAGAGTAGGGGAGGCCATCGGGGACCTTCGAGGGCCGGGCCTGGTGACAGGACTGTGGCTCCAGCTCCGTGGTGGCCATGGGAGCCCCCAGTTCCAGGCGCACACTCCCTGCTGCAGTAATTCCTTCTCTTCTTATCGCCGATCCCTTCCCATTGGAGTACATTCTCTCTCTGTTTTGCTCCTCTGGTAAAATATCCTTCCCCAGTGCGTCTCCCTGGCTCTGTGAGGCTGGATCCCCTGGCTGTCCAGTCTCGGCCCCTCAGCTTCCCTAGTAACCTCCTTGACCGTTTGCAGCGGCGCAGCTGTCCCAGGGCTTGGATGGGAGGTACCTTCCCGGGCTGGGGCATCTCTCTGGGGTCACAGGAGCCTCCCTGTCTTCCAGGCAAGCAGCCCAAAGGGACCTTCGTCATGGAGGGCTACAGCATCCGCCTGGCCCCCTACCTGCGCAAGGACTCCAGGAAACAGTGCTGCTTCGAGCTGACCTGCGGCGACAGGCGCAGCTACGAGGTAGGACCAAGGGACGCAGGGCCGGGCCAGTCCCAACCGCTCTCCCCACTGCCAACCCTGGCCAGCTCAACCCTACATCTAGAGTGGGACCCGCTGCCTTTTCCCGGTGGTGACAGCGGCGCTGAGGGACTGGAGGATTTTGTCGGACCCAGAAAGACTGGCTCCTCACTGTGTTCATCTTTATGTATTTTGAACCTTTACCTCCTGCATTTGCAAGTCATTATGAAATTAATTAAAACAATCAAAAATTATGGTTATGGGGAAATAATGATTTTCACACACACGCACACAAAATATATATATATTATTTCCTACTCACTGATTATTTTTATTTTATCTCAGCTTTATTAAAGCAATGTAGCAAACCTTTTGCTGATTTATAAAAAAGAAAAAACACACTAAGCTTAAATCAACTTAACAAGATTAAATCAACTTTCACTCTTTAAATTTTTTCTCAGCATTCAACTCTTTATAGTTCTACAGTATCTTAATCCTTATTTTGATAACATGACCTACCTATTCATTATACAATTTCTATAATTTTTTAAACTTTGGACAACTTTTCGACAGAGTCCTTTGTAGTACAGATGTGTGCTGAGTATGTTTCCTTTTTCTGGTACCGGGGATCAAACTCAGGACCTTGTGTTGGCCAGGCAGGCGGCAGCACCAATATTCCTGGAAATTTGCTGTAGAAATGTGTTTTTAAGAGCTGAGAATGACAATGTCTATTAATAGAAGTATTATGCAGAAATCTAGGTTTCTTAGAGAACATGCATCTTGAGCTCACTCTAATGGCCAGATAATTAAAATGTTTTCAGGAGCATTTACATCAAGTTGACTCGTTAAAAAAAAAATTACAAAGGCTCAATACCTGCCCAGCCTGCTTTTCGAATTGGAATGTAGTTTATTTACTTTCTTCTCTTCTCAGGCCCTCGAATTCCTGTCGTTGTTACGGTCTGTGGGTTCTTTGCCTACTGTGTCCTTTGGGTCTTTCCCTGCTTGTTTATTCTCTCTGCCACTCAGCTCTTCCTCTGTGGCTGTTTATTCTCCAGTGGAGCCCTGCGGCCTGCCTTCCCCATGCACCAGGCAGGCTCCACAGCATGTGGTTCCCCTACCTGAAGTGCCCCAGGCCCCCACCAGTTTCCATCAGCTCTTTATAAAAATCCAGCCCAAACCAGATGGCCTCAGCCCTAATAATAAGTGTTTCCTGCCTTTCCCACCTTAGCTGCTGTTACAGCTCAGTGGTAGAGTGCTTGTTTGATACCCATGCGGCCCTGGGTTTTATCCCCACCACTGGAAAGAAAAGCATTTATATTATCAATACAAGTGCTCCCACCTCATATACAAGTTGCTTTGCTTTTTTTTTTTTTCCTATAAACTTTTCTTAAATAAATGCCCGATAAAGGGATAATCAAATGAACACACATGAACATAAATATCTGGATTTTTTTTTTTTAATATCTGGATTTTAAAAACCGTTATCAGCTGGGCATGGTGACACATGCCTGTAATCCCAGCACTGGGGAAGCTGAGACAGAAGGATCGCAGCAAGTTTGAGGCCAGCCTGGGCTACATAGTGAGTTCAAGTCTGGCCTGAACTACACAGCAAGAGCCTGTCTTAAAAACAAAACGAAACAAAACTGTTATCTCTGGGTATGCAAAATTGCTGAAGGAAAAAAAAATACTTTGAGTCAGCTGTTTGGCCTTTTTTTTTTTTTTTTTTTAATTATTAACCAGGCAGAGAATCTTAGCTTTAAATTCGACTCTGAAAGTCACAAATTCCTTCCCTTGAAGGTCCCTACTAGGATTCATGGAAATCTTAGTGAAGACGATAAATTAATTTGCTAATTTTTCTCCAGTTTACAGCCACTAGTCCAGCGGAAGCCAGAGACTGGGTGGATCAAATTAGTTTCTTGTTAAAGGGTAAGTGTCGCTGTCATCGAAATTCATAACCCTGTGTTGCGGAAGTAGGCTTCCGTGGGTATTTTTTTCCTGCCCTTTCTCACCTCTCCTGTCCCCAGCCTGTCCCTCTGTTCTAACAGCAGATAGTTCCACGCGTCCCTCGGAAGGTGAAGACGTCACCCAGCTGGGGGTGACCTCTGACACCACCCACCTAAAGAAAGGAATCCCCAAAGCCAGCTCCGCCCTGTGCCAGTCTCCCACCCCGCGTCTTTTATCCTGGAAAGAAAATCCATGCTACCCAACTTCAAGCCGACTCATTTGCAACTGAGGTCCAAAATCTTCTATTTTTAGTCTTAGTGGGAAGTGGAAATCTAAACGAATCTAGGTTGCCTTCAGGGACATCGGACATTAAAAACAAATTGCTGTTTCCCAAGCCACAATAAAACGCTCCTTGCCTTGGGCTGGAAGGGCCCTGCCGGAAGCTGCTAAAAGCCTGCTCCTAGAGTGCCCTCTGCTGGCCACCGAGGTCACGGTGACCCCGGGAGCCTGGGCATCCTGAGCCACCTGGAGTGCGCCCCTTGGCACGGGGCACCCCTCCTACCCCTCCAGCCACTTTGCATCTGGCACCTCACCCTAAAACACCGAGCCTGCTCACCCTCATCTTTAATCTGTTGTAAGATTTTATTGTGAGTGAAGAGGACACATCGAGCTTTAATTACAAGAACTGCCTGTTTTACCCAGTTATGCCCTTGCTGTCGCAAAAACAAACGATCACACCCTCCACCCGAGTCACGTGTGGCAGACAGAGCGGGACCAGGCAAACACGGGCACTGACGGCGAGACGACAGGGCACACACGTGTCTAGGTGCTTGGATTTATGCGTGTAATATACCCCTAAGTGTGTGAACCTCCATAAAACTCAAAGCAGCTTTATTGAGCTGTACCCTGTGGTACTTCCAGAATCCCACATTGAAGAAATTATTCATACTATTTCCTTTGAAAACAAACACAATAATAACATATGGTTGGAGCCGCAAATGTGTCTTTGGTCCCTCCCTCCATGAAGCGGCTCCAGAATTCAGATGAAAATGGTTGCAGGATCTTTTATTAAGAGCCTAATCAAGTCAAGCAGCTTTGTTGGGCATTACAGGGAACGCTGGCCTCCAAGCAGCATTTCAGGGAGCCCTGTGTTCCCCAGGGCAGAGCTTGAGCCTCTCTGGGCCCCATCAGACCAGAACCCTGTCTCCCTCCCTGGCTGGCCTCCAACCCTTCAGCCGTTGGTCTGGACTCATCTTGCTGATATAGTTTTCCTATTCCCCCCATTTCTGTTCCTCTCCCGCTTTCGCCCATCTCTGTCTCTGTACAAGCCAGTCTGAAATTCCATAGTGCCGTCCTCCAGGAGAAAGCGTCCCACCATGGTCAGCCTGGCCCCATGCACCCCGAGACTCTGGTCCTGTCTTCTCCGGGCCTGTCCCCTTCCCTTGGACCAAGTCCTGGCTCACACACCCGCACTCACAGGGCTGCTCTATCCTGATCAAGTTTTATTGCAAGGAAGGATTTATGTTGATGGTTTAAAGCAGATACAGCGCTTGTCTGGCCTTTCCTGCAGATTTCCTGCCACCAGGGCCCGTGTTAGAAATAACAGCATTTAACCTGGCGTTTCATTTTCTCTTGACACGGCTCTGCCTGCTCCCTCCTCCTCCTTCTCCCTGATTCCTTCCCTGCCACCTCCCATTCTGATTCACCTTTATCTTTCCCCCTTGCAGATATGAGCTCTTCAACCATCCCATACGAAGAGGAGGAGGAGGAGGAGGAAGAGGAGGAAGAGGAGGAGGAGGAGCAGGGGGAAGAGACGTATGATGACATTGATGGTTTTGAGTCCCCGAATTCTGGTCCCCAGGGCAGACCCTTTATCTTGCCTGGGAGCATGGGGACCAAGTCATCTGCAGAGGAGAAGGAAGAGGATATCTATGAAGTCCTCCCAGGTGAGACCTTTCACCTCGTTATCTCCCCCTAGTGTCAGAAACTGGACCCAAGCTGGGTGTGGTGGCATAGGCCTGTCATCCCAGAACTCAGGAGGCTGAGGCAGGAGGATCACGGTGAGTTTGAGGTCAGCCTGGGCTACATAGCAAGACCCTATCTCAAAAAAAAACAAAAAAGAAACTCTGGATCAGGTGGAAGACTCTAACTTGAAACACTGCAAAGGAAGCCGGATCTAAACGTCACCCTCAGAAGGAGAGAACACAGGGAAATATAATCCCACTAGAGACTGCCTTGTTCTGAGAGCAAGATGACTTTGATCTAACCCGTGCCACCTGAAGGGATTTTTGACATGTGTCCAAAGGTCAGAGGATCCAGGACACTCATGTTGGCTTTTGATGGTTTTTCCTGAGTTCGGGAGTGAGTCACCCCAACTCTAGCTGCAACTTCTTTTCAGCGGAAAAGTGAGAAGGACAGAAAGTTGCCTCAAAAGTGTTGGGCCGGGGATTTAGCTCAGTGGTTCTGCCGCCTGCCTCGAAAGTGCAAGGTCCCGAGTTCGATCCCCAGTACCAAAAAAAAAAGTATGAAGGATGTCAGCGCTGGCCATGGTGGCACACACCTGTGATCCCAGCACTCAGGAGGCCGAGGCAGGAGGGTCATGGGTTCAAGGCCACCCTCAGCTACAATAGGAGAACTTTGTCTCCAAAATTTAAAAAACAGTAAGAAGCAGGTCCCTGCTATGGGGCTCTTCTCCCCACAGCAGGCTAAACCAGGGTCGCAGAAAACAGCCATCACTGTATCCTCTAGCACAGTGGTGCTGGGTGGAAACTGCACCGAGCCTTTAATTGTGAGGTCCTTAGACCCCAGGGATGCTGATCTTCGAGCCCATCCTTAAAGAGCTGCTGTGGAAATTTGCCAGGAGTTAGCACTCTGCTAAGAAATTCAAGTTAAGCCTAAATTTATAGCAATTTAAACCTCCATCCCAGATGAACCTAGGAACCAAGGTGAATCTAACACCCAGGCCCCTGAAGACAGTCTGGTTGCCATAGGCATCATCTGTAGGGAACGTGGATATCAAGGCCTCCTAAGAGCAATCAGACCCTCTGGCCTGGATTCTAGATTCATCTCCCCTGGGAGTGAAGCCACTTTACTGGGACCCAAACCAAGGAGCAGGGCTGTGAAGCCAGGTGTGATGGCGCACACCTGTAATCCTAGCGCTCAGGAGGCTGAGGCAGGAGGATTACAGAGAGTTCAAGGCCAGCCTTGGCTGTGTAGTAAGACCCTGTCTCAAAAAACCAAAAAAGAAAAGAAAAGAGAGAAACAAGAAGCAGGACTATGGGCACACATCCCAACCAAGGAGAGCCTTCTTCTCCCAGCCCACCAGCCTCTGCCAATCCCCGCTTCCCCAGCCTTTTTTTGTTGTTTTATTATGCAAATGATATCTTGGTGGAAGTCGGGCCATTTCTTGTGTCTGAAGTTGAAAAAAAAAATGATAATTTCCTCAGCAAGTCATCGTCGTTAATGAAGTTTTACAAAAACAGATACAACCAAAGGAAAATAAAATTTCACAGGTGATAAATTTTTCCAATTTCCCTGGCAGAATTCGATAGGATTGTTAAATTAAGAGTGAAGGTGTCTGTTAGAAAGCAACGAGCGGTGATGGGTAATTTTATAGAGTGGAAAATTGAATCAAATTGCAACATTAAAACACAGCTCCTCTGAGAATCTTCCCTTTCACAGCCTGCTCTGGCGCAACAGCAGGGTGCAGAAATGGATCTAATTCACAGCTCTCCCGAAGAGGAGATGCGCTTCCGAGCTGCTCCGTCCAAGTCGTCCCAGTGAGCTCCCATTCTGCCCGCTCCCGCCCAGGCATGGGGAACACCCGGGTGCCGCTCCACTTAGGGTCCCAACTGTGGAACAGTGCAGCAGGGAGACCCCACTGAACCGCTCAGCCTTCTGGGGTACAAAGAAAAGGTCTTTTGATGCCTGGCGTGGTGGCACATGCTGGTAATTGCAGCACTCAGGAGGCTGAGGCAGGAGGATCGCTGAGAGTTCGAGGAAAGTCTGGGCTACATAGTGAAAATTTATCTCAGAAAGAAACCCGATACCCCAGGTGGGGCAAGAAATATATAACTGGCTTCTTGATGGCCCTGTTTCTCCTCCCACCTCCTCCTCCCCTCAGCCATCTCAACCCCGTCCAGGGCATCCCGGAATTCCTCCAACTTCCCAGTCCAGTGGGGAGGACCCGAGGGCCTGGAGATGAATCCGCCTCCTCCAGGAAGCCACTAACCTTGAGCCCACAGGGCTGCCGGCCACCAGAAGTGAGGGCAGCCACACTGTAGGACAGCCAGGGCCTCTTTGTGCATTTTAGAGAAATCGCAAGTGCCATAGCTATGTGGCAAAAGGACAGTGCTGTACATACAGCAGTTTATTTCCTGAAAACCTGTCCGCATCCTAGATCTTAGAGACAACACAATGGTGAGCTAGACAGGCATTTGATTACAATGCGACTCTCTCAGCCTCCTCCATCACTCCTCTCACAAGACCACCAACTAGCTGGCACACACCTGTGATCCCAGCACTCTGGGAGGCTGATGCGGGAGGATCTCAAGTTGGAGCCCAGCCTGGGCAACTTAGTGAATTAGCAAGACCCTGTCTCACCACAAGAAGAGGCTGGGGATGTAGCGCAGTGTGAAGGCTCTGAGCCCAGTGCCCAGTACCGCAAAAAGAAGAGAAAAAGCAAACAAACGAAAAGACCGTGACTAAGCAGTGGGATGTGTGTGTGAGATGCAAAGCCTTCTTGCAGGCAGCCAGCAGGCTGGAGTCAGGATGGGTCTGCGCTGCCCCCCCACCCACCCCCCCCGCCGGGATGGCTGAGCCAGCAACTGTGCTGGAGGGATACAGTGAGGAGCCTGAGCGGAGCCGGCGAGCTCTCGGCACAGAGCCCTGCCACGCAGGGAGTGCCGGGTAGATGCTAGCTTGTGAACACAGTGGCCTTTGCAGCACCACCTCCTTGAAGAACCGAGGATGGCTAGGTCCCTGCTCTTGTCAACCGGCCGAGACAGACCAGGTGGGCATTTGTGAATTGAAAATCCTGAGCAGATGGAGAGTAGAGCTCACCTTCTGCTGCGGCTGGTCTTACTGCGAGGCCAGGTGCAGGTGGAGGGACAGGACTAACCTCTCATCACCATCAATGGGCAAACGGCTTGGGCCTCTGACACTTCATTCCAACCGGTAAAAGTGCTTTGTGAAGGATATTCTCTTTTTTCTTTTTTTGGTCTCAAATGTAGTCCAGGCTGTCCTTGAACTCACTATGTAGCCCAGGCTGGCCTCAAACTCTTGGCAATTCTCCTGCCTCAGCCTCCCAAGTGCTGGGATTACAGGCATGCACCCTACACCAGCCTGTGAAGGGTGTTCATTTAGCACACGAGCTTCTGCTAAGCTTTGGGATGGGGCCTACATAGCTCTCGCTGTCTTGTTGAGGAAGTTTCCTTCCTGGGGTATAATTTATGTAGAGAGGAGCATGGAACACACATAGGTCAATAAAAAATGTTTTTCCTAATCAAAATAATGTATGGGTCATCAAATTCAATGCACTACATCACATTCATCATAAGATCATCAGCATTCGCTACGTGGATAGCGGCCTTGTCCCCAAGAGGGAAAAATCAGAGCACTCAAGGTTTTCAGCCACACCCCAAAAATGTTAGTCCTGAAACAGTACAGTTTCCAGGTGGGTGTCCTTTGGGATTTCTGAACCCCCCCCACCCGGTTGAGCATATGGGGACCCTTCATTTGGGGGGATCTCATTCGCAATAGATTAAGCAGGGATCCACCACAAGGAAATGCCACAGCGGCATGCAGAAACCAGAAGCCTCTGGGCCCCTTCTCTGCCCCCCAAGGCAGGGAGGCCAGCAGGCCCAGCCCTGAGTTTCAAGGAGCCATCAAAGGACAGCTTTCAGCGGCTTTCTCTTGGGGGACTCAAGCCTGGGGCCCAGTAAGTTCCCCGAAGCCTCTGCAGAAATGTCACCTGGCCTTGTGGCGGCTGCGATGGCAACAGCTCCGTGGTTGTCGTGGTCCCGTCCCCCCTTCCGTCCCCCGCCCCCCCCCGCAGAGATCTCGGAAGAGCGAGAGAGAAGGAGCAGCCCCGAGACCCCGCGCATGCGCTGCCCGGCCACGCTTTGGAATACAATACAGAACTGGGTTTTATAAAATGAGAATCAGAATCAAGTGGGAGCAAGCATTCGGTGGAACTGTTTTTCCCTCTGTACAGTTGTCCAGACCCCTGGGAAGGGGCAGATGGAGGGAATCTAAAGAGAGAGGACAGGGCCGAGGATTTAGCTCAGTGGTTCCAGCGCCTGCCTCGCAAGTGCAAGGTCCTGAGTTCAATCCCCAGTACCAAAAAAAGGAAAAGGAAAAGAGAAAGGACAAACATCCAAGGTGGATGAAGAGGCCAGGCTAGCGCTGCCCCAGGCCCAGGCCCATCCCGAGCACTGCCTGGCCAGCAGCAGCGGTGTCTTCTGCCCGGAGGGCCCAGATTTCAGCCCAAGACCCCCCAAACCTGTCACCAAGTCATCCCCAGCAACCCCTTCCCTATTGAGCTGAAATGAAGCTTTATTTTAGCCCTTATCGCAGTGATCTGTATTCATGTCCTTCTCCCCAATTAGTAGATGCTCAGTTATTATTTGTGAAATTAAATTCAGAGCACTCCGAGTGCTGCCATTAGCACAAATTGAATTTAGATGTAATGTATCCAGGCCAAACCTCAGAGCCAGGATGCAAGTATTGTGAAGTGACAACTGAGATTACCTAATACACAACCGAGAATTAAATTGCTATTAGCCTCTTGCTTGCATTTTTCTGTGTTGTCTAAAGCGGGCCAGAGCTGTCATCCCAGCACTTGGGAAGCTGAGACAGGAGGATCACTGTGAGTTCAAGGCCAGCCTGCACTACAAAGCAAGACCCTGTCTCAAAAAATAAGTAAAATAAATAAAAGACAAAGAGGGCCAATAGCATCCTTTCCGCTCGTTTTGCTTTGCACTCCGAGTCTATCTGTATTTCTGTCGCATCTGTCGCCAGAGCACTTTGACATCTGGCTGCACACTGGTACGGTTGGCACCCTTCAAGCTTTTATCACTTCACTTTGTTTGGGGCTCTGTCTGCTCCTGGATCAGCGGATGTCATGGAGCCGGCGGAGCAGCACTTCATAACGGAGCCCGGTGTCACGAGGAGCCGGCTGCCCATTGTCCCTGCTGGACAGCTTCCGGCCCAGCCCCTCATTAGCACGCCCAACCTTGTGCCAGGATTGTCAACTGAAATCCACTCTTCTGATACCCGGTTTGTCTTCAATGCCCAAGGCTCCCTTACATGTTCGCTCAGCTCACAGAATCTTCCTGTTTTCCCAACTGAGATGAGATATTTGGAAACCAAGTAGAGCATTTAATGTGATAAGAGGACAGCAATCTTTAGAGGTTATTTGTTTAAAACCTATGTAAGGTCTGGGTCCCCTATGCCCTGTTAGGACCGAGGACCATTATAATCTACTACTGTTTAAAGTTGAGCTAGCACATAAATTTTAATTCTCCTTTAAATGAAGATGTATTTCAGTAGATGTAATGCACAAATGCCTAATAATATTCTCAGAAAGAAGTTTAATGAGCTCTTGAGCCTAAAAATATTTTTGAAAATAGCCTTTTAAAATTAAAACTTCAGGCCAGGGATTTAGCTCAGTGGTTCTGCCGCCTGCCTCGAAAGCACAAGGTCCCGAGTTCGATCCCCGGTACCAAAAATAAATAAATAAATAAATAAATAAATAATAAAATTTAAACTTCATGTTACAGATTAACACCAAAAAAAAGAAGAAAAGAAAAAGAAATTTAAGATCTCACTCCCTTTTTCAAACAAAAGCACTTTTTTTTTAACCAGCCGTGGTGGCATTTGACTATAATCCCCAGCACTCAGGAGGCTGAGTCAGGAGGATCACCTAGAATTCAAGGCCAGCCTGTGCTACATAGTAAGACTCTGCCACAAAAACAAAAACAAAAACTTTTTTTTTTTTCCTGTTGCCTTATAGTCTTGAGTTTGGAGCTTGAAAGGTATCAGTTTGGTTTCCCGGAAGGGTCAGACATAAATTGTTCGCTTCTCTCTTTGGACCCAGAAAGGTACCTAGCTGTGCGCCCTTCGCACCCAGCTGCGGAAGGTGCTTCCGGTCGCATGTGACAGTGTCCTGCTCAGGATCTCCAAGGCCCCAGAGCCACACTTCCTGTTTCACAGAAAGGACAGGGCGGGAGAGAATGGACTTGAGGACCAAGGCATCCCCTTTATATCTGTCACCCCAAAACCTAGCGATGGTGGCATGTGACATGTAAGCCCAGTGGCCAGTGTTTCTCCTGCCTTCTAGGTGACTGCAAAGGCACAATGGAAATCAGAGCATCTGGGCTGGAATTGAACTGCACAGAACACATTTGTAATTCTTCCATTTTTGTACCACGACGAGATTAAGTGCTGTCGCCTGAAAGGATCAAGGAATCGAGTTTTCGTTTTCATTTTTATCATCGCAGATACATTTACATTCTCCATTTTTACAAATGCAAAGAGCAGCCTGGCCACTTTCAATAATTTATTTTAAAATCAATGCTAATGAGGTTGCGTCTCGTCAGTGGGCGAGTTTTACAATAAAGTCTGATTTATTTAGAAAAGATCTTGGGTGTAGCTTCCCAGCTGATGGGGGGAAAGAGGCGGAGTAGCAGGAACGGCGACCCTGCAACTTCGGATCCAATTTGTAATTCACAGCGGAGATCTGACCCAATTTACATTGATTAGAATCGGGAGGAAGAGACAGCTGCGCGCAGGCAGCAGAGGCAAAGTGAGCCTCTCCTCAGTAGGGCTCCATGACGGACTTGCCTGGTATCAGCAAAAGAGCTGCTCCTGGCCCGAGCAACTGCGTGTCCCCAACAAGACGGTGACCCGCTCTTGCTCTCATGTCTTCCATCCCACAAAATGAGCCCCGAGTCCAGAAGGAGAAGCAGCTGAGCCGAGGAAGGAAGTGGCTGAGTAATGAGAAGACAATGTCCAAGCGTGGTGTTTAATGGGATGTGGTTGGCTGTTGGATTTCACTCCTCCATTATCTCCCAGCCTGTCCCTCCCAGTGGCCTCAGGGAGCGCAGCAGGCGGAGCTAAAAATTGTCAGGTCAAGCCGTGCCGTGCCGTGCCGTGCCGGGAGGTGGCACACTCTGGAGGCTGAGGCGGAAGGATTGCCATGAGTTTGAAGCCAGCCTGGTGTGGGTGTGGGTGTGTGGGGGTGTGTGTGTAAGACAGAGAAGAGGTGCTGGTGGAAAGCACACTGAGTACATTGTTGCTCACCTGGACCCATGTGTAATGTGACTCTGATCCACAGCCCTTGCCTACAAGCCCACTTCCTGTTGCACCGAATAGGGTGCAGCCGGAGCCGGAACAGGTTGCTGTGGGGAGGAAACTTAGGCCAATCGTGCTGTGACTTGGGCCACATAAACCCTCACCTGGCCGGCACCGCCTTAGAACCCATCCTGCATCCCAGCAAGTAATAAAAAGTCCATTCCAAGTGCCCTCAGGACTCAGACTGATGGGCAAGGCAAAGCCCCAGGTACGAGGGCCGTAAAGTTATGTACACGAGCAGCCTCTGACACAGCCAAACAAAGATGCAGCCATTAAGGACCAATTAATCACTGTGGGGTTACAGGCCCGCCTCTGATCACACCCCACACTGTAGCTCCCGGTTCCTCAAACCACAGAGGATGCTTGCCTGGAGACAGTAAATGTGGAAGAGAATTCCAGGAAGGAAGGAGAAATGGATTTAAGGAAAAGGATTCGGGTTCTAGTGACAGGCACTTCAGTAGTCCATGGGATCAGGGGCTTCCCAAGGCCAGGGACCCTGACAGCCTTGCCTGTGGCTTGTCCCCAACTCCTAAAGCTGTACTTTGCATACAGTGAACCCTTCGAAATGTCTGTACAAGAATGAAGAGAGTTCGGTATGGTGGTGCATCCCTGTCATTCCAGCACTTGGGAGGCTGAGGCAAGAGGATCACCACAAGTTCGAGGCCAGCCTGGGCTACATAGTGAGTGCAAGGCCAGCCAGGACTATACAGTGAGACCCTGTCTCAAAAAAAAAAAAAAAAAAAAGGAAAAGAAAATGAGAGAAGAGGGGCTGGTTGAAGATGAGAGCTGGTTAAAAATAAAACAAGAATACACTAACTGGGGCTGGGAATTTAGCTCAGTGGTTCCAGTGCCTGCTTTGTAAGCTCAAGGACCTGAGTTTGATCCCCGGTACCAAAAAAAAGAAACTGTTTGGGCTGGGGATTTAGCCCAGTGGTTCTGGCGCCTGCCTCAAAAGCACAAGGACCTGAATTCGATCCCTGGTACCCAAAAAAACACCACTAACTAAAATTTTCTTGAAAAGGAGAGAGTGATGGCTAACACTGACGTTTGTCCCTTCAGATGAAGAGCTGGAACTGGAAGAGGAGCGTGGGACTCGGCAGAGAGGAGGTATGAGAGCACTCGGGCCCAGCACTGGGGGACATTCGGGCTTCCGGCTTCCGGCTGGAGAAGCACTAGGCTTCCTGGAGGCACTAGAGAATAGGTCGCAGGGCAGCAGCCCCGAGAGCCCCATAGCGACCAGAGAGGGCCGCGCCTTAACTCGGAAAGGAGTCCCGGTTCGCTGTAACACGGCTCCCAGAATCACGGCCGATTCATCCCAGAGAGGGTGGGAAGCCAAAGCAGATGTTTATTCTTCCCTATCAGTATTTCTTGTATCAGTACGGTGAAAATAGAATTGCCTCATCTCTGAGAGATCGGGGAACAGAGAAGGGAAAGAATGGAAACGTCTCCTCTCCGAGAGGCCCGGAGATTGCGAGTTCAGAGGGCAATGGAAATGTGTCAGCTCTGAGAAGTGAGCGGGGGGCTGAAGGATAGAACTGCCTGGCAGCACTGACTTCTGACGGCCTGGTTCGATTCCAGGCACATTTGGAAATGAATATGTAACGGCTTCGTTGAATACAGAATTACATCCTACTCATCCCAGGCCGTTAGCCACCCCGAAGGCTGTCAGCCAGCCCGTCCCTCCCCAGGCCGGCTGCCCCTCAGCAGACCGAGGACCTGGTCCTTCCTCGTCAGTCAGGGATACTGTGGTTGCCAAGGCTGCAAAGGACACTTCCTCCCAGCAGAGCCCAAGGCAGGACTGATTTAGATACTTACGGATTTTTTCTTAAGAGTCTATGAAATTTAAACGTAAGAATTCCTTTCCTCTTCCTTCCCACCTCCATTTCTCTGGCCCTACTTTTTTCCCATTCTCTTCTCTCCTCCTTTCCTTCCGCCTTTTCTTCTCCTTTTCCATTCAGCAACACCCCTCTGCCTATTTTCACTCGCTACAGGAGGTGATCTTAAAAGGGTTAGCAAAGGACCTATGTTGGTAAGGGTCCAGCCTCTCCTAAGGGAGGAAAGAGAGGTCAGAGCTCCTGTAAGAAGTCCTGTCCAAAGAGTCCAGGTGTGGTGGTGCATGCCTGTCATCACAGCACTCGGGAGGCTGAGGCAGGAGGGTCGCCTCAGTTGGAGGCCAGCCTGGGCTACAGAGTGAGACCCTGTCTCAAGAAAAAATGCAGTTTCCCTCCTCCCCTCATTTCATTTCCTCTCCCGCCTTGCTCTAAGTTTATATCTGGGAGGTGAGAAGAGTTTTATTTCTCAATTGTTCTAACAGGTATAATTCAAGGAGGATTTACAAAAAAAAATAAAAAGGAAACTCTTTTGTTCTCCTGCTTCCTGCCTCCGAAATAGGTGTTGTTAAAAGACAGGGAGCTCTAAATATGTTTCCGTGGTTTATACTCCCACCCGTTATGATGATTGGTGACTTAGTGATTAAAAAGCAGGAGGACTTTTCGCTCTGTCTGCAGAATTCGAGGCAGGAATTTTTATTATTTGTGTTTACTTATTTATTTATTGAATTTATATAGTGCCTTTCCTCCAGAAGAGCTATAGAAATGGCAACAAATATGTACCATCCGAATGTCATCACTTAATTTTCTAACAATAAAATATAGAGGTCTGGGGGAAGGCAGGCAGCCTCACGAAGGCTTTTAAAAAGCTGGGAGCCAAGCGTGGTAGTGCACAACTGTGATCCCAGCACTTGGGAGGCTGAGGCAGGAGAATCGCATGAGTTCAAAGCCAGCTTGGGCTACATAGTGAGACCCTGTCACAAAGAGGGGGTGAAGGCAGGGAGCCCTGAGGCCGTGTGATTTCTAGGTCTTAGACAAGCTACACAAGTTCACTTCATTCAGTTTTTCTCAGATGTTACATGTCTTTGGAGGAAAAACAAGATGTAAGCAAACTAGGCTGTCCCTTCTTTTCTCCTAAAAGAGCCTGTGGCTGGCAGGGGCACCATTAAAACCCAGGTACTTTCTCGAAGCCTCTCCCAGACCCTGTTCCCTAGATGGTTTCCCGATGGACCTGCTACCGTGTTTAAGGCCCAGCTGGATCTTATCAGAGAGGGAGAGGGAGAGAGGGAGGAATTCAGTTTATCCTTATCGAGTGTTAATGACCCTGTGCGGTACAAGTTCTTTTATTTTATTCTGTTACCTTGAAAATCTATCACAGCCTTGTAGTATTGATTCTTCAGTCTCTAAAGAGCTTGGTTACAGCATGACTGTTAGTAACAGGGTTATTTTAATGAGCAATTCTTCAACACCTCGCATTTTCTCTCATTTTCAACCCATCAGCCTAACAGCCTAACACTGAGGTCCTCAGAGCTTATCTTCCTTCCTTCTCAGGAAAAGGTGTTGCCCAGGCCAGGCGTGGTGGTGCACACCTGCCATCCCAGCACTTGGGAGGCTGAAGCAGGAGGATCACTGTGAGTTTGAGGCCAGCCTGGGCTACATACTGAGATCAAGGCCAGCCTGAACTACAAAACGAGACCCTGTCTCAAAAGAAAAAACAAAAGAATACACACTAACACCACCTTGGCCTCGATTATAGGAGAAATGATGACCGCTGATTTCAAAAACTTGGCATGGCACGACAAATGCTTTGCAATAAATACCTGCACAAGCAAAAAGCACTACTATTTCTCAACCTGTCTGCTGCTCTTCTTCTGACATTTTGTTTGCTTGAAGCTGCACTTCCCTTACATGGGATAAAGAAAATAAGACCCCACCCAGCACCTTTTTTTCTCCAGAAAAATCCCTTCTCAGCTTGGCTGGCAATTTAAATGCAGCGATCATCTCATTAGCTTCTGTAGCACTGTAATTGCTGTTAATTGTTATAACTGTTTTAGTTATTAGTGGTGTCATTATTGCTCTAGGTCCTCTGTCTGTTTTATGCTGAATATATTAGTGCTTTGCTTTTGAATTACCAGGCTTTATTTAGTGCAGAGCGATGTATTTTGGGAGAGACATTGAGAAATGCTGGCATTAAGCTTTATTCTTTTGTTTTTCATTCCAAATGGACAGACTGGAAAAAAATAATTAGATGGAATAATGTCCTTGAAATGAGAATGAGGATGTTTAGAATTAATTAAATGGTCAGACGACCACACCATCCTGGTCTCGGACTGCTGCCAGAGCAGTGTAAAGTGAGAGGCTCCCGAATCCAACCCATGGAGTAAGCCTTGCCGTTGAGCTCCCAATTCCTCTCATCTCTAAAGAAAACAGAGTCCAAACCAGGCCTGATGGAGCACACATGTCATCCCAGCACTCGGGAGGCTGAGGCAGGAGGATCCCTGCACTTTCCGGGCCAACCTGGGCTACATAGGGGGACCTTTTCTCAAAAAGAGAAGAGTAAATAAATAAATAAATAAATAATAATAAAAATAAATCAGAGTCCACGTGCAGTGCCCGTCTGCAGGGCCAGCTGGATAAGTTCAGGACAAGGCTGAATTCACCATGCAAACTTGTGAGCTCTCAAACTCTTGCTGGGGATGGGCTTTGGGACTGAAGCCCTCCTGAGCCTCCCTCCACCCCCTCCCCGGGTCTCCAAGGGACACTCGGCAGGACATGTTTCTTAACTAAAGCTGGCATCTGGTAAGGGTGGTGTATATGGTTTTGGGTGTCAAGGAGTGAAATAGTGAAGTTGTAGGCACAGGTACATGTAAACACCAGTCACACACATTAAACTGGGATCTGATACAGAGTCTAATCTTAGCCAGGTAAAGAATTACTCCTCAGTGAAGCCAGGTGTGGTGGCACACACCTATCATCCCAGCACTGGGAGGCTGAGGCAGGAGGATTGCCTCCAGTTGGAGGCCAGGCTGAGCTACATAGTGAGTTCAGGGCTTAGCCTCCAGAATCCAGTCTTCTTACCACTCAGAAATATCAAGCTAAGTTTTAAAAATCCATTCACATGAAAATGACTCTCCCAGCTGTATATGAGCCCATGAAGAATATTGATGTCAATTTACTTCTTGTTCCTAAATTTAGTCAAAATCAGGGAGCGATTTATCAACCAATTATAACTGAAAATGCATAATATATCCTCTGAGAAAACTAGCTTCACTTTTCAGGGACTGATATTTCTCCATTTTTTCATGCACTGGTAGCCCCCAAAAATATATGCTTTGTCTTTTCAATAGTTAGCATTTTTCTCTCAACGTGTTTTTCCTCCAAACATATTCTTAACTCTGGCAGAATGTTTCCACTGTCCTTATTTTGTTTGCTGCCCTCTATTGTCTGCTGCCTATATGAACAATTTTCTGTTCAAGGAAAACATGCCCAAGTTTCCGTATGTGTGACATTTTTACTTGTTTGCAATATCAGTTTTAATCCAATAGTTCTCTCTCTCCTGGGTTGTTTTGCTTTGGTTTGATTTTGCTTTGGTGGGGGGCAAGGGGTGAGACAGGGTCTCGCCATGTAATCCAGACTGGCCTTGAACTGTGTAGCCCAGGCTGACCTCAAATTCGGAGTGATCCTCCTGCCTCAGCCTCCCAATGCTGGGATGACAGGTGTGTGCCACCACACCCAGCTTGTTTTGTTGTTGCATTTAAGACTCCTACTAAAGTTCTTTTTCAGAGACATACAGGGATTTGGTCCCCTGAGCCTTTATTGTTTGCATTGCTCCTAAATTAGGAACAAGTAGGGGGAAAAGCAAACTGAGCCAGGGCCTCTGTCCACTTTCTTTCCTCTTGACCCCTGTCTCTCACTGTCTTCAGAAACCTGCTCATGGGAGTGGCCAAACAAATAAAGGAAAAATGGGGGTTGGTAGAACAGAGTTCCCAAAAGCCACATAAACTGCCCTGAACCCAGGACTCCTAGCTCCGCCACTGCAGCCTCCCCGGACCGGGCGTCCTGAGGAACAGATCCCTGGTCCAGCAGACGCATCGCTCTCCTGCCATTCAGACGCCGGGCCACTTGGTCTCTGGTGTTTAACCTTTCCGGGTAGTAGGGGATCGATACAAACCCTTAGCTGCAAGGAATCGATGGCTGTCCTTTGCCGTCCAGGCTTGCTGAGGAGCCCAGTAAATCTCTCCAGGGCTTCTAAAGCTCGGTGCATCTTTCTGCTGCTTTCATTTTTAATGCAGATCACTTCGCTTTCTGTTCCCCCCGGGGCTGGCAGATAAATCTCAGCAGACACAGACGCTGGCAGAGGGCCAGCCCACCCAGAATCCACTCGTGATGGATGAGACACCACCCCCCCACGGCTCCCCCTGAAGCTCGGGCTCTTCCCTGCAGTGTTTACTGGCGATTCCCTCATGTGTACTTGGGTGGGAAGAGCCTGGGTGAAGCATCACAGAGGAGGCCTTGATGCACTGCACACTGTAGGCAGGCAGAAGCGGGGTAGGGGGGGCTTAGCCTGCTCCCCTGGGGCCACAAAGGAGAGATGCTCGGACATCACACTGGATCAAGAAAGTCTGGCTGGAAACACTCTTTGTGCGGCTTATTTACAAGCCGACTGAAAAATCACCTGCCTGATTTTCTTTTGTTAATAAATAAATATATCACTGGATTGTTGAACAGCACCCTACTGGGGTGCTCTGTAAATATTTAATGGTAGTTAATGATCTCCCTCTCCCAGGGTCCTTTGCTCATGCAGAGTGGCTGCATCTCAGCCGGACCCCCTGAATCTTAGGTTTCCTAGGGGCCACGTCAGGCCCCCAGTTTCCATTGGTGGCAACAATGTGGCTCTCTAGGAAAGATGGAGTCCTGTTAACTTTGGTTTCTCTTCTCTGATCAGTGGACTATGCCAGTTATTACCAGGGCCTGTGGGATTGCCATGGTGACCAGCCAGATGAACTGTCCTTCCAGCGTGGTGACCTCATCCGCATTCTGAGTAAGGTAAGGTCAGGGAGTGTGGGGCTTGGACCCAAAGTCGGTTTTTTTCACTTTTTTCTCTTTTTTTGTACTGGGGATTGAACCCAGCGCCTTCACACTGAGCTACATCTCTCCCCCAACCCAATGTTTTTTTTCTTTTTTTTGAAACATGGTCTCACTAAGTCGCTAGATTGCCCAGACTGGGCTGGAACTTGCAATTCTCCTGCCTCAGCCTCCCAGAGTGCTAGGATGACAGGTGTGTGGCACCCTGGCTGGCTGGTCTTCTCACCCTCAATGAGGCCGTCACTGAAACCAGCACCATTCCATGTTGTAACACCTCTCTGTACATCACATGGTGCCCTCACACATTGACTAAATTCAAATTACTTCTAAGTGCTAGGGAAATTTTTCACTGGACATTCAAATCCAGGAATCACTGTTCAAATTTAAAAATACAATTGACCTGGGCTGGGGATTTAGTTCAGCGGTGCTGCTGCCTGCCTCATAAGTACAAGGTTCTGAGTTTGACCCCCAATACCAAAACAAAAAAAAATTTGACCTAATCCTAAAATTATGTCCATCAAAATTTTCTCTTTTTCAAGGACTGATACTTAAAGGTCATCACTATGTACATAATTTATCATATAATCCCACTGAAAACATTCTGGCTAGGTAAGCTGGCTTATTCCATTTATAGATAAATGAGACTGTAATATAATTACCCAAGGGGGAGGAGTCAGAGTTAGCTCAATTGGTTTGAGTGCTGATAGTCCTAGGATGGTGAATCCAGTTCCACCAAGGCCAGCTAACTTTATTCTTTTTCTCAATCAGAAGTTAACCCCTAGACCCAGCAGGTCATCTTGCAAATACTGTTGCTGATCATAAAGAACCAGGGTTTGTTTATTTTTTAAAATGTAAAAGGGCCTGGGTTGAATCTCCAGTACTGGGGGAGAAAAAGGATCATTTCCAATCCTCCTTTGATGTGAAGAAGATTCAAAATTCATGGGTACAGTGGGAAGGTCAGTAAGTCCTGTGTCTTCCTGGTAAGACCTTGCATAGCCCATCGGTGGGACAGGATAACAGGTTCCGCTCCTCCAAGAATTTATTAAAAAGGCCTCACTCTCTTTACATCCAATCGATATCTACAAACATATTTTCGAAATAGGCAGCATTTGCTCTTTAATTGCTGACTATGTGAATTCCATAAAAGAAAATTGAAAACCCATTGTATTATTAACCCATCATTTACCATTTATATTCTTTGAATGTCATGACCAGCTCAAGAGTCTGTCTGGGTTTGAAATATACTGGAAGCTCCTTAGGAAGCAGACCAGCCCTGGCCCAAAGCACCTTCCCTCCGGAGGCCCCAGTGAATCAGGCCTCTATAAGTGAGGACTGAATTCAGACCTGGCCCTCCGAAGGGGCATAAGAACCCCCAGCTCCGCAGAGGGACATCCGCATCTTCCTTCAATTTCTCCTGGATCCCTAACTCGGCACCACCCTCGTGCCATTTGGGTGTGGCTCCGGGACCCCAAGAACAAATTGGGAATGGACACTGGCCTGATGGTATCTCGTGCCCGAAAGCAAGGTTCGCTGTGTAATCGAGTTTGTGTACATTACTGGCTGGCATCTGGGGGTAATCGAGTTATCCTCTCAGGTGTGACCAGCCTGTGTTTGCCTGGAGCCTGCAGGTGAACAAATTAACCGTTTACATTGTCTGGAGGCGCCTGCAGCGGGTGGGGGAGCAGAGCCAGGCTGTCTGCGGCCCTCTCCCTCTCTCCCTCTCTCCCTCTCTCCTTCATGATGATTGTGTTTGTTTTGCATGTCTTTCGCCTTTGGTAATGGATTCTCACTGGGGGTCCCTCTGCTCCAGCTAGAAGGGGCTGTGGGCCACCCATCCTGCCCTGCTATGCAGAGCCCACCGTGGTTACCGTGGCTGGGGCATTTTTAAGAGACCCAGAGAACATGAAGGAACCAACCCCACCTGTTTTGGGGTTTTTTTAACCTCTTCTCTTCCATTACTAAAAGATAATATATCAGAATTTAATTCAGTAAAAAGTAAACTTGCTGGGCCAGGGATGTAGCTCAGTGGTTCTGCCGCCTGCTTCCTAAGCTCAAGGACCAAAGTTCCATCCCCAGTACCAAAAAAAAAAGTAAACTTGCTGCCCTGGTTCCATCAGCATCTTTCTTCATCCTTCTAGAAGATTCTGCATCCATTTTCATCACCTATCATTGTAGTATTGCATTTCTTGTGTTTGGGGCTTGTTTGTTTTTGTTTTTTGTTTTTTGAGACAACTGGTGGCCTTGAACTCACTATGTAGCCCAGACTGGCCTCGAACTTGCAGTGATCCTCCTGTCTCAGCCTCCTGAGTGCAGGGATCACAGGTGTGCACCACCACGCCCGGCTCCATTTCTTCCCCCCAAAGGGTATCCCAGCTATCCCTGTATTCATGTTGCTAATCCCTATATATCAAAAAAGAAAAACAGGCCCAGGGATTGAGCTCAGTGATTCTGCCGCCTGCCTCGAAAGGGTCCTGAGTTCAATCCCCAGTACCGAAAGAAAAAGAAAAAGAAAAACAGAAGCTGGGCATTCAGTGGAGCTTTCCATTACAAAGTTTCATCCCGGTTAACGTTGGCTTGGGGATCTCAGATTGGATTCACTTTGATTCTATTACCTAACTCGGGCGGAGAGCGTTCGGAGGCTTCCTAGACTTCCCCGTCCGTTCACTTGCCTCTCAGAGCCACACGTGAACCAGTTCAGACAGATAAAGGAGGAGATCCTGCTAACCATCCCCAGCCACCTGGGTCTTCAGAAACCCTGCCATCCCTGCCTCTGGAATTGTCTCTGTGTGCGGCCTAAATTCATCACCCAGTGTTCCCAGCCCGCTTCCTTTTTTGGAGTCAGTTGCCCCCTGTAGCCTGCCTGCCACACCAGGATGGCCAGAACCAATGCCAGCCAAGTTTAGTCCAAGCAAATGGGGTCTGCAAAGCTCAGTTTTCTCACTAGCCAGCAGTGCTACAGTCCAGCGAGAAAGGCCGGCCGTGTAGGGATCTGGAAAGTCCCCTTGCTGAGCCGTGCAGCTCGCCTGGCCCAGACTTGGTCTCTTTCCCAGAAAGGCTCCTCCCATCTCCGGTGTCCCCAGTCTAACCACAGTGCTGTGATACTGCAAAATCGCCAGAAATGTGCCTTCACAGCTGGGTGCAGTGACGCATGCCTGTGATCCCAACTCTCGGGAGCCTGAGGCAGGAGGATCTCTGCAAGTTTGAAGCCAGCCTGGGCTACATAGTGAGTTCAAGCCAAGCCTGGACCACAGAGCAAGACTGTGTCTCAAAAAAAAAAAAAAAAAAAAAAAGTGCCTTAAGTGGAATTATTGCCTTGGCTTAAACAATAAAAATTCTGGCTACCAGAATATTCTTTTGTCTTTAGCCCTCACAGAAGCATGTGGTTTCCTCTCCCTCTTTGTCTGATAAACAAAATATTGGGAAGAGGAAGCTGGGCCAGAGGAAAGAAGGCCCTTGGATAGGAGGTGGGATGAGGAGCGGGGAGGGAGAGGGGTCAGCTTTTGGCCCTGGGTCCCTGCTGCTTGCAGCAGTTTTAGGGGCTTTTTTGTTTGTTGTACTGAGGAACTGAACCCAGGGCCTTGAAGCAGCCTAAGCAGGCACTCCACCACTGAGCTGCATCCTCAGCCCTCTTTATATTTTATTTTGCCCAGTCTGGCCTTGAACTTTCGATCTTCCTGCCTCAGCCTCAGAGTGGCAGGGATTACAGCTGTGTGCCACTGTACCCCACTCTGCCATTTCTTAATAGACACCCAGAAGAATCCAGCCTTGAATCCTGGGACCCTAGGACCAACCTCAAGGAAATCTTTGAGTCTGTCCTTTGGGAGTGATCCCAGAAAGAGAGACAATTATCCCTTCTCTAAAAAATAAAAATAAAACAAGCTCTCCAGAGAAAGTGATTGGCTTAGGCTGGGCAGGAGTGATGCACCTCCTGTTATCCAAAGGCTTTTTCCCTGTCCTGTCTTCAGAGAATGCAGTTGACCATAGGGTTATTGATGTGACTCTGAGGAAGGCGACTTGACTTGCTAATCCTCAATTTCCTCATCAGTAATAAGCAGGCTCATTTCTATCCATACAATTGCTATGATGCTTCCATGAGAGAATTTGTAGAAATAAGTGCCTGGCACCCAGGAAAAAGAGATGTCCTCAGGCCCAGGGCCTCTCATGTGAGTCTCACTTTGTAGTTAAGGCTGGCCTCGAACTCTCAGGGATCCTGCTGCCTCAGCCTCCCTAGCGCTAGGATTATAGGTGTGCACCACCATGCCCAGCAACCATGCCTGTCCTGTTCTGAGCCATTTCATCCTGATGTCCGAGAGACTCCAGATGTCTCTCCCAGGACAGGCTGGAGCCTTGCACCGGAAGCTGTGAAACTGTAACCAAGAGCATAGTCAGCAGGTTCTTAAAATATATGAAAGGGAGCTTTTAATAAGGAAGCAGAGCCGAGTGGCCAGCGAATGTTCCTGCGTCCCTTTGGGGCCCAGATATTTCCCAACAGCTCTCTCTGGTCAGGGTCGGAGTCTCCCTTCCTCCCGGAAGCTGAAGTGAGCGGGGACACAGCTCAGGCCACAGCAGGGTGCTGGGTGCCCTTCAGTGGTTGCAGATTGCTGGGCCAGTTTGGGGCTCCTCAGACGTAACCGATGGCTCCTGAGGGTCTGCATCCCATAATGACTTCCCACGATGCTGCCACCGCCACCGGACCCAGGTTGGAATGGAGCGGGAGAAAGGTGTTCAGGAGGCCTGTTCACTCAGCTGCACTTTAATTTCCTTTTCAATCTTGTCCCAATTAATTTCCCAGAATTAATCTCACGGAAGCAAACTCGGCAGCAAGGAGGCTGCGGTTTTAGTGTGGCAGTCGCTCCGCCTGAACGTGAAATAGGAGCTAATATAAAAATCCATCTGCTGCCTCTGAGATACATGCCGGCTGCCGCTCGGCCCTGTCTGACATCCCAAACATCAACAGCCAGCAGGGGAGAAGGGCTGGGGGTGAGTGGCCATCAGTATTTGGCCGGGGTTCAACAACAGGTGTACTCGGAAAACACATTCAGCTGGGGACCAGGCATGGTATGCCAGGTGCTAAATCGCCCCATGCACAAGAGTGCTGGGCCCTGGCTTGGTTCCTCTGATGGGAGGATCACAGGCCCTGGGGTGGACCAGCACCAGTGTGCTCACTGGTTATCCAGGGGAGAAAGAGAGGTCAGAAACTTCTATCTGGAGCACAAATAGTTCACAAGTCTTGGCTTTCACGGGAGTGACCCTGACTTCCTAGGGGACATTCCTTCTAAATAGTACAGGTGCAGGCCCGGTGTGGTGGTGCACGCCTATAACCCCAGCACTCAGGAGACTGAGGCAGGAGGATTGCCGAGAGTTTGAGGTCAGCCTGGGCTACATAGTGAGTTCAGGGTTAGCCTGAACTTCAAAGAGAGACCCTGCCTCAAAAACACCAAAAGAGAGAGAGAGGGGATCTTTTTGTGTGTGTGTGCTGGGGATCAAACTCAGGACCTTGTGCTTTCGAGGCAGGTGCGCCACAACTGAGCTAAATCCCCAGCCCAGAAAAGCTCTTTCTTCATGGACTAGAAAGGAAACGGGCACCCTCCCTGAGCGTAAGGTAAACTGAGGCAGGAGGCTGTATCTCCTGGGCCTGGGTTTGGTGCTCCAGACTCGCCCAGTGCTGCCTCTCTGTGGAAACCAGCCACAGAGCAACATAGTGCGGGCTCTTCTTGATGATGAAAACGAGGCCCCTAGACAAGGTCAATTTTCCCTGGCCTCCTTTGTGACCTGGGCTGGAGCTGCTTAGACTAAGACCAGACTCCGCCCCAACGCCAGCCTCTAAGCAGCGGGCCCAGCCCGGCCACGACGTGAATTGAGCGCCCTGTCTGTTGGGATGGGGTCTTTTAAACCCACTTCTCTCCAACTACCCCTGGAAGGAGTGTTTACCACGCAGGCCTCTCCCTCTCCGGACGTCCTGTCCAGGAGAGAGCTGCAGGATGCAGAGCTGAGCCCCTAGGCAGATCCATCTCCTCTGAACGTGCTTAGCTGAAAGTGACCACGACCCTCATCAAAACAGAGAAGTTAATTCCTTCAGCCGCTTTCAGTGAAAGTTCTTTTTTTTCTTTTCTTTTTTTCTAATTCCGGGGCTGAGGGAAAGGAGGTGTCTGGTGACATCTAGTGTCCGTTCAGGGTCGCTCAGGAGCGGCCGCTGGGGGCTGGGCGGGCGGGCGGGGAGTTGGGATAGGGAGTGGGGAGTCCGCGGCCCGGCCGATCAATCCCTGTCCGAGGGCCGTCATTCACCCCTGACCTCCCCGAGCGAGCGAGCGAGCGAGCGGGAAATATCTGTCCTTATTTATGATGGGCCGGAGAGGCGCGCGAGGCCCGCCGCCCCATTTCATGTTAACAAGCAGGTCGGCGCTGTGCCGTGGTGACCATGCTGATGGTGATGGGGTGTCTTCTCCCATCAATAACCCCTGAAGGAGGCCACCGAGTCAGGAGGCTGGGGACGGGATGTGGGGTCAGGCGGAAGGCAACGGTCACACACCGGTCACATCCAGGCCCCCACGCTGAGCCAGTCGTGTAGAACAAACCCTGGCAGCCTCATTCCTTCCAGGTAATTTTTATAAATGAGGGGACATCCATTCCAAGAGAGGACAAAAGGGAGCGGGGCGGGGGGGGGGGCTGCGTGTGTGCGTGTGCAAACCGCTAACTAGGCCCTCATCCGCACATCCCGGCTATTTGTGAGAAAACCCATTTTTTAAAAGGAGAATATAAGTGGCATTTTCCTCTTTAATCTCCTTATTCCTAAACTGTTGCCCTAGACAAGACTGTTCACTTTCAACACGCGCGTGTGCGCGCACACACACACACAACACACGCACACGCATGCACCCTGCAGTCAGGTGGAAAGTCTTGAGCCAGATAATTAACTACAAGGCCTAAACAGATGTTTACCTGGAACCAGAGAAGCCATCGCAGGGCTAGGTTAACCCTCCGAATCACGTGATGCTTTCCAAACTCCAGTGTAAAAAAATTCCAGCCATTTATTTTGCAGTGAATTTATAACAAATGCTGTTAAAGGCTTCATCTTTTGACAGAGGTAATAATAAATTCACTCTTAAAGACGGTAGTTTAATTCCTTATACCTCCAATACTGTACAGAATAAACCATATTCATCACTGAGTAATTTTTTACCACATAAATCTTTAAAACTAACCGGTGAAGGCTGTTGAGACTGAAATATTGTGAATTTATTAGATATGCCCATGTAGTATTGGATTCAGAGGTTTCCATTCGAATATATTACAGGGAAAATTTGGGTCTTTAACTGTGACATTCCCTCCGTTCCCCGCCGACAGTATTATAACAAGCAGCTTTCCAGAGCCAGCCACACGTTTATTAGACAGAGATTTAGTAATAAACTCCTCACTAATCTGCCAAAGAGGCTGGATGACATTTCAGTGAGATGCCCTATTTAAAAGGCGTCACAAAAGCTTTGTTTCTCTGTAATTATTTTCTCAAAAGAAACTCAGCCTCACCCAAAGCCTTTCTGCCGGAGTTCCTTTTGGTTTATTCTCTTTTTTTTTACTCTTTTTTTAGAGTCTCTTGATACTAGAATTTCTTGATGTAGCTCTCCAGCCAAACGGGCAAAATATGGAAGCAAATGGTGGCCTCATGGCAAACATGCGTGGCAGCAATTTCTGTGCAGGTTATAGGATTTGTTGTGGGATTAGAACACAGGAAGCTGGAATTTGCAGGTATTCACAGATGTATGGTATTTAAGGCTAATGAAAAGGCCCTCTTGGTTCTCAGATTAGAAATAACAGACAAGGGCTTCAGAAAAGTTACCGTTAAATATTGTCCTCTTTACACATGCCAGATACAATTAAGTCCTCAGAGCTGAGCAAAAATCTTTTTACTCTATCATCTTAATATTGAGTGAAAAATCTACACCTAATGGATGAGAAGATTCTGAACTTTTTCTCATGATTTTCTACAGATGTGGCATTTAAACTAACCAATTGACTATATCAAATCACATCTTCAGTTTCACTAAGGAAATGTGAATATGGCTAAAATGGGAAAATGTGTGTGGTTTTTTTTTTTTTTCTTTTTGGTGCAGAAATGTGAATCTCTTAAGCAGAGAGACCCAGTGGTTTCTCAGTTCCTACTTAGATTCTGTATTGGAAAGAGTTTCAGATGCTAAAAACTTCCATGGAGCATTCTAAACTTTCCATTTCTTTTTTAATAAAATAAAACCTACTAGGTTTCTAACTGTTAAAATAAAATTTTACAAAAAGGAGACCTCCCCAGGCAATGCAAGAGTGCAGGCCATCAGAATGAATGTTAGAAGACAGAACCGGGCGGAAAGATAAGCATAACACCAGCAATTAATATTCAGCATTTCACATTCTAGTCAAGGGGATGGATGTGTTCTTTCTTTGTGATCTGGCTCGTAAGCTGAGTGTGTTGGAAGCCAGATTCGGAGTTCTTCTTTTTGAGCATGAGGATTAAGGATACAAAAAAAACCCAACCCAGCAACAATAATCCTACTCCATCTGTAAATGAACAAACATCTTGATTTTATAGCTATTTGCTTTGTAAACCTAAAGAATGAAACAAAAATTACTGGATGCCTAAGTAACACTTTAATTCCGAATTCATTTACGCTATAGCTGTGTAGTTGTCACAAACCATAATGCAGTATTTAATTAAAATAACAGAAGTGCATCTAGATATGTCCTGGGGTAGCGATCACCAAATTATACTCTATGCATCTGTATTTTATTTATGAAATGGCAGATTCAAAGGTGCGAAAGGATAAATATTTGAAACTTGCATTTTTAGAAAGGCTCCTTTTTGTCCCCACCCCTCCCTGTGTCTTTAATTTTTTTTCTTCCCCCTGTGTTGGGGAGGGGGAGGGGGATTGTTTTGCTGTGGATAAAGATCTCTCTTTCTCACTCTTGCATTTCAACTATTGACCTCCCAAGTCCCCAGCTGTGGTCATGGAAGGGGTCTCCAGGCTGGCAGGAGCCCCAGCAAGCTTGGGACATCTCAGGGCGGAACCTGGACATGGATCCAGGAGGGGAGGAAGAAGCAGGCCTCCGTGCCTGTTCCCACATCATCTCACTGGCGCCTTGATTCCCGTCTGTAAGCACTCAATAGAGCTCACACTCGTGCTTGCTCCACCGCTTGGATGTTCTCACACGGCTCCTTCCCCTAAGCGCGGCGTCTCCCACAAACCCACATTCATCTCCTCGTTCGAATCGCCTGTCCCATCCACCTCCTTGTCTGCAGAATTATGTTCAGCAAGGTCCCGATTTATAGGAAATAAATAATGAAAATGGAACAGACGGGGAAAGATAATCGAAACATTCAAATTGTTATTTTTCACCTTGCAAAGGCGTGGGTGGGATCCTAAAAGGTAATGCTTTATCCCAACGGGTACTGTCTTCTTTCTGTCCTGTTCCAACTCTGCCGCTTTGGAGCTTCCAAGATCTGATCATTTTTAGAGGGTCATTCTTGTTTTCACTCTTTCTGATGCTTTATTTACCCTATCGTGACAAGTTTTTGTTGTCACTTAACCTCCCTCAGTCAGTTCTCAGAATTATAAAGCAGAAATCATTCCAGTCGCTTCTGTAAAGAGAAAAAAAAAGCCCTGGCTTTTTTGTACCGGAAAGATCTTCCGATAATGATATCATCAGATCACACCCAGATCCTCCCACCTGGCCTTTTGGAGAGAGGATTTCTCGCTCACACTTGTAATTATTTTAGCCCCTTTCATAGGTCACATAAAAAGTTAATTTCATTCGCTGCTAATTTCCGTCCAACAAGAGTGCAGTACTTTAAACCACCCAAAATAATTGGATTCAAAACAAATTTAGGAAATTGAGTGTGTTAGAAAGCAAATAAAAATATCCTTTTGGTAAAGGAGGAGAGTGAAAGTGGTAAAAATGGCCTTTCCCCCTCCTTTTCCCTTCACAACTTTGCCATTAAAGTTGCACCTACAGCTAGAAGTTTGTCCGTGAAAAATGGTCATTTTGTTTCTCTGCTCAAAGAATGTTATTAAAATGCTAATTTAAAAGAAAAAGGAGTTAAATATCTAGCGATGGTGCATTCTAATTGCAACCATAATGAGCTCTCTAAATGTGCCTGCCCCTGACACTCCGAGCATAAACAGCAGTAAACAGATCATTAGTACCGGCGTTCATTTATTCTGGCGACCTTACCATGACCCCACCGAGGGTAGGGTGAAAAGCAGGTGGATCTGGCTGTGACACCCCCTAGAGGGATCCAGGAAATGAAGCTATAAGCTGTTGTCATGGAAACGCCTATGTGTGCAGATGATGTAACACGCCGACCGGCTGCAGGGCTCCGCAACTGGGACGCTGCCTTTCCCTCGCGGCCGGAACAATCTTGAGGATTAAATTATTCATTTATTTAATTCACAAAGCAAAAGGAATCCTAATTTTCTTGGTGATGTGCAACTCTTCTTCCATTTGTCTAGAGTCTGAAACGTAGTGACTTGTTCTCCCGGTCTCCGAAATCCGCTCCAACCTCCTACATCCCAGGAACCCCAAAGAGCTGAATCTGCCACGACCAAGTGGGCAAAGGTGGCAGAAATCTGACACCCAACATCTGTACTTAAAAAGCGAAAATCGGAATTAAAAATATAAAGTGTCCTTTCCGGATGGGGGCGAGTTGGCCAGAGACTAAATGTACACCCTTGTCCTGAACAGGACGGCTTTGTTAGACCAGGGCCGGGGACCGGGTCGGCCGGGGACCCTGATACCCTGGGTGTCAAGGAGAGAAGCCCCGGCCCCAAATAAGCAACCTCACCCTTGCAAGGTGCGAGAGAAAGGGAGGAGAGAAAGAGGCTGTCCGCCCCTCCCGTGTCCAATGGAGAGAATGGAGATTAATAAAAATAATTCTTTGGAGAATGATTCTACTCTATCCTAGCCTGTTTTGCACCAAACAACCTCAATAACCTTACGGCAACAGTAGAATAACTTTTCTTCTTTTTTTTTTCTAAAGGAAGCAGAAGAAGAAGAAAAAAAAAGTCTCTGGAAATTATTTTAAAATAAAAAATCTCCCGGCCTGCGCCTCCCCCGACCCCTCCCCGTTGCACTCCCGATGAACCTGTGATATTGTAGCAATGGCCCTTGAAGTGCAGTGGGGAGGTGATTTAGGAGAATATTAAAGGCAATGTGGAGATTCAAGGCGCCTCTCTCAGGGAGATCTGGAGAAATACGCAGCACAGATGGGCCGAGCAGATTAAACATTTCCCTCACATTGTTTCCAAATTGTGTTGTGGCGCCTGAGGCTGGTGCTGCGGTCAGAGCAAAACAGAGCGATGCAGGGGCTGCGAGCTAGCAAGCAAGCGCGAGGTGCTTTATGGAATACATATTAATACGGCGGCGCAGCTCCTTCCGTCCAAAATGGGGCCATCTCTATTGTTCCTGCATCCTGCGCTTGGCACGGGGCTCCCTCCCATCTGCAGGGTCTACCTTCACGCTCTCATCTTTGGAGAAAGTTCCAGTCGAGTGCTGCTTTCTTCTCTCTAGCCTCGCACTCCTGCCCCGTCCCCTCTCGCCTCCGCAGGTTACGCATGCGGCTGCACATTCTGCTCTCCGGTGCACGACTATGTCCAGGGTGTACACAGGCTCTGCACAGACACGTTCAGGACCTGAGCTTCGCACCTGAGGCTGAATATCCCTGGCCCTCAAGTGTCCTCAGCCCCTCCGCCCGGTGGGTGACACATTTCTCTTCTCCCAGAATGCTCAGCTCTGGGCTAGGGGTGCACATCGCAGAGTTGTGGCCCGAACCCCTTGACTGCTTTTCCTGACCGCCCCAGTCTTCCTGTGTCTTCCTTTCTTCTACTCGAGTATCTTCCCTTACACCCAGGCCCATCATCAATCTTCAGGTTAGCAAGTTCTCTCAAACATAACAATAAATAAAACTGGCTCAATTGAGGCAAATTTAATGATTCATTTTTATTATGATTTATAGACCAAAACTCTGAATAATGGAAAAAGAGAAAAATGATTGCCAAGAACTTAAAACAGTCTAAAAGCAGCCCAGAGGGCCCGCCGAGCTCCCCAAGCTTCCAGCCTACCGCTAAGCTTCAAGTCTTCCAGGGCCGCTAACCCACCCGCCACCAGGTGGACCTTCTCTCCCATCAGGAAAACCCTGGGAAATGGGTACCGTTCCTGTCCCCAGCCTTATTGTCCCAGAAGTTGGAAGGATCGCTGATTTGGAGCTCTCGAATGACTTAATAACTTTATGATATCCCAAGAAAACACTACATTTCCCAAGCTGGCTTTGGGAGTAGAGAATTTGTGAGCCAATCCCAAGTAGACAGGACAGTTCACTCTGCTTGGGAATCCCAATGTCCCGTCTGTATTAATGATCACGTATGGTACACAAACACTAATAAGAGAAATAAGCAATCATAAACCAATACTGTGTGATTGATCGGCATCCCCATACTTATATCAAGCATTTATTGATCGGCTGTGTTCAAGGCTGATGGATTGTGGTCTGGAAGAGGGAGTCTCCTGTTTATAGCACTGATGTTGTGAACTTCGGTGGCCGAGAGAACACAAGTAGGAGACATTTTCTGGGAATCTTGTTCCATGGAGGCTTGGGAACCAAGTTCATGGGAAAGAGAAAGATTCTAGTAGGAAGGTTCTCAGGGAACTGGGCGTGGCAAGCTGCTTGCCCGCTGTGGGTTTGAATGGACGCTAGGAGAAGGTGCCACAATTTTTAAGTCACAGTTAAAGAGAGCAATGCTTTAGAAGGGATAAGCAAACTCAGTTGGCCCGTAAAGAGGGAGCACACTCTCGGTGAAGGGTTCAAGACTAGGAACCCAGCAGGACACGGGTGTGCACACCTGTTATCCCAGCACTCAGGAGGCTGAGGCAGGAAGATCACCAGGAGTTTGAGACCAGCCTGGGCTACATAATGAGACTTTGTCTCAAAAAAAAAAAAAATCCAAAGACTAGGAATCATGGGAAGAATTTGGACTCTTGATTCTCTTTCAGTACTTTCTTACATAAAAGGGTAGGAGGTGCCACATTAAGACAAAGTACAGATTCAGACCATAGAGACACCATATTTTCCCCCTGGAATACTGGGTGGGAGTCTGTGGGGTTCATCAACCCTTTTTGAATCCGATGGAAATCTGGGCCTCCGTCCAGGGACGGACTCACATAACGCTTGATGCCCACTGCGGGAAGGCTAGAGCTTCCAGTGCTCAGACCAGGCCAGGCCTGGGGTGCTCGGACTTGGCTAAAGCTCCGAGCCCTCCTGAATGGTGACTTCCTTTTGTTGGAACAGCCTGGCAGTCACTGAGCCTGGAAATTGAATTCGCATCCCAAGACCGGATGGTCATTCGAGGTCGGGCCTGCACTCCTCCACGGGAGCCGGGGAAGAGCTACAAATAGGATCAGCGGGGAGGAGGGAGATTACAATGTAGCAATCACCGAGGGCGGGTATTTAATCTCCTTTAAGGGTTATGATGGGAGCCTGCTGGTTTCCCCCTCACGTCCCCTGACACCTATTGACAGGGTATTTCAGCGCCATGCAGGGGCTCGGGCCCTGTGACAAGAGGAGACCGAGGAGGCCCGTGATCGTCCCACAACCATAAACAGCTGGAGGCTGAAACCACTGGAGGCTGGGTCACGCTGGGCGACATCCCCTCTTCGTCGGTGGCCATACTGCTTTTTGTTTATAGAATTTGCTGCTCCTTTTTATGGCAGGTTTGGTAGGATTTTTTTTTTTTCCGTGTTGATGGCGATTAGCAGCATAAATCCTTTTTCCAGCTGTGTGAAGCCTGATTGTCGCTGACGGTGAGCCCCAAATCTATTTCAGGTTCTGCTCCTCCAGGACAGCAGCTTCGCCCTCCCCGTAGTGGAGTCCAAGTAGCTGACTTTCGTTTTTAAGATTTCTTTGTTGGGGAGGGGCTCGAGGAGGTGAGACAAGGGTGGTGTGCGAACAGATGTTTAATCAAACCGAGAAATATTCATGATGAAAAGCAAACCACACACTACTTCTTTCAGGTGACTCTGGCAAGAAGCAAGCACTGATATGAGGGATTTTGTTGGGTTTCTTATAAATAACTTTTTATCCCAGCACTGGAGAGGCTGAGGCAGGAGGATTGTCTCCAGTTCGAGGCCACCCTGAGCTACATAGTGAGCTCGAGGTCACCTTTGCATGGCAAGACCCTGTCTCCATAAAAACCAAAAAATAAGTAACTTTTTATATTCTCATCTAAAGCATCATCAGGCACCAATTCTGTAGCATTAAAATCTTAGCGTTCAGGAGCGGAGACCACATACAATTCCGAGGCCCCAGCGTTGTGACTTGGAGAGGCGCATCCCCCACTTTCAAGGTAGAAAAACATCCTAATCGAGCCGGGGATTTAGCTCAGTGCTTCCGCCGCTTGCCTCGAAAGCACAAGGACCAGAGTTCGATCCCCGGTACCAAAAAGAAAGGAAGGAAGGAAGGAAGGAAAAAGGAAGGAAAAGGAAGGAAGGAAGGAAGAAAGACATCCTAATTGAGGACTGCAGGTCGTGTGGGAGCGTCGCAGTATTTTTCCAGTTTTTCCAAACATCTGGGCGAAGAGAAGTCGGGCTTTATGGAAAACACTGATCCCAGAAATTCAATTCTCTCTGCCATCCATGCGCTGAGATCCAAGAATCAGCAACTTAATAAAAATGTAGTAAATTATCACCTCTAGACAAGAGCAGAGTTCATTCAGAGCTGAGGTCTGCCTGGCTGAGCCAGGGCTCTCCATTTTAATGGTTTAATAAAAATTAGCATAATTAACGAACATCTGTATGATCCAGAGTGGTGCAATTTGGCACTTGGAAACGAGGGCTTAAACATGATTGCTGTGAGTTTAATGTTGTTTTAATTCTTTTTGGCACTGCGCAGTGAAATAAACGTTTGGTGGTGATAGTTCTCGGCCGGATCTCATTTGCATTCTTCTCCCTTTGATTATGAGCGATCGCGGACTCCCTAGCAATTCATCAAAGTAGAAATTATTTTAAAAGACCTCGTGGTGTTCAGACCGGGCGAGGGCGGTGCGTGGGGGGTGGGAGGGGAGAGGAGGCGAGACGTTTTCCATTCATGCGTTTAAACCTCGCAGCCTGCAGCCCTGCGCGGATCCGGCTGGGAGGTCACATGGAAGAGACCCGGATCCCAACCGGGTGCTTGGCCTGAACTCCCTGCTAGCTCGTCCTCGGCCCGCTCTCTGGTGTTGCGGGCAGGGAGCTGCGTTCGCTCATTTCGGTTCTCACCAGTGTGGCGCGGCCACTGCATCTGCAGCCAGCAGGTCAGCGATTCCCCCGGGTAGGAGCCGCCCCGCTGAGCCTCATCTGCTTCTTAGCCTCGGCACTGACGGCACTGAGTGGCTTCCTGAGGCGTGGTCCCTCCTCTGCATTGCAGCTAACGGGACAGAGATGCATAAGGCAAGGGGGTGGGGTCCCGAGTGTCCCCAGGGAGCCAACTCTCACCTGAGCCCCTGCAGGTCATACAGATGACGGTGCCCCCCTGCCAAGACCACACTCCACACCTCCCGCAAGTTGGCTTCCATCAGAAGGCATCAGACAGGGCCGGGGATTAGCTCAGTGGCTCTGCTGACTGCCTCACAAGCACAAGGTCCCGAGTTCGATCCCCCATACCAACAAAAAAGGCATCAGACAGGCCAGGTGTGGTGCTGCAGGTCTGTCAGACCAGCATTTGGGAGGCTGAGGCAGGCGGATCAACAGGAGTTCAAGGCCAGCCTGGGCTACATAGTGCATTCAAAGCCAGCTTGAACTGCACAGCAGATGATGTCTCAAAAATGACAGCAACATGACTTGTACTGAGATGAGCTTAAAAATGGCCTGATGGGCACAGGCTGACTAGCATAGGCTGAGGAGTTCTGGTTAATTTCCAATAAGGCAGTGCAAACTGTGGGGTGAAGTTGGCCTGGGGGAGGGAAGAAATGAGCAGGGATGGTATAGGGAAAAGGGGTGGGCAGACACATTTAGGCGTTTTTTTGTTTGTTTGGGGTTTTGTTTTTTGCAGTACTGGGGACTGAACCCCAGGTTTCCACAATGAGCTACATCCCTGCTCATATAAAAAAATTATATATATATATTAATATATATATCAAAAAATAATATGTGTTTTTTAAAATCTTGAGACAGGGTCTAGCTAAGTTATCCAGGTGGGAATCGAACTTGCAACTCTCCTGCCTCAGCCTCCAAGTGTGGTGGGCTTACACCCAAGCATACACCACCGCACCTGGCTGTTTTCACTTACTTAAGATTGATTTTTTTTTTTGGTACTAGGGTGTTAAAAGAACCAGCCCAGCAGTGTCACTTCTTGGGGATTTGAGACTTCCTGGTAGTTAGGGAGCTTGGGGCGACTGTCCCCAGAGACAGTTGATCACTTCCTGCTACAAGCACTAGGTCAGCAGGGGGCATCCTGGAGTTGGGCATAACACACTGCTCTGTCTGCCTGAGTATAAACTTCCTCCTAACCTTGCCTGGCAAGAGTCAGGTCTCCTTGGGGCTGGGCACCCAGCTCAGGCCAAGAGCGAAGCAGCAGACAAACTGCACAGGTCCAGCTCTGGGGCTGCCTGTCTAGGGACGGGCACCGAGGGAGCCTGCAGATACACGGTGCCGGCGAGGCAGGCTCGTTTCCTGACACGTATGGGGCAGGCGCAGTCGGCCACGCTGCCAGCACTGCCATGGTCGGAGAGGCTTCTGGAGAGGGTGCAGCTCGGGAACTGAGATCCGAAGCTGCTTAGGGCTGAGCCTTGCAAAGCAGAGAAGGGAAGTAGAGGCTGGAAAAGCAGAAAATGGTGGCACATGCTTGTAGTCCCAGCACTAGGGAGGCCAAGGCAGGAAGATCACCCCGAGTTTGAGGCCAGTCTGGGCTACATAGCAAGACTCTGTCTCAAAAAAACAAAACTCATTAATTTAAAAAACCACTTTAGGGCTGGGGATTTAGCTCAGTGGTTTCGCCGCCTGCTGCGCAAGTGCAAGGATCCAGGTTCGATCCCCGATACCAAAAAAAACAAAAAGAAAAACAAAAACAAAATAAAAAAGCACTTTAGGATCTTTAATGGCATCAGATTTCCTGTTTCTACTATAGTTAGGATGAAGGCAAAATGGGTGTAAGCGTGCACAATTTCTACTGTAACTCCCCTGTCTCCACTTTGCAGGAATACAGTGTGTACGGCTGGTGGGTCGGAGAACTGAATAGCCTGGTTGGGATCGTGCCCAGGGAGTATCTCGCCGCTGCTTTCGATGTGGAAGACAGTTGAGGCCCAGGTATCAGAGCCATGGTCCCTTAGCCAAGGGCCTCCCCATTTTGTTTTGTTCAGGCTGGCCTTGAACTCATGGCAATCCTCCTGCCTCAGCCTCCCTCCCGAGTGCCGGGGTTACAGGTGTGCACTGCCACGCCCCGCATGCTTGCATATTTTGAATCATGAAAGCAAATATGTTTTCTCCTTAGGAAACGTTCCTCTCTCCCCTGCCTTATGGAGAAGCCAATAAAGAGCTTGGCGCCTCTTCTCTTCTGACACCAAGTCCCCACTGCCTGAGAGACAAAAAGGAAGAGACTCGAGCACCGCAGCTGTCCCCTCCGCATCTCCGCATCATCCCCACACCCTCTGGCTACCCAGGCTCAGAGCAGGGAGCATGGATATCTTGCTGGCTTGCAAAGCGCAAATAAACTCCAGATCCAGTTCTCCGTGCATACCTGGGTGCTGAGTTGCTTCCTTTGTGTCTCGATGCCCCTGTTTCCGAGCAGACTGGGCAGGGATGGCCAGAGAGGAGCAGAAGCGGGAGAGGAGGAGTCTGAGGCTGTCCATGGGCACAGTCCTCTCGGACCCAGGTCTGCTGGCTCATGTCAGCTTCTCAGGCTCCCTCTGCCCGGCTGCTTCCTTTTCTTCTCCTCCTTCTTATGTTTTGGTTTGGTTTGGGCTATGGTGTTTTGGGTTTTTGTGGGGGTTTTTTGTACCTGGGATCGAACTCAGGTTCTTGTGGCTTGCAGGGCAGGCAGCAGAATGGTGGTTTGGTTTTTGAGACAGGGTCTCACTATGTAGTCCAGCCTGGCCTTGAACTCACTATGTAGCCTAGACTGGTCTGGAACTCACAGCGATCCTCCTGCCTCAGCCTCCTGAGCGCTGGGATCACAGGGCTGCACTACCACGTCCAGCTTTCACTTCTCTTCTCTACCACATCTCCCTGAGACAGAGCCAGGAGCCAGGCCCGGGTCAGCACGTTGGAGAGCTCCCCCTCCCGCAGACTGCACTAAGGCCCACAGCTGGGCTGAGGAAGTACTTAGAGGCGGGTGCTCTCTTTCTCTTTCCTGTCCCTGCACCCAGCACTCAGGTTATCTGTGCACTGAAAAAGCAAAATAGTCATTGAGAAAATAAACTGTAGCCAGGCATGGTGCCCCACACCTGTGATCCAAGAACTCAGGAGGCTGAGGCAGGAGGATCCCAAATTCATTCCCAACCTGGGCAACCTAACAATTTAGTGAGACCCTTTCTCCATATTAATTTTTAAAAAAATTAATGGGCTGGGGATGTAACTCAATGCAAAGGCCCTGGGTTCAGTGCCCAGTACTACAAATAAGTAAGTAAATCACTCAGCTGGCCTGGGTGTGTAGCTCCCTGGTAGGGCACCCTGGGTTCAATCTCTAAGTATACTCTGCACCTCCCCGCTCAAAAAAGTCTTACCCCAACTACTCATTTCCTGATTTTCTGACCCAGGAATAAAAAATGAGACAGTTTTCATGAAAAAATGAAACAGTTTAGGCCTGGGAGAGAAAAAATCGGGGTCTGCAATAAAAGGCAACACCCAAGCGACTTGCTCTCCACTGGGTGCAAAAGGAGAGGCCACCGCTAGGTGGCAGCACAGAGCAGATGTCCCGACGAGACCAGTTGCCTCCTGCTTTCGATACCTTTGTGCCAATCTCGGACTACAGAGGGGGACAATGGCCATCGTGCCGAAGTGGTTGGCAAAGGGGGCACAGGTGACCCCGCCTTGGCCCCCACCCTGTCTCGGGGAGCCCCCAGGGGCCCAAGGCTGGAAGGCTGGGTGGCCAGGATACCATCTCGCCACTGCTCTATACCAATCTTTGTTTTTTGTCTTTGGTTTTAGTTTTGGTTTGGTTTTGGTTTTTTGAGACAGGGTCTTGCTGTGTAGCCCCGACTGGCCTCAGATTTACAGAGATCCTCCTGCCTCAGCCTCCCAAGTGCTGGGACTATAGGCATGCACCACCACACCCAGCTCCCTGTACCAATCTTCACTGCTGCACAGCTCCACACAAACCACACGGCCATCATTCCCAGGGCATAACGCATGGTCCCTGGTGCACAGACACTCGGACCCGCGGAGTACAGGGATTCACCACTCACCACTCTGCAAAGGTCATGGGCATCTCTGTACACAGGGCTTTGGCCCGGCCAGCTATAAAACTCAGCAGAAAAAGAAATTAGATTGGGCCCTAAAGATCTAAACAAGTAGACTGCTTAGAAAGCCAGGCCAGAGTTGTTCTGGCTTTCCCCAATGTTTTTGTTTGGTTTTTTGTTTTTGTTTTTTTTGGTATCGGGGATCAAACTTGGATCCTTGTGCTTGCACATCAGGTGGCAAAACCACTGAGCTAAATCCCCAGCCCCCTGATGTTTTTGTTTTACCTTGGTTTTTTGAGATTTTTTGTGACAGGATCTATGTGTAGTCCAGGCTGGTCTTGAACTCACGGCAATCCTCCTGTCTCAGCCTCCAGAGGGCTGGGATGACAGGAGTGCACCACCTCGCCCGGCAGGCCTGTTCCTTTGAGACAGAGACTTTATATCTACACATAATGCATCACGAGAGCCTCGATCTCAAGTTGCACTGCCTTAGCCAGCCCAGCTGCAAAACACAAAACGGAGGATCTAAGAGGTCGGGACTACTCGGCCAGAATCTGCCGGGGAAGAGCAGGGTGCAGAAGCTCTGAAATTCCCCATCAGCCGCTTTGCTGCTTGACTCGCTTGAGCTCAGGTGCAGTTAGCAGCTCTGAAGAGACAGCTGCAAAGCCCACGTTTGTGCCAGTCCCTGGCATCACAGTAAAGCAGCAGTCAACCCAGGCACAGGACACCACCCGGACAAGGGGTGAGGGGAGAGCCCTGCCTTCAAAAACAGTCCCAGGTAGGGCCAGGGATGTAGCTCAGTGGCACCACACTTTCCTGGCAAGCGCAAGGTCCTGAGTTCAATTCCCGGTACCAAAAAAAAAAAAAAAAAAAAAAAACAGTCCCAGGTGTGTGTCCTCCCAGCACTCAGGAGGCTGAGGCAAGAGGATCCCAGGAAGTTCAAGGCCAGGCTAGACTATATAGCAAGACTCTGTCTCAAAGAAACAAAACCAGTTTGAGAAAGATGGAGTTGATGAGAAGCAAAGAGGGGGAAAAAAGGAAACAAAAGTAAGTCCTCTTGCAGCTTAAGAACAAAACTCTCAGATACCAGGGACAGCGGTGCTTTTATCTTTGGCTTAATAAAAAAGAAAGAAAACAGAAAAGCCCTCCCTGCAGGGCCCCTCCGGGAGCAGCTCTGGAAGGATAAATCCCAGGAGCCGCTGATCTGTTAATTCCCACAGCGCCAGCCTAACTGCGGGCCGGCTGTGGAGACAGTAGTGTCTGTGGGATCAGCCGGCTGCACAGCCCGCTGACTCCGACTCATTTCCCAGCGTGCGGGGGCCGGGCCTCGCTCCTCCAACTCCCTCCTCCCTGCCTATTTCCTTTCCCTCTGGAATTTACAGAGATTGTGTGGGGAGATTGAAACTCACAACGAAAAAGAGATTTCTTTTTTCCGAGAGATTTGGCATCATTCCCCCGATTTCCCTATCAGAAACTAACGGTTCACCAAACCTGCTGTTTTTCTCCTTAGTGTGAACTGATGTGCACGTGTCGGGATTCGATGAATGACACGTCTGAAGATGCTGCCCCTTTTGCACAAAAATCTTTTACAAATGGCTAAACACACACACACACAACTATGTTAGAGGAAACTGAACTACATAGGGTGAGTGTGTAATTTTCTTTCCAAACTGAGACACTTTTGAGAGTGAACGGGAGCACACAGCTGTAAACCTGGATGTGTGGTCACAGTAAAAATAACGCAGAGCTGGGCCTGGGATTTAGCTCAGAGGTTCCACCGCCTGCCTCACAAGCTAAGGACCCGAGTTCGATCCCTGGTACAAAAAAAAAAAAAATTTATATTAAAAATAACGCAGAGCTGGGCGTGGTGGTGCACAACTGCGATCCCAGCACTCAGGAGGCTGAGGCAGGAGGATCACTGTGAGTTCAAGACCAGCCTGGGCTACATAGTGGAAACTTGTCTCAAAAAAACAAAAAACAGGGCCAGGAATTTAGCTCAGTGGTTCCAGCACCTGCCTTGAAACCACAAGGTCCTGAGTTCGATCCTTGGTACCCCCCAAAAAAACCAACACAAAAATAAAAAATTAAATAAATTAAATAAATAAATAATAAAATTAAATGTAAATAAATAAATAAACCAAAAAACAAGGCCAGGGATATAGCTCAGCTGCACAGCTCCCGCCTGGCAAGCGCAAGGCCGTGAATTGGATTCCCGGTACCAGAAAAAAAATCAAAGCAGAAGTCCTGTCCCCTCGGGCCCGCTTTCCAGGCACCCCCTTGTCAACCTGCCTTCTTCTGCTGCCCGGGAAGCGGGGCGTCTGGCATGGAGCCTTCAGGGGCCGGCCGCCGGCAGCAGCTGTGTGCGCTCAGCTCCCTCCTGGGCCCCACGGCAGCCGCACATCGCCACCACCTGCCGCGGTGACCCCGGAGGAAGCATTTATTTCTGCAGCTCTGGGCAAGCGCGTGCCGCTTCCCGGCCTCGAGCGGCAGCACGAGCTCTAAGAGGCCTGCAGTGCGGGCACTTGAACCGGCATCTGGTGCCACTGCAGTGGCTCTGGACGGGGAGCAGCTGGCCCCTCCCCCTTCCCAGAAGGACAGAGGTCGCCGGCCTCCCTCGCTGGCGGGAATCACCCAGACGGCTCAGGCCAACCGCCACTCCTGCGGGCCAGCACCTTGCCGAGGCCCTTGGCGTCTGGCTTGCTTTATTGTTTTATTGGGGGGGGGGGGAGGGAAAGGAGGGTCTTACTAAGTAGCCCAGGCTGACCTCGAACTCCTGGCAATCCTCCTGCCTCAGCCTCCTGAGTGCTGGGATTATAGGCACGCACCACTGTCCTTGGCTGCATCTGAAGACTGGAGATGATTTCTTCATCGGGTCCCAGTTTAGAGGGGCACAATTGGAAGCTGAGTGCTTCAGTCTCAGCATTACTGACATTCTGGGCCACAAAAATCTACCTTGTTGAGGGTACTGGAGAAGGTCCAGCAGCAGCCCTGGTTTCAGCCCCATATGTGCCAGTAGTGCTCCCCCTGCGCACGCCTCCAGCCCCAGGTACGACAACAGAAGTGTTTCTAGACCTTGCAAAAGTGTCCCCGGGCCCAGGTCTCCCGGGCTGAGAACACAGCCCCTGGCATTCCCGGTGCGCTTCGAGAAACTCCCCGCCTCCCGGAAGTCCGTGCGTTGGGCCCCGGGTAACCCTGCCAGGGGCGGTGTCAGCGGCCCAGGAGGATATGGCACACAGGACCCTAGGGAGCTTCCGGATCCGAGCTTCCGGGATCTCCTCGTCCGGTCACTGGCAATGCACACTTGTAACCGCAGCACTTGGAGAGCCTGAGGCAACAGGATCGTGGCAAATTCAATGCCAGGCTGAGCTACATAGCCAGCCTCATGTCTCAAAGAAAAAAGAACCAAAAAATTTAACAGAAAACAGCCCAAACCCAGTGTGCTTCGAGGAGACCCAGACAGGGTGACGGGCCGGGGCCTCTGCTCCGCCTGCGGAGCCAGGCAGCAGGGACGGCGCCAGCGCGGTGCCAGCCAGAGCGCGATGCTGCGTCCCCCGGGCCGCGTCGCAGGCACCTGGAAGGGTTATTAGCAGAATCGGAACTCGTCCCTCTGCTGGGACCGGCTCATAATTACAGTCATTTTCCAGGAGCGGTGCTGGGCTGCGTAATCAGCAGCCGCCTCCCCTGCGCGCGCGCTCGGCCTCATCGCTCAAGGAGGAGCGGGCGGCCTTAAAGAGCCAGCGCCCCGCCGCCAGCAGATGCACCATTAGCGGGCACATCCGGGCTGGGCCGCCCACGGCGCTGGGCCTTCTGCCGTGGGTCCCTGCTCCCCACACCAGCACAGCCGCCAGGGCAAGGGACCCTCGGGGCCAGGGCGCCGGAAGGAGCTCCCAGCTGGCTCCTTCCAACCCGGGGTACCAAGAGGCCCAGACGGGACGGAAGGAACCGGCCGGTGGCTTCCTGTCATCCAAAGATTACAGTTGTTTCTCTGAGACCTCAGTTCTGGTTCCCAGGGCCCTGTGGGTCTCCGCAGCAGCTTCCACCTGTTCCCTAAGGGCAACCGGGTTAGGAGGTTGAGGGACAGGAAGGGGAGAGGGGGGAGGGGCTTCAAGGGGAGTTGGGCCAGGTGTGATGCAATCCCCCTACTCGAGAGGCTGAGGCAGGAGGGTCACAAGTCCCAGGCCAGCCTGGGCAACTTAGTGAGAACCTGTCTCAATATTTTTTAAAAGGATGTAGCTCAGTGGTTGACCCTTTGTCCATCCCCAGCACCACAAAAATCCAAAACAGTAAGTTAAGGAAACCTTCCAGAAAGAGGCCTGGCATGAGGAGGCCGGAGGGCTCTGTACAGGTGGCCTGTACAGAATTGAATCTTGGAGGCACAGGGCGCCCTTGAGTTTGGGCTCACTGCCCAGCGTGGCCGGAGGAAGAAGTCTGAGCTACAGCGCAGGCACGGATCTGCAGGGCTTCCGCTGCACCCAGCTGGTGGTGCCAGGTGAACCCCAGGCCTCTGCACCCTCTCACTTAACGACCCTGCCGCCCTGGGGAGTCGGGCCAGGGGGTGATGTAGTTCCACTTCTGTCCCTAAGGTCCCTGGGATCCTTTGGGCTCACTGACCATGCTCCACCTACCGCAAGGTGTTCAAAATATTTAGCAGTATCTTGCCTCAAAATGAGGGATAAAAAGGATTGGATATGTAGCTCAATGCAAAAGTCTTGGATTCAGTCCCCTATACTACAATAAATAAAGAAAAGAATATTCACCAAGAGATCTGGGCATGGTGGCCCACACCTGTGATCTCAGCACTAAGGAGGCTGAGGCAGGAGAATCGTGAGTTGGGTCCAGCCTGAGCTACATAGCGAGACCTTGTCTCAAAAAGAAAAAACACAACACAATGGTTTAGAGATCACAGCCCTTCCCAAGGAAAGCAATCACACAGGCGGAAGGCTAAGGACTCAGCGGTGTATCTAAGGCCTCCACACTCAGGAAACTAAGGGCTGGGAATGAGCTCCAATTCCTAAGAAAATCCCTGAAAAGTGCTTCTCTAGCTCAGTGGTTCCACCGCCTGCTTTGGAAACACAAGGCCCCAAGTTTGATCCTCGGTACAAAAAAAAAAAAAAAAAAAAGCTGCAGGCGATTTTTTTTCCCCCTCCTGAGTGTAACGTGGGTTTAACTTTAAAAGTTTTGGGGAAAGAAAATTTTGCCTCAGAGCTTAAGTACCACTTGTGTGAATATACTCTCTGGTTATCTAAAAACATGCTTTTCTAAATTTCTGGTTTTTGTTCTTTTTGAGACAGGTTCTTCCTATGTAGCTCAAGCTGGCCTCGAACTCTTGGCAATCCTCCTGCCTCAGCCTCCCTAGTGTGGGATTATAGGTATGCACCTCCACGCTCAGCCTCTCAGTGAAAAGCTGGGTGTAAAACCTGCCTACCCTCCTCACCAGGCACTGAGGTCCGACAAAATGCATACAAAGTTACTTTCTTATGTAAGAAAACCAAAGCTTCCCCTACACACACACACACTTCACCAAATAATGCCCCCCACACACCCAGGTTCCCTTACTTCCCCTCAGTAACAGATGACAAGACTTAGGCCATGGAAATAGCTATCAGGAAAAAGATGGAGTGGCCAGGCGTGGCGGCACAGGCCTATGACGGCCAGCACTCAGAAGGCGGAGGCAGGAGGGTTGCTGTGAGCTGAACGCTGGCCTGGGCTCCAGAGTGAGACCCTGGCTCAAAGAAAGGTGACTAAAGCAAGCCTCGAACCTGCTTCAAGTCTCACCGTGTAATCGCAAAGTGTTCCATTGTGTAACACAGATGGGTGGGCCGCTCCGGCGAGCCAGCTCAGACCTGAGGACGCCCGGGACCGACCTGGAGCCCTCCCTTCCCGGGACGCGGCTCAGAGGAACTCGGGCTGCAGCACGAGCTGCTAATGGATCGTTAAAAAAAGGGAGTCGGGAGAATCACAGGCTGGCTGCGCGCGCCTGCTGCCAGAGCCGGCTGGGGAAGGGGGCCCACCGCGCTCGCTGCTTTTTGGCCGAGCGGGGAATTGCCGCGGACCCCCCCCCCCCCACCACCACCACCACCGCCGGCTCCTGTCTGGAAGTTTCGAGATCAGAGAGCTGCGCACAGCTGGGTTCACAGCTGCACCATTTGGAGCCCCGGGCTCATTAATATTCATGAGCCGTCCCCACCAATCGGCGGCGCGGATGCCATTAGCTGAGCATCTGTCGGGTTTTTTGCGAGGGCTGTACGTGGGGTTTTTTCCCCCCTCTTCAATGAACTTCTTTTGACATTTTGGATTTGCCACTGTGCGTTTTCGAGCGTCGCCTTGCTTGGCTGCCTCAGATGAAGGAGAGGCCCAGGGGAGGCGGGCGGGAGAAAGGGACGAGCGCCAGCCCGGGCTCCGCATCTGCCTGTTGACAAACTACTTCCTGTTCAGCACCTGGCCCAGCACGCAGGCTGTGAGGGCGACAGGGCAGGTAAATCACACTAACGAGGATCCAGCCTGAGCAGAGCGCTGGATCCCGGCTGCAGGGAAGGCGGCGGGCTCAGGGGGAGCACGGAGGGGGGGTGGGGCGCAGGACGGCCACTATGCCCGGTTCTGCACTTTCATTTCCAAGCTGAGAAACTCATGATTTCCCTGGTGTGGTGGTGCACGCAGGAGGCTGAGGCAGGAGGATCGCTGTGAGTTAGAGGCCAGCCTGGACTCCAGCTGGTTAGACACAAATCACAACAATGGTCTTAAATACTTGCGTTTTATTTCAGGCCAAAGGCCCTCAACTCTGAACGAGATGCCACCACAGAGGCTGGGAGTGACAGAGCCCACACACCAGGGAACGGCAACAGCTTGGTGTGCAGGCTCGAGGCCTCTTGTGCCTCATCCTCATCCCTGGGCGGCTCTTCCTCCTGGACTGAACAGGCCCCCACCCCCCACCCCCCGACTCTGTGGCCTCCAGAGCCCTGGGGATGGAGCTGCCGCTAAATGGGAAGGGACTGGGAACAGCTAGGCCACCCCAAGCCTGCAGGCAGAACAGGGCTGCTCCAAGACAAAGCTCCCGGCCCCTGGCTCCCTCCAGCCGGGACCAGTGCCCCTCTCCCAAGCTTGGAGCTGGCCAAGGTCTTGGCAGCTGCTGAAGCCCCAGCAAAAGGGGCCTCGGCACCTGATCTGCCCCGCGGGATTAGTGAGGAAAAACAAGTAGCTCGAAGGGAGTAAGCTCTGGGCCAGGAGGTGGCAGGAGCCCAGCACCTCAGAAACACAGTGCTCCGGGAGCCACAGCAAAAACTGAAGCTCCACAGGAGGCTGAGGCGGGAGGATGGCGAGTTCAAGGGCAGCCTGGGCAACTCAAGACCCCATCTCAAAATAAAAAATACAGGGTAAGGATGTGGCTCAGTGGAGTAACCATGGGTCCAACGTCCAGGACACAAAACAAAAAAAGGGGGGCGGGCAGCCAAGAAGAGAATGCAACCCCATGGGCACAGCTGTTGGGCCCATGTTCAACATGGCAGCCGGTCAGGTCCCAAAGCCTCACCTGAGGCTCCCACCACAGACTCACCCACAGACTGGGCTCCCAAGAGACTAAATCCAGGCTCCTGTGCAAAAACAGCAGCCCCCAGTCCTGCAGTGTAACTTAGCTGCGTAACATCTGTTCTACAGAGGAGTCGGGAGGGACAATCTCGACAGACCTCTGTGCACCCTACCACCCCCTCCCCACTGTCCCACCCCATCAGAACCAGTCTCCTGCCTGCACCTTCTCTGACTGTCTTTTGGGGGTGGGGGGCTGAGACAGGGTCTATGTAGCCCAGGTTGGCCTTGAACTCACAGAGATCCTCCTGCCTCAGCCTCCTGAGTGCTGGGATGACAGGCGTACGCCACTACGCCTGGTTCATTCTCTGTCTTCAAGTAGACCAGAGCTCAGAGCAGACCTTAGTTTTCCCAAACTGCATCCAACTGGCCAGCATCCAAAGGCACAGCATGGTCGGCCCCCTCAGCCGTCCTCGCAGGCTGGGGAGCACAGCGGCCCTCATCAGTGTCCGGCCGTGTGCAGCCACAGCATGGCGGTGAGGAGGAAAGGGGCAGCGCAGGGCTTTCCAGGGAAGGTGCCTCGGAGTCGACCACAGGGGCCCACACTGCCAGCCGGTCCTGCCCGTCCCTGGGGGGTGGCGAGGGCGAGGCCCTCCTCCCAGACCTCGGAAGGAAGCAGCAACTGCAGAGCGGGGCAGGGAGGGAAGGAAGGGGACAGCCAGGTCGGCCGAGATGAGATGAACGGTGCACCCGAGCCACGAGTCTCAAACAGCCACAGAAGGCACTGAAGCGCGGATTCGGCTTAGTCCAGATGGATGCAGTCTGGACACATTAGTAGCTGCCATGGTGACCCCATGCCCTTTGTTTTGCACGAAGGGTGGGTTGGGGTTTTTTGGGACAGGGTCTTGCTATGTAGTGCCAGCTGACCTTGAACTCACTATGTAGCCCAGCCTGGCACTGAACTCACAAAGATCCCCCTGCCTCAGCCTCCCAAATGCTGGGATCGCAGGCAAGTTCCAAAGTACCTGGCCAGTTTTCTTTCTTTAGAATATGTAAATGTCCAAAAATACGAAGTGGTGATTGGCAGTTGCACAGCTCTGTGAATTTACTAAAATCTATAGAACTACACACTAAAAAGCTAAAATTTATGATACATGAATTTGAGGTCAATAAATTTTTTGGTTTTTGTATTTCACCACACCCAGCAATCAAGTTATTATTTAAATAGGTATACAGGGATAAAGAACAGGACAAATAAGGGGGCCGGGGGTTTAGCTCAGTGGTTCTGCCACCTGCCATGCAAGCGCAAGGACCCCAGTTCAATCCCTGGTACCCGCCCCCCCAAAAAAGAACAGGACAAGTAAGAGGCAGGTGTGGTGGCACGTCTGTCCCCAGCACTCTCGAGGCTGAGGCAGGAGGATCACCATGAATTTAAGGTCAGCCTGGCTACATAGTGAGCCCCTGTCTCAAAAAAAACAGGTCAAATGAGAAAGCCTTGTTCCTCTTTCTCGTTCCCAGGTACTCAGAGACAAGGCCTGCTTCGAAGCTCCCACGGTGCACAGCACTTACCCTATCAGAAGGCACTGCCCACAGGCTGCACCACAGCGCCCACCTTACCTGTTGGGCTGATCACCCTGTGCCTGGCCGGCCACACCCAGCCGCTCCTCCTGGGCCCAGCCACAGTTGGACATGGCGTAGAGCAGGATGGCGTCGGCCACCGTGGTGGGGCTCCGGCCCTGCACGCAGGCCTCGATCTCGGGCACTGAGAGCTGGCTTTGCAGGAAGAGGTGCAGCTGGCTGTCCGACAGGAAGACCACGCTCTGCAGGACCCTGGGGTGACCCGGGCACCGCGACACAGGGCGTCACTGCGGGAGCTCGGAGAGCAGAGCGCTGCCCAGCTCCCACCCTGCAGGCAGCAACCCGGGGCTTCCCCTCACCTCTCCAGGAAGTGCTGCAGGCCCTGGCGGCGCTTCTCAATGAACTCGTCCGAGCTGCCGAAGAAGGGGGCCTTCCCAGGAAGCTCGGGGACAGGGCTGTGGAGTCACAGTGGGGCAGCCAGGTTACACGAGTGTCACATCCGGGGCAGCCACGCCAGCCCTGACAAGGAAGTCCCCTGAAGAGACAACCTACATGGGTGTTCACTTAAAATGGGGAGAAGCCAGGCGTGGCAGTGCACACCTGTCATCCCAGCACTAGGGAGGCTGAAGCAGGAGGGTCCCTGTGAGTTCAAGGCCAGCTTGGGCTACAGGGCAAGACCCTGTCTCCAAATAAAGACGGAAGCCTTTCTCAATGCCTGGTGGGTCGAAAGCTGCATTCACTGCACTCCAGTTCCCATCACCTCCCCAAGACCCGAGAGGGACCAGAAGAAACTCACATCAAGCCAGCATTTCTCTGCAGCTGCTTTCTCAGCCACACGAACTCGCGGTAGCGGCGCCGCACACAGGAAGTCTTGGCAGTGAAGGCCTTGCTGTTGGTCTGCAGGGAGGCAAGGCAGAGGGTTAGGCGGGGACCACCGAGGGGCCTCCAGCCCCACCCTCCCACGCACTCACATGGAGGAAGATCTTGTAGTCCACGTAGGAGTTCCAGGAGCCCTCATTCTGCACGCGGGGGTCCTGAACGCGCACTGTAATCACTTCCTGCGGGGAAGAAGCGGCCCTCAGCACCAGCGGGCATAGGGCAGGGCACCTGGATGGCTGGCACCAACCGTCCTGCATTTTTGTCACTCATCCAATTCAGTGCTATTTTCCAGGCACCCACTACTTGTTGGGCCCAATGCTGAGCACTGGAGAGACAGCACAAACAAGAGACAAAAACCCCTGCTCTCCAGTCTACACTGCAAGCCGCTTATCTATAATCCCAGCACTCAGGAGGTTGAGGCAGGAGGATCGCTGCGAGCAAGCCCAGCCTGGGCTACATAGTGAGTTCAAAGCCAGCTTGAACTGCAGAGCAAGGCCCTATCTCCGAAAAACCAAAATAAAACAAAAAAGGAGCTTCCCTTCCCAACCACGTTGCTGCTACTGACTTCTTTCTCCTGGCTTCATTTGCAGTTGGTGGGGCCACCAGGGGGACTGCGTAGGACAACGCTACTGTGTCTGTGCCTCCCCTCCAACTTCACCCCAGACCACTCTTACCTCCTGCTCTGGGTTCTCCAACATCCTACGCCCAAGGCTGGTTGGAAGACAACATCTGACAAGGGACATAGGATACAGGGACAAGCTCAGTTAGTCACTGCGCTTCTGTCCCTACCACTCCCCGCCAGGGCAAAACCCTCAAAGTTTCTAACAGACAGCCCCCGGGGAAACCCAGAAAAAATTTTTTTTTTGGGTCCTGTGTAAAACTTAAAAGAGGAAGCAAAAAATGAAAATCCAAACACCCACACCCACACCCTACATCAGCTCAGTGCAAAGTTAAAGCCCCGGAAGGTTTGATACAAGGCCACCTCCACCCAAAACATGCTGGGGCCTGTGCAGAACACATTTGAGGTGGCCAGAGAGGCAGGTTCAGCTGTAAAGCTTTTGCTTTAGCTGGGCTTAGCAGCACGCACACCTGTCATCCCAGCACTTGAGAGGCTGAGGCAGGATCGCTGCGAGCCTGGGCCACATAGTGAGTTCAAGGCCAGCCTGAACTACACAATGAGATCTGTCTCAAGAAACAAAAACACTTTTGCCTTTAGGGATACAGGCACTGCAGCATCTGGCCTGTATTTGGAGCAAAGCTTTGTAAGAGAGCCTAACAGCGCCCCCTTCTGGCCATACTGAGAAAACCAAGCCGGTACAAAAACCAATGCTCCGGTGCCTCTTTGTCTCCGTAACCACAGTCACCTCCTGACAAGTAGGTCACCGAAGGGGTGCACTCCGGGGAGCACCTGAGAGGGCTGCCCGGTGGAGGCGCCCCTGATTGAATCTGTTCTCTGGCACCAGAGCCGGGCGGTGTAATCACTTCCTTGCGCGACGTGGCATCCGCTTTGTACCTCTGCCCAAGCTCCCTCAGCTGTGCAGGTCGGCTCAGGATGCACTCTCTCCTTTGCAAAGATTCATTAAAGCCTCAGCCCTGATGTCCCCCAGTGTGGCCGTTTACATGCAGAGCGACATCACCCACTCCGACAAGGGGACCATGAAGACTGCGGCTCAGGGCCACTCCAGTCCAAAGGGGCCCATGATGTCACCTTCCGTTAAAATACAGCACTAATCTTGTCACTCCTAAAACCACTCCCACAGCATCCACCCTTGCTGCCGCCTCCATCCCCGTACCCTCTCTTAAGAGCGGAACAATAAGGTTTAATTTCCCTTTCCAATTTACCTTGAAATGAAAACTGACTTCAGCCAGTAAGTACTGCCAACAAATGATCCGGGCCAGCTCCTGGGAAAACAAGACTCTCTCAGCCCCCACCCCCCCATGCCCATCCGCACACCCACTCGTTGTTACAGTCCCACAATTAATTTCAAACACATTCTCTTATTAGTTCTGCCTCACCATTAGAAGAGCATGTAATGAGTTTCCTTCCATTTTATGTTTTGCTAACACAAGGCGAACGTTTCAAGAGAAGGGGAACTCATTTACAGCCCGAAATTAGCAGAGCAAACAGCTTTTGCAATTCTTTCCAATATACCAGAAGGTCTCTCTGCAGACAGACACTGCACACAGCGACAAAGCGACACACACGGTAGGTGACAAAATCAGCTGCGCTGCAGAGTAGACCTGCATCTTTGCAATTTCAGTGCCGTATTCCACGGTACTCTTGCTGACAAATGATTTTTCACCACCACCAAAGGGTCCTGAACTGAACCCTCGTATAACATTCCAGATATAAGCAGTCCAGGTGCTGTGACCAGGAAGAGCAGACAGATTTGTTGTGAACAATTAACCTCCTTAGATTTTTTTTTTCTAAGTTTTTTCTTCTCTTCTCTTTTCAAGCATTGGTAAACTGTCAGCACAGGAACAGAGTTAAATATTCTGATGCATCTTTTCACAAAAGTAACAACAGGCAGGATGATGTCAAGGAAACTGTGGTCATCCACACCTTCAGTGGAGTCTACATCTGCGCCTGGAAAAGTCTCCTAAATTCAGGACCGGAAGTCAGTGACTAAAAAGCTCACCTAGGGCCAGGGATTTAGCTCAGGGGCATCGAGCCTGCCTGGGAAGTGCAAGGTCCTGAGTTCGATCCCCGGTACCAAAAAAATAAAATAAATAAAATAAAAAGCTCATCTTACCTTTGGTCTTGAGAGGAATTTGAATAGGGCCCTGTATCACCTCCTTGTGAAGTTCTTCTTCCCTTTGAGCCCATTATCACTTAAACACAAATATCTATATACTGACTTAAAAAAAAACAGGCCGGGCATGGTGGCACCTAACTGTAATCCCAGCACTCTGGGAAGCTGAGGCAGGAGGATCACAAGTTCAAGCCCAACCTGGGGAAATGAGTGAAACTGATCCCGTCTCAAAATAAAAAATAATACATTAGCTGCGGATAAAGCTCCATGAGAAGATCCTAGGTTCCATCCTCAGCACCGAAACAAAAAAATCCAAGAACCCCAGAGATGCAGTGTACTGAATCTAAATTTAAAGGGCACCGAGAAAGTTTTCACTGTAACTTTCATTTAAAACACGGGAACAAATACAAAAATCTACACTCTAGGTAATAATTTCTAGCAACTACTATTCTCCATCTGCTTCCTTCCCGAAGACATTTCCCAGAAGAAAATAAAGCTCAGTTATGGCTGAGGAGGAGCAGGAGGTTCTTCAGCTGTACAGCAGCATACAAAGGATGGAGTAAGGGGCCCCCTAGGTTACATAATTATTCCGTGCTATTTGCCCAGCCCTTTTGATCTCAACTGTGTATCATTTACTTTCTCTACCTGTACCAGCACCAATAGCTGAGTGAGAACCCAGCTGTTTGCCGTTTACAAGGTAGATTTGTTTTTTGGGTTTTTTTTAAAGGTGGATTTGTTGTAAAGCTTTTCAAAATCTTAGGAAATTCAACCGGGCGTGGTGAGATCGCAGCATTCTGAGACACCGAGGGAGGAGGGTGGCAAGTTTGGGCCTGGCCTGGGCAACTTAGTGTCTTGGCAAGGCCCTGTCTCAAAACACTGCCAGGTCTGGGGACGTCCCTCCGTGCGAAGGCTCTGAGTTCCATCCCCAGTACCCAAACAAACAGCTCTTCTTCCTAAACACCCACAGGTGGTAGAGAAACCTTCCCCCCCTGACCAAGCTGTGTGATCTCAACCACGCAGCTGTGTTCCGTGTTTTTGTCCATCTGTAACCCGCTCCTCCTTACAATGGGGAAGAAAGGCGCCCACGATTTAGCGCGTGTCCTGTGGGCGTGTACAGCATTTGCCATTACTCCCAGCCCTAGTCGCTCGGGTAAATGTCCTCAAACTAATTACAGCCACTCATCTCCTCCATTCTTAACGAGCTAAGAAGCCAAAGAGCCCCGTGGTCTTGTCTTTTCCCGATAAAGGTTGGGAGTGGGAAGGAAAGATTCCTTACACTCGCAAAGTAAACAGGAAAGGCAGGTTTCTTTTCTAGGATCCCCAGCAAGCCCTCACCTTCATCACAAGTAGTGAGACAGCCCCTTCCCTAGGGTGTCAAGCGAGACCATCACCCAAGTACCCACGACCCCTCACCTGCGAGCAGCACCCAGTCCCCAGAGACCCGTCCACGCCCACTAACCCGAGAGCAGCGCCCACTCCCACAGAGACAGTTCCATTTAGCCAGTCAGGGCTTCTCCTTCCGGGTGAGTCACCGGCACCCCAGTGCACGACGGGAGATAGCTCCCGACCAGCCAATCCAAGCCACGCCGGAGGCCCCGCCCCCACAGGCTTGGGCTCTCAGTGGCTATGAGTTCCGGGAGGCGTGGCTATGCCCCGCCCAGGCCGAGAGCTGGATGAAATTGCGTCTCCACTCCCAGCGCGGGAGTGTGGGCGCGGACGAGATGGGCGGTAGTGTGCTGACGCCCAATCCAGTGCTGCATCCTGCCCGCCGCCGTGGAGTGCAGCCAATCAGCGTCCGGGGCGCGTCCTTAACCGTGTGTGAGTCCCGGGAAGGGGAGTCATCATTGTTGATCAGTTCTGCAAAGTGCAGTGCGCAGTGTGGGCAGTCCGGGAGGAGAGCACCCAGATTCCTGGAGCCTCAGTAAATCCCTAGAGGGCCCGCTTGAGCCCGGTGAGTTCCAGTTCCCCGGCGGAACTCAGATTCGGGAAGCTACGGATCGTCAGCGAAAACCAGACTTTGAGAGGGCCCAGCAATTTAGGGTCTCGCTGAAACGAACGTAAAGGATCGCGCAGGTAGTTAGCAAGCAAGAGAACTGTGAAATATGCTCGAGACTTCTGATGTGATTAGAATGTCTTCTGCCGGGCGTGGGGGTCCACGTCTGTCATCCCAGACTCGAGGCTGAGGCCGGACGATCCCCGCGAGTTCGAGACCAGCCTGGGCTACATAGCGAGTTCAAGGCCAGCCGGAACAGCATAGCGGGACTCTGTCTCCAAAAAAAAAAAAAAAGTTTTTTCAACGCCTATTTAAAGATAAGTTTGGCAGACATATTCTTGCCCGGAGTAAGGCGATTTGAATACAATACACAGCACTACACCGACCTTGTGTTCTTGGATCAATCCTAAATCTGCAGGAACCAGTACAAAGTGCCATGATAGTTTCCTCGTCTGTATAATGGAGATTATTGCACTTAACACAGTGTTTCTCAGATTTTTTGGTCTTGGGCTCCCTTTACATAATTTGTTTTTTTTAGTTTTTTTGAGACAGGATCTCGCTATGTAGTTCAGGCTGGCCTTGAACTCACTGTGTAGCCCAGGCTGGCCTTCAACTCCTGGCAATCGTCCTGCCTCAGCCTCCTGAGTACTGGGATTACAGGCGTGCATCACCATGCCCTGCATAAATAAACTCTTTAAATTTTTTATTAGTACATGTTTATAGTACATAATCGCATATTGGGAAGTCAGTATACGTAGGTAACACATCTTAATTTCATTTTCATCCTCTTTCCCTCTCTCGCCTATCTCGTGGTCCCCTTTGTTTTTGTCAAAAAAAAAAATTATCTCCCTGTTTCCAATTATCTCTTTTGTTTTGCTCTTTATTTATATTTTGGATTACTCATGTAAAAGAAGCCCTGCAATATTTAAGCATGTGTGTCTTGATTTATTTCGCTTAACATTATAGGTTTGTTTGTTTGTTTGTTTTGAGACAGGGTCTCACCTTGTAGTCCAGGTTGCCCTTGAACTCATGACAGTCCTCCTACCTCAGCCTCCCGAGTGCTGGGATTGCAGGCGTGCACCAACACACCTGGCAACATTATGGTCTTGAGGTGCATTTAAAGTTATTAAGGGACCCATGCGTTGTGGCATCCACCTGTAGTCCCAGCCCTCTAGAAGGCTAAAGCAGGAGAATTCCAAGTTCAAACCCCAGCTGGGAAATTTAGTGATTTAGCAGCAAGACCCTATCTCAAAATTTAAAAGGGCTGGTGATGTAGCTCAGTGCAAAGGCCCTGGGTTCAATCCCCAATACTAAAAGAAAAAGTGATTAAGGGGTCACATATGATGCACACCTGTAACCCCAGCTCTCTTCAAGGCTGAGGCAGGAGGATCTGAATTTTGGGACTACATGGTAAGACTTGGTCCCATAAAACAAACAAAAAACAGTATTCTATGAAAAAGCAGCTAGTTCAGCTCACATATCTCAACTGCATAAGCATCATACTTCAGTAAGCAGCAGACGTGCTTCATGCAACCGTCTTATTTCATCTTCTAGAATAGGGAAAAAAGATTTCACAGTTAATTAGTTTCATTGTTGATAAAGCAGAAGTAGGCTGTTGAACTCTTTTCTCTTGTCTGCTGTTTAACTTTTTCTTTTCTTTCTTTTTTTAGACAAGATCTCTCTGTAATTCAGGCTGGCCTCAAATTTGGGGCAATTTTCCTGCCTCAGCTTCCTGAGTGCTGGGATTACAGAGGTGCACCGACATGTCTGGCTCAATAATTTCTAACTCTTGATAATGGAACCAACCCTTAATACCTGAAATGCCAGCAAATGACATAATTACACATTAAGCATTTGTAATCCAAAACCCAAGTTTGAAATGCTCCAAAAATCCAAAGTTTTTTGAGCACCAATATGACTCTACACCTCAGCTTCTATGACAGTTTGCAGTCAAAATGTCAACACACTAAATATACCATATAAAATACCTTCAGACTACGTGTGCATAAGATATATATGAACATAGCCAGGTGTGGTAGAACACACCTGTGATCCTAGCACTTGGGAGGCTGAGGCAGGAGGATTGCCATGAGTTCCAGGCAAGCCTGAACTACATGGCAAGACCCTATCTCAAAACGTCCCCCCCCAAAAGATATGTATGAACATAAATGAATTTTATGTTTAGGTTTGGGTCCTATCCTCAAGATATCTCATTTATGTATATGCAAATATTTTGAAATCCGGAAAACTCCAAAACACTTCTGGTTCCAAGCATTTCCAATGGGGAATATTCAACCTGTTCCTCTGTAACAGTTATCTTTTTAACCAGTCAGAGGTGTAGGTGCATGATTTGAGAACTGCATGGGGGCGAGGGGATCCTGAACTCACTGTGGCTGCCCTTTAACTCACTATGTAGCCCAGGGTGGCCCAAACTCCAGGCAATCCTCCTACCTCAGCCTCCCAAGAGTGCTTGAATTATAGGTGTATGCCAGGACACCTGGCACATTTTTTCTTTTTTGCAGTACTGGGGATTGAACTCGGTCATTGTACCACTAAACTACATCCCCAGCCCTTTCTATTTTTTATTTTGAGACAAAGGCTCCTGAATTCCCCCCACTGGCCTCAAATTTGTGATCCTCCTGTCTCAGCCTCCTAAGTAGCTGGGATTACAGGCATGTGCCACTTTAGCCTCCTTTTTTTCCCCAGTACTAAGGATCAAACTACAGGCCTTTGCACTGAGCTACAGTCTCAGCCCTTTTTTACCTCTATTTTATTTTATTTTTATTTATTTTTGAGACAGGATCTCACTATGTAGTTCAAGCTGGCTTTCAACTCATTACATAGCCCAGGCTGATCTCAAACTAGCAGCAATCCTCCTGATGTAGGGCATGTAATACACAGACCTCCGAATAATACAAGGGAAACATAACTCCCAACCTGCTAAATGTCAGACATGCTGAGTTCGTGTTCTCTAAAATCGCAGAATGAATTCTCGGAACAACAGAGGTTAAGAGTAAGAAAAATTTATTGAGAGAAAGACAGCTTCTGTCTAAGAGAGAAAAGGAAGTCCAGAAAGTGGGTTGCCTGGGGACCCTGCTTTTCAAGGGAGTTTTATTGAGCAAAGCCACGAGGTCAGGTGGGCCTAAGGTGGGACAAAACTACAGTCAACTGATAAGATTACAAATATAGTCACTTAGGTGATATTGATTAAATGAGGATAAACTGGGAAAGCAAGTCACATACCAAGATTGCATGGACCAAACAAGGATTTTTCCTGGAAGGAATGGGCTAGGGCGGCTTTGGTCCCCACGCAAGGTGATTGATGCCTATTTAGAATATCAATCTCCTTTCTTCCTCCCTAGGGGAAGTATGTGGGTGTAGTCAATTCTCTTTGTCTTGGAGCCGCATCTTCAAGGAATGTTCCCTTTTGGTGACCCTCCTTTGGCTCACTACATTTGTTGATTCCTGGTCCTCTGGAGTCCAGCAGTCTTCCCGCTCAGGAGCTTGGGTGACTCATCAAAGTTGTAGGATCCTGTAGGAAAGATTCCCTCATGTCCTGGGTCCTCATTGACCTTGGAGGGCCAGGGCCAGAATATTGGCTATCCTCTTAGCCCAATTACCTTTCTAGTTCTGGTCTCCAAACTTTAGTTTGGAGAAGATCAATGACATTAGTATTGCAGTCCAACCAGTGAGCTTAACTATTATAATTTTATCTGGATATCAAGCACTTTGAATATAAAGTACAGCCAGAGGATTGTTATTCTTTCCCAGTTATAGTTGTTTTCATAGTTGAATCCCTGCAGAATGTTAACAGACAATAGTTATACAGATTTGCAGAGAAAACTTGAGATCAAGAGCCACACATATCGCGGCCTGCTGCGCAAGCTCAAGGACCCGAGTTCGATCCCTGGTACCAAAAAAAAAAAAGAGCCACACATAGTATGTTAGGATGACAATCATGATGACATTATTTTTGCTTTTTTTTTTTTTTTTATGGTACCTGGGATCGAACTCGGGTCCTTGCGCTTGCGCAGCAGGCGGCGAAACCGCTGAGCTAAATCCCCGGCCATTTTTGTAACACACTTAAATCTCCATCTTAGTATAGAATAGCCTTTTAGTCAAACATATCCATCTAGTCCACAAAAAGCTGTCGCCTAATTTGTTATTTTTTAATGGGGTGTCATCGAAGAAGTATTGTCTGAACTGCTCAGTGCCTGAGCATCTCTAAGTGTAGTGACACATATATAACATACACATCACAGTAAGTTTTGTTTTATTATTATTTGACTGGTGATCTCATGCTGACTTGACTTGTACCTCTTAGCACAAGTAGCTGGAGCATAAGAGAAAGACAGATATCTGAGCCTAAAAAAAGGTTATCAAGATTGTTACATAAACAATCCTGGTTTTATTTATTTGCCACTGGGGATCAAACTCGGGACCTTGTGCTTGTGAGGCAGGCACCAGAACCACTGAGCTAAATCCCCAGTGGCAATCCTAGTTTTATATCTTAGAAGACCTGTACACTTGGAAGGCATGAATACATTTAGTACACCATGAAATTAGCAATAATGGCTATCACAAATATATGAAAACCTTTGTCCCTTAATTTGCTTTTGTACCAAGAGCATCTTTTAATAAAACCTTATTTTTCCCCACAAAAAACCCTTTTGTTGATGACCAATGTAAACATATCACAATAATATGCTTAGCAATGTTTATTGGGGTGTGTCTCCCATAAGACTATGGAAATTGGGGTCCCATTAGTGAACAAAGGCTGGAATAAGATATTGCCAAGCAGCTACTCCTTTATTCACCAAGGGCAGTCCTGTCCAGCAGTTTCTGTAAGCCTAAGGTGTCCCCATTTAATTATTTTAACAAATCTTTTAGTTGATCTGTGAGAACCAGATCATAACAATTACAGATTATCCTTGACCAATGAAAGACTCCCGTGTTATTGTACACAGACAACAATATGCATTGCATTCATAAAACCAGTCTTGACATCATTGTGATCAGCTAGCAACCTGGGTGGAAGGACGCATGTCCTTAATTCTAATGACACTTATCTATAAGCCAATTTAAGTTATAGACAATTATTTTAAAATCCAAAAAGGCAAAAGGAAGAAAGAAATTGTTGAGCTCAAACAAAATAGTGGTAAGACAGATTGGACAGACAGACTAGCACACATAAGACAATTTGTTTATTAACCAAAGTGCACTCAGATGTATTTGGCCAAGTCCAATTATAATAACCCTTTTACAGTTTTTTTGTTTGTAACTATAAATAAGACTAGTCACAACTTTTTGTAGGTCAATTAATAGAGATCTCTTCTACTAAGAATCAGAAGAAATAAAAACCTTTTACACCTGTGAAAGCAAAGAGTTTTTAAGATAGGCCCTAGGCTGATGGTTTGTCTGATAGCCATAGGCTCCCTCTGGAAGGAAGAAGTCCTGCCACACTGTGAGGTGTATACACAGTGAGATCTTTGCCTAAAGTCAGCTTGGATGTCACTGGTACCAGGAGGGCTACTACAGACACACAGGACATCTCTTTGTTACAATGTCTAATTCATGACTCAGATACTCCACCAGCTGTCGAGCAGGTCCCCAGTCCTGTGTAAGCACTCCCAAAGCCACGCCCTGCCTTTTATCAACATACAATGGAAATGGTGTCCTTTCATAGGCTCAGTGTTGGGGCATTTAGCAGAGCTTGTCTGAGCTTCTGGAATCCAGTTTGGGAATCAGGTTCCCTCATTAAAATATGAGTATCTGTCTTTGGGGCTTCTTTTATAAGCTGAGAGAGGGGTTGCACAATTTTACCATATCTTGCTATCCAAAGGAGACAAAGCCTATAATTCCTAGGAATCCCCTTAGCTGTTTTAGTCTTGGGCTGTGGGAAGGAAAGAATTAGTTTAATTTTTTTCTTCCCCCAGCCTTTGGGTTCTCTTAGATATGATAAGGCCCAAATATAATATATATTTACCTCAAATATATATTTTACCTCAAGGCTGCAAAGTTGTACCTTAGATCTAGAAACCTTACAATCCCTGTCTCCTAGAAAATTCAGCAGACCAAGAGTGCCTTGGCTAGAGAGCTCTTCTGAGGGGGCATATGACAGTATATCATCTACATATTGTAAGACCACGACCTGAACATTCAAAACATGCCAAGTAGTGGGAAAGCACTTGCCCAAAGAGATGAGGACTGTCTCTCAATCCCTGAGGAAGCACAGTCCACCAGAGCTGAGAGGCCTGGTGGTGAGGATTTTTAAAGACAAAAAGAAACTGGGAATCTGTATGTAAAGGAATACACAAGAAGGCATCTTTTAAATCTAGCACTGAGAACCAACTGGCATCTTCTGGGATCTGAGAGAAGAGAGTGTATGGGTTAGGTACCACTGAGTGGATTGGCACTACCCCCTCATTTATTAATCTAAGCTCTGGAATCAACCTCTATTCCCCATTGGGTTTTTTGTATGTTTTTGTTTTTTGGTACCGGGGATTGAACTCTGGACCTTGCACTTGTAAGGTAGGCAGCGGAACCACTGAGCCAAATCCCTGGCCCTCCCCATTGGGTTTTTTAACTCCCAAGATCAGAGTGTTGTACAGGCTGTTACAATCTTTAAGTAAACTGTGTGCTCTTAAATTATCAATTATAGGCAATAATCCTCTCTTAACTTCAGGCCTTAGAGGATATTGTCTCTGGTGAGGAAAACTAGTAGGATCTTTGAGATGTATTGGTATCAGAGTGGCTCTTATCACTCTACCTATCTTACCTTTAGTTGCCCATACTTCAGGGTTTCTTTTTGTCTCTACAAGGGGAAGGCAGCATACCTGATGAGGGTAGATATATATGAAGTACTTAAACAAGATAAAATCTCTCTCCCCAGGAGGGAAACTGGACTTTCAGGCATAATTAAAAGGAACGTGTAAAAAGAAAACCACCCCAGTTATAGCCTGAAGGTTGTGAGAAATAGTGAGTTACCTCTCTTCCAGTGACTCCTCTCACTGAGGTATGATGGCTGGAAGGAAGGCCAGGGTTGGAAAAAAAGGAGAGAGAGACACTCTTAGCATCCAGCAATAGGATGGTTTCTTTTCCCTCTGTGGTCATGATTACCTGGGGCTCCTTTGTGGCGATGACAGTCCGGCCAGAGGGAGAAACCAGAGAGTGTCCCAGCCCTTCAGTCTGACTGGATCAGCTGGTACGATGGGTCTGAGCTCTGGGCTTCACCTCAGAGTGCAGTCTGACTTCCAGCAGCCACCTTGGTGGCCTCTTATGGCAACTCCTCTTAAGGTGGCCTGGACTTCCACAGCATAGCAGGTGAGATTAGTAGTCTTGGAGCTCTTCTTGGGGCCCCCAAACTAGACGTAGGATCTGTTCCTTTTAAGCCTGCAACAAAGGCAGGCGTCTTCTCTTGGTCTCTTTAGGAGTTTTTTGTTGTTGTTTTGTTTTGTTTTTGTTTGTTTGGGGGTTTTTTTGGTACCAGGGATGGAACTTGGGACTTTGCACTTGTGAGGCAGGTGGCACTGAGCGAAATCCCCGTCCCCAGTCTTTTTGTTTTTTACCCTTGGCTTCCTCTGCTCTTGAGTATAAAATACTGAGGAGGCAATTTTTACTAAAGTATCAAGTGATCTATCTGGAGCAAAATCCATCTTTTGTTGATCTTTTATAATATCTGGGGCTGACTAGGTAATAAACCTGTCTATAAGAATAATCTGTCTTTCCATCAAATAAGCAGCTAGAAATGTATGTTCTACCAAGGCCTTTTGTAAATGATCTAAGAAGGCAGAGGGGTTCAACCTTCAAGAATACATGCCTGAAGATGTCTCCTCTTCCAATCTCCCCTTTGGTTGGTAGGCTAGCGGGGGGACTGTGTGGTCTCCAGCAAGAGCCAGCTGTTCCATGGCTGTCTTTTGACTTCTAAAATTAAGATAATATTCATCTCCAAACGTAGCAGCTTGTAATGCTGCTTGTCTCTCACTAGAAGTCAATGTTTGATTTAAGAGTAACATTACATCATAGGTGTAAGTCTTTTAAAGACTTCAGTGTATTTGTTAAGATTGTGAAAGCTTTCCTAGATCTTGTTTTTCTGTCTTAGGTCACTGACAGGAAAGGACATATGAACGTGGGTAGTCCCGTATGGCTTATATTTACATTTTGAACACAAATAAGAATTATTTCTTAATATAAAGAAAGTCTGAACATAAGGTAATTCTGGCCATTTCCCCTCTTTGTTACAGTACAATTCTAGTTGTAAAATAGTGTCATAATCAGTACTTCCCACTGCATTCAATTTTGGTTCTAGGGGGTAGGCAGGCCATGCGCAGGTGCAGAAAAATATTAAACACCTCTTTTTCAACAAGCAAGGGTCAAACATTTTCCAGGGCTTAAGAATATGTTCCAAAGGAGTAAGAAGTTTTGACATTGAGTATCCCATCAGAAACAATAGAAAAAAATTGGTGTCTCTTTTAATTTCTATTTGATTTCTATATCTTCAAGGTGTCCCCAAAGTGACTCAATTTCAGGGCAGGTGACTGCCATCTGGAGAGTGACCAGAAGGTAGTTCAGGCCAGACTATGCACCAATTTACTGGTGCACAACTCTATCTTCTCTGGGAAATCGTGTTTTATTCCAACAGGGGTTACAATTGATTTTAGTTGTAACAGTCAGGTTTCAAAGAAGGAAGCATTGCTAGCAAACCAGTAATCAAGAGATCTAAACTGTTGTTTTCTAATTCTTTGAAAAAGAGTGGGAAAATATCAAACAGCAAGTTGGAAATAGTTGGAGCCCTTCTCAGCCTGTAAAAGAGATCACCTCTAGGGATAGATAGAGTCAGGTAAAATGGCTCAGAGAAATCTTGCCCTGGGCCCTAGGGTGAAGAAGCCTGTACAACATTCCTGTTATCTACCTAATCACTCAAGCAACCTTCCTTAGCTGAAAAACAAGGCTATGGTTTATTCAAGGTCTAATCTAAAATTTCTACATCTCTGAAGCTCCCAGGTTAAACATACTCATCATCTAGCAACCACAATTCACACATTAGTAGAGGCACATTTATCAGTTTTCTACATGAACATGAAAGAGAAATGCTGGCTAAAATCCCTTCTTTACTCTTAGTTAGCATATTACAAAGCACAAGTGGAAGTTGCTAGCTGATTGCTATTCTCCTCCATGAAAAGCAAACAGTTGTTGCAGCTTGACTTCCTGGAGGGAGGGAGGGTCTAACTACAGGGTGGTTCAAAGTTAACTCCCAACGAGTTGGAGAAAAGTTCAGGGGGAATTTCTAACTTTCTAGCAGAGAGAAAAAGTCTAAACCTGTAGCTCAACTTTTAATGGAGGCTTAAGAGAGGGCTCTAAAAGTATCATCTGTGTTTACTCTGGAACAGAGAATACCAAAAGATCGCTGAGTTACATCTCACCTCACTGAGGAGTGCTGATAGGGATGATGGATAAATGGAGATTTTTCTCCTGGTTACCCAGTCAGGCTGTCAGGACTCAGCTTCCACTGAGGAACCTTTGTGTATCCACGAGAGAGTCACCCTGGCCATGACCCCTCAGTTGTCCTCTTAGCTTTTATTGGTCCATGCAACCAGAGATCTGTCTCTGGAAAGGAATCTAGCTGCCTGTCTATTCACCATTTAGTCCACAACTTAGCAAAAGTATTTTCCTCCCCTTCACCCATAAATGATGAAAATCAGACCTGGGAAGAGAGAGAGAGTCAGGTTGGGGGTTCTCTCTTAAACTAAATGTGTTTCAGTTCTTTAAATGTCACGCTTGGAAAATAGCTTCTTCTGTTCTCACCCCAAAGTCGGTTCTTTACATGGAGTCTCAGGTTCAGTGTCCTGAAGAAAATTGCTGCCCAGAACACTAAGCGGGGACATCACTCTCGTGTGTGTCCTGAACAGGCAAAATTCCGATGTCTCTTCTAAGCCAGAGATGGGATATGTTTTCCTCATTTTAGATGACTTCCCTGTTTTCAGCATTAGCAAACACTCATTTTCTATGAGCTCAACTTAAAAGTTCTTAGCTGTTAGATAGGAAGGAAAGATTGGGACACTTTAGGGTTCCTTTTTTGCTAATATTACATACCTTTAAAAGGAAAGAAATAGGGGCCAGGAATTTAGCTCAGTGGTGCTGCTGCCTGTCTCAAAAGCACAAGGTCCTGAGTTCAATCTCTGGTACCAAATAAATAAAAAGAAAGACATAAAATAGCAGGGAAAGATCAAAAAAGAGATCAGCAAAAGAAAATCTTTTCTCCTCATGTTCACAGTGAGTTATTGAGACAATTTGCTCATGAGTTGGCATGAGCCTGGAAAGGCAAGAATGGGGAATCTCAAAAGCTACGATTGCCTCCTCACCCCTGGAAGATCAGACCAGAAAGGAAACTGAGGCAAAACAGGCTCAACATTTTCTCTATAGAGTATAGAGAAAGACTGGGTCAGAATGTCTCAGTGAAATCTGTCCCCCAAGTCTTAAGAACTGCTACTAGCCTGTTGCCTTGTTAACTGGCAGATGGGGTCCTGTGATTTATTTTTTTCCTGTGATTTATTAATAGATATGTATATTTCCTAAATATAAACCAGATATCTTTTTTTTTTTGGTACCAGGGATCAAATTCAGGACCTTGAGCTTGCCAGGCAGGTGCTGTGCCACTGAGCTACATCACCAGCCCAGATATCATTTTTTTAAAAACGCATTTTACAGAATTTTATTTCAAAGTCCAGTAGCAGCCATTCTAACACTACTCTTTCCCCCCCCCCATTAAGTTTATTGGTACATTTTCGGTATAAAATACAGTTACATTCATCATTGGGATCTTGTACCTTTACATGAGTATCTTGGTTCTTATTTTTTTCCCCTTTCCTTGCCCTCCCTTCACCCCCTCCACCCTTCCCTATTTGCAAAGACCTTGTTTCCATTTTTTTTTCTCTTTTCATATTTTTTTTCTTTCCCTTTTTTCCCTTCCCCTACCCCTCCCAATTCCCCTGCTCTTTCAGACCTTTTCTTCCTGTTACACAATATCAGTTATACATTTTTTAAATTACAATATTAAGATCTAGGAGACATTACCACAGATTTTACAGAATTTAAAAGGATATAGAAAGCATATTACAAAAATCTGTTTTGAAATAAATTTGACAACTTCTAAGAAGTACCTTGGAAGACAAATTAATGAAATTAACTCTAGAGGAAATATAAAATTTGAATAGCACCTATTAAACAAAGTATATTGCTAGCTTGAAAACCTACCTATATGACAACAGCAGGCTTATAAACATTTTAACTGATAAATTATATCAAACAATTAAAGCAGAAAAGAGAAGGAACACTTCTCCCCTCATTTTAGGAACTCAACACTGTGCTAATCCTAAAACTGGATAAAGATAATAGAAGAAAAAAGTATGAACATAGATAGAAATTTGTTTAACAAAACAAACTCTCAGAAGTCAGATCTGGAAGGATGTAGAAGGTGGTTTTGTTATAGGGATGGCAGTGTTGGTTCAGCATTGGAAGATCCACCCCCAAAAGTCATCATTTAAACAGAGGAAAGGAAGAAGCCATATGATCCTGTCACTAGTTGGAGAAAAAGTACTGGACTAAATTCTACAGCTGTTCATGGTAAAAGCTATCAGGAGCCTAGAAGTAGAACAGAAACTTCTCAACAGATTAAAGACATGTACTCCATACTCCCAGCAAGAATGCCTTATATAAATGGAGAAGATACAATGCTTTCTCCTTAAGGTGGGGAACAAGGGCAGATATGCTTACTCTTTATCTGTCCATTAAACTTTGAAACCTAGTCCCCACCAAAATAGTCTGGCAATAAAATGACACAACTAGGACAGGATTGGCATGGCAGAAGCAAAATCTTTATATGTAGATGAAATGATTATCTACAGAGAAAATACTAAGAAATCTCTAGGAGCCCCTAGAACTTGTACTTGAATTTAGCAGGATTAGAAAACACGAGGTATATGTAAAAATTCAGGTCTGTGTATACTTGCTATAAATGAAGAATTGGATATTGAAATTTAAAAGTTATGTAGGAGTACAAAGGACCTAGAAAAGTTAAAAACAAAAACAGTCTTGGAAGACATTTAGTACCTAATTTTAAGACTTCTTCTAAAGCTACAGTAATCAAGGCAGTGTTGGTGTAAGAAAAGACACATAGATCATTGGAATAAAACAGAGAATCTAGAAATAGAACCACACATGTATGGTCCACTGAGTTTTGCAAGATTATTTAACATTAGCATTTTATAGAATATAAACTCAATTCAAGAGCTGAGGAAGAGCTAGTGTTTGCAGCAAATGGCACTAGAACACCTGGTATCCGTATATAAAAAATTAACCTCAACCCTTTTCTTCCATACATGAAAATAACTTGAAGGGATCTATGAACCTAAATAAGAAAGCCTAAAAGTATAAAACTTTAAGAAGAAATTATAAGGAAAAATATTTATGAATCCAGGGTAGGCAAGAACTACCTAGGATACAAAAAACATGATGTATAAAAGAAAAAAATTGATAAATGGGATTCCATCAAAATTTAGAACTTTAAATGGCATCATTAAAATGAAAAGTAGTCCTTAAACAGACTATATTTACAATACATATAACCTATGACCAGAATATATAAAGAATTCTTAGAGCTCATTAATAGATAACCCAATTAAAATGTGGACATAAGAAGATAATAAATAGCCAGTATAGCACAAGGAATGGTGTGCAATTTTAGAATCAGAAAAATACTAATCAGTACAATAATAAGATTGAATTATACACTCATTAGGGAGATGAAGTCAAAAGTTTTAAAAGCCTTGTCATGACTTTTTCTTTTCGTTGGATTCTCCCGCTTTGCGTTTAATTTGCCACTCCCAATGGATTCATTCTGCTGGGTTTTCTGGGGTTGTGATCCTCATTGTCTTTTCCTAGGGTATTGTCTAAAATTTTTTGGAATGCTGGTTTGGTATTCATGAAGTTCCTGAGGTGCTCTTTATCATGAAAGTATCTTATTTCTCCATCCATTTTGAAAGATAGTTTTGCAGGGTACATCAGTCTGGGTTGGAGGCTGTTTTCCTTTAGGGCTTGAAATACATCACTCCAGGCTCTTCTTGCCTTGAGGGCTTGCATTGAGAAGTCTGCTGTGATTCTGATGGGCTTTCCTTTGTATGTGATTTGTTTCTTTTCTCTTACTGCTTGTAGAATTTTGTTCTTCTGTTGGATCTCTGGAATCCTATTATATGCCTATGTGTAGATTTTTTTTTATTAAGGCTAGCTGGAGTCCTATATGCCTCACTTATCTGTATGTCAAGTACTTTTCCCCTCCTTGGGAAGTTTTCTGCCATCACTTCTGTGAACAGGTTTTTTACGTCATCTGCATTCTCTCCTCTTTCTTCATTGACTCCAGTCAGTCTTATGTTATTCTTCTTTGCATCATCTAGCAGCTGCTGGGTTGATTTCTCGTGTTCCCTTAAAATTTTAAAGCAAGTTTTCTTTTCCTCCTCACTAATTGCAATCTTATCTTCTATATCTGAAATTCTATCCTCACACTGGTTCATTCTGCTGTGCAGACTTTCAATGGAGTTTTTAATCTCTTGGAAATCTGTTTGTATCTGTTTTATGGATTCCATTTGTTTCCTATGTTGGGATTCCATCATGTTCCTCAGATCCTCTATTTTTTTATCTGTGTCCTCTCTAGATTTATTAATCATGTCTTGCACCATGAGCAAAATCTTTGCTGTTATCTGAGTAATTATTTCTGATTTCATTTTTCTCAGATCCTCTTTTGTTGCCAGTTCAGAGAGTCCAGATGGTTGAGTATCAGATTGTTCCATCTCATTTCCCTTTGGGGTTGCTGTAGGTGATCCAGAAGTCTGTTTTTGAGACTTGTTTACATGTCTTCTCATTTCCATGGGAGGGGGTGCTTCTGGTGCCCACGCGGCTCACCTTCTCTGCCCTAGGAGCTTGGGATGGCAGCTGGGGGAGCTTCCTTCTGGGTTCTGGGACCAGCTCAGCTTCTCTGCCCTAGGAGCTTGGGATGGCACCAGGGGAGCTTCCTGCCAGATGCTGGGACTGGCTGAGTTTCTCTGCCCTAGGAGCCTGGGATGGAGGTGGGGAGCTTCCTTCCGGGTGCTGGGACCAGCTCAGCTTCTCTGCCCTAGGAGCTTGGGATGGCACCAGGGGAGCTTCCTGCCAGGTGCTGGGACTGGCTGAGCTTCTCTGCCCTAGGAGCCTGGGATGGAGGCAGGGAGCTTCCTTCCGGGTGCTGGGACCGGCTCACCTTCTCTGCCCTAGGAGCCTGGGATGGCAGCGAGGGAGCTTCCTTCCAGGTGCTGGGACTCAACACTACTCTTCCTTGTACTGTTGTCTAACAAATCAAACGGATCAAACAAGGAATGCTAATAAATTCAGCAACTAAGTCCAAATGCAACATATTTATTGCATAAATAAATATAAAAAGTCACTTTTTTTTTTTTTTTTACATTACCAGGGATCGAATTCAGAACCTTGTGCTTGAGAGGCCACATGGTGCCACTGAGCTAAATTCCCAGCCCAAATTATAACTTTTTTTGATGGGACATATCTTCCCATGTTGTCAGTTTACCATCATTTTAACAAAAGACAATGCATAAAACAGAAAAAAGCATAAAAACTCAAAGCATATGTAGTTGACAAAATTTCAAGACATAAGGCATAAATATTCAAGACGATTTTGGTTACTTAAGTGAGTCACAATCCAGAATCTATGAAACGAAAGCAAACTCTTACCTCCATCTAATTATCTCAGTGGGACCTCCAAACAATATAGGGCATATGATACACAGACCTCCAAATCATACAAGGGAAATATTATAACTCCCAACCTAGATGTCAGACACACTGAGTTTGTGTTCTCTAAAATTGAAGAATGAATTCTAGGAACAACAGAGGTTAAGAATAGGAAAAATTTATTGTATGAAAGATATATTCTAAAACAGACAGAAGGGGATCCAGAAAGTGGGTTGCAATAGATCTCTCTTTTCTTTTTTTTTTTTCTTTTTTTTTTGGTACCGGGGATTGAACTTAGGTCCTTGCACTTGTGAGGCAGGCGACAGAACCACTGAGCTAAATCCCCAGCCCCTAGATCTCTTTTCAAGGGAGTTTTATAGAGTAAAACTCTATAAAGCAGGTATAAGGTAAGACAAAACTATAGTCAACTAATAGGATTACAAGTACAGTCACTTAGGTAATACTGATCCAGTGGAAAATCACAAGGTGGGCATAAGGTGGGACAAAACTATGGTCAACCAGGGCCGGGGATTTAGGTCAGTAGAACCACTGCCTGCCTCACAAGCAAAAAGGTCCCAAGTTTGATTCCCAGTACCAAAAAAACCCCCAAATCTATGGTCAACCAATAAGATACAAGTATAGTCGCTTAGGTAATATTGATTAAATGGGGATGAAATGGGGAAGCAGGTCACATAGCAAGTGTACATGAAAAGAAGAAGGATTTCCCAGAAGGAATGGGCTAGGGGGGTTTTGGTCCCCACTCAAGGTGATTGATGACTATTTAGAATATCAATCACTGCTGTGCATCCTAGGGGTGTTGCAGAATTCTGAGACACAGGAGAGACCAATGGGTATCAGGAGGACTTTATTTTGTATTTATTTATTTATTTATTTATTTATTTATTTATTTATTTATTTTGGTACCTGGGATCCAGCTTGGGACCCTGCGCTTCCAAGGCAGGCACCAGAACCACTGAGCTAAATCCCTGGCCCAGGAGGACTTTATTATAGATGAACACTGGTTCGAGGGACTCCTGTCCAAAGGAATAGCGATGATCGAAGAAAAGGTTTCAGTTTTCATTATATATGTGGTCCAAGATGGGTGTGGTCTTTTCAGTGTCATAGCAAGTGAGTTTACTAGAACAGGACAAGGCCAGAAAGTTTTGTAATTTAGACTTGTAAGAAGACATTGTCATATAAATCATGTGAGAGCTAAGTGTCATAAACTTTGTTTACAGACATAACTGTCGATTTTATCTGTACCAAAACAAGGAGCTACAGCTATGGGGAGACAGAGATGTGAGGAGGGGGTGTCTTTCTTTAGGTCCTGCTTCAGAGGAAGTGTGTAGGTGTAGTCAATTCTCTTTGTCTCTAGCCAGAGTTGTAATGTGTTCTTGTCTTCTACACTGACCTCTTTGAGGGCCCAGCCCTGTCTGTCTGTAGTATTTCTGACTAATTAAGCTGTCGATAATACTCCTGCCTCAGCCTTCTGAGTGCTGGGATTACAGGTGTGTACCACTATGCCCAGCCTTCTTTTCATTTTGAGACAGGGTCTTGCTAAATTGATAAATTGCCCACCCTGGGCTCAAATCTGCAATTTTCCTGCCTCAGCCTTCCAGAGAGCTGAGCTTACAGGCATGTGTTGCCATGCCCTGCTTTCAGAATTTCTTTTCTAAAGTCAACTGCAACTGAGTCATCATAATCTTGTTCAAGACAAAACTGCTGATGGGCACAGGAAACACATGGATCACAGGAAGAGGATTCAACTCTGTCTCTATTGTTCACCTGATGTGTAACATTGGACAAGTTGCCTAACTTCTCTAAACCTCAGCCTCAGCCTAAAAATCTAGAAACTATGGAAGTATTTGAGACCTGCTTTACTGCATTTCTGTGGAACTAACAGTAACATGTAAAGAAAAAGACTTGTAACTGGCACCCAGTAGTTGGTAGCTATTTTAAGTAATGGTAGGTAACTGCTTCTGAAATGTGATTTAAGGAGAGGTGAAGTACAGAACTTTTGAAATATTTTCTCTCCCACACTATAAAATTCTTTGTTTCATTTTGACTGCTACTTGAAATTTTATTGTTAAAGATTAGTCTTTTGGTATTAACAAATACCCTCCTTTTAAAGGGCAAATAGGCTTAAGAGCTTTCTTTTCTCTTTTATCTGATTCTCACAATGACTTCCTGGAAAAACCTGGACTCTAATTAAAATATGCACTTCTGGCAGGGGGCATGGTAGCACACACCCATAGTCACAGCACTGGGAGGCTAGGCAGGAGGATCAAGAGTTGGAGTTTGGGGGCCAGGGATTTAGCTCTGGTTTCGCTGCCTGCTGCACAAGCACAAGGACCCAAGTTCAATCCCCCGTACCAAAAAAACCAAAAAAAAAAAGTTGGAGTTTGAAGCTTACCTGGACCAAATAGCAAGACCCTATCTCAAAAACAGCAAGGAATTTAACATGCGCTAGGGATATAGCACAATGGTAGAGTGCTTGCTCAGTATGTGTGACCCCACACACACACACACACAAAAGGTAGGCAATATCAGTACACAGACTTTTCTCCTAATGAAAGCTATTCAAAACAGGACCCTTCAGGGCTGGGGATTTAGCTCAGTGGTTCCACCCCCTGCCTCGAAAGCACAAGGTCCGGAGTTCAATCCCTAGTACCCCCACCCAAAAAAAAAGAGAGAGAGAGAAAAAATGAGCTGGGAAGAGATGGCACAGGCCTGTAATCTCAGCACTTGGGAGGCTGAGGCAGGAGAAGTCCCATGAGGCCAGTCTGGGCTACATAGGGAGACCTATCTTGGAAGAACAAAAACAAGTCACCTCTGGCAGAGGTTCTACTCAGTTCCTGAATGGGTAGGGAAAGCCAGGGTAAGAGAGAGTTAAAAAAAAACAATCTGATAAGAAAAGAGATGAATGAAAACTTGACCTGCTTTATTTTCTGACAGGTAGGAGGACATTCTGTTCATTCATTTCATCACTTAACACTTTGTTCCAATGCTGGGGATTGAACCCTGGTCTTTGCTGGTGCTAACAACAAATCCTGACCAAATACTGCATGCAAGGACTGCGTTGGACTCTGGGGACCTAGTGGTAGCAACGCAGGGCGCACAAAGCAGAGTTTCTACCCTTCCCAGAGTTCAGATTCCCGGAAAGAAAGACAGATATTAACTAATTATAACCAAGTGGGTGAATGTTCTCATGGGAGAGCGAATTTCCATGTGAAGAACCAGCATGTTTGTCTCAATGACAAGCACAGTTTTTGCCTATTTCTATGTTGCTTTTTTTCCTCTCTTGCAGTACTGGGGATTCAGGGCCTTTCTGTGAGCTACATTCCCAGTGCCTTTTTCTTTTTGGTTTGATACGGGGTCTCCCTGCATCACTAAATTGTCCAAGCAGCTCCAATTTGTGATCCTCCTGGCTCAGCCTCCCGGAGTGCTGTGGTTAGGCACATGCACCACCAAGCCTGGCTCTGATTCTGTTTCTTTGGGGTGGCTGTAGAAGGGGTGCTCATGGAGATGAAGGAGGTGACACCCATTGCCACAGGAAATGAAAAAGGGAAATTCAGAAAGCTATTTTGACATCCACCTACCGACTTTAGGGGGTGAGGGGCTGCCCTGAAGGTGAAGTAATCTCAATGTTGAGTAGTAGAACCCTTGTTTTGTGTTCTTGGTTTTTTTCTTTGTTTTGTTTTGTTTTTTGGTACCGGGGATCCAACTCGGGTCCTTCTGCTTGTGAGGCAGGCGGCAGAACCACTGAGCTAAATCCCTGGCCTGTGTTCTTGTTTTTAACACAGGCAGGGATCGAGGATTACCAAGATTGAGATTTGACAAGATGGAGATTTCATAAAGCTCCAGTTGAAAAGGAAAAGTGTGGTATGGGTTAATCTGAAAATGGAGTTAATAACTCCAAAGTTCTGCAGTCTATAATAAATGATTATTGTAAGCACATATTTTCTTGCTAGCGTTGCCAAGAACATAACTCCATACCTAACCTGTTAGTGCTGCCAAGGACATACCTTGATATCTACCTTCAAGACTCCCTGTCTGCCCAGGGCTTGAACCCACCCTGGAATGTAACGTACCCTATATGATGCATTTCTTTGGCCTCTTTTTTTTCTTTTATGGTACCAAGGATCGAACTCGGGTCCTTGTACTTGAGAGGCAGGTGGAATAACCACTGAGTGACAGAGCCCACCGTCACATGTCGAACAGCACCTGAATGGGGGAGTGAGGATGAAGAAAAAGAAAGACACAGAGATAGAGTCGGGAGGGCTCCCAGAGAGATTGAGAGCCCAGGTTTATTTTTTCTGGATCTTTTATACACTGAACAGGCTGTGGCTATTTTTAGTCCTGGCCTTGATACAGAAACACCCACTTCTCTTTTCTTTGGAATTTCCCCATTCTCTAGAATTTCCCTGTTCTTTTAGTTCTTTATATCTCTGGGTACATTCATCATGACACAGGACAATCTTTAAAGATAAGCATTTGGCTTGGCAGGGACAGAGTATTCCCAGAGCTGATATCTTGTCCTTTACAGTGGAGGGCAAAGTTAAAATGGAATCTTCATAGCTAACACCGCCCTCCACAACTGAGCTAAGTCGTTGCCCCTTTATACGATGCATTTCTGATACAGCGCCAGTCTCTGGCTGTCCGGTGCCTCTCTGAGGCCTGGTGCAGGTGGTGAGGACGGGTACAAGGGTCTCTAACTCCCCCTCTCTGCCAGTGCCACTGCCACCTGGTGCTGCTGGGGCAGAAGGATAATACAGGTGGGGCCCCAGTCCAGGCCGTAAGCAGTTTTACTTCTCAGCCCAGGCAAATTCCTCCTTGACAGACCCTGCCCTGAACTGATGCATACTCCAAATATGTGTCTCCCTTATCTAGCCGACCTTACCCTAAAATTAATGTTTCTTACCCCAAGTTTGAACTTGGTATAGACCACTCAGTAATAATGATATGTAACCAATCAACTGCTAGCTCTGCTTCTATACTAGTTCCTGCTTGCAAAACCTATATAAACTGTAGACAGACAAAAGACAGTTGCCTGGTTCTCTGAGGAATTATCCCAACCAGGCCCGTCGACATAAATAGTTTGCTTTCTGCCTCCAAGTCCTGGGTGCCTGTTGGTATTTCCCTTCTGCCGTTACACAGTGAGGAACCTGTTAAAATTTTAAATGTCAAGGATATAACTACATAAAATTGTCCAGAAGCATCAAAGGACTCACTTTTAAAATCACGTCTTTTTCTTTTTAATGATGATGGTGATTGAACCCAACGCCTTCGCACTGCGCTACATCCACGGCCCATTTTTTAAAAAAATTTTTGAGACAGGGTTTCCTCAAGTCACTAAATTGCCCGAACTGGGTTCAAATTTGCGATCCTTCAGCCTCCCCTGAGAACCGAGATTACAAACGCCTGCCACAGTTACTGCGTCTCCGCGGTTCAGAAACTAAAATTCCCTACAACCCTCACGAACAGTACGTGAGGCCTGGCGAGCGCACGGCACCCTGGGACTTGTAGTCTTAGACAGACACCACCACCACCACCCCCATCCCCATGGTGCCCTGCGGCGGGTCGTCGCGCTTGCGCGCTGTGGGCGGCGGGCAGCGCAGAGTGTGAGGCTCTTTTGTTCGGCTGAGAGGAGGGCCGTTGGCCGGGGCCTGCGGTACGCCGCTTCAATTTGGGGGTCGACTGCGGCCACCCGCCTTGTTGCTTTCCTGGGCGCCACTCCCCCGGCCAGCCAGACGCGACGCGCCAGCAGCGCGGCACCGGTTCCTCTCGGACTGTTGGGCGCTGCGCTGAGGTGAAGAGTCCGCTGGAGGCGGGGGAGGGGGCGCGGCGGCGGCGGCGGCGGCGGGAGTGCGCGCGGGGCGGCGCGAGGCGCCTCGGTTTCCCGCGCGCCGACTGCTGGGTGGCTGGAGAAGGCGCGGCGGGGAGCGCCGAGCAGGGGGGCGCGGGGGCTCAGGGTGGGCCGAGCACTGGGGGTCCCCTGGCGGGGCCGGTAGCCCGAGACAAAGCTGCTCGGGCCGGGTGGGGCGGGCCCCGGGACCGCGCTGGGACACTGTAGGAAAGAGGAGACGACAGGCTGGGCACTCGGACGTGTGCGGCAGGGGCTGCCGACGGCCAGACCCGGAGCTTCGAATGTGACCTGAGGACGTCGCCCTGCCCGCGCTGCTCGAGGAATTTGGGCTGCAGAGGTGGGAAGAAGTAACTTCCAGGAAATAGGGAAAGGAGGGGTTGGGCCGTCAGGGTGCGCGCTCCAGGCCGGCGGATCTGCAATTGAGGAGGGTCGGAGAGTTGCTCGGCCTGGCTGGGGAGTGGGACGAACCTTTAGGGTTAAGTAGCGCGGAGGTCGTTTCTGTGAAGCGCGAAGGTCGCCTTGGCCCCGAGGTGGGTCCCTGTCGTGGCGCGGCTGGAGTAGGGTGTGAAGAAAAGATGGGACCCAAACTTCACTTTTGCGGGTTTTTAGGTTCTTTCTTGGATGCGATCTTCCTTGCTATGTTCCCCAGGCTGGTCGCAAACCCCTGGGCTTTTGGAACCCTCCTGCCTCAGCCCCCGGGCACCTGGGACTAGAATGCACGTACCGCCTGTTCTGACTTCTTAAGCTTTGGTTTTGTTTTCTGCCTTCACTTCATGATTCGTTTGGGAAGTTAAAAATAAAAAGTTAAGCTCTTGCTTTAACTCTGTAGTACAAAGCTTGTTGGTTTGTTTTTATAACTGGGGAATGAACCCAGAGTCTTCGCAATGAGTTATGTCCCTAGCTCTTTTTTAACTTTTTTTTTTTTTTGTACCAGGGATCGAACTCGGGTCCTTGCGCTTGCGCAGCAGGAGGTGAAACCACTGAGCTAAATCCCCAGCCCTTTTTAAAACTTTTTTGAGACAGCATGTTGTCAGGCTACCAGGCTGGGCTTGAACTTTCCATCCTCCTGCCACAGCCTCCCAGATTGCTGGGATTACAGATGTAAGCCACCTTTCCTGGATGAAGTCTTAAAGGTTTTTTTGTTTGGTTTTGAGACAGGGTCTCACTATGTAGTTTAGGCTGGTTTTGAACTGTGTAGCCCAGGCTGAACTCGGGGCAGTCCTCCTGCCTCAGCCTCCAGAGTGCTGGGATTAGAGGCATGGGCCACCACACCCAGCATGCTCTAAAAGTTTTTACCTAACCTTTTCTTGTTGGAAAAGTTGAATACACAGGCCAGGGATTTAGCTCAGGGGTTCCACCACCTGCCTCGAAAGCGCAAGGTCCTGAGTTCGATCCCCGGTACCAAAAAGAAAAAACAAAGGTGAACACAAAGTGAGAAATACCTTACCCCTTTTTCAAAGCTTCAGAAGAGGGTTTTTATAGATTGGTTTTATATTTAGACATGTACTGGTTTAATTTAGTTGAGGTGGAATTTATACAAAGCAGGTTATATTAGAACTTCCAGCCAGGACTAAACTACCCTCATTTGTGTTAAGAACCATGTCAGCAGCCATACACAGTGGCACACGCCTGTAATCCCAGAATTCTGGGAGGCTGATGCAGGAAGATAGCAAGTTTGAACCCAGCCTGGTCAATTTAGGGAGAATGTTGGGTGAGGGGGGTGGGGATGCAGCTCAATGCAAAGGCTTGGGGTTTAACCCCCAATACTGCTAAATAAATGTTTTTAGAAAGCTGGTGAGGAGCTGGGGATTTAGCTCAGTGGTTCCACCACCTGCTGTGCAAGCGCTAGGACCCGAGTTTGATCCCCAGTACAAAAAAAAAAAAAAAAAAGCTGGGGACGTAGCTCAGTGTGAAGGCTCCAGGTTCAATCCCAGTACCGCCAGAAAGAATCCTGTGGATAGTTTGGAATGGTTCCTCCAGGTGCAAGGTGTGTGAGTGCGTCCTGCCCTAGACCTTTACTGCAGGGGAAGGGTCTGAGTGAAGGTGCCCACATTGGAGCCAGAGTCCTGATGACCTTCCAGGGTAGGGAAGACCCTTGGGTACATCTTCCCCATGATTTTTCTTCATTGGCTGCTGTAGCCTGAGTAGTTTGTTTTCACTGAAAATGTAAACATCATGTAGTCTGATGCTTCTGACTTCTTTATTATGTATGAAATAAGGGTCCCCTTGCCTCGTTTTTCTTTTTTTTTTTTTGTACTGAGGTTGAACCCAGGGCTTTGCACATACTAAGCAGGTGCTCTACTACTGAACTGTATCCCCAACCCCTTTTTTTTCAATTTTATTTTGAGACAATGACAACGTCTCACTAAATCACTTAGTTATTCAGGCTGGGTTCAAACTTCCAGTCCTCCTGCCTCAGCCTCCAGAGTGCTGGATTACAGGTGTGCACCACCACACTCCTAGCCTTCTTCCTTTTTGAATATGGCACACCTGTAATCTGCAGAGTGTGCAGAGTAGAAGGTTAATGGCTATTTTGTGGGTAAAATAAGCAATCCTTCCTGTCTGCCCCTCGTCTGGCACACAGTAGGCCATTCAGATGTGATGAGTGAATGAATGGGGCTTTGAGATCCATCCTGGGAACCTCATTTGTTAGTCAATAGAACGTTTTGATGTGCATTTATAGAGTAGTTTACCTTACTTGTGATGCCCACAGAGTAAAACATTGCCCTTGCCTTGCTTGTCTGGTCTCTGCTCACTGTGTTTTCTTTGTAATAATTGCACACCAGAAAGGCAGAAAGGCGAATAGCCGTGCTATGGACCATTTTAACATTGGCCCCAGGTTCTGGGTTTAGCGAGCTGTATTACTGAATATTTTCTGTTTTAAAGGTATCTTTAAGGGCCAGGGATTTAACTCAGTGGCACCTCGGCTGCCTCACAAGTGCAAGGTCCTGAGTTCGATCGCCAGTACAGGGGGAGGGGGGATCTCTAGCTGGGGATGTAGCTCAGTGGTAGAGCACTTGCCTGGCAGAGCATATATAAAGCCCTGGGTTCAGTCTCCTGCACCCTAAAATAAAAGTCACCTTTTTCTCCAATAAGTAGTTTTATTAGTGCATATTAATTTTGCAAATTACAGAGTTTCATTGTAGCATATAACATGTTGCTTTTTCGAGACAGGATCAGTTCTGTAGCCCAGACTGGCCTTGAACTCTATCCACTGCTTAGTACTGGGGTTACAGGCATGTGGCACCACACCTTACAACTACTTACAACTTTGTGATCATATCCACCCTCCCCTCAAAAGTGATCTTGAAAAAAAGTTTTGTGAGTTTTTTTTTATTACCTAATTTGTTTGTTTGGTTTTTGGTACGGGGGATCAAACCCAGGACCTTGTGCTTGCACAGCAGGCAACAGAACCACTGAGCTAAATCCCCGGCCCAGTTTGTTTTTTTTAAAAATTGGGCATAGTGGTGCATGCTTATGATCCCAGCACTCTGGGAGACTTGGTCCAGAGGATTGCAAATGTAAGCCCAGCATCGCCAATTTAGTGAGACCCTGTTTCACAATAAAAATTAAAAGAAGGCCCTCGGCACACTAGGCAAGCCATCTACTACTAAGCCACACCCTGGATGTTTTTTGAAAAATTTAAACCAGGTGTAGTGGCACATGCACACCTGTAATCCCAGGACTACTGGGGCAGGAGGATTGCAAATTCAAGTCCAGTTTGGGCAGCTTTGTGAGACCTGTCTCAAAATAAAAAAGATGGCCAGGAATCCCTTGGTTCCCACTCGGCACATTCTACTGTGAACCCTGTCCAGTCCTGAACTCCTACAGGTGTTAGCTGGAGACACCTTAGTTAGGAACAATGAAATGTGCAGGCTGAAGCTGCCTGTATGAATTACCATCTATCCCCCTTTGAAATGAAGGAGAGAGGTGACACATGCCATTAATCCCAGCACTCTGGGAGGCTGAGGCAGGAAGATTGAAAGATCTCAGCTGGGCAAATAAGCCAGACCCTGTCTCAAAATTCTGCCTGTTGGTTTGTTTTTTGAGACAGGGTCTCACCATGTACTTCAGGCTGACTTTGAACTTACTATGTAGCCCAGGCTGGCTTCAAACTGCTGATCCTCCTGCTGTAGTCTCCTGAGTGGTGAGGTTACAAGCCTGGGCCACCACATCCAGCCCTGTCTCAAAATTTAAAAAAAAAAATTTTTTTTTAAAGGGGTGAGATGTAGAAAAATAAATAAAAGAAGGGCTGAAAGCCTGGATTCAATCTTCACTACTGCCCCCAAAAAGGAAAATCTGCAGTGTCTTTTGTGTAGTGTAGAATAATAAGGATTTCCCAATAGCAGCTTTTGTTGAAAAATTGAATAGCCTTTCCATGATTAACTGGAAAAGTTATGCAAATAGGAACAAAATTTAGATCCTATCATTATTTGAATTGTATAACTTGTATTGAATCTTTCTAGCCTGTAGTGTTTATGATTTGCTGGCCAGAAGGGGGCGACCGAATTTGTCTCTGAAATTGTGCCTTTAATAATAGCACTTCAAGGGCCTAACAGAACTATGGTATTTGGGAGGTTGATGTCAGTAATTGAGTTTTCTTAACTGAGAATGCTTCGGTTTCTCCTTTTAATTTAACTTAGTCATAATTTTTTTCAAACATAATTTTAACAACCACCCCCCCATGCTGAGGTTGAACCCAGGACATGGTAGGCATGTATTGATATACTGAGCTACGTACATCTCTGCTCTTTCTCATGTTTTGAGTCAGGTCTCACTAAATTTCCCCAGGTTGGACCTGAACTTGAAACCCTCCTGTCTGTCTCCCGCCTGCCAGGATTACAGGCTTGTCGTCCCCGTCCCCCACCCCCACCCCCCCGCCAGGCTCCCTCCCCACACCTCCCTTTCTTTTCTTCCAGTGCTGGGAGTGGAAAGCAGAGCCTCAGAGCTTGCAGGTGAGCTAGATCCTACAACTAAACTAAACCCCCAGCCCTTGTCTTGCTCCTATTGACGCGTAACACTCAGGGTGCAGTGTGATGTTTAGGTCGTGTTTCCCATGTAGTAATTTTAATTTAGCTCTCTGGTTCGAGCCCTATCCCCCAGTGCTGGGTATTGAACCCAGGACATGGTAGGCAAGATTGAGCTACACTCCAGCCTGTAATCATTTTGTTTGTTTTTGGTACCAGGGTTCGAACTCGGGACCTTGCACTTTTTTGAGGCAGGCAGTGGAAACACTGAGCTAAATTCCCAGCCCTCTCTAATTATTTTGATTTCACCTTAAGCCCTTAAGAATTTCTTCAGGCATTGCTGTGTCCTCTTAAGATTTGCCAGATTACTGAAGCCTCTTAAGCCAAAGCTACACCTTTAGTTTAATCATGTCAGCATACTCAAAAGGGTTAGCCATGTTTCTGCACACATCTCAGGTACAATGAAAAATGCATCCATATTCCACTAGTCCAGCTTTTGATCATCCGGAATTCAAGGCCAGCCTTCCTTTAAAAATGAAACTTGTGGGGCTGGGGATTTAGCTCAGTGGAGCCATCATTGCCTGCCTTACAAGCACAGTACCTAAGAAAATAAAAATGAAACTCGTGCTCACTGCTTGGGTGGCACAAGTTCACATTTTCTTTTTCTTTTTTTTTTTGAGACAGTGTCTTTCTCTCTCTCTTTTTTTTTTTTTTTAGTTTAGTTTTTGTTTTTGGCACCGGGGATTGAACTCAGGTCCTTGCGCTTGCGCAGCAGGCGACAAAACCACTGAGCTAAATCCCTGGCCCCCGTGTCTCTTTTTTTTTATAAATTTATTTTTATTTTTTGGTACCAGGGATCAAACTCGAGACCTTGCACTTGCAAGGCAGGTGGTGGAACCACTGAGCTAAATCCCCGACCCAGATTTTTTTGTTTTTTGAGACAGTATCTCGCTGTGTATTTCATGCTGGCCTCAAACTCACTATGTAGCCCAGGCTGGCCTCGAACTCGAGGCAGTCTTCCTGCTTCAGCCTCCTGAGTGCTGAGGTCACAAGTGTGCACCACCATGCCCAACTTACAAGTGCACATTTTCTGTTCAGACAGATTTTCTATCTGGAAAGCATTTGTTTCACAAATAGTCACAGGTCGCAGATTAGAAGGAGTTTGGAAACAACTGGAGGGTGCACAGTCAAAAATGACTCCCATAGTTCTGGCGCCTGCCTCGAAAGGGAAAGGTCCAGAGTTTGATTCCCAGTACAAAAAAAAAAAAATGACTCCCAGGCTTTTGTTTTGTTTTTTCCAGCCTTTTGTTTTGAATACAGTAAAAGCTTGTGAGTTCTTAGGGAGACCATTGTTCATTCTGTTGGTGATTGGCTGAAAAATGTGTATGTAGAAGCTGAGCCTGTAATTGCAGCCTCTGAAATTTGTTATAGAGCTTTAATAGGTGGATTATTGGGACTGACTTGAGGCTGTCAGGCCTCCTCGTGATAGCCCAGCCTCAGCTGTAGGGTGTACTTCATCTCCTACTTGTGCTTGGCCCAAACTCGTTCTGTAGAGCCTGTTTCTTTTCATACCTTTAATAAAACTTTGCTACCGTTAGCCTGGTTTTTGAGCTATACTGGTCTCATGGGCCTGTGATCTTGGCATTTGAGAGGCGAGGGCAGATTGGAGGCCAGCCTGGGCTGCTGCATGGTACCACCTTGTCTCCAAAAATCTCACACAAGAAACTGATTTTTTTATGTTTATGTAAGTCTTCCACAGTCTTAAAATTTAACAGAGAATTTCATTTGTTGAAAATTTGTATTGTATCCAGGATTTACTTCCTTTTTCTTACCTGTATAATCTGCCTTTGTTGGAAAATAAATTCCTTTTCTGTTCATTACATGGCTTTGTTGACTTTTGTTTCCTGCCTGGGCCAGACAAAAGGAAGAACATATAAAATCCTTTTACTCTAGGATTATAAAATGTGATTTCTAAGTTGCTAGAGCATTTCTGTCTCAGTCTTCCAGAAGGGAGGAGTTTCTCGGTTCTGTATTGCTTCATTCACACTATCACTGGGTCCTTCACAAGCGCATTCTGGAGCCACTCTGCCTTTTAGAAGAAACCTCCTCATGAAGTTCAGCATCTACGTAAGACAGAGTTGTTCTTTTCTCATTGAGTTCTCAGTGCACTGGGTTTCAGAGAGCTGTCCTTAGAGTCACAGCAAGGTGTAATGCAGATGTGTAAACAGACACTGCAGCTGACCCTCTGAAGGAGGGGAGTCAATTCTGGGACCCCTTGCAGATGCTCGCGTCCCTTGGAGAATACTGTGAATTTGCGTACAACTTACGCTCTCCTGTACACTTCACATCATCTCTAGATTACTTAAAATACCTAACAGAATGTGAATGTTGTGCAAACAGTTGTTAACGCTGTATTAAGGAAACAGTTACAAGAAAAGTCCATACTGTCATAATTTTTTCTCTTGAATTTTGGGGAGTAGAGCAGTACTGGGGATTGAACTCAGGGCCTTCACATTGAGCTATGTCCTCAGCCCCTTTTTTATTTTTTAAGAGAAGGTCTTGCCAAGTTGCCCAGTTTGGCAGCTGGGGATTTAGCTCAGTGGCACCACCCCTGACTTGCAAGCGCAAGGTCCTGAGTTCAATCCCTAGTAACAAAAAAAAAAAAAAGTTGCCCAGTTTGGGCTTGAATTTGCAATCCTCCAGTTCCAGCCTCCCGGAGTGCTGGGATCCCAAGTGTGTGTGGCCATATCCAGCTGTCTGAACTGTTTTCGTCTGGCCAAATCTGTACCTTGGAACCTTTAGACACAGAGGCATGATTATAATGAATTCCAAAGGTCATAAAAGCTAACCACACACCTGTATCCCAGTACTCTGGGACGCTGAGGCAGGATGATCACAAGTTTGCCATTCTGGACACATTAGCAAGATCCTGTCTCAAAGTAAACTATTTTAAAAGGCAGGAGGATGTAGTTCAGTGCAAAGCCCTGGGTTTAATCCGCAGTACCAATAAATTCATGGGTCCATACGTACAACCACACTAATGCCATAGGGATCGTTACCTGTCTTACAGATAATGAAAACTGAGTTATGTAGTAAACACATGTGTCTGTCTATGTGCATAAAGTTGTCTTGAGAAGTCAGAGAGATGAAAGATATGTGAGACTAAGGCTTTGGGGTCATGCCAGTTTTGTTTTGCTTATTGTCTTGGTATTTGGTTAAGCAGGACTTGAATTGGGTAGCAGGCCACACAGAAACCATGAGCCTCTTGCTGGCATTCCTCTTAGCTTTGTTCTCACGAAAGAGACACTGGGTCCTTCAAGCAGTGCTCTTCTGATTTTTGTTGCTATGTGGGAAAGATCTAGATCAAATAATGTTGACTGTGATCCGGAGTTGAAGCTCATCAGTGATTGCTGTCCATCCTTGTCCCTCGTAATCCTCACCCCCCAGTCTCCATTCTGGGAGTCACACTCAGGGATGCTGTACTACTGAGCTACATCCCAGCCCTTTTTATTGTGAGACAGGGTCCCTTGAACTTGAGGCCTTCCTGTTGTGGCCTCCCAGTAGCTGGAATCACAGGTATGTGCTCTGTGCCCAACGGTTGTTATTCTTGTTTTGCTATGTTTTTCCAAAGTATTGGGGATTGAACCCAGGGCCTTCCCACTGAGCTGCGTTCTTAGCCCTTTTTTATTTTTCTAGACAGAGTCTCTCTAAGTTGTCTATGATGAGCTCAAACTTGGCAATAGTCCTGCCTCAGTATCCCAGGGTCCTGAGGTTGCAGGTGTGTGCATTGTGCCTGGTTACTTTTTTTTATTGCCCTAGTCTTTCTCTAAATTATTGTTGGCCTGCCATTTAGCTCACTATGAAAACGGCTTTATGTGTAATGTGCATGATTTCACTTGAGAAATAGTTTCTACCAGTCCTCTTACAGCAGCGGCTTTTATCCAGGGATGTGCATCAGAGCCACCTGTGGAGTTTGGACAAATGCAGATGCCTTAGCCATTCTTTGCAATAGTAAAAAATTGGAAACAACCAAAATTTTCATTGCTAATTAAATGATTAAAGTATATTTGTCCTTACAATGGACAGTGTATTCCATACAATAGAATACTATGGCAACAGTTAAGAATGGAAACTTGCCTAGTGTGGTGGTACATGCCTGTAATCCCAGCACTTGGGAAGCAGAGGCCGAAGGATTCTCTTGAGTTCAAGTCCAGCCTGGACTATATACCAAGACTGTCTCAAAAAACAAAAATGGCTGGGCATTTAGCTCAGTGGTTTTGCTGCCTGCTGCACAAGCGCAAGGACCCGAATTCGGTCCCCAGTACCAAAAGAAAAAAAACAGGAGCCAGGGATTTAGCTCAGTGGCCCCATGTCTGCCTCGAAAGCAAGAGGTCCTGAGTTCGATCCCCAGTACCAAAAAAAACAAGTGGAAATTTTTGCCAAGCATGATGGTACATGCCTGTAATCCTAATAGTATGGGAGGCTGGGGCAGGAGGATTGAAAATTCAACTCCATCCCAAACAATTCGGTGACTTAGTGAGTACCAGTCTCAATTTTTGTTGTTGATGTTTGTTTGAGACAAGTTCTTATTGTGCAGTTCAGCCTGGTCTCAAAATGACAGTGAGGCGTGCACCACCATACCCGGCCCCTGCCTCAGAATTTTAAAAGAGCTGATGCGTAGCTCAGTGGTAGAGTGCCCCGGGGTCTGATCCCCAAAATGAGGTGGGGAGGATTGAGTGTGAATCTCTAGGTTCAACCTTCATTGCCCACCCCCAAAAGGAACAGCAATCTTCAGAGGACAGTGGCAGGGATACCCTGCAGCCTATAACAAGGCAAGCTGGAGAAGTACCATGTCTAGTTTTTTGCATGCATATATCTGTGGAAATTGGAGAACAAAAGCATGTTTTCATGAGTTATGAGCCAGGGGATTTTGATTTTCTTTTCTTTTTTTTTTGGTACTGGGGATCGAACCCAGGACCTTGTGCTTTCGAGGCAGGTGACAGAACCACTGAGCTAAATCCCCGGCCCGTTGATTTCCTACATTATATGTTTTTATAATTAAATGTGAATACAAGCTGGGGATTTACTTCAGTGATACCACACCTGCCTGGCAAGCAAGCGCAAGGTCCTGAATTCGACCAACAGTACCAGAAAAAAACAAAATGGAAACATAATTAAATGTGAATATATATTATTAAAACTAGAAAAAAGAAAAATAATTTTTTAATTATACATTTGATTTCTTGGATGAGAGTGGGATCTGGGTACCTGTATTCTCAAAGTCTGTATGTAATTCTGATTCTCATACAGGTAGTAGAAGTTCTCAACTCTGAAAGTTTACATTTTGGGAGGAAGAGAAATGATCAAAGCATGTTGTATGCGTGTATAGATATGCCAAAATGAAGTTCACTTGTTTGAAAAACTGGTATACTAATGAAGGAAGTAATTTTTTAAAAGTGTAGGATACTTGAATCCCAAGAAAATTGACCTTGCTGGGTGTGGTGGTGCACGCCTGTAATCCCAGCACTTGGGAGGGTGAGGCAGGAGGATCACTGCAAGTTTGGGGCCAGCCTGCGCTACATAGTAAGGTTCATTCTCCCCAAAAGAAAAAAAAAAGAAAAGGGCCAGGATTTAGCTCAGTGGTTCCGGCATCTGCCTTGCAAGTGCAAGGTCCCGAGTTCGATCCCCGGTACTAAAAAAAAGAAGATAAAATAAAATTGACTTTGTTCTTCAACAATCCAAACTATTGTATTAATGTTTTTTTATGGTGAACTTATTGTTAAAGACTAAATCATAGTGGGGTTTTCTTTTGAAATTGAGGCATTCTCTTATTGTCTCATAGCTATAATAATAGCTGTTATGAGAATAAACTTTTTGGTGTTCAAAAAAGGAAACATAGTTTGGTTTGACAATTTTTGTTTTTGCCGTACTAGGGCCTAAATGCAGGACCTTTTCACTGAGCTACACCTCTAGCTCCCCCCCCCCGCCCCGCCCTTTATTTATCTTAAGACAAGCTCTTGGTAGCTTGCTCAATTGCTCAGGCTGGGCTCCAACTTACTATATCCTCCCACCTCAGCCTTCCAGAATGGTGGTATCACAGTGTGCACCTGGTCTTGGACTCCTGGGCTCAAGATAGTTTGCTGCCTCAGTTTCCCACATGCTGTGACTCGAGTCACTCCATTGCACTGGCTAAGAGCAACACTTTGAATGATTCAGTCCAGCCTTTAGCTGAAAGCCCTGTTTCTGAGGGCTGCTGTAAGGCCTTGCTATCACGAGCAGAACTAAATTTTTCTAGCTGCCAAGGAATGGGTCTCATGCATGTTCCTGAGAGTTCTTTGTGGTAGCATCTGGGAACTGTGCCCACAGTGGCTTCTCTATTCCTTCTCATGCTCTTCACAGTGCAAATAGAAGAAACTCTTCAGAAACAAAGCAAAGGGGTCTGAGGGGAGCCTGCTAAGTCACGCTTGCTGTCTACGAGAGGCAGTGCTGCTCCAGGGCTGCATCCGGTGGGTGGCACGCCCCTGTAAGCCTGAGGCAGGCGAGTCCAGGGCCACCCTATCTCAAAACACAAAAAAACGGAGGCCTTGTTTCTCTTTGTCCTACCTTGTTTCTCTTTGTCCCACTGGCAGGGTAAGGGTTTTGTTGAAGAAAATCAACAAAATTTGTTGATTTCTTTTCTTAAAAAAGAGCTACAAGTTAATGATTTTTGCTTCCAGGGCCTCAAGCATGTACTCTACCCTGAACTATAACCCAGTCTTCTCACTTTGCTTAGAGAGACACAGAATGCTCTGTAGCCTGGGTAGCCTCAACTTGGCATCTGCCTCCTGCCTCGGCCTCCTGAATAGTTTTTGCCGCCATGCCCCGCTTGCTAGATTTTTAACTTCAAAATTCTCCATCATCTAATACTTGGAACTAAAAAAGATTCAAACCCCTAGGCTAGGGTATTAAAAACCAAAGCTTAGGAGCTGGGGATTTAGCTCAGTGGTTCCAGTGCCTGCCTTACAAGTGAAAGGTCCCGAGTTTGATCCCCAGTACCAAAAAAAAAAAAAAAAACCAACCAAAGCTCTATTACTGTTTGCTGATATGAAATTACCATACCAGCATATGAAATTACCTTCCAGAAGCCAGTGAAAAATCACTGGTTTTTTATATATCCATACCTTCTTCCAAGAGGTTTTCTGAAAGAAAACCATTAGTAGTCTTTTCCTTATGTACTGGTGACAAATATGACTGAGAGGCCCCCAGTGTGAATCAGGACATCTCGGTGAGCTTTTCCTGGTGTGGGCCAGAGGGGTCCCCCTTGAGCCTCTCACCACGCTGCAGCAGGACCGCTTGCCTTGCCGTCCTCATGGAAGTGCTAGGCTATCGTTTGTGTGACCCTAGGTGACTTATTTAATAACTAAAGCCTGTTCTGTTTGTGAGGCAGGAACATGACCAGCTTATCTTGAAGGGTGGTAGTTTTAAGGATCAAAAGAAGTAAAATGGTAGTCCTTGGTAAACTAAACTATAAAGTACAATACTTAGAGCAAGTTGTTATTTTTCTAGGAACCTTAAAATGTAGCAGACTCCATAAATATTTAGGTAAAAATTATAGCAACTTAATAAACTAGATTTTTTTTGTCTGCAACATCATGATTAAACTGTAAGTCAGTGATGGCGAGCCTTTTAGAGCTTTCAGTGATACAAACAACCCTCCCCACCATGCGTGCTCTAGGTTCGCCACTACTGCCATAAGTGTTGCCCAGGTAACACAGTTGAAGGTCCTGTAAAAGTATGTGCCAAGCTGGGCATAGTGGTGCGTGCCTGTAATCCCAGCATTTGGGAGGCTGAGGCGGGAAGATTTTGAGTTCAAGGCTATTCTGGACTAAATAGTGAGAGTCTGGCCCAAAAAACAAAAAAAGTGTATCCTAGAGCCAGACTTGCAGGTTCCCGCAGCCTCCTCGGTGGGCGGCTCTCACTGGTGTGCGCAGGAACCCCTAGACCCCTGTCCGTAATGAAGAGGTGAAGTGTTTGGGTAGGACCAGCACAGAGGACTCGCGCCTGACTATGGCACTGGGCTGAAGCGAGGGCCTTCTTTCCCTCTGTGCCACAACCCCGCTCCTTTCTGTTTTGAGGTAGGGTCTTGTGAATTGCCCAGGCTGGACTCAAACTTGCAGTCCTGCTTCAGCCTCCCAGAGTTTGAGATTATAGGTGTGCAGTACCATGTTTAGGAGAATTTCTCCCCCCCCCCCCCCCCGCCCCATTCTGCTCCCGACATCCTTCTCATCCTCCCTTTCCTTTCTTTTGGGACTGGGGAGAGTTTGCACTTACACGGAGACTCCCTTTCCCGAGGCTGCTAGCAGTAACCATTTCAGCCCCAAACTAGTATTGTCTCAAGTCCTAGAGAGCAATAAGTAACTCCTCGTCTTAGAGTCTTTGCTGTCTGTCCTTTGACCAGCTTTGACTTTTGTGTTGTTGGTATCTTAGAGCGCCATCTACTGACACAAACTGGTGACTGCAAGGCTTTAAGCGTACCAGAAGTCAGGGTTGATGAAAGACGGAAGATAATAGGTTCATGGGGAGTTAGAATTTTTTTATGTGGGGGAGCAGTACTGGGGATTGAACCGAGGGCCTTGACATTGATTTTTTTTTTTTTTTTTTGGTACCAGGGATTGAACTCAGGACCTTGCGCTTGCGAGTCAGGCACTGGAACCGCTGAGCTACATCCCTGGCCCTTGACGTTCATCTTTAATCCCCAGCTTATTTTTTATTTTGAGACAGGGTCTCACTAAGTTCCCAGGCAAGCATGAACTTGCAACCCTCCTGCCTCAGCCTCCAGGATGCTGGCATTACCATCATGCACTACCATGCCCAGCAGGATTAGAATTTTAGCTCTGGGCTGGGGATTTACCTCAGTGGCTCTGCACCTGCCTTGCAAGCACAAGGTCCTGAGTTTGACCTCTGGTACCGAAAAAAAAAAAAGAATTTTAGCTCTGACAAAACCTTTAGATGTTGTGTTGCTCAACCCAGTGATGTGGTTTGGTTTCGTTTGAGATTGGGTCTTGCTATGTAGTCCAGGCTGGCCTGAAACTCTTGATCTTCCTGCCTCAGCCTCCCAAGTACTGGGCTCACAGGCATGTGCCACACCAAACTCAAAGCCCCCTGCCTGTAATTTCAGCTACCTGGGAGGCTGGGGCATGAGGATTACAAGTTCAAAGCCATTCTAGGCAAAATAGTGAGACCCTGTCCCAAAATAAAAAGGGTTAGGGATGCAGTGCCCTAGGTTCAATCCCTGCTGCCACAAAAAAATAAATACACAGAGTTCCTATTTGTGATAACTACTTTTTTCCAAATTACTGCTGTGCTCCAGTTTAAATCTCATAGTCATTCTGGCATTTTTGTGAGTATTCCTCACCCTTAGAAGTAAATTATGAAATAAATATTTTTAAATCGCAACCTTACATAATGTAAAAAAGAACTCAATGAACTGTAGGTTTTTGGTAGCATTCAGGAAAGACTGAAGAATAAGGGAACTTGTCAAAAGCATTTTAATGGTACAGAAGAATGCATCGTATTATATGGCACATGGCAGAAAACGAATTGAGCCATGTGTGGTGTTGCATGCCTGAAATCCCAGCACTGTGGGAGGCTGAGGCAGAAGCATGGCAGGTCCCAGCCCAGCCTAGACAACTTGGTAACTTAGTGAGACCCTGCCTCAAAAAATTAAAAGGTTGGGCGTGTAGTTCATTGTGAAGGCCCTGGGTTCAATCTCCCTGTCTCCCACATTAAAATTGGAATCCAGCACTGTGAGGTAAAGGAAAACATCCAAAGAACAGGAGAAAGCATGGGTCAGGATTATTGTAAGTCTAACATGTATACAGCTATTACAGTTGCATTTAGGGTTGTTTGTTTTGAGACAAGATCTCACTGTGTAGCCCAGGCTGGCCTTCATCTCAGGATCCTCCTGCCGCAGCCTCCTGAGTGCTGGGGTTGCAGGTATGTGCTGTCCGTCCTGCACTGCTTTGACCTGATACAGTATTTTAGGTACCATACTGGATGGCAAAGGGTTGTCAGGAGCTCTTCTGCTCAGAAGCGCCAGGTGCAGGGTATGCGGGGTAAAGGCGTCACGCTGTGAAGTGAGTCAGGGCCCACAGTAGGGCTGACCCGGGGAGAAGGCATCATTGTGTTCAGTGTGAGCAGGCATAGCGCTTCTGTAAGCAGTGTGCAGTATTGGGGTCACCCATGATGTCCCTGGCTCTGTTACCATCAGGTACTTATTCAAGTCACCACCCAGTAAGTGTCCTGACGTCTGTTCTGCTTTCTCACTCCAGCAGCGTCACCCTTCACACCAGAAAGCTGGCGGGCACCATGGGGAAGAAGCAAAACAAGAAGAAAGTGGAGGAGGTGCTGGAGGAGGAGGAGGAGGAGTACGTGGTGGAGAAAGTGCTGGACCGCCGGGTGGTGAAGGGCAAAGTGGAGTACCTGCTCAAGTGGAAGGGCTTCTCGGAGTAAGTGCCACACTCACGCGCTGGTGCCAGCAACAAGAGGCAGGGAGGACAGGGACCTAGGCACCCAGAGGTGCGAGATGGTGCTTCTGAGGGGTGGTGTGTATGCTCCACGGTCCACATCTGCACAGGAGTGTCACCATTTCTGCAGGGGACAGGTCTCAACACACACGCACACACGCCCCGAGTAACCCCACTTCTTGGGCTTGCTCCTCGCCCACCTGCCTTCTGGGTGAGCTCACTTCTTCTGTCCGAGTGGGAAGTATGACCTGCTGCACCCTTTGCTTTCAGTGAGGACAACACATGGGAGCCCGAAGAGAACCTGGACTGCCCCGACCTCATCGCCGAGTTTCTGCAGTCCCAGAAAACAGCACACGAGACAGACAAGTCAGAGGGAGGCAAGCGCAAGGCTGACTCTGATTCCGAAGATAAGGGAGAGGAGAGCAAACCAAAGAAGAAGAAGGAAGAGGTAAGGCCAGCGGGTAGAGTGCTCACCAGCCCAAGAGTTTCTGCCACCGCCGAGACGCCCGCCAGAGAACAGGCCGATGTGCTCTGCTGGCGTTGGCGAGGTTCGGGGCTGCTCTCCGCAGGTTGACTGCTGGTGTAGGCACTGTGCTGTCACCTGCGTTGGGGATGAACGGAAGGGTGCGCCAGTTCCCTCCTGGGAGGCGATGGCAGAGCTGCTGCTTACTCCGTGCCTTCGAGTGGCTTGTCTTTTGAGGATGAAGAGAGAGTTGTGAACAGTTGTTTGCTTGGGCTGCAGCCCTTTTCCACATTTGGGAGACCGAAAGCGTTCTGCAAGGCCGTTCTTGGAGCCCAGGTGTTAGTGAAATGTGTTGGCAGAAGAGTTTGATTCTGGATCACAGTCCCATCGAGATAAAATTGTTCCCTCTCTGGTTTTCACAGTCGGAGAAGCCACGAGGCTTTGCCCGGGGTTTGGAGCCTGAGCGAATTATTGGTGCCACGGACTCCAGCGGAGAGCTCATGTTCCTCATGAAATGGTGAGTCTGGTGTGGCTGTCTCCCTTCTACTCCTCTGTTCCAGGCAGAGGAAAGAGCTGGACCTTCAGAGTGCCATGTGCCAGTGTGAGAGCTCTAGGACGCATAGTCCCTTGCTAGTGACCCTTGCCTGGCTGCCAGCCTGGACTCATGAGTTACAGGTAGGGAGCCACAGGCTTGGGAGAGCTTTGCCCTTTTGTTTGGGGGGGGGTTGTTCTTATTGTTGGGTTTTTGGTTTTGGAGGGGGTGTTTTTGGGGGGGGGGACAAAAACCATAGAGTGGAGAGGGTATGAGATGTAATCATATTTCAGGTTTTTTTGGTTTTTTGTTTGGTACTGGGGATCGAACTCAGGACCTTGCAAGGCAGGCAGCAGAACCACTGAGCTAAATCCCCGGCCCCGTATTTCAGTTTTGTAAGTGAAGGAAAACATTATGAAAGGTGACTCAACCCCCCTCCTCTTAAAGATCTGGCTGGCCCAGGATCAGAAATTTTGTAAAAGTTTCAGTCAGGAATTTGTTTTCTTGTAGATTCTGCAATTCCAGAATCAGCCAGTAGGCGTCAGCAAGGCCCTTTTTCTGAGGCTCCTGTAAGCCTGCTTTTAGCCCATTACAAGTATAAATGCTAGATATAGTAATACAGGCTTGCATTGCTTAATTACAGGGCAGTGTCCTGAGAACTCATCAGTCTGGCGTGGTGCCGCAGGCCTGTGATCCCAGCACTCAGGAGGCTGAGGCAGGAAGATTACCATGAGTTTGAGACCAGCCAGTGAGTTCAAGGCCAGGCTGAACTACATAGGAAGAACTTGTCTCAAAAAAAAAAAAAAGGGGAGCATTGCCTCAAAAGTGGAAGGAGTGGCCGGGGATTTAGCTCAGTGGTTCCGGTGCCTGCCTCGTAAGCGCAAGGTCCCAAGTTCGATCCCCGGTACCAAAGAAAAAAAAGTGGAAGGAGTGTGCAGCACAGTTGTGTTTTGTTGAGTATTAAGTGCTGAACATACTCTGTCACTGTGCTTTTATGTGTGTTCCTGGCAGTACAGCAGGTTCACTTCCACAGCATTGCCGCGGATCCCTGAGTAATGTTGTGCCCCCTTGTCGCTGAGTAATGGGGATTTTGAGCTCCATTATAATTTCAGGGTGCCACCATCATGCATGTGCTTCGGTGACCAAAACATCACATCTATGCAGTGCCTGACTCCCAAAACACCATGGCTTCCCTACCCTCTACCCAAAAAGAAGCCTTTCTTCCCTTTCTCTTCCTAGTTGAAAATGTTTGTGCCTACTTTTTCCTCCATAACGGATCTCATTGTCCTTAATATACATACTCAAGTATAACTGAGTCAGGCCCTGTTCATTCCCCAGTGCCAAAGAAAAAAGAACAAAATAAATAAAGGCAGAAGAAGGGAGCGAGTCTAAGCCCTGGCTGAGGAAGAACCGTTCCTGCGGCTCTGTCCTCTTGCAGGGCTAGGCCCTCCTGAAACGCCTCTCCATAGTAATCTCCCGGAAGATGGGCCTGGGCCTGGGGCAGGAGGGTTGCAGGTCGAAGCTCAGCTTGGGCAGTTCAGCCAGGCCCCTGTATCTCGGCACTGAAATGCTGCCCTAGCATATGTGAGGCCCTGGGTTCCAGCCCCAGAGCTGAAAAATGATGGCTGGAGAGGTCTAACTTCAGCACCACTAAAGGCCTGTGTCACTAGCTCTGTTTTCATTCTTCCTTGTCCTTTTCCTTTTCTCAGTACCCTGCAGCCCCCTCACACACACACACACACACACACACACACACATTTTTGAGACAGGGTCTCATAAGTTGCTTGGGCTGGGCTCAAGGTTGGCATTCTTCCTACTTCAGCCTCTTAGAGTGCTGGGATTATAGGCATGTACCCTGGCCAGCCTTGCATGCTGGATCCAGCCCTCTTTCCGGTGGCTTAGTGCTAGCTTATATTTGAGACAAGGTCCTTTGGTGTCTGTGTTTAGATCAGATATTAATAGCCAGATGTGGTGGCACACACCTGTAATTCCTGCACATGGGAGGCTGAGGCAGGAGGATTGTGGAGTTCAAGATCAGCCCGAACTATACAGCAAGGCCCTGTCTCAAAAGGCAAAAGACGAGTTCAATCCCCGGCACCAAAAAGAAAAAAAGACAAAAGGAAAAAATTAGATGTTAACTGTAAAACCAAGTTTACTTTATTTCTTTTTTGGTACCGGGGATCGAACTCAGGTCCTTGTGCTTTCGAGGCAGGCGGCGGAACCACTGAGCTAAATCCCTGGCCCTCAAGTTTACTTTAAATAGTGACTTTGCCAGGCACTCTCAGCATTCCGGGAGGCGAAGGCAACAGGATCATAAATTTGAACTCAGCTTGGTAACTTGGTGACATAGCAAGACCTTCAAAATAAAAATAAAGGGCTGAATGAGTAGCTCAGTGTGGAAGCCCTTGTTTCAATCTGCAGGACTGGGGGTGGGGGTTCCTGTTACTGGGGTGTAGCTCAGTGGTAGAGCACGTCCCTAGCATTCCTGGGGCCCTGGCTTCAGTCACCAGTAGCACCAACAGAAAGAAAAAGCTTTTGAGTGATTTCTGCTGGAGAGTTCATATACCTGTCCATTTCTGAAAATAATATTTGTATGCAGTGAAGTGATTTTAAAATGTTAGTGCATGTCTGTCATACACTGGTGACCTCAGGGAGTCTGTAATGGCCACCAGCACCCCGCACCCCACCACAGAGTGATTCCTTCTCTGGGGTGGGCAGCAGGCAGCCTGCCTCAGCCCTGTCTTTATCCCCTCCAAGTCTTGTCTGTCCTTTGGGTTCCCCTGCTCAGAAGACATTGTTGGCCTCCTTTCCCAGGTCCCAGGGTCCTCTGGCTGCGGGTTCCTGTGGGTCCTGGCCACATGTCTGCTGCCTGCCCTGTGCCACTTCCTCTGCTTGGGACGCTCGGTGACCTGGAGATGAGAATTGACCTTGAATTCCCTTAGAATGTGTGTGCAATTTCCTAATTTTGAGAACATTGTAAAATTTGGGAAAAGCTGGGCATAGTGGCACGTGCCTATAATCCCACCTGGCTGAGAGGCTGAGGCAGGAGTATGACCTGGAGCCCAGCCCGGGCAGCTGAGAGAGACCCTGCCTCCAAAGGGTGGGAATGCAGCCCCGTGCTGAGCCACCTGCCTCCCGTGTGCCAGGCTGCATTCGGGCCCCATTACCCCTCACAAGAGGAGACAGTTTTAAGACACAGTTACTTTGTTTTTGTTTTTTGGTACCGTACCGGGGATCAAACTCTGGACTTTGCTCTTGCGAGGCAGGGCCGGAACCACTGAGCTAAATCCCCGGCCCCTTAAGACACAGTTACTTAACAGCCGCCTCTTCTCTACCTCCCCACGTTGAAGCACCGTCTCCAGACACCTGGAGGCTGTGTGTAGATGGTATCTGGCAACACACGCAGAATAGGGAAGAAAGCACCAGGTTGGCGTTAAGTCCTAGCATAAAGGCTGGCTGAGGCAGGAGGATCACTGAGAGTTCCAGGCCAGACTGAACTACATAGCAAGACCCTGCCTCAAAAAATAAAAAAGCCAGCCCGGGGATGTAGCTCAGTGGTGCCGCACCTACCTGGCAAGCACAAGGTTCCGAGTTCGATTCCTGGTACCAAAAAATTTTTTTAAAGCCCTAGTACAAGCCAAGATGGTGCTGGGTGCACTTCCTGGGGTATGGTTGCTGGCGGAGCCGCTCTTCCCTCAGATTCATCTACAGGGCTTTTTTCTTTTACTTTCCTGGGAGTTCAGGTGCAGGTGAGTCAGAAACGTGGCTTTTGACAAAGATCCCAGATTCAGGAGGCCCAAGTTCAAGGCCAGCCTCAGCTAAAGCCCTACTTCCCAAAAGTGAAGGAGACCCACCCACGAGGGGCTTTACACCGAGCAGGGTCTCTGGGCCCACGGGACTGAAAGGTGCCGTCCAGGCGTCAGGGACCAAGCTCTCACCATTCTGAGCCCCAGGGGCCGTGCTGGTCAGCAGCAGCCTGATTCCCGTCTGTGCTCTGTCTGCAGGAAGAACTCGGACGAGGCTGACCTGGTGCCTGCCAAGGAGGCCAACGTCAGGTGCCCGCAGGTCGTCATCTCCTTCTATGAGGAGCGGCTGACGTGGCACTCCTACCCCTCGGAGGATGACGACAAGAAGGACGACAAGAACTAACTCCCGGGCCAGCCCTGTCAGCTCCGGCTGGGTTTCCAGGGAGGGCCGGAGTCCTGCCCGTCCACCGCCACTCAGTGGCTTGGGAAGATGTCCTTTGAAGCGCCAGTATCGTTTCTGTGCCCTGCCGCCGCCCAAGGCCCGCAGGGGTGAGTGCGCGCCCATCTGCACTTTGCTGAGGCGGCAAAGGCCTTCTGTGAAGGACAGACCTTGCAGGTGCGGGCGCAGGCGAGCAAAAAGATACTGTCATCTTCAAAGTGTCTCCGCAACCCACAGCCTTCTCCCGATAGTGTTAACTGCATTTTTACAGCGTAGCATGTGTGTAGTTTTTGGCTATTACTGGTGTATTATTTGGGTGGGAGGGGTGGGTGGGGGAAGATGGGGAGGATCATTTTGATGAAAATTGGGGTCTGATTGGGGAAATGGTGAAACCATGGACCGAACAACTAATGATTTGGTTCTCTGTTCAGAATATTTTACCTTCTCAAAAAATGTCATTGACACCGTAAGCGAGGAAGGACTGTGAGAGACTAGTTTAGACGCTGTGAATGCCTGAAAGCCCAAGCCGCGTGGTCCCTGCCAGGGCTGACTGCCGCCCCACGGACCGGGCCGGCTCCTAGGTTACCAAAGCGGCCACTCTGGAGATGGACACAGACTGAGGTGGGAAGTCCTTTCGGAGAACATACGTGGGAGACGCTTCTGTCTCAGAGGTGCTAACCCTTAAATCAGACAAGGACAGTTCCTTTTCCCATTAGGAAGTCACATCCGCCGGTCCACCCGCCACCGGCGGAAGTGTTGGCCTCAGGAGGGGCAGCCAGAGTGGGGAAAGGTGTGGCCCAGACTCTTAGGGTGGACATTTGGGGCCTTGGGATTTTGAGCTTTGAATTCTGAAACCATTAGTGGCAGAGTTCAGTCACTGACAGCACAAGTTTCACTGAGTCCATTCAAGGGTTGAGCAATTTCAGAAGCCCTGGTCTCAGGAGATTCACTTTCACATTGGAGCAGTGGTTCACTTTAGAACACAGCCGATTTGGGGGGGAAAAAATCTTAAGAGTTAACACAGATACCCAAAATGCTCTGTCTTCAATCATGAGATCCAGCAGTTCTGGACACTGTCTTGAGCTACATTGTAAAGTCTTTCTAGGCATGTGTTAGATTTCTGTGAAATTTTTCTTTAAATGTAAACTTCATACTACACTGTCAGTTTTTGTCTTAATAAAAGTATAGATTTTTAATCCCCGATTTATGTCTTGATTAAGTCTTACCAGAAGTTCTTTTTGTTTTGGGGGGTTTTTTTGTTTGTTTGTTTTGGTACCAGGGATCGAACTTGGGTCCTTGTGCTTGCACAGCAGGCGGCGAAACCGCTGAGCTAAATCCCCGGCCCCCAGAAGTTCTTTTTATTATGACCTTGTGCATTGAACCTGTTGGAAATAGTTCTCACACATGGAAGGTTTTATTTCTTGAATGCTAGGCTTGGAAATCTGGTGCTGGGCCTGAATCTTACTCATTCATGCGTTCATTCTCTTCAGTGTTGGTGGCTGAACCAGAAAGGTCTGAGCGACACCCCAGCCATTTATTTTGAGACAGGGTCTCATTAAGTTGCCAGAGCTGGCCTCAAACTTGCAATCCTCCTGCCTCGGCCTCTGGAGTAGCTGGGATTACAGGCTGCACCTCTACACCCAGCTCACCACCCTAATTTAGTATATACTTACTGAGCATTTATAATTGCCTCGGGGATTGTGAAGATTGTCATGCTGATACATCTGAGCATTGCTGAAGGTTTAGCCCGCACTCTGGCATACTTAGAAATGTGGGTTTTATGAGATGGATTTAGGGCCCTCGTGTAGAACATCTTGTGTGGCATTAGCTAAAATCACCTCCAGTTTTCAGGAACTGTACTGTGTTAGCTCTGAAATAAAACATCATCTATTTTCTTAACATCATTAACTACCGATAATTTTAGAGCCAAAATGGGACTAACCTTTTCCATTTTTGTAAAAAGAAAAGCTCAATGGTCAAGCGCTTCCCCGAGCTGGCCTCACACAATCCTCCTGCCTCAGCCTTCCAGAGTGCTGGCATCACAGGTGTGCGCCACTGCCCGGCGTAGATGGATGTGTAAATCCAGGCTTGTGGATACCCAGCACTCACCTGTGGTATCCCAGCAGACTGCACCGGCCATCTGGTGCTGTCCACGGGAGTCGGCGTATCTTGTGGCTGTGCATGTGGGTTGTGTTGCACAGCCATCTGTCTCAGTAAAAGGGGAAAGGACAGTGCTGCTCCAGAACAGCTGGGGACCAGAACCGAATCCACACCTGGCTCCTGCAGGAGAGCTGGGTCCTCGTGAGGACTGTCTCATTTAACTCAGCCCACTGGACCACACTGTGAAGCCCAGGGCTGTGGCCTGCATGGGGCGGGCGAGTCTGCTGAGACCAGCGGCTCCGGAGTTCCACATAGCACCTCGGCCTGGCTGTGCAGCTCTGAGGCTCCAGTCCTGCTGCCCACCCTCGAGTGTGAAGGGCCTTCACTTGGACGTGACCTTGCTAAGCTTCCCACTGAAGAAACTGGTGAACGATGGAAGGCAACGAAACACACAAAGAACCCTTTGCTGGATGAAGGCCACAGCAGAGGGGTCCCCAGACTGTGTTTTTGCTGAGGCCACACGGCAGGGCCAAAAGTTCGGAGTATGCGCTGGCAGTTCTGCTGCTCTGGTCTCTTTCTGTTAAACAGCCCAGGTTAAAATAGTCACTAGTAGAACCACATCTGTACTCTGCACTGATCATGGTTTGCAGGGCTTCTGACGGCACGGAACCCCCAGATGCACCCTCAGGTCTCTGCTGGCCTTGACCACACCTGCCCTGTCTGCTGAGCGCAAGGCCTGAGGCCTGAGGTCAGGCTGGGATGCTTGCCCACTTGCTGTTACCTCAGCCCCTGACCGGGGGAAGATCAAGTCAAGTGTACTCCTCAAACTTGTGTTTAAAACAAAAGGTGCGTGGTGCCGCACACCTGTCATCCCAGCACTTGGGAGGCTGAGGCAGGAGGATCGCTGTGAGTTTGAGTCCAGCCTGGCTACATAGTGAGTTCAAGGCCACACTCAACTGCATAGTGGGACCCTGTCTCAAAACAAACCAAAACAACAAAAAAACAAAAGGCAGAATGCCTTTTTCCTTAGATGAAAACAGTACATGGCTCTCAAAAGCACTATTCAGCCTGTCCGTCCTGTGAATTAGGCTGGAAAAGCAGCAGCATTAACACTTTTGTGGGTATTTTTGTGTACCCAAAAAGGCAGTGAGGGCTTCTGTCCTCCAGAGACCACGTAAGCCCTACACTCCCAGCCAGCATGGGGACCCAGGACGCTCCAGACAGAGCCAGGCCCGAGGCGTTAGGCTCCACCTGCACCAGAGTTCAGAACCAGAGGGAAAGCTGGTGACTGCTTGTGAGGTAAAGGTGATGAGGCAGTGGGGTCTCGGGACCCTGGCAAAGCGACAGTTTCCACTTCTCGCTAAGTGGTTCAGTGACAGGAAAACATGGCTTGCCCACCTCGGCTGGGAAGGTGTGCTCCGGCCCAGTTCCTGTGTATGCGGGTAGCATCGGTGCAGGAACAGAGCAGACTTCCTGCTCCACCTGTGCACCAGGCTGTAACCAGAACATTGTGGGTCTGAGCTGAATCATTGCCCGTGCTCAGTGCCCACAGGGTTTTGTCGTATTTGGTTTTTGAGACATGGTCTGGCTGTGTAGCTGGGGAGGGCCTTGAACTCGTGATTCCTGCCTTAGCACCAGTGTCCCAGAGCCAGAAGTCTCCCCGCCCCCCACCATGCTGGGGATTGCACCCCAGGGCTCCCCATTGAGGAAAGCCCGCATTAGGTTGCCAGGGCTCCAGCCTGCCTTCCTCCTACCTCGGTCTCCCAGAATGCCGCGGAAATCGAAGGTGGTGAGGACACAGATCCCTCCAGCTGTGTGCTAGGAGAAGATGAAGCACAGCGAGGTCTAAAATGGGGGGCGGGGCCCGCCCGCTGTCCCCACAATGCTGAGCCGCCTTGGAGGCCAGATCTCAATGCCAAACCCTAAGGCTGTCTCTGGACCACCGCCTCTCAGATCTGAGTATTTCCAACCGAAGCTTCATGAGGGAGTCGGACAGAGCCCTGGAGACAGCAGCGAGTCTCCTTCGTCTCCTCCCAGAATGAAAATGAACCCTCAGCCCTGAGGCCAAGGCCCAGTATGCTGCCCACCTCGCCCAGGCCAGCTGCCCTGCTGCCCCAGGACCACCCTGCACTTCCGACCTGAGGTTTAATGGCAACAGCCCTTGCCCAGGCCTGGGCAAGAAAACACTCCACCTGCCACAGCAGTGCTCACCAACTCTGCAGGCTGAGGCAGGAGGATCCCCATGAGCTTGGGCTGCATAGACAATGTCTCAAAAAACAAACAGGGCCAGGGATTTAGCTCAGTGGTGCCCTGGCACCTGCCTCGCAAGCACAAGGTCCTGAGTTTGATCCCCAGTACCAAAAAAGAAAAAAAAACCAAAAACCCAGCATGAATTAAGGTTTTTCTAATTTAGTTTTTGGGGTTTTTTTCCCTTTTAACAACCTTACTTTTAGGTCAGGCATAGTGGCAATGCCTATAATCCTAGCTACTCCAAAGGCCGAGGCAGGATTGCAAGTTCAAAGGGCTTCCTGGACAATTTAGCAAGACCCTGTCTCAAAATTGTTTTAAAATGGATACATTATGTAAAGGTACAAGTTCCCCATGATAAATGTAAATGTACTATATACCTAAAATGTGCCAATAAAAGAATTTAAGAAAAAGGTTTTTAAATGTACAGGGGTTCGGAGTGTGGCTCAGTGGTGAGCACTTGGAAGGAGGCAGAGGCCTTGGGTTCCAGCCCCGGACTAGACACGGCCTGCATGAACGAATGAACGAGTCCACTGCCAGTTAGAGACATGGCCTCTTGGCTCTGACAAACCCTTCCCGCCCCGAGGGGAGAGTGGGGCGCTGGTAAGCCTCAATCCGAAGGAAGAATCAGCTCTTAGGGACTCACTGCACCCTAGGTATCTATCTCTAGGCATTAAAGGGCAGGGCTGAGGCAGGTGGCACAGGGTACCTGGGAGCTCAAGGTCACAGACGCCGCCAGGTACACACCAAACACCCACCCCGACATGGGCATGGGGGTGCAGCACGCACCAAGGGGAGGCCCCAAACTTCTGCTCCTTGTGGCTGGGGTCACAGCAGGTGGCTGGTTTTGGTGGCACCTGCGCGTCAGGAACGTGCTCCTCCTGCTTCGGCCTCCCAGAGTGCTGGGATTCCAGGCGTGCACCGCCACACCCAGCTCAAGTGGTTTGGGGGTCCTTCTGGACACCTCAGCTTGGGAGGTCATTTCCAGTCTTAACGCCAGCGTGAGTTCGAGGGCCGGGCTCCTGTGCCCAGCAGCGCTCATCGCCCCAGCAAGGTGTCCCGCACATGACCACTCACTCCTGGGCCGCTGAAGGAAGTCTTGCTCACAAGCGCAGCCTGCAGAGCACAGGTGAGCGGCCACCAGGAGCCTCCCGTCCTTCCCTGCACGCTGGGCAGCACTGCACTCTGCAGTGGCCTCAGTAGCCGACTCAAGTCCCAGTCGGCCCTGGCTCCCACCACTTCACCTGAATTCCAAGTGGGGAAAAACTGCACCTGAAAATGAATCATCCATTTTATTTTATTTTATTTTGTCATGTGCTCACAGCATCCCTCTTTCTTTTTCTCTCCTCTCCCTGGCAGGTCACAGAGATAAATTAAAAATAAAATCTACGAGGAAAATAATTTATAAAAAGCACTCCCAGGCTCTGCCCCTGTCCCTGCTGCTTGGCTGGGAGCCCTGGGCGCGGGGAGAGGTCGGTGTCCCCAACCTCCCGCGGCCTGGGCCGGGCCGAGGCTGGGCCCGGGGCTGTGCTCGACCCAGGAGGCACACTTCCCCTCCTCCTACAAAGAAACCCAGAAAGGCAGGCAAGACCTCGGGCCAGGGGAGAGAACTCCCAAGTGTTCACACAGTTACACGGAGTCTTTATGGCAAAGAGAACATTTAGCAGCTTTGAAGACTGGGGCACCTCCTCACTGCACACAAGCACCCCACGCCCTAGGGGTGACGCCCGGCCGCAGGAGGATCAAAGCGGGGTCGAACGGGCCGGTCTGCGGGCCGCCCGTGCTGTGCTCAACCGCCTGGAGGTGCTGCCCGGCTCCCCTGCGTCCTCCCCGCCCCAGGCACTGCGCTGGGACCCTCCCGGGCTCCAGGGACCAGGCAGGAGGCAATGGTACAGTGCAGTACAGTGCAGCGGTTCCATGCAGGCGGATGGGACGCGGGCACCGCGGCAGGACCAGGACCAGGACGGCGGGGCGGGGCGCGAGGTGGCAGTGGCAGGGCAGTGAAGGACATGCTTGGTGTTGGGGCCTCTGCCCCGGCCGGCCCTACCCAGTGAGCCAGTGTCGCCCGGCTCCCACTCAGCTGAAACAAAGAGGCAGGCTGCCCTGGAGGGCGCCAGAGTGCAAGGAGCAGAGGGGACCGAGCCCCTGACAGCCGCCCCCGCCCCCGCCCCCCCCCGCCGCCCCGGTCTGCGGACCCTGGGTTGGGGGTTCACCACACCTAGGCCCGCTGGAGCCCCGCACACCCGCTGCCTGGAATCCGGGCCAGAGCTCAACCTTCCCTTCCTCTTTTCTGCTCGCTTGGAAGTTTGGGGTTTCCTCCCCCGCTTCCTCCACAGACCGCATTCCCCCTCCTCTCCGGCCCCCTCTGCCGCCCCTCGCCACACCTCCACCTCCGGGAAACCAGCCAGCGCCGCCCTCCCTTCGCTTGGAGGGGTCGGCCCGGCCCGAAGGTCCAGCGCTTCCACCGCCCGGAAGCCAGCCCCAAAGCGTCACGCGGCCGCCTCCCGCCGTCCTCCCTCTGAGAAGATAGATATATGGGGGAAGAAGGCATCCAAGTCCCGCCCAGGCCCAGGCCCAGGCCCGGCCAGCCCGGCCCGCTCCAGTTCCACCCGCCGTTCGCTTCACTTCCGCCGCTCCTTGGGCTTGCGCTCCTGTCGCCGCGCGTGCGCCTGCTGCTCGGCCATGGCGCGCGGGATGAGCAGGACGCTGCCGTCGCCCGCGTACTGCAGCGCGTACTGGCTGGGCGAGTAGGGCCGCCCGTTCTCGTCGCGCAGCCGGCCGAACACCTCCTGGTACAGGCTCTGGACCTTCTGCTTCATCTGCCGCAGCGAGCGCAGGGAGTCCGCCTTCTCGCGCAGCAGCCGCGCCTTGTCGCGCCGCAGGTCCTCCACGGCGCGCTCCAGGTTGAGGATGGTGTCCAGCTTGCGCCGGCGGCAGTTCTGCGCTGCCATCTTGTTCTTGCCGCGGCGCCGGATGTCGCGGATGAGGCCGAGCTGCGCCTCGCTCAGCTGGTACTTGGACAGCAGCTCGTTGAACTCCTCCACCGGCAGGTTGATGATCTTGTCGTTGGTGAAGGGGATCTTCATGGCGCGGGCGCGGTGCTCGTCCCGGCTCATCTGCTTCTCCAGGAAGTCGGCTTGCTTCTCCTTGCCGCCCCTCTTAAGGCCGCCGGCGGGGGGCAGGTCGGCGGCGTCCAGGGCGCTGGGCGCCAGGTTGTAGGTGTGGTTGTGGCCCACGTGCTCCAGGTAGGGCAGGCAGGAGAGCTGCGACGGGTCCTGGTAGCTCATGCGGCAGAACTTGGAATACTCAGGCTGGTAGCCCACGGCGCCCTCGGCCTCCTCCAGATCCAGGGTCTCTGAGTCGGAGCTGTAGCCCACGGCTCCTTCCTCAGAAAAGGAAGAGGAGGTGGAGGAGGAAGCGGAGGAGGCGGAGGAGGAGGCGGAGGAGGCAGAGGAGGCGGAGGAGGAGCTGCCCTCTGAGCCGCTCAGGGACGAAGGGCTATGGCTGGAGTCCAGGGAGAGGCCCGAGTCTGAATCGAACTCCTCTTCGAGCCGCGAGGCCTGCGCCGGGTTGAAGCCCTCCTCGATGGCCAGGTCCATCAGGCTGATCTCGTCCAGCATGGCCTCGTCCAGCAGGCCGCCCAGGGGGTCGGGCAGCTCCGGGCCGGCTGTGTCGTTGGTGGTGCCGTTGAGCTGGGGCGGGAAGAAAAGGCCAGCCAGGCCGCCGGGGCTGAAGGTGGCGTTGAGGCTGGTGGAGTTGCTGGGGACCAGCGGGAGCAGCACGGGGCTGCTGGCAGCAGGGGGCAGGCTCTCCACCTCGGGGCTGAAGAGCGAGAAGTCCTGGCTGCAGCTCCCCAGGGACGCTTGGTGCAGGCTGACATTCTGGTTGATGGCCGTGCTGGGGGCCAGGCTGTAGCTGGTGCTCAGGGCGTCCCCGGGAGGGCCACTGTACAGGGTCTCACCGCCGGATGTGTTCACCTCCATGGCCTGGGGGAGGGAGACAGCAGCGGACCACAACTGAGCAGCCAGACACAAGGCCAGGCAGGGCTCGGTCCCCCACCACCCCTCGGGACTACTTGGCCCGGCACAGGCGGCCCGGCTCCTGGGCCCCAAGTGCCCCATGGTGGAGGGAGGGCCAGGAAACCTGGGGCCGCTCACTGTCCAGGGCAGCTCAGCACAGCGAGGAGAACAAGCGCCACAGGCTCCTGACAGGAGGCCCTGCTGTCCTACATGCTCATCACCCAGCCTCGCTGAACCTCCATTGCCTCCCCTTTACAGTATGAGGCCGAGGGCCTGGGATTCAGCTCAGTGGTTCTGCGGCCTGCCTTGCAAGTGTAAGGTCCCAAGTTCGATCCCTGGTACAATCAATCAATCAATAAATAAAATAAATAAAGTAGGAGGCTGAGTGGGACGGCCTGGCTGGAGAGCCCTCTGTGGCCCTGACTGGCCTAGCGCACCAGGAAGCAGGTCTGCCCGGACAACCCTACCTGCATCTCCATGATGGACATGAGATCCTGCCACTGCTGCTCCAAATCAAACGGTGACTCTGCCCCCGTGAGGAGAGGGGACAGGAGGCTGTTCTGGAGGGCAGGGGGCTCACCCTCACTAGGCACTGCTTCTGGGAGGCTGGCGGCGTCCACTGGGAACTGGGGCAGAACACAGGGGCGTCACAGGGGAGGAGGACCACCTTCCCTTCCTCCCAGTGCTGCACCTTGCTTCCTGTTCCTTCCTTGAATTCACCCCAGGAGGACAAGGGCAGCCAGAGCGCTAGGCCTGCTCTGGCCCAGCTCACGGGCTCAGCACGCTCCCAAGGGGCAGGTGGCCTTGGGCAGCCTAAGGGCTCTTCCAGGGGCAGGGGCAACAGCCCCCCACCCACACCTGTGGTGACAGCAACTTTAAGTCTGGCTGGCCCAGGCCCTGGCTGCTGGGCCTGGCCTCTCCCTGACACAGCTGCAGGCACGCCATCTCTCTCCGGTCCCCAACTCCCAGGCCAGGCAGTTTCCTTCCCTGTCTCCCAGCGAGACCCAGCACTTCAGGGTCTGCTGCCTGTCCTCCTGATACGCAGCCCATCAGTGCCCAAACCCAGACAGGCGTGAGCTCCACCCCTCAGACACAGTCTCCAACTGCCTTCTGCAGGGAACGTTCTGGAAGCAAGCACCCTGCGGGTGCTAGGGGTGCAGGAGAGGCCGGCGGCAGAGGTGGCCATACCTGTGCAGGGAAGCACTCCCCGGTCTCTCCGTCTACCAGCAGGTCCCGGGCCAGAGCATCTGAGCCCTCGCCCGCCCAGGTGTCCTCCTGCTCGCCTCTTCCATCTCGAGACTCCTTATCCACATCCTGCTCCTTCTGCCGATGGCTATAGTCAAAAACCTCACGCCCAGCCCCCAGATCAATATCCTGCCGCCAAAGGATGTCAATCAGATCTATGTCCTGAAAGACAGACCACGACTTGACTTTAGCTCTCAACCCCGGAGCCCCTCCCTCCCTCCCTCCCTCCCCTGCCCTGCCCTGCCCTGCCCTGCCCTGCCCTGCCCTGCCCTTGGGCCCAGCCCCACACCTGCAGGCCTCACCCCCTGCTCCTCCACCCCAGGCTTCACTCATCCTCCGCCAAACACTGCCCCACCCCCACAGAGGAAGCACCACCAGCACGACTGCCCTCCTCTACCAGGCCTCCCGGCGAGGTCTGGACCAGACACCCCGGGGCTGGGGAGGACGCAGGAGACACCTGTGGTCTGGGGCAGGGGAGACCCCGAAACGTGCTCTGGAGGCTGGCACAGTAGCATGCAAGGGCGAGCTGTCATGCCGAGCTGCCCGGTGGTGGCCAGGCTTGCATCAGCCTGTGGTGCCACTGCATTTGCATAAAGGGGTGGGGTGGCCCTGCGAGGAAAATCCCTGCATTTCCAACCACCTGATGCAACCAATGACAACGAGGCCCGTTCGGCCCTTCCTCCAGCCAGCCCGTCCCGGCTCCCAGCAAGAGTAAGCTGAGCACCCACAACTCCTGCTGCCCAGGCTCACCTCGAGATCCATCCCTGCCAGGATGCCCATCTCGGCTGAGCTCAGCAAGCTGCCTCGATCCCCGGGGAGCCTCCGGCAGTCAGATGATCCCACTGGGCACCCCACCCTGCGTGGCCAGCCCACTGTCCCTCACACCAGCTGGCACTCTTTCCTCGCCACGCCCAGGACTGACTCCCCAGCAGGCGACCCACTCAAGGACATCACCCCTAGGACCATCAGCCCAGCACTGCTCGCCGCTGCCTGCCACCCAGGGTATCAAAACGCCTCCCTCAGCTCTCCCTGCAGCTCCTGAGCACTTCCTGCACCAACTGCCACCCCCACTGCCACCAGCAGAGAACCCCAATACACAGCCCAAGCTGCCGCCCGCGGCAGTGCCCTCACCAGCCTGAAAAACCCAGGCAGCCTTCCCGCATTCCCAAAGAGCCTGTCCTGCAGCAGGCGCCTCCCTGGCCCTGCCCTCCTGGCCCCCCACCGGGGCCTCTCCCCTGCGCTCTCCCACCATCCACCAACCTGCACAGGAGCCCTGGGCCCAGGACCAGAGCGGGGCTGGGCTGCCCGCTGAGTGGCCAGCAAAGAGTTAAGGGGCCGACTGCCTTTGGCCTGGCCCCTGCCACTGTGAGAGCTGCGGTCCAGGCGGGTCATGGTCTGCGAGAGGAGCCCCAGGGCAGCTGGGGCTGGGAAGCCGGACAGGGGGCTGCAAGGAGCTGTCGGCTTGCAGGGCGAACACCAAGCTGGAAGGGTGGCCCCTTGCTGGCTCTGAGGGGCCCAAGCAGGGTGCCCCGCCCGTGCTGCTGCCTGGGCGGCCCTGCCCAGCCCCCTTCCTCCATCCTGGAGCAGCCCCCTCCCACCTCACCACCCCAGTTCCACTCAGGCGCCCGGCAGCCCCCACCCGGCGCTCACCGCAGAGGCTGCAGTGAGTCGGGACTCCCACCCCATGCTCCGTGCTCACGCTGCAGAGGAAAGCAAGCTCCCTCCAGGGCCTAGCCTCCCGCGCTCCCCCTCCCCACGCCCCCCAAACTTGTTACCTAGGCTGCAGCGAGGAGCCAATCCCCTCCCCCTCCCACCCCGCAGGTCACTGCTGAGGCTGCAGAGCCAATCCCCTCCCCCAGGTCAGCAGCTGGGCTGCGGAAAGAGCCAATCCCCTCCCACTGTCGTTACCTAGGCTGCGCAGGCAGCCAATCTCCTCCCCCAAATCTTCGCTGGAGATGAGGAAGGAGCCAATCCCCTCCCACCGCCTGTTACCTAGCTGCAGACGGGAGCCAATCGCTACGCCAGGACAGCTGGAGAAGCTGCCGCAAGGAGCCAGCCCATCCCCAGGCCGCCTCCGTCTCCTTGAGGAGATGCACCCAGGGGCGGGCGGCCCCACCCAGCCTCAGTCAGCTGGGTGGCGCAGTGAGAGCGCCCTGGGGGAAGGGGCGCCACTCTCCTCTCGATGCAGCTCACTCCCCCAACCCACTCAGGCCCGCAAGACACTCCGGCCCGAGGCCCACCTGGAACCTCAGTCCTCTGCTGGGAAGTGGAAGTTTTCCTGTTCCTCAGCTGTGGCCGGCCTCAAGGCCAGGAATCACAAGCTGGGCAGGACAGGAACCCAAGACCCCACCCCACCCCCGCAAAAAGGCCATAAGCTTTGTCACCCTAAAACAGGCCAGAGCAGAAAAAGGGGAAAGCCATCTTGCAGGTATGCAACTCACTCCAGGAGGGCACAGCCCTGAAGCCCGGCCCTCAGGGACAGGTGCCAGCCAACATCCTGGCCACCAGTGCACCACCCACTCCCCTCCCCACCAGCCCGCCAGGCCCTCATTTCTCCAAGTAGGAAAGGCCCTGGCAGAGCCAAGAACACACTTTCCACCGGACTGGATCTTCAGTGGGGGGCACTCCCCGGAGCTAAGGTCAGTCAGAGACAGTGTGTTCCCCTGGTCACAGCCCGGAAAGAGCTGTCACCAGGCCACCCCGTTCTGGGCACAGTGCCAGCCTCCAGGAGAATCCTACCCCAGACCAGGGCCTAGGCCATGGCTGCCATGGAACAGCCTGGCAATGGGAGCTGCTGCCACCCCAGGGATAATACGGCTCCATGCTGCTGTCACATGCTCCGGACCCGGGTATTTTTATCCTGAGTGGCTGAGGAAATGTTCTGGACACATCACAGCTTCCCATCCCCCAGCCTGGGGCCTCCATGCAGACCCACTGTCTCCCGGGGACAATGCTAAAGGCCTGGGCTCAGTGAGAGCGTGAAGTTCACGAGGGCCTGAGTGCAGGGAAGCAAGATCAAGGCGCCATGCTGCCCGGCCCCGCCCAGCCCCACCCAGCGCCACGCTGCATCCTGCATCGTCCAGGTCCCACAGGACACATCCCGCAGGACAGGAGCAGAGCTGCCCTGCAGGGCTCCCAGGACAAGCCTGCCTGATCCTGCCCCTGGGCACAGCCTCCTCCCTCCCGGGCATGGCCAGACTGGAGCCCACTTGAAGGACAGGAAAAGGAGCACAGAATGAAGTTCCAAGCAACACTGCAAGAGTCTAAGACAAGAGGCCCGCAAGGCAAGAAGTGCTCCTGGCTCCAGGGATCAGATAGTAAGTCTTCTCTCGGCCAAGTGCTGCTGACAAACAGGTCTGAGGAACCTGTGCTCTGGGGCGACCTTGTTAACCTGTGCTGCTTAGGGGGCTCAGCAAAGTCCTTGGCCTCTCCCCACCCACTACATACTAGTTCCACCCCCAGCTGTGACAACCAAGTCTCCAGGTACTGCCAGCTGGCCCTGGATGAGGACCACAGGCCCAGAAGGAGCCACACACTCTTCGACAGCCAATAACACTCGAGAGGGCTGAGGGCAGGAGCAGGCCCTGCAACATCGCCAATTCTGCCGTCCCTCCGAGGCCCACACAGCCAGCCCACCACACGGCCTGCTCTTTCAGAATAGGCGGCTGCAGGCTGGACACAGCGGGCCTTCCCTTGAGCTCTGGGCCCAGGAGCCGTCACACCAGTTTTCGGCTTGGTGAGGCAGGGATAGTGGGAAATGCATCCCTTTTTGCCCCAGCACGCATAGCACCAACAAGACAGGCACTGAGATCGCCTGACAGCTCAAACGGAGCTCATGCGGGCATGGGACAGCCTCCCCTGCCCGCCTCCCTGCTGTGGCCTTCAGCAGGAATGGTAGCCCTGGCCTCTCCTAGCCAAGAGCCACTGTCCAAGCCTGCGCTCTGGCTCAGGCCCAGGACAGCTGAGCCCTCTGGGCCAAGCAACCACAGGCCCAACCACCAAGAACTTCAGGGTGCACACCCATGTTCTGACATGGGCGTAGGTGCAAGGCAGGGGCCACATGGCATTTGTGTCCTAGCAACAGACATACCCAGTGCCGGGTCACATGACCCCCAGAGCAGGCCTCCAGCAAGCGTGTGGAAATCCGGGCAGTAAACATGCCGGCCTGTGGGAGGCCCCGCTGCCTGGACAACACATTCACATTCGGAGGTGGGTCAATGGTTCACCCCAGGGTAACACCCTCTGCCCCAGAGCCTCAGTCAGACAACTCCGCCCCTTTCTGCGCAGCACCTCGCCCGAGACACTACCTGCCCGCCCTGCGCCCCATAACCCGAGCCGCACCTGCCTACCCTCCACAGGGCCACTCACCTCTTTGGTTAAGTCTCCACTGACTGGAGGGGCTACAGCCCCCAAATCCTCCAAATCCTCACTGAGGCCCTGTTCGGGTTCACTTTCTCGCACTCCGTTGTCTGGGCCTGTCACATCCTGGAGGCCGCTGGAACTCTCAAGGGCCAGGCCTGAGCTGGGCTGGCTGCCAGAGACAGACCCCTCGGGGTCCCGGTGAACCAGCCAGGCATTTACCTCAGTGGTTGGCACCTGGAACCTGTCCAGGGCCCTCACCTGACTGAGGAGCCGACGGGCAGTGAAGTAATTGTCCAGGTCTATGCTCTTGGGGTGGATCCCGTAGCCATCCAAGGTATTCCGCAGGTTGTGGAACTGCGTCTGTGTGTAGGCAGAGCTGGGCCCCAGGATGATCTCCCGGAGCGGGGGGAGCTGTGAGGTCAGGTAAGTATCCACGTCCACCCGCACCCCAATCAGACTCAGCAGGATGGTGAACTGGAGCAGTCCTTCCGTTAAGTATTTCTTCAGAGAAAGCATTGCTGAAGGACCAGAATGTTTATGCTTTTTGGTTTTTAAATCTTCCGAAAGACAAATCAAGGCCACTGTTCTGCCACTCCAGCCGGCAGGTTACCCTCCTCAGTCCCAACCCTGCACCCTTCCCTGGCACAACACAGGAGCTGAGGTCCCCGACAGCCCCAAAGGAACGGACACCCAGTGGAGCCAAGGCCACACTCCGGGCCACATTCACTCTTCCCTCTGGCCACCTCACTTCGGAGCGCACACCAACTCCTCACCCAGTCCAGGCCTTCCGGCCTGCGCAACTTACTGTCTCCTCCTCAGTCCACATGCAGCTGCTTCCCCTCGCGGCACCGCCCCTTCTGCAGGTTCCGCTGAGGCCTGCTCCAGCAACAGCTGATGGATTTCTTTTCCTTCTCCCTCTAGGTTTATTTTCTTTGGCTGGAACTCCAGGCCTTTTGTCTTGGATCACAGCGTCCCGCCTCCTCCACACTTACCAGGGGGGTTTCCAGAGAAACCTGAAATAGGAGTCACAAGAGCAAGCAGATGAGATTCCATACTTCTTGCATCGTGATCAGGACAAGAGAACCTCGGGGAACAAGGGAGAAAACACTTTTATACTACAAAAAACAAACCACTTACACTCTCAGAAAAAAATAGCCTGTTATAGAGAGAACTACAAAAAGGTATTGATAACCAGGACCCCTGGATATTAAATTTGCAATACCCCCCCCAAAAAAAATATTTGCAATATCCTTAAAACTAGCTTGCTTTTGGGCAGGGGATTTAGCTCGGTGGTGCCACCGCCTGCCCTGAAAGCCCAAAGTCACGAGTTCGATCCTGGGTACCAAAAAAAAAAAAAAAAACTAACTTGTTTTGGATAAGCAGCCAATCCCCAAGTCTCTTGCACTTTGTCGGATTACAAACCTGCCTCCTCCTAAACCAGCACCTTAACCAGCTCCTATTTTTAGCATGAGAAGCCCATTTCCTATGTTAAAGCTGGTTTCCAACTCTCAGGAAAAAACCACCTCCAATCACCCCTTCCAGTTCAGAAGGGGAAGGAGAGATTATTCATGGGTAAAAACGTGAACAAACACGAGGACTACCTTCAGGACAATGTTCAGGCCACTGCTCCACACAAACCAGTAACGACTTTTGTTTTCCCTACTTTGAAACCTGATTTTCCCTTCCCATCCTCACATTTAAAAAGAGACAAGAGCGGGTCGGGCCCCCTCACTGGGCTGTACCACGCTCAATTTTCTCACCAGGTTTTATCTCCACTCCTATGACCTTCTGAGTCAAACCAGAGGCTGTGGCCAAGTTCTCAACCCAGCTGCCAAGTGGGGAGAGGGGAAATCTACCTCTTGGTTTCCGGTCCCTACTTCGGTACTGGGGGTCGAACTCAGGACCTTGAGCTTTATAGGCAGGCTCGGCGCCACTGAGTTAAATCCCCAGCTCCTTCTGAACTTTTATTAACCTCATAAACGAAGACTTGCTTCCTTTCCTCCGCTGTGACCCGTCTACCCAACTTCACCGAAAATGAGGAGCAGGACCGATGTGCAGGCGCGCGGGCGCGCGCGCGCACACACACAAACACACATGCACACCCCATCAGGCTGGAGTAAACACAACTGGAACCCTCGATCCCTGCTCGAGCGAGCCTCCAGTTCCAACGTCCCAAGGGCCAATTAAGTTCAAGAAATCGAGCAAAGTTCCTCTAAGCCCGCGCCTGGGGCCACCCCGCCCCAGTACCCGAGTGTGGCGGGGCCCGCGTCGCCATCCCCACGGTCGGCGGTCGGCGTCCAGCTGCGGGTGGCGGGGGGCGAGCGAGTGAACGCGCGGCCCGGACCCGACCTGGCCCGGCACGGCCCGCGCCCAGCAAGCCCCAGAGCTCTCCCCGCCCTCCGCCGCGGCCCCACCCCGCCCCTAGCCGGGCCGCAACCACGCCTTCCCACGCCTGCTCCCCTCCGGGCCGGCCCACCCGAGCCGGCTCCTCTGCGGACCCGCGGTTCTGCCCCACTGGCCCAAGGCCCCGGCCCCGGCCGCATCCCCGCTCGGCCGACCGCCCCTAAGCCGCATCCCGCCACCCCCACCGCGTGACCCTCGGCCCCACCGCGCCGCGCCCCTCAGGGAAAGAAATGTGCCGGGTACCCGCTGCAGAGCCCGGCGTATGCCGCTGCCGCCACGGTAGGCCCTCGGCCCAAGTCCTGGCCTCGCCGCCGCCGCCGCCACCACCGGCCGGACCAGAGCTCACAGCCTCTGCTTCCCTCCCCTCCCCCTCCTCCCCCACACTCGGAAGCCCGTCCGCCGCGCCCGCCCCAGAAACAGCTTCTCCAATCACTGAGCCCAGGCCACGGCCATCGCCGGATGTCGCTCTGATTGACAGCAGAGAAAGACCAATAGTGGAGCGGGCTTCCTCTGTATCCACCAAGACGGACATGGCCTCGGCCCACTGGGTATCTATGCCCGCCTCGCGGGGTGGGCCCACCAATGAGCGCGATGAAGGCCCTGGTGTCCGGCCTTCTGCACCCCTCCGCCGCGCCTTCTTGTTAGGTGGTGTTACAGGTGCAGCGCCTTCTGCGTCTACGCACGGGGCCCCGAACAAGGGCTGGAAGGCGGTGTAACAGGCGCGAGAGCGCGGATTGCTCTTTTGAGGGTTCCCACCGTGACTTGCAAAAGTCCACCGAGGCGCACAGTGGACCGAGGCGAGGCACGGACCATGTGGCTCTCGTGGTGTCGACGCTCTTCCCGCCATCTTGGTTGCTGGCGACGGAAACCCGGACCTTGCTTCCTCTGCCTGTGCGCCTGGTGCAGCCACTCGGGCGGGGACAGCGGCTCCCGCTTCTTGGCCCAGAAGACGGTCACTTCGAAGGAACAGCCTTGCGGACCGGTTGTCAACACCGTCACCGAATCCGTGGGTTCTTGTGTTTTCTGTCAGGCAGTGGCATGAAAACAAGGTTTTATTTATTCATATTTAATTTATTTTTTGAGACAAGATCTCACCATTTAGTTCGGGCTGGCTCCGAACTCGTGGCAATCCTCCTGCCTCAGCCTTCCGAGTGCTGGGACACCACGCTCACCAAGCTTCTTTTTTTTTTTTTTGTACCCGGGATCGAACTTGGGTCCTTGTGCTTGTGCAGCAGACGGCGAAACCACTGAGCTAAATCCCCAGCCCAAGCCTTTTTATTTATTTATTTAGCTACCAGGGAACGAACTTGGGACCTTGCGCTTTCGAGGCAGGCGCCAGAACCACTGAGCTAAATCCCCAGCCCAGCCTTTTTATTCTTATACTTGTGCACGTGAAGGGTCAGAAATCCCACCCTGACACAAAGGACAAAGGTGCACAGCTCTTGTAGCATCTACAGGATAGGCAGGGTCTCACACCTGTAGAAGGGGCTTTGTAGTTACACCTGGACTCTACCACGTGTCTTCTCGGTACCATCATAAATCCCCTCTGGGTGTGATTTTTTTTTTTTTTGGTACCGGGGATCAAACTCCGATCTTTGCACTTGCGTAGCAGGCAGCGCAACCACTGAGCTAAATCCCCGGCCCTGGGTGTGATTTTTACTATGCTAAGAAAGTAAAATGTAAGTTAATGTGGTGACCATTCTACCCATATATTTGTCCCTAACGACCTGGAACTTGTCCTTTATCCTCCTAATTAGGTTTTGGAGGAGAGCAGATCATTCTTACTGCTCAGTGGGTTTGACTTTGACTTTGGTCTCTGTGGTTTTCCTTTTTTTTGTTGTTTTGTTTGAGACAGGGTCTCACTTTGTAGTCCAGGCTGGCCTTGAACTCAGAGATCCTCCTGCCTCACCCCCTGGAGTGCTAGGATTACAGGCGTGTACCACCATGCCGAGTTTAGTTTTTGTTTTGCTTTGCTTTCAGGGGTGGCTCTGGCTTCTTGGTATCCCCACTATCTACGTGGGTCTTCTAAGGCTGGGAGAGATGGCCTGGAAGAGTACCCCACCTTAACTCCTAGTTTTCCAGCATGTCTGGTAACTAAAGCTGCAGGCCAGCGCCTCGCTGTCTCACGACTGTGCTGGGATGTCAGTGGCAAGACTGGGCATAATAGTGATTTTTGTCATGGTAGGAACAGCAACAAAGAGCCCCCCCACTTCCCTAATCTGCACCCACAGAACTTAGTCTTGTTTTCTTGGAACTTTCTCCAGTTTCCAGAGTTCCCCAGGCCCATCTCGTCATATTAACCGAAATGTGTTGGTGACTCAAACCGTGTACCCCAACATCACATAAGGAGCTCCTTAGACTTGCAGATTCGGAGGGTATTCCTAGTTGTCCAGGCTGGCCTCAAGCTTGGGATCCCCCTGCCTCGGCCTGAGTGCTGGATCACAGGAGTGGGCCACCACCACAGCACCCACTGTTTGGTAGACTGAGATTGCCTAACAGTGGGATGGTAGCTTGATAAACTGCCAACTTGAGCAGTGCTGGTGCAGCCAGTCCTAAGACCACACGTAAATCACTGACTTGGAGTTTGTACGGTGGCTCCCAGCTGTGGGACAAATGCGTGCCTAAAAGTGCACGCCAACTCAAGTTCCTATCGCCTGGAAAAGCACATAATTTCATGAGCAACTCTGTCCTTGTACAATTCAGGATGAGGCCAGCTGACAACTCCCTAGATAATCAAGTCCCTGCCACCAGAGCATGGTCTCCCAGCACTCTGGAGGCTGAGGCAGGAGGATCACCAAAACTTCGAGGTCAGCTTGGGCTACACAGTGAGTTCAGGGCCAGCCTGAACTAATAGAACCTGTCTCAAATGAATAAGTAAGTAAAATCAAGTCCACACCATGCAGAGAGTGGAGGCTTGATTTGGGATGGTTCACAGATTATAAAGTACTTTCACCATATACTCCAATAAATACACCCCAGAGCCATTCCTTGAATCCTTATGGAACTAAGCTACTTTATGAGTTTCAAATAATGAGTCAAAGGACATGTTTAAGTCAGGCATGATGGTGCATGCCTGGAATCCCAACTACTTGAGAGGCTGAAGCAGGAGGATTACAAGTTGGTGGCCAGCTGGGGCAACTTAGACACTGCCTCAAAAAAGGCAGGGGCAGGGATTTAGCTCAGTGGTTTCGCCACCTGCCTTGCAAGCACGAGGTCCTGAGTTCAATCCCCGATACCAAAAAAAAGGGGCCGTGGATGTCACTCAGTGGCTGTCCAATATCCAATACCAGAAAAGGAAAAAACCCCCACATTTTAATAGCTCCTGATCAATACGAGAATATTAATTCCACAAGGACTAGAATGTTATGCATTAATTGTTGTCTGTGGATTTTTTTTTTTTTTTTTGGACACAGGGCCTATGTAGCCCAGGCTACCGTGGAAGTCCTGGGGATTCTCCTGCCTCAACCTCCTAAGTGCTGGGATGAGAGCCATGCACCACCATACCCTGGTGCCCATGGAATTTAGGTGACGGTGACATTAATACTGAATCATTGAAGGGGAGCTATGTGTGTAGCTCGGTTATCGAGTGCTCGCCTACCATGCAAGAAGCAGCGCTGGAGCTGGGTGTGGTGGCACACCCCTGTAATCCCAGCACTCAGGAGGCAGAGGCAGGAGGACTGCCAAGTTTGAGGCCAGCCTGGGCTACATAGTGAGTTCCAGGCCAGCGAGACCCTATTTCAAAAAAGAAAAAAGCCTTGGGTTTCACCCTCAGCCCACCAAATAATAGTAATTGAAGGAGAAGTGAAGCGGAAGCTCAGTGAAAGCCAGGCACAGTGCACATGCCTGTGATCCAAGCGCTCAGGGGGCCTAGGCAGAAGGATCATGGGTTCAAGGCCAGCTCGAGCTACATAGCTGACCATGTGTCCAAAACAAAAGTCCCTGTTAAAATTACATGGCTAAATAAAAAGGCAGGGAGTGTAGCTCACCGCTAGCGTGCACTGTCCAACTCTCAGCTGAACCTCCGGAACACACACCCAGAAAGGAAAAGAATAGTTCCAAGCAAAAATTAAGTGCACCATGAAAGAGGTGTGGCTTTGGAGAACATGGCAAGTTACCAAGGAAATAAACCATTCAGCCACTAAATGAGTGAAACCATGAAGGTAAATAGTGGTACTGGTTAAGAAAGGTCAGAAAGCCAAGCAGGGGACTAGGGAGGAGCATGGCTAAAGCCTAGGACTTGGAGACCAGCCTGGCAAGCACCCATCTCAAATATTTATTTATTTTTCTTAAGCAGAATTTCACTATGTAGCCCAGGCTGGCCTCAAACTCGGGGGATCTTCCTCAGCCTCCCAAATTTGGGGATGACAGGAGTGTGATATCAAGCCCAGCTTCATCTCAAATATTAAAAAAAACAAAAACTTAAAACTAATAGGGGTTGCCAGGCTCTGGGTTCATTTCCCGGGACTTGGAGGAGGAAAAAATTGGTGCTGGGGAAGTAGCTCAATGGTAGAGCCCTTGCCAAGTATGTGTAGGGCCCTTGCTTTGGTCCCCAGCACTGCAAAAGTAAATGGAAGGAAAGAAAGAAAAACAAGGAGCAGTCGGGGTATTTACCTCAGTGGCACCACACCTGCCTCGAAAGCACAAGGTCCTGAGTTCCATCCCCGGTACCAAAGAAAAGAAGGGGAAATGTAAATGTGAGCGTTTATCTACCAAAGCAAGAGGGCTGGGAGAAAATATTTACAAACTCTAGAACTGAAAGACATCAAAGACTGACTGGAGTTGCAGCATTCAAATCCGGAGACTATTTTGAGAACCGGAGGAAATGAGATGATAAAAGACAAATTCTGTAGTCTAAATTTAATTGGAGGCCGGAGCGGGGAGGATAAGGAAGGTTAATCAGTTGACAGCTGCAAGTGAGACCAACAGAAAGTGTTTGTGTGGAAACCCTGATTTAAATCCCAGCATGGGTGACCACAGGCCCCACTTCGACTTCCTCTGGGGTGAACTCTCCAAGAGGTTAGCCCTGAAATCCAGGAGCAGTAACTGCTCCTCCCTGTAGACAGCCCCCTTATTCTTTGGGATTTTTTTTTTTTGGTACCAGGGATTGAACTCGGGTCCTTCGCTTGCGCAGCAGGCAGCGAAACCACTGAGCTAAATACCCCGCCCTAGCCCCCTTATTCTTAAGCTTTTCCTGCATCTCACTAACCTACCCCTCTTATTTTTTTTCCTTGAGAGGGTCTCACTATGTGGTACAGGCTGGCCTTGAACTCTCTTGTAGCCCAGGCTGGCTTTGAGCTCGTGGGGATCCTCCTGCCTCAGCCTCCTGAGTGCTGGGGTTATAGGTGTGTGTGCATAAACACAGACATGCCCTGTTTGCCCCTCTGATCTATAGCCAATCTACATGCTTTCCTCAAAACTTATAAAAGTGCTCATAGCTTTGGTCACCAGACATTTTGCCAAAGGCTATCTAGCCCTGCCACTGGTAGTTTCTAGAAACTTGTCTTAGCCCCTGGGCCTTCTTAGCCTGCTGTGTAATGCCTCAACAAACATTTTTATCTCAGCCATCCCTGGTCTCAAGAGTTTGGATTTAAAAGAGAGCATACTGAGAATGAGCACAGTGACACACACCTGTGATCTCAGAGCTATGAGAGGCTGAAGCAGGAGGATCCCAGATTCAGGCCCAGCCTGGGCAACTGAGGAATTAGTGAAGCAGGAGTTGGGATTCTATTAGGCAGTAAGGACAGGGCTCCAAAATGGAATGGGAAAGCCCAAAATGGAGTCGGCTGAGATGTAACCCTCCAAGGATCCTACACAAATATCTCTGGTGTACCATGGCCATCTGGGGCCTCCCCAGCATGGGATCAGCTGAGCCACCAGCTCAAGGGTGCATAGACCCTAAATGGGCACCCCATCAACCCTGCAGAGATTGGACCCTAAATATTTGCAGCTACAGCGTGGGTGGGCATGATGGTGCATGCCTGTCATCCCAGCACTCGGGAGGCTGAGGCAGGAGGATCACTGGGAGTTCAAGGCCAGCCTGGATTACATAGTGAGACCCTGTCTCAAATAAAATAAAACAAACAAACAACTAGTCCCCTATAGGATAAAGATCATATCGTTTACCCCACGGCCGAGCTCCCTTCTAAGCCCTTTCAGAGCCCCTAGAAAAGAGCCTTCTGGGGTGGACTGCTCAGGACACCCCCCCCAGCTAGCGAGAGCTTTGCTTCCTTATTTATATCTCTCATGCTGGGCCAAGGATTTAGCTCAGTGGTTTTGCCACCTGCTGCGCAAGCGCAAGGACCTGAGTTCAATCCCAGTACCAAAAAAACAAAAACAAAAACAAAAATATATCTCTCATGCTCTTGCTTATCTTTTAAATATGTTTGCGTGCCACTGCCTCCTCCAGGACATGACCCTGGGATCCCAGTAACATCAGCAATTTAGTAGCCGTGCGTGGTGGCGCACACCTCTGATCCCAGCACTTGGGAGGCTGAGGCCAGAGGATTGCCTTCGAGTTCGAGGCCACCCTGGGCTACACAGTGAGTTCAAGGCCAGCCTGAACTAATAATGAGACCCTGTCTCAAAAAAAACAAAAGATCAACAATTTAATAAGACCTTGTCTCAAAATTTAAAATAAAATTAGTAGGGCTGGGATATAGTTCAGTATAACCTGGATTCAAAGCCTAGTACCAAAAAACCCCACAGTGGTTATTGGTTTTGTGGCACTGGGAACTGAACCCAGGCCTATATCCCTGGCCCATGTTGTTGTTTTTTTAAAAAAAAACAGGGTCTCCCTGTGTCACTGGGCATGAATTTGCAATCCTCCTGCCTCACCCTCCCAGATGCTAGGATTACAGACATGCGCCACCATACCCAGCCAGAGAAGTTCATTTGTTTCCCAAAGTATCCCCTGCCTTTTTGGTGCTTGGGACTGAACCCAGAGCCTCCAAATATCTTTTGAATTCCCCACCAAGGCATCAGTTGCACTGGATAGGAAATAAAATCATGCTAGGCAAAGTGGCACCTGCCTGGAATCCCAGCACTCGCCACGATTTCCAGGCCAGCCTGGGCTACATAGTGAGTTCAAAGCCACCTTGAACTATATAATGAGACCCTGTCTCAAAAACAAAAACAAGAAATAAAGTCACATGGTGCAGAGAGGACTAACATGAAATCAAGTAAATATTCACTGATATAAAATAAGGCCACTGTAGGAAGACTCTAAGTATAGACAATCTCAATTTTGCGTTCTAATTTTTGCGTGTGCATGTGTTTGTGTGTGTGTGTGTTTAGAGACAGTATCTCAATATGTAGTGCAGGCTGACCTCGAACTCACAGCGCTCTTCCTGCCTCAGCCTGCGGAGTGCTGGGACCACAGGCGTAGCCAGCACACCTGGCTTCGTTTGCCTTTTTCTTACTACATGTTTGCAATACACAGACTCCCTTCGCCGAGGGTGTTTGGTACACGCACAGGAGGACGATCTTATTCTGAACACCAGGTGCTAGGCCTGGAAGGGTGTGGACGCCCCAGGTTTCCCCGGGGTGGGGTGCGCAGACTGAGGACCCCCTCCTTTCCGCAAAAGCCCAGGTCAAGCCGGCGCAGGTACAGCCTCCTTCCCCTAACCTGCTGTTGAACCTTGCCAGATCCCGGGAGTGTCCTCCTTCCCCCAAGCCACCCTCCTCCCTTTGGCGCCTGGGACAGCTGTTAATAGGACCATTACCCAAGAAGCAAAGGAAAGATCCCATGCCGATGCGTCATCCTCCTCGGTATATCCATTAAATCACTGGGAAAAGCCAGCGCATGCGCGGCTCCCCGGGGAGAGGCCGACCTCTGCCAGCAGCAAGCCCGGCCCTGCCCTTTCCACTCCTGGCTGCGCGGAGAGAAAGCGTGGGAAGCCAGGAAGAGGGTTGGCTCTGATCAGGGATTGAGGGTCAAGAAAGAGCCAGCTTGCTATAAAGCACACTGAGCCGGGCGTGGTGGAGCACGTCTGTTATAGCAGCACTTGGGAGGCTGAGGCAGGAGGATTCCGGGAGTTTGAGGCCACCCTGGGCTACACAGTGAGTTCAAGGCCAGGCTGAATAGCATATAGAGACCCTCTCAAAAACAAAGAAACAAACCAAGAAAACACCCTATAAAGCACACGCTGAAATCCCGGATCCTGGGGACATGTGTGGAGCCAGGCTCAGCAGTGAGGAAAGCTACTGCTTCTAGCAGCAGGCACAGGTGTGCTATTCTCCCTGGAGGTTGCCACCTGCCAGGAAACCCCCAGAGAAGGGGCTGTGGGAGCCCAGACTGGCTGGGCCTCAGATTTCTTCTGGAATAGTGGAAATTGCTTTTTTCCCTAAGGGAAAAGCCAATCACTCTGCCATTCCAGTTGGCCATTAATTTTCCCCTCCTCCTTTTTTTTGTTACTGGTAATCGAACTCAGGACCTTGTACTTGCCAGGCAGGCGTGGCGCCACTGAGCTACATCCCCGGCAATTTTCTTTCTTTAAAAATCAAATTTTTTTTACTTTGTGCCAGGCACTGTTTTTAAGGTTTTAATTCATGGTCACTCAGTGATGCAGCACAATGATAGAAATACTATTGCCAGCTTCTTGTGCAGATAAGAAAACTAAAACATAGGGTGTGAATAATTTGCCAAATATCACACAGTCCTCAAATGGCACAGCCAAGATTTGAAGTCTTAAAGTTCACAAAGCTCACAACCACGACCCTCCAGTGCTAATCTGCAAATAGTGCCTTAGAACAGGATTCAAGAGGAGGAGACGTGTCCGCTGATTGGCACGAAGGCTGTGGTAGATCGCTGTACAAAATGTATCCAAAGAACGGCTCCTCTGCTTCACACTGCCTTCCTTCCCACGTTGAATCTGAGCTCTATAATGAGAGGCTGGGACCAATACAATGTAGCAACTTTCTGGGACTTCAAGCCCGGGCCAACTGCCTTCCAAGAAGTCCAGACAGAAAAATGTTTCACGATGTTGCTCAGCTACATATTTCTCACTCTCCAACCCCATCAGATCTAAGAGAATGGGTTCCATCACTGCCTGAGATTTCCTTTTCACAGCCCTTCTGAGAGATTCTAGGATTACATCCCGTCGGTATTAAATGCTAGCGCATCATGCAGGGAAATCAATTCATTTCCCAGCTAATCGGTACATCTGGCCCCTTTCTTCCATGGTAAACATCATTAGCAAGCTTGTTACCATTAAACCATCAAAGAAGCGAGGCTCTCCTGGCAGGCAGCCTCTTCCCAAGCACCACTACCACCCTGTTTTAGAAAATTGCTAGGGCCGGGATTTAGCTCAGTGGTTCTGCCGCCTATTTCGCTAAGCGCAAGGACCGGAGTTCTATCCCCGGTACCAAAAAAATAATAATAATAATAACGAATATATTTGGGCGGGGGATTTAGCTCAGTGGTTTTGCTGCCTGCTGTGCAAGCGCAAGGACCTGAGTTCTATCCCCGGTACCAAAAAATAAAAAATAAATAAAATAGAAGATTGCTTCTCGCTGTGTAGTCCCGGCTGGCCTTGAACACTCCTGCCTTCTTTCTCAATTCTAAAACGCTATCTCCCTCAAACCTGTACAGTGTTCAGGCCTCATTGTTCATTCATCCCTTTGTGTGACATGTTTTGGAGCTGAGTTCAGCTGCCCTATAATGTCCTGCTTTGTTGCTCCAGACAACATTAGGTAATTTTCTTTGTTAAGCTCTCTGTGCTGCATGTCCCAGTTGGGCAGGTGCCACTGTGAGAGTGGGTGTTTTATCTCGGCTGGATTTTTAAAACACCGGTTAGATCACTTACCACCCTGAGCTAATTGAAGACAACGATATAGTATATATCTATCCTCCCCCATACTAGGGATTGAACCCAGGGAGTGCTGAGCTACATCTCCAGCCCCTTTTTATTTTATTTTGAGACAGGGTCTTGTTAAGTCACTAAGTTCCCCAGGCTGGCCTTGGCTTGCCACCCTCCTACCTCGGCCTCCCAAGCTGCTGGGACTACAGGCCTGCACCACTGTGCCCGTTCTATTCACAAGCCTTAAAACTCAGAGCACCTCCTGGTCACACACATCTCCTGATCCTGATACCCTACCAGGAAGGCTGAAGAGGTGGGGACCCAACAAGGACAGACACTGACACCCCAGGGCAGAAACACCGTGCACAGCAGGAGGGTGGCCCAGGACAGGGTGTGGCCTCCTTGAAGTCCCCAGGTCTACAGGAGGACCCACCCCAAGCGGAGCACAGGCTCCAGCCCTGCCCCACTGTGCAACCCCTCCCCCCGGAGTGGGGCGGGGCACTGGGCACTGGGCACTGGGTGGTATCTGCTTTTCATATCCACCCATGTTGTCCTCTATCCTGGTGGAGCCCATTCCACTGCACCTTCGAACTTCTCCAGCGCTGCCCAACAAATGAGCCTGGAAAGTCCTGGTGGGGTGATACTGTCGCGTTTACCTGGGACCCCCCTGAAAGGTGCAGTTCAGGCTGGGGGACCAAGGAGGGAGCACAATCTCAGGTCCCTGATGAGAGAGTTTGTTTTTTTGTTTTTGTTTTGAAACAGGGTCTCACTATGTAGCCCAGGCTGGCCTGGAACTCCTGGTGATCCTCCTGCCTCAGCCTCCTGAGTGCTGGAATTACAAACCAAGGACTACCATGCCTGGCTCTACCATTGCTGTGTCCTATCCCCTGCATTCCTGGCTCCCATTCCATGCTGGGGATAGAGCCCTGGGCCTGGCGCCAGCCAGGAAAGCGCTCTACCATTAACTCCCAGCCCCCACCCCCTGCTTTCTTTTTCTTTTTTTATTGAAGTGTATTGGTACATTGTAGGTCTACATTATGATCACATTCATCATTGGGACTTTGTACCTTTACAAGATATATCTTGGTTCTTTTTTTTCCCATTCCCCTTCCCTCCCTTCAACCCCTCTACTTCTCCCTATTTACATAAGTTTTGGGGTTTTTTTTCCTTTTCATTTTTTTCTTTCCCTTTTTTCCTTTCCCCTGGCCCCCACAGTTCCCCTTCCCCTTTGAACATTTTCTTCCTATTTCACAATATCTATTATACATTTTGGTCCACATTTACATTTTCAGTTTCTCACACCAGAAAAACAATTCGGTATTTACACATGTGTGTCCTGTTTATTTCACTTATGAGTATGGCCTCAAGGTGCATCACACTCAGCCACCTCATCTTTTAGTATATGTGCTGCCAAAGCGAGCACAGCCACCTCATCTTTGAAAAAGGAGCCAAACACCCTCACTGGAGGAAAGACAGCCTCTTTAATAAATGATGCTGGAAAAACTGGGTCTCAACCTGCCAAAGATTAAAACTAGACCCATATCTTTCACTTTGCACTAAACTAAAAGTGAAATGGATCAAAGATCTAAATATTAAAACAAACACTAAGCCTGCTGGAAGAGTTTAGGTAGAGCTCTTGAAGACATTGGCATAGGAAAAGACTTTACGAGCAAAACCTCAGTCACCTGGAACTAGCACAAAGAATCAACAACTGGGATCTCATCTGATTAAAAAGCTTTTGGACAGCAAGAGAAACCACCAACAGAGTGAAGAGACAACCCACAGCATGGGAAAAATTTACCAGCTATTCCTCAAAGGACTACTATCTAGAATATAAAAAGAACTTTAAAAAATCAGACGCCTCAAATTTAAAGACCCAATCCAAAAATGGGCATCTGAAATGAACAGGCATTTCTCAGATGAAGAAGTAGAAACAGCAAATAAACATGAAAAAATGTTCAACATCACTGGTCATTCGAGAGATGCAAATGAAAACAATGCTGAGATTCCACCTCACTTTAGAAAGAATAGAATGGCTGTTATCAAGAAATCAGCCCAAAAAGAGAAAAAAATCTTCTGTGGGAGAAAGGAACCCTTCTCCATTGTTGGTAGGAGTGCAGACTGGTACAACCACTGTGGAAATCAGTGTGGAGATTCCTCAAAAAACTGGGATTAGCCAAGAATTTAGCTCAGTGGTTCCACCGCCTGCCTCGAAAACACAAGGTCCTGAGTTCAATCGCCAGTATAAAGAAGAAAAGGAGTACTACTCAGCCACAAAGAAAGATAAACTAGAGACATTTATAGCTAAATGCTTTATTTTTCTTATCACCAACTCACATATCATTTTTACCCATTTATTGGTACATTGTTTTGCACAGAAATGCATGCACATGTGCACACAAATCTTTTTTTTTTTTTTGGTACCGGGAATCAAACTTGGGTCCTTGCGCTTTCGAGGCAGGTAGCGACACCACTGAACTAAATTCCCGGCCCTGCACACAAATCTTCAGAAAAAAGGTTTTGTTTGCTCTACAGTTGTATCCCACTGGCCATAAAAGTACCTGGTACATGGGCGCCGGGGATTTAGCTCAGTGGTTCCAGCGCCTGCCTTACAAGCGCAAGGATCCGAGTTCGATCCCCGATACCAAAAAAAAAAGTACCTGGTACATAGTAAGCACTCAATAAATATTTGTACAGCAAGTAAAATATGGTTCGATTGATAAATACATTTTAGTAATTGTTATGTAAAATAGGTGTTATCTGGCCAGTTTAGGCTCACACCTGTAATCCCAAGCACTCTGGGAGGCTGAGGCAAGAGGATGCCAAGTTTAAACCCAGCCTGGACAATTTAGATGCTGTCTCAAAAAAACAAAATAAAATCTTAAAAAACTATTGAGTGTGAACCATCTCGAAAAAGTCACACAAAGTCCCCACCAAGGAGAGAACAAGTTTGTTTCTGCCCACCAAAGTGGGCTTCCCCTATCTGGGACACGGATGCCAAGGAAAGCCACAGGCTGGAGAGGAGGCAGGAGGAGAGGGCGATCCTGCGGCCACCGGGGAGTGCGCAGCCTTCGCAAAGGAGAGCCACAAGCTCGAGGGACGGGGCGGAGAGCCCGGGGGCGGGGCGGAGAAGCGGGGGCGGGGCCAAGAGAACCCGGGGGGCGGGCGGGGCAGAGAGCGCGGGGGCGGGGCGGAGAGCGCAGGGGCGGGGCGGAGAGGACGGGACGGGACGGGACGGGGCGGTGCTGTCAGCCAGGCGGCCCGCGGAATGCAGCGACCTGAAGCCTGGCCACGTCCGCACCCGGGGGATGGGGCGGCGGGAACCCAGGCCCGGATCCCGGCGCCTCCCGCCCAAGCCGGGGAGCCCTCGGGGCTGCGGGTACGCGGCGACGGCGCGGGTCTCGGGCGGCGGGGCCCCGGGGACCGTGAGCCGGGAGGGGGCGGCCGACTCCCAGCTGGCGCCCGCGATAGGAACTTTGTGCCACCGCTGCCCAGTCGGGGAGGGGGCCAGGCCGGGAGGGGAGCAAAGTTTGTCCCGCGTGGCTGAAGTTCTGGGGAGCTCGGAGCCGGGGTGGGGGCCGTTCCGCCGGGAAGGGAGCGGCGAGTCGGCCTGCGGAGCGCCTGTCTCCCGTGGTGACTGTCGCGCTCCTGGGGCCCCGGACCCGCTGCACGGAGGAGGCCGGCGCCTGTCCCCCCCGGCCCAGGTTCTGTGATACACTCAGACTCGGACTCTGGAGCAGTCAGTGCATGACAGAACTTGGGCCGGGAGGACGTTCCGCACCCACGGGCCTGCAGGGACGTCTACCTGGGCGTGGAGTGGGCCGTGGAGTTGGCCATGTGGACCAGGCTGGGTCCCCTGGAGTTAGGGCGAAGCCAAGCTCTCCTCCCGGTCAGTTGCAGGAACCCTCCCTGTACACCATCAAGGCCGTGTTCATCCTCGATAATGACGGACGCCGACTGCTGGCCAAGGTAACCCCCACACCGAGCCACCCCGAGGACAGAGGACAGAGCCGCAGCCCCAAGAGAGAGGTCACCTCAGACCCCCAGCCGACTCCTCTGGGGTCTCTGACACACAGCAGCCCAGCTTAGATCTCTGGCTGCCCGCCTTGTCCAGCAGCACCTCCTGTTTCTGCTCATGCTCCCCAACGTGAAGGGTCACCTCCCCATCCTCCCACTGGGCAGCGGCGGTGGCCTGGGTCCCAGGAGTCCTGGCTAAACAAGAGACTCTTAAGCTCTATAACTTGGTGACCATGAGGATAGAGAGCCAGGATTTAGAACCGGATGGGATTTTACAGAGCATATAATCCAACTCACTAATTTTACAGGTGCAGAAGATACAGCATAGAGTTGCTAAGTGCATCGCCTGAGGTTCCAATGTTATTATCATAACTCAAGATTTGTTTTTTCCAGTGCTGGGCTATAGCTCAGTGGGAAGGCCCTAGGCTAAATCCCCAGGGATTTTGATCTTTTATGTTTTGAGACAAGATCTCCCTGATTCATTGAGCTGCCCAGGCTGGTCTTGAACGTTTTTTATTTTTATTTTTTGGTACCCGGGATTGAACTTGGGTCCTTGGCTTGGGAGGCAGGCGGTGGAACCACTGAGCTAAATCCCTGGCCCTGGTCTTGAACTTTTGATCCTCCTGCCTCAGCCTCCCAGAGCACCAGGATCACAGGTGTGCACCACCAGGCTTCAAGATTTTGACTTGAAGCTCAGAGTGATTCTCATGGTGCCATTCAATTACCTGGTTTCAATCCTAACAAACATGGCCTGTGTGAACCAAACCAGGATAATCCCAAACTAAATTTCTTACATCTGCAGATCACTGTGACAGAGCTAAAGCATCTAAATTAATGAGGTGAACTGTCGATGCTTTTCGTTTGTTTGGGCCTGAAACTTTTTTGTTTCTATAACATTCAAACGAACTTGTTTGCCCTGGCAGGGGCCAGCAGGAAGACTGCTCATTTGCCTGCAGGTCAAGTGCTAAGTGGCAAAATCCCCCTCCAGAAACATGAAAGGTGAGCTGGCCACACCTTGGCCTGGCAGAGGGCCAGGGCGGATTGGCGATGCCAAAGCTGCCCAGGGCTCTGCGCCGAAGGACCCATGCAGTTAGATTAAGAAGCTGAGTCAGGAGAGAGGCTTTCCAAACCCAAACAGAAAAGCACTGATCTCCTCATGGATTTTGTGCCAGGGACATCTCTATAGATACTGAATCCTCACCATAGGCCTGTTGGAAGCCAGACTGTCCTGGGTATAGAGCCCCAGCTGTGGTCCCTGCCACTGTGAAATGTGGGGAAGACCTCCAACTTCTTCACACCCAGATTAATCATCAGGCCAACAGCTGCCCTTATGACAGTTACCGTTTAGAGAGGGCTCATGGCTTTGCTGTGTCTCCTGTGGGATGGCTGGTGTGGAACCAGTGTAAATGAAGCTCGGTGTGTGGCACATGCCTGTGATTCCAGCACTTGGGAGGCTGAGGCAGGAGGATCGCTGTGATTTTGAGGCCAGCCTGGGCTACATAGTGAGTTCAAGGCCAGGCTGAACTACACAGCAAGGCCTTGTCTCAAAAAGAATGAATAAGAAGGGTTGGGGATGTAGCTCAGTGCTCCCAATCCCCAGTGCTGCAAAAGGAAGAGAAGAAAAAGGAGGAGGAGGAGGAGGGGTCGGGGGAGAAAGCACTAAAGCAGCCTTGCTAGTAAAGATTTTGAGGGCTGGGGACTTAGCTCAGTGGTGCCACGGCCTGCCTCACAAGCACAAGGTCCTAAATTCAATCCCTGCTACCAAAATAAACAAACAAAAAGTTTGTGAAAGAGCCAGCCGTGGTGGTACACTTTTGTAATCCTGGTAGTCGGAGGCTGAGGCAGGAGGATCGCCATCAGTTCACAGCCAGCCTGGGCCACAAAGTTAAGTTCAAGGCCAGCCTGAACTACACAGCAAGACCCTGTCTCAGAAAACAAAACAAAACAAAAATTTGTAAAGGAGAGATGGGGCAGAGCAGGGCACCAGGGTCCTTCATGAGCCTCACCCACTCTTCCCACCTGGGAGGAGCTCTGGCCTGAAGGATGGCCATGGCTTCTTCATCTTCTCCCCTCACAGTATTACGATGACACGTTCCCCTCCTCTAAGGAGCAGGTGATCTTTGAGAAAAACGTCTTCAACAAGACCAGCCGAACCGATAGTATGTATCTGCCTCTTTCTCTTCCTGAACTCTGAGACAGACGCCCTCCTTTATCACCATCTGGACACATCTGTCTGCGCAGCCTCCACACCCACAGCTATTCCTTTCTCTCTGAGGCTGCCTGTGCTCTCCTTCGACCTTCATCCGGGAACCTTCCCTGCCTGTCGCCTCCCCCTGCCCAGCACAGCCAGACCCCTCCTGGCTGAGGAGGTCACCTGTGGGTGGCCCGGGTCCAGAGCACTGTTCTGTCCTCCACATGAGGCCACCTGCAGAAACGGAGGGTTGGGTGACTGAGTAGCCCATCCGAGCATCCCCAGCACTGGCCTTTCAAGGGACAGGCAGGAGGGTTCAGGCTGGCTCCAGGCAGTGGTGGCCAGAGCTAAGAGTCCCCCCACTTTTAGGTGAGATCGCGTTTTTAGGGGGCATGACCATCGTCTACAAGAGCAGCATGGACCTCTTCCTGTATGTGGTCGGCTCCTCTCAGGAGAACGAGGTGAGCTCACGAGGACGGGGAACAGAGGGGCTGGCATGGGGAGTGGGATGCAGTGGGTTCTGGGCAGTCATGGTACCCCTGCTCTGAGTGGGGAGAGCTTTCTGGGACAATGTGTGTCCATGACACCCTTTTGGATCCTGGGGAACTGGAAGTGAAGTCACCACACCCTCTGCAGGGAGCCATAGATTCTTGTTTTGTTTTGTTTTGTTTGAGAAAGGATCTCACTATGTAGCCAGGCTGGCCTGGAACTCACAGTGATCCTCCTGCCTCAGCCTCCTGAGTGTTAGAGTAACAGGCATGCGCCACCATTCCTGGGTTTGATTTTTCCTTAATGTAACTAGAAAAGGAGACACTCAGGATCCCGCCAGTCCAGACCCCCTGAAATTCCCTTTCAGGTCAAAATGCAGTCGCCTCCAGTGCATCTCTTGTGAATCGGGAGGCTGGGACTGCAGCCCACGAGGTGGCCGAGGGCTCCCAGGCCTCGGAGCCTCAGCTGCCTGTCTTCCTTTCCAGCTGATTCTCATGTCTGTCCTCATCTGCCTGTTTGAGTCCTTGAGCCACATCCTAAGGTGAGTGATGTGCTCTGCCCTTCAGGGCCCAGCCCAACGCCCCTCTCCCTGCAGTCCTGAGGGCCCCACCAGCCCGGACAGAAGCCCCCAGGCCCTGCCCTTTACAGACTCCATGAGGCAGAGCAGAGCAGAGCTGCCTGCAGGTATGGTCAGCAGGCCAGGCTCTGGATGCCCCCTGAGTTGCCCGAGGTCAATCTATTACTATAGCAGAGATCCCAACACAGGTGGGTTTTTTTTTTTTTTCCGTACCGAGGATCGAACTCAGGACCTTACGCTTGCCTGGCAGATACGGGGCTACTGAGCTATATCCCCGGCCCAGGTTGTTTTTCTTTTTTGTGGTACTGAGGATCAAACCCAGGGTCTTCACATTGCTCTACATCCCCAACCCTTTTTATGTTTCACTTTGAGACAAGGTCTTGCTAAGTTGTTAAATTGCCCAGGCTGGGCTCGAACTTGCAGTCCTCCTGCCTCAGATACAGGTGTGTATTTTTGTTGCTGCTGTTGTTTTTTGTGAGGTTTTTTTGGTTTGTTTGTTTTTGAGACAGAATTTTGCTATCTAGTTCAAGCTGGCCTCTTACTCACAATGTAGCCCAGGCTGGTCTTGAATTCCTGGTGATCCCTCTGCCTCAGCCTCCCTCGTGCTGGGATCACAGACGTGTGCCACCACACCCAGCAAACTCAGGGTTATTGACTAGAAGCTCTTCCCAGCATCCTCATTCTGTTATCTCATCTCTGGCCCGGCGACTACAGCCTGGGCAAAGCAACCTGGGATAATCCAGAACTAGATGTGCACCAGCCCTAGGATTGCCCACAGCAGGGCTGTGGCATCCGAACCAACTATGAGATGCCTTTGGGGTCCCAGGTAGGTGGTGTTGCCACAGTGAGGGAGGCTGGGCACAGTGGGGTCCGGGAAGAGCAGGCTCCGCCCTGCTGCGTGTGTCGGGGAGAGAGTCAGGGTCGCCTCGCCCAGCCAGCACGGTTCCAGTTCCGGTTCCTGTTCTGGCCACGGGGGCTCAGGCGCTGCGTCTGTGGCAGGAGGAACGTGGAGAAGCGCTGGCTGCTGGAGAACCTGGATGGAGCCTTCCTGGTGCTGGATGAGATTGTGGATGGCGGGTGAGTGGGGATCCGTTTCCCGGTTTTTCCCTGGTGATGAGCAAGCTCGTGGACCACTGGGTGAAGTGCTGGAGAAGCAGAGCTGGGGCCCTGTTGGGGGTGACTTGGGACGGGGTCCTGGATGGGAGATGGCTCAGTCACACTGAAGAGAGGGCTGCAGTGAGGGCGGCCGGTGAGTCCGGGGAGACCAAGTTGCTGATTTTCCTCCGGGTTCTTCGCCAACTTGCAGTGTGATCCTGGAGAGTGACCCCCAGCAAGTGGTCCAGAAGGTGAATTTTAGGGTGAGTCTTCTGGCCTCCCCCCACCTTCTCAAGCTGCCCTCCGGTCCTCCACCTCCCGTCCTCTTGGCAGGCACTGCAGGGCCCAGGTGGTAGAAACCCAAGCTCTAGCTGGGCATGCTGGCAAACACCTGTCATCCCAGCACTTGGGGAGCTGAGGCAGGAGGATCGCTTGGAGTTCAAAGCCAGCCTGGGCTACATAGCGAGACCCTGTCTCAAAAAACCGAAAAGAGACCTTCTTGTCCTCTCTCGCCTGCAGGATCCCAACCCCTCCCCATCTTCCCTGGCAGGAAGTATGGACCAGAAATAAGTCCATCCTCAGAAAGGTTCCACAAGGCTGTCTTGGCCTTGAGCCTGCAGCTTGGGGTGCAGTAGAGCCCTTGTTTGTTGGGGCTTCTTGCCTCTGGAAGAGCCCTTTCCTCTCATCTTTATTTCCTTCGCCCCTTGGGTCTCCGTGCTCCACAGACAGGTCCCGGGCTCCTGGCATCCACAGCTTGGCCTGCAGGACTTCTTCGGACCCAGGACACAGCAGAGGTTCCGGACCTCCAGAACTGCTGCAGCCCCAGCCCCCGCCCACTCCTCCCCTCACTGACCCCCCTTTGACTCTGCCTCCCTGCAGGTGGATGACAGCGGCCTGGTGGAGCAGAGTGTGGCACAGGTAGGCCCCTGAGTCCATCTGTCTTGGCCAGGTACGGCCTGTCCTGGCAGGGAAGGGGCGAGGTGGTGCCAGGCCATCACCTGGGAAGATACAGGCACCACCTGCTCTCCAGGTGGGCACCAGGGCGCTGCTGGGTGAATGGGCTTGTGTCACTGGCTACCTCAGCTCCTGGTTAGTTGGACTGGACTCGGAATGAGCAACCTGCCTTTTGTTTTGTTTTGTTTTGAAGGTGGTCTCATTATGCTGCCCAGCAGCCTTGAACTCCTGGGCTCCAGTGATTTTCCTGCCCCAGCCTCCTGAGGCAGCTGGGACTACCCACTGCACACAGCTTTGTTAGTGCCATCCTAGGCTGGTCGTGGTGGCACAGGCCTGTAATTCCAGCACTCAGGAGGCTGAGGCAGGAAGACTGCAAATTCACGGGCAGCCTGGGCAACATAGGGAGACCCTGTTTCAAAATGAAATAAAAGTAAAAAGGCCTAGGGATGGTGCTCAGCATTCTCCAGGTTCAGTATCTTGTACTGCAAAAAACAAGCCCAAGACTGAGGATTTAGCTCAGTGGTTCCGCTGCCTGCCTTGCAAGCAGAAGGATCCGAGTTTGATCCCCGGTACCAGAAAACAAAAACAAGCCCAAACCATGACAGGGTCTAACTTTCCCACTCGGCCCCAAGTGGCCCAGCTGAGTGACCTGGCTGGCACTCTGTATAGTCCTGCTGGGGTGCACGAACGATGTGTGCTGGGGCGGGCTCCAGACTGTGGCCAGATCCGCTCCCAGGCTGCATGGGCTTCCATCAGGCCACCTGCCCTCCCCTCTGTCCACCCGCAGGTCTCTCTGCTCAGACTAACCCTGCTTCTCTGGAGCCCCACACCCGGCACTAACTCCTCTTCCTCCTTTGGTCGCTCTGCTGAGGGTGGCCCAGGACAGCTGGTGGGTACCCACTTTCTGCACTGCCCTCTGCTTCCGCACGTACCCTTATGCCCTCCGGGGGTGAAAGCAGCTACAAGGCCATTTTCAGGGTGGAAAGCAGTTGGGAGGCCACTGAACAGAACAAGTAAGAACAGAAGTGCTGGCGGGTGTGGTGGCACACTTGGGAAGCTGAAGCAGGAGGGTCGCTAAGAGTAGGAGGCCACCCTGGGCTACACAGTGAGTTCAAGACTACATAGTGTGACCCTGTCTCAAAAAAAAAAACCCGAAAAAAAAACCCCAAATTGGGCCAGGGATGTAGCTCAGTGGCACCTTGCAAGGTCCTGAGTTCGATCCCCGGTACTGGAAAAAAATGTATAAATAAACAGGAAGCTACTGTTAGCAGTGAATGGAGAATAAAAATGAGAAAGATTCCCCTAGGAAAGCGGAGGAGCCTCCTGTCCCCAAGAAAGGAAGGGACATCAACACTGTGGGCACCCTCTTCTGTGCTGGGGACAGTTCATCTAATTCTCTTGCCCACCCCGGCTGTTGGCACTTGGGCAGGTTGGGCTGGGATGCTTCGGACACGGTGCCAGCCTGGCCCAGGGCCCCTGAGGTCCTGCGTGTCTGGACACAAGCAGGGTCGGGCCGAACCCGCCCCCTGCGTGCGCGTGGCACCGTGGGCAGGGATCCGCGGAGCAATGCCAGGGCTGCAAATACAGGAACCAGAGAGCTGGGCGCGCTCAACCCTTCCTGTCCGCTGCAGGCCTGGGCTCCTCCAAGCCGGCAGAGATGCGCTGCTGCCACCTAGTGGCCGAGGGTTGCAGGCCCGCCGAGGGACCCGGGGCATCTCACAGCCAGTAAAGCTGTTTGCCGTCTCCCCAACTTTCTCTCCACCTCCTACACCACCCCAGGTTCTGCAATCCGCCAAGGAACAAATTAAGTGGTCGCTACTAAAATGAAGGCAACCCTAGCCGAAGTCCGAAGACCTCAAGAGACGAGAAGCCCCTCCGTGCGCTGTCCCTCTTCCCAACGCCCTGGCCCACCGGGGAACCCCGGGGACCAGCTGAGCTGCCCTCCCTGGCGTCCTGGCTCCTAATAAACCAGCTTTGTCTCCCGCCAAGGGTCTCCTCCTTTCTCGCCCTGAGGGTAGTGTGTTCAGACAGGGGCTTCAGCGCCACATCCGGTGCCACGCAGGCGCGTCCCTCCTGTGGCTGTGAGCTTGGGGACAGGGCGAGTCAAGGACTGTCACAGTAGGGCTGCGACACGGATACCACGGGCCGTGTGGTGGGGCGCCCGTGTGTGTGTGTGACACGGTAGTCTCCGTGGCGGGAGCGGCTGGCCATCCCCGTCCCAGAACCTACGGCTTCTCCATCTCTCGGGGGCACGCATTTCCTGCGTCCCTGTACCGGACCCCAGAGCTGATCTTAGGTTGTGTCCCTGGACCTCACATTTTCCCCGGCCCCTGCCCCTCCCCTCGCAGGCGCCCTGCACGACAAGAAGCCCCGCCCCAGGGCAGCATCCGCGATCCTGGAGCGCCACCTGGAGGGAAGGTGGGAAACGCCTCTCTACCGGTCGGCCGCCCTGAGTAACTCCGCCCCCAGGGCGGGGCAGACCCCCCACCCCCGTGTTCCTAGCTGGTCTCCAACACCTGCGGCAGGGCGTTGCCCTGACAACCAGCACGCGTGACCTGCCCGAAGAGTTCTGCTCCAACTCCGGCGCAGGAATTTCCGTCAGCTGCACCAGTAAGAGCAGTGAGCGTTGGGTGTGAATAGAAGTGTTTCCTGTTGTTACCACGACCTGCACTGGAAGACTTTAGGATCTGATATTTACAATGGGTTTTTTGAGGCAGGGTCTCGCCTTGTAATTCAGGCTGACCTCGAGCTCACCATGTACCCTGGGCCGGCCTTGAACTCATGGCGATCCTCCTGCCTCAGCTTCTCAATACAAGCGTGCACCACCACGCCCGGCTTTAAATTTGTGAACTTGTGCAATTAGAGAAAATGACAGCGATATGGTAATGTCAACACTGTGTATAACCTTTTCCACCAAGCTATGTAAAAAAGCAAGTCTGAAAAGAGTGCAGTGTGTAATTAAACGGAGCAGTTCAGGAGCCCGAGTGGCGACAGGATTGGAAAAATTCTCCAGAAATACTGGAGCAGACACGCGACCACACCCAGCGCCTGGCTCGAGCCACCACCCTCCCAGGACCGTAGGAACGGGAAGGCCCGGCGGTCGCTTCCTGGGAACCGGGTCCCGGCCACGCAGGAAGCATCGTGAGGAGCCGGGAACGGGCGAGACGCGCGGGTGGCGATCCGCAGAGGGGTCCCCCATCCCGCTCCGAGGGGACACCTGGGCTCAACTCGGGGTACGGGTGACTGCTGCAGCCTCCGCAGCGCCAGGTCCCGAGGGACTCTGCTGGGGACACTGCTGGGGACACTGCTGGCGACCCCGCCCTCGGGGCGTTCGAGCCTCCGGCCATTTGGGGAGACCACTGCCCACCCCACACCCCCAGGACCCCACCTTTGCAGCCGCGCCCTCCGCGTCCCCGGGTCCCCCAGGCGGCCAGGAGCCGGCGCGAGCTTGAGGACCGGGTGTCACCCGCGGTCCGGGGTGCAGGGACGCCCGAACCCCCGCCTTCCCACTTCCTCCCATCCCGGGGCCTTTCCTCGTCCTTCCCTCTGCCCGCGTGGGCCACTAGGGGGTCCCGAGTGTGCGCGGGTTGGGGAGCTTCGGGTACCCCTTTTCTCCCACTAAGTAGCACCAGGGCACGTCCGGAGCAGACACCAGGGAGGGGCCTGCGGCTCCGCATGCTTTTATACCAACCGGACCAGACAAGGCCCCGCCCAGCCCCGGCTCGGCCCTCAGCCTCCCGCCCATTGGCTGGCAGGAAAGTAGGGGTGCTCGGATTGGCTCTCTCCCAGACGGTGACGGATGGCTCCCAGGGGACCCCGCCACGTCCGGGCAGGGTCTCTCCGTGGCCTGGAGGATGGGTGGAGGTGGGCGGAGCCTCAGCCGAGGAGTGTGGTGGAGCCTGCCTGGCGCTCCAATTTTCAGGGCCCGGATCCCCACTTTGAAACTATAGATAGTGGGAAAAATCCTATCTCTGAATTCCCAGTGGCTAACCCTTAACTCAGGATCTTGGAGTTTGAGAATAATTTACCCAACGCATATTGGGCGCTGCCCTTCTGGTTTCCCTTTCCTCCAAGCCTCGTCTCATTCATTCAACCATATTTGTTTGTTTTTTTGTTTGAGACAGGGTCTCACTATGTAGCCCAGACTGGCCTGAAACTCTCGGCGATACTCCTGTCTCAGCCTCCCAAGGGCTGGGATCACAGGCGTGCACCACCAAGCCCATTCACTCCATTATTTGAGCCTTGACCTCCAGCCAGGCCCTGGGGAAAGTAAAATACCAATCAGACTCCGCAGAAGGGTGAGGTGGGGGTTCAAAAGGAGGGATAGAAGGGCCGCGGATTTAGCTCAGTGGTTTGGCTGCCTGCTGCGCAAGGACCCGAGTTTGATCCCCAGTACCAAAAAAAAAAAAGAGGGATAGGATTTGAGAGATGTGTCAAGAAGGGCCAGGGATTTAGCTCAGTGGTGCCGGCGCCTGCTGCGCAAGCGCAAGGTCCCAAGTTCGATCCCCGGTACCCCCCCCCAAAAGAGATGTGTCAAGAAGTAACTACTATTCTAATGGGGCGTGGTGGCGCACACCTGTGACCCCAACACTTGAGAGCCCGAGGCAGGAGGATCACTCGTGAGTTCAAGGCAAGACTACCATAGCCTGAACTACCATAGCAACACCCTGTCTCAAATTATTATTATTATTATATATTATTTTAACAAAATCAACCTTTCTAAGATGAATTGGGAGATGCTGCTCCTGACTCAAGAAAATCCCAACGTGATGGGAGAGCCAGTTGTGTACGCAGATAAGGAAAACGAGGCACCTTCGGAGGAGATGGCATCCAACAGGGTGTGTGGCACAAAGCAGATGGGCAGGAGAAACTGCCCAAGGAGCAGCGGCGTGGAAGCTAGCGCCAAGCAGGCATCACAGCAGATGATGTTTCTCTGTGTAGAGAGCTGTTGGGTCGGTATGGAAGCAGGCGGTGATGTGAGTTTCCTACCCCAACCACCGAGCAAGACAGGGTCCTCAAAACAACCTGACACCCTGGGCTGGTGTGCATCTGTAATCCCAGGACTCAGAGGCTGAGGCAGAAGGATTGCTGCCAGTTCAAGGCCAGCCTGGGCTCCATAGTGAGACCCTGTGTCAAAAAAAAAAAAAAATCCAATCTATTCTCCGAGTCTGAAAATTTGGTGCTTTGGAGATTTAGCTCAGTGGTGTTGCCGCCTGCCTCACAAGTGCAAGGTCCTGAGTTCGATCCCCAGTACCTAAATAAATAAATAACATTTAAAAAAAAAAGTTGGTGCTTTGGGGTCAATTCAAATAATTTCAGGCAATGACTCAAAAAAAGTCCTTTCAAAGAGACCACTTTGTCAGGGACAAGGATTTGGATATTTAAAATTCTGTAGCGTTTTCTTTGTTTGGAGGGGGGAGTGGCAAACATTGAACCCAGTGATCCAGCACTGAGCTACATCCACAGCCTCTATTTTGTCTTTTGGGACAGGGTCTTCCTAAGTCATTCAATTGCTCAGGGTGGGCTCAACCTTGTGATCCTCCTGCCTCAGCTTTCCTAAATGCTGGAATTACAGGTGTGTGCCACCACCCCCAGCCCTAAAAATCATGTTTTAAAATAATAAATCCACCTTTTGGGCCGGGGCGGGCGGGTAGCTCAGTGGTGTAGCACTTGCTTAGCAAGCTCAAGGCCCTGGTTCTGACCCTTAGCACCACACACACGAAAGAATCCACTTTATATCTTATATATTTAATGACATTACTCTCACTACTCCTACTCTGAAAATAGACACACGCACTTGTGTGCACACACGCATCCTAAATGAAAGACAAAGAAATCAGAGAGAGAGATCTGATTCCATTTTGTCAGACCCATGATATCTGGGCTCAAACACGCCAAGATTCTCCTTCCTCAGCCTCCCAAGCGCTGGAATCATAGGCGAGCACCACCACACCTGACTTCAGACACGATTTTCATGACACTGACGATATGTACCTTATTCTCCTGGCTGCCAGTGAGCCCTCAGGTAGACAAACAAATGAACTTGAAGATAAAAGAAAACTCTGAAAGGTAAGAAGGCTGGTCCTTGCTTCTAGGCACCAGCTTCCTGGTGAGTTTCTGGGGGTGGGGTGTTGGGCCATCTGGGATGGATGTGTGAAGACAGCCTCTGGATGGAATGATGGCTAAGTCCAGATTTCACAACTTGAGCCGGGCATGATGGTTTACACTTGTTATCCCAGCACTTGAGAGGCTGAGGCAGGAGGATCATGAGTTCTAAGCCAGCCTGGGCTCCACAGTGAGTTCAAGGCCAGCCGGGGCTTGCTTCATAGAGACCCTGTCTCAACAACAACAACAACAACAACAACAACAACAACAACAACAACAACAGAATCCAGAACTTTATTGTGGGGAAGCAGCTAAAAGAAAACAGAACTCAGTGTTCTTGGGCAGCAACAGAAAAATGGCTCTCCCAGGTTTCCCCAGAAGGTGGCGCTGTAAGACAAGAGCCACTTGCCTCTCCCAGCCTGGCGAGGATCAAGGAGAGGGCTGGGAAACGGTGCCTGAAACCAGCTAGAAGAGGGCACCTTAACGCCCGCTGGACAGGGTTACCCCACTGGAGACCCCCGAGGCCACCAGGGAGAATTTCAGTCTCACATCAAAGCCGTGAGCACCAGATAGGGAGGAGAGATCCTAGGCATCTGGGACAGCAGTTATGCCTAGCAGAGAAACTGTGGTGTGGCACACCTCTGACCTCACCAACTCAGGAGGCTGAGGCAGGAGGATCGCTGAGAGTTCAAGGTCAGCCTGAGTTACATAGCGAGACCCTATCTCAAAAATAAAATCCTCAATTCACATTTTTTGGCAAGCTTTCAACCAGCTTTATTCAAATATAATTTACATATATTAAAATTCATTCCTTTTGGGCCGGGGATTTAGCTCAGTGGTTCCGGCGCCTGCCTCACAGCGCAAGGTCCCGAGTTCGATCCCCGGTACCAAAAACAACAACAACAACAACAAAAATAAAATAAAATTCATTCCTTTAAAGTGTACACTTTAATGAGTGTTTACTGTGTATAGATATTGTGTACAGTTTCTAGGCACTCCAGCTCCTGCACTAGAACTGGATACAGTGTGTGTGTGTGTGTGTGTGTGTGTGTGTGTGTGTGTGTGTGTGGTGCTGGGGGTCAAACCCTGTGCATGCTAAGCAAGTGCTCTGCCCCTGAGCCTCACTCCCAATCCATATATATATTTTGTTTGTTTTGGTACCAGGAATCGAACTTAGGACCTGGTGCTTGCAGGCAGGCGTGGTGCCACTGAGCCACATCCCAGGCCGGTTTTTGTGTTTTGAGAACTCACCGCGACCCTCCTGCCTCAGCCTTCCGGTTGCTGGCCTGTGCCACCACACCTGGCTTGGGGGGACAATATTGAAATGAATCAGAGAGGTGAAGATATTCTCACCTCAAGCAGGAACAGGATGCCAGATGCCTGCTGTTACTCAGCAGGGATGGGACTCCCGCCTGCACAGGATGGAGCACATGCAGGACACTGCCCCAGGCACGGCTTTCCAGCCTGAGTATGATGCTTCTCCCTCCTGAAAACGCTGCAACAAAAGCCTAAATCTATCTCAGTGGCCTCCCTTTTCTGAGGCTATTTGGAGTCTCCCTTAAATTCTACGTGAAAAAGCTGAGGGCAGTAAGGTGTAGCAGGTGGAGAAGACATAAGGGGGAAGGAGAAGCCAAGGCAGGGTCACCGGGTCACCGGGGGAAGGGGGGGCGCGAGCCCGCTGCCCGTTGCGCATGCGCAGGCAGCCCCGCCCCCAGATCCTCGGCAGCTGCGCAAAGGAGGCGGTTGGATGTCCCAGGGCAAATCGCCTTAAGGGACCTATTTGTAGAAGCGGAGGCGCAGAGGCTGCCCGCGTGCAAGCAAGCTGTTTAGGGATCTGGATCAAGGGAGAAACAAGCAGTCTCCCCAGTGACAATCTTTCTCCTCCTCTTTTTCGAGTCTCTACTTCCTTCCTCTCCCCTTAAATCTATCGAATCCCGTAGGCAGCTGGGATCAACATAAGCTGGAGACTGATGCGTGTACAAGGGAAATGGGGGAGCCTAGAAACCGCAGAACCTGGGAGAGGTACCCGTGTCCAGGGCAACGAGGGGAGCCTGAAAACCGCTGAATCTGGGGAGATGGAGCAGCCTAGTGAGAGAAAAGGGGGTTCTGGAAACTGCCCAACCTAGGGAGGCCAATTTGTGTACTGGGGAGATAGGTGGGGAACCTGGAAACAGCAGGATCTGGGGAGAGAGTTCGTGTACAGGGGGGCAGAAAGAGCAAGAAGCCTGAAAACGGTTGAATCTGGGGAGGTTGCTTCGTGTGCAGGGGTAAAGGGGAGACTAGAAACGGTACAATCTGGGGAGATGAGTTAGTGTACAGAGAAGCGGGGGGGGGGGCTGGCACTGCGGGGGGTTGCAGGGGGGTTGCCTGGGAGAGCTGATGAGGCAGGAAATGCGAGAGAAAAGTCAAAAGGGGGAAGGCGCGGTGGAAGCCCTGCCTCGCCGGGTATTCGATCCAGGTTTCCCAGCCTTGCCCTGCAGGGCGTTCCTTCGGGGGGACCCTGGGTTTCTCCTAGTAAGAAGATAAGGGTCATTGTGGGCAGTTGCTGCAGGGTGCTGAGCCTAGCGGACTGGAATTCCCGAGGGGAGCCAGCGGGGGGGGGCGGGGGGGCGGAGCCGGGTCTCCCTCACTGCGGCGGAGCTGCCTGACCTCTCCCCCCTGCGGTTCCCCTCTGAGTAAAACGGACACAAAGCCCGCGCTGCAGACAATCAACTGCAGGAGGCCCCACAAAAGCTCCCTCCCCATCCACCACCCCTGGGAGCGCCCCGGCCAGCCGAGGCCGACGGGAGCTGTCACCACACTGAGCTGCCTTCAGGGGACAGGGTGACTGGGGGCTCGGAGAGCCCGAGATTTTTGGGATTCTGTCCGTGCCTCTTGGAAACCGGAGTCTCCCAGTCGGGTGCCTGCGAGAGAGGTGGGCTCTAGGCGGCTCTGCGGGCTGTGGGGTCTTGGGCCTCCGAGCACTCAGCCTCAAAGCAAAGGGTAGGGTCTAGGTGACCAAAGCCTGGGTGACTCGGACGTGAGGGTCCTTGGAGGCCAGAGGGAGAGCGCAGAGGAGGCGACGTCGGGAGGAGGTGGCGTTTGGGGACCTGGGGGAGTGTTTAGGAAGATTTGCCCGAGTCTGCAACTCTCCTGGAAAGCCCCTGTCCACTTTGAGTCGCTCCAAGGGGCCCCTGGCTTTAAGCAGGATGATTTTTCAGCCGGCCTTCACTTCTCCAGGTCTCCCCTCCGTCTGAGAAAGCAGGAGGACAGAGCCAGGGCTGATCCAGAAACCCTGCCCACCCAGCACTTTCACAATCAGAGTGGCACCTGGTGTGCCTGTCGTCCCGGCACTCAGGAGGCTGAGGCAGGACAGTACTGGGAGCTGGAGCCTGGGAAACCCAGGGCCACCAAAGCTGGCCTGGGGTCACAGAACCTCTGGGGCGACACAGGGAGCAGTCATTCCTAAACAGAGCTGTTCGGGGCCCTCTCTAGATCTCTGCGGGCCTGGGGACCTCGGGGAGGTGGGATGTGCGCGGAGCTGTCCTTAATGAGTCCCCAGGACGTGGGGGCTGCAGGGGTGGGGGAGGGGAATCTGATTAGAATCCGGAGCCGTATGGCGAGCGCTGTGGAGATGGAGGTAATCACGGAGCGGGCGAGACAGCGCGCTCGGCAACAGCAGGCGGCCCCGCCGTCGCCATGGCGACGGCGGCCTCCGGGGCGCGCGTCTCGGCGTCCGCGGCGGAGCATCTGCTTCGCGCGGGGCTGCTGGGAGCCGGGGGGCGCTGGCGCGGCGCCCCCCCCCCGCCCGCGCAAGAGAAACAAATTAGGCCAACTGTCCAATGAGGGGCCGCAAATGTATTTATTAATGCGAGGGAAAGGTTGTTCCGGAGCGCAGTTTGATTAATGTTTGAGGCATCAGCTTGTCAGTCTGGTTTTGTCTCCTGCGGGGGGGGGGGGGGCGGCGTGGAGGGGAGACAACAAAGCGGGAGGGGACGTTAATAGCCAAAGAGCCTCTTTCTCATGTTCCCTCCGCCTGCCACCCTTGATGGATGGCTCAGACAGACAGCCCCGCGCGGAGACGCAGCCCTGGGGAGCCGCGGGGGATGGGCAGGGGCCCCGGGCCAGGGAAAGTGCGCTCGCTCGCCGCCCCCAAGGCCCAGCTCCCAATTGTCCGGGCCCTGAGACGGCACCAGGGTCTCAGGGTGCGGGCGGACCTGGCCTCTGGATGGCTCGGGATTCTCCTTCCTCCTTTCCTCCGCCGTCCCTTTTCATTCTACGAAGGCCCCTGTCCTCTTTCCCTTCTCGGCCTCTTGCTCTGTGCTCCCTTCTTCTCTTTGTCTCTTCTTCCATTGTCCCCCTCCCGCTTGGTGACATCAGCTGGATGCGGTGCTGTGCCGCGATCTGTCTGAGAGCCGACTGAACGCTCAAGAGGCCTCCCATTTTCTGACACTTTTCTGGAGCCCTGGGGAAACAGATCCCAACTCTGAACCCCAGCGGGGCCGAATTTGTGACACAACGCAACCCTCTGCCTTTTCTGTCCAGGCCGGCTCCCACCAGGCAGGAGGGTGAAAGCCGGGACTCAGAAACACAGGAGACTGGAAAATTTAGACTGCGTGAAGCTGGAGGCTTCCTCCCTACCGCCGCTTGCCCAAAAAATAAACAAAAAGAAGGAAGTAGCCCTTTCAAGCTAATGTCACTTTGCTGTTCATTTCACCTGTTTGTTCAAGAAAAGATTAAATGTACACATTCAAAGAGCTTTCCAGGAAGTTACTTAACACTAAAACAACTGTTTAAACTGGGCCTGGTGGTGCATACCTGTAATCCTGGCACTCTGGAGGCTGAGGCAGGAGGATCACTGCAAATTCAAGGCCAGCCTGGGCTACACAATGAGCTCAAGGCCAGCCTGGTCAACATAGGGAGACCCTGTCTCCGAATTTAAAAGGGGGAAGGGGCTGAGAATGTAGCTTGGTGGTAGAGAGGCCCTGGGTTCGGTCCCCAGTACTGAGGAAGACAATCCCAAATCACTGAAGGAGCCGTGCACCCATAATGCACAGCGAGGGTGTGAAGCAGCTTCTGGCTCAACTCCAGGGCAGGTTACAGGACTTGGGGCTGGGGCGCAGAGCCCAGGCCTTTCAGGGAGAGAGAGACGGAGTGGAGGGGAGGGAAGAAGGGCTCACATGAGCACAGACTAAGAGGACGGCTGCCTTGGGAAGGAGTTCATTTGGCTAGATCTAAGATGGAAACTGAAGGCAGCCCAGAATACAGAGCCAAGGCACTTGCATTGTACCTTGTACTCTTCAGGGAGCAGATGGGGCAGGGAGGGCAGTGTGAGGTCTTGCTTATATAGTCCAGGCTGGCTGGGAACTCAGCAATCCTCCTGGCTCAGCCTCCCAAGTCCTGGGACACCATGCCCGGTAAATGAAGATTTTTGAACAACAGTGTTATATACCTTTTTGGAGTTTTCAGATGGGTTTGCAGTATGTTGTCCAGGGTGGCTTCTAAAGCTTGGCATGGTGTCACAGGCCTGTCATCCCACCACTCAGGAGGCTGAGGCAGGAGGATCTCAGTGAGTTTGAGGCCAGCCTGGGCTACATAGTGAGACCCTGTCTCGAAGAAACCAACAGCAGAAAAATACCTATCAGCTCTGAGTGGAGCAGCCCCAGCTGCCTTGCTGGGCAAGTCTCTGTGAAGCAGAGCCTGGATGCAGACCCAGGCTTACTGTGGGCGTCTTTTGAGGGGAGTCTTTTCAGGATGTCTGTTTTGGGGGAGTCGCTGGCACCTACCCCTCACCAACCGGGCTCAGGTTTGTCAGGAATTGATTACTCTGGGCCTCTCCACTGGCACCCACCTGCCCCTGGCTGACCGGAAGGCCTAGGGTTCATCCGAGGTAAGAATAAATGGCCCTTTGGGAGCTCGCCCCGGGAGCAGAGGAACCCCTTGGCGGCAGAGGCCCTGCCTCCAGGACTGGAACCAGAAGCTCGGAGACATTGTGAGCCCAGCGACCTGGCAGGGGCAGCTGTGTGGGCAGTGGCTCTCTCCTGGAACCTTCCCCACCAGGCTTCTCCAGGGAGGTATACTTGTTCCGGTGCTTCTGTCACTCACATTTGGGAAGTTGCCCTCGGAATTATCTTCAGATCTTCATCCTTGCAAAGAGGGATGGTTTTGTTTTTGTTTTTGTTTTGAGACAGTCTCTCTATGGAGCCCAGGCTGTCCCTGAACTCACAGTGATCCTTCTACCTCAGCCTTCCAAGTGCTGGGGTGTCAGGCGCACGCCACCGCCCCTGGCTAGACGGTGATTCTTTCCCAGAAGTCCTCTCAGGGGACCCTCTGCTCCCCAACACTTTACTGGGTTGGAGGAAGACACTGGCGACCAGCTCAGCCGCCTGGGGCAGGAGGGAGAGTGGATATTTGGGGTGATGGGCTCAGGATTTAGTAGGACCCCAGAAAGATGGGGGACACTGCCCCAAGCCAAACCCAGTTGAACACGACACAGCTCAAACCATGTGAGTCCAGTAGAACTGACTAGTATGAAATCGATCGTTTTAATGTTTAGAATTTTTTTTCTCAATAAATTAAAAAAACCCAGGGTTGATCATACTGAGTCGTAGGGCCTTCACACAGCACTACTTCACCAGTTCCTTTAAAAAAATTATTTTGCTGGGGATTTAGCTCAGTGGTGCTGCCGCCTTCCTCGAAAGCGCAAGGTCCTCAGTTCAATCCCCAGCACCAAAAAAAAAAAATTTATTTTATGACAGTGTCTCGCTAAATTGCTGGGGTTGATCTTGCCATCTTCCTGCCTTAGCCTCCCAGGGTGCTAAGATGACAGGTGTGTCGGCCCCCAGGGCCCATAGAATTGAATGATATGAAATATAAATGAATTAAATGCTAAGATTTACACTTATCAATACAAGAGTTAACTCAATGCAGATGACGAAAGGGTGACATTTAGCAAAGACACTGTTGAGTCAGCTGACAGCAGACTCCACGGGCTGCTGTGATCTAAAGGATTGTGGTCCCTGGCCACCACGAAGTCACAAATTCTGACCCGAGCCAGGCGGGGTGGCACAGGTCTGTGATCCTAGTGCTTGGGAGGCTGAGGCAGGAGGATCTCCATGAGTTCAAGGCCAGCCTGAACTACATAGCAAGAACCTGTCTAAAGAAAATAAAACAGAAGTTATTGCTAATGAGGAAAGGATAGGAAGAAAGAGAATAGTAAGGTTTTGATGAGGTGCTGTCAGCATTGAAGGTGTACAAATACTCAAGGTTCCCACTGGCTGCATTTGACTGACTTCTTGGCCAGGGAGGGAGGTTTACGAACTCTCCAGCGACAAGATAATAGGACCAGGGCGGGGGATTTAGCTCAGTGGTTCCACTGCCTGCCCCGCAAGCTCAAGTACCTGAGTTCAATCCCGGGTACAAAAAAAAAAAAAAAAAGATAATAGGACGGAAGGATGAGAATTGTATGTAGGAAGACTATTTCTTGTTTGATATGAAAAAATTTCTTTTTTTATTTATTGAGAAACATTTCTACACATTAAAACAGTCTGAAAATAGAAAGGTGTTACCTAGCCATGTTGTAAGTTCCCTGCCATTGGAAATATTCAAAGAACAGTATTATCAGGGCTACCAGAAGAAGAGTTATCATTTGTTTGTTTGTTTTGTTTTGAGATAAGGTCTTGCTGTGTAACCTAGGCCTCGAACTTGTGGTAATCCTGCTTCAGCCTCCTGAGTGCTAGTATTCCAGGCCTGCACCACCATGCCTGGCTTGTAATGAGAATTCTTTTTTTTTTTTTTGGTATCGGAGATCGAACTCGGGTCCTTACTCTTGCAAGGCAGGTGGTGGAACTACGGAGCTAAATCCCCAGCCCTGTAATTAGAATTCTTACAGCAAAAAGGACTCTGGGTTAAATGAACCTCTGATCTCTTGAACTCTGAAATCCTAGGTAATCATGTATCTGTTTAGGAGACAGCTACCCACACCCTCATTACTCTAGGGCCTGTTTTACAGAACGTTTAGCGACATTGCCCACAAACCCCCTGACTGTGTCCAGCTTCGGAACCCCTGGCCCGGAGCCTCCTGGTTTTGAATTTCCTGCCCGTCTCTGTCCTACCCCCATCTGCCCCCTGGTTGTTGCTGCCCACAACTTTCATGTCTCCTTGCAGGATGAGGTTTCCCGGGAGATCTCAAATGTGGAATTGCTAGAGATGCATCAGTCTGTCTCCTGAGGCGGACCTTAACCTATATATTTTTGTTTCTTTCTTTTTTTTTTTTTTTTGGTACTGGAGATAGAACTTGGGTCCTTTCGCTTGCAAGGCAGGCGGCAAAACCACTGAGCTAAATCCCCGGCCCTTCTTTCTTTCTTTTTGAGACAGGGTCTCACTATGTAGTTCAGACTGGCCTCAAACTCGCAGCCATCCTCCTGCCTCAGCCTCCTGAGTGCACCACACCTGGCATCACCTATAGTTGGCATCTTCGAGGCCACAGTGCCTGTATTTGGGAGAGTGGTGGCAGTGGCGGTGGCATAATGAATTTGAACCCCTGAGGGTCCCCCAAGGATGGATTGCAGATCTCAAAGCAACAGAAGCAGAAAGCAGAGGTAGAAGCAGGCTGCCTTCTGGGTCTTCCCCAGCTCCTTCCTGTGTAAGTACCGGAAGTGAGATTAGCCTGCCTGTCTTGGGGGATGGCAGGAGAGAGCTGCTGAGCCGACCACCTGGTCGACTCGGGGTCTCCTCCGTGCCCACCCCGCCCCCTGCGCCTGTCCACAAGAAAGATCAGCTGCCCTTCTCCCCACCCCCTTCATTCCACGGAGTGTTGCTAGGATAATTAGAGCCTGCTGTGTCTGTCCTTTTCTCCTACTCCTGGGAGCCTAGACATTTTCTCCCTTCCGCAGGGGACAGAGAAGCTTGGTCAACTCAGTAGGGAGCTAGAATCCAGGTTTCTGCCCACAGAAATGGCCAAGTTCAACTCTCAGAAGCCGTCCTCCTTATTGTTGTTGTTTGTGGGTTTTTTGTTTTGTTTGTTTTTTGAGACAGGGTCTCACTATGTAACCCAGGCTGGCCTCAAACTCACTGAGATCCTCCTGCCTCAGCCTCCCCAGTGCTGAGGTAACAGGCATGCGCTACTGTGCATGACTTGCATCGATGAATGCACTTGTAAAATGCATAATCATAGGTATCATTTCTGTAAAAAGTCAGTGAAATAATATGAGTAAAGCTGTTGACCAGTGACTGGCAGGGGGCTTGAGACGAACTAGAATGGTATGGATTTGGTTAAATGCAGCTCTCGAGAGGCAGCGAGGGAGGGAAGATTGGCTGAAGAAAAGGGGAAGAGGGAGCTCATCGCAGACCAGCCTAGTGGGGAAAGAAAGTCATGGCGGGGGTGGGGGCCAGGGATTTAGCTGGAAAGAGCAAAGTCTTGAGTTCGATCCCCGGTACCAAAAAAAAAAAGTTAGAAGGGACAGAGTAGGGATGGACAGACTGCAGGTGGGAAGGAAAGAGGGACAGAGGTGGCCCCCGATGCTATGCTCAGACACAGGCAGAGAGAGAGAGAGAAGGAAAAGAGGGAACCTAGGGGTGGGGGGTCAAGATAGACGGACAGACAGATGGCAGCGGCAAGAGGGTGCCCCGCCTGTGTGCTGCTGTGTTTACCAGCTAATTGAGTTAAATTGTTGTCAGAGAGGTAATTAAAGGGTAGAGCGAGCTCTCTGGCAGGCCAGAAACAGATGGAGGGGCTTTAATTGGTAATTAAATCCTTCCTTGGCAGCTGAGGAAGGAGCTGTGTCCCCATCTTCCAGGCCACCACCCCCTCTCCTGTACCCTCTCGGGGCCCTTCGGGAGGGGGCTGAGCTCCACGCACCCGAAGCCTGGCAGGTGGCGGCCTGGTACCGGTGGGGGCACGGATGCCAACACGGGGGAACTGCTTGGCTCCCAGGGGCTGCCCCTTCCGAGCCCAGACTGGCAGTGAACGCCCAGGGCTGGCCCCGAGGGCCACAGGGCTAGGGAAGGATGGCTGGGGTGGCCACGGACCCAGGCGGACTCTTCTGCTGACGCGGCTCCCCCTGGCCGCCCTCAGGGGACCCTGGCGGAGATGCCAGCCTGCTGTTTCCATCCTTCCTCAGCCCCAGCACCAATAAGACAGTGACGGGCAGAGCCCCGGTGGGGAACAGATCGGTTAAGGCGCAGGATGGGGGATTCCTGCTGCAATCCCCGCTGGACCCCAGCAGGCTGTGGGCCATGGGCTTCCTGCAAACCCACCTATTCGCGATGTGTTCCGCTTCAGAGAGAGCAAAAGGTGAGGCGTTCTGAATGAAGCCAAGCTGGCTGTGGTGGCACACACCTGTCACCCCAGCACTCAGGAGGGTGAAGCAAGAGGATTGCTGTGAGTTCAAGGCCAGCCTGAGCTACATGGAAAGACCCTGTCTCAAAACAAAAAACAATGAAGCAAACAGAAAATCTAGGACGCACCCTGTGCATTGCTTGTGCGTTGGCAGCATGTAGCTAGGTTACAAAACCCAGGCCCTGCATTTGCTCACCCCCCCCCACCCCCCCACCCCGATGCAGGGACAGAAGTTTTTTGTCTTGCTGTGGGCTGTGTGGAGCTCAGAGGCTCATGGGAGCTGCATGGGGCTCTGGGAAGGGCAGAAAGACTGGCGGTCTTCGGAGGTGACAGGAAGACGGTGGAGGTTCTCACTGTGTAGAGCTGCTTGGCCACTTTCCCCTCCATCACGCAGTCTGCTCTCTGCCTGGCCTGCCTTCTACCTCCCCAGACTCACTGCCACTTAGCAAGGGGTGCAGCAGAGCCCCATTCCCTCAGGATGCTACCCACCCAGCATCTCCCCATCCCAACACCGCACCACTGCTAGTCTGGCTGACTTCTCCCCAATTCACTGAGCCAAATGTCAGACTGTGATCCTAGCACCCTTGGAGGCTGAGGCAGGAGGATCACAAATTCAAGCCCAGTTCGGGCAATTTAGCAACAAAGCGAGACCCTGTCTCAAAATAAAAAAGAGCTGGGGATGCAGCTCTGTGGAGGCCCCAAGTTCAATCCCCAGTTACACACACATGCACACACACACGCACACACACACACGCACACACACACGCACGGCCAAGATATGTGTCATTTTCCCATTTTGCACCCTGCTCTGCTGTCTCCCATTGCCTAGCAAAGGAGCTGGCAGTGAGTGGGTGCTGAATCAATTTTTGTTGAATGAAGAAAACCAACTCAGGATGCTCACAGTGAAGAGGTAAACTCTGAAGGTGGCAGCAGTCACTATGCCATACAGATGAGAGAGACAAATGGAGCCAAGATTTAGGTTAGCAGCAGGGAAGAACTTTTTATTCCATTGTTCAATATTTTGCTAAGAAAGAAAAGAAGCCTCTCACCTGGGCGTGGTAGTGCACACCTGGCATCCCAGCACTCAGGAGGCTGAGGCAGGAGGATGTCAAAAGTTCAAGGCCAGCCTGGACTACATAGGGAGACCCTGGGCCAGGGGATTTAGCTCAGTGGTTTCACCGCCTGCTCCGCAAGCGCAAGGACCCGAGTTTGATCCTCAGTATCAAAAAAAGAAAAAAAAAAAAAAAAAAAAGACATAGGGAGACCCTGTCTGGAGATTTTCATCAGGAGTTCTGGGCACAGGGACAAAAGGGTGTATTTTTAAAACCCTCCCAGGTAATTCTGACAACTGGCAGAGAGAAACCAGAAGGTAAAATACAGTACTGATCTCTTTCAGCTACATACGTTTGATTTCCTTTTGCCCGTTGGCATCTCCTTCCCCTCAATAGGCTGTGCTAATTCCAATAGTCCCAAAAGCAAGCTGGCCAGGAACGTGGGGTCCTTCACAGAGCCCTGACAAAGGTAGCTCCCAAACTGGCTTGCTTATTGGGTGACCCCTTCCTTCATTACGCTATAAACAAGGTTATGGGCAGGTCTATCTCTACCTCCCCTGGTGAAAGGACCAATTTATTTATTTTTATTTCTTTTCATTTAAAGTAATTTAATTTTATCCCATTCCCCGCCTCAAGCCCCCTCTCCTCCCTATGTACAAAAGCTTTGTTTCCATTATTTCCTTCTATTTTCACTTTTTTTTCTTGTCTCTTGCGAAAGGAGCAATTTAAAATAAAGATTTTGTTTTGTTTTTTGGTACCAGGGATCGAACTCGGGACCTTGTGCTTGTGAGGCAGGCAGCGGCGGCACCACTGAGCTACATCCCAGCCCTTGCTTTGTTTTTTGAAACAGGGTCTCGCTATGTAGTTCAGGCTGGCCTTCAACTCACTACATGGCCCAGGCTGGCCTCTAACTGGCAGCGATCCTCTGGCCTCAGCCCCCTCAGAGCTGATTCCAGGCCTGGCCACCAGGCCCAGTGTTTAAAAAAAGGGGGGGCCGGGGATTTAGCTCAGTGGCACCCTGCCTGCCTCGCAAGCACAAGGTCCTGAGTTCAATCCCTGGTACCGAAAAAAAAAAAAGTCCTCTTTTCCTGCTGCCTCATTCATGTGCTCGGGAGTAAATGATCCCCCTCCCAGGCTGGAAGGAAACGGGAAGCCCTCTCTTCCCTGAATCCTGGAAGTCAAGGAATGAACTGAGGAAGAACAAATCCTTTTAGACAACCATGGGAATGATTACTTTAGCACCTGTTATCTTTTCTCCCTGGATAAGGGGCCAGGCAGGGGCCAGCACAGCAGTAAGGGGGGGACCTGGGTCTTCTGGACCCCCAGGTTCTGGTTCTAGCCCTGCCACTCATGTAGGGCAGGTCTGCCTCCCTATCTGTGCAAGGGAAAGCTACAAATGATACTTCCCAGTGTCCCCTTCTATTAAAATGCCAGGAATTGGGGGCCAGGAATTTAGCTCAGTGGTGCTGCGCCTGCCTCGAAAGCACAAGGTCCTGAGTTCAATCCCTGGTACTGCAAAAAAAAAAAAAAAAAAAAAGAGGAAAAAGAAGAAAAAGAAATATTCAATTTATAATAGTTGTTTTGTTTTTGTTTTGCGGTGCCGGGGATCAAACTCAGGACCTTGTGGTTTTGAGGCAGATGCAGTACCAGAGCTAAATCTCCAGCCCAAGAAATATTCAATTTAAAATTCCAGGAGTCAGAGCCAGACATGGTGATTCACACCTGTATTCCCAGCACTCAGGAGGCTGAGGCAGGAGGATTGCTGCAAGTTCGAGGCCAGCCTGAACTGCAATAGTGAGACCCTGTCTCCCCACAAAAAACCACTAAAAATATAATAAAAATAAAATATATAAAAATAACCCCTTCCTTGTCTAAAGATGCTCCATCCAGATATCTTTAGAGCTGCTGTCTCCCATGTCCCCACGCATGTGTGGTCAGGAGACAGCATCTCCAGGCCTGGATCGCTGGCCGGGCAGGTAGCTGGCTTCATCTCCTGGGACTCTGTGTCTGTGACTCCTAGCAGAGGGGTCATGGTGCCAGGGAGCAGGGCTGAGAGGCGGGGTGGTGTCTTTCTTCCCATCTCCCACCCCACTCTGGGTGATTTTCCAGTGCAGGGCAGGGCGGGCCGGGTGCCAAAGAGCCCTGGGCCTCCGAGCTGGTTCTGTCCCTGTCCTCAGGCCTGGCCCGCTGTCCCTGCCAGCTCCACACCAGGAAAACTGCTGCTCAGCGAGGCCCTTACCACCAGCCTGACCCTGCAGCTGCCTCACAGCACCGGCCCACCCGCCAGAGCCCATCTCATTAAGGGGTTGCTGCACAGCCTCCCAGCCGCCCCCATCCATCTTGGGCCTGGGCTGAGGTCTGGCAGGCGACAGGGTTAATGGCACAAGAGGGCAGAGGACAGAGGGCAGGCAGCTCAGAGTGGCGGGAGGGTGTCTGGGGATCCTGGGGTTCCATGCAGCGCGGGGGGGGGGCTGTAAGTTACAACAGCACCTGGGGGGGGCAGATGAGCCTGTTCCCTTGGGAACAGAGGGGAGGAGGGTGCAGTGGCCTGGGGAAAAGGGCGAAGGCGCTTAGGTGGGAAGAAGGGCTAGAAAGGGGGGACCTGGATATTGTGGGCTCAGCAAAAGAACTGCCTCATAGACCCCTGGATGCTCTTTGGCAAAGAGATACCTATTTTGGCAGGCGTGGCAGTGCATGCCTCTAATTTCAGCATTCAGGAGGCTGAGCCAAGAGGATCACTGCAAGTTTGAGGCCAGCCTGGGCTCCACAGTTCAAGTCCAGCCTGAGCTACATAGCAGAGACTGTCTCAAAAAACTAAAAACAGCCAGGTATGGTGGCGCATGCCTGTAACCCCGGCACCTGGGAGGCTGAGGCAGGAGGATGGCTGCATGTTCATGGCCAGCCTGGGCTACACAGTGAGTTCAAAGCCAGCATAGTAAGACCCTGTCTCAAAAATAACCCCCAAAATAAAAAATACCTAATTTTCAGACATGTGTGAAGCCAGCTGGTATTTTGGAGCCCCGTGGTTAGGATCCAGAGTGAACAGTGTGTGCCAGAGTCTGGCTCAGGCACTGTGTGACCCGGGAAAGTTCCTCAGCCCCTCTGAGCTGATGTTCCCACCTGCAATGTGGATGTGGCAGCTGCCAGCTCCCAGGAAGACGAAGTCGCAGGACACAGAAAACACCTGGATCGCTGCTGTCACCTTTGCTGCTGTCCCTCAGGCCCAGCTTTCCCAGAGCTTCCCCCTCCTCTGACCTCCTCCATGCCCCTGCTGTCCCCTCCAGGGCTGACTGCTCCCCAGGGGCCTCCAGGCCTTTGAAGCCCAGGGAAGAGGGGGGAGGGCTGCCCTGTGCACCTAAGGCTTGGGCACCGGGCGGTGGCTCTGAATGGCAGGGACCCTGTGTTGTGATGTGGCCTCCTGTATGGAAGCTGCCTAGAGCCATTCCAGAAGGGTAGCAGGGGAACCCTCAAGTGCACCCCAGCCCAGGGTGGGTGAAGGAGCCAGCCAGCGCTGCGGTTCCTCGGGCTGATCACCTCCATTAGGTCCTCAATCTTGCGAGGATAATGCACAGCCCAGCTGTGCAGAGGGGACAGCAGGTCGTGCAGGTGGGGGACAGGACGGGGGCACTGAGCCTGAGCAGAATACCAAGCAGCCTGCAGAAGCCGGGCTCCTCTCTCTGCCCGGCACCGCCCCAGCCATCTCTGTGCCCCACCGAAGCCAGACTCCTGAGCCAGTGGACCCTCCTTCTGGTGCCACCTTCTCCATGGGAGCAGCTGTGTGCAGCGCCAGGACAGGGAGCCGCAGACCTCGGGGTAACCCAGCAGCACCCTTGCTAGAGGGGGGAAGACAGTGCAGAAAAGTGCTGTTCCCATCCTGTCACTGTAGGTCACACTTGCAGGGCAGCTCCTGGCTAAGCTCCTCCTATTTCGGTGTGGCTGTCGGCTGCCCCTCACCGTGGGGTCCAGACCTCTGGGCTCAGGCCCCAGACCCCAAACTGAGGGCTTCCACTTCGACCTCTTAGAGCACTTGCTGTGACACCACAATGCATGACAGAGCCCTGTGCATGCGGGGCTCCTCGAATCCACCCTGGAAGGCAGTGTGGCCTGGTAGTTGGGAGCCAGGGCCTGGAGTCAGACCAAGCAGATTGTAAAGCAATATCCCCGGTTACCAGCTGTGCCACCCTGGGCTAGTTCCTTCATTTCTCAGAGTCTGCATTTCCTAAACGAGGCTTCAATTAGCGTCTTATATTAAGGTTGTAAGAATTCATTAAATAAGGTAGTGCTAATGTAAAATAGTGCAGCCCTGGGCGCATTAAAAGGGATAAAAAATGGCCAAAGGAGTAGCCGCATGTGGTGCCCCATGTCTATAATCCCAGCACTCTAGGAGGTTGAGGCAGGAGGATCAAAAATTCGAACCCAGAACGTTATCATCATGCATATCTAAAATATATCGATAAATGTTTTTCTAAAAAATAAAAAAAGAGGCTGGGGATTTAGCCTAATGGTTTTGCCGCCTGCTGCGCAAGCGCAAGGACCCGAGTTTGATCCCCGGTACCAAAAACAAAACAAAATAAACAAAAAGAAAAGAAAAGAAAAAAAGAAAATTAGAGGGCCAGGGACTTGGTGGCCCACACCTGCCTTGCAAGTGCAAGGTCCTGAGTTAGATCCCTTGTACCAGAAAAAAAAGAAAATTCAAACTCAGCCTTGGCAATTTAGCATCTTTGGTGAGACCCTGTCTCAAAATAAAATGTTCTTTAAAAGGGGTGGGGATGGCCAGGCGTGGCGATGCATGCCTGTGACCCCAGCACTCAGGAGACTGAGGCAGGAGGATCGACACAAGTTCCAGGCCAGCCTGGGCTACACAGTGAGTTCAAGCCTACTCTCTGCGGGTTTCCAGAGGGTGAAGCGTCTGTGCCTTGGGCCTCCGGGTCTTTCCTGCAGCTCTGGCTGGTTCTCTGCCTCCAAGCATCACATGGAAAGGTTTGCGGCCTCAGGAACGACGATTAGCTGTCTGTCAGGGCTGCCACTGTATCCAGAATGTGTGTTGAGAAGCACACGGTGCTCTGGAGAGCACATGGAGGTTGAGAGCTGGCTCGGTTTATTAATTCTTTCCCTTCGGGAGTGAACTGGGCCACGGAGGGAGAACGTGAAATTATCTGTGGAAATGATGCCGCTAGGGAGTCGGTGGCTCCTGCAGACCCCGAGGCCTCTCCCGGCCCCTATCCGTCACCTGGCCTCGTCCTACACAGGGTCTCTTATTCCCTTCTGGATCACCTGGACCCCTTGTCTACACCAGCAAACTGTGCGGCCAAGCGAGTAGGAGTGACCTTACACTGTTTCTTGCCAGAAACCAGAACGCCCGTGGGACACGGAAGAGTGGGCACCTGTAGGGAGGATAGCTTGGCATATTTGAAATAAGCTGTGGTCTAGACAATCAGAGACCCAAAGATCAATATTCATAATAAGTCACACTTAGCTGCGTGGGGTTCTGACCTGTGGGATGTCCCAGACACCCTAGGCTGTGGGCACTGATGTGACTAGGACAGAGAGGGCCTTTCACTAGCTTTTGGTTTGTTTGTTTGGAGACAGGGTCTCACTTTGTAGTTCAGCCCTGCCTTGAACTCCCCGAAATGCTCCCGCCTCAGCCTCCTGAGTGCGGGGATCACAGGCAAGCGCCACCACACCGGGTGCCTTCCCTAGCTTTAGCCGTCTGCCACGCCATCCCAGCCTGAGCTGAGTGGGTGATTCCCAAGGCCCGAGGGCTTCTTCCTGGCTCACAGCCGAGGTCCTGGGTCCCTAGCAGAAGACAGGCATGGCGTGGGGCGGTCGCCGTCCTCATTCCCACTCGCGACAGGCACATCAGAGCCCGCGTGTGGCTCAAGCCAGGGCAGGACCGGCAAATCCCAGCTGCAGAGGCCCTGCCAGGGTCTTGGCCTTCTGCTCCCTTGGCTCGGGCCTGGGTCGAACCCATTTCTGAGAGCCTGGATTCCCAGGCGACCCAGCCCCGCCGGCGGGACCCGAGGCCCGGTCATTTAATTGCACCTTAGAAGCGCAGGGCCCTCCCCTTTCCCCCGCCGGCTCCCTTCCAATCACAGCCGAGACCCCAGAGGGGGCTCGACCTGTGTCCTCGGGGGAGGTCAGCCGGGGTGACCCCGCCTGTGTGCAGGAGCGGGAGAGAGAGGCCCAGCTGCGGGCCCCGAGGGCTGGAAGCGCACCCGGAAACAGGCCCAGGTCAGGAGGGCGGCGGCCGGCGCGGGGAGGGGCCGGCCGGGTCTTTGTGCGCGGTGGGCAGGGGGAGATTAGTTCCACAGGCGGCCCTGTGTCTCCAGAGAAAGGGGCCATTATGGCCCGGCCCAGAGGGATGGAGGGGGAGAAAGAGGCCGGGGAAGGGAGGGGACCAGAGGGGACCAGGGCGGGAGGAGAAGGAGGGAGAGAGGGGAGGGGCTCGGCAGCCTCTCCCAGCAGAGTGGGTGGGAGCCGGGTCCCCTCCCTCTGTCGCCTCCCCGCTGCCCTGCGGCTTCGCCCACGACCCTGCAGCTGGCCTGTGACCTCCGGGCCAGTGTCTCGCCGGCTGGGATTGACTTCAAGATGGCCACAGGGAAGGCAGCGGGGGACAGCTGCTGGGCCTCGTCCTCCTGCAGGACTGCACCTGCACCGAGAGAACAGGCTAGGCGTTTATTATATAGAAGGAGCAGATAAAATCCGGACACTTCTTGATGGGAAAAGTTTTCAAAAAGGTACTGAGAAGAAGCCAGGCATAATCATAGCACCCTGGGAGTCTGAGGCAGGAGCATAAAAGAATAAACATAAAAAGGGCTGGGATGCAGCTCAGTGTGAAGGTCCTGGGTTCAATCCCCAGTGCTGGAACAAAGCAACAAAGCTACCAGGAAGATAACTTCGTTGTAAATAAAAACAGTCCACAGTTTAAAAAGCACCCAAAGGTCAGTAGAAGGCCTGGATGGGAAGTGATCCTGGCCCCTGGACACTGGGTGGGCAGGAGGTGGGACACGGCGAGATGCCAGGGGCCTGGGCACTGCCCTGGCATCACCTCAGGGCAGGACAGAGCCATGTGTTTCAGCAAACCAGGTTTTAGGTGAATATGGAACCCACAGGGAGAGTGGGGACCAGAGCCAGGATTTGACAGGAGTCCTGGCTGCTCTGTGGCTGCCTGCCTCAGTCTATCTCTGATGCAAGCTGGAGAAATGTCCTCCAGTCCAACCTCAAAGCTCTTGGAAAGAGGGCCAAGGAGCCAGGCACGGTGCCACAGGCTGGGGATCCCAGAACTCGGGAGGCTGAAGCAGGAGGATCTACACAAGACTGTTTTAAGGGGTGGGGGGCACAGAGCCAGAGGCCCTGTGTTCTTTTCAGGATTCACGGGTGATGGGGTCCCCCACTGGGGAGATTGAAGCTCCAGCCTGCGTACTGGGACACACACCTGAGGAGGCTCAGCTTGGTCTCTGGCTCCAGAAGACTCTGTAGCAAGGTGGGTGAGGCTGGAGCCTGGAGGGTGGAAGAGGGAAAAGAGACAGGAAATTCTTTGGGGAGTTAAAAATAGGGGCCCTAGGGCCAGGGATTTAGCTCAGTGGTTCCGGTACCTGCCTCACAAGCGCAAGGTCCCGAGTTCAATCCCCGGTACCAAAAAAACAAAAAACAAAACAAACAAACAAAAAAAATGGAGGCCCTGATTCTCGAATCAGGAGAAAAGGCTTATTTGCTTGCTTCTTGTTTTTTGAAACAGGGTCTCCATATGTACCCCAGCCTGGCCACAAACTCCCAGAGATCCTCCTGCCTCAGCCTCCTGAGTGTTGGGATGACAGGTGTGCTCCACCACGCCCAGCCCAGTTTCCTGTTTGAGCAATGCCAGGGAGAAAGCCAGAGGCACTGTGGCCTTTTCCCACTCAACTCCCAGGCTCCTGCCCAAGCCAGCGTCCATGTTGTATTTATGACTGTTTTAAGAAGGGGTGACGCGGCCCTTTAATATCCCTGACAGCCAAGATGTTTTAATAGATGGCGGAGCTGGGCTTCAGGAGGGAGGAGGTGAGTGGAGTAGCTGAGGGAGCTGTCAGATCCAGTTTCTATGACGGACCTGGACCTACTGATCGACTTCATAACAAAATAAAATACGGGGCTGTGTCTCTTCTCCGCCCTGTCAGGGTGACAGGCAGCCTGCCACCACTGCTTGTCATCTTTCACCTCCGGATCACTCAGGCGTGGGGAACCTGTGTTTAACAGGGAGGCCCTGCAGGATTTCCACCCAAACCCACGTCCCAGAGGAACCTCAGGTCTTCTCTTAATCTCTGGGCTCCAGTCAGTGGCCTCTGGTCTCCTGCATTTCCAGTGGGACATTTTTGTGTACACAGCCCCGCCTCAGTGGCTGCTGTTGTCTCGTTGTCTCGCTATATAGTTCAGGCTGGTCCTGAGCTCACTATGTAGCCCAGGCTGGCTTCAAAGTCACGGTGACCCTCCTGCCTCAGCCTCCTGAATGTTGGGATTACAGGCTCACATTCTTTCTGGAGTGGCTGAGAGAAACTGGAAGTGAATGAGTTCTTCCTCTTTCGGGTTAAGTTTGGTCGGGCTGGGTCCCCGGCCCCTCCAGGCACAGGGACAGAGCTGACACTCCACTCTGTGACCCTGGTCCCAGACTGCAGACCAGGCGGCCCCTGCCCAGCGCTCTGCATTCGAGTCCTCTGGCAGGAGAGAGTTAAGGGCTTGGGTTTAATTTGCCCGTTAATCACAGTTAAAAGAAGTAATGAGCGGCTCCCAAAGCGAGTGTTTCTCTGCAGATTAAGCAGCAATTTGCATAGCCCCTCACTCATCTGCGCACCTTCCCTCGGGGCGGCTCTCCTCCTTTCAGACACAGCCGAGCACGGCCTGAGGAGGGAGCCGCTTGACAAATGGCTTTGCCTTGCGCCATGGTTTGGGTGACAGGCAGGGAGGGGGGTGCCGGGAGGGACAGGGCAGCTCCCGACAGTAATGGATAGCGGGGCGTTAAATAGCGCAGGACTTTTCATTAGACGCACAGGAGAAGTTTAAATATTCAAACTGGTTTTCTTTGGAGCCGGGAGGGTGGCAGGCTGCCGAGGGTGCAGTCTCCCAGGACTGGTTTGCTCAGCGCCTTGCTCATCCGGGCAGCTGAGAAGCAGGGGAGGTGGTGGCACAGGCACTCGATAACCTGGCCCAGGCCCAAGCTCTGGTAGCAAGCCTGGGTCTAGGAAGCAAGGAGATGGCCGAGAGCATGGGGCCACAGCTCTCTGCCCCAGACGCCCTGGGAATCTAACAGGAAAGAGGACAAGGGACAGGCCGAGGGTCCCTCGGGGAGGTGGTCCCACTGCACAAGTGGTAGAGGGGTTTGGGTCTAACCACTGATCCATTTAAAAAGCTGATTTCTTTTTTTTTTTTTTTTTTTTTTGGCACCAGGGATCAAACTGCGGTCCTTGCACTTGCACAGCAGGTGGCAAAACCACTGAGCTAAATCCCCAGCCCTTAAAAAGCTGATTTAGCCGGTTGTGGTGGTGCATGCACGTAATTGCAGCACTGTGAGAGGCTGAGGCAGGAGGATCGCAAGTTTGATCCCAGCCTGGGGAGTTTGGCCCTTTGGAGATCATTAAGACAACTGAAGTTTAGAGAAGTTAACTTTGAGACTCCAAAGGGAACATTAGAGCGAGCAAGACCCAATTCCTACTCTCAAGAAGCATAGTCTGGACATGGGTGCAGTTTATAATCCTAGCACTTGGGAGGCTGAGGCACGAGGATCGCAAGTTTGAGCCCCACCTGGGCAATTTACCAAGACCTAGTCTTAAAATTAAAAGGAGGCTGGACCGGGGATTTAGCTCAGTGGTTCCACCTCCTGCCTCACAAGTCCAAGGTCCCGAGTTTGATCCCGGTACCAAAAAAAAAAAAAAATTAAAAGGACGCGGGGGCTGCAGCTCAGCACAGTTTGGGCCAGGCACATTGGGCGTGGCTTACAGTGCGGCGGGCGGGAGGCCCCCGTGCGGGGGTGTGGGGTGAGGAAAAGTCCGTGGAGACTTTTCTGACTTCATCTTCCGGAACCTCGGTGGGCAGAGGCAGCCGGGAAAAGGACCCAGGTGGGTTGGACCCCGGGTGGGCAGCGGGCCGGAAGCAGGGGAAGGCCAGTTACCAGGGGAGCGGGGGCGGGCGAGGAGGCAGAATCCCTGAGCCAGAAATGGTTGGGGGAGAAGGCCCAGGGGCACCTGAGGAGGGCGGGCGAGGGGGAGCCACCCCGGAGCCCAAGGGGAGGACGGGAGTCGGGGGGGGGGGGCTTGGTGTGGGGCACCCTGCGGGGCTGTCACGCGCGGCCCGCTAGGCGCAGGTTTCCAGCCTCAGCGCAGGACCCTTCCGCCAGCCACCCTACAGCAGCTGCTGTCTGCCCCACCCCGTGCTGCGAGCAGGCCCTGCACACCCTCAGCTGAGCCGCTGCCCTTAGGCCACAGGAGTCCTTGTCCTCCTTTATTTTTTGTGGTGCTGGAACCCAGGGCCTCTGCACCGAGCTGCATCTCCACATTTCCAGCCTTATTATTTTGTTTCCCCCACACAGGGTCTCATTAAGTCACTAAATTGCCCAGGCTGGGCTTGAACTTGCAATCCTCCTGCCTCAGCCTCCCAGAACGCTGGGATAACAGGTGTCCGCCACCTTGGCTGGCTCTTGTCCTCTTGTACAGTGACAGAAACGAGGCAGAGAGGGGTGCAATGAGAACCCCAGTTCACACAGGGAGGAAGAACAGCACCAGAACTGGAGAACACACTGCAGACCCCAAGCAGCACTGCCTGTGTCCCTTCCCCTTGCTGTTATTAGACTGTTATTAGAGTGGGGAGTGGAGAAAGAGGATCTGTCCCAGTGGCAATTAGAAGAAAAAATACCAGAGATGGTGGTGCAGGCCTTTAATCCCAGTGCTCAGGAGGCTGATGCAGGAGGATCACCAACCCAGCAAGATCCTGTCTCAAAAAGTAAAATAATAAAACATGAACTACGAATTTGTAGCAGGACAGGTAGGAGTGTACAAAAGGTGGCAAAGTACTGCAGGACCTGGGTTTCTAGGGGAGAAAAATAAGCAACACCTGGGGAAGGAATGGGGCAGGGGTCCTCGCTATGCAGCAGGACCCCAGTGCCAGGCAGCTCCTCCTGGTTGAGGCCAGAAGTGCTTTTCTTTCAACCCGGCTTCAGGAGCAGGTGATGCTTTAGAGGTGAGGAGATGTTGGATGTGAAGGCAGCAGCTGGTTCCCTGCCCCGCACCAGCAGTGGGAATGAGTTCCAGATGTGCAGGGCTCCTCAAGCCCCTGGCCAGCCCTCCTCGGGCACAGGGAGCAGGCTGCTGAGCAGAGGGGCGACCCTGAGCCATCCGCTGAGTTTGCATTCATGGTCAGCCACCAGCCTGCAGGCAGGGACCCTGGCTTGGAGAACACTTGGAGAGGACTGGGGATGGCGTGGGCAGAGGCCCCCAGGCAGGGGCACAGCTCCTGGGCTTAGCTGTGTAGTGAGAGGCGCTTCCCTACATTCTCCCTGGATGGAGGCGAAGTTGCCTCAAAACCAGTGTGGCCTTGGCTAGAAATTCACATTGCCCGGACAATTCTCGGGCCTTCCCCCTTCTCCCGATGTTTTTCCCACGGCTGGGAAGCCTGCTGCTGGAAGCCAGGGCTTCAAGCCCAGGAGCAGCCCTCGCCTCTCCTTCCAAGGGAAGTCAGGCCAGGAGAATCCAAAATGAACGAGTTAGCCGGGCATGGAGTGCGGGGAACTGAGGCAAGAGGATTGCCGAGAGTTTGAGGCCAACCTGGGCTCTATAGCAAAGAACCTGTCTCAAAAGAAACAATCAAAACAAAGAGGTCAGTGGTCCAGCCAGTGCACAAGTGCCTTGCACAGTTCTGAAGCAAATGAGCAGGAGCCTGCAGGCACCTGAGTGAGGCCAAAGGAATTCAGAATCAGCCCCCAAAAGCCACAGATCCACCCTGACACACACAGGGTGAGCCAGCCAGGTGACCCTTCAGTGCCCCTGGCCTGCCCAGGAGGGCTGGACCCAGAAGGCAAAGGAGGGCAAAGGTTCTGGAGAACAAACTCAGTGAGTTGAAGGTTTTTTTGTTTTTTATTCTTTTGATGTAGCCCAGGCTGGCCCCAGACTCCTGGCTATCCTCCTGCCTCAGCCTCCCGAGGCCTGGGATTACAGGCATGTGCCACCATGGCCTGATGACCAGGTGAAAGACATTGAGGAAACCTCGCCTATGGGTTAGCGAGGGCCTTCATTTCTCCAGCCAGGCAGTGAAGCAGACCTGGCCCTCCAGAGCCAGAGCAGTGCCTACCCAAGCCACGACCCTTCCTGGGGCCAGGGTGGTACCACTTGCCGCAGCTCCAGGTGGGCAGGCAGGTGACCCAGCTGCTGGAGTCCCATGATCCTCAGGGCTCCTCCATATGGCTCTGGCCTGGGAACAGCAGAGCCTTCGTAACAGCTGTGACCGGGCACAGATGTCAGAGTGGCAAGGGCAGCCAGGTGGTACCTGGAGTGGGCAGTGACTGGGTGGGCGGAGGCAGCAGAGGGCAGCAACCCAGGGCAGCTCCCCAAGCTGAGGCGCGCTCCGTGTCCTTCTGAGGTCGACTTCCCAGCACCACTATTTCTCCTGCCTGACTCTCCCAAAAGGAGGTGACCAGATGGGGGACGTGGACGCTGACATTAATCGATAGGAGCGGCTCGAAGCGGTTCCTTCAGCCTTATCTCTCCCTCCTCCGGCCCGCGTGTGTCCCTGCGTCCGGGTCGGTGATTAATAGGGGCCATCACTCACCAGGCCAGACTGGCTGAAAGGCAGTGGGGAGGGGCGGCCCTCCCCAGAACTGAGATAACAAGCAGCAGGAATAATGAGTGGTGTCATTCCACTTTTCATTTTGATGGAAAGTCATTACAGGAGTCAACGCCAGCGACAAAGAGCCATGAATCAACTGCTCTGCTATGAAATTAAAATCGAATTGCTGGCCACCCCTGGCCCCTGCCCTTCCTGGGAAACGGGATGGGTAGGCAGCTTGGAGAGGGTGCCATCCCAGCAGGAAGTGGACAGGCAGCCTGAGAAGGTGATAAGTCCTGTCCACACCTTGTTTATCAGCTTCTTCCTCCCGGACTGCAGGGAAGCCTGGCTGGACCCACGGAGCCTGCCAGTCAGCTGCTCCCTTGGGCTGTGGGCAGGAGGGGGCACCATGGGCCTGGTAATGAGATAGCAGGACCCAGAGCTCCTGGCTGAGCCATCTGCAGATAGGAAGAGGATCCCCTGTAGCACCAGAACCACAGAGGAAGTCCCTAACCTGGGCTCCATAGTAATAGCTGGTGGCCCCAAGAGGCCACCTGGATCCAGAACCCACAAAAACAGGTGCCTGCTGCAGCTGCCAGCTCAGGGAAATGAAGCGGTCAGTGTGGGAAGCTGTCAGCAAGCCGGGCATGGTGCCGCACACCTGTGATCCCAGCACTTGGGAGGCTGAGGCAGGAGGATCGCAAGGCCAGCTGGGCTACACAGAGTGCAAGGCCAGCCTGAACTACATAGTGAGCTGCCTCACACAGAAACAAACTGTCAGCAGCAAAGCGAGAGTCTTTTCCTTTTTTATTAAGTCCAACTCAACCAACTAGGAAGCTGTGGTCCACAGCAGCAGGGCCGACTGCAACAGCTCCCTGGAGACGGGTGTGTGTGTGTGTGAAAGCCAGTCATCAGGTGACGTTTCCTACTGTTGCTCTCCATGCTCCACGCTGCCGGGCTCTGGCTGGGAAGGCCTAGATGTCGGCTGGCCCCCTCCATCCAATGGCAGGTGAGGACTGGATCACAGGGAGGTCCCCAGCAAGTTCACGGGGCGCCCACCGTATCTCCTGGAGATGTCAGCTTCAATCTGTGGATAGTGATGCAATGGGCAGGAGTGGAAGTGGCAGGGCCTCGAGCCCCCAGCACCTGGCAACCCGTGGCCTCACCAGCCCCTGCAGCTCCCGGGTCTTCGCCAGCAGCAGGTCCAGCTTGGGCTCCAGCGCCGCCTGCTCCTGCAGCGCCTCCTGCTGCTTCTGCACCATCAGCTCCCTCTTCAGGGCCAGCAGCTCTGCCTGCTTCAGCTTCTGCTGCAGGAATTCAGTCACGCGGTCCACATACCTGCATGGAGCCCTGTTGAGTGTCACGAGGCCCAGGGACCCAATCCCCCAACTGGCCTCCACCTTAAGGCATTCTGGGGTGAGGAACAACAATCCTAGGTACCCCTGTGCTACTTGGCTTTTGTTTTTGTTTTTTTTTTCCCAAAACAGGGTCTTGCCATGTAGCCCAGGCTGGCCTCAAACTCACAGTGATCCTCCTGCCTTAGCCTCCCAAGGGCTAAGACCACAGGTGTGGGCCACCATGCCTGGCAACCCGTCCTCCTGGTTGGGAAGCAGGTTCCACCTGCATACGTGAACCACCCGATCCTGACCCAGAGAGAAGTCTATGCTCAGGAGAAAGTGACGTCAAAGTTGGCAGGGATGAGCTGAGGGCCATGGAGAAGAGGAGGGAGCAAGAGGGCAGGGCCCGCATCAGGGGAGCCAGACCTTGGTGAGGCCAAGATCATGAACAGGTGCTGCATCTGCAGGCTGGTGAGCTGGCCAATCAGCTCCTGCAGCGTGGACACCATGGCAACCATCTTCTCCCTGGTCTGGCCCTGCAGGATGGCAGGAGCCAGCTGGAACTGGCTCACCGACAGGATGTCGGCCTCCTCACCCATCTCCACTGCTCTCTGAGACAGGAAGATCTCGAGCTGCAGGCAGAGGAGGAGGGAGTTCGGACCAGGAAGCAAATTCAGAAAGGCAGCCCCAGGTCATTCCAATGTGCATCGTGAGGGCCACACTCCGGGTGAAGCAGGGTCTCCTCCGGATACTGTTGTTGCTAGAAACTCAACAGCTGCGACCTAAGAGCAGGGGACACAGGCCACAGCCCCCATCTTCCCAAGCCCAGGAACCCTGGCCCCTCTCACCGCTCCTCCTTAGCCATGGGATCCAATGTCACCACCCATGAGGTCTCAGCTCAGAACCTGCCCCAACCCGACAGCTTCCTGGTGCCCTGAGTCAACTCAAAGCCCACCCACCTCTCTGCCCCCGTCCACTCCCCAGTTCACTTTGCTTAGCCTAGCAGCCTCCTGTGGCCCATGTGGGCAGTACGTCCACATCTGTACCCTGAGCCCCAGCCGTGAAACTACAGGCTTCCCGGCATCCTGTGTTTCTCGGCGCCATCTCCCATGCAGCACTGTCGATTCCGGTCGGCCTTTCCCACCGGGACCTGAGCTCCTGGGGTCAAGGACTCTGTCTCATGGGCCGGAGACTGGCAGGACCCCCGGTGACAGGAGAGGACAGGGAGGCGACTAGACAGGGTGTCCTCCATGCCCCCAGGAAGGCCCTCCGGGTGACAGAACCTCCATGAGCTCGTCGATGAACTGGTTCCGCGTCTCCGGGAACTCCAACAGACTCAGGGCGTCTGGGCCTCTGGCCACACCTTCTGGGGCTACCGGGAAGGGACAGAGATGAAGAAGGGTATGGGCACCAGGGCAGGGGTCTGTTTTCCTCCCTCAAGCTGGAGAAGCCCTGGGGGGGAGACTATGGCCACAGAAGCTGCACTAAAGCCACTCTGCCGGGGGTGGGGGTGGCCCAGTGAAGCCCCCTGCCGTCTCCAGCCGGCCTGGACCCCAGCTCAGCTCTGCTGGCGGCAGTGGGAGGCAAAGTGCCGTCCTGCACTGCCCTCTAGTGGACAGCCTCTCTGCTGCCAGGGACTCGGTAAACCGCGGAGCTTGCCGCCCTGCTTCTGCACTCACCCTGGGTCCCCGCCTCCAGCACTGTGATCTGCAGAGCCACAGGGTCGGCGTCGCCCCAGTCTACCCCGTCGCCCCCCAGTTCCTGCATGGACAGCAACAGAGCCAGTGAGGTTGGGAGAATTCCCGGCCAGGGGAGCCAGCAGAACAGGTTCAAGGACGGCTTCCTGCCCACAGTGAGGTCTGCAGCCCTGGTGGTGACATAAGTGGCAGTGCAGGCTTGGCTGTGCTGCCACCCTGCTGGTCAGGTTACCACCCTGCACCAAACCCCAGGCCAAAGGAGACAGGGTTTCACTATGTAGCCCAGGCCCGCCTCGAACTCACGGCGCTCCTCCTGCCTCAGCCTTCCAAGCATTAGGATTACAGGTGTGCACCACCACACCCAGCCTCTATCTCTTTTATACTTGAACCGCATCTGCCCTTGAAGGCATGAACTTGGAGCGATGCCTCCACAGACACTGACAACTCTTTCTACAGCTGAAGGGAAGCCCAGAGGGCCTCGGGGACAAGAGGCTGTCCTAACCTTGGACTCTGAGTCCAGGGAGATGCCCCAGTTGATGCCAGCAGCCTCAGCAGAGATGCCAGGGTCCAACTCCACCCCAAAGTCGCCCCAGTCGATCTGGAAGGTGAACACAAGGTGAACACGGTTGGCCCAGGCCAGTGGGGGAAGGAGGCTGCCCTGCAGGCCTGGGCTGCTTCTGCAGGGAGAGAGAGGTCAGCGTGACAACCCTGGGCCCAGGGAGGAGAATGGTTTCAGGAACTCCCGCAACCCAAGGGCTCCTGGTGCGGCTCCAGCCCTCGCCCTCACCCGGCTCTGGTCTCAGGAAGGCCAGGAACCAGGGAGCAGCACCCTCTGCTGCCCTCTCTCCCAGCTGGGGCTGCCCTTACCGCATCCTCCTCCACCGGCTCGGGAGGCTCCTCCAGGCTCGGCCGCTCCACCACGGTGGGTTCTGTGCCCGTCCTCCACTCATATACTGTCGAGTTTCCCCGCCGCTGCACGAACCGCAGCATGGGCAGCACCTGCTCTTCTGAACTACAGGAGGCACAGCACTGACCCTCAGCCTGGCCGCACCACTAGGGGCACAAGGCTCCCAGGCCCAGCGGGGACAGCACAGCCATGGGTCATGTGGGAAAATATGAGTGGAGGCCAGGATCAGTGGCACACGCCTCTCATCCCAGCACTCGAGAGGCTGAGACAGGAAGATCCCCACAAGTTTGAGGCCAGCCTGGGCTACACAGTGAGACCCTGTCTGACAACAAAGGAAAACACAAGGGGAGGGGGAGGGGAGCCCGGGAGAAGGGAAAGCAGCAGCCTGCTGGGCCCCGTACCTCTCACATACGAAGCCCACACAGGCCTGGTACAGCTCGATGGCTTCACCCAGGGACTGCGCCCCCACCCCAATCTCGGTCAGCTGGCTCGGCAGGTCCTTGATCAGGGCCAGCAGCTCCCTCCGGACGTTGTCTCCCTATATGGGGGACAGGAGGAGGACTGAGAGGGATGGGGTTGGAGGCAGAGTCCAGAGGTGAGGCCAAACATCCAAAGGCCACCAAAAGGCCAGGCGCAGTGCAGGGCGGGAAGAGGATGGCGAAGGATGTGCGGCAGCCTTGGGCTGGAGACCCTGGCCCCAGCCCCTGCGCATGCGCACCGTGATGCCGTACTGCTTGCACGCATGCCGGAAGTGCTCTCGCTGAGAGGCTGCCCCCGCCAGGCCCTCCTCCTCCTTGCGGCTGTACTCGCGCTGCAGCTGCTGGCACTTGGTGATCCGCTTCCTTAGGGAGGGCAGCTCGTAGTTGATGTTGCGAACCAGGAGGCTGCAGAGTTCCACTGCGAGGGACCTGGTTAGTTCACCCACCCGGGGAATCTGCACCCTGAGGCGAGCCCGCCCCAGAAGCCCCTGTGTGGTGGATGTGGGTTAAGGGCACCTCCAGCCCTAGGCGGGGTGACGGGGACAGTGTTCACCATGTGGGTCCACTGAAACACCAGGCGGCACAATCCTTGCATTTAGGTGCATGGGAATTATTAGTGATTATCATTGTCTTTTTTAATTTTTTTGGGGGGGGTACTGGGGATCAAACTTGGGACCTTGTGCTTGCGAGGCAGGTGGCGGAACCACTGAGCTAAATCCCCAGCCCCTCTATCTTTTTCTAAGACAGGGTCTCACTAGGTAGCTCAGGCTGGGCTCAAACTCAGGGTGATCCCCCTGCCTCAGCCTCCCCGTGTGATGGGGTGATGAGTGTGCACCACCATGCCCTGCTTGGAATTGGTTCTCTCAGCTATGAATAGGCAGGTTCTTCACTCCAGCCCCTTCCCACACCCAGACTAAGCTTTTCATACGCCCAGTGTCTTGGCACGTGGGGAGTGGGTTTCCCATGGATGCCAGAGCCACTCTGGGGCCAATTTACCTAAGTAGGTGTTGTCCTTCTCATACAGGGCTACGATCTCCTGCCAGTCCTGAGGATGGAAGAAGGAGTCAGCCAGAGACACACGTGGCAGCCACCTCACAGCTCAGTTGGGGCACAGGGAGGCTCTGCCCTGCTCCTCACACTGGCTGGGCTGCCCAGATGAAGACTGTGGGACCAGGCTTGCTGGTGCCTATCTGTAAACCCAGCTACTTGGGAGGCTGAGGCAGGAGGATTTTGAGCTTGAGGCCAGGTTGAGCTACCCAGGAAGAACCTGTCTCAAGAGACTAAAAGCTGGGGACATAGCTCAGCACTCCCTGGGTTCAACTCCTAGCACCACAAGAAAACACCCAGCCCTCTTGACCAGAGGCGCTGACCCATGGACGAGATGTCCCCAACTGTTCCCTGCAGGCCCTTGCCACACTTGCCTTCATCCGCTGGGAAGAGTACCGGCCAAATATGTTCTTTGTGGAGGCCTCAGTGCCTTTGAGAAGATCCACAATCCTCAGGCAGTGGAAGTAGTGAATGTCTAGAAAGCAAGGCAGAAGGAATTTGGTTTTCTTTCTCTTTTTTGTAGTACTGGGGATCAAACCCAGGGTTGCTCTGCTGCGGAGCTATGCCCAGCCCTTTCAGTTCTGAGGCAGGGTCTCACTATGTTGCTCAGGCTGGGCTCAAACTGGCGATCTTCCTGCCTCAGCCTCCCTAGGGCTGGGATTACAGGAGTACAAGAGTGAGGGCTTTGGGGATTTCTCTGGCCGATGCAGGTGGCTGCCTGCCAGCAATGTGAGCATGAGAACCCCCTCCATCATTCTGTTAGAAAAACCAGCATTCATACCCCAGGTAACCTCCCCTTCTGGGGTCAGCCCTGGTGGCTAAAGGGGGTAGTGCCTCAACTCCCTGCCCAGGCAAGAGGGGACCTGGTGACAGCCCGAGAGCACTCACAGGACCCAGAGAGCAGCTGGGTGATCTCCTCGCTCTCTGGCATGTCCTGGATGGCAGTGTTGATCTTCTCCCGGATGGTCAGGACCAGGCTCTGCCATTTCAGGTTGCAGTGGCGCCGGTCCACCAGCCAGTCTGCAGGGGAATACCCAGAGCACAGCTGCCTCCACCACCCAGCCACCTTGCTCTGCAATGCCACAGGCCTGGGATCCCAGTACTCGGGAGGCTGAGGCAGGAGGATCGCCTCGAATGTGAGGCCAGCCTGGGCTACACACCAAGACCATGTCTCAAGACAGACAAACAAAAAACTTGCATCACTAATTCAGCTGGAACATGCTGATATTGGTAAAAAGCTGTCCTCATATCGGTTAAGGTATGGGGGTGGGTTCCCAGGAAGATCAGAAGGAAGAGAGGCACCGAGAGAGGCCTGGGGCTAAGACTCCAGCGGCCTAACTTTATCCCCTGCAGCATGGTTTGTTGTTTTTTACAGAGCAATTGCCTCAATATGGAGATAAAGAAAAACCGAATTGGTCCTGACATGAGGTCCTGACATGAAAGCGCCTCTTTTGACCATTCTAAATTCTCCACAATACTTTGTTTCTTGAGTAATTATATCTTTCCTGTTGACAGAGGCTGCTGCCCGACTTCCACCTCCTGGGGCTGGGATTAACCGAGACAACGCAAAACACAGGCGGCTATGCCAAGAACCAGATGAATGAGCAACTGCAAAGACCCTAATACCTCCAGCGCCCTAAGGACTGGATAGGGAACACCAGGCTTGTTTTTTTTTTTTTTTTGAAACAGAGTCTCCCTACGTAGCTCAGGCTGGCCTCCAACTCACAGCGCTGCTCTTGCCTCAGTTTCCTGGGTGCTGGGATGGCAGGTGTGCACCACCATGCCCAGCTTCACACTGCATTAGTCTTAAAAGTGCAGACCCACCCTGTACGTGTGACTAAACCGACCTCAAGGGGTGTGGGCTTTAGAAACATGCGCATTTTCTCTGCAGATGACCTCTGTAGATGGTCCTGGGTTTTTTTTTTTAAATAGTAAGTAATCCTTTATTTTTTGCAGTATCAGGAATCGAACTCAGGACCTTTCACTTGCAAGGCAGGTGCAGTGCCACTGAGCTACAACCCTGGCCCCCTGGGCTCTAATTATCAAGTTTCTTAGCAAAGTCTCTCTACCACTCTGCCTGTTTCCCAACATGTAAAATGGGCATAGTAATAGCAGGGTGTGGTGGTACATGTCTGTAATCCCACACTCAGGAGGCTGAGGCAGGAGGATCGCCACAAATTCAAGGCTGCCCTGGACTACATAGTGAGTTCAAGGCCAGCCTGAACTACCTTGTGAGACCGTCTTAAAAAACCAAAGCTGTGCATTCCCTGAAGTGGTTGGAAGGAAGAGACCCCTCCCTGGTGCTAAGCCAGAGGTGGCTTGGCCACCAGAAACTCTCTATGCTCAACTGAGTCTTGGGGTCCTTATTTCCCTACAATAAAGATGGAAGCTTTTGTTTTGTTTTTCTTTTTTGGTACCGGGGATGGAACTTTGGACCTTGCGCTTTCAAGACAGGCACCGGAACCACTAAGCTAAATCCTCGGCCCGGGGTTTTTCTTGTATCTTTTTTTGGAAGCTTTTTAAAGGTCAGTTTTTAAAAATTTTTTTCCTGGCACAAACCAAGAAGCATGCACATTTAGTCATACTAAAGCTCCAATTGACATCTGCCACTTACTTACTGACCACCCTTAAATAAGCCATTTATCTCATCCCTAAATGATATTTACTTACTTATTTTTTGAGACAAGGTCTCACAAGCTGGCTTTGAACTCACTCTGTAGCTTAGGCTGGCCTCAAACTTAAGACAATCCTCCTGCCTCAGCCTCCTCAGTGCTGGGATTACAAGCATGCGCCACCATGCATGGCCTACTTTTCTTTTTCTTTGGCATTACTGGGAACTGAACCCAGGGCTTTCACAATCAGCTACATCCCCAGCCCTTAAAAAAAAAAATTTAGGGGCCGGGGATTTAGCTCAGTGGTTCCGCCGCCTGTCTCGCAAGCACACGGACCCGAGTTCGATCCCCGGTACCAAAAAAAAAAATTTATATTTTGAGACAGAGTCTTACTAAGTCGCTAAATTCCTCAGGGTGGGCTTGAACGATCATCCTGCCTCAGCCTCCTAACGTGTTGTGGCCCTGAATGACATGCTTTGGTAATGCGCATGCTACAGATGTTAAAGCAAGAAAGCGCAGGTCCAGCACAGACTCCACATAGGTCCTTCGGGCTGCTCTTGGCGAGACAGGTCCGGCCACAGAACGAGGCTGGTCGGCGCCTCCACCCAGGCGCTCGGGGCCCCGCTGGCGACAGGGGGCAAAGGGCACCGGCGCGCGGGGCGCCCTCCTACCGAGCAGCTTGCCGGTCTGGATGTCGATGGGCACGTGCTGATGGTCCTGGGGGGGACAGGAGGGGACGCGGGCGTGAGCGCGGCCACGTCCCGGCCCGGCCGCCACCCTGCAAGGCCAGAGCGACGGGCCGAGGAGACCTCGGGAACCAGGATTCCCCGGCCAGGATCCCGCACCCGGAGCTCCATCCCCACACCTGCATCTTTCCTCCACTTCCGCTTCCGCCACGGCCAATCCAGAGTTCAGAAGCAAACAGGTCTCTTCGGCCACGTCACTGCCTTCAGCAGAGCCAATCCGGGCGCACGCACCACCCGCTGGGGCAAGCTCCGCCCACCTCAAGGCTCCCCCTGGCTGAGCCCTTAAGGGCGGGAAAACACAGGCCAGCCAATGGAAGCCGGGAGGCGGGCTCTGGGCCGGGAAGGGGCGGGACGCCCGGAAAGAGCTGCAGGGGCGGGATGGCCACGGTAGGTGGCGCCCAAGAGCCAATCCCGACAGCTTCTTCCCCAGGAGGGCGCGGAACCCCTCTGGGCGGCCCGGGATGGTCCTACCGCCGATCACTTCCCTGCTTTCCTCTCTACCATCTACAGCAGCTGTTGCTGTCCTGGCGCTCTTGACGCTTTCCCTTCCCCTTCTGTTTATCTAACAGACCCAGGCCGAGCGCTGCCTTCAGGATGTGCGATTGGGACAGGGCAAAGTGGAAGGGAGATGCCCCAGATGTGGAACGTACACTGGGTGTTTTACACACACACACACACTCACACACACACAGGGTCTCACTATGTGGTTCAGGCTGGCTTTGAACTCATTATGTAGCTCAGGCTGACGGCCGGATAATCTCAGCTCTTGGGAGGCTGAAGCAGGATCACTGCGAGTTGGAGGCCAGCCTGGGCTACATAGTGAGTTCAAAACCAACCTGAACTACATAGTGAGATCCTGTCTCACAGGAAAAAAATTCTTAAAAATATGGTGCAGGGCCAGGGATTTAGCTCAGTGATTCCGCCGCCTGCCTTGAAAGTGCAAGGTCCCGAGTTCGATCCCCGGTACCAAAAAAAAAAAATGGTGCAGGTCCTGCATCAGTCTGCAGCCAGCCTCTGGGCAGTTGGGAGGGGGGTTTAGAGAGAGGAGAGGTCAGGTCCAGCCGAGCTTCATTCAGGAAGGTGGGCACCCACCCACCTCCAACCCTGCAGATAGAAAAACCCCTGGAGGACTAGGAGGCTGAGGCAGGAGGGCCTGGTACAGACTGGCTTCAAGGAAGGTGGGCCGTGGGAGGTGAGACTGGAGAGACGCTGGAAGGAAGTTGTTCTCCACAGGCTCGGGCTTGGCCAGAAGGAGCAGAAGGTTTTGGCGAGGGGAAGGGCAGGTTTGGGGGATGTGTAGAAGGGCGATGAAGGGGATTCGGCTGCCCCAGGGACAGGTGGCAGGGAATGGGGACTGGCAATGCCAGGCGCCCCGGTGGGAAGTGTGTCAAAGGCCTCGTGTCTAAAGCTGTGGGATGCAGGGTGTTGTGGGCTGGCTGAGCTGCAGCCGGGGGCAGGTGTGACATGGACAAGGAGTGGCCGAGGGAGTTGAGAGGGCACGGAGATTCCTGGGGACCTCACTGAGCTGGACACCCCGTTTATGACCCCGCCTAGACGGAGCTGCTTGATGTGAAGCTATGGTCGGTCGGAAGACCTAGATTCCCACCCTGGAACCCTGGACCGTTTCCTTAACACTCAGACGGCCACTGCTTCCTCCACGTGGAGATGACACCTCTCACATCTCGGGATTTCTGTTCAGAGCCTTCAATAAGCAAACAGACTCGGTGGGTGTTGTGGGTCACACCTGTAACCCCATCACTGGAGAGGCTGAAGCAGGAGAATCACCATGGGTTCAAGGCCAGCCTGGGCTACATAGTGAGACCCTGTCTCCAAAAAATAAAAATAAAAATAAATATTAAACATCCTAGATGAACATAACTCTTTACAATTTGTGATGTCGGGGATGTTGGCGCACCCCTGTAATCCTAGTACTTAGGAGGCTGAAGCAGGAGGATCACTCTGAGTTCCAAGTCAGCCTGGGCTACACAGTGAGACTCTATCTCAAGACAAACAGCAACAAAAAACCAAACCAAAACAAAAAAACAAAAAATACAACTCAACAAATTTCAGGTGGGTGTTCTTATACTTTAGAACCTGTGTATAAAACCTCTGACGCCTTCTTCAAGATTGAGCCAGAGCTGAGCGCCTGTCAGCTCTCGTGGGAATCTGGCTCTGACCTCAGAGCCTGACTCAGGCAGGAGGAATTGGACAGGCTCCCCCAGTACTAAACAAACACTCCACTCACAGGGCTCCAGCTCTGTGCGGCTCTCAGGGACACCCCAAGGGGCTTGGCGCTGCCCCACCCTGAATCAACAGGTGGGGCACAGCAGGGTGGGGTAAGACGACCCCGGCCCTTCGGCGGCTCCCATGCTGCCCAGGTGGCTTGGAGGCAGCAGAAGGATGTTTCAGAACAGTTACTTATTGATTTTTTTGGTACCGGGGATCGTGCTCGGTTCCTTGCACTTCCCAGGGAGGCGGCAGAACCACTGAGCTAGAAGTCTCACTGTGTAGCCCAGGCTGGCCTGGAACTCCCTCCCAGCGATCCTCCTGCCTCCACCTCCCTAGTGCTGTGATGAAAGGCAGTGGTTGTGATGAGTGGAGCCCGTGCCGCTTGGTCCCCAGCTCCTTTCCTCAGCCCTCCCTTCACAGCTCAGGCCACAGCGTCCACCCCCTGACACGGGTTGGTCACCCCCGCGTAGCACGCAGGCAGCCCAGGGCGGTCCTGGCTCTGCTCCCGCTGAGGGCCGCACCCTCAACCTTGTCCGGCCCCAGCGCCTGCCCTTTCACCTTCCTGAGTCATCCGGAAACAACTCACTGCGCGCTGTGTGTCGTCTCCCAGGATACCACGGTTGTTTATCCCCACCCGAAGCGCCGGGAGGGGGTCAAGGCCCGTCCTGGGAGGCCCACGCTGGCCCCGCCCTCTGCCCAGGCGCTGGGATCTTCCGTGCCAAGACTCGACCCCGAGGGCGAGGGCGGGGTGGAGGGCCACACACCCCGCGTCCCAGGGCGCCCCAGGCCTCGCCCTGGCCTCACGCACAGCAGGATCACACCTGCGATCCGAGCACTCAGGAGGCTGAGGCCGGAGGAACACCACAAGTTCAAGGCCAGCCTGAACTACATAGTCAGACTCTCAAAAAATCAAAAATAATAAAAAAAAAATTCCACATGAACCATGTCCAGAGTTCTGGGGGCCCAGGAAGGAGTGAGTGTCCAGTTCAACTCAGGCCTGAAGGCGCCGGGAGAAGCACGTGGGCCAGATGAGTGTGAATGAAGGTGTAAGGAAGAGGGGACAGGAGGAGGGGCCGTGGCGAGCGCCATTCAGGGAAGAGGGAAGCCAAGGGCCCAGAGGTTTATCACAAGACCATGGATGTCTATGGAGAGATCACAGAAAAATTATTTATTAGTAGTAGTTTTTAAATTTTTCATGGTACTGGAGTTTGAACCAGGGGCCTGACGCATGCTAAGCAAGTTCTATACCACTGAGCTACATCCCCAGCCTATTTATTATTATCAATCTTTTGAGACAGGGTCTCACTCTGTAGTCCAGGCCTTGAATTCATGGCGACCCTCCTGCCTCAGCCTCCAGAGTGCTGTGATGACAGGTTGGCATCACCTCGCCAGGCTCAAAGAGTGCCACTCAGCCAGAACAGGTTTCTCTTTTTTTCTTTTCTTTTTGGGTACCAGGGATTGAACTCATGACCTTGCGCTTTCGAGGCAGGCGCAGTGCCCTGAGCTACATCCCCAGCCCTGCAAGGACACGCTTCTGAGGACGCCCACCCCCCTTCCCCTGTGAGCGGGGTGCTGGCTCGCGCCTGGCTGGCTTCAGAAGCCTCGCTTGGAGGCACAGCCGCGCTTGGAAGCACACGTTTCCCCAGGCTGTAAGGCAGCGGAGCGGGAGCGGGAGCGGGGGCGGGAGGGGGGCGGGGGCGGGGGGGGGCGGGGGGGGGCAGCGGTGTCCCTGCTCCCCGATAACCTCACCTTGCGCTCCGCCCATGGTGAATGCCCTGCGGCTGGAGTTGGGCTGTCCCAGCCGTCCCTCCCCGAGACCCCAGAGGCCTGGACTTCAGGGCCAGGGGGTGCGGGTGGGAAGCAGGCCCTGACCTGTTTCCTGTCCCCAGGCCCAAGAGCACCCCGACAGCCTCGGCGAGCTGCGATGAGTTTTCTTTTGTTTTGTTTCAGACTTGGGGGGAGTTTTTTGGAGACAGAGTCTCCCTGTGCAGTTCAGGTTGGCCTTGAACTCACTATGTAGCCCAGGCTGGCGTCGAACTTGGGTCGATTCTCCTGCCTCAGCCTCCCTGGTCCTGAGATGACAGATGTGCGCCACAATGCCTGGCTTCTGCAAAAAGCAGTAGACAGGGCTTCCAGAGACTGAGGATCTAGAGGGTGTGGCTACTTCCCGTGACAACTTCCTGCGCCCTCACTAGAGGTGAGGGGACCTTGCAAATAGCTTCTCCCAATCCATATGAACCCCCCTGTATCTCCCAGGGAGGGGGCTGGCCGCATACACAGGACTACGTGAGGTCAAAGACATGGCTTTCCTTTTACATTTACCTGCCCTGGGACAGCAGGGTAAAGCAAAGGGCTGCATGAAGTTTCTGTTTCTCATTCACATTTTCAAGTCGGCCTGAAGCTCTTGCTGAGTGTAGTGTTAGGTCTGTAGCCGAGATTCAGAATTCCTGGTTTAAGGAGCCAAATAAACTAGATGAATAGATAATTATACACTACACGTGTGTGTGTGTGTGTGTGTGTGCGTATGCATGTCACAGTGTGGAAATACACAGAGAATGTTTAAAATGAAACATTTTTATTACAGTAAAAGGCATTGCTATGAGTCCCCCTCAAAACCTGCCCCTCCTTGCCACTTTCTGAAGCAGTTCTGGGAGTCTCTTTCCTTTGCCCAGGTTATTGGGGTCAGGGAGCTATTCGGAGTAGAGGGGAGTAGGGACCCAGGCCATAGGAAGCAGGGTTGTGGATGGTGGGATGAGTTTGAAAGGGGGCCGGTTAGAATTTAAAATGGAGGGAGGAGCGGGATGCGGTGGTGCATGGCTGTAGCCCCAGTACTCGGGAGGCTGAGGCAGGAGGATCGCCGCGAGTTCGAGGTCAGCTTGGGCTACATAGTGAGACCCTGATTAAAAAACAAAAGGGGGAGAGCCCAGAAAGGGGAGCTGGTGATCCCTTTTCTGTCCCCAGTGCCTCGCTCTGCACCTGTCACACACACAGCCCAAGAGGATGGCGGCTGCCGGGTGGATGGGGCAGCACCAGGCACTGGTGTGGCAGAGGGCACGGGGACGGGGCTGCAGGCCCTGAGCGAGGTGCCCCGGGAGGGCACACACTGTCCCTGTCCCTGGTGCGGCCGCACCTGAGCTCCCGTTGCCCTCTTCCCCGCCCCAGGCTGCCTCTCCCCTTCTTTCCAGAGAGCGAACCCCTGGGATGGCCAGCGCCTAAGTACCTACCGAGGAGCCCCTTCCAGTCCGCCTGGGAGTTGGGGGCACTTGGGCTGGGGAACCCGCCACTGTCCCCTGAGGGTCTGAGGGAAGCGTCACCCTCCGCGGAAAAGCCAGGCCCTGGACCACGCAGGGATCTGCACGCGAGGACGCTGAAGTCTGGCTGCGAACACCCGGCCCCTTCCCCCCAGGGAGGTCCCAGGGGGGGCTTGGTGTCGGGGAGGCGCAGCCCCCCACCCAGCCCCACCGAGGCTCCAGGCCCGGGAGGAGCGGGGCGCCCGGAACCGGTCTGCCAACCAGTTTAACCAGGACTGGTTTCGGTTCGGAGTTCAAAGGCGCTGGGGTGCCGGCCCCCCGGGGCTGCGGCCCTGAACCCTTCGGGGTGCGCCCGGCGGGGGTCCCTGCTGGAGCCGGGGTCTGCCCCCTGGCAAGAGCTGGAGGTGCAACCAGACACCCGAGAGCGGGGGAACAGAGAGAGGCGGGGGCGCCCCCTCCCTGACTTCCCTTGGGGTCCCCCGCTGCGGCAGGGCAGTCCCTGGAGGACCCCGGCTTGGGGTGGCGCCGGGGCGCTGAGCTTGAGTTTCTCGGTGATGAATATTCATCAGCCTCGGCCCCTGCTGCTGTTTACTTAGCCGGGAGGGGCTGGGTTTCAGGTTCACCTTGACGCGCTGCGGGGCAGGTTCGGCTCCTGCACCTGCCTCTCTGGCACCTGACAGAGCAGCTGCGCCGCTCACCGCTCACCGCTCACCGCTGCAGCCAAGCCTGGGCACCCTGAGGGCGCCCTCTGCTCCCCACCTCAGCCTCCTCCCCAAGCTTCTGCCCGCCGCTCCTCCAGGGACGCAGCCGGGATTACAGGTACGGGATTACAGAGGGCTAGCGAGTGGGGAGACTGAGCCACGGCCCGGTGCTGCCCGCGTGGTGCACAAGCGCCCCTCCCTCCAGTCCGGTCGGAACTCCAAGCACGCGCGCCTGGGCTGCCAAAGTTCCCTCCCAAGCCGCTCTCCTTGAAATCCCCAGCTCCAGCCCCCTGTGACCCAGGCAGCCTGGACCGTGGGTTTCTGGCTGTGTGGTAGGAGCAGCTCCCCGCTCCTGCCCAGGGCTCCCCAGTCCCGTCCAGGGAGGACAAGGGCCATTAGGGGCCCTGCAGAGGAAGGGTGTCCTGGGTTCTGTGCCCAGCTACAGCCACTTCCTCCCCCACCCCAGGCAATGGTTAACTTGCCAGGCTCCAGGGCAGCCTGGCCCAGTCTGTGCAAAGCTCTTCAGGGCCTCCCAGAACACGGGCAGGGCAGTGGGGCCTGTCCCGGGCAGCCGGGTGTGTGCCATGGTGCTGGTCTCCCATGCAGGGAGTGTCAGGCTGTCCCTGGAAGCCAGGAGGACTCTGATGAGCCCCGAAGCTGTGCTGAGAGGGGAGGCCAAGCTGGCATCCTCAGGGGCTGATTTCCATCTCGTCAAGGATTGCAGGGCCCCGGGCAAGGGCCTGGCACTCAGCGGAGCTAGCCCAGGGCCCGGTTGGAGCAGATTGCAGGGCCTTGCACAAGTCCAGGCCTGGAAATGCTGGATGTGTGAGGTCTCCAGACCCCTTTGGGCAGCACATTCCCCCTGGTTCCTGTGATGAGTCCTGGGCTTGCAACTGGGGATACCCTGCTCTGGCTACTGTAGGTATCTGGACAGCGCGCGCACACACACACACACACACACACACACACACACACACCCTCCCTCCCTCCTTTTAAAGTCAAATTTTACACTGTCTGTTATGCCCACTATTGAAAGATTCCTGCCACTGGATTCTTACGTAAGACAGAAAAGCCCCCAATCCAACTATCTTGCAAATTCAGTTTCCACATGTCAGATTTCCCTGAAGGGACAGACACCTGCTTGCTGAGCCTCAGGTGTCCTGGACAGAAGGGCGGAAGGCCTGCCACAGAGCGTCCTAGAGAGACAGAGGTACCAGTCCAGGACACGAGGGTACCGATGGTTCTGGTCCCGGGCGGAGGCCCCACAGCCGAGCACAAGGTTATTCCTGTCCCCACGGTTTTCTGCCAAGCTCCTTGTGACCTGGGGCTCTCAGTGCTCCAAGGAGAGTCAGCATCTCAGGTGCCAGCTGGAAACACGGTATCTGTATGGCAGGGGCATCTGAACTGGCACGGCTGGGAGCTGCGTGCCCAAAGGAAATGGTGTGATCGGAGTGGGTTTAGGAGCTGAGCCTCCTGTCCCTCTATATCCTGATCCTCCAGCACTTCCAGATGCCAGTGGTCAGGGCACCATTAAGGCAGTTACTGGGCACCCACAGACCATGCCAGCCCCTATCCCTCCTCCCGCCCTCCTCAGCAGCCCCTGCAGAACGGCCTGGAACACAGAGTCCTGTGCAGGCCGTGCAGAGCCTGGTGGGGCGAGCTGCCAAGGCAAACCTCTCCCTTTCGCCCTCCAAGTGGCCCCACAGGGTCTCCCCGGGGCTTCTCGAACTACATGAGCCTCTAGGAAGGGGCAGAGTGGGCAATGCGCGGGCTGTTTCCTGGACAAAGAGCTGAGAAGGCTCCCCCCAGCCTGAGCTTAGGAGATGGGGTGCCCTTTGGAGGGGTGCAGCAAGGAGGCGGCTGATGCAGACTTACAGCTCCTTCCCAGCTTTAGTTTGTCTTTAGCTGGGGTTGATGCCCCTTTAAAAATGTCCATACCCATTATGGTGTTTTGTTATTTTATTATTTATTTATTTATTTATTTATTTATTTATTCTGATTTTTGGAGACAGGGTCTTGCTATGCAGTTCAGGCCACCTTGAACTCTCTATGTAGCCCAGGATGGCCTCGAACTCACAGTGATCCTCCTGCCTCAGCCTCCTGAATGCTGGGATTACAGGTGTGCACCACCACTATGATGCCCAGCCATATTTGTTATGGAAAGTCTAGAAATCAGAAAACCAAAGAGGAGAAAGCATTTTCTATTGCTACATAAAGAAAATCACTGGGGCCGGGGATTTTAGCTCAGTGGTTCCACCACCTTCCTCGAAAGCATAAGGTCCTGAGTTCGATCCCTGGTAACAAAAAATGAAAAAAAAAAAAAGCAAAACTGCAAAGGAGGTGATCTCTCTGGCGGGCCCCGGGCCACCTGGCCATCCAGCTCTGGTGTTCTTTGGGTCCCGTCTGCTCCTCCCTGGAGCTGTCACAGTCACACCTAGGAGTGCAGAGAACCAGACCCCCCCCAGCCTGAGCCTCTCTGGGCGCTTTTACTTTAGCTCTGGGCACTGTGCTGTTGTAGATCTTAGTCCTTCCACCCTGCTGTCCCCTGCTGCTAGCTTCCACGCTGCAACTGCAGTTTCCTTCCCGGAACTTCTGCCAGCTCCTCCAGAGCCCAGGGCGCAGCTCATGGGAGGAGAAGCCTGGCTTTCCCGTCACGCTCCTCGCTCCTCTCCAGAGGGTGCCCTTGTGCGGGGGTACAGCCCGGGGTGCTATTCTCCCCCACCTCTGGCTCGACCTTGCTCCCTTTGGGAGCTGTCCCTTGCTAATTGCTGTCATGCTTCTGCTCCTCAATTTGGCTTTGCGAAGCCCGTCTCCTACAGCGAGTGGGGGTCAGTGGTGGAGCAAATGTTAAGGGCCGGTGGGACACAGTAGGAAAGAGGCCAGAGAAGTAACGTGCCAGGGGTCAGCAGGCCACACAGGGTGCAGGACCTCCGCTCCCAGCCCAGGACTCCCTGGCCTCCCCCTTAGAAAAAGCTCCTCGGACTTCAGCCCTGAGGGTCACGGCCCGGGACCCAAATAGTGTGGAATATCCCAAATCCTGTTTAGGCTGGTGTGAGCTCCGAGCGACACGCTCAGGGTGTTTCCGCGTGTGAGCCCCCTCGGTGGTGGAGGGGAGGGCAGCTACAGTGCCAAAGTCCTCTCTGTCGACTGGCCTAGTGGCTTCCCTGTTGATGTCTGCTTTGGTGGCCCTTTCCCCAGGCCGGCCTTTCTTCTCACATTCTCCAAAAACGTGGGGTCGGCCGGGGATTTGGCTCCATGGTTCCGCCGTCTGTCCTGCAAGCGGAAGGTCCCGAGGTCCATCTCCGGTACTCCCCCCAGAAAACAAACACCTCAAGCGTGGGGTCACACCGCCACCCCAGTGCTGGGCTTCTGTAGCCCTACCTCCAATCCTGTCTTCCGCTCTTGGAATAGCCAGTGATTATAAATGAGCCCAGCGCTCCTCCCGCTGACCTGTCCCCACCCTTTTTGTCGCCCCACCAGTGTCAGGAGCACCATGACCGAGGTCGGGTGGTGGAAGCTGACCTTCCTGCGGAAAAAGAAATCGACGCCTAAGGTGCTGTATGAGATGCCAGAGACCTACGCCCAGACGGAGGGCGGTGTGGAGCCCCCGAGGCCAGGCGCCGGAGGCCCGGACGGCGACTTCAGCACGCGGCTGGAGAAGATTGTGGACAAGAACATGAAAGGCAAGCACGTGAAGGTCTCCAACTCAGGCCGCTTCAAGGAGAAGAAAGTGCGGGCCATGCTGGCCGAGAACCCCGGCCTCTTTGACAACCGGGAAGACAAGGGACAGTGAGGGGGACCCGGGGGGACGCTTGGGCCTCCTGCTCCCTGCCCTCAGCAGGGTCTAGACAGGGGCTCGCTACGCTGGCCTCTTGGTCATAGTGGAAGCCAAGGGGACATTCTGCCTGCTGCCAGGAAGTGTCACTTTTTAGGGTTGTATTTGTGCCCCCAGCTCTGTATAAGCACAGGGATCCCGGGCTCTTCCCACTGTCCCCTGACCATGACATGAAGGCCCTCCAGGTCCAGGATGGTGACCGCCATCCGCAGCAAGGTGGCCGGGCCATGGGAAGGTGGGCACAGTGGGCAGTGGAGAGAGGGGACCCAACCACACTCCACCTTCTCCTGGGCGTGGGCAAGGGTGAGCCTGAAGGCTGCCACCTCTACTCCTTCCGCCAACCCCCGGAGAACATGTCTGCCGCAGCCACGTGACTGGCCACAGGCGGTTTCCTTGGTTCCAGAGCAGAGGTGTTGAACTTGAGCTCACATCTTAACGCAAGTGGTAACTTCCTGGAACTCTGTACCCAAGTGGAGGGCCAGAGGGCCCAGGAGCGCTGGGTTGTGCTGGTTTGAGTCATACATCTCAACGGTCAGCCACACTGGCCAGGAGTCCAAACTGGGGTCACTCTGGCAGGAGCTCAAAGCAGCCAGTTTTCTTTTCTCCCTTCCCCCATAGTATTTAAGATGGATCAGCCCCAGATGAACTCTGGAGCCTTGAATTTTCTTTAAAAAGTAACTGTGGGTTTCTTTGTAATAACAAAGCTGCAAAAGCGGAGAACGCATGTATACTCACATTGCATTTATGGAGGTGGCTGTTTTAATTTGTCCGGGGTGGGCTTGAACTCAGTGATCCTCCTGCCTCAGCCTTCTGAGTCTGGGATGACAGGGGTGCATCACCATACCTGGCTATCTTGGGACCTTTTTGTTTGTTTTTTTGTTTTTTGAGACAGGGTCTCAATATGTAGTCCAGGCTGGCCTTGAACTCACTGTGTAGCCCAGGCTGGTGTGAAGCCTGTGGCAATCCTCCTGCCTCAGCCTCCCGAGTGCTGGGACGACAGGCATGCACCACCACACCCGGTTTGACCTTGGGAACATTTCTGTAAAGAGTCCTCTGAGCCCAGTTTCCTTCCTGTCTAGGAGCAACTGTGTAAAACCTGTTTCATAAGAAGTGGTCTGGGGGCCAGGGATTTAGCTCAGTGGCTCCACTGCCTGCCTTGAAAGCACAAGGTCCCGAGTTTGATCCCTGGTACCAAAAAAAAAAAAAAAAGAAGTGGTCCATAGGAGTGGCCTGTAGCAGTTCCATAGCTCAGTTAAACACTGGTTCCTGTCCCCTTCCTTTATTATGGAATTCTGCCATTCCCATGGCCTCAGTTTAAGAACAAGGCAAGAGCTTTCTTCCAAGAATGTTAGGTCTGGCTCTTTCTCAAGCCACAAGACCAAGGAACTGAAAAAAATTGCCTATATCTCTGGAGCTCATGGCGGAAACAGGCAGAGACCACGCAGAGACCTGCAGCTTCTAAGTCAGCCCCCTGTAGGCTTTGGGGGACACCCCACCCCGGAAGCTGTTGCTGGGGAAATTTATTGCCAAAACAAACAGGCCTGGACAAGGGGGCCTTTGTTAGGTGCCTCACCCAGCCTGGGGAGTGCAGGGGACCAGTGAGGCAGACAGGGGCTCGGGGACCAGAAGGGGGCTTGGGGTGCTGCCTCCTCCTGTCCCCACTACCAAAGCATTCTGGTGTCTTACAAGCCTCTCTAGGAGAAGCCCACATTCACAGCCCTGCCCCCTGGTTTTGTCCCGTCTTCCGGATGAATTAGCCGAGGCTTGGGGGGCGGAGCAGGCTGACCCTGGGCCAGGCACTGGCAGAGGTGGCGCAGGCTCCAGTCAGAGCTGCAGGTGCACCTGACCCCGGCCCCACAGCGGCTTCCACACTGGGCGAAGGGGACGGGAGAGAGGGCAGGGTCCAGGCCTCAGGGTCCTGCCTCTGAAGGCCCTAGGTTCCGGCGCGGGATGAGGGAGCCTCACCACAGGTTCCTGTTCTCCCCAGCGATGTCCCTGCCTGGCCACCTACTCCGATATCACTGTGCCCTCTTCAGGGAGAGGGACCTTGGCCCCGCCCTCTTGCAATTCGTGGGGCGCCTGGCTGGGGTGAGAGCTGGCCGCCCAGGAGTCAGAGCCCGGCAGCTGCGGGTTTTCAGACCAGAGGAGGAGCAACTGAGAATGCAAATATGTGCAGGAGCCGGGAGAGGCTACGGGTTATCGAGCCCAGTTTCACTGGGAAGCAGCCCAAGGAGGAAGGTGAGGCCGGGCAGCACGGGGACCTGCGTCGGCTGCAGAGGACAGCGGCGCCCCCTGCTGGGCGCCGAGCCCGGCCCGAGGAAGGCGGGAGAGAGCAGCCCAGGTTAAACTTTAGCATCGCACAAGGCTTGGGCTTTCATTGCACAACTGGCGCGGTTTCCAGAGAACTGCGGGAACATCGGAGCAGGCTTAAAACTGGGGGACATGCAGCCCCTCTCAACGCAGGTGGGCGCAGCGCCTCTTCACGCCCATACCCAGGAGTCATGGCCCAGGGCACAAAAACAAGGCTGGGTCCCTAAGGGCACCGCAGGGTCCCCCAGGGTCCGAGAGCGGGTCGCACTCAGAGGTGTGAACGCGGGGCAGGGCGGCCCGGGAGGAACCCACAGCGCACGCGCGTAGTCAGGGAAGCCGTTCACAGAGGAGCAAGTCCAAGGCCGAGCGGTACCAAGGAGTCAATTCTCTGCTCCTGGCTTAGTCTCAGCAAACATTTATCAGCCTGGCTGCTCTCCATTGCTTGCCCACGTCCTGGGGCAACAGTTGTGCTCAAGGAAGCAAATGTGCAGGGTGTGGTGGCACACACATGTGATCCCAGCACTCGGGAGGCTAAGGCAGGAGGATCGCTGGGAGTTTGTGGCCAGCCTGGGCTACATTGTGAGTTCAAGACCCTGAACTAGATAGGGAGACCCTGTCTCACAAAACAAAAAAGCAAATGCATCTTGGCAGTTGGCTTATATAAGAGGGGTGCAGATGGTGAAGGTGAAAATGACAGCTTCGTGGGTTTAGAGGCTGGGCCACTGCATCCATTGCTTGCTTGTCTGGTCAAAATTCCAAAACAGGGCCAGGGGTTTAGCTCAGTGGTTCCACCGCCTGCCTTGCAAGCCCAAGGTCCCGAGTTCAATCCCCGGTAACAAAAACAAAAAAATTTCAAAACAGACCCAGTTGGTCTGGGTTGGAACTCAGAGCCTGCACCCTGATTGCCTCCCAGTGACACTGTGGTGTGGCCCAAGGGCGACCGAGGGGAGCAGCGAGGATCGAAGACCAGGACATTCGCTCTGGGCCACACTCAGACCCGTTAAGTCACAGTGGGTGTGGCTGTCCAGATTTTCAAAGCTCCCCTGTGGGTGAAAACCCCAGGGATCCAGGAATCATCTCTAGGAGAGGTGGGAATGCAAATCTCTTTAGTAGTTTTATTTTTGGAAAATGAAATCCATATATTTGTGTACCACCCCACCCCCACGCCCCGCCCCGACACACAAAGTTTCCAAAGGTGACACAGATGGCAAAGCTGAGGAAGCAGCGCATGCACCTTCCAGCTCCGTCTGGCTGGGATCGAATATGTCTAGGGACGGGACACTCATCACCGAGCAGAGAGGACCCTGAAGACTCTCCCCACACTGAGGTGCAACCTGTGGGCCCCTTGGTGGTACAAAGAGTAAATTTAATCTCTTTTCCACATCAGCATGCTTCACATAACAGAAGGCAGCAATCAGTTTGAGGGAAAGGCTATAAAAATATCCTGTCGGGCCAGGGATTTAGCTCAGTGGCACCGAGCCTGCCTTGCAAGTGCAAGGTCCTGAGTTCAATCCCCGGTACTGAAAAAAAAAAAAAAAATCCTGTTGGTGAAGAAGGTTTTTTTTTCTTTTTGGTATAAATCAATTCTAGCTAGTTTAAGAGAGAAAAAAACAATGTGCAGAGACACTGGGGCATTTGGAGGTGGGAGGAGGAGCACACACAGACAAAAAGAGGGACCCCGGCGGCCCTGGAAACTGTACTTCTGGGCTCCCATGGAGCACTTAACCACATCACTCCCCAGCCTCTGACTCTCTGTTTCAAAGTCAAAGTATCATTTTAGGGCTGGGGATTTAGCTCAGTGGTTCCACCACCTCCCTTGAAAGCACAAGGTCCCGGGTTCAATTCCCAGCACCAAAAAAAACCCTATTATTTTATTAAAAATGTATTATTTTACCTTTATTTTTTATTTTGGGATAGGGTCTCAGTAAATTGCTAAATTGCCCAGCCAGAGCTTGCACTTGTGATCCTCCTGCCTCAGCCTCCCAAGCATGCTGAGATTTCAGGTGTGCACCTCCATGCCTGGCTCAAAGTCTGACTTGTTGATGAGGTATCTGATTGGCTATTCTGGCTTCAGTAGCATGAATCCCATGGCAACAGACAGGGCTGCTGGGAACCAGCTCACTGGAGGGGAAGTCACCAAGCCTGCTACCCTGGGGGCTATTCTGGAAAAGGCATAGGCAAGGTCCAGAAAACCACCAGGGTTGTGACTCTGTGACACCCTGACCTTCCACTCAGCAGCTGAGACCCAACTGGGGATGGCTCCAGGGCCCCAGAGGAGGGAGGGAGGGAGAGGCTGTGTGGAGGCGGTGTCTCTACCGATGGCCCCGTGCACCAATGATGCCAGTCATGGTGCCAGCCTCTCATAGAGCCAGCCTTCCTCCCCTCTGCGGGTCATGGGCCCCAGGGAGGGGTCCCCCGTGGGGAGGCCCCGCCGGAAGACGATGCGGTCGTGCAGGCGGTTCGTCTGGCCTTGCCAGAACTCTATCACCTGTGGGTACAGCACATAGCCTCCCCTGGGAGGCGAAGCAAGGTCTCATTATGTGGCCCAAGCTGACCTCGAACTCACGCGATCCTCCTGCCTCAGCCTCCCGAGCACTGGGGTGACAGGAGTGCACCACAACTCTCAGCTCTCTTGAAGGAAGCCTTGGGATTTGCCTGACCAGGGGTCCCAGGAGGGTTAGATTTGTAATTCCCCACTCAGGGGTCCTGGGTCCAGGCGTCCCTTACCAGTATGTCGGCTTGGGCACCTCCTGCTCCCGGTAGAGCTGCTCCAGTTCCTCATTTTTCTTTCGAAGATACTGCAGGGAGGAGGCGGGCAGCGGTGGGTGGTGTATTGAGCATGCGCAGACTGGGGCTGTGGGTGTGGGCGGTGCAGGGGACGAAGGCGCAGCGCCACTCACCTCGCGGTCAGGGATCACAGAGCTCTGGCGGCTGACCACAGCCCCGATCTGGCTGCTCTTGGGGCGGGAGTGGAAGTAGCTCTCGGCCTCGGGCTCCGGCAGCCTCTGCACCAGGCCCTCCACGCGCACCTGCTGGGGCGTCCTGGCTGGGCGGGTGGAGCCCTTGGCCCTGCCTGCCACTCCGGCTCCAGCAGCCCCCGGACCCACCTGGCCCAGCAGGTGTGGGTCCTGTCCGGGGGCCGGCCCTGGGCTCGGGCATAAAGTCACCTTCGCCACCCCACCCGGGCTGTCCCTGGTGCTCACTCACCTGGCGGTGAAGGGGCTCCCAGTAGAAGACAAGGGAGGCAAAGGGATTTGAGTCCTGGAAGTGACAGAGAAGACAGAGGCTGCCATGAGGCCAGGGCGCGGCTCAGCCTTCAAGGGACGCAGGGGTCCGCAGGGCACAGGCCCTCATGGTCCATTCATTTAATGGTACCTCGTCAAACCCTCAAACCAAACCGGGCGTGGTGGGCTTGCCTGGCATCCCAGCACGCAGGAGGCTGAGGCAGGAGGATCTCCATGAGTTCAAGGCCAGCCCGGGCTACCTACTGAGACTATCTCAAAAAGCCAAAAACAAACAAAACAAAAACAACTCCAAAAACAGACCCACTGTCAGTTGTGGAGACAGCTCAGAGAGAGTGAGTAACGCACCAAAGCTCACACGGTAAGTGGGAGAGCTGGGCTTGAGGAGTCTGACTCCAAATGTAAGGCCTGGCCACGTCTCTCACCCACAGACTGTGGGGACTGCGTGTGGGGCTGGTGCTGACCCAGAGAGGCCGACATCATGGGCTCACTCCTCGGGGCACACACAGTGCCAGCTCTGTGTCCAAAGCGAGGTGTGGGGGATGACAGAGACGGAACAGGTCCGACCGCTCCTCCCGCAGAGCTTCCCGTGTGGCAGAGGGACCGACAGTAATCCCACAACACATCCCTAAAACCCAGGCACACATTCAACCCCCGGCAGAGAGGGAAGCTGGGAGTTACAAGGGCAGAGGACAGCACAGGGCCTCACTGGGGGTCAGTCAAGGAGGCTCCTTGGAGGAGGCAGCATCTGGGCCAAGAGCTAAAGGAACAGGAAGTATCTGTCAGGGACAGAGTGGGGCAGCTCACTGGTTCCCAGCAAAGAGAGGGGCAGGTGCAAAGGCCCAGGGACAGGAGGGAGTGGCCAGAGAGGAGTGGGGTTGGGGATGGAGGGTCGGGGACCGACTGAGAGGCCTCACCAGTTCCTTTCCTTTCCGGCTCTCATAGTTGGTGAAGAAGCGAAAGCCGTCCTGACCAAAGCCCTTCAGCAGCAGCATGCGGGCGGAGGGCTTTCCGTCCCTGGGACACACAGAGGAGACCATGTCAGGGCCCAGGGGTCCCCGCTCCATTCCCACCTGCAAGTGGCTGGTGCCCCCCACCCCCCTCAGCAGAGCCTCCTCATCCCTGAGTGCCCCCAGGGGATGTTCCTGCAGAAACAGGGTGACAACTCCGCCAGGAGCCTATGATGGACTGAACCAGGGCCCAGGGCCTCCCAAACCCCCGCATCCAGATCCTCACTCCCGCCACTGTGTTAGATATGGGGCCTTTCTTCTTTTTTTGCTGGTGGTGGTATAGGCCAGGCAAGTGCTCCAGCACTGGGCTTTGTCCCCAGCCCTGTTTCATTTTGAGACAGAGTCTCACTAAATTGCTCAGCCAGTCTAAGACTTGCAGTCCTGCCTCAGCTTCCCGGAGTGCTGGGATGACAGGCTTGTACCACCAGGACTGGCTGAGATGTAGCCTTAGGCAGAGAGGGAGCCAAGGCAGGCAAGGGGTCACATGCATCAAGGACAGGCGTGGAAGCACATGGCTGTAATCTTAGCACCCAGGAGGCTGAAAATTCAAGGCCAGCCTGGGTTACGTAGTGAGACCTTGTCTCAAGAAAATCAAACGAGGACAGAGATGTAGAAGGCACTGCATTTTATCACTGAAATGGGATTTAGTGGCTTGCTCTTCGGTTTACAACTAAGGACACTGAGGCCCAGACAGTACAAGTTACTTACCTGAGGCCAAACAGCATTTTAATAACAGAGCTGGAACCACAAAGTTGGCCACCACTGGGTTAAGCAAGAGCCTCCCAGGCTTTGACTTCCTCTGTAGCCAACTGTACTGGGCCCGCAGCTGTGCCTACCTTGTGCAGGTAGCCAGGCACATGGCGTTGGCTTCCCCTATGTCAGGACACTGGACAGCCTCTTCAAACCAGGAAGCAAACTGCTTCATGGGATCCAGGGAGGCCAGGTGAGTCTCCTCAAATGCCTGGGGAGGGAGTTTTAGTCTTTAGAAAGATGCACAGTACATACAATGTACCTGGCCCCCATCTAAGCACTCTAAACAGTGTTTGTTTTTTTGAGGCAGGGTCTCGCTATGTAGCCCAGGCTGGCCTCGAACTTGCAGTGATCCTCTTGCCTCGGCCTCCTGAGTGCTATGATTACAGGCATGCGTCATCATACCTGGCTCTAGCCACTTTCCAAATATTAATCCACTCTGTTCTTATAACAATAAGCCCCTAACAAAAAAGAGTACCTAGAAAGTAGAATCTGTGTCCCACTTTACAGGTGACAAAACAGGCATAAAAAGGTCAAAAACCCCCGGCTGGCTGGCACAGCCAGTAAAGGATGGCTGTGGAGGTCAAGGTGTCACAATTCTCTATGTATCCAAATCTTTGGAGGAGCTAAAAAGACCCGGGCTGCACCCTCTAAATCCTCACGCAGGTCTGAGGTTTAATCAATGACTGCATTTTCGGGCCGGGGATTTAGCTCAGTGGTTTCGTCACCTGCTGCGCAAGTTCAAGGACCCGAGTTCGATCCCCAGTACCAAAAAAACAAAAAACAAAAAAACTGCATTTTAAGCAAGCTTTTGTGCAAATGCTCACATGCAATCTGATTGTGTAACCACAGCTCAGGATTCCCAAGTCCAAAAAGTTCTCTTAGTCCTGGCCATGAGGAGGGAAGCTCTCCCGGAGCTGGGCAGAAGGAATGACCATGATGAGAGCTGAAGTTCTGCCTCCCCTAATTCACTTACTTTATTTATATTTTTTGGAGTACTGGAGATTGAACCCAGGGATGACTGCAGGGCCTTCACACTGAGCTACAGACCAAGGCCTTTTTTAAAATTATGAGACAGGGCCGGAGATTTAACTCAGTGGTTCCGCCACCTGCCCCACAAGCACAAGGACCCAAGTTCAATCCCCGGTACCAAAAATATATATAATAAATAAAAAATAATTACAATAAAATTATGAGACAATAGCCAGACATGGAGGTGGATCCCTGTAATCCCAGCATTCGGGAGGCCGAGGCAAGAGAATCACTGTATATTTGAGGCCAGCCTGGGCTACATAGTGAGTTCAAGACTAGCCTGGACTACATAATGAGACCCTGTCTCAAAAACCCAAACCCAAAACCAAACAAAAAAATTAAAATAAAATAAAATTGTGAGACAAGGTCTCATGACATCACTGAACTGCCCAGACTGGACTCAAACCTGTGATCTTCCTGTCTCAGCCTCCCCAACTCCTGGGATTACAGGAGAGAATCATCATGCCCGGCTACTTATTTTATTTATCAAACATTTTATAAACTACTTTTTAAATACCTAAGTCCACAGCATCCTCATGGGAAAGGGGGCCCGAGACAAGGTCAGTACACTCACTACACAAGTGACACGGCCACTTAGTGGCTGGATTCCAACTCAGGGTTCTTGCTAAGCGGGGCCCACCTTGGATCGCAGTCCCCTGACCCCATCCTCCCACCAGGTGACCCCAGCCCTGGCTCCCCGCTGGGGCCCTGAAGGCGCGGCCCTCCCCGCTCCTCGCAGGTGACCCAGGGCCCCGGCCGCACCTCGCGGTCCCCACGGTAACTCTTGCGCATGGGTCCCAGGTCCATGACAGCACCGCGACCACACAGCTGGCAGAGGTACCCTAGCCACCTGGGAAGTCGCCGCAACGTCCCCGTGACGCCCAGCGGCCCGCGCGTCATGGGAGCCGCCGGCCACGTGACCCCGCGCCGCCCGCCCCGGTTACGCTAGGTTCGGAACCAAAGTCCCAGCGCAGACGTCCAAACCGGGAAGGAAGGATTTGCCAGGGGCCCCGGCAACCTAACAGGTCCGAATCCTCGGAACCGATGGGCTTCCGGGATTGGAGGCAGGAGACGAACGCGGAAAGGTCATTGGTTAGGTTTTCCGAGAGCGAGGCCAATTAGCTGGCAGAGGAGTCGAGTGACCAATGAGGAGCGCCTCCGGGGGCGGGGACAGAGACACAAGGAACCGCTGTCACCACTGTTGAAGTGCACGTGGTGTGTTCAAGGCGTAGGGACGGCGGCAGCCTGGGCAGGGGCAGGGGAGGAGGCCTGCTTAGGCCTGTGGTGAGTACCAAGTGGCTGGGTCATGGGAGGTGGCTGAGGGTGTACTCTGGGGGCTGGGGAGGTGCCCCGCGTTCAGGAAGGGACAGATAGCCGATTGCTGCCACCATGGTTTTCCTCCACCCGCCTAATGGAGAGAGAGTTGGCTGGACTTGCTTTCTGGTTGAAGCACGTGTTTCCACGTGTGACGTGCTGTCCTCCCCTCCTCCCAAGCCCCTTAGTTGAACCTGTGTGACAGCAATTAGTGCCCTTCATGGGACCATGCCTCTCATGCCCCTTGGGTTCCGCTACCCTGAACCTTATTCCAAAGACACCAAGACTACCATCATTTGAGCAGTTTACTTAAAAGCCAGGACCTCACTGGGCATGGTGGCGCAGGCCCTTAATCCCAGCCCACAGGAGACTGATGCAGGAAGATCTCTGTGAGTTCAACGCCAGGCTGGAACTACATAGCAAGACTGACTCAAAAAAACACAAACAAAAAACCCCCAAGAGCTCAGCAGAGTGAGTGGTACATGTTCAAATACTCACTCAGCAGAGATTTGTTAAAGATCTGCACTGGGCCAGGCACTAGGCCTAATCTGAGAATCCTAAAGTGAAGACCAGGACTGGTCCCTGCCCACCAGGGGCTGGTAGTCTCCGGAGAGGCAGAGGCATGGGCTAGAGAGCTGTCGGTTCTAAACGTGCTATGTGTGAGGTAGAGGGACGCAAAGCCAAGCAGGGCAGACATGAAGGAGCAGACCCTGGGTTTGTCCTCACGAGTGTTTGCCGATGACAATGGACCGGGGATCGAGGGGAAGGGGGAATTGGAGCGCTGGGCGCTCACAGACCTCCTTGAGAAAGACCCGGGGAGATGGCAAAGGTGGCAGGGGCCAGGCTTAAAGACACAGTGATTTGAATTGTTCCTCCTGTGATATTGAGGAGGCAGAAACTAGTTCTTTTTTTAAAGATAAGAAAAGGAAGAAAAAAAGTGCTAGATTCTGACAGCCTTTCCCTTCCCTAGCAATTACTCAGGAAGTTTGTAGCTGACTCCCCTTTGTCGTGAAGATAATGAGTAGATTTTTCTTGTGCTTTTCTGCTTGGTTGGATTTGGTGTCCAGAATCACAAAGTAGCCCTGAAGTGCGGCTTGCTGTTTCTGCTGCTGCCCCGTAAGGGCTTCGGAGAGGGAGAAATGAATTTGTTACTAGAACTACTTGCTTGCTCGCTCTTTCTTTTTTTTCTTTTTTTGGTATCAGGGATCGAACTTGGAACCTTGCGCTTTTGAGGCAGGCACTGGAACCACTGAGCTAAATTCCCAGCCCTTGCCCTTTCTTTCTTCTTTTCTTTTCTTTCCTTTCCTTTTTTTTTTTTTTTGGTACTGGGCATTGAACTCAGGACCTTGCACTTGTGAAGCAGGCACCAGAACCACTGAGCTAAACCCCTGGCCCTTTTCCTGTCTTTTAAAAAATTTTATTTTATTGAGACAAGGTCTCACTATGTGGTCTAGGCTCGCCTTGAACTCACTATGTGGTCCAAGCTGGCCTCCATCTGGCCCTGGAACTGCGTTTTTCTAACACTTTGTGAATCCATTCCCCAACTTTGTAGTATTGCTAATAGTTTCTCAAGAAAGGCTTACATGATGAACCAGGTGTGGTGTGCACACCTAAAATCACAGCACTCAAGAGCCTGAGGCAGGAGGATTACCACAAGTTTGGGGCCAGCCTGGGCTGCATAGCAAGTTCAAGGCCAGCCTGAATTACAGAGAGAGACCCTGTCTCAAAAATAAACAAACAAATAAATAAATAAGGCTTACATGAAGATATTACAATTTTTTTTTTTTGGTACGGGGATTGAACTCGGCACCTTGGGCTTGTGAGGCAGGTGCCGGAACTACTGAGCTAAATCCCCAGCCCGATATTACAAATTTTTATCTTACAGAGAGTTATACTGGTTCCTTGATATGAAACCAAAAACTCTATGTTCAGGGACTATGCTTTGCCTGTTTTCTTCTAATGCTTTTGCATTTTTTATTTTTTTAAGCCACCTATTTGTCTAATCATTTGATAGGATTGTACAGTTCAATATTTCACATTCGTGATTGGACTTGTGTTTTGGGACCTGGCTGTGGTGACCAAGTGGCCGACAGGTAGGGAGGGTGAGACCAGTGGCAGAGAGGTTCCACCACACACTGCTGTGTAGTCTGAAGTGGGAGCTTCGTTGGGGGTGGCTGACGCAGGAATATTGGGCCGGGTGTGTAGAGGGCCAGGACTGAGTTAGGAGGAGGCCGATGGCAGCCCCGAGGGTGAGTGTGCCGGGGGCCTGCAGCTCAGGACTTTTTAGTACTGGAGTGAGCTCAGCCTGGGGCCCCAGCAGCAGCACCACCACCAGGACACGAGCAGGGTGAGTACTCGGTTCCCTGCCAGCAGTTGCCCGGGCTCTGAACAGGGTACTGGGCTCAGCTGGGTGGGGTGAGGGGCCCAGCCCTGTCCGTAGCTGAGGGGACCCTGTGTCTGGCCCTCTGTCCCCCGAGGGGCTCCCCAGCTGACCACAGTGTGTGGACCTGTGGCCGCCCCTCTGAAGCAGAGCCGGAGCCTTCTCTCGGGACAGACTATGTCCCTCACTTTCTCCTGCTCCGCTCAAGACCCCCGCCAGCAAGGCGCACACAGGAAATGCTGGTCTCTAGTGATTGTGTGTAAGCTGTTTTTATGAAGCTTCTCTCTACCTTGAGTACTATGCTTAGTGAGTGGGGCGTAGGGTTCTTTTTTTGCACATGGTATCAGCATGGAGACAAAATGTTAAACTTTCAAGGGCTGAGTGAAAGCCAGGGGTGGTGGTGCCTGCTTGTAATCCCAGCACTTGGAGGCTGAGGCAGGAGGGTCTCTTTGAGTTCAAAGCCAGCCTGAACTGCATAGCAAGACCCTGCCTCAAACAAAAACAAAGGACTGAATGACATCAGTCTAAGTCCTCAGACTGGCAGCTTTGGGTTTGCTGAAACTCACCGCCTCTGTCCTGTGTTTTGGGTTTTTTTTGGTACTGGGGATCGAACTCGGGACCTTCCTGAGTTCTTTTGAGGCAGGCTGCGGAAGCACTGAGCTAAATCGCTGGCCCCTTGCCTCTGTCCTGTGATCGTGGTGGTTCCTATGATCCTGAGGCCATGGTGGTTCCTTTCTGTTAGTGTAACACAGATGCCTGAGATGATCAGTTTGAAAAGAGGGCCAGGCATGGTGGTGCATGCTCGTAATCCCAGGACTCAGGAGGCTGAGGCAGGGGGATTGCTGCAAGTTTGAGGCCAGCCTAGGGTATATAATGAGTTCAAGGCCAGCCTGGACTACATAGTGAGACTCTCTCTCTCTCTCTCTCTCTCTCTCTCTCTCTCTCTCTCTCTCTCTCTCTCTCTCTCTCACACACACACACACACACACACACACACAAAGCCAAAGGAAAGGTTTCTTTTAGCTCACGGTTTTGTAGGTGTAGTTCATGGCTAGCTCTCTTGCTTTCAGTCCCGTGGGGAGTCACAGGCATGGCCCCCAGAGGCCCAGTTTCTTTCACTAGGCTCCACTGAAGCACCCCCCCCCATCTTGGGTTGGGGACCAAGCTTTCCACTCATGGGGACATTCAGGATCCACAGCACCCCCACTTTCCTGGCTCCTCTTACAGAAGCCAGAGCTGCCATTCTAGCATTCCACCACTTGCCAGAAGCCAAGCTGGGACCCCCAGTTGGTGGAAGCAGTGCCCCAATTCTGCAGTCACACACTCCCCAGTATTTTACCCTAGGGCAGAGTCTGGGACATTTATCATGAGTTTCATTTCTGGTCCCCACAAGCCCTGAGTGTCTGAGACAGTGCACTGGAATGTGTGGGTGCTGGAGAGGAAGGGCCCCCCAGTGGTGGTGGGGTTAAGTGCACCCCGAGAAGAAGGGGTAACTAGGAGTCTGAAATTCGAGGGAGCAAGCAGACAGCCTCTGGGGGAGGAGGGGCTCCCATGAGCTCAACAGGAAGGGAGGCCCCCAGACCACTGCTTGGGAAGGTTTGGGGTACAGTAACTAAGAACAGACCAGGGCTTAGGAAGCAGGGAGAAGATGGCTTCATTTTTGCTGTTTACTTTGGGGTTTTTTGGTACCGGCAATCAACTCAGGTCCTCGAATTTACCAGGCAGGCGCTTCACTGCTGAGCTACATCCCTGTCCCCATTTTTGCTCAGTTTAATAATTTTTTTTTTCAGGGCTGGGATTTAGCTCAGTGGTGCCACCACCTGCCTCGCAAGGGCAAGGTCCTGAGTTTGATCCCCAGTACCAATAAAAAAAAAATTTTTTTTTCAAACTAAGGATTAAACATGGGGCCTTTGCACTGAGCTACAACATCCTTAGCCCTTTATAAATTTTCTATTTTGAGACAGTCTCCCTAAGTCACTAAGTTGTCCGGGCTGGGGTCAAACTTGTAATCCTCCTGCCTCAGCCTTTCAGAGTGCTAGGATGTGTGACACCATGTCAGGCATCATTTGTATTCAGAATCTAAATAATCTACAGCTCAGTTTTCGGCTCAGCAGCCCAGCTCCTTCCCCTGGGCCAGGTCTGAGCCCTCTTCTTGCCCTAACCTGGCTTCTTCAAAGTAAGTCATGAAGGTGAGGCTGCCTATAACTTCAGCCTCGTGGTCCAAAAAGTAGGGGCCTCACAGGGGCCCTGGAAAGATGCTCATAAAGGTGGGCTGATTGGTCTAAAGGAAGTTTGTGTGGAAAAATAAAGTACTGGTTTGGATTTGCCCTCAGGCTCAGAGTCCTGCGGCAGCCAAGGGTGCAGGGCGGAGAGTCGCAGTGTTGAGCGACCCCAGAGCAGGGAAGGGTTAAGGGTGGCCTTGGTACAGGCGACCCTGTCAGAGCGGCTGCACCCAGATTGTCATCAGGGGCTGCTGAGGATCCCTGAGGCCTCTCAGGTTCAAAGACCCTGGCCGTGAACCCCTGGATAAAGGATGGAACAGAACCAGACAGGGCCCAGTTTGCTCCAGGTCTTCCTAGGCTTTGTCCTTCCCTCCTCTTCCACTAACTCAGGCTCCCCGGGGAGCAGGGGTGGCCGAGGAGAGCCCTGCTCCCGCACCCAGCATCTTCATTTGCGCAGGGTGCCGAGGAGACATGTCTGTTTCCGCTTGGGAAACGGGAAGTGCTGGTCTTGGACCAGCGCCCAGGAAAGATTGTCCTTCGTGCCTGAGAGCAAAGCTGAGGGAAATGTGTAGAAAGGCCCGCTGGCTAATGAGCCTTCCCTCCTGGCCCACCCCCTTGCTCGGTGCCAGGGAGGCCCTTCCAGTCTGTAACACAGAGCAGATGGGCACACCGCACCCCTGCCCTGGCTGCTAGGGCAGCCCCAAGTCCTGGGGCCCATGGGCTGATGGAGAGGTCTCTAAACCAAGAACCCTTCAGCTGTTCTAGTGGTTTTTGGTTTCATGAGACAGGGCCTTAAATTCACTATGTAGCCCAGGCTGGCCCTGAATTTGCAGCCATCCTCCTGCCTCAGCCTCCTGAGTGCTGGGATAACAGGCGAGTCTGGTCTGGTATTGCCCAGGGGCAGGAAGGGTCTCCCCGTCTACTGACAAGAGACCAAGGGCAGAAAACCCAGCTCCACCTGAGACCTGTGTCTTGTATCTCTTCAGCCCTGGGAAGTTGTTTGCCAGCACAGCAGGAGGCCAGCAACAGAGGAAGGAGTGAGGACAGACACACAGCTGGGTGTCCTTGGAGGTGAGTGAGGGCCTCCTGCTCTTTTGGGCTTGGAGCAGCCTGGATGCTCTGGGCCCCGGGAGGCTGCACCTTAATCTGCACAGCCGCACAACCCGACTTCCTGAGTGGAAAGCAATCCCCGCCAAATCTCAGCTCGCACCCCTCGGGGAACCCCGGGGGCCCGGCCGTCTCCGAGAGGCTGGGCAGGGAGAGAGGAGCAGCGGAGGTGGCAGCGGCCTGTGCTCGCCCCACACCTGCCGGCCCTGTTCCTTGGGCATGGAGCCTTCTCCCCACTCCCAGCCTTAGCCGCCCGATCTCCCAGCAGGGTGAGGTCCTGGGGACAGCCTCAGCTGTCCCAGGCCTCTTCGCCCTCCAAGGTGACAGACAGGAAGTTCAATCGCTGAGGTGCAGATTTTGCCTCAGGCAACTAAATTTATTAGCAAGAAAATTTTTTTGTCAGCCCAGCACCGACCAACAAAGTCCACTGTTAATAAAGGATAACAAATCTGTCACTTAATTCAGAAAACATACCTCAAGCAGTTACAACTAAAAATAAAGTTGAATTTGTTTAATTTAAAAGCCTCAAAAATAACAAGCAATATGTTTTTAAAACATGTAGTAGACGCAGTCATCTATTATACAATATACACTGTACACAGCCGGTGGCCAGGGGCCGGGGAGGGCACCTGTGGGTGTGGACCTGGGGAAATGCGGTGTCACTCGGGATGACATGAAGTTCATACCCTCATCACTGACCCCCCCAAACCCCAAATGAGAGCAGGCACAGGAGCTGACAGGAGGGGACCAAGGGAGCAATTAAATAAAACTTGTTAAAGCAAACAATACACAGTGTTCATCATCGGAAGTAGAGTATAAGGCAACGTTCTCCGCAGAGGGACGGGGCCCACAGCGCCGACCCTGGCTGCAAGTTGGAATGTCTGGAGCGGTCTCTGCCGCTGCGAGGGCGGCCGCCCGGGGAGGCTGCGGGGCCCTGGGACGTCCCTGGTGGCCGGGGTGGGGCGGGGGCTATGGCACGATGGGACCCCGGCAGTGTTGGGGGTGCTGGGGCAGGAGGGGGGTGGAGGGGGCTCACTTTGCTCCTCGACGGAGTGAAATGCACGTTTTCCTTTGGAAATAAGGGTCCCACGCGTCCTGGGTCAGAACGTCTCGGGCAGGGCCCCACTGGGCAGGGCCGCACTGGGCAGGGCCAGTGTCCCTGGGCCAGGTGGCCAGCACCCGAGGTGAGAAAGGGAGGGCGGGTGCAGAGCCCCTTCCTGTGGGGACTCGACCGCACACAGGAGCCGGGCCCTCGGGACTGGGGGAACCGAGGGTCCGAGTCTGCAGGGCCTCCCGCTCGCTGGCCTCACAAGTTCTTGGTGACCAGGTGGGTCTTGTAGTGCTTGGTGAGGTGGTCGCTCCGCATGAAGCGCTTCTGACACTGGGCACACTCGAAGCGCTTGTCCCCTGGAAGAGGCGAGGCCTGTCACCCACATAGCCACCACCGGCACCGGCAGCCCCGAAAAGAGGCTGCCACAGCCTCAGCGCCTTGGTACGAGGCTTCTTGTTCACACTTCTCGGTTCTCCACTGACCCGAAGTCCCATCTCGACCTGGTCCACCCTCTGCGGCCTCCTCTGCCCGCCCGGTTCCTGTCCTTCGCCAACAGCCCTGCGCCTCAGCCCCTGCCCCCAGCCTCTCCCCACACCTGGCTGCGTTGTCCTGACCTGTTTCCCCTGCACCCACGCCCCCCCCCCAAGCTGCCCCAGGCCAGGGCTGGGCCAGGGCCGTGTCTGCTCTCGTCCTGTCCCACCACCCTGGCCGGGAGCCAGAGCTCTGGCACCACAGACGCAGTCCCTGGGCTGCTCCCTGGGCCAATTGCAACAGCAGCGCTTCCCACAGTTGGGTCTGGACCTCCGGGAACCCCAGGGCCTCTGCAGACAGTGGGCAGACAGTCTTCTATGTGCCACACTTCTCTGCCAGTACCTTAAACTCGGAAGCAGGATGTCAAATGTGACACCAGAAATAATGCTGCTTAAAACATAAAAGAGTAAAGAAAAGATGAAACGATTTAAAACACATACTGAGGTAAGTAACAGTTGGAGGGCACCCAGATATAACTAAGAAGGTGGATTAGGAGCCAGAGGGCCTGGGTTTGAGCTGTCCCACCATCAAGAGCTGTGACCTGGACACCTCAGGTCAGCCAGACAGGCCTCTGCCAGTCCCGCCCAGTCCGGCCCCCTGCACGCGCTGGGTGACGGCGCAGCTGACCTGTGTGTGTGCGCGCATGCCTCTGCAGCTCGTCACTACGTGTGAACCTCTTCCCACAGAAGAACCAGTTGCACACAAAGGGCCGCTCGCCAGTGTGCAGGCGCACGTGGGCCCGCAGCAGCGATGTCTTCCGGAAGGTCTTGCCGCAGTCTGGGATGTGGCACACGTGCTTCTTCTTGCCCTGCTCCCCGGACCTGGGCATCGGGGAGAGGAGAGGGGAGGAGACCGGACAGAGGGTGACAGGCCGTGGGGGCAGTCAGTGAGCACAGCGGAGGCCCCGCCCTTGCTGCCCAGCCCGCTCACCTCTTCTCCCCGTCCTTGCAGTTGGGACAAGTGCAGGCCATGCGGCGTCGCTTCTCCCCCGGCTGCGCCTCCCCAGCCAGCGCCTGCTCCATCTGCAGCTGGATCTGGGTGGGGCTCAGCCCACTGATGGTCAGGTTGTTTCCGGAGACATTCTGTACTGTCAGCTGCTGCTGCCCTGTGGGCATGGGAAGGGTTGGGTCAGGTACTTGAGTCTCAGCTATTAGGGACCTCAGGCAGGCTCAGAAGTGGTGGTTACCCCCTGCTTTAGATGGGAGCCCAGGACTCAATGACACAGCAAGGTCACACGGCTAGAAGTGGCAGAACACAATCTGAAGTCAGAGAGTTCACATTAATGCGATGCCTCAGCCCAGTGTGGTGGCTCAGGCCTATAATTCTAGTTACTCAGGAGGCTGAGGCAGGAGGATGGCAGGTTTGAGTCCAGCCTGGGCAACATAGCAACTTAGTGAGACCCTGTCTCAAAAGTTAAAAAAAGAGGGCTGGGGATTTAGCTCAGTGGTGTCTTTGCCTGCCTCATAAATTCAATCCCCGGTACAAAAAAAAAAAAAAAAAGTTAAAAAAAGAAAGGCTGGGGATGTAGCTCAGTGTGGAGGCCCTGTGCCACTAAAAAGGGTCGGGGGGAAGGAAGCAGACTCTATTGACTTTGGGAAAAATCAAGCCCTCTAGAACACCTTGTCCTCCCTCTTCAGGTTCAAATGAGAAAACTGGATTGCAGAAAGTGCCACAGATCCATTAAACATAGGGAGAGGAGCCTCAGGTTTCACGGCCTTGAAATGTGTCCTTTGTCCAGGCACGTGATGCAAGGACCACATGGTGGGCACCCTGGCCTCCCCTTCCCAGCCAGGCCCCTTCTGCTCCTCCTGGCAGAGCTCTCAGGAGCCCTCTGGGACCTCGCCCTGCACCCCGCATCCCTTGGAAAGCGCTCCTTTCCATGTCCCTTCTCCATTGCCTCTGAGGCTGCCATTGTGCAACAGACAGCGTGCTTCCTCTATGCCCCAGCGCTACCGCAGAGCCAGGCGAAAGGAAATCACGGGGCGAGCCGGCTGAAGGAGACTGGGCGTGACCGCGCACCTGCTGCCCAGGGTCAGGTGGCCCTGGGTTCCCCCCACAGCTGCCCTCACCGCCGGTGTTGGTGATGGTGACCGGCACACCCTGGACCTGGACACCGTTGATGTTGATGGTCTGCATGGCCTGCGCGGCGGCCGCCAGCTGCGCAGCATTCAGACTGATGACGCTCCCGGCCGGCGCGATCTTGGGCAGCGGCCGCTCCTTGCGCAGGATGGCGGCCGAGTGCTTTTTGCTGCTCCCGCTCAGGCTGGGGGCGCGGGGCGCGGGGCTGCTGCAGGGAGTGGTGGAGGCAGTCACAGCTGTGGCTGGCGGGCTGTCCTGGACCAGGACCGTCTGCACCTCCCCAGAAGGCGTGCGGATGTAGACCTGGGGGAGAGGCAGCGTGACCGAGCCGCTCCCAGCCCGGCTGTCCTCCAACCAGCTCACCTGCTGCCCACACCGTGCCCACCACGGCCGGGCGGTGCTGGCAAAAGCCGTCTCTGATCACACCGCTCTTAGCACGGAGAGCCAGAGCACTAGAAGGCAGGGTACCGCAAATGACCATCAAAGGAACAACCACAGGTTCACCTCGGTCCTCAAGAGCCATGCAGTAATGAGAAACAGTTGTTCTCCCATTCAGACTGGCAAAGATGGGAACATAAAAATATACTGCACATTGCCAGATGTGGTGACACGCACCTGTCATCCCAGCACCTGGTAGGCCGAGGCGGGATTGGCCTGAGTTCCAGGCAGCCAGGCTACATATTGACTTCAAGACCAGCCTGAAGTACATAAAAAGTGTCATTGTCGGCCAGGGATGTAGCTCAGTGGCACCGTGCCTGCCTCATGAGGACAAGGTCCTGAGTTTGATCTCTGGTTACGGGGGGTGGGGTGTGCCATTTTCATAAAAGGATGAAGAAGCTGGACGCGGGTGTGCGCATCTGTAATCTCAGCTACTTCAGAGGCTGAGGCAGGAGGATCTCAAGTTGGAGGCCAGATTGGGCAACTTAGCAAGACCCTGTCTGAAAATAATAAAAAGGGCTGGGGATGCAGTTCAGTACCCCAGTAGTACAAAAACAAAAAATAAAAAAAGCAGTTATACTTTAATCTTTCTGCATATGTGTAGTTATTTCCTCAGGAAAACCTGGCCTAAGTCCTGTCCCTTTCACTCTCCAGATGGAGGAGCTCATGGAAGAGAAGGGCAGGGCACCCCAGCAAGGGCACATACCTGAGCAGATGCTGCCTCAGGCCCTCACCTCACCTGGCAGCACATAACACAGCCAGAGGCGACCTCTTGCCTGACTTCTGGGTCCCCAGCTCCAATTCAAGGCGCTCTTCTTTCACACCCAGGAAATCACTCAACTTCCAGCTGTCAAGAGTTAGTTCTCTCCAAACAACTCCATTACAAATTCCTTGATGGCAGGAGCTGTTCCTTGCAGGTTTCTCTTTTGTTTTTATGTGGATTTTTTTCCGGGGAGATAATCTCACTAAATTGCCCAGGCTTGCCTTAAACTTGCAATCCTCCTGCCTCAGCCTCTTGAGTAGCTGGGATTATATGCACACATTATAATAAAGAAGCTTGGTCCCCAATTTCAGGGGCAGCTGTGGAGAGCGAAGGGTTGAAAGAACACTGAAAGACTCCTAAGCCCCTTGAGATTCTTGAGTCAGATAAGAACATCATGAGCCAGGATATGAACCTGGTACAAAAACAAGGATGTTGACTTTTAAAGAGAACAACGAATATAGAAAGGATTTGAATGTCTACTGGACAAGAAAGTAACATTCCCGGAATTGTAAAGATGTATTTGACCTTTTCTCTGTAAAAATAATTAGTCACGAGATCATGAGGGGAGGAAGGGAGGGAGGCTGTGGGTAATGAAGGAGGATATATAAAAGGCTCAATAAAGTGGGAAGGAGAAGGCCCTCGCTCTCTCCTCGTCTTTTCTCTCGAGTTGGTGTTGTTTTTTCTTAATCCTCACCCCTCCCCTCAGGTACTGTTCCGACTAGTGACGGCTGGCTCCCCCCGTCAGGCAGTGCCTGTCACAGAGTCGAGGTAGAAACTCCAAGAGTGTGGGTTTGAAATTAAACGTCTGATAGGACTGGGGCCCTGTCGTTTATGTCCTGTGAGGTGCTGGTACTTCACCCTCTCGGTTCCTGCTTCTCCATCTGCCACATGGGCTCATCTCTGGCATTTAAGAAGCACAAACAATGAATGGTCGTTGCCTCCCAGAGCCAAAGAGATCTGGGGTAGCAGGTAAAGGCCAACAAGAACATTCTTGTGAACTCAATATCCCAGATGATCCAAGCCTAAATTTTAGCTCCCAATAGAAAGCTCTTCCCTTTATCTTTCTTGTCATTAACAATGAGCAACAGTTTTCTCCTTAATTGTCTGCTATATCAAATTCTACAGTCCTGACTATAATTTTTTCATTCTTGCTAGTTCTGAATATATAAATTCCATGATAGAAAAAATAAACTAGGCTAGGGGTGTAGCTCAGGGACAGAGGACTTGCATAGCACACGGGCCTGGGTTTGATCCTCAGCAAAACAAAACGAAAAGCAAAACTTGGACCGGGGATTTAGCCCAGTTGTTTTGCTGCCTGCTGTGCAAGTCCAAGGACCCGAGTTTGATCCCTGGTACCAAAGGAAGAAAAAAAAAAACACCCAAAACTTTACTATTAAAATGTGTACATGGGGGCCAGGGATTTAGCTCAGTGGTTTCGCTCCCTGCCTTGTAAGCACAAGGACCCGAGTTCGATCCCCACTACCAAAAAAAAATGTGTACACGGGGCCAGTTGTGGAGGTGCCCAGCTGTAATCCCAGCACTCAGGAGGCCGAGACAGGAGGATGGAGAGCTCATGGCCATTCTGGACCACAAAGTGTGACCTTGTCGCAAAACACCCACAAAAATACTGTACCTCTGAGCCCTGCCCAATCCCCGAGAGACCTACGATAAAGAAAGGGAGGGATTTAGATCAGCGGCCCCTCGCCTCTCTGGCAAGTGCAAGGTTCTGAGTTTAATTCTTGGTACTGAAAAAATAAAAGAAAATAGGGCCAGGGATGTAGCTCAGTGGTTCCACTGCCTACCTCACAAGCACAAGGTCCCAAGTTCGATCCCCGGTACCAAAAAAAAAAAAAAAAAGACTAAATAAAGAGAGGCAAAGGGCTGGCATACCTGAGTGGGAGCGGACTCCGCCGTCTGGATCTGGAAGTTCTGGGACGGCTTCTGCGGGACGGTGGGCAGCGTGGCGGACGCGGCCTGCACCACGCGCAGGGCCTGCGGGGGGATCTGCACCACCTGCTGCGGCTCGGCCTTGGGCGGCACCACGTGCAACTGCTGCACCACGGCGGGCTGCCCGCCGCCCGGGCTCTGCACGATGAGCAGGTTGTTCCCCGCCTGGATGATGTTGTCTGCCGTGGTCTCTATCAGCACGGTCTCCACCTGCTCGGCCACGGCCACGGGCGGCGGCGGCGGGGGCTGCGTGGCGGGGACCCCCTTCTTCCGGGCCTTCTTGGTGGCCTTGGACAGGGGGGCGGGGGGGCTCTCGGTGAGGAGCTGGGCGGGGGTCCCGGGGTCCCCGGCGGCGGCATTCACGAGGTTGTTGAGGTTGTTGACGGGCAGCGTGAGGGTCACGTTGCCGCCCCCGCCTGTCAGCTTCACCACGTTGGCGCTGCTCTGCACGGGGGTGGCGCCCGGCTTCTGGACCGGGGCCGGCTTGATGGGCACGGGCTTGTGGCCCGATGGCGAGGGCGTGATGATGGCCTGGTTGGTGCCGGGGATGATCTGGATCTGGTTGGCGAGGCCGGGCTGCACCTGGATGGTCTGCGTGCTGCCCGCCTGCAGCTGCGGGACCGCCTGGTACTGGATGCTGGCGCCGGAGCGCGCGCCCTTGCCGGCCATGGTGGGGTTCTGGATGGCGAACACCAGCTGCCCGCCTGGGTAGGAAGCGCTCAGCTGCGAGCCCTGGATCTGGAGTATGTTGCCTTTGGAGGACAGGATGCCGAAGCTGCTCTTGCCAGGACTGAGCGGGAGAGGGGCGGGTTTGATGGGGACCAGCTTCCGGGGCGTGGGCTGGGGGGGTGCCGGAGGCGCCACAGCCGATTCCACCGCCGGGGGGCCGATTTTGCTACATGTTGCAGCCAGTAAGGCCAAGGGAGAGGGCTGCGATTCCTGCGGAAACAAGCGGGGTGGGCGTGAGACAGCCAGGCCCTGCCGCACCCCTGCCCTCCCTGCTGCAGTGAGGGCCTCGAGCCCCGCAGGGGACACACGCCTGCCATCCCAGCACCCGTGCTGGCAGGAGGATCGCAAGTTTGAACCCAGCTTCCGCAACGTGGTGACCTTAGTGAAACTGTCTCAAAATATTTAAAAAAAATTTTTTTTCAGACAGGTCCTCACTATGTGGTTCAGGCTGGCCTCAAACTCACCGCGATCTTCCTGCTTCAGCCTCCCAAGTGCTGGGATGACCGGTGTGCACCACCATGCCTGGCCTCAAAATACATTTTTTTTTTTTTTTTTTGGTACCGGGGAAGGAACTCAGAACCCTGCGCTTGCCAGGCAGGCACGCTGCCACTGAGCTACGTCCCCAGCCCACAACTTTTTAAAAGGGCTAGGGATGTAGCTCAGTAGCCAAGTCTTGGGTTCAATCCCGAGTACCGGTGGAAAAAACAACAAATCCAGCAAGGGGACCCTGCTTTCCTCTTAGGGACAGTGGGCCTGCTGGAAGGAGCAGAGCTGAAAATGGCCTAGCCCCTACCGCCTCAGGTAACGGACACGGACTCTCAGATCAGGAGGCCTGGCCTCATGCACCTTCGCCAGGCTCTGGTTCCACAGGAGCCGAGATGACGGGTCCGCAGCCACTGTGCACTCACCTGGGCGGCGGCGGCGGCGGCGGCGGCGGGCTGCAGGTAGTCGCTGGGACTGACAGCGGCAGTGGCAGCCATGCTCGATTGTGGGTCTGCGGAAGAAGGAGCCGAGTGACGCACAGGACGCCGCCGAAGAGGCCCCGGCCCAGCTCTTCTCCCTGCCTCCCCTGCTCCTCCAGGAGCGTCCCTCGCTCGGGCAGCTGCCCCCACACGGAAGGCCCAGCCCCGAGGACAGCTGAGCTTCCTACTCGGCCCTGTCCTGCAGCCACATGGTCTGGGCTCAGGAGCCGGGCTGTGGCGCCCCCTGCTGGGCACCCAGCTCCCCCATGCTGCGCCGGAACCTGTTTGGTACAGGGGAGCCAGCCCCCAGGAGGCAAATCTCCTCTAAGGCAAGCTTCCCGCCAAACCAGCCTGGGAGGGCAGGCTGGGCTACTGACTAGGACACCCCTTTCCTCTCCTAAGGCACAGGGCAGAGGGGGCCCTTATTTATTTTCTTTTTTATTATTATTTTTTTTTGGTACCGGGGATCGAACTCGGGTCCTTCAGCTTTCGAGGCAGGCGGTGAAACCACTGAGCTAAATCCCCGGCCCTACTTATTTATTTTGATGCAGGGCCTCGCTATGTAGTTCAAGCTGGCCTCAATTATGTAGCCCAGGCTGGCTTGGAACCCTCCTGCCTCAGCCTCCCGAGTGCTGGGATTACAGGGGTCCACCGGACAGGGGTACTTTCTTTAAGTGAATTTACACTTTTACACAGGCAACAGGTATGGCCCATAGATATCACCAAGACTAGGTCAGCTAAAGACTGAATACAAGGAGAATGAAAATACAGGAAATTCTATTTTGTCTAAATGTGTAGGTATTTCTACAGATGAATACAGCCAGACAGAAAAAAAAATCTTTCCAAAAGAGCTGGATGTTAAAAGCTGTTATCTCCTGGAGGTAGAATTTTGCTTGACAGAGAATTACTGTCCTTATTTCTCTGTCTCCTCACAGTGAGTGGCGATCGCGCTCTGCAATCCCGACTTCCGCGTCCACAGATCTGACCAACCTCAGATGAGACAGTGGGAAGACAAGTGCACCGCCCCGAGCATGCACAGACTCTGTCTCTGCCCCCTGAACAGTCCAGGAGGACCATTTACAAAGCACTCAATGCTGTTTTAAGGATGGTGAGTAATCCGGGGATTAGCAAAATACGAGGGAGGAGCTGGAGGTGGTGGCACACACCTGTCATCTCAGCAGTGAGGAAGCTGAGGCAGGAGGATTGCTGTGAGCTCGAGGCCAGTCTGGGCTACATAGTGAGACCGTGCCTCAAAACAAAACAAAATCAAACAACAACAAACAAAAACAACAAAACAAAATTGAGCCAGGGATTTAGCTCAGTGCTTCCGCTGCCTGCTTGCAAGCGCAAGGTCCCGAGTTCGATCCCCGATACCAAAACAAAAAAAAACAAAAGAAAAGAAAAAAAACTATCTCCATCTATCTATCTCTGGATGCTCTGGCATTTTAGGTGAGGAACTTCAGCATCTGTGGGCTCTGGTGTCTGCGGGGTCCTGGGAGCCAGCCCCAGTGAACACCGGGGACAACTGTACCTTACTGTATTCTAAGTGAAGGAAAGTAAAGAAGGTTGAAGAAATAACAGCAATCTCGGTCCCGCACTGAAGCCTGATTTAAAAGGAAACAGGCAAAGTGGTAGCCATGAGAATGGAGTGAAAGAAGGGAGAGAAGGTAGGCAGAGCCAGACTGGGTCCCAGACCTCTGGAAAGTAGGCGCCAGGGTCCAGAGACACTGGGGATGCCACATTGATGCAGCTCAGTGGGGGCACTGGACGAGAAAATGATGAGACCTGGCAGAGGTGGTACCGAGCCTTCTAGCCCTCAGCTGCTCCACCTAGCAGAGTGGCTCTGGGACGGGAAAGGGACCAGTACAGGAGGGATGGGACCGGTACAGGAGGGATCGGCCCGGGCCAATGCCGCCTGGAAGGAGGCACCCCAGTGCCTCCTGAGGTCACCCAAGCCCACTGACCAAACGGCCAGGGAGGCCTGAGGCGGCCCAGTCAGGAGGATGTGCAGATGGGAGCCCTCCCGCACCCCACCCCTGGAAACCCTACAGCAGGTAACCCAAAGATGCTGCTGCTCCAGGGAAGGAGGGAGTGAGCTCCAGGAATACTGGGGAGCTGAAGAAACCACACCCGAGTCCGGTACAGTCTGGGATAGACACAGGAGAATGCGCAGACCAAGGGTTTGACTTGAGCAGGCACCAATGACATTTTCAGTATGTTCTTTTTTTTTTTTCAGTAGTGGGGATTGAACCCAGGAGGACTGAGCTACATTCATAACCTCTTTTTTATTATTTTATTTTGAGACAGGGTCTTACCAGATGCCCAGGTTGGCCTTGAACTTCCAATCCTCCTGCCTCAGCCTCCCAAGTAGCTGGAATTACAGGTGTCTGCAACCAAGCCTAGCTTCATAATATTCTTGTGAGAGGCTAGGCATGCAGCTCAGTAGTACAGCACTTGCCTAGGATGTTCGAGCCCCTAGGTTCAATCTCCAGCACCGGAAAAAAAAAAAAAAAAAAATCTTGTGAACAAGAAGGGGGGAAAAAGTGCAGGCACAATACTAATGCAGTGTGGGGGCTCTGCTGAACATGCCTCCCCGAGTCCTGAGGGCTGGCTGTCACAAGGTCAACCCTGGACCACGGGCCATTTTTGTTTTTGTTTTTTGAGACAGGGTCGCTATCTAGTCCAGGCTGGCCTTGAACTCACTATGTAGCCCAGCTTGGCCTCATACTTGAAGTGATCCTCCTGCCTCAGCCTCCTGAGTGCTGGAATTGCAGGTGTGTGACACCATGCCTGGCACAACTGTCTTTAAAAATGAACCCCGCAGGGCCAGGGATGTAGCTCAGCAGCACCAGGCCTGCCTGACAAATGGAAGGTCCTCAGTTTGATCTCCAGTACCAAAATAAATAAATAAAGGCTATCAAAGATTAAGTTTAAAAATGAACCCCGACCACAGATCACGGGCCATGTCCCCCATATTTCAAGGCCTGTGTGACCTCACAGGCACAGCACTACCCTGCGTGGACACATCAGGGCTGCTGCAGCTACATGTGCACCGCATGGCACGCCTATTCCTTGCAGAGCGAGGCGCGCGGGGGAGGATGGCGTCGGCACGGGCGTCACGGGGGCTCGGCTAGGTGCGGCAGGAGGGCCCTGCAAAGCTGCACTCTGGGAGAGCTCCCACCAAACATCCTCCTCCCAGGAAGATGCGGGCTTTTCTGTAGTTAACTTCAGCGAGGCGGAATCGAATCGATAAGGCAACTTTCAGATTTACTATGTGCCTCCAAAATTAAGTTGTAGTTTTGTCCTGGAAATACCTGAAGTCAGCCCCCAAACATAGTTTTTTTCCCTTTAGGGTACTGGTATTCAGGCTATTAGAACATGAACAACAGTTAGAAAAGCGATTTACTTCCGGTCGGGCTGGGGCAGAGCGCAGCGTAGGCGGCTTGCCTGGTGTGGCCAGTCCTGGGTGGAAGCCGCAGCACAGAAAAGGAAAAATCACCCCAAGCCTCAGCACAGATACTGGCACACAGGAGGTATTCCCGTCTTGTGCTCGGCACGAAAGCTTCCTGAAACAAAATCTGCCCTTATTACATATGATACAGCTGACATCTTTCTACTCTATCGCACTTTTCAAAATGCCGATTGTGACCTATTAAATTGGGTTTGTACCCTACTGGTAAAAAACATCTGTCTCTCCGTCCCTTTGTCCACCCCTTTCCCTCTTAGAACAAGGTCTAGTTATGCAACCCAGGCTGGTCTTGGACTCTGGATCTTCCTGCCTGAGGCTCCCAAGTTCTGGGTTCATCACTACACCCAGCTGAAAACACAGCTTTAGGGTAGCCTGTTTGACAAGCTAGATGGCCAATTAAACTTGCCAATGTCACAAAACTGAGAAGGACTGGAAATACAATGGGTAGCCTGCTAGGGTTCAAAGAAATCTTTAAAAACTGGTAGGATGGTTGGGCATGATGACACACGCCTGTAATCCTAGCACTAGGGAGGCTGAAGCAGGAAGATTGCAAATCTGAGGACAGCCTAGGCTACAAACTGAGTTCAAGACTCCTGGACTACATTGCAAGACCTTGTCTCAGAAAAACAAAACCAAACAAATAAAATACAGTACTGGTAGGTAAGACGGGCACACATGTGTAATCCCAGTGACTTGGGAGGCTGAGGCAGAAGGACCCCAAACTCAAGGGCAGCCTGGGCAACTTAGCAAGGCCTTGTTTCAAACCAAAACTGGCAGGTGCAGTGTTTAAGAACACAGACTGCAGCCCTGTGCGAGGTCCTCTCCCCAGGTGATCCAGCCCCTCATGTGACACCGGGGTCAGCAGCCCTAGCACTCAGTGGAGTTTTAGTCCATGCCGTGCTGAGGGTAAAACCAAGTGACTTGCGTACAGGATAGGGTGACAGGTGGCTGAACGGGAACCAGTGCAAACTACACAATTGCCAAAAGTGCCGCTGTAATCTGAGTCTGCATTTCTAAACATCCAGTCTCAGGATGAGAAAAACAACAGCCCCCATGTCCCCTGCACACGTTCGCCCACAGGGACGGTGGGGCTCTGTTCCGGGGGCCGCTTGGAGAGGGCAGTCTTTAGTTGGGGGAGCAGTGGCGAGTGGGCCTGAGTGGGGTGTTCTGCAGCGTGCTCACCTCACACCCGGCCCGGGGTAAAGCAAGACTGTGCGGCGGCCATTTAAAAAGGCAGATTTCAGTTCAATACAAGAGAGACAGGTTTCAAGCGAGGAGTGGTGGTGTTCACCTGAATCCCAGCACTCTGGTAAGGCTGAGGTACGAGGGTTCTAAATCTGAGCTCAGCCTGGGAAACTTAGTGGAATCTTGTCTCAAAATTTGAAAAAAGGGGCTAGGGATGTCGCTCAGTAGATACAAGCCCTAGTGCAATTCCAAAAATAAAAAAAAAAAAAGCAGGCTGAGAACTTTCACAAGGCAGAATCAGTTGCCTTGGGGTAATATTCTTCTTCCTCTGGAATCATTTACCCAAAGCCAGGATGTGGGAGCCGGGACTTGGAGATAATGTGAAAGTTGGAGCATGTGATCTTTAGATTTTTATACTTTCCGGGGCTGGGGGTGCAACTCCGTGGCAGAGCACTTGCCTAGCATGTGAGCCTTAGGTTCAAAATCCAGCAGTGCGAAAAGAAAAAGACCTTTAGAGTTTTCAGACTGTGCTACTGATGAGAACACAAGCTGAGCTCCGCGATGGGGCTGGGAGGGAGGCAGGGGACCTCCCAGGAGGCTCCGGGCTCAAGTTCACTTTGCTAACATTGGCGAAAGGCTCTCCTGGCCCCGCCACCGCTGTCACCCTGGACCCGCCCCCGCCCCACCCGCGGGTCTGGCTCAAGCCCGAGCTGTTACAGCAGACGCTACCGCTACCGAAGCTGCACCACTGCAGGCCGCGTTCGCTTTCCTTCCCCGGAGTCCCCTGGTGTCACTTAGAGCTTGGACCTGGGTGATCCCAATAGGGAACCAGAGTCTGGCCTGGGAGCCACCTCGAAAGGGAGATTTAGTAAGTGTGGGAGTGAACGGCGGATAAGGGGAGGCCGTACCCACACGGCACTGCAGGACTGCGGCCGAGGGACACAGAGCCCCGCAGTTTGGAACCTTCCCTTTAAACCATGTAATCCGGGTGTAAACAGTATACGAGTTCCCCCCATGCTGGTCAAGGCCTGGCCGGGTGGTGTGCTCGGTTACAGAGCTGCCTACACTACCCTCCTTGGGATGGGGCTTTCTAGGGGCGAGTACGTGGGTCTAGGAGACTCCGAGAGGCAAGGGCAGCGCGTGTTCCTGAGAAGCTTCCCGCCCTCAGCACAGCAGCGCTCCGAGGCACAGAACCAGCAGGGCGGGCGCCAGGTGACCCTGCCACACCTGAGCTTGCTTTCCCACAGGAGGGAAGGCAGCTGGATCCCAGCACAGGAAGAGCCCACAGGCCCCACCCCATGTCCCCTCCCTGGGCAAACTTGGGAAACGGCTCTCGGGATGTCCGGCTCTCGGGATGTCCGCTCCCGCTCCAGCGGGTCCCCGGGACCAGCTCCCGGCTGCCCGAATCTCCCATGGGCGCTTGCCCACCTCTTCCCTCGTGGGCTCCACTTCTTTACCCTTAGCCGCGCCTTCAATTCTCACGTCCCTCAGCGCGGCACCCGCTCGCGTGGCTCCGGGTCTGGTGCTGAGCCCCGATCCCTCCCCCTTCCTCCTCCCAGTCTGGAAGAACCCGGATCCCTGCGCTCCGCCCTAGCCCCAGCATCTCTGACTTCCCGGTACAATGGGGCCTCCTCCCTCGGGTCTCAAGCGCTGACAGCCGCCATATAACAAACAGGCTCCTCATGTCTCCGAGGCCTTCCTGGACCCGTGAGGAGGGTAAGTCCTTTGGTGACACAGGCCACCCATTCATTCAATCCAACGTGTGGGAGCAGGGGCGGACGCCCCCTAGCGGCTGGCTCTGTCTGCGCCAGCGGCTGATGCCCAGCCCGGCAGGCTCACGGCCGCTCTCGCTCTGGCTCTGGCTCTCTGGTGGCCTCCACACAGCACACGGCAGCCTCTCCCCACTTCACCGCAAACCCCACCGCCCTCTGGCCTCGGCCCCTCTTCCAGCCTCTCTAGCCAGGTGGGAACAATCTGGGGAAATGTAAATCGATCAGCTACTCCCAGACTAGGTCCCGGCTACCAGGTGCCCCCAGGATAGGCCAGGCCCCAGCCTCCCGGACCCCCATGGCCAGAGCCGGGGACCCTGCCGTGTACCAGGCCTGCTCTCCAGGGGACCCCACAGCACCGACCCCCACGGAGCACAGGTCTGTCCTGGGCTGTCTGCTGCGACTGGATGGAGAGAGCGCTGAGTCCCACTCGGTCCACTAAGGAAACTTTTTCTCTCTTTGCAACACTGGGGAGTGAACCTGGGGGTGCTCTACCACTAGCTCCAGCTCCAGCCCTGTTATATTCTGAGAAAGGATCTTGCTAAGCTGCCCAGGCTGGCTGGAAATTGCGATCCTCCTGCCTCAGCCTCACAGGCCTGCACTCCCATGCCTGACTGGCTTTTGTTTTCTGGTGCTGGGCACTGAACCCAGGGCCTTACCCGTGGCGGGCAGGTGCCCTACCACTGACTGCACCCCTCGGCCCAGACCACTACTCCTCTGGGAGAATTCCCTCTGAGGGAATGAGAGAGGGAAGGGGCCCTCCGAAATAGACCCAAAGCTTGCGGAAGCTTTTCTCCTGCAGGGAGCTGGGACAGAATGTGGCTGAGCCCCACACGCAGGCCTGGGGTCCTTGGCTTGGGCCTCTGGCTCCTACCTCTCAGCCAGGCTTCCTGGGCCCTGGTACAGTATTTCCACGGAGGACTCACCGTGCAAACAGCTCTTCTGTGGCTATTTTGGTCAGCTCAGCCGGGCCAGGAGCCAGCGCAGCAGCCTCTAAGGCCAGGCTTTCCCAGTCGCCTGGCTGGGAGAACTGAGGCCCGTGATGGGAGAGCAAGCCATGGCTGGTTTGAGAACAAAGCTGGACTCACGGGCAGCTGACAAACGGGCTAAAGAATCAGCCTGGGCGGAGGGAACAAATGGGTTGTGAAAGACTCCAACCTGCAAACTGTTTTCAGGAAACAAACCTCCAGCAACCACAGTGGCTAGCACAGAAGAGATTTCACTACAAGAGAAGGGGACACCTGGCAGCCCTGCACTCTGGAGGCTGAGGCAGGAGATCCCGAGTCCAAGGCCAGCCTGGACTACACAGCGAGACCCTGTCTCAAGAAACCAAAAAGAAAAAGGGGGGGGCAGTGACCAGGAACAGAGAACTCTTCTCACCTCTGGTCTCCCCACCCCTCAACTCTGATCAAAACTTCACCAAAATGAAAAATGTCCCTTGGGGCCGGGGATTTAGCTCAGTGGTTCCGCCGCCTGTCTTGAAAGCGCAAGGACCTGAGTTCGATCCCCGGTACCAAAAAAAAAAAATGTCCCTTTTCAGCTGGGATGCGCTGTTTCTCTTCCCCTCCAACACAACTTGCCAGTCACCGTGGCTGATGTAGTGGTTTTTCAACGTCACCCATACCATCATTCTCTCTGCATTCCCTGTGCAATGCTCAGTGAAACCACAAGACCCATTCACCTTGTGGTGATAAGGCGGCTGGGGGGGGGGGCGCCGAGGAAACAAACTGCAGGCTGTCTGACTCCAGGGTGGTGGGCGGCGGGGGCAGTGCTCCAGTCCGTCTGCCTCAGCCAGGCCCAGCAGCCCCGCCCTTCATCCCTTCCTCACTGCACACGGAGCTGCCTTGCCTCGGGCTTCTGCCTGAGTCCCCTTCTCTGCCAGACCTTCCCTGTCACCTGGAGGGAGCTGCCCTGGCCCCCAACACAGCTCTTGCCTACCCTCCCTCTCTTCTTCTTCTCTGTTTCGTTGTTTTTGAAACAAGGTCTCACTACGTAGTTCAGGGTGGCTCTGAACTCAGTCCACAGCCCAAGCTGGCCTCCAACTCGCTGAGATCCTCCCGCCTCGGCCTGGGATTACAGGCGTGCCCCAGCACACCCAGCTTCTTCTATTTTTATGCTGAACACGTCTGACTTTTTAACAAATACCTACTAGTGGTGTCCAACTAAGAACACATGCTTCCTAAATTAAAGATAAAGGGCTGGGGATTTAGCTCACTGGCTCCGCTGCCTGCCTTGCAAGCACAAAGACCCCATATGGAAAAAAAAAACACCTTTATCTAAATTAAAGATAAAGGCTTCTTTCTCTCTTACTGATGTAACACCAGTGCCCAGGACAAATGATTTGGTGAATAAAGTGATGTATTAACAAATCCTATAGGAATGCAGAGGGAGAGCTTAAAAGGAAAGGAGAAACCTGGCAATCTGCATATCCTGGTGCAGGGTCCACTCCCTGGGACCTGGCTCATCCCCAGGGGATGCTCATAGGGCGGGGCCTAAAAGGCCCAGCAGGGTCCCCCCCACCTCGCCCCCCCCCACCGCACCCACACTGGACTCCAGACAATGGCGGTATCTGAATATGAATGCCCTCCCTTCCCCAGTCCCCACCTGGAGCTCCTCGCGCCAAGGAGACGTCCTTTGGCCAGTCTGCGTCCAGCCTGGGTTCACCACACTCTATGGGAAGTGGGGGGACAGCAAGGGCAGGGAGAACTTGCCGCCCTGCCAAGTGGTCCCAGGAAGTAGCACAAAGTTTTTTGGGTTTTGATTTGTCAAAGAACACAGAGCCTCAGCATGTTCTTAGAGGTCAGGAAAGGAAAAAGCAAGCCGACCCACCTTCCCCCTTAAAGTCCCACGAGGCAGAGTGTACCGCGCCTCCCCAGGCATGCGCACTGGCTCACTCCCCACGCGCCCGCGTGCTGCTGCTGGGAGCCCCTCTGTGCCCCGAGAACACTGGCCGGCCACCACTGACTCTCCTGAGTGCTGGGACTTGTCCTGGTAGTTTTTCTAGGCCTATCTGAGATTTCCAGTTAGACACCCAGTGGGAGCTGAAATATTTCGTTGGGATTACAGCCCCCACTTGCTGTCCTAGTCTCTGTTCACTCTCTCCCGGCCAAGGCGATTCCACACATCCCAGGAGAGATGAGAACCCTAAAGAGGAAGCCCCGGGAGGACAACATCTGGAAAAGTGCAGGCCTGGCCTGCTGGCTCCCCCTCAAGCCACTACACTCAGTGGCCAAGACAAAAAGCCACCTAACATCTGGGCAGGGTGACACAAGCCTGTAATCCCAGCACTCAGGAGGCTGAGGCAAGAGGATCGCTGCAGGTTCGAGGCCAGCCTTACATAGTGAATCCAAGGCCAGCCTGAACTACACGAGGGCCACCCTGAACTATGTAGCAAGATCCAGTGTCAAAAAACCAAAAGCAAAACAACAACAACAACAAAACCAACAATAAGACGCCACCTAACAATCCAAGGTGCCACACATGGCCAAACTGGCATCTCAGGACACTTGGCACCAAGCAGGTCACCGTGCTAAGCCTCTGCATGACAAGGTACAAGCGGAGAGCAGCTTGGAGTGAGACCACGGGTGAGAGAACCCAGTGTGGCCCACAGCCCACCTGCCTGGGTGCCCTCTCTGGGGCAGCTGGAAAGCGCTCTGCCCATCCCCGCGGTGCTGGGCAGAACTGATTCGCCCAGAGCACCAGCCTGAGGGCCACTCCGAGGAGCAGCACCATGACCCCACAGCTGCACCCAGAGACATGCAGAGGAAGCCCGCTCCCCACACTGCAGCCGCAGAGTCAGTCACCTGGAACCACCTCCCTGTGCCACCTGCGCCCCTCTTCAGGGGCAACCGCTCTGGCTCCGTCCCAGTGGCCTGCAGTGTGAAGGCCTCTATGGTGTCCCTGCTCACCGTGCACCCTGCTCCAACACAGTGCAGACAAGAAGGTGAGGCCTCACCACCAGAGGTCCTCAGAGAAAGCTGCTCCCCAAAGACTGGCTGGCAGCTCAGCAATAGAGTTTGTCCAGGGGGTGGGAGGAAAGGGGATGAAAAAGGAATTAAGATGCGTTACGGGCAACTTCACGCAAGGACTGTAAACATTATATCTACACATATGTACTAACAAACTAAAACTAGAAATAAATAAAATGAGGCCACTAGAGTGAGTCATTTAAAAAAAAGCCCGGGGATTTAGCTCAGTGGTTCCGCCGCCTGCATCACAAACGCAAGGTCCGGAGATCGATCCTTGGTACCAAAAAAAAAAAAGAGAGACCTTGCCCAAGCCAAATGAGCTGACACTCACCTATGGTCCCAGCACTCTGGGAGGCTGAGGCACAAGGATCAAAAGTTCATGCCCTGCCCTGCCCTGGCAACTTAGCAAGACCCTGTCTCAAACTAAAAAATAATCAAAGTTTTTCAAAAGGGGGCTGGAGGGGGCGGGTGGCGCACACCTGTTAATCCCAGGTCTCAGGAGGCTGAGGTAGGAAGCTGCCAAGTTCAAGGCCAGCCTGACCTATACAGAGCCCCTATCTCACCCACCCCCAAAAGGGTTCAAGATGTAGCTCTGTGCAAAGCCCCTGGGTTCAGTCCCCAATACTGGAAAAAACAAAAATTTAAAACTGCTGGTCATGATGAGCATCTTAAGAGAAAGTTTCCATTTTATTTCTGAAACAGACTTAATATCCTGGGTTGATAAAGTAAGAAAAGAAAAAGAGCTTTTTTCTCTCCTACAACAGGTCTAGAAATCCCACAAGGAGCTGAATGAGTATTCAAAACAAAAGCAAAGGGCAAAACCAACAAGTGCATTCCCTACCGAGGTCTGCTCCTCAGGCTGGCAGTGGCCAGCTTTCTCCAGCCTCTAGCAGCAGCCCCGGTGCAGGCCAGGCTAGGGAGACAGTCACAGTCGGCTCAGCCACGGGGAACACTTCAGATGCTGCACCGAATAAAGCTGTAAGAAAGGGCACGGCAGCCCACAAGGTCTAAGCTTGGACCCTGTGACCCTAGGAAGGCAAAAGTCCTCCGCTACCTCCCTGACTTTCTCATGCTCCACATAACCTGTAAAGCACTGGCTCTGCCTTTTTTGTGTGTGTGCCAGGGATCGAACTTGAGTCCTTGCGCTTGTGCACCAGGCGGTGAAACCACTGAGCTAAATCCTCAGCCTTGGCTCTGCCTCCTTTTCTCTGTAGCCATTGCCTACCTGATCTGAAATGATTCCTACATTTTTCAATGTTTGGAAGCAGGGCTTCCAATGTGTGTGTATAGAGAAGGGAAAGGGTAAAGAACACGCCACATTTCTATCACAGAAATGGTCTAGAAGATTGCTAAACCAACTCAATCCAAGGGTCTACTGGCTATCATAAGCTTAAAAATGTCACCATAAAGCCAGGCGTGGCGCTGCACGCCTATAATGCCAGCACTCAGGAGGCTGAAGCAGGAGTTTGAGGCCAGCCTGGGCTACACAGTGAGTTCAAGGGCAGCCTGGACTGCATAGCGAGACCTTATCTCAAAAAAAAACACCAAAAAACCAAAAATGTCATCATAAGGGCCCTGGTTAGGCAATAGTTGAAGTATTGCCACATACTAATAACAAAAGACAGCTCACTGCTTAGTATAAGGGACCTTAGAACTTCTCCAAAAGGGTGCTATTAACCACCAGAAGAAGTTAAAAAATAAATAAAATAAGAAGTTCAAGGCCAAGAGAGCAAAATGAACCACCCTACCTGCTGGAATACCAGGAGGCTCCTTTCCCCAGTCATCTGCTACAATCTTACTGCTTCTCGCCTCTGACTGGCCTCCAGAGGCCCAAATGAACAGTCAAGAGAAAAAGTACCCACTCTATATGCGGCCCAAAGGGCTGCCTGACTCTCCTTCCAGAAGGCAGTTCTCCCATAGGGCACAGGGAAGTGGATCCAGTTACAACAAACTCTGTGGTTCTCCTCACTATGCCAGACGAGCCTTCTCCTTCTTACTGCGCTTCTAACCAGAGTCTAACGCTCTGCACAAGCAATAGAAGAACTGGCAAACTTGCTGAGGGCCTAGCCAATGAGAATTTATTTCCTGGTAGAAGCCACTGAACAACTGAGAACAGCAGGTCAATGGACAGGTTGTCTCACACATTCATCCCTTCGATGTACACAGGAATTTCAAATAAAACCAGACACTGCAGTTACATTCAGGATCTCAGGCAACACACTTCTTTGTGTTAGTCATCAAAATGACCACCGTGGTCTGGAGCCCATCATTCCCTTTGGGGCCTCTCTGAGAGCTAGCCAACACGTTAAACTTTCTAAAAATCTTACCACAAATACGGACTCAAGCTGGGTGTGATGGCACACACCTGTAATCTCTGCGCTCCGGAGGCCCAGGCAGGAGGAACACTGAGGGTACACAGTGGGTTCAAGGCCAGCCTGGAATTCAGAGCGAGACTCTGTCTCAGAAATCAATTAGACATGACAAGATATTGGAATCAAAACCAAGGAATCCAGCGAGGGCAGTTTCTCAATTGCCCAGAGGAGAATCACACTTCTTTCAAACTAAAACTAGAAAGGAAACAAACCAAGGAGGCTGAGAACCATGAAGTCAGCAATGGCGACAGAGGCGAGGTAGAGGAAGAAAACATCTATTTTGTTTTATTTCTGAAGTCATCCTTCAGGTCACCGTGGGCTTTGGGATTTCGGTGGTCACCCCCGAGGGACATCTGGTTCACAGGCTACGAGCTCTGTTAACAAGCTCTCAAGCGTCTCAGGGTTCTGAGAACTTCCAGAAACCTATCCCGAGCCTCACGAGTACAAGTAGAAACATGAAGACAGGACATTTTTGCCCACTACGCAGACCCAGGCCCAGGCTCATCAGCCCGGGGCGCGCCCTCGGGCCCTGACCCCAGCTCCCGCCTGGGATTCGCCTTGGGCAGGCTGGAGTCCACGCCCAGCAATGCCCATCTGGCTGGCGCCTTCTGACTTCACGCATCCCTCGCCCTCTCGGCACTCCCAAGACCAGATCAGGCCAGATCGCTGGTGGGGCCCCGGGGCAGGGCGAGCCCGCGGGGTGTCGACCGCCGCTCAAGGCCGCCCCAGGCGCTGTCCCGCGGAGGCCGGCGCGGAGGCGACCCGGGCTAAGGCCCCGCGCCCGGTGCCCGCCGCTGGCTCGAGCCCCCGGAAGCGCCGCCCTCCTGCCCAGCGGGCTCCGAGGGGGCGGGGAGTCGAACGCCCCCTTCCGGGTGCCTCCGCCCGGCCGGCCAGCCGCGCTCCTCCTCCGGGCGGGAATCCTCCCTCCCTCGCCCCTCCCGCGACCGGGCCCCGGCGCCCGGCTTGGCCCCAGGGGGGAACCCTCGGACCCGGCTTCCCCTCCCTGCGGCCTCTGCCCGTCTTCCTGACCCTTGAGGGCCGGCAAGACCCCGCCGGCAGAGGCCAGGACCCACCGCTCATTACGACATCTTCCTCCCTGGCCTCCGCCGCCTCCGCCGCCACCGAGAGCCTGACACCGCCCGCCTAGCGCCCGCCAATCCCGGAGCCCGCCACCGCCCGAGCGACGGCGGAGCCCACCAATAAGCGTCCGAGACATTGGTGATCGACAGCATTACTAACCAATCAGGGAGAGGCATCTAGAGCGACGTTGGTCTGGCCAATAGGACTATTAAGTGTCACTGATCGACGGCAGCAGGCACCAATCGAAAACCTACTGAGGAATGAAAGACGCGTTCGCCAGCCAACTGAGGGAAGGCAAGGTCCCGCCCACGGGGTGGTTGATGGACAGCAACAGGAAGCTGGGTGAGGAGGGGCTTAGTGAGGAGTGTTTCCGTATTGGTCGTGGTTGACCTTCCCCCCACCTCTAACCCAGAAGACGAGTGATAGATCTGCCCTAAAACCAATCAGAAGTCTTCAGGATGAGGCCGCGCAGTGCCCTATAAAAAGCATACAGTTTGCACCTTAGAGGTGCAGTCTCTCCCAGGTGAGGTAGGGGTGTCCTCCCGGTCTGCCGCTTCCCTCGACCCCCCCACCCGGTGAGTGGACCAACACCATCCTCTGTTCAGTCCCTTGGCCGCCATCCCCTTGGGAGAGGCGACTTTGTACAGTGAGGCCCCGATCCCTACACCATAGCGGAAGCTGGGATTCCACGACACTTCCGAGATGGGAGATGGGATTTTCATCGTATCAGCTAAGCCCCTCTTCATTCTCACCGGGATGCAGTATTCTCCCATCCCTTATCTTTGTCACCCAAACGGAATCATCTGAACTTTTTTTTTTTTGAGATGGGGTCTCGCTATGTAGTCCAAGCTGGCCTGGAATTCAGCCATTCTCCTGCCTCAGCCTCCCAGAGTGCTGGATTACAGGCGTGCCCCACCACGCCCAGCTTTTTTGTTTATGTTTTTGTTTTTGTTTTGGTACAGGATCGAGGAACTGGGGTGAGCAAAACCACTGAGCTAAATCCCCGGCCAGCTTTTGAAATCTTTCCAAAAACAGATTACTGGAGCCTCCTCTCTTTACCAGACTTGGCACTTAGGGGCGTGTCTGGAATGTGCATTAACCAGTCCCCCAGTGCGCTCCAGTTGGGAGACCCCTGCTTGGTCTCTGAGTGAGAAAAAGCATCAGGCAGCTCAGTCTTCTCTTCAGGCCTCTCCTGTAGCCTGGCATTAGTGAGACAGAGGCCCAGTCTGGCTTTGACCAACCTGGCTTCCAGAGCTGCCCATCCCACTTCCGGTGAGACTTTAGGCAGGGCACCAAAACTCCTAGAGCCCTGTGTCCTCAGCTGTGGAGAGACTCCTCAGTCACACCCACACCCCACACAGTGGCCTTTCCAAGCCATTCCCCACAGGGAGATAACGTGTTTTGCATCCTGGTCCGGCATGCTACATGCATATGGGGAGTGTATAGCAAAGTTTCCTGAAACAATACTTATCTTCACTGCTGGTGATGTGCTGATTTCATATCTAAATATACATCAGACCCGAGGGATCGAAGACAAGTCCCTCATTCAAGGAGCTTGAATGCCTGGCCCCCTTGCAAGTTGGCAAGCCCTCTACCACTGGAGTTAGGCTCCTAGCCCTGATAGATCTTCTGTACTATCCTATCTTACTCTCCTTCCCTTTGTCCTTCCTTCCCAGCTTACATCTTTTCTTTCTTGATCATGACTAGCTGTTTGAAAAGCACTGCCAGGAAGGGTTGGTGTGCAAGCTAGGCTTGGTGGTGCACACCTGAAACCTCAGCACACAGAAGGCTGAGGGAGGAGGATCACTGTGAGTTCAAGGCCAGCCTGGACTACATAGCAAAACCCTGTCTCAAAAAAAAAAAGTTCAACCCCAGCTTAGGTGATTTAACAATTTAGTGAGACCTTGTCTCAAAATACAAAAAATGTAAAAGGAGGGCAGGGAGATAAAGCTCTGTGTGAAGTACTTGGTTTCAATCTCCAGTGCCACAAAAAATAAAATACAAAATAAATACGTAGGAGGCAAAGTACTTAGTATACAGCACATTACCAGTGTGCCCTGTCGGTGTTAGGCTTTGAAAAGTAAGGCATAGGAGACAGGTGAGGGGGCACAGGCCTGTAATCCCATCCCTCAGAGGCTGAGGCAGAAGGATCGCTGAGTTCAAGGCCAACCTGACCACATAGCAAGACCCTGTCTCAAGCTCTAAGGGGTGTCACTCATGGATAAGACCCTTCTCGGGATCCCTGTGCCCTTGGATGAAGCCCAAAGTCATTACTCAGCAAACAAGGTCCTCTACACCCTTTTGTGTATCTCATGCTTTATCTCCCTCTACCCAAATTTTCTATATGTCCTAGCATTTTCCCTCAAAGAAAATTCACATTCCCTGAAGGACTTCACTGGTTCTCTTCCTAACCTACCCTTCCTTTCTCCTGGTAAACTCCTATGCATCCTTCAAGACCTTACCCTGCCTAGCCAAGCACGGCCCTCTGTGCTGTCCTACACCCTTCTTGGCACCTGCAAAGGGCTCCACCCTACGTCCCACTTCTGACTCCCCTAAGACTGAGCTGCAGGGCTGGGGATTTAGCTCAGTGGTTTCGCCACCTGCTGTGCAAGCGCAAGGACCCGAGTTTGATCCCCGGTACTAAAAAAAAAAGACTGAGCTGCCGTGAGATTGAAGCCAGGAAGTGTTAAAAACCCAATATTTGCATGGAGTTGCATCTACACGGGGCTTGTTTATATGGACCAAACATTCTGTTGTGGGCCAGTTTTCAAATTCAGATTGCTTCATTGTCAGCCAAGGATTCTACCTGGGTTCTGTGACTCAGCTGCCTCGGGGGTGCAGGGACTTGGGGGGGGGGTGGCATATCCTGCTGGGCCACTGCCAGACCTCTTCTGGGACAGAAGCTGGTGGTCACTGCTCTGACTCCAGGGGCCCCGTCGTGAAGACAGTAGTGTGCCCATGGGGGTAGAGGGACAGGGTGAGGGCTTGGAGGACCTCACCAGGGGTTTGGAATCATTGGAATGGTTTTGCCCTTTATTATTATTTATTGTGTTGTTTTGTTTTTCAAGACTGGGTCTGGCTATGTAGGCTGGCCTTGAACTTCCAGCGATCCTCCTGCCTCAGCCTCCTGAGTGCTGGGATTACAGGAATGCGCCATCAGGCCTGGGGCTTTCAACACATTTGGAAGTCTTTGTCCCATCCCAGGAAGGGAGTCCCCGGGGGAAGCCAGGCGTCCAATGAAAAAGGCCATCGGGGACAGGCTCTGAGTTGCCCGACACCCTGGCCTACTGCTTTCCCAGCCCCGCCCCTTCCTGGTGTCCCACCCCACCCTACCTGCCATGGTCTTCCTGTTCTGGCTCACCACAGCCAGAAGCCTGTGCGCTTCCAGCAGCTGCTTCTGCCATCTTCCTCCAGGGCCCTCGATGCATCGGGCTCCTCCTCTTCCAGCTGTCACTTTCTCCCCATTTCTAACCTGCAGCTTGACTCATCCTCCACCACTAAAAAGTACTAGGTGAGTACTTTACCTCTGAGCTATGTCCCCAGCTCTTTTTATTTTGAGACACCTTCTCACTGAGTTGCCCAAACTGGCTTCAGACTTGAGATCCTCCTGCCTCGTCTTCCCAGGTAGCTGGGATTACAAATGTGCACCACCACTCCCAGGTTTGCCTTCTCCACCCTTGCACCTTCCATTCCCAGCACACTGTCTGATGGTAGTGGGTGCACAGTAAATGTTTGTTGTCTGAGTGAGTGTCCTTTTAATATTTCTGTTACCCCTTCTCTTTCAGGGCCAGCTCCCTCCACCACCACTTCACTTCTTCCGTGTCTACCTCTTAAGGCTGGCCTCGAACTCGCCTCGATCCTCCTGCCTCAGCATCCTGAGTGCTGGGATCACAGGCGTGTGCCCCCATGCCCAGCCACCTGAGCCCTCCAAAGATGGCTTCTTTGGCTTAAGGATTTCCCAGGAGCCTCTGCGTCTCCCCTTCACTCCTGCGGTCTGGTCTTTTGTTTGGACGCCTGTTCCCTCTGCCTCCAGGGAAGACTTTCCAAGCCATCCCTGTCCTCTCCTGCGCAGGCTTGAGAAGGATCCCAGGGACACAGACCCAGGGTGCAGGCGTCACTTTTGCTTGCCTCCTGGGATCTCAGTGACCCAGGCTGCCCCAGGCGTCTGAGCCATGAGAAGTGGCAGAAGCTGGGACCGCGATCCCCTGCCCCCTGCCTGCCCTGCCCGGCGGGCCGGGCCTGACCGCACCCTGCTCCTTTCCTGTGCCCACTGCTTTGCCCAGGCCAGTGGCCGCCACCAACTGCCACAGAACCTTCTGGCAAGGACGTTCTGCAGGGTTCTCCCTCCTCCTTTTCTGGTTCTGGCCGGGGCTGGGGTCTTCGGGGCCTGGCAAGGAAGGACAGAGACCAGGGGTGGAGCCATTAGGGCTGAATCTGGATCCCGGCCCCCTGCTTTCGCGTGTCACCGCCAGGGGGCGCCCACAGCATTCCCAGAGCGCGGCCCGGTGTTCAACACCGGGAGACTCTCACGGGTCGGGACTGGGGCCCTGCTGTGCTCTGTCCCTCTCCACCCTCTGCCAACCCAGACGCAGCTCCACAAGGCTGTCCACTCTGCTCCTTGGAGTCAGGCTTCCCACAGTGGCTGGGCGTGGAGGTGCACGCCTGTCATTCCAGCACTCAGGAAGCTGAGGCAGGAGGATCACCGAGTTCAAGGCCAGCCTGGACTACTGGAATCATACTTAGGGACAAAGGCAGGCTCGGCCCCTCTCCATGGCTCTCTCTCCCTTCTAGGCCCTGAATTCTTTCAAAGCCACACCTGGTTGGACACCAGCCCTCGGAGGGTGGCCTCAGCCCCGGAGGGTAAAGCCTGTGCCGTCACAGAGGCCAATGAGGCCCTAGAGTAGGGCCCAGCTGACAGACTCGGGAAGTGGGGGCAGTGGGTGAGGGGGAACAATAACAGTGATTGCATTAATAACAACATGGGGGCCCCAGAAGGGCTGTGAACTACCCTCTAATGATGCCTTGTATTTATAGATCACCTCTTCAGAGCCATGGCCCAATTAACTCTCCCACCTCCCTAGGGGGGACAATTAACCCCATGTTTTATGGCCAGGGGAGACCCAGGCTCTGTGACAGGGAGTTGGCTGAGGTCACACAGTGCACCAGCGACAGCAGAATGAGTAGGCTGGCACTGTGTCCCTCCAGTCCCCTAAGTCCAGGTGCTCATGGCACCCCCAAGGCTGCCTGGCCCGCATCTCAGCCAGGACCTTACGGTGCCACAAGGATATGCCTTTGGGTTTTTTTTTTGTTTTTTTTTTGAGGCAAGGTCTTACTATGTAGCCCAGGCTGGCCTTGAACTTGTGACAACCCTACCTCAGCCTCCTGAGTGCTGGGGTGACAGGTGTGTACCACCACACGCAGCTAGGATATACCGTTCTGGTGCCAGCCACCTGTTCCCCCCGAAAGCCCTACTAACCTCTCTGGTGCCACAGTATTGGAGATGGCAAGGGTAACACCTAGCAAGAAAAGTCATGTGCTGCCAGGCGTGGTGGTGCAGCCTATAATCCCAGCATTCAGGAGGCTGAGGCAGGAGGATTGCAGAGTGTTCTAGCCTGTGTGGACTACATATCAAGACCCTGTGTCAGAAAACCAAAGTAAAAAGTATGGCACTGGAGCAGGTGACCAAAGGGGACAGTGAAACCAAACAGCATTTGGTTTCTGTTAAGAATGCTGGCCTAGGGCTGGGGATTTAGCTCAGTGGCACCAGGCCTGCCTTGCAAGCTCAAGGTCCTGAGTTCGATCCCCATGCCACAAAAAAAAAAAAAATGCTGGCCTGGAAAGACTCTTCCAGTTGGTTTGGACATCGGAGCTGGGGAGCTCACAGGTGTCTCCCTGTGTCAGGGACAGCAGTGCCCACCGAAGAGGCCACAGGCCTGACCGGAGCCTTCAGGCCACCCTGCCACTTGTTGCCACGCTCTGGGCCTCTGACCCCTGGCCAGCCCTCCCCCAGCTCCCAGTTTCACCTCTGAAACTCCCAGGCTCCACATGGCTGGGATTTTACTAGGGCTCCCAGCTGGGTCCCACCTTTGATCTGGCTTCAAAAAATAAAAAGCAGCAGCAGGAGAGTAATTTTCCCTGGGCTGCCGGCAAGAAGGGCAGGCTGCAGGCAGGTCCTGACCAGCCCTGGAGTCAGAGCTGGCGGTGGGAGCTGGGGCCACCAGAGCGAAGCCTTCTCCCTCCCTTGCCTTCCTCCTCCTCCTCCTCCTCCTCCTCCTCCTCCTCCTCCTCCTCCGGCTCCTTCCATTCCTGCCATGACCCTCTCTCCTGTCCCCACTGTCCCCGTACCACCCTGGCCCATCGCTGGACAGGGTTACTGACCATGCAGGGTGGGGCCTGGCGGTGGGCAAGCCTGTGCCCACTTGGCTGGGCACCTGAGACATTACTCAGGTGGCTCTGTGCCAGCCGCGCCCTCTCGGGTGGCTGCAGCGGGGGAGGCTCAGGCCTGGCCTGAGTGCACAGCATCACCATCGTTGGCCACAGGGCCCTGCCCGCTTGGGCCTCACCCGATCTCAGGGACCCTTTTAAGTGGTTCCCATGCAGCCCGCTGCCACTTCCCTGAGGTCCAGGGCTTCTGTATCCAAATGGAGGACAGGGGACTTGGGCTTCCCCTGTGGGCACAGTCTTTCCAGGGTTGGGAAGGAGTCCGGTCTGATCAGGAAGAAACTGACAGACGAGTTTGGTTGGACAAGAGCTGTGGGTAAGAGGCTGGGTTGGGCACCTTCTATTCGTCAGGGTCCCACCTCGGCCTTTCCACTCATGGGGACTTCCTGTGTCTCCATGTCCTCCTTTTGCCATCTCTGTCTCCCCTCAGGTAAGAGGGATACCCCACATATACACTCCCAAAGTATTTCCTAAATATGGGACGCTGAGGCGGGAGGATCGAAAGTTTGAGCCCAGCATGGGCAATTTCATGACTTAGAAAGATCTTGTCTGAAAAAGGAGCCCCCCCACACCTGTCCCCACTGCAGGAAGCAAGTGCCCCCCCTTGAGCTGCAGGGGAGGGAGTTGCCCCTCTGCCTCCTCCTCTCCCTGAGGTGGGAGATGGAGGAGGAAGCGGGAAGCCCCTGTCTCCATGGGGCAGGGCGGGATCCCACAGCGATAACCATCAAGCTGGCAGCTCCAACCTGTTCCATTGATGAGTAATTTCTTTCCTAGAGGAGAAAGGTGAAGGGCTCACTGGGGAGTTGTGCTGGCTGAGGTGTCCCTGCAGGCTTTGTGCAAGAGCCAGTAGTAAATCTCTCACCACCCACAGGCGGGGTGGGGGGTGGGGGGTCCGCTACTTTTATGTCGGGAGGTTTTACGCATTTGTGCTTCGCCTCCACCAGGCTGTGCGGCTCCTGCCCCGCCCTCTCCCCGGCCTGTAAAAGTCCAGCCCATCCATCTTCGAGCCCCTAGTCCCTCCCACGACGCCCCCACCTGCACGGATCACCCCCCCACACACACAGGGCGGTGGCAAGGACAGGAAGCCAGAGGCTTCTGAGAGGGACACCAGCCTGGCAGGGGCTGCCTCTGCCCACGTCTGGTGCCACCTGGCTGGGTGGGGACCCTGGGTTCCAGCTTCCGGCCCTGGGGAGGCTCTGTGGGTCCAAGGCTGTGGTCCTCACTACCTGTCAACTTCCACCTGTGCCTCCTGAGACAGGTGGCTGTCCGTGTGCCAAGCCCCCAGGGGCAGTCAGAGGTGGCAGGCAGCCCAATGACTGATGCTTTCCTGGAGCAAAACAGGGAACCCAGGGAGTGGGAAATGGGGGTACCAGTGGGTGAGGCCCAGAGGGTCACTGATGACTCACATGGTCCAGCGGATTCTGTGGGGAACACATTTTTTAATGTTTTGTTTGTTTGCGACAGAGTCTCACTGTGTGGCCCAGGCTGGCCTCAGACTCATAGCAATCCTCCTGCCTCAGCCTCCTGAGTGGTGGGATGACAGGTGTGCGCCACTACAGCCAGCCAGTGAAACACGTCTTAACTTCCCCTTCTGACGGGGAAGCCAGGGCCCTTACCCGAATCTCGGGCATGGAGAAGGGGTCAGTGGCAGGTGTCTCAGGGCCATGGCGGGCAGGGGAGGGGTGGAATTGCACGGGGGCGAAGGCTGCAAGGGGAGCAGGGCATCCCCAGAGGGCGGAGCCATCTGCCTGGCAGCTCAGCTGCTGTGGCCCGGGCGGAGGCGGCAGGAAGGTTCCGGGAAAGTGCAGAACTCCTGCCCGGCTCTGCCCTTCCTGCTGTGAGAGGCAAGGTGGGAAGGCGGGCTGGAGCGAGGGCACAGAACACCCTGCACTGGTTCCCACCCGCCCACCGGGCCACGGGAGAGGACAACAGGAAGCCCGAGGTCCTGACCCGGAAGTACTCTCCCCCATCCCGGCCGTGTGCAGGTGCGGCTGACCACAGCCCGTCTCCGCTGACCCACTGCCAGGGCCAGAGATGCCAGTGGACTGCGTGGCCGCTGCGGGATTTCACGCTCATCTCGTTCCATCCTCCCAGCCTCTGCTACTGCAGCTCCATGAGCCTCGCTTCCGGGAGGCAGCTTGGCCATCGGGGCCACACATGGGCGACAGCACTGGCCACAGGCGTCAGGATTCCTGGTCACCTCGGCCTGCCCCCGCCTCCTGCCACCTCCCTGGGCGTCGGGGGAAGCCGCCTTCTGCCCTGGCGCCCACCCCGAGGCTGCCTGGGCTGGTTCCCACCTCCCACGGGTGCCAGGCTTCCGCTAGCGCCCAGCCAGCGCTGGGAACTGGGGAATGGCGAAAGTGAAACCGACTCAGCCGGTTTCCCACCCCCAGGGAAACAGGGAGCAGGCCCTGCTGGACAACAACCAATTAGGCACTTTTTATTGCCCACGCTGTCATAATCCTCCAGTTTGGCTGGGAGGAAGAAGAGGAAGTGGGACAGGATGGATTTCCAGGACGCTTCCCGCGGAGGCCCTGCTTCCGGCCGCCAGGACTTCCCTGCGGGGACGACAGCCAGGCCTGGGGGTCACGGGGCTGGGCGTCTGTGTATCCGTTCAGGCAGAGCAACCATCTCTGTCGAGGCCAAGGACAGGCCGGGGGGCAGCAAGACCCGTGTGTTTATGGAGCTTTGGGGGCCACCAGGAGCCAGGGAATGGCTGCTTCTCAGAGGCATCTGACTCTCAGACCAGCATCTCCCCGGGGAAAGTGGTCCAGCCTCCTCCTCAGACTGGAGGCCCCTTGAGCCGGTGTCTGCCCGAGAGAGCTCTGTCCCTGAGGGTCACTGCTGTCCATGCACAGTGACTGTGGCTTTGGCCCAAGGGGCTGCACTCTGGTTGAGAAGCAACCCCAACTAGCCGGGGTAAAAGTCCCCACCTCCTCTGTAAAACGCAGGATGAGGACACATCCCTGGGCTTCTCCTGGAGACTGAGTGTGGCCGGCCAGCTGGGTGTGGTCCAAGCCCGTGATCCCAGCACTCAGGATCAGCACTCAGGAGGCTGAGGCAGGAGGATCACTGGGAGCTCAGGGACATCCTGGGCTACACAGTGAAAGCCTGTCTCAAAAAACAAACAAACAGGCCTGGGAGGGAGGGATCTCGTGGGCCCTGTTCCAGGGTGATGCCCATCCAGCAGGTTGGGGGGATCTGGGCGCAGGCGGCAGATGCTGTGGTCCCCCCCAGACTGTGGATTCCAAATCACCTCCAGGAGTCGAGGGGCCAGGAAGGCAAAGCAAGCAGGGCGTGACGCTGGCTGCAGAAGGGCCCAGGTAGGGGAGGTGCGGGCAGGCTGCGTCCTGGAGGCCTCAGGTTCGTCTTCTCATTCTTCTTGCCTTCCCCGTCCTTGTGCAGTGGCTGAGACACAGACTGCTGTTTGCCCATGGGGCTGCAGAGAAAGGAAAACTGAGGTCTGAGAGCCTGGGTGAGCTGCAGAGGTGGATGGAAGTGGGGCGCAGTGGCCAGGCCCCTCCACATCCCATGGGATGGACAAGTACTGGTGTTAACTGATAATACTTAAACCAGGCACGGTGGTGTACATCTGTGATACAGGCAGTCTGGGAGGCTGAGGCAGGAGGATCCAGGTTCAAGCCTAGTCTGGGCAATTTAGTGAAGTAATGGAACTCTGTCTCAAAATTGAAAAAAAAAAAAGGGCCGGGGGTTTAGCTCAGTGGTTTTGTTGCCTGCTGCGTAAGCACAAGGACCTAAATTCGATCCCCAGTACCAAAAAAAAAAAAAAAAAAAAATTTAAATTAATAAATAAATAAATAATTTAAAAAGGGCTGGACCTATGAATGGTGACACATGCCTGTCATCCCAGCACTTGGGAGGCTGAGGCAGGAGAATCACTAGAGTGTGTGGCCAGCCTGAGCGACATAGTGAGTTCAAGGGCAGCTTGAACTGCACAGTGAGACCCTGTCTCAAAAACAAAAGAAAAAACAGGGCCAGGGATTAGCTCAGTGGTTCCACCAGCTGCCTCACAAGCGCAAGGTCCCGAGTTCGATCCCTTATACCAAAAAAAAAATCAAAAAAGCCAAAACAAAGCAAACGTACAAACAAAAAAAGGCTGAGGTTGTATCTCAGTGCAAACCCCCTGGGTCCAATCCCCAGGACTGGAAAAAAACCAAAGCAAACAAAACCCAGCACCCAGTGTGAGCACACTCCCACCTCCCCTGTCCTAGGCAGTCACACCTCGGTTTCAGGGTGACCCGCAGCTGCTTCCCACACCGATACTGCTTCTCCTGGTTTGGGGGTGCAGGTAGCAGGGGTGGCGGCTGCTGGGAGGAAGAGGCACTGCCACCCCACCCAGCCTGCCCCGAATAAGGACCCTGGGTGGGACAGAGCAGTCCACACTCGGCAGGCAGCCAGGGCCTCGGCAGGCTGGGCAGGTGAGGGGAGGAGCAGGGAGTGCCGAGTGCCATGAGGTTTTTAAAAGGTGGGAAAGACAGACAGGCACACGCACGTGTACACCCATCTTGGCCTCCAAGGGTGAAGGGAGTGGGATGGGGGAGGAGGGCAGAACCCTTGCTCTGGGGAAAGCTTGGGGGAGTCACTCGAGCATCTTCTCAGCTTCTACGCAGTAGTCACCTCCACTGCTACATATATATTCTTTTTTTTTTTTTTGGTACTAGAGATTGAACTCGGGTCCTTGTGCTTGCGCAGCAGGCGGCAAAACCACTGAGCTAAATCCCCAGGCCGACTGCTACATATATATGATTGCAGTTTGGGGGGATAGAATGGGTCTGGCTGTGCAGTCCAGGCTGGCCTCGAACTCACAGCAACCCTCCTGCCTCAGTCTCCTGAGTGCTGGGATTACAGGTGTATACCATGCCAGCTTATGACTGTAATTTAAAAATTTTTGGCACTGGGGATCAAACTCAGGACCTTGGGCTTTCGAGGCAGGCACAGCGCGACAGAGCTAAATCTCTGGCCTTTAAAATACTTTTTTATTGGGGCTGGGGATTTAGCTCAGTGGTTCCAGCCCAGTTTCACAAGTGCAAGGACCCGAGTTCTATCCCCAGTACCAAAAAAAAAAGCCCCCCCAAAAACAAAAAAATCCACATTTGTAGTACATAAAGATTCCATTCATTATGAGGAGTTGGAGAATTAGTATCTTAATTCTTTTTCCATTCCCATTCCCCTCTTCCTCCACCCTACAATTGTAATTTTTTTTTTTTGGTACCAGAGATCGAACTCAGGACCTTGCACTTTCGAGACAGGCAAGGGAACCACTGAGCTAAATCCCCGGCCCCAATTGTAATTTTTAAATTAGAAGCAGGAATAAAATTTAAAGTCATAAGAACAAGGAAGAGGAGGAAGAGGGAGAAGAAAAGGAAGAAGGAAGAGGAGGAAGAGAACAGCAGCAGCAGCAGGAGGAGGAGGTGGAGGGAATAAAAAAGGAAAAACCAGGTGACCACCAGGCAGTTTCAGGTGGCGGCTCCCAGCGTACCTTTGAGGAGCTGGCTCTGCTTGTGAGGTGTCGCCTGAGTGGAGATGGGAATGTGCCTCCCTGCCCCCTCCTGTCCTTGTCCTCAGAGCTGGTCCCCAGCAGACCCTTGGGGACCAGGGGGAGGCGGGTTCCTGACCACAAGGGTCTGGTCCACAGGGGAAGATGGACAGGTCCCTGCTTCACGGGCAGGGACGGCGGGGCAGACAGCGAGGAAAGGACTCCCGGGCAGAGCTGGAGGGGCTGGCAGTATCGGAGAGCGCCAGGCGGACTGGTGAGCTATTGGCAGCAGATGCAGCAGGGAGAGGCTGCTAAACCCCACACACCCTGACACTGTGCCTACTCCCTCCTCGGAGCAGAGGTCCCAAGCCACCCCGTCCCCAGGCTTGGCAGTGTGTGCCAGGCCGGGTGCCCACACGTGGGAGGCGGATGGGGGTTGATGAGCTCCCCCCGGGCCCGTGGGTGACCCAAAGTTGTTTCGGTGGAAAAGAGAGAGGTGAGGTGCGCAAGTCCCCGTCTGGGTCTGGCCACAGTGACTCAGGGAGCCAGGCTGTCTGATCCCACAGGGCCAAATCCCCGGATCTCCGGGAATCTCTTAAAGGCTCCAAGTGTCCAGCCTCAAAGCCACCGACAGGTACAGATCTGCCCCTTCCCTGACCTCCTCCGTTCCTGCCCTCTGGGTGCCCTCTGACCTCTGACCCCAGGCTGATTGTGTCTCCTTCCCCACCCAGCGATGCTGGCTCAACAAGGATAATCAAGACAGCAGCGACCAGGGCCTCTGTAGACGGGCACGTGGGGGCCAGAAAGAGCCCGAAAGGCAGGAGAGCCCTTCCCGGCCACCTGGGGCAGTGGGGAGAATTGACAGGGGTCCCCAGAACACCCTTACCTGGTGCTAAGGAGGGTGTGAGATAGAAGGAAGTGTGCCTGGCCCATCGCCTCAGGAGTGGCAGTGAGTCCCAGTGAACCCCTGCTCTGGAGAGCCCGGGGCCAGGGCCGGCCCAGCCCGTCTCAAGGGCTCTCCAAGCTGAGGCACTTAAACGGCCCAACTTCTCTTTCATAAGGATAAAATAAATAAATCAAAAATCATAAGCAGGAGTCAGGCCTGGTGGTGCATGCCTGTCATCCCAGCACTTGGGAGGCTGAGGCAGGAGGATTGCAGTGAGTTTGAGGCCAGGCTGAGCTACATAGGGAGACCCCATCTCAAAAACAAAAAACACAAGGCCAAACAAAGGCCAGAGGGCCCCTGAGGTGGCACACAAGTGTCCTCTCCTGCCCGTCCGCAGACGTGCACATGGGGTGAGCCTCCTCGGGGCAGAGCCAAGCTTCCTGATGGCCCAGGAACCATGGGGCAGTCTGGGGGCCTCTCAGGGTCTCTGGGGCCCCCAGACGCCCTCTCCCAGCCCTTGGGAGCTGCTCTTTGGGCCGCGCCTGCCCTGGAGGCCTGGAGCCTGGCTGAGCCCCAGTCTTAGGCGGGAGGGAGGGGGTAGGATGTCTCTTCCGCCCCGTAGATTAGTGACTGAGACAGGAGAGGGCCTGCCACCAGGCCCATAAATAAAGCAGCAAGTCTCCCTCCATCTGTGTTTATCTGTCTGGCCTGGAGTTTCCGGGAGAGGAGGTGTCTCAGCAGCCCCGCAGCAAACCCTGGCACTGGCTGGCAGGGAGGGCCGGCCTCCCTCCTTTCCCTCCAGCTCCACATCCCTACTTCTGCAAACTCCAGCCCCCTCCCCTTCCACCTGGACCCTGACTCCAAGAGCCCCCTGAGTTGGGTTAGGGAGTGTGGGCTGGAGGCTCCACCTCCTCTCCCCACTGGGGTTCACCCTGCAAGGCTCTGGAGGGGAGACAAACTGTAGGAGTCGAGCCTAAGACCCTCATCCTGCTTTCTTCTTCAGTCGGCCCTTAGATTTCAGGCTATCCCGTCAGGCTTTTCAAAGTGAGTCACAAACTGAGCTGGGGCAGGGAAATGCTAAAGTGCAGGGTCCCAGCCCCATGGACTTAGTGAACCCAGAGGGGCGTGGTGGCGCACGCCTGGAATCCCAGCACTGAGGAGACTGAGGCAGGAGGATCTCTGTGAGTTCAAGCCCAGCCTGGGCTACATAGCCAGACCCTAACTCGAAAAAAGCTTGAGAACCGCCAGTTGTGCTACATGAGCACCCAGCCCAGTGCCCAGGACAGAGTTAAGTGTTCAGTTAATGTCCCTTAATTGCATGCATTCCTAGACAGTGTCTCTGCCTTCTTTCACCCCACATCTTCCTCTGTGCTCTCCCCCAACCCCAAATCTACCATGGGATTCCAAGTTCTTGCCAGCATGGTAACACTGGAATACCAGACCCTCCTGGTCACATGGCTCTGAGCAGAACAGAAGCAATCTAATGGGACCTCGGGCTGGGGGGACAAGCCCGTTGGGGTTAATGGGGCGCTCCCAGGGGGACAGGTGACCCTCAGCTGTTCTCAGATGCCTTGAGGAACCGCCTCCCCCAGGGCTCCTGCACTGAGAGCAGGGAGTGGAAGAAGCCAGGAAAGGGGCAAATCACATAAAGAAAAGTACTAAAACCGTGTGGAAGAAAAGCCAGGGTAGCAGGAAGTTGCAGGGCAAGCCGAGAGCGCAGCTGTTGCACAAGTGAGGGCCTCTGAAATCTTCCATGAGATTCACTGTCCCAGCTAGGAACGTATGAGCCATTAGCTGTCCTCTCTGAGCCTCAGTTTCCCTGCATGTTGAATGGATGTCTCTAGGGGAAAAAGGACTCCTCTATGGAGTGCTCCCGAAGCGCCTAGTATTGCTGGCATTCTGTTTGCTTTGCATTTGCATTAATTTGCTGGGGCTGCACCAGCAAATAGAGCAGGCAAATGAACATAATGTGCTGGGGCCAGTGAGGGTGGTGACGCCTGGGGCTTCAGGGTGGAAAGGGCAGTTGTGAACTTTAGGAGCCTGGGAGGGAACAGGGGAGCAAAGTACCCAGGCATTCTGGGAGTGGCACAAGAGGAGGAACAGGGTTCTCGGGTCCCTTGGGTCAGCAGGGGGCCTGGGAGCCAACCCCAGAAATGCACTGAAGGCAGAGGCCAGCTGCCTGCCCTGAGGCCAGGAGAGCAGGGGGAGGTAGATGCCAGCCCAGGTTCCAGAGGCAGGAAGGAAAAGGCAGGGTGGCTCCTTTGCAGAGGTGCATGGAGACCCCAGAGAGTTGGCTAGCGTCTGTGTTCCCCTCCCCTGGGAAGCGGCTCTGGGGCGGGCAGGACTGTGCCTTTGGACGGCTCTAGTCTAATGGAGGATGGACACACACTTTCAGAATTACTTAGGAGGCTAGGCATAGTGCTGCACACCTGTCATCCCAGCACTCTAGGAGGCTGAGGCAGGAGGGTGGCCAAGTTCAAGCCCAACCTGGGCAACTTAGTAACTTAGAGAGACTCCATCTCAAGGTAAAAAGGTTTTTCAAAGAGGGCTGGGGATGTAGCTCAGTGTGAAGGCCCTGGGTTCAGTCCCAGCACTGCATATAAGCAAATAAATAGGCGTTTCAGGAAGATCTCCACAAGGGCAACAGGAACGAGTGAGGGGAGGGACCAGACATAAAGGAGCGCAGAGCTTCCCAGAGGGACTTTTGAGTGAGATTCTGAAGATGAAGGAAGGCGGATAGGCACTGGAGCTCATCCTCTGTGCCCGGATCAGGGAGAGCCCTGTGAGAGCTGCTGAGGGTGAAGAGGGGACAGATGGGTCTCAGTCAGGCCTCTCGGGGTGAGGCCAGGTGGCCCTGACACAGGAGAGAGCTCCACACCAGAAGAGCCTTTTTGTGGTTTTTCTAGAAATGGTCAACTGACATTCAGAGAAACTGAGGCTCTGAGAAGAGAAAAGACTTGCTCAAGATCACCCAGCAGGCTAAAGGCAAAGCTGAGACAAAATCAGACTTCAGGCTGGAGGTGGTGGTGCACACCTGTCATCCCAGCTCTCTGGAGGCTGAGGCAGGAGGATCACCAAGAATTAGAGGCCAGCCGGGGCCACATAGTGAGACCTTTTCTAAAAAAAGAGAAAGAAAGAAGAGAGAGAGAGAGAGAGAGAGAGAGAGAGAGAGAGAGAGAGAGAGAGAGAGAGAGAAAGAAAGAAAGAAAGAAAGAAAGAAAGAAAAGAAAACCGACTTTAAGACTCACTTTGGTGCCAGAGATTTAGCTCAGTGGTTCTGCCACCTGCCTCGCAAGCGCAAGGTCCTGAGTTCAATCTCTGGTACCAAAAAAAAAAAAAAAAAAAGACTCACTTTGGTAAGCTTGGGCCGTCCTCAGAGCTCTGGAGCCTGCCCTCCTCCAGGTGGGCCGTTAGGTAGAGCGGGAAAGTACCTTCCCGAGTCTCAAGGCCTCTCTTTCCCCATGTGCACCCTGGCCCCTTTCATCTGTGGAGGGAGGGGAAAGTCCTTTGCAGGAAGGTCCCAAAAGAGACAAGGCCAAGGCGTTGGCGGCCTTACTCCTGGCTCCCCTGTGGGGCCGGGTGGGGAACCAGGCGGGAAGCAAGAGGGGCCTGCGGCCGCCACTGATCAGACCCGAGGGGGGGGTCTTCCAAATGGGCTCATCTCAGGACAGCGAGGGGAGATTTGCATCTGATTTGCATACCAATTATGTGAGTCCCAGGCCCCGGCCGCGCTCTGGAATCTCCCTGGCCCCACTGCCTGTCTGTGGTTCCCCCCACCTGCCCCAGAGGCTCCCGGTTGCCCGTTGTGTGGCCACAGCTGGAGAGGGGGTGCAGAAGTCGCCCACTGGCTTCCCCGGCCCAGCCAAGGGCCTTGCACTCTCCTAGGCTTTGCGGGAGGCTCCGGGTTGGCTGGGCCCGGGACCCCCTGGAGGGCACCTCGCGGGGGTCCCTCGGGTCCCCGCTCCCGGCCCAGTCCCCGTGCCCCCTCCCGCCGCGCCCCCCGCCAGGCCGGGCTCTGGCTGCAGTGGGCCGGCAAAGGGCTGTCCCCTCCCACTGGAGCCAAATAATTGCCTCCTGCTTTGTTGTGTGGTGTCTGGGGCCCGGGGCCTCTCATTTGTGGGGACGTGCTGTGGCGAGAGCCTCCCTGCGTAATTACCCTCCTCCCCTTCCCGCCGCCACTGCGCCTCCTGCGTCCGCAGGGCCTTACTCACCCTCCGGGCCGCTGTCCAGTCCCGCAAACCACCCTCGCCTCCGCCCAGCGCCCGCCAGCTACCCTGGCCTGGGGACTGGGACGACAAGGTCTTTCTGGGCCCAGTGCGCCCCCCACGCGGCCTCTGCCGGGCAGGAGAGGTTGGGCCCTGGGCACGCGCCGCGCCTTACGCAACATCTGGACACAGCTGCACCTGTCCGGACTCGTCCCCACTTGGGGCTGGAGCTACCTGCGACCCTGATACCTGCGAGAAAACACCCCACTCTGGCTTCTGCCCCTCCCCTTTTTCCTATTTCTCAACCACCTGTTTACCTATCTGCGAGAAGGAAAGGAAAGAGAGGGACAGAAGAGATCGACCTGGGGTCACAGGCCCCAGCCCCAGGAAAGACCCTCGGGCTCCCTGGAGGGGGACACAGACACAGAGAGCCCGGCACACGGAGAGACGAGGGGGTGGAGAGGTGGAGACTGTCATTCCCTTTCAGTGGAGACCAAAGAAGAAATCGAATAGACAAACAGAACCCTGGTCAGAGAGCAGACTTCTTGTTTTGTTTTGTGGTACTGGGGATGGGACACAGGACCTTGCACTTGCCAGGCAGGCGCTGCTCCCCTGAGGTACATCCCCAGCCCAGTGCAGATCCCTTGTTCTTGTTCAGTTTCACTGCCTTGGGGGTCTTGAGAACGGGCCTTTGGAGGTCAATGAAGGCTGGGATCAGAGAGGAGAGAGGACACCAAGCCCTCTTGAAGCCCAGAGTCTTTTGTTGTTGTAATTGGTTTTTTTCCCGGTGCTAGGGATCCAACTCAGGATCTTGTGCTTGCCAGGTAGGCGCAGTGCTGCTGAGCCACATCCCTGGTCCTTGTTGTAGTGTTGAGACAAGGTCTCACTTTGTAGCCCAGGCTGGCCTGAACTCACAGTAAATCCTCCTGCCTCAGCCTCCCAAGTGCTGGGATGACAGGTGTGCACCACCACGCCTGGCCTGAAGCCCAGAGTCTTAGTCTGTGAAGTGACAGTCACAAGTCACAACGGTTTGCACACAGTAGGTTCTCAGTAATGATGATTCATGGAGGGCGATTGACTTCTCTCTTCTGAGATCAGAAGTGAAAATTGAGATGGCAGAAATAAAGATGCAGGAGGGGCTTGCTGAACATCAGAACCAGAACCGTTCACTCAGCCAGTATTTACGGAGCACCTACCATGTGCCAGACACACTTCCGGTGCTCAGAGCACAATTACTGAACAAAACTCGGCTTCCCAGAAATACCTGGCAGTCTTCTGGGCTCTGCCTGACAGAAGAAAAGTCACGCTCCTCTTCCTGTCCTGTTTTAGGGGAGCTACCTGGGCGGGATTAAGCGGGATTAAACATGGGAGGGCCACACAGGCAGTTTAGGAGCCCCGAAGGGGACCCCATCTGTCTCTCTGCCCCTTGGCCAGTCAGTCTTTTTTTTTTTTAGTACCGGGGATCGAACATGGGACCTTGCTCTTGGGAGGCAGGCAGTGGAACCACTGAGCTAAATCCCCGGCCCTTTGTTCTCAGCCCCCCACAGGCCTCTCAGCACCCAAGGACGCCCCGCTTGGAGCAGTCTCCCAGCAGCTCAGGCAAGCATTGTCCTTGTCCTCCTCCTGAGTGGAGGAAGGACAAAGAAGCAGGGTGTCAGGTGAGGTGGGCACCAGGCTTCTTTCACAAACACTCCTCCTCTACCTCTTCCCATCTCCTTCCAGGCCCTGGAGCTGGGGTGAAGGCAGGGAAGGGGAGGCAGGGTCCCCTACCTGTGCTGACTGCAACCTTTATATCCCCCTTTCATAACCCTCCCAACACACACAGGTAAATTCTCAGCCAGGCATGGCAGTGCACACCCAGAGTCCTAGCACAAGTTCCAGGCCAGCCTGAGCTACATAGTGAGTCCCTATTTCAAACAAACAAACAAACAAGCAACAACAACGAAAGAGATTCTCAGACTGAGAAGGCAGCTCCATATGCAAGGCCCTGGGTTTGATCTCCAGCACCACAAAAAATAAATAAATGAGTCAGTATAAATAAAATCTCCAAGCCTTTCCCCTTAGCAGAACTTTTTTTGTTTGTTTGTTTGTTTTGTTTTTGGTACCAGGGATTGAACTCAGGACTTTGTGCTTGTGAGGCAGGCGCAGGAACCACTGAGCTAAATCCCTGGCCCTCCCTTAGCAGAACTTCATCCTGTGTGAACTCTGTGATCATTGAACCGAGGAAAGAGACAAACTTGAGAACCCCAGGAAGGAATAACACCAAGTCTTCCCTTGACCTGTAAGAATATTTTCATGTAAATGTTTATTATTATTATTATTAATTATTGACACAGAGTCTCACTGTGTAGCTCAGGTTGGCCTCAAATTCAAGGGGATCCTCCTGCCTCAGCTGGGATTATAGGCGTGTGCCACCAACACAGCTTTAAAGTAAATGTTTACAGACCTATGATGCAGGTATGGCAAAGTATCCTAAGTAAATATGTGACATGAGTAAATTATAAGTATAAAACTGAGGGATGGGGTGCTCCGCAGGTATGAGGTTCCATGTTTAATGCCCGGTACAAAAACAACAATACCAAAATACCAACCTGGATGAATGTTCACAAAATGAACACACGCAGGCCACCCCCAATTACCTATGGTGCCCCCCACCCCGAGTTCCTGAACCCCATGAGGACAACGCAGCTCCATTCTGATTTTAAATAATACAGATTAGGGTTTAGGGTTTGGGGCTGCTGGGGGGGTCTATTTTTGACCTTCATGTACATGGAATCCAGAACTGTGTCCACACCCTCTATACTCTGCATATTTGGCTTCTTTTTTTTTGGTATGGGGGGGATTGAACTCGGGTCCTTGCGCTTGCGCAGCAGGTGGCGAAACAACTGAGCTAAATCCCCGGCCCTACACTCTGAATATTTAAGTTTCCCCCTTTGCTTGAGTTTGAGCCCACCCGTGAGGAGTGGGAGCTCCCAGCACTCGGGAGGCTGAGGCAGGAGGATCACCACAAATTCAAGGCCAGCCTGGGCTACATAGTGAGTTGAACTGAATAGCGAGACCCTGTCTCAAAAAACCAAAACCCTAAATAAATAACTAAAAGTGAAAAGAGGGGTGTGAGCATCCAGAATTCCTGGAGCCTCACACTTGGGCCCCTTGAGCATGGTGTGGGCACTCCCACCTTGCTGCTGGTGCCATAGACTGCTGCATCCCAAACAGGATGAACAACCGGCAGGCCTTGTGGTCCCGGGGCGCCTATCCAAACTGGGATCTGGAGCTGCTGGTCCCAGACCACACCCCTCCAAAAAGACTGCAGAGGAAGTCCCCGGCCTGGGCGGGGTTCATTTGATGGCGCTTTGAGATCTCAGGATGAAAGGACCGCCAGGGGCCATTGTCCTTGGCCTCCCCTCGGCTCTGCAGGGGCGGGGAGGGAGTACCCCATCCCTTCAGGCCCCGGGCACGGGCACGGAGCAGGGCCTGTACCGCTGGGCTCCGGAGGGCCAGGGAGCCCAGGGCTGAGATGCTGAGGAGCGGGGGCGTCGGGGTCTGTCTCCCCGCCTCCCTCCCGGGCGGGCAGTGCCCAGACACCCCGGCTCTGGTGCCGTGTGTGGTTTTAGGATAAGCTGCCGATGCCACCCAGAGCGGCCTGCTGACAGACAAGGATCTTGCCCGCTTTCAAAGACGCCCTTTCATCTGCCAGGGCTAATTACACCTGCAGAGCGGAGGAGAGGGCACAGGAGCCAGCCTCTCCCCTCCCCGTCCCAGCTCCCAAGCCCCTTCCTCAGGAACCTTCCCTCCCTCCCTCCCTCCTCAGCCTGTTCCCAAGCCTGGCAGAAGCCTCAGCACCTGCCACTTATGGCTCCTGCAGTGACAAGTGGCCCTGTCGTGGCGGGCTGGACAGAGGCCTGTGTGTGTGTGCGTGTGTGCCCGTGCACACGTGTGTGTGTTCACAGGGTCAGGGCTGGGGCCTGCCAGGCACCAAGATGGCTGGGATGGACCAGCTAGGAGGCGGAGGCCGAAGAGCATGACCCTCACAGGTGGGATGGAGACAGTGTAATGCTGGCCCTGGTCGGGCGGCCCCAGGCTGGCTGGTGTGGACAGATGTAGGAAGGCTCGGTGTGCTGTCTGCTCCCAACATCTTGCCAAACCTCCTGGAGGCGCCATGTTGGCTGGTGTCTGTCCCTCAGCATCAGCCCAGGGCCAGCGGCCCGTGTGGGAGTGGAGACCGTGAGGGAGACACACAGGCAAGGGGACCTCGGCAGCCCGCGCCCCAGTGTCTCTGGGGTGGGAAGGCCCAGTGTAAAAGTGAGCGAGCCTGCTCAATGCCACAATGAGGGGTGGTGACGTGGGCCCCAGTGGTCACATGGGTGTGTGAGGAGCCCAGGGCAACCTCAGTGCCTGTCTGCATGTGTGTGTGTGATGGTGGAGCACCTACATGTGTGCTGGTGTGTGATGCTCTACTGGACAGGGAGCTGTGTCTGTTATCTATATCCAGGTGTGTGAGGGACCAGGCTGTGCCTAAGGACCTGTCCAGGGTTCCCACTGGTGGGGACATTTTCAGAAATGCGAGCCGAGCTTGGTGGTGCATGTCTGTAATACCAGCACTAGGGAGGCTGAAGCAGGAGGATCACCACAGGTTTGAGGCCAGCCTGGGCCACATAGTGAGTTCAAGGCCAGCCTGGACTACATAGCCAAATCCTGTCTCAACAAACAAACAAACAAACAAACAAACAAATAAAAAGAAGTGCAGCTAAGTCCCCAAACAGAGGGGACTTTGGCAGTCCTGTCGCCCCACAGCTGAGAGAGCAACATGGCAGGATCCCGCCGCTGTCCCAGGAGAGGAGAAAGAGGGAGCAGCGGTCACCTAACTGTGGCCTTGCACTCCCCTCCTGGTCTGAGGGAACAGGGGAGACGTCGGTGGGTGGTGATGGCTTCCACAGGGCCTGAGGATGGGGATGGGAGGACCAAGTGGCAATCTACTCTCCCGCAAGGTGTGGCGCCAGGCTTCCGGGGTCACTGTAGGGTCCTTCACTCAGGCCATGAGTGGTCCTTCTGCCCGAAGCAGAGCCGTTCTGTGGGGTGTCCAGCCCCGCTCCTCTGTGGTCCGGGCCACCGAGCCCTGCCTTCCATTGTCAGCTGCTTATGTGGGTGGTTCATGGGGAGCCTGGATGCTCAGGTTATTGATATCCTGGCTCCACTTCCTTCCGCACGTCCCCTCCTCTGACCCTGTCCCTCTCTGGCCAAGGCCAGGCCTGAGGCCACCCCACAGGCCACCCCTCTGGGCCCCTGACCGCCTCCTTGAGTGTTCTCAGTCCCTGTTAGGCGGCAGGGTGCTGGGGAGCCCCTGGACCGCACAGTCAGCCGGGGTCTGGTGGCCCTGCTGAGGTCACCGGCCGCTGAAGTACGTCAGCGGTGGGTGTGTTTGTCCCGGGGAGCCGGCACAGGTTCCTTTCATCCTTTGTTCCGCCGGCCCAGCCCATTCCCACCGAGGATTCTCTGGTTCCCAGCGTGGCGTGTCCGTGAGCAGGAGTCTTCGCCCGGACACGATCCTCTCCGGGCCCTGCCCTCTGCTCACTTCCTCCTCCTCCTGGTCCCTCTCCCACCACTGTCAGCCTCCTCCAGGCCTCTCCTTGCCGGCCTCCAGTGGGCACACAAGGAGCTGTGGTAGGGACAAGGAAGCGCTGTTGGGAAAGTGGTGCCAGGCAGGGACCTGGGGGAGGTGGTGAACCCCGCAGTCCAGAGTGGTCCCCGCGTGGGGTGGGGGAGGGGACAGTGCTGGAGTCCAGGGATGGGCAAGGTGATCCCGTTGCCCTCCCACCGGCTTCTGGTCCAGCAGCCCGGTGCCAGACAATGGCTTGACAGTGGGTCTCACACTGCTGGAGGGAAAGGCTGTTTGGAGCAGACCCTGCCAGGCACCTGGCAGAGACTTGGACCCCATGTCCTGGCTCCCAGCCTCCCTCAGGCCATCGGGACACCCCAGTCTGAGCCCATCTTCCTCCAAAAATGTGGGGGTTTGGATTTTTTATTAGTGGAAATTGGAGACACACATTAGTGACACTTATTTGGGAGCACTGATAGATTCATGGACACTCACACATCTGTGTCAGATCTTGGTCACTGTCGATCCCTTCACCCCTTCTCAGTCCCCCCTACACTGCGGTGTGGGTTTTCCATTCCAAGCACCTGCTCTCGTCTTCCTGCCCCATCCCCTGATGCCCAGGGCACGTCCCAGCCCTGCTTCTCCGGGCGTGGGTCACACGTCCTTGCTGGAGCTGCCTGCGCCCTCCCAGCTGGTCAGGAGCTGCCTAGGGGACAGGAGCCTCTATTCCCTCAGTGCCTAGAAAAGCCCACAGGACCAGGGCTGGAAGAAGCGAGACAGAGACTCCCAGACAAAGCGATGACAGAGAGCTGGCAGGGGGAGCGGGATAAAGGAGAAATGTGTCTCCCAGGCTCTGGCTCTGGGTCGGGTAGAGAAGTCTGCTGGGGTGTAGTGGGGCAGGAGGGGGTGTCCTGAGCCTCCCTCTGGGGGTCTGAGGGAGGCTCCCGGAAGAGGAGGTAAAGGCTGTCCCAAGAGGGCAGGGAGGAGCCCACCTCCCTGGAGTCTGGACCCCCAGCTGCCTAGCAGGAGACCTGGGAGTGACGGGCTCACAGGAGCAAGCTGGAGTCCCTGCAGTGTGAACGCACGTGCCCAGACACCCTCAGTCCCGGCCTGCAGAGAAGGCCCTGGGCTCTGATCCTGCCCTGAGCTAATTTGCTGAGTGATCTCTGGCAGTCCCTCCACTTCTCGGGCCCTGCACAACTGAGCAGGTGCCTGAGAGCGGAGGCGGAGCCCCAGGAGGACGGAGGAAGGATGCAGCGACCTGAGTCCCCTCAGGGGCAGGCCCTCGGCTGGGCCTGGACCTCGGATCCTCTTGCTGGCTGGGGTGGGAGGCTGTGCAGGGGGAGAATCTGCGTGGAGAGGCAGGTTCACCTCCTGGCACCGGCACCCTCTCCTGCACCTCCTGGGGGCCGCCCTAAGCACCCCCTCCTGGCCCGTCCTCCTCAGCTGCCGGCCAGGCCAGTCCAGCAGCGAGCGCACCCTCAGAGTGAGCCCGACCAGCCCAGCTTTCCTTATGAGCAATAATTTGTTTTATGACAGAAAAGGAAATTGTCTTCAGTTTCACAAGAGCGAAACGAATTCGTTTGAAGTAGTTTGCCCCGCGGCAGGCAGGAGAAGGCTTCTCTCTAGCAGCTCCCCCCTTGCTCCCTCTCCCCTCCTAATTACTGCAGCTTCCAAGCTGTTGGTATGAGCTGGTGCCAGGCGGTCAGATGCCAGCTGCCCTAGGATCTCACCTCTTGGGTGTGGAGGGGGGATGGAGCCACAGAACAAGGTGGGGTGGCTCTGGGCTCAGCCTCTGCTGTGGCTCGAACCTCACCTGGCACCACTGGGTAGGGAGAGCAGGTCAGGGTGGAGGGCAGCTTGCCAGAGCCTGGGAGACACTAGTGCCCAGATGCTAGGCTGGGTCTGCCGTGGCCTGGGGGCTCTCCTGGTGGACTGTCCACCTGGGCAGCCCTCCTTCCATCCTTCTGTGACCAGAGCCTGCAAGGACCGCAGCCACCTACTGGTGTCCACTCAAGTACATGGTTGGCTGGGCGTGATGGTGCACACCTGTCATCTTAGCACTCGGGAGGCTGAGGCAGGAGGATCACTGTGAGTTCAAAACCAGCCTGGGCCACATAGTGAGTTCAAGGCCAGCCTGAATTGCATAGTGAGATCTTGTCTCAAAAAAACAAACAAGGATGTGTCCAAGGGGATGGGGAGAGGGCACGCTTAGATCACCCCTCTCTGATTAAGAGCACAGGGGCTGGGAAGTCTCCTTTGCGCACTCTAAGGGACCTGCCTTTCCTTCCTCTGATCTTTCCTTCCACCCATTCCCCCTGCCACTCATCCTTGCCATAACTTACAGAGCACTAGGCCCCGCCCCAAGAGCAGAGCAAAGAGCAGCCCCTCACCCTCACCGGAAGGGCTCACAGCCTAGCCTGTGGGTGGTGAGGTAAGGGGCTCTGCCTGGCACGTGCCTGGAACCCAGGGGCACTTAAAAAATATGTTGGAAGCTGGACCTTGTGTGCACACCTGTAATCCCAGCACTCTGGAAGGCTGGGGCTGAAGGATGGCAAGTTTGAGCCCAGCCTGGGGAACTTAGCGACTTAGGGAGAACTTGTCTCAAAACATAAAGTTGTAAAGAGGGGCCTGGGTTCAGTCCTCAGTGCTGGGGGAAGAATGAAGGGATAAAATAAATGAGCAGGATGAGAGCCTAAAGGCCCCGACTGAGTCAGAGCTCCAGCCAGCGCGGCAGAAAATCACCTGCTGAACCCCTTCCCGGCCGCTGCCCTAGACCCTCCTCTCCCGGGAATCCTCCAACCCTGGTCCTGCAAGAGGGTGTGAGGGAGAGCAGGCAGATGCCAGGCCCCAGGGCTGCCAACCTGGCACCGCTGCTTGGCGCAGGGCACCCTCTAAAACAACAACCTTTGTGCCTCTAATTCTGTGCTTCCTGTTTGTCTTGATACTATCACCTGCCCTTGAAGCCCACAGGCCCAATCAGGGACGAGGAAAAGCTCCAGAGCTTGGGGACTCAGAGAGGGGACAAACCCGTGCTGCCCACGGATTTCTAGCTGGGCCTCTGGACACCAGCACAGGGTCTCGAGTGTGATTCTCCACGTACCGGGGGCAGAGCCCAAGTGCAGCTCCCCGAGGGCAGCTCTGAGATGGGGGAGCCCAGCTGTCTCTGGTTCCTGGCTCAGTGTCACCCCTTCCCTCTGGGCCTCTTGGACTCTGTCACAGGGAAACTTTCGGGACAGAAGCCATCAAGCTCCTTTGCTCTCTCTCTCCTCATCCTCTCTTTCTGGTTTTTGTTTTTCGAGGCAGGGTCTCACTATGTAGTCCAGGCTGGGCTCCAACTCATGGCGATCCTCCTGCCTCAGCCTCCCAAGTGCTGGGAAGCTTTTCCTAATGACTCACTGGAGTGTCTTTTAGCACCTTGGAGGAACAGTGGGGGCACTGGATGCCCCACCTGGGCCAGGTTCTTGGATCCATTCTGGGAGCGCTGACAGTGAAAGTTTCTGTAGGCTTGGAAGCCCCCCGGGACCAGGCCCCCCATAAAGCAGCCCTCCATGGCATCAGCGTCCACCGGCAACATGACCACTCGTGGGTGGCAGGACCCGCAGACTCCAGACAGGCCCCCACCCCAGCCAGAGGGGCAGCCTGTGCCACCCCCGGAGCTCAGGTAATAACCTAGGGGCCACGCCAGGCTCCCCAGCACCTGAGCCACCGGCAGCAGATAATGACGGGGGGAGCCAGGCAGGCAGAGCCAACCCTTCAATCAGGAAGCAAATTAAAAAGGGGAGGCATCTCCCAGACAGACCACAACAATGAGGCCGGCCCTCCCCTGACCAGCCGATGCTGCCCCCAGGTCCTGGTGCCCGGCCCTCCTCTCTCCTCCCCCTGGTGGGCTCCAATCAGCCAGGTCACAGCATGCTGGGCCCCTTGTGGCACCCCATCCTGATGCTGGAGCCCTGGCAGCCTTGGGCATGGCGTCCAGGCCAAAGAAGAAAGGGAAGGGCAGTCTGGTGCAGGCCCATTGTGTAAACCCTGGGTGGCTCCCATCAGCCTCCAGTGGTGCTGTGGGATGTAAAAATGAAGAGAGAAAATTCCAGCCCCTCAAAGGGGTCTTGATCTGGCACACACCCAACCGATGGATCACATCACCCATAGAGCAGCATCAACCCCCTCTGTATTTATTCCAGGACTGTGGGAAAACAAAAAGTGTAAAGTGGAGAACAAGAGAAGACTTCACAGAGGAGGGGGACAAATGAGTAGGGTTTCGAAGGATCAATAAGAGCTCATCAGGGCAGGAAAATGAGAAAGAGGATTTCATACAGGGAACAATGTGAGGTGGGAAAGTTTGTAAATAGAGAGGGTGGAGTAAAGTCCCCTGCGGAGTGGAAAGGGAAATGGCTGAAAAGGTAGCCCTGAGGGCAGATGGGAAATGGAATTTAAATTCCAGGCCAAAGAGTATCCAATGGTGAGCTACTGAATGGTTTTGAGCAGAAGCATGAAGAATTTTAACTTTCCACAGAGGGAAAAAAGGACTCTTAAGTTTCTGCTGTGGCTCACTATGGCTGCCACCATGCCAGCCCTTTCTCCCAGCTCCCACTCACTATCTTTGATCCTTTTGTCCCAAACCAGCAAGCAGCCTGGCCAGGAGGGAGGGAGGCTTCATCCTCCCTCGGCCTGAACCAAGCCTGCAGGTCCCACATACTCTTTGGGCACAGTGGTGGGCAGCTGGGAGGGACTAGGGAGGCTGGGCCCACTCCCCTAGTGCCCTTCATGTGCCATGGCCCCTGCTGTGCCACCCCCGGACCTGACCCAGCTTCTAGAAGCTTGGATTCCAGGGGGACCCTTTCCCCCCAGTACTAGGGATGGAACCCAAGAGTGCTCTACATCCCCGCCCTGCCTCAGTTTTTATTTTGAGCACTAGCTCCTAGGTTGCCCAGGCTAGACTCAGACTCTGGGATCCTCCTGCCTCAGCCTCCCAAGTAGCTGTCCAGTTCATTTTTCTAATGCTGGCCTTACCCACCCCCTTCACAGGAGAGGTGCGGGATAAGGGAGGACCGTGTGATGGAAGGAGAGATAGTCCTTGCCCCCAAGGAACTTCAACTAGCAGAGGAGATAAGGGCAGAGCCAGTGCAGAGGCCCAAGCAGCAAGTGCGAAGGGAATTCCAGGAGCCAGGGATGCGGCGATAAGAGCAGATTCCTAGGTTCCTAGAGGAAGCAGCCTTGGAGCCCACACACAGCTGCCAGGTGGAGACCCTCACTTGCTCGCTTTCCGAGGCACGGATGGGGTGGAGGGGCGGAAATCACCAGGGCAGAAGCAGAGGCTGGATGTGCTGGGGAACATTGTGTCTGTCTGTCCGGCCGGCTGGGCCAGCAGCAACGCAGGGCAGTTTAGGCGGTGGGGACAGATGGGAGGAGCCAGATGAGAGGTGACTCGGGTGCCTTTTCCACTGCATTCATTCTTTCAATCATTCATTCGTCATTCAACAAACACTGGTGAAATGCTGGGTACTGGGCACCCCTTTAGCTCCGTCTTCGTCCCCATTGCTCTGACTTAGACAGCAGCACAGCACTAACTGCCCATCTGGGGGACCCCAGGCCAGCCCTGCCCCACCTCATCAGGTGGCTTCCGCCTAAGGGGGAGCACGCTTCAGGGGCTGATGCTCTAGGAATCCGGAGGTGGGAAAATGTGGCCTGGGCCTCGTGGGGGCAGCTGGGGGAAGCTGACAGCTTAGAGTAGGGAGCCCGGGAGGAAAGTTGGGGGAGACAGTTGGAGACTCCTCTGCGTCTGAGGCTGAGGCCAGAGAGAGAGGGAAGGGGGACAAATTAGAGAGCTGGGGGAGGAAGCAGGGTCTTAGCAGCGAGGGGCGGAGGGAGGCGCTGGGGCAGGGGCAGGGGCCGAGGAAGCGGCCGAGCTGGAGCCCAGAGTCCGGGAGTCTGAGCCTCCCTGGAGACACCTGGACGGGGCCGGGGTGCAGGCAGCGGCAACATCAAACCTGAGATCCAAGGGTTGGCGCTGCGAGTGAGCTGGGGTGCGTGTGCGTGTGTGTGTGTGTGTGTGTGTGTGTGTGTGTGCGCGCGCGCGCGCACGGGGGAGGGGGGTCGGCACCACCCCAACTCTGCTGGGTCTTCAGGCTTCCCTGGGGCTTCTTCCTCCAAAGACAGAGCCAGTATCCGGGGTTCACCCCACAATCTGCAGCTCTGGGCTGCTCTCTTGGCGGTGGAGGCACACAGAGGAGGAAAGGGGGGTCTCCTACCAAGCAGGGACCTAGTTGTGCCCAGTGCCCTCCTCCCCAGAAACCAGTGTCCCCTCTGCTGATCCGGAGGCTGAAGGTCCAGGCCCAGGCCTGGGTCTTCCTCCTCTCTCCAACTCCCCCAGCCCAAGATTCCCCCATCTTCTGCACTGGACCTGCTACCTAAGCATATGGAACCGATTGAAAGAATTTGTATGCTCACCTTATAATTTATGCAAATCAACTCTGTAATTAACTGTAATTTGGAGGCATCCTTTGGTATTTGAGACATTTATCCATGAGGAAATGCCCTGGTGATAATGCTGCCGTATTAACATTATTTACTCCACCTGTGTGGTCTCCGGAGCTCCCCCCTGCGGGTTTGGGGCTGGAAGGTGGGGCGGGACCGGGAAGCCCCTCCCTGGAGCCGGCCCGGGTCCTGACGCCCGGCTTCCCTGAGAGCCGGCTGGCTCTGTCCTCCTGATCTGGCCCAGGACCGAGGGATGGGGTACAGCAGTTTCCTGAGCCCCCTGCCACCCCGCTCGCTGAGCTGTAGTCTTTGGGGCCTCGATGGTCCGCTCTCTGAAATGGGGGGAAGACGAGCCTGTCGGGCGCGCGGGGGGGGGGGATAATTACTGAAAAGCAAATGAAGAGGCCGGGAATCCCCAGTGTAGGGCTTGCTGGAGGGCGGGGAGCAGGAGTTGGGGTGAAGGATCCGGAGCAGGCCTGAGGCGAGGGAAGGGAGGAGTCGCGTGAAGTCCCCAGGCCGCTGGGCGGGACTCACGCTCACCCCCGCTCTCTGAGCCTCTTGTGCCCTTCTGCTTCGGGGCCTGCCTGTCGCGCACCCGGGCGCCCCGCTGTCTCCCGTGCCCCAGGGGGGACCCCGACCCCGAGCGGCCGGTGTGGGTCTCCCGGGGGAGCCGAGTCAGGAAGGGGATGGGCGGGGAGGACGCCGAGTCTCCGGGGTAGCCGCGGTCCGCGCGGAGCTCCGCGAGCCGCGGGTTTCGGGGTTCAGGCGGGGCTCCCCCTCCCCGCCGAGCCCAGCCCCACCGTCTCCTCCGCGGGACCCCGCCCCGCCCGCACCCGCCGGCGCCCCCTCTCCTGGCAGCCCGGGAGGCTCCGGGCGCCCCCGCCACTCCCCCGGGGAGCCGGGCCACTGTTTCCTGGATTATCCTAAAAGCTTCCGAGGCCGCGAGGACTTGGCAACGTCCCCTGCCTGCGCCTCCCACCCGCCCCCCCCGGCTGCGGCTGCCCCCCTTATAAAGCCCGGCTCTCTAATCGCCCCACTCGACCCTCACGCCGCGGCCAGCGCCGGGCTCCATGGACTGGTAAGAGGGGCCGCTCCCTGCCCCGCAAGGGTCCCCCCACCCGGCGCGGGGGCCCAGGTCTCCACTCCCAGGGGGCCGCAGCGAAGGGCGGGGGGGGGGCGCCGGCCCCTTCCCTTAAATGGGGGCGGAGGGGTTGTCGGGGTCTTCGGGGAGAAGCAGAGGGGACAGAGGGGACGGAGTGGGATCTCTGGACCGGGCTGGACGAGGCCTGGGGGAGAGGGACGGGCCGCGGGCCTCATTCCGAGACGCAGGACAGTGTGCAAACCACAGGAGAGGGCGCCGCGCACACAGGCACGAGGTGCACTCGCCTGTCGATGCGCACACTCACACCAGCACACACGCGCTCGCACGCAAGCGCTATCCTCAGCCTACGCCGAAGAGGGATGGCGCACGCTAGTGACCCTTGCATTGATAAAACAATGAGTGTCCACCAAAGTGCTTGGCCCCAGGTAAAACCTCAAGAAGTGTTCGTTGAATGAATAAAGGATAAATAACAGAAAACGATTAGACCCCAGTTCTGGGTACCACACCAAGTTTTCCAGGAACCTGGGAGGGTTCCCGGGGGGAAGAGAGGCCCACAGAGGGCCCTGTGGATGTCCAGGGTCACCATCTCGCAGTCTCCGAAGTGGAGTCAGGAGGTGGCCTGGGGTGGGTGGGTGGGTGGAGAAGAGACACCTGAGGGAGCCTCGAGTCAGAGAGTCAGAGGCTGGGGTCTGGCCCCTGCTGCTGACTCTGAGCTGCCCCGTTCTGGGGTTCAGTTTCCCCACTGAGTGAGGGCTTGGACAGAGCGGCCACAACACTTGTAGCAGCGCCATTTCCACAGGACAGTGCACTGGGTGTATCTGTCCTGTTAGACCCCGTGGTGGGTGGTTTGGATCTGGGCCTCAGTTTAAGGATCCTGTCCTCTGGAGCCAGGCCCCCTGGGCCATGACTTCTACCACGTGGGACAGCAGGAAGAATGTGGGCTCTGGAGTCTGAGATCTGGACTCAGTTTCCTCCTCTGTCTCTTAACAGCTTTGTAATCTCGAGCAGTCATTTAGTTCCTTTGATCCCTGGCTTCCTCATCTGTACAATGGGAAGAATAATAATAATTACCTTGTTGCATGCTCCTGAGAACAGGAAAGGTTTATGGAAAGTGCCTGGAGTGCACATAGTAGGTGCTCAATAAATAAATGCTGCCTATGATAAACAAGCAGAGAAAGAGGCTGCCCCTGGCATGAACTGGATCAGTGAGGCTTGAGGAGAGGAGGGCTGGCAGGGCTGGGAGGTGGGCACTGGCCGGGGAATCTATGTCTTTGCAGGAAGAGGGAGAGGGGCAGAAATGGCCCAAGTCTTGGGCAGGGCTCAGTTTGTGTGACGAACAGCATTGTTCCATTTTGAGTCACAGCAAGAATCTGGGCTGTGGTGACTTTAGCAGTCTCATCCTTGTCCGAATCAGACCACAGCCATCACTTTGTAGGGAAACGTCTAGCAAGTGGGGAACAGAAAGGGGCTGGAAGCAGAGAGCTGAAGCTGAGGAGAGAGTGGGAGAGAGGCAGGGATAGGCGGGGCAGGACTTCGAATGGCTCAGGGGCAACTTCCTGGTCACGGTGGGTCAGAGCGGAGTGAGTCCCAGGGGCGCTAGGGTAAAAGTGGGGTGGGGTGTCTCCCCTCATCTTCCCTGTTGCTTTCCAGGAAAAGAGGGACAGCACTGGCAGATGAAGGCAACCTGGTGCCTATTTATGGGAGATGGAACTCAGGCCCCCACTTGGGAATCAGACCCCCAGCGCCCACTTTAGCTTCCAAGAGTCGCAGATGCAGATGCTACAGCAGCATGCAGTGGGCAAGGGGAGACAGGAGAGTGGAAGTCTGCTCAGTCTTAACCCAAGACCCAGAGTCTCCCAGTTAGGTTGGGGGGCTCCGCTCTAGACCCGGTGAGCACCCAACCTTGTCCCGGAGGTGGCTGGGAACTGGGAGGAGAGGGTTTGCAAGCAGAGAGGAGGGAAATACAGCTGAGGGAGGTTCACCTAGCCAAGGTACAAAGATCCAGAGCAGTCCTTGTGACTCCACCTCGGCGGCACCCCAAGTTCGGGGAAGAAAGAAACCCGGTGTTGGGGATCCCCAATGCCCACCCTTCAGCCCACAGGATGGCTGAGGAAAGGGGGGCTTCAGAGCACCCTGGTCTGCCAGGGGCAGTGGGAAATGTGTAGGACAGGGGTAGAACTTAGGTCTGTGGATTCTAATCCCAAGACCTCTGTGAACACCAAACAACCCTGGGAACTGATGCATTTAATAATCACAGCAAGGATGTCTGTCTCTAACGCCCTGGGTTAATTAACCAGGACCCCCGGGGCTTATAACCCCTGTAAGCCCCAGGAAACCCTCCCAACTTGTACCCTGGTTGTCAAGATGAAGCAATCGAGCTTTCGAAAAGAGGGAAGATGCAGAAATTGATCAGACACTGACCACACACGCAGAGATTGGCTTTCAAATGGGTTGTGGATTTTAAGTTAAATGAAACTATTTTTGACTCTTTAGTGTGTCCGAAACAGGAATCCAGGACAGGTAAAGCAGTGTGGGTGAAAGGGGGCCGCAGGAGCGAGATTATTATTATTTTTTATTTTTCGAGACAGGATTTCACTACGTAGTTCAGGCTGGCCTCGAACTTGCAGCGATCCTCCTGCCTCAGCCTCCTGAGTGCTGGGATTACAGCCACGTGGCACCCCACCTGGCTAGGGGCGAGATTAAATCAGCCTAAATTTCAGCACGATTCTAGGAAATTAACTGTAAAGTAAAAAGAAAAAAAAAAACCCACTGAAAATATAAAAAACCAGTGGTCAAGGGCATAGTGGAAACTAACTCCAGCAAGGAAACAAATACAGAAACTGATCAGAGGGGTCACCTCCGGAGGCCAATGCCTCGGGTTTGAGTGACAAGATCCAGGAAAGGCCACCCCCAGGCCACCTCCAGGCACTAACAGGCTAACAGGCAGGGAGTGGGGGGTCTCCCCTACACCAGCGTTTGGGGGTGGGGGACCTCAGCTGCTGGGGATCTTTACAGGAGTTTTTAGGCGAGCGCCAGGAACGCGTTGAAATTTCACCTGAACGTTGCGCTGGGCCCGTGCCTTTGTTTCTCCCGAAGGAATCCAAGACCCCTCCCCAAACTGAGACATTCGCACAGAACCGGGAAGAACTGGCCGCAAGGGCTCGCCCAACTCTTTCCAGAAATGTCCCTGCCTAGGGCCGCCTAGACCCCTGGTCAGCCCGCAGAGCCGGACGTCCGGCGAGGACAAGCGCCTCGGGGACCGAGAGGAGGGGGAGGCACTTTGGCGGGGTGGCCTTGGGGACGCTGGGGTTCCGCCCTAAGGGGAGGTGGAGGGCGAGGCCCGAGGGGTCTGGGAGACCGCAGTGGGGGCCGGCGGAGACCAGAGAAAGGTGAGGGGACAGAGAGGGAACCCTGGAAAGCCCGAAGAGGAAGGGGGCGGAAGCATAAGGGGGAGCAGCCCCAATTCCCCACGGCCTCGGCTGCGAGTGGACCGGACATATATATTCTCGATGCTCAATCCTGTTTCCCTCTCAACTCCCCGGGTCGGGCGAAGCAATCGACTCCCTAAAAAGGGTGGCTCAGTAGCACCCCCTGGCCCCCTCCCCCGTCCCCCCAAGGTGTGCGCCGCGTCCCCGAGCAGAGCGAGCTCGCAGGACGGCAGTTTCCCAGCGGATCGGGGCCCTCGCCCAGGGAGTGGGGGGGTCAGGGGCTGGGAGGAGCCCGATCGCCCGCCCTCCCCCCTGGCCGGCCGGGCTGGGCCCCGTCCCGCCGAGCCTGCAAGGGTTAAGGGAGACTGCAGGTGAGGTGGGCGGGGCCGCGGGCCGGGGGGAAAAAGGAGTGCCGGGAGAGGAGGCGGCAGAGCGCGCGGTGAGTCACGGGGAGCTGCTCTCGCTCGCTCGCTCGCCTGATCGCCAGCTCCCGCCCGCCCTCGCCTGCTGCTGGCTCCCCGCGGCCCCCGGGTCTGCTCGCCGGGCCCTCGCCCTCGGCTCTGGCCCTCGCCGTTCAGCGCCGCCCGGCGCGCGGGGCCGATGAGCGCGGGTCTGTAGCGCGCGCGCCCGCGGAGCCCGAGCGCAGCCCCCAGGTAGGAGCCGGGTCGGGGTGGTCGGGGGCGCGCGCCGCGGACTCCTGCGAACGCGGGAGGGGGTGGCCCCAAAAGATCGGGGCACACAGAGCCGCGACCCAGGGAAAACCGGGCGGACGGGAGAGACTGGAGGGGTCGAAGAGGCTAAAACTGGGGAAACTGGAGCGACTGGGACGACCGGAGAATTGGAACATCGGGAACCAAGAGCAGGGAGGTCCCGACCGCCCGGGCCTCGGGCATGGAGGGCGGCAGCCGGCTGAGTGGCACGGGTGTCTGTCCGCCTTCCTGGATCGGGGAGCGCAGAGCGCGAGGCGCGCCCTGCTCTCCCCCGTCCTGAAACTGGGGAGCAGCCATTGCACCCTAGACCTGGGCCACCGGGCTCCCTGTCGGAAGAGGCCCCTCTGGAGCCTGGGTCGTCCCGGCTTCCCCATCCCCCAGCCCCCGGGGCAGTTCCCAGGCGCCAAAACCTATTAGGGTCCCAGGCCTCTCCTCTCCGCTCCCGCCCCGCCCGGGCCTAAGGCTCCGCTCCCGCTGCTTCTCCCTGTTCCTTTCTTGTGGCGAGGCCGCCAGAGCCTGAGTAGGCGCCCCAGCCCTCCTCTCCCGGCCTCTCCCAGACGATCCGCCGCCTCCCGGTCCCGGCGCACAAGGTGGTTGGATTAGCAGAGCCCTGCTGTGGGCAGGGCGGAACGGTGCCCTAAATCACTCTCTCCTCCCCCCAACCTCAGAGAAAACCCGCAGACCGGGGAAAGGGCTTCCAGGGGCTGGGGAGAGATGTTGAGAAAAGGGGTCCTAAGTCACAGGTCTGTGGTTGAGGAAGGGGCAGGGGTCTTTGGGACCCTGACAGTGTAGGCGAGGAGAAGAAGCAGGAGTCAGAAGGCCTGGCTCTCTCAGGCACCTCGCAGTACCTCGCCGCTGACTGAACAATAAATGGACAGCGTTCGCTGTTTCAGTTACGGCTCCAAATTCCACCTGTTTCGTTCTCTTGGAAATCGGTGGGTTGGAAAAAATAAAAGGGGGTTGGCCCGGAGCAATGGTTCTCCACGCTTGACTGCGTGTTAGAATCCTCTGGGAGCTCCTAAAAGATATCCATCCAGGACTGGGGTGCGCCCCCATGTAATCTCTCTGGGCAATTCCTGCGGTGAAGTTCTGAAACTGTGGCTTCTCTTGCTGCCTTTCTCTTCCCCAGCTGCGACCCTGGACCCTGCATCCCTCCAGGGGCTGGCAGGGCAGTTGTTTCGTTCTGAGTTCACCGGCAAGCAGAAAGTGTTTCTCCGAGTCTCCCCTACCTTGGAGAAGGGCGCGGGTAGCAGCGGCCAGAGAGTGCCTGGCATGGTGTGGATCCGGACAGGGAAGGGGAAATTGGTTTTCTCCAGCCCGGGGTTGGAGGCTACTTCCCCAGAAAGCAGCACTGCAACTGCACCCCAGGGAGGTGAAGTCCCTGCCCAAGGGAAAGGAGCGGGGGTCAGGCGTGGGAGTGGGGTGGGGGAGCGTGTGAGAGATGAAACGCTCTTCCTCCCCCACCTGCCCGCCGTGCTGAGTGAGGGCCCTCTCCCCACACTCGCTCTGCTTTGGGCTCTCTGAAGGGCAAGTCACCTTCAGCTTCGGGTTTGAGAGCAGACGGCCCCTTTTCGTTCGTTCGTTCGTGCCCTCTATCCAGTTGTGTCCCCAGGTGAGCTGGGCATGCTCAAGGGGTCTGGAACCTTCCCTGGAACGGGCAAGCGGGTCTCGCAGGGGAAACGGCCTGGTAGCTAGGGTGGGGGTGTTTCTAGCACTGTGACCCACGACCCTGGGGTTAGCTGGGTCTGATGGGCCGGATCGCCGGGAGGACGGGCCGCCATCCTATGCCCGGTGGAAGCTCAGCTTGGCACCCTTCCTAGCAACACCCCCCCTCTGGTCCCCGCCCAGAGCCCAACCCACTTTTAGCACCTGGGGGCCAGAGGGGAGCCTTTGCGAGCGGGAGGATCCGAGCTAGGACTGAAGCGCGTCAGTTTCTCTCCTCACGTCGCCTCCTCTTTGCCTCCTTCAGGTCCCTCCTGAGGTGCCCCTGACCATCCCTGCCCACCCCACCCCGGATCCCGGCAATGCTAACCGCTGTCTGCGGCTCTCTGGGCAGCCAGCACCCGGACGCGCCTCACGCCTCCCCGCCGCGCCTCGACCTGCAGCCGCTCCAGACATACCAAGGCCACACGAGCCCGGAGGCCGGGGACTACCCCTCCCCGCTGCAGCCGGCCGAGCTGCAGAGCCTCCCGCTGGGCCCGGAGGTGGACTTCTCCCAGGGCTATGAACTGCCGGGGGCCTCCTCGCGGGTGACCTGCGAGGACCTGGAAAGCGACAGTCCCCTAACCCCAGGACCCTTTTCCAAGCTCCTGCAGCCGGACATGTCGCACCATTACGAATCGTGGTTCCGGCCGACCCACCCCGGCACGGAGGACGGCTCGTGGTGGGACCTTCATCCGGGCACCAGCTGGATGGACCTCCCCCACACTCAGGGCGCTCTCGCCTCCCCCGGCCACCCGGGGGCGCTCCAGGCTGGCTTGGGGGGCTACGTCGGCGACCACCAGCTCTGCGCCCCGCCGCCCCACCCGCACCCGCACCCGCACCACCTCCTCCCGGCCGCCGGGGGGCAGCACCTCCTGGGGCCGCCCGACGGAGCCAAGGCTTTGGAAGCGGCCGCGCCCGAATCCCAAGGGCTGGATTCCAGTCTGGACGCGGCGGCCCGACCCAAAGGCTCCCGGCGATCGGTGCCCCGCAGCTCGGGCCAGACCGTGTGTCGCTGCCCCAACTGCATGGAGGCCGAGCGGCTGGGGGCCCCGTGCGGGCCCGACGGGAGCAAGAAGAAGCACTTGCACAATTGCCACATCCCAGGCTGCGGGAAAGCCTACGCCAAGACGTCGCACCTGAAGGCGCACCTGCGCTGGCACAGCGGCGACCGTCCCTTCGTGTGCAACTGGCTCTTCTGCGGCAAGCGCTTCACGCGCTCCGACGAGCTGCAGCGCCACCTCCAGACCCACACGGGCACCAAGAAGTTCCCCTGCGCCGTGTGCAGCCGCGTCTTCATGCGCAGCGACCACCTGGCCAAGCACATGAAGACCCACGAGGGCGCCAAGGAGGAGGCGGCGGCTGGGGCGGCCCCGGGCGAGGCCAAGGCCGGGGGCGCGGTGGAGCCTCCCGCGGGCAAAAGCAAGCGGGAGGCTGAGGGCAGCGCGGCGCCCTCCAACTGAGCCGCTCCTGGCGGCCGCCTCCCCGCCGGCTCCGTGGGGGGGTCCGAGGAGAGCCCCGGCCGGGCGTCTTGGGGGGCTGCTTGAGTACGGGGAGGTGGTTATTTATTGAGCGGGGCCGGTGGCGGGCGCCAGGTTTAGGGTTTGGGAACGCGGGGGCAGGGCTGCCAAGCCCTTCCGTCCTTCCTGGGGGCCGAGAGGGGGCACCCCCGCCCGCGCCTACGGGTGGCGGAGCCGGCTGGAGAGAGGATGGCGCGTCCCCGAGCTGAGGAGGGCCGGCGGGGCGCTGGGGGAGCTGTCTGGACACGTCCCCAGAGCCTGGGAACCCCGACATAAAAGCGCCTCCTCCGGAGCCGCCCTGCGGCCTGGCCCTTTTCATCCCCCTCCCCGTACTCCCGCCCCTAGGGTTTCCGGAGGGAGAGCTGGGCGGCTGGGGGTCCCCTTTCCTGGGTCCCCTTAGCAGGGATGGCTCTCTAACTTGGAGGGCTGTTGATGTAGAGTAGATCTTTTGATGTTGCCTTCCTGTTAACCCTTCCAGATAAGTCTGATGGAGCCACGTAGGAAGAGGGGACAGTTTTCAGGCCAGAGTGGCGGGTGCAGGGCAGAGTTAGATGGGAAGGGGGAGGGGGAAGCGGGAAGTCCCCTTCCGAAAAAAATTTTTAAAAATAGAGAAAGGGATTTGGGGGGGGGGGGAGTGGAAGGAACTATAACCCCTTCCCTCATCAACTAGTTCAGTCCTTTACTCTTGGTCTTTCCAAAAATGAAAGTCACATTCCCCATCTCTGGCCCTAGGTCGGTGGTTAAGGCTCTAGAACTGATGTAGTTCCTTATTCGAGGTCCCCACTCTGTACCTTCCCCTTGGGACGGAAGGGAGGTTACTGGGGCTAGGAGGAGCTGAGCCTGGGTCCCAGCAGGGGGTTCCCAGCCGCTGGCGGAGGACCCAGCCCCTGCCAGGCCTCTCCTGCTCCGCGAAGCGAAGCCGAAGCCCGGGCTCTAGCCTGACACTTCCGGTCCCTTGCCCCTGCTGAAGACCCGCCTCCGGCCTTCTGTATGAAGAAGTCCTCCCCCCGGGAAGGGATTCAGGAAGCTGTCTCCATCCCTCCGTTTCCCTTTAGATTCTAGGAATATATATGGATTATGATCGCGGGGGCGGGGCAGGGAGAAGCCAGGAGGAGGCCGAGCCAGGCAGAGGGGAAGAGGATGCCTGGGAGGGTCTGGCAGGCCAGGGGACCCTGGAGCTGGGGACATTCCCAGGCCTGACAGAGGCCTCTAGTCCCTCTGACCTTCGCTTCCTCCCGCTCCCCTCCACCCAGAGCCCTCTGCAGGGATTAGCTGTGCATTGATTTTTAAGTTATAAGCAAAGGGTATTTTATTTAATATTAGGGCATGTGAGTGAGTGTGTGTGTGAGTGAGTGAGCGTGTGTGTTTCTCTACTGAGCCTGGGGTCGCTGAGACCCCATCTTGTCCACCCTGTCCAAGGACTGGGAGCTCGATGGGAAGCAGGGGCTGGAATCTGGGTTGGAAAATGTGTTTGTGCAGGGAGGGCTCCTCCTTCAAAGGGACAGGGTGGAGTTCCCCCGTGGGACTCAGGGGCCTGGGGCAGGGTAAGAAGTAAGCTTCTTTCTTTATACTCCCCCTTTTCCCCACCTCCTGCTAATCCAGCCTAGGTCCCCTTCCTCGAGGGGAGGGGCGGGCCATTGTGCACTGTGCTCGGCAGGCTGGATGGCCTGGCCAGAGGGGAGAAAGGAGGGCACCGTGGGTGTGGGATGCTTTTCTCCTCCACCCATCGAAACCAGCCACCCCTCCCTGTGCCACCACCATGGCCTTTTCCAGTGACCATTCCAAGGGGGAACTCCCAAGTGGGTGTTGGCAATGGGGGGCACCGATGTTCCCCCTTCTAGAGACCCTGTCCCCTAAAGTATGCAGGCAGGGGCTTTGGATAGGTTTTCTTCTGCTCCCCTTTCATAGATCTAGGTTTCTTGGCTGCCTGCCCTTTTAGGCAGCCCCCCTAGAGGAAAATGTAGGATTTTTTTTCTTTGCTGTGAACCCACCTTGGGGGGGAGGAGGAGGAGGAGGAAGAAACAGCCTGTGTTTTTTATGCAACAATAAAGTCATCAACAGCATCTCGGCCTCCTTTGTCTTCCAGCTTGGTCCGTTTGGGACTAGGACTGGGTCAGGGCTGCAGGGGAAGGGTGGCACTGGCTTGGATCTTGCAGCCCCAGGGTGGTCTCAGTGCCATCCACGTAGCCAGGTGAGAGCTGGGATGTGACCTGACCGAGGAAGGGAGGCTGATGGCCTGGCTGTCCCTCCCTGGGCATCCCCTGCAGGGATGAGACTCCAGAGTTCCTTTCCCTTCTCTGCTCCCCAGCACCGTGGTTCCCTCCCTGGGCACAGTGGCTGTCCCTGGCCTGTGGGGACAGGTGAGTCCACTGGTCCCTCTGGTCCCTCTGGCTGTGAACAAGGCGGGGGTGACTAACAGTGATTTCTTCACCCAGGACGATCCCTATCAGGGACAAGGCGATGAAAGACTGCCACAGTATCTGATGGGCTCCTGCCCAGCTAGGAAGTAGGAGGGCAAGGTTGTTACTGGGCCCGGCAGCTAGGGACCCGCTTCAGTTACGCGGAGTGCAAACACCCACTGAGCCACCGTGCGTGACGCGAGGGCTTCCCCGCCTGCCCGGGCCTCAGTGCTCGTGCAGTTGGTGCCCGATTCACATAAACTGAAAAAAAGCCTGGGCACTGGAGCCCCACGCTGGGAGGGTGGATGGAGGGTCTGGTTTGGGCTCCAAAGGAAGTGGATGTAGGGCGTGTCATATTCTTTCACCGTCCCTATTTTTTTTGGTACTGGGGATCGAACTCGGGTCTTTGTGCTTGCGCAGCAGGTGGCGAAACCGATGAGCTAAATCCCCGGCCCTCTTCCTATATTTTTTTAGCCAGATTTCTTCTCTTCCACTCGTGGGAGTCCTGTTTCCCCCACTCTTTCCCGAACCCAACTTCTTTCCAGCCAAATCTGGCAGAGGGGTTCGCGTCCCGGCAGGAGAATGAGGCTGTTTCTCTGGGACCTCCAGCCTGCGGCTCTCCTGCCGGGCACCTCTTTTGTCTTCCTGGCCCCGGGGGAGTTAGACCCCAGGAACCTGGCGGATCCCACCCTTCTTCCCCATCGCCGCCCCCGGGGGCACCAGGGCAGCTTCGGGCCGGCTGGGCCAGTCTGGGCAGGGCCGGGCCGCCCCTCCTCCCCTCGCGGCTCCTCCCGCTGACCCGCATTCTTTCGGGGGCCTTGATGGGGCTCTGGGATTGTGCGCTCTCCTGCAATGCTGCCTGGCTGCCCGGGGCCCCGCGGACCCCTTAGATGTGGCGCCCCAGCAGGCTGACCCTGAAGAGGGAGTTAGGGAAATCGGCACCTCTCCCTGACCCTCGGGGTGACCTCTCTGAGCTCGCTCCCCGCCCGGGAGGTGTATGGAATCCCTCCAGGGTGGGTGGAAGGAGTTAGGAATGGAAACGTGAGAGAAGGCAGTTTGCGAGTGCAGCCCGGGGCTGTGCCGGGGCCTCTGCCTGCCCACCGGCTCCTCCGAGCCTGCTTCCGCCCCACAGCGGGCAGCCCGGGAAGTGCAAAAGGGAACCGGCGCTCCTGCAGGGGCCTCGGCCGCCAGGCCTTGGGGGCGCCTAACCTTGAGGGCTGCTGCAGAAACGACATCCAATGGCAACCTCATGGCAGCCTCCCAACGCCTCCTCGAGGATGGGCCAGCTGCAACTGTCACTTTCCCAGTAGTCCCCGCGCTCAGTATCCTGGCAGTGTAGGCTCGGAAAGAATGTCAGGAGCCGGCCTGGGGTGGTGGTGCAGGCCTGTCATCCCAGCACTCAGGAGGCTGAGGTAGGAGGATCGCTGCGAGTTCGAGGCCACCCTGAACTACATAGCGAGACCCTCTCAAAGAATAAAACAAAACAAATCTCAGGAACCAAATGCCACCCCAAAACTGTTAGAACTAATCAGTGAATGAAGTTACAGGACATAAAGTCAACACACAAAAATCAGCCTTTCTTTTTCTCTTTCTTTGACAGAATCTCACTCTTGCTCGTTGTGGCCTCCATACCTGGGCTCAGCCCTCCCAGCCTCTGTCGAAGTACCTGGGGAGCCCTACACAGGGCTCAGCAGCAGAATCTCTGTTATTACTAACAAAATACATGGCCAAGAGATCAAGGAGACAGTCTTTCTCACAAGCCACTCCACCAAAACAAAACACAAAAACACATAGATATAAACAGTGTTGGCAGATATAAATTTAGACATTGATGAAAAAAATAGAAGAAGACATGCACAAAGTGGAACAATATCCACATTCACAGACTGGAAGAACTCATATTGCTAAAATGCCCATGCAGCCCAAAGCAAGGTCCAGATTGAATGCAACCTAGAAGTGGGCTCTCTGTAGCATCTCCTGTCCCCTGCTCCTGGAAAGCTCCAGGGAGGGGAAGTGTAGGGGATGCATTTGATGAAATCCTGGCTGTGCAGTTATGGAGGAAAATGAACCGGAAAGCAGAGTATTTGAAATCAGAATCCACCAAACGGGCTTTGCCCTTTGAGTGTCACTGTATGCAAAGGCACGAAATCTTTGAATTTAAACTTTCTAAGTTTCCAAGCTATCTTCCTAGAAGCTTGAGCACAGTGGGGCGGAACAGGACTTTGGGATCGGGTGGGTTTTGTGCATCTGTGTCCTTGTGCCTTTTTATTTTTATTTTTATTTATTTATTTTTAAATTAAATTCTTTTATTGGTACATTGTAGGTATACAACACAATTACATTTCTCATTGGGAATTGTACCTTTATATAATGCATCTTGGTTCTTATTTTTTCCCCATCCTTGTGCCTTTTTAAAGGCATCAAATTACACCTCCTGGCTTGTGACCCATCACATGTTGTGGGGACTCTTGTCTTTGGGATTCAGGACAGAACTCAAATAGCTGAGGTTGTTAATCTTCAGATGCCCCAGCAGTCGCCGGTGTTTTACAAATCCTTTTTTTTTTTTCTGGTACCAGGGATTGAACTCAGGTCCTTGCGCTTGCGCAGCAGGCAGCAAAACCACTGAGCTAAATCCCCAGCCCTTTACAAATCCTTTTTTTTTTTTAATTTTATTTTTTTATAGTGTTTTTTTTTTTTTTTTTTTTTTTGGTACCAGGGATCAAACTCGGGTCCTTGTGCTTGTGAGGTAGGCGGTGGAACCACTGAGCTAAATCCCCAGCCCTTTACAAATCCTTTTAACGAAGGCTCCAGCTCCTGCCACTGACCCCATCCTGTGGATCTGTCCCAGGCTTTTTGTTTTTTGGGGGTTTTTCTTGGTATCGGGGATCGAACTCGGGACCTTGAGCTTGCGAGGCAGGCGCCGGAACCACTGACCTAAATCCCAGGTTTTACTAGAATTTGGAGAGCCACTGGGCTCCAAGAAGTGGTGCTGGCGCATCCTGGTGGCAAACGGCGGAACTGCAGGTGCTCTGTCCTGGCTCCGCCCCTGGGGCCAAGGCGCTTCCTGGTCACCTGGGAGCCTCTGTCCAATAGGACAAACCTGACCGGAGACGGAGAAGGTGGTGCCCGCCACCGAACTGGGGGTCTTGGAGGCCGGAAGGGTGAGGGGCACACGGTCCTGAGGACGCGAAAAGGGGAGGACAGGAGAGGGGCGGTTCTCTGGGCATGCGCGGGAGCGTGCGACTCTCGGACAGGGTAGCGAGCAAAGGGGACGGAACCGCGCCGTCGGGATCCTGGAGAGGTGGCCCGGCTAGGGGGACGCCATCATCCCTCTGCCTCTCTACAGATGGCGTCGATGAGCCGTGACACCCCTTGTTCCTGCGACTGCTTTGTCTCTGTGCCCCCGGCCTCTGCCATCCCGGCCGTGATCTTTGCCAAGAACTCAGACCGACCCCGGGACGAGGTGCAGGAGGTGGTATTTGTGCCCGCGGGCACGCACGCCCCGGGGAGCCGCCTGCAGGTGGGCGCTGGGAGGTGTGGGAGACCTTCCTCTGTTCCCAGGCCCTGAAATCATCTGTAAAATGGGGCTAAGACCTTGGTGGAAAGCAGGGCATAAGCAGTGCCCCCTTTTCGAGTGGCCTTTTCCTTTCTGTCCAGTGCACCTACATCGAGGTGGACCAGGTGCCCAAGACCCACGCTGTGATCCTGAGCCGCCCCTCTTGGCTGTGGGGGGCTGAGATGGGCGCCAACGAGCACGGGGTCTGCATTGGCAATGAAGCCGTGTGGACCAAGGAGCCAGTTAGGGCCGGGGAGGCCCTGCTGGGGATGGACCTGCTCAGGTGCGGCCCTCCTCCGTGTCCCTTGCCTGGCGCTCCCCAGTCCACCTTCCTGTGGCCTCCTCCCCTGGCTGACCTTGTCCTCCTGCCTTCCCAGAGACTGCCCGGTCCCTCCTTCCTCCTAGCTCGGTCTCCCGGGGCTGATAAAGAGCCTGGCCTGGCTTGGAGACAGGCTGGCAGCACTTCAGTTTTTTAATAGTTGTGAGCTGGTTTTGGTTGTTGGTTTTTTTGAGACAGGGTCTCACTAGGTAGCCCAGGCTGGCCTTGAACTTGCCTCAGCCTCCCGAGTGCTGGGATGACAGGCGTGTGCCACACCCAACTTGTAACTGTTTTTCATTCGAAACCTCATGCGTGGAGTCCCAGTTCATAAAAGTGGAATGGTGGCTCGGTAATGGTGTGACTGAGTCGAGGCAGGGGCTCAGGGCATTGCTGTCCCTGAGACACTCCTGTCCCCGAGGCTGGGTTTCAGCCCTTGCCATGGTACTCTGACCACAGCTTTGAACCCACTGGCCCCACAGTGTTCACTGTGATTGATGCCAGTGTATTTGCTGTGTGACTTGGATTTGTCACCAGGCTTCTCTGGGCCCCTTGTGTCCACCGGAGCTTCTGCCACCTGGGACTGCTAGCCCCGTTGCCCTCTGCCCTCCCTCTTTGCCAGGCTGGCGTTAGAGCGGGGCAGCACTGCCCTGGAGGCCATGCTGGTGATCACCGGCCTGCTGGAGCGCTATGGACAGGGTGGCAGCTGCCGGGAGGACCCGGCTCCGTTCTGCTACCACAACACCTTCCTGCTGGCCGACCGGACAGAGGCGTGGGTGCTGGAGACGGCAGGGAGGCTGTGGGCGGCTCAGCGGATCCAGGGTGAGGGGCTTAGAGATGCACCCTTTGCCAGCCTGGGGAGGCAGGAGAGCTGGGGTGGACAGGCCCCCATCCTAGTGCCAGGCAGATGGGAAATGAGCCCACTGAGCAAATCTCTGCCCTCTTCAGCCTGCCGCCTCCTCTGGGAAGTCCTCCCGGGCTTGGCTGGGCAGTGAGCACACTGTATATGCAAGCAGGCAACCAGCCCAGTGCCTGGGACAGAGGGGCCGCTCCGTGGTAATAGAAGGGCTCCCCTCCTCCCTAGCGGGGGCCCGGAACCTCTCCAACCAGCTGAGCATCGGCGTGGACATCTCGGCAGAACACCCGGAGCTGCGGAGCCATGCACAGGCCCAGGGCTGGTGGGGCGGACAGGGCTCCTTTGACTTTGCCCAGGTCTTCTCGCTGACCCAGCAGCCAGTGCGCATGGAGGCGGCCAAGGCCCGCTTCCGGGCGGGGCGAGAGCTGCTGCAGCAACGGCAAGGTCAGGGCGGTGGGGTTGGAGAGGGGAGCCCCACAGGCAGCCACCCCTGCCCTTGCCAGGGCCTCACCCTGTCCTGCTCCTGGGCAGGGGACATCACAGTGGAGGCGATGATGGACATCCTCAGGGACAAGGACAGCGGCATCTGCATGGACTCTGGGGGCTTCCGCACCACGGCCAGCATGGTGTCCATCCTGCCCCGTGACCTTAAGCGCCCCTGTGTCCACTTCCTCACCGCCACCCCAGACCCGTCCAGGTGGGACGGACAAGGGAACAGGGGACAGTGTGCCAGGCCGGGGAGACAGTGGGATGTTCTCTCCCTCTGTCCCTCCATCCCTGTCCCCTCAGGTCGGTGTTCAAACCTTTCATCTTTGGGGAGGGGGTGACCCAGGCCCCCCAGGTGCTGTCCCCCACTTTTGGAGCCCAGGACCCCGTTCGGACCCTGCCCCGATTCCAGACTCAGGTGGATCGCAGACACTCGCTCTACCGTGGACACCAGGTGGCCCTGGGGCTGATGGAGGCTGAGCAGGTAACCCTGGGAATGGGGGTTGCCTGGGGGCCACACACCTCGGCCAGGCGCAGCTCTCTGGGACTGAGAGGGGCTGGGCATGGAGGAGACTGCAGAGCTGACAGAGGGCTGCGCTCCTTGGAGCTTGCTGCCTGGGAGACCATCCGAGTTCCTGGCTCTGTCTTGTTTGTGCAAGAGGGGACACAACCGCCCCAGCCCTGCCACTTTCCCAGCAGGAGAGGGGACAGAAGCTTCGGCAGAAGCAGCATGACCTGGAGCGGGAAGGCCTGGAGGTCCTGTGGGGGCTGCTGGCCGCCGGTGAGGGGACCCCACCACCCCAGCAGCTGGGCAGCCTCTTCCAGGCCTTCGTGGAGAGAGAGGGCCAGGCCTATGCCTAGCATGCAGCACCCGACTTGGGGAGCATGGCGTACCTGGAACCAGCTCCTGAGCCCCGGTGGGGAGAGCAGCCTTTGCCTCAATAAATGTGTTGTATTTTCTGCTTCAGTGAACTGGATCCCAGGGCCAGTGTGGGGGAGGGAGCCGAGGGAGGGCAGAGGGCAGCCCGAGCTGGCTGTAGGCAGGAAGGTGGTGACAGGGCGGGAGGATGGGAACAAGTGTCCCTGTCCATGTGTGCGTGCTCTGGGACCAAAGACTCTGCCTCACACAGTGGCTGGTGACTGCTGGGGGACAATCAGGACCGCGAGGGTGAGGTCCTTTGCTTGCACTAGGTCTGCTTCTTGGTTCAGGGCAGGTTCCTTCCCTTGAGATGCCAAGTGACAGGAAAGGCATTTCGAGGCCAGCGACCCTTTATTGAGAGGGCTGGGGCAAGTGAGGGCGTGGGTCAGAGGGAAGCCACAGTCAGAGGCCACGCTTCACTTCTTGGCTCTCTCGGTCGTAGTCTTGGTTGTGCTGGGGATGCTGACCACAGAGGTCTGAGGGGCAGGGGCAGGGGCAGAGGCCGAGGCGGCTTGAGGCTCCTTCTCAGCCTGGCCAGAGCTTTTCTGGTCCCTGGGCGCCAGCACCCTTGGTTTGGTGGCAGGAGATGAAGCCTGGGGCAAGGAGGCCGGGCGTGGCTCCTCCTTTTGGGCTGGGAAGACCCTAGGGCTGCTGTCGCCAGCGCGGGGGGCAGGGGGCAGCTCGGTGATGACGGGCTGCGTCTCCATCCGCAGAAGGTGCTCCATCAGGGCCGCCTGCTGCCGGCGCTCCAGGGGCCCAGTTGTCTCCCGAGCCAGCTCCCTGAAGAAGCCTAGTGGGGCCAGGGCGGGAAGTGGCTCAGGGAGGTCCCTGGCCGACCTCTGCCATCCCGAGGGGCAGAGCCTGAGGCTGGGGCTGGGGCCGGGGGGGCTTGGCCCCCTGGCTGTCCTGGGCTGCCACCTGTCCACTGCTTGTGCCCCAGTGCCGCCCGGGCTTGTGGCCACTCCCTGGACCCCACTGCCATCGTCCCCAGGCCCTGCAGGGCAGGGCAGGCTCTGGGGAGCCTGCAGCCTTGGAAAGTGGGGTTACCTCGCTCTGAGCAGAACGGGCCATTCAGCCCCAGGAACTCGTCCTCGTCCCCCGAGGCCTGGTCCTCCTCCTCTGAGGTCCAGCGCTCGGCCACGGGCTGCTTGTCCAGGTCCAGGAGCAGGGGCAGTGCTGCAGTCACCATCTCCCTGTGGGCAGAAAGAGCAGAGGCTGCCCAGGAGGAGCCCTGGCATGGAACCTGGAGGACGCAGTGATGCTGGCCATAGCCCCACAGCTGGAGGGGTGGCAGCTCACAGGCTGGGAGTGGGGCCTGGGCTCAGGCAGACAGCCCAGACTGGCTGGGTGGCGCATGGGGGATGGGATGGGAAGGGGCAGCCTGATCCGGAGGCATGGAAGAGAAGGCCAGGGACAGTGCTGGGTTTGCAGGCTCAGGGAGCCACCTAGCACCTTTTTTTTGAGACAGGGTCTCACTATGTGATCCAGGCTGGCCTTGAACTCATGATGCACTCACTGGCCTCAAATTCACAGCCATCCTCCTGCCTCAGCCTCCCGGGACAGGCGTGAACCACCACACCTGGCCTTGGCCAGCACCTCTTGCCCCACCCTCCATCCCTCCTCACCTGTATCCCTTCCGGGTGGTGCACTGGTTTCCAGTGAGGCTGAGGATGAGAAGGCTCTGGGGGAGCTCATCTGCACACAGCAGAGAGAGGCAGTGAGGTGCCACATGCTCTCCAGATCCTCGGTAGAAGGGAACACATGTGGGGTGTGGCAAACACCAGCACAGGGAGACAGGCAGAGGCCCCCTCCCGCCCACGGACATGTTCTGTGAGCCAAGGTGGAGGGGACAAGCATGCTCCTACCCAGCAGCAGGGAATCTATCAGGTTCTCAGAAAGGTCCAGAAACTGAAGGTGCGGGAGGGCGAGAAGGTTTTCCACCTGCCTGATGCAGTTTCCTGCCAAGGACAGGAAGCTGCAGGGGAGGGAAGGGGACAGAGGCAGAGATGAACACAGGACAGCTGGGGGGAGGGAGGAGGGCACCAGCACCTGGGTGACCAGCAGGGACACTGCCTGCGGGGGTAGGGAAGCAGGGCCAGAATCAGGGGTCAAGGCTGATGGAGAGCTGGGATTGGGCAGGTTGCAGCCAGCTCTCTGGGGCAGCGTTGCCAGTTGCCAGTGTCCCCTCCTACCTCCTCCCTGCCGGAAGCCTGGTCCCACCTACCGCAAGGAGGGAATGCAAGCCAGGTTCTCGATCCGCTGGATCTTGTTCTGCAAGAAGAAACCAGACTGAGGTCAGCTGGTGGGGGCCCTTCAGGGGACAAAGCCCCAAGGCCTCGTCCACTGTTCCTGCATAAGGTGGTGTACTTTGGGGGTGACCACCCACCCCTGACAGAAGTGACTAGACCACTGGCTTTCTCCAGGTGGATGGATAAAGGTATAAACTTGGGGCTGGCCAAACTGGATTAAAGTACACTTTTCTGACCCCACAACCAAAGAGGGACCTAGAAATCATAGGAAGAAACCAAGGGCTGCTAAGTGGCTGTCCTAACCAGAGGGAACAATGAGCATATATTAATTTGATCTGTAAAATTTCTGTAGGAGCCAGATGTGGTAATGTAGGCCTGTATTCCAGCACTTGGGAGGCTGAGGTAGGAGGATCACCATGAGTTTGAGGCCAGCCTGGGATCCATAGTAAATTCAAGGCCAGCTTGAACTACATAGTGAGACCCTGTCTCAAAACAAACAAACAAACAAACATATTCTGTGGGTAAGTCTAAGGGACCCAGGGAAGGCTGCAGGTCACTCAGCCACCACCACCAAATGCCCTTCAAGGATCCCAAGGGTGTAGAAGAATCTTTATAGATTACTCTTCCTCTTCTTCAAAAGAGAAAATGGGCTTGAGCTGTGAAACTTGAAAGGGTTATGGTAGATACCAAGAAGAATTTCTAGGCCAAGAGAAGTGTCTGACTAGAGTATTTTCAGAGTCATATTTTTCTGTCAGTACTGGGGACTAAACTCAGGGCCTCTGAACTAAGCTACATCCCCAGCCCTTTTTATTTTTTATTATGAGACATGATCTCCCTAAGTTGCCGAACTGTCCAGGCTCGGTTGACTTACAATCCTCCTGCCTCAGCCTCCCAGAGTGCTGGGATCGCATGTGTGCAACACTGTGTTCAATTAATCTGGGAATGGTTTAAGTGCCTGGCCGAACTCAAAGAAGGCATGAGATGCCAGTCTGGCTGCTTTTATCTCTCTCTCTCTTTTTTTTTTTGGTACCGGGGATTGAACTCAGGTCCTTGTGCTTGCGCAGCAGGTGGCAAAACCACTGAGCTAAATCCCCGGCCCTTGGCTGCCTTTAGATTAGTCAGACTTTGTCCACAGGGAGCAAGAGGAGAGGAAGGGGAGGGGACAAAGTTACCTGTTGCAGATAGAGGCTGTGAATATTCTGCAGGCCCTCTAGGTTTCTGATCGCGGTAATCTGCTCTCGGTCCAGGCGCACCGTCTGCAGGTCAGCAAGGGTGTGAAACCTGGGACAAGGGTCGGCAGTGCAGTGTGGGACAGGGCTCACCTCTGTGGCCTCTTAGCCTGGAAAATGGGAAGGTGGGAAGAGGAGAGGAAGGAGGGATAGACAGCTGGATGGATCAGATGTCCAGACAGCTTCTGGACCCATGAAGTGGTGTCTGGTCATGGAACTGGCTCGCTGTGGAGACCAGGATCTTTGTCAGTGGTCAGGGTCAGAGTGAGAGCCCGATCCAGGAGTCCCCTGGGAAACTGGCAGACAGCAGCTCATGGTTCCTAAAGAGATTGAGATGAGAGAAGCCTTCCCCGGGCCAGCCTGATGGTCGAGGCAGAGATGAGGCCATTTGTGCAGGAAGACCCTTCCTCACCTCCCTTCTGAGTGTCCCTGGCGGAGCAGCATGTGCTCCTGCCATGCACTTGTATTGAGGGCCTACAAATGACAGAGTCCCTGCCCACCACTACGAGAGAAGCCAGCCAGACACCTATGACAAGTGAGTGGCAGAGGCAGGTACAAAGAACTGATGAAGTCGTGGGAGATTTAGTCTGGCATAGAAGGCTCAGGACTGCTTCCAGGAGGAAGTGACAGATGAATAGGAGTTAGCTACAAAGATAGGAAGGGACCAGGAAAGAGGCATTACAAGCAGAACAAATGGTACACGTATGTGCTAGCCCAATCCTTCTCAACCTTTTTCTTTTTCTTTCTTTCCTTTTTTTTTTTTTTTTTGAGACAGGGTCTCACTATGTAGCTCAGGCTGGCCTTGAACTCACTGTGTAGCCCAGGTTGCCTCAAACTTGCAGCAATCTTCGTGCCTCAGCTTCCCAAGTGCTGGGATTACAGGCGTGTCCCACCATGCCCGGCTTCAGAACGATTTTTAAGGAGGGGAAATCAGTTGGCATTATCACTGATTGGAGTGTGGAGCTGTCTGAGAGACAGCGATGACTGGACGAATCGTACAGCTCAGGGAAATGGCCATCCCCTCTTTCCCCTCCCCACTCACATCTTCTCTGACAGATCCTCATCCTCGGGGAAAGTCAAGTTGCGCTTAATGATAAGGGCTTCGGTGATGCAGACACCGTCCTCTGGGCTCTGGGCAGGTTTATCTGTGAAACGATGATTCTAGTCGTCATTTCTTCATTCTTGGAGGCCCGACCCTACGGCCGATCCTACTGTTCACTCTGCTGTGCTGTTCTACCCAACCGCCCACCTCCCTGCTCACCTCCAGACATGACCTAAAATAGACGAGAATTTTGACTGCCCTGAGATAGAGGAAAAAGCTCAGCCCTGGGAGACAAGGGAAAGGAGTTGATTTACAGTAACTTTTTAGGGGTAAGTTTGAAGACAGTAGTAAATAGGGATGAAGAAGTCTGGATTTGATGGGTGTGGAGGCGCTTTACTGGCAACAAACAGGAGTTGCGGGCAGGAGGAATAAACTAGCGGTTCCCAAGAGCTCCTCGTCGTGGCTAGGAGACTGGACGCGGTGGGAGGGGTGGCGCTCCTTGGGTCCGACTCTGCGCATGCGGAGTACAGCTTCTTCTGGTGGCTCCGCCTACCACTTCCGGTTCTCTGCCCCACAATCCTGAGCTACTTCCGGCTCCTTTCGGCTCTCGTCTGTTCTTCCGGTGGCAATGGCTGCGGCCGTGGCTGGGGTACTGCGAGGTGGTCTCCTGCCCCAGGCGGGTAAGGAGTGACCCAAGACCTCGCTGCCCGTCTGGGCAGCGCTCCCTGGTCCTTGTATCCCCTCCCCTACTTCTGACCCTTCCATTAATTTCTTGCACCGGACCGCTCGGGGTGATCTCTAACACCAGCTAGATCGCTGGCCTCATGCCACCCACTTCTCGGTGACTCCAGACTGGTAATTGCAGCAACGATGTCACCAACAACAGCATTTATGTCCTACGTTCCAGTCCCCCGGCTCTGGGTTTTTCTAATGCACCACGCAGCTCTTGCCGCCGACCCATATTCTTTGCTTAGACCACTCTTGTCCGCACGTTGTTTGTTTGGTTACTGGGGATCGAACTCGGGTCCTTGCGCTTGCACAGCAGGCGGTGAAACCACTGAGCTAAATCCCCGGCCCTTGCCCGCACGTTGTGCTCCGTGCCTCCTTCCTTCCTTCATAAATCCTCCGCATGAATGTCGCCTCCTCAGGCCTTTCCACTGTCTGTGAAGCAAGTTTTCTCGATTAAATCTTTCTTGTATTAGTCAGCCCATGGTCCCATCAGGATCTGTAACTTTGCATTTTGTTTATTCGCTTGTCTCTATGAGATTTTAAACCCCCTAAGGGTAGAGCCGTGTTCCTTCCGCATAGCCTGCAGGTGGCATGATGCCCGATGTTAGTGACACGCAGCAGATTTGTTCAATGAATTTAAGTACTGACTGTGGGCCAGGAATTATGATAAATCTTTTACATGTATTACCTCATTTATTAAGAGTTCTTTTTTTTTTTTGGTACCGGGGTTCAAACTCGGGTCCTTGTGCTTGTAAGGCAGGCGGGGGAACCACTGAGCTAAATCTCAGGCCTGTATTACCTCATTTAAACTTTAAAGCACTCTATGGGGAAGGCATTATCATTCCCTCTTCACACGAGGAAACAATTTTGTACCGGTTGAGGGACTGGGCAAGTTCACAGTAAGTGGCAGGAGAGCAGTTAAAACCCAGTTGCTAGGGGCCGGGGATTTAGCTCAGTGGTTTCGTTGTCTGTTGCGCAGGCTCAAGGACCTGAGTTCGATCTCCAGTACCAAAAAAAACACAAACAAACCCCAGTTGCTGGCTGGGGATGTAGCTCAGTGGCGCTGTGCTGGCCTCAAAAGTGCAAGGTCCTGAGTTCAATCCCCCCCCCCCCCCCGCCAAAAAAAAAATTCCATCTGATCTCAAAGCTGCTCGTTTTTTGAGACAGGGCCTCACTGTGCAATTCAGGTTGGTGTTGAATTCACTGTGAAGCCCAGGCTGCCCTTGAACTCTTGCTTCAGCCTCTTGAGTGCTGGGATTACAGGCATGAGCCACCCCATCTGCCTCCAAAGCTGCTCTTAGCATTTAGGTTTTTGTGGCCACTGGCATCGAAACCTCTTGCCCCAGCAAATCTGTGCTGTCTGACCTTCTAGCTGACTCTTTCTGAGGTCCCATCTCAGCCTTGGGAAAGGTAAAAGTGGGCAGCTCTAATCTTGGGCCCTGGGTGGAGGATGAAGGGGTCACTTTGGCTCAGGGCTTTTGGCTATCTCCTTGTTTCTGAGGGGTGCTCGTAAGTGCTTGTCCACAAGAAGGAAAGAGGAGAGAGAAATGGGAGAGCTATGAGGCTGGTGTAATTTTCCCCCCTCTTTCTTCAAATTATGGCAGCAGCCTGGGAGCAGTGATTAGGGTGTGGCAGGCATCAGCATCAGCATCAGCAGGAGGGCTTTTTAAATGACCTTTTGCTGGCCTGCTCCAGAGTTTCTGAGTCAGTAAGTCTAGAGCAGGCATAAGAATTCGTACTTCTCACAGGTACCTGGATGATGCTGATGTTAGCTGGGTGGGGTGGAGAGAACTTCAAGAATCAGTGGGTAGGGGCAGGGATTTAGCTCACTGGTTCCTCGGACTGCCTGGAAAAGGGCAAGGTCCTGAGTTTGATCCCCGATACCCCGATACCAAAAAACCCCCAAAACAACCACTGGTTTAAACCAGTGATTGACATATCCCAGGAGGGCTGCTCACTGTGTGGTTTCTTTGTTTTGAGTTACAGTACTGTTGATGGAGTACAGGGCAGGTCTGGAAGTGATGCATGGTGGCACACTCCTGTAATCCAGCACTCTAGGAGGCTGAGGCAGGAGGATCACTAGTTTGAGCTCAGCCTGGGCAGTTTATTGAGATCCTATCTCAGAAGAGGGCTGGGGATTCAGCTTAGTGTTGAAGCCCTAAGATCAGTCCCCAGTACAGAAGGAAAAAAAAAAAATGGAGGGGCAGGGATTTAGCTCAGTGGTTTTGTTGCCAGCTGCACAAGCGCAAGGACCCGAGTTCAATCCCTGGTACCAAATAAATAAATAAATAATGGAGAAACGGAGGCCTCAAGGGACCAAGCAACTGACCTAAAGTAGCAAGGTGTGGTGGTGCACACCTGGGATCACAGCACTCTGGAGGCTGAGTCAGGAGGATTGCCAAAGTTCAAGGCCAGCCTGAACTACATAGCGAGACCCTGTCTCAAAAATAAAATAAAATTTTAAAAAGAGCAAAGGTTGGGAACTCGGGGTTTCTGCTGAGCCGCTCCTTGCCCCACTGTCATGCTGCATTGCCCTCTGTGAGCCATAGCTGTCTCTGTCCAGAGTGTGGACTTTTTCTGCACAGGAGCATGCAAAGGCTCCAAAACCACCTCTCGCTGTCGCTGTCCCCTTCCCAGGCTGGCTGCCCACCCTCCAGACCGTGCGCCACGGCTCCAAGGCGGTGACCCGACACTGGCGTGTCATGCACTACCAGCGGCAGAAGCTGATGGCTGTGACTGAGTACATCCCACCCCGGCCCGCTGTGAGCCCGAGATGCCTGCCGCCTCCCCCCAAGCCCCCCAGGGAGGTAGGGCGCACTGGGCGCACAGGGCTGGGTGGCGCGACGGTGCCCTGAGATGACTTTCTCTCTCAGGGTGAAGTCATTACGTTGCCCTGAGCTGCACCCTGTCTCAGAATAAAAAATTAAAAGAAAGAAAAGGGGAGGGGCCTGGGGATATAGCTCAGGTCCTGGGTTCAGTCCTCAGTAAAAGAAAGCTTGTTTTGTGAAAATGTCTCAGTTTTAAGCCTGCACTGCCAAACAGTGGTTAAAAAAAAAAAAAAAAAACCACTGTTTTTTTTTTTTGTTTTTTTTTTGTTTTTTTTTTGGTACCGGGGATTGAACTCAGGTCCTTGTGCTTGCGCAGCAGGCAGTGGAACCACTGAGCTAAATCTCCGGCCCTTAAAACTGGTTTTTTGAGACAGGGTCTGCTGTGTAGCCCAGGCTGGCCTCAAACTTGCACCAATCCTCCTGCCTCAGCCTCCTGAGTGCTGGGATAACAGGCATGCCCCACCATGTCTGGCCTAAAGAGCTACCTTTCATTTCTTTTTGTTTGTTTATTTCTTTATTGGTGCTGAAGATGGAGCCCAGGTTCTCATATATGCTAAGCGTGTTCTCTACCACTGAGCCGAACCCCAGCCAGCCCTGTCTTGTATTTGCCATTGGTAAAATAACCCAATGTGAGCAGAGTGTCAGATTGCTACTTGAGGTAATGCTCACGTATTATTGCCACAGTCTTGACTGTGGGGAGCAGCGTGGGTGCTTGGGTTTGCAGCACGGCCTGAGTCTGTGACTCACTATCGAACATGGAGGGGCTATGGTGGGTGATGTCCCAGTCTCTGAGAGTCAGGGCCCGACCGTCCCACCTGTCCACCGAGCTGTTGTGTCCAGCCGCACTGGAAGCCCCAGCAGCTCTCTGGGGTGAATGAAGGGTGCCAGGAGGAGAGACAGCTGGCTCCCCTTGGCCACCCCCCTCGCCGTAGGAATCAGGCCTCATCCGGGTCCTCCGGCGGGAGATAGCAGCAGTTTTCCGGGACCACCGCATGATAGCCGTCTGCCAGAATGTGGCCATCAGCGGTGAGGACAAGCTCCTCATGCGGCACCAGCTGCGAAAACACAAGATCTTGGTGAAGATCTTCCCCAACCAGGTAGGGGCCTCTCTGGCAGGGCACCCCTCTGCCCCCAGGGTCGCCAGCCAGTCTCAGCTCTGCTCCCTCTAGGGCTTTCTGTCGGCCTGGCCTAGCTGCTGTCTGCTCTAGTGCCTAGACTGTGGCGAGGGGGTGAGGCACCCTGGTGCCACCATAGCCACCTGTGACCACGGTGAGAGGCCTGTCCCCCTGCTGTTCTCCATCGGCCACTCTCCTGCCACACCAGGTCCTGAAGCCCTTTCTAGAGGATTCCAAATACAAAAGCCTGCTGCCCCTGTTCGTGGGGCACAACATGCTGTTGGTCAGCGAGGAGCCCAAAGTCAAGGAGATGGTGCGGATCCTGAAGATGATGCCCTTCCTGCCACTGCTAGGTGAGCAAGCGCCCTGCTTCTGAGGGCCAGGGGGAGAGGGGGGTGCCCCTGGGCCTGGTGTTGTTGTGGGGCGCATCTTCTCAAGGGAGAGGCCTGAGTCAACAGCACATTCTTCCGTTTGTTTGTTATTTTGAGACAGGATCTCCTTAGGTAGTCCAGGCTGGCCTTGATTCACGGCAGTCCTCCTGCCTGGGCCTCCTGAGTGCAGGCATGACAGACCTGCACCACCACAATGGACAATATTAGTTGTGTTTATGATGTATAATCATCACCCCCATCCATTTTCATAATTCCATCTTATAAAACTGAAACTCTGTACCCACCAAAAAATAACTTCCTGTTTCTTTCCTCTACTACAGGATTCTGTCTTCCAAAAAGTTTAGGGCTGGGGATTTAGCTCAGTGGCACTGTGCCTGCCTCGCAAGCACAGGGTCCTAAGTTCGATCCCCAGTACCAAAAAAAAAAGTTTAGTGAGCCGGGTGTGGTGGCACATGCCTCTAGGCCCAGCACTCTGGGAGGTTGAAGCAAGAGAATCACAGCTTTGAGCCCAGCCTAAGGTGACTTAGTGAGAACTTGTTCAAAAAAAAAAAGGTGGGTGGGAGGGAATGTAGCCCAGTGCACAGGTCCTTGGATGAGAAGAAAAGACAGGAAACACTGGCTTATGGGGAGCTGGGGCCAGGTGATGTGTTAGGCAAGTTTTGGAGAGAAGCAGAGGGGGTTGATCCCCGACAGTGGAGATGGGATGGGCTATAAGCGGAGCTGAGTTCTGGGCAGGTTGGTGGGGGCGGGTAGAGTTGGGGTGCTATGTTAGTAGGGAGCCCAGCTGAGCCTGTGTCTTGCAGGTGGCTGCATCGATGACACCATCCTGAGCAGCCAGGGCTTCCTGAACTACGCCAAGCTGCCCAGCCAGGCCCTGCTGCAGGGCGAGCTGTTAGGAGGACTCAGCTTCCTGCTGGCCCAGACCCACACCCTGCTCCAGCGCCAGCCCATGCAGCTCACTGCCCTATTGGATCAGCACATCAGACAGCAGCAGGAGGGGGACTCGGCCAGGACAGCCAGTGAGAAGCCAGACCCTCCCGAGCCGGTTCTGGACTCCTAGCCGGCCTGTGCCCCCAGCCCGCCCACAGACACCCCACCCTGACTTGCCGGCCTCTGTCCTAGATGCCAAGGCGCTCGGGGTGGTGCGTGTGACGTGGCTTCCACCCATAGCCACCTGCACGGGGACAGGACCACTCGAGACAGTGAGGCTGCTGGTCACTATCTCTCACTAGTTTCCCATGGGGCCCGGATGGAAGCAATCCCTTCCGTTTTCCGCCATGAGGCCAGAGGGCTTCAAATCTTGCCCTGGTCACCTCCCCCTCACCTGCTGTCCCTTGTGGACGTCTCCCTGCCCACTTTGGGGGCCCAGGCAGCTACAGAACCTCCGCTGAGTGGTGGTGCAGAGTGGCCCTGTGGGGAACCCCCTCTGCTGAGCACGCACAGTCAGTCCCTGGACCCTCCCAGTGTCATACAGGAGAAATGGACAGAGAACGTCAGTGGACGCCCAAGGTCCTGCAGTCCACAGTGGCAGAACAGGGACGCGGCCCAGGCTCTCGCCCTGAATCGGGGTCACCTGCGTGATCCTGGGTAGCTTGGAGGTCACCACCCTGCCCTCGGGGGCCCTGTGGTGGGCGGTGCGTGGTGATAAATGGATTGTACGAAGGACTTGGTGTCAGCAGAATCTTTTCCAGGATCTTCTGTCGCCTCTGCCTGGCCTTACTTCCTAGCAAACCTCTCCTCCTCCTCCCCGTGCCGTGTCCACCGGCGGCATCTCTTTCATGCCGGTCCCTTTGAAGGCCACTGACAGCTGTGCCCATGTCATGGGGTGCTGCACAAAAGAGCTGTCAAGGGGCTCTGGGGCCCGGGAGGCTGCTTCCTCCAAGTCTTGGAGCCAGGACCTCCTAATCAAAGGGCTGAGGTAGTGCCCGGGCTGTGCCAGGTGGGTGGCTCTTGTGCAGCCCTTCCTGGGCTTGGCGAGGTGCCTGGCAGACCTAGTCCTGGGCAGGTACTGTTGGCCCTGGAGTGCAGCAGCTGCTGTGGCCCGAGCCAGAACCAGCTTCCCGCTGCGGCCGGCTCTGTCGGTGCCTGGGGGCGTTCAGTTGGTGTGGAAGGGATGGAAAGCCCTGGAGGGTCCCCAGTGCCCAAGCTGGTGCCCATGCCACCCTTGGGAGGCTGAGCCGCGCTGAGCTGAATGGAGCTGAGACCACTGGTGTCCCTGAGCCATGTGGATGACCCGACCTGCTTCGGATCCTCTGGGGACGGTGCAGTGGACAGGCACCCCACACCATTCCCCCGGGCCAGAAGGACCTCAAATCACATCCTCCCCCTGCTGGGGATGGTGGCCGAAGCTCCCATTAAAACCCACTTCTTTTAAGAAAACTACTTTGTGGCAGTTAAACCCATCAGTCTGTGCCACATCCATTTAAGGGAATTTTAGGGTATTGTGTTTTTTGTTTTTTTTTATGGAGACAGGGTCTCGCTATGCAGTTAGGCTGGCATTGAACTCACTATGTAGCCCAGGCTGGCCTCAAACTTGGGGTGATCCTCCTGCCTCAGCCTCCTGAGTGCTGGAATTACAAGTGTGTGCCATCACACCCGGCATAGATCTTTCTTAAAAGCCAATTTTCCCTTCAGACCTAGGGCCGGGGATTTAGCTCAGTGGTCTTGCTGCCAGCTGCACAAGCACAAGGACCCGATGTTCGATCCCTAGTACCAAAAAAACAAAACCCTTCAGACTTGAGCAGTTCAACATAGCTAAGAGTACGCAGAGAGGGAGGTGGGGGACCCAGGTTGGTGCCCCTTTTTCACAGGTGGTGGCTGACCCAGACTCCCGTGAGCATCCTGGGCGTGTGGCCATGGGCAGACCCTGTCGCCTTGACTGCCCTGCTGACTAGTCCTGGATGGTGGTGTCCCGGACAGGGGAGACATTTGTCCCTTGCCCTTCAACCTGATACCTTTGCTCACTCCAAATTTTGCCATCTATTTTCAGATGTAAAGTGAGAGGGGTAGGGGTTCATACGGAACCGGAACCGGCCTTGGCTGCTGGTTCCCTGAGATCAAGGCTGAGCGGATCGGAATAAATCCCCAACCCTGGCACGAGGCCAGTGGCGACCCAGTCCTCCCAGCCTCCGGAGCCGCGCCCCGAGCCGCACAGCCGCACAGCAGCGGCTGGGCCCTGAGTCCTCCGGGGAGCAGGGGGGCAGAGCTGAGCGGCCGCCCGGAGCTGGGCGGGAGGCGGCGCCGGGGGAGGGGAAGGTGGGGAGATCCGGCCGGAGGGGAGGCTCCGACGTCGCCTTCCTTCCTGGTTCCCTCAGTAGCCGCTCCTGCCACTGCTCGGCTCCCTCGCGGAGCCGGTGACTCGCCGAGGGTGACTCAGGTGCAGCGGCGCGAGGGCCACGGAGCGCTGGCGTCCATGGACCCTGGGGTAAGGCGGCCGCGGGAGGCGGTGAGGGGTTCCACCCGCCTGAGCTGGGCGCTGCTTCCCCGACTGACCGGGCAGGGCATGGAGCTGCCAGAGGGCGCCCGCCTGGCTCCTGATTGAGCCCCCCTGCAGCGGCCAGCAGCGAGGGCTCAGGGGCCCGAGGACGAGGGCACTGAGAAACGCAGGGAGCGGGAGAGTTTGTGAACTTTCAATGGCTGAATGCAGGAGTTTTGCCTCGGGGTCCCCGTGCTGCAACCTTCCAGCGGCCCTTCCCCTGCCACGTCCCTCTCCCCTCCTAGCCTGGCTCCTCCGTTGCTCACCAGCTGTACAAGAAGACCTGAGCTGCTCCCCTAGCCTCGGGCCAGCCTCGCCCCTCCAGTGCCCTCCCGGGTGCACACAGCCCCGTGCGTTATTGATCTCCTGCGGAGCCAGGGCAGCCAGGGCCCGTGCGGAAGGCGCCTGTGGGCACCGTTGTGGACCTGCGGACCTCGGCATGTTCTTGGCCACTTCTTCTCCTGGTCACGAAGTCCCCGTCAGCCCCGTGGCCTGCGCTCTCTGGGTGGGTGCCCCTTCTCAGGAGCCAGGAGGACTGACATGGGAAAGGGGGAACGTGGGGCTTTGGGAGACCTAGGGTCCAAGTCTGGGATCTAGGGGCATGTGGGGCAGGAGGAAGCGCAGGGAAAACGAGGGTTGTTTCAGGCCTTGGTGTCCCGGTGCAGAAAATGGGGCCCTGAGGAAATGGGGACCAACCGAGGGGGCTCGGAGGGTGCTTTGCCAGAAGATGTGGCCAAGCCGTGGTGGAGGGGTGGAGGGGCCTTGGAGAAAGAGGGACCCTGATGGAGGGGCTGCTGGCGGTCCCTGTCCCTGCTTCCCCATAACCACCCCCACCCCGGGTCTCCCGGGGCCCCTGAGTGTGCCCACCGGGCTGGTGCTGGCCTGTCTGTCTGCGCTCATTCACCTCAGTGAGCAGGCCATGGTTCCAGGGTGTGGGGAGAGGGACCCACCCAGGGTGGCATGGGGTACAGCAGAGGGCACTGGCAGGTGGGAAACACGTTGGCGGAGTCCTATCAGGGCGTCTCTCTCTTTCTCAAGGGCCCCCTCAGGACCTGGTGAGATCCTCACCCTTGCACCTGCTCCACACCCTCCACAGGGAGTGGCCTCTCCCTCCTCCATGGACTTCCAGGAGAGGGATACCCCATCCCTGGCTGACAGCACTCAGTCCTCAAAGCCCAGCAGCGGCCAGCAGGTCTGGGGAAGCAGCGGTGGGTGGACCTGGGACTCAGGGTGGCCAGTGGACTCACCCGCCGCGCGCTCCCCTTCCTGTACCCTGGACTGCAGGCCTCTGAGCTGTGGGAGGTGGTGGAGGAGCCCCAGGGCAGGCTGGGAGCAGAGGGTGTCAGGCCCGAGCGGCAGGAAGGGCACCTGCTGAAGAAGAGGAAGTGGCCCCTGAAGGGCTGGCACAAGGTAGGTGGCAGGGCCAGGGTGGGGCCGTGGGGGGAGGCTGCTGGGCGGCGCCGGCGTCTGCTTGGGAAGAAGAAAAGTCGAAGTGTCTGCTCTTTGCTCTCTCCTGCGCTTGTCCTTGCGGCCTCGCCGGCCGTCCCTGCTGAACAATGTCACAGAGGTACTTTGTGCTCGAGGATGGGATCCTCCACTATGCGACGACCCGGCAAGATGTGAGTCAGGGCCCTGGCTGGGGTGGGGAGGAGCCTGGCCAGAGCACAGAGCCGGCGGTGGGCATCCGCACCCAGCCGGGCAGGCTCTGAACACCAGGTGCAGCTTTTGCAGGGAAGCAGCTTACAGCCACGCTCCGTGTCCTCAGTCCCCTCCCTCAGGCCCCAAGTCTGCAGATTCCACCAACTGTGGATCCAAACTACTTAACTACCTTTTAAAGCTACCTCGGTACGGAACATGTACAGGTTTTCTTCTTGTCACTAAGCCCTAAACATGACAGCACAACGATAATTGACGTAGCGTTCACACTCTTAGGTGTTGTCTGTCGCATTCTGCAACAGGAGGTGACTGACACGTCCCCTCTGATAGTGTCACTTGGGCCTGAGGGTGCATTGTTGCCTGGGCCTTGAGCCTAGAGTGGGCTCAGGGGATGGTGGCCCTCTGGCTGTGGAAAGCTAAGCCCGGTCCCGATTCCCACCAACCACACACCAGATCGCCAAGGGGAAGCTGCACGGCTCCATTGATGTCCGGCTGTCGGTCATGTCCATCAACAAGAAGGCCCAGCGCATCGACCTCGACACCGAAGACAACATTTATCACCTCAAGGTGACACAGGAGCTGGTGATGTGGCTCAGTGGCAGACACTTCCCCAGGGTGTAAGGTCCTGGGTTCGATCCCTGGAGGCAGCACCTGGGAAGCCAGGAAGTGTTCCGTGCTCTGGCCTGGCCGAGGGCTGAGCACACGGGCACAGGGCCGAGGATCCATGCAGCTCAGGGCCTTTCCTGAGCTGGCAGGAAGAAAGTCACCATTGTAGGCGGCCATGGTGGGCCATGCCTGTAATCCCAGCACTCTGGAAGGCTGAGGCAGGAGGATTGTAAATTCAGCCTAGCCTGGGCTACTTAGCAATTTTGTGAGACTCTGTCTCAAAATAAAAAGTTAAAATAATGGCCAGAGATACAGCTCAGTGGGAATATCTTGGCTTAAATCCCCAGTGTCAGAAAAGAAAGAAAAGGAAAGAAGGAAGTTGCCATTGTATAGAACAGCCAAGGGCAACTGTCGGTTGTCACAGGAGCAGGCCCAGAGCTCGGTGTTGGACGCTTGGGATGTCGTGTTCCACCTGCCTGCAAGGGGCTTCAACCAACGGGATGCGCAGGAGGGACCCTGCTTCCTTGGGTCCAGAGCCCCAACTTCTTGCTCCTGGAAAGCAGCCCCTGCCTTCAGCTGTACCCCCATCTCCATCGCTTCTGCAGATCAAATCCCAGGACCTGTTCCAAAGCTGGGTGGCCCAGCTTCGTGCCCACCGCCTGGCCCAGCGCCTGGACGTGCCTGGCCCCGCTCATCGCAAGGTAGGATGGGCCCCGAGGCGGGGGCAGGTGGGGCCCATTCAGGGTGGCACTGCTGGGGACCTCCCTGACCCGTGCCTCACTCACAGGTTCCTGGCACCCAGCTCCTAACCGCCAGTAGCACCTCCGCCCTGCCTGGTGTTGGCGCCCAGGAGAAGGTGTCTTCCTGGCTGAGGGACAGTGACGGGCTGGACCGCTGCTCGCATGGTGAGGTGCGCCCCACGTGGGCAGAGCGAGCCCGGGCGCAGCCGGCAGAGGTGGGGGGAAGTGCAGGCAGGGTGGGGAGCACGATAGGAGCGCACCAGGGGGACTGCAAGTGCAGGGCAGGGCAGCAGCGTCAGGGTCTCCTGTCTTCCGTGGAGGGAGGAGGCGGAGGGACACACGGGGCCCTGGCCTGCGTGGGGAGTGACGTCCTCCTTCTGCTCCCAGCGCTCTCCGAGTGCCAAGGGAAGCTCCAGGAGCTACACAGACTCCTCCAAAGCCTGGAGTCCCTGCACCGCATCCCCTCGGCCCCTGTGATTCCCACGCACCAGGTAAGGGCCCTGCATCCCCGTCACTCCCCAGGGCAGGTCCCCGTCCCCTGCGCCGCCGCAGTTTCCTGGAGGGCCACAGTCTGCCCAGCAGCTGGAGGCTGGCTCTGCCCCCCCATGCCCACTGTGCCCGGGGTACCGGTGCCTTCCTCCTCCTCGGCTGCTGACCCCTTCCTCACTGCGTGAGTGAAGTTGCGCCCCTCAACTTGCCAGGCCTCAGGGACCACCGAGAGACCCAAGAAGGGCAAGCGGACCACCCGCATGTGGTGCACACAGAGCTTTGCCAAGGACGACACCATTGGACGGGTAAGGGGGCTGGGCCCAGGCTGCAGGGCGGGCCCCTGGGGACAGTGTTCCCTTACCCGCCCTTCCCTGCACAGGTGGCTCGTCTCCACGGCTCTGTCCCCAACCTGTCTCGATACATGGAGTCCAGGGACTCCTCGGGCCCCCGGGGGCTGCCACCCCCAGACTACGCCCACCTGCAGCGCAGCTTCTGGGCCCTGGCGCAGAAGGGTGAGTGTGAACTGGGGAGGGTGCGTGGGCTCAAGGAGGCAGGAGGGTGACGCGTCCCCCGGCCCGCAGTGCACAGTTCCCTCAGCAGCGTCCTGGCTGCACTCACCACGGAACGGGACCGACTGCGGGGCCTGCACCAGGGCTCCGAGCTGTCCAGGATCGGGGTGAGTCTGGGGACAGGGCGGCCTCACAGACAGCAGGGCCGGGCTGGGTGCAGGCGGGAGGCCCGGCCCCTCACCCACTGCTCCCCCAGGTCCCCGGGGGGCAGCGACGCCTCCACTCGCTGTCCATGTCCTCGGACACCACGGCGGACTCCTTCAGTTCCCTCAACCCCGAGGAGGTGAGGAGCGGGGTAGCCTCTGCGGCTTCCTTCTTGGTGGTTGGCACTTTAGGGTTCAGTCTGGAAACAGAGCCCAGACCTGGGCTCCCACAGCACAGGTGCAGCCCCTCCCGGGACAGCCAGGGTCACCTACGGCACGTTGCCCTTTACCCAGCATCCACGACGTGGCGGTTCTGACCCTCTACACAGCAAAACTAGGGTCCAAAGAGTGTTGGGGGCTGGGCCTGGTGCCCCTGCCTGCCAGCTGTGTGACCACGCCGGTCATCCCAGCACTCAGGAGGCTGAGGCAGGAGGATGGCTGCACATTCCAGGCCAGCCTGGGCTGCACAGTGAGACCCTGTCTCAAAAGGACCTAAAAAAACATGAGTTAGTAGAGGAAAGGGGCTTGGAGCGGGGCTCAGAGTCAACGCCGGAGCCCTCCCAGGCCCGGCTCCCCGCAGTGGCCGTGGGCCTGACGCCTGTGTGGTCCCCATAGCAAGAAGCTCTGTACATGAAGGGCCGAGAGCTGACCCCGCAGCTGTCCCAGAGCAGCGTCCTGTCACTGGCTGACTCCCATACAGAGTTCTTCGACGCCTGCGAAGTCCTCCTTTCCGCCAGCTCTTCAGAGAACGAGGTGAGGGCAGGAGGCAGCCGGCACCAGCATGTGGGGTGCCTGGGAAGGATGCGGGTGGGGTTCACAGAGAGCAGGAGCTGCAGGTTGCCGAGCCCTCTCTCACACCCCCACCGTGTTTCTGGGAGCACACCGGCGGGCTCAGGTGGCTTGGCTCAGAAATCTCTGGGGGCCCTTGTCCCCACTTCTGGCCCCCGTCATCTCCCTGGGACCCCTTTTCAGCTTCTGTGCTCCCTCGACCCTGTCTCCCCAGACCTCGAATCTCAGTGGTCCCTAGTTTATCCTTGGGTCCCACCACACCTCACCCCAAGTGACTGGGGACGCCCCGTGATGCCAGACCCCTCAGGCAGTGTCTTAGGGCTCAGCCCCCCAGTGCCTTCTCCGCCCATCCCACCAAAGGGCTGGCTGGGCAGGTCCGTGTAGCCCTGGGCACTGCCCGGCTGCCACCATTGTCCCTGGCCCAGGGCTCTGAGGAGGAGGAGGAGGAGGAGGAGTCATGCACCAGTGAAGTCACCAGCAGCCTGTCGGAGGAGGTGCTACAGCTCAGGGGAGCCGAGCGCTGTCAGAAAGGTGCCAGGGGGCAGAGGCGGAGCCCAGGGCTGGGGCTTGGGGAAGGTGGCAGTCCCTTGTGACCAGTGGGCTAATGGCTCGGGCGCAGGGGTGAGCCTGGAGCTGAGGAAGGCTAAACTGAGTCAGGTAGCTTCCAGGACCAGGTCTAGCACATGGGCCATGTAGGCTGGGAAGCCCTGGGTAGGGTCTGACAGAAAGGCAGATGGTCATGTAGCACCAGAGACAAGCGAAAGGTCCTGCTTTTCAGAGTGGTGCAGGCCTATAATCCCAGCACTCAGGAGGCTGTGGCAGGAGGATCACCACAAGTTCAAGCCTGGGCTACATAGTGAGTTCAAGGCCACCTTGAACTACATAGTGAGATCCTATCTCAAAACAACAAAGGTCCCAGTTTGGCACTTGTTAGCAGAGTGGCTTTAGGCCTGTCTTTTTATTTCTTCCTTCCTAAGAGGCAGCATCATCAGCCTCCTGGTGTTTGCTTCTATTTGCAAGTATGCAGCAAGGCTGGGACTTGGCAAGGCTCTGGGGCACTAGGCTGGCAGGGGCACTGTCCTCTCTGGGTGGTTCTTCCACCTCAGTCCCGCGATCCCCAGCCACCCTGCCCACCGCGGGTAGAGACGGCTGGTCTGCGAGCGGGGTCCGGAGGAGTGACCTGGCCGGGTGGCCCAGGGGGCTGTGTTCCAGGGAGAGCCCCGGGGCCGCCGCGCCGCCGCTGCCTGCCGGCCGCCAGTGGACCTGGGGCTGACGTGAGCCTGTGGAACATCCTGCGGAACAACATCGGCAAGGACCTGTCCAAGGTGTCCATGCCCGTGCAGCTCAATGAGCCGCTCAACACGCTGCAGCGGCTGTGTGAGGAGCTGGAGTACAGCAGCCTCCTGGACCAGGCCAGCCGCCTGGCCGACCCCTGCGAGCGCATGGTACCCACGGGGTGTCCCCGGGTGCCGGCTGGGCATCCCCGCTGCTCGGGGGGCGGCAGCCCCTGCCCGGCTCGCACAGCGTCCTCCTCCCGCCGCAGGTGTACATCGCGGCCTTCGCAGTCTCGGCCTACTGCTCCACCTACCACCGCGCCGGCTGCAAGCCCTTCAACCCGGTCCTCGGGGAGACCTATGAGTGCGAGCGGCCGGACCGCGGCTTCCGCTTCATCAGTGAGCAGGTGCGGGGCGGGGCGGCCCGGCCGGGAAGGGAGGGGAGGGGAAGGGAGGGGAGGGGTGCCGCTCCAGGCGGAGCCCGGCCTGAAGAGGCCCAGCGCGTCCTGGAGGCCGCACCGGACGCTGCTCTAGGGGGTGCCCTCGAGGCGGCTCGGGAAGGATGAGTTAGTTGGAGGGAGTGGGGAGCACTGGGACGTTCCAGTGTGGAGCACATTCCAGAAGGCTCGGATGAACCCTGAGGAGCCTAGGGGAAGGGAAGGAGGATGTGGCGTTTTGTTTTTAAATCCTGAAGGCAGATGTAATCCTAGGTCTCAGGAGGCTGAGGCAGGAGGACCACCTCGAGGTCAAGGCCAGCCTCGGCTAGTGCAATTCTGCCTCAAAAGACTAAAAAAAAAACACCCCAAATCCTGAAGGCAGAGAGTCATGAAGGGGAGGATATGAAGCAGTGTAGTGGCAGGCTCTGAACTGCACTTTGTAGAGAATCTTGGGCCTCAGGGTGTGGTGGCTGGCACAGGCGGTTAGGAGAGCCGATGGCCCCCACCCTGAGGTGCTGACCCAAGAGCTGTTACCACGCCACCTTGGTGGGCTCGGTGTCCACAGTGCCCTTACTGGAGGGGCCAGCATGGCCGGTGACAGGGAGTGTCTGCATGCCTTGCCCTTCAGGTCTGGGTTCTGCGGTCGGTGGAGGGGCAAGATGGAGCATGTGAGGGGGAAACTGAGTCAAGGAGACAGGACCGTGGGGTTGGCTTTCCTCAGGCAGATGTGCAGGAGGCTTTGGGCTGGGCAGGGAGGGAGAAGTCGGGGACCCCAAGAGGGGTGTTGGGCAGGAGGAGAGCCCTGGCCTGTGGGACCCAGGGTGTCGCTGGCTTCCTGAGCGAGGCAGGTTTGGGGGTAAGAATGGGGTGAAGGTTGGGTCACAGAGGATGGAGAGTGGAGGGTTGAAAAACAGACAGACCATTTCCAAAAACTTACACGAGGGAAAGAAAAGAAAGAGTGCCTGCTGCAGAGGAAGGATGAAGGGCCGAGGCCATTTGCTTGTTTTGATTTTAGGCACTTTTGAAAAGATGGGGAAAATTTTCCAGGCCTGAGCAGTTGGGGTCCCGGAAGTCTTGCCCGGAGCCATGGGTGCCGGGGGACTGGGAGACAGGCAGGAGGGCCATGGGGGGCATGGCGTTTCCGTGCCAAGGGTGTGAGTGGCCTTCAGGAGGGGTGAGGGACCCTCAGGTAGGGCAGGCAGGGGCCCCACCTGGCACGGTTGTCGGGGCACTGGATAGGCCTCCCGGGAAGAGTAAGAGGAATCCAGGGGACCTTGTGGAGGGTGGGGTCCCCAAGGACAAGGGGCAAAGACCCAAACTAGCTGGTCTGGCTCACGGTGGGAGTGAGGGACTTGGGGCCCTCAGGGACAGCCTCGAGGGAGCCCCTCTGTCCGCCAAGGTCTCCCACCACCCCCCCATCTCGGCGTGCCATGCGGAGTCCGAGAACTTCGTCTTCTGGCAAGGTGAGGAGCAGGTGGGGCACCAGCCGGGCAAAGGGCGCTGGGGCAGGGGCGGACCCCTGGCCGGCCTCATCTGTGTCTCCTCCCACTCCCACCCCGCCCGTTGCAGACATGAAGTGGAAGAACAAGTTCTGGGGCAAATCCCTGGAGATCGTGCCCGTGGGCACCATCAACGTCAGCCTGCCCAGGTGGGTGAGGGTTGTCGCCTCTTGCAGCCAGTCGGGATGGGTGGGGCCTGGGGACAGGATGGAAGCGCCTGCACATTTTACACCTGTATTTGAGGCAGCTGCAATAAAAGAGGTGAGAAGCCTGGAACAGTATGTATGGCGGGAAGGGCTCCTCCCTGTCACCTGATTCAGTGCCTTTTGCAACTTTCTGACCGTGACTCACAGTAAGGAATGTTGAAACTTCAACCCAGCACGAGTATGTCAAGACTAATGGCTCACAAACCATCTGTGAAAAACTGTCAAATAGGGAGCTGGGGGTAGCAGCGCACACCTGTGATTCCATCACTTGGGAGGCTGAGGCAGGAGGATCACCATGAGCTTAAGGACAGCCTAGGCTGTGTAGTGAATTCAAGGCCAGCCTGGAATACACTGCGAGACGCTGTCTCAAAAAAAGGGGACTGCCCCTCACAGTGGAGCCGATGCGGGGATTCCTGGGTTCCTTCCACAGACCCCTGTGACCCGCTCCAGCCACACAGGTGTCTCCTGCCCCACCACATGCTCCCCAGCCGCACCCTGTCTCTCTCAGGTTTGGGGACCACTTTGAATGGAACAAGGTGACGTCCTGCATTCACAACATCCTGAGTGGCCAGCGCTGGATAGAGCACTACGGGGAGGTGCTGATCCGCAACACGCAGGACAGCTCCTGCCACTGCAAGATCACCTTCTGCAAGGTGGGCGCCCCCTGCCCCTCCCCTGGCCCGCAGCCTCTGCCTGGGGAACACCTGGCTGGGGGCCAGGGACCCTCCCTGAGGCCAGCCTGCCTGCCCTAGGCCAAGTACTGGAGCTCCAACGTGCACGAGGTGCAGGGTGCCGTGCTGAGCCGCAGCGGCCGTGTGCTCCACCGCCTGTTCGGGAAGTGGCACGAGGGCCTGTACCGGGGCCTCCCGCCAGGTGGCCAGTGCATCTGGAAACCCAGTAAGTCGGGTGGCGGGGCGGCCCGGGCAGGGTGTGGCAGCCGTGGCAGCCCACCAGCCCCAGCACCTCACCTCCCCCAGACTCAATGCCCCCAGACCATGAGCGCAACTTCGGCTTCACCCAGTTCGCCTTGGAGCTGAACGAGCTGACGGCAGAGCTGAAGCGGGCGCTGCCGTCCACTGACACGCGGCTGCGGCCAGACCAAAGGTCGGTGCCTCTCAGGCGACAGGAGGCGCGGCCCTGGCTGTGGGTGTCTGCAGGGTGGCAGCGCCCTGACTGTGGCCTGGGCCACCTGACGTCAGGTACCTGGAGGAGGGCAACATCCAGGCCGCGGAGGCCCAGAAGCGGAGGATCGAGCAGCTGCAGCGGGACAGGCGGAGGGTGATGGAGGAGAACAACATCGCGCATCAGGCGCGCTTCTTCAGGTGCCTGCCCTGTCCCTGCATGGGGGCCTGGGGGCCCCCAGCCTCCCTTGCCCACCGCCCTCTTCCCGCAGGCGGCAGATGGACGGCAGCGGCAAGGAGTGGTGGGTGACCAACAACACGTACTGGCGGCTGCGGGCCGAGCCGGGCTACGGGAACCTGGACGGGGCCGTGCTCTGGTAGCCCTGGCCGGGCCTCACTCTCCTGCCTCCAGCCTGGGCACGGACACATGGGTGAGGCCAGGCTCCCCTCGCTGCCCGGAGCCCAGGGGCAGCCCTGGCCCGGCCCTGCCCGCTCTGCCGGCCGGAGGGGACCGCTCAGCATGCCCCGTGCCCGCGTGCGGGGCACAGGTGGAACCCGCGCTTCCCCAGTCTTGTTGCCCCGACAGCTGGCATGTAAGACCCTGCCCGCTCTGTCACCCCTTCCTGTGCCCCGCGGGGTGCTTGGGGGGACTCCAGGCTCCCAGGATCTGCTCCCCATTCAGTGCCTTCCTAGGACACGGGGGACCCCTTGATGCTCCCCGGCCCTCTGTGCCCAGGGCGCCGGCTGCTGGAGTGAAGCAGAGGAGGCGTCCTTTTCTCCGCAGTTCCGCCCAGCATTTCCTTTCGGACCCTGGCCAGCGGGCCTTTCTGCAGCTCCCTGGTCCTTGGCCACCCACGTCCTTCTCCCTCAGCTTCCAGCTCCTTCGCCCCCAGTCCTCCAGTGCTTCCTTTCCAGAGGAGCCCTCTCCAGGAGGCAGGGACCTCCGAGGCCCTGGCTCAGAGCCACCCAAGGGAGCCCATGCGCATGCGTGCATGCGTAGGTGCGTGGGTGCGTGGGTGCGTGCGGTGTCCCACTTGCAGGCAGGCGGGAGTCCCGGACACCACGTTCCGAAGTGTCCGCCATGTTTGCTCGTTTTCTCAGTTTGCCTCTCCGTCAGGTGAATTGCTGTGACATTCCAAGCTCCAATAAAGACTTTGACCTGTGACCATTCATTGAAAAAGATGCACTCAAGCCCCATGCAGGGACCAAAGCCACCATTGCGACTTGAATTGTGTCCCTAACAGATATGTTCCCAGTCCCTCCCTCGGAAGATGGCCTTGTTCAGAGAAGGCCTTTGCAGACATAAGTGAAACTGAGGCCATATGGGATTAGGGTGGACCCTCATGCAGTGACGGATGTCCTTATAAGAAGAGGGAAAGCTGGGCGCACAGACACGCAGAAAGAAGAGTTCAACGGGAGAGCTGGGCGTGGCGGGGCAGGCCTGTGATCTCGGCGCTTGGGAGGCTGAGGCAGGAGGATCACTGCAGGTTCAGAGCCAGCCTAGGCTACACAGTGAGTTCAAGACTAGCCTGAAACCTGTCCCAAACAAAGGAGAAAAAGAACCAGACACAGGAGTGGGCCTCATGGGCAGGTGGCAGAGATTAGGGCGAGGCATAGAAAGAATGCCTAGGGTCCCGGGACTCCTGGGACCTTGTTCTCACCCCCAGCTCAGCTGTGAGGTTTTAGGTCACCCATGGGTGGCAGTTTGTTAGGGCAGCCCTGGGCCAGTGCAGCTTCCCACCCACCCGAGCTAAAGCCCCAAACCCTCTGCCACACCTGGAGCTTGGCCTCCTCATCCCTCGCCTCCAAGTGCCCCTGCTCAGCTCTTCTCTGCATGGCACCTGGCTGAGGCCAGGCCTCACCTGCCTGTCCCTGCTGTCACCATCCCTTCCCCCCTTGGCCTGGCTCTCATGTTCCCTCACCATTTGTTTTAGACCCCAGTTTCTCACTGGGCTTCTTAGGTGTCCATGAAGAATGTCCATGGAGCAGGCTGACTTTGAATTCACAGCGATTCTCCCGCCTCAGTTTCCTGCAGGCTTGGATTACAGGCATTCTCCACCACACTGGGCAAGAACTTTTTTTTTGGTAAGGGGATCGAACTCAGGACCTTGCACTTGCTTGCAAGGCAGGCGGCGGAACCACTGAGCTAAATCCCCAGGCCCAAGAACCTTTTGAAACCGGTGTGCACAACCATCCCCCGTGCCTGCCCCACAGAACACCTGAACAGCCACCCTGCTTTCAACTTCACATGCTTTAATAATTGGATCGAGAGAGACCAGATCGAAAAGCCATTTTCCCTGTCCCGACAGCCCAGGGAGAGCCCGTCACCCTGGGACTGGGGGAGACCCGAGTGCCTGGTCTTGGCTAGAAGACAGAGGGGCCCTGGAGCGAACTGGAGCAGCTTGGGCTTAAGGACCCCAGCTCCCAGCGCATGCCAGTGAGTCAAGCTGGGGTCCCCCTTCCCTGAGTGGGCAAAGGACAGCTTGAAGCAGGGAGGGAGGCTCTGGGGTCCAGGAAGGGGACAGAGGGAGGAAGAGGCAGGAGGTGTCACCTCATCTGCCCCAGATCTTCCAGCCCCGCAGTGCTCCACCCAGAGGTAATTTTTAAAAATTTAATTATCCAGGGCTGGGGATTTAGCTCAGTGGTGCCACCACTTGCCTCGAAAGCACAAGGTCCTGAGTTCGATCCTGAGTGCCAAAAATAATAATAATAATTAAGTTATTGAGTAGCTGATGGAGGTGTTGAATTGCAAGAGGCCAAAAAGGTTGAAAGTACTTCAGATTCTCTGTACGGGTCTGTGTGTTTTGTTTGTTTGTTTTGTTGAGACAGAGTCTCAGTACGAAGCCCAGCCTGCCCTTGAACTCACAGCGATCCTCCTGCCTCAGTCTCCCCAGTGCTGGGATGACAAGTGTGCGCCCCCACACCTGGCTCTGGGCTGGGTCTTGCTCCCACAGTGATGTGTTCCGGGTACAGATGCTGAACCAGGTCGCCTGAAAGCCAAGCGCACCAGAGAGCATTCAGAGAGCTATCGAGATCCCCAGCAAGCCTGAGGTGCCTGGGACAGTGCTGGGCAGGGTGGCCACAGGGGCTGGGAGAACTTGGCCTTGGATTTGGGAGTTCCAGGGTGTCTTCCTAACGTAGGTTGTTACTGAGTGCAGACAAAGTCGCTGGGTTGCTGAAAGACGCATCCAAATACCGACAGAGGGAGTGCTTCCACACGGGCCAGTCCAAGCCGTGGGCGCTGTGCCCCCTGGGCAGGCTGGGCCGTGTGAGTTCCTGGGTGAGGGATCCCTCAAAATGAAGGCTGTAGCTGGGCGTGGTGGCACATGTCTATCATCCCAGCAATTGGGAGGCAGAGGCAGGAGGATCTCTGCATGTTTGAGGCCAGCCTGGGCTACATATTGAGTTCAAAACCAACCTGAAGTACATGGCGCAACCCTGTCTCAGTAAACCAAAAAACAGGATCTGACCCCACGAGGGAAGGTGGGAGGGGATATGGGGAGGATGTGGAGGGAGAGGAGACTGGAAGAGCCAGGGCAGGGAAGGGGGAGGTCGGGCTGCTGGCCTGAGGCGGTCCACTGTTCCCCACACGAAGCTGCGATTCTCCGAGCATCCTCAAGGGGGCGCGCGGGCCGTAGAAAGGGCCCGTTGCGTCGCACGTGCAGGCCACCTGGCAGGTGGCTGCACCCCCATTGGGCCCAGAGCATGTGGGTGTGGTGCGGCCCAGCTCTGGAGTGACAGATGGCAGCACAGTCATCTTTTCAGCCAATTTCCAGCCACCTACCGCGGCCCCCTTCGAGATGCAGCGCTCCTGAGCTGGGACGCCCTTGTTCTAGGGGGTATCCAACCGCTCCCAGACCCTGCGGGAGGGCGGCCGGTGACAAGCCCCCCAGGATGGCTGGCTTAGGACCCCTACTCTCTGGGGCCGTCGGAGGAGGGCTTTTCCCTCTCCTGCCTCTGCAGCCTCAGAGCCCAGCATGCGCCCCGCTGGGGACCTCTGAATTTAGTGTCTCCCTAACTTTGGGCTTCCAAAGAGACCCCTGAATTCCTGGCCGATGGGCCTCTAGCCCCTTGCAGCTGTCTTGAGGTGCACTTTCTGAGGGTGGCCTGAGCCCAGGAATGAGTGCAGTCGCTTCATGGCGACCACAGAATCAGGGAAGTGGGGTCAGCAGTGGCCTAGGTACCAGGGCTGCACTGGCAAGAAGTGCTGGGGAGACTGAGTCCAGCACCGGAGCTGGGCTGGGATGTAGCTCAGTGGTCAAATGCTCCTTAGCAAGGCCAAGGTCCTGGGTTTGATCCTCCGCACCGCACATAAACAGGAAATCCGCAATGAATTATTTGTCAGTGCTGGAGGATACATTTTTTTTCCCCTGGTACCAGGAATCAAACACAGGCCCTTGCGCTTGTGAGGCAGGTTCAGGACCACAGCTAAATCCCCACCCTTGCAACACATTTTAAGCTGTTTGTTTTATAACTTTTGAACGTTTACTGGCTGGGCATGATGATGCACACCTGTGATTCCAGCACTCAGGAGGCTGAGGCAGGAGGATCACCACAAGTTTGAAGCCAACCTGGGCTACACAGGGAGGCCCTATCTCAAAAAAAAAAAATCCATTTACCACATAGTCCAGTGATGGGCTTGTGTTTATACTCCTGCCCAGGGCCCTCCAAGTGTTACAAGTGGCCAGAATAACACTCCCTGTGTCTTGGAAGATGAAGCGTGTATGTATGTGTGCGTGGGTGCAGGGGATGGGAATGAGGACAAGGAGAAAAGTACCTATAGGGCTGCTTCCAGGTTAGCTCATGCGATGTCACCCAGGACCCTGGAAAGGGACCAAGAAGCTGGCAGGAGGGAAGGGCAGGTCACAGTAGCCTCCTCCCTTCTGCTCCTTTTTTGTTTTGTTTTTTGAGACAGGGTCTCACTGCGTAATCCAGGCTGGTCTGGAACTCACAGCAATGATCCTCCTGCCTCAGCCTCCCAAGTGCTGGACGTGTAGGTGTGTGCCACCATGCCTGGCAGGTTCTCCTTTTAGCAAAGCCCAACAGGGGCGGGACAGCAGTGACAGCCTCTTCTTCCAAGCCAGGGCTGATGGCCACAGCCATCTGTTTAATGCCAGGGATGCCCTCGGTGTAGACAGGGAAGAGCCCCTGGACAACGTGCAGGGAGACCTGAGTTCTGCCCCTGACTCTGCTGCTTACTCCCTTTCCCTCTTTGAGCCTCACCTGCTGTGGCCATGCAGACACCAGCCGGTGCCTCAGTTTCCCAATAGATTTGAGACAATAGGAGGGTGTGCTTGGGGGGGGTTGGGGGGCATGGAGGGAATGGTGCCCTAAGATAGGGCACCTGCCTGGGTCCCCAGCCACCCTCCTGTGACTGTCAGGGGCGGGTCCCCTCCAGGTCAAGCTGGCTGTGGCCCTTGGGGACTAATGAGCCCCGAGGGCGGAGCGTCCCGGCACAGGGGGCCGAGGCCCCACCTCTGCTTTTGCTCTGGGGCCCACGGGCGGCTGGAGGATGGAGGTGGCTGGGACTTTGGGGCCACAGGGTGGAGCCAAGGATGGAGCCGAGGACCAGGAGCCCGGCTCGGTCGCCTGTGTCGCCCCACGGGGACCAGGGTGGCCTCGGGTCCACATCCTCCCCGCACTGTCCCAGGGTCCTGGGATCTTGGGTGGGGCCAGGTCCCCTCGGGAGCTCGAGCAAGGGACATGGGCAGGACAGGAGGGGACACCGGGTTGACCAGGCAGTCCAGGCCCACCCAGACCTCTGGCCCAACGTCCGCCTGGGCTCTGGGTGGCCTTGGGACAGCAGGGAACCTGGAAGTGGTCCCTTCCAACAAGCAGGTCTGCGGCGGGGCAGAAAGTGGTCCTCACCCAGCGATGCCCCAGCCCTGGCTCTGCCCTGGCTTCCAGGCCAGACGTCCCTTGGGGGCCTCCTTTGAGCCACTGCCCCCACCTGGCTCAGGGAGGGAGTTTTGACATTTATTTGTTTATTTCTTTAGAGATAGAGCCTCACTGTGTAGCCCCGGCTGGCCTTGTATCCATGGGGATCCTCCTGCCCCAGCCTCCCGAGTGCTGGGATCACAGGCATGCATCACTATGCCCAGCCTCATTTCTTTATTTTTTAAAAAAGTTCTAAACCGGGCATGATGGTGCACGTCTGCAATCCGAGCGTTTTTGTAGGACCAGACAGGAGGATCCCAGGTTCAAGCCCAGCCTGGGCGATTTAACAATGTAGTGAGAACCTGTCTTGAAATAAAAAATTTAAAACACAATCTGGAGATGTAGATCAGTGTGAAGGCCCTGGATTCAGTCCCCAGGGTCACAAAAAACAAACTTTTGGAAGGCTTCTATTGGTGTTATAGGTTTAGATTAAATTATAATTCAGGCAATGACTTTGCCCTAGGAAAGCAGATTGCTTGGGCAACTGGGAAACTGGGGACCCTGTGCCACAGGGGCTGTCACTTCTGGGGTGTGAACCCCACTTCTGAGAACAGGCACTTAGTAGTCATCCAATCAGAGATGCCTCTCCCTGGAATTTCGAGAGGAAATGAACAAATGAACAGAAAGAAAGACGCTTAAGAAACAGGCTGAGGAACATTTTGCAGAGTTTTTTTGTAGGTTTTTCTTTTCTCTCTTTTTTTCTTTTTTTGGTACCCGGGATTAAACTCAGGTCTTTCGCTTGCGAGGCAGGTGGCCAAACCACTGAGGTAAATCCCCCATTATAGGTTCTTCTTTTTGTTTGTTTTTTGGGGGCTGTGTGTGTGTGTGTGTGTGTGTGTGTGTGTGTGTGTGTGTGATGCTAGGGATTCCTGGGGCCTCTCTGCACAGAGCTGCATCCCCAGCATTTTTTACTTTTTATTTTGAGACAGGGTTTTGCTAAGTCAGTAAGGTACCCAGGCTGGGCTGGAACTTGTGATCCTCCTGCTCAGCCTCCCGAGTGCAGGGAGGTGTGTACCACCATACCCTGCTTAAAAATAGGCTATCTTTGTACACTATCAATGATCAAAATTAAAATTAAAGAATACACTTACAGCCAGGCTTGGTGGCTCATGCCTGTCATCCCAGCACTCCGGAGGCTGAGGCAGGAGGATCACTGTGAGTTTGAGGCCAGCCTGAACTACATAGTGAGACCCTGTCTCAAAAAAATAAAAAAAAAGGCCCGGGATCAGGGATTTAGCTCAGTGGCGCTGCGCCTGCCTGGCAAGTGCAAGGTCCTGAGTTCAATCTCTGGTACCGAAAAAAAAAAGAAAGAAAGAAAAGGAAGGAAGGAAGAAAAGGAAAGAGAAAAAAGGAGAAAGAGGAAGGAGAAACGGATATCTGCCGACACCATCTCTCCTCTTTTCCTGTGCTCGCGCCTTTCCTCTGCTTGAGCCGCCCAGAGGACCCGCGCACAGGGCGCCGGGATGGGGTGCACTGGGGTCCCCAGGGCCCGTGCGCGAGACTGCTTCAGGGGCTGGCGGTGGGCCCATCCTTTCCTTCTGGACCCCATCCTTAGGAGGACGACACGAGCCTTAGATTCCACTCTGGGCTCTCGTGCCCCAACTGGAACGATGGGAGGTTGTTATTGCTGTTTGGAGACAGGGTCTCGCTATGTAGCCCAGGCTGGCCGGGGACTCGCGGCGATCCTCCTGCCTCGGCCTCCGGAGCCCCAGCGTGACAGGCGTGCGCCACCACGCCCGGTTTCTATACGAGTTGCCGCTCATCCTTGGGCAGCAGCAGGTCCGCGGAGGGGAAGTGGGCTCCTGTGGAAAACTGGGGTGCCCTCTTGTGGATACTTGAGGAATTTCACTAGGTCCTTCCCATTCCCCGAGGAGTCTACCTGCAGGCCCATGGCCGGTGGGAGTCCCAAGGTGGAACTTCAACACACAAAGCTATTACTGTGTGAAGGAGCACTCACTCAGCAGCCGCTCTGTGGTTTATAAATAATTCATTCGCTCCTCACAGCGCCCCTGTGGGGTCAGTACTGTGATCACCCCTACTTCATAGATGCTCTGATTATGGAACAGAGAAGTTAAGCAAGCTGCCTAAGGCCACACAGCCGCTCTGCCTTCTGGGTTCTGCACTGCCCTGTGGCCCTTCACCCTGGTGTGGGATGCCTCATAGTGATGGTCACAGGGTGTTTTGTTTTGTTTTGCTTTTAATGGCTGAAACCCAGGGCCTCGCACATACTAGGCAAGAGTTCGGTCATTGAGCTACATCCCCAGCACTTTTTATTTTTTATTTTTATTTTTTGTTACCAGGGATCGAACTCGGGTCCTTCCTCTTGAGAGGCAGGCGGTGGAACCACTGATCTAAATCCGCGGCCCACTTTTTATTTTTTATTTGAAGACAAGATCACACTAAATTCCCCATGCCGGTCTCGAGCTTGTGATCCTCCTGACTCAGCCTCTGCAATAGCTAGGGTTACAGGTGCACAACACCAGGTCTGGATTCTCATTGGTTCTTTCAGCCACTTCCGGAAGCTGTGCAGAGGCTGAGACAGGCGTGGCGGAGTCACCAAGGGACCAGGAGCCCTCAGGTCTGCTGATTTCTACACGGCCTGGGGTGTGAGGGATGGCGACCACCCGCTCCCCACGCACTGCTGACCGTGGGCTGGGCCTGTGCGGAGCCCACGAAGGCGGATCGGGCCAGCTCTGCGTCCGGGGAGGGACAGATGAGTCACGGGATGGGGCCGCCCACTTTCACGGAGTCCTCATTAGTCTGTGCCGCTTCGACCAATTGAAATTAAAAGGGCAGGTGACCACGCCTGTCATCCCAGCACTCCAGAGGCTGAGGCAGGAGGATTGCCATGAGTTTGAGACCAGCCTGGGCTACACAGTGAAGAGGGAAAAAAAAAAAAGGGTGAAAACATTGAGCAATGTGGTTAAGACAAGTCATGGAAACCAACAGGTGACTCTTATAGACACTGACAATTACTAGTAGGAAAATGCTGGTTAGTGATGTCCCACTTACAATTTTTACAAATCTTTTGACTTTGTAAGAATGAATCTAATGAAAGGTTTCAAGGAAACTATGAATCTTCCATATAGGCATAAAAAATACAGTATGAATAAATACAAGACATTGGTTTTAGATGAAAGGAATCTCTTCTAATGTGATGGATTCTTCCTTTCAATTAATCTATCAATTTAATATAATCCTAACCAAAATCCCAATGGGATTTTTTTCCCCACAGTGGGATTTAAAAAATTTTTATATTTGTTTTATTTGGGGAGGTTTGAGATCGGGTCTCACTGAATAGTTCCAGCTGGTTTCAAACTTGCAATCCTCCTGCCTCGGCCTCCCAAGTGGTGGGATTGTTAAAGGCCATTTGAAATACTAAGTGTAAAGTTCATCTGGAAGACAAGTGTATGAGTATAAATCAAGATCTTTTTTTTCCCAAAAAATGGAACAGAGTAAGGGGCGTTTGTTATCAAATGTCAAAATACAAAGCTACAATATTAAGAGCGTGTTAGACAGGCATGGTGCATGTAACTGGAACTCCAGGTACTCAGGAGGCTGAGGCAGGATGATCACGGCAGCCTAGGAGTTCAAGGTCAGCCCGGGCAAGACTTTGCCTGAAAATAAACAAATAAGCGGCACGTTGTTGGGGATAGTTCAGCTTCCAGGAAGGGACAACCCACACATCTGCCCCTTCCTTCCTCCTGATAAGTACAGCTGAAGCCTGTCACTGCATGGACGATGTTAGATGGCTAAGAGGGGTGAGAGGACTAACTTAGACCCACGGCCCTGACGCCTGGCCTGGCGGAGGCTTCTTGGGGTTCTCCTTCTGCCAACTGCAGCCCAACCCAGTTGCTGGAGACGCCAGTCTGGAAACTCTTGACAGGCACGGGCCCAGGCCCCGTAGGCTCCTGCTCTCTCCGGCCATGGGACTGGGAAGGGACCAGCGTTCACAGTGCAGAAACTCGGACAGCGGGTGCTCAAACAAACAAAACACTGCACCGCGGCTCTGAGGGAGGCCTGGGCTTCCCAGGCTGAGGGGCTGTAGAGCGCTGAGCCTCTCTTCCCCCCACACCCACCCTGCCCTGCGTAGCGTGGAGGGAAGGCCGGGTGCAGAGTGAGGGCCAAGGGTGGCCACCGGGATGAGGGTGGCATGGACAGCCTCAGCTTCCACTCCCTTTGGCCAACTTTATAGGGAGAAGGCTCCCTATCAAAATCTAGGCAGGAAGTGGTGTCACAGCACCAAACACTTGGCCAATGCATAGCTTTGGCTTATTCCCGCAGGTGAGCCACTTATTTCCCCTACACTGAGAGGTTTCCAAGCAAAAGAATTACATTTCCGTCTTGTTTGAGCTAGACGTTTTGTGGTTTCTTTATTATGGTACCTTAACGCATGTATACATGTATGTATGTGTGTAGACATGTAAGTCTGGACATGCACATATACCTTATATGTGTGTAGAGTATGTATTGTATGCATAATGTGTGTGTGGGTGCATTTGTAGAAAAAAAGGGGGGCTAGAAGAACAAGTTAAATGATACCGTGAGAAAGCAATTATCTACACCCAGAAAGTGAAATACTGCTCTATAGAACTTCAGCTGGCCAAGAGCGGTGCTGCACGCCTGTGATCCCAGTACTTTTGAGGCTGAGGCAGGAGGATCGCCACAAGTTTGAGGTCAGCCTGGGCTACATATCTAGAGCCTGTTTCAAAAAACACAAACAGCGCAAGGTCCTGAGTTCAATCCCCCCCCCCAAAAAAAACCACAAACAAATAAACAACAGCAAGAACAACAAAAAAAGGTTTGAGAATCACAATCAAAGGAAAGGTGTGATCCCAACACTCCGGAGGCTGAGGCAGGAGGATCACCATGAGTTTGAGGCCAGCCTGAGCTGCATAGTGAGTTCAAGGCCAGTCTGTACTACATAGCAAGACCCTGCCTAACAAAACAAAACAAAAAAATTAGAGAAAAGGTGTGGATTTTGTTAGGAATCTGTGCAAATAAATCAATTGTGAAAGATATTTAGGGGATATTAAGATAAATATAGATAAGAATGTAGTAAGAGAGCACTAGAAGTTGTTGGCTTTGTGAGACGTGAGGGTGGCACTGCAGTTTTGTAAGAAAATGCCTTTTTTCTTTTTTGGTACCGGGGATCAAACTCAGGTCCTTGCATTTGCGCAGCAGGCGGCGAAACCACTGAGCTCAATCCCCAGCCCCTAAAATGCCTTTGTTTTTAAGAAATGCGGATGGAAACATTTGGAGGCGAATCGTGACAATATTCATAATGTATTCTAAAATACATCGGAATAAAAGAAGAGGCAATATGGCAAAATGGTAATTGTTTGATCTAATGGATTTTGGTAGGTTTGATGTTTTTTCACATTAAAACATTTCAGAAGAATGGAGTTGCAGCTGAGGACGGCATGTGACAAAGACTCCGGGGCCTAGTGACACCCAGAGCCCCCTTAGAGGAGGCTTTCTGATCCGGCCAAACAGCTGTCCGCTCACAGATTTGGATCCACCTTCAGGGACTCATGCAGTCTTCTTTACAAGGCAACCTGGTGCTGGGTGTGGTGGTGCACGCCTCTAATTCCAGCTTCTCAGAAAGCTGAGGCAGGAGGATCTCAAGTTTGAGGCCAGCCTGGGTGATTTATCAAGACCCTGTCTCAGAAAAATAAAAAGGGCTGGAGCAGGCGCTCAGCGGTAGAGTCCACTAAGCATGCGCGATGCCCTGGGGCGCATCCCTGCTTGTGTGGGGGGGCGGTGGGCTGTCACTCAGAAGTCAGACCCGCCCACCGACCTGCAGCTCTGGCCTCCCTGGGCCTAGTGTTAATAGAGAGGAGGGGGCAGCCTGGGCTGTGATCCGCAGCTGCGGATTATGCTTGTGTTCCTCACCTTCCGGGCAGAAGCTTTGACCAATCGCTCTCACTTTTTTGTTGTTATTTTGAGACAGGGTCTCGCTATGTAGCTCAGGTTGACCTTGAACTCCCTAGCAGCCCAGCTGGCTTTCCACTCATGGCGACCCTCCTGCCTCACCCTCCTGAGTGCTGGGATCACCAGGCCCAGCTGATTGATCATTTTCACCTTTAACTCTGTGATCAGGAATTGGCCAGAGCTTTGCTACTCATATTGAACCCACACCTTAAAAGTTCTCGTATTGAGACCTCAGAATAGCGGCCAATCTTTTAATGGACCTTAAAATAATTTTCCCAAAGGCGGCCTGCGGCGGCTGTGTTCGCTGTCCCCCGCCTGCCCCGCGCCTGACATCGGACATTACTCGGGGATGGACACGCGTCCTGCGTGCTAGCAGCAAATGCGTGGCTTCCGCAGCCCCTTACAGCGACCTGACTTGCGGAGTACGACTGACTTGAGGAACAACGCTCAAATGTGATGCTCTTCGTCACCTGTCCTCCCACTCAGAGCTGACGGGACACGGCTGTGGGCGCCCGCCCGGAGGGGAAGTGAGCCAGGACCCCAAGAGGAACTGGAACTAGGAAGGTCTCTGGCTCTCACTGTTACATCACCGCTGCCTCGCCTGCCTTTCATTCCTCCTCCTTCCTCAGACCCTCTCTGTCAGGCTGCGCTCTAGTTGTCTCCATTGGCTCTGAACCCAGCACTGCCCCCTCCGGCGTGGGGCCACCCCTTCCACAGGGAGTGGGGTGGAGCCCATGGGGCCCACCTGGCCTTCAGGGCTTCTTCCTGCGGGTGGAGACAGACACCCCACAGGGTCAGAGTTCAGGTAGCCACTTAACTGATCTGTAGATAATAGAGGGTGTGGGGTTACCTCATTCAATTATCTGGCCTTTTGAAGATTCAATGAGAAATTCCAGGGAACTATTCAGCATCCTAAGTGAAATAAATCTGTTAAAAAACAACAGTTGGGCACGTGTAATGTCGTGGCACACACCTGTAACTCCAGCTACTTGGGAGGCTGAGGCAGGAGGATTGGAAGTTTGAGGGCAGCCTGGGCAACTTAGCAAGACTATCTCAAAATAAAAAGTAAAAAAGGGGGCCAGGGATTTAGCTCAGTGGTTCTGCTGCCTGCCTTGCAAGTGCAAGGACCCGAGTTCAATCCCTGGTACCAAACAAAACAAAACTAAAATAAAAAGTAAAAAAGGGCTGGGGATGTAGCCCAAATGAGGTCCTGGATTCAACTCCAGTACCACATAATAATAATGATAATGATAATAGCAAGAAAAACAGCAATAATAATTTTAAAAGATGAAAACAAGGTAATAGGAAGAACAACAGAAGCCAGACATGGTGGTGCACACCTGTAATCCCAGTACTGGGGAGGCTGAGGCAGGAGGATCCCCGCAAGTTTGAGGCCAGCCTGGGCGACACAGTGAGTGTAAGGCCAGCCTGGACTTCGTAGCGAGACGTTGTCTAAAAGAAACAAAAAATACAATTCCTTTCCTTTTTAAAAATAAGAAATGGGGTCTCGCTGTGCTTCCAGGTTGGGGTACAGTGGCTCCTCACAGGCATGAGCCCACCACTGAGCAGCACGAGATTTATTTACTCATTTATTTAACAGTACTGGAGATCGAACCCAGCACCTCTGCTCTGAGCTACATCCTCACCCTTTTTACATTCTGAGACCAGGTCTTGCTAAGTGTCTAAAATCCTGGGCTCATGCAATCCTCCTGTAGCCTTCCGAGTAGCTGGAACTTCAGCGGCCACCCTGCTCTCTCTTTCCCTCTCAGCTCCTCTTCTCCCCCAGTGCTGGGGACAGAACCCAGGGCCCCACACAGGCTAGGCAGGTGCTCCACCACTGAGCTCTGCCCTCCCCTTGTATCTAACCCTCAAAGCTCTTTCTCATCCTCTAAATGTTTGTAAGAGGCCTACTCTCATTTTATGAATGGAAATGGCTTTTACATATTGCTAAATATATTTATGCATTAGAAGGGGAAGTGTTTTTTTTTGCTGCTTGAAGTATTGCTGTCTTCTCAAAGTTCCTTTTTCTTGTTTATTTTAGACTCTTCCCGATGGGAGTCTTTACTCAAATACTTGGTGATCCTTGACTCTTGGTTCATGTTTTGGGTTTTTTTTTGGTACCAGGGATCGAACTCAGGTCCTTGTGCTTGCACAGCAGGCTGTGAAACCAGTGAGCTAAATCCCCAGGGCCCTTGGTTCATGTTTACTAGCAAGGTCGACAGGCTGCTCGAAAGCTCTGGTGCAGATGGGAGGGGACTTAGCGACCAGTAGGAAGCACATCCGGGTCACCGGAGAGGGGGTCCCTGGGGTTCCCACAGTGTTAGGGTGTACGGATCTCTCCTCCAGGGATGCTCGATTCTCTTAAGGAGCCATACTTGCTTACTTATTTTTATTTATTTTGAGACAAGATCTCACTGTACAGTTCAGGCTGGCCCTGAACTCACTATGTAGCAAAGCTGGCCTTGAAAATTGCTGCAATCCTTTTGTCTCAGCCTCTGAAGTGTGGGTTTTGTTTTTGAGACAGGGGCTTGCTATGCAGTTCAGGCTGGCCTTGAGTTTATTGCAATCTTCCTGCCTCAGCCTCCTGAGGGCTGGAATTATAGGTGTGCACCACCATACCTGGCCTAAAATATTTATTTTGTTTTGTTTTATTTTGTTTTTTTGGTACCGCAGATCGAACTCAGGACCTTATGTTTGTGAAGCAGGCAGCAGAACAACTGAGCTAAATCCCCAGCCCCTAAAATATTTATTTTAAAAATAAAGAATAAAAGCAGGCAGAGGCCGGCTGTGATGGTGCATACCTGTTTCTACTAGCTATCTTGGAGGCTGAGGCAGGAGGGTCACAAGTTCAAGCCCACCTTGTCTCAAAAAACCTGAGAAAATTAAAATTAAAATCCTTTTAATTGTGAAGAAATAAAATAATGAAGCTTAATGAGCCAAATAACAGCATCTGCAAAGAGAACCTGCAGCCAGACTTCCGGAAAAAGATGGCAGCCAGTGGCTAGACTGTGACTCCCTTTCCTTTCTGTCTAGTGAAGAGGGCAAAAGCCATTGTTAAAACACCTGGGGAGAAGTGTCTAAAAAAGGAGACAGAGCCAGGTTAATCCCATTAACTCCTGAAAGTGACAGTGCAGGATGGGATGAGAGAAAGAATAACCTGGGGTCAGAGCAAACCATGGCAGAGCGCCTAACACCACCGGCAGAACTGAGCCCAGGCCAGAAGAGGACAGAGCCCAGCCGCCGTTAATGGTGAAGCCCTGGGCAGGAACCTGGACACAAAGCAAGTGGACTGCAACAGGGAAGTGTTCAGGCTCCTACAGCAAGGAGGACAGGCTGAGCCCGCAATGATGTCCACCCCTTAAAATAGGGTACCCTCGGGCGGGACAAGACAAACAACAACTTCCACCTCTTCAAGTTTCCCATAAACCTCTTCCTGTTTTTCTTTTCTTTTGCTTTTTTTGAGCTAGGGTCTCACTATGTAATTCACACTACTCTTGAACTCCCTATGTAGCCCAGGATGGCCTCAAACTCATGGTGAGCCTCCTGCCTCAGCTTCCAGAGTGCTGGGATTACAGGCATGTGCCACCATGCCTGGCCAAAAAACAGTATTTCTAACACATCTAATGTTAATAATTCTTTTTTAAATTTTATTTTATTTTTTTTTGTTAATGATAACTCTTGATGGGTGGTGATATTTGAGATTTCTTTTTGTTTTGTTTTGTTTTTGGTACCAGGGATTGAACTCTCAACCTTGAGCTTGCAAAGCAGGTGCCAGAACCACTGAGCTAAATCCCAGGCCCCTTGAGATAATTTCCTACCATCATCATACTTTTTCTTCAGTGCTTCAATTCTTTTTTCAGTAGCATGTGTTACCAAGTGCGGTGGCTCTCGCCTGTAATCCTAGCACTTGGGAGGCTGAGGCAGGAGGATCCCTGGAAGTTCAAGGGCAGCCCAGGCTACATAGTGAGTTTGAGGCCAGCTTGGACTACACAGTGAGAACTTGTCTCAAAGCAACAACAAAAATGACAACATCACCTATGTCAGTTTATATTTACCCCGTTAATCTTTGAGCAACCCTAGAGCTGGACAGGGAGCTGTACATACACAGAGAGAATCCCGTGCCACTGCTCTCCACAGAAGCCCCCCAGGCCCGAGCCAGGTCCCTTGGCCTTGTCCTCGAGCCCCTCCTGCCCAGGTCGGGGTGCACACACAGGATGCAGGTCACCTCTGTCCCAGGACCCTTAAGAGGTGGCCTCAACCTTCTACCTGAGCCCTGAGCATAGGAGACACAGCCTCACCCTGCCTCAGTTTATCCCTGGACAACGAGCCCACTTCTAGTTTCCAGAAACGTGCCCCCAAAATGCCAGCTGACACCAGCAACCCCTAGATGATCCCCACCCCCGGACCCCTCACACTGCCCTGGAATCAGGACACATGCAACAGTTTCATGTTTATTTCCAGAAAGTGATGGAGACAAAAGAAATAACATCCAGACTCCACTCTCTGCACAATAAATAGCCTCCCCGTTCAGAAAAGGAAAAAGAAAGAAGCGCTTGAGTACGACCAAGAAGACCTGGCGCGCCCAGCCCCTTTCTCTGGACCCCAGTGTCTTGGCCCTGAAGTGGGGGCCAGGCCAGCTCCCCGCAGCCCAGGTCCGCCCTGACCTGCCCAGCTGCTGTCAGGTCCGGGTGTCCTCACGCCCGGAGCAGGCTCGCTCAGGAGGACAAACCTGCGGTCACTCCACAGAGGACGGGGGGCCAGTGGCCTCAGCCCAGCCCAGCTCCCTGTGTCCAGGGCCTCCCGGCAAGTGAACCCCGGAGTCCTCCTTGGCCCCCTCTGCCCCAACCAGTCCCTACAAGGAGGAGGGCCGGAGGGAGGGGGCTTCTCCGCCCGGGTCTGGCTCCCCGCTGAGCCGATGGCCTCCGACTTAGCGACGCAGGATCCCTCTGCTGCTCTGCACCCTCTGCTCAGTTGGGAAAATAGTTATAAAACTGGCCCTCTGCATCCTTCTCAGAAGGAGAAGGGGCCCCGGCAGGGGACGAGCTGTCGCCACTGGAAGGGTAGGGAGACACGCGTCTCCTCTTAGAGTCTCCTTCGCCCAGTCCTGAGTCGCCGGGCTCTGGCCGGAGCGGGGTGACCTCGGTCCACAGTGACGGGGAGCCCTGCTCGTCCGGCCCCCCACCCTCAGGGGCTCCAGGTTCCACGGGCAGAGTCCGCATGGGGCGGAACCAGTTGGCCGGGCCCATCTTGGGAGGGTACTGGGGAGCCACGGGCCAGCTGGCCCCGGGGGCCAGGACGTCCTGGCCTCGGTAGTAGGACATGGTGGGGCCCGGGCCGGAGGGCAGGAAAGCTGGCTTCATGCTGACGGCTCGGAAGTCGGACTCGTAGCTGTGGTCCCGGGGGGTGGCCAGCCAGTATGGCTGCGAAACCACGTCCTTGGCCTGGCCAACAAGGTCGGGGTAGAAGCAGCTGGGGACGGGGTACTGGTTGGAGAGGAGAGGGGAGTAGGGGTCTCCCCCCAGCAGTTGACAGTTGGGTCCAGGTGGGGAGGGGACGCTGGTGTCCACAGATGCATACATGCTACAGAGACCGGGAAGCAGATGGTCAGGGCGCTGCGAGTCCCGTCCCAGACCTGCCCTCCGCCTCTGTCCCTCCCGCCCTCCCTCTGGGGCGGGGACAGGACTTGTCACAAAGGACCAAAGTGACTCGAACAGCATGGCACTTACGACTCGAAGTTCTCCCGGAATCCCTTGGCGAAGGGGTTGTTATCGATTTTCAGCTGCGTGATCTAGAGGGGGGACACAGCGTCACCTGAGACCCCAGCCCGGGAACATCCCAAGTCCCTCCCATGGGAGACCCTGCCCGGTCACCTCCGCGTTCTGGTAGGCGGTCACGGCGATGAACTGGGTTTCTCGGAAGGTGAAGATGTGGGTGCTGGGCGCCGGGCAGGCGGCCTCGGGCTCCCCGTCGGTCACCTCCACGATGTGCAGCCGGGGCTGGTACTTGTGCAGGGACTGCAGCACGATCATCTGCAGAGTGCCAACAGGCGCACGTGGTCGAGGGAGGCGTGAGGGCCCCCGTCCTGCTACGAGGCCGGTGGATGGCCCTGGGCCATTTTGTCCCTCCCTCTGCCCTGCCACCGAATAACTTCTCCCAGGCCTTCCAACTCTGGTCCCCAGCCTCTTTGGGACACCGGTTCTAGCCTCTTGTGCCCTTTCCCACACCCACCACACTCTGACCAAAGTATTAGCATAAAACAGAGGGCCTTTAAACTGGGTGTGGTGGCGCAAGCCTGTGATCCCAGTACTCAGGAGGCTGAGGCAGGAGGCTCTCAGAGAGTACAAGGCCAGGCTGGGCTACACAGTGAGTTCGAAGCTAGCCGGAACTACATAGCGAGACTCTGTCTCAAAAAAAAAAAAAAAAAAAGAGGGCCATGGGTATAGCTCAGTGGCACAGCACCTGCCTGGTAAGTGCAAATATTGAGTTTGATCCCCGTACCTCAAAAAAAAAATGGGTTTACAGAACAATGTCACCCTCCAGGAACTCCCTCGGCTTGAGGGTCTCAGACTCCCGGGGACGCCACCTGGAAGCCAGGAATGCCGACCTGGGTCATGTTGTTCGAGGCGCCTTTGTTGTTGGTGAGTTTCAGTTTCCCGAAGGAGACTTCCTGGCGCATCCAGTGGGCACCAGTGTTGGGGGAATCCGGGTGCACGTAGAGGCGGTTCCCTGCAGACAGTGGACAGTGGTGGACAGCTTTGGCATCCCCCCGTGGCAGACCCTGGTGAGGAAGGGCTCCGCCTGCTGGGGTGGGTGTGTGTGTGTGTGTGTGCGTGTGTGTGTGTGTGTGTGTGTGCCCGCGTGCTTGCTTGCGCAGAAGACAAAGGGAAGCAGGAATGGGGCTGGGCCGGGCTATGGAATTAGGCCCTTGGGAGTAACGGCCCAGGCCATCCACCAGGGGGCGCCCACCATTCCTGGGGCACATACCTGGCATGCTGCCCTCGGCCTTGCCACACTGCACCCACTTGCCACTCTGGTACCGCCAGTGGTGCTGGTCCACCAGAACCACATCCACAAACATCCTGTAGTGGCTAGTGGGCTCCAGCCCAGCCACGGTGAAGGACAGGAATGGGAACATCCGCCTGTGAGGAGAGAGAGCCCCTTCCTGTGTCAACTGCCCTGGGTCGGTGCCTCTCACGAGGTGCACATGGTGAGCCCAAGCTGGCCTCCGCCTGCTCCCCACAGCCAACTGCAAGTGGTCAGGAAGTCGGCTGGCCAGGTGCTAAATACAACTATTGACCTTTCATTGATCCTCCTGCCTCAGCCTCCTGGGTGCTGGGATTACAGGTGTGAGCCACCATGCCTGGCTTAAGCTTTTTGTTTTGTTTTGTTTTTTTCCCTTTTCCTCTCTTTTGGTACTGAGGATTGAACCAGGACCTTGCTATATCACTGGGCTGCATCCCCAGCCCCTGGGAGCATTTTAAATGCTCACCTCTTAGAGTGGCACTGGTCCCTAACTATAGGGGACCAGTGCTTCCCAGGCGAGCAAAGGCACAAGCCAGCCCTGCATGGGCTGGGCCTCAGTCCCCGCCCCTCCTCTGCATGTGACTCCTGGCTCCTAGGCTGTGGCACAGCACGCAGCCCTCTCGGCCACAGCCCTGGGCCTGGCATCTGCAGCAGGTTGCTCAGGTCCTGGGTGGACAGGGAGCCCTCCAGCTTCCTGGACAGGGTGCAGGGGACCCAGCCCTCATGGCAGGTCTTGGTCCCCAGGAACAGGAGAGTTGGGGTGCAGTGCTGCAGAACCCCCACTGTGATGCCGTCTGCTCTACAGCAAGCCCTCTACCACTTCTACCATGGCTTCCCCATTATCTCCCTCACTGCAACCACCGCCTCCACTATCACAACCACCATCGCCCTGGCGCCATCTCCACCATCGATGCAACCACGGCCCCATGGCTGCCATGGCTACCCCACCCCCACCGCCACAGTCACCTCCCAGCCATCACTGCTCACCTTCAGCGCCCACCTGCACACCCACCCTCCCTGCAGGGACCCACCCTCCCTCTAGCCACGCTCTCCACCCACCCCCCTGTCTAAGTGGCAGCCACCAATCCTCCAGCACCAGGCCCATCGCCAGCTCCCACGGCCCAGCCCTTCTCTCCAAACCCAAGCAGGAAGAGCAGGGCCATAGAATGGCAGAAGCAAACCCTGTCAGAAGTGCCTTTCATCCCCTCCCTTCCCCCTCCCCCTCCCCTCTATCCCCTCCCCTCCCCCTCTCTTTTAGCCCCTCCGCCCCCTTCCTCCTCCCCTCCCTTTCCTTTCCCTCCTTGCCCTGCCCTGGTCTCTGAGTCAGGAACCCTGGGGTCAGGGGAAGAGTTCCAGGGTCCCCGTACACTTTTTGGTAGGCACCAGTCCCCAGTGGGTCCCCAAACCACATCCCTAACAATCTCGGGAAGGTCTCCCAGGAGGGTGCCCTCATATTCCCGTTTCCCCCAGAATCCTGGGCCCAGAAAAAGAGACCTGTTGGCGCCACAGCCTTGGATACGTTTACTCCCAAACCAAGTCTCAATTTCCTCACCTGTGACTGCAGGTAAGAACTGGGTCGTCTTTCCTCAGCAAGTGGTTTAGAAGCTCAAAAGATGTTAAACTCAAGCAGATGCAGGAGTGCATACTGTAATCTTGGCACTCGGGAAGGCTGAGGCAGGAGGATCCCAAATTCAAACCCAGCTTGGGCAACTGAGTGACTCAACAACACTATATCTCAAAATTTAAAAAATTTTTTTCTTTTTTTTTCCGGTACTGGGGATCAAAGTTGGGACCTTGCACTTGCAAGCCAGGTGGTGGAACCACTGAGCTAAATGCCCAGCCCTCAAGAGTAAAAATTTTTAGCTGGACCTGTCATCCCAGCACTTGGGGGGCTGAGGCAGGAAGATTGCTGTGAGTTCAAGGCCAGTCTGGGCTACGTAGCAAGAATCTGTCTGAAAAAAAATTTTTTTTAATGTTTTTAATTTATTTATTTATTTTTATTTTTTGTACCAGGGATCGAACCTGGGTCCTTGTGCTTTCGGGGCAGGCAGTGGAACCACAGAGCTAAATCTCTGGCCCCTGAAAGGTTTTGTAGCTAAGTGTAAAGGTCCTGGGTTCAATCTCCAGTACAGGAAAAAAAAAAGGGAAACTCAGCTCATCTGTCCTTTTTTTTTTGGTACCTGGGATTGAAGTCAGGTCCTTGCGCTTTCGAAGCAGGCGGTGAAACCACTGAGCTAAATTCCTGGCTAATCTATCTTCTGCCAGGGTGGAAGCTACCACAGCCCCCTAGGCCGACTGGAGGACACTGAACAAGGGACAGAGCTCTATGTCCAGGCCCTGCGTCCCAGGGACTTGGCAGGCTGATCGGCTGGAGGATGAGGATTAGGCCTTGAACAAGTGAGCAGTAAGAATATTTCCACCCTGGTGCAACCTGTAATCCCAGCACTAGGGAGACTGAGGCAGGAGGATTGCCATGAGTTCCAAGACAGCTTTGGCTACCTAGGGAGACAGCCTCAAAAATCCAAAAAACAGTATTTCCAACCCATTTCTTGAAAGTTCTCAACCTCTGACAATGGTAAAGCCACTCAGATGTTTCTTATTTTGTAACCAGTTCCTGTCCAAACTTGTAGGAATAAAGGAATGGAAGTGAACACTCCTTTTTTCTGATGCTAGGGATGGACCCCAGGGCTTCATGTACGCTAGGCAAGTGCTCTACCTCTGGGCTGCACCCCCAGCCCTGAAACGCAGTATTGTGCCCCAGCCAGTTTATTGGGCCAAGCCTTTAAGATATAAGAGTTGGTTTCCCCCCCAAAAAAGAAAAAAAAATCATAAAGGGCCGGGGATTTAGCTTAGTGGTTTTACCGCCTGCTGTGCAAGCACAAGGACCCGAGTTCAATCCCAGGTACCAAAAAAAAAAAAAAAGACTTGGTTTCCTATTTTATATCTGAAGAAAGTGAGGCTCGGAAAGGTTTGGTGACAGCCCCTGGGCAGGAGACCAGAACGGGGGTCTCCACCCTGCTTTTCTCACCATTAGCGTGAAACCGAGGAGGCACAGGAAGATGACAGGTTCTCCGGTTCCTCCTAAAAGTCACCACCCTAGAATCACCACCAAATGGAGTCCCACAATAGCCCCTGATTTACATAATTTGCTGGGAAGGGACCCGGATGGACATGGGCTGGACACTGAGCCCCTCAAACTGCCCACTATCCCCTATTCAGATGGAGCAGGACTCCAAATTCCTCTGGCCCCCGAAGGAACGTCCCTTTCAGATGGCTCATAACTGCTCCCAGTACCCTCTGCTCCTGGCTGGGCCCAGTCACCATTTTTAAGTGCAAATTAAAATAACAAGGAGAGGGCTGGGGATTTAGCTCAGTGTTTCTGATGTCTGCTTTCCAAGCACAAAGTCCCGAGTTTGATCCCTGGTACCAAACAAAACAAAACAAAAATAAAAACGAGGAGATAGATAGTTTTGTCAGCCATGTTGACCAAATGCTTAAAAACTGATGATATTAATACTGACAAGGGAGTGGGAAAATGGGCCTTCTTGAAACCATTGGTGGTGGTATAAACTAGTTCTACGTTTTTTACTTTTTTTCTTTTTTGTGGTACTGAGGATTGAATCCAGGGCCTTTACGTTAAGTTACATCCCCAGCCCTTTTAATTTTTTAATTAATTAAAAAAAATTTTTTTTGGTGCTGGGGATCGAACTTGGGACCTTGTGCTTGCAAGACAGGTGTCAGCACCACTGAGCTAAATCCCTGGCTCAATTAAAAAAATTTTTTTTGGTACTGGGGATCGAACTCAAGACCTTGACCTCGTGAGGCAGGTGCACTGAGCTAAATCCCCAGCCCTAATTTTTTTATTTTGACCCAGGGTCTAAGTCACTAAATTGCCCAGGCTGGGCTCAAATTTACAATCCTCCTGCCTTGGCCTCCCAGAGTGCTAGATTACAGGTATGAACCACGATCCCTGGCATGGTAGCACCCTTTAAAGTTCCTAGAGCTGGGGATTTAGCTCAGTGGTTCTGGCACCTGCCTTGCAAGTGCAAGGTCCCGAGTTCGATCCCCGGTACTAAAAAAAAAAAGCATAAGGTCCTGAGTTCGATCCCCGGTATCAAAAAAAAAAAAAAATAAAAAATAAAGTGCCTAGAATGGACAACTTAGCGACTGCGGCAAAAAAAAAAAAAAAAAAAAAGTAAAAAGATCTGGGGATACAGCCCAGTGTGAAGGCCCTGGGTTCGTTCCACAGCACAATGACAACAGTGAGCAGTGGGCATCCTGCCGGTGTTTGCACCCACCAAAACACAAAATGCCAAAATGGGCTTGGCCTTCAAGCATCTCCCCCTCTTACCAACTTCAGACCCACATAACAGAAATCAAAGGGCCATTTGCAAACCAGCCCCCCCAAAAACATCAAAGTTGAGCCAGGCCCAGCAGCAGGCTCCTGCAGTCCCAGACACTAAGGAGGCTGAGGCAGGAGAATCACTTGAACCCAGCATTTCCATGCCAGCATGGGCAACAGAAAGAGAGCCCATCTCTTAAAAAAAAAAAATTAAGCCTAAAAATAAAACTTTTTTAAAGGCATGAAAAATTCTCAGAATTGGGGATGTGGTGAGGGGAAAATAAAATAATAACGGTGGCAGGGCCAGTGAGGATAGCTGTGTGCCTGAAATTGTTGTTTTGCCAACTCCTACCTTCACATGCATAAATCCAAATGCAAACTGAGCTGCTGAACAATGGAGCTCCCCAAAGTTACTGTAATTATAATAATCAGCCCATCACACCCAGAAAAGTGGGGATTACCAGCAATTAATCCACACCCACACACCCACAGACCCGGCTGCTCTTCCTCCTCTGAGAACAGCTGCCCTGGGTGACTGGGGGGTGCCTGCTGGACACTCGCCACTCGTGCCCCCCACAGAAGGGCACCAGCATGCACTCTTGGACCTCAGGGTCCCTGCTGCCATTCTGCCCTCAGCTCCCCCCTTCCACCTGACTTAAGCTGCCTGGACCACTCCATCTCTGCACTCCAATCCTCCCCTGCTCCCCATCCACTCCCACCCGAGGCCAAAGCCACCGGCTGGTCCATGCCCAGGGTGGTCCGGTGGGTAGGCACAGAAGGATCCAGGCCAGGGTGAGCCAGCCTAAGGCCAGGGGCTGCAAGATTTTGGGTGAGGCTGGCGTGGAGGGCGTTTTCAAAGAGGAAAAAGGTCATGGGTGATGTAGTGGTGACTGACAGGTCACTGGAACCCACGGAGCGGCGGCCAGCCCGCCAAAATGGGAGGATGGAAAGGAGGCCTGCAGCGAGGGGAAAGGGGCATGGACTTCCTACCTCATGGAAGCCCAAGCTCAAAAGACACCAGGTCACACTGACTGGTGGGTGGCCCGTCCTCTGTCCTTTCCCCCTTCCCCAGCACCAGCCCTTGAGGCCTGCTGCAGGGAGATATCAAAGGGAATGGTGAGGAGCCATGAACCTCATCCAACGGGGACCCCATGTTGCCCAAAATGGCCCCATAAGACCGAGGAAAGTGTAAGACGGGCCAGCTGGGGCGGCCACACCTGTAATCCCAACACTCTGGAAGGCTGAGCCAGGAGGATCAAAAGTTCAAGCCATGCCTGAGCAACTTAGGGACTTAGTGAGACCCTGTCTCAAAATAAAACATAAAAAAGGGCTGGAGATGTAGCTTGGCACAAAGGCCCTGACTCATATTTCCAGTACCAGAAAAATTAAAAAGTCAAAGATTATAAAGCACACAGACACAGGCACATGTTTATGAAACAAGAAGACTTGGTGATATTTAGGAATTTCTTTTAAAATTTGCTAATGGTATTGTAGGGCTTGTCTGTACATTTGTTTGTTTTTGTTTTTTGGGTTTTTTTGAGACAGGATCTTGCTGTGTAGTCCAGCCTGGCCTTGAACTCACTATGTAGTCCAAGCTGGCCTGGAACTCATGGCAACCCTCCTGCCTCAGCCTCCCGAGTGCTGGGATTAGAGGTGTGCACCACTACACCTGGCTGTTTTTGAGACGGGGTCTTGCTGTTACCCAGGTTGACCTAGAACTTGAAAGCCTCCCACTTCAGCCTTCTGAGTAGCTGAGATGATGGTCATTTTTTGTTTTTTTTAAAAATTAATTTATTTTTTTTGGTTTGAACTCGGGACTTTGCACTTGCATGGCAGGTGCCAGAACCACTGAGCTAAATCCCGGGCCCCGTTTTATTTTTTTACGATTCATTTTCACAGGTGCAGGGAGAAAGATTTAAGGGTGAAACAACATCGGGATTTACTAATTACTCACTATATTACTAATATACTTGCAATTAGAGAGGGATGGAAGCAAGTGAAGATAAAGAAGAAACAAAGGGCCGGGGATTTAGCTCAGTGTTTCCAGTGCCTGCCTTGAAACTTCAAGGTCCCAAGTTCAATCCCCGGTACCAAAAAAAGAAGAAACAAGGCTGGACCAGTACAAGGAACTGTTGAAACTGAGTGATGGGTAGATAAAAACCTAGTACATCTTTCTGAGCACTTTAGATTTTTTTTTCATAATAAAAAAATTTAGCGTAGGTGAGGCCCCGGGTTCCATCCTTAGCACCAATAAAAAGGTGCGGGGTAAGTGTATGGATCTAAAAGGGAACAGCGACAATTTTCCAATGAAAGTTGCACATCAGGAACTTAGGAGAGAAGAAGGCTGGAGCAGAATGTTACACGCCCTGGAAGTGCTTCCCTGAAGTACCCGGATGGACCCATCGCTGCCACCCCAGCCCTGACCAGACCCGAAGCCTCGGCTGGCATGCCTTCCGCCCTTGCCCTCCAATGGGGCTGTGGGAAGGTCTGCTGGGGCCGTGGCAGGGTGGAGGGCCAGGAGGCCCCACTCTGTCCTCCGATGATGGATGGAAGCCACCAGCTGTGCCTGCACCTCAGTGGCACCGACTGTACAATGGGGAGAGAGCTTGTGTACCCGGCGCACAGTGAAATAATGGAAGTGAAAGCACCTGAGTTCATTGAACCAGCGAGGTCGTAGGATAGCATGGTTGGCTGTCTTTACCGGCAGCTGCGGGGGACAGAGAAAGAAAGCCCGGCTTTGTGTCACTCAGCAACGATGTGCTGGGGAAGTTCAGGGGCGCTCTTGGTGTCTCCTGGGCCATTTTTCTGTCTGTGCAGTGGGAGAGCTGGATGGGATCTTCTAGGTCCCTTCCAATTTGGACATGCAGGGACCAGGAGCCAGCCTGTCCTTGGGGACACCAGAGAGGGACCGGGTGGGGCGGCAGAAAGGAATTATCAGAAGGCCTCAGAAATGGAGGCTGAGCTGCCTTCCCCGGGATGAACCCACAGGTGTCAGCTGGAGCCGAGATGCATGAGCAATGCCGGGTTTAAATACCCGCTGGGCACGGCCTTTCCCGGAGCCTGCCCCAGCCCCACCCTTGGTCCTTTTCAACACCTCCAGGACAACAGTGACAATCATCCCTGCACCCAGAGTGCCTGGCTGGTCCTCCACCCACACCGCCCCACTGGGGATCGTGGGGCACATGCAGGCTGTCATACTACACAAATTAAACACTAAACAAACACCACACAAATTGCAAGTTTCTCTTTCTTTCCTCACTATGGGGCTTGATCCGGAAGCAGCAGCCTCAGCCCCAAACGCTATGGCTGATGTACCAGGCTCGGGACCCACCTTCCCCAGAATGTCAGTGAACATATGGATGCAGGAGTGGGCACGTTTTCAGGGACCAGCGAGCCCTAAAGGGCTGGCCACCACCTCAGACCCTGGTGAGGGGCACCTACTTAGGCCTGAGCCATTTAGGTTAAACGGATCCGTGTCCCCCACAATCTTCGATGTCCCCCCTCTGCACTACACACACACACACACACACACACACACACACAGAGGCGACATATGATCTCAAACTTACACCGGAAAGAAAACTTGGCTTGGCGACTGCTTCTCCATGTCACCAAATCCCAGTCTGCTACCCCAGCACTACTACCACGGCTGCCCTAAGCCAGGGCGCAGCAGAGAAGGAACATGGGCGGTAGGCACAGGAAGCCCAGGGCATCAGGGGTTAGGATGTGGCCCCAACACTCCAGTTTGCCACCCGGGGGTCTAAGAGGCGCACAGCCCCATCAGGCCCAAATGCGCGCTCCCGGACCCCAGCAGAGCGCGGGCGCGCGCCAGCCTGGCCTCTCTCGGGGCCTTGCACAGGGCGGCCCGGTCGGAGCCCCCCAGAGCGCTCCCTGTCCGCGCTGCAACCCCGCTCGCCTCCCCGCTGGAGCCTGAGCCCAGACGAAGGACCGCAGACCCGAGCGAGGTCTGGGCAGAAAAAAGGCAGAGAGGAAAAACACCAGCGTCGGCCCCGGCACGCGGCACTCACCGGCCCTGCTTGGTGATGATCATCTCCGTCTGGTGCTGGTTGAACTTGGACCACAACAGGTGGTTGTTGAGCGCGACTCTCAGCTTCCCGGACACCTCGAGCCCCGCGGGCAGCGCGAAGTCGTCGTGGGGCCCGGGGTAGAGCCCGGCGCGGGGGTCTGGGGCCGCGTAGCCGCTGTCCCCGGAGGGCTGGAAGCCGTCGGCCCCCGCGGACGGCGGGAAGGGCTCGGGCGCCCCCGGGAAGGCGGCGGCCGGGGCCCGGGGCGGGTACGCGTAGGCGCCGAGGAAGCGGCCCGGGGTTGCAGGCACCAGAGCACCCCCAGCGTAGGGAGCCCCGAGGCCGCCGCCCCCGAGACGGTCGCCCGCGTCGTGCGCGCCCGGGTCCGGGTAGAAGTAGCGCGGCTGCGGGTCCCCGGGCGCGCGGCCCTCGTCGCTCGTCAGCATCGGCTCGGTGCCCGTCAGCATCTCTCGGCAGCCCGGCCCCACGACGCCCATCCGGGGCGCGCTGGGCACCTGCCTCCCTCAGCCGTCGGGGGCCGGTCCCTCTCCGCGCAGGGGGAGGGGCGACGGGGTCGACGGGGGGGGGCTGGGGCAGGTCCTGGGGGGTCCCCACCCCCCGGCCTGGGCTGGGAGTGGGCTCCTGGCCGGCCTGCGGCGGCTCCTGGGCTCCCTCTCCTGCGGGCCGCTGTCACTAGCGCCGCGCCCGCCTTCGCTGTGGCTTTATGAAGCTCTCGGTCCCCCACCCGCCACCCCGGCCCCGCCCCGCCCGGCCCCGCCCCCTCGTGGCCAATACCCGGCGCAGTCTAAGCTGCGGCTGTCGGCCAGGACTGCGACTGCGCCCCCCCACCCGCGGCGGAGCCAAGCAGGCCCCTTGCTTCTGTACCCCTGGCCTTCGTGCTTAAAGAGCTTGCATTCTGGGAAAGTCAACCCTGCCACGTGAAGCCCCGGGCCTGTCACTGTCCCCGGACCCTGGGGAAGTTCCACCCGTCTTTGAGGGCTCAGCTCGCAGGCCCAGTCCTACAGGAAGCCCTCGGTGAGGACGGCCCAGATGGGACCAGCTGGGCATTGCTGCAGCACTGGCAGGCTTAGATGGTCACTGAGGCCTATTGTGCCCTCGGGCTGTGTGCTGAGTGACTTTGGATGGAGCTTTGTCCTCTTTTTCCTAGCCAGAGGTCCCCTGGGCCATGTCTGGGTATCTTGCACCTTCAGCCCTTGGGCAGACGGGAATCAGGTGGGCAGCAGTTTCCTTAAAGGGGATTGCAGGCAGCAGCAGCAGAGATGGGGGTCACAGAGCCCTGGGCTGGGCTGAGCTGCAACCACAAAAGCTGTCACATATGGCAGAGAGCTGTGGGCACTGCAAGTGACATGGGGCTGCCCTTCACAGTGTCCCAGGACTGGCTCTGCCTGCGACTCAGGTTTATGTGACCAGAACCTGTCACTGCCCATGCCTGAGCATCAGCTCCCAAGCCTCATCTGGGAACTGGGGCAACAAACACATCTACTTCTCAGGGCGAATTTAGAGCCTTACACTAGCGAGTGTCAGCGTGCAGCACTTTCCGATCTTACTGCATTTTGGTGGGGTTTTTTTGGAACCGGAGATCAAACTTGGGTCCTTCCGCTTGCAAGGCAGACGGTAGAAGCACTGAGCTAAATCCCCTGCCCCGATCTTAACCATAGCTGGGTGGAAAGCTGCATCCAAAGACTGAGCAGGAGGCCACGGGCAGTCACCTCAGCTGACAGGCTACACGAGCTCTTCAGCCTCCGTTTTCCTTTTCTGCTAACTAAAGTAATCATTCTTTTCTTGATGAAACATATCCCCACCCCAAATGAAAATAGTACCATGGGGAGTTTTTCATGTATAAAGATAAAACAAATACAAATGTAAAAATCTAAAGGTGAGTCTTATGGAAATCTTTTAGATTTCACACACACAAAAAAGTCTAAGCAAGCAGAACAAAAAGGCAAAAGCAAGGCTCTATAAATCACTCCAAGTTCTACCCCTCAAAGGCAAACAGGATTAACATTCCCGTGCATACTGCCTCTGTTTCTGTCTTTTGCACACAGACACAAACACATCATTTCACATGGACACCACACATGTTGCTTTGTAATTGTGTTTTGTTTTTTCACTCACAAGGTGTCATGGAAATTTCTGCATGTCGATAAATAAGTTTACATGTTAAAGAGGGCTTTGAAAGATACTCTATCATGGTTTCATCCTGTTACAGCTTAACTTCTCCTTTCCCCCATCCCTGCCCTCCCCAGTCCTCCCCTGGGGGCTGCCCCATCTCTACATTTCTGTCCCAGCCCAACAGGGCTTCACCCTGAAGAGCCCGTGGGGACACTCTGCTCCCAACTAGAGCTGAACGAGAGGCAGGCTGTGAGGGGAAGCTGAAGCTGGGGACTCCAGGAGGCGGGCATGACCCGGGCGGGGGGACCAGCATGTCCTCTAGGATGGGAGCCACATTCACAGCAGCCCCAAAATAGAGTCTGGCCCCCTCCCCAGCCCTTTCCCACCCTCTTCCCAATGCCCAGAGGAAGGCGGAAGTTTCTGCCTGCTGCTGGAAATGGGGCAGCCTTGCTTGAAAGAGGGTGACCTTGGGACCCTGGGCTATTTTTTGTGAAACCTAAGAGATTTCCATGAGACTCACCTGAATGAGTGCTTCCATCTTTTTGGGGGGCGACACTTTCTCTAAGTGCCTGGCTGGGGAAGGCCAAATGGTGTCTCATTCCTCCCTCTCTCCCTCCCTCACTCCCTCCAGGTCCAGTGCACCTTCCCTGTCCTTCTGAACAGGCTGGCTGAGCTCCAGAGCAGGACAGACAGTGGATCTCAGCATCAGGCGGCCCTGGGGACCCATCTCTGGCAGCACAGGGAGCTGAGGATGGTCGCTACAGCCTGGCGGGCCCTTAGGGGGTCTCACAGCCTGGCTCATTAACCCCAGATTCCTCACGCCCCTCCTCCCTCCAATTTCCTCAACCCAAAAAAGAAAGTGCATGTGAAAAGCGGGGGCTGAGTGGCCCTGGTGTCACCACTGCCAGTCCCGCCCCTCTGCCAGCTTGGGTGAGAAGAGCCCTGGTGGTGACACCTCCTCTTCCTGCTGCCACCTCACCCTCCTTCCCAGGCTCCAGGGCTGGAGAGGTGGGAAAAGAGGAGAGAGGCCCCCTGGGATCCCCCGGCTTTCTGGCTTTGCCAGGCTGCTCTGGTGGGACAGGAGTAAAGAGACACGGGGAGGGTGTCCAGGGTGGCACAAAAGGTCCCCAACCACAGGCAGATTTTACGAGGCAGGCTGGACTGGTAAGGCTGGGAGACAATGACCGAGCAAAGTCGCACCTCGCAAGACCTGTGCGGCTGAGCTGGGCTGGAAGACTCCTGGACCAGTGCTCCTCCCAAGAGCCTGAGGGGGAATTGGCACAACGAACAAAGCCAGCTGGAGGATCCCCTTAGAGGAGGTTCAGAAAACCTCAGCCCTTGTCCCCTTGAGTGCCCAAGACTCCCTTTCCAGTTGCTTCCCACAGAGACTCGGAATTGCAGGGCACCCTGAGGCCACAAAGCACCCTGAATATCCGTGCCACGGCCCAGGGCGGAAGCTGTTAGTTTGGATTTCTGGCATTTGCCTCTAGAGAGTCCAACTGCTGGGAGGCCTGCAGGGAGCGCCAGCCACTGTGCGCTGGAGGACTCTGGGCGACAGGGGCTCTGCGTCACACTCTCAGGCTCCATACCTTGTTCTCCATCGTGCCAGTCAGCGCATCCAGAGTTTGCAGGGTAGGCACCCCAAGGTTGGGGAGGAGGGCATTGAGGGCATTGAGATCCCCTCATCCATGCACTAGAACCAGCTGCCTCTCAGTGTCCCTAAATCCCATCTTTTTCTTTTTTGGGGGATCGAGCTCGGGAGCTTGTGCTTGTGAGGCAGGCAGCAGAACCACTGAGCTAAATCCCCAGCTCCTCCCATCTTTTTCTTGCTGTGCTGGGGATGGAACTCGGGGCCTTGTGCACGCCAGGCGAGTGCTCCCCACTGAGCTGCACCCCGGCCTCTGGAAGCAGCTGAACCTCCCCAGTTTCCTCATCAGCAAATGAGCTAACGGAGCAGCTGCCAGGACTAACTCGGTCTGCAAAGGCTGAGGGCTCTGAGCCAAGGCAGGGGCAGAACCGTTCCTCTTTCCTCCACTCCCAGCTTCCTGCATCTTCTCCTTCTGCCCTCGGCTTTCAGGGCTCATCCACAAAGGGTCCTCAAATCTACCTTGGCCTTGGGCCTCAGGAGAGCCCGAGTGTTCCCAAGATTCCCAGCTCAGAAAGGAGCAGCCTGGCCTCCGGCACCCATACCCAGTCCCTGCGCACTTCAGCCTGAGTTCAACCAGGGCCTGGGGACTGGGGGGTCACAAAGGAATTAGGATCAGGCCCTGCATCCAAAAGAGCTCTTGCTACTGAGGTGATGCCCAGGGCCTCTGGAATACAAACACCAGCCAGGGCACACACTGCCTCACACGCACCCACGCGCACACACAAACTCACAGAGCTCCGCTACAGAAATCCAGTCCCCCAGCCCCACCTCTTTGGTCCCCCATGCAGCTTTCAGGGCTCCCCAGGCATCGGACTCTGCCCATCCACCCGCTCTGAACCCGCCTCTCGGGCCCAGGCTGCCAGTCCTTCAGAGAGCATGGCCGGAAGCGTCGGATTAACAGCAAGGGAGGGGGTGCTGACAGGCACCTGTAGGTCACCCCCCCACCGTGACAGCTGCAGGAGTTCCGAGTCCTGAGCACCAGGTGGCTGGCTGGTGAGTGCCGATGCAGGCGGGAGGGCTCATCCCAAGGTCACCCCCACCCTGGGTCACCCATCCCCGCTCCAGCACCCCCGCTAGAAGGCCCATACCCTTGGGCTCCAGACCACTGTTGGGTCCTGCGTTTGAGTCCTACCCTGCACGGCACCCTATCTCTAATGATCTGTCCCTCTTGCTAAATCTCTCGTCAGCTTTTCCTACGAGGCCCACGCATTATCACGCACCTCTCCACCCCACACCTCACCCCACGGAAGGCACACTCAGCCTGGGGCTCCGCTTTATGTTCCAAAGGGACACTGAGCTGTTGGGCACATGCCGAAGGGGCAAGCCAGGGTTTCAGGGAGCCCTAGGGAGAGCCCCCCCCCCATACTGGCTTTAATCTCAGGCAGGAAGCAGGGTCTGGTTACCGGGTGGGGGGGCAGTTCCCAGGACTTTGGGTAAAGGGAGCTGGGAGGGGCAGAGGGAGAAGAGCCAAGGAAGGGCACCGGAGGGAGGACAGGGCCATGGGCTTTACCCCGGCGCTGCCAGGTGAGGCTGGGCCAGGCCGGGCCTCCCTGCAAGCCACTCCAGGGCCTCTGGCCTGAGGACAGCAAACAGCCCCTGCCTGGCCCCTCGTTCTCCCCTAGGCCCTCTCCACTTCCTATGAGCTGGACTTATCTGCTCTTATCGATCTCCAGGGTTTCTGGGTCTCTGGGCACCTCCGTCCCGGGAGCTGTGGACCTGCACGCGGCCTGAGTGCAGGTTCTGTGTCCGTCTCTGCCTGAGAGTTAACCTCTGAGCCTGTTGTGTGTTTGTGACTGTCTCGGTCTCCACGTCTCTGTCAGTGTCTCAGGGTCTGTCAGCCTGCAGTGTGGCTGCCTCGTGTCCCTCTGTCTGCCCAGGACTGGCCCTCCCTCTGTGGGTCTGCTCTGGCCAGGGCCCTCTGGCTTGTCCTTCAGGTTGACGTGGCTGACACTGGGCTGGCCAGGGAGGGAGGGAAGAGGGAACCACAGGTACGTTCTGCGGGGGGAGATGATCCAGGTTCCCAAAGGGCCCTGAGCAAGCTGGGGGGCCCTGAAGCCCCGGGGTGCAGCCTGTGGAGACAGCAGGGAACACAGGTGGGGGTGGGGATGGGGAAATAGAAGCAGAGTCGTGAGGACAGCAAGATGGACTAGGATGGAAGAGACTCGGATGTGGAGGGGAGTGCTGAGTTCAGATCCCAACCCCATGCTGGCCCCAGGTGACCTTGGCCAGGCCCTTTCTACCCCGGGTTCAGTTTTCCGCTCTGTAAAATGAGACGGGCAGAAACCATTCCCTAGAATCCTGTGGGACAGCCAGAGTGACAACAACGTCCCTAACTCTGGCCGAGGGGCCAGTTGCCCTTTTCTGTCTCTTGGGGTGATGCCCTATGTCCCTTCTCACCTCGGCCAGCAGCATCGGTGTGGAAGGACAGAGGCAGCACGAGGTTAGACTGCAGGAAGGGCTTCCTGCCCTGCTGAGGAGGGCTTGGAGGCCGCAGCTTCTCCTCGCAGCCTCCAGGGCCCCCCGGTGGGACTTGGGACTCGGGGTGTGGGTGCAGGGGTGGGGGCCGCTCCGCGCGGGTGAGTAATTAGCTGCCGCTCTCAGGCCCCGAGGGGAGGGGCTGCTGGCCTGAGAAACCAACGCAAAGTGACAGGGGTGGTTTTGACACGTGGCAGAGCTGACGGGCCCGGGGGGCCGGGGCTTTGGTTTGGGGGGGGATCTTATCAAATGATTAAAAAATAGGTCAGAGGGAAGAAGCCACAGCCAGTACTGGGCCCTTGGTGCGAACGGCAGGTGTCCCCGGGGCTGAGCAGAGGAGAACTCTTGGGGGCGGGAGAGCTGGCAGCGGGCCTGGGAAGGCTGCAGGCCCAGCAGCTGGCCCTCGGTGGCCTCCCGACCCCGGACTCTCAGGGACATTCTGGAATTCCACCTGTCCTCCTGCCTGGCCATCTGCCTCCCTGAAGGAACCCCATGCGGGTCCTGTGCCCTCCCTGCCCGCTGGCCACACAGATATGACAAGCGGCCTGTGGAAGCCCTTCTTCCCTCTAGCCTCAGCTTGCCTGCTGCAAACTTGTGGATGGGCCCTACGTTTCTTTTTCCTTTTTTGGTTTTTTGAGGCAGAGTCTCGCTATGTCGTTCAGGCTGGTCTTGAACTCACTATGTAGCCCAGGATAGCCTTGAACTTAAGGAACTCCTCCTGCCTCAGTCTCCTGAGTGCTGGGATTACAGACGTGTGCCACCACACCCGGCTCACCCTACTTTCTTGCCCTTCGCTGTTTCCCCTTTGCCATCTTTCCCACTTTGCATCCTGCTTGTTGTACACTTCCCCTCCAGCTTGTTCTCAGAGCTTCCTTGTCCCTCCTCTCTGGCCTTCTCCATTTCCCAACAGTGGCTTGGAAAGGTAGGAGACCCAAGAGCCCAGAGAGCTCGGTGATTTGTAAGCACACAGCAGATGGGAGCTAAGTACTGGGTTTGGGCAGAAATCTTAAGCTGAGAACAGACATGGAAGTGCACACCTGTCATCCCAGCATTCTAGGTGGCTGAGGCAGGAGGATTGCAAGTGTGGGTCCAGGCTGGGCAACTTGGTGCCTTAATGAGACTGCCTCAGAATAAAAGGCTGGGGAGGTAGCTCAGTGTGAAGGCCCTGGGCTCAATCCCCAGCACCACCAAAAAGAAGACAAAAAGAAATCTGTGGTGCCTGGTAGCTTAGAGGCACCTCCCAGCCCCCACTTAAGGCTGGGCATGCAGCTCTCTCCCTACAGCCCCTCAGCCTGTAGTTAATCCCGTTCCTCTTTGGAGATCACTGAAGCTCAAGGAGAGATCAGCGTCCAAGACTTGGAGTGGAAAGGTGGGCCAGACCCCCGCCCCCAACCTCCTTTCCTCATGAATCCCAGGGATGGGCAGAAAGCAGGCAGGTGGCCTGCATCCAGAGCAGAGGGACAGCTGTCCCTGGGCGTCCCCCATTGCTGAGTGGGTGCCTGGGCCCAGCCACCGCTGCACAGGGCACCCAAGGTCATGCTGGAGTGAAAATAGATCGGCTGGGTCTGACCTTGAGTTTAACCCCACTTACCACTCCAGATACAGATCCTCTCTGACATGCACGCTTGCGATTCCCTGGAGCCTGACGTCGGCTGTTCACCCCCCTCAGTCACCCAGCAAGTGTCACAAGGCGTCTCGCCAACCCGTGTCTACCAGGGCCACGGGCAGCTGGCACTGTGTGCAGGGCCCTGAGATAGCACCCAGACTGCGTCTGTGGCCACAGGGGGCACAGAGCTGGTGCGGCCGCCCCTCCCCACGCCACCTCCAGTTCTGCCCAGTTGAGGGCACCAGAACCTGGCATCTATGGGTGGGGGAGAGGTGTGTGCCCCAGGCGAGGCCTCAGCCACCCGATCAGCAGCTGGAGTTGACATCCTGGGTCCGTCTCCTTGCCTTTCGCACACACACGCGCACACACACACACACACGTGTACACACACATGCCCACACATGCATGTATATACACATGTACATGCATGCACACACACATGCACACATGTACACACACATGCCCACATGGATGTGCACATTCACACAATGACCTGAGTGCACTGCCTAAAGCTCAGGGTCCCTAAAGGAGCTGTGTCCTACCGCCCAGACGTTTAGCTTGGACTTCACCTCATTCCTTGCCTCAGTGAGTTTGGAAGCTGGGAACCCAGCTTCTGCTTAGTCCCCACTGCTGCAGGGGGACATTGAGGGGCAGGGAGGAGGAGACAAGGGACCAAGTCCAGGCAAGCCATACCCTGAGTGTCGTTATCCTTCACAATACCCTGAGGTCAAAAGGCAGGAACTGCTATCCCCATTTTACAGACAAGGAAACTGAGGCACTGAGAAGTTCAACACCTTACTGAGGTCACACAGCTGGCAACACAGGAGGAGCCGAGGTTGGCACCATGCACCCTCCTGTCTGTGTGACAGGACACTGTCAGGGGCCACCCAATGCCCAGGCTGTCATTTATTCAAACCACCCTGGCTGAGCCTTCTCCCCCTCCTCCTGGAATAAGGTGAGACTGCTCCAAGCCTCCTCTGGCTCCCTGGTGAGTGTCCCCCTTGCTCTGGGAAGTCACCACAGCATCCTCTTTCCACCTCTCCTGCAGTCCCGTTCTGACTGATGGGCGTGCAGAATTGGATCCTGTCACTCAGCAACCCCATTCCCTTTATGAGGCCGGGCGGGTGGGATGGAGGCCTGAGGGACTCAAGGGGCAAGGACCGGTCAGTCACATAGCAAGGGCCAGGCTAGACACAGCCGCAGTGAGGAAAGCAGGTCCAGGAAGGAAGAAACCCAGGGTCCCAGTTTCCAGGTGCATGGGGCAGGGTGCATCCCTCACTTCTCCCAACTCTGTTGCATGTCAACCAAGGATGCTACTACCCAACATCCGGGCCATCAGGGTTGCTGGGGATGAAAGTTCTCATGGAGGGCATTCCCTGCTGGGCAGTGAGGCCTCCCTGTCTGCCCATCTGGCCTTCAACTCTGCTCCTGACACTCTGAAGGCTGAGGCAGGAGGATCATAGTGAGTTCAAGGCCAGCCTGGACTACATAGCAAGGCCCTGTCTCAAGAAACTACAGAAAAAAAAAGATCTAGCTTCCTTCAACATGCCATTTTCCTTGAACAAGCCCAGGAAAGACGTCCAAAAAGATCATCTTGAGCTGGGAGTAGTGGCACACTCCTGAAATCCTAGCACTCAGGAGGCTGAGGCAGGAAGATCACTGAGGGTTTGAGGCCAGCCTGGGGTACATAGTGAGTTCAAGGGCAGCCTGAACTACATAGCAGGACCTTGCCTCAAAAAAAAAAAAAAAAAATCATTTTTGGCAGAGTTCCTTCCTGCCCTGGCCTGTAAGTTCTTCCTCAAGTCTAACCTTGATCCCTTGCAGAGGAGTAGAAGAGGACAGAGATGAATCGCAGTTTCTTATAAACCCGGTGGCTTCTTGTTCTCCGACAACACAGCGGAGGAACCCTGTGGTTCTGGCTCTGAGTCAGGGCCCCTCGCCCGGGCGTCCCCGTGCCATCTCCCTCCGCCCCGCCCCGACTGGAAAATCAGGCTCATGCCTCTGCCCGAGAGTCAGCGCTTCCCTCAGCACCTTGCTTTCCCCTAAATCGAGGTGTTTCCTCGAAGCCGGGAAAAGTCAGGGGGCAGAGACCTCGCCAGCCGGCCCTGGGGAGGCGCGGCGGCGGGCACTGTCACGGCGGGGGAGGGGCGCCCGGCCTTCCTGCCCCATCCGGTCCCCCCCCCTGCATCCCCCGCTCCCTGGCCTGCTCTGGCAGGCTGACACGTGTGTGTGTGTGTGTGTGTGTGTGTGTGTGTGTGCGCGCTTGCGCACTTAACGCATGTGTGGCCAGTGCGTAGGGGGCTCTTGAGCCCAGACCTCCAGGGAAGGGCAGGGAGGAGAGGAATTGTCCCCACACACTTCCCCAGGCGGTCTGTGTCCACCCTGGGCGCCCTGGGGATGTCCCTCACCTCTCCGCCTTCTGTCTTCCCTCTGGGCAGAGACAAGGAGCCCACCCTCGGATCGGGCTGGAGAGTGGGGGCTCTCGCCCCTCGGGGAAACCGGGTCCTGGGGAAGGAGTGATTAGAAAGCTGCCCACATGCCCCCTCCCTGAACCTGGGGAGGGGAGGGGACAGTGAGGGGTGAAACAGAAAGAGATGGAGAGGCAGAATGACAGCAGGACAGAGAGAGAAAGGAGGGAGAGAGAAACCGAGACAGAGAGAGTCAGAAAGAGACCTCAGGGCAGCGCTGGGGGCCGGCAGCTGGGGACAGGATGGAAGAGAGGCGGGCAACAGCGGGGAGGAAGAGTCTGGGGTCTGGTCTCTGCTCCCTTTCTTCACCAGAACACTAACGATCAGAGGGGACAGAACCCAAAGCTCTCAGAAGGGGAAATCAAGGCTTAGTGAGAGCTAGACCAGTCAGTCAACAAAAGGGAGCAAGAGCCCAGACTGAGCCCACCTCCAGGCTCCCCATGTGCATTTTCTGTCCCTCGGGGTGAAAGGGGAGGACACAGCTGGAAGGGACAGTTGCAGTGGGCTCCGTGGTTGACGGGCTTCAGGGAGGACTGGCCTGGGGACTCGGCTTGGGCCCACATTTGCATGGCAAGTGCACAAGACTGGATTTGTTACAGATCAGCAACAGCAGCAAAGCTTTCTAAAGGGTGCTTTTACATAACATCATGGGGATGCTACTCCTCCCCAGTGCACCTGTCTGGTCCAAGCACACCAAGGGACCAGGAAAGAGTCTTGCAGTCTTCAGGGTCCAAAGAGCACAGGGAAACCTCTTCTAGCCCACTCCCCCGCCCCATGCAGGAGCCCCCAACTCAGGAGGGGGGAACAGAGTGAGGGCCGCTGGGAAGGCCTAGCTGGAGGCACTGCTTGAAAGACCACTAGCAGGACTTGGCCTGGAGAGGGTTGGGCCATGTCCAGGCCCCCAGCCATCTGAGAGGACAAGGGACTCCAACCTAGAGTTCCGGTCCCAGGCAGCTCGGGTGTCCCCAGGCCCTAGGTGGGACCCACCATGCCCAGTCCTTACGGGGTACCTGAGTGAGGCAGACTGGAGTCAGACTCCTCAGGGGACCCTGGTGTCCCCCACCCTAGGCCCTCCCTACTTTAGGTTGTTGGGTGAGGAAGCTCAGGAATAATGTTGCCCTACCTGGGCACCCCTGAACATTGAGCTGCAGGCCCGGCAGGCTCTGCTCCTAAAGCTCAGGTCCTAGCAAAAGGCTCCAAAAATAAAAAAATAAGATTTCCAAGTGGTGTAGTGGTGCACGCCTGAAATCCCAGCACTCTGGGAGGCTGATCACAAGTCCCAGGCCAGCCTGGGCAGCTTAGTGACTTTGCAAGACCCTGTCTCAAAAAGATCTGGAGATGGGGCCGGGGATTTAGCTCAGTGGTTCTGGCACCTGCCTTGCAAGCGCAAGATCCTGAGTTTGATCCCCGGTGCCAAAAAAAAAAAAAAAAAGAACTGGAGATGTAATCCAGTGTGAGGGCCTTGGGTTCAAACTCTAGCACCAAAAAACAAATGAACAACTAGAATTTACTTCCGTTTGGTGTGGTGTGCACACCTGTCATCCCAGCCCTAGGAAGGCTGAGGCAGGAGGATGGCCACCAGTTGGAGATCAGCCTGGACTACATATTGAGTTCAAGTTCAGCCTGAACTACACAGTGAGACCCTGTCTCAAAAAAAAAAACCAACACCCCCAAATAGAATTAACCTCCATCCTGGCCTCTGATGTCTCTGAAAATTTAGGGGGCTAACAAGAGGGGCTCCCAAACCCCTTAGTCATCCTAGGAAGCCAGGTTGAGTAGCAGTGACTGATAATCACCCAACCACAACCCAATTCTGTGGTTTCAGCTTCCAGGAGCAGCCAGGCCTAGGCCCTGGGCAGAGAAGTGGGCTGTGTCCTGAACCTACTTGGTGTGCTCAGCTTGGGGAGTCCAGAGCGCCCCACCTCACAGAGACACATGGAGGATGGGGCTGGACAAACTGGAAACTTCTGCCCAGCCCTGCAACTTCTTGGCAGCTTTGTGCATCCTGTCCACTCTGCCCTCTTTTCTACCCGACTCTTCCCTTCCCTTCCTGCATCGTCTCTTCCCTTCCCTGCCCTCCTTTTTCTGAGACAGGGTCTCACTATGTAGCCCAGGCTGGCCTCAAAGGTGATCCTCCTGCCTCAGCCTCCCCAGTGCTGAGATTACAGATGTGCACGACCGCACCTGGCTCCACTCTTTTCTTTCGTGTCATATCATTTTCTCTTTCTTGTTTCTTTTTCTCCCTCCCCTCCCCTTCATCTTCCTTCCCCTCTTCTCTCTCTGGGGCAGGAATACTCCAATTCCCCAAACCACATCTGTTCGCCTCCCTCATGAGCGACATGGAAAGAGACAAAGATTAGCCCTAAGAAATCTCCCCAGAGAGTAGTTAGAAGAAGGCAGAAACAGAATGCCACAACACCAGAGCTGAGAGGGAAATTCAGACCACACCGTCCAGTCTCTATGTTTTCAAGCTGAGGAGCAGAGGCTCCGGAAGTGACACGGGGTTTCCAGAGCACAGACCCAGGGACGCCCATGGTCAGGACCGGTTCTCACCACCTGGGTACCCAGTGTCCTGGTGAGCAGGGAGAAGATGCCAACGAGTGGGTGGGCTCAAGGAGCCAGGGACAGGCTGGGTAGGCACAGTGCTAGCATTTGGGGATCACCCAGCCCCCTTCCCCTGGATTCAGCTCTGGGCCCGGCCCCCGCCATACCTTGGCCACAGGGACAGAAAGGAGAGAGCAAGGGTGAAAGACATGTCTGAGTGCCAGCCGCAGCCCACAGCCCCGAGTGACAGGGGGGAGAAGGAGAGAGGGGACAAGAAGTGGGGTCTGGACCAGAGCGGGGGCCGGGGCACCCCGGAGACCCTGTCCTGTGAGGCTCAGGCTGGTGCCACACCCCGGGCTCCCAGTGCTGCTGCTGTTCGCCTCGTGATTTCTGCAGGATCCTGGGACGTGGGCTCGGAATGCTGGCTGTGTCTGCGTCCACGCTCAGTGCCCTCCTAGCATCTGCTTCACATGCAGGGCCTACACTGCGCATGCCCGTGGGGCTACACGCGCGCTGGTGTGCACGGTTACCTGGTCCCTGTGGCACCTGGGAGGCCCGTGTGTGCCCCCGGGGTCGTGCTGAGTGAGGCTGAGTGTGTGCGGCACGTGCGTTGGGGAGTGTGTCACCGAGGGCAGCGGCGTCCCTGGGAGGCTGGAGGTGTGAAGCGGGTGCATCTGGGGAGAAGTGTGACCAGGGGAGTGTGGAGGACGGTGCCGTGACCGTGACCTGACCGTGTCTGCCTGGCCTGTGTGGAGGAGCCCCCGCCGCGCCCCCTTAGGGGAGGGAGGGGCGGCTGGGTCCCCGCCAGGGGGCACTGTCCTGGCCCTGCCCAGACACCCGGGGAACCCTGCAGGGGAGCAGCTATATCTCCTCACACCATCTCCGGATCCTCCCACCCCTCCCATCCACGCTCTGCTGCTGCCACTGTGGGGGCGGGGAGCCCCGCGAGGGAGGGCGAGGGCTCAGGAAGGGGGAGGGGCGACGCAGCCTCCAGCGGGCCGCAGGTGAGGGTGACCCTCAGCCTGGCCCTGGGGATGCCGCCCACCACCCCACTCCCCCCACCCTGCCCAGGCCTCCAAGTTGGGCTGAATCTCAGTCTCAGCAGCATCGCGGAGTCCTGCAGGCCTCTTGGTCCAGGGTCCCCTTCTGAGGGGTGGCTCCTGGCGTCCCCTGCCGCCATGCCTGCAAGGAAATGGAAAGGCTCAAAGAAGGCAGGACCCAGAGAGGGTTTCCTGCCCTACGTGCGGCCTTCTAACTCAGACCCCTACCCCTGGTCTGGCTTGGGGACCTCGAATTCTACCGCCTGGTCCTACCCTGTCCTCCTGCCTGCAATCTTCAGGGCCACCAGACCACCCAGCTCCCCTCCCTGCCTCTGTCCTCCCCCACCCGATGCCAGGCCAAACTCCCCAGCCTTGCAGGGCGATGCAGGGAGCACCGTGGAACATTCAGGAGCAGCGTTAGGATCCCTCGGTTCATTTTTGGAACATGCCCCTGTCTTCACAGGGGAGTTCTTCCTAAAGTCTAACCTAGCCGGGCATGGTGACACACACACGCCTGTAATCCCGGGAGGCTGAAGCAAGAGGATTGTGTACCTTTGAGGCCCGCCTGGACTCCATAGTGAGACCCTGTCTCAAAAAATAAAAATAGAAATAAAAAAATAAAGCCTAACCTAAGGTCCCTTCTGCTGCAGCAGTACTCAGGCCCTGGGCCTCACTACCCCCCCATCGTCTCCTTCAGGTGCAGAGGCCACAGAAATAGACCAGCTCCAAAAGCGAAAATAAGTCTGCTCATCCTCTGGGCGATCTCTGTACCCATCCTGTCCTCTCTCTGCCCCAGCCACCACAGAAACCCAGGGGGCATTGGTGCCTGCATCCCAGAATGAGTCAAGAGGCCCTCTCAGGGCTAACTGGGGTGCAAAAATTTCCTTTTGTGCCAGGTGAGGGCTCCACTCAGTGGCAAACCCCATCTGCCGCCTCCTCCTCCTCCGGCCCAAAGAGCAAGATCAGCTTCTCCATCCAGGTTGCAACCTCCTGGGCAGCTCACTGGCCCTGACCGCCTGACACCTGCATTTGAGGCTGGGGTATGCAGAGGGCCAAGGTATGGAGTCAGAGGCCGGAAGTGCTTGGGCTGCCCCACTGCCTTTCATCCCAAGGAAAGGATCAAAATAAAAACGAGGCTCCTGGGACTCTCCAAAGGTTGCCAACAGAGGGCTCCCGGGCTCCGGGGCCATGCTTTCCACTCTCTTGCTCAAAGGAACAAGACTGTCCCCGAGGGGAGGGAGGCACAGGGGAGGAGGGGGCCCCGGAGGAAGGCGCCTGGGACTGCAGCTGCGCCAGAAGGTGGCCCAGCTGACCCCTGAAAAGCTGGCACCCACCCCCACCATGGCCCTGCACTGCATATATTCACTCCCCCAAAATAGCATCTCAGAGAGGGAATGGGGGAGCTCTCGGCTCCTTGTTCGCTCCTTCCCACAGCGCCTTCACAGCTCTCCCTGCCGCTGTCTCTCGCGACCTGGTTTCCCTGCCAGGCCCTTCTGCTCTCCGCTGCTCTCACCCCCTTGCCCTCCCAGGTCCCAGGATCCCTCTGCCAGGCTCCGCACCTCGGCCTATCATGCCTGCTGTCCCTGACACCCAGTCGTGGCTGGCTCACTGTTCCCCCTGCCTTCTCTGGGACAGATGTGAATTCAGTTCACAGAAACAGCTTCTCATGCAGCCCTCAGGGCCTCTGCAGTTGTCCTCGCAGGGGCAGGGGATGAAAGTGTGAAGCGCTGGCTGGGGTGCAGCTCAGTGGTACTGTTCCTGCCTGGTGCACGTCAAGGCCCCGGGTTCAATCCCTAGCACTCCCGAAAGAAGTCCACCTGGAGCAGTCCTGGTCCTTTTCTCTGAGAACCTCCTGAGCGGGAGGCCTGACAACTGGACACCTCCTCCCAGTGAAAGTGGACCGGAGGCATCTGGCAGCTGGCAGTGCCCAGGGGAGAAGGTCTTTCTGGTCCCCACCACTCAGCCCTAGGGCCCAGGGCCTCATGCATTTCCAGAATCTGACCCAAACTCTGCTGCTATTGCTCGGACGTACAGAATGGTCCCAGAAGGGCCAGAGAGGTTCTGGTGCTGACCCTAGGAGATGCCCAATCTGCTGGGGGAGGCAGGACACAGACTGGACCCCGGCAGAGGGGACTCTGCAGGTGGGCAGTGCCGGGGTCATTACGGCTCCCAGAGGTAGGTGGGGTGGAGTGGACTTGGGGAGAGCAAGGGGTAGCATGGGGGTGTTGGGGGCTGAGGGCAGTGGGGGGCTACAGTGGGGTGTCTGCCCAATCCGAGGGTGGATGTGCAAGAACGGATGCACTTCCTCTGCCCGGGCCAGCTGTGGGGTGACCTTCAGCCCCCAGCACCGTGGGAGAGTTGGAGGCAGGGAAAGAGTACCTCAAAGTCACCCCCCCCAGGGAACCACCTCCCCCTTTTTATTTCTGGCCCCACTTTCTTGGTCAAGAAGGGTGTCAGTGGTAATGCAAATGAGCATGTGTCGGAGGTGGCAGCCGACACCCATCCTGCCCTGGCGCCATGCCCCGGGGCTCAGACTCACACAGCAGACTGGTACATAGGTGGGAGGAGCCCGGTCACCCTGCCCTGGACTCAGGTGGCCTGGAGGGTGGCTGATGCTGTGGTTGAGGCCGGGCCCCAAGGGGCATTGGCCAGTCTCCCCTGCCCCAGGCCCTGCCCGCCTCAGCCCTGCCAGACCTCCCAGGTCAAGAACATGGAGCCACGTGGCATTTGTGGAGACAGTGAATGCCAACGACCGGCAAATACCTCAACCCTTCCTCCGGGCTGCAGGTGTGTGGGCATCAGTGGGTACCAGCCAGAGGCTGCTGAATGCCCGGCTCCCAGCCCGCAGGGAAGGTTGGGTCTCCAGGCACTTGAGCAGAATTTCTCCAGTCCCAGCAAAGGAGGCAGAGGAGGGCCCAGGAAGGAACAGGGTGCTGGAGGGTCCTGGTCTCCCCACCCGCTAGCCTTTGGCCCGGCCTCCCAGGGAGGACCCCCTGGCCCCTAGCGTCTCACCTTCATGTCTGATCCCAATTCTTCCTGTGGTCACCAAAAGGTACCCTGTTCTTGCTGCTGGGAGAGAGATGGATCTAAGGAAGCTGGCCTGCCCCCCATAAAGATGCCATGGAAAGATCCCCCCACCCTGTTCTTCTTCATCAGTGGGGCGCATTCCTCACCCACATAGCCCTCCTTCTGTTCTCAACCAGCTTCTCAGTGTGGATGCCACCAGCTTCTGGGAAGAGCGCTGCCCTCCCGGGCGGGGCACTGACACAGAATGCGTGGGGACAGGGGACCAGGACCGGGGTTCCCATGCCTTAGTATCTCTGGCTGGGGACAGAAGGGCTGGGGCTGGGCCGGAGGTGGGATGGTGGCCTTTGGTTCAGCATAGGGCCACGAGCCCCTGGTGCCAGAGAACAATGAGTAGCAAGTGTCCGTTCTGCCCTGAGGGGAGGGCTAAGGATGAGCAGGACCGGGCTCCCCAGCACCTCCCCAGGTCCCCGCCCCATGCTCTCCTTGGCTTTTGGGGACCTTAGATGAAAGGCTGAGGCTGGTTGGCTTTTCTCCCTTCCCCACCTTCCTTCCCAGCCCTTAGCGACTCTGTGCCCTGCGCCTGAGCCATTTCCTAGGCCCCTGGAAATCAAGGAGACAAGCTGCCACAATGTACACCCTCTGTCCGCACTGTCCCCTCACCCTGGTGACCGGGGGACATCCAGGCCGCTGGATACCTGGGTTCTCTCCCACCTCGAGGCACACTTCAAGGGCCAGGCAAGGATTCCCAAGGTCACCCCCTGCCCGTGTGCCAGCTCATTCCCCCTGCCCTCTGCCCTTTCCCCCTCGGCCGGCATGCCTCTTCGCCCACTGCTTATTCTTTCTTACCACTCAACAAATGCTCCCAGAGACCCAGCAGGGCCCCGGCCCAAGAACCTGAGTACCGCTGTCCTCTAGGAGTTGACGGAAGTGGGGGGACTGCAGGGGACCCTAGTACCCATTGGGCACAGGCTGAATCCCAGGTATGAGCCAAGTCACAGGGGCCCTTGGGTCCTGGCTATGGTCGCTGTTTGTCTACTGCATGGGGGTGGGGACTGCACCTGAGCACAGAATGGGGAGGCAGCAGCCCCTGGCCTGGAGCCGAGAGCAGCTGCCCCACCCCTTTCTTCTTTCCTTGTGCTGGGGAAGAGCCCTGGGCATTCGGGGCAAGCGCTCTGCCCTGAGCTGCACCCCGGCCCTCCCCAAGCCCTGTGTGGTTTCTAAGTGAACCCCTGCCCAAAAGAGGGCTGCAGAGAGGAATGGCAGCACCTAGAGCTGGTGGATAAGGTGCCCAGGCCCTTTCTGCAGGCAGAGGGCACAGCCCCGCTGGGACAGAAGTCTCGGGCTTGTGACCCAGCTCTGACCTCCAGGTGTGGGACATCTGAGGCAGCAGCCGAGCTGGAGCCCAGCCCCTCCCGTTCTTAACCTGTGAGTACCCAGGACCCCCCCACCCCTGTACGGATGTTCTTCCTCTGTGAGGCCCTGCCTGGCCCCGGCACACAGGAGTCAGTCAACGAAGAAATGGGGGGCACTGAGAAATGAATTCTGGCAACTTAGGGCCTCTACCAGCCAGAGCAGGGTGCTGGGAGGGAAGTTCGAGTCCCTGCCACCATGGAAGCCAGGTGTGGTGGTGCACACCTGTAATCCCAGCACTCTGGAAGACTGAGGCAGGAGGGTAGGAAGTTTGAGCCCAGTTTAGGCAGTTTAGCAATTTAGTGAGGCCCTGACTCAAAATTTAAAAAGGACTGAAGACGTTGCTTAGCGCAAAGGCCCTGAGTTCAATTCCCAGTACTGCAAAAAAGAAAAGTCCCTGGCGCCTCTTGGAGCAGGCGGCTGCTTCCTACCTGCCCTAAATGAACTCCACATACAGGTCACTGGTCACCTGCTCACAGGTCCCCGACCACAGTGAACGGGATGCCCCACGTGTCCCCTGCTTGCCAGGCCCCATGGTGTGGCTGAGAGTTTCCACGACCTCCTGGCCCCCTCCCCACGGAGAAGGCGCAGGCTGAGCGCAGATGGAACAGGTAAGATTTATTCGGACTTTCCACTTGTTCAGAGAGCGCAGGGCCCCGCCCCTCTCCAGGCCCCCTTCCCCGTGTCCCCCAGCCAGGGGAACACTCAGGGTACAATGACGCGTGTCTCTGGCGTCTGTGGCCCCAGCTCTGCCCGCCACACCCCTTCACTCGCCGGCACCAAGAGGAGGGGGGGCCTGGAAGATTTGGATCAGAACGGAGCATGCGCAGGCGGTATCGGCCACTGCCGCCCGCCCGGGCTGAGGCCTGGGGGAGGCTCGCAGTGGAGGGGTGCATTCGGCGTGGGCATAGGCTTCCTGGCAGGAGGCTCCCCACCTCGGGCCTGGGCCCGGCCTCCTGCTCCCACCCTTCTGAGGGTACGACTCTGAGGTAGATTTCACAGAGGGAATGTGGGGCAGGACAGGGGTTAGCTCTTTTGAAGTTGACCTCCATAGCACCCTGGGCCGGTTCTTGGGTCCTGGCCCAGGCGGCAGGGGCTGATGATGCCCACCCAGCACACAGAGGCTGGGCCCCACGCGGGCTCCGGGGCACCCATGGTGCCAGGGGCTCCAGTGGGAAAGGGTGGCATCTGCCTCGACCATCTGTGCCTTGGTGCCAGAGGTGCAGGAGGGCATGGGCCTGGCGGCCTGCAGACGGCCCGGGGCAGCCTCTTCAGGCTGGGTCCTCCCTCTCCTCTCCCACCCTCCCTGTTCCCAGCATGGGCAGAGGAGGAAGAGGGCTGGCCTGCAGGGAGTTGCAGGGTGTTGACTCCGAAGCCATGGGATGGAGGAACTGGCGTCAGTGTTGGGGCGGCCTCTGGGCCCTCACAGAGAGGTGCTCCCCGGACAGAGCCCAGGCCAGGGAGGGGCTCAGGGAACCCTGGACATCTGGCCCCTCCTCTCCCCAAGCACTAGACACCTTGGACCCAACCCTTTGGAGTAAGAGGAGAGGGTGAGGCCAGGCTTCGCCCTCCGCATCTCAGCCCACTCCCTGCTTCCCCAGCAGGGACAGGAAGCTGGGACAGCCCACTGGGAAGAGCCAGGGCTGTGGTGCCTGGACCAGGGAAGATGGCACAAACGTTGACTGGGTAGCTAGTGGAGGTATCTGGGGGTCCCAAGGGGCAGGGGCCCCTCACGAGATTCATGCAGCATTCAAAGTGAGTGGGACAATGGAAGAAGACAGAGACAGCCAGCCGGGGGGAGGCGCCTAGATCTTGCTGTTCTCCAGGTGAGAGTCAATGTGTTTGATGAGGGCATCGTCTGGATACCCAATGGGGAAGCCCAGCTGGCAGAGGGGGCAGCTGCGGATGTCGGAGCCCACGGTCTCCATCAGCAGCTGTGGGAGAGAAGGAAGTCACTTAGGGTCCCTGGTCCCCACATCCTTGCTGCCCTTTGCCAGGCACTGCAGCACCCAGGAGGGGTCTGGGCACCCTTTCTCCAGCTCCATCCTCCCCCACCCTAAGACATGGGGTCCCCAGAAGGTGTGCATGGAAGTCACCGCTCAGTCTGCCTGGGCACCCGCAGGAGTGAGGTGAGTTCCCAGACTGACTTAAGACAGCTCTGGCACACTGAGAGCAAGGGACAGTCCCAAGAACACAACTGCCAAAGAATTTCCTGTCTGGCTGTGGAATACATTTTGGTCCCTCTAGGGGGCAAGGAGACGTTCAGGAAGCTCCCCGTTTCCCTGGAGACCCGAGACAGGGTTGTCCTCTGGCACAGACAGAAAAGAGTGGGGCTCTGAGGCCTGCAGGACAACACTGGGTGGGCAGGCCTGGCCCAGTGCGAGCTCAGGGTACCAGAAACTGGCACCGCGCACGCTGCTTCCCCATCACTCCTCCTAAGCACCCTCCAAGGTGAGTAGATACTGGAGCCATTCTGCAGAGGAGGGCACTGAGGATCGGAGAGGGTAACCTATTCCCGGTCCCACTGCACCTAAGGAGGGGACCAGAAACCAAAGCCAGGACTGTCCGTCCGAGCACCACCGCCTTATCGGCAACATCAGATAAGAGTCCCGAGGGTGCAGGCCCAGAGCACAGGAGAAGGAAGGGCGGGTCTGGAGCTGGGGGAGCATGGAGCAGGTGCCCCGCCCCGCAGATGCGGACCGCGAGGGTCGGGGAGACTGAGAAGGGCGGGGCTCCGGGCTCCCCCCTGGCTGCTGGATCACGCGTGTGCACTGCGGGACGGGACCCACGGCTCACTCACGTTGATGGAAGGCCAGGACTGCGCGTGCTCGGCGGGGGCATAGGCGGCGGCCGGCGACTCAGGGATCGGGAAGCCGGCGCAAAAAGAGGCGCAGCGGATGGCGCCGGCCTCGGGGCTGGCCGGGCTGGCGGGCACGGCCCACTCGTCCTCCTCCGAAGGCTGCTTTTCGAAGCGCAGCCGCAGGCCCTCGAAGGCGCGGCGCGGGCTGAGCGGCCGGCCGGGCCCGTAGAGCTCGGCGGCGCCGCCGTAGGCACGGGGCTTGGGCAGCGTGGCGGCCTCGGCCTGCAGCCAGGCGGGGACGGCGCCCGCCAGTGCCGCGCCCTCGGCCAGCTCCGAGTAGCTGCGGCGGCCCTGGAAGCCGGCCTTGGCGAGCTGCGCGGGCGGCCGCGCGTAGGAGCGCTCGGCGGTGGGCGCTGGCGGCGGCGGCGGCGGGGGCCGGGGCTGCGGGGCTGGGCCGCCGGGGGACGCGGGCGAGCGGCGCTGCGGGCTGGGCGGCGGGCAGGGGGGCGCGGGCGAGCGGCGCTGGGGCACGGGCGATGGGCACGGGGGGCAGGGCGGCGGCACGCGGGCCGGCGGGGAGGGCGACGGGCACGGCGGGGCCGGCGAGTGCCTCTGTCCTGCAAGAGAGCGGGCGGGGAGGCGGGACCGAGGTGCGAAGGGAGAAGTCAGAAGTGGTGATGGGTCCGCGGCCGCCCCGGAGGGACCCACAGCCTCGGCTCCTCTCCACAAGCGAAGAGGCGAAGGTGACGCCCGCCCGGGTCTCGGGATGGTTGCCACAGCGACACCCCCCACCCCACCCCCACCCCCGGTCTCAGCCCACCAGAGCTCACCTCCGCTCCTGGCCTGCTCCTGTAGCAAGGTCCTCAGGATCCTGCCCTGCAGGGAACTCAGCTCCCGCAGGCGACCCAGCTCCTCCGTCAGCTCCGTGTAGGCCAGCGCCAAGTTCACTCTGAGGTGGGAGGGCAGGGAGAGGACAGAGGTGAATGAGGCTGTCTGTCCCAGCGTGGAGGAGGAACCAGTCCAGCCCTGTATCCCACGTTCCCAGCCCAAATGCAGGATCTTCTCAGCTTTCAAGTCCACCATGCCTGTAATCCCAGCACTCGGGAAGCTGAGGCAGGAGATCACTGCAAACTCAAGACCAACCTGGACTGCATAGTAAGTTGAAGGCCAGCCTGAACTACGTAGCAAGACCCTGCCTCAAAAATAGGTCTCCCAGGGGCTGGTGCTTTAGCTCAGTGGCGCCGCACCTCCCTTGCAAGCACAAGGTCGTGAGTTCGATCCGTGGTACCAAAATAAATAAATAAATAAACAAATAAATAAATAAATAGGCCTTCCTCAAATACCACCTCTTCCACGCATCCTCCATCTGCCTCCCGAGAACCAATCTCTGGCCAGGGCAGTGGTTTCTAGCCGGAGGCCCACGATAGGGGAGCAGAGGGATTCCCAGGGGCCCCTGCACCCTTGGATGCACTGAGTGTTGTCTGTGGCGGGGACACAGCTCCTGCAGGTATGAGTTCACATACCCCGAGTCTGTGCAGAGCCCGTGAAGACAAAACAGGTTCGTTTATCCGACAGCTGCACCGAATTTACAGTTGAGTTTGTCACTGTGAGTTTTCCTGGCACGCTGTGGAGACAGGCTCCTGGCTGGCAGAAGTGCCAAGTGATAAACCTGACCCTGAGTTGGCTGTGCCAGGCTCTTGCCTCCACCCCAAGGCTGCCTCTGGCCTGGTTTCATCCTCACATCTCACAGGACCCCTGCTGTATGACTCCAGAGAGCAGGTCCACTGGGGTCTTGGAGAGCTGCTCTGTGCCAAACACCTGCAGGGCTGCCACCCACACTACCTCCCGAAGGCTGCCTGCTCTGGAACTGTGCTGCAAGTTCCTGGAAGGCAGAGTTAAAGTGCTGTGCTAATGGCCAGCGCCCATGCAGGTCAGCAGAGGGGCCATGAGCAGAGCCATTTCACTTCCTTTCTCCCTCCTTCCCTTCCTCAGGTCTTCCTGCTCAGGTCTCCCAGGCCCCCACCCTCCCAGGGCTGGAATGGGTTTGATTCAGCAAGGGACCTCACCATGTCCTTTCTCCTGGGGCGGCTCTGGGTCCAGAGCTCGCGCCAGCACTGCTCACCCCCCACCCCCAGCCTCTGCCTGTCCTCAGGCCCTGCTGCCTTCTCCTCTGTGCCGGGCTTGGACAGAGCCTAGGACCTCCCTGAAGGCAGGGGTTCTGGCTTCCTTGGGTCTCCCCAACTCCAGAAAGGACTCTGGAACTTCGGAAGTCAGAGCTGGAGGGCAGTAGCAGATGTCACCCCAGGTAGATCCCTTCCCAAGGGCGTCCTGCCCCAGGGCGGAGGTCAGAGTGCAATCCAAGTTCTCCAGCCCCTAGACCCTGTCCCCTCCTACAGCTAAGGATGCGTGGAGGGAGCGGGGGGGGGGGGGAGGCGTGTGGTGAGAGGAGTGTGCATGTATGTGTGCATGTGTGTGCACACGTGTGGGACCCTGCAGGAGAGGAGGGGCACAGTGAGGCTAGGGCTTAGGGGGCTGAAGAAGCTGTGTGGAGGGGCAGGTGACGACCCCACCCCTGGCTGGCACTCTTACCAATCCTGGGGCAGTGCCAGAGGGCGGGGGAGAAGCGCCCCTCCACTCACTCCCACAGGGGCCTGGGGGACCAGCTACCTCTCCGTGAGGCAGCCCTCGTAGGACCACCAACTGCGGGGGCCCATGTTTCCTCTGTCCTATGCACCCTCACACTCATGGGTCTGTGGGCGTCGCCTGGTGAGACTGGGAGATCCTGGTGTGTCCCACATCAAACTGGGGACTCCCCAGGAAAGCCTCCCCCTTCCGACCAAGGGCAATCTGAGGGCAGGACCTGGGGGGCTTCCCGAGGGCAGGGTCAGGGGATGGACGGAGGGGACTCTGGGCAGGGCACGGATGGATGTCACCCCCCCCCCCACAGCCCCAGCCACCGCTGCTCCTGTCTGCCTTCCGGGCTGTATCTCAGGTGACAGATACAGGTCATCGCCTTCACACTGTGTCTCAAGATCTCACCTGCCACTAGGAGTTTGCAGGCCCCAGCTTTCCCTGTGTGCTCCCCCGCTCAGGAGCCGCCCAGTTTCTCCCTGCAGTGCAGCGGAAATGGGAAAAAGGAGCCCCAGCCAGGTGCCTCTCTCCAGCAGATGCCGCCCCCAAAGCCCCAGGTCGCCCGCATGGAGACTCGTGAGGCCCACGTGAGGGTGCAGAGACCTGACCTCCTCCTGTGACCTGACCTCCTGTGACCTGCCCCCTTCTCAAGGGGGGGATACGCGAAGGACACACATGACTCACAGAAAACACAGCCAAGTCAGTGGAAAAAACTTCAACTCCACACCACACACGTGCCTATGTGCACCTCCATACTCCACTTCCTGGCCTCCTGACCCACACCTGAGTGCTGGCTGGCTTTTTCTGCCATCTAACTCGGAACAGCGGGTCTGGGGAGCGGCAGCAGATGCCACTCAGGTGATCTATGAGAGCACAAGCCCGAAATGCTGTCACAGTCATCACGGCAATTTTACAGATGAGGAAACTGAGGCACACAGGCTGAGTCGCTCAACCCAAGTCCTGAAGCCCAGAGCGGCTGAGCTATGACTGCAGCTCCGGCCTGCTCTATGCACCAGGAGAGGGTGGAGAGGCCTGCCTTGCCTGGGGAGGGGAAGGCGCCAGAGTACTGTGTAGAAGTGGACATCAGAGCCACTGAGAGCGGGCTCAAGGTCAGCACGGTGGAGGCTCGGAGAAGGATTCAAACTCTTGGCACCTCAGCCCGAGTGCAGGCAGCCAGAGTGTGGTGGAGCTGGCAGGAAGGAGGGTACCCTGGCTGCCAGTCATCCCTCCCTCCCTGACTTAGCCTTCCATTCATTCTTTCAGAGAACGAATAGAACAATCATCTTTGCCTTTACCGATGAAGCAACTGAGGTCAGGAAGGTTAGAGACCTCAGAGCCTCCTCTGGGCCGCTCTCTGCTGCAAGCCAGCTGCTGGGACTGGTGAGGATGTGGCGGGGTCAGGGGTCAGGATCAGGCCTCCAGAGGGGCTGAGGTCAGGGTGTAAAGCGGGGTCCTCCCTGAGACGTGGCATGGGGCTGGCAGTTCATCCATGACTGAGATGCTGGGCAGGGGCGGGGTCAGGTTTCAGGGCAGGGATGGAGTTAGGGATGGACTGGGGTGAGGATGACAGCTTCCCAGCTGCCCGGAATCATGGTTTGTTTCAGAGCTGCACGGAAAGAGGATCCAGCATTCCCATCTTTGCCCACAGCTGCCCCCCACCCCCGGCTGCCCCAGCCGCCTCACCCCAAGGGGGAACTTGGGGGTCAAACTTTCCACCACCCACAGGCACACCCAGCATCATCAGCCTTCCCGCCCGCCCGACCCTCAGGGAGGGGACCACAGGCACCCGGCCGTGGAGCGAGCGGACTTGAGGTTGCGGGCTGGGGAGGAGGAAGTCGCTTTGCAACAAGTCAGTGCGCCTCCACTTCCTTTGCGCCTTGAGTCCTCGGCTCCCCTCCGCCAGCTAAGAGTTGAGGTCCCCAGAGTTGGCGCCTCCTGCCAGCCTGTGCTGGGCTTCCAGCAGAGCCGGGTGCCCACGGGTCTAGAAGCCTCCCTGGGCTCATGGTGGGGCATGGGAACCAGGCCCCGGGCTGTCTAGGCTCATACTAGTTGCCCACTGAAATTAGTAATGGTAATAATACCCCTTTCACTTTCAAAGTGATCCGATTTGCTCAACAAATCACATGCTCACCCCTCCAAGAAGAGCCTCCTACCTGCAGGAGACCCTGGCGGCCGGGAAAACACCACGAAGTCCCTCTCCCCACCTGCTTGGACCCTGCTGTACAGATAAAGAATCCCCGGGAGACTTGGGAGACTGTGGGGAGAGGAGGAAGCTGGGTTTGAGACTGATTGGAGACACCAGCTTCAGACATGGTTTAAGGAGGGGAGGGCTGCACATGGTGGCACATGCCTGTCATCCCAGCACTCCGGAGGCTGAGGCAGGGGGATCACTGTGAGTTCGAGGCCAGCCGGGGCTACATAGTGAGACCCTGTCTCCAAAAATAAATAAATAAATAAATAAATAAATAAAATAAACCTAAAGGGAGCAGGGGAGGATGTGGCATTTCCCATTAAGGGGACAACCAGGCAAGGGCTGCTCTCAGCGTAGGTGGCGGGTACAGGGTGGAAGACAGTTCCAAAGCCCTCAGTCCCTCAGACCAGCTCGCAGGAGCCCGGAACCCGCGGGGTAAGTGCTCAGGGGTTAATTCCTGTGAGCACGAGGCCAAGGAGACTTGAAAGAAAGGAAGTAGGGAGGGTGAGAAGGGTGGAGGGGGAGGCCCTGGGCCCGCTGGTTCTGGGGCATGAGGCTGAGCTTGGGGTACGCGGGGGTCTCCAACTTCCGTCCTGACCCAGCTCGCACTGCCCTTGACCTCCGAGCAGTTTCCATCCTCTCTCTCGAGTTCACACTTCTGCCCCACCGCTAACCGCAGCCCACGCAGAGGCTTGTGGGCGGGGAGAGAGGGCGGGGTGGGCGGAAAAGGGCCAGGCCGCAGCGGCAAGCCCCCCGAGCCCCCCGTGTCCGGGAGAAAGAGGCCTGTGGTACCGTCCCCTCGTCACTGCCTCCCCGGGCCTAGCTTCTCACCGGGGCCCTCCCTAAAGAGCCCCTCCCTCCTGGGCCCAGGTCCCCCTCCCGGGACCCCCCAGGCCTTGCCCCCTCAAAAGGCGCCCCTCTCCACTCCCCCGCCCCGGTCACGCCCTCAGAAAGTCCCCTCAAGAGGGGAGGGGCTGTGGGCTGCCTAGCTCTGGGGTCCTCACCTCCCGAGTGGGTGGGCTTCGCCCCTCCTGCCTCATCACTTGCTTTGGCCCCTGAGTGATCCTCAGCAAAGGGACACTGGCACCCAGGGGCTGGGAAACCCAGCGCTGGTGCGTGGACAGCACCAGGGGCAGGACTCAGGGGCGCAATCAGTGCAATGAGGTGACTGATGCAAGGGTTCCCCAAGTCAACAGGCTGCCCCAGGGTCCCAGCTGAGACCAGCGGGCGGCACCTTTCATGCGCATACACTGGCCTCGCTGTGTCCTCTCTGCTTCTCCCACACCCTGCATGGCACTCCGGGAAACCCCGTGTGTCAAAGCCCTACCAGCCTTGGGGCAGCGGCTGGGGAAGGCACAGGGAGGCCGGGAAGGGGAGAGGGACACAGGGACAGGGAGCCCAGAGGGCACATGTGACTGAGGCTTCCTAGGGTGGGAGGATAAGAGGGAGTCCTCAGGAAGAGCCTGTTACCAAAAGGATCTGGGTTTATAAGAAAATAAAACTATGGGGGAGGGAGGACTTCCTGACAACTCCCGCACTCTGAGGCCGCTGCAGGCGGGCACTGAGATTTGCCTCAGCCCGAGAGACCCGTCCAGCCTGGGGGGAGAGAGATGTGGCCTCTGTGGGTCCCCAAGGGCTGGGTGCGGGGCCTTGGCGGGAGGGAGAGGCTGCTGAGAGAAGCCACGTGGGCCACTGGGTCCCCAAGCACGGGCCACACAGTCCCATAGCCCCCAGCACACAGCCTTCAAGGGGACCCAGCACCCCTCCACTGACCCTGCCGGGGCCCTCCCATCACTTCTGGGGTGAGCTGGCACTCCTGAGCTGTGGCAAAGTGTGCGCCCCGGCTCTGAACAGCCGGGCAGGGCAGATCCTCTCTGCAAAGGGTACCCGTGCCCTAGCAGAGGGGTCCCACCCAGCAGGCCCACAAACTGAGTTCTCACCCAGCTATCACAGCTCCACCCAGGCCCTCACCCCACAGTGGGGCGGGAGGCGAGGGGGTCTGGGTGGCCAGAAGCCGGGAGAAAGATGAGGGGCCGCCTGCTGGGAAGGAGCCCGGGGTCCTGCGCTGAGCACACTGTGATGGGGTGAGGCTCTGCCCTTCAGGCCTCAGTCCCCCTCCGGTGAATGCAGACCCCCCGGAGTGTGTGCGCCCCTCGCCCCTTCACAGGGTAAGGACTTGGGCGGAAGGAGGTTGGGCTCTTTTCTCAGAAATTCGGAGAGGATGAGTTCGGGTGCGGGGCCCCCAGGTCACCTCCCCTCCCCTCCTGCTGCCCCTCTTTCCTGCAGGATTCCGAGGCGCATCCCAGTCCCTATGCCACTGCTGTGTGACCCAAGGGAGCCCCTCCTGCTTCCAAGCCTCGGGTTCCTCCCTTCTGAGATGACAAACAAGGCCCAACAAATCCTGAACGAGGCCACCTCCCTTGTCCTCACGAGGAGGGGACAGTAAACCCAACTGCCTGAGCCTTGCTCCTGGTACAGAAAGTGGAGCCCCAGAGGGGCCCCCAAAGCTCACCAGAGGACACAGACTGCAGTGGCAAAGCCACCGAGCAAACCTCGAAACACCTCAGGAGAGGCGGGCACAGTCCCAGAGGAAGATCCTTCCTTCCTGGGACAGAAGCAGTCACAAGCCCCCGAGACACCACCCCCTTGAGGCCTGGGAAGAGAGGTCACAAAAATAATGCAGACTGCTGGCCATCGTGGTACACACTTATAATCCCAGCACTCGGGAGGCTGAGGCAGGAGGATCACCCCAAATTCAAGGCCAGCCTGGGCTACACAGTGAGACTCTTCTCAAAAAACAAAACCAAATAATGTGGAGATACAAAAGCAAACCTAAGGGAGACATTGGATACGACCCTCTGGCCCCGTTAAGAGGGGGCCAGGGTGGCGGTGCACACCTGTCATCACAGCACTTTGGAGGCTGGGATGACCGAGTTCAAGGCCAGCCTGGGCTACACACTGAGACCCTGTCTCAAAAAAAATACAAAAGAAACAGGAAAAGAGGTCAAGGGGCCAGGGTTACAGGTGTGACTTACTGATCGTCGCCAAGTCTCTTCACCCAGGCCACGTCCCGCTCTGACTGGTTGGAGGCCAGGTCCTACGGGGAGGAGGGAGAGGTGAGTCCTCTCCACCACGGGCGCAACCCGGACTCCGAGGGCCGCTGCGCGCCGCGGTACCTGTGCCCGCGTCTCCTGCAGCTGCTTCAGCTCCCCCTGCAGCCGCTCGCACTCGGCCTGCAGCTGCTCCTCGCGGAGCTGAGCCCCCCGCGCCTCCCCCTGGGCCGCCTCCAGCGCCTCCTCCAGCCGCCGCAGCTCCAGCTCGCTCACACTCGGCGCGGGACCTGGCCAGGCCGCTGTGGGGCAGGACAACGTGAGCGGGCCGGGTGGGGGCCGCAGCACGGAGAGGGGGGCGCGGAGGGGAAGGGCGGGCTGCCTGCTGGAGGCTTCAGTAAGCCATCCAGGGCCGCCGGGAGTCTAAAGCATCCTCGGGCCTCTCCTAATCACAGCCCGAGACGCCCCGCACGCTGGGTGGGGGCGCCCTCTGCTGGCAGCACACCCGAGAACTGCAACGTGCTGGCCAGACACTGCTGGGAACGGCCTCGGTGGAGAGGGACGTCGGTGGGGGCATTAGGGTGAGTGGTTGAGGTTTGGGAACTGGGATCGAGTGATTATGGGAAACGTTTAAGATATGACAGTGGGGTCTTAGGTGAGCAAGAAGTGTCCCATGGCGTTGCCATGGGGGTCAGGCTTGGGGACCCGGCATGGGGAAGTCGGTCGCTGAGATCTCACCGTGACCCACGGCGGAACCCCCTCTCAGAGCCAGGTAGTGCAGGTCCAGGTCGGTGCAGGGCGGGGCGGGGGCTGGCGGGGGGCTCAGGCTGGGGAAGGCTGCATCCCGGAGGCCTTGCTGCTGCCGCAACTGCTGCTCCAAGCCACAGATCTGCCGCAGGTGGGTCTCCACCAGGGCTCGCTGCGGGAGGAGGCCCAGGGCTGAGTCTGCATGGGGCCGGGGAGCCCCTGCAGGCTCCCAGAGCCAGGAATCCCCACGTCTGCACAGTTGTCACCCTCCACACACCCCACGCTCCCACTCCCAGCAGCCCTGGGTTCGACGCCACCTCTCCCAGTCACTGCAATGCAGACCATAGTAAAGCACAGCGCCCTTACACCAAGGCCCCATACCCTCCCCGCAGCTCAGCCAGGCTGTTGGCTTTCCTCCGCTTTTCAGAGATGGGATGGAAGCTAAGTGACTTGACCAGGGTCACAGCTCAGAGTTGGCAGAGACCACGTCTCCCCATCCTGGTGCTGGCCCACTGTTCCCACGTGTGGCCGAGTGAGAAGCCGACTCACGCACCTGCCGAGACCCACCCCACTGCAGCAGCCACGGACACTGCTGGCGGCCTCTGCCCCACCCCCAGCACCTCCCAGGCAGGCAGAGGGACACACACTCGCTCGCTCAGTGTCTCCGGTGCAGTCGCCCGCTGCCAGGGTGACACACACAGCACCAACTGCAAGACCAAGTGGGCACTCGAGGGGACACGTGCACACAAGTGGCGTGCACACAGCAAGTGGGGTGTGACAGGTGGGGTCCCGAGGTTGGAGGGCCGACATGCGGAACACATGGGTGCAGGACACCAAGGGGCCTGGCAGCCCTCCTGGCCCCTCACCATCTCCCCCAGCTCTGTCTCTAGGTCACTCTTCTCCACGCAGAGCTTCTCGTAAGCCTGGATCATCTCCCCCAGCTGTTCTTCCTGCTCCTTGTTCTTCTGCAACTGTGTGGGCCGAGACGGGCACCCCGGGGTCACACCCATCCTGCCCGGCCACCCTGCTCCCAGCACCCTGTGGAGGGGCAGGATGAGCTGATCCTGGCATGGTGGCCACCTCAGATCAGTGGGCCACAGAGGCAGAAGCTGGGGGGTGAGGCTAGGGTCCCAGCCATGGGCTGCAGCGGGAGCTGGGTGTTCCAGGGCTCACCTCGTGCTGGAACTGGTTGAGCCTCTGCTGCAGGTTGACCTTCTCCACCTCCAGCAGGGAGCCATCCTTGATTTCATACAGAGAGAAGCCATGCTCCTCTCCGAAGTCACTGATTAGCGGGTACTTCAGCGGGACGGGAAAAAGGGAAGGTCTTCAGGAAGGCTGCAGGCAGCTCCCCACCCATGTCCCCCAAGTCCCCAGCTCTGCCTCCACCCTCCAGTAGGACTCACAGCTCCAAAGCTGGTCCCTCCTAAGTGGCTGCTGGGCTCTGATTTTGCCCCAAAGCAGCTGCCCCAGTCCCTCCTCTGGACCTGCGGATACCTGCTGGAACCGCAGTAGTCCCTGCCACCCCACCCCACACACGCACCCCCACAGCCACCCCCAAGTCCTGACCTTGATCTCGTAGACTTTGAGCCGCCGTCGGAGGGTGGCATTCTCCCTCTCCAGGCCCCCCAGTCGCTCCTTAATGTCCCCGTAAGCCGTGATGAGGGCAAAGTGGGAGGCCGAGCACATGTCCTCCCCCATCGAGGGGTCTGCCGGACCATCCAGCCACACTTCACTGGGCCCCAGGGCCTCCTGCGTCAGGATGCTGATGTCATCCTCAAACATGGACTCCATGGTGAGGACCTGGCCCCCCTCGAGCCTCCTGGGAGAGCAGGGACAAGGTGGACAGGGTCACCTGGGCCTTGTCGCCAGACCCCTCATGCTGGCTGCTGGCAGGAACACCCTGAGACGAAGCCTGGAGGCTTCCTGCCCACAGTGCAGTGGAGGAATCCTGCAGCCCCTCTCGGGCAGCTAAGCCCCATTCTCTGGGGCGGGTGGAAGGAGCAGGAGTTAGGGGAAGCCAGGAGGTAGGGGGACAGCTGACAAACAGGGATGAGGAAGTCCAGCCAGCAGCACAAAAGGGAGACCTGTGGACCAACAGGAACTGCCTCCCTCCCTCCTCTGTCCCTTCCCCAAGTACCTGGCCACCAGGCACCCCATCCCAGGCCTCTGGCACCCTGGCTCCTCCCCAAGGAAGGCCCAGTGCTGCTCCTGGAGCCTCGCGGGCCCTGCCCAACATCACACTTCCTCTTGCAGGATCCCAGAGTTCAGGAAAGGGAAGTGCCTTCCCCTGCACCCGGTGGCCACCGGCCAGGCGCGGCCCCTGACCTGGGACCTACAGAAAGTCCTTGGCCGAGTGTCAGACGCAGCAAACTGGGCAAGGGGGCTGGGGAGGAGCCACGCCAAGAAGTCCCCAGCCCGTCGCTGAGTGGCTGCACACTGGGGCGCCCTGGGAGGGGGCAGGGATGACTCAGGGCTCCCGAAAGAGAGTAGGCAGCAGCGAGGGGGTGCGTGTGTACTTCTGGGCCCTGTTTATGAATGTGTCTGAGGCTGGCGTGGGGGGAGTGTGTCTGTGAATGAGTGTAGGTGTGTCACCGTCAATGGGCGCCTTTGCGGGGCGCGGGTGGGGGTCGGTACGGAGTTCGGAAGCGGCCGGGAGGCTGAGTGTGTGCGCGCGTGTGAGCACGCGTGCGTGAGCGTGTAGGCACGCTCGGGCCGCGTGTCACGTGAGGCACTATGGGAATGTCCGAGGTGTGTGCGCTCGCGGAGTGTGTGCGCCCGAGCCAGGGGCTCGGCGGAGGGGCGCCGGGTCCCGGGCCTCGCGGGACCCACCGGGCTCGGCCTCAGGCCCCGGGGTCTTCCCTGCCCCGGCCTCCGCTGAGTGCCAGGGAGGCGCGTGTGGCCGGGTCTGAGTAAGGAGCGCGCGCGTGTGTAGGGCCGGCCCCACCTTTAACCCTGTCCTGCCCGCCCACGTCTCCCCTCCCCCGGCCCGGGCCAAGGGGCTCTCGCCGCACCTCCCGGACCCCCGCCCGCCGCCCAGGCCACCCGCTGGCGGGCTCGGGGCCCCGGGCCGCGCGTCCACGCCGACCCCTCCGTCCTCCTCCCGGCCCGGGGCCCGCGGAGCGAGGCGGCAGGCGGCTGGGGAGGGGATGCCGTCGCCTCGCGCCCCTCCTGCGGCGCCTTTAAGAGCCGCCCTTTAACCCCCTCCAGCTCGGCGGCGGAAAGTGTCGCCCTCCCCTCCCGGAGCCCGGACCTCGCAGCCCCCTTCCCGCGCCCTCCCTCCACGGCCGGGCCGGGGGCTCTGAGGCGGCAGGGCCTGGGCAGCGGCGGGACCCGGGGGGGGGGGGCTGCGCGCGGCCGGCGCCGGGCCCTGCCAGCCGGGCCACCCGGTGCCAGCCGCCCGCCGGCCCCCGCCACCCCACGACCCCCGCGGCCCGGTCGGGCACTCACAGCGGCTCCGCTTCCTGCGTGCGATCGCGGCGAACGCCCTCCGCCGCCCCAGCCGGGCCCGGGCCCCCACCCCCTGGCACCGCGCTCCGCTCCGCGCCCTGTCGCCGCCGCCGGGTCTCTCCCCACCCCCACCCCTCCCCCACCGCTCCCGCCCGCCCCGCTCCTCCTCCTCCGCTGCTGCCGCCGCCGCCGTCTCCTCCGCCTCCTCCTCCCGGCTGCTCCGGGCCGTTCCAGCTGGGAAGACGCCCGGGACCCCGCCGCTGCCACCGCCACGTGGCGAGGGGAGGCGGCCCCCGCGGTGCGCCCGGGCCCGGCCTGGCAGCGCGCCCGGCGCCCACCGGCTCCCGCCCGCCTCCCCGGCCGGCCCAGTGTGGCGCGGTGGCGCTGCCGGGGGCGGCGCTGGGTACGGGGACGTCTACGCCTTCGGTCCCGGTTGTGCCTCCGGGGAGGAAGCGGGGCGATGATTTTATTTTTATTTGTTTTCATTTTTATTTTTCATCTTTGTTCCGCAGACCTCCCTGTTTTGCACTCGGAGGAGGGGGCGCTGCTGCGATTGTACACTGAACTCGGGTGCAGAGGGAGAGATTAGTTAGGTCTGTAACTTGGAAAGCGAGAGTGAAGAGGTCAAATGCTCATTTAGGGAGACAAGACACACACACACACACACACACACACACACACCACGCACACCACGCACAAGCTCCCACAGGCTGGAGAAATGAGCAAGCAGCACACTTCACCCTTTCCACAGAAATTATCCCAGCACCTCCAAACTGCTGGGCAGGAGACCCAAGTTTTGCTGCCACTATGTGACCTTGGGCAAGTCCCTTGACCTCCGAGTTAGCCTGCAGGTCACTAGTGACGAGGACCCTCATTCTGGAGTGCAGGCCAGAAATGAAGGGCTGGGGGTGTTGCTTCACCTGGGTCCCGGATGGCAAAGCCCTCAGAGGCAGGGCTAGCCCAGGGGCAGGTGGGCTGTAATGGGGAACATAGAGGTACCACACAGGGCACAGGCTGGGAAGGGGGTTCCGCGTGTCCTCTGCCTGTCCTGTGAGGCTGCTGCCATTCTGGCTCTTGAGCGGAAGGAGGAAAGGAAAGGAGCTTTTGCCCTTGTGAATGCTGAGGCCCCGGTAGATGCTGGCTGTCCTGCTGTGGGGGAAACACGGAGCTGGGGTCTGTTGCACCTCCTGGACCGGACCCTTTCTCCAAAGGCCTGGCTGCTCTGGCTTCCCCTGCTTGCTGCTCCTGCTGGCCTGCTCCCTTTTATGGCCAGAGCTGCCTCTGAGCCATTCGGGATGAGCCACCTGGCCTCTAGAATGCAGGGGACGTCCATTACCCAGTGAACCCTAAGGACAAGGCAGGGGTCCCCTCAATGGTGAAGTGGGAGATCAGGCCAGACTGGAGGCCAGGCCAGAACGGAGATCTGGTGAGGCGGCATTCCAAGGTCCTCACAGTACAGGCCCAAGTCAGTTGCCTGGCAGGGTGCTGCCAGTGGCCTTCCCGGGCTCTCGGTGGCTGGTGGTGAAAGCCCAAAAGTGATTGCGCCTGGCATGGGTCCTTCAAAATGTGCCCTTCCTCTCAGTGCCAGCTGAACCTCAGAACCTTCTCCCTGCTTCTATTCTGCCACTTACACCAGACCGTTCTGAGGGCAGGGCCTGTGTCCCCAAGCGCCCCGTCCACTCTGTGCTTAGATCCAAGGATGCCAATGTCTCCCTTGCCCACATGGAGCTTACATTCTGGTACAGAAGCCCTAAAAATAGATGAACCAGTGATTCCAAGATAGATAAATCAGTAAGGCAATTACAGATTTTGATAAAGGTGGGGGGAGGGTGGCCCACACCTGGAATCCCAGCACTCTGGGAGGCTGAGGCAGGAGATCAAAAGTTGGAGTCCAGGCCAGGGATTTAGCTCCGTGGTGCTGCCACCTGCCTCACAAGTGCAAGGTCCTGATTTTGATCACAGGTACCAAAAAAAAACACAAAAAACAACATTTGGGCCGGGGATTTAGCTCAGTGGTTCTGGTGCCTGCCTCAAAAGTGCAAGGTCCCAAGTTCGATCCCCAGTACCCCCCCAAAAAAGAAAAAATTGGAGCCTAGTAGTGACTTAGTGAAACACTAAGTTTCAAAATAAAAAAAATTAAAAAGGAGTGGGGATGTAGCTCAGTGTAAAGGCCCTGGGTTCAATATACAGCACAAATAAATAAATAAATAAAATTGTGGTAAAGAGTAAAAAGGAACAAGAGGTCATGACAGCAAGATCTGTCTCAGAGTCATCCGAGAAGGGCTTCTGATGAGGAGGAGCATTTAAAGGAAATCCTAGGGCAGTGGTGGCAAACCTATGGCACTCGTGCTGCAGTCAGCTGTGTTACTATTGAAAGCTCTAAAAGGTTCTCCATCATTGTCCTAGAGGGTAAGAGTGTTTTACTGAGTGAATAAAGAAATGAAATCACGTGATTTGTGGGTTCTTGCTTCATCTCTCTGAGAACCCTGGACATTGGTGTGAATTCCTCCCAAGGCCTCAATATTTATTTATGTATGTATTTATTTATTTGTGACAGGATCTTCCTATGTGGTTCAGGCTGCCCTCAAAGTTGTGGCAATCCTCCCACCTCAGCCTGATGCAGGTGTGTGCCACCACACTCAGCTTAGACCTGATATTATCCAGGCTCATCTCAGTGGAGATGAAGAAGGTAGAAACCAGGGGTCCTGTTGGGGCAGGTGAGACGGAGCTCAAGCAGGAGAGAGTTGAGGGGAGGCTGGCCTCCCCAGGCTTGGAAGAGGGGAGGCCCTGCCCATTATTAGCGAGTAGGAGAGACAAGTTTCCGCCATGGAAACCCTCAGGGAGACTCTCTCCTACTCTCATGACTTGCTCTGGAGAAACTGTCTTTCCTGTCCCATTTTTATTTTTTGTTTTGTGACCAGGGATCCAACTCTGGTCCTTGCACTTGCACAGCAGGCAGTGAAACCACTGAGCTAAATCCCCGGAGCTCCTGTCCCATTCTTGTCTGAAGAGAGGAGGTGGCATCAGTGAATCAAAATAAAACCCAGATGACTCAAACAGAACCTGGCGGGCAGGAAAACTGATTAGACATGTGACAGCCGAGCCAGTGCCGTCACCCCACCCCAGCCCGGTTCCAGACCTTAGGAATCAGGGCCACCGAGGCCTATCGGGAGCCCCAGGCAGAGGAGAGGACAGTGGGGGCCTTGCTCCTCCAGCAACACCCCAAGTTCCCATGGAGGTCCCCACAGCTTCTGAGTGCGTGAGCAGGATTTGGTAGGAAATAGGTGTTTTCTTACCACTCTCTATATGCTTCATTTTCTCCACATCCATGTTCATTTCTGTCTCCAAGACAAAACTTGCTTGGTTTTTTTTTGTTTTTGGTACCAGGGATTGAATTTAAACCTTTTGGTTTCGAGGCAGGCGCCAGAACCGAACCGCTGAGCTAAATCCACAGCCGACTTGCTTGTTTTTTGCAGCACTGGCAATTGAACCCAGGGCCTCACACATGCTAGGCAAGTGCTCTACTACTGAGCTACATCCTTACTCCCAACTAAAACTTAAAAAAAAAAATTATACTGAGCCGGACAAGGCGGGGCAGAACTGTAATCCCAGCACTCTGAGAGGCTGAGGATCACAAGTTCAAGCCCAGCCTGGGCAACTTAGTGATTTTGTGAGACACTGTCTGAAAAGAAAAAATAAGAAAAAGGGCTGAGGATGTAGCTCAGTGTGAAGGCCCTGGGTTCATTCCTCAGTACTGGGAGGGGGGGAATATATGTAATATTGAATTACTGGAGACCTCTTATGTATTATCCATCAGCATAAGAGCTCCACAGGAGGAGGCTTAGTTCAGTGCTGTCCCCTGTGCAGTGTTTGAGTCTTGGCATACAGTGAGTAGCTGTCCACTGATAGATCAGTTAATCAGTCTGAGGCCCATGCTGAGAGCTCCATGGACATCAACCTTTCACTGGGACCCGTTTTACAGGTGAGGAAACTGAGAATCAGGAAAGTTGACGGATTTGCCCAGGTCAAACTTGAGAGACTAGAACAGTATGAAGGACAGTGCTCAGAAATGGCAGGCCATGCTCCTGAGCTCTTGGTGAATTCTCCCCTCAGGGTGGGACAGGCTGCCCCCGCACCCACAGCTCAGGCCAGCTGCAAGCTGAGGTGCACTTTCCTTCCGGTCAAGAGGGGACCCTTCACACAGGGGCAGCTCAGCCGGGAACCTGGGCCTCACAGGCCTCCTGCCTGTGCGGCACAGATCAGCTGAGCGTCCTCAGTGCCCCGTGGCTTTTCTGGCCACCAGGCAAAGGCAACCACTCGTCCCCCAGCCCGGTCCCCGCAAGGAGGCCCAGGAAGATGGTTTAGATCAAATTCCAATCAGGAGGGAAGCTGGCTTTAGGTGAGAATTCACACACACACACACACACACGCACACACGCACACCCTTCACTAATGAAGAGTTCTCTAAGTCAGGCATGGTGGTACCCACCTATAATCCAGCACCCTGGGAGGCTGAAGTAGGACTGCAAGTTCGAGCCCAGCCTAGGCAACTTAGTGAGATCCTGTCTCAAAATAAACACGGGAGATGGGCATGTAGCTCTCTGTAGAAGTCCTGGGCTCAATCCCTGAAACAGAGCGGTGGCATTGCCTGAAGATTCATGACAGATCTTAGAGCTAAGACAAAATGGCTTTGCCATGGGTACAGGGCTCCTCTGACTCACAACTGGAAGCTCACCGCCAACACTGGTGCACATGGAGCCTGCGGTACAGGCACAGCCTGTGGGCCAGCTGGTGCCAGCCTGCACGGCTCTGGGCAAGGCCCCTCACCCCACAAGTGTCTCATCTACAAAGCGGGACTGATAATGTGCCTCTGGCACCAGGTGAATGCAGGCTCCATCACCGGGTTAACGCTTATTCAGGCCTGGCATCTAGTTAAGTACATAAAACAGCCACCATATAATCACAGCTAATTACTGAGTAATCCTCTTCCCATTCCACCAATTAACACAAGGTTAAGAGGCCAGCCAGAAGCCATCCAGCAAACGAGGGGAAGGGCTGGGAGCTGGCATCTTCTGACACCCTGCCATTCCCAAGCTCCTGGTTGCTCGGCTCTTCCACAACCAAGTGACAGCATCACAGAAACTCCCTGAACTGTGCTGACATCGTGTGAGTTCAAGAGGCACGGAGCCGGGGATTTAACTCAGTGGTTTTACCTCCTGCTGCGCAAGCGCAAGGACCAGAGTTCAATCCCGGGTACAAAAAAAAAAAAAAAAAAGGCAGGGAGTCTGCACCTGTGGTACATAAACCAGTGCCACTCTGAGCTGGGCACGTGGTGGTGGAGACAGCAGTCAGTAGGTCAGGGAGCCTCTGGAACGGGGAAATCCGGTGACATCCACCAAGTCTACATGTGCTTTTTGACAGTGCTGGGGACACCTACACATCCTGGGCACACGGCCCAGGACCTGTGTCTGTGGTGGGCGTGTGGGCATCTGTGACCCCCATGACCTTGGCCTGATGCCTCCATCTTTGTGGCCCTTTCTCATCAGTAAAATGGCACTGGGGTCCCTCAGCTGTCCAGAGACTCGGGACGGAATGAAGCTTGGTGTCTTGCTCACTTGAGTCAGTGAACCCAGGCCAGCCGGCCCTGCAGCTGAAGCAGCCTTGGCTCAGGAGCTGGGGGGCACATTTAGTAGCGGGGTCGCCGGGAGGGTGGCAAAATGAAAACAGAAGTTTCCTCGGGGGCAGCCTGAACTGACAGCACTTTCCCTGAAGCGCACCACCAGGAGGAGTGTTCCCAGCCCACTGCCGCCGCCCAGGATTCCACGGAGAATTATAAGCTACTTACTCCCTTAAGCCAGCCATCTCCAAAGTTGAGCACAAAAATACTAGAACTTCTATTAATAGTTAGCTCATATAAGTACCTTTGAATTTGTCTTGATTATACGATGTATGGGTAATTTATCAATGCCTGAGAGAATGTGACCACAAGCCTCATCCTGACAGGATGCGGATGGGAAAGGTCAAAGGCTCTGAGGCAGGGCATTGAGGCCGGCCCTTCTCTGCTGGGCCAGGACTCTGCAGGTGCCGCTATGGTAATGGCCAGCAGAGGGAAGAGGGGAGAGGGACTGCAAACTAGACACCCCTGTCACTCACAAGGCCACCTCTCCGTCCCTCTCCCCTCTTAAGGACGAAGCCCTGCTCCCCCAGCACACATGCACCCGGGCTCCTTTCAACCACTCACATCACCTCCACGGGGCCAACACCATCTGGAACAAAGAAAAGCAGCAGTGAAAGGTTGAAAATAAAAATAAAGTGGACTTTATTTAGAAGATAAAGGTGGTGGTATCAGTTTTGGTTAATAAAGTCGGGCTCAAGTGTTTTAACAGGTCTTTAATGCCATCACAGACTGGCATGCCAAAGGCATTCTGAATGCCAATTACAGATGGAAGGTGTTTCCAAAACCAAGACACTACCAAAAGCTGATGGAGTTTGGATTTCTCTTAAAGTTGGACCAACGCGCTTCTTAGATAGCAAGAGTAAATAGACTGCTTGGTTTTCAAAGTTAAAACACTACACTGAGCAAATTCCCCTCCCTTTTTCCACAAGTCCTTAGGGCAATATTAGTCGCCTCTGACAGCAAAAATACCAACATTTCAACAGAGAGGGGCTGAGGGGCACCGGGAGAATGAAGAGCAAAATTAATAAGTGTAACTGTATAGGCAGCTGCCACTCGTGGCAAACCAAAGTCTAGTCCGATGCCCATTATCTTCACATTTGCACCGACATCTTCCCAAGCAGACAGTAGGGACATTCTTGAAGGAATGTGCCGAGACTGGGTAGAGGGCCCAGCTGTAGACAGGATGTGCATCCAGTCGCCTCGTGGGTGTCGCAGATTAAGGACAAACACCCGGACTGCGGCGAACCCGCCAGCCGGAGGGAGCAAGGAAAGAGGACTAAACACGCAACCAGTGCGGATGTCTACAAGGCACCAAGACCACAATCCAACCAGCCCATCTCCTCTCCAGCAGGGAGAAAGCATTAACAACAGCACTCATCAACTGCTCCCTGGAACAAAACACCACAAAACACACGCGAGGTTTTGTTTTCATATGGTTCTCGGTGTTCTTTATTCTCCTGCTGCTGTCTCGCTAAGCAGCCCACACAGGACAGAAATGGGTAGCACTGAGGAATGATCAGATTATTTTTCTTTCCCCAACATTCCTGCCCCCTCCCTAAGCCCTGACCCAACCCTATCTGCTCTCAGGAATGGCGAGTCTATCATTAGAGGACCAGGCCTCTTCAGTAGGGCTTAGGAGCTGGTGTTCCTGGTCACAATGGAGCGGCTCTCCTTCAAACACCTGGATTTTTGTTTTTTTTTTTTGTACACTGGTTCACAGATCGGCACTTGACTTTGAACCTGGCACCAAAAGGCACAATATCTGATACCCTGTACAAGAGCTATTAGAGATGCTGCCGTGTGGATGAGCAAAACCAAGCCAATCCCACTCATGAGTGGAAGGCTTGGATGGGGAGGGGAAGACACAAAGCAAGGGGTGGCGAAAAGCACAAGCCCATATTTCTAGCTAGAATGGAAATGAAAGTGGGCATGAGGTTTTGTTTTTTAATCCTCCAATTACCAGGAAGCAATTTTTAAACTTCCTTGGTGTTTTTTAAAGCAGCATATTCAAAATGCCAGCAAAAAACTCCTAGTATCTGCAGAGCCCAATGGGGACAAAGCTCAGACATTCCTTATTGCTGAGATTCTAAGACTCAGGGTGCCCTGTTCCCCTTGTAAAGGGAAAATATTCTGATTTATGATCATCACAGCACATCACACTTCTTAAAAATACTAAAGTGTGTGAGTAGGGGAATGTTTGACACTGTTTTATTACTCTTCAACTTCAGTGGAAAACTAGAATCCTTGCAAGTGCCATTTTGTCAAGAGCTCTAGTCAGTGCGTGCATAGACACACACATTCCTTGCTTTGCTTTGTGTTTTGTTGAAGGTTAGTTGGTTTTGAAAGTGCAGCAATAGACCAATACCGCATTGTAGTCAATCAATAAAAGAGAACAGAAGGCCAAGCAGTTTCCAAATGGTTATTTTATCAGATTGTTTGAACATTAAATTTATCCTCATTTGCAATCCAAAATAGTTACCTGAAGTTGGCTGTTTTGTGTGTGTCTATTTGCTTTTATTGTATATTTGTTTTCTAAAGTCTTTGGCACAATTTTTTTGGGGGCGTTCAGACTGCCACGATACAAAACAGGAGAGAGCTCTGCTTTTGTCCTGCCAATTTTGACCATTTAAAATTTGGTTAGGACTGTGGCTTCTTTGTCTTTGAAGTCTGCATTTTTACTTTTCTATAGTCTCTAACTCCGGGTTCTCTTTCTCCCCCCTCCCCCCTCTACATTCACAGTTGAACCATTATCATCAGGAAAGCGCCCGAGGGAGATCAGGGTAGGAGCTCTGACCGTTCGTCAGTGTTTTCCCTAGAATAATTAAAAAAACGAAAAACAAAAAAAAAAACCCAAGCCAAAACCTAAAAAGCGTCTTTCCTCTTTTTTTTTTTTTTAAACATCTCTTGTGCTGCACCAGTAGACAGAACTTCGGTTAGTTTTTGAAATGCAACATCTAACCCTTGTTTTCTGGGAAAAGGAAACTGCAATGACTTGAAGTTGAGAATGTGGATACCGCCGCACTCACTCACACTCATTCTCAGACCGTAAAGCCCCTTGCCCTCCTCCTCCCACCAGGCACTCGACACAGACAGTACCCCGTGGCAAAGGGACAGTGAAGGTGGGCTTGCGACCCAGGCCTGTCTCTCTCCTCACCAGGCTGCCTTTCGCGACACAGCACCACAGCTGAGCCCAGCCCCTCCTCTTCTCCCAAACCAGTCCTCCGCTCGGCACTGGCCACAAGACAGAAAAGCTAGTCCTAGCCTCCCCTGGGAAGAGACAGCTTTAACAAGCCAGCAAATCCATCGCTCTGCTCCGTTCCACTCTTCTCCTCCAAGACGGCTGACGTCGGGGTTTCCTAGAAGTCAGTGCTTACTTAGCTCACTAACAGCGCTGCTGGTGGCTGCTGTGGCAGGATTTTCAATATGGTGTGTTTTCAAGCCTCACTCACTCATTCTCTCACTCCCAAACACTCAGCATCCGTGCACACTCCTCACTTCCGGGTTTTTCAAAAGATTGGAGATTTCCAGTGGGGGTCTCAGGTTATCGTCCCAATGGTAACAGATCTAGAAACAGACAGGAACGAGAGGTTAATTCCGAGAGCACACATTCCCGCAGAGCTCCAACACCTGATTCCTGCAAAACTGAATGGGATCAGACAACCGCTCTTCCCATGGGCTACCTGTCTGCCCTCGCTGGCACCCACATCAGAAGTTAGGGGAGAAAATAAAATTCAGGCCAGGGATTTAGCTCAGTGGTTCCGGCGCCTGCCTCAAAAGCGCAAGGTCCCGGGTTCGATCCCCAGTACCAAAAAAAAAAAAAAGAAGGGCTGGGGATTTAGCTCAGTGGTTCTGGCACCTGCCTCGCAAGCGCAAGGTCCCGAGTTCAATCCCCGGTACCAAAATAAATAAATAAATACATAAAATTCAAACAGCCAGCTTGACGGTGACCTTTATAGCATGATAATAACAGAGGAGGTAAGAAAGGGGGGAACCCTTGTTCCACAGCAGGGATTAGACACCCATGACAGGGACCTTTTGGAGCTCTGCAGTAAAGAGAAAAGGCCAGGTGAGGTGGTGCACACCTGAACTCCTGCACCCAGGAGGCTGAGGCAAGAGGTCCAGAAGGTTGAGCCCAGCATGGGTAACTTAGCAAGAATCTGTCTCAAAATAAAAATGAAACAGAGAGCTGGGGATATAGCTGTGTGACGGCCCTGGGTTCAACCTTCAGCATGCACGCGCGCGCACGCACGCACGCATGCACGCACGAGGAGAGTTACTGAGAGCATAGCTTAGAGCATTTGCCCGGCAAATGCAAAGCCCTGAGTTCAACTTTGCATTTTCCTTGCCAGAGGGCACAAGGAAGGAAGCAGAAGCACAAAGGATTATGGGAAGATGCCTTTGCCAGTGGTCTTACTAGGGCTCAAAACATTTTGGAAATTCAGCCTTTGCCTTCTAAGTTCTGTTCTCCATCACCATAAGGAATCAAATATTTGGCTAAGGAAAGATTGAGGTTGTCTGACTTCCACTAGTATAAAGGGCTGGCTCAAAAGCACCCTACATGGGAAAGAGTACAAACAAAACACACAAAGGCAGCCCTCTTGGAGGGGCCTAAAAAAACATTCCCCACCCAAGTCAGGCAGAGAGAGGGTGTCGGAGAGCTTACCAAGCTTGGTTCTTCAGTTTCCTCAGTTCTTTAGTTGCCCATGTTGCAAGGGTTTTTGCTTTGTTCGTCTTCGATCTCCGCCCTTCAGTTAACAGTTCATGGATCATTGGCCGAGCTTCTACTAATTTCAGTACATCCTTCCCGAATGCTGTACATAAATCCCTGCGCAAACCAACACACATGAGCAGGAGAGCGTGACCCACCCTGAGCAGCACCCTGATCTGAGCCTGCTGAGCAGCATGGGACTGGCTACGGGCTTCCCAGCATTTCCCCTTTCTAGACTAGGCAAAATCTCAGCAGTATATTAGCTCTAATGTGGCAGGATGACTTGCCCAAGGTTAACTGCTAATTCACAGTAAAACATCAGAACTACTATCTATCTATAATTGAGCTGAAGACCAATGTCTTTCTAAAAATGCCTCAGCAATGCTCGAAAGCCACCAAACAGATGCAATTTATAGGCCAACATCAGGATTTGGCAGAGAGAAATGACAGAGCGTTGGAGGCTTTGGGGAGGAACCACCCATCATTTATGAGGACACCAAATGTGACTCCATGGGCGGTAGAAAGCACCTCCTATGGGCCAGGAAGGCAGCACAGTGACAGAGCGCTTGCCCAGCACACATAAGGCCCTGGGTTCGAGCCCCGGAACCACTATCACCAGAAACAGAAAACTACACCACAGAGGGGTTGGTGCCTGCATCTGTGCTGCTCTCACAGTGCTTATCTCAGGCCTGGAAGCAGGTTTCGCTCACCCTATGAGGCCAGCGGCACAGGCTACGACACCGTCTGTGTGATCCTCATCTCCAGCAATGTGGTCAATGAAAGACAGAATAAACTCTACTCTGGGCTGCACCAGCATCACATCCGCTGTGAAAGGAAGAGAAGAGCAGTGAGGGCCGAGTCGCACACTGCAGGCCTCACCTCCTCTCAAAACCTCCAACTGTTCCAGCTGTCACCAGGCTCCCTGACGGGTGGACAGCCAGTGACTCTTCCTCAGAGCAGGACGTCATTCCTCCAGCCAACAGAAGAAACCAACATTTCTCTTCTCTGAGCAGACGGTACACCAAGGGAACACATGGAACTTCCCTCTCCGAGCCCTTGATGCTCAGGAGGTTCGGTACAAATATCTCCCTAACAGTAACAGCAACACTGCGGGGGTGGGTCGCGCAACAACTGCTACTCATGGTTGGTACAAAAGCAATCAGCACTTCTGCAGGTTTTTCTAAACAGCCTAGCTGGACCCTGTTTTTTGTAATGGTCCAGAAATTCAAGATAAGCCAAGGGTGGTAGTGCACCCCTGTGATCCCAGCACTCAGGAGGCTGAGATCCAATGCCAGCCTGAACTAAAGGGCAACACCCTGTCTCAAGGAAGAAAAAAAACAAATGCAAGATAGCCAGGTGTGGTGGCACATGCCTATGCGATTCTAGCACTGGGTAGGCTGAGGCAGGAGGACAAAGCGAAGAAACATGACAATCTGTAGTCTACCCACACTACTCACTCCCCTCTTTGGAACAGCAGATGCTAATTCACCAATGACAAGAAGGTCAGACACACCCCATGTGGCCAGATGCACAATGGCCAGGGACAGGGGACTGGGCTGTATACTAACGGTGTACGTTCTCCTGGTCTCCCTTCAATCCCTGGACGATGCCGGTGTAGGCTTCCAAGCAGCCTTCTCTGAGCTCATTGAGATAATCCACCATGTCATAGTCTGACTGGAAGAGACAACACAGCAAACCTCCGTCACAGCCATCACCTGGCAGGGCTTTGTTTGCCCTAGGTCCTCCTTCTCCACTGAGAGCTGGACTTCAGGAGCAGCACAACACCAAGCTTACCTTGTCCACCTGGGCTTGGGAGGCCTGCTGCAGAGTGTTCAATACAACCTCTAGGTATTTTTTAAACTCTCCACCAATCGCAAGGGCAATATCACCAAACACTGACAGAATCTGTGGCTTCACAGACCTGTGGACATTCTCATTCTGGGAAGAATAAAAACACTGAATTAATAAATGTCAAAATCCATTTGGTCCCAAGATTCTAGAAACTTTGTACACAAAAATCAATGGCTATTGTTGGACAGTGAGATGAAATATTTTCTCTTCCTTTGTACTTTTTTTTTTCTCTCAAGTAGAGCACACATTCCTTTCACTGACGTCACAAACTTTAGAATAATCCATGAAAATAAACAATTTTCCTCTTTGTAAGCCCACAGCCAACATTCTGGAAAGTGCACTTGCAGCTCCCTGCGATGGACCCTGAGTCCTCTCAGGAGCCCAGCGCCAAGCTCACCAGTGGCGTGCGACACTCACCCCCAAGTTCTCCAGCAGCAGCTGCATCACCTCGTCACAGAAAGGTAAGATGTTGGACTGGAGGGCGCGGCACAGGTCTCCCACCAAGCCCACGGCTGCCAGGCAAACCTGTGAGGGCCCGAGCAGTCATCTCCACACAGAAAAGGCTATCTACAAGGTTAGGTGTGGCTTTTACTTGGCCACTCTACCACCTGCCCCACAGCTGCTATCAGTTAATTTTAACACCCAAAAGGGCAGGAAGGGAACTGGGACGACTGGAAACATCACTGAGGCAGCACAGTGTTTATTCGGCAGGGACGATGGGGCAGGAGCGGGGTTTAAAGAGGGCTTTGCTCTTTAGGGTACAGATGGCAAAACTCTGTGGAGCTGCTGGGGCTGTCACCTTGGGTCCCTTCTCCTGGTGGAGCCCACACCCTGCATTTCAGACTCCAGGTTCAGATACACCGACAACAGAGAGCGCCAAGAACAAACACAGAGCTCAGCGGAACCGGACTGTGTTTTTGCTAAGGTGACGATGAGTTAGAAATGAGAAATACATTGAGGGCTGGGGTGCAGCTCAGTGGTGATTACCAGCACCACGAAAACCAAATATATTATTTTGAAAAGTACATCCTACCTGGTACTCAGCATAATTTTTCAATCCGATGCCCAGGAAGGGTTTAAAGGCATCCATATACTTAAGGAATTCACCGCCCAACACTGTAACAAAACAAACTATTAGCTAATGACAGCAACATAGGGTATCAGACATAAGCACAGTAACTGCCCAGACCTCCCCAAGCGCATTCACTCCGGACAGGCTAGGTGGACAGGACCTGAGTTTTCAACTGCTGGACGGGCCTGATTCCTATGCCCAGGCGATACCAACCCTCCACAGAATGGAATGTAATTTTGGCTAAAACAAAGTAGCATGGCCTGAAAGAACTCCAAGGTTAATTCTGAACTGATGGAGCCTAGGACACTGCCTCCTGTCCCCATCCACCTGGGCACAGTGTCTTCAGCTTCACTCCAGGGCCCCGGCAGTTCTTCTCAGAAGGGCTCAGCAGGGCCCGGCAGGGAAGCAGCTGCCCCAGGAGCCAGAATTAACTTCCTTGTCCTTTCCAGGTGGTCACATGCTGCCAGGCCAGCTGGCCACAGTTTTATGCCAGAAATAGGTCTGGTCCTCAGGAGAGTGGTCCTTAGGTAATGGCCTCAGCAATACACTCCTAAGTCCTCCTGGAGAAGCCTTCCAGGCTGTTAAAATGCTCTGTAATGTGCCGTGAATGGCCCTTCAGAGTCCAAGTCAGACGGCCCCACCCACCCCACAATTCTGCATGGCCAGACACTTAACAGTCAGAGAATCACTTAATTCCTAGAAATCACTCAGTGCTGCATTCTACCCCACACAAGCACTGTGATGTGTCAGGTGACTCAAGTCCCGCAACACAACCAGACCAGGAAGTGAGGGGTGGCAGGAGAGACCTAGAAACTTGCCTCCTTTCTTTCTTTTGTTTTGTACAGGGGATCGAACTCAGGACCTTACACCTGCAAAGCAGGTGGCAGCACCACTGAGATAAATCCCTGGCCTGGCCCCTCTATTTTTTTTTTTTGGTTCCGGGGATCGAACTCGGGTGCACTTGTGCAGCAGGCGGCGAAACCACTGAGCTAAATCCCCGGCCCATCTCCTCTAGTCTTGATAGGAGCCAAACCTCAATAAAATAAGTTGAGTTGGATGGGAAGAAGGAATTTGCAGGGACACAAGTTAGCTAAGTTTCTCCTGGAAAGCAAATGATCTTAGCTGCAAACTGGCTCCACATTTACTTGAGGAGGGCTCAGCGGGCAGTTATATCAGCATGATTAAGTTCCATGGCCATGAAGCCCACTCATGACCCCGAGAGGAGCCGCCTTCTGCAGACACTCGAGGCTGGGACCGTGCTGGCCCTGAGCACCCTCTGCCCTGCCTGGGCCCCTGACCTTCCACCAGCGTGCTGACAGCCATCAGTGCATCCTCCTGCACGCCCCCGGAGCCAGCTGTGCTCTGGAACATCCTCAGGAGGGAGGCCATGACCACGTCGGAAATCTGCAGAGCGTCCTGGTGCTGCACCTTCCGCAGAACATTCTGTGAGAGGAACAAAGGGTCAGCATCTACTCAGTGCAAATCCTCCAAACTGAACACCACACCTGTTCTTAAATCAGTGGGGCCTTGGAGAGGTACAAGCTGTCTGCAACAGAGCAGGGCACAGTCCCGAGTGGTGCAGAGCCACCTCCCCAGCATTTATGTCTGTGGGACAAATCCCCGTGAGCAGTCTCTGTACCCTAGTCTTACAGGCGTGACAGTTTAATCATCTGAGCACTAAAGGAGGTCCTCTTAGGAATTCTTACTCCTACAGCACTCAAAAAGCACCCTTCTTATGCTCTGGCCCATTTACAGGCAATGGCCAAGGCAGGGCCCTGTGGCTTTTGTGTGTGGCACCCAAGAAGAGGGCACTCTTATCACGAGCTCTACCTAGCCCTTTTTGTTTTGGACAAACTCTATGTTGCTCAGGGTGTCCTCAAACTTGTGATCCTCCTGCTTTGGCCTCCCAGCAAGTAGGGTTCCAGCTGTGACCACACCGGTTAGAAACGGTCCTGGTAACAACAGGGAAGAAGCCTGACTCCTTCCAATTCCATACACACTCATCCCACCCCCTCCTTGTTCTTCTGTTTACTTTAATTCCTGTCACTGAATAGCTCCTGATGAGAAATGAAGCTCTCCTAACACTCATGCTCTTAAAAACAGAGGCTGGGCAAAAAGGGAGTTCACAGGTAAGCTGGCCTAGCTAGATCAACTCAATACTAAAAACCGGACACCTACTTAAGCTTCACACAAGAAGTTCCAGGGCTTTTCTTTTGTTCTCTGCTAGAAAAGGGAAGAGCTCCTCAGCTGCTTTCTGGGTTGAGAGCCACATTTTATTTTCCTTTTCCCAGCCTCCCCTGTGAACACGAGGCACTATGATGACATAACATTAGAGGTTCTGACAGCAAAGGTTCCAAAAGATGACGGCAGAAACTCAGGCTGTATTTTGGTTTTTTTGGTACCGGGGATCGAACTCGTGACTTTCTGCTTGTGAGGCAGGTGGTGGAACCCCTGAGCTAAATCCCCGGCCCTTTTCTACCTTTTCTACCCCTCAGGCTGTATTTTTAACCAAGTGAGCCACAGCTGGGAACCGCATCTGATCCAGGCTTGGACAATCTCACAAAACCCACACAGAAAGCTGCTGTTCAGCTGGAGGATGTAGCACGGAGCAGGTATCTCCTTCCTGGACACTGCGCAAGGCATACAGGGTGCTCTGGCCCGAGGGACAGAGGCGGGGAAGCCCTCTCCAGATCAGCCAGACCAGGACTTCCAAGAACTCTTCGACCAACACCATCCACACCCCGGGCTCGGCAGGCACCCAGGCGGGAGGGAGGGACCATCCTACCTGGAGTGTCGCGCAGAGCAGGGACTGAAGGTCGTTAAACTGAATTCTGTCCGAAGTGCTTTGGATATGTGACTAGGGAAGAAGAAGACACCAAGTTCTGACCAAGCCGTCACTTTTGCTGGGTTCCCGTGAGCATTAGAAACCTTTCCTAGTGCTAACGTAGGGAAGTAAAAACACACACACAAGATGCGTAGTGAAACAGGCACGAGTGAGCTGCGATAAGCAATGCAAACATTAAGTGACAATGGTTTCTCTTTTTCTCTTTCTTCTCCAAGACAAGGTGTTGCTTATAGCCAAGCCTGGACTTAAACCCATGGCAATCCTCCTGCCTCTGCCTCCCAAGTGCTGGGATCACAGGTGTACGCCACCACACCTTGAGACAATGTTTTTTTTTCGGGGACTGAGGAGTCAACGCAGGGGCTCGCTCAAGGCTGTGTCTCTCACATACAACTTCCTGAGAAAATATACCCTTTAACACGGAGAAAGTGACAGCCTTGAAAGGAGCGCTGCGCCACAGGATGCTCTCGACCCAGCAGACAGAGCTTGAGCCTTACCTCCATCTGAAGCACCTGCTGCAGTCGCTCCATGATGACCAAAGTCGTTTTCTGGACTGCAGGGTAGCAATCCTTGGCACTGTTCTTCACAATTTCCATTAGTGATTCATACGCAGAACTCCTCAGGTTGTTCTGGTGTCCATCGGGCCTGTAAGGAACATATGGCAGAAACCTTAAAGCCTCGACTGCCTGGACTAAGGATGGAAACATTGCTGCAACATAGATTTTTTTCCTCTCCAAAACCAGCAAACCAGAAACTAACAAGGTTGCACACCTGGTTTGAGTCTGGTAACACAATATCTAAGAACCAAAATTTAAAGGTCCTCTGAGCCAATGGCTATGTTTACAATGGTCTCCAGACCTGGTTAGAATTCAGAGTGGTCACTCGGGGAATACGGTAAAATCACAGGGGGAAAAAGGGTTGAAATGGCAAAGGACCCATGGGGACAATTCGAGTGGTCACCAGGTCGCTGTTAAATACAAACATTCCACGAGGACCCATTCACAGAGGGCTTGATCCCAATGCAACAGTGTACAGGCGGGGTCGGAGAGGCCACCAGATCGCCAGGGCTTTAACCTCCTCAGTGGATCCATCCATCCCAGGTCATTTGGAACCACTCTAATCAGCAGAAATAGCTCCCAGGGATTTAGCTCAGTGGTGCCGACGCCTGCCTCAGTGGATCCATCCATGATGTCTTGGTGTGATCGGGAGATGACGGAAACAGGAGGCCGGGCCTGGCAGGAGGGAGTAGATGGGCCGAGACCCCAGGGCCTGTATCTGGTCCCTAACCCCTTCCCCTCAGGCCATCTCACTGCCTGCTTCCTGACTGCCATGGGGTGAGCTTTTCTCTGGCACCCCTCCTGCCATGTTGTTTCTGCCCAGCTATAGTCCTAAAAGCAAGGGAGCCAAGCAATCATGGACTGAAACCCCTGAAACCGGAAGCCAAGACATAGCTTTCCTCTTCAAAGTCTGATTCAAATCCTTGGCCACCGGGACAAAAAGCTAATACATAACTATGAGGTAGGTAGACCAATTTTCTTCACACACTTCCAAAAGAGGCCTGTACAGAATCCTGAGCAGATCGAGGATGAGTTAGCTAAGCACGAAGCACCCGAGGCTCATGGCTTCCTGAGGGGTCACTCTGCTCATAGCTTCACCTGAGGTAATGCAGGCATCAAACAGGAATGATGCAGGGGTGTTCCCAAATTATAATCCCTTCATAAACCAACTAAACACTTAAGTCCTTCATCCAGTGTCACAAACGACAGTTAGTAATTTGGGTGGCAATTCAACTCTTACTGAATGGTGCCACCATTCCTCTTTACACCACAGTCAAGCACTGGCTGTGATCCATCAACAGCACACTGAAGAGAATCCTCCAATCACTTACTCTCGAAAGCAGAGAAAGACTTCGGTTTTAACTGTAAACCACACAATTCAAAGGTTGGCATAGTCTCCATTGCTTTTGCCCTCTCTCCTTTATTTAAACAAATAATCAATCTCCATAAAGTTTCTTTAATTCCCATAGAGCAAAGGCCTGGGCTATCCTGGGCAGGCAGAGAGGAAGCCTTTATGCCTTCTGCAGGTTATCAGTTACCTGTCTGTGGTCTCCAGGAGCTTCTGAACTATGAGTTCAAACGAAGATGATAAGCAATAGGTGGCTGGTTCTTCTTGATCGTCAGCTACATCGGCAGCTTCGTAAGCAGCTTCAGCCAAACTGGAGAAAGCCTGAAATGCATGCAGATTAGTATTAGTCGAGAGAGCCCAGCTGGAGTCACCTCATTTTTCCTTAAGTACAATCAACAGTGTTCTTCTCCAACTGACTACAAACAGATCGCTGCTAAGAAGCTCTATGCGGCCCACGCTGGCTCAGTGGCGAGGCCACCTACCTTCCCCTTCCCTCCTCCCCCTTTCTTAGCTACTTCTTGTGGCCAACGATTTTACTTTAATCAAAACTTTTTGTCCTTAAGCAACTCAAGGAAGAAGTCTCCTCCCTGGGTCACCATGACTGCTTTAAGTGCCTCAAGAGCCTGCACGAGGAGTCAACAGCTCCCACGGGCTCCCACATTTGGCATCTCCCTCACATTTCAGTCCAAGAAATTAGAAAGACGATGATACTCAGAAAGCCTTCCAGGAAAGCACATCCATCGCCTCCCACACCTCCTACCTTCCTGCCAAGGGCTCAGTCACTCCCATGTCACTGGGAAAATAATCCCTTACCCAGCACACATTGGAAGCCACTCGGGGCTCGGCACTGAGGCCTTCGATCAGACACTGCAGCAGGGGTGCCAAGTAGACGTCGTTGATGGCGGCTTCAGGGAGCAGCTCACAAATTCTGCCCACCGTCCACGCAGTTGTGTCTCGAACGACCACACTGGGGTCTTTCATTAATTCTATTAGGGTGGGCATAGCCTGAAACAAAGATGAAAATTCATGTCGGGCTGGGGGTTTAGTTTAGGGGTGCCATGCCTACCTCACAAGTGCAAGGCCCTGAGTTTGAGCCCTGGTACAAAAAAAAAAAAGGAGAAAGAAACCAAAACACAAAATTCATGTGGACACCAGCTACTAAGGAGAAACACTGACAAAAGATGGGACTTTAACTCAAAGATGCTTCTGAAATATCAAAATCACCAGTGCAATGTGAGAAAGCCCCCGCTCTCCTCACCAAATCCCAAGAGAGTTGGATTAAAAGTCTGGGCTAGGGCCAGGGATTTAGCTGAGTGGTGCTGCTGCCTGCATCACAGGTACAAGGTCCTGAGTTCGATCTCTGGTAACCAAAAAACAAAAAACGTATGGGATAGATTTCTAGCACTTTATGCTGAGTTCCTCAGTCTCCATGATGCAGTTATGATGGCATCTTGCTACACTGTGAAACTGAGTTCTCCATGCACGAAATACAACTATAATGCATCCCATGTCCTTTACGTTAGCAAAACAATCAGGACTATATCAATGTCAATGGCATCCAAAGCATGGAATAATTATCCTCTCATCAAATTGTGAGTCAGATGGTGCACACCTATCATCATCCTAGCTACTTGGGAGACTGAGGCAAGAAGGTTTAAATTTTGAAGCCAGCCTGGGCAACTTGGCAAGACCCTGACTTAAAGAAAGGGTAAGGGGTAGCTCAGTGGTAGACTTCTCACCACCTAGCATGTATGAGACCCTAGATTCAATCTCCAATATTGTAAGAAAATAAAGATTATGTACATTAAAAAAGGATATAAAAATGTTACCCTTACCAACAGCATGACTTGCTGGAATGACTGTTTTTTTTGGGTACTGGGGATCAAACTCGGGTCCTTGTGCTTGCTCAGCAGGCAGCAAAACCACTGAGCTAAATCCCCGGCCCAGGAATGACTTTTTAAAAAATAACAGCATACTCGCCCTGGGCCTCTTATCCTCTGTAGGGGGCTGTTACTAGTTCCTCTGAATGAAAACCCATGCTGGCTATATTCATAGCAGTCCTGCTGACCTTATAATTTGGCCCATGTATTTTTTTTGGGGGGTGTACTGGAGATCGAACTCAGAACCTTGCCCTTGTGAGGCAGGTGGCGGAACCACTGACCTAAATTCCTGGCCCTTGGCCCATGTATTTTTTTTTTTTTTTTGGTACCGGGGATCAAACTCAGGTCTTTGCACTTGCGTAGCAGGTGGCGAAACCACTGAGCTAAATCCCTGGCCCAGCCTGTGTATACTTAACTGCTTCTTTGGTTTTGTCTCCTCCAGATTCCAAGGTATAAGCCTACCCAAGATGACAATGCCTTGTGCCCACTGAAGGGCTTTAGATAGACCCTCTGTAGAGTAACTAACTGCTGATCACAACTACAACCCTCTTCAGCCAGAAGTAGCCAGATTGGTCTTTGCCTTTGCCCCCTCACAGCAGTTAGGGGTCCTTCTTCAGAGGGGGGAATGTTGCAGATAGGTAAGTTAATTAGATATCTTGTAGGGAGTTAGCCAGGGCCAGCCGACATGGAGACCAATGAGGACCCATTCACTGAAGGCCAGCATTGTAAAAGGAGAGAAATTAGCACACCCATGTAGGATGAATAACAGTGACTGATATTCTAAACAGGTATCAATCACCTGGGGGGGGGCAAGGTCTTAACCAGCCGTTTCAGGAAATATCCTTGACCCAACCTTACTGAAAATCCTTGTACACTTGCTACGTGACTTGCTCCCCCATTTGATCCCCACTTAATCAATATTACCTGGGTGAATGTACCTGTGATCTCATTGGTTGGTCATGGTTTTGCCCCGCCTCATGCCCACCTTGTAAATTTCCATTGGGTCTTATAGTTTTGCCCCACTTTGTACCCACCTCACCACATGGCTTTGCTGTATAAAACATCTTTGAAAAGTGGGGTAGGCAGGCAACCAACTTTCAGGTCCCCCTTCTGCCTCTCTTAGGCAGAAGCTTTCTTTCTCCCAATAAATTTATCATACCCTAAAAACAAAAAAACAAAAAACCCCAGCATACTCAAGCAAAAGGTTGGAAGAGCCGGGCCAGGGATTTAGCTCAGTGGTTTCGCTGCCTGCTGTGCCAACACAAGGAATCAGAGTTTGATCCCTGGTACCAAAAAAACCCCAAACAAACCAACAAAAAACCCCACCAAAACAAAACAAAAACCAGGTGGAATAGCCAATGCTCCAGTCTGCAACCCCGCCCAACTGCACCTGTATAACCAGTGGTTTGAGCTGACTGGGCTCCGGGCCTTCCAAGATGCTGCCGAAAGCCATCACCGCGGCATCCCGGTACCGCCAGTCCGGGTTCTTGATGTGCTCCTTGATGAAGGGGAGAACGTGCGGCACGATGTCGTCCTCACAGCAGGTGGACAGGAGCATGAGGCACACCCCGGCTGCCTTGCAGGGGTTCCAGTCATCGTCGTCGTCATTTTCATCCTGTGAGACAGCATGTGACTGGGTAAGCTGTTGTTCAAATCACTATTTTTGCTTTTTGCCAGGCATTGGCGCACGGCTGGGCTGGGGGAGGCTGAGGCAGGGGATCAGCTGCAAGTTCGAGACCAGCCTGGGCTATGTATTGAGTTCAAGGATAGCCTGAACTACAGAGAGAAACCCTGTCTCAAAAACCCAACAACAAAATCACTGTTTTCGGGCCGGGGATTTAGCTCAGTGGTTTCGCCGCCTGCTGCGCAAGCGCAAGGACCCGAGTTCAATCCCTAGTACCAAAATCACTGTTTTCACTGAAATGTCCCCTATGTCCAAGCAGCTGTAGAATTCAAGCGCTATGAAATGGGGCAAAAACAAAACCAAACCAAAAAACACCCTTATTTTTTTACTCTTTCACAAAGACTCAGCACCTCACAGCCCTTGTTAACTTGAGACTCAGAGAGGAAGATTCTCCTTGGTACCATATACGGCAACAGTGAGCAAACTTCATCGAACGGGAAGAATGAAATAAAAAATGTGGAGTTGGGAGCCGGGTATGGCGGCACATTCCCGTAATCCCAGCACCCGAGAGGCTGAGGCAGAAGGATCACTGCGAGTTTGAGGCCAGCCTTGGCTACATAGTGAGACTGCTTCAAAAAAAAAAGAGGGGAGTAGGGCTGGGTGTAGTAGTGCACACTTGTAATCTCAGTACTCAGGAGGCTGAGGCAGGATACCAATGGCAAATTCAAACCCAGCCTGAGTATCTTAGGGCCACACTCTGTCTCAAAAAACAAAGGAAAAACAAAAGCAAAAGAGTTCTGGAGATGTGGCTCAGTGGTACAATTCCTGTCTGCCATGTGAGTCCCTGGGGTTCAACCCCAGTAGTGCTGAAAATAAAAAATAAAATTTAAAAACTAAAAGGGAGGCCGGGCATGGTGGCACAGACCTGTAGTCTCAGCACTTGGGAGGGTGAGGCAGGAGGATCACTAGGAGTTCCAGAACAGCTTGGGCTACTCAGTGAGTCTGAGGCCAGCCTGAAATGCATAGCAAGATCCTGTCTCAAAAAACCTCAACAGGACTGGGGATTTAGCTCAGTGGCACTGTGCCTCCCTAAGAAGCGCGAGGTCATGAGTTTGATCCCTGATATCAAAAACAAAACAAAACAAAACAAAACAAAACTGAAGACAAGAATTCATTTAGGGCCCGGATGTAGCTCAGTGGCACTGCGCCTGCCTGGCAAATGCGAAGTCTTGAGTTTGTTCCCTGGTACAGCAAAAACCCCCAAAACAAAACAAACAAAAAAAGCAGTGAGTGTGGTGATGAATGCCTGGAATCCCAGCTACCTGAGAGGCCAGCCTGAGCAACTGGGTGAGACTGTTTCAAAATAAAAAGGACTGGGATGCACTTCAGTGGTAGAGTACAAGGGCCTGGTTTCAGTCCCCAGTACCAGCAAAAAGAAAAAGTCCATGGAACACATCCTGCTCAGATTGTCCTCTTAAATTAGGGCCCAGGTGTGGGGCTGAACTTGCGCCTTCCTCAGTGCTGGGGTTTTGCCAAGCACACCACGCCCGCCTCAGCTCAAAGTTACACACAGAAAAAATGGTTTGTTTTCAAGTAAGAAAAGCACAATAAAACATTCAAAAGCGAAAACTCCAAAAGATGAAAAGTAGCCACTGTAAAACTGAAAGATGAAAATTCAAGGCAGAAAAATGCCTAATGAAAAAAAGAAAAAGAAAATTCAAGGACCACTCGGTCCATTTCACACCAAACCAATCTCTGATCTGAGACTACTCTACTGAACCTCCCTGGAAGCAGTTATACTTCTGTGTACGAAGAAATTTTCTAGCACCCCAAGTTACCACCCGTTCTCCCAGGCACTGCCAGACCTTTGGTATTATTTCACATGTACCAGAAAAGGTGAGTGGCGGGAAGTCTCTCCAAACACTGCCAAGAAAAACCGTGATGCATAAAGGCAGGAGAACAGCAGGCAGGAGATACCTCCTTCTTCAGACTCACAGCTGCATGAAGCCCTAGTTTTATTCTGTTCCAGATCTTAAGGAACTTGAAGGATCACTAGAAGCTCCTTTTCACAGGTTGGAGTCCACCACTAGATCTAAGTAACTTGCATCCAACCTCATCAGCGTTTAAAACAATAGAGGCATCCCATGAATTCACAAAGATATCCCAGATATCTCTCCCCAGCCTTTTCCTTACTGCAGTTTCACAGAACACATCTCTTCTATCAGTGGTGACCTTCAGGAAACCAGAGCAGGGAGTGGCTCTGTTTCTAATCAACTCTCTTGAGATTCTGAGACCCTGTTCTCCACAGACAACTCAGAGCCTGGGGGATCTTGCAGGCCCAGCTCCGTTGCTCCTGAGTCATCTACCACAGAGCACCAGACAGCTGACGGGCTGCCAAGCTCCTCCATGGAAACCGGTCCACAGCAAACCAACCCACTCAGAGGCTTCAAGCCCTACCCGGGGGCTGGGAGGAGCCTCACCTGCTTAGTTAGTGTCTGTGTGAGGATGGGGACCAGGTACTGTAGTGCTCCCTTGGCATAAAACTTGCTGGTGTGCTCGGGGGGCCGTCCTTGTTCTGATGCCTGAGGAGAAAGGTAAAGCAAATGTTAGCCAAAAGCAAACCAAGGGCCTACAGTCAGAGCTGCCCCGGGGTCTGTCACTGATACAGGGACAAAGGCTTATGTTCGCTGTGCTCTTCTTCCCCTCCCAGGTATTGGAGGTTGAGCCCAGGGACTTGAGCATATTAAGCAAGTGCTCAGCCACTGAGCTACATGCAGAGTCTGTCTGAGTTGCTGAGGCTGGCTTTGAACCTGCAATCCTCCTGGCTTGGCCACTAAAGAAGGTGGAATTACAGGTGTACGGCACCATGCCCAGCTGAAGGTGCTGACTTTTAGGTCTCCTTCAATAAAATTCTTTTAGGTCATAAACGTAATCTTTGTTAAAAGACCAAGCAACCCTTAAGAATTATTATTTAAAAAAAAAAGAAAAAAAGAATTATATTTTTTTTCACCAGCTCAATGCATTGTAACAACCTGACGTCTAGTGTTCTTTGAAATCAAGAGACGTGGGCCGGGGATTTAGCTCAGTGGTTCCGGCACCGGCCTCGCAAGTGCAAGGTCCCAAGTTTGATCCCCAGTACCCCCCCCCCAAAAGAAACAATTCCAGGTACACTTATGGGCCAGGGATTTAGCTCAGTGGTTCCGCCGCTTGCCTCACAAGCGCAAGGACCCAAGTTCGATCCCTGGTACCCCCGCCCCCAAAAAGAGATGTACGAAGTTTGCATAAGGGTGCCAAAAATAAAGCTGTATTTTTGGAAGTACACAGAGACAGACAAGGTTGCAAATAAAGTTTAATTTCAAGTATAGAATAACTCTGTCCCCCATATGAGACTCCTTCACCAGAGCCAATAAACTATCATACAACTTAAGCTTGCATTAGGACTTTGGTCTTTTTGTTCTCTCTCTTTTTTTTTTTTTTGGTACTGGGGATTGAACTCGGGTCCTTGTGCTTGCACAGCAGGCGACAAAACCACTAAGCTAAATCCCTGGCCCTGTTCTTTTTTTTTTTGGACCGGGGATCGAACTCAGGACCTTGTGCTTGCGAGGCAGGCGTCGGAACCACTGAGCTAAATCCCCAGCCCTTTTTTATTTTTTTTAAAGACAGAGTTGCTGTGTAGGTCAGGCTGGCCTTCAACTCTCACTACGCAGGCCAGGCTGGCCTCAAAGTCATGGTGATCCTCCTGCCTCAGCCTCCAATGGCCTGTGCCACCACATTCAGCCTGGACTATAGGACTTTAGTAAGCAAGTAATTCAGCATCAGGTGTTCCCTGGATACACTGCCTGCCTGCTGCCCCCTGGTGTCCACAGTACCAATCATTAGCACATATGATAAATTATGCCTAAACCAGCAAGAACACAAGCTGCCTCATTATCAATCTGTCTCCATTGTGAGGGCTTCCCTAGCCGGAAAACCAGAATCTCTACCAATGGAGGCCCCTCAGCCCCCACAAATAAGCTGCCCCCATGGCCGGGAGAAAGGACAGCTCACCGCAGCGACCCTCTGCCTGCCTCACCTCGGAAGCCTCGATGGCCAAATCCATTTCCTCATCACAGACATTGGACCAGAATTCTATCCCTTGCAGGGCCACCTCATCTATGTCGCTTTTCATTGCTTCAATTGTGATCTTAGGAGAGAAAATACAACACCCCAGGCCCCAGATAAGTACTGATTCACATTAGACCCTTTCTTTAACCTGAAATTCCATTCAGGTTTCAAAAACACAATTTGTAAAAGCTAGTTCTGAAATAAAAAGCATCAGAAACATAGCCAATTTTTTTTTTGGTATACCACGTAATACTCAGACTCAAGGGTATTTCATAATATTAAATAAAAAAGTACAGGATTATAAACAGCAAGTAAGAATGACAAGTCTTTCAATTAGCTGCCAGCATAAATCACATAAAATACTCACTGCAAAAAGAGCAGGACCCATGTAGGTCTCCATGTACTGATAATACAAGGACATTATCTTGACCAGATTCTGTAAAGCAGCCACTCGTACCTTTCAGAAGAGAGTCAACAGCTTACTCAAACAGCAGCAGTTTGTGAAGGCAGACTTCAATGTGCCAACATCTAACGGTAGGCACAGTTCATGTTATTTTTCCCCTAATCAATCTCACCCTACAGTTTTCATTATCCTTTCCTACACTCCACTGTTCTTTTTTCTTCAAAGATGCCTTGGGAACCCAAAGCAAACTAAACTCATTAATGTCATCCACACTGAAGATGTTACCTTTGCCAGTTTCAAGGACTAAGAGTTTGGGTTACAGCAATAGCAAAACTGCTTCAATGACTACAGTTGAAAATAATCACCTGAATGACCTACGGCAATAAATAAAATAGCAAAGCTGATCAAGCCGTGTCTTCTGTAAACCACCCCCTTTATTGCAGTACTGGGAATCGAGCCATGGCCAGGTGTATGCGAGGCAAGCAACTCTATCACTGAACTACGTCCCCGGCCTCCCCCCGCCCCACTTTTGAGACAGGTCTTGCTTTTTAGCCCAGCTGGCCTTGAACCTGTCTGTAATCCTCCTGCCTCAGCCTTCTGAAAGACCTTTTAAGAGGATGTTTATTCCCACTGTTCTTCTAAGAGTACTGTTCTCTCTTCTAATATTTCGGAGAAAAATTTAATTTGTCAAACCTGTTTCTTTAATCCACTGATACCCCACGTTTCAAATTTTGTACGATAGCCTGCATTTCCCAGGGAGATGTAAGACAGACATTTTTTCAAGTGATCTCACACTTACCCTTGTATCTGGACACTGGGTGGCTTCACAGACCACCTGCATAATAAAGTGCCTTTCGGACTGCAGGAAGAATAAAGATAAAGAGAATTAGGAAAGCAGGAACTACACACATGAAGATTTCTAGATTCTCTTTACCAGGAAAACCTGTCACTCCTCAGGCCCCTATGGACCCAGTGACTCTTCCTGGAGTGGGGGAGGGGCACAAGGAGTTCCCTTCAGTGTTGGCATACAGAACCAGCCCTAGAAGGAGGCCCCTCATCCTTTCATCCTCAACATGACCTTCACTAACAGGACTTTGGGGGAAGCCGACAGGAGAATGTAGGTCACAAAGGTTAGGTAAAAATAGTTAGAAGAAAAACAAAAACCTACATGCAGGAAAAGCAACTGGCTTGCACTTGTTAAGATTAAGAGAATTCAGGGCCAGGGATTTAGCTCAGTGGTTTTGGTGCCTGCTGCAAAAGCTCAAGGGCCCGCGTTCAATCCTTGGTACCAAAAAAAAGAAAAATAAATAAAATTTAAGAGAATTCAAAACATGTGCTTTATTTCAGAGACCAAATTTGTCTTGGAAGATGGAAAATCTGTATCAAATGTGTTCAGTAATGAACTTCATTTGTTGCTCTCTCAAATCTTCTAAAGTTCAAAAGGAAACACTTGTTTCAAATCAAGTAGAGGTGCACTTTGCTCTGCCTTCTTAGACCTATTAAAAGCCAAGAAATGCTGAAAAGCCCAGCCAACGTGCCAACAAACAGAAATACAAAGATCCAGCCCCTTCACTTCCGGGGACACAGTACTTCCACAGGAAGTGACATCAGGCCCTGAAGAGGTAATTGAACACTCATGTTCCCAATGGCCTTATTCCCAATAGCCACAATGTGGGAGCAGCGCAGATGACATGATGCACAAACATGGTATACACACAAGGAAAAGCTACTTGGCCTCAAAAACAAATTCTGGCACATCCTGCCATCTGGGCCAACCTTGAGGATGCTAATGAAATATGCAGTCACAAAAATTCTGTCAGACTCCATTTACACATGATATCTGAGGCAGTCAAATTCACAGGAAGAGAGTACAACAGTGCTTCTCAGCAGCCAGGGAAGGGAAAACTGGGGTGCTGTTCAAAGCTCTTTAGATTGGTCCCATAGCGTGAATCCACACTTCACCATACGCCTCAACATGGTTTGTTTTTGTCTTCGTTTTGTTGGTGGTACTGGGGATGGACCTCAGAGGTGATGTAAGATGAAGCCAACATCCCCTTTTTATCTTGAGACAGGGCCGTGCCAAGTTCTCCAGGAACTTAAGAAACTCCTGCCTCAGCCTCCTGAGTAGCTGCGATTACAGGTGTGCACCAGTGCCTCTGGCTGAGATGGAAAATTTTACATTACATATATTTTACCACACTTCATCTAAGTAAGTAAATGAGCCAGACATGGCAGCACATACTTGTCCCAGTGCTCTGGGAGGCTGACACAGGATTCCAAGTCCAACCTCGACCTGGGCAACTTAATGACTTATGGAGACACCCTGTCACAAAAGGGGAGGAAGAGCAAAAAAGGATGGGGGCAAATATTTTTAGGCAAAACATTTTATGTGCCTCTCTGATGAGAATGGCAAACACCCACTTCACTCCATGTCTCCCCACATAAAACTCAACCAGAATGGAGAGAGATGATTCTACACAACTTTCAACACGGCCTTCACTGAACTATCAATGGCTCATCCTCTGAACTGGGACCATCTAGTGGAAGAAACCGACCTCTTTGTCAAAGTTGGCTTTGGTGAACTCCAGCGAGTTCAGGAGTGCATTTGTAGCAGCTAGCTTCACATTATTGCTCGGCTCTTCTTTCCTCATCCCCTGGATTATGGCAGTCAGAATCTCATTGGATTTATCCTGTAGCTGCTCTGGGTCCTGAAACAACCAGAGAAGTGCAGTGAACATGACACCCAGCTCACGACCCATCAGCAGAACTTCAACTGCAAAATCCACAGTGACTGTCATGACCCTGTGATCTTTTCCCACTCTCCACTTGGGGACAGCAGGGCCAAGTACCTCCCAAGCTCCCACAGGACTGGCAGCCCAACTGCAACACACTTATCATCAACTCCATCTCCGGGCTCCCAGTATACGGACTCAGGGCACCTTCTTTGCAAAGTGAGATGGCAGTCTGGTGTTTTTCCCAGGCCAGCTGTACCAAATAACGCTTCCGAAGAGCCCAGGGCCAACGATCAACACCTAAATACAGTGCTAGACCTAGAGACGTCTAGGTCTGAATGGGTCAAGCACTGTGGTTTCCCACACTTTGTGAAGCCCACTGAGACAGGATTCGAGAGTGGGGACCTCTATCAGAACAGCCGGGGGCGGGGCACTGCATGCAAAACCAATGCAGGAAGAGTTGGCAAACCCATCTTAATGTAGTAAAATGAAAAAAGCTCACAGCATCAGGGAAGATTAGGAACCCTGAAAAAAGAGGATGGGGTCAGGACATTCCAAACGAGCACATCCTCACTTCAAAATCTTCTGAGCCAGCAATTAAGCTCAGTGGCACTGTGCCTGCATTGCAAGCACAAGGTCCTGAGTCTGATCCCAGTGCTGGGGGTGGGGTTGTCTCCTGGGGCTGTGGGTACATCTCAGTGGTAAAGTGCTTGCCTGGGATGCAAGGCCTTGGGTTTGTTCCCCCAGAAATTAAAAAACTTGGTTTTCTTCATGATATCATAGTTATCCTAATACTAATGTTCATGTCACTATCAGAATCAGAGCATACAATCAGATACACACTGCAGGTACTTACTATATCTTGGCAAATGTAACCGATAGCTTCCAATGTTGACTCTTTCATGTGCTCTGTGCTGTTGGGGTTTGTGACATTGGCGACCAGCTGAGGAATGAGCTCTGGCCACTGGTTTACTGGGATCTCTGCACAAGCGATGCCAGCCACACACTGCGAGGCAGAGCTGGGCCGGTAAGTTTCTGTGCCCAAGGTCTGTAAAACCTGGCAAAAAGAGAAGGTTAAAATAGATCCACATCCAATACTATTGAGCATATTTTGCCTAAAACCACATCCCTTGTGGGCTGGGGATTTAGCTCAGTGGTTTCATCCCCTGCTGCGCAAGCACAAGGACCTGAGTTTGATCTCCGGTACCTAAATAAATAAATAAATAAAACCACATCCCTTATATCACTGTCTCTGAATTCTGTAAAGAAAAACAAAAACAAACCCCCAAACGAACAACAACAACAACAAAACCCAAAGCCAGCCTTATCACCCACACAACCAACAGTCCCCAGAACCTACAAGCAAAATCAACAATCCCTGCTGCCAGCTGAACTCTCTAAAAGCACACACCTCACTTTCACAAGCAGGAAAAACAAGCAGTTAAGAGATAGAGGGAGCATTAAAAGGCAACAGAGAGAGGGAACAAAATTCAGCTTCCAGGCTCTTTGGTAGGGGCACGGGAAGGATGCTCAGCCTTGTTTAGAGTAAGTGTAACTGTGGGGTGCCTGGGTAGGTCCGACTCACAGGAGGCCACTGCCTAATTCAAGGAAGAGATCTTCTCATCACCATGGGAAACAAACCTTTCAGTCACTGATAACCCAGCACCCAGTGCACCTTGCTCAGAAAGGCCTGGCCAGGCAACATCTCTAAATGCAGAAACAAAGTTACTAATGCTGCCAAAACCTAAGGCCCCATCCTCCCTCAACTTCCAATCAGAAATGATACATTGTTTGCCCAAGAATCCAAGAACTGTTCTCTAACAACAGACCCAAGAACTCACCATACTATCCATTCAAATGCGATCTTCTCACATTAAACTGTCTCACCGGAAATAGTAACCTCATGAGCACTTATGTAAGGGTAAAGGCACTGGTTCAGATGAAAAGAGGAAGCTGCATCCGACCCAGGGTTAATCATTACCATCACCAGCTAAGTCTTAAGTCAATGGACTCCCTGAGAACCCCAGTCCTCTCAAACCCTAACTGTCCCTGGCAGGAGCACAGGACAAAGAGCTGCCAGGTATTTGCCAGCCCTGCTGACTGGGCCGGGCCGCCCAGCACTCTGTTCTGCAGTGCTGAGCTCAGGATGAACTAACTCCCAGTCTTTCCTTCCTAGGCCACCCCTCGTCCTCTCTGCCTGCCCCACCTTCGTAGCTCTACCCGGGATCCAGCTCTTCCTTTCTGAAGCTGAAAGGACATCAACAAAAGCTGCGGGCCTAAGAGATCAGGTGAAGTGAGGGGGAACGAGGTAAGCTGTCCAAGTGTTGGTGGCTGAATGGGTATCCAACCGCCCAAGTTCAAGTCTAAAGGTGCTGGGGGGGGGTGCAGCTTGAATTTAAAAAATGTTAAATGACAAAAATTACAGATCTGAGGTGATGTTCTGCTACATGCACACCTTGTGTAAAGGTCAAACAGCGCAAAGCTATCTGTATCGTTTCCTTGCAGTGCAGACATCCTAATCCTGTTTGCCAGCTTTTGACGGTTATGCCACGTTACCACCATCCACAGCCCCGATTGCGACAGCACCCCAGAACCTATCTCTCCCGTCCACCAATGGCTTAATGTCCACTGCGAACCCTCTAGGCACCCTCCCTCCTCCCTGCAGGGTGCCTCAGTCTGCACTGTCTCCTAATAGAGCTGCATGCTGCTCACCTTTGCTTTAAAATTTAAAGTGCAGTGGAAGATTCTCAGTTAATATTGTTTGGCTTGACTTCAGGTGAAGCCAAGCACGGTGGTGCCCTGTAATCTCAGCAATCTGGGAGGCTGAGGCAGGAGATTTGCAAGCTCAAGCCTGGCTAACTTAGCCAAGATCCCATCTCAAAATGAAAAAGGGCTGGGAGCCCGGCAAGGTGGCACATGCTTGTAATGGTCAGCAATCTGAGATTACAGCAAACTCGGGCCAAGCCTGGGGAACTTAGTGAGACTGTCTCCAAATAAAGCACAAAGAAAGGGGAAGAAAACAAAACACACACCAAACCAATGTTCAACTTTTTTTGGAGGTATGGGGATCGAACTCGGGTCCTTGCGCTTTCAAGGCAGGCAGTGGAACCACTGAGCTAAATCCCCGGCCTTAGATGTTCAACTTTTGAGCACTGAAAAAATAATTCTTAACTAGCAGTGATGACACACTAATATTCAAAATCAGAAATAAAAGGAATGAGCCGGGCACAGTGGCACACACTCTAGTTCCAGCTATTTGGATGGCTGAGGGAGGAGAACTGCCTGAGAACAGTGTAAGGAACAGAGACTCATATTCCAGAGAGGGAGAGAGACAGAGAGAACAAGAACTAAATTTTTTTCAATATCCCAATTAAAAAAAAAGAAAAGAAAACGCCAAGCGTGGTAGTGCACACCTGCAATCCCAACACTCAAGAGCCTGAGGCAGGAGGATTACAGTGTGCTTAAGCCAGCTTGGGCTACACAGTGATACTCTAACTCAAAATACCCGCAAAAGACCAGGAGCACTGAGAGACAACATCAGCTACCAGATCTACTATAAAAGGTTGTGCTTCACTGCCTAGGCTGGTCTCAAGCCATCTCCCTGCCTCAGGTTCCCTAGTAGCTGGAATTTCAGGAACACAACACTGCATCTGGCTCATTCTAACTTTTTTCAGGCAAAGGGGCTCAACCATGCCAATATACAATTTTTTAAAAGTTTGGTGTTAAAAAAGCAATGTGCCAAAACATACAAGCATAGTTCAAATCATGTCTTACTGCATTTACTAAAGTACTGCATAATTTGAGGGAGATGAGATATTGAATGGGCATTAAGAGCATCAAGATTTCCAGTGATAAGCCAGGGTACACCTGAAATCCCAACATTCTGAGAGGCTAAGGCAGGAGAATCACAAATTCAAGCCCAGCCTGGGCAACTTAGCATGACCCTGTCTCAAAATTAAAAATGGGCCCGGGGATTTAGCTCAGTGGTTCCGCTGCTTGCCTTGCAAGTGCAAGGACCCGAGTTCGATCTCTGGTACAAAAAAAAAAAAAAAAAATTAAAAATAGACTGTCTTCAATCTCTGGCACTCTCCCTTCCCCCAAAAAAGATTTCCAGTGATGAACTAGGCAGTGGCACATGCCTGGGTGAATGACTTGAGCCTAGGAGTTCAAGGCCAGCCTGGGCAACACAGGCAGACCCTCGATTCAAAGGAAAAAGAAAAGGGAAAAAAAGATCTTCAATGATGGGATATACTTCATTTATATCAAATATCTGTGGGGGAGGGAGCCTTAAAATCTCATCACAAGTCTGGGAGGCTGAGGCAGAAGGACTAAAATTTCCAGCCCAGTCTGGACAACTTAATGACTTAGAGACCTTGTCTCAAAATAAAAAATAAAAAAGGCAGGGAGGTGTGAAAGTCCAGGGTTCCATCCCAAACAACATCACCAAAAAAAAAATCACAAGGGCCAGGGATTTAGCTCAGTGCTTTCGCCGCCTGCCTTGCAAGCACAAGGACCCAAGTTCGATCCCCGGTACCAAAAAAAAACCAACAAAAATATCACAGGCAGACATAATGTGCAATAGAAACTGCTTTACACTCTAAAAACTATTCAAAATAAAAGTGGCTGCTAAATTAGCTTCCTGTCATAGGTGCCTTCAAGCACGACTGGAGAAGAGAGGGAGAAAGAGAAGTTGTTGCCTTAAGGAGCACTAATTTACCTAACACTCGCATCTGCAGGAAACAGCAAATACGATGTGCATGACCATGACCTGCCCAAGTACAAATGCAGGACTCACCCACTGATTTCCCCTCAGATACCGAGGAGGAGCAGAGCAGAGCTGGGTAGCACATGCCTGTAATCCCAGCAATCTGGGAGGCTGAGGCAAAAGGATGCCAAATTTGAACCCAGCCTCGACAACTCAGGGACATTGTGAGACCCTGTCTCAAAATAAGAAAAGGAGTGAGGATGTAGTTCAGTGCCAGTGTTCTGAGCTTAATCCCCAGTACCCCAAAAAACAACCCACAAACTTGTCAAAACGACAACCGCACAGATTTTAACTTCTCTTTGGGTCTTATCCCCGTAAGAAGGCTCACTAAGAACAAAAGTGAACTTGTCCATATATATTTATTTACTCTTGAATCCTTTGCTTTAGCTGGAATTATCGATTTTTAATCCAATAAGTCACAAGAACGCCATGATGCACAGCAATGGACATTCCATTATTCCCAAAATTCATCATCTCATTCATCCAACACCATGCAGAAAAAGGATTTTTAAAGAATAGTTTTCTATAATTTGTTAAGTAAAAAGCACCATTAATGTCATAAAGCTAGTACTCCAGTTCCTTGCCCTTGCAGGACGAAAGACATCATTTAATTCTCCTGATGCTGCACAGTGCCATGCATGACACCAAAGAATGAGAATTATGTGCAGCAAAAGTTCAACAAAAGCCAGGTGCTGGTTGATGGTGAAAAAATCACATTGCAAGGACAGTTTAAAAAATATCCCCGAACTCCATTCTACAGCTCCAAACCAGAACTTCTGGAGAACTTAGAAACACACAGATACACACATGCGCACACACACACACACACACACACACTTTTTTGAGTGGCTGAGGATCTAACCCAGGGTTTTGCACATGCTAGGCAAGTGTTCTACCACTGAGCTAAAGCCCCAGCCTCAGAAAAATAACATACAGAACTAATTGGTATACCATTCCAATTCATCAAAATATCTAATAAAGCTTCCCAAACTGCAGTGGCTGCTTCAGTCACCTATTAAAGAACTCTAATCTGTACATGGACAAGCTGATTGGAGAAAGATTTAAATCAAATACAATTTTTATCTTCAGGTGAAGTTTAGATCCTAGAAATCGGGCCGGGGATTTAGCTCAGTGGTTTCGCTGCCTGCTGCACAAGCGCAAGGACCCGAGTTTGATCCCCGGTACCAAAAAAAAAAGATCCTAGAAATCTATCACTACCAAGCTCCATCCCATGCAAAGGACAGAAATAGTTTGCAAAGATGTTTCTTGTTCCCAGGCAGTATGACTACAAGAGGGAAGTTACTCACATAGTTCTTGACTTCCCGTCGAGCATTAGCATCGATGGCAAGCCACCTCTGCTGATACTGTGCCTTGATATCTGGATCTTTCGATGTCAAAGAGTTCTTGATTTGTAGACCAGCTGCAACTCTGGCAACCTGACTGTTTCCTGGATTTGCCAGCACTCTGGACAGTTCCACAAGAAAAGTGGGCTGTTAAAGAGAAGGTTCACTTGTGAGCAAAAGACTTCTTGGGAATTTGAACAACCAAAGATACCTTTTAGAGTACTCGATCACTGGGGGGGAGAAACTTTTTAGAACGTATCACACAAGTACTTTTAGAAAGTACTTGACACTGGGCTTGGTGGCTTGTGCCTATCTTACTATCAAGATCACCCTTAGTGCCCAAAACTTCCAATCAGATTCCTGGAATAAAAGCAAATTTGACATCCTGGTAGCCAGTGAAGTGTCTTTCACGTACAGTGGAGTGTCCCACGTACCTAGAACAATGTCTGGCACTCAGTATTTGTTGAATGAATGAATAAATACAACAGGAGAAAAAGCAAAAACTTTTAAATTAAAAAAAAATTTATTACAATGATATTCAAGGTTGCTTTTGACCCCATGAAAGCAGGTTTCACAAATGAGAAACACTTATAGGTTAGCCTCAGACTCAGAAACCCTAGTCTTCCTTCCACATTTTAGAAGAACGGGGAACAAAAAAAGTAGATTTACACAGAAAACAAAATATTTACAAATAGAGAAAACTAAAAAGAAAAAAAACCGAAAGGCTAGTTGCGCCAAGAAAATGATTTTGTATTTAATAACCAACAGCTAATGCACTAAAGCCTCTTTTTTTGAGCTGTCCACTAAATAATGGTGGATCCCCGAAAAGCACGCTCAAGGTTTCTAACACACAGGTCTCAAAGGCTTCTCCTTCTGTCAAAAAATGTTAGCTCATGTTTCTTTTCCTCCACAAAAAATGCACTGTCTAAAGAAAGTAAACCAAAGAAACCAGAAGCATTTTCTTGAAGGTAATTCCCAAGTTGTATTGTGTATCCCTAAGAAATGTTAGAAATCCTAACATAACATTTCTTGCCAATTAGCAAAAGCAGAAGCAGAAATGGAACTATTAGTCTATCTCTTAGTAGTAAAATATTTTCTGGAGAGAATTAAGAATGAAAAAGGTTAGTAAAAACTATCACACACAAATCATTCAAAGGCAATTTGCATAAAACAAGCCCTGTCACTTTGTTGTTCTCTAGCCAAGATATCACAAAAGAGCACATTTGATTACAATGTTATTCAGGGCTATTACCTTTAAAAGACCTCAAGCATACATCCTCCACCCTTCTCCTTGCTCCCCATCCCCCCAACGAGAGGGACACCAAAGGGACACACAGCTGGGACCAACAGCACCACGCTGTTTCAACCAGACCAGCCTACATTTGTACTGGACGCTAAGGTCCAGTCTTGAGGGGACTATCTTCCTTTTTTCTGGACTCCTTAAATTTGAAGATAGGAAAACTGAGGAGCTTTCGTGTGCGATTTCATCAGGAAATAGGCCCGATCGTAATTTATTAAGGTTAAGCTTCAGTGTTCGGTCTGGGTGCAGATCTCCCCTTATCTGGTCTCTACCTAAGTCCAAATCTATGCACAGCCCTCTCTCCCGGGAGAGGACTGAGCGGCCACGAAAGGGGAAAAAAACAGCAGTGGAAATGGGTTCAGAGGCGATCAGGTGCCAGGCCTGGCCATGAGCACAGATGAGAGCCAGAGCTCTGGGAAGTCGGTGCAGAGCAGCCGGAGAGGCCCCAGGGCAGGAAGGAGAAGTCGGCCCCGGCCACACCGCGCGGGAAGCCGGGCCAGAGCTCCCACATGGCCCCTAGGCCCTGCTCCCCCGCCCCCACCCTTGCTGAACACGCAGCGCGGTGCAACCTAACTTCCCTCCCCTCCCTCCCTCCCGCCGCACCGCCGCCCGCAGGCCGCGCGCCGATTGGGCGGCACTCACCCGCTGCGCCGCGCCATTGGCCAGCCGCGCGGCCCGGGGCGGGACACACCCACCGGCTTCCCGACGGCGGGGTTAGGTTGGACCGGGCAGGGGGGAGGGGGACGGGATGGGGCGGGGTGGGTTCCGAGGCCTGGGCCTCCGGGAGGGCGGGAAGGGCCGCACGCAAGGGATGGGGCGCGGCGGGGCGCACGCACCAGGTTCTCCACGGCCGCGCGCTCCAGGAACTTCTGCGCCGCTTCCAGCTCCAACCGATCTGGGGGAGGAAAGCGGCCGGGAGCGGGGTCAGAGGGGCGGCCCCCTCCCCCACCGCGGTCACCTCAGCCCGACCCCCGGCCCCCGCGTCCTACCCGGAGACACGGTCTTCTCGAGGATGGTGATCAGCTCCATGGCGGAGGTGGCGACGCGACTCCTCCCAAGACAGCGGCCCGGCCTCTCTCGGGCGGCGGCTCCAACTGGGGATGGGGGTTGGGGGTCGGGTGGGAAGGGAGGGTGGGGTGGGGGGCGGGGGTCACCACAAGCCCATTCACCGGCTCCCTCCGGGCGGGCGCTCGGGCTCCTTTCCTCCCTTCTTCCCTGCCTTCCACCCTAAGGTGCTGCTGGCGGCGCGGCGGTTGCTCTCTGGCGGCGGGGGAGGGACCCCGGGGGCAGCTAGGAGCGCGGCTGGTGCTCGGGCGGCGGAGGGAGAAAGAAGGGAGGCAGTAAGTGAGCGGCGCCTCGCGGGGAGGGAGAGAGGGCGGGAGGAAGGCGGAGGGATATTCGGTCCGGACCTCTCCCCGGCAGCACCGCGCTCCACAGCAATTGGTTTCCGCCGTGGCCACACGGAATCCCCAATTGGCCAGTCGGCCGGCGTTGAAGGGGCGCCCTGTGCCCATTCGCCCGCGGGTTTCAAGGACCCGGGTTGGCTAGGGCAGAGGAATGGGGCGCGCAGATTGGCCGAAGGGAGGGACGTTGGGGTGGGGCAGGTGAGAGCCGGCCGCTGATTGGGTGAGCCTGGCAAGGGTCTTGGGCTCAGACGGGCTGAGCGCGAGGAGGGTGGTGGGCCGGAGGTAAAGCTCAGAGCTCTCGTGATTGGCTGGGGTCCTGGACGTTGATAGGTCAGGGCGCCGGGGAGGACTGAGGAGAGGAGTTCGGTCGGGGTCGGGGCGTGCAAAGGCAGAAGACGCCCCGCCGCTTTCGGAGTCTGGCGCGGGGCACGCCGGGACGCCCCCGGGAAAGGGCGGAGCTGAGCGCCGGCTGCAGTCCGGACGGCAGCGTCACTGCGGGCGTGCGGAGCGAAGTTTCGCGGGCCTGCGCGGGAAGGGACCGTTAAAATCTGGGGCCGCGCCCACCGGAAGCGACTGAATGGCGAGGTCGCCTTGGTAACAGGCCTTTGGCTGGAAGGACCTTGAAGGCCACGTGATTCGACTTACAGTGTGCGGTGGGAACTCTGACGCCCAGAGAGGGTATGGAACTGATCCAAGGTCACACAGCCGGTTAGTGACTTGGTCAGGCCTGGGCTCCGTGCCCCGGATGCCCTTGGCCCTCCACCCAGCTTCCCCTTCCAGTAGTCTCCACGGCCTGTGGGTAGGGTTTGAGACTCTCGTTGTTACAACAGAGTAGGCTTAGACCCGGTCCATAGTTATCAGGTACTCAGTAGAAATGTTTCATCCCTACCCTGCCAGGCCTTCCTATAAGCCACAATCTTGAACCAGAAAAAAATGTGTACAAACAAAAAGGATCGTGGTTAATGGCCTTTTTAGTCCTTAGCTCCGGAAGAACTCATGAAAGCCTTTTTATTTATTCATTCTTTTGTTTATTATTTTTTGAGACAGGGTCTCACCATGTAGTGCAAGCTGGCCTTGAACTCACTGTGTAGCCCAGGCTGGCCTTGGGCTTGGCAGCGATCCTGCACCCTCAGCCTCCCACGTGCTGGGATTAGGCACCACCACGCCCAGCAAAAGCCACTTAATGCCTATAAAGAAGATTGTGCCTACAGTTATTTGACTTCCCCAGAAGCAGGTACATGGGCTCCAGGTAAAGAATTTACTGAACTGTGAACGCGTTTACCCCATTGTTCATGGACTAAATGGGAGCAGCTGGTTTGGAGCCCCTTCCTGGATAGCTGAGCTTGTGAAATAATCACCTAGCGCTAGCCACTCTGGGAAAGCCTGGCAGGAAACCCGACTTTGCTAAAGGCGGGGAACTCCAGAATTACGAAAGGCTTGGCCGGCTACCTGCTACCTTTGATTCTTAAACGAGGAAGGCATGCTCTTTCCCCACTAGAGATAACTCCTTGCAGTGTGCCGCTACATGGGTAGAGACCATTCCTCACACTGTCTGTGATTAGTCAGTTTCCCGAGTCTTAACAGTTCCCTACTCCAAGCTTTCTGCTCTGCTAACTGCAGGGGAGCTGCCCCGTGTATGTAACTGTCAGAAACCAGTGAAGATTAGGAGAGGGCCTGAGTGCAGACCCTTGATGTGTCCTTGTGTGCATCACCGACACTTAGTGCTGATCCGGGTGCATCCTGGGCCACCTCCTCCGCCTTGTCATTGCTCAGGATCATACTGATGATGGCAAATGGATTTTGTTTTCTCAGGTATTGGGATTCATATTCAGGGCCTGGCACGTGCTAGGCAAGCACTAGCCCTGAGCTGTAACCCTTTTTAAATTTTGAGACAGGCTCTCTAAGTTGCCCAGGCTGGACTTGAACTTGCAGTCCTCTTGCCTCAGCCACCCAGAGTGCTGGAATTACAGACACGTGTGCCACCACACCCAGCTGCAAACAGGTTTTTTTTTTTTGGACCTTGCGCTTGTGAGGCAGTTGTTGGAACCACTGAGCAAAATACCCAGTGCAAACAGGTTTTTAAAGTAGCTGAAATGAAAGGCCAGGAAGATTAAAGTTGGGCAGCAAAGTTCCACTCAAACATCAAATCCAAAAAAAACCATCAGACCCTTATGATTTCTCTGTTGACCTCAGGTTACTGACGGCAGGTTACGTCCTATCAAGAACATTCCTGGGGCCAGGGATTTAGCTCAGTGTGGTTCTACCCCCTGCCTCAAAAGCGCAAGGTCCCGAGTTTGATCCCTGGTACCAAAAAAGAAAAGAACATTCCTACCTGACCACTGTGTTCTCAGAGTGTGCGGCACCGGAGCTTGGGTGTTGACTGCGGACACCAGGAAGGGACTGCCTGAGCTCACTCCGTGGCTCTCCCGTCCTGTCCTGGGTGTGCATGACCTACCTTCCTAAAATGTGCAGGGGGCTGATAGCTGTACTTTCCTCAGAGCTTTTGGAGTCCTGAGTTGTTCACGTATATTGAGTGCTAGGAATATTGAATGCCTGTGTGTTATACATGCATGGCCTGGGACCCATTTAATATGTATCTTGTGCTAAACCAGTAGTTCCTGGTCATGGTCTTATTTGGGAAGATAGCTAATCTCACTAACAAGTGTAAAGTTGTGCGTGTTGGCACACACCTGACATCCCTGCACTTGGGAGGCTGAAGCAGGAGGATTGCTGGGAGTTTGAGGCCAGCCTGGGCTACATAGTGAGACCCTGTCTCTAATTCTGATTTGAAAGAGAAAAGGCTGCATTTCAGTCGTACTCTGGCATCCCTGCTGTTTGATCATCTGAAAGCCACCTAAGCTTCGCATGTGAGAGCTGGAAAGTCTGTGTCTAAATACGAGCCCCTCAGGAAAGATGCGATCCCGAAGGTGCTAAGCTGTGCAGCCCCCAACCCCAGCCCTGGGAGTAGTCGCAGAGCCAAGGGACCAGAAGAGGAGGGGTTCAGCCCTGGCCTCACTGGCACCGAGGAAGCATGGAGTGAGTGTGACACCCAGAGGACTGAGTCACCTGCTTGGGGACAGGGCAAACCGCACTGCTGTTTCCACACGACACTTCTTCCAAAAGAATTTAGGCAAGTGAAAGCATTCAGAGAAAAGCAGGAAGATTTACTGCACTTTCCACTCCCAAAGCCCAGGACCTTCACACTGAGCTACATTGCCAGCCCTTTTCATTTACTTAGAGACATCTCTCCAAGTTGCTGGCTTTGATCCTCCTGTCTCAGCCTCCAGAGTGCTGGGATTACAGATGTGCACCCCGACACCCAACTTGCAGCACTTTTTGACTATTTATGGACTGGAAAACCATTTGGATGTCAAGCCCTCCCTGTCTGGGTGTAGCTTGACACCACTGCCACCCGGCTCCCTCTTTATTGCTTCCTCAGTTTACTCGGCTCTCCATGGGCTTGCTGCCTTGCTCCCAGAGTCTTGACATGGTCACTTCTCTGTTTAACTCCTTGTGGACATGACCACCTGCTCCGCAACCTAAGTCTGGGACATGGCTCCGTGGTAGAGCCCTTTCCTAGTGAGCTTGAAGGCCCAGGTTTGGTCCCCAGTACCACAAAACAACAAAGACAGAAATACAGTACTCCTCTGGTGGCATGCATAGTGGCACACACCTGCTGAGCAGGAGGATCACTGAGTTCAAGGCCATCTGGACTGCATAGCGAGAACCTGTCTCCAAAAATAAAATAAATACTAGAGATAATAAAGAGTTGATCCACATAAATTTCTTAGAGTCATGAAGGCTTAACTTTGTTTTTCAGTACTGGGGATTGAACCCCAGGGCCTTTGCACTGAGCTACATTACTGCTGTAATTCTAGTTAGGGATTAGAAATGATGCTGAGGAGGGCCGGGGATTTAGCTCAGTGGTGCCACCACCTGCCTCACAAGCACAAGTTCCTGAATTCAATCCTCGGTACAAAAAAAAAATAGAAATGATGCTGGGGGCTGAGGGTGTAGCTCAGTGGGAACACTTGCCCAGCATGTGTGAGGCCCTGGTTTCCATCCCCAGCACTGCAAAAAAAAATTACAGCTGGGAGTAGATGTGGCTCTGTGGTTGAGCGTGTGCTCATTGCAGCTGAGGCCCTGGGTTAAATGTCTAGCATACACAAAAAATGCTGTCTGAAGTCATCTCATGTAGAAAATACAAACTGCTAAGTACAAGTCAGCAGAGCTGAAATTCCAGCACTCTGGGAGGCTGAGGCAGGAGTATCACAAGTCAGCTCAACCTGGGCAACAGTTGAGATCCTGTCTCAAAAAAATAAAAGGGATATAGGTGAGTGTGAAGGGCCTGGTGAGTGCCTGCAATTCTAACTACTTGGGAGGCTGAATCAGGAGGATCACAAGTTTGAGGCCACCCTGAGCAAATTAGCAAGACTACCTCAAAATAAAAACTAAAAAAGGGATAGAAATGTAGCTCAGGACTTCTGGGTTTAATCCCCAGTACTGGAAAAAGAGAAAAGAAAAAACTGATTGGGATATGGGCTTCAGATTGCTTGTTTTTCTGCATAAGTAGTGCAGTGGCACTTGAGCCAGGAGACTCAGGTTCAAGACCCACCTGAACTATTTAGCTAGATTGTTTCAAAGTGAAAAGGGCAGTGGATGTAGCTCAGTGGTAGAACACTTGGAGGTATTTCAACCTCAATACCAAAAACAAGGTAAATGCTTTCAGGTATGGATGTTATATACATGAAACAAGAATTCAAAAAGGCACATTGGAGATGGGCATGATGGTGCACACCTGTAATCCTAGCATTCAGGAGACTGAGGCAGGAAGATCCCCATAAATTCGAGGCCAGGCTGAGCTAGATAGCCAGACCCTGTCTCAAAAAACAAAAAAGCTCAGGCACAGCCTGGGCAATATGATGACTTAGCAAGACCTTGTCTCAAAGTTAAAAAATAAAAGGCTCAGTGCAAAGTGTGGCTCACAAAAAGCCCTGTATTCAATCCCCAATACAAAAAAAAAAAAAAAATCAGGGATATATTGTCAACTTTCCCATTGCTGGGACAAAATGCCCAAGGCCTGCAGCTTACGCGAGGAGAGGCTTGTTTTTGGTTTTTTTGGTACCCAGGATCAAACTTGAGACCTTATGCTTGCAAAGCAGGCAGCAGCAGAACCACTGAGCTAAATCCCCGGCTAGGAGAGGCTTGTTTGGGCCCACAGCTTCAGTCCCAGGCTTGCCAGCTCCAAGGCAGAAATTGCATGGGAGAGGAGGGCTGCTGGCAACATGGTAGCCAGAAAGGGGAGGAGCCAGGGACAAGAAGGTACCCTTCCCTATGACACCCCTGTGACCTCTGACCAGACCCTCCCAACAGCATGTTCAGCCCCTTATTCCAGTCATTTTCCCAGTACATGAGACTTGGGGGATATTTTAGTTTAACATTCTGTCCCTGGCCCCCAAAGGTTCATGTCAGTCTTATTAGGGAAAATACATTTAGTCCTTCTCTTAAGAGTAGCCAGTCTATGGGGCTGGGGATTTAGCTCAGTGGTTTCACTGCCTACTGCGCAACTGCAAGTACCCAAGTTCTATCCCTGGTACCAAAAAAACAAAAAGAGTAGTTAGTCTTAATAGTTCCACGCACTGCTGAAAAATTTAATGTCTTCTGAGGTTCAAGGCACACAGCTGTGAGTGCCTATAAAAGGCAGACAGTCAAATACTTCCAACATTCAGTGGCACAGACATATATCCAGTCAAAAAGGGAAACAGGAATGGAAAGAAATCAAACCAAAGCAGAACTGAAATCCAGGCCAGGTGTGGTGGAGCATGCCTGTAATCCCAGCACTCTGGAGGCTGAGGCAGGAGGATCGCTATGAGTTCGAGGCCAGCCGAGGCCATATGATTCAAGGCCAGTCTGAAGTGCATAGCAAGACCCTTCCTTAAAAAAAAAAGACTGAAGCCCAGCAGGGCAAACATTAAATCTTGTAGCTCTGTATCCAGCCCCAGGAGCAAGTTGTGAAATGTGAGTTCCAAGGACCTGGGATGTAGCTCAGTGACACCGCACCTGCCTCAAAAGCGCAAGGGCCTGAGTTCAAACCCTGGTACCAAAAAAAGAAAAAAAAAAAGTGAGTTCTGGAGGACTCGGACACCCCCACCCTATAGCCTTTGAGTTGCAGCCCTCATGGCTTCTCTCCTCTCCAGCTGCCTGCACTTTTCTCAGCAGATGCTCCATGTGCCTGACATCTCTTAACTTCTGGCGCCTTCAGTGCACTTTGGCTTCATTCATAGCTTCATGCATTGCTGTCTTGGACACACTGCCTGGCCTCTCAGGCCTTCTTTCAAATCTGGGTGGAAGCCTCCATAACCTCATAGCTCTTGCATTCTGCATGTGTGAAAACCAACACCATGTGGATGATGCCAAGATCTGCTGCCAGTGAAAGCAGTAGTGGGGTCCCCTTGAACCATGGCTGCAGCAGCTTCTACTTGCCTGGAACGCTGAACACTAGGGCACTTTCCTGGGTGGTCCTTCATGAGCTGGTCTCCCAGCTGCTCTCTTCTCAAAGCAAAGGTTTACATTTTTCACCTTTTGAGCTTGTGATGGTGGGGTCTCACTCCTGAGATGCCTTCAAGCTAGCTTTTCTATTAGCCTGATGCAAAATACTTGGCTTCTTTTTAAAGATAATGCTTTTAGCAGTCACACTCTCCATGGGCCCAACTTCCCAGGCAAATCCTTTCTTGCTAAGCTGCAAATTTTCATCTGCTAGGGCCAGGGATTTAGCTCAATGGCATCAAGCCTGCCTCGAAAGCACAAGGTCCCGAGTTCGATCCCCGGTACTGGAAAAAAAATTTTTTTTTTCATCTGCTACATTCAACTTGGCTTTTTGGGGTTTTTTGGTTTGTTTTTTTGGTACCAGGGATTGAACTCCGGACCTTGCGCTTGCAACACAGGCATGGAACCACTGAGCTAAATCCCAGCCCTTTGTTTTGTGTTTTTGAGACAGGGTTTCTGCTGTGTAGTTTAGGCTGGCCTGTGTAGCCCAGGCTAACTAATGGCTGTCCTGCCTCAGCCTCCTGATCAACTTGGCGTTTTGCTCCCACTTCCCACTGTAGATCTGGCTAACTACAGTTAGCAGTATCTATGCCACAGCCTGAATGTTGGGCTGACTTGAAATTTTCTCCACTAGATTTAAGTCTGCTATCTTTAAATTAGGGCTCCCATCTGGGCATTGTGGTGCATACCTATAATTCCAGCACTTGAAAGGCTGAGGCAGGAGGATCACTGCAAGTTTGAGGCCAGCCTGGGCTACATAGTGAATTCAAGGCCACTCTGCACTGCATAGTGAGACTCTCTCAAAACAAAAACAAAAACAAACTGCATTGAGCTTCTCACAAAGTCTTAGGGCATGGGGAAAATGTGGGTAAGTTCCTTGCCAGACTGTAACACACAGGGCCTGTTGCCCAGTTTCCAATACAGACCTCATTCCCATCTGAAACCTCCTGAGCCTGACCTTTACTGCCTGCATTCTTATCAGCATTCTGGCCTTCTGAGATTCAACCAGAATCCATTATCAGGCTGAGTTCATAGCACTCCAAGGTATCTCCAAACCTTTCCAAACTCCTCCCACACATGTACTCCAAAGGCTTCTGAACCACATGGTCAGCTAATAGTCACAGCCCCACCCACTCCTGTAGACCAGTGTTCTTATTGATCACTTTCTTGTCACCAACCTGAGACTTGACTACCACAGCTTAAAGGAGGCGAGATTTATTTTGCCTCACAATTTCAGTCCATAGTTGGCTGGCTGCAAGGCAGAAATAGCATGGCAGAGAGACAGGATGGAGGAAAGGTGTTTGTGGCCTGGCAGCAGCCAGGAAACAAAAAAGGAAGGGAGAATCCAAACACAAGACACACTGTTGCCAGGCACGCCCCCGTCCCCACCTCCTCTGACCACAGGCCTCATCCCCACAGCACATTCATCCTCCCCATGACCTAATCACCTTTCAAACACATGAGACTTTTGGGGATTATTTTAGACCTACCCATAACAGACTTTTAGAGACAGGGTCTCACTAAATTGCCAAGGCTGGACTTGAATTTGGAATCCTCCTGCCTCAGCCTCCCAGAGTGCCAGAATTACAGGTTTGTGGCACTACACCTAGCTAAAATATCTTAAAAGTACACTATTACCTTCAACCAAAAGGTTGGAAAATTAAGGAAATATCTTTTAACCCCCTTCCAAACTGGAAAATAGGCACGAGGAGATTTTTTATTTACATCTTTTTTTTGGTACCGGAGATCGAACTCGGGTCCTTGGGCTTGCGCAGCAGGCGGCGAAACCACTGAGCTAAATCCCCGGCCCTATGGAAGAGATTTTTTTAAAAGGAAGTAGTGTCTCAGTAAGACTAACATTCAATAAGAATAGTTACAGAGAGCTAGAACAAAGGAAATTGGAAGGAAAGCAATCATGGAATAATTGAAGAAATCATCCTATTGTAGGCAGCTAAGTTAGTTTGAAATTAGGCAGACAGGGCTGGGCCCTGAAGAAGTTCATGCAGAAGATAACACATAACTGTGGTTGGAGGTGCATTCATTGAAAATGAGGCTCCTAGGGGCTGGGGATTTAGCTCAGTGGTTTCGCCGCCTGCTGTGTAAGTGCAAGGACCCGAGTTTGATCCCCGGTACCTAAAAAAAAAGAAAATGATGCTCCCAGACAAGGAGAAATGACTCCACCCACATATTCCTCTGGAGATGAATAGCAGTGATTGATATTCTAAATTGGTATCAATCACCTTGGGTGGGGACCAAAACCTCCCTACCCCATTCCTTCCCAGAAAATCCTTGTGTTCTGTGCAGGACTATACTTGTAATCTTATTAGTTGACTGTAGTTTTGTCCCACCTTATACCTCCTCCACCTCGTGGTTTTGCTCTATAAAACTTCCTTGAGAAGGGGGGCTGAAGGGTAACCCACTTTCCAGCCCCCTTCTGTCTTAGAAGCTATCTTTCTCTCAATACTTCCTACTTTTTTTTGGAGACAGGGTCTCAATCTAGTCCGGGCTGGTTTTGAACTCACTGTGTAGCCCAGGCTGGCCTCAAACTTTCGGCAGTACTCTTGCCTCAGCCTCCCAAGTGGTGGGATTAATACTTCCTACTCCTAACCTCCATTGTTCCTAGAATTCAATTCTAAAATCTTAGAGAACAGGAAGTTGGCATATCGGACATCTAGCAGGTTGGGAGTTATAGTATTTCCCTTATATTATTTGGGGGTCCTTATATCACCCCTGTATCATACACCTGCTGTCAATCCCAGACTCCCACTGGTGCAGTCTCTGGAATGGAGGGTCCACTGCGTACACCCCCCCCATGGATGTAAAAGTTCCACGGAAGACCTCATTATGATGCTTCACATCATCCAGGAAACAGGATCCTAATACCTTGCAGAGAGAAGGTAAATCCCACCCAAAGACCCAGCCCTCGGAATGGCCTGGTGCCTCTCACGCCTAGGCTGCAACAGAGGAGAGAGGCTTTTGGATTATTTATGACCAGCAACCTGTAAATTAGCCAGATTGCGAATTCACTCAATGCTTCTTCAGCTCAAGGCTTTTACTTCCTACCTATGAAGCCTTTCGCCGACGCCGGCAAGAGCATGTGGTGCACCAAAACAAGAAAATGAGGCAAGAAATAAAGACATGTGCTCCAGGAAACAGGACATTCAACACGGATGAGAGATGATAGTGGCTGCAGGCTGGGCTGCAGCCCAGTGGTAGAGCGCTTGCCTTGAGGGTGGGGACTTGGGTTCGATCTCCAGTGCTGGGAAAAAAACCCTGAAAAAGAAACAACATAAGCATAGCAGACTCAACTGCTCAGCTGTGAATAACAGGTACAGAGACATAACTGTAGACAGAATAAGCTGGTTCCCACCAACCCCAGCACAAATGGCCTGTCCCCCTGTACCCCAAATGACTGCTTTCCAGCTGCCTGGCAGCCTCTGTTCGAACTATCCTGTCTTGCTGTTGGTTAAATAGGACTTGAGTGAGTGAAATCCAATTAGTAAGTCAATACATTAAACAAATTCATTAAATGTTGAATTAAAATGTCAATATAAGCCATTCATGGTGGGTGATTGTGCATGCCTGTAGTAATAGCAGTTAACAGGGAAGTTGAGGCAGGAGGATTACTTGAACTGAACGCACAAGTTTAAGTCCACCCTAGGCAGCATAGCCAGACCCCGTTTTTTTTTTTTAAAGTTAGCACACACCTATCTATAAACCCTGGCCAAGTACTCTAGGAGGTTGAGGCAGAAGTATTGCATATTCAAGCTTAGCCTTGGAAAATAGCAGCTTAGCAAGATTCTGTGTCAAAATTTTTTTTTAAAGGGCTGGGGATGTGACTCAGTGTGAAGGCCCTGGGTTCAATCCCAAGTATGGCTGAGTACATACAAATGCTATACCTGCCAGAGCTGGGGATGTAGCTCAGTGGTAGAACGCCCCTGGCTGTGATCCCCAGTACTGCAAAATAAATTAAAAAAAAAAAAAAAAGAAAAGAAAATTGATCTCAGCAATCAGCTATGAACCAAACTAACCCCCTCTGCCACACACACAGTTTTTTTTTTTTAAAAACTAAATACCTGGAAAAAATTGGAGCATTAAACTTGTGTTCCAGGGCCGGGGATTTAGCTCAGTGGTTCTGGCGCCTGCCTCACAAGCACAAGGTCCCAAGTTCGATCCCCGGTACCAAAAAAAACACTGGTGTTCCAGTAATTTGAGAGCTTTTGACTTATCACAGTTTATACTCAACTTTTATCCTATAACTTCATTGTATAGTTTTTGCTCCCTTTTTTTTAAATTTTGAAGGCCAGGGATTTAGCTCAGTGGTTCCACTGCCTGCTTCAAAAGTGCAATACCAAAAAAAATACGGTACCAAAAAAAAAGTGCCCAACCTAATCTTTTATTTTTTTTGAAACTGGATCTCATTATGTATCCCAGGCTGACCTTGAGGCAGGAACACCCCTGAAGAGGGCTCACTATGTAGCCCAGGCTGGCCTCTAACTTGAGGTGATCCTCCTGCCTCAGGCTCCCAAGTGTTGAGGTTACAGTTTATCTATTTGCTTATTTAATGTTTTAGGTAGCTGAGGATTGAACCCAGGGCCTTCACGTTGGCGCGTACCCATTATGTTGAGACAGAGCGTTAGGGTTCAGATCTAATGTGGCCTCCAAGCGCTCGAGTGTGGAGCCATTATGGCTGACTTGCTGTTAGGAGTCCTGTCGGGGCCAGGGTCGAGGTGGGTGGCTGGGTATGACCTGTGTTCTTGTCCCTGGCTCCTGCCTTCTGTGCCTGCTTCCTGGCTGCCCTCGGATAGGCAGCTGTCTTCCGCCCAGGCGCTTCCCGCCTTGGAGCCAGCCGCCTATGGACTGACTCCTAAAACCGTGAGCCAGAATAAACCTGGCCCTTCAAGCTCGGGGTCGGGTACTTTGTACCAGTGAGGAGGAGCTGAGGAGAGGGACTGAGCCCAGCATCTAAGTAACCCAGGACCAGTGACTTGTGAGCCTCCCATCTCTCCCCAAAGTGCTGGGGTTACTGGTGTGCGCCATCATGCCCAGCTTTTTAATTTTTATTTATTTTTAATTCTAACACTGGGGATTGAACTCAGGAGCACTGAGCCTCATCCTCAGCCATTTTTACTTTTTCATCTCATGTCAGGGTTTCACTGAGTAGCCCAGGGTGGTCTTGTACTGGTGAACTTCCTGCCTCAGCCTCCCGGGCAGCTGGGATTATTACAGACAGGAGCCACCAGGCCAGCTTCACTAGTTGGCAGCTATTCATCCTTTAGGTCTCAGTTTAATATTTCTTTAAGGGAGCTTTTCCTGAACAGGCTCCTTTTTCAGGCTGCTTTGCACTCCCCGACAACACATTAGAATAGCACCCTGTGCTTTACGAGCCTCACCACGTCCTGCGCTGGGGGTTCTGCTCAGCAGTAGAGCACTTGTCTTCAATGGGCGAGACCCTGGGTTCAATCCCCAGCACTGGAGGAACAAAAGGAACCCTCCCTGGGTGCCTGCAGGACGCCCTCTGCCTGACCTCTGCTGGGACGCCCCATCCTGGGGTTTTCCTGGCGCACTTCTATCCCAGTAACCATGGTGCTCTGAGGAGGGACCCAGGCTGGCACACGGCGCAGGTTGTGGGGTTGCTTCCCGGCGCTGTGCTCACTGGCCTTCAGTCTGTGATGCTCCCTCACCAACCATCTCGGGAGCCTTGCTCAGCAGCCTATGGGGCATGGGCAGGGGGAGCCACGGGGCAGGGACATTTCTGGTTTGGTTTTAGTTTCTTGAGACTGCCTCACTGTGTAGCCCAGCTGGCATCAAACTCGCAGTCCTCCTCCTGCCTCAGCCTCCTGAGTGCTGGGATGACAGACGCTTAAAGCTACCTGGGAGATCCCCGTGTCAGGTCCTCCTGGGCTTAGTGCACTTGTGGGTCACAGGGTGCTTGTGTGGCACGCATTCCTTTCCTTTCCCTGTTGTCGGGCCAGGCGAGTTGGAACTGTAGAGATGCACCACACTCTAAATTAAACTGAGTCCTTTACTAGCCGGTGATGGAGAATGGCTCACTCCAGAACAGTTCTTAAAGGAAAGGCAGTTTGCAGGGCTCTTCTATTTGAGGAGGGCTCAAGGAGAGGGGAGCACAAGCAGAATTTCACTGAGCAGAACTTTGCCAAGTCAGTGGTGGTCAGGGGCAGTTTTACGCAGTTTAATTAAAACATTCTGTTTACAAGGCAGTAAAGATAACAGTTGCAAACTCAGGATCCAAGGTGTGTTATGCATTGAGGGGACTCCCGAGGGGGAAGGGGAAGGAGACCACCCAGAATCACTGGGCCTCACACAAACGGAGTCAGGTAGGCTAGCACCCCGGCTTCTCTGCCCCACAGCCTTTTCTTAGGAAGGAATCATCAGCACCCGATTCCCTGGGCCGGCTGCTGAGTCCCCCGCTGTGGGCTCACGCTCTCTCCCCCGCCTCCTTCCCGGGGCTCCAGCAAGAGGAGGGACATAGCAACCAACACGAGCTGTAACACAGCAGGGCCGGCCGCAGTCACGCCTGGTTCGCCTTGGAGCCAAATGAGGAGCAGGCACACGTTTGCCACTACAGCTTCGTCCACTGTGGGCTTTGGCAAGCGTGGCATTGGGGCGGCAGGTCCGAGCCCGGCACAGAGCTTCACACGGCAGGGACTCAGTAATCCCAGCTATTCAGGAAGCTGAGGCAGGAGGATCCAAGGATCCAGCCCAGCCTGGGCAACTTAGTGAGACCCTGACTCAAACAAAAAATAAAGGGCCAGGGATGTAGATCAGTAGTGCCGTGCCTTCCTGGCAAGCGCAAGGTCCTGAGTTGGGGGGGGGGGGCGCTGAGGGGTTATTGAAACTTTTACTGGGCCAAGGAATGGAAAAGTTACTGGGGGAACTTGTGGTTGGCACAGTCCCAGCACTTGAGAGGCTGAGGCAGGAGGATCGAACCAAGTTTGAGGCCAGGCTGGGCTACATAGTGAGACCGTCTGAAAACAAACAAGACACTGGGAGATGTAGGAAGAGGAAGGAAAATGAGAATCTACTATGAGGGAGAGGGCCCTACAGTGGGCCACGGGGGACTGGAGGCCAGGTGTGGGCCAGGGTGCAAGGAGGGCCTGCTGGTAGCCACAGGAGAGGTCGTGGGGGACCAGTGTACCCACGGGGGCTTTTGTAGAGGAGACCCTCACATCCCACACAGGGGCGCAGGACCTGGGTCCCCAGGGAGGGCCGAATGGGGGGGGGCAGGACAGAGGTGGGGGGTGGCACGGGGGTGTGCTAATCCCCGAGGGCGGTGGTGGGCCAGCTGCATCCGCAATGTCCCTGGGCCTAGGCTTGTGGTGTGAGCCAGTGCCCTTCTCGTCCATATTGGCTTCCCCTAGCACTGGGCCTGGCTCGTAATCTTAACAGCGTGGTCAGAGTCGTCCTCACTCCACCTGTGGGGCTGGTAGTGACCCTGTCCTTTGGCGCATGTGCATGGGGCACTGGGCCAGCCGGAGAAGAGCTCGCTATGCGGCACTTCACCGTTCTTATCCTCCCGGCCCCCATGCAGTAGCACCTGCTTCTGTTCTGAGGCCACCTCCAAGCAGCAGCTCTGTCCCTCAAGAAGTTGTAAATGAATAAAGGTTAGTGATGCGATCTTACACAAATTGTGAGTTGTCACCGTGCGGCTGACAAGGAAAACTGCATGTATCCGGGCGTGGTGCCACACATCTGTAATCCCAGCACTGGGGAGGCTGAGGCAGGAAGATCGCTGTGAATTTGAGGGCAGCCTCGACAATTTATCGAGACCCTGTCTCAAAATTAAAGAGCTGGAGAAGGGCCAGGGAGTTAGCTCAGTGGCGCTGCATCTGCCTCGCAAGCGTAAGGTCCTGAGTTCGATCCCTGGTACTGCCAAAAAAAAAAAAAAAAAAAATCCAATTAAAGAGCTGGAGATGTAGCTCAGTGGAAGGCCCTGGGCTCAATCTCCAGTACCACAAAAGAAAAACACAAACACATGTAAGTTTTCTGCCACACAGAGAAGTCCACTTGTAGATATCTGAGTAGAAAAGGGCGCCTCAGATTCCCAGGTGATGGGTAAGGTCTCCGTCGCGCTCGCCAGTCAGTGTAGTCATGTGCACCATGTATGCTGACAACCTGAAACGTGGCTAGTGCAACTGAACAACTTTAATTCAAATACCTGCACACTGCTAGTAGCTACTGAATGGGTCACACAGGCATAGCACCCCTGTAGGGGCAGAGAGCAGCCTCGATTTGGTAGCAGCCTGGCTCTTGTAGCAACATCAGGAAGTCATGTACTGTTGTGTTGTTGTCCATATGCCGGGCGTGATGGTGCACCCGTCATCCTAGCACTCAGAGGGCGAGGCAAGAGGATCTCTGTGAGTTCGAAGCCAGCCTGGGCTAGTGAAATCCTGTCTCAAAAGACAAACAAACAAAAAAGTTGTCTCTCCCCCTCTACCTTCTATTATTTTGTATTCTGTATTCCTGTCTTGAGACCTTTCCCACTAACCTATGAGCCATTCAGTCCACTGACTTTTCTTCCTCTCTTTAACTTCTAAGAAGCGTAAACTGAGAAGGAACAGAGTATCTAGACTGGTACAAATCCTGCAAGGTGATCAGTGCCCTAAGAAATGTTTTTGTTTTGAGGATCTCGCTATGGTTATGGTCAGTTTAGGGCTGACCTTGAACTCACTCTGTAGCCCAGCTGGAGGCTGAACATGCCACCCTCCTGCCTCAGCCTCTCAGGTGCTGGCCCAGGGGTATATGCCATTGGCCCGACTCCATAAATGAAAAGTCAAATCAACACCCACATGATCTGTCCAGCTGATGAGAGGGTGAAACTGTTTAAGGCTGGGGGTGGCGTCCCCTGCCAGCACGCCCCGCAGTTTAAGTACTTCCTCCCAGGCATCATCTTGACCAGCCACCAGCAGCAGTCGTCCTCCAGGGCAGGCGCAGATCATGGCAGTCAACCGCGTTCTGGGAGCCAGGTGTCACCCTCCCTGGCAGACACCCACGTGCGAGCGGGGCCCCGTGTGCTGCTGACATCGGGTCTCCTTGCTGCTTCACTTGCCGGTCCCCCTTGGGTGGGTACTGAGTGCTGTAACGAAAGAACCTTCCCACAAAAACAGCTGCCAGACTCTAGCGTGTGGGTGCCATGGTAGAGCACCTGCCCAGCAAGTCTCAGGCCCGGGGTTTGACCCCAGCCCTGCCCACCCCCCAAGAAAGATTCGGTTCTCATCAGCCAGTTTGTTTTTTCTTTTTTTTTGGTACCAGGGATCGAACTCGGGACCTTGTGCTTGCAAGGCAGGCACCAGAACCAGAGCTAAATCCTCGGCCCTATCAGCCAATTTATTAATCAAAACTGATGTTGTAAGTATAAATGCAATGCTATAAACATTACCAAAAGCTTAAAAAATAAAATTAGTTGGCCTAAAATCTGCATAATTTTAAAAAATTTTCTTTTAGAGACACAGTCTCTACATAGCCCAGGCTGGCCTCAAACTGGTGGCAATCCTCCTGCCTCAGCCTCCTGAGTGCTGGGATGACAGGTGTTGGGCCACTGCACCTGGCTCTCCATAAAATGTTTCTGATGACATTCTAGAAACTTTGGGGGTTATAGAATTCAAAGAATCAACTCAAATCTGAAGATCTCCTCTTTTAGTTCCCAAAGTGCACACAACGTGGAGATAGGTATGTATTTTTCAAACATCAAAGTGTCTTTGCTTCTGAAACTCATCTTTTTCTTTCTTTCTTTTTTTTTTTTTTTTTTTTGGTACCGGGGATCAAACTCTGGTCCTTGCCGCTGAGCTAAATCCCCAGCCCTGAAACTCATCTTTTGAAAGTTCAGAACTCACTCCCCACTGACCCAGAAAGCTGCTGCTGTTCCTCAGGGTGACAGTCCCCAAGAAGCAACAACACATATCTACCTTCCGAACCCTCTGGTTTCCACTAAAAGTTTTTAGCCAGAACGTGTTACGGAGAAGGCAAAACCACAATATCTAAAGCTCTTCCCCGCCGGCTCTGCCTGGCCCTCCAGGGAGGATGTGGCAGTCATTTGCAAGGATGCGGGTTTTGGAGGCTGGGAGACCTGGGCTGACAACCTGCTTCTGAAGGTTATGTGCTGTAAAATGAATTCACCTAACTTTTCTGAGCCTGCTTTCTCATCTATAAAATGGGAACATTATTTATGATAGCAAGCTATTTTGGAAGATAATTTATTTTAAAAATCTGACACAGGCCCTGGCAGAGCACACACACCTGGAATCCCAGCGCTGTGGAAGGCTGAAGCAGGAGGAGCACAAGTCTGAGCCGAGCCTGGGCAATTTAGGGGCTGTCTCAGTCACTTTCTCCTGACACACAATACCCAACACAAGCCATTTAAAGGTTGGTGGCTCCAGGGCAGAAGTGGCTGGGTGGAGGGAAGCTGCTCAAGTGGTGGTGGCCAGGAAAGAGCGCAAGAGGGAGGAGCTGGGGAGGAAGAGAAACTTCCTGGTTCCACAGGAAGGACCCGCCCCGGCTCAGCGGCCAGCTGTGCCTCCTCACCAGGTGAACACTTTGTTTTTTTAATTCTTTTTATTTTTTTTGTGGTACCGGGGAATCAAACTCAGGACCTCAGGACCTTGCACTTGCAATGCAGGCAAGGCACCACTGAGCTAAATCTCCGGCCCCTTTTTGGTTTTTTGGGGAAGGGTCTTGCTGTGCAGTCCAGGCTGGCCTTGAACTCACTAGGTAGCCCAGGCTGGCCTCAAACTTGCTGCAATCCTCCTGCCTCAGCCTCCCAAGTGCTGGGCCAATCACCTTTTAATGCCCCACCTATGGACAGGTGAGGCTCTGGGGGACATCTAGATACAAATCATAGCAGTGACTTGGCAGGACCCTGTCTCAAAAAATACTAAAGAGCTGGGGACATAGTTCAGTGCAAAAGGGCTGGTTCAATCCCCAGTACTGGGGAAAAATCCAACACAGAAACAGATGGATTAAGGCAGCGGTAGTGAACCTATAGCACGCGTGCCACAGCAGGTTGTTATCACTGAAAGCATTAAAAGGTTTGTCATCACTGGATTAAGGCCTCAGTCCCAAAGCATCAGGGTGAAAACAACCCTCCATGGAGGGAGGCCAGGAGGCTCCGGGCTCTGCGCATCCTCAACTCATTTAGAGGGAATCCCATGACTCTTTTTTTTCTGTTTAAATTCTATTTAAGAATTCATGATTTACATTTTTTTAAACTCAGAAAATCATATGGTAGTAAAACTTAAACCCATACCGACAGAAATGTTTTGAATTTCTTATCAAAGAGAATAAAAGAAATCAGGACATAATTTCACATTGACATTTTTATTAACGCCAACTGTTTTTTAATTATTTTTAAAACAATAGCACAAAAATGTTTCAAGGAAGCAGTCTCACAATCTGATGACCTTCTGAAATACAGTTAAGCCACACCAAATATGAATTTCTATTAATAACAAAAAATTTTTAAAGAAAAATAAGAAAAAAAAATAAAAGAAGGGCATGAGACTCAGTTAAAACTCACTGGCTTAGACAGGAGAGGCTCGTTAGTAGGGCGCTGCTGAGCGGAGGGGCACACACGGCTTGCATCTTGTCTTGGGCCGGGCGCCTCTCCTGTGTAGGCTGCAGCTGTGACGCTGGCTCCAAGAAGCCAGGTCAGCTGATACTGTTAAGAGGGGTTGGCCGGCCACACAGCGAAGACCACTGAGCAGAGTAACTCCTTAAAAAGGCCTGGCTAAAATGCTTTAATTTCTATTGTCTCACCTACACGCATTTCAGGGTTCTTAATGTCATCTTTAAAAAGAAAGAGAAAAAAATGTATATCAGTTTCTCTTATTTAATGTGGCTATGAAAGATGTTTCCTCATTATTTCTCCATCTCTAAGAAGGACACCGGGGTCGGGGAAGAACTAAAGGGAGGAAAAACGCAGAACAGGGAAGGGTTTTTTATTGTTTTAGACATTTTTCTTTTTTGGCCAAGGGATCACACAGAAGGGAGGCAAGGAGGAAAACTACAATCCTTGGTTCAGATTGGATTATGCAGGAAAAGGTATCTTCCTGGTCAGTCCCCATGCCAAGGAAAAAACAAACCACTTGGAATATGCACAGACTCTACTATGCCACCCACCCCTGCCTCTGTGCCATCCCAGCGATCGCCACTCCAGCTGAGGTGCTTCTGGAGCCCACTTCACAAAACTCTCCTCCCAGAAGCCTCCTGGATTCCTCTCGGCAGATTAGAAAAACAGGACATCCGTTGTTAAAAGGAGAGTGTTAAATACTTTTTACCACTGACAAGGCTTCAGGAAGTTTCACAGTTTCATTATGCTCTATTTTATTACTATCATATTTACATTTTAATTTTTTTTTTTTTTGCTGAATTGCTGATTTGCCTTTCTCAATAGAATTTGATTCTGGAGTGTGAGCAGGAACCAGTTAACTACATTCATCGTCCAACCCCCACTGTGTCTGTTTGAAAGAAGACTCGAGTTCTTGGCATGTGAATCTGTTCGCAGGCGGCTCCCTCAGCCCGTCCCCATGCAGTGAGGAGCGGGACCCGGTGTTGTGGCGGCCGCTGGCTTCACCCTGGGCGGCAGTCACACTGCGGGCGCGGGCGGCAAGGCCCTCCGCTGCAGCAGGTACTGGTGGATGCTCTCGGCGTCCCGCTTCAGCCATGCGGCGTTAAGCAGGATATTTTCACAACACTGCTGGATGGTGCGCTCCGCGGAAGGGGCTGGGTGACTCTCGAAGAAAGCCTGGCAGACGGAAAGCAATCCAAAGCGTAGTCACTGCTGTCCTTCAACTACCCAGGGCCGCCTCCTGAGAGTGGCCAGTGCACTCTCAGGCTGTAGCACGCGACTCCTCGGCCTGCATGTGGAGCCCTCCCTCAGCACACAGAACAGCAGCCTGAGCCAGAGGGCCTGCTGCCCACCTCGCCCCGAGGCGCATCACCTTCCGGTGACTGGTGACAGGCTCTGGACTCATCAGTCCGGCCGGGTCAGTGTGCTGACCTGTTACGCACCTGGAGTAAGTGAGCCTCTAAGTCCCAGTTTTCCCATTTAGGATGACACTGACTGCGCAAGGTTAAAGAGACAACTGACCAAGGCACACAGCAGGGCGCCTGGCACATCCCAGAAGGACTCAATGCACCGAGGCTGCCTCAGAGATGAGCTCTTTAGGGACATAATACTAAGGAGTTTAAACTGCTGCAGTAATCCTAATAATACCCCAGTCTCTCATTTTTCCTAGAAACTATTTAAGTTATCACAATGCTTGATTAAAAGTTGTATAACCCATCTTCTAACAAAGTACACCTGGTATCATGGAAAACAAAACCACTCTTCATCGCTAGCCAGCAAATGACGGGCTCCCCTGCCAGGGCGTCATCGAGGGCGTAAAGAGAAAAGTGATTCACTCCTGTGAGCGGCTCGCTCAGGTCGGGGTCAGGGTCTGACTTCTTCCAGCGCCTTCTCAGCAAACAGCACCAGCGCTTACAACAAAATCCTGGGATTATCCTAGACTTCTTTCTCTTGGCACAACACAGAGAAGCCACTCAGTAAACCCAGGTGAATTACACATCAGCACAATCGATTCTGGAATCTCCTTCAGTCCTCCACCACCCCCACCCCCACCTCGAGCTGCGGGGTCGCTCCTGCCCGAGGGGTAGCTCCCCGACCTCTTCTCTTCCTCATTCCAGCCTCTCTGCACGGAGGCCAGGCTGACACTTTGCAACACATGTACCAGCAGGCGGCTCTCTCCCTTGTTCCTAAGCCACCTGAGCGCATTCTCTGTGCAGCCAGCTCCCGTCCACCCTTCCAGCTGTCCCAACTCCTTACATCTCTGCTTCACAGAACTCGTACCTTCACACAACAGCTGTTCACCTAACAGTACACGATGCAAAGTGAACAACGGCAGAGACCAAGCCTTTGACTATTTCCTCAAGATGTAAAATCTTAAGATGTACTCCTGCTATAGCTCAGAGTGAAGCAAATTGTACTGGAGCTCTCAGACCTTCCAAAACTCCTACCTCATAACCTCTCTGCCTCCGAGAAGATAAAGTCAAAGTGACACAATAAAAATAGTCATAGCAGGGCTGGGGATTTAGCTCAGTGGTTCTGGCGCCTGCCTTGCAAGCGCAAGGTCCTGAGTTTGATCCCCGGTACCAAAAAAAAAAAAAAAAAAAAGTCAGAGCATGTTTAAATGCAACGGAAAGCTGAAAGCTACCATCTTCCCAATCAAGGTACATATGCTCTGCAGATGCTGAGGTTTCCCAGGTCCAAGGTCTGCACTGAACAGAGCATCGCCCTTGGAGGGCCCAGAGGAGGGGCGCCCGTGACATGGGAAGGTCACAGGAAAGGAGGGAGAGCCAGTATCAATCTGCTCTGTGCCAGCCCCCATGCTGCTCAGTCTAAATAACCGCCTTCCCGTCACCGCAGCCTGCAGGTGCAGAAACAGGCTGGAGGACAGGGCCGCGGCACGGCAGAGCCACACACACGGTCAGCTGACTCACGGCTTCACTTTTTCCAACCATGTTTCAACACCCTTGAAGGTGATGCCAACCCTAAATTCTCCAGACACTGAGGATTACAACCTAAGCTGCCTCTTCTCTAAGAAAACACAGGGGATACTACAGTACGTGATCCCAGAGCTCTGACTAAAGCTAAAGCTAGGCCAGGGTTTGTATGCACTGGACTGAAAAGTCGAAGACCATAGTACTTCCCTTACCTTAACCTCGCCAGCCATTTTATCCACTGCAAATCCTTCAACTGACAGCTGAAGAGACAAAGGTTTTAAATAGTAAGTGAAATGAAAAGAAGCTGAGAATAAACTTCCATTCACCTGCAAACAAATCATTCTGTTCTCTCCCAAATCTGTTTATTATACAGGGTATGGTATAGGGGGCCATGAACACAGCCAAGAGCTATCTGAGGAAACTTCTTTTGTTTGTGGCAGTGGTGACTGAACCCAGGGCCTTGCGTATGGTATGCAAGTGCTCTGCCGTGAGACACAGTCCTAGCCTGTTTTTATTCTGAGACAGGGTCTTGCTAAGTTGCCCATGCTGGCTGCAAACTTGCAATCCTCCTGCCTCAGCTTCCCAAACAGCTAGGATTACAGGTATGCACCACCATGCCTGGCAACATGAGGAATGTCTTAAAAGACCAAGGACCACAACCCATGGGCCTAGTGAATCATGGAAATAACCCAAGAACGTCCATAATTAGCAAGCTACTCAAAACAAAAATGTTCACATACCTTTATTAGTCTGGATATTAAGAATCCTCCTTGGTATCGATTATAAAGTTCTTCCCAATTGTCCTTTATGAATTTCCAAGCAGCTTTCCTCCCGTGCTTGCTGCCTCCAGCGACTCCACCAATTACCGACACAGTGTCCTGTGGACGTACCTCTTCCTAGAAGAAAAAAGTGAACTAAAAATCCAGCATATTGAAAGCATCTTCTGGTGCCAGAAAGTGCAACCAGCAATGCGGTCACTATGGCGAGGACGCTCGTTCTGCTTTGGCAGGGAAGAGAGCGAGTAACCTAAAGCCCAGTCACAGAGTGATGGGTGACAGGTGCACACACACAGTACCTGAGGATGCAGAGGAGGAGACGAGACAGGAAGCGGGCAGAGGGAGGGTAGGCCTCGGGTCCACCCCCTCCCAGGACAGCATGGGAGAGAACAGTAACAAAAAGCACATGCCAGTTTTCCTGGGAGCAAAGCCTTAGTCTAGGGCAAGGCAGACCAAGAAGATGTCGAATCAAAGATATCTGCCACAGACAGATGGGTACCAAACTCCCTCTACAAGCAGCTTCCTTGTGACTTACTGAAAGTGCAAACGTGAGGACTTTTTGGATCAGTTCAGGCATAAGAGTAGCCCCAAGAACTCTTTCAATTCGGTTTTTCTCTTCTTGCATATCTGCTTGTTTGTGAAGCTACAAGGGGAAAAAGACAGAGACGAGGATAGTTAAAGCTCTCCTCTGGAACTTCTGCATGTGCTTAAACTTCTCCAATAAAGGGAAGCTTCTCCTTTGCATCCTCACTGGGGAATACTAGCAGGACATTACATTAAAGATAAGAGTAGCAGGAGTGCTGGCACAGCACTCAGATGGCTGAGGCACGAGAACTGTAAGTTTGAACTTGGGCTGGGTAACTTACCAAGACTCCGTCTCAAAAGATAAAATAAAGTAAAATAAAGTGGGGTGCCGATGTGTCTCAGTGTGAAGGCCCTGGGCTCAATTCCCAGTATCACCCTCCCACAAAACCCCTGTGAGGGTGGCTGACAAGCACTGGCTGCCACGACTGTCACCAGCTCTAGGCGCTCACTAGCTGAATGGCTGGCATCAGTTCTTAGCAGTTTAGTATCAATATATAAGAAGTAAATCTGTCATGGGCAAATTCTTTATATCACTGGTATCTGGCTAATGTTCTGTGTTAGAGATGAATAGAATAATAATTAGTAATCTTATTTATGCCATTAAAGGGCATCAATTTAATTTATAATTATGTAAAAAACTAAAAATAATCTAAATGTTCAATCTTTTTTTTTTTGGCACTGAGGATTGAACTCAGGACCTTGTGCTTGTAAGGCGGGTGCGGTGACACTGAGCTAAATCTCTGGCAAAAATAATCTAAATGTTCAACAGCTGACTATTGTAATTACTCATTTTTAAAAAGGTGCATTATTGCCAGGGATTTAGCTCGGTTCTGTCCCCTGCCTCGCAAGTGCAAGGTCCCAAGTTTGATCCCCAGTACCCCCTCAAATCCACTAGATGGCACTCTAACCCAGCATTTATCTCATATAATAGCTCCATTATCACCTCATTATCCAGACATTACCAACAGAAAACAATCCTCATCCCTCACCATATAATTTCTTGAAGAACCCTGATTCTGCCTTCATTAGAGCTCTTTCCATAGTGAAGTTACATACTGGGAGCTCCCTTGTGTTAAATGCAAATCTCTTAACTACACAGACTTGTATGAATTCTTCAGTATGCCATGACATGAAAACGTCAGTCTCTGCCACAAAAATTTCACAATTCCTGTTATCTTCCACACATTTGCAGAATAGACTAAAAAACACAAAGAAGTCCATTTTATATACGTTTCATTTGCATTAGTTACAGTGCATAGGTTTACAGACTTTTTTTTTTTTTTGGTACCGGGGATCGAACTCGGACCCTTCTGCTTGCAAGGTGGGCGGTGGAACCACTGAGCTAAATCCCCAGCCCCGATTTACAGGCTATTAAGAGTGAAAAGGACTGCCTTCACAGTTGGGATACCATGTCTTTGTTTCTTATAAAAGTCAGAAATATTTTGTTTAAAAAAAAAAAAAAGTGAAAAAGGAGCCAGGCATGGTGGCCCATGACTGTAATCCCAGCACTCGGGAGGCTGAGGCAGGAGAATCACCATGAGTTTGAGGACAGCTTGGGATACACAGTGAGTTCAAAGCCAGCCTAGACTACTTAGGAAACGCTGTCTGAAAAAACAAAAAAAGTGAAAAGGGACCTGAATGTTTATTTGAAACGCAAAATATAATTTTTATATTATTATAAAGGAAACCTGCCAGGCGTGGTGGTGCACACCTGTAATCCCAACACTCAGAAGGCTGAGGCAGGAGGATTGCTATGAGTCCAGGCCAGCCTGGACTACATAGTGAGTTCAAAGCCAGTCTGAACTATATACATAGCAAGACCCTGTCTCAAAAAACCAAAAAAAGAAGCCCATGCATAACATGGGTATTTTGATACACTCTGAAGAATAGTTTCTTAAAGTTTATATTTTTCAATACATCCCAATTGTCTTTAAATAGGATTTGTTTAAAACTAAAATACTAGATTTTACAATTCTGATCCACTTGGAATCATAAAAGTGTTTTTTAAAAAAATAACACTAGGGCCGGGGATTGCTTAGTGGTTACGGCACCTGTCTTGAAAATGCAAGGACCCAAGTTCGATCCCCCGTACCAAAAATAAAAAATAAAAAATAATACTAGAGATTGAATCCACAGCCTTCACACTGGGCTACAACCCCAGTCCAACCCCCGTCTCCCCCCAAATACCTCTCTCTCCAGGGTCTCCTAAATTGCTAAATTGCCCATGTTGGACTTAAACGTGAAATCCTCCTGCTTCAGCCTCCCAGAGTGCTGGAATTACAATCATGCCCCACCATACTTAAAAGTGTTAAGTAATAAAAGAACTCTGTTTTTGCACTAAGTGTGAATCTTTTTTTTCCCCAGTACTAGAAATCGGACTCAGGACCTTGCACTTGCCAGGGAGGCATGGTGCCACTGAGCTACATCCCTGGCCCCAGGGTGGATCTTTTAATAAGTAGATTTTATAGGTCTGACAGATGATTTGGGTATTAGGCTCATTTATTTGATGCTAGTTAGGTAGACTGGGTCTCTTCACCTTTAATGCAGCCCATCTATACAAGTAATTTCCTTACAGACTGGCAGGAATGGACAAGCACTAGAGACAGTACTTGTTCCACAGTATTACTGTTAATTCAAACTTTCATGAGGTAGGAGGATCGCAAATTTGAGGCCAGCCTGGACCTAGTGATTTAGGAAGACTTTTTGTCAAAATAAAAAATACAAGGGCTGGGGATTTAGCTCAGTGGCACCATGCCTGCCTTGCAGGCGCAAGGTTTTGAGTTTGATCCTGGGTACCCCTCCCCAAATAATAATAATAGAATAAAAAAATTAAAAATACAAAAAGGGCTGGGGTTATAGTTCAGTGTGAATGCCCTGGGTTCAATCCTTAGTACTGCAAAAACAGAACAAAACCTTTAAATAGGTTGCTACTATTATAAAGACATACAAAGTTTTATCTGTATTTTGCCTAGACTCAAGTTAATTATTGTACCAATTATGCTGGAAAGACGAGAGCGGCTATGAGGGCAAGTTCACTTCCTGTTCATTTATAAGGGACCCTAGCCCAGCTCAAAACCATGAGACAAGATCGTGCATCTGTGCCCCAAGCCCTTTGGGGGAGAGGCTACAGGGACTGAACCCAGGGCCTCATGCATGCTAGCCCAGAGCCGTTCCCCAGCTTTTTTTTTTTTTTTTAGAGAGAGAACCTTGCTAAGTTGTCCAGGCTGGCCTTGAATTTACAATCTTCCTTGCTTCAGCCTGCTGCTGGGATTACAGGTGTGCACCACTATACCCTTTTTTTGGTGCTGGGGATGTCACCCAGAGGCTTGCACATGCCAGGTGAGTGCTCTACCACTGAGCTACATCCCCAGCTCCCCGCTAGTTCCTTAATATTTGTATGGCTGCAATATACATGTATTTCATTTGCCAGGATATTTTTCAATACCATTTAAAGCTGCACTCTGTCCATCTGTGATCAAAGGCAGGGAAAGGGAACCATTTTTACATTCGCTCACCTTCAGCATAACGTCTAAGGTAGTTGCATCACCATGCTTCAAAACAGTCAGGTAAACCTACGAGAGAACGGAGGAACAGAGGGACTCATTTCAGTCCATGTATCTTATTTCAAATACTCTAATGTAAGAAAGACAGAGCCAGTGAAAAGATAACCATAAGGGGCCGGGGATTTAGCTCAGTGGTTTCCCTGCCTGCTGCGCAAGCGCAAGGACCGGAGTTCAATCCCCGGTACCAAAAAAAAAGAAAAGAAAAGATAACCGTAAAGAGCTGTGTGTACGAGTACAGCATACATAGACCCCAGCGAGAAGCCAGAGCCCCGAGGCCCCTGGAGGCGAGGACTGGTGGTGACAGAGAGCTCACAGCTGTGACAGGGTGCGGCACAGAGTGCTGGCTCTAGGCCACTGCATGGCCTGTCCTCCAGTGGAGCCAGACATGGCTTCTGGTCAGTTGTGGTTACTATTAAAGCTCTGCGCTTCACAGAGCGCTACAGCACCCAGAAGTCAAGGGAAGCAATCTGCAAACTTACAGGACTCCTCAGATCAGCGGAGAGAACTTGTTTCCCTTCCACATGGTCCTTAAACCGCCGACGGGCTTCTTCTAATGTCGCCTTATGTCCTGCTTTTCCTAGTTTTCCCAGAACCAAGCCCCTTAGGAGTGCATCTAGATGACCTGATCAAGAAGTAGAAGACACAGGACTACTTAACATGTGTGTGGTTAAAAATTTACCTTTTTTTTTGAAGACAGGGTCTCGGTAGGTAGTTCAGGCTGGTCTCGAACTCACTGCAATCCTCCTGCCTCAGCTTCCTGAGTGCTAGGATTACAGGCATGCAACATGCCCAGCCTCAATATTTTATAATTGTGTTAAACCAAACCTACAATCCTGAACAAACATAATACCCTAATGCTTGAGAGAAACTTGATTTGAGTTTATCGAGTCCTAAGAGGAAAAGGGAGCACTAGACAGACTAGACAAGCAAACAACTCTGCTGACTTCATCATGGTCACAAATGTGAACTCTTGCCAGGTGGAGTGGCTCATGCCTGTGGGCCCAGCACTTGGGAACTTGGGAGGCTGAGGCAGGAGGAAGAGCACAGTTAGTTCAAGGCCAGCCTGGCTAGAGAGTGGATTTAAGGCCAGCTTGAAGTACATACAGTCCTCTGTCTCAAAACTCCAAACTCTGAATTCATTACACTCTCACCCAGGCTAGTTAATTACGCCATTAAAGATTATGTGAGGAGAAGGTGACGTCATGCAGGGTTGATTCAAAGTTCAGAACCCCATACTGGGCCTAGGTATGCACATAAGAAGACATTCAACATCACTGTCATTAGGAAAACGCAAATCCAAACCACAATGAGATATCACTTCGCACCCACTAGGACAGCTGTAATCAGAGGGACAGACAATGATAAGTGTGGCAAGGATGTGGAGAAACTGGAGCTCTCCGGCTCTGCTGGTAGGAACACAGAATGATGTGGTCACTCAAAGAACAGTTTGGCAGATCTTCCACCCCTTAAATATGGGGCTATCACACGATCTAGCAACTTCACTCTTAAGTATTTACTCAAGAGAAATGAAGGCATATGTTACACAAAAAACCTGCACACATGTTCCTAGCCAAATTCAGTATAACCAAAAAGTAGAACCAGCCCAAATGCCATCAACTAATACAGGAAATGGGCTGTGCTGTATCCACACAGTGGAGTGCTATTCTGCCATAAAAAGCGATGGAATACTGCTAGATGCTACAACACGGGTGAATCTGGAAAGCATGATGGAAAATGAAAGAAGCCAGGCACAAAGAGATACACACTGTACGACTCCATTTACATGAAACCCCCAGGACAAGCAAACCAGGAGACAAGGATTTGTGGGTCCCAGGAAGGGACAGTGACTGCCAATGGGCACGAGGCCCGGAAACTGTGCTGAAATTAGAGGGTGGTGATGGCTGCACAGTCTCATGAGTACATTAAGAACCACTCAACTGTACATTTTGAGAAGACTAACTTCATGGTTTGTGGATTTCATCTTGAAAAAGTATTAGTACAGCAATCTGATGGATTACAATAGTACAGATAAATAAAATGCAGTACATTCATACAATGAAATAGTACTCAGCAATAAATAGGAATAACCAACCTGGATGTTTTTCAAAAGCATTATATTGAGCAAAGGAAGCCGAATGTAAGAATAGAACACATCCCAAGATTCCATTTACATAAAGCAGAAGAGACAATATTCAGCTTGGGGCAGGGGGGTCATGTGCACCAGAGACTGACCAGGAAGGGCCTGGGTTTCTAGGAATGGAACTGCATGCATTTGTCAAAGGTCACTGAACTGAACACTCAAATTATGCATTTTGCTATATTTAAATCATAACTCAATAAAAAATAAGTTTAGGAAGGCTTACTAGGAGAGCAACAGATTCGTAGACACTATTCTGACATTTACTGTAAGAAGCAATTTATAATTATCTTTTGTGGTGGTGGTGTTCTGTGGATGAGCTCATGGCCTTAAACCTGAGCTACAGCCCCAGCTCTTCTTTATTCTGAGCCAGGGTATCTCTAAGTTGCTAAACTGCCCAGGCTGGGCTTGTACTTGCAATCTTCCTGCCTCAGCCTCCCAGAGTGTAGGGATTATAATCATGGGCCACCACGCCTGGCTACAACTGGGTCTTGTACTAACTCTGGTGCTGACTTGCTGTGTAATACAAAGCATCTTTTACTATTTTATTCTCTCACCTGTACAGCTGGTAAACTAGAGCCATTTTCCCTAGATCATTTTTGAGTTCAAAAGATTTAGCATGTTCTTATTACGAAAGAGCAGTTCAATGTGCTGGTTGCCTGCACTGGCACCATCCCATCCCGTCTCTGAGGACCCGTGGTCCTGTCAGAAGCCACTCCTTTCCCCCACTGTGCGCCCTGCACCCCGCTCACTCACCTGTCACTCCAGCAATAACACCCTCCTCTTTCTCACAACATACTTTTTTTTTTTTTGTCCTGGGGATCGAACTCGGGTCCTTGTGCTTGCGCAGCAGGCAGCAAAACCACTGAGCTAAATCCCAGCCCACAACATACACTTTTTATTTTTTATTAAAAAATTTTTTTTTATAACACACACTTAAAAAAAATACCACCTCATTATTTTTACTGGGAAAAATGGGACACAATCTTCCAATTCATAGCTGGGCAAAGTGTCGCACACCTATAAGCCCAGCACTACAGGAGGCTGAGGCAGGAGGATTCCAAGTTTGAGCCCAGCCTTGGCAACTTACCGACTTAGACCATGCCTCAAAGTAAAAGATAAAAAAAGTGAGAATGTGGCACAGTGTGAAGACCTTGGGTTCAAGCTCCAGTAATGAAAAAACAAAAAAAAACCTCTTAAAAAAACTTTCCAGGGCTGGGGATTTAGCTCAGTGGTTCCGCCGCCTGCCTCAAAACTGCAAGGTCCCGAGTTCAATCCCCAGGACCAACCCCCCCCCCCAACCTTCCAATTAAAAAAAAGAAAATTCCTTCCTTGATCCCACATCTCTCAGGTTAATCCCCCTTTCTCTAATCCTCTTTTTAATAAAACTCCTTTAAAAAGTTGTCTACATGTGCTGTCTCCACTCCTTCTCCCATTACGGAAGCCCAGTGTAGTTTCCCACCACCCAACAGAACCTTTCAAATCCCATCACCAATTCTCCCTCCTTTCCTCTACTACCCTGATGGATCCCCTTCCCTCAAACTACTGCTTCCCCAAGTGCCGAGTCCCCTCTCCCTCCTAGCTTGCCTCCCGACTCACCAGTCAGCCTCCTTTCTGATTCTTCCTGTTCATCCCAATCTCTAAATCCTGGGACCTGGATCTCAGAACTCGTTTTCCCACCTATACACCCTAAGCCAGTGATGGCGAACCTTTCAGAGCTATCAAGAGATACACACGGCCCACTGTGGCATGCGTGCCATAGGTTCCCCACCATGCCCTAGGTGATCTCTTTCCAACCCATGCCAGTGACTCCCAAAGGTACATCCGCTTGATATCTAAGACGGCAAATCACTGTGCCCTGAAAAAACTCCTGATCACCTTGCCCCCAGAGTGCTCTACAGCAGTCTCCGATGGCCTCTCCACCACAGTCTGCCAGCAAACCCCACAAAACTCACTGCCCATCAGCGCCGGGGCGAGCAGCACCACCAGCGATGATGGAGAAGAGCCTTCGCAGGTGTCCCTTCCAGGCGGCTCTTCACGTTTCGGTCGGGTAAATCAAATCAAGCTCCTCCGCCCACATGCCTCAGCAGAATCTCCTTTCACTAAATGTCAAAGTGGGAAACTTCTGCCTACATCCCGAGGTCCTCCGAGTCTGATCTGCTTCCCGCGTCCCCTGCTCCTCACTCACGCCGACCGGACCAGCCTTGTTCCTTTACACGTCTGTTACTCGCTCCCCCAGACTCCCTCATGCTCAAAGATCGCCTTCTCAGCGATGGCTTCCCCACCCACTCTATAAACACTGGCCCCACCCTCCTTATTTACCTTACCCCGCTTTGCTTCTCTTTATGATACATGGTAGCTATCTGCCAACGCTGTGCTTATTACCACATGGCCTGCTTTTAGAACAGCACTTGGTATTCACTAGCTCCATAAATACTTGCTGGATGAATGAACCACACAGGGTGATAGGCATTGCTATCCTTATTCAGAAGGCTCCCGGATTAAGATTTGTTAGGAGAAAGCGCCACCTTTAGTTATTAGCAGATAGTGACAATAATTATACTGAAACCCTTCAAATCACCACTCTCAACATTTAAATGACATCACAAAGAGTAAACATGACTACAGAAATAATCATGGAAGAGAAACACACATAGAAAGCAATTAAATTCCTTCATTTAGAAAGTGAGTCCCTGTGTCTCTTAGCACCTTTGCAAGATGCCTGGTATTTATGGTAATATAAACATAAGGTGCCTGCTATTTAGGTAATCTAAGCCACCTGAAATTCCCTTTAACTTTTCTTGACTATAAATGGGCCTTTGGAACTCTGTAGATCTTTATTTTCATCACTGCACACAAATCCTACTTAGCCATGAGCATATATAAGCACTACTGTTTCTATGCTGTGACCCATGTAACATTACCAGCAGGATCAGACTTCAGTCTTAATTTCTGGATAGCCGAATGAATATACAGTAACATCCAGTGATACACAAAGATGATTTTTTTGTGTGTTTTGGTAGTGCTAAGAATTGAACCTGGGGTCTCACACATGCCAGGGAAGAGCTCTATCACTGGGCTACCGTCCCAGCCTAATTAACCTGTTCACTACAGGTGAATAAAAAAGTGCCAATTCCTAACTGATTCTTCTTGAAATCAGTACATCCATTACCTTCTCCAGGCTTGGGGTCCCAGCCTAGTCTCTCCCCTATAGGTGAAAAGACATCTTTCACAAACTCCTGGATTTCCTCATAGAAGTCTGTGTGGGACAAGAGAGTTGAGAGAATCCCCAGGTTACAGCTCAGGTCGCTCCATACAGTATAATTGGGCTCATTCACAAAAGCCTCCATGACTTTTAGAACCTCTACAGTGCTAATGATTCCAGCTCGAGCCTGGGATAGGAAAAAACACAAATTAACCTTGTCTTCAAACAAAACAAACCAAGCAAGCATGTATTTTCAGCATTATCTAGTGCTAGTAACTTTCTGCTTTAAGGAAATGAGACTATAAATTAACCTCTGCAGAATGCTATTCGAATAAAAATCCTATTAGGACATCATCCCTTATTTCTTTGCTATTTATAAAATAAGAACTTAAAAAATGACACTATGCTCCCATAATTGGGGAACAACAACAAACCAGTTAATTTCTTATTCCTATTCAGGTTCTCGGGCCTTGGCTTTGTTTTTGTTTTGAAAGTTTTCATACTTTCAGAAAAGCTGCAAAAATAGTTGAGGTTTTGCCTCTTGACAGAGGCTCTTTCAAAGCTGGACCTACAAACTGTGATATATCAGCTCTCCCTCACTCGTTTCTGAAAGAGCACAAGCTGGAAGGAGCCTCAGGTTCACAGTCCTTTCAGCACTGGAGAACTGAGTTCCCAGAGAGGGCTCGTGCTGCAGCAGCCAAGTGCACAGAGCCCACTCTGAGACAGGTCTGGCTCTCGAGAAGCTCAGCAGAGAGGCTTGGTTCGTCAGTGCCGCTCTGTGAGTACACAGAAGAGGGTCCAAAACCAGTGACTGCAGAGGGCAGGGAGAATTTCTAGTCCAATTTAAAGGAAAACTAGGAGGAACGTGACAATTTCTTCATAGTCAAAGACATCCAGAAAGTACCTAGCCAGTGTTGGAAGTCGTAACGAGCACATAATTCTTTTTATTTTTTTTTGGTTTTTTGAGACAGGGTCTCGTTATATGGATCAGGCTGGCCTTGAACTCCATGTGTATTCCAGGCTGGCCTAACACATGGCGATCCTCCTGCCTCAGCCTCCCGAGTGCTGGGATTACAGGTGTGCACCACCACACCCGGCAGGAGCACATAATTCTAACTGCTCTTTAAATCCTTTCTGAAACAAAGCCAAATACAACCATTAATTTTGAAACTAATGCACTATCTCCTATAATCTGAGTAATAACAAATGTTAAAAAATTCTAGCCTTCCCAGCAAAGTACAACTATTACTTTAGAGGAACAGAAAATCACTCTGAATTATTTAAAAAATATATCAGTAGGGAAATTTCCCCAAAGCTCATATTTGTGTCTACTGAAATAAAAGAACTAAAGATAGTTATGGAAAAAAAAACTAACTTAGGGGTAGTGAAATGGGATTTGTTTCTAGCAAATTACTTAGGTTCAATCTTTTGTTAAGCAATAATTTGTCATTTGCGCTCGACCCAAAGGTGCTAACCTACAGGAAGAACCATATTCTTCTAATGAGGTTTCAGATACTCCAGGAAAAACAGGACCCTTTAATCAACAAAACCCATCAGATCACTCAGCCAGAGGTGCTCACCAAGGAGAAGAGGTCATTCTGTAATCCCAGTCGGTCCACGGGGGGCAGAGAAAGGTCCCGAATGCCTGGTAACAAGCTTTCCAGCATGGCAGAGCTGTACTGGGTCCGGTAGAACCCAACTGTTCCGAGGTTTAACTGCAAAGATATCCAATAGGCACTCTTACATACTCCTAATTTATTTCTTTCACCTGTTTTTTTTTTCTTTCTTTTCTTCTTTTTTTTTTTTGGTACTGGGGATCGAACTCGGGTCCTAGTGCTTGCGCAGCAGGTGGTGAAACCACTGAGCTAAATCCCCAGCCCTCCTAATTTATTTCTTAAATCAATGTTTCACATATGTAAAATGAATTCTGGTTTTAGATACACCTGGATGAAAACAAGTACCATTCGTGAATTAATGCACATAGCCCATAAGGTAGAAATCATTTGTCTAAATAAATGCAGAGGAAAAACAAAACAGACACTTGCAACAGTAAGGGCCAAAGTGAGGACAGTGAGAAGAACGTGGGAGAAAGGGAAAATGGCTAGGTTTCCATGCCCAGCCTCGGTGAGTGGCTTCAGGTTTACAGAGATATTTACTATGTCTGAAGCAAGTGAACAGTAGAATCTCGGAGCTCAGAGCCCCGGCACGCTAACAATTTCAGATCCTGAATCTTAATCTTCGGGAAGAATCATATTTTTCTAATTATGTTGCAGACACTCCAGGAAAAACGAGATCCTTTAATCAACAAATTCCATGAGATTACCAGAGCAAAAGATGCAATAAGGGCAGTTCCTTTTGACATCTGGAGTGAGGTAAATCACTACCTGCAGTTATTCCCACAGGCCATTTACAATCAACCAAAAAATAGTTTAAAAATATTTATGGATATAACTAGTGGCAAAGGAGTAAGATATAAATATTTTATTACTTATGCATAATTATTTCTATACCTAAAACCACTGCATATTTCTAACAATTATTATTTTATCAATCCCCTTAACTTTTACCATAGGCATAACACTTTCATTTCATTACAAGTGTAGTGGACACAACTTTTTTTTCCCTTACAAGAAATTATTATTTATTATTTTTCTTGGTACCAGGGATCAAACTCGGTTTCTTGCACTTGTGGGGCAGGCAGCAGAACCACTGAGCTAAATCCCTGGCCCTATTTTTTTTTGAGACAAGGTCTTGCTACATAGTTCAGGCTGGCCTTGAATTCAATGTGTAGCCCAGGCTGGCCTTGAACTCAAGGTGATCCGCTTGCCTGAGCCTCCCCAGTGCTGGGATCACAGGTGTGCACTACCACACCTGACTTATAAGAAACTTTTCATTTCACCAATTAATCTTCCAGATCATAATTTTGTTGTGTTTTGTTTTTCTCCAATACTAGGGATCTAACTCGGGACCCTGCTCATGTAAGGCAGGCAACGGAACCACTGAGCTAAATCCCTGGCACACATACTTTTTTTGAGATAAGTTCCTGCTATGTACCTCAAGCTGGCCTTGAACTCCTGGTGATCCTCCTATCTCAGACTCCTGAGTGCTGGGATTATAGGCATGTATGTCATCATGCCCAGTTCCAAATCATAATTTCACATAATATTCCACTGAATGTATTTTTAAAATTAAAACAAAAAATGGCTCATTTTAGAAAAGCACAGCCAAGCATGTTGGCACACTCCTATAATCCCAGTACTTGGGAGTCTGAGGCAGGAGGATCATGAGTTCCAGGCCAGCTTTGCTTACATATAAGACTTTGTCTCTAGGGGCCCGGGATTTAGCTCGGTGGTTCTGCCACCTGCCTTGCAAGTGCAAGGTCCCAAACCAAAAAAAAAAAAAAAAAAAAAGACTGTCTCAAAAACCAAAACCAAACCAAACCAAACCAACCAACCAACCAACAAAAAGGGTGGGTGTGGTGGCGCACAGGTGTAGTCCTAGCACTCAGGCTGAGGCATGAGGATTGCCATGAGTTCAGGGCCAGCCTGAGCTACATAGTGAGCTCAAGGCCACCTGAACTATATAGTGAGAGACCCTGTCTCAAGAAACAAAACAAAAAGAAAAGCACTAAAATCTGAGACAACATATAGTTCCTATTACGAATCTACAATTGTGAAAAGAGATTAGACTAAGTATTTTTACCAGGAAGGTACAAAAGCTAGGCACAGTGGCACACATCTGTCATCCCAACACTCAGGAAGCTGAGGCAGGAGGATCACTGTGAGTTCCAGGCCAGCCTGGGCTACATAGCAAAACCCTTCCTCAAAAAAATACTTAAAAAGGCCTGGGGGTGTAGCTCAGTGGTAGAGCACCTCTGGGTTCAATCTCTAGTGGCCCTAAAAACAGAAAAGATACAGAGTTCGGACCCTTGGGTACTTTCGGGAAATGGTTTTCAAACACTAGCTAGAGGGATTTCACATTTCAGTGACACAAGGTGATGATTATATATGTCTGGTCTCTCTCTTTTTTTTCCATTTAGTTTATTGGTACATTTTAGGTATACAATACAATTACATTCCTCATTGGGACCTTGTACCTTTACATGATGTATCTTGGTTCTTGTTTTTTCCCCATTCCCCTGCCCTCCCTTCAACCCCTCCACCCTTCCCTATTTAGAAAGACTTTGTTTCCATGTTTTTCCTTTTCTCATATTTTTTCTTTTCCCTTCTTTCCTTTCCCCTTCCCCTATTCCTTTAGACATTTTCTTCCTATTTCACAATACCAGTTATACATTTTGATTCTTTTTTTTTGGAACCGGGGATCGAACTCAGGTCCTTCTGCTTGTAAGGCAGGAGGTGGAACCAGTGAGCTAAATCCCCGGCCCCATTTTGATTCTTATTTACACTTTTAGTTTTTCACACCAGAGAAACTATTCAGTATTTAACAAGTATGTCCTATTTATTTCACTTAAGCGTATGGACTCGATGTGCATCCATTTAGCTATAAATGTCTCTAGTTTCTCATTCTTTATGGCTGAGTAGTACTCCATTTTATAAAAAAATCACATCTTCTTTATCCAGTTTCCAGTTGATGGGCAATTGGGCTGTTTCCAAGTTTTAGCTATTACAAACTGTGCCGCTATAAACATGGGTGAGCATGTATCACTGTGGTGTGATTCTTTTAATTCCTTTGGGAAGATAACCAGTAGAGGAATAGCTAGGTCACATGGGACTTCCAGTCCTAGTTCTTTGACATATCCCCATACGGATTTCCACAGTGGTTGCACCAGCCTGCACTCCCACCAACAATGAAGAAGGGTTCCTTTCTCCCCACACCCCCGCCAACATTTGTTATTGGTTAATTTCATGATAGCAGCCATTCTTTCTCGGGTGAGGGGGAATCTCAGCTTTGTTTTGATCTGTATCTCTTGAATGACCAGTGATGTTGAACATTTTGTCATGTTTATTTGCTATTTTTACTTCTTTGTCTGAGAAATGTCTGTTCATTTCAGATGCCCATTTTAGAATTGGGTCTTTAAATTTGGGGGGTCTGATTTTTTTAAGTCCTTCATATATTCTAGATAGTAGACCTCTGTCTTGAGGAATAGCTGGTAAAAAGTTTTTTTCCCACATTGTAGGTTATCTCTTAGCTCTGTTGGTGGTTTCTCTTGCAGTGCAGAAGTTTTTTAATAAGATGAGATCCCAGTTGTTGATTCTTTGTGCTAGTTTCCGTGCTACTGAGGATTTGTTCATAAAGTCCTTTCCTATGCCAATGTCTTCAAGAGTTCTACCTAACTTGTCTTCCAGCAAGTTTAGTGTTTCTGTTTTAATATTTAGATCATTAATCCACTTCAATTTTAGTTTAGTGCATGGTGAAAGATGGGGGTCTAGTTTTAATTTTTGGCAAGTTGAAATCAAGTTTTTCCAACACCATTTATTAAAAAGGCTATCTTTCCTCCAGTGAGGATGGTTGGCTCCTTTGTCAAAGATGAGATAGCTGAGTATGTCTGGAGTTGTTTCTGCATCTTCTAATCTATTCCACTGATCCTCGGGTCTGTTTCTTTGCCAGTACCATGCTGTTTTTATCACAGTGGCTTTGTAGTAGTTTCAAGTTGGGAATTGTGATACTCCTTGCCATGACTCTGTTGCCTAGAATTGCTTTTGCTATTCTAGGTCTCTTCTGGTTCCAGGTGAACTTTTGGATGGTTTTCTCTGGTTCTGTGAAATATGCTGTTGGGATTTCAATTGGAATTGCATTGCATCTGTATAGCAGTTTTGGAAGTATGGCCGTTTTCACTATATTGGTTCTTCCTACAGAGGAACAAGGGATCTCTTTTCATTTTCTTATATTCTCTTCGAGCTCTTTTTTCAGAGTGCTGTAGTTCTCAATGTAGAGGTCTTTTGCTTCCTTCATTAGATTGATTCCTAGATATTTCATTTTTTTGGATGCTATTGTGAAAGGGATTGTTTCCCTAATTTCTATTTCAGTGAGTCTGTTATTTGTGTACGAGAAGGCTATTGATTTTTGAGTGTTGACCTTGTATCCAGCTACTTTACTGAATCTGTCAATTAAGTCTAGAAGTCTTTTGGTAGAGTTTTTTGGTTCTTCTATGTAGAGTATCATATCGTCAGCAAATAATGACGGTTTAACTTCTTCCTTTTCTATCTTTATTCCTCTTACTTCTTTCTGTTGTCTAATTGCTGTGGCAAGTGTTTCCAAAACTATATTGAACAGGAGTGGTGATAGTGGACATCCTTGTCTTGTTCCTGATTTTAGCGGGAAGGTTTTCAGTTTTTGATCATTTAGTATGATGTTGGCTGTTGGTTTTTCATATAGCCTTTATCAAGTTGAGATAAAGACCATCTATTCCAATTTTCTGCAGGGTTTTTATCATGAATGGGTGTTGAATTTTATCAAATGCTTTTTCTACATCTATTGAGATGATCATATGGTTTTTGTCCTTGACTCTTAATATAGTGTATTACATTTATTGACTTGCGTATGTTGAACCATCCTAATTAACATCCCTGGGATAAATCCGACTTGGTCCGACCCTCTGTATTGTTTGCCAGTATCTTGAGGATTTCTGCATCTATGTTCATTAGGGAGATTGGCCTGTAGTTCCCTTTTTTGGTTGGGTCTTTCCCTGATTTTGGAATCAAAGTAGTACTTGCTTCCAGGAACGAATTTGGAAGTACTGCTTCCCTTTCAATTTCATTGAAAAGTTTAAAGAGTAATGGCAATAGTTCTTCTCTAAATGTTTTGTAGAATTCAGCAGTGAAGCCATCAGGATCTGGGCCTTTTCTTTGTTGGTAAATTTTTAATTATGTTTTCAATTTCACTGATTGTAATTGGGGCGTTTAGAATTTTTACATCTTCGTTTAACTTTGGCAATTCATATGTATCTAGAAATCTGTCCATTTTTTCTGTGTTTTCCATTCTATTAGAGTACAGGTTCTCAAAGTAGGTATTGATGATCCTCTGGATTTCTGCTGGATCTGTTGTGACTTCATCTTTTTTGTTCCTAACTGCATGTATTTGAGCCTTTTCTTTCCTTTTTTTGATAAGGTTGGCTAAGCATTTATCAATTTTATTTATTCTTTTGAAAAAATCAACTCTTCAATTTGTTGATTTTTTTGTATCGTTCTTTTAGTCTCCATTGCATTGATTTCTGCTCTGATCTTTATAATTTCCTCCCTTGTATGAACTTTGGGTTTGTCTTGCTCTTCTTTTTCTAGGTGCTTAAGATTCAAGCATTAGGTTGTTTATTTGAGCTCGCTGTTTTCCTAGTGTGGGGATTCACTGCTATAAATTTCCCTCAAGGAACTGCTTTCATTGTGTCCCACAGATTCCTATATGTTGTACTGGCATTATCATTTATTTGTAAAAACTGTCTAATTTCTTCTGTAACCCAGTGGTTGTTCAGGAGAGTGTTATTTAATTTCCATGTGTTTGTGATGTTCTTGCTGTTTCTTATGCTACTGATCTCCAGTTTAATTGCACTATGCTCTGATAATATACACGGGATAACTTCAATTCCTTTGCATGTACTTAAACATGTTCTATGAGCTAGTATATGGTCTATTTTGGAGAATGACCCGTGTGTAGCTGAAAAAAATGTGTATTTTGATTTTGTAGGGTGGAATACTCTGTAGACGTCTATTAAGTCCATTTGTTCAAAAGCTTGGTTCAGTTCTGGTATTTCATTGTTAATTTTTTTTGTCTAGATGATCTATTTGTGACAGTGGGGTATTGAGGTTCCCCACTACAATTGTATTAGTGCTTATTTGGTTTTTCATGTCCCCTAATATTTTTTATAGTTGGGGGCATTAGTATTTGGTGCATATATATTTATGACTGTCATCTCTTCCTCTTGGATTGTTCCCTTTACAAGGATGTAGTGATCATCTCTGTCTCTCTTAACTAGTTTTGGTTTGAAATTTACTTTGTCTGCAAGTAAGATTGCTACCCCTGCTTTTTTCTGGATTCCTGTCGCATGGAGAACTGCTTTCCATCCTTTTACTTTCAGTCGATGAGTTTCTTTTTAACTAGGTCCGTTTCTTGTATACAGCATATTGCTGGATTTTGCTTCTTTTTTTTGCGGGGGGGGGGGGGCGGGTACTGGGGATAGAACTTGGGACCTTGCGCTTGTGAGGCAGGCACTGGAACCACTGAGCTAAATCCCCAGCCCTGGATTTTGCTTCTTAATCCATTCTGCCAGTCTAATTCTTTTAATTGGTGAATTGAGGCCATTAACATTGATGGTTATAACTGATACGTACTGACTTATCATTGTCAGGTTATTTTCCTGTTGTTGGTTCTTTTTTATTTTTCTCCCTCTCCCTTTAATTTCTCGCCTTCCCTGATGAATTTGCTCTGTTGGGCCTCATGGAGTTGTGACTTTTGTTATATTTTTCTAGGATATTGTTTAGAATTGTTTGGAGTGCTGGTTTGGTATTCATGAAGTTTCTCAGGTGTTCTTTGTCACGTCTTGTCTCTTTTCATTACCGCTGTTCACATGCTATTATAATGAAAAGGCAGTTGGAAGTTGCAAGACTACAAATGTCTTGGTTAATGTGACTTTATATGCAGTCTACTATTTTCCCCTTCACAGTCTTACCTCCTTTTCTCTGCTTAGCTATCACTGAAAATCACTGGACAACACATTGAAAACTGGCTTTAGATTTCACAAAGGGTTAGAAATGTCTTTTCTTTTCGAGATAGGGTCTTGCTATGTAGTCCATACCAGACTCAAACTTGTGGCAATCCTTGTATCTCAGCCGCCCGAGTGCTTATGACAAAACTATGTTTTCTTTCAAAGTCCTAGTCTAAACCAAAGCAGTAAATACAGAGAGTCATCAAATCCACAGAGTGAGAAGAAATCAGGTCAGGAAAGATGAAATAGCTATGGCATTTCTGGACTCACCTTAACCCACTGGTCTGGTTTGACGTTTTTCAAAACCATATTCATCTCTGGCTTATCCATCAGGATTTTTAGTTTGGCTTGGTTGGGATCTTCGCTGGTAGAGATTGTGATAGGAACCATCCACTGAGGACAGTCTTCTCCTAAACAAGGGAAGAACACATAGAAAACTTGGAAAATAATTTTACACTATCAGAAACCGATGGTCAAGTGGAGAGAAGGGACTGATCGGGGAGGAGCCTGAGAGCAAGTGTGAAGCCAATAGCTTGTTCTTCCTGCTATAGGAACTCTTCAGGGAACCTGAATATTAGTACAAAGGAAGGGACAATTTACTAACAAAATCACAGTCTAAAAAAAAGAACAGTTAAAGCCACTCATGGAATCTCAAATGCAATGACTTAAATTTAATTTTAAGATGCAATCCTTGCAGGTATATACACTGCCAAAGCACTCAAGGGTTGATTTTGAGTGGATGTGTGTGGTACTGGGGCAGGAACCCAGTACCTTCCCATTCAGCTACATTCCCAGCCCTTTTAAAATATCTTTTTTTTTTCTTTTTTGGTACTGGGGATTGAACTTGGGTCCTTCCGCTTGCACAGCAGGTGGCGAAACCACTGAGCTAAATCCCTGGCCCATTAAAGTATCTTTTAATTTAAGACAGAGTCTCACTAAGTTGCCTGGTTTGGGCTCAAACTTGCAGTCATCCTGCCTCAGCCTCTCAGAGTGCTGAGTACAGATGCACACCACTGCACCAGGCCATGAAAGGCTGATGTTAATGGCTGTGATGGCAGGGCACACCCCAAGCTGCTGCGTCCCATCTCTCAGGAATCACACCTAAATGCCCAGGCATGTGTGTGGCAAACACACCTGAGACCTCAGTCAGCAAAACAGACATTGCACTAAGATGCCAAACAAAAGGGAGCCCTTGCCCAGTACATCAATATAAGCATATAGCTAGTATACAGTTAAGTTTATAACTAACATATTTAATGTTATATTGCCTGGTTATGAAGCTAAAAAAAGATTAAATCCCTCTCCCCTCACTAAGCTATTCCAGATTTGTTTCTTGAGTCAGGGTCCTGCTATGTAGTCCAGACTGGCCTTGAACTCACTATGTAGCCCAGGCTGGCCTCAAACTCACAGCGATCCTCCTGCCTCAGCCTCCCGAGTGCACCACCATACCTGGCTTCTATTTGAGGTTTTAATGTTGCCTACATTGGTCACAGAGCATTAGAAAAACCTGCAAAACCTCTCAGTACTACAATGAAGATTACAGAGAGGAGGCAGAAAACAGTAACTGTGACACTGAAGGCTTCACTTGGATAATAAACCCATCATCTGACTGTCAGACCTATTTATTACAGGCAATGTATTCCTAACATTAGGGAGGGTTAAGGGCCCAAGGCCACACTTCTTATCTGTAAGTGGGATGTATCAAATCTTTGTGGGTGAAACATGAAAAGCCATCAGTGACTGGGACATGAATGAGGTGTGATTTAAAAATACAGTTACACAAGGTCGCGGGTTCAATCCCTGGTACCAAAAAAAAAAAAATACAATGATCAGCTGGGTATTGTGATGCACGCCTGTAATCCCAGCACTTGGGAGGCTGAGGCAAGAGGATCACCAGGAGTTTCAGATGAGCCTGGGCTATACAGTGAGTTCAAGGCCAACCCAAAGTATACAGTGAGACCCTGTCTCAAAACAAAACAAAACAAAAACAGTGAATGGTTAAATTTTTTTTAAAAAGTTATTACAATAAAAGACATACGGCCATTAAACTTCCTCAAAACACTCCCCTCACTTTGAACACATTTATATCATTCCTGACTTTTTTTTTTAAGGCAAGGTCTCATTATACAGTTCAGGCTGGCCTCAAACTCACTATGTAGCTGAGGCTGGCCTAGAACTCATAGCGATCCTCCTGTCTCAGCCTTCCGAGTGCTAGGATGACACCTGTGCATCACCATGCCTGGCTCTTGCCACTTTCTGATGCAGGTCTGGAAGTCCTCTTTCTTATCTTGAGTTGCACTGTCATGGCTGCCTCAATGTCCTGAGCCAATTCAAAACATTTATCTTTCTAGTCATTTAGACTTTGGGAAGAGGCAGTCACATGGTATTAGATCTGGTGAATACGGTGGATGAGAACACATCTAACATCTGATGATGGCATTCAGTAGTCCATGGCACTCAGCAGATCCCTCATATTTGCTCTTATTATGAGGCTTAACGCCTAAGAAGAGAATAGTGTATATCTGTACATGTCAATAACAACTGCAATCTCGGAAACTTCCAGGAAGATGGCAGAGTGGTTAAGAGCAGAGAAACAGTTAATTTGGTGTCCAGATGCTAGCACATAGCAATGGGAGGAAGAGAAGTCAGGAAGTGGGTCCCAGGGACCCAGCAAGGATCTGAAGGGAAAATTGAAGCCCATGGGGAGAGCGAGAGGAGAGACTTCAATGAAGAAGGAGGTGGTAAGTGGCACTTTCTTGTGCAGCCCTGACTGTGTAGGAAAGGCACCTCAAACATGCAGATGCACAGTGACTACTGGTAACCCCAGAGGTCTCCACAGACAGATGCACCAGTGAACAGAGCAGTGCACACAGTGGACTGCAGTGGCTGGTGAGTTATTCGGGTTCAGCTGTCCCCCACGAGAGGGCAATTGCCCAGTAACCATCTTGGAGAGGAGCTGAGCTCAGAAATCAGAGCAACTGTGTGGGCTGGCTCCATCAGTGAGGCAGAACTGAGTTCAAGTCAGCAGGAGGCCAAGGAGCCAAGTTTAAGCCGGCAAAAAGCTAAGTTCAAGCAGGCAGGAGACACATGGAGTGTTGGAGGCTGAACAAATTGGACCTCACAGGCAGAAGCCAGCCTGGGCTTGCTGGGATTATCTACTATCCCCCACCATAAATTTACAACTGGCTTGTTTGAAGTAATCAACACAGATCTGGGCTCTGTGTGCCCAATTAATGTACCAATGACAGCAGTGAGAAGCCTTGAAGTGGACAATTTTTTTCTTATTTTATTTTCTTTTTTGGTTTTGTTTTCATTTTCTTTTCTTTTTTGATTGATCGTTCCTGTCTTCATATGAGTGTGAACTGTTTCTTGTTTTTGTTGTTGTTTTGTTCCTTTATTTTTCCCTTCTCTTTCCCTCCTGTCTTCTTCACCAATTCTCCAAAGTTTGCATAATCTTCCTTTGTCCTCCAGCCTTGCTTTTAATCTCTTCCTATTCTTCTATTTCTGTTTTTTTTCCCTCTAGCCCCCACCCCCTTTTTGAGACAGGGTCTCACTATGTAGTTCAGGCTGGCCTCAAACTCACAGTGATCCTCCTGCTTCAGCCTCCTGAGTGCTGGGATTAGACGTGTGCCACCACACTGGGCAGCCCCTTTTAAATTTTCTCCCCTCAGGGTAAAATCGCTATACTGAGGGCATATTTACTGCATACAATTTTCTGGTTTATTTTGTTATATAACTGCAAATCTAGGTTATACAGTTAAAGGTGGTAAATCAATAGTTATCACACTTTGTCATTTTCTAGGCTGCCTTTGATGCTATTGTTACTATTGATTGTACTACTTTAGGCAAGGTGACATAATTGTTTTAATCAGTTGTTTTTCCTAGTACGCCAAGACTGAGATCACCTAAGGGTCATAAACAATACTATTAGCCAATGTTAAAGACCAAAGGGTGGGCCCAAATAGGCAACAACTTCTCATCACCAATAAGTTGAAGAGGTAGGACCTTACATCAGATTTAAAACCCGAAAGTGAGCTACACCTGGAAGACATCTCTGAGAAGTAGTCATTTCCTAAGGGTTCTAAATACTAGTAATAAAGCTACCTGCCATAAGCAATTTATGACCATCAACACAGGAATTTAAAAAAAAAAAAAAGAAAAGAAAAAGACAAAAAAATGAGAAGACACTTAAGCCAGATGCAACCCCAAATTTCTAGCTCACCAAAGGTAAACCCAGGGAACAATGAGGTAGAACAATCAGAAACCCACCCACCTGGATTTTTTGAAATGGTAACAGTGGAAGTAACAAAACAGATGAATGAGGCTCTAGAAAAAATTAAATCAGCAACAGTTTCTCAGATAACTACAGAAATGATGACCATAATGAAAGACATGATTCGTGAATCGAGAGCAGATACAGATAAAAAAATAAAGGGAGCTTAGGAAAATGATGGAGACCATGAACGTCCAACATATGAAAGACATGGAATCCATGAAACAGATTCAAACAGATATCCAAGAGATTAAAAATTCCATGGAAAGTATATGCAGCAGAATGAGCCAGTGTGGGGACAAAATATGAGATATAGAAGACAGGATTGCAGTTAGTGATCATGAGAAGAGAGATTTCTTAAAAATAGCAACGGACCACAAAAAAATCAATCCAAAAGCTGCTAGATGATACAAAGATGAGTAACATGAAATTGACTGGACTCGATGAAAAAGCAGGAGACAGTGCAAACAAGATAAAAAACCTGTTCACAGAAGTAATGGGAGAAAACTTCCCAAGCAGGGAAAAGGAATGTGATATACAAATAAGTGAGACATACTGAATTGAACTCCAACTAGCCATGATGAAAAACAAAATCTACACCAAGGCATATAATACACAAGATTCCAGAAATTCAGCACAAAAATAGAATATTAAAAGTTGTTAAAGAAAAGAAACAAATCCCCTATAAGGGCTTGCCTGTCAGAATCATAGCAGACTTCTCACACAAACCCTCAAGTCAAGGAAAGCTTGAGTATTTCAAGCCCTAAAAGAAAACAACCTCCAACCCAGATTGATGTACCCCACAGAACTTTCTTTCAGAGGAGGGAGAAAAAAGATACTTCTATGACAAAGAACACCTGAAGAAATTCATGACCACCAAACTAGTGCTCCAAAATGTTCTAAAGGACATTCTAGAAAGAGATAACAGGGGCTACAACTCTATGAACCCCAACAGAATGAATCTACCAGGCATGGCCAGCTATTAAACAGGGGGGAAAAAAGGGAACCAACAACAGGAAAATAACATGACAAGAATAAGTCAATATGTATCAGTTATAACCATCAAGGTAAAAAGGTCTCAATTCACCAATCAAAAGAAACAGACTGGGGCCAGGGATTTAGTTCAGTGGTTCCGTTGCTTGCCTTGCAAGCGCAAGGACCCGAGTTCGATCCCTGGTACCAAAAAAAAGAAACAGACTGGCAGAATGGATCAAGAAGCAAGATCCAACAATATGCTGCATACAAGAAACACATTTGATTCAAAAAGAAATTCATAGATTGAAAGTCAAAGGATGGAAAACAATATTCCATGAGAGAAGAACCCAGAAAAAAGCAGGGGCTGCTATTCTATTTGCAGACAAAGTGGATTTCAAGCCAAGACAGATTAAGGAAGACAAAGAAGGTCACTACATCCTTGTAGAGGGAACAATCCAAGAGGAAGAGATAATGATCATAAATATACATGCACCAAATATCAGTGCACTCAACTATGTAAAACAAGTATTAACAGACATGAAAAATCAAATAAGCACTAATACAATTGCAATGGAGGACCTCCATACCCTACTGTCACAAATAGATCAACTAGAAAACAACAAAGAAAAAACAACAAAGAAATATCAGAACTTAACCAAACTTTTGGGTTTTTTTGATACCAGGAATCAAACTTGGGTCCTTGCACTTGTGCAGCAGGCGGCGAAACCACTGAGCCAAATCCCGGCCCTTAACCAAACTTTTGAACAAATGGACTTAGCAGATCTCTACATAGTGTTCCACCTGTAACATCAGAATACACATTCTTCTCAGCTGCATATGGGACAATCTCCAAAACAGACCATATACTAGCCCATAAAACATGCTTAAGTAAATGCAAAGGAATTGAAATTATCCCATGCAAATCATCAGAGCATAGCACAATGAAATTGGGAATCAATGGCAAAATAAACCACAAGAACTTTATAAATACATGGAAACTAACACACTCCTGAACAACCAATGGGTCTCAGCTAAAATTAATAAAGAAATCAGACAATTTCTACAATTAGACAATAATCCCAATTCAACATACAGGAACTTATGGTACACAATGAAAGCAGTCCTATGAGGGAAATTTATTAGCAGTGAATTCCCATATCAGAAAAAGAGCGAGCTCATATAACCTAATGTTGAACCTCAAGTTTCTAGAAAAAGAAGAGCAAGTCAACCCCAAAGCTTGTATGAGGGAAGAAATTATAAAGATTAGAGCACAAATTAATGTAATGGAAACTGAGAAAGCAATACAAACAAAGAGCTGGTTCTTTGAAAGATTAAATAAAATTGACAAACTCTTAGCCATATTATCAAAAAAAAAGAAAGAAAAGATCAAATCCATGCAATTAGGAATGAAAAGGGTAAAATCACAGCAGAAATCCAGAAGATCAATACTACTTTGAGAATCTGTATTTTTTTTTTGAGAATCTGTATTCTAATAAGATGGAAAACACAGAAGAAATGGACAGATTTCTAGACACATATGAATTACCAAAGCTGAATCAAGAAGATACAAAAATTCTAAATAAGACAATATTAAGTCAATTAAATTGAAGATGCAATTAAAAACCTACCACACAGAAAAGCCCAGGCCCTAAGAAAGAAAGAAAGAAAGAAAGAAAGAAAGAAAGAAAGAAAGAAAGAAAGAAAGAAAGAAAGAAAAGCCCAGGTCCTGATGGATTCACTGCCAAATTCTACAAGAAATTTAGACAACATCTAATGCCGCTACTTCTCAAACTCTAATGACATTGAAAGGGAAGCAATATTCCCAAATGCATTCCTGGCAGCAAGCATTACCCTAATACCAAAACCAGAGATGGATCCAACCAAAAAAGAGTACTATAGGCCAATCTCCCTAATGAACATAGACACAAAAATCCTCAGGGAGATACTAGCAAATAGGATGCAGCAAATCATCAAGATTATACAACATGACCAAGTAGGATTCATCCCAGGGATGCAGGGATGGTTCAACATACTCAAATCAATAAATGTAATACACCATATTAACACAGCCAAGGACAAAAAAATATGATCATCTATCTCAATAGATGCAAAAAAAGCTTTTGACAAAGTATAACACCCATCATAAAAACTCTATTGAAAACTGGAACAGATGGTCTTTATCTCACTCTGATCAACGCCATCCATGACAAACCAATAGCCAACATCATACTAAATGGACAAAAACTGAAAGCTTTCAATCTAAAATCAGGAACAAGATAAGGAAGGGAAGTCCATTGTCACCACTCTTATTCAGTATAGTTCTGGAAACATTAGAGCAATTAGACAAGAGAAAGAAATAAAAGGTATAAGGATAGGAAAGGAAGAAGTTAAATTATCATTATTTGCAGATGACATGATACTCCACATAGAAAACCCTCAAAACTCCACCAAAAGACTTTAAGATTTAATAACTGAATTCGGTAGAATAGCTGGATACAAAGTCAAAACTCAAAAATCAATAGCCTTCCAGGCCGGGGATGTAGCTCAGTGGTTCCGTTGCCTGCTGTGCAAGTGCAAGGACCCGAGTTCGATCCCCGGTACCAAAAAAAACCAAACAATAGCTTTTCTATATATGAATAACAACTCACTGAGAGAGAAATTAGAGAAACAACACCTTTTCCAATAGCATCCAAAAAAACTGAAATACCTAGGAATCAGTCTAACAAAGAAAGCAAAAGAACCTTACAGGGAAAGGGCCGGGGATTTAGCTCAGTGGTTTTGCTGCCTGCTCCGCAAGCGCAAGGACCCGAGTTTGATTCCCAGTAGCCAAAAAAAAAAAAGAACTTTAGAGGGAAAACTACAGTAATCTGAAAAAGGAAATTGAAGAGAGTATCAGAAAACAGAAAGATTCCCCTTTTTCTTGGGTAGGAAGAACCAGGATAGCGGAAATGGCCATACTTCCAAAACTGTTATGCAGATTTAATGCAATCCTGGTCAAAATACCAACACAGTATCTCATAGAATTAGAGAAAACAATCCTAAAATTCATTTGGAACCAGAAGATACCTAGAATAGCAAAAGCAGTTCTGGGGAACAAAGACAAGGCAGGGGGCATCACAATCCCTGACTTGAAATTATACTACAAAGCTACTGTGATAAAAAAGCATGGTACTGTTTAAAAACAGACCTATGGAACAATGGAACAGAATAAAAGGTGCATAAACAACTCCAAACATACTCAGCCATTTTATCTTTGACAAAGGAACTGAAGACTTTCACTAGAAGAAAGATAGCCTCTTTAATAAATGGTGTTGGGACAAACTAGTTTTCCACATGCTGAAGATTAAAACTAGACCCATGCAGGGCTGGGGATTTAGCTCAGTGGTTTTGTCGCCTGCTGTGCAAGTGCAAGGACCCAAGTTCAACCCCTGGTACCAAAAAAAACCCCAAAAAAACTAGACCCATGTTTTTCACCATTCACTAACCAAAAATCAAAATGGATCAAAGATCTAAATATTAAAACAGTGAGGGAGAAAGGAAGGAACAAGAAAAAAAGTGAAAATAGAAGGAAAAAATGGAAACAAAGCTTCTGTAAATAAGGAGAAGAGGGGTAGAAGGGGGAGATGAGAAAAGAAGAGGAACCAAGATATATTATATACAGGTACAAATTCCCTATGATGAATGTTATCGTTATGTATATCTAAAATGTACCAATAAATATTTTGCTTAAAAAAAAAAAGTGGGCCAGGGATTTAGCTCAGTGGTTCCGCCGCCTGGCCTGCAAGTGCAAGGACCTGAGTTTGATCCCCGGTACCAAAAAAAAAAAGTAAGTGGCAAGAACTATGGGATGTGTTCAAAGAGAGGGGGAGCATTTTGCATGGGATTAATGATAATATGTTTTTCACTGTTAATACATTTTTAAAAAGAAAATTTAAATAACCACATGTTTTTATCATACTCCATTATACTTCCTTCTGCTGAAAGATACTGTTTTAAAAGAAATGAGAGGAACATAGAAACACTTGACTTTTTCAAATAAACTTTATTTTCCTGGGTAAAATTTTATGGATAAAGGAGTCTAATGACGTGTTTTTTTTGTTTTTTGGTTTTTTTCCTGGTACTGGGGATAGAACTCAGGACCTTGCACTTGCCAGGCAGGCGTGGCACCACTGAGCTACAACCCCAGCAATGACATGTATTTGAAAAGTGGAAGTTCAGGGAATAAACTCATGGAGTTCAGCTACATACTTTGAATTCCCATACTTCTAACTTACTAAATAGATGGCTGAGCAATTTACTTAGCCTACTTGTTCCTCAGCTCTCCTTTTCTTTTGGGGGAGAAATGATCTCACTCTGTAATTCAGGCTGGCCTTGAACTCTCTATGGAGCCAAGGGTGGCCTCAAACTCTCAGCAATCTTCCTGCCTCACCCTCCTGAGCGCTGGGATTACAGGAGTGCGCCACCATGCCCAGCAGTGGGCTATTCCAACTCCTCACTCATTACAGTTTGCAGTAACACAGAGACATGAAATCCTCAAAATCGAGGGCTGGGGATTTAGGTCAGTGGTTCCGCTGCCTGCCTCGAAAGTGCAAAGTCACAAGTTCAATCCCCAGGACCAAAAAAAAAAAAAAAAAATCCTCAAAATCTAGTGCTACAAATGTATTGTGCATATCCTTTTTTTGATTTCTTAAATTCTATTTTGATTCTTTTTTTTTTTTTTCCGGTACCAGGGATCGAACTCGGGTCCTTGTGCTTGCGCAGCAGGTGGTGAAACCACTGAGCTAAATCCCCGGTCCTCCATTTTGATTCTTTTACCATCTTTTAATTTAAATTTATTAACACTATAAAAAGGCTAAAAAACACAAAACTATAAAAAGGCTAATAGTTTCTAATCAACTGTATGCTACCCCAATTTATCACTCAGCTCCCACTCCCAGTCATGTGCTTACCAACATATGGTCCACTGGCACAGAACTTCTTTTGGGACAACCGCAGTAATCTGTCATCTTCTACCTAAAGAAGTAAAACATTTTCTTGGTGGGGGCAACACTTCTGGAGAAAGCAGGTGATAGGACTAGTGCGACCAAATGCCTCCTGAGTCTCCCAAATGCAACGGAGACAGAGAGATGATACTAGAGAATGGGAGATTAGCCACCATTTTTCATTCAGCCCTTGAAATAAAAATATTCTAAATAAAAGGTCTAGTTCTATGTAATTACAATTTGACCCTTCAAAAGGGTATGTATCCAGATGAGAATAAGTTTCTAAATGCAAAGTGTTAGTTTTCAAAGGTGCATACAACAAATAAAGCAAGTTATATTCATCTTTACAGGGAAAGGTCAGGCTGTAGCCTTCCTATCTCCAGGAAGCAGCAGCTCAGATGACCAGGTGGTTCTGATACTCAGAATCCAAGTTTTGGAATGCTTTACAAACATGAGGGAAGCACACATCTCGTTTCAAAGGATGAGTTTTTGAAATGAAACAGTATGTGTATGGGCGTGCTGCAAATAACTAAAAAGAAGCAACAATAGCAAGTTCATGTATTTAAAAATATTTCAATATGCATCATTTGTTTGCTTTATCATCAGTTACTACACTCTAGAAAATTTCAAATCACACAAGACAGAACAGCTTTAAGATCACCTAAACTAAATGTAAAACTAGGCCTGTGACTTTCATGGATAACCTGACTCTAAGAAACAAGGTTTAAAAACATGAAGTGTTTGAGAAAACAATGGTCACTTTTAATGCCATAAAGAAATCCCCCCCTCCCCTGTCCCAGGGATCAAACTCTACATTCCCGGCCCAAGAAATTATTAACTAAGTTTAATATTACATCACTGATCAGTTATGTATCATGCAGGATTCCTTTAAAAAAGTAGAAAACTTGATTCGGAATTAAAGCAAAAATATTTAAAATTGGGGGATGTAAATTGAGAAATAAATCACTGTCAAGACACTATATCTTCTAGAGCTCTTATTCTTAAAAGAATTGAGACTCACAGCTATCCTTTTTCATATGTGTTGTACTTGAAATTGAACCCAGAGCCTCATGCATGCTACATTTATCTACGTTCCCAGCTCCCTTTTTATTTTATTTATTTTCTGAGACACAGTTGCAATCTTCTTGCCTCAACCACCCAAGCAGGTAAATTGCAGGTGCTCTGCCGGCCTTTTTGCTGTAATGTAAAATGGAGGATGAGGTGGCTGTGCACATGGACATAATAAAACAAAGCAAAGAAAGCAAGACCTTGAACGTAGCTGGATGGAAAAGTTAACTGAGTTTTAGTAATGCTGAGAAGCACTGGGGCATTACTGTTTTGTTTTGGGGGTCTTTTGGTGGTACTGGAGATTGAACCCAGGGCCTTCATGCTGAGATACATCCCCAGGCATTTTAAGTTTTTTATTTTGAGATAAGTCCCAGCTAAATTGTTAAACTGTCCAAGGCTAGGCTTGAACTTTCAATCTTCCTGCCTCAGATACCCAGAGTTCTGGGATTACCATGGTGTGCCACCACAACTGGCTTCTTTTGTTCGTCTCACTGGTGAACTATTATGCTCTTAAAAGTGTGCTCTGCTGGGCCGGGGATTTAGCTCAGTGGTTCTGGCACCTGACTCTCAAATGCCCAAGGTCCCAAGTTCGATCCCCGGTACCAAAAAAAAAAAAAGTGTGCTCTGTTGAAAAAAAAAACTTATGACTGAACAGCCTTCTTTATGGGTAATCATTAAATATTAATAGCTTCTTTTCCCCCTTCTTGTGGCAGTGAGGATTGAACATAGGGCCTCATGCTTTCAAAGCAAGGGCTGTACTACTGAGCTACATACCTAGTACTTTTTGAAAATTTTTATTGTTAAGGTCTCATTAACCAGTTAACCAGACTACCTTGAACTTGCAATCCTCTGATTCAGCTTCCAAGTAATACTAGCAGAGTTTTTTGTTTCAGATTTTTTGAGACAAGGTCTTGCTATGTAGCCCAGGCTGTCCTCATGCTGCTCCTCCTGTCTCTGCCTCCTAAGTGCTGGGATTACAGGCCTATGCCACTACACCTGGCATGATTACATGATTAACAGTTTTTTGTTGTTTCTGTTTGGGGGGGGGACCTCCCCTTATGTATTTCAGCCTGGCCTTGAACTTACTATGCAGTCCAGGGTGGCCTCAAACTTACTATGCAGTCCAGGGTGACCTCACAGCAATCCTCCTGCCTCAGCCTCCTGAGTGCTGGGATTATAGGCGTACACCACTGTTTTGTTCTTTTTTTACCTACCAGGGATTGAACTCAGGACCTTGCACATGCAAGGCAGGCGGGGAACCACTGAGGTAAATCCCCCAGCCAAGATTAACAGCTTTGAGGAATGACATCCCCAGAGATGAAAGGAGCAATCTTTGTTTTGCTAGGTTTTTTTTTTTTTTTTTTTTTTTTTTGGTTTTTTTGAGCTTTGGGTCTCATTATGTGGTTCGGATTGGCCTTGAACTCACAATTCTCCTGCCTCAACTTCAAGAGTGCAAGGTTTACAGGTATAAGCCACAATGACTAGATTGTATGGTAATATTTATTTTGGGTTTTTTTGTTTTGTTTGTTTTGTTTTGTTTGAGACAAGGTCTCCCTACATAGTTGAGGCTGGTCTTGAACTCACTATATAGTCCAGGATGGCCAGGAACTTGTGGTGATCCTCCTGCTTCAGCCTCTTGTGTGCTGGGATTACAGGTGGGTGTCATCTTGTCCCAGCTTGTATGCTAATACTCTCACGCAGGTAAAGAGCAAACTACTTAGTCTGTAAGGAGAGCCAGTGTCAAGTATGACTAGTCATCTCCAGTAATAGACTGGTGCAAAGCAGAGAGAGAAGGCTGCAACAGAAGGGTCACAATGGTAGGCCACTAAGCTTGCAGGTATTCTTTTCTACCAAACAAGATCAATTGTATTTCCTAAACTGCCCTTTCAAATTCTAACAGCCAGAGAAAATTTCCAGGGTGCATGGTTTATTATAGAACCCATTCATGTTTAAAGTTAAGATATAGCTCTGCAAGAGTAACTTGCGAGCTTCCACATTAAAATGCTCCATGTAAATTTAGGTACAGTTTGAGAATATAGGGGCTGGTTTACAAGTCACCTAGAATACCTCCAATACCAAAAAGCAAATTTGCTAACTTATATTGCCACACCGAGAAAAGTCTTGTAAAACACAGTTTTATAGACAATGCAGGATCACAGGGGAAAATAAATCCTCCTAAAAAATGAAAACAAATTAATTCTGCATGCAGCTCACAAAACCTCGGTGAAGGCATTTAAGAGGACAATTTCACAACCGCATAACTGTGTTCACTCACCTGCTCTGCTTCCACGTAGATGAGAGGGAATCCCATCTGTTTGGTCCAGGTACTCATCACAGCTGCTATAGGTTTACCACTAGCATTTTCTAAACTTTCCCAAAGATCCTCTAGAAAGTAAACATAAACAATGATAATCTAAAATGTTTATACACATAGGGAGGGGGATTTAACTCAGTGGTTCTGCTGCCTGCCTCACAAGCGGAAGGACCCGAGTTCAATCCCCAGTACCAAAAAAAGAGATTAAATAAATAAAACGTTTATATGCTTACTTTCCTATAACAAATCAAATATTTAACTTGTAACGCTGTGTTGTGGGCCAATTCTTTAGTACTTTCAGGTTCAAGAAACAGCAGGCCAAATTACTGTGCTCCTCTCCCTCACCTGCAACTAAGTTAATTCTATTATAAAAACTGGTCTTTAGGGCCAGAGACTTAGCTCAGTGGTTCCACCACCTGCCTTGCAGGTGGAAGGACCCGAGTTCAATCCCCAGTACCAAAAAAAAAAACCTGGTCTATAAGATGTACTTAGTTAAAAAAAAAAAAAAAAAAAAAAAGATGTACTTAGCTATTTGTAGTGAATTAGAAAACATTTAAAAAAGTATTATAAACCAAACACAAACAGATGAGGCTTACCAAGAAACAGGAACAAAAAGAAACATGCTCGGGCCGGGGATTTAGCTCAGCGGTTTCACCGCCTGCTGCACAAGCGCAAGGACCCAAGTTCGATCACCAAAAAAAAAAAACCAAAAAAAAGAAAAAAAAAAAAGAAACACGCTCAAGCTTACACCTTCATCATTCACAAACTTAAAGCTGTTATGTATGTTCAATTAACCACAGTTAGTATTGTATGAAGACAGACATTAGCACTCCCCTTGACAAGGATGGAAGAGGCGCTCGCTCAGGCCTCACAACACGCATATGGTTAAGGTACTGCCACCTACTTCATGGCATCAATTCGCCAAAGTTAAAAAATACTCAGTGTTGGGCCAGGGGTTTAGCTCAGTGGTGCCGCACCTGCCCAAGGTCCTGAGGTTCAATTCCTGGTACAAAAAAAAATTACAAAACAAAATACTCAATGTCGATGAAACTGAAGTAAAAACTCCCATGGTCAACATCACTAGTGGTAGAGAAAGCAAAGCAGCAACATAATGTTTATGTTCTATAATGGTGGCATGCACAGAGGAGAACCATATAAAGAAAAACCCAAAGAAAAGAAAGACGTCACAAGAGATGATTATTTATTTTTTGCCATACTAGCGATTGATCCCAAGGCCTCCCCAATTGCTAGGCAAGCACTCTACCACTGAGATACATCCTCAGTCGTATTTTTTATTTTATTGAGACAAGAGTCTCACTACACTGCCCAAACTGGCCCCAAATTCAATCTGCCTGCCTCAGCCTCCTAAGTAGCTGGGATTACAGGTACCACCACACCCCATGACAGAAGGGGCGATATTTGGTCTGCGTTTTGACGAGTTGTTTATCAGACAGACAAGGGGAAAAAAGGGATTTCAGGCAGGCAAAATAAATGTTATGTACAAACAGGAAAGCATAAGAGAGAAATATCAACAACAGGAATACACTCCATGAGCTCGTGAAAAGAGGGCACATGAGCAGAGATAGTAATGGAAGATAAGACCAATAAATTAGGCAGAAGCTGAACTGTTCAAGACTGGAAGGTTTCCAAAGAGGCTTAATTTCTTCTCTTTTTTTTTTTTTTCCGCAGTACTGGGGATTGAACCCAGGACTGCTGAGCTAGATCTCCAGATCATTTTTTATTTTTATTTTTTTGAGACAAGGTCTCACTATATAGTTTAGGCTGCCTTTGAACTTACTATGTAGCCCAGGCTGGCCTTGAACTCATGGTGATCCTTCTGCCTCAGCCTCCAAGTGCGAGGATTACAAGAATGTGCTACCACGTCTGGCTAATTTTTAATTTTTTGGTACTGGGGATCGAACTCAGGACCTCACACTTGGGAGGCAGGTGTGGTGCCACTGAGGTAATTCCCCGGCCCTTTTATTTATTTATTTTAAATTTCATTTATTTATTTTTGGTACCAGGGATAGAACTCAGGACCTTGTGCTTTCGAACCAGGGGGTGGAACCACTGAGCTAAATCCCTGGCCCTTGGCCCTTTTATTTTTAATTTTGAGAAAGGGTCTCACTGAGCTGCCCAGACTGGGCTCAAATGCAATCCTCCTGTCTCACCTTCCCAGCATGCTATGATGACAGGTATGCAATACCGTGGCTGGTTAGAGTTTTGGATTTCAGAATGAGGAGAGTGTATTAATAAGTAAAGTGATTAACAATTAGATATTCACTCTAGAAAGATCACTCTAGCCTTAGTGTAAGAGGTTAAGTTGAAAGGAGTGCAGAGCAAGCAGCAGCAAGTTCATAGGCAATGGCAGAATTCCAGTGGTGAGACCACAAGGGCATGGGTCGCGGGAAGACAGTGAGGTTGGACAGGGGCCACTGCACTTCTCTGAAAGGAGGAAGATTGTGGATGGTAACAAGTAATTTCAAGTGCCAAATGCCTTTCATAAATAATAGGAACACATCCCCGTACCAAAAAATAAATAAATAAATAACAGGATCAAATGAAAGCGTGAAGCACTAGGCTTTGTTTTTCAAAATGAGGCCCATGACCTAGTAGGGCCAGACTGACCCAGGAGCTCTTGAGCAATGCCCCACCCTGGAGAGAGTGACACCACTTACTCCATTTCTACCCCAAGCTATGAAGGGTTACCTGTGGCAGCATTCTTCTGCTGGAACTTGGTTAGATACATGTTCATTCCTTTCTTAAAGTCCTGAGAAAGCACAATTGTTAAATTTAGAGAGTTAGACCTCAGAATTTATATAGTATATGTGCCTATTACCAATCAAAAGCAAATGTACTCAAATACTCAAGAATCAGATACACTGAAAAAGATATTGCTCTGACGTTCACTGCCTTTTGCTTAAGAATGGATACTCTCTGCTTTCTACTCTTGCTTTTTTTTTTTTTTTCCAGTACCAGAGATCGAACTCAGGACATTATGCTTGCAAGGCAGGTGTGGCACCACTGAGCTAAATCCCTGGCCCTCTACTTTTGCTTTTAACCCCTAACCTGGTAGTGAGGATTGAACCCAGGGCCTTCACACTGAGCTATCACCTCCCATCCATCCATCCATCCATCCATCCATATACCTATCTATTTATTGGTGTTTTGAGACAGGGTCGTGCTATGTATTCCAGTCTGGAATTGAACCCACTACAGCATGTAGTTCAGGTCTCCCCTGAACTCAAAGGGATTCTCTTGCCTCAGCCTCCTGAGTGCTGGGATTATAGTGGTGCACTACCATGCCCAGTCTTTTTGTTCTTAAGTTTTAGAACACCTTCCCAGTCCTACTTCAAACATACTTGTACATCATTATTCTAAGAGATCAATACTCAATATTAAAAGAAATGGAGATAACCAAAACATTATCTAGGAATTTAATTTTTAAAACATTTTATTCATAGAAAAGTCTATGATTTCACTATAAAAGAAGGAAAGATTTTTAAAAATTGCTCTTTTACCTTATCCCCGATGTAGTCATGTAGCATTCGGATGACAGATGCCCCTTTGCTGTATGATATAGCATCAAATATCTCATCAACCTCAGATGGATGGCCCACACTGACCTGGCAGACAGTGGGATTCAGGGTTAGGAATCAGGAAAGCAGACAGCCTGTAATACTGAATTATATAAAACACGTCCTAGGAAAACCCTTCTAACTCAAGAGATGTTTTTCTGCCTTTAACTCATAATGTGTGCAATAATCCTCAAAAGGGTGTAGTGACTAATCTTAACCACATGGGATGCACACGGTGCCCCTTGGTCACTTCTCAAGAGCCTTGGTTCTTGTTCCTGACTGCTCTGCCTGCCAGGAGCAGTTGCTGCACTGCTCTGTATGTGGGGGTGGGTAGGGGTGGAGCAGGGACAAAGAAGAAAAATACTGATTTCTAGCTCTAATTTGGGTTTAAAATGATATAGGGCCCCTAGTTAAATATGTCAAGGTAGGATTATAACTCTACTTCTTTGAATGTTACATTTACACATATAAACTAATGAAAGTAAGGATAAGCTAAATCAAGAGAGTTTAAATATATACAAAAAAAGGCAAAGAAAATAATAAAATGTCTAGAATTTTCGTTCAAACAAACAATAGAATCATAGTGTTACTCAATATATGTGGTTTCTCCTATACTAGTCATAAAAAAGTATATACAGCATCTGCATCTACAAAGGCTACATGTTATTTTGCCTACCACCAAAAAAAACATTAATTAGAACTTAATCTTGTTAGGTTTTTAGGACTGGAACAGTAAAGTATAAAAACAAGTGAAGTCATTCATGCATTTTCTCTTCATCTCAGAACCCTAAGCGTCTCTGTAACAATTGTTTCCCTGAGAAGAACACAGACAGTGGTTGGAAAGCACAGCTCACTTCAATAGGATGGCTGTTATCTAGGGCGTCCAGCTCCTGGGCACGGGTGTAATCGGCAGAAACAAACTGAGTCCAGATATCGTACTCTGGAAAGCAGTGGTCTACACACAGATACTCAATCCAGGAGGCAAAGCCTTCATTTAACCAAAGATGAGTCCACCATTCCTAAAAACAAAAGAGGCAAACAGGTGCAAAACCAAAATGATTGTTATTCCACTAATTTAAAAATACGTCACCTTCTAATACACCCCAAAACTTACAATTTAATGAACTAAAATTCAATTGAAAACATTTAGTAAAGAACTTGTATTTGTGGGAGCAGGGAGGGGAGAGGGAAGCATACAAGAGATATTAAGAAAGGTCAGTTAGTGATATCGAAATCATGCGTAAGGGACATTTTCAAAATATTGCTGACTTGGGGCCGGGGATTTAGCTCAGTGGTTTCGCTGCCTGCTGCACAACCGCAAGGATCCGAGTTCGATCCCCAGTACAAAAAAAAAAAAAAGATATTGCTGAATAACTTCTTACTACCAAAGGTAGAAGGAGGAAGAGGCATATATGGAAAAGAAAATATCATTATATAAAATGTCATTACATAATATTTCATAAATAATGAAAATATCATTTTATAAAATTTAGTTTGTCAGCGGGGCATGGTGGCACATGCCTGTGATCCCAGTACTCAGGAGGCTGAGGTAGGAAAATTGCTGCAAAGTTCGAGGCCAGCCTGAACTACATTTCAAGACAGTCTCAAATAACAAACAAACAAACAAAAACCCATAAAATTTAGTTTAGTAAGGGATTTATCTTCATAAAATTACACCAGAAAGTTATTCAAGCTAAAGAAGGAAAACTAGAAACTATTTCCACAATGACTGATTTATGAGTTAAGCTTTCTACAGAAATAGAAAAATAGTGTACTGCTATAATAGGATTATATAGAATTAACAAAGATATCCTGGAAACAGTTCAATAATGAATAGTGTTTCAGCAATATAAAAAGTTCACTTGTTAATAAGACTATGCAGTCAGTGTAATGGACAAAGAATTACATGGGTGACATAAAAAATATTTAAAAGATCAACCTTGTAGAAAGATGTCTTAATCTAATTTCCATTAAAGTTGATTAAATCTCTTAGTAAAGGAAAGCAATGTAGGAATCCAAGACAGACGCCAAGAGACTAATAGTGAAAAGCAAGTGTTCTGAAATCCTGAGATCAAATACTTTAGTCATTAAGTGCTAAGTGGCAACTTGTCTGTCTCCCGCTAGTTAACTGCACCTTTACTAAGAAAACCTGGCACAAAGTTATTCTTCAACCTATCTCTTAGCCCTTGGAATTTCAATTTATGAAACAATTAGATAATAACATGTATTTACTCTACTAAAATTTATTGTTGTTAGTTACAAAATAAAATCATAAGGTCTTCTCAAAGCTGAGCAAAAAAATTTTGTAGGAAGTAGTAAACTTGCTGCATTGGCAGAAAAGACCATTTCCTACATATATGAATACAGGCACTAACACATGTAACCCCATGTCAAACTATATTAAAACTATTATTATTATTATTATTATTATTATTGTACCGGGGATCGAACTCAGGACCTTGCACTTGCAAGGCAGGCATGGTGTCACTGAGCTAAATCCCAGGCCCAATTATTATTATTATTATTATTATTACTATTTTTTTTTTTTTTTTACATGTAAGTAAAGTTTTAAACATTGAAAGCAAAAGGAGGATTTTCAAGGACTTTCTTTCTTTCTTTTTTTTTTTGGTACCAGGGATCAAACTTGGGTCTTTGCGCTTGCAAGGCAAGCAGCAGAACCACTAAGCCAAATCCCTGGCCCTAGGACTAACTTTCTTTACAGACATGGCACAGTTTTTAAAGGCCTTACTTTCTTGCTTATTCTTAAGAGGTATGTATGGATTAACCAATATCCAGGCCAGGTTCAACTATGGCAGCCTACAGTGCTGTCAGGGATCTGGCTGGCTCCCATCTCCCTAGCTCACTGAGGAAGCCCTGTGCTCCTAAGTGGGGATACTGGCTTCCACAGAGAGTATTTATTCCGAGTAAGAGTAGAAGGTCAGGACTAGTAGACAGTTCATTCACTGCAAATACTATAATAAATGAGAATTTCAACCAAACAGTTGGAATTTTAATACTTTTATTTCATCAAACTTCAATTTAACATTTGTAGGCAACAACAAAAAGGCCGGGGATTTAGTTCAGTGGTTGCGTCGCCTGCCTGAACAAGTGCAAGGACCCGAGTTCGATCCCCAGGACCAAAAAAAAAAAAGAGACTCAAAATGACCCTCAAAACATTAAAGACAAGTTTATTGCTCATCCCACTACTTTTCAGCTAGTGAACTATGTAACAAACAGGATTCAAACAACTGCTAGCCTTGAATATCACAGTGACTCATTCGTCCTTTTTAAAAATTTATTTTTAGTGTTAACAGGCACTGAACCCAGAGCCCTCCCATTTGACCTACACACCCCTAACCCTTTTTTGTTGTTGCAGTACTGGGGACTGAGCCCAGTGCCTTCCCACAGAGCTACATTCCCAGGCCCTGTTTTGGAGACAGGGTCTCCCTAAATTGGCCAGCCCCTTGCACAGCTGGGATTACAGATGTGTGCCACACCCCTACCTGATTCATTCATGTTTACCTAAGAGGTATCTCTCTCTCACCCAATTATTATTAACTTCCCCTCATTTGCAGATATATTCTAGAATAGTTTTCAGAAGTATTTTGTGTTAAATAAAGATTGTTCATAAGTTCTCAATCAACACAGATATTCTGGTAAATGCTCTTCAATGAAGTGGATCTTTTTTTAAAAATTAGAATCTTTTAATTAATTTATTTATTTACTTTTGGTACTGGGGATCGAACTCAGGACCTTGCACTTGCGGGGCAGGCAGCCACACCACTGAGCTAAATCCCCAGCCCTATTTATTTATTTTTTGAGATAAGGTCTCTTTATGTAGTTCAGGCTGGCCTTGAACTCACTATGTAGCCCAGGATGGCCTCATAATTCTGCCTCAGCCTCCGGAGTGCTGGGATTACAGGCATGCGCCACCACACCCAGGCTAAAGTGGATCTTTTAAAATACCATTTTCTACCAATTATTTTTTGCCACAATGTTACAGCCAAACCTGAAACACTATGTGGCCAAAATAATGTGTAGCAGGATAAAGATAAATATATTTGAGCACTAAAAAATATTAAATACCATAGTAACAAGATTTCCAAACCATTGATGGGCGAGTTCATGTCCCACAACCAGAGCAACCCACTGGCGTGATGAAGAACAGGAATTTTTTGGATCAATAAGCAATGCAGTCTCCCTGTGTTAAAAAAAAATTGCAAAAACAGTGGTATGCTTAAGTCAAGATGATTCAGACAGTAAACAAGATCATTAGGTTCAGCTTTCCAGATACCAAAAAACATTTTTTCAGCCTATAGAAGACAGAAAAAGTTCTAAGACAGAACACTACCCAGACAGAATTCATACAAGATGAGATATGTACCATAACCCAAGTTTAATTGTCAGTTTGTCGTCTTAAATGTTGGAAAGACTATCTAAGGGATTAGGGATGATTGTGTTAAGAGAAGAAAACACCTCTTCCACTAAATGAGAGGAGCAGCACGGGAAGATGCAGGCCACAGCCCCCAAAAGAACACTGAGCAGGCTGTCCAGACCCAGCTCATCTAAAAGGCAACTGAAAGTAGAAGGCAAAAAACTGTTTACAGATTCTGCTTTAAAAATTATACAACCCACATGTTTGCGTTGCGGTGACAGACATAAAAACTTGGCTAGAGGATACAAAATCAGGGGAGGTTCTTCAAGCTGGATAAATAACTATGAAACTACTGGGAAGAAGGAAAGGCACAGAAATGAGAAACTCAGCCAAGAATGTAGCTAAAAATGCTACTAATGCCAGATGCTCGCTTTTAAAGTCTTACACCCTCAGATAGTAGCACCAGAGGGGGAAGTCCATCTGCATTCCTGAAATGTGCACTGAAATGGGAGGAGGCAGAAAAATTTACACCAAATCATAAAGCCACGCTATTCAACGGTGATTGGGTATGCACTGCTTATGAAGTCGTGACTGGCGAGAGAAGGGAGGAAGCATGCGGCCAACCTACCTGTACGTAACAAGGCCCCAGTTCTCCATGGCACCTTCACAAAACAAACACAAACACTTATGATGCATACATCCAGACTTCTCCCTCAAAATCACAAATTCAAATAAAGTTACTACAATTCAGCAACAAAATGAAATTTACTTTACCAGCTGCAAAGTCTGCAATGGCAATGAGATCAATTTTAGGTAGAGGATAAGGAACATTGAAGTAATCCTTATAAAAAGGCAAGGTTTTAGCAGCAACCTATAAAATGATAAACAAAAGAACCATTTGATCAATATTTTATTAGAATTCATACAGAAATACACAAAGGAAACCTGTTGCAAACCAAAGTATCTCAAATTACTAGAAACCAATCCCAGGGACCCCTGCCTCCTCAGCCCCAAGCTTTGTATAACTGGTCAAACTCTAACCAACTTATAACTTAAAATAGAAGCACATATTTCTCACCCATTCCCTAAATAAATGAATTCTACTTTTATATTCTCTTTTTTTCCAGAGCTGAGGTTTGAACCCACAGCCTTGTGCACGCTAAGCATGCTTGCTACCACTGAGCTATACACCCCCAGTCCTGACTTTCATATTCTGTGTATTATTATCTTGTAGTGTTAATGCAACATCAAAGTTGGTATTTTCAACACACTATTAAAAATAAAACCACAGTAGCACAATAACTTTCAGATTAAATTATAAATAATGCACTAATAATTGATCAGAAATGTAAATTCCCCAACCTGGAGTTATGGACTGTTGGAACAATCCTCTTCAAGTACATTTACCTCTAACGCAAATTTTCCTTGCTCTGCTTTGCCAACTGGGGTGTACACACGGACACACACACCATCTTTTGACCTTGTTTCTACAAAGTCATATTCACCCACAACAAATGCCACCAAATATGTAGACATAACAGGCGTGCGGGCGAACTTCACTTCCACTAAATTTTCATCATCTGGGTATGGTTTCCGGTCAATTACATTCTTTAAAAAAAAAAGGGAGAATTTAAACAGATTTACATCAATACCTTGGAGCAAACACTGGCCAAAAACTACAGATGTGAATGCTTTTCTTTCCCCGTGCCAAAATGGCTTCCTTCCCTACCCCAGCTCATCCAGTGCTTTTAGTCTGTCAAGATCCTTCCTCTTAAGAAGGGAAGTGATTTGATAAAACACTCATATGAAGAAGTTGGGAGCAAAAGTGTTAAAACTACCAAGGACCTGTGAAAGAAAAGAGGAATCAACTTGTTGATTATAGGCCACAGGCTGGGGTGGTTTCAGACCTCAATGCTTTTCAAATGAAATAATGATAGAGAAAATATTTATTAATAAAAATACATGGAATTATGGAATTTGTCAATTTAAAGGGTATGGACTTTCTGCACCTCAAGTATTCTCTGTAGCACAGCTGACTCTAAGGAAATGTGTGACAAAATTTCTGTTTTATCTCTAGAGTTCCTAACCCCCCTCTGGTGCTCTCCCCTTTTCCCATTCAGGCTCAGTTTCCTCCAACTCTCTTCCAAGGAAGACTTACTCAAGAGCAGACCTGATAAATTCATCGACACTTAGATGTAAATGAATACTTCAGGTTAATGTATTAGCCTCCTCTTGAGGGAGGCTAATAGAATGATGTTCTGCAGATGGAATCCTCCCACCAGTAAGCAGGCAATAGCCAGTTATGTTAAGGCACAGTGGGCTTTTCAAAGATCCCCAGAGTCCAGGCTCGAGGGAGCCACCGGTCTTAACCAGGAAGCCCCAGAGGACACTGTGAGTGGCGAACACTTACGGACAAGATCAACCACGTCAGGGAAGGGGACACAGTCAAAGGATACAGTCAGCCAAAGGCTACGTACACTTCATACAGCGCTGTCTCCTGTGCACCCCCTTCCCGGGATCAATCCCAGGGCCTTCACACTGAGATACGTCCCTAACCTTTTTTCATTTTGAGACAAAGTCTCGCTAACTTGCCCAGGGTGGACTTGAACTAGTGACTCTCCTGGCTCAGTCTCTCAGAATGCTGAGATTGCAGGCATGTACCACCAAGCCCAGCTTATCTATTTAACAAGGAATTTCTTTCATGACAGAAGGTTCCGCCACCTGCCTTGCAAGCAAAAGGACCAGAGTTTGATCTCCTGTATTTAAAAAAAAAAAAAAAAAAGACAAAGGAGCTCACTAGAAATAAAGAAAACTAACATTGGCATTTTTACTATGTACTAAGCACTGTGCAAGTTGCTTTCATGTTAGCATTAAATCATACCAAAGCCTCTTAAAACTAACTATAAAAACATACATACCATGTTCGATAAAGCTACTCTGTCTTTAGGAACAACCAATGAGATATCAAATGTTGCTTTGATGGCCGGTTCATCCCAGCAAGGAAAAGCCCTCCGGGCATCAGTAGCCTTAAGAGAAGAATTGAAATATAAATATCACTAAGTTCCATTTCTCCATCATCCACCCATCCACCCATCCACCTATCCATCCATCCCTCTGCTTATCTGTTCAATAGGGTATTTACTTTCTAGTCAGTGGCAAGCAACAAGTGAGGCACTGACTAGAAAGAAAATACAATGCTTGCTACCATTTCCATGAAAGCAATTATCCAGGAACTAGGTCTGCTACAGATCTTAGTATGTGAGAATCATTTGTAACTATGTTTTCATTTTTAATAAGACATTCCAACATTTCAAATTTACTGTGAATGGCTCTATCAACAAACAGCACAGCAGAATCCACCTGTAAGGATTCAAGCTGAGGAAAAATGATAGGGTGCTTCTCTGGATTTTATTATAAAAATAAAAATATTCTCAACCTTTGATGTCCTTTGCTCTTTATCTGGAATGGCAGCAATGGAAATAAAGACAGACGTTCTATCAAATCGAGACATGTCATTCATTTAATGACATTTCCATACACTACATGTAAAATGTCATCATCTGACCTACTCAAAGAGATCTCATTCTTTCTTTGAAAAGAAAAGAGAGAAGACTTAAATTTTGTGATTCTGAAGAGCTACAAAGGAAAATATCTTTTGTAAACAAAACAAAATCAAAATGGAACAACTGACAAGATTCTGTATCACGAAAAGAAGTAAGAAAACATCCAGAAAAGTACACATTTCTGAAAAAGGATTTACCTAAGGAGAAAATGTTAGATGGCTGACTGTATTCCCAAAGAAGTTAAATAAATCATGAATTCTATCACATAAGACATCTGAAAAGAAAGTAGAATGTAAGAAAGGAAATTATAGCACAGAAAATTTTAAATTAGAAGCAGCAACAGTAGAGAAATAAATTTCTACTACAGGAAATTAAATGAGTGACAGGATAAGACTTAAAAGTTTCTAAGATAATCAAAGGACAGAGTGATGAAACCAACAAAAGGTACATTTGCCAGACACACTGGAGCTAAGCCTATTACTCACTGATGTCCCTTAAAAAACAGATCTGAAAAAAAAAAAAAAGAACAGATCTGAACAGATACAATGAAGATAAAGGAAAACTGCTATACTGAAGGAAGATCAGAATCCGAAAAAATCAATAGACAAGTACTATGCAAAGCTCATGAAAAGTGAATACCTGTCAACATTTTTTTAGTTGTTCAGGTCAAGAAATAATTTGATAGGCAAGAAGAAAACAAAGCAAAACAAAATAACATGCTACCTAACAAACGAAGAAGAAACATTCTAGTCTATGATTCTTGACAAAATGAAATGCAAGAGACATTGGAACCATATTTATAGACAATTATAGGGGAAAGTTGTCAGCCAAATGTACTACTGTTATAGATGAACAAATTGGGTGTATCACTCACTGTTTCACAGAAGAGCTCACATAGCTAAGGGACTACAGGGTATCTCAGAAAGAGCCAAAGAAAGAACCTATTCAACAAGTGTGGGTGCTGATCTGGTAGAGGATCTAAGGTGCTGCCAGGGCACAAGGTCAAAGCAAGTCTAACATTGTAGTGGGTAAAAAAGTACTTAGTAGTCCTCATGTAACAGAGAAGGAGATGTTTGGTATTTTGTGGTAGCACAATGACCCTGCTTTTGTCTCCGCCTGAATAAAATTTTGAGATGTCCTTCTTTTGTCTCACTTGATCACAGTCTCTGAGTAATATCGCCCGAGACTGGAATCCTGTGATATTGTTTATGTCCAACAAGAGAATAACATGGGCTATCTGTGAGTGTGTGGACAACTTCCAGATGTCAGAAGTTGCTCTCTTTTTCTTGATTATCATTAAAAAAAACACCATATACCCAGTCAAACTGGTCATGTATAAGGCAATGAGAGATTTTCAAATATGTAAAAGTTCAGGAACTGTATTACTCACCTATCTTCTCTTAAAAGAATTGTTTGGCTGGAGATGGTGGTGAATGCCTGTAATCTCAGCCTTCAGGAGACTGAGGCAGGAGGATCTCAAGTTCAAGGTCTACCTGTGCTACACAGTGAGACCCTGTCTCAAAAAAACTACACTCCAGGGGCAGGGAATTTAACTCAGTAGTGCTGCACCTGCCTCACAAGCGCAAGGTCCTGAGTTCAATTCCCAGCACCAAAAAAAAAAAAAAAAAACCACTACATTCCAGCCAATATGTACAACAAAGTGTTCAAAAAGGTTAGAGACAGGTGGTAAAATCACATTGAAACAGAAAAATGAAGCCTAACTGTTATGGCAGATGGTATTTTAATAAATGTTTTACTATTTTTTAAAAATGTTATTTTAAAACAGAAAGTAACAGCTGAGCATGATGGCACATGCCCATAATCTCAGGCCTCTGGGAAGCTGAGGCAGGAGAATCAGATGTCTGAGCTCAATGTGGGTAACTTACTGAGACCCTGTCTCAAAGTTAAAAAATAAAAAATGGACAGGGATGCTGCTCAGTGAAAAGGCCCTGGGTTTAATCCCCAGTACCAAAGAAAGAAACATCAAAAAACTCAGAAAGGACGCTAAAATTCTTTTTTTTTTTTTTGAGACAGGTGTGTTATGTTGCCCAGGCTGGCCTTGAACTCCTTAGGCTGAAACAACCCTCCTGCCTTTGTCTCCTAAGCAGCTGTGATGATTGGAACACACCACCACATCTGTTAACATAAAATACTTGAAAGAGAAGATATACCTCTTAGAAGCTATCTTTCTCTCAATAAATTTTTCCTACTCTAAAAAAAAAAAAAAAAAGAAGAGAGAGAGAGAGAAAAGATACACCAAGTAAAACAAACTGATACTAAACCAGACCTAAAATTTCTCTTTATGCAAACAAACAAGACAGGGGTAGGGGTAGAAACTTAAGAATCGGCAACATCAATTGATAGATTTAACACATGAGTGGCCATTAGCAGATTCAAATCCAAAACAACTTATATAAATATTTGATGAATAAGGATTTTTAAAAGCCCTGATAGTATACTAAGATAAACAAAGGACATGTCAAAGAAACGCTACTAACCAGCTAATAATGCAGTAGAAAAGCCAGCTGTCAAATACTAAGAGGACGATTTTAACATACAACTATAAAAGCAATTCAGGTGTTCAAATTTTGTCACCTGAACATGTGTGTGCATTATACACCTGCATATACTTCTCCAACCCACACCCTCAATTCCCTCCTTTCTATAGAGACAATGGCTGATTATAAAATAAAAACCCTAAAATCATGACTATTGCCATGGCCAAAGGTCACTTAGCCTCAAAATCACTGCAAAGTAAAGGTAAGTTTGTCAAAAGCGTACGGTAAGAATCACTGTGTCCGGGAAGAACAACACCTACCTCAAACTGCGTCACTGCAGCGTAGCGCACCTCTCCAGAAGGGGTGGAGTATTTACTCCTATAGAAACCTTTCATTTTGTCATTCAGCTCGCCAACAAAATCTATCTTTAAGGTTCCTGTACCTGTGATTGAAGATAAATTAAAAACCCTTTTTATTGTGATGTTAAATAGTTACCAAAAACAAGTCCTCAAGAACTATATTCAGTTGGCTATTTACAATGCTCAAATCCTTCCTTCCTTCCCCAAATACTCCTCCTACCACTGGAGAGAATACTCTATTTATGAAAGTAATTGGCAAACTCATCCTAAAATAACTTCAAATCATGTTTGGGGTGACTGCTTAAAAGCTCTTTAATTTTATTAACTTAGTCTCAGATTACAAGTATGTGAAGATAAGAACAAGAAGGGAAATATTTATTATTAAATGCCAGACACATGCTATTGAGCATGGGGCTTTTTAAACATTTATGACCATTTATAAAATCCCCATTTTTTTCAGATGAGAAAACTGAGGCTGAAAGGATAAGTAACCTGCCAAAGGTCATATAATTAGGAAGCAACAAGAATGGGATAAAAAGTTTTAACCTGGGCTGGGGATTTAGCTCTGTGGTGCTACCACCTGCCTCGCAAGCACAAGGTCCTAAGTTCGAGGCCCAGTACCAAAAAAAAAAAAAGTTTTAACCCAATTTCATGTTCTCTACCAATTACTATATGGACTGGTTTTCAGGAACTTTGTGAATCATTAAAAGATAAATGCCATCCAGGCAATGCAAATGGAGCACTGACTGCATACTTCTGCAGGGACTACAGTGGAAGACCACTGATTTCAACAGCCGAAGGGCGTAAAAAACAGACACCTCAATCGGGTGAACATCGATATTAAAGAAATATATCAATAAATTAAATCCAAATAAATTCAACCTAAACATATATTCTAATATTGTATAATAGCAAAACCAGTTTGGACAAAATGTGAGTTTCTATGAGTATATGTACCTATGTATGCTTCTGTTTTATTTTTGCAGTCCTAGGGGTCAAACTCAGGGGCCCTCTACTACTGAGCTACATCCCAGCCCTTTTCATTTTTATTCTGAGATGGTCCTTTTTATTTTTATTTTGAGATGGTCTCACTGAGTTGTCCCGGTGAGACTCAAACTTGCCATCTAACTGTCTCCACCTCCCTCAGTGCTAGGATTACAGGCGTGCACCACCACGACCAGCCTCTGAAGAACTTTAATAACAGAAAAAGGCAATCATTATCTAGCAGTCATCTGTAAATTCAGATGCAGGGTAAAACTATAATCCCATTCCACCTACTGTATTATAAATCAAGTCACAGAAGCACTCAGAAAAATGTTCACTTTGTAATTCATTCTTTCAAAGTGCCTATTTATAACAAGATCTAGCACATGGGAGTCTAACAAATAAAAGATAAGGTATGATTATAAAGTAATTAGCTAACTATATCAAGCTTTTATATTCTAATGTTCCAAGTTGTCATTCTGGAATGTTGTAGAAAAATGACTTTGTTTTTTGGTACCAGGGATCGAAATCGGGTCCTTGCGCTTGCGAGGCAAGCAGCGGAACCACTGAGCTAAATCCCCAGCCCCAAAATGACATTTTAAATTGGTCAGAATGTTCTTGGTTTTCTCTCCTAAGCTATTTTTTTTTTTTTGGATGATCTTAAAGTCAAATCTTCATCCTCTAAGGCTAAATTTGCTTTCTGAAAAAGTCCCAAATCAAAAGGAGTACAAGTCTACAGAGTAGGTGAAGGGTGAAGTGCAAACTGTTCCTATTAAGTTGCTTTTATACAAAAGCAAAGCATGTCCATGAAGGAATTAATAATGTGACCTTCTTATGTGCCTCCAACTTGTTCTCAAAGTCATTTATGTGAAAATTTCAGACCTCTGCAGCAAAGTCATCCCTAGAGAAAGTGCCACATTCTTACAGTAATCACACTACAATAACATTGATGATTCAAGAGAAGCTTCATGAATAGTTATCTATGATGGTCATTTCTTTACATCTGTGAATATGGGAAGGGACAATAAACACTTTTTTTGGGTGCTGGAGATGAATCCAGGGCATCACACATTCCAAACAGGCCCTCTACCTACCACTGAGCTACACCCCAGCACCAATGAATACGTTTTTTTTTTTTTTTTTTTTTTGAGACAGGGTCTTGCTGTGTAGCTCAGGTTGGCCTGGAACTCACAGGGATCCTCCTGCCTCAGCTTCCCAAACACTGGGATGACAGGCGTCCACCACTTTGCCTGGCTACCAATGAATACTTTGTACTTTAAAAAGAATGACAGATTACTGGAACAGTAAACATGAATACAGTAAACTAATCTGTAAGAATTCTAAACCATTAATACTAAATAAACAACATATAATACAGAATTTAAGTAAAAATAATTAAGGATTTTTATTTTCTATTTCTTTAGGAATTCAAATTTTTAAGGAATTCACTAAATTTTTAAAAAAGCAGATCTATTCATATTAATAAACTTTCCAAGGAATATCTAATGGATTCTAAAACCCCACTATCTTTAATAGGAATTTGTTTGATGGAATTTTATGTCATAATCCCATAAATGGAATAGCTGGTATGTTTTCATGAAGTCATGTTAAGATTTTTTAAAATATAACTCATTTCACGGTAAATCCTTCAACTTTTCCTATTTGAAACAAAAGTGGATTTAAAACTCATAACTAAATAAGAAAGGCTGCTTACACTTTTACTCGGTTTTAAATCTCCAAGTCCATCAAACCATAACAAGATATTGACAGTGACCACTTCCAAAAAGTGGTATACTAAATAAAATACAAAGTATTGGAAAGGCTTATTACCTGAAATTCAAACAAAACACAAGTTAAAGTTTTCAAAAATCATAAATAAATTTATTGTCACATTATACAATACTAATTACAGAGTTAATATAGTAGAATTTTAGGGTAAGCAGGAGAAAAAGGACTTTTTGGCAGATTTCACTTAGCAAATTTACAATATATTTATACCATAATGAGTTAGTTGATTGCCAGTTGGTCTAATTTTATACCTATTCACACACACAATTTACACTGCTTCCTCAAATTAGTACTTTATTTCAAAATCCAATGTATTTATCTGTTTAAGTGGTAAAGCTTTTATAACATAATGAGCTCATTTATAAATTAGACAACTAAAGAAAAGGGACATCCACCAAAGCCTTACATGTTTAACGTTCAAGAGAGTATAGTTGTTGTAAAACCAGAAGATCTTTAATATTTTAACAAAAAAGAAAGAAATTTAATGAGCCTACAAAAGGCTCTAAAAGCCAAATTAAATTATATAAAAAGTGAGTGAAAGTCTTGCCTTTATGTCACCATTTCTTATTATCCCGTTTTTCACTTTAAAATGCTAAGAATGACTAGTGTTTCTCCATATAATGCCACTCTACGGACCCTTAACCACTGATTCTGAGGTTGTCAGACCCTACATTGCTTATGACAACTTCCCCACCATTCTAGAATGCCATCAATCCAGAAAAATCAGCTGCAGATATATCACCAACACGACTGTTAAGTCTGATGGAGCTAAACACAGAAATTGCTAATGTCATCACACATGCAATTTCTCCTCCTGCAATGTGCTAAAATTTGATTTTTTTTTTTTAAACAGTACTAGGGATTAAAACCAAGACACTGAGCTATATCTCCAGTCCATTTTTAAATTTTGAGACAGGGTCTTGGCCAAATTCCTAAGGCTGGGCTTGAACTTGCAATTCTCCTGCCTCAGCCTCCCAAAGAGCTGAGATTACATGTATGCACCACCATGCCCAGCTAGAACTCTTTTTTTGGGGGGGGGGGTACCAGGGACTGAACTCAGGACCTGGCGCTTGCGAGGCAGGTGCGGCACCACTGAGCTACACCTCCTGCCCTAGAACTTCATTTTTTTAAGATTTAGTTTTTTTCTTTTTAATTGACACATAATAATTGTACATATTCCTGAGGTAAAAGTTTCATTCTTACAGCAAAAAAATGGGTAACTATGACCCTGAGAACTTGGTCAAATGTAAAGACAAATGATTTTAATAGATTTAAAATATTCAATATAGTCATACTTGCAGGATTTTCTTGGCTTAACATTTCTATCAGTTATTTGTTATATTAGCTAAAGATGTTAACAAAAATCGCGGAACTGGGGCTGGGGATTTAGCTCAGTGGTTTCGCTGCCTGCTGCGCAAGCGCAAGAACCCGAGTTCTATCCCCTGTACCAAAAAAAAAAAATCGCGGGCCCGGGGATTTAGCTCAGTGGTTCTGGCAGCTGGCTCGCAAGCATAAGGTCCTGAGTTCGATCCCCGGCACAAAAAAAAAAAAAAAAAAAAAAAAATCGCGGAACCTATGTTGAATTGTAGTACATTAATAGTTGCAACCTTTCCTGACTTAGTCCTGCTCTTATTTCAAATAACTGCACCACTGATCAAGTCTGGGCTGGGGACGCGACTCAGTGGCAGAGCCACCTGCTAAGCAGGCACAAGGCCCTGGGTTCAACCCTCAGCACAGCAAAAACAGAGAGAAAAGAATGATGCAGTTGTTGTTAAAGTGATAACAAATGACTTCATATATAAGTATATATACACGCAGATACAGTACACACTTAAGGGGAAAAGAAAGGTGCACATTTATGAATGGCAGGATAACGTTTACATTTTAAAAGTATACACATAAACAAGAAAATGGTATCATTTTTTAAGGATACACAGGAAACTGCTCTTGAGGAGTAGAACTGAGAAATGAAGACAGGATAGAATGGCAAACACATTTTTTGCAATACATCTGAATTTCAAACTAATTACCTGTATGCTGTTTTTCACTATTTAATTTTTAAAGTAAAAAGCATAATGTGGTCAGAAGTACAGACTTTTCAGCTACACTGCTTGGCTTTAAATCCTAGCTCTGTCACTTACTGTGTGACTTTGTACTAGTTATTTAAGTTAATTAAACATTTGTGCCTTGGATTCTTTAGATATAAAACAGACACTAGACTCTCACAAGGTTGAGAGAATTAAATAAATTATTAGTATTATGAGTTTCTTTAAAAAGGTGAGGTATCACTCTGTTGCTCGGGCTAGCAACAAGCCCAAGGCACCCTCTGGCCTCAGCCTTGGATGTGTGCCACTTTGCCTGGAGAAGTTTTTTCATTTTGGTTTTTTTTGGTACTGGGGATCGAATTGGGTCCTTGCGCATGCACAACAGGCAGCGAAACCACTGAGCCAAATCCCCGGCCCCTAATTCGTTTTAGTTTTTTGAGACAGTCTCGCTATGTAGTTCAGGCTGGCCTCGAACTCAAGAGCCATACTTCTGTCTCAGGCTTCTGTGCTGGGAGAACAGGTGTGTGCCACCACCTCCGGTGACTGCAGAATTTTTCATGATTTTATTTTCTGACCATGCTGGGAACTGAACTCAGGACCTCACGCATGGTGGGTAAGCACTCTACCACTGAGCTATGTTCTCATTCACAAGTAATGTTTTTGATGTAGTCTACCTGGCATAGATTAAGCACTCAATATACATGTGGATGTACAATGCAAACCTTCTATCATGTTAAGAGTGTCTATTTTTGCCTAACAAATTCCAGCAAATATATTGTTTTCTTTTAATAAGTATGGTATCTTTAATAGTCTTACTTAATAAATAATGTACCATATTTCCAAATGCTGAACAAATGAACCTATGCCATTTTTCCCTACATTTGGAAAGTTTATAGCTCTTCTCAGATTATTTTAAAAGTCAGTGGGGGCCGGGGATTTAGCTCAGTGGTGCCACCGCCTACCTGGCAAGTAGAAGGTCCTGAGTTTGATCCCCAATACCACAAAAAAAAAGTCACTGTTTTAATATTTCTGTTCCTCCATTCTTCATTTTCATTATTTTCTGCTCTTAAATTTTGGTTTTCTCAGGCTGGGGATTTAGCTCAGTGGTTTCGCCACCTGCTGCGTAAGGCGCAAGGACCCGAGTTCGATCCCTGGTACCAAAAAAAAAAAAAAATTTTGGTTTTCTCCTCTACTTTCTTCACATTACCTGCTCTTCTTATATAATTCTGAATCTGATGCTTAGGTAATTAATTTCCAGTTTTTCTAAACTAAATATCATCTTTGTATAATGTTTTACCTAAATCCCTCGTGTGGTAATTTCCTTTTTCAATGCTAAGTATTTTCTTATCTATTTTATTTGAGACAAGGTCGTCTCTCTACACTGCTCAAACTGGCCCGGGCTAGGTGACCCTCCCACCTCAGGCTCCCAAGTAGCTGGAGGTAGAGCATGTACCACTATACCAGCTTTTTCTAATTTTCAAAACAAGTCTTTTTTGATTCATTATTCAGAGGTATTAATTTCTGCAAATTATGTGAGAAAGAGTGGGCTTTTAAATTTTTTGATACTAACTTCAAATCATTTCACAGTATGAACACAGAATGTAGCCTGTGATTATATCAATTTAAAACTTTAAAAAATTTTTACTTTAGTCTTATCAAAGTAATAGTTCATAAGTTAAAGCTCATATAAGCCTGGTGATGCATGCCTGTAATCTCAATTACCTGGAAAGTTGAGGCAGGAGGAGCCCACATTCCATTCCAGCCTGGGCAATTTAGCAAGACCATGTCTCAAAATAAAAAGGAATAGAGCTCAGCACTCCCCAGATTCAGTCTCCTCCGGTACCACAAAACAAAACCCAAAACCAGCTCATATACTACTAGTAGGAGGCTTATTTATATAAGCTGCTGGACTTGCTCAACATACGTTAACACCCCACATTTACCTCTAGAGGCAAACAATTTTAATGTTGATTTCTAAATATTTGTTTATAGAGTGTAACTATTCAGTTTTCAGTTTCAGACATTATTCTCTCCTTACCAGAGAAAGTCATGTTTTAGCTAATCCTTCCCTCCATCTCATATCTTTTGCACACAATTAAATTTCCTATCACCGTGCGAATCTGAAAATTTAGTTATTTTACTCTCATACATATTCACAGCTTGGCTAAACACAGAATTCTAGTTTGGAAATCAGATTCACTTAGTATACTGATACAATAGCTTCATTAAAGTCTATTTTCCATTGTTCCCAACAGAGTCCAGTGCTATTTTGATTCCTAAACTTTGAAGGTAGTAAGTCAGCCTTCCTTTCTTCTGCTCCACCCCAAAAAAGAAACTCTCAAAAGCCTCAACTTATTCCAAAAGTATTAAAATTTCATCTGGTGTGGTACTTTTTACATTTTTTTTGTTGTTGTGGTTGTTTGTTTTTAGACAGGGTCTCACTATGTAGTTCAGGCTGACCTTGAACTATGTAGCCCAGGCTGGCTTTGAATTTGCTGCCATCCTCCTGCCTTGGACTCCCAAATGCTGGGATTACAGGTGAGCGCCACCACGTCTGGCTATTTTCTACATTTATTGAGTTGGTTTCTCCCAGTGATGCACCTTTGCAAACTAAAGGCTCCAGCCTCATCAGTTCAAACAAATTTCTTATTTTATATCTTTAATAAATTCCTGTTCCCATTTTCTCTGTCCTCTCTGGCACAAAGTGATGTTGGTATTTTGCTTTGTTGTTGCCACTGGTTTGGTTATTTTGGAGACAGGCTCACTAAGGCACCCAAGCTGGCCTCGAATTCGCAGTCTTCTGCCTCAGCCTCCCAGAGTGCTCGACTGCAGGCATGTGCCACCATGCCCGGTGGACAAAAGTCTTGCTGGACTGGTCCTCAAATCTTCTGGTTTTCTGTTTCCATTTCTTTGTTTTCCTACTGTTTGGGAGATTCCTCAATTTCATTTTCCAAACTCCTATTTTTTTTTTGGTACCAGGGCTCAAACTCAGGACCTTGCGCTTGTGAGGCAGTCAGCGCCACCACTGAGCTAAATCCCCGGCCCCTATTTAAATCTTTTTCTAAAAGTACTTTTATATGGAGATTAATAGAATCTCAGTATAAAAATTTTATAAACCAGACAGGTACAAAATAAGAATAAAAGTCACCAATTATGGCAACACTCAAACATAACCCAGACATCATTTTATTTGTACCATTTCAGAGACATGATTCATTGACCTGAATATGTACTTTCATAATCTGATTTTCAATTTTATTTCATATTGAGTACTTTATAGTGTTAAGAATTCACAAACCAGGGCTGAGGATTTAGCTCAGTGGTTTCGCCGCCTGCTGCACAAGCACAAGGACCCAAGTTCAATCCCCGGTACCAAAAAAAAAAAAAAGAATTCACAAACCCTTACCACTAAATACATTTTATTCATATGTCATAATTAGCTTAGTCATTCCCTCAGTGCTGGACAAATATATTCTGATTTTTTACCATCACACTGAATGTCTTGATGAGATATTTCTAGAGAGAAAGCATCTTCTATACTAAAATAGTTCCTTAGAATACATTTTTATTAGCAGAACTGTAGAGTCAAAAGTCATGAATATATTTAGGCTCTTGATATATACTGCTTGTCAAAAAAATTACATGGCCGGAGATTTAGCCCAGTGGTTCCGTTGCCTGCCTAGCAAGCGCCATGACCCAAGTTCAATCCCTGGTACAAAAAAAAAAAAAAAAGAGAGAGAGAGATTTCCAATGACACAGCCGCTGTGATATTACTAGTAGGAGTGTAAATCCATGTAATTTTTTTTTTTTGGTACTGGTGATCGAACTCGGGTTCTTGTGCTTTCAGGGCAGGCGGTGGAACCATGGAGCTAAATCCCCGGCCCCCTAAATGTTTTTTAAAGGGCTGAGGATGTAGCTAAGTGTGAAGGTCCTGGGTTCAATCTCCAGTACAAGGGGAAAAAAAAAAAGGGAAACTCAGCTCATCTAGCTTCTTTTTTTTTTGTACCGGGGATCGAACTCGGGTCCTTGTGCTTGCGCAGCAGGCAGGGAAACCACTGAGCTAAATTCCCGGCCCTGGAAATCTCTTTTTTAACTTCAGCTTACATGATGAGCAAAAATTTGCTTAGTAATAGCTCCCGTTTTGTTATTTTCATTACTAGGAGGCTGAAACTTTTTTAAAACTTAAGTTATTTGCACTGTCTTCTTTATGAATTCTCTGTTCCTTTTATTTGCTAATCTATCAAATTCTTAGTGCTTTGCCAATTGATTTGTGTATAATTTCTTCCTCTATCTTAAACTCCATTTTCTCTTTTCCTTCTGATTTTTATAGCTAATAATAGTTAACATGTCAATAAATCTTCCCTTCTATGCTCTCACTAACATACTGCCAAGCTCATCTCTGGCTGTACATCAAAACCGTGTGTGAAATAGTCACCTCAGAGATCTGGCTTCAAATAGTAGAAGATGAAGCTAGGTAAATGTATTTTTTAAAAGCTGAAACAAACAAACAAAAAGTATTATACTCTACACTACAATGATGCTTAGTTTTTGGTCTGGCTTGTCTCTCTGTTTGCTTAGGAGAATATAAAGTGACAGGACGTAGAAACCTTGCTTGCCATAACCCATAATTCTTAGGGAAAAATCTTCTGATGCTGCAAATGTTACAATGAACTTTTTTTATTTAAAAAAGTTCCTTCTTAAAACTTAATCTACTAACAACAGTAAGAGCAGAAAGGTATACAATAAATTTCCTTGGAAGAAGTAAGATTCCATTATTTATCACGAGTTGTACACAAACTACATTTCTTACCTGTTTGGAGAGTGCTAGGAAAAGACAAGGTGACTTTTTCATCTTCATTCTGATAGTTAAATCCCGTGGCATGTATTTCTAGAAAGGGAAAAAAAAATTACTTCACAAATCTGATTCAATAGAGGAGACCAAATCTAGATTGCAACCATTAACACTTTCCAGAGCAAAATCTCTAATACAAAATATTCATCTAGTAAATCAAGTTCCTATTAACAAGAGTGTTGTTTCAAATTAACCTATTTTAGGCACATGGCCTAAGTATGCTCCCTAAATAAAGTTACACTTTTCTGTCTTTGTTTCTTTCTTTCTTTCGAACCCAGGGCCTTTGCATTGAGCTGTATCCTCAAAAGTTCCTTATTTTGCGACAGAGTCTAGTTAAGTTGCTAAGTTGCTCATGCTGGGCATGAACTTTTGATCCTCCTGCCTCATCTTCCAGAGTGATGGGATTACCATGACCTGCTTTGGTTACTCTCTCAGCTGCAGTCTTACTTGTGAACATTTGATGTAGTAAACTGCCAAGACTGATGTTAATGATTTTGATGTTGATGAAAATTCTGTCCCTACAAGACAGATGATAATTGGAACTAAGGCACAAATCAGGTGCACGTTAGATACAATTCTCTGTTGTTAAACTGTACGGAAGTGAGATGAAAACACACGTGGATTAAATTAAGGCACTAAGAAAAAAGAGACTGCCCCCCCCAGCCCGAGACAGGGTCTCACTGTGTAGCCCAGGCTGGCCTTGAACTTGCAACCATCCTCCTGCCTCCGCCTCCTGAGTGCTGGGATGACAGGCGTATGCCCCCCATGCCCAGCGAGAAACTGCTTCTTTGACTGCTACTTTAGGGTGCTTAGTTGACACATTAAGGAAGAATCACGGAGACCAAGCTCCAACCACTCACAGCAGGCCAGCCAAGGAGGTGCCTTCACAAGTGTGTGAAAGATACTTGGCACCAATAACCGTCAGGCCAAGCAAAGCCACACTCTACTTCACACCCACTAGAAGGACTACACCCAAAACTGTGAGGGAAGATGTGCCTGCCTCGAAAGCCCAAGGTCCTGCGTTCGATCGCCAGTACCAAAACAAAAAAAGAAATGAAATGTTGATCTGTACTACAACATAAATGAATTTTGAAACTATTGTACCAACTTAAGCCAGATACAAAAGGCTACATATTCATGCAAAATGTCCAGAATAGGTAAGAGACAGAATAGGTAAGAGACAGAAACTAGGTTAGTGGTTACCTAGGAATGGGAGGTTAAGGGGGAAAGACAGTGACTGCTAAGAGTTATTTTCTTTATGGAGTTATGAAAATGTTCTAAAAGATTCTAGTTCCGCAGATGGCTATACAGCTCTGTGAATATACTACCCACTGAACTGTATGCTTTAAACAGATGAACTGTACGCTATGTGAATTATAGCTCACTAGAATTTCAAATGTTTATAGCATCACTATGGTTCACACATTTCTTTTTCTTTTTTTTGTACCAGGGATCGAACTTGGGTCCTTGCGCTTGCGCAGCAGGCGGCAAAACCACTGAGCTAAATCCCAGGCCCAGTGGTTCACACGTTTCTATAAAGCCAAATCAAAATTTTTTTTTTTGAGACAGAGTCTCACTATTAGTCCAGGCTGGCCTTAAACTCAAGGTGATCCTCCTGCCTCAGCCTCCCTAGTGCTGGGATGACAGGCATGGGTCAACATACCCAGCTTTTTTTTTTTGGTACCAGGGATTGAACTTGGGTCCTTAGCTTGCGAGGCAGGCAGTGGAACCACTGAGCTAAATCCCCGGCCCTCCCAGCTTTTTTAAAGCCAAAATTTTTATAATGTTATTCAAATCTCTAAGCCCCTATTTCCATATCTATAAAATTAAAATCATATCATTACCTACTTCCTATTTATTTGCTTTGCTTTATTAAATAAACTCAAGACCAGGGGTTTTCTATGTACATCTATGTCCCCTTATGATCTGGGCAACTTGGTAAGACCTTGTCTCAAAATGGAAAATAAAAAGAGCTAGGATGGAGCTCTGTGTTCCAAGTTCAATCCCCAATACGGGGGGGTGGGGGTGAAGGGTGGAATCGGCCACTCAGATACTCCTTACTTCCTAAGGCTCCAAGAGGACCTCCTTGCTCGAAGGCAGAATAACCTGAGACATATCATAATTCAAATGTAAGCAACACAGTACCTATCTGGCAGTTCTGCATTTCTAAGCGGACTCTATTTATATAATACAGTGTGGACACTATTATAATAGCTATCTTAAAAGTCTAAGGCGAATTAGAATATGCCAAATATAAAATGATCAGACAGAACAAAGAAATCCTTCTAATCTTATGCCTACTGTTTTCCCCCCTTTGGTGGGGAGTAACTGGGATTTGAACCCAAGGCCTTGCACACACTAGGCAAGTACTCTACCACTGAACTACATCCCTAGCCTTTTTACTTTGAAACAGGGTCTCATTAAGTTGCACAGGCTAGCCCTGAACTTGTGATCCTCCTGTCTCAGCCTCCTGAGCAGCTGCTTAGGGGACACCTACTATTTCTAATAACTGATTGCTGAGAGCCAGATGTAGTAGTGCACACGCATAATTCCAGCAGGCAGCGCACAAGAGAGGGGTTGTTAGGCAGGACAACTGAAAGCCCAAATCACATCTGGGAACGTGGCAAGGCCCTGACTCAAATTAACAACTAGAAAGGACTGGGGCTATAGCTCAGTGCGAAGGCCCTGGGTTCAAGCCTGGAAACTAAAAAAGGAAAAAAAAAAAACCCTGATGAGTATTTAGTTAAAATCACTCATCGGCAGTACAAAAATTAGAGGAAGACAAATATGTGGAGTTGGGGCCTGGTTTTGCTCTGGTGATGTGGAGTTACACTCTTAAGACAGCTCTTCCTTCATCTGTAAAACACTCATGGGCATTGGCATGTAGTGGTGGGCTCTGTAACACAAACAAACTGCCCTGCCCCTCCCCTGACCCCAGAATACAAATCAGCTGGGGGGGGGGGGTCTCAGTACAGCACAGAAGGATGAAGGGTGAAGGGGGTCGAAATGAGGAAGAGGCCACTTTTTCTCTGGGGTCATTTGCTGAACTGGCAGAGATGCTTCAGAGGCTGAGGGGCAAAAGCTGGAATCCGCAGGCTCGGTGATACACGTTCATAACCCCAGCACTCAGGAGGCTGAGGCAGAAGGATCACTGTGAGTTCAAGGCCAGCCTGGGCTACACAGCAAGAACCTGTCTCAAAAAAAAAAAAAAAAGGTGGAATCCAGGACCCCCCAGGACTGAGAACTTTGGGAAATGGCCCTCTGCTTTGGCCTTGAGACCTGGAAAATGACATCCTCATAATGAAGATGAACTAAATTTAAGAAAACCTGAAGTTGTGATATTAGAAAAAGGTTTCCCCGAGTAGTTGTGACCCTAAGATGAAACAAACAAAAAAATCTTCTCTAGATGAAGATAACACAATCTGATGTTGTCCACACAACTTTCCTAACTCAATATCTAGTATTCGATCAAATACACTCCAGCATATCAGAAGAACAAGACAAACTAAAAAACAGTGAAACCCATGGCCAACAAAACAAAACAAAACAGGGCCCTCTAAACAGTAGCTGGATATTACATATTCACACACCTCCTGACTACATTCAAGGGGGTAAAATACTGAACTAGTCAGCTCTTTGCTTAGTCAGCTCTGACTATTTGATACCTAATACCCGACATCCACAACTTAGAGGGTTTATTTTTGCTCGCTGCGATTTCACTCTCTGATCATCTGGCTCAGGGCACAGCGGGCACAGCTACTCACTTCATGGTGGCCCAGCAGCAGAGCAGGGAACAGTCCCAGCAAGGACGAGTCCAGGCCCCATGGCTGCACGACCCACCCAGACATTTCCAGTGGGCTCTACCAAACCCGGAGGGAGCTCTCCAGACAACCAAGTTGACAATACCAAGGAAAATGTGGCAGAAAATGGTGCTGGGAAACTAGATACCCACATACGAAAGAATTAAGTTGGGATATTTACTTTCTACCCATATATAAAAATTAACTCAAAATGGATCATAGTTGGGGACTGTGGCACATGCCTGTGATCCAGCTACTTGGGAGGCTAAGTCAGGAGGACCGCAAGTTCAAAGCCAGCCTGGGCAACTCAGCAAGACCCTGGCTCCAACAAAAATGGTTAGGGGTGTAGCTCAACATTAAAGGAGTTGTCTAGCATGGATGAGACCTTGGGCTCAAGCCCTAGCACCAGAAAACAACAAAAACAATAACAACAACAAAAAAAGAATCAAAGACCTAAAAGAGAGAGCTAAAATAATAATAGTTTTAGAAGAAAAAAGATTCAGGACACTGAGTTTGGTATGTTTTCTTTTTTCTTTCTTTTTCTTTTTGTTTTTTGGGTTTTTTGAGACAGGGTCTCATTATGTACCTAGGGTGGCTTCAAACTCTCAGTGATCCTCCTGCCTCAGCCTCCTGTGGTATGAGTTCTTGCATATGATACCAAATCCATGGACAACAAAAGAAAAAAAAGAGAAATCTGACTACATTAAACTTAAAAATTTCTATTCATCAAAAGACACAACAGAAGAAGCAGCATGCTAGAAAACATTGGCAAATCATGTATCAAGAGGTTGAAAGTCAGAATATATGACAAACTTCTACAACTTCAGTAAGAAAATAACCTCATTTAAAAATGAGCAAAGGGGCTGGGGATTTAGCTCAGTGGTTTTGCCACCTGCTGCACAAGCACAAGGACCTGAGTTCAATCCCCAGTACCAAAAAAAAAAATGAGCAAAGGACTTGACTAGACATTTCTCCAAAGATTTACAAATGACCAAGAAACACACACAAGGGTGTTCAATATATTAGTAATCTTTACAGAAATGATAATCAAAACCACACTGTTTCATACCCATTAGGATGGCCACTGAGGGAGATGGGGGGGATGACAGAATGAATTAGTGAGGGCATGGAGAAACTGGAACTCCTGTGTTCAGTAGGTGAGAATATAAAATGGCACAGCCACTAGAGAAAATATTATGGTTGTTTCTCAAAAAATTAAAGTTTTACTATATGATCCACAAATTCCATGTATATGCCCAAAAGAACTGAAAGCAGGGTCTTGAAGAGATACTCATGTAGCCATGTTTATAGCAGTATTGTTCATCACAGTTGAGAGCTGGGAGCAGAGGCGCACGCCTGCAACCCCAGCACTCTGGGAGGCTGAGACAGGAGGATCACAAGTTTCAGTCCAGCCTGGACAACTTAGCAATATTCTGTCCCAAAATTAAAAAAGAAAAAAGGCCAGGGGGATGTAGCTCTGTGTGAAGACCCTTAATTAAATTCTTAGTACTGGGGAGCAACAGAAGAATGGATAAAGAGAATGTGGTACATACATACATACAATGGGGCATTATTCAGACTGAAAAAGCAAAGGAATTCTGACACATGCTACAATATGGGTGAACTTTGAGGACATTTAAGTGAAATAAGCCAGCCACAAAAAGATATACTCCATAATTCCACTTAAATGAAGTACACAGAGCAGTGAACTTCATACAGACAGGAAGTACAATGGTAGCTGCCTACATTTTCTTCTCTCTCTAGCTTCCTACCAACCCTGGTGATTTCTCATGTGGCCCTGCAGGTGTGGGGTACACTTTCCTCTTAGAAACTAATTAATCAAGTATTTTTTCAATAGCACATGTTTCTTGATCTGTTGGGGCCTCACCATATTTGAATTAAACCTACTTTTTTTTTTTCTAGTATGGGGGCTCAAACTCAGGACCTTGCACTTGCTGGTGTCACTGAGCTACATCCCCAGCCCATAAACCGACATTTTAAATTGTTGACATACACATAGCCACAAGGAATATTATCCTGAGTTTATGAAGCCAAACCAAAAACCAAAGAATACACATAACATAATTAATTACATATATAATTTATAATGACAGAAAACAGATCACTAATTCCCTAGGAATGGGAGAACACAGGGGAGATTATAAAAGACCCTGAGGAAACTTCTGGGCGGTAACTGATACTGTTCATCTTTTTTTCTTTTAATGGAATCTCACTGTATTGCTCAGGCTAATCTCAAACTCCTTGTCTCAAGCAATTCTCAAGCCTCAGCCTCCCAAGTGTGGGGACTAAAGGCACACGTGACACATGTATGTTCATCATTTCAACTGTGATGACAGTTTTACAGGTGTATGCATATATGTCAAAATTTAGGAAACTTCACAATTCAAGTATGTGCAATGCATTGCATGTTAATTATACGTCAGAGTGGACGGAGGGAAGAAGCCAGAGAAAAAGACCTTACATGAGGAGCAGTAAGAATACAGACAGTCCCCACCTTACAACGATTTAACTTATGATTTTTGAACTTTATAACAGTGTGAAAGCAGCGTTCATTCAACAGAAACCACATTTAGAATTTTTAATTCTTCTAGGGCCAGGGATTTAGTTCAGTGGTTTCGCTGCCTGCCGTACAAGCGCAAGGACCCGAGTTCGATCCCCGGTACCAAAAAAAAAAAAAAATGCAATTCTTCGAACATAGTGAGACCATCTTAAAAAAAAAAAAAAAAAGTTTTTAAGTTCTGACCTTTTCCCAGTCCAGCAATATACACAATTCCTTCTTGAGACACCACCAGGCACAATGAGCTGTAGCTCCAAGATCACAAGGATAAACAACCCATACTGTACAGTGGTTTTGTTGCCAGGTTATGTTGTTCAGTAGGTCATGTGTATTAAAGGCATTTTCAACATATTGTTGAAATGGGTTTACTGGGATATAACACCATCACAAGCTAAGTTCCCAACAGAGATGACAGAAGGCAGAAGACAATGGAACAGCTTTAGGGACTGAAAGAAAATAACTGCAAACAAAAAACCCACAGCCAGCAAAAATATTCTCCAAAACTGAGGACAAAATAAGCACATTTTCAGAACAAAAATACAAACAGAGAAAGGGGGAAGGGATGTAGATTAGCAGTAGAGCACTTGCCTTGCAGGCACATGGCCCTAGGTTCAATTCCAACACTGCAAAAAATAAAATAAAACAAAAAGTATTGTCTAACAGAGCTCTAGCTAACAAAATTTTGGAGATTTGTTTTAAGGAATAAATGAAAATAAGTTGTTGTAAACACAATTTGAAGGAAATAGTATTTACTGAATACTTTAAATATTTGGTTTTTAGATAAAATAAACATTTTTCCAGACTCTACTGATTTCCTTTGAAAGCTAAAGAAAGGGCTGGGCATGGTGGCCCAGGCCTGAAATCCCTGCACTTGTGAGGCAGAGGCAGGAGGATTGCCGCAAGTTCATGTCCAGCTTGGGCTACACAGTGAGTTCAAGACCAGCCTGGAATACATGGCAAGACCCTGATTCAAAAACAAAAGGTCAGGCCGGGGATTTAGCTCAGTGGTTCCGGTGCCTGCCTCACAAGGGCAAGGTCCCGAGATTGATCCCCGGTACCAAAAAAAAAAAAAGTCAAATAAAGGTGTGTCTATGCTTACTACATTTAATTTAAATTACCAACAGTTGCAATGTATACCATTATTCTATGTATCTCTAAGAAGGAAAAACAATGGCGCCAATTTAACATCATTGATTGTATAACACAGTAACAAAATTGCCACACTTGGGAGGCTGAGCCAGGAGGATCATGAGTTTGAGGCCGGCCTAGACTATACAGTGAGTTCAAGGCCACCCTGAACTACATAGGGAGACCCCGTCTCAAAAAACCAAAACCAAACAAACAAACAAAATTGCCTTACAACACATATCTCAGAACATATATTGTCATTAAGCAATGTGTAACAACTGTGCAGTGGTATAGTCTGTTCTTTTTTTTATTTGAGACAGTTTCACTTTGTAGTACAGACTGGCCTTGAACTCACTATGTAGCCCAGGCTGGCCTGAACTCACAGTGATTCTCCTGCCTCAGCCTCCAGAGTACTGGGATTACAGGCATGCGCTATCATGCCTGGGTGAGCATTCTGTTGTTTGGTTTTTTTTGGTGTCGGGGATCAAACGCTCAACCTTGCATTTGTGAGGCAGTTGTAGTGCCACTGAGCTAAATCCCCAGCCACAAGCATTCTGTTATTTACAAGGCCTGTCTTCTAGACAAAATATTTTCCCAAAGTTTAACTTGGTGTGGCTTTGGCAGAGCTTAACCTACCTGGGGAAAGGGAAATACCTAACTCTAACCCTTCCATGTGTGGGAAAGGAAATAAGCTACCCTGTCCCACGGAAGAGGGGATAAATCTGAGAAGCCTTGGTGAAGTTCCTGGCCCAGGGGTTCAGGCTCACAAAAACTGAGACCTCCACCTGCCTCGCAAGCACAAGGTCCAGAGTTCGATCCCCGGTACCAAAACCAAAACAACAAAAAAAATGAGATCTAAACCTAGGACTACAGAGAGGCTTGGTGAAGTTCCTTTCATTAAGTATATCATACCATCTTTCAATAAAAAACCTACAAGGGGCCTGGGGAAGTGGCTCAGACATGTTCTATGCCCTGGGTTCAAGGTCCAGTGAGACACACACACTCCTACTGTACTGTAAAGCAAAAGATACAATTAGATTCAGCAAACATGAGAACAAGTCACATACGGCAGGAACAGTGGAATTATCAGAAAGGCAACTTTTATGGGGTTGTTTTTTGGTACTGGGGATCGAACTCAGGACCTTACACTTGTGAGGCAGGTGTCGGAACCACTGAGCTAAATCTCCCACCCACAGAAAGGCAACTTTTTAAACCATGATTAATATACTAAAGTGGTTACCAGAAAAAGTAAACAACATGTCAGGACAGATAGATAATGTAAATAAAGAGATGGAGGACCAGGGATTTTGCTCAGTGGTTCAGGTGCCTGCCTGGCAAACGCAAGGTCCTGAGTTCGATCCCCGGTACCAAAAAAAAAAAAAAAGATGGAAACTCTAAGATAGAATCAAGAAAAGAGTATGAGAAATAAAAACACTGCAACAGAAACAAAGAATGCCTTTAATGAGCTTATTACCACTTTTATTACCAGACTTTTTGAGCTTGAGGATATGAGAAGAGAAACTTTCCAAACTGAAAAGCGAAGAGAAATACACACACACACACACACACACACACACACACACACACACACACACACACACACACAGAATACCCAAGAATTTTGAGACAAAGGAAAAGGAAGAAAGGAACAGAAGCAATATTTGAGGCAATAATGACTGAGAATTTCTCCAAATTAATGTCAGGCACCAAACCACAAACCAAGGAAATTCAAAACCAAACAAGACAAATGCCAAAAACAAAGCAAAAGCTACATTTAGGCATATCAGAGTCAAACTTCAGAAAAAAAATCAAAGCTAAAGAAAAAATTCTGAAAGAAATTGGAGGTAAAAAAAAATACTTGCCCTAAGGAGGAGCAAAACAAAAATTATATCCAACTTCTCCTCAAAAACGATCAAACAGGGCCAGGGATTTAGCTTTGTGGCACCATATCTGCCTTGCAAGTGCAAGGTCCTGAGTTCAAATCCTGGTATTGGGGGGAAAAAATCAACCAATCTAGAATCCTGTAAAAATAGCCTTAAAAGTGAAGAAAAAATGCTTTCTCAGATAAAAATTTGGTAATCTGTTCCCAACAGACCTGTCTTGCAAGAAATGTTAGAATTTCTAAATTCTTCAGTGAGAAGGAAAATTATATAATTCAGATTCAGATCTACATAAAGAATTCTCTATATCAGAGAATAAATGAAAATAAAATAAAAGCATTTATATTTTTCTTAATTGTGCTAACAGTAACAGTTCATTCAAAATAACAGCAACAACATATTTGATTATATACATGTTTATGTCCTTGCAAAATACATTTACATTAGCACTCTCAAAATGAAATACTTAGGTATGTCTAATAAAATATGAACATGACCCACATGAAGAAAACTACAAATTTCTGATGAAAGAATTAAAAGAACAACTAAGGGGCCAGGGATTTAGCTCAGTGGTTCCACCACCTGCCTCACAAGCACAAGGTCCCAGGTTCAATCCTTGGTACCAAAAAAAAAAAAAAGAACAACTAAGATTGCAAGGTCCCGAGTTCAATCCCCAGTAAGGAAAAAAAAAAAAAAAAAGAACTAAGATGGTGGCACACACTTGGAATCCCAGCACTGGGAGGCTGAGGCAGGAGGATCACTGCAAGTTCAAGGCCAGTCTGGGCTACATAGCAAGATCTTATCTCAGAAAGTCAAAAATAATAATAATAATAATAGAACAACTAAAGAAATGGAGAAGTATTTCATGTTTGTGGACAGACTAACACCTGTCAGTTCTGCCAACCTTGATCTACAAATTCAACACAATTTCAATCAAAATCCCAGCAGGTTTTATAGATATTGACAAACTGCCCAGGCATGGTGGCACATACCTGTAGTCCCAGTACTCAGGAGGCTGAGGTAGGGCAATCATCATGAGTTTGGGACCAGCTTGGGCTACACAGTGAGTTCAAGGCCAGCCAGGACAACATAGCGAGACCTGGTCTCAAAAACTAAAAATTAATTAATTAATGTTTATATGGAGAGGCAAGAGACCCGGAAGAGTCAGCACAGAACTAAACAATAAAAAGGACTGACACTACCCAACTTTGATACTTACTAGAAAGGTACAAAAAATGTATTAGTGAAAGAAAACACAAAATAGATCAGAACAGAGCCCAGAAATAATTCACACAAATACAGTCAACTGATTTTTGACAAAGGACCAAACGCAATACAATGGAAAAAGGTCTCTTCAACAAATAATGCTAGCTGGGTGTGATGGTGCAAGCCAGTAATCTCAGCACTCAGGATGCTGAGCCAGGAGGATCGCTGTGAATTCGAGGACAGCTGGGCTACACAGTGAGTTCAAGACAAGCTTGAACTACATAGAGAGACCCTGTTTCAAAAAACCAAAGTCAGCCGGGGATTTAGCTCAGTGGTTCGCACCTGCCTTGCAAGCGCAAGGTCCCAAGTTCGATCCCCAGTACAAAAAAACCCCACAAAAAACCAAAGTCAACAACAACAAAAGATCATGGTAGAACAACTAGACATGTATATGTTTGAAGAAAAAAGAAATCTAGACACAAGAGTTTACATCCTTCACAAAAACCTCAAAATTAATCAGAGACCAAAATGTAAAACATAAAAGTACATAAAACTCCCAGAAGACAGTACAGGAGAAAAATCTAAGTAACTCAGAATACGGTCATAGTTTTTTTTTTCCCAGTACTGGGAACCAAACTCAGGACCTTGTGCTTGTCAGGCAGGTGCAGTGCCACTGAGCTACATCCTCAGCCCCAGCTTTTTAGATACAATACCAAAGGCATAATCCAGGAAAGAATCATAACTCAAACTTCAAATTCTGCTCTGAAAAAAAAAAAAAATCTGCTCTATAATACCACCCAAAGGATAAGACAAGCCACAGGATAGTAGAAATTATTAGCAAAAGACATAACTAATAAAGTACTGTTATTCAAGGCATACAAAATTTCTTAAAACCTGAGCCAGGCATGATAGCACATGCTTGAAATCCCAGCTCTCTGGAGGCTGAGGCAGGAAGATTGCCGCAGGTTTGAGGCCAGATTGGGCTACATAGTAAGTTCAAGGCCAGCCTGAACTACAAAGGGAGACCATGCCTCAAAAAACAAAAGCAAAAACAAACAAACAAAAAAAATTTCTTAAACCTCAACATTAAGAAGACAAACTAGGGGGCTGGGGATTTAGCTCAGTGGTTTCGCCACCTGCTGCGCAAGTGCTAGGACCCGAGATCGATCCCCGATACCAAAAAAAAAAAAAACAGAAAACAAACTAGGGCTGGGGATTTAGCTCAGTGGTTCCGCTGCCTGCCTCGCAAGCACAAGGATCCGAGTTCGATCCCAGTACCCAAAAAAGAAAACAAACTATACCGTTTTAAAATGGGCAAAGATAGGCACAGGGGTGCATGTGTATAATCCCTGACAGTCAAAAGGCTGAGGCACGAGGATCACCTGAGCCCAGGAGTTCAAGGCCAGGCTGGGCAACATAGTAAGACTGTCTCAAAAAAGAAGGGAAAGAGGGCCAAGGATTTAGCTCAGTGGTTCCGCTGCCTGCCTCACAGGCACAAGGTCCTAAGTTTGATCCCTGGTACCAAAAAAAAAAAAAAAAAAAAGAAGGGAAAGAAAGGGAAGAGAGGGAAGGGAAGGGGAAGGAGGGGAGGGGAGGATGGGGGAGGGGGGAAGGCTGGTATGGTGGTGCACGTCCATAATCCTAGCACTTGGGAGACTGAGATGGAAGGATTGCTGTGAGTTCGAGGCCAGCCTGGGCTACACAGTGAGCCCTATCTCAAAGCAAGCAAGCAAACAAACAACAGATGGTGGGGGGAGGAAAAGAAAAAAGATCTAAACACTCACTTCACCAAAGACACAGATATGGCAAACATGCATAGGAGAAGACACTCCATAGACTATATCATCAGGGAAATGCACATTAAAGCAATAATCAGATACCAAAGCAAACCTATCAGAATGGCCAAAATCTAAAACACCACTAACATTCAATGCTGCCAAGGATGTAGACGACAGGAACTCTCTAATTCACTATTAGTGGGAATGCAATTGAGTGCAGCCACTCTGGAAGACAGAGTGGCAGTTTCTTAAAAAACATGACTCCAACCGTATGATCCAGCACTCATACTCCTTGCTACTTATGCAAGTGGGCTGGAAACTTAAGTCCAACAAAAACCTGCACATGGATGTTTCTAGCAGCTTTATTCATAACTGCCAAAACTTGGAAGCAACCGAGATGTCCTTGGAGGTGAATAGATACACTGTGGTGCACCCAGAAAATGGAACACTTCTCAACACTAAAAAGAAATTAGCTATTAAGTTGTGAACAGACATGGATAAAACCTCAATGCCTGCTACTAAAGTGAAAGCTGGGCTGGGGATTTAGCTCAGTGGTTCCACTGCCTGTCTCGAAAGCTCAAGATCCTGAGTTCAATCCCTAGTACCAAAAAAACCAAAAAACAAAAAACTCAAGAATGAACCGTCAGTGAACTATGGACTTCAGGTGACAGTGCCACTTCCATGCAGGCTCTGCCATCCTAACACACAGGACTGTGCAGCACACTGACCATGGGGGAATCTGGGAGTTAACAGCAACAGGGTTATACGGGGAACTCTGTATTTTCCAGTTTTTTGGTGAATTAAAAGTGCTCTAAAAAATAAAGTTTATTAATTAAAAGTAAAGTGAGATAAACATTTAATTCATAAAACAGGGTATCCTGAAAGTTACCAAAGAACTGGGAAGATATTTGGTACCCCAATATAGCCTGGAATGGTAGTTATTTTAAAAATTAATTTACCCATTCTTCAGAAAAGCAATAGCACAAAACAGACTTTATGCTCAAATTCCCCAAACTCAATACATGCAGGATTAATGAATAAGCCAGAGGCACACATACATAAAAACAAGATCTCAGAGGGCCGGGGATTTAGCTCAGTGGTTTCGCCTCCTGCTGCGCAAGCGCAAGGACCCGAGTTTGATCCCCAGTACCAAAAAAAAAAAAAGACCTCAGAAAGAAGGTCATTTTAGTGTTCCAAAAACTGAAAATGGGCCTGGTGCACTCAAGACCCTGGGTTCCATTTCCAGTAGGAGAGAGGAAGGGAGGGAAGGAGGGAGACTTCTAAAAGCTACCCAAAGGGAGGTACTGTGCCAGATTCTGGGCATCTGAAAAGTGGGCACACTGAAGCACATACAGCAAACAAAAATAATCTGCCTAATATATTCCATCATAACATGGCATATTATGATTATTTATATCAGCTTCTATTAAAAGCTTGTAAGAATCTCAGAAAGGTTTTTCCTCTTTTTTAATGAGCCAGCTATGCTCAAATCTTTTCTTCAGGCCAAGCAATAAAGAATGTGCATAATACACTGCAGTGTTCTGGAATCTCTCCTCAGAGGCTGCAAATCCAACAGAACTCAGCATGGTCCACAGAAATCCTTTACTTGCCCAGAAAAGTTTTTTAGAATTTGAATATATTTATGTGAGACATGTACGCTGTGGTTCAGCCTCTGTCTCGTCACTCATTTTCCTAAACACAGACCAAAGCACTCATTTTTGTTATTTGTTTAACCCCACAGGAAATTTGATTTGGGGCCTTTAACCTATATCACTATTTTTAGAACTAAAATTCTACTCAAGGTTTTTTCATTTAAAAATGTGTAATAAAATTTTATATATGAATACTTTTGTATTAGAAATTGATCATTTTCCTTCTTTCAGGCCTATTTTGAAGTCTGCATGTGTTTTCAGAATGATGACATTAAACAAGTTAACTGCAAAAAGATAGTAGCCAATTAATGCTATCATCATGTACAGTAAGCGTATGACAGGGTAAGTATCACGAGAGTTGATAAGTGCTATGATCAAGTGTGAAGAACCATTCCTTTTTGTCAAGGTAATAGCTTTGCTCTGCTATTATTAATATTTGGCTGTATTTCTAAGCTGTTTTATGCCATTACACTCATGCATATGGCCACTTGCACACATCCAAGTATATAACTGTACTCCAAGAATAAACACGTTACAATGTATGTGCCTTGTGTAGATAAACTAAAGTGGGCTGGCAGATCTGAAAATATGTATTAGAACTTTGTATGAACTGGTATGTCACCAATGGCAACATTTTTCTTCTTACATAGCTAATTCTACAAACACATACTGACAGAGGATACTAAGGGAAAACTTGGTTCAAAATTTTAAGTGACTATTTTCTATGTGGTTTTACCCAAGCCATCTATTAGTGACAAATGGAATGAAGACTCTTTCTGTGTCAGGACCGGCACGCAGGCATTCAGGACTTTCATGCTCTCCTGCAAAAGCTGATGGCAATACCACTCCCCGCGCTGCATTGGGTGGGGCTTTCTTTGATTGGCTTAAGTGCAGTGATCTCACCAACGCTTGAAGTGCAGAACAGTGAAACAACAGTTTTCACCATTTGCCTTACTGGGTTTTCTCTTTCTTTCTTTCTTTTTAATATTACAAAGTAAGTTCTCAATCAGGTTCGTTTATTTTTTTTGAGACAAAGTCTTGGTATGCAGTTCAGGCTGGCCTTGGACTCCCTGTGTAATCCAGGCTGGCCTCAAAATGACAGAGATCCTCCTGCCTCAGCTTCCTGAGTGCAGGGATTATAGGTGCACGCAACCACACCCAGCAAAGTAATATCTAAAATGTATCAATAAAAAAAAAAAAAAAAACTAAGCCAAGCACGGTGGCACACACCTGTCATCCCAGTACTCAGGAGGTGGAGGCAGGAGAATCACCAAGAGTTAAGGCCCACCTGGGCTACATAGTGAGTTCAAGGTCAGCCTAAACTACACAGTGAGACCCTGTGTCAAAAAAAAAAAAAAAAAAAAAGTGCCAGGGCCTGGTGGTGCACACCTATAATCCCAGCACTCAGGAAGCTAAGGCAGGAGGACTGCCAGAGTTCCAGGCCAGCCTGGGCTACACAGTGAATTCAGGGCCACCCTGAACTACAAACCGAGACCCTGTCTCAAAAAACAAAAAATGTTTCAAGGAAAACTTAAATTGTGACATTTCTTTTATTTCATAATACAGTTATGTTAGTCAAATATTTCCTATAAACACATAAAGAATCTTTCCTTTGCAGGGGATTTAGATCAGTGGTTTCACTGCCTGCCTCACAAGCATAAAGACCTGAGTTCGATCCCCGATACCAAAAGAAAAAAAAAAAATTCTTTCCTTCTTTATATTTTGGTGTTTTTGAGGTAGAATCTCACTATGTATTTCAGGCTGGCCTTAAACTCACTATTTAGCCTAGGCTGCTTTCTAATTTATGGCAATCTTCCAGCTTCAGCCTCTTAAGTGCTGGGGTTACAGGCATGCACCACTGCACCCAGCCTAAAATTTGTTTTTAAATTAATAAATTATATTAATAAATTTAAATTAATGCCAAGCTTGATGGCACATGCCTATAATCCCAGCACTTGGGAGACTGAGGCAAGAGGATTGCTGTGAGTTCCAGGCCAGTCTGGGCTTTGTTGTGAGTATAAGGCCAGCCTGAACTACACAGCGAGACTCTCACTCAAAAAAAAAGATTTTTTTTTTTTTGGTACCAGAGATGGAATTCAGGACCTTGCACTTGAGGCAGGCAGCGGCACCACTGAGCTAAATCCCCAGCCTTAAAACAAATTTTTAATTAATTAATAAACATTAATGTCTTAACCTAAAAGTATATATTACATGAACACACACAGAGCAGATTAAAATAGAAAGTAGCTCTTACCTTCATCTCCTTCTGGTGCATATGAAGCTGTAATAATGTCAATATCAGCACAATTCATCACAATTTGATTGGTCGCCTGCCTCACCTAAAGGGAAAAGAAAAACCAGCAGTCAGAAATAGCCCAGATTAATAATATGTACACCATCTTGGATGAACGCACAGGCAATTTTTCTTTTTTTTGGTACCCGGGATTCAACTCAGGACCTTGCGTTTATGAGCACAGGCAATTTTTAAAACCCAAACTTCATCAAAATCTAGACTAGGGCTGGGGATGTATGCCTGCCTGGCAAGCACAGGGTCCTGAGTTCAATCCCCAGTATAGAGGGTGGAGCTAGAATATTCATGCATAAATGATAAAACTAAATGAGTACTTTTCGTTTTTGGTACCGGGATCAACCTCGGGACCTTACACTTGTGAGGCTGGCAGCGGAGCCACTGAACTAAATCCCCGGCCCTAAATGAGTACTTTTTTTTTTTTGGTACCAGGGATCAAACTCAGGACCTTGTGCTTGTGAGGCAGCCAGCAGAACCACTGAGCTAAATCCCTGGCCCTAAATGAGTACTTTTAATACTTCAAAACAATTCAGACTTTCCAAATTATAATATTTAAGAATTTGACATCATTTAAATATCTGGCCCAATGAGCTAAAGAAAAAGCACTTTTCCTCCCTAAACCTCGTTATACAACAATTTACAATTTTTTAATTTCAAAAATTGTGCAGGCATAGTGGTGCACACCTGTAGTCCCAGCACTCAGAAGGTTGAGGCAGGAAGATTGCTGAGAGTTCAAGACCTGTCTGGGTTTGAAACCAGAAGAAACCCAGAATAGGAAAGGCAATTCTGGGCAACAAAGGTGAGGCAGGGGGCATCACAATCCCTGACCTGAAATTATACTACAAAGCTACTGTGATAAAAACAGCCTGGTACAGGCAAAAAAAAAAAACAGACCTGAGGATCAATGGAACAGATTAGAAGATGCAGAAACAACTCCAGACACACTCAGCCACCTTATCTTTGACAAAGGACCCAAACACCTTCACTAGAAGAAATATAGCCTCTTAAATAAATGGTGCTGGAAAAACTGGCTTTCCACATGCCAAAGATTAAAACTAGACCCACATCTTTCACCATGCACTAACCTAAAATCAAAATGGATCAAAGATCTAAATATTAAAACAGAAACACTAAATCTGCTGGAAGAGAGAATAGGTAAAACGTTTGAGGACATAGGAATAGGCCAAGACTTCATGAACAAAACTCAGACCACATAGGAACTAGCACAAAGAATCAACAACTGGGACCTCATTTTATTAAAAAGCTTTTGCACAGCAAGAGAAACCACCAACAGAGCTAAGAGACAACCCACAGCACTGGAAAAATTTTTTACCAGATATTCATCAGACAAAGGACTACTATTTAGAATATATAAAGAACTCAAAGGCCAGGGATTTAGCTCAGTGGTTTTGCCGCCTGCTGCGCAAGCACAAGGACCCAAGTTTGATCCCTGGTGCCAAAAAAAAGAACTCAAAAAAATCAGACCTCTTAAAATTAAATCCAAAAATAGGCATCTGAAATGAATAGACACATCTCAGATGAAGAAGTACAAAACAGCAAATAATTATACACAAATGTTTAACATAACTGGTCATTCAAGAGATGCACACATTAAAACAACCCTGAGATTCCATCTCACTCCAGAAAGAATACCTGTTATCAAGAAATCAACCGATAACAAATGCTGGCAGGGCTGTGGGGAAAAAGGAACCCTTCTCCACTGTTGGTGGGAGTGTAGACTGGTGCAACCACTGTGGAAATCAGTATGGAGATTCCTCAAAAACCAAAACTAAGGGCCAGGGATTTAGCTCAGTGGTGCCAAGCCTGCCCTGCAAGCCCAAGGTTCTGAGTTCGATCCCTGGTACCAGAAAAAAAAAAAATTAAACTAGAGGTTCCATTTCTGACCCAGCTGTTTCCCTTCTTGGTCTCTTCCCAAAAGAATTTAAAGCATCATACCACACCAACATATATACACCCATGTTTACGGTGGCACAGTTGGTAATAGCTAAATCTTGGAACAGCCCAAATGCCCACCAAATGATGAATGGATAAAGATGTAAGGTTTTTTTTTGGGGGGGGGTATCAGGAATTGAACCCAGGACCCTGCACATGCCAGGCAGACACTGTGCCACTGAGCTACAAATCCAGCCCAGATGTGGTTTTTTAATACAGTGGAGTACGACTCTGCCATAAAGAAGGATGAACTTCAAACATTTATAGCTAAATTGATGGACCTTGAGACCATACTGTCAAGTGAAATAAATCGGACCCACATGTTTAAATACTGCATTGTTTCTCTGGTGTGAAAAACTGAAAGTGGAAATAAGGACTAAAATGGGGTAGTGGGAGGGGCAGGGGAAAGGAAAGAAGAAAAGGAAAAATGATGAGAAATGGAAAAAATGGAAATAAAGTCTGTAAATAGGGAAGGGTGGAGGGGGTGAAGGGAGGGCTAGGAATGGGGAAAAAAATAAGAACCAAGATGCATTATGTAAAGGTACAATTCCCAATGAGAAATGTAATTGTGCTGTATACCTAAAATGTACCAATAAAAGAATTTAACAAAAAAAAAATTAAAAAAAAAAAAAAAAAGAAAGAAGGACTAAAATGTATAATAAGACAGGCTAGGGATGTAACTCAGCAGCACAGTGCCTGCCTGGAAAGCGCGAGGTCCTGAGCTCAATCCCTGGTACCAAAAAAATAAAAAAATAAAATAAAATGTATAACAGATATTGGAAAATGGGAAGAAAATGTTCAAATGGAAAAGGGAACAAGGGAGGAGGTAGAAAGAAAAAAAAGAGAAGGGCCCAGGGTTTAGCTCAGTGGTTCCATTGCCTGCCTAGCACGAGCAAGGTCCTGAGTTTGAGCCCCAGTACCAAAAAAAACAAAAAGTGAGACAGAAAATAGAAGGAAAAAAATGGAAACAAAGTTTTGGTACACAGGGAGGGGAGGGGGCCAGAGGAAAGGGGGGATGGGAAAAGAGAGGCAGGAGGTATCGCATACACGTCCAAATTCTCTATGAAGAGTGTTATCATTACATATGCCTAAAATGTACCAATAAATACTTTGCTATAAAAATAAATAATAAATATGTAAGGATTCAAAGGAAAGAAAAAAAAAAAAGACAAGTCTGGGCTCATAGTGAGTTCAAGGTCAGCGTGAACTACATAACAAGACCTGTATCAAAAAACAAAAATAAAAAACTAAAAAAATTACTTTAAAAAGCTATACATGAGAGTAATCATTTAATAACACATACAGAGCTAAATTAAAATTACTTCATCTACCCAGGCGTGGTGGTGCACACTTGTAATGAGCACTCAGGAGGTTGAGGCAGGAGGATCGCTGCAAGTTCAAGGCCAACCTGGACCCTGTCTCAAAAAAAAGGGGGAGGGCCCAGGGTTTAGCTCAGTGGTTCCACCATCTGCCACGCAAGTGCATGGACCTGAGTTCGATCCCCAGTATCAAAAAAAAAAAAAAAGGCACCTGCATAACATTACATTTGCCAAATCATACTTAGCACACTACTACTGTACTGTAATCTTTTGGGGGGGGCCACTGGGGATGGAACTCAGGACTTTGCGCTTGTGAGGCAGGCAGCGGAACCACTAAGCTAAATCTCCAGCCCTACTGTAATCATTTTTGAGAGATTGTGTTTTAAATGTCTTTGTAATTTGAAAAGGTACAGTGTACAATATCCAATTACAAGTATATTTCAATTCCTACATTTAGGGGAAACCCATCTGTTTATACTAACAAATTAAGCTGCTTGTTACTTAATAGCTACATTTTTCCCCCCAGAATACTGCCAGTATTGGAAGAGTGGGAGGGAAGAGTCAAAAGAATAAAAATACTTAACTTAAAAATAGAATTGCACTTGAACTTTACTAATCAGTCAGTACATTGTCCCCCATAGTTGGGATGCATTGATTTAAAAAGCTAACCAAAAATGGAATAATCTATGGACATTACTAAGATACATACACAAAGACTCTGTACTTGTATCATACAATAGCATTCACCTAACAGTTTATAAAGTAATCAGAAGAGAAAATGTAAGAACTATGTGCATGATTATACAGCAGTCTGGGTATCAGCACATATGTACTACCAAGAAGGTAATTTAAAATATTCATATGGCCATAAGTGAATGTACTAACTACAATACAGCATTAACACTGGCCTTTTGATACTTTCCCAACAACACCACTGACCTGATGATGTAGTATGTTATCTCACATACTGACACTACCACGTTAATAAATATCATATGTTCATTCCACTATCCAAAAAAAAGGTGATAATTCAAGTGAATTCTAGCATTAAAATCTTCAGTTTCCAAGTTTAAAAAACAGTGAAGTGTTAAAGCTGACATATACATTATGCTGCTAACAAGCTCATTTTCAACTGTTCCCTTTGAGCTACTAAAGGATACTGTTACTGTATCCTTTATCTGTTTCAACCCCAGGGTTAAGTCTCTTTGTACTCCTATACAGACTGCACTTCAACTAAACCACACACTAAGTAATGGCTGTACTACAGAGCTGGCTGACCCTCCATAGTACAATTTGACAATGGAAGCTTCCTATGAGCAAGGAGGCAGTAATCTGAGACAATTTTTTCCTGAATGAGTCTTTACTGTAATCACTCAGGAACACATTTTACATTTCCTACAGTAAGACTCAAGAGGTTGAGGGTTTTTTTTCGGGGGGCGAGTACTGTCAAAGCATGAGAAAATACCCAGTATGACAAGTCCAATACCAATCAGTCTAAAGCCTGAATCACTTTGTCTAATAAGTGATTTCACTGTTAAAATTTTATAATTGTTGTCTTGATGGAACGGTACTATAATTTCTAAAGTCAATATGACGCAAATAATTAGGAAATTCAAATTAAGCCAAGTGGTTTCTGGGAGAAGTGTTTTTCTGGGTTTTTGTTGTTGTTTCTGGCAGCACTGGAGACTAAACCCAGGACCCTACACATCCTAGAAAAGCACTCTACCACTGAACTATATCCTTGATGCTTTTTTTTTTTGGTACTGGGGATCAAACTCGGGTCTTTGCACTTGCAGAGCAGGCGGCAGAACCACTGAGCTAAATACCTGGCCCTCCCTGATGCTTTTTATTTAGTTTTGGGACAGGGTCTCACTAAGTTGCCCAAACTGGCCTCAAACTTGGAATCCTCCTGCCCAGGCTCCTGAGTACTGGGGTTACAGGCATACGCTATATGTAAGAATATTATGCACCTGCCTTAAGACAGAGGTTACCTTTAGACATGGGGAACACATGGAATAGGTTTCAGTGGTACCTGTGATATTTTATTTTCTCCAAAACAATATGCACAGCAAATGAGGCAAAACATTCAGTCTGAGTGGTGAGTTACATTTCTGTATTTCTATTCTTCTTTTTTTTTTTGGTACCGGGGGTCGAACTCGGGTCCTTGCGCTTTCAAGGCAGGCAGCGGAACCACTGAGCTAAATCCCCAGCCTCTATTTCTAAAATATTTCGTTTTGGATTTTTTTTGGTACCGGGGATCGAACTCAGGTCCTTGAGCTTGTGCAGCAGGCAGCGAAACCACTGAGCTAAATCCCCGGCCCTCTAAAATATTTCTTGATTTAAAATAAAATTTGCGCCAGGCGTGGTGGCACATGCCTGTAATCCCAGCACTCAGGAGGCTGAGGCAGGAGGATTGTTGTCAGTTTGAGGCCAGCCTGTGATATACAGTGAGTTCAAGGCCAGCCTGAGCTATATACCAAGACCTTGTCTCAAAAAGACTAAATAAATAAATAGTAAAACCTGGAAAAGGTTACAAAATGATCAAATAAACCAAGAACCAAACATCAGTATGGTATTTGAAATAAAATCTGTAAAATCTGGAAAGTTAATCTCAGTTAACAAAACAGCTATCGAAAGGCTCAGTCCTTTGATATTGACTCACGTGCAGATTAGAATAAGATTTACTTTACAGTAAGAATAGGCTCATTTATGTACCAAAGTACAGAGAGGTTTCATAGATAATTTATTACTCAAGACCACATTTATGCAGGTTGTATTGAACAATATCAATTTCCAGAACCCGGAAGTTTAAAAAAAAGGGGGAGCCTGGATGCAAAGCCAGAATAGAAGGTACAAAGTCCCTATAATAAAGCTCATATGCTTTACTCAAAAGAGAATCCCTCCAACTTTCCCTCAGAAACTTATTTTTAAGCTCAAAGAAGCTTATTTCTCTGGTTACACAAACCTCTTAACGTCAAGATCAGTAAAACAGAAGAGGGAAGCAACTGCACAATCGCTGCCAAAAAGGCACAATACACAGCAAGAAATAATAACCTGAACTCAAAGAAAACAAAGCAACTGTAAAGAAGAGTCACCAAGTTAATGAATGGCAGTGCATAGATGGGCAGCCCTATGGCCCTAAATATCCGAACAGCACTCCAGGGGGCTACAGACGCTCTGAGTGCCATCAAGTACCAAAGAAGAAAAAGAAAAACCTTACATTATGAGAAATTATAAAGCCTAAAAAAGATATTTAGGAATACTTCTATCAGAAGTAGGAAATATTTTTAGTCTAAATGTATCCAAAGAGTAATCTTCAGTTTTCTGGAAAATTCCTTGCCAGATGATACTAGACAAAACTTGACATACAAAATACTTCCATATTTTTTTCTCATAGATAACATTTCAAAAAACTGAACAGGAAATCTAAACAGATTCAACTTCTTATCACCAATCTTCCAAATTTATCTTCCTTTTTTTGGCTTCTTTTTAATTTCTCTTCCCTGGGTGTGTGCACCCACTCAGGATTGAACCCAGGCCCTTTGCACCTGCTAAGCACCCCCTCTATAGCTAAGCCACACTTTCAGCCCCTCAAATTTAAGACCATTTAGTGATCTAGCACAATGCTAACAAGCTACTAATTTTATCATTTTTTAAAGAAATAAAAACTTGCCACAACAATTGCAGAGAAAATATGTGAAATTTGGACAGAAAATTTCATGACACAGGGTTGACAATAACATCTATTTAGATGCCAAGTTTTCAGCCCGCCAAACAAAACTATTATATCTGTAGTTATATATCTGTATAGATATATAGATATATACTCTCCTTTTAGTGCCAATTTAGTCATCTCCAACAGTACTATTTTGTTAGTGGAGGCCAGAGACTGACCAGTATATCCTGATTTCTGGCCTTGATGAAGTTAATTTCTCTGGCACAAATGAAATGTTTCTAGACAAAGTCCAATTATAGCAGGAACCATACTCTCATAACCAGAAATTGTAACCACATCCTTGTCAACTTATAATCCATTTTACTTAATTAGCTATAAAGGGAGAGGATCTGAATTCAAAATATCTAGCAGTCCACTGCTGCCCAGTGTACTGGGGCACACCTGTAACCTCGAGCCCAGCCTGGGTAACTCAGTCCCTTAGTGAAACCCTGTCTCAAAATTAAAACATAAAATGCTGTCTGCCTCCCAAGTGCAAGGCCCCGAGTTCAATCTCTGTACCAAAAAAATTAAAACATAAAAAAAGGAGCTGGTCCCTGGTACCAAAAAAAAAGGAGCTGGGCCAGGATGTAGCTCAGTGGTGCCGCGCCAGCCTCGAAAGCACAAGGACCCGCGTTCGATCCCCAGTACCAAAAAAAAAAAAAAAATCCACCAAGTTGGCTGCGCATGGTAGAATACACCTATAATCCCAGCCCTTGAGAGTCTGAGGCAGGATCACTACCAGTTCAAGGCCAGCCTGGGCTACATGTGAGACCCTGTCTCAAAATCCCAAGAAAAAAAACTACCAAGCTTCTAATATTTAACCTGTACAAATATTCTAGTCTTATCATAAGATTTTGCAACTAAAGCAATCAAGCAACTTACATACTTTGTGTAATCTGATTCTGTTAGGAAACTGACCTAAAATCATTTATAAAGCTAGGAGCTTTCCAGAAATAGGAATTTTGCCAATATTTCAAAATTTCCACAATAAGATACCACTTACTGACACAATTTAAACTTACTGCTTCAACTCATTCATTGCAAAAACACTAATATATGCTTTTAGTTATTTCTTACTAAGGTTAACTCCTCTTTTACTCTTCCAAAAATGTCAATAGGTACAATTAAAAAGTCCAGGGCCGGGCCAGGGATTTAGCTCAGTGGTTCCTCCGCCTGCTTCGAAAGCACAAGGTCCTGAGTTCGATCCCCAGTACCAAAAAAGAAAAAAGAAAAAAAAAAAAAAAAGTCCAGGGCTGGGGATTTAGCTCAGTGGTTCCGCCGCCTGTCTCGCAAGCCCAAGGACCTGAGTTCAAGACCCGGTACAAAAAAAAAGTCCAAGTGCCCTTTATAAAAACCTGTTAGAATTCAATACCATATACCCAGCAGGCTGTGGTGGTACACACCTGTGATCCCAGCACTCAGGAGGCTGAGGCAGGAGGATTACCTTTGAGTTTGAGACCAGCCTGAGCTACATAGTAAGACCCTGTCTAAAAAAACAAAAAAAGGGGGGCGGGGGAGAATTCACTATCATGTCACCTAGTCTGAAAAAAAAATTCTGCAAATTTTTCTTTGCCAATTCATGTTCCTAAAATAATCCATTTATTTCCTTTTATCAAATTTAAAAATCAGCCAGGCATGTTGGTGGACACCTATAATCTCAGCTACCTGCTGAAGCAGGATTGCTAATCTGAGGCACCCTGGGCAACACAGTGAGACCCCAGTTCAAAAAACCAAACAAACAGCAGGGCATGGTGGTGCATGCCTGTAATCTCAGTGCTTGGCCAGCTGAGGCAGGAGAATCACTAGGAAGGAGTTCAAGGCCAGTGTGGGCTTCATAGTGAGCTCAAGACCAGCCTGAACTATACAGTGAGACCCTGTTTAAAATAAAACAAAAGAAAGAGAAAAAACAAACAAACTACCAAGTCCCTGCTGCCAGCTGTGGTGTCCAACACAAGGAATCTCAGCACTGTGCCAGGTGAGGCAGAAAGATGGCCAGTTCAACGGACACTATAGCAACTTAGCAAGACCCGCCTCAGAATGAACAAATAAACTTAAAAAGGCCTGGGGATGTAGCTCAGCATGAAAGCCCTGGGTTCAATCTCAAGCACCATAATAAATAAGGAAGTCCCTGCTAGTATCTATCAAAATATTATCATGTGTTTCCTCAATGGTATAAATCAAGACTTTCACGTAGTTCTAATGTTTTTGGAAAAGTAGAAAGGGGTAAGAAGCAGGTCACTGCTTGTTCTATCCAACAGTCAAAAAAAACCCTCACTTCTTCAAATATAATTATTACAAAATTTTGTACTATTAATTTGTCCCTAAAATTTACTTTCTAAATATATACACTTCCTGAAACTATGAACCCATCATGCCAACAAATGGGCTAAGGAACAATTAACTTTTTAATGGTAGTCTTTTCTCATAACGCTAACTCATCAGCGGCCAGGTCCTTCTTCGGAAGGTTTGCCAAGTCACAAGACACTACTGTTTACAGTCCTTCCCATCTGCCCCTGCCAACCTATATCAAACACTCCAGTCACTTGGCTTAAGCCACAGTCGCCCAAATAACTCTGTCAAATCCTAATTTAGAGCCAAGATGCACTCATTCTGATTCATATTCTTAATGGAAAAATTTTAAATCACCCGATTTTCACAGGGATAAATTCTGCCTTTCGATGCAACGGATCCTAGAGCCCTCACACTTTCAACCCAGTGCCCCAAACCTAACTTAACAAATTCTGCACTTTTAGACACCTTTTGCATCTGAGTCTCATACCCTCTTGGCTTTCAAAGACAACTGCCAGCTCTGAATTCACTGGAGTACTAGTCTACATTTCTTTCATTTCCTTGCTACACACCCTGTTCTTTCAGGTTGAGGCCTACTGATTTTCCCCTCTGGCTGCAGTAGGAAAAAGAAATGAAACAAAATGTATCTGCCACCATTCTTTTTACAGATAGCTATCACACAGTTCCATTTTTCATCACAGACTTCATAGCACACATCATGTAACGTGGTATGTATCATAAATGTCTATTGTTCAGAACTTCTCTAGGCACCTATACTAATACTAGTCTCCAAAATCAAACAATACTCCGGATAATGGGGGGTGGGGGGGGTGGCGAGTATGATTCACCAAAAACTGCAAGAAGAGTAATGGAATATTTTCACCAGTGGCATGCTAAAACTAAGAGCTGCTTTCAGAAGGGCTACTGCTAAGCAACCATCCCTGTAGCAATAAATCCTCCAGCCTCAAAGGGTGCAAAGAGAGGAAGATAGGAAAGGCGAAGCGGGGTCCCCCCCCAGCTCCTCGGGAGGTTCCGAGAACAAAGTCACTGCTGCACTGTCACCCGAGGAAGGCGAAGGGGGAGGGGGCGGATCAGCGTGAAAACCCAGCCCCTGGGCTGGAGCAGGCGAGGAGAACTCGCCGAGGCTGACGACTGCCGTTCTAGTTCCACTCTACCCTCCTAGAAGCGCCCCTGCTCACTCCAGCTCGGGTCCCCATGGCTGCTCCTCCCCATCTGTCCCCGAGGGGCGCGGGGACACCCCCGGACCGCCAAAGAACTGAGTTAGGGCCTGGGACGGAGCGGGGACTCCGGGGACCCCCTCGGGCCGCCCCCGAGGCCGATCGAGCCGGGGTGGGGTGCGGGGGACTGCGCACAGGTGCGCTCCGGGCCGATCGCGGCCCGCGGCCCGCCCCGGCCCCGGCCCGGCCCCGGCCCCCCGCCCGCCGAGGCCTAACCGCCCGCCCCTCGCGGCCCGGCGCCCTACCTGGGCGGCGGCCTCCAGCTTGCCCTCGAAGGTGAAGTCCAGCAGGTCAGGCTTGAGGCAGAGGCTGTAGTTGACGGGGGACACGTCGGCGGGCAGCCGCTCGAAGGGCCTCTTCTCCGGCATCGCGGCGCGGCCCGAGCTGTGGAGGCGGCGGCCGTGCGAGGAGAGGCTGAGCAGGAGCGGGCGGCGGGGAGGCGTCGGCGGAGGGCCGAGGGCGCGCAGGCGGCGAGCGAGGGCGACGGCGGGGGTGACGGCCAGCCACATCCACGGCGCGGGCGAGCGCCTGACGAGAGCCCCGGGCGCGGGCGGAGAGACCCGCGCGAGCGAACAGACGAGCGGGCTGCGGGCGGGCGACGGGGAAGGGGGCGGAGGGGAGCGGGCGGAGGCCGCCGGGAAGGCGGGGCGGCGGGGAGGGAGGCGGTGGCTGCGTGCTCGGGCCCGAGGACGGGCGCGCGCCCCCGCGGAACTGAGCGCGCAGGGCAGGGGGCGGGGCGGCGAGGGCGCGGCCGGCGCGGGAGGCTGCACCTGTCTGCGGCGCGCTGAGCGCCGGCGGGTCGCAGAGGACCCTGCGGCCGAAGACCCGTGGGGGCCGCCGTGCAGCGCACACCCCGAGCTGCTTCCGCCTCGTCGTCCTTTCATCCGGGTCCTGCTTCTTATTTTTTTCTTTTAAATTCTAGGGATGTTTTGAAAAATAGTAAAAACCCGAAAAACCTTTTAATGATCCAGGTTACGTCAACCAATGAGATTTGGGCCTTTGAAAGAGTGATTTCAAAAATTAGAAATATTTTTATTTTCATGATTGAATATTTATAGCTAGGCGTGGTGGCGCATGCCTGTAATCCCAGCACTCAGGAGGCTGAGGCAGGAGGAGCGCTACAAGTTCAAGGGCAGCCTGGGCTACATACTGAGTTCAAGACTAGCTTGGACTACATAGTGAGACCGTATCAAAAAACAAAAATGGGGCCGGGGATTTAGTTCAGTGGTTCCAGCGCCTGCCTCACAAGTGCAAGGTCCGGAGTTCGATCCCCGGTACCAAAACAACAACAACAAAACAACAACAACAAAAAATAAACAGAAACCCTCGTGATCTAATGTTTAAAATAAAGTCAGTCAAGTGGGGTGACAGGGCCTATACTTCCAGCACTCTAGGAGACTGAGGCAGGAGGATAGCAAGTAGGAGCCAACCAGGGCAATTTAGCAAGATCCTCTCTCAAAAAATTAAAAAGCCTAGGTATGTAGCTCAATACAAAGGCCCTGGGTTCATTCCCCAATACCGAAAATAAATTGTTTTTTCACCTTTACCCCAGTGTTTGTTTGATTTGATTTGTTTTCTTTTGATGAGACTTAAGGGGCTTGCTATGCAGCCCAAACTAACCTCGAACTGGTGGCAATCCTTCTGCCTCAGCCTCCCGAGTGCTGGGATTACAGGCCTTTGCCACTAGGCCCCGATACTGTTAGCTATTCCGGTTGCCCTTGCTCCTGGTATTGCCGGAAAGACCTCCTCATCGTTTCCAGCAGCCCCAAGTCCCTCCCTTCCCATAAACTCATCTTTGCCGTGAAGTCCTCATTGCCAGCTCCACCTAGCTCTACCTGCTTTCCCATCTGCTGAGAGTATTGGTTTTTGCTGACTTTCTTGTTCTTTTGTTTTGTAATTACAACATACGTACGTGATAGACAAGATGTACTTTCTTTCTTGTTTATTTTGTTGTTTTGCAGAGCTAGGGATTGAACCCACTGAATTACATCCCCATTTTTCAAGAGCTTGGTTTCTAATTCTTTTCCTACTCTCAATATTGGATCCCAAACAGTGTACACCTCAATTATTATGGAGCCCACTAATCAATGATCAAGAGAATACTTATCCAGTCTGTAACCTTCCCTTATGAACAAGATGTGTATCCTGCTGAGAAACCATGTGAACTTTAAGCTCAACTTTCTTTTGTAAAATTACAGGTAAGATTAAAAACAGCACCGGGCCATGGACTTCGTGTCAGCAGTGATTGTGACCCTGCCAAGGGAAAGGGGAAGGACGTGACTTGGCCCCATCCCTGGGTCTCCTGAATCCTGACCTACTTACTACCTACAACATGGGATAGAGGGCGTGGAAGGTAGCGTATATTTCTCCAAATATGACTGCTCTATACAGGCACACACCTGTCATCCAAGCACTGGGGGAGGCTGAGGCAGGAGGATTGCCAGTTGGAGCCCAGCCTGGGCAATTTAGCAACTTAATGAGACCCTGTCTCCCCCTCAAAAAAAAAACTTTTTTTGAGACAGGGTCTCACTATGTAGTTCAGTTCAGGCTGGCCTTGTACTCACTGTGTAGTCCAGGCTGGCCTCAAACTCATGGCAATCCTCCTGCCTCAGCCTCCTGAGTGCTGGGATGACAGGTGTGTACCAGAGCACAAAATTTTTTTAATTTTTAAAAAAGGTTTGAGGGGCCAGGGATTTAGCTCAGTGGTTTCTCCGCCTGCTACGCAAGCACAAGGACCCAAGTTCGATCCCTGGTACCAAAAAAAAAAGGTTTGAGGATGGGGGTAGGAATTTAGCTCAGTGGCAGCCATGGTCCTGAGTTCGATCCCCAGTACTGCAAAAAATAAAAAAGGATTGAGGATGAAACTCAGTTTGAAGGCCTGGGATTCAAACCCTGATGCAGGGAAGGGGGACTTTTTAAAGAAATTCTTAACCTCCAAGTGAAATAACTTTTCTTTGGGATAAGGACACATTGTACACATTTCTGCTTCACAGATTGGTAAACTGAGGCAGGGAATTCTTTTGAACCAAAACATTTATTGGTACTTTTGTTTTGGTACCAGGGATCGAACTCAGGACCTTCTGTTTGCAAGGCAGGCGGCGGCACCACTGAGCTAAATCCCCGGCCCCTGGTACATTTTAGATATACATAATGTAACATTCATCATAAGGAATTTGTACCTGTGTATGATATATCTTGCTGCTTCTTTTTTTGCGTTCCCTTCCCCTCCCTTCAACCACTGTTCCCCTCCTTATTTAGAAAAGCTTTGTTTCTATTTTTTTCCTTCTATTCCCTTTTTTTCTTGTCCTTTCTTTCCTACACCCCCCCCACACACCTTTCAAGGTAGGGAATTTAAACTTATCCTAAGTCATGAAATCACTGATGATATTGAACTATTTCCTTGTGTCTTCAGAACCCTGGGATCACAGGTGTGTACCACCAAGCCCCACTAAGTCTACCATTTTCTTAACATCAGAATGGACTTCATAGCTGGAATAGTAAAGGGTTAAAGGATATATGGAGAAAATGTAAGCCATTAGAAGAGGCCTTTAGTTGGGCATGGTGGCACACACCTGGAATCCTAGCACTAGGGAGGCTGAGGCAGGAGGATTGCAGTGAGTTCAAGGCCAGCCTGGGCTACATAATGAGACCTTGTGTCAAAAAACCAAAACAAATGAAAAGGTTTTTCAAACCAAAGAGAACTCCTAAAGGGGTTGGATTAGGGAACCAGAATATTCAGGCTGCAGCGGGCAGGGGGGGAACTACCAGGCTGCGAACACTGAAATGGGGAGAAATTCCAGAGTGGGAGACCATTATAAAATCCACCATGTCAGCTCCAAACAAAGCATCACTGTTCCTGACTTAGAATCGATGGCCTTACCTTCAATGTCACTTTCAAGGGTGGAAATTATAACTAATTCCACCAATACTAGTCCAACCTGTGGGATATGATGAAGGAGTTTCCAAAGCTAGAGACACAAAAAAATTGGAGCGCGATCTGTAGGAAACCGATACCATAAGATCCTAGTCCTAACTCTGTTCTGTAATTTCCAATGACTGTTGGAATGGCAGTTGGAAATGTGAGGAGTGGACAGGACATTGCCCATCCATCCATCTCGTGTTCTTCCCAAAAGCCAAGTAGGTTCATCCCACATGCTATTTATGTATTTATTTATTTAAAGACAGGGCCTCGCTAAGTACCCCAGGCTGGCTGGCGATCCTCCTGCCTCAGCCTCCCAAGTTCTGGGATTACAGGTCCCACCTGCTTTAAAAAGCATCCTGTACAGATGGACAACTGCATATAATATGGCAACAGGTGAATAGAAATCAAATGCAATACGATATTGTATGCACCCACCTGTGGCCAAAGATAGGTCCTCTTACATGGTTCAAAAGATTTCTGTCTCTCTTGGAACCTTTCCATCAGGAAGTTGAAAAGTCATGCATTTCCAGCTGTCTGTCTTTTTTCCTAGCCCCTCCGTCCTTTGTTTTATTCATTTCTTCCTTTCCTTCTTTCTGCATCTCTGCTTCCCCTCTTACAAGCTCTACTGCAGCTTCATTTACGACCCTACATGACCGGAGCCCCTTTGCTGCTGATCCCTCGGCTGTGTCTCTTGAAAGCTTAAACCCCCAGGCTCTGAAAAGTTCAAGTCAGGGCTTGCAGCCCACAGCCTGACACTTGGGGCTCTGGCATGCAGCATCTTTAAGGGTACAGTGTTCCAGAGCTGCTCTCTAGCCTCCACTTTCCATCCTGTGAATTGGCTTCTCACCCAGAGAGAGAATCACTGTGGACTCCAACTGAACCAGACCAGTGGAATAGCCAGGAGGATTAGAAGTCTCAGCAGCTTAGCAATGGACAGCAAGAGGGCCTCAGTTTCTCCACCCTCAGCTTGAATTCTGTTTGCTTCTTAAATCCCTGCCCTGCTTGTGAATGTTTGCAATGACACCAGACTTCGTCCTCGCTCAAGAATGAAGCCCATGGCCAGGAAGACACAAGGCTCGAGCTCTCTCCAGCCCTGGTACAGGTAGAGTGAAGAGGAGACCTGCGACGACGCCGGCGCCTGCCAGGCTGGTAGGGTTTCATCTCACAGGGTGTGATTTTAGGACAGCCATTTGCCTTGGAGTCTTGGCCACGTAAATAACAAGATGAGAATCTTCTGCTGCCGGCCTTCCTACAAAGTTTGTGTAGAAGTCAAAATTAAAACACACTTGGCCGGGCGTGGTGGTGCACACCTGTGATCCCAGCACTTGAGAAGTTGAGGCAGAAGAATCACCACAAGTTCAAGGCCATCCTGGGCTACATAGTGAGTTGGAGGCCAGCCTGGAGTACAAAGCAAGACCCTGTCTCAAAAAAAAAAAAAAAGATTAATACACACTTTAAAAATGTAGAAGGAGCTAGAAATTGGCTTGTGATCTGTTTATTCATGGGATTCAAATGAATCCCATGTAAACAAATAATGTCCCCAGTAAACAAATAATGCTAGAACCAGACGTGGTGGCGCATGCTTGTAATCTCAGCACTTGGGAGGCTGAGGCACACAGATCTCAGGTTTGAGGCCAGCCTGGGCTACAGAGTGAGTTCAGGGCCACCCTGTACTACAAAGCGAGACCCTGCCTCAAAAAACCAAAAAAAAAAAAAAAATACCCACAAATAATGCTAGAGTTGAAGAGAGACAGTAAAGTAAGCATCGAGGATGCCTTCATTTTCAGATACTGTTATGCTTTCCTCAGTAAACAGTCTTGACCCGAAAGCTAGCTTTGGAAATTTACAGTCTCCCCCCCACCCCACCATAAAATATGGACAGTCACACTTCTATATTATGAGTTGACTCAGAGAAGTCAAAGAAACAAAGAGCAATGTTCAAAGGGCTCATTTTCTTTAGCCTTCAGAAGCCTGCACCAGCAGGTTTCTGGATGTGGTCTATTTTAGTTCAAAGTGCGATCGCGGTGTTTAAAATATATATTCACCGAGAAGGAAGTATCGCACAGATACCCCAGGGACCTGGCATCAGGAGTTACGACAGGTCAGAAAAACCATCCAAGAGAGATTTACATTCTTCTTGCCCCAAACCCATGTTAGCTAAGAGGCAGCATGGAAATTCTGAACCTCGGCTGTGTCCTGTCCCCATGTATCCAGGACCAAGTAACACCAAAATGTGTCGTCGTTGTTTAGCCCTGTGTACTGCCATGAGAGTAATCCATTACCCAGTCACTCTCAATCCTAGGGCACGTCGGTGCATGTAGGGAAGGTGGCAGGGTTGAAGCAAGGAGCACAGCAGCAGAGAGAAAAAGGAGCAGCTACTTCACAGGAAGCCGTACTGCTGCAGGGACAGGTGGATCACTCGCTGTAAACCCCACCCTCTTTCATTTTTTCCGAGAATTAGAATAGCGTAGTTCTCTCCAGGCTGGGTGCAGATTTAAATTTTACAAGTTGCAGTCCTGCAAGCAGGTACTTTTTACCATTCTCCTAAACAAGGGACTCAAATGATAAAATCTTCAAGGCTTTTGTTTTCTATAATTTTTCTTCTCCTCCATGATAAAGGGACACAGAAACCCAACATGTTATGTTACGAGATACATGATTCAAAAGTTACCTCTTAAGGCTAGCCCAAAGAAAGTTGAATTAAGATCCTTTTTCCTCTTTCTTCATTATTTCAATGGGTGCTTCAAATAAAAGGAAAGAGGTAGCTGGGTATAGTGGAGCACACCTGTAGTCCCAGCACTTGGGAGGCTGAGGCAGGAGGATCGCTGTGAGTTCCAGGCCAGTCTGGGCTACATGCTGAGTTCAAGGCCAACCTGGAAAACATAGTGAGACCCGTCTCAAAAAAATGAATAAAGGGCCGGGGATTTAGCTCAGTGGTTCCGGCGCCTGACTCTCAAGTGCACAAGGTCCCAAGTTTGATCCCCGGTACCAAAAAAAACCCAAAAATGAATAAAAATAAAAGAGAGGAAAGTGACCCGGGACAGAGGTAGATGCAGCAGTTTGCCCAAGCTTGAAGGAAAAGCAAAGACGAAAGCCACAGTGAAGAGGATCCCTGACCCCCAGGCTGTCTCCTTTCCAAATGTCCTTGTGGTCCAAGGTAATGGGAGACAAGTGTTGAAATGTTGGGGGGACTCCCAGACCCTAGATTTTACAGGACAATCCTGGCTACAAACACTCTAAAATTTTTTTTTTGAGACAGAGTCTCCCTGTGTAGCACAGCCTGGCCTTGAACTCACAGCGATCCTCTTGCCTCAGCCTCCCAAGTGTTGGGTTCCAAGCATGAGCCACTACGCCATCCAATAGTCTCCACTGTTGTCAGACACCATGTAAATGACTTAGGAATTTCAATGCTCTGGCATTTGAGTTTAAAGAAAGTGAAAGAAGGATTCTATGCCCAAGAGTCAAAGCAAAGAGGGCACATGATAGCTGGTGTAACAGGAAGGAAACAAAAGACCTGATTGTGATGGTAACAAGGCGTTGGCTCGGATGAGGGTGACAGAACCCCAAGCTGGGGACCATCAGCTGATGCCGAGAAGAATGCTCGAGTGCAGCAGACACAGACAAATTGCTCTGGGGAACTGTGCCCTGGCCCCATGGCCCAAGCTTCCGCCTGACCACGGGCATGAACTGGCAAGTCCTACACACTCAGATGATGTGGTGATCCTTGGTGAGAGGGGTGGGGGATGACTTCATTACAACCAAAAACATTGTTTTGTGATCCCAGAACTTGGAAGGCTGAGGCAGGAGGATCGCATTGAGTTTGAAGTTACCCTGGGCTACATAGTAAGTAGTAAGCTCAAGGCCAGCCTGAACTGCATAGCCAGACCTTGTCTCAAAAAAACAAAAACAAAACAAAACAAAACAAAAACAACAACTATGTATGTTGCTATGTATTCTAGGCTGGCCTTGAACTCACAGTGATCCTACTGCCTCAGCCTTCCCAGTGCTGAGGTTATAGATGTGCACCACTGCACCTGGCTCAACAAAATATTTTTATTCATCATCTTTGAAGTCCTCAATATGCTTTGCAGAATCAAGTCTGCTCATTCTTCACTAGGATAGCAAACCCAGCAAGAGACGCAAGTTCTCTAGGTTTGTGAATCCATATGGTTAACCCCGGCCTCTTAGCTCCAATATGAACAAGCCCAAACCCCACCAATCCAAAGGAAGTGTCTTCTTTATTCAGTACAGTTAACCTTCATCGCTAGGAATAATGGGAAATATATTTAAATGCTTTTCGCACCGTAGAAGCGACAGAGTGGAGATCCATGGAGCAGAAGGCCCTTTGACCATGATCATCACTAACCCCATAATTGCAGGCAGCAACACAAAGGGCACGTTCTCCCCACCAGGGAATGGGTGTGTCTGATATAATACAGGATGCCCAGTTGAATTTGAATTTCAGATAAACAATGAATGGCTTTGTAGAGTAAACATGTTTCAAATGTTTCATAGGCTATGCTTATACTAAAAATATAGAATAGTAAGGGGCACACTTCTACTAAAAACTATTCACCAGGGCTGGGGATTTAGCTCAGTGGTTCTGCCGCCTTCCTTGCAAGCGCAACGATCCAAGTTCAATCCCCCATACCAAAAAAACAATAAAAACTATTCACTGTGCCAGGCATAGTGGCACATGCCTGTAATCTCAGCGCTCTGGGAGGATGAAGCAGGAGGATGGCAGATTCAAGTCCAGCCTGAGAAATTTAGAGACTTAGCGAGACCCTGTCTCAAAAACTGCAGGGGAAGAGTGGGAAAAGGCCTGGGTTCAATCCCCAGTACTGAAAAAAGAAAAAGCTATTCAAACTGGATGTGGTGGAGCACGCCTGTAATCCCAGCACTTGAGAAGATGTCCAGTTCCAGGCCATCCTGGGCTACAGACTGAGGCCCTGTCTCAGAAACAAAAACAGTAAGAAAACCAACCAAAACAAAACTAACTCCTTGTTTATCAGAAACCCAAACTTAGGGCTGGGGATTTAACTTGGTGGCACCATGCCTGCCTCGCAAGCACAAGGTCCTGAGTTCCATCACTGTTGCCAAAAAAAAGAAGAAATCCAAATTTAACTGGGCATCGTGTATTTTTACGTCCTAAATCTGCACCTCTGCTTTCGGATTTCGAAGCATGCACCAATGGCTTTTGAATTGTTTGACTTTAGAAAAGGGAATAGCTTTGTGCGTTTGCAAAAATCTTTTTCTCCCTGGCAAGCCCTAGGTTCTGAGTTCAATTCCCAGTACCAAACAAAAAAACCTTTTTCTTGAGAATCAACTGGAATTCTGTCTTGTTTAATTTTTCACACTGTGAATCCCCTAAGAGGATTTTCTTACAGGTCCCCACGGTGTGGCCTTGTGGGAAACAGCCCAGGTTCCCATCAGTGGGCCCCTCCGGGAGATCAGCTGTCACTTGAGATGCTTCAAATACTTTAAATACTCTTTCTGAGATTGCCCAAGTTCAGAAAAGGGTGGCAATTGTGCCACTTTTATGAGGGAAATTACTTTGAGAGGGTTCTTGGAGAGAAAGGGTCCAGTGAGGGCCAAAGACTGATAGCCCTCACTCACAGGGAAGTCAATGAAGGCGCTTTCTCTCTCTCTCCTGCTGCTGTTGCTATCTTAATGTCCTTATAGCACTGCTGCTTACCTGTAAATGATGCAGATACACATGCTAGACCCGATTCTGCCCGCCTCTAAATATCAAAGCTTCAACCTTTGAATGAGGAATGGGCGAAACCGCTGTGAACAATGAATATTAATAGGTTTTTAATCAAGCAGTATCCAACAGAATCACACATTTTACCATAACTCAGAGGAATGAAGTCTTTTTCATTATCATTAATAATTTGGTTCTTCATAAAAATCATCTCCTCTTAACTTGTTCATTAAACATTTATGGAACGTCTACCACATGCCAATTGTTTTGTGTGTGTGTGTGTGTGTGTGTGTGTGTGCGTGCACATGTGTAAGTTTTCATTGAAGAATAATATACATAGAATAAAGTGGGTGGCTTTTAGGTGTTCAGGTTAGTGACAACTACTGACAATTGTAATCACGTGAGCCCAGCGTGGTGGTGCACGCCTATTAATCCCAGCACTCAGGAGGCTGAGACAGGAGGATGGCCTGTGAGTTCGAAGCCAGCCTGGGCTACACTGTGTGAGTTTAAGGCGAGTCTGAACTACATAATGAGTCCCTGTCTCAAAAAGATAAAATAAAATAAAATAAAATCATCATGGAGGCCACACCCTCTGGAGTGCTTGGATGACAAGTGTGACTTTTTTTTTTTTGGTACCAGAAATCGAACTCAGGACCTTGGGCTTGCAGGTGGCGGAACCACTGAGCTAAATCCCAGGCCTGTGACTTTTTTTTTTGTACTGGGCATGGAACTCGGATCCTTGGACTTGTGAGGCAGGCAGTGGAGCCACTGAGCTAAATCCCCGGACCAATGTGACTTTTTTTGTAATGTTTGTCAAATTGGTTAGTGGAAATGATATCTCATTGCTATGTCTTTTGCAGCTTTTTGCTTCTTGGTCAGGAATTATATGTTCATATTCGTATTTGTTTATTTAGAGACAGAGATCTCCCTAAATTATCCAGACTGTCCTCAATTCACAATTCTCCTGCCTCAGCCTCCTGTGTAGCTGTGATTACAGTACGCACACCATGCCTGGCTTATATTGGCCACTTTTATAGCCTTGTTGAATTGCCTGTCCTTTATACTACCTATTCCCCCACTCCCTCACATACTGCCCCAAATACCACCCAAAGTGAATCTTATTATTCCCATTTTGGAAATTGAGAAATGTGGAGTTGAATGAAGTTGCCTAGGACCTCAGTGCCCACCAAGGGGAAGAGGTGGTGCCAAGGCCCAGGTCCCCCCGACTTAGAACAGGACCTCTTTCCTTTTCAGCATTTGGTCTCTTCACAGCCTCTTTCCAGAAACCCCAGGACCGATGTAATTCAACCCCAAAAAAGGCTAGAGTCAACCGAGGAGGGGTGGGTAGAGTTCCTTTTTTCTTTTGGTACCAGGGATCAAACTCAGGACCTTGGGCTTTCAAGTCAGGTGCAGTACCACTGAGCTAAATCCCTGGCCTCTTCTTGGTTTTTGAGACTGGGTCTCGCTATATAGTCCAGGCTGGCATTGAACTCACTGTGTAGCCCAGGCTGGCCTTGAACATGTGGCAGTCCTCATGCCTCAGCCTCCTGCCGAGTGCTGGGCTTACAGGCATGTGCCACCATACTCAGCTCTGTCTTTTTTTCTTTCTTTCTTTTTTGTCCACTATAACAACAATGAAAATATTTCATTTTCTTAGAGCCCCCTGGCTTTCTAACAGTGCCACGCAAGTCCTTTTTCTGCCTCTAGAACCTCTCAATGCCTTTGTTTTTTTTGTCCGTAAAATTCAGTATTGGACTAGATAATCTTTTTTCTTTTTTATTTATTTATTTATTTGGACTAGATAATCTTTCAAATTCTTTCTACCTCTTATATTATTCTACTAATTTTTTGTTAAAAAAAAAGATTACTGTTCTCACAACCATCAGCTTGGTTTACTGAAGGCTGCATTCAACAGTATAGGAAGTTGAGGGCTGGGGATTTAGCTCAGTGGCACAGCACCTGCCTAGCAACCGCAAGGTCTTGAGTTTGATCCCTGGTACCAAAGAAAAGTTGAGAGAATCCTCCCTTAAGACTTTCTTTTAGCCAGGCATGATGGTGTACACCTGTGATCCCAGGACTCAGGAGGCTGAGGCAGGTGGATTGCTGAGAGTTCAAGGCCAGCCTGAGCTACGTAGCAACATCCTGTCTCAAACAGAGTAAAAAACACGGGCCAGATGGGCTAGGGCTTTAGCTCAGTGGTTCTGCTGCCTGCCTCACAAGCACAAGGTCCCAAGTTCGATCCCTGGTACCAAAATAAGGAGTAAAAAGCAATCTACCTTTCTGTCCTTTTTGACCCTTAACCTTGATAAATTGCATTATGCCAGAGATTTAGCTCAGTGGTTACACTGCCTGCCTTGCAAGCACAAGGTCTAGAGTTTGATCCCCAGTACCAAAAAAAAAAAATTGCATTCTATTCCTGAAGATGTGTGTGTGTGTGTGTGTTCCTTGGGTTTGGACCCTACACTTTTATTTCCATGGTCATATTCTGTATGTTTCATCTTTTCTCCTGTCTTTCCCTAGATTTTTCACTGTTCTGTTTCCATCTATTCTCTGTGTTCACCTCTCTCTAATAATCTCTATAAAGTCTAAAGATACACAGTTTCTTTTTTTACAACTGGAACTCTCATGGCTCTTTCTTCTGGTGTATGTAGATTTATCCAGTGAAAATCAAAGACTGAGCCAAGCCAGGCATCTGGCGCACCCTGCAGTCCAGCATTTTGGGAGGCTGAGGCAGGAGGATCACAAGTTTGAGCCCAGCCTGGGGAGCTTAGCAATGTAGTGAGAATCTGTCTCAAAAGAAAAAAAATAAATAACCAGGCATGGTGGCGCATGCCTATAGTCCAAGGGCTCGGAGAGGCTGAGGCAGGAGGATTGCCTCAAGTTCAAGGCTAGCCTGGGCTCCATAGTGAATTCAAGGTCAACCTGGACTACATAGCATGACCCTTGTCTCAAAAAACAAAGCAACAACCCTTTTTTTCTTTTTCTTTCTTTTGGTACCGGGGATCGAACTCGGGTCCTTGCGCTTGCACAGCAGGCTGTGAAACCACTGAGCTAAATCCCCAGCCCCAACAACCATTTCTTTCTGCCTGCATTCTCTCTTTCTTCATTAGTATGCTCTTCATTAGAACTGGCCCACATTCTAGCGACCTGGTATAAGCAGGGTCTATTGAGAACCAGAAGTTGTAGAACAGTGAGGTTCTATTTGACCTTGCTAAGCTGTGTCCACGGCCAGAATTTCTGTCTCCATTCAGAGGAAGAAATCCCTCAAGAACAGCCACTTAGCAACACTCAGGATCCTTCTAAAAGCGGCAGCCAGCCACGGTCTTTGGTCTAAAGCAGTCTGAGAAATGATTAGGAACAATCGAGTATTATTTCCTAATATTTATTATTCCTGTCCTTTTTCACAATATCATTGAGAAACAAAACTTTATTATTCCCACCACACAAATAAGAAACTGGATGTACAGACAGGTCATGAATTTCTAAAGCTCGCAGAAGCCATAGCAGCCCTAAAACCAGAAACTATGTCCCTCTGTGGACTCGGTTGCTAGTTCAAGCCGTTCTAGCTACAAAAAAATCTATCTGGTTAATGTTGAGGATGTAGCACGCTCATTCATTGCTCTTGGAGAATGAACCTCTCTCTTCCTCCCTCCCTACTTTATTTATTTATTTATTTTTGGTACTGGGGATCGAACTCGGGTCCTTGCGCAGCAAGCGGTGAAACCACTGAGCTAAATCCCCAACCCTTCCCTCCCTGCTTTAAATTTGCAAAAACCAGGAGCTGGGCGAGGTGGGATGCACCTGTGATCCCAGCACTTGGGAGGCTGAGGCAGGAGGATCACTGGACATTCGAGGCCAGCAGGGCTACATAGTGAGTTCAAGGCCAGCCTGAACTACACAGTGAGACCCTGTCTCAAATAAATAAATAAATAAATAAATAAATAAATAAATAAATAGGAAAGGTTTGCAAATTAATACCCTAATTTATTAAATGAAAGACAGAGAAAGAAAGAAGCAGACCCCATAGCAATCTGCCATTCAAAATGGCTCGGATGCCCGGCTACCTACAGGCCAGGAAATGGCTGTGGCCACCAGAGATTTCAGTGATTTTTGCCACCACCGCATCCTCACAATTTCCAGAAAAGCTGCCAAGAAAGACCAGGAATTAGCGACACACACACATGCACACTGGCACACACATGTGCACACAGGCACAGTCAGGGCCCTGGAACTCGTCCTGACTGCCCTCTGCCCTCTAACCTTCCTCCCCTCTGTTCTGGATAAACAGCAGGGCTCTGACTCACCTGGCGCTAACAGCGCTTGGGCAGGCACCTCCCTCAGCAGCAGTCCTGCCCCAGATGCTGGCTCTCTCTTGCTCGGGACTGTTTCCCTCAAACCCCAAACCCCAGGGACTGCACCTGCCAGGCCTCTCCCTGTCCCTGTCTCTCCCGGCAGCTCTGAGGCAAACAGGCCCTCAGGACTCGGTGCACTTCAGTGGTGGCGATAGAGCCTTGCTATGTAGCTCAGGCTGCCCTCGTACTTGCGGTGATCCTCCTGCCTCAGCCTCCTGAGTGCTGTGATCACAGGCATGCACTACCACCTCGATTTTATATTCATTTCTAAAACACAGGTCTCTTTGCTGTTGGACTCCGGCGGGGCTGCGCAGCGCTGTGTCTGGCCCGGTGTTGGGCTGAATAGAAGCCTGTTGAACAGCGCTTGCCTAAGTTGGCCTCAGGCACCTCCAGAATTTCACAGAGTTCGTTCCAGAGAAAAGGGGAATGACTAGGCCCCAGCTCCTTCCTGTTTAGGAAGACGCCTTCGCCCAGAGGCCAGAAAGGGCTGGCTGTGCCTCTGAGGGCCCAGCGGCGACTGATGTCCCCTCAACCTATGACCCACCTCGTGATTTCTCCTCTGCTCAGAAGAAAGCAGTCCTGGAACTTGGTTTGGTTTTCATTTTTTCCAGGCTGTTCCAGGCCCTTTTAGGAGACAGAGCCTCCAGTGCAACAGGCTTCGGGCTGGGTAGGGATTAAAGCATTGACAAGAGTCTGAGGCACACGGAGAGGCTGGAGGCTCTCAGGAGCGTTAGCTTAGAAATGGGTAAGGGCAAGCCGGGCAGCCTGTAACTCCAGCACCCCCGAGGCTGAGGCAGGAGGGTTACAAGTTTGAGGCCAGCTGAGAAACTCAGTGAGACCCTATCTCAGTTAAATAAACACAAAAGCACAGCTGGGGATGTAGCTGAGGTAGAACTTCCCAGCATGCACAAAACCCTGGGTCCAGTCCTTGGTGCGACTTTTCAGCCATGTGAGCTTATACAAATCACTCAGTGTTGCTGTGACTGAGGAGAGTGGCTTTGGATGGCAGCAAGTTCACCAAGTTGAGGTCTGTATCTCAAATGCAGGCCCCGGGCAGGATTGAAAGACCCTAGAGAGAAGCTGGGCATGGTGCAGCATGCCTGTCATCCCAGCACTTGGGAGGCTGAGGCAGGAGGATCACCATGAGTTCAAAGCCAGCCTGGGCTACAGAGGAGACCCTGTCTCAAAAATCCGGAAAAGGGCCGGGGGGGTTAGCTCAGTGGTTTCGCTGCCTGCTGTGCAAGTGCAAGGACCCAAATTTGATCCCCAGTACAAAAAAAAAAAAAAAATCCGGAAAGAAAAAGAAATCAGCCAACATCCATCGATATAGTCTATCTACCTAGCACAGGAAGTACAGTGGGGGCTGGGAGACCGCACCCCTCCACCTGCTGGAGTTTGGGTGATCGATGTCCAAGGGCCACCCGCCCCTGCTGTGGTAGATAATATGACCAGAGTGAACTCCGAGCCCCAGGGTGACTCAGCACTCTGTTAACCAATCCCATCAATCTTACTCCAGACTCCTGCCTCCCTAGAAACCTGGAAGCCTGATTTATCTGTGGGTTTCTCACCTCTCCTGTCACCCCGGCACCACTTTTCTGTTCCTGCCACATATTGCTTCCTGCTAGCACGGATCTGCCCTGAGCACGTTTTCCCATTATCTTCAATAAAGGCAGCTGCTTTGCTTTCACCATTCAATGTATGATTGCAATTCTCTGCTCACCCCATGAGGGAGCCTGGAATCTATCTGTTGGATCCATCTACAGCTGTATAAGTAATGGAATACTAGGAAGCCATTAAAAAGATGGAGACAGAGTTATAGGTATGATTTGTGAAACAACAACCAACCTAAAAGTAGTTCTCTCCTAGGCAGGGGAGAGCAGCAAGAACCAGAGAGGAAATTACACCAAAGCCTAAACCAGAGTGGAAATACCTAGGAAAATAAGGGGACCTGATTCTTCCATGGCAAGGGAGAAGGAGAGGTTACGAGGGCTGGAAATCAGAATTGCCAGAGAGGGTCAGCAGAAAGCAAGGGGTCGGTACTTTGCAGGGAGGGTGATTCCTTTAGGCACTGTGTATGGCTCACCTTCAAAAGTGTATAGTTCTTGCAGGTGTGGTGAGCAGTTTGAGGTGAACCTGGGTTCCCTAGGGAGTTCAATTTGAACTACACAGGGAGACCCTGTCTCAAAAAATAAAATAAAGAAGCCAGGCGTGGTGGCACACACCTGTAATCCCAGCACTCAGGAGGCTGAGGCAGGAGGATTCCTGTGAGTTTGAGGCCAGCCTGGACTACACAGTGAGACCTTGTTTCAAACACAAAAATAGAAACAAAACAAAACAAAAACACAAAGAAATAAACAACAAAACCCAGGTAGTTGTGCAGTGCCGAAGTAGGTCTGGGTGGCCCTCGCGATAGGTCAGAGGGCAGATCAGAGGGTAGGTAAGGGGCAGAGAGATGGCACTGAGAAGTCGGCATGGACTGTATGCACGCCTCAGAAAACAATTCCCCAAATTGAAGACCTAAGAGCCAAAGCTCCTCTCTGTCCTTTGCCCTTGTCCTTGGGCCCTTACTCTTTCCCCAGGCAGCCACAGAAACTAGGATTTGTCCTCCCAAGGCAGTGGGAGAAATGAGCAGAGCCAGGATTGGTAGGGAACAGGGTTCTGGTCCGTAATCCCAGCACTCTGGGCCGCTGAAGCAGGATGACCCCAACCTTGAGCCTAGCCTGGGCAATTTAATAATTTAGTGAAACCCTGCCTCAAAAAAAGTGGTAGGGGAAGGGAGCTGGGGATATAGCTCTGCACGAAGCCCCAGGTTTTACTGGAAGAAGAAAGAGAAGCAAGAGATGCAAACTTCCCCAAGCAGTCATATAACCTAGAAATGTTACTTTACCTTTCCCTTACCCTTCTGTGTAGGAGCTGACTATCAAGAAATTCTCTCTTGGGCTGGGGATTTAGCTTAATGGTTCCACCGCCTGCCTTGAAAGCACAAGGTCCTGAGTTTCATTCCTCGGTACCAAAACAACCAAACCAAACCAAAAAAATCTCTCTTGGGAAGCTGAAGCAGGAGAATCCAAAGTTCAAGACCAGCCTGGGTGAGTTAGTGAGAACCTGTCTCAAGATAAATGAAAACAGGGTTTCCCATGTAGCTCAGTGGTAACCACTTGCTTAGCATTCATAAGGCCCTTGCTTCCAGACTCAGCATCATTTAAAAAAAAAAAAAAAAACTAGTGGCAAAGTGCTTGCATGAGGTCCTGGGTTCGATTCTCAGCACTATTGAAAAAAGAAGAAAAAACCCCCCAGACTTTACCAGTAGTAGATTGAAGCAAGTAAGGGTCCTTACTATCCTAGCAAACTTTCTTTTTTAAGACAGGGTCTTGGGCCAGGGATTTAGTTCCACCGCCTGCCTCGCAAGCTCAAGGTCCCGAGTTCAATCCCCGCTACCAAAAAAAAAAAAAAGACAGAGTCTTGCTATATAGTTCAGGCTGGCCTTGAACTCACTATGTAGCCCAGGGTGGCCTGGAACTCTCGGTGATCCTCCTGCCTCAGCCTCCTGAGTGCTGGGATTACAGGTATGCACCACTATGCCTGGCATAATTTTTTGGTTATTTTGCATAGTTGAGGATTAAAATCAGGGCCTTTTCAAAGAGCTACATCCCTTTTTTACTTTTTATTTTGAGACAGGGTTTTCCTAAATTGGTAAGTTGCTCAGGCCAGGCTCATACTTGAGACCCTCCAGCCTCAGCCTCCCAGAGTGATAAGATTACAGGTGTGTGCCACCACATATGGCTCTAGCAAACGTTTTAAAAAATGAGCAGTAGGGGCTGGGGATTTAGCTCAGTGTTGCTGCTGCCTGCCTCACAAGCACAAGGACCCAAGTTCGATCCCCAGTACCCAAAAAAAAAAAAAAAAAAAAAAAAATTTAACAGTAGGTTGGATGATAAAAGCAAGATTTCACATAATCTTTTTTAAAATTTAAAACATATTACTTTTTCATTGACAAAAAAATTGTTCAGTATATCTTTCTGGGGTACAATGTGATATTTTGATAGATGTTACAATGTGGTAAATCATCCTGATAGGTTGGAACAAAGTGCCAAAATTAACAAATTGAAATTCAACATGGATAAAGACCTACACTTAGGTTAAAAATTTTAAAAAAGTGGACTGCACAGGCAGGAGCAAGACTGGCCTGACAGCATTTTCGGTGAAAAAGGGTTAGGGGACACAAACCCAGTCCAGTCACAGGCTTATGGGAAGACACAATACAAGATTCAGAGATAATAATCTCGCTGCATGGTGAGCCAGCTCACTCTGTCTGAACCAGTTACGATACTGATACTGAGGAACTAACAGTGCTTAGTGAGACCTCCTCATGTTGGGAAATGATTTCAGAGCATGACAAAAAGAGAAGGAATTTGATGAGGTTTAGAAATCCTTAGCATAGGAGGCATGTTTGATCACACCTGTGATCCCAGCACTTGGGAGGCTGAGGCAGCAGGATCGCTGCGAGTTTGAGGCCAGCCTGGGCAACATAGCAGGACTCTGTCTCAAAAAAGCAAAGCAACAACAACAAAAAATAGAAATACTAAATATAGGAGAGAGAAGACCAAGGTGATAAATAACAGCTGTCCTCAAATAGCCAATCATCAGATATAAGGCTGACAATGTGAAATTGCCCTTATGCAACTGCTTTGGTCCATGAACACGGCAGCTCATCTGGGTTTGTTCCCTCATTTGGCAATGTGGCAGGGGGCACAGGAGAATCATGGGGTGAAAAAGAGGAAGCAAATAGTACATCGACATAGGAAGGAATTTGTCACAATGAGATCTTCAGATTCAGAATGGAGTGTGGTTGTACAGGCCTGTAATTCCAGCACTCTGGGAGGCTGAGGCAGGAGGACTGCAAGTTCAAGGCCAGCCCGGGCAACTTTGCAAGAGATTGTCTCAAAATAATAAAGAAGGAAGGAAGGAAGGAAGGCAGGCAGGCAAGGAGGGAGAGAAACAGAGAGAGACAGAGACAGACAGAGAAAGAAAAAAAGAAGGAAAGAAAGAAAGCCCAGCCATACACAAACCCAACTTCCCTGTCCCTGAGCTGGGTGACAGCGTGCTGGTGTAACTAGTTTTGGCATCAGTACAGGGGTGACATGCTAGACAGTTAGAGAACCGGGGCATTCCAAGTGCTTTGACACCACCATTTCTTTCTTTTTTTTTAATCACACTTTGTATATGGACTAAAATTGACATTCAATTCTAGAGGCTTTCTGGATCCGCCATAGTTTGTCTGTGGACAACAGAATATGAGAAAATTTCTTCCAAGCCAAACACCCTCACAGGAAGAAAGACACTCTTTAATAAATAGTGCTGGCAGAACTGGCTTTCCAAATGCCAAAGATTAAAACTAGACCCACATCTTTCACTATGCCCTAAACTAAAATAAAAATGGATCAAAGATCTAAATATTAAAACAGAAACATTAATGGGGCATGGTGGCACAGGCTTGTAATCCCAGCACTTGGGAGGCAGAGGCAGGAGGATCACCACGAGTTTGAGACCAGTCTGAGCTACACAGTGAGTTTAAGGACAGCCTGAACTACAAAGTGAAACCGTGTCTCAAGAAACCAAACCAAATCAAACAAAACAAAACAAAAAAATAGAAACATTAAATCTTCTGGAAGAGAGAATACGTAGGACACTTGAGGACATAGGAGTAGGCAAAGACCATGAACAAAACTCAGACTGTACAGGAAATACTGCAAAGAGTCAACAACTGGGAACTTATCTTTATTTTTTGTTTTTGTACTGGGGATCGAACTCTGGACCTTTAGCTTGTGAGGCAGGTGGCGGAACCACTGAGCTACATCCCTGGCCCCTCTTCTTATTAAAAAGCTTTTGCACAGAGCCAGGGATGTAGCTCAGTGGTTCCAGCGCCTGCCTTGAAAGTGCAAGGTCCTGAGTTCAATCCCTGATACTCAAAAAAAAGCTTTTGCACTGATCTCACTCCAAAAAGCACGGCTGTTCTCAAAAAAATCAACCAATAACAAATGCTGGCGGGGCTGTGGGAAAAGGGAACCCTTCTCCACTGTTGGTGGGAGTGTAGACTGGTGCAACCACTGTGGAAATCAGTGTGGAGATTCCTCAAAAAACTAAAACTAGACAGGGCAGGGATTTAGCTCAGTGGTTCCACTGCCTGCCTCGAAAGCACAAGGACCCGAGTTTGATCCCCTGGTACCAAAAAAAACCCCCAAAAACTAAAACTAGAGGTTCCATTCAACCCAACTATTCCCCTTCTTGGTATCTTCCCAAAAGTATTAAAAGCATCATACCACAGTGATATATCCACGCCCATGTTTATAGCAGCACAATTTGTGATAGCTAAATCTTTTATTTTTTTGGTACCAAACTCCCCGGCCTTGTAATAGCTAAATCTGGGAAACAGCCCAAATCCCCATCAACCAACAAATGGATAGAGAAGATGTGGGTTTTTTTTTTTTTTGTACAATGGAGTACTACTAGGGCTGGGGGTTTAGCTCAGTGGTGCCACTGCCTGCCTCAAAAGTGCGAGGTCCTGAGTTCGTTCCCTGGTACCAAAAGACAAAAAAAAAAAAGGAACGCTCGGAGTACTACTCTGCCGTCAAGAAGGATGAGCTTCATACATTTCTAGCTAAATGGATGGACCTTGAGACCATACTCTCAAGTGAAATAAATCAGACACACGTGTTTAAATACCACATAGTTTCTTTGGTGTGAGAAAACAAAAGTGGAAATAAGGACTAAAATGTATAATGGATGCTGGGAAATGGAAAGAAAATGTTGAAATGAGAAGGGGAACAAGGGAGGAGGGAAGGAAAAAGGGAGAAAGGGACAAGAAAAAAAATGAAAATAAAAGGAAAAAATGGAAACAAAGCTTTTGTACTCAGGGAGGGGAGGGGGCTTGAGGGGGGGAAAGGAAGAGGAAAAAAGAGGGGCGATATCGTGTAGAGGTGCAAATCCCCTATGATGAGTGTTAGCACTATGTATGTCTAAAATGTAGCAACAGTGCTCCCTTTGGCAGCACATATACTAAAATGTAGCAATAAATGTTTTGCTATAAAAAAAGAAAATTCCTTCCAACTCCACAATTCTATTTTTTCTGAGGCTATTAAGAAACAGTCTAAGAGGGCTGGGGAGTTCTGCAAATCTCCTTGCAAGTGCAAGGTCCTGAGTTCCATCGCCAGTACCAAAAAAAAAAAAAGAAGCCAGGGATTTAGCTCAGCGGTTTCAACACCTGCTGCGCAAGCGCAAGGACCCGAGTTGGATCCCCGGTAGCAAAAAGAAAAGAAAAGAAAAGAAACAGCCTAAGGAAAAAAACCCCTAAGAATCATTCATCGGGAGAATACCAGACTAAAAGGAGGACATAAAGAAGAAAGAATGGAAGGGAAATTCAGAGGTGGGACAGGTAGGGTATATAAACATATGTCAAAGATATAGGAATGGAGGGGAAATCTTGGCCAGAGGTTGTGGTGCATACCTGTGAGCCCTGCACTTGGGAGGCTGAGGCAGGAGGGTCACTGACAATCCAAGGCCCGCCTGGGCTACATAGTGAATTCAACACCACCCTGAACTACATAGAGGGGCCAAACGGAGAAGAAAAAGAAAAAGAAATCATGGCCAAGGATTAGGGGAAGAGAGAGGCACCAAAAGGCAGGCCCGTAGCTCAGGCCTGCAGTCTGAGTTTCTTCTCAGGCTACAGAGCTTAAGGTTCCAGCCTGGCAGCTTCTTTCCTCTCTCCCTTCCTCCTCACGGAAACTCTGAAACTCTCTCTTTCTTCCAGATGGGGAGCTCTGGCAGCAAGAATATTCTAGGCTGTGCACAATGACTCCTTTCTTTCTGCCAAGGGATAAAGCTAAAATCTGCTCTCTCAGAGATGAGCTAATATCTCAAGGCAGCAGGACCCTGGTTTGGGAGAGATTGGGATCTTCGAATAAAAAGAAGGTAAGAAAGTTTCAGCATCCAATGGTACAGGGACTCATGAAGAAATTAAAACCTTGAATACTAGCTGATGATTTTAAAACCTAGCTGGGTGTGGTGGTGCACGGCTGTAATCCCAGAACTGGGGAGGCTGAGGCAGGAGGATCGCCAGGAGTTCGAAGCCAGCATGGGCTACACAGTGAATTCAAGGCCAGTCTGCACTACATAGTGAGACTCTGCCTCAAAAAACCAAAAATAAAAATGCAATTCCTGCCTTCAGGATATAATCTCAGGATCACAGGCTGCTACAATGGTCTCCTCTGGGTCTTAATGTTTTTGATAACCTATCATAAGCAACAGCTCATATTTTTACAGGAAATAAAGACAGGAACAAATACGAAGCCCAGAAGCATAATCCATTAGATTTGCTATTGAACATGCAGGAATTTGGCAAGTAGGACATTTGTAAAGTCCAGAAAAACCAGACTATTACAGTAGGCTCTAAGTCACTCGACGAGGGAAAGAATGGAATCGGGGTGGGGTGGGAACCTGAGTCCATTCCACAGCCAGGTCCCTGACTCATTGCGCGATAATGCCTATCATTTCCTGTCTCCAAGCTCCACTCCTCATTTCCCTTTCCCTGGCTATCCCCCCTGCCCCCAAATGGAAGGGAAATAAAATAAATAACAGTTTATTCTGTCTGAAAAAAAGTTAAGCATGTCTGTTTCTTTTCTTTTTAAAAAAAAATTTTTCGGACAGGGTCTCATGTAGTCCAGGCTGGCCTCGAACTCGCAGTGACCCTCCTGCCTCAGCCTCCTGGGGGCTGAGATTTGCATGTGTGCAGCACCACACTTGGCAGTCTTCCTCTCCTCTTGGCGTCTTCTGTCCAGGAAGACACCGGTGCGCGGCCAATCCAGGGCCCTGGAGAGGTATTTGGGAGATAACCGAGTAACACCAGCTGGGCCAGGGAATGAGTCAGGGCTGGAGGACTGACACCACCTGTTCCTTCCTGCCAAGGAGCCTCCAAAGGGAGAGGGAGCCAAGGGCGGCCTCCCGCTGCCTGCCGGGACCCACTAGGCTCAAGAGCAAAATGGCAAAGGTCAGCTGGGCTGAAGCTGGAGGATCGCTGTGTGTTCAAGGCCAGCCTGGACTACATACACAGCGAGACCCTGTCTCAAAAAAACAACGGGTCTCTGCGAGTTGCCGGCGTTCCCGAAGTTCCAAGCTGCCTTTGATTTATAGTTACATCAAATCAAAATGACGCCAAGCGCAGAGACTTCGCAGGCCTAGGGGGCGCTGTGAGGGGCGGCCCGGGCCACGCCCGTAAATGCGTCTCTGACTCCGGTTCGGTCCTGAAAAGCCCTGGAATTGAGGGGCTGCACGGCCTCCTGAGATCCCAGCGCGGGCCTGGTTCCCCCTAGTGGACGCTTCCGGCATCACAGGTAGTCCCTGGAGAATGGCGCGGTGGAACGCCCGGGAGGGGGCGCGTTTACAGGTCAGATCCAGGGGCCGAGGAGGCGCGGACGGGCACCTGGTCCCCCAGGAGCCCCCAGAGTCCCTGTCCGTTCGAGGAGCGCAGGCCTTTGTGCTCCCGATGCAGAGCTCTTCCCACCACGGCTCACAACTTGGCGCGCGGAGGGACAGGAGGGTTGTCAATATGACCAGGATTGTTTCTGCTTTCAACTCTACACTTTTCATTCTTCCATCCAGCACATTTCTTGAGCGCCTGTAACTGCCAAACACTAGCGTAGGGATTGCTTTTCTTTTTGTTTTTTGAAATAGGGTCTCCCTATGTAGTCTAGGCTGGTCTCGAACTTGCCTCGACCCGCCTGCCTCAGCCTCCCCAGTGCTGGGATTACAGGTGTGCACCACCCCGTCCTGCTCCCCCACCGCCTGCATTGCTTCTCAAGTCTGTGGACTCTTTGTCAGACTATTCGATGGTATGAGAAGGGGGCTCCCAGGCCCCTGGACCCCCAAGCCTCCCGCCCTCCAGGACACTCCTGCAGCTTCCTCCCCAAGCGCCAGCCCCCCAGGAGTCCGATTTATTTCTGTCTCCCTCCCCCACCGAGGTAATCCCGGAGGATGGAAGTGGGTTAGAGGCAGATTACTCTGCTCCAAGGGCTTTGCTCTCTCCTCCCTGAACCTGGGGTGGGGGGAGGGGGGGTCCCAGAAGGCCTGAAATTCCCCTTTAGGATTATTGCTTGATTTAGCCAGCCCGGGCGAAAGTGGAGCGAGAACAGGCGAGGGATTCCTTCTCGCCCGGGCCTGAACAGCAGGGCCCGGCCGCTTTCCGGGCTGAGCTCTGAGGAGCTGCACCTTGAGGAATCTGGGGCGAGAGAGCCGGGCCTTTGTTCCCATCAGCAGGGGAGTGGAAGGGGCGGAAAGAAGCGCTGAGAGAACTCTGTGCAGCACAGGAGTAAGGCATCGCTGCGGGGACAGAAACTGCTGTTGAGGGATTTTAGCTGCAACGCAGGTCAGAGCCTTCTGAGGGCTTCCGGTTCGTAGGTCCATCCAGAGCGCTTCTGCCTTAGGGACCCTGCTCTGGGGGGGATTCTGCGGACAGGGATGCTGTGCATGTCCAGCTCCAGAGCCCAGATCCACCTCCCAGGAGCCTGCTTAGCTCTGCGATTCCCTCCCACGCCATCCTGAGGCTTTAAAGCGCCTCGTAACTGACCACAGTGGGACTATGTATTGCCTCATTTGACTGTAATGGGTTAATGACAGTTCAGTTCTGTGAGTTGCATATTGAATCACCCCCTTTCTGCCAGTGAGGAATAGACATGGAGTCAAGATGTAAACTCAGAGGCCAGGGATTTTGCTCAGTGGTGCTGCTGCCTCCCTCGAAAGCACAAGGTCCTGAGTCCAATCCCTGATACCAAAAGAAAAAAAAAAAAGATGCAGGGCCAGGGATGTAGCTCAGTGGGTCTGGCGCTTGCGCCCAAGCACAAAGTCCCGAGTTCGATCCCCAGTACTAAAAAAAAGAACAACAAAAAAAAAGATGTAAACTCAGACTGGGCTCGGTGGCATACACCTGTAATCCCACCACTCGGGAGGCTGAGGCAGGAGGATCACTGAGTTCAAGGCCAGCCTGGGTTATATATCGGGATCCTGTCTCAAAAGAAAACTCAAGCATTGTACCATTCTGTTTGTTTTCTCCCTATGTAGCCCAGACTGGCCTCGAACTCTCAGCGATCCTCCTGCTGGGATCATAGATGCAACACCATGCTGACTACCCTTCTGTTTAGGAGCAGATTCTTTAAATTCCCCAGAATTTTCCATCTCCCCTCAGCTGTGCTTGTCCTAGATGTAGGTTACTTGGCAAAATTTCAGAAGTTGCCATCTTTGATGTCATCTGCTATTGGAAAGGAGAACAATGCAAGCCTGTGCTCCACTGCTCTCAGGAGTCCTGTCCCCTCCTGGCCCTTTTTAGAGGTCTGAACAGGACAACAGGGAGCCCAGGAACCCTCTACGATGGGGGAAGATGGGGGAACAGGAAATCACCTTCCTTCCCCATCTGCCTTATCACATGTCATCTGGACTGCTCCTTATCCATTGAATGAATACATATTTGACTGTATACTATGTACAAGACAGTACTTGGCTGGCCGCAGTGGCGCACACCTGTGATCCCAGCACTCTGGAAGGCTGAGGCAGGAGAATCCCAAATTTGAGCCCAGCCTGGAATTTAGCAAATTAGTGAGATCCTGTCTCAAAATTAAAAAATAGAAAAGGGCTGGGGATGTAGCCCTGGATTCAATCCCCAGGAACACACACACACACTCTCTCTCTCTCTCTCTCTCTCTCTCTCTCTCTCTCTCTCTCTCTCTCTCTCTCTCTCCCCCCCACTGTTTTTGCCAGGCCGAGCCCCTACCTGTTACACCCTCCTCCCGTTACACACAGTTCTCTTCTCTTGCTACCATCAGCAAGCCAAGATCTTCTTATGTTGCTTTTTTAGAAATGCAAACTAACAAGGTTGTGGGATTAAGAAATATCCCTTTGGAATCACTTCCCCAGCAGTTTCCAATTATCCTGGTTTTAATGAGGTAGGAGGATAAAATGAATTTTCCAAAACAGCAGCTAATGAAACAGCACTCATTTACAATCTACCTCAGAATGAAGTAAATACGTCTTACTTTATCATTTGGTCCAGGCTAATATGGAACAAATTTGCACTATCTGAGAAACTGATCAGAGCTTGGTAAGAAACAGGGATGAGCCGGGTGCAGCAGTGCATGCCTGTGATTCTAGCACAAAGGAGGCTGAGGCAGGAGGATCCCCCTGTGTTTGAGGCCAGCCTGGGTTACATCATGAGTTCAAGACCATCCTGGACTACAGAGTAAGACCTTGTCTCAAAAACTCAAACAACAAAAAAGAAAAGAAACAGAAGCAGAGATGATCTTATTATAGACAGCTGAATTAGTTAAAATATTATAGGCAGTCAGCGCTGGGCCCTCCAGAGAGTCAATGCAGAAGATAAGAACACATTACAGCTGTGGCTGAGACAGGTTTGTTGAAGGTGAGGCTTCAAAACAAGGAGAAATGACTCCACCCACATATTCCCCTAGGGATGAACAGCAGTGACTGATATTCTAAATAGGCATCAGTCACCTTGGGTGAGGACCAAAACCCCCCTAGCCCATTTCTTCCCAGAAAATCCTTGTTCATTCTATGTATGCTTGCTACATGACTTGCTTCCCCATTTGATCACCATGTAATCAATATTACCCAAGCAACTATACTTGTAATCTTCTTGGTTGACCATAGTTTTGCCCCACCTTGTACCTGCCTCACCTCATGGTTTTCCTCTATAAAACTCCCTTGAGATGCAGGGTCCCTGGGCCACCCACTTGGGATCTTTTCTGTCTCTCTTAGACAGAAGCTATCTTTCTCTCAATAAATACTTCCTACTCTTAACCTTCGTTGTTCCCAGAATTCATTCAATTTTAGAGAACACAAACTCAGCATATCAGACATCTAGCACGTTGGGTCATATTTCCGTTATGCTATTTGGATCATTTGGAGGTCCTATATCATCCATAGATCATACTTCCTAGATCATTTTGGAGGTTCCATTGAGATAATTGGACAGAGGTAAGAGTTTGCTTTTGTTTCCGATTCTGGATTGTGACTTGCTTAGGTAATAAAAAATTGTCATCCTGTAATTTTATGCCTTGTCTTTGTTATTTGCTTATGCCTTTCACTTTATACCTTGTCTGTCAAATATGCATGCTTTGAATTTTTATGCCTTGTTTCACTTGCATGCATTGTCCTTTGTTAAAATGATGCTAAATTTGAGAACATGAGAGGGATGTCCCATCAAAGAAAGTGACATTTTGTTGTTGTTCTTTGTTTGTTTTGTTGAGACAGGGTCTCGCTATGTAGTCTAGGCCAGCCTTGAACTCACTATGTAGCCCAGGCTGGCCTAAACTAGTGGCAATCCTCTAGCCTCAGCCTCCTGAGTGCTGGGATTACAGGCATGTGCCCAACAGGAAGTGACATCTTATTCCTGCTTTGTTTTTGCTTTCTGAGACAGGGTCTCACTGTGTACTTCAGACTGGCCTTGAACTCACTATGTAGCCAAGGCTGGCCTCAAATTCATGGCGATCCTCCTGCCTTGATTCCTGTTTTGTGTATGTTACATTTGGAATTAGTTGCTAAATTTACTAGTGTTCCTTGTTTGACCTGTTTGACTTGTTAGACAGCAGCACTAGGAAGAGTAATGCTAGTGCGCCCCCTAGTGGACTTTAACATAAAATTCTGTAAAATGGGTCTTTTTATGAAATCTAGTTTATATTTAGAAAATATACAAACCCCATTAATAAATCACGGGACCCCTTCTGCCAATTAAAAGTCAATAGGCTGGTAGCCATTCTTAGGACTTAGGGGACAGGTTTCACTGGGACAAACTGGCCCAAATTGCCCCTCTACACTCTAGAGGGAATGTTCTGTTCTGCCTCAGTTTCCCTTCTGGTCTGATCTGCTGGTGAGGAGGCAATCTTAGTTCTTGAGATTCCCCATTCTTGCCTGTCTAGGGTGAGAGTGACGACTCATGAGCAAGTTGTCTTTTTTTTTTTTTTGAGCAGGTTGTCTTAATAATTCATCATGAGCATGAGAAGAAAATACTTTCTTTTTCTGATCTCATTTCTGATCTTTCCCTGGCACTTTATAATTGCCTTTTTTGGAAGCATGTAAGATATAGAGAAGAAGTCTGAACTGCCCCAACCTTTTTCTCCTACCCAACAACTAATTACCTTTAAGTTGACTCCATAGAAAACGAGCATTTGTTAAAGCCAAAGAAAAGGAAATCATCTAGGATGAAGACAGCTCAAGTTTTTATCTTTTCCATATAGAACACTAGCAAACAGTTGGATTCCTTTTTGGAGATGAATCTCTGGTTGTGGGGAACCAGTAAAAGCTGAGAGGACAACTGAGGGGTCATGGATAGGGTGACTCTCCGGCGGATACACAAAAGTTCCTCAGTGGAAGCTGGGTCCTGACTGGGTAACCAGCAGAAGAATCTCCATTTATCCATCATCCCTACCAGCACTCCTCAGTGAGGTGAGAGGTAACTCAGCGATCTTCTGGTATCCTCTGTTCCAGAGTGACCACAGATGACACTATTAGAGCCCTCTCTTAAGCCTCCATTAAGAATTGAACAACAGGTTTGGACATTTTTTCTCTCCCAGTAAGTTAGAAACTCCCCCTAAGCTTTTCTCTAACTCATTGGGAGTTAATTTTAGAACCACATTGTAGTTAGACCACCCCTCCCTCCAGGAAGTCAAGCTGAGGCTGTTTGCCTTTCATGGAAGAGAACAGCTACCAGCTAGCAACTTGCAGTTCTGCTTTGTATATGCTAACTAGAATAAAAAAGGCCAAGGATTTACCTCAGTGGTGCCATACCTGCCTCACAAGGGCAAGGTCCTGAGTTCAATCCCTGGTACCAAAAAAAAAAAAAAAAAAAGAATTGAAAAGGGATTTTAGTCAGCCTTTTTCTTCTTTCATGTGCATGTGGAAAACTGATAAAAATGTGATTGCTAGGTGATGGGTATAAATTTAACCTGTAACTGCAGAGACATAGAAGTTTTAGGGTGGATTTTGAATAAAAGAGCCTTATCTTCCTGCTAAGGAAGATTACCTAGGTGATTAGATACATAACTTGACTCTTTCTACCTTTGGAGGTGATTTCTTCTGCCCGCTGAGAGATGCTCCAATCACTTTCTATTTTTTCTTTTTCCCCCTCTCTCTCTCTTTCTTTTTTTTTTTTTTTTTTTTTTTTTTTGGTACCAGGGATTGAACTCTTTGCTCTTGCAAAGCAGACACAGTGCCACTGAGCTAAATCCCAGCCCTCCAATTACTTTCAACTTGCCCTCACTCTTTTTCAAAGAATTGGAAAGTAGTGACTTAGATCTCTTGATTATTGGTTTTGTTAGCAATGCTTCTTTCTTTAAACATGACTGTTACAGCTGAAATCTACTGTAACTTGGGCTTTTAAAAAACATCTGGTGGAGTTAACAATTCCAGTTCCCAGGGGAGATAGGGTCACAAGCCCTTAAGGGCGGCTAGTCTGACCCTGACGCATCTTCTATCCTCCTGCTCTGAAGTGAGTCACCTCTAGGGATGCCTTGAGGATACAGAGATCAAGTAGAAATTAAAGGGACACCAATTCTTTCTCTTGTATTTTCAGATGGGATACTCCATGTCAAAATCTCTTACTCTGTTGGAATGTATTCTTAAGCCCTGGAGAATGTTCTCAATCCTTATATGTTAAAGAGGAGCTGTTTAATATTTTCTGCACCTGTGCATGGCCTGCCTACCCCTAGAGCCAAAACAGAATGCAGAGGGAAGTATTATGATGCTATTTCACAAATAGAATTGTACTGTAAGAAGGAAAATGATCAAAATTGCCTTACGTTCAGATTTTCTTTGCATTAAGAAATGATCCTTACTTGTGTTCAAAATGTAAATGTAAGCTGCAGGAAAACTAGACACCTCTGGTCCCTAAAGTATCCACTACCACTGAGCCTGAGGCTACTCTTCCTCACCCTTTGGAACCTGGGGATGAGGTTGCTAAGTTTAACCAAGGACTCGTCCACTGCTACTGAGTCCAGCCCTTCAGGTGCTGAGAGTGGGGCTTCTAGGCCAGCTGTAATTGAAGCTTCTACAGGGCTGTATCCATCCTTAACTGATTTTGTTAAAACCCTCAAGGACAATATTCCTTATAGTGATAGAGTAATACTATACAATAAGACAAGCGCTTGCCTTGCCTCCATGCTTTTTTTCCCACAGAATGTTTTGTTCCAGAAATGTAATAGTTTGTGCTGCTGGGCAGCACTCCTGCCCAATGTATCAAAATGTTTTGTGATTCTTTGAACTGTGTGACCTTTCAGGAATGGTCTGTTAAGCTCTGCCCCCTTACAAGAATATTCTGTTAGCTCCGCCCCTCTCAGGAATGTTCTATTAAGCTCCACCCCTTACAAGAATGTTCTGTTAAGCCCTGCCCCCTTTCTAGAATGTTCTGTAACTCTGCCCCTCTGCTTCAGTGAGCATGCTCACATGGCATGCGTTTCAGGAATGTTGTGTAACTATGCCCCCCTGCTTCAGTAAGCATGTTTGCCTACCCTGTAGATCCCTATGTAAGGAGGCTCTCATTTCTGGCAGAGTGCTCAGACTTCTAGTATGAACTCCTCTGAGCCCACCAGCGTAATGAAGGTTTTTCTCCACCTCTTTGAGTGACCGTCAGATTCTCGAGTCTTCAAATTGCCATAGCCTTGACCCAGAGCTGTAACACTGAGCTGTAACAGCTGTGCCTCAGAGCTGTGGTACTTGGCTGTGGCACTGAGCTGTTCCACTTTGCCACAATAGGAAGTAAATGGCAAATATGGGACTACCTGGGTTCACGTGTCCCTTTCTCTCAGTGACCTAAAACAGATCAAACAAGATCTAGGAAAGTTTTCCTAGCCCTAGAACTTTTTGATTCAGAGTTATTTATTAGAAAGTAAACCCTGCACAATATAATTGGAGAATGGGCTAGGGATTTAGTTCAGTGGCACCGAGCCTGCCTCACAAGCGAAAGGTTCTGAGTTCGATCCTTGGTACCAAAAAACAACAGCAACAACAACAATAAAAGCCAACATAATTGGAGCATTTTCATTTTTTCTCTCTCTCTCGCTTTCTTCCAAGAGGCTAGAAAAACAGCCATTCAGGTTCTCTGATTATTGGTTTAATTTTCGGAGTGGCAATGCAGTTGGAGTCAACCGCAGCTTTTGTCTCTGGAGGTATGTTTTGATAAGGAATAGAGATCCACTCTGGGGAAGTGCTTGATCTTAATTGTCTTTCAGTACCTGAGATGGTTAGGGTTTAGTTCTTGTGCCATACTTAGAGTCTGCACCTGAGAAATAATGCAGTTTGCAACAATATTTGGTCCAGAGCAATTCTCTCCTCTGTGGCTGCTGGATTTCAGGAGCAAGTTTTCAGACTGGTGAGTTTCCCCTCTTTGGGACCCTTGCAGAGTGAAGCTGACCTTCACTTATCTCTGCGCCATATTAAAAAAAAAAAAAAAAAAGGCTGGTCTAGATTTAATTCTGAAACTCTCAAAGAATAAATGTACAAGTTTTAGTCCAAGTTTATCTGCCTTTCAGTCCTTAAGTAGAACTGGAGATTAATTCCTCTTACTTCCCCTCAAGAATGATGCTGACTGATGATTAATTATAGCACAGGGCAGACTGATTTTTATAACACAGATAAGTTAATTGATAGAACAAAACATCCGTAGGAAACTTTATGAGTTTAATAACAGTTTTAAACGAAAAGAAATGTTAAAGAAGAGGCACAGCCCCAGTCCCCAGAGGACTGTTTCTCTCATCATGATTTTCCTCTAGAACATCACGCCAGGCTGGCCACTATTCTCAGAGATGTGCTAACTGAGGCTCTGAAAAAAGAAGGCCTATAGCTGAGTATGGTCCATGTGAGTAGGGTCACAGGCAAAATGGGAAAAACTGTCATAGGTAGACATCTGCAGGAGGGCAGATTGGAGCCTTGGCAGGCCTTCTTCCCCCACTGTTTGGAGTTCATACTTAGCTCCAAAGAGTGCCACCTAGGCTCTTTCTACATCTAAATCTGGCCTATGTACCCAACCCTGGCAATAGTTAAAATTATCTCTTAACAGTCTGCCCCTCTAGCAGGAACAGTTACATGTGACTATCAAAACAGCACTTTTAGGGCCAGAAATTTAGCTCAGTGGTTCTACCACCTGCCTCAGAAGTGCAAGGTCCCGAGTTTGATCCCCAGTACAAAAAAAAAAAAAACCCAGTAGTTTTGGCTACCAGCTGGTAGCCAATAACTATTACTATCAAAGCAACAATGAGAAGACTGTATAGCTGGATATTACAATCAGATAAACCATCAGGTTAGGGCCCATCTTAAAAACTGTCTTTGCTTTCACAGGTCTAAAAGATTTTTATTCCTTCTGATTCTTGTTACAAGAGATCTCTGTTAATTGACCTAGGAAAAGTTCTGACTACGGGCCGGGGATTTAGCTCAGTGGTTCTGGCGCCTGCCTTGCAAGCGCAAGGTCCCAAGTTCGATCCTCGGTACCAAAAAAAAAAAACAACAAAAAAAACCTTGGAAACAGCCCAAATGCCCATCAACTGGAGACTGGATCGAGAAAATGTGGGGTTTTAAAAAATAAAATGGAGTACTACTCAGCCATCAAAAACGAGAAATTAGAAACATTTATTGCTAAATGGATGCACATTGAGGCGATACTCTTAAGTGAAATAAACAGGACACACATGCGTAAATACCGAATAGTTTCTCTAGTGTGAGAAACTGAAAGTGTAAATAAGGACTAAAAGGTATAATAGATAATGTGAAACAGGAAAAAAAAGGGGCAAAGGGGAGGGGGAAGTGGGAGGGGTAGGGGAAAGGAAAGAGGGGAATGGAATTAATATGAGAAAATGAAAAAATGGAAACAAAAGTCTTTGTAAATAAGGAGGGATGGAGGAGTTGAAGGGAGGGTAGGGGAAGGGGGAAAAATAAGAACCAAGAGAGTATGTAAAGGTGCATATCTCCAATGATGAATGTCATTATGTTGTACACCTAAAACGTACCAATAAAAGGATATGCAAAAAATAAATAAATAAATAAATAAATAAATAAAAGAATAATGTGTTCAGAGGTCACCTAAAAGTTTGTCTAGATAATTAAATGAGGACCACTTAGGTTTGGGGAAGTCTGTGGGATGGGACTCCCCTTGGTGAATAAAGGACCAGCTGCCTAGAAACATTTATTCCAATCTTTACTTACTAATGGGACTTCAATAATTTCCATAGCCTTGTGAGAGACACACCCCAATAAAAATTGCTAAACACATTATTGTGATATGTTTACATTGGTTTTAATCAAAAGGTTAAGGTTCCTGTGGGTAAAACAATATGGTTTTAGGGGCTGGGGATTTAGCTCAGTGTTTCCGCTGTCTGCCTTGCAAGCACAAGGTCCCGAGTTCGATCCCCAGTACCAAAAATAAATAAATACAACAATATGGTTTTATTAAAAGATGCTCTTGGTACAAAACTAAATTGAACAACCACAAAGTCCTGAGCTCAATTCCCAGTACCAAAAACAAACCAACCAACAAACAAAAAACAAAACTAAATTGAGACAAAGGTTTTCATAAAGCTCTGACACTCATCATTGCTAATTTCCTCTTTTTTTTTTTTTTTTTTTTTTTTTTGGTACCAGAGATCGAACTCGGGACCTTGTACTTTCGAGGCAGGAAACAGAACCACTGAGCTAAATCCCTGGCCCTTTCATCATTGCTAATTTCATAATGTACTAAATATATTCATGCCATTCCGGTCTTCTAAAATAAAAAACCAAGATTGTCTATGGGGATAACCTTTTTTTAAAATTCCAGTATCTGCTGAGTATGGTGGTGCACACCTGTTATCCCAGCACTCAGGAGGCTGAGGCAAGAGGATCATCATGAGTTCAAGGCCACCCTGGACTACATAGTGAGCTCAAGGCCTAGGGTGGGGGGGTTTAGCTCAGTGGTTCCACCGCCTGCCTTGCAGGAGCAAGGTCCTGAATCCCTGGTACAAAAAAAAAAAAAAAAAAATTAGAGGCTAGACAGTAGAAACTTCTAAGGTACATTGATAGACCACTAGATTCTCCTTAGATGGGATCTAATTGAAGGATAACAAATTAGGTGAGAGTTTCTTTGTGCCATTTAAGGTCTTGTGATCAGATGTAAATGTTTGACTAAAAAGGCTATTCGATATTAAGATGTACATTTAAATGTGTTGCAAAGATAATGTCATCATAATTGTCATGCTAAAATACTATGTGTGGCTCTTGATCTCAAGTTTTCTATGTAAAACTATATAACTGTTGTCTGTTAACATTCTGCATGGAAAAAAAAAAACATTCTGCATGGACTCAGCTAATAAAACAACCATGGTAAGAAATCAGTCTTGCAAAAAAAATAAACAAACAAAAAAAGAAATCAGTCTTCCAGCTATTCTTTATATTTCAAAGTTCTTGATATTCAGATGAGATTATAATAGTTAAGCTCGGGCTGGGGATTTAGCTCAGTGGTTCCAGCACATGGCTCGCAAGTGCAAGGTCCGGAGTTCGATCCCCGGTACCAAAATAAATAAATAAAATGATAGCCTTACTAAAAAAAAAAAAAATAATAGTTAAGCTCACTGCTCCCTCTGCAATACTGATGTAACTGATCTTCTCTTCTGGGTGCTCAACAACTAAAGTTTAGAGGCCAGAACTAGAAAGGTAACTGGACTAAGAAGACAGTTAATATTTTGGCCCTGGCCCTCCAAGGTCAACAAGGACCCAGGACATGAGGGAACATTTTCTACAGGATCCTACATCTTTGGTGAGCCACCTATCCTCCCAAGAAGGAAGACTGCTGGACCCCAGAGGACAGGAATCAACAAATGTACAGTGTGCCTAAAAAGGGTCACCAAAGAAGGAAAACTCTCCCATGGTTTTCAGAAAGCAACATGCTCAAGCAAGACCATGACCCATCCTGACAGCTGACACTGACAGAGGAGATGAGAGGGTCTGTACATGCTTCCAGAATAATACCTGAGGAGACCTAACTGACCTTAATAGATAGCAAGAGGTTTATTTTGATTAACACAAGTTTCACTTTAACTTGGTCTTAAACACCCAGCAGAAAACATATAACCAACAGATATATAAAAATAATACCATGCTGAGCGTGGTGGTGCACCCCTATAATCTTAGCACTCAGGTGGCAGAGACAGGACAAGAGGATCAATACAAGTTAGAGGCCAGCCTGGGCTACATAGTTCAGGGCCAGCCTGAACTACAAAACAAGACCCTGTCTCAGAAAAAACAAAACAAAACAAAACAAAACCCCAAAATAATACCATAATAATAAAGCTAGATATAAAGAGCTCCAACCATTGACCCCTTCTGACAATTTCCAGCTAAAGAAAAAACTATAGTAAAATCTATAAAAGTTCAACAAAAGTCTACAGTCCTTAGCTAAAACTGTCCTAAACTACCAAACTCTCCATCTTCTTACAGCTGAAACTAGAGGGACTTATGACAAGAAATATCAGACTTGTAGATAACCTCCATCAGTAGAGGGGTCTAAGAGCCAACTGGATACAATCGCTACTCCACTTCCTTAAGGGCAGTTTCTGGATGTGGCTCTTTCCCCAACCTGCCTTTCCATTCTAATGTTCATCCTTTTACTAAACATACTCTTTTTTTTTGGTACCGGGGATCGAACTTGGGTCCTTGTGCTTGCGACTAAACATACTCTTAATTTCTTTTTTTCTTTCTTTTTCTTTCTCTCTCTCTTTCTTTCCTTCCTTCCTTCCATTCTTTCTTTCTGGTACCGGGGATCGAACTAGGGTCCTTGCGCTTGCGAGGCAGACAGCAGAACCACTGAGCTAAATCCCAGCCCCATACTCCAATTTCTTGGAAAATTTGTTTATTCTTGCCTAGAGGCTGCCAAACTCCAAGTGATCATGCAGCTAGAACCATCGACAAATGTGCTAGACTCTTTTTACCAGGATCCACTTGATCAACCTTGTGAAGAGAGTTTATAACTGCTAAACTGCAACACGACACTGACCCTTCTCAGCTCAAACCAGCTAGATGGAAACTATGCCTATGCTCTCCTACCAAAGTTGGGGATAGCTCTTCAGGGGGAAATATTATAGATAGCTAAATTAGTTAAAATATTATCGGCAGTCAGACAGGGCTGGGCCCTCCAGGGAGTCAATGCAGAAGATAAGAACACATTACAGCTGTGGCTGGAGGCAGGTTTGAAGGTCAGGCTTCAAGAGAAGGAGAAATGACTCCACCCACATATTCCCCTAGGGATGAACTGCAGTGAGTGATACTCAAAATAGGCATCAATCACCTTGGGTGGGGACCAAAACCCCCCTAGCCCATTCCTTCTCAGAAAATCCTAGATACATAGAATTTCATTCTATATATGCTTGCTATGGATTTGCTTTTCCATTTGATCCTCATTTGATCAATATTACCCAAACGACTATACTTGTAATTTTATTGACTATAGTTTTGTCCCACCTTATACGCACCTCACCTCATGCATGGTTTTGCTCTATAAAACTCCTTTGAGAAAGGGAGTTCCCTGCCCACCCACTGTCTTTCTGTCAATAAATACTTCCTAGGGGCTGGGGATTTAGCTCAATGGTTCCACCACCTGCCTCGCAAGCGCAGGGACCCGAGTTTGATACCTGGTACCAAAAAAAAAAAAAAAAGAAAGAAAATAAATACTTCCTAGTCTTAACCTCCATGGTTCCTAGAATTCATTCTTTGATTTTAGAGAAAATGAACTCAGGAACTCGGTGTATTGGCCTATAGGACATCTAGCAGGTTGGGAGTTATATTTCCCTTTGGTTATTTGGATTATTTGGAGGTTCTATATCATCCCTATAACATATTCCCTAGATCAATCTGGGACTTGTTAGCTATGGTGTGAGGCCCACATAAGACTCAACAGTGCAACAGATATCCCAGACAGATCATATCAGCATTCTACAATAATCAATAATTAATTACTGAATTAATCTGTTTGATGAGTTTTCCTCACTTCAGTGGGCAGACTGTGATAGCCTAACTCCATTTTGTACCTCATCACTGTTTCCCTCTTTTCATGTAAAGTCCAGTGATTCTGGGTGGTCGCCTCCCCTTCCCTCCTTGGGAGTCCTTTCAGTTGATGCCACCATATCCCATTTGGTAGAGCAGTCTGAAGCTATATGTTATCTCAATGACCTTGTGAAAAGAATAATCCACACCTGCGTGATATTTTGTTTCAACTAAACTATGTGAAACTTCCCCTGACCCCCACTAACTTAGCAAAGTTCTGCTCCTGTGAAATTCTGCTTGTGCTCCCCCTCTCCCTGAGCCCTCCCTAACTAGAAGAGCTGCTTAAAAGAAACCCGAAAGCCACTTTTCGTCATGGAGAGTTTTTGAACCGGAGCTTGCTCTTGATCACCAGCAATAAAAGGACTCAAATTTGCCTCAGAGTGTGGGAGTTCTCTATAATCTCTCGAAATTTAGTATAACAAGACCAGCAACAACAACAACAACAAAAAGACCAGCAACAAAGAGTTCCAAATTTTATTAACTAGAGAATAGAATGAATGGAGAACTTGTTTAAGAATAATCAGGTAGGGGCCAGGGATTTAGCTCAGTAGTTCCACCACTTGCCTTGCAAGCACAAGGTCCTGAGTTTGATCCCCAGTACCAAAAATAAATAAATAAATAGTCAGGTATCTCTCATGTAAATCTGTAATATACTTTCTTTTTTGGCAGGGGGGTACCAGGGATCTAACTCAGGACCTTGTGTTTGCTAGGTAGGCGGCAGAACCACTGAGCTAAATCCCCAGGCCCTGTAATATACTATTTTTAATTAACACCCATATATAGCTCTGTACTTCATGTTACTATTAATGTGTTATGCTATAGATTTAGGTGTGTGGCTAGAATTTTACAGGGAAAATTTTTTTAAGCAAAATATTTATTGGTACATTTTATTTATTCATTTATTTTTTATTTTTGGTACCTGGCATCGAACTCAGGACCTTGCACTTTCAAGGCAGGTGCCCAAACCACTGAGCTAACTCCCCAGCCGGTACATTTTAGATACACATAATGATAATTCATCATAGGGAATTTGTACCTGTACATGATGTATCTTGGTTCTTTTTTCCAATTTCCCCTCTTGACCTCTCTTCCCCTCATTATTTGAAAAAGTTTTGTTTCCATTTTTTCCTTCTATTGTAGATAGGTAAGTTAGACATCTTGTAAGCAGTTAGACAGGGCCACCCTCAAGGTACCAGCCCTCAAGGAGCCAACAAGGCTAGGAGCCAACCTGGAGAACAATTAAGGCACATTTGCCATTTAGTATTATAAAAAAGGAAAAGAGGCACTGCTTCCCCTAGAGATAGAGAGCAGTAATTGATATTCTAAATGGGAAATCTTTGTATGTGGCTTGTTTTCCCATTTGATCCCCATTTAATCAATATTACCTGAGTGACTGTACTTGTAATCTTATTGGTTAGTTCATGGTTTTGCCCACCTCATGGCCACCTTGTAATTTTCCATTGGGTCTTATAGTTTTTTGGGGTTTTTTTTTTTTTTTTTGTACCAGGGATCGAACTTGGGTACTTGCGCTTGTGCAGCAGGTGGCAAAACCACTGAGCTAAATCCCTGGCCCAAATTTTTCCTACTCTGAACCTCTATCGTTCCTAGAATTCATTCTTCGATTTTAGAGAACAGGAACTCTTGTTTCGGATACCTAGCAGGTTTGGGAGTTAGATCTCTTTCCCCTATATCACTTCTATTTTTTTTCTTGCCCCTTCTTTCCTTTTCCCCTCCCACCTCTCTTGTTACCCATCTCATTTGAACATTTTCTTCCCATTTCCCAATTTCCACTTTTGGTTTCTCACACCAGAGAAACAGTAAGTGGAGAAATGTTCACCCTTGAAGAATTTTCAGTGCAATTAAGATTTTAAAAACATATGTACATGTGATCTCCAAACCCATAAGCAATCTCTCAGTTCCTCTGATCATTTCTAGCACTTTATTCCAACCTTTGTAGCAGTTCTCCTCTGACCTAAACCTCTTGCGTGCAGAACCATAGCTCCCAACTCTGCGAAATATTGTGGATGGGTGCCCTGTAAATACTAATTGGCAGGGGCCGGTGATGAAGCTCAGTTATGCTGTGCCTACCTGGCAAGCTCAAGATCCTGAGTTCAATTTCCCAGCACTGGAAAAAAAGAAATACTAATTGGCGGCCGGAGATTTAGCTCAGTGGTTTTACTGCCTGCTGCGCAAGCGCAAGGACCCAAGTTCAATCCCCAGTACCAAAAAAAAAAATTATAAAAATACTAATTGGCAGAATAAGAGCCAATGGCTAAGTGTGGAAAGTGTTTGCCATTCAGGAGTGTTTACAGAACTGGATTTTCCAGGATAATGCCAACATTATGATGGCTTTAACAACTCCATATGAAGCAGTACTTCGCGGTGGTTAAGAACATAGGTCTTCAGCTGGGGAAGTAGCTCAGCGGCACCGGCACCTGCCTCGCAGGAGCAAGGTCCTGAGTTGATCCCCCTTACCAAAAAAACAAAAAACATGGATTCTTTCGGGGCACTATGGCGCACACCTGGGATCTCAGCACTCAGCAGGCTGAGGCTGGAGAATCATGAATTCAAAGCCAGTCATGGTTACAGAGCAAGACTCTGTCTCAAAACACAAAACAAGGGGCCTGGGATTTAGCTCAGTGGTTCCACTCCCTGCCTCACAAGCACAAGGCCCAGAGTTTGATCCCTGGTACCACACAAACGAAAAAAGAATTCACTTCAAAAAAAAAAAAAAAACCACACAAAACAAAACAGGCAACCCATTTGGGACCTCTCCTATCTCTCAGGAGCTATTCTTATGCCCCATTCTTATTTCCCAATAAACTTTTCTAGTCTCAAAAAAACCCCACCAAAAACCCCACAAAACAAAAAAAAGAACATGGGTTCTCTAAGCAAAGTGTGGAGGTGTCTCTTTGTAATCCCAACTACTCCAAAGGCTAAAGCAGGAGGATGGCAAATTCAAGGACAGTGTGAGCGCTTTAGTGAGATTTTATCTCAAAATTAAAAATCAAGGCTGGGTTCCGTTCTGTGTGCGTTGCCGGGGCTCTGGGGTTGCACTGCTTGGATTTGAATCTCTTGCACGTTATCAGCGAACCTGAAGGAATTTACGTAATCTCTGCAACACAACACGTGTGCAACAGGAATACTGTTCTTGTTTCTGGTGAGGATTGAGTGTATATATGTAAATTGTTACCACATTGCCAGCCACCGGGTAAACAATTTCTAAGTTTATCAGCTATTATTGTATTAAATTTGTTAAGAGTTAAGTCCGTGACTCCTCCAAAATGACAAATCAGAAATACTGTGGTCAATCTATGTGCCCTTTGCTTTAGCAAACACAGAGGACGATTGCCCTAACCTGACAAGAACTTTCTCCACCAGGCAGGCAGGGAAAACTAGAGCTCAGGTTTAAAGTTACCTAGCAGCACAGTGAGGTCAGATACAGACTGAGAAACTATTCACTTTTGCTCTTTCTGGGATCCAGGTACCTTCCATGTACTCCAGGTGCTGAGGAAAAACACTTGTCTCCCTAGCTTCAGGGAGACACCTTTTCGGTTTTTTCACTCGCTGTAAACAAAGCGCAGCAACCCGCACCAGCCGGGCAGCCTCGCACGCAGGCGTAGCTCAAACTCTAGCGCACTAGGGCTGGCGCGTGACGGCCGTGCGTTTTCCCCGCCCCCAACGTGGTCCCACCGCGCACGCGCTATGGGCCCGCACCCTCCCCCACTCCCACGAGCACGTGCGCGTTCGCGCGGCTCACATTTCGGAGGAGGGCGCGCGCCCTGGAAAATTCCACTCGAACGCTAGCTCCGCCCTGTGCGTCTCCTGGTTTACCTCACGTTCCTCACGCTCAGCTCCCATCCCGACAGCCTTTTCGCCAACAAAATGGCAGCTACCCTGTGGCGGGGCTTGTCTTGCGTAACCAGGGCTTTGGGATGGTGGATTCGGCAGGTGGGTAGGAACGGGGCATATAGGACTTTTCAGACTAACAGGGAAGAAGCTTTTATTTATTGACTTATTGATTTATTTATTTGAGGCAGAGTCTCGGTATGTAGTTTAGGCTGGCCTTGAACTCACTGTGTGATCCAGGCTGCCCTAGATCTTACAGGGTCCTCCTGCCTCACCCTCTCGCGTACTGGGACTACAGGTGTGAGCCACCACGGCCGGCATGGGGAAGAGTTTGAGGAGAACGAGACCTCAGACTGCTCAGTGGCAGAGTTTGGAGAGCCTGGAAGCGGTGTGTGAGAGAGGGGATTTTTCGGAAATTAAATTTCTCAAATTTGGTTTGAAGTTATCTGGAAAGGAGGCATTTAAGGGGAGAGAACGTGGAAGATGGGCCCATTTCTCTTTGATTCTTACACCTAGACTAGATGAACAGTAGTCTATAAAGGGAGTCTTGTCACAGTTCCTGTCGGAGTAAATCTCGTGATCAGGAGAAAAAGTCACCTTGCTTTGAAAAAGCTTGTTGATCATTTGGGAGCTAGCACAACATAGTAAGGTTTACAATGAGATTCAGCACAGAGAGAGAGAGTGAAATGAAGTCTGAATAAACGTGGAGGAGATGCCAAGGTGAGGAATATGCTTTGGCTTAATAATAGCATTCCAAAGGGGAGAGAAAAGAAATTTAAAAACAAACGAACAGAAAGGCCGGGTGTGGTGGCACATGCCTGTAATCCCAGCACTCAGGATGCTGGGGCAGGAGTATCACCAGCCTCACCTACATAGTGAGTTCAAGGCCAGCCGAACTGAATAGCGAGACCCAGTCTCAAAAAAAAAAAAGTATTCTACTCATTTCAGTTTTGGATTGGTATATAAGTTCCCCATCAGATCGAAGTTCTTGGAATGGATGGCATGCTTTCATGAACTGCGACCAGTAGTACTCTGGAGTATACTAAAGAAAAGCTTTTAGTAAATGTTGAGTGATGTTAATAAAGGTTGCCAAGGTATCTGGTAAAAGATGGCTCTAGGTGTTTGGCTAGCAATGGATCTTTCCCTATGATAACTGATAATTTAGATATTTCTATAAGACTTTGACTAGAGTTTGTTTGAGATGGGGTTTTTTCCCCTAGGTTACCTGTATCCTAACCTTTCCTCACCTTCCAGCCCATCCTGGTGACTCAGTCCACAGCTGTAGTTCCTGTCAGAACTAAAAAACGTTTCACACCTCCTACTTACGAACTGAAATACAGAACACAAAAGGAATTTCTAGAACATGCACGGAAAAGCGGATTGGTTATTCCTCCAGAACGTTTGGAACGTCCCATACATCTGGCCAGTACAGGTAAGGTACACTATTTCTGGGACCCTGACCCACTCTCCTTACTGTCAGAGCCTCTGGAAGGTGTAGTGACTTGTACTGTGATTGCAGCATTAAATTAACCGCTGAATCAGCTCAACTTCAATTATGATTTCTTTTTCTTTTTTTTTGTACTGGGAATCAAACTTGGGGCCTCGTGCTTGTCAGGCAGGTGCTACAATAATGATTTCTATATGGTATAATTCATGAGATCATTTTTGGTGTTTTCACACTGTTTATACAAGAGTAAAATTGTCCAATTGGGTGGAGTAAAAACAGGTGGTGAGAACAGACTTAAATTGTTCTATTTTTTTCAGTGTAACATGGTTCCCTCTACATTGAAAATTTTTTTTTTTATGTATTGGAAATTGAATCCTGGGTCTTCTCATTGAGCTAAATCCCCAACCCTTTCTTAATGTTTTTTTGGTACTGGGGATCTAACTCAGGACCTTATACTTTTTTTTTTTTTTTTTGGTACTGGGGATTGAACTCGGGACCTTGTGCTTGCGAAGCTGGTGCCAGAACCAGTGAGCTAAATCCCTGGCCCCAGGACCTTATACTTTCAAGGGAGGCGGCGTGGCACTGAGCTAAATCCCTGGCCCTCTTTCTTAACTTTTTAAGACAGGGTTTCACTAAATTGCTAAATTGCTCAGGCTGGACTCAAACTTGTGATCCTCTTGCCTCAGCTTCAGTGATTATAGTCATGCCCCACCATGGCCACTTACGTTGAAATCTGTTGGAGTAATCTACTCTATATCCAGAATCCTGCCCAGTTTCATATGACCTGAAGATGACCTGTTCTCAATCTCGCAATACTTGTTTCTCTCTACAGCTAGTATCTTTGATGCCTATATTCCTCCTGAGGGTGATGCTCGCATGTCAGCTCTTTCAAAGGAGGGACTGAAGCAGAAAACTGAGCGACTGAAAAAGAATGTGACCTCACAATTGTCGTAGGTGTCTGAGACAACTAAGGGTTGATATTAAAATAGAAATTTCTTGTTGCTACTTTATGCCAGAGAGGCCTTCTTGGGTTGGGTAGAACTTTAATGACTTGACAGTATTTTCTTTCTCTGAGCAGAGTCTGTATTTAATGGAGATTAATGTGGGCATTCTGATTCTTAGCATCTCAGCCTTTACAGGTAATTTTGTCACATCAATTAGGGACAATTTAGACTATGTAGAACTTTTTTGGTATTTTTTTGGTACTGCCAAAAAAAAAAAAAAAAAAGCTGGGCAGTTACACACTTCTGTAATCCTAGCACTTGTAAGGCTGAGGCAGGAGGGTCAGAGGTTTGAGCCTTGCCTGGGCAACTCAGCAAGACATTATCTCAAAAAGAAAGAGAGGGGAAGGGAGGGAGAGCGAGTGAGTGGGTGAGCTGGTACCTAGTTCAGTGCAGAGGTCCTGGGTTCAGTGTGCAGTGCTGCCAAAACAAAATTAAAAAAGAAATTCAGAAAGTAAGGAAAACGAAAAGGGTCAGGAACACAGATCCAGTCTGGGGTGCTAATGTGGGCCTTAATTAAGGAACAGGAGCCTGAAGCTTTTCCTTGGTTCATAGGACAGAATCATTCTGCATTCATCACTGTGGCTCTACCTGCATCTAAATCAGGGCTTCTCTGGATCACATGTAGATTTACAGCGGAAGTATACAGAGTCGCTGTCGAGTTTGCTGTAGCCATGCCTTGCTTCCATGTGTGCAGATCTTACCGTGTCCTTGCTTGTCATTGTGTGTTCCTATTACCCAAGGAACAGAATCCAAGCTTCTTCAGTGACCTGCCCCGTGCCTTCATCTCCACTGTCATCTCTTTCCCCTTTCTCTGTTTTTCTCATCCTAAACTTCAGCATTCCCAAGCTAATCACCAATTCCATGCTTCTCTGTCCTTGCACTCCTTTCCTTTACCGGAAAATGCCTTCCCCCTCTTCTTCACAAGGTAGCAGCTCATTTCTCATGGTCCAGTTCCAGCACTGTGTCCACCTCTTGGCCTTCCCTAGCTCTTTTTAGTGTTGCCCTTGTTATGATAGTGGGACTACTTCTGATGGCCTTGCACAGATCTCCTGGACTGTGAGCTTTTGGTGTACATGATATGTGCAAAGCACACAACAGTTTTCCACGGATTTGCCACCTAGGGCAGGAAAACAGTCACTAAATACCAGTTACATGCAGTTCACTGCAGTAATTATAGGTGTGCTGAAGTGTGGGCACAGGAGCAGGAGGAGGTGACCCCACCTGGCAGCTCTGGGAAGGCTCCAGTGAGGAAAGACAGTTCAAGATGGGGCGACAGAACAGTTCAAGTGAGGTGACTAGAGGAAAGGGTGTTGGATTTCGTCAGATGTTTCCTCTGTGTGTGCTGGAATGATGCTGTACTGCTCCTCTGTTTTTTTGATAGGGCATATTACAGTCATTGATTTCAGCTGTTAAGCCAACAGGGCGTTCCTGGAATAAATGGCACCAGATCATGGTGTCTCCGTCCTTTTTTATGGTACTGGGGATCAAACTCAGGACCTTATACTTGCGAGGCAGGCGGCAGCACCACAGCTAAATCCCCAGCTACCATCCTTTTAATATAGTACATCAAGGCTTTGAGTAAGCCAGGGTTCCCTGTTGGCATTATTATTATTTTTTTTTCCTGTTGGCATTATTATACCTTATAATTTTTATTTTATCAGTACTGGGAATTCAACTTAGGACCTTGCACTTGCCAGGCAGGTCAGGCGCTGCTGAATTACATCTCTGACGTAATCCTTTTTTTTTGGTACTGGGAATCAAACTCAGGACCTCAAGCTTTCCAGGCAGGCACTGTACCGCTGAGCTACATCCCCAGCCCACCTGCTGGCATTATGACTACTGCAGAAATGACGTTGACAGCCGAGACGAGGCATACCGTGCCGCACAGTTACTTTCCCTTTTTTGCATACAATGTTTTCACAAAGTTAAGTGTCTTTGAATTTGCTCATTTTCTTTTGAAATCCATGCTTATGTCATTTTCTCTGGGTGTATTCAGAACTTGAAGTATTTTATCAGTTTCAGCTTCTACAAGAAGAACTCCCTCCTGGAGTCTGCTTAACCAATTTATGTCTGAACTGGTTGCTCATTAGGACCAATGTACATCTTGGTACCTGCTTTTTAAAAATTTGTTATTTTATTCCATCCCCCACCCCGTCAAGCCCCCTCCACTCCCTATGTACAAAAGCTTTGTTTCCATTTTTTCCTTCTATTTTCATTTTTTTCCTTTTTGGAACCTACTTTTGTCATCAACCTAATAGTCCTTATCCTCTTCTGTTGTAGTCCCTGGCTTTTGAATCCCATATCTTTTGTCTCCTTCCTCCCTCCCTCCTTCCTTCCCTTCCTTCCTTCTTTCCTTTTTTAATGGTGTCCCTCTATGTTGCCCAGGCTAGCATTAAACTCAGTCCTCCTACTTGAGTTTCTCAAGTTCCAGGATCATAAGATCAACAGATGCTTTCCACTGTGCCCAACTTACGGTTAATTTTTATTTTGTGTGTTTTTTTGGTTTTTTTTTTGAGACAGAGATTCACTGTGTAGTCCAGGCTGCCTTTGAACTCACTATATAGCCTAGGTTGGCCTTGAACTCTCAGCAATCCTCCTGCCTCAGCCTTCTAAATTCTGCGATGACAGGTGTGTGCCATCGTGCCCAACTGTTTTCTATTTTGATGGACCATATTCTCCAACAGTTTACTGAGAAAGGATGCATAGTATTGTGGTTTTTTTGGTACCTAGGATTGAACTTGGGACCTTGCGCTTGCAAGGCAGGCGGTGGAACCACTGAGCTAAATCCCCGGCCCCTAGGATGCGTAGTAAATAAAATGAGGTCTTGCAAATCTCAAAAGAAATCTTTTACTCTCTTACTTCACTTATGATTTGCCCAGATATAGAATTCTGGGATACAGATAAATTTTCCTTATTTAAAAGGACTGCTCAACATTTTGAGAAGCATCATAATAAAATTTATAGTAAAATTATTTAAAAGAAAATAAAAGTATTGGTCCAAGCCGGGCGTGGTGGCACACATCTCTAATCTCCTGAGGCAGGAGGATCACTGTGAAATTGAGGCCAGCCTGGGCTGCATTGTGAGACTCTGTCTCAAAAAATGAAAAAATAGGGCCGGGGAGTTAGCTCAGTGGCACTGCGCCTGCCTTGCAAGCACAAGGTCGCGAGTTCGATCCCTGGTACTCAAAATAAATAATTAAAAAATATTGAAAGTACTGCTTCAGGCTGGGTAAGGTACACATCTGTAATCCCACCTGTTTGGGAGGCTGAAGCAGGAGGATCTTGAGTTCAAGATCAGCCCATGCAATTTAGAAATTTTATGAAGAGCTGAGAATGTGATATAGCTCTGTAGTAGCACACTTGCCTAGCATATGTGAGGCCCTGGATTCAATCCCCAGTATTGGAAAAGAAGAAAACAAAAAATGCACCATTGAAAAATTTTGGCCGGGGATTTAGCTCAGTTGTTTCGCCGCCTGCTGCGCAAGCGCAAGGACCTGAGTTCAATCCCCAGTACCAAAAAAAACCCCAAAAAACGCGCCATTGGAAAAGAAGAAAAAAAAGAAAAACTACTGCTCCATTGTTTTTTTAACTTTTTTTTTGGTACCAGGGATCGAACTTGTGCCCTTGCACTTGCGAGGCAGGCAGCGGAACCACTGAGCTAAATCCCGGGCCTGTTTTTTTAACTTTTAATGTTGCTATTTAAAAGCCCAATGTCATTTAGACTCTTGAGCCTTTTTGTATGGAACTTCTTTTTCCTTTCCTTTTTTGGTGACGGAGATTAAAATCAGGGCCTTGTGCATACTAAACATATGCTCGTCTGCTGAGCTACGCCTCCAGTCCCCGTTTTTTCTTTTTAGTGCTTAAAGTATATTTTCTTTGATTCTGGATCAAATTTGATTCTGGAATTTGCCTTTGAGAAGCCTCAATCTTTCTTTAGAGTGAAGGGTTGGATTTAGGGGACTTGATACATTCAGAAGGTAATTATTGACTAAACAAACATTAATGGAGGTTGGTGTATGCTGAGAGTTACAGGAATTGTGTGAAGACTTCAGAGGGTGATTCTCATGCTTCATTCCACAGAATCCGGAAGATAAGAGAATATGATGCTAATTTTAAGATAAGGGACTTCCCTGAAAAAGCTAAGGATATCTTCATTGAAGCTCACCTTTGTCTAAACAAGTAAGTAAACTCTTTCTTATAGGTCTACGCTCCGTAGCTATTGTTCCAGGCACAGTTTGTTTTTGTCCTGCTGTCCTGTGTACAGATTTTCCCTTTCCCTTCAGGGAGGTGGTGAGTGACTGCATTGTCTGACTTCTCTCCCTGTCCTGGGATCTTACCTGGCAGGTTCCACCTGCAGGTGTTGGGACTCTGCTAGAATGGCTGTTCTTTCACCTCCTTATTTCTCAATCCATTCTGATCCTTTTTGTGTGTTAATCTTATGTATGTACATTTTCCTCTCTTTAGTTGTTTTGACTAGGTTTCTGTAGAAAATTTCCAACTATGTGTGCCTGCACACACGTGTGTGTGTGTGTGTGTGTCTGTGTGTGTTACTAAGGAATGAATGCAGGACCTTCCCACTGAGCTACCCCTCAGCCTTTTTTTATTTTCTGAGACAGGGTCTTGTTAAGTTGCCCAGGCTGGCCTCCAGCTTGTGAATTCTCCTGCCTCAGCCTCCTAGAGTGCTGGGATTCCAAGCATGCGCCACCAAGCCTGGCTCCAACTTTTTCTTGCTTGCTTGCTTTTTTTTTTTTTGTACTGAGGATCGAACTCAGGACCTTGCACTTCCGAGGTAGCTGCGGTGCTACTGAGCTAAATACCCGGCTCTCCAACTTTTTCTTGACTAAATCAAGTCAGGGCTTCTAGGAGGATGAAAGGTCAAGATTAAGAACCTAGAATAATTTTTTGCTTCTATCTTTCTTTGTTATGGAAAGTATCAAACACAGGGCCTCACATGTGCTAGGCAAGTGCTCTGCCATTGAGCTCCACCTGCAGCGCTGAAACAATCTTTAGTTCTAGTCCTTGAACCTGTGCTGACATTTTTTGGACAATGGCTACTATGACTAGCTGGTTGGGCTTAAAACCTATACTCTAAAATCCATGAATTCTTTTTTTTTTTGGTACCAGGGATTGAACTTGGGACCTTGCGCTTGTGAGGCAGGTGGCAGAACTACTGAGCTAAATCCATGGCAACCATGAATTCTTCCATTTTTTCTTTTCTTCTTTCTTTCTTTCTTTCTTTCTTTCTTTCTTTTTTTTTTTTTTTGGAGAAAGAGTCATAGTATGTAGCTCAGGCTGGCCTTGAGCTGGAAGCAGTCTTCCTGCCTCAGCCTCCCAACTGCTGGAATCACAGTCATGCACCACCATGCCTGTCTATTTCTTAAATTATTTTTAGGTCTGGGTGTGCAGCTAACTGGCAGCATTTGTTTAGCATGTACAAGGCTCAGGAGTTTGATCCCTAGTGCCACAAAAAAATTTGTTTTTTGTTTGTTTGTTTTTGAGACAGGGTCTCTATAGTTCAGGCTGGCCAGTGATTTCCTGCCTCAGCCTCCTAAATGCTGGGATTACAGGTGTGCACCAACATATCCAGAGAAAAAATATTTTTTTTATTATGAGATACTTCAAACATTAAAAAAGTATAATTCAAGTTCATAAATACTTACATTTTTCTATTTTTTCTTCAAAATCCTAAGTTGGATGGAATAGTTAAAGCTACATTTCCATCTCCCATGATGTTCTTTCCTAGAGGTGAACATGATCCTTTATATCATTCTCATGTGTGTTTTGTACTTTCCCACATGAACTCATCTGTAAACAATATACTTCAGGCTGGGGATTTAGTTCAGTGGTTCTGCCACCTACTCTACAAGCACAAGGACCCGAGTTCAATACCCGGTACCAAAAAAAATCCCCAAAAAACAATATACTTCATAGCTGGGCATTGTGCCTGTAATCCCAGCACTTGGGAGGCTCAGGAGAAGGATCACAAGTTTGAGGCTAGCCTGGGCTACATAGTGAGTTCAAGGCCAGGCTGAACTGCATAGGGAGACCCTGTCTCAAAAAATAAAGATACTTTCTTTGGGCAGAGAATTCCAAGTTGGTGGTTATGTTCTCTCAGCATTTTGATGTTGTTTTTTGGTGTTCTGGAAATTGAACCCAAGGCCTTCACACTGAAGTATATCCCCAGCTCTTTCTATGTTTTAATGTTGAAACAGGGTCCTGCTGAGTCACTAAATGGCCTAGGCTGGGTTCAAAGACCCTTGTGCCTCAGCCTGCCTGGGTGCTGGGATTACTGGTACGTACCACTGTGCCTGATTTAGTGTTTCTGTTTTCTCTGGCTGATTTTTTGACATTTCCTTTCCTTTTAGTATTCAGCAGTTTACTATGATGTACCTACCAGGGTGCGTGCGTGCGTGTGTGTGTGTGTGTGTGTGTGTGTGTGTGTGTATGTATGTGTGTATGTGTGTGCATGTGCGTGTATGCGTGTGTCCACGCATGTGAGCATATGGGTGTGCTTTAGATTCCTGTTGCTTTTTAAATGTTTGGAGCCAGGCGTGGTGGTACATGCCTGTCATCCATGCCCCTGGGAGACTGAGGCAGGAGGATCACCATGAGTTCAGGGCCAGCCCAGGCTACATAACAAGACTGTCTCAAAAAATAAAAGAAAAAAAAGAAATCTTTGAGGGCTTTTTTTGTCATTTGGAAGATTCTCAACCAGAATCTCTCTTCAAATGTTGCTTCTGCTCCACTTTCTTGTCTCCTTGAGTGATTCTGAGAGAACATATGTTAGATCTTTCCACTATGCTAAGTATGTCTTAGGCTGTTTTTTATGTAACACCCCCATCCCCGCAGCTTTAGTCTGCATAGTTTTTCGTCTATCTTTGTATCATCTTTTCAGTTGTATCTAATATGCTATTAAACCTACCTGTTGAGCTCTTAGTTTTCTGTTTATTTTTTGTTTTTCATTTTTAGAATTTTCACTTGATTTATTTTCTTTCTTATTGAAAGTCTCTGCTAAAATTCTCCATTCTGTAATCTAATTCCTAATTTCTTATTTTATTCATTTATTTTAGGAACAGGTCTCCAGGCCTGGAGCTCCTGGGCTCAGGTGATCTGCCTGTCTTGGCCACCCACGTAGCTGGGATTAAGGTGGATGCACTGTGTCCAGCGTGTCGTCTAATTTCTTGGGCCACACTAATCACAATTATTTTAAAATCTGTCTGGTGGGCCAGGAGTTTAGCTCAGTGGTTCTGGCACCTGCCTCGCAAGCACAAGGTCCCGAGTTCAATCCCTGGTACCCCTCAAAAAAATAAAAAAAAAAAAATAAAATCTGTCTGCTAACTCCAAAATCTCTATGTACTCTGGCTTAGACAACTATTTTCAGTTGTTGTTTTTTCCTTTTGATTTTGGTTAGTTCTTTTTGTATTCTTTCTTTCTTTCTTTTCTCTTTTTTTAGTGATACTTGGGATTGAATCCAGAGCCTTCACACTGAACTACTACTACATCACCAGCTCTTTTTTAGAAATAAAAATCACAGCTGCAAGGCCATGATGGTGTTAGGTGGTGGATCCTTCAGGAGCTGATTTGGTTGTACGAGTGGAGGCCTCTTGACTGGGATCAGTGCCCTTCTGCAGGGCCCCAGGGAGCTTGGTTGCCCCCTCCACCCTTGGAGAACATACCAAGGTGGTGCCATTCATGGTCCACCCTCACTGTGCATCACAGATGCCAGCAGCCTGATCTTGGACTTTCTGATTTCTAGAACTGTATGAAATAAATGTTTATAAGCTGCCCAGTTGATGGTGTTTGTGTTACAGCATCCGGGATGGCCTTATCTCCGTACCTCATGTGAATAGAACCTTAGAGTACTTGTCCTTTTGTGACTGGCTTATTTTGTTTACTGTAACATCTTCAGAGTATCATAGCCTATGGCCACCTCCCAGGTACCTGAGACTGCAGACAATGTCAGTACACCAAGCTTAATTTTAAATTTTCGGTATTGAGGATTGAACCTAGGGCCTCCTTGTGCTAATCACATCCTAAACAAATTTTTGTTTGTTTTAGTTTTTCAGTTTTTTTGAGACAGTCTTGCTAGGTACTTCAGACTGGCCTTGGACTCGCTATGTAGCCCAGGCTGGCCTGGAGCTTACAGCTATGCTGCCCCAGCCTCGTGAGTGCAGGGATTACAGGCTTGTGCCACTGCCATGCCCAGCTCTCTTTTTTTTTGCGGTATCGGAATTGAACTCAGGGTCTTGCACTTGCCAAGAAGTCGCTGCGCCACTGAGCTACATCTTTGGCCCCTCTCCTTCAGTATTTTTTTCCTTCTTCATTCTTGAAGGATAGGTTTTTCCATATGTAGAATTCTTGGTTAACAGGAGTTCTTTCCTTTGGAGACTTAAGTGTCGTTTCACTAACATCTAGCCTCTGCTTTCTATTGGAAATTTACTGTGATCTTACTAAGGATCTTGTGTATTTGATGAGTCAGTTTTCTCTTGCTGCTTTCAAGACTTTCTTTCCCATGTGTCTTGGTGTCACTGTCTTTCATTTTTCCCACTTGGATTTTGTTGAGCATCTTGGAGATATATATTCATGTCTTTCATCAAATGCAGGGTGTTTTAGCCACCATTATTTCTTCAAATACTATTCTCCATTCTTCTTCTTCTGGGACTCCTTCTGACCCATGTGTGGGACATTTGATGGTGTCCCCCAAGTCCCTTGGGCTTGCTTCATTTTTCTTCCTTTGCTTCTCAGTTTGGATAATTTTAATTGTCTTCCACTCAGGTTCTCTAACCCTTTCTGCCTGTTCGGGTCTGCTGTTGAATCCCTCTGGCACAGTGATGGGGAACTTTCAGTGATGATAAACCAACTCTGCCATGCATGCTGAAGGTTTGCCACTTCTTTTTCTTTCTTTCTTTTTTTTTGGTACTGGGGATCAAACTCAGGTCCTTGTGCTGCGAGGCAGGCGCCGGAACCACTGAGCTAAATCCCCAGTCCAGCCACTTCTGCTCTAGTGAATTTTTAAGTTACTTATTATAGTTTTCAGCTCTCGTATATCTCATTTCTGTCCCTCTCTTGACAGTCCATGCCAGAGCACAGATCCATTTCCAGGCCCAGTGAGAACCTCTGCTGTAATGGGGTTTCAGAGAAATTTCTTTCTGCTCCAAAGATTTAAAGCAATTTTAGTGTGCTGTCAGGTCTCAGAAATTTCTGGTGAAGCACCTTGATGTCATCTTTTGTGTCCTAGAACTTAGCATATTGTCTGGCTCACAGTGGATGCACAGAAAGTGTTTGTAGCAGTGACCTGTTTTCCACCTTCAGGATCTTTCCAGCCGGCAGGCAGGGTGTCGGCAGGCAGGGTGTTAGAGGCAGGAGTCTGTGACCTCTGTCTCTTTCTCTCCTAGCTCCGACCATGACCGGCTCCACACCTTGGTCACGGAGCACTGCTTCCCGGTAGGTCCCACCCCTGGGGGACGTCCTAGGGGCCAGGTGGTAGACATCACCTCTGGGTTTTCTTTTTTTTTCCGGTACCGGGGATCGAACTGGGGTCCTTGCGCTTGCACAGCAGGCAGCGAAACCACTGAGCTAAATCCCCAGCCCGACCACTGGGTTTTCTTAAAAGGATCCCTTTTGAAATCTGTTTGAGGCCCAGGCCAAACCCCTTACTCTCAGGTGGACAGTGGTGACTAGGCTGGGACTCTGGTAAGGGCCATGGCAGTGAGGACAGGGAAAGTCCTTGCACGGTGGCCCTAGGACCACAGAGGGTACCGCTGAGGTCAGGAGTAGGCGACACACAGCTCCCCCTGCATGTCTGCAGTACAGTGGAGGATTTAACAAGAGGTCAGTGGGCTTATATTACATGGTGATGGAATGTGGGGACTTTGGGGACCTCCAGGAATGGGGACTTTGTGGTTCAGTTAGAGGGTCAAGCATAATTGATTTTCTACAGATTTAGTTTCTACCGGTAGAAGATGAGTTTCTACCAGACTCTCAAGGGACAAGTCTAGCAAATCTAGTATTAGCAGTGTGGCCCTGTCCTCTCGCTCTTGAAAGGTGTGGGGAATTACACAGTTAGCTGAAGTATGTGTGCAGCGGCTGGTGCTTGGGTACGCAGGGAGAGGGGCACAGAGTATGGTCTCTACTGACTCAGAGAAGGGGCTCAAGTTATGATTTAGATGGAAAGAGCTGTGAGGTGCATGATTAAGAGTTGCTTAATCACAGCTTGGGAACAGAAGGGGTACAAGAGAGCATGTGGGAAGCGCAGCCTCAACCAGAGCCTCAGAGACCTGCACAGAGGAAGCGCAGGTTGACCTTGTTCTCTGCCCTTAGGACATGGTCTGGGACCTCAGATATAAGACGGTCCGCTGGCACTTTGTGGAGTCTTTGGAGCCAGCTCAGGTGACTCAGGTGCGCTGCTCCAGTCTGGTGAACCAGAGCAACATGTATGGCCAGGTCACCGTGCGCCTACATACGCGGCAGGTAGGGTCACGGCGCGCTCCCTGCCTCCTCTCAGCTCCACTCAGTTTCTGCAGTGCTGGGGATCAAACCCGGGGCCTGGTGCATGTGAGGCAGCTGGTGTCCTGTGAGCTACAGCCCCAGACCCCAGCACCTAAGGAAAGGTTCACTGTGGTCTTTGTGGCTCTGTCCTAGGACATGGTGTGAGGCTCTTCTCCTGCCCTAGCCGTTGATCCGTTAGTCCTAGATTCCGAATTATGGTGTAATGTGTTCAAAAAAATGGTTGTGTGGTAAAAAAACAACAAAAAGCTAGTAGACCTGTTTGGCTTCTATCCCCGAAGACTCTAGCTATCTATGATCGGTTTGGCCGGCTGATGTATGGGCAGGAAGACATGCCCAAGGATGTCCTGGAGTATGTGGTGTTTGAGAGACACCTGATGAACCCCTACGGGAGCTGGAGGATGCACGCCAAGATCGTTCCCCCGTGGGCGCCCCCAAAGCAGCCCATCCTTAAGGTGCGTGTGCTGACTCAGTGGCCTCCTGGTGCGCTTCTTGGGCTCCACCTAGTGGAGAGGGGATGGTGCAACACCAGGGGCCTTCTGGGTAAGCACTGGGTTGGTAGTAACAGCCTCTTGCTCTTTCAGACGGTGATGATTCCTGGTCCCCAGCTGCAGCCGTGGGAGGACGGTAAAGAGGGCCCTGCAGAGGCCCCTAGCCCTCAGCTAGCCTGATGGAAAAATGGAATGTGAGTGTCGAGGCTGCTGGAGGCCACCCACTGTCTCCCGCCCTGCATAGGTCTTCTTGGTGGACTCATCCTCACGGCCAGGCTTAGGCTGGTCCCTCTCCGTCTTTGAAAGACCATGTCCAGCTTCCGAGTCTAGATGAAGGGCCGTGTGTCTCGGAGAACGTACACCTGTATCAGTTTGCTTTTCCATGGCAGAGACTGGGAGCAGACTGGCAGTATCTAGTCCCAGGGCAGGGGTCAGAACCTGGAATAAAACACTGTCCGATCATCCAGGTGGTGGCTTCCGTGCACGTCTGCTGGTGAGGGCTGGGAGGAGAGCCTTCAGATAGCAGAGTGGAAGACAGGCCTCGTGTGAGTGCCTGGACTTCCAGGAAGTCCAGGCCTAGGGAGAATGATGAGTGTGTGTTTTCTCAAACACTGACCTACTGAGTCTGGGTTTAGATTTCCTAGAAGAATAAATACAAATAAATATTTATCTGTCAGCCTTTGGATCATGTTTTTATCTGCTTCCTGTGTGACCTCCAGAAATTTGGGAGGAGACAGGAGTAAGGAGCATTGCTGCATTTGGGAAATTCATTAGCAAGACTTGGATCTCTGATTGCTATCACCTCCTGGAGGTCATGGTGATCTTCCCAGCCCTGTGGGGAAGGTGAGCCCCAGAGTGAGACTGGAGAGTGGATAGCCCAGCCCTTAGTTCGGGCTGGGCTGTCCGAAGGGTGTGGGGCCTGACTTGCTGTGTCCCGTGTCATCTGGGGAATGACAAGAGGAATCACTGTCCCAGCAGCATGCTTGGCTCATGGTACTGTTGCTTTCCTTAGTCTAGTGAAGGCCCTTCTTTATTTTTTTAAATTTTTTTATATTTTGGTACCGGGGATCAAACTCGGGTCCTTGCGCTTATGCAGCAGGCAGCGAAACCACTGAGCTAAATCCCCAGCCCCGGCAGGCTCTTCTTTAAAAACATGGCCTGAGTTTGATCCCCAGTACCCAAAAAAACCCAAATAATCACAGCCTTTCCCAAGCTGAAGCAGGAGGATCCCAAGTTCAAGGCCAGCCTGGGAATACCCTGGAATACTTAGGAATGCCCTATCTCAGAAGACATAACTTGGGGTGTGACTTCCTGGTAGATCACTTGCCTAGCATGTACGAGGACCTGAGTTCCATCCCTAGCACCCCCAAAACAACCAAAAAAACCCAAGGTTTTGATTTTCTTTTTTTTTTTTCCACTTTGAATGTCATCCAGGCATGACAAACCTTTATTCATTTTAATGCTGGGAGCGATCTGATTATTAGCTTTTCATGGAGGCAGTTTATCTACAGTTGAAAAAACACTTTCACCAACCAAACTCCAAAATATCTTTTCCCTTGTCAGCAGAAGTGCCTAGTATTTAGTTAAAATAGATTCTTTTTTTTAGGTACTGGGGATCAAACTCGGGTCCTTGTGATTGCGAGGCAGGCGGCGGAACCACTGAGCTAAATCCCCGGCCCTAAAATAGATTCTTATAACTATAAAAGATTGAATGAATGGCTTTTAAACCCATGGCTAAAATTGGTTAACTGAAAAATAAAGACTAGAGTTATCAAAACACTTTTTTTTTTTTTTGGTTCTGGGGATCGAACTCGGGTCCTTGTGCTTGCGTAGGAGGCGGCAAAACCTCGCCGGCCCCATCAAAACACTTTTTTTTTTTTGTATCGTCAAAACACTTGAAACCACAGTTCTGCTTGAGGGCTGCATGGAGGAAGGTCCTCATTTTCAGGAAAGGAATGCCGTTTCTTTTCATTGGACTCTTTCCTGCCTTTCTTTTCCAGCCATCTATCATATTGATTGATGGCTTGTTTATCATTTTTCTCAGCTCTTTTCAGTTCTTCCATTCTCTCATTTATTTTCTTTTCCCTCTTGCTTAAAGCTTCCTTTTTTTATTCCATTTTTTGATAGCAGTTAAGTTTTCTTTCTTTTTCTCAGCAACAGTTTCCTCTTTGTTTCTTTGCTCTTTCATATTCTTTCTCCTTTTTATTTTTCTCTTTAAGACATTCCATCGTTGTCTCTCTCCATTTTCCAAATGCTTGCAGGGCCTCTTCTTTCCTCGCTGCATTCTCTTCTTCTTCAGCTTTTCTCTTTTCTTCCTCAAGCCTCTTTTTCGCAGCGAGTTTCTTTGCTTCCTTTTCTTTCTTAGCTTTCCAGGCCTCAAATGATGCTATTGCTTCTTCTCTCTTAGCAGCTTTTTTCTGTTCATTTTGAATTCTTAAGTTTTCACTTTCTATCCTTTTTATTCTGTCCTTTTTATGTAAATGTACATTTTTCTTTTCTAAGCACTCCTGGTAAACAGCTGCCCTGATGTGATCTGCTGTGTTGGGCTCCAGGTTCTGTTTTTGTAAAGGCTTCTGGTCCAAGACTTTCAAAGTCCCTAAGTATTAGGAAGAGATGGAGGAGCACAGAGCTCGCCCTGCAGAACTGGATTTCCTCACAAACTCAAGTCATTAATCTGGCAGGTGCACTGGATACTCTATCATTAGTTGTTGACTTTTTACTCTTCATGTTTCTATCTTTGATTGTTTTCTGTGCAGCTGCCACTGCAGTGGCAGGCACTGAGGCCCTCTGGGATTTAGCAGGGGAGCAGCCACTAAGTCGTCCTCTGGGCTCAGTCCCCCTTTCCTCCTCTCTTCAAGGTCAGCAGCAGCCAGCTCGCTTTCTGTCGGTTTCTGCAGTTCAGGATTAACAGTCTAATCAAAACCACTTTTTTGGGCCAGGGATTTAGCTCAGTGGTTTCGCCGCCTGCTGTGCAAGTGCAAGGACCCAAGTTCAATCCCCGGTACCAAAAAAACCCCACTTTCTTTGCATTTTCATTTAATTTCAAGGAATTACAGTTTTCAGTGAATTCTCCATTCCGATCTTTTATGGATGCTTTTTCCTCAGATCCTGGTGGAAAGCATTGTCCAAGGCTTTCTTTAAGGGATGACGACAGGCTTTTAAACAGTGGATCCTCAAGGGTCAGGGATTTAGCTCAGTGGTTCCACCGCCTGCCTCGCAAGCGCAAGGTCCCGAGTTCGATCCCCAGTACCAAAAAAAAAAACAAAACCAAAAAACAATGGATCCTCAAGATCAAGGCTTACAGAGAATCCATCTTTCTCACCCTGTAACGGACGCTCAGCCCAGGAAGGGAGGAGGGTGCAGACTCTAGGCCCTCACCGAGGGCAGTTTCTCTGTCTTCTAGTTTTTCCTTCTCTTCCACGTGGCTACTCTTTTTTTAACATGCTCCTTGGCCGAGGTGAGGGTTTAAAGTGTTCATCTGTTTCAAGCCCGCTATTTTCTGCTGAAGAGGTGCATTTGATTGGAAGAATTCTGGGTTTTGGTTTTATTTTAATTCTCTCCTTTTCAACTTCTTGATCTATGTTGTGAGATTGAGAGAAGGAATTTGCGACCGTGTCTTCACAGACACCTGGCACCCGTTCTGCACTGTTCCTGACAGCAACTTCTGGCTCATCTCCGGTTATGTCACCATTTGACTTCTTTCTTTTCAAAAAAGACAGTCGTGGAGAATTCTCTTCTTCATCCTCTGATATATGAAAATCATTCATTTTTTTCTTAACTAAATTTTCATCTACTGAGGCATCAGAAAAATCACCAAAAGAAACAACATCACTCTCAAAGTCATCTGAGTATACTGAACTCTGGCTGAATGTGCTGTAATTACTCTTATTAGCTCATCCTGGAGAGTAGTTCTTTTGGTAACTTTTGGACTGTTCATAGATGCGAAAGTTGTGGTGAAAACTTTGCCAGCAATAGTGTATTTGTTCCTCTACCTCTATTAAATAGCTAATAAATAGTTGGAATAATTCATTCAACCTGTGATGATGGCAGGCCGGGAAGAGGCTTCCAGATGCTGTGCGGAGTCACCTTCCCGGCGTAGGAAGCCGGCCAGCCTGGCGGCATCACCCTCCATCCCTCGGCTCCCGGCTCAGCGCCCACCTGGGTTCTGCAGCCGCGGGCACCCCGGACCCTGAACCGCCGAGGGTCTCAGGCCGAATTGGCCGCGCTCAGGAACCTGCACTCAGCCCAGCCACGGGGCGGGACTGGTTTTTATTTTCATATTTACTTTTTTTCAAGCCTAGTATTTCCTTTTAAGGAACTTGCCACTTTTTCTTTTGGGGAGCCGTGGGGGTGTGCATGCTGAGAACCCAGGGCCTTACACATAGCATGCTGGGCAAGCACCCCTGAGCTACATCCCCAACCCGAGTCTGTCACCTCACCTTCACCGTCTCTTCTGACCTTGAGTTAAGAATAGGGTCCCAAGAAGCTGGAACCAGGTCAAAAATAACCTAACTCTAATCTCTCTGAAGCCACCATTTCACCAAAGCAGCAGACAGAGGAGAAAACTGGTGTTTTCCTCGCAGCTGTCCAGGCCGATGATGGGGACAAAGTGTGTGCTTAGGGAAGGGAGCGCTGATGGGCTAAGCCCAAGCAGCCGCTCTGATGCTGCTTAGTCTCAGGCCTTTGGGCTTAAAGTCCACATCCCTGTGCAGCGTGAGTGCTAGGGGTGTGAGCACATCCTATTTGCCTGAGCCTGGATTAAGGCAGGAGAAAGGCTCAGAGCAGGGGCCACAGCCGGAGTGCGGAGGGGAGGGGAGCAGAGAAACCAAAAGGTGCACTTAGCAGGCAAAGGTCATTTTGATTTCTCTCAAATATGTAAAAACTGCCTCAGACGCACTGCCTCATCCCATATCCCTGTCTGTTCGGAGTCTCTAGATAATCCTAAATAGCAGCTGAGCAAGAGCTGCCATCTGGGAGCCAGAGGATAAGTGCACTTTTCATTTCCCTTTGGGAACAAATCCAGCTGAGCAAATGGGCCCAGATGTGAAGGGCTGGTGGGGAGGCCAGCCAGAGCCCATCTGCACTGTCAGCTGTCATCCTGGGCACTGGCAGAGACAGTCAACCCCGGAGTCCTGCAGGCCACAGTGTCACTATCCTGTGCTTTAGAATAGGAACTGTCCTTACTCTGCTCCTGTGTTGAAAAAGAGCAGGCATGGTGGTGCACACCTGTAATCCCAGCAGTTGGGAGGCTGAGGCAGGAAAATTGCTGTGAGTTTGAGGCCAGTCTGAGCTATATAATAAGTTCAAGTTCAGCCTGGACTGACCCATCTCAAAAAAACAAAAGAAGGCCGGGGATTTAGCTCAGTGGTCTTGCTGCCTGCTGCACAAGCGCAAGGACCCGAGTTCAATCCCTGGTACAAAAAAAAAAAAAAAAGAAAAGAAAAACCATTATGAATAAACCAGACCCAACTGCCACAGTCCAGAAAAAGCATTCTTTATTCTTTTTCCCTATAGTTTATTTCACAAGAATAAATGTGGGGGTGGGCCGAGGATTTAGCTCAGTGGTTTCGCCACCTGCTGCACAAGCGCAAAGACCCCAGTTCGATCCCTGATACCAAATAAATAAATAAATAAATAAATGTGGGGGTGACTTTGCTCTCCCCAGGCAGACCAGACCCAGTAGGATTGTTCTGGGCAGCACAGCTGTCCGGCCCACACTGGCTCAGCAGTGGTGGGGTTACGTGGGCAGAGGCCAGAGGCACAACCTGCTTGAGCCACTGCTGTGAAGCCCAGGGCAGAGCAGTTGCCCCTAAGGAGGAAGAGGCACTGCCTCCTGCCTCTGGCCCTTTTGGAAACAGAGCACCCTTTCGCCAGCAGAGCACAGGCAGATTCATGGATCCTCCTGGATATTTGGTCTCTGCTCTTTGCTCTCCTGGGAAGGACATCCACTCCCGTGCTGCTGGATGTGGCCGGCGTCCCGCCGTCTCTGCCACGTTACCCCCCTCCTCTTGTCCCCAACCCCACCTCTCCTCTGCCAATTCCAGGACTTCCTTGGATGTTTTTCTCCTCCCTGCTTCCCTCTGGATGATCATCTAGTCCCAGTTACCTAACACTGCCTATGCTACAGAGCTGAGCTGCCTAAGAAAGAGCACTTTGTATTTACATAGCGCCTGTCCTGGCCTCTGCCCTGTGGCTCCTCACTGCCCGGAAGCTCTGCTGTTTGAGGGCAGAGGTAGTGGGTGCGCTGGCTGTGAACCGGGCCTGCTTCCTTGGGCTCCTCTGAGGAGGAGACGGATGTGGATGTGGCTGGTTGTCACTGTCAAGTTGGCTGACAGCACTGGAGGCTCGGAGGAAGTGAGGAGGTCACTGAAGGAGCCAGCAGGAGGCAGGCAAGCATCCCTGGAGGGACAGCCCCTTCCCATCTGTGGAGGACCTGGTGAAGCTGCCCTGCTCAGTTCCCGGTGTTGTTTGGATGCTGGCCTAAGGTCCCAGAGCCCGCCTGTCAGCTGCAGTCAAGCAGGGCAGGTGTGAGGGGCAACAGCAGAAACAGGAGCTTCGGAGCCAGGAGAGTGTCCTTCCTGATGGCTTCTCGAGCACTGGCTCTGAATCCTTTGTTTCCTCAGTTTATCTTTCCACATGGAGTGAGTGGCTTCTTGCTGAGCTTTGGGTGGAGATGTTGTTGCCTGCTGTAACCCACAGTCCCTGTTCCCCTGGCTCGCGAGGTCCAGCTGCTTTTCCACAAGCACTCCTTTCGTAGACCTCAGAGAAGATTGGGGGCTCCCTGCGCTCTGGACAGGTAGGAGGGAGTGTCCTTGGAATCGGAGGGTCTGGCCTTTGCTCGAAAAGTTAGAGATGGTAAAGAGAGGGTAGGACTTCTCTTGGGGGTTGAGCTGCGCCCTTCCTATTAGTTTGTCTTTCAGTGGAGTTGACACCTGGCTTCCTGGGGAGGAGAACTGGATGAGTATCTGAGCACTAGGACTTGGGAAGGACCTCAGCCCCTGCAGGCTGGCTCTGGCCTCCCCTGATGAGTGGAGCTGTCACTCGAAGTCCCAAGGGTAAGCAGGCGGAGGACTGAGATATTCATCCTGAGCTTCCGAAGCCACTTGTCCGTGGTCCTCAGCTAAGGAGGAAGATTTCGGAGCCTCTGCTCCTTGGACACTGAGCTCCAGGGAGACCCTGGTCCTTGGCCCAAGCCCCGAAGGTCCTCCCAGTGCTCTGCCACCTTCCTGGGAACCAGCAGAACGGGCCGCCTTGGCCCCCTTGACCCCCTTGGGGTGGGAGCTCTTGCTTTCTGGAATGAAGCTGACTGAGAAGCATAGTGACTTCTCAGCGGCCTTGGGGACGTTCTCTGTCTGAGCCACTGTTAAAGCCCGGAAGCCAGGTTCCTCCAGTGGGGCGCTAGTGTCTTCCCAGGGACAGACGTCTGCCATAGTGCCCCTTATTTTATTTCCTTCCAGATCTGTGACCTCCCACTGACAGAGCTCTGCTGTCCTGGTACCCCCGCTGCCTGCTCCACAGCGGCTGACTTTGTAGCAGTCTGCACCCAGAGCATCTCCCTGGGGGACCGGGCCCTCTGAGCCTGTGCCATCCCAGGGGCCAACTATGTCCTGTTCTCTGCCGAGTGTCACTGCCGCTGCTGCAAAGTCTCCTTCAGCCCCTGCAGATCCTGCCTTCAGAAAGAGCACCTCTCCTTGCCCTTGGAACCCTCCTGCCACCCCCTGTGCCGGTGTCCCTTCACCTGCCCCTCCAGGACCTGGCTCCCGAGGGCTAACCTCTGCTTCCTGGGTGGAGGGCTTCTCTTCCACTTCCCATGGACACACTTCTGCTGCCCCTGCCCCCATGTGACCTGCAGCCTTGGCCCTGGCTCTGCGTCCCTCAGAAGCGCACGGGGCCAGTTGTGGCGCCACACCCCCACCATCTCGACTGTCCCTGGGACACGTGGCCCCCAGCTTCCTGCAGTCTGCCATCTCAGGTGTTTCCTGAACCTGCTGGGGCTCTGGTCTTTCCTGGGCTCTTCCTGTTCCCTCTCGAGAGTCTCCCTTTCCATCCTGTCTCCATGCCCCTCTCTCAAGGACTTTCTCTGTGGCCTCCCTGGGACAGAGCTCAGCCTTGGCACTGCTCTCAGCTTCACACACATCTGGGTCAGGAGCATCCCATGGGCACATTCGGGCAATGCTGCCCCCACCACTGCCCAGGGCCTGGGAGCTGGCTTCCATTTGGTCAGGATGCTGGCTGTTGGGGTGGGACAGAGAGCCCTCTGGTGCCATGGTGTCCCATGGACAGACAGACAGTCCCGCTTTGCTAGTCCCTCCCCCAGCCTCAGTCATAGATTCTGCTTTTGAAGCTGGAGCTTTTCCCTGGGTCTCGTGTTCCGGGAAGGAGCCTGTCTTTGGGTCTTGTTTCAGTTCCCCCTTCTGTGTCCCTTCCGCACTCACTTCCCAGGACAAGTCTGAGGCCTTGGGGACTGGAGCAGACCATTCCCTCAAGTCCTGGTCCTCCCAAGGACAAACAGCTTCCTGCTCTTGGTGGAGTTTTGCCTCCCATTCTGCTACGCCTCCTGCTGGCAAGGGAAACCTTCCCTTTTCTAGAGTTTCCTGGTTCCCCAGCTCTTGCCCTAGCCCCTTCCCGGGGGCCCCTTCATTCTCCTCCCAGGAACAGATCTTGGCCTTGTCACTGGTGGGTGCTTCCTGTGCTTCCCAGGGACACATGTCAGCTGGCCTGCGGCCCAGGCGGCCCTGGTCCTGGAGGCCCGCTCTTGGCCCTTCAGTGTCCAGAGTGTCCTTGTGCTGCCAGGAGCCCCCTGGACCCGAGGTCTCCCAGGGATGGGCCCACTCCCCCTCCATGGCTGGCCTCCCTGGCCTCGTCTTCCCTGTAGCGTTTGGAGATCTGATGCCCTCAGGTCCCCAAGCCCTTTCCTGGCCTGCTCCAGCGCCCACCTCCCAGGGACAGATCTGTGCCTTGCCATCTGTGGGGGTGTCCTCCACCTCCCACGGGCAGACCTCGGCTGCCCCACTTCCTGCACTCCCCAACCTCTGGGAAATAACTCGGGACCTCTCTGGCTCTTGGGGACCTGGCAGTGGGGGTAAGCTGCCAGAGCCCACACTCTCCCAGGGGCAGACTGCTTCCTGCTTTGGGATCTGCACCTCAGGCTTCTCCCTCGAGGTGACATCTTGGATTCCTGCCTTCCCAGGCATTTTCTCCTTAGCCTTTTGAGAGTCTCCTCCTTTAGCCGTCTGTCCTGGAGTCCCGTCCTCCGTTCCTTCTTTGACCTTCCAGGGACAGACCTCTGCTTTCCTGGGGACGGGCGCATCTGCCACCTCCCACGGACACACCTCGGCAATGCTGCTGCCCAGGCTCCCCGAGGGGTCCCGGAAGCCTGTGCTCTCCCAGGGACACAGAGGCTCCGGGTCTGCACCCTGCTCCTGTTCCCTCCAGAAGGCAGCTTTCTTGGAGGCACTCTGCCCTGCCTGAGGGGCCGCCCTCTCTCCTGGGGCACGAGTCCCCTGGTCCGCTTCACCCACCTCCCAAGGGTACAGCTCTGCCCTGGCAGGGTGAGGGGACCCAGCTTCTGTACCGGGGGCTTCTGCCCAAGGCTTCTCTGCCTGCCTTCGGTCCACACTGCCTGCTGCTGAGGACCTGCCCACGGCTCCAGGGTCGGCACCCTCCCAGGGACACGAGGCCTCTTGGCTCCGCACCAGCCTCTCTGGCTTTCTCCGAGCTGTGACAGCTGCCCCTCTGGGCTCTGGCTTGCCTGTGGCTGTCCCCCTGTCTTCCTGGGAGTCACCTCGGTGCTGTCCCGATGCCGTCCTCTGCAGGGCTCCCTTGCTCACCTCCCAGGGGCAGATTTGGGCCTTGTTGCTACTGTCCAGCCCACCCGTGTCTGACTTGATCACTTCCCAGGGACACGCCTCTGCCACCCCTCGGTCAGCACTACCCAGCAGCAGGAGGCCACTTCTGGGTGGTTCTCGCCGCCCTCCTGGGCCTTCCTTGGCTTGCTCGGCACTTTTGTCCCCAAACACTTGCCACAGTGTGGCAAGCCCCCTTTTCCCTGCTTTCTCCACTTTGCTCTCCCCTGGGCCCTGGGAGAGCTTCCGGCCTCCAGCCTCTTGCTCCCTCCCCCCATCCTGGTGACAGACATGGAGCATCCCGCTGGTGTGGGCATTCTGCTGGTTCTGCAGGGACTCCTCATCGTTGCAGGGCACCAGGGCTGCCTGCTTGCTCACCACCTTGGGCCGGCCCAGCCTGGGAGACCGGGGAAGCACAGCCATGGCCGCTCCTGCAGCCCTGTCCTTCTCCCTGTCTGGGCCGACCTCGCCACCACCGTCCTTCTCCCTGTACGTGCTTCGGGACCGTGTCAGCGCTTTGATGGCCAGCCCCAGGCTGCGCATGGAGCCCTGCTGCACAGGCGTCTTGAGGCTGTGGGACTTCGAGAATGTCTTGGGCCTGTCCTCAGCCCTGTCATCTGCTTCCCCCTCCGGTCGCCCGGCTTCAGCATCCATCTCACTGTCCATGGCCACCCTCTTCCCTACCGCCTCGGAGAGGGGCCTCCAGAGCTTGCCTCGAGCCAGGGCTGGGGAGTGGCTGCCCAGAGCGCCTTCCTGGACCACAGTTTCTTTCTTGACTGGCAGCTCTGCATTCTCCCAGGGGCAGATGTAGGTGAGTAAGATGGGGCTTTGGGGGGGCCCTGAGACTGGTGCCAGGGCAGGGGTGGGCACTGGGGCCAAGGTGGAGCTGGGAGACAGCATACGTTGCTCTGCCGGGCAGGCCCCAGACAGGACCAGGATGGGCGAGGACACCTGGTGATGGATGGGTGGGTGAGGCAGCCTCCTGCCACCTTCCTCCTGGAGCCTCCTGGAGGCCAGAGAGCTGTCCATGCTGCTGTTCTTGGCAGGGGATGGTGGGGCGGACAGGGGGGGACTCCAGGCCCGCTCCAGCCTCCTGGCCGATGGCCTCCACACTGGCCTGGCCGTGGCTGCCTCTGCCTTCTTTTGCTCCTGTCTCTCCTTCGCCTGCCAATAGGTCTCCTCCAGGTAGGTCTGGCTGGCCACCAGCAGGGCCTTTTCCCTCCTGCCCGCCATGTCGCTGAGCGACTTCTGCAGGGAGCTGGGCCAGGCCCGGGACAGCTGCTCACCTCCCATCAGATTGTGGGCACTGGCAGAGCGGAAGCCCAGGGCGGGCGGCCCCTTGGCAGGCTCCTGGCCCTCTAGCCTCAAGGCCTTCCTGGACAGGTTCCTCCGCAGCACGGAGCCCAGGAGGGGCAGCTCCTGCTCTGGGTGGTGCTGGTCATAGGTGCAGTGGGACTGGCACAGGGCCGGGCCTCCCTCGGGGGTGTCCTGGTGACTGGAGCTGAGCAGCCGGCGGCAGGATGAGCTGGGCAAGCTGCTGCGGCCTGGGGAGCCAGAGTCCCTGGAGTGCTGTCTGGCCAGGGCCTCGGGGAACTCGGCCAGGTACCTCAGGAAGGAGCGGCCCAGCCCATGGCGGGAGCTGCCCCACTTATTGGGCAGGTGCGGGTTGTTAGCAGCCATCTCCTTGGTCTTTCGGACCTCTAGCTGGGCATACAGCTTCTTCAGCTCATCCTGGGGTGGGGACGGGAGGGGAGCAGAGCCCCAGGTGAGGCGGGGGATGGGCTCTCCCACCTGTTTCTCCTGGGGACCTTTCCCATCAAGCAGTGTCCCTTCTCTGCTCTGAAAAAATCAGAATCCAAGCCAGGCATGGTGGCGCATGCCTGTAATCCCAGCATTTGGGAGGCTGAGGCAGGAGGATCACCGAAAGTTCGAGGCCAGCCTGGCCTATATAGTGAGACCCTGTCTCAAAAAAACCAAAAATCTGGGTGGCTTCTCACTGCCTGAACTCCGCAGCCCACAGCTGCCTGAGGTCACCAACCGTCCTGCTTGGCTGGGACTGAGGGGTTCCTTAGTATGCCCCCCTCCATGAAGACACAGGGAGTGGGACTTGCTCGCAGCTGTGCCTCTAATCTGACCTCCTGGCTCTGGGTTCTGGGCCTTAGGGTCTTTCCTCTTGGCCGGTGTGTGGCCTTGTTCAGCGTCAGAGCCGTCACTTGAGGGTGGTGATGGGAAGGGAGGAGATCTCACCTCGAGGGAAGACCAGGGGCTGGGGACCTGCAGTGGCATTCAGCCCGGTGGGAGGGCAAAGGTGTCCCTCTGCCCAGACCTTGGGAGCTGGTACCAGAGGCGTAGGGCGGTGCCTACCCGAATGTCGCCAGGGTCCAGGCTGTGCTCGCTCCAGGCTGAGGCCACGCTGCTGTCCAGGTAGGACCCCAAGCGCTGTAGGCCTAGCTCATCCTCATATGCCTCATCCAAGATCTCCTCGTGAGGTGGTGCCCCCGGCCTCTGGAACTGCCCAGGGTGGTGTAGGGGACAAGGTTCACCACGGCTCCCTGTCCACACCTACTCTCCCTTTCCCTGTGCCGCCCACCTTTACTTTGCCATGCTTCTCCCCTTTCCTTCCCCCATCCTCCCCACCCTTCTGTAGCTCAGAGACGGGTGACCCACCCTCCTGCCCACCAGTCCTTAGCTCGAGTACCTGTCTCTGTCACTGCTTCCAAGCACATCTGCACAATGCTCCAGGCTTACAGCAGTGCTGAAAGGACCCCTGTGCAGCCCTAGAACTTACTTCCCTGCCCCCAGGCCTGGATGGTTGCAAGATAGCTCCCAAAGTCCTTAACTCCGGCTCCTTCACCCCAACTCCTTCTGTCATCCTCGCCCTGACCTGCAGGGGGGCGCTGTTACCAAGGGCCCAGGAAGACCTCACCATAGGGAAGAAGATAAGAGCCAGCGTGGCGGTGACTGTGCTGTGGGTGTGGAAGAAGAAGAGGAGGAGAGTCCAGTCCGGGTGCAGGGAGGGAACCAGCATGAACCTGGAGTGTGTGGGAGGGGGTGATTAGCAGCGGTGGTCTCCCCAGCACTGGGCCCCTGCCGAGGAGGGCCCTCTTCTTCCTGGCCTCCTGGGGATGGAGGTGCTGCCCCAAGGTTCACGTTAATCCCCACCTCCAAGAAGCCTTCCCAGTCCTCAGCACAGATGTGTGCTTCACAGCTCTGGGAGGCCTCCCTGTGGGCTTATCTGTCTACACCACAGGACCAGGTCCCCATGGACACGCAGCGGGTCTGGTGCTCGAGTGGCTAAGGGGTGAGGAAGAAGGCAGTGAGGAGTGAGGGAGTGGAAAGACATGTTGGGGGTCCTGGGTTGGGAATAGGAGGGGACAGCACAATTCATAACAGCCAAATCTTGGAAGCAGCCTATATGTCCATCAGCAGATGAATGGATAAAGAAAATGTGGCATTTACAACACAGTGGAGTACTGCTGTGCCATGCAGAAGGATAAACTTGAGGCATTTGTAAGAAAGTGGATTCATCTTGAGACCATAATGATAAGGGAAATAAATCAGATACACAAGCTTCAATATCACATGGTTTCTCTTATATCAGTAACTCAAAAATAAATGAAAAACCAAGTAAAAGATGGACAATAAGAAATAGGGAGCCAGGACTGGGGATGTACTCAGTGGCACTGTGCCTGCCTTGCAAGCACAAGGTCCTGAGTTTGATTCCCAGTACCGGAAAAAAAATAGGGCTCCAGATCTTTTTTTTTGGTACTGGGGATCGAACTCGGACCTTGTGCTTGCGAGGCAGGCGGCAGCACCGCTGAGCTACATCCCCGGCCCGAGGGAGCTGGATCTTTTGCAAGAGGCAAAGGGGACAAGAGATGGAAGGAGGGGGAGGAGGAGGAAGAAAAGGGAAGGTAAAAAGAATTAAAGTGTGTTATGTGCGTGTGCCACTCCCTACAAGGAATGTAAACATTATGTACTGCAGACGTGTGTTAATAAAAATGGTTTTCAAAAAAAATTGTTTTGAGACAGGGTCTTGCTGTGTTGCCCAGGCTGGCCTCAACCCTCCTGCCTCAGCCTCCTGAGTGCTGGGATTACAGCTGTGTGCCTCCACACTTGGGTAAAAATAAAATTCTTTTTAAAGGAAAAGGAGGGGGATTTAGGAGTGGGGCTTGCTTCCGGGTCTTGTCGCTTATTGGGGACATGGGGTGCGGATGGGGGGCAGGAGGAGAGAAGGTGCCAGGCTGGGAAGAGCCTGGGGAGGTGGCCTGGCTCACCTGGCCATGTGGAAGGCAGCAGAGAGCAGTAGCTCGTTGTGCAGGGCAAGGCCCATGTAGCGCAGCTCATGGAAGGCTGAAGGCACCTCACGGGTGGCACAGCTCAGGAAGCTACCCCAGCACAGCAGCAGCACCTCCACTGGGGGGACGGGGGCACCTCAGCATCCTGCTTCCCTGTGCCCCGAGAGGGCTCTGGGTGCAGGGCAGGACAGCCAGACCACAGGGACCCCAGAGGGCCAGGCCGCTCACCCCCAACCATGATGTAGTCCGAGCGGTCGTGGTGACAGAGGTGGAAGTGGCGGCCTGCGGCCGTGTGGCCTTGGGTCACCAGAGGTGCAAACTGGCCCCGTTCCAGGACGCCTGCCGTCCACACTGCCAAGAAGCCCAGCACGACGAGCAGGAGCAGCCCCAGGTGCCGCAGCAGCCGCCCGCTGCCCAGGGGTGCGCTGCGCTGGGCCGCGCGGGACAAAAACAGCTGGAGCACTCTGCAGTGGCCAGGAGCACAGGGACAGGGCCCAGGAGGGGCCAGAGCCACGTGTTTACCTGTCCTGTCCCTGCCACAGCTCCCTGACCCCAGGGGTGCATGGCAGGGAAGGATCAGCGATGGGCCAGTGAGGGGCAGGGGTGGAGGATTCTGTCTCCTGGAGGAGCTTGGGGTGCCAGAGCAAGGTGTGCCTGGGCCTACCTATAAAGCTTGAGTATTATGGTCCCGTAGACGATGGCAAAACCCAGCAGCCGGACCCAGCGGAGAGTGATACAGCGGAAGACGCTGGGTTTGAAGTACAGGATGAAGACCTGGGAGGGGCGGGAAAGAGCTGCTGGGGTGGGCCCGCCCGCCCAGTCCTGGTGGCAAGACCCCCAGCAGCCCCGAGACAGGGCGGTGGCCTCCTGTCCCCTCTGCAGAGGAGCGGTTCAGTGGGACAGAGGGGAGGCCCTGGTCCCACATCACACGGCAGGTCCCAGCACTCCGGAGCATGCTGCACCAAGCTGCCATTGCTGGGCAAGGAGAGGAGCAGGTAGGTGCTCGAGGGTGGGGAGGAGAAAGGGCTCGGCTTTGCAGGGTGCCAGGGTGTGGCTCTGGGGGGCTCTGGGTGGTAGGCCCAGCTGCTGGCCACAGACTCACAGGGAAGTAGAGAAGCAGGGACCCGAAGAGGATGGCTTCCAGCAGGACCACTCCAGATGCCCGGATCCTCTGTGGCCCAGGGAGAAAAGGTGGTGAGCAGCCACGGAGGGGACAGCACCAGGCCAGGGTGCCAAAGGCTCACTCCAGCCCTGGGCTAGGCTGGAACAGCAGCTTCCCCCTTCTGCCTACCCCGGCTCCTAGCTGCGCTGGCACTAAGCCTGCCCAAGGCCAAGGTTTGCACAGTGCCACACTGCCCCATGTGCCACCCTAGGCTGCAAGCAGAGGCTGCCAGAGCTGGCCAGGACCTTCTGCCTTCGTCCAAGCTCTGGGTCCGATGTCCCCTGTTCAGAATAGGACACCCTGACCTTGCCCAGTAAACATCCAGTTAGCCAGGCTCAGTGGTGCATGCTGTGAGCCCAGCACTCTGGGAGGCTGAGGCAGGAGGACTGGAAGTTTGAGGTCAGTGTGCACGACTAACTGGACTTTGCTGGATGCAGACACCTGCCTGATACCATGTAAGGAATGAGGTGGGGCCCGGCTTGCCTTGTTCCATCGGCATTGGTAGGAGACCAGCATGCTCAGGAAGACTGCCAGCATGCAGCAGGCCTGGCAGGCTAGCACCACAGCCCGAAGCGCCAGGGCCTCCTGCACCAGGCACGGCGTGGCATCCATGCAGCTGGGGCAGCCCTCAGGACATGGCTGGCACCGAAGCAGCCACCCTGTGTTGCCTTGCGGGGAGCCGAATTGCCCAGGGGTCTGCGAAGCATCCTCCTCTAGTCCTATAAAGAACAAGGTGTGTTGGGCTGGGGATTTAACTCAGTGGTTCTGGTGGCTGCCTTGCAAGCACAAGGTCCCAAGTTCGATCCCTGGTACCCAAAAAAAAGAATAAGGTGGGTGCAGAGAGGGGTGTGGGTGGGGCTCCCGAGATCCCACCCTTCTGCCCTGATGGCCACCCGGCCCCTGGGGTGTGAAGGAGTGGGAACCCCCAGGGAAGGCAGGGGAACAGGAAGAGATGCTAGGTGGGGCTCATTCCCGGAAGGCAGCCACCCTAGACAGCCCTACCACGTGCCTTGCTTTTCTAAACCTTCTGGGTGGAGTTTCCACCCAGATCTCCCCTACACTGCCTTCTTTTTTTTCTTTTTGGTACCAGGGCTCAAACTCAGGACCTTGTGCTTTCGAGGCAGTCGGCGGAACCACTGAGCTAAATCCCCGGCCTGTCCCTACACTGCCTTCGTCCCTGGAGTTTCCTTCTCCCCAAGCCTGCCTGGCCCTCACCATGCTTACGTACCCCCAGAGCCACTTGCCCCGAAGAATCCAGGTCGACAGCGACAGAGGTACTGGTCAAGGACAAAACCCCGACCCTCCAGGGGGACACACTGTGTGGGCGAGACGATGTGAATTTACGTGGCACCTTTCTTGGGGAGAGTCATGGGATCCATCTGCCCCTTACCCATGCCTTCTGGGATTAAACTGGGGGGCCCCACCAGAAGCCCTGCCTAGTCTTTGGGGAGTCCTCCCTCTCGGGGACCCCCCCTCCACACTGCTGTCCCTTCCCAAGGAGACTCCAAGCGAAGTGCCTGGGACAGACCAGGCTCTTGTTCAGACGGCAGTGACAGCAATGCACAAGTCTCATTTCCCAGCGCCCGGCTATCGCCAGGCCCAGGCACAGGGCAGGCAGAAGCAGGGATATCTGTTCCTGTGCCGACTGACGTCCTGCTTCAGAGGATGCCCGCTGGTCCCAGGTGTGTTGAAAGGCCCCCAAGGGGGACCGGCTTCATCCATCAGAAGCCATCTGGCTTTGGCACAGGAGTGCTTTCTGCAGCCCCAATGCCAGGCCAATGCCAGGCTGGTGGGATGTCAAGCCAACCCTTTATTCCACTTCCACCCACTGATATTTGCCCAGCATGGGCAGAGCGGGCCCCTGAGGCAGCCAGGGGGAATGAGTGCACAGCGTGGGGAGTGACTGGGACCCCAGTGGGCAAGGGAAGGGCTTAACAGTGGCCGATTCTCTATGCAGCCCCTGACTTCCTTCCACCAGAGGGCTTAGCGTAGCGCTTCTGACATCAAGGCCCAGCTTCCTATACCCTGGGCCACTGCAAAGCACTCTGATCTAGCTGCATCTGCACAATCAAACAAAAGTGTACCCAAAGATGACAAATGTGTGGCTGGGTTAAAAAATGAACTACTGGACATGATGGCACACACCTGTAGTCCCAGCACTCAGGAGGCTGAGGCAGAAGGATCCCTGTGAGTTAGAGAGCAGCCTAATGAACATAGTGAGTTCAAGGCCAGCCTGAACTGCACAATGAGACTCTGTCTCAAAAAAAAAGAAAAAAAAGTGGCCCTGGGAAGGGACCCTGAGGCCCTGACTGCCCGCAGGTACAGTGTAGGCTGTGAGAGGCTGCACTTTTAAAAAGCCTGGCAATCACCTCTGACAATCTCTAGGGATTCCCCTGAAGCCCTGAGATTTGGCAGGTGGTGTTGGTGATGGGAAAAGGGAGGCAGGACCACGGGCCCACCCACCTCGTCCTCACCTGGGTGCTGTTGAGGTCACACAGGTGTGTGTTAGAGAACCAGCCCGGGCCGTCGGCACACTGATTGATATCCACTCTCTGGAGGTCCACGTCCATCTGCACCTGTCCCCTAGGGTAGGGGAGTGGCAGCTGGGGCCACAGCAAGGGCTGCAGAAGTGTCCTTGGGCACCAGACTTTTCCAAGGCTGTTAGCCCCACCGCTATGGCAACTGTCCGCCTCCCACTCGGTCCTTCCCCCATCCCTCGCTTTCCAACATCCCATTATTTTCTGACTTCTGAGGAGACGGGGCAAGACCTGATGACCTGTCTGGGGGGATTTTCACACTTCCCACTGTGTGTGTGCACACACATGCACACATAGCTCACACTCACCGCCCCTCACCCCGCCCAAGCCAGGTCTGAACAGATCACAGCCCAGGAGAGAAGGAACGGAACCCCAGAACTGGAGCTGCTGGCCCCGCAGCAGCTCCCCAAGCTGAGAAGGGAGAGATCTGGCAAGGAGCCAGACTGCCTGGCTGCCTGAGGAAACCCTGCTGGGAACAATGCTTGGGGCCCAGAGCTGGAGAGGCTACACTGGTCGCTGAACCCTTGTACGACTGTACGGGTGCTGCCTCGACCCTCAGGCTCCCAGCCTCTGCTCTGGCGGAGCGAATGTGGTTATTGGAGGACCATCACAAGCCCCCAGGTAAGGACATGCACACAGTAGGGCCCCCCGATGTAAGACAACGGGCATTAGGAATGGTCATAGGAATCAGGACGTGGTGGTGTACACCTGTTAGCCCAACACTTGGGAGGCTGAGGCAGAAGGATCACTGTGAGTTCAAGGCCAGCCTGGGCTACATAGTGAGTGTCTCAAAAAAAACAGTACCAAGGCCAGGGATTTAGCTCAGTGGTTTCGCCGCCTGCTGTGCAAGTGCAAGGACCCAAATTCAATCCCCGGTACCAAAAAAAAAAAAAAAAAAATACCAAAAGGAGTGATACTAGGACTGACCCGGCCTACTCCTGGACAGGAAGGGCATTAATTCCAAGCCCCCAGAAACAGCTTTACCTCGGGGAGTGCCCCCACTGGCTTCCCCACAAACCCTGGTGCACAGATTGGCCCTGTCATGCAAGCCAAGCCCTCTCCTGCCTGTCACACTCACGGTTTAGACCTGAGGGCCAAGACCTGTGTTGTCTGTGCCCTCACTTTTGCAGACATCTGCAAGTGTGCCAACACAGGTACCTACCTGCCTACACGCGTCCTCGGGACACTCATTTGTGTGCTCACACACTCAAAGAGAGCACACACCCATGTCAGTGTGGTCACTGGATGAATTCACTCACACCTATGTGCATGAATGGGCAGATTCCCAGAGCCAGCTGCAGACACCACTGCATGCAAATACCCTCAAGTGTCCCCTGATGTGCACATGCTCTGCCAAATAGCCCAGGCACAGCTGGGCCAATGCGTGCCACCAACCCCCAACCCCCGCAAGTCTGTGAGGCCCTGACTTACCTGACCTCCGGGCTGAGGTCGGGCTTGAGTCCGTAGAAGGTGGCAGAGAGTGTGACCAGCCAGCCGGGACGGAGCCGGCCCTCCTGGCAATCCAGGAAGGGATGGGACAGCCTCACCTGCTGCATGTCCCCCACATATCCATCCCCCTGGGGCCATTTGGGGCTGTTGAGGCTCTGCAGGTCGTTGGTCAGCACCCGCTTGTGCAGGGCAGGGCTGTCCAGGTCCTTGGCTGGGCTCTCCCCCCACACCCTGCTCCCTGCTAGCTCCTGCAGGAGCGTCTCCACTCCCATCCGGGTGGCCTGCAGGGCCAGCTGTAGGTGGCTGGCGCCTGGTGGAGGGTGGAAGGTCAGCAGAGCCCGGTAGGCCCTGGGGTCCCCCTCGGCCACACTGCGGACCAGGGCCTGGTACCACTCCACATCCTCCTCCACGCTGGCCTCTCGGATATCATTGGCTTGCAGCAGCATGTTGAGAAAATTGGCAGCCTGGGCCAGGGTGCCCGCTGCCCTCTGTAGGACTGGGGGGAGTCCCGGCCTGGCTTCCGCCCCAGGAACCTCGTAATGCTTACTGCAGTTAGCCCTCAGCAGCTGTTGGGGATCTCCAGAGTAGAGAAAAGCCAGGGCCCCCTCAGCCCCCTGCGGGGGGATCCTCTCGGGCACTGATCCGGGCTCAGTCTGGGAGGGGAGTAGGGGCAGAGAGCGGAGAGGCCTCAGATCCCCCAGAGCCCAGGCACAGAGGAGACAGCAGCCCAGCAGCACCCATGGGCCGGAGGGCTGGACGGTGGCCCCAGTACCCATCCCAGGCACAGCTGTGGGGCCCTGGGCTCTGGGCTGCCAGGGGATTTGGTGACTCAGGGGAGCCCGGGCAGATGCTGGCTGCGGTCTGGGGCCTGCTGCTCGAGCCTCTCCTTCCTGCCAATCTCTCACTGTCCGTAACATCATCAGCGGCTTCTGGACGCAGGTATGTGGGCCCTGCCTCCTCTCTCCTCGTGGCCCCAATCCTGGCACAGGCACAGCACCCTCCCCACCTCACCCCACATCTGTCAGGGGAGGAGGCAGCTGGGGAGGGACCAGTCCCATCGCCCTCCTCCTCTTCCCCTGCCCTTGGCTCCACGAGGAGAGATAGGCAAATCCAGGATGGGCGCCATAGCAACGCAGCTGTCTCCACTCCTCTGCTCCACTTGCCTCCTGCTGGCCACTGCAAAGGGCACAGCAATCAGGGCAGGGCTGTGCCCCGATGCCAAGCTGCTTATCTGGGATTTGAGGTCGGGATGGTGAGAGTGGAAAAGAGAGCCTAGACTCAGCCTAGACCGAGTCACCGGACTCAGGATGGTGGCAGTTTACAAAGTGTTTTTCCGGCCCATCATCCCCAAGAATCCTGTCCACACCCATGGACGGTGCATGCTATTATTCCCATTTCACAGGTGCAGATACTGAGGCTCAGAGACCTCACACCCCAAGATTATGCAGCTACTCACTTTGAAACTGAAACTGAGAGCTCTGACTCCCCTACTCTGCCCAATTACACCATCATCATCCTCAGGGAACTATAGTAATCTCCTGCCCCCCCTGCTGGGCGTGGTACCACAGGCCTGTAATCCTAGCACTGGAGAGGCTGAGGCAGGAGGATCACCTTAATTTCAAGGTCAGCCTAGACTACATAGCGAGACCCTGTCTCAAGATTATGATGATGTAGGGCTGGGGATTTAGCTCAGTGGTTCCGCTGCCTTCCTCCCAAGCGCAAGGTCCCAAGTTTGATTCCCAGTACCAAAAAAAAAAAAAAAAAAAAGATGCTGCTGCTGCAGCCAATGATAATAATAATAATGATGATGATGATGATGTCCCTCTACAGAGGAGTAAATCAGGACCCAGAACCATGAAGGGACTTACTTCCCTCCGTCCACACTGTTGTTCAGCTTCATCCAGGTCACCCCTGGGGACCCAGGTTCTCCTCCTGCCCCCCATTGAACAGGCACCACAGCCATGGGGAAGAGGGGTGAGCAAAGTTTTCCTTCTGCTCCCCACCTACACTTTATCACCCTAAACCCTGGCTTCTCCTTCCTTCCTTCACGAGAACTGGCCAGTCCCTCCTGATCTCCCAGGTTACCTCTGCCTCGAGTCCATCCCTCTGCTGGACAAAGTGACCTGGGAACCCAGCACTGGACCTGGAAGGGTGTGGGTTCTTGGGAGCTCCTGCCTTTCCCCTTGAGGCTGCCTCTTCCTTCACCTTGCTTCAGAGGCTTCCATGGCCCGGCAATCAATCTGACTCAAGTCTCTCTGTCTCTCTCTCTCTCTCTCTCTGAAGCCAGAGGTGATCTACCAATGAGCTACACCCCCGGCCCTTTTTTGTTTGGTTTTTGAGACAGGGTCTCACTATGTAGCCCAGGCTGCCCTTGAACTCTCAGCGATCCTCCTGCTTCAGCCTCCTGAGTGCTGGGATTGGTGTGTGGCGCCATGACTGGCTCCCAGCCCTTTTTATGTTTTATTTTTTATTTTGATACAGAGATACATTAAGCTGCCCAGATGGCTCGAACTTGTGATCCTCCTGCTTCAGCCTCCCCAGGAGCTGGGATTACCGGTGTGGGCTACCATGGCCGGCTGCACAAGCCCTCTCTTGGCTTCTTTTATTTTAAGCCCTTCCCCCCACTTTGATGACCCAGGTCACTGAGTGGATACAGGAAGTGATAAGTGGCAGGGCTAAAATCTTTCCTGCATTTACAGGTGACTCCAAGTGGTTCTGCCCTCGAACTTCAGTTAGGGGCGTGGGAGAGGGGAGGAGAGGGGAAACCCCAAGCAGAATCTCCTGGATGTAAGGACTATGCATTCTGGCCCATACCTTGGATTTTTTTTTTTTCGGTCCCGGAGATCGAACTCAGGACCTTGCACTTGCAAGGTAGGTGGAGGCACCACTGAGCTAAATCTCCGGGACTTTGGATTTTTCTTTTACAGACGAGGAAATGAAAACCCTGAAAGCAAAGTGATATTCCCAAAGCCCTCAAGACAGTTAGTGGCACAACCTGTATAGCACATCCCTAATTCTTTTTTTTTTTTACATCCCTAATTCTTGGGGGGGGGCAGAGAGAAGGAGAGAGAGAGAACACACGTGTATTGAGGTCACCCTGGGCTACACAGTGAGACTCCGTCTCAAACAAACAAACGCCCAAAACAACAAAAATGTGAGCTCACTGACCACAGAAATCCAAGTCATGCAAACACAAAGATACACATCCTTTGTCTGGAGCTTAATTTTAAATGTTTTTGCAAAATCTAGGCTACATGCCCGGATAACTAAGGACCTAGGAAAAGGCAGCCTACCCTGCTCTGCCTCGCAAAGGGCACACGTGCCTTCTCCTGTACCTCAGGTGGAACTCGCTACCCAGTGGCTGACGCTGGCAGCCCTTGTGGGGCCAAGACAACGATTGGACAGCAGGGGGCGCTGCAGAGCCACAGGCCTCGCCTTCCCCGAGGAATTCCTGGGGCCACAGTTTCCCAGACAGCCCTGTGTCGGTCTTCTGAGGCCTCAGGTGCTTTGCGATTCTGGGGCAGTTTCTTCTCTTTTTTTTCTAGAAACCCAAGGGACCTCTGAGAAGGCGCTGCGGGGAGGGAGGAAACGGACTAAGAGGCTAGAAGTCACACCCAGTTGCTTTGCAGGCACTGCACCTTTTTGAGCCGAGTGGCCACAGCTTGGTGACCCATCTGTCTGCTTCAGTCTGTCTCTTCCTAGCAATTCTTTGTGCTGAGTTAGAGAGGCTCTGTGTCACCATCCCATGTGGATGTACTAAGGGCCCACTCTACCACTTGGAGTCCTTGCTGCTGCAGAATCCCGGGGGCAGAAAGCAAACATGGCCAGCCCTCCTAGAGGGTAGGTTTAGGAGAGAAGACAGATTTTAGTCAAATCACCTGAGCTCAGAGAGAAGGAAAGGCTCAGGCAGGTAGATCTTCCTGGGTGAGGGGCAAGCTCAATCTGAACAGTGGGCAGGAGTTTAATAAACGCCGGGAGGGGACAGGGAATTGCTTATGCAATGCCGCCATGGGGAAAGCTGCTAAGGTGCTCTTGGGGCTGGGGGACAGACAAGGCCCGGAGAGGGAGGGAGCAGCCAAATCACGCAGGGCCCGACAGGCCTCCTTAAGGACTTTTGTCTTCAGCCTAAGAGCACTGAGAAAAACTACAAGTGCAGGCGATGAACAAATTTGCATTTTGAAAAGGCCCCTCTGGGACTTAGCAACCCCTGGACTTTCTTGCCTTCCATGTACCTTTGGGTACAGATGCTGCTGAATTCTGCGGGCTGCTCCATCCTCCTCATCCCACAGAATTTCATCATCCCCCTCGGGGAAGACTGCAATGGCTTCCTAGCTGGTCTCCTGTTTTTCCTCTTCAACACCAAACAAGCATCACCTTATTCCCACCGCACATCACCCCTATCATATAAGCAAAGCTGAAACCCTTACTGAGCTCTAATGGTTCTAGGGAGTGAGCTCATTCCAGCTTGTGAAAGTCAGTTGTTAAAACTGGCCCAGTTTAGGGCCGGGGATTTAGCTCAGTGGTGTCACTGCCTTCTACACAAGTGCAAGGATCTGAGTTTGATCCCTGGTACCAAAAAAAAAAAAAGACTGCCCAAATTTTATAAGCAAGTTTTTAATCTTACCCACTATTAAAAATTAAATTATGGGCCGGGGATTTAGCTCAGTGGTTCCACTGCCTGCCTCACAAGCACAAGGTCCCGAGTTCGATCCTTGGTACCAAAAAAATTTAAAAAAAATTTTTTAAATTAAATTATGTAAACTTACAGGGCTGGGGATACATCTCAATGATAGAATGCTTGTCTAGTGCTCGCTTCAGCAGCACATATACTAAAATAGAATGCTTGTCTAGCATATACAAGGCCCAGGTTTGATTTCCAGTGCTCCAAAAAATAAATGGCTGGTGTGGTAGTACACACCTGTAATCCTAGCACTTGGGAAGCTGAGGCAGGAGGATTACTGTGAGTTCAAGGCCAGCCTGGACTCCATAGTGAATTCAAGTCCAGCCTGAACTACACAGTGAGACCCTATCTCAAAAAAGAAAAGAATACTACAAACTAATAAATTATATTAAAAATCAAGGTAATAAATTCTCAAAACTCATCATTTCCTAGCCTGGTGTGATGGCGCATGCCTGTAATACCAGTACTCGGGAGGCTGAGGCAGGACGATCCCTGGGAGTTCAAGGCCAGCCTGTGCTACATACTGAGTTCAGGGCCACCCTGAACTACAAAGGGAGACCCTGCCTCAAAAAACCCCAAAACTCATCATTTCCTAATAGTTTTCCCTATGGTCTTGGGATTACTTATGTCCATTGTATATGCATGATTATCATTTTGTGTGTGTGTGTGTGTGTGTGTTCTGAGACAGGGTCTTGCTACTTAGCCCAGGCTGACCTCCAACTCGGGCTTATTTTCCTGTCTTAGCCTACTGAGTGATGGGGTTACAGGCAGGTCCCACCACACCTGGCAAACTTGCATGCTTAAATTAACACATCATGAATGGATTTCAGCTCATCTCTTTCTAACTCTGTGTCTAGTAAGAGCAGGTGGACAGATTGAAATCAGCTGCTAGGCAAGCGCTACAAATCAGGGCTTGATTTATTGTTTTGTGGATTACCTAGATTTCAGAAAATGAAGGAGAATATGCTAATGCAGATTTAAACTTTAAGTGTTATGTCTGTAGCTGTGTGAATAGCACAAAAGTAAGGACATATTCTTCCAATATTTGAAAACTGTTGACTTTTTTTTTGTTGTTACTGGGAATTGAACTCAGGACCTTGCATTTGCAAGGCAGGCACCAGAACCACTGAGCTAAATCCCCAGCCCTTAAAAACCGTTCTCTAATTCAGTCGAGAGGTTGTCTCCCATTGTTGACAATCCAGATTTGTCTTTGTCTTTTCACTGTCCTCTTGCGTTAACAAAAGAAAATATCAATGCGGATCCTGGTTCCTTGGTCACTGTGACCTTTGGGTATCCATGTAAGCGGCTGACAAGGGCTGGGGATGTAGCCCAGAGGTTGAGCTCAAGCCTAGCAGGTGGGAGGCCCTGGATTCCATTCCTAGCAACACACACACACACACACACACACACACACACACACACACACACGGAATTTAGCAAGCATCAGTGAAATTCTTTGAGAATCAGTTATATGGAATTTGCCATTGTATATTTTCATTATTATTTGTAAACTGTGCGCCACACATCCTTTGAATCAGCAAAATTCATGAAACTTTTGTACATATACGCATACATCGCCTTTCCTAGCCCAGACAGTGTGGGTTGTTAAACACTTATCCGTACACCACAAGATCTAAAACACTGTTCAAGCAGTCATTCCATGGCTCAGTGGACGCCAGGAGAGGATGCAGATTCATGAAATGACTTGGCCAAGGTCACACTTTGCAAGCAGCATGGGCGGGACAAGAACTACAGATATTCCCAAGGCCTGAGGCTGTCTCTCAGGACTAGCTCGGGTTCCCGGGACCCGCCCTACTCCACCTCCCGGACAGCCCTGTCACTTGGGCCCAGGAAGTAAAAACCAGGGGTCGTTAGGGCAGGAGACCGACGCTCCAGGTCCCAGCCAATAGCGGCCCCCGGCCCGAGCTATGTCACGCGCAGGGGAGGCCGGCGCGAGCACGCCCTGGGAAGGGGCGTGAGCAGCCCTCCCGGAAGTGGCGTCGACCCGGGGCGGTCCGCGGCGGCGCTCGGCCTGGGGTCGTGCTGGGCTCCGTGCGCCCCCCGCCCCCCTCTATGAAGCAGAGGCTGTGGCGGCCGTTGGCGCTGTCGCTCCGGGGGCCGCGGCGGGCGGGGCTCCGGCGGGCCTGGCCTAGTCCCCTCCCCAGCCGGGCTGCCACAGCCGCCCGCCCGGCCTCCCTCCCTCCCGCTCCCCGATGCAGGGGGCCGAGCTCCGGGATGGCGAGGCGGCCGCGGCGGCGGCCGCTTCGTACCGAGTGCTGAGCCGCCTCCTGGGCTATGGAGAGGCGGTCCCCGAGCCGGGCCTGCCGCCGCCGCCGCCCCCGGGCCATGGTCCCCCGCCGCCCCCCTTCCTCGCGCGGCCCGGCCCGCGGGGCTCGCGGCCGCCGCAACTGATGGTGTTCCGCAACGTGGGGCGGCCGCCGGAGGACGAGGACGCGGAGGCGGCGCCGGGCCCGGGACCCACGGAGCTGCTGTGTCCGCGGCACCGCTGCGCCCTGGACCCCAAGGCCCTGCCGCCGGGCTTGGCGCTCGAGCAGGCCTGGGGCCCGGCCGCGGGACTGGAGGCGCAGCTGGCGGCCCTGGGGCTCGGGCAGCCGGCGGGCCCGGGGGGCAAGGCAGCTGGCGGGGGCTGCTGCCCGTGCCCTTGCCCCGCGCAGCCGCCTGCTCCGCAGCCCCCGCCGCCGGCCGCCGCCCCGCAGGCCGGGGAGGACCCCACGGAGACGAGTGACGCGCTGCTGGTGCTGGAGGGCTTAGAGTCGGAGGCTGAGAGCCTGGAAACCAACAGCTGCTCGGAAGAGGAGCTCAGCAGCCCGGGCCGCGGAGGAGGAGGGGGCGGCCGGCTGGTGCTGCAGCCCTCGGGCCCCGATCTGCCCCCAGCGCTCTTCCCGCTGCAGGACTTGGTCCCTTCGGGGCGGCCGAGCCGAGCCGAGCAGCAGCCGCCGCCGCCGCCGCCGCGCTGGGCCTCTCCGGCCCCTCGCGGGCCCCTCTCGGAAGGGCTCCTTCAAGATCCGCCTCAGCCGCCTCTTCCGCACGAAGAGCTGCAACGGCGGCTCGGGCGGCGGGGACGGGACCGGCAAGAGGCCTTCTGGAGAGCTGGCCACCTCAGCCGCGAGCCTCACCGACGTGGGATGCTCTGCGGGTCGGGAGGTGGACTCGGGGAGGTGAGACCGGCCAGGGACTGGCGACAAACTACCCCCCCCCCCCCGTTTTTCTTTACTGCTAACTCGATCCTGGCAATGTTTAATACTGGGTCTTCAACAGGAGGGCAGAGACAGGGCTAAAGGTGGCGACAGCTCGCATTAGATCAGAGCTAATTGTGGAAACAGCTTTCACTCTTAGTTCACATCGGGTGACTTCTGCTGGTTAGCATCTCCCGTGCTGGGAGAGGATTTGAAACCACCACCACCCCCCACACACCCTGGTCCTCTTTTTGAGTGTTCACAAGGTGTTGGTCCACCATTATTCGCCCTGCAGGGAGTTGGCTGGAAATATTTGGCCTTGGGGGCAAAAACCTGGTGAGCATCACCTTGCTTACTGTCAGGGTGATGTCTTCTCATCATCCTGTGTGCATGCACCCCAGCCCTCCCCCTCACATGAACCACAAATGACCAGGAACTGTGACTTAGGGGTCAGCAGTCCACCTCTATTCAGTTTTGTGTTTTCCTGGTGCTTTCCTTAGACACACTTGGTATCTCAAGCCTGTGTGCCAGCCATTGACAGAAAACAGCTTTGTGCAAGTCCTAAGTATGAGTGAGGTTCATGAATTCTAGGCCAATTAATGAAAATTCCAAACTTACAGATTGAGTTTCCCCCTGCGTTTGTGATATTTGACATTCAGGGTTGGGTCTGCAGTGTTGGTATGGAAAGCTGTCAACTTCTGTGTCGGGGGGAGATGAGACTTCCCTGGTGCCGACTGAATAGGTCTTAGGAAGACTGGCATTGGTCTTGCTGTGGCTTTGTGATAAATGCTTGAGACCTACTGAACCACAGACCAAAGCTACAGAACAGTTAGACCGTGTATGTTGATAACTTGCTGTGTGCCAGAGTCACTGGTGGGGGTTTAGAAAAGTGCAGGATGGGCCGGGGATTTAGCTCAGTGGTTCCGGTGCCTGCCTCGTAAGCGCAAGGTCCCAAGTTCGATCCCCAGTACCAAAAAAAAAGAAAAGTGCAGGATGTCTGGAGCACAAGAATTTTAATTTTTAAAAAACTCTACAGTTTCATCCATGGAGATTCTGTTCTCAAGGGAACTTGGGGGACTCTGGGAGAAAAAGGCAGCCTGGTTTGGCTTTGTTGCCCTTTCTGAGCTACTGTGCCCTGTGTGGGTTTATTTTGGGGATTGGGTCAAACCTAGACTCCCTAAGGAAATCAGCGTGTCACCCCTTCAGGCAGGGTTGAGATTCTCCATTTGCTTCCGGATGAACTCATGCTGGGAGCTCTGGTCTTGAAAAGTGTGGCGGCTGAAACATCTTTTATTGTGGTAGGCTCTGCATTCGATGCTCCATTTAGCAATCCCAAGGAGATTCTCCTTAGGTGGGGGTGGAGGGCAGGATTGACGCTGTGGGTAATGACACAGGATAGATTGCTAATTTTCTTAGGGTTTGTCTTGCCTTTGTTCTATATTGACCGCGATTTGGTCTAAGATTCCAGAGCCACCAGAGACGAGGTGTGGCGTGAAATTAGATGCTCTGTCTAATAGATTAGGAGGAGGAAGAAGCATATAATGTTCTACGGTTTTTTCCTTTGGAAGCAGAATTTAATGGTCATTGGCTGCTCTGTCACCAAGCTTCACACTAAGCACAATACAGCTTTCTGCTGCAGAGCAAATGGGGCCGTACCTCTGCAAAGGAGCTTAGTTTAGGGCACTGGAGAATTACATGTTTTGGTCCAAGGGCTTTTCCTGATGAATTGAAGAAGAGCGAGGTGTGTCTGCATGAGCCTGTGCTGTGAGTGCTGTCAAGCAGCATATGCGAAAGCCTAGATTGCATTCAGAGCTCCAGCCTCAGCTGTGAGATGGAAGCCAGTTGGTCTTCTTCCTGCTTCCCTTCTTCACATCTGTAAAATGGGAGAGTGATGCTGTCTTGTTCCTGTCCTTGTAGCATTAGAATGAAGGCAGGAGAGATCTAAGTGGAATATTTTGTGCTTTGGGGAAGAGAAGCAGTACAATTGGACTGGTAGGTTTTTTTCCGTGCTTAGGATCTGGTGCTGCTTGTTAGCTTCCCCACAGCTCACTATGTGCCAGTCTTACTGGCAGCCGCGCAGCTGTGAGGAACGGACTGGGCCTGGCCAGGGTGGTTGTGATGTGTGTGGCTCTGGGAGTCTGCGCTGGTGGGAGGAAGGGAGAGTTGGGATTTGAAGCTCATGCTCTTGTCTTGATGAGTGGGACCTGTGAGCAGTGAGAAGTCCCAGTGTTTTGCCAAAGGGTGTGAGCCTTCCCCTTCATTGTTGGTTAGGATTCATTAAGGGCCTCTGCTGTGTAATTTGGGGCATTTACAGTAACCTCTAGGCATACTTCTCTTTGCTCTTCACATCTCCTTTTCCCATCTACCTTTCCCACAGCTGCTGACCAGAAAGTATGTCCTGTCATCATTTTATGAGGTGCAGCGGTTTCCGTATTTTAACACTGAGCAAAACTTGACTTCTTTCAGATGCTTTAATCTGCCGAGTGGACATGCCTAGATAAAGAGTCTACAGGTGGTAGGATTCAGCTTAGAGAACACTTTTTAACTAAAGTAAGACATGGGCCTGCCAACTAATCAAGTTTCTGTTCTGGGACTGGGCTAGGCCTTGTACCACACACATGTCACGATTCAGAGAGCTGGGCCTGATGCCCGTGGCCTCTGTGTAGTACAGAACTTCGCTATTTCCGGAAAACCGGTGGAGCTCCCTGGTCTGCTCTACGTATGTATGTCGAGCTGATTGTCTCCCTTTGGATGGGGGAGAAATAGCACTTGACCTGCCCTTCTTGAATCATCACATAACACATACTTGGTTGGGAATGGGTACCTTGTTCATTTTTCAGGAATTGTTTTTATACCCGAGGTGGGGCCCGCCTGTAACCCCAGCACTGGGGAGACCAGAGCAGGATCACCACCATGAGTTCAAGGCCAGCCTGGGCTCCATAGTGAGACCCTGTCTCAAAAAACAAAACAAAAATAGGTTTGTTTGGGGTTTTTTGGTACCAGGGATCGAACTCAGGTCCTTGCGCTTGCACAGCAGGCAGTGAAACCACTGAGCTAAATCCCTGGCCCCTTAAAAATAGGTTTGTTTTTCCTAACAGTTGAGGCTGTTCCCGGCAGTCTTCATAGTTGTGCGGTGGAGAAATGGAGAACAGCTCTGAGGTGGTTTTCTGTTTGTTTGGGAAAAAGAGATACAGTTTGGGATAGAGAGGCAGGCTGCCTTGGCACTGTGTGGGGCCCCACTGTTCTGGGCAGACCTGGCAGACGAGAGAAACCTTTTTTGCTGATTTCAGGGTCTCTGGAAAGGCATCTTTCTGCCATAGCATGACATGCTGAGAGAAAATGGCCTTGTGTTGTGAGGAGTGTGAATGTGTTTGGGTTTGTGGTCCACACTCTGTTGATCTTTTTAACTATTTTTCCACAGAGTGGTTGTGCTTGGCTGCTCTCTCAGAATGAGAGAGCTCTAGAAACCTCTGTCCACTCCAGCCTTGTGCCTCTCCCTCCCCACGTTCTGGCCAGCGTTGTTCCTCAGGCTTGAGGCCTGGCCTGTGCCTGCTGGCCTCCCCTGAAAGTGCCCCCATCGGCTCTTTGGCTGCTTTCTGATCGAGTTGGATCTGACCTTGCTGCACAGATGTCTGTGTATTGGAACTAGAAACGAGCACATGGTTTTCGACCCTGCAGCACATGAACAGACACTGGCTGTGACATGTTGGAAATGGCACGGGCTGCCTGGCTTGGCACTGTGCTTTAGCAAGGGCAGAGGTGCATTGGGGCAGCAAAACCTCGTGTTTGGAAGTAACCCTAGGAAAGAGTATGTGTAAGTCTTAGGGCGTCTTAGCGGGGATGTACGGACAAGAGTGGGAGGGCATTACTATTTCAGTGCTTATACTCTAGGTTTCAAGGAATTTGAGGACTGGCCAGTGCTTCCATCTTTGCGTTGGTGTCCCATCTAGCCAGTGCTTCTAGCTCCTTTTACCTCATAAATCTGTCACAGTACAAACAGTAACGTGCCGTGTCTTACCCACAGCACACTGACAGCACTGACGTCTCTGAGAACTTGGCCTGAGCCTTCTGCTCTTTTATTCTGTCATGGGGACATGGCCACCAAATCCTACCCACCCCTGACCCTAGCCCTCAGAAGTCTCTGCCCCTCAATTCAGGGGGCCCATCATAGCCAGGGTTACAGTGGCTTCCCTTTGCACCCCAGTGCTTGTGAGGTTGATCTGGGGAAGAATAAACAACATAGGAATGTAGTCTAGAGGGTTAATTTAAAATGTATATCTGGAGGGGCTGGGGATTTAGCTCAGAGGCACCATGCCTGCTTTGCAAGCACAGTGAGTTCAATCCCTGGTACCCAAAAAAAAAAAATGTATATCTGGAGCCATGTCATTCATGTAGCTCTCCAAAATCAGCTCATCAGCTTGGAATGAGCATTTTAGCATTCCAGATGTTTCCTCTGCACCAAAGGGGATGCATAAGACCTGTGTACCTCAGTAACGCATGCTACCTGTGTTCCCATCCCCAAGCTTAGCAAAAGCGCAGAATGTTATCAGCGCCTTGGAAGACCTGAGTGTTGCTTCCTGATTGCATTTTGCCCCTCCACTGGGTAACCACCATCCTCAATTTTATGTTAATCATTCCCTTGCTTTGTTTTTTAAATAGTCCTCTAGATTGGTCTTTTATGAATGACTGCCGTTAGGATGCTCTCAGGTCCTCAAGGCAGACACTGCTTTAGGTTGTTGGTTAGGCTGCATCTCCCTGAAGAGGAGAAGCCACACATTTTTATTATCAGTCTTCCAGCCTCATAAACCTTTTGCTCTTTGCATCCAGCCACAAGGCACTCTTGTTTGCCAGGAAAAAATCATCTTGGTGCTCTCAAATGGCTCTGCCTGGGTTTGGACTCAGATGTTTGTCTTTTTCTAGATCCTAGAGACTATGGTTTTCTTCTCCAAAATGCCAGGGGCTGGGGAGAAGACAAGCTGCAGTGAGAGGGCCCCTGAAGACGTGTGCGTTTGGCACGGACAGCGTCCCTGCACAGGCAGATGGCACAGTGGTACAGCTTCCTTTGAAAAGAGGCAGCCAGCCAAGCGGCTGAGGTGTGAGCCTTCCAAGAGGCCAGTGCTCGGGCCTCTGCTTGCTTCGTTTAACGTTGTACCCACAAGTTAGCAAATTAGCAGTCAGCTCGGAAGCGCCTGAGCGGCCTTCAAGCTCATGTCCGGTGGCATTAGCTTCCCCTCTAGCCCTTGGGATTATTGGCGCCAAGCTGCAGCCATCACAAGCGACTTTGAGCAACAGAGGGACAGGTGTGGCTGTGCCTGTCTTATGCAGCTGCTCTCGAGTGTGCCCTAGGTGTGGTGGGGGTGGCGTGTGTGTCGCCCTTAGACCCTAAGGTCCAGCCTGGAGGAGGCTGCACCAGGAGCATGCCGACGGGAACCGCCAGATTTCAGCCCCTGCTTGGTGGCAAGGGCTTCGTGGTTTTGGAGTTTTCTCTGAATTCTGAGAAGCTCAGACATCTGTGTCAAAACACAAACGCATAGAGCCGGGGATTTAGCTCAGTGGTTTTGCCGCCTGCTGCGCAAGCTCAAGGACCCGAGTTGGATCCCCATACCAAAAAACAAACGCATAAACGGCTTCTGGAGTCAAATAATTGTAAATAGGATTTCATTTTGTATTTTCTTTGCTTTTCCACCCCTCTGTCGGTACAGTTGATAGTTAAAAAGGGTTTTAGTATTGTTCAGTCCTTCAGGTGAGAATAATTTTAGAAGGGGAGTCAGCTAAAATGTTTGGAGTCAGGTACTGCAATATTGTAATTAGAGCTGTAATGCCTGGAGTCAGCTGGTCAGTTCTGAGGTGGTTTATTGAGGTATAATTTATTTGCCACAAAATTGCTCTTTTTTTAGGTGACTGGCTCTGCTAATTTTGACAAACTCTAGTCATCAGAACTTCTGTCTCACTCAGCATGTAACCCCTTTCCGTCACTTCACCAAGACTCCCCCGTAGTTAATTCAGTCCGCCTAAGGTGCGTGTTTGGAGTCTGGCACCTTTCTGGCCAGGAAGCCTGAATTGGAGGTTTTTGGATTTCTCTCATTTCTTGCTTTCAAGCCAGTTGAAATTGGTACAAAGTGAAGTTCCCTTTGGTGTGTGATCACGAGGAGATCTGGGGAGGGCATGTGGCAGGGTGAGGATGGTAGAGTGCTCACCTAGGTGTGTGGCCCTGGGTTCCACCCCCAGCAAGAAGCACACACACGCTCGCACACATGCACGTACATACATACGTACGTGTGCCCAGAGACCCGGGTTTTCCGGTGACTCCTGGAGAGGCCTCTGGTAGGGCTGGTGGAAGCTGTGTGGCTGGGCTGCTGGGCAGAGCCCCCACCTGTCAGTCTCACCCTCAGCCCACACCTCAGGACGGTAGTGCAGGCGCGCACCCTGGTCTCTGGTCAGCCGTTCCCAGCTCCCTCTTGGACCTCCTGCTCCAGGAGTAGCCCCAGAGGGAAAGCAGCTGGTGTAAGCTGTGTCTTCCTCTTGGCTCCCAAGTGAAAATCAGCTTTACATCTGACTTCCTCCTCTTCAAATGGACTTTATAATTACCACTCCAGGTGTCTTACTCTTTTTTTTTTTTTTTTTTGTCTCTTTTAACTGCTGGGTTTGGAGCGCTCCAAAGGGATTTCTTATTGTTTTATAGGTTGATGATTTGGTAGCCAAACCGATTTAAGGAATTGCCTTAATTATTTCATTCTCCTTTAAATTTTAGGCTTTATTACAAGTGCTGCTGACAATGACTGGGGTTTGCTTTGTTTTCATTGCATCTGGAATTGAGTGTCCTGGTGATTGAAATGCGTGTGTTCATATCTCCCTTCATTCTCTGTGCATTCTCACCCCCAGGAAACCCAGGTTGACAAGAACTCAAAGTGCCTTTTCTCCGGCCTCCTTCAGCCCCCTGTTCACAGGTAAAGGTAGCTTTTTCTTTTGTCTGACATCTGAAAGCGAGTGTGTTCTGAGACCTGTCAGGCCTTTTAGAGAGATCTCATTTTCTTACCAGAGAAGGGTTAAAATATTAGCAGATGGGATTCAGCCCTGGATAAGGAAAAGCTATTGGAAAGAACAAACTAAGGGCTCAGGTAAAGAAATCCTGGGCTCTGACCTGTAGATCCAACCTGCCAGAGCAAACACTTTCCAGGCCCATCCAGGTGGTAACAACATAGCCATCATTCTCTGGAGATTTGCAGGGGGGGCTTCAGGCTCTTCTGCAGTGGATTTCCTTCATCCCACACCCCCTGGGTTTGAGATGAGGCTGTTTTTAGGATCCACAGTGATATTCTTGACTTTGGATGCTTTAGACACAGAGCTCAGGGCTGCTTGTTGGTAATTGGGCGGCCCTGGCAGTTATGAGTGGTTAGTTCAGGGTCATCGCATATAAATTAAAAGTAGGAATTACAAATTTATAGGCTCTCTATGCATAAAAGGCTCTTGAAGCATGTAATTCCTGTCCCTGCTTCCAATGGAGTTTATAGATTAGCTAATAAAAATGATCCACATATATCTGGTCTATTTTTAAAGACTTTGGGCAAGGGGATTACCCATTTTAGGGGCTAGCAGTTCTTGCAGCTGTTGGGGCTCTTTGTTGTATCTAATTTAAGCCTTCCTCTTGCAGCAAGGAACACAGTTGATAACATAGGAAGGCTGTTAAATGCCTGCTGGGTAATGGGTAACTGCCTTTTTTTTTTCAGTACCAGTACTGGGCATTGAACTCAGGGCTGGGCACTTGCTACGCAAGTGCTCTACTGCTGAACTACACCCCAGCCTTGCTTGTTTTACGGGGAACTTTCTCAGAGATGGAGAACTTCCCTTGGTGAAATGTGAAGCTCCTGATTTATAAGCTGTAGAAAAGGGAGCCTTTTCCACACTCCCTCAAGTCTCAGAAACTGAGTTGTGACTGAGAACCCTTTTTTAAAAATCCCACTGCTGGCCAGTGTGGTGGCACACGGCTGTCATCCCAGCACTCAGGAGGCTGAGGCAGGAGGATCACCGAGAACTTGAGGCCAGCCTGGGCCACATAGTGAATTCAAGGTCAGCCTGAACTACATATCGAGACCTTGTCTCAAACCCATTCCCCCCAAAAAACCCCTCAAAATCCCACTGTCAAACTCCTTAAAAGGGACTCTTTGTGTCCCTTAAAAGATGATTGGAAGAATTTTGATTTGGGAATGGAGATGTCCAGGAAGATGTTAAGACAGTGGGACTCCAGCAGGGTAGACTGTTGAGCTCTGAGAACAAGTAAGTTGATTCCTATATAGACATCTGTTGGAGGGAGAAGGTCTCTGTTCTTACCCCAAACCTGAAATTAAAGAATGTTATCCTGTTGGCAACATGTCTTTCTAGTGAATAATTATTTTCTCCTTAAAGTAAATACCACCCACTTTGTAGTTTCAGGTTCAGTCTTGGCCTCTTTGAATTGTGCCTTTCATTTGAGTTCTACGCCTACAGCTGAGGCCTCTCTGACCTGTTGGCATCACTGTTGGCCGGGCCCGGTCCACTGCTTGGGAAGCAGAGTTCTCAGTTGCTGACCACCCCCTTCCTGCTTCTGGTGGTTTACCCATGACTTCTAGAACTTTTTGCATGTCCTTTTTTTTTCTTTTCTGGCAGGACTAGGACCTGAACCTGGGACCTTGAGCATGCTACACAGTGCTCTGTCACCGAGATCCCCCCAGCACTCCCATCTTCATTAGTGTTCAAGACCTTTGCAAAAAAACCTGCAGACTATAAACCTAGCTCCTGGCCTTTTAGAGATATTGGTTGCCTCATTTGTTTTGTTTTGGTTTGGTTTTTTAAAACTGGGAAGCATTAAAATATTAATTGAGGGGCTAATTCAATCCTGGATAAGAAAAAGTTATTGGAAAAAACACCCTAAAGGCTAAGGTAGAAAAACCCTAGGTCCTGACCTATAGATCAGACCTGCCAAAATGAAAGTATTCCAGACCATCAAGGTGGTAATAAAGTACTCTTCATCCTTTGGAGGCTCAAGTGGAGAAAGAGTCAGGGTGGGGACGGGCAGAGGCTGGAACTGCGACACACTGGCAAGGAAGAGGAACCATGTGCCGCCCATGCTGAGTTCCTGTTGCAGAGCTGCCTCTGAGCTTACCTCACCAGTGGCTGGCTGGAAGTTTTTAATCTTTAGGGCTGTAAATACACTTTCAGCCTTGGAAGCCTCCACGACGAGGAACTAACTTCCTTCTTTTTTTGGTATTGGAGATCAAACTCAGGACCTTGCACTTGCGAGGCAGGTGGCAGCACCACTGAGCTAAATATCCAGCATTACTTCCCTTTTTTAATTTGTTTGTGGGACTGGGGTCTGAATCTAGGGCCTCGTGCATGCTCAGCAAGCACTCTACCGCTGAGCCCTTTTTATTTTATTTTTGAGATAGGGTATGACTGAGTTGTCCAGGCTGGCCTTGAACTTGTGATTCTCCTGCCTCAGCCTCCTGGGGAGCTGGGATTAGAGGCGCCACTATGCCCTGCTAATCAACATCTTAAGTGGTAGGTTCTCTTTTTAGATAGATACTCTGGAAACTTCAGTTAGAGATAGCAAGCTAAGCTAATGCTGGAATCTGTACCTGCACTCAGCTTACCCTGCAGTTATTCACGTTCTTCTGGCACTTGCTTTTTCCCTGTCCCTTTGGCATAACAAGCCACCTGCCTCGCTCCCTAAAGCAGAAATTGGTGTGCAAGTCAGTAAAGACAGTGTGGCTTCCATTCAGTAAAGATCCCTCGTTCAAGGTTGTAGGCCTGATCCAAGTTAAGTCAGCGGCAGAACCAGCATTAGATGGTCCCAGGTATTTCTCCCAAAGAGCCCTTGGCCCTTTCTGGGATGAGTGAATGACCAAAGTTTAAACTGACTGTGCTCAGGGTGGCTCCAGGCCTAGGAACATTGGATTCTGGCTCTGGAAAGCCATGGCCCTCTAGCCCCTGTCACTTGACCTTTGCTTCTCTTTGCTGTTGGGCAAGGGACTTCGGTGACATGCTTGCTTGTGCTCCCTCAGGTGAAACAGTGTCGCTTGTGGACGTGGACATTTCTCAGCGGGGCCTGAGCTCCCCACACCCTCCAACTCCCCCTCCTCCTCCGAGAAGAAGCCTCAGCCTCCTAGGTACAGTCTCCCCCCTCTGCCAGGCAGGCTTCTGGGTTTCCAGTGGTGACAGTTCTTTCCTGCCCCAGGCCATTGAAGGGGGCTCTCACCTGCATGCCACAGTACTTAGCTTCCATTTGTTAATTAGCTTTCCATTTCCCTTTCCTGGGTCTTTGGCTGGGAGCTGCCCTGGAATATGCTCACTCCTGCTTCCTAAGCAAGGGCAGCCTTTTGCAGTAAGATGATTTTTCTCCTCTGTGCCAGAAGACTGGGAAGTTCAGGTTGCCTTGCCTCCAACCCGAGGGCAGCCAGGTGTCCCGTCCCCACTGCCTTTGCTCGCTTGTTCCATGCTCATCTTTTGAACCATGTGCTTTTGTTCTCTCTTCTAGATGATATCAGTGGGACGCTGCCTACATCTGTCCTTGTGGCTCCGATGGGGTCTTCCCTGCAGTCCTTCCCCCTTCCTCCGCCTCCTCCGCCCCATGCCCCAGGTTAGCTTAGCTTAGAGGCCAGCTTCTGAGAGTCCAGGCCGGGAGAGATCTGTGTGGTGAATCTGTCATGAGAAAGCTCACATCTTGCCCTTGGCTGGGGCAGAACTCCTTGGAAATGAGGCCAAGAACTGTTTTTTCTAACCCATTCTCTATGGAGGTGAATCTAATTTTCCTCAGGAATAAAAGACCATTGAATTTTTCATCTCTTGGCTGCTGAGACGGGACTGCCAATCCTTGACTTAGACCTCACTTAAGAAACCGCCTTAATGCCAGGGTAGTGAGGAGGTTTGCCGAGTTGCTGGTTTCAGAATGCTTTGGTTTTTCTAAGGTGTTAGTATTTACTGCAGCCTTGTCAGTAAGTACCAAGCATTTAGTAGCCCATGGCTGCTTTGCCAGCCTGCAGTACCCAAGAAATAAAATGAACGAAATCGGCATTCCTTCTACTTGCCTGGCAAAGCCCTTACTCTTCCTGGGCAAGTAGGCAAGTCACTATTTCCAAGGCTGCCTCTTCACTTCGAGGTGGGAGAAGTTGGCGTCGCTCTAGGCTGGTGAAGGCCCCGAAGTAGTCACCTTAGTCAGGTTAGTGAGCAGCCGCCCTGGGGTGAGCGCCCCGCCCATCCTTCACAGCTTACACGAGCCACACAGCTTTTTGTTCCAGCCCATCCAGCTCTCCCCCACCGCTTTGGCTTCCACCCTTTCCTCCTTAGCTTCTGATGCCTTGCCCCTCTTCAGTTAGCATCTCTTTTTGGGGGGCGGGTGGGCCTGGGGGTGGGAGCAGTGAGGGCCAGCGTGTGACCCCCACTGTCTTGCCCTCCAGATGCATTTCCCCGGATTGCTCCCATCCGAGCCACCGAGTCCCTGCACAGCCAGCCCCCCCAGCACCTGCAGTGTCCCCTCGACCGGCCGGACTCGAGCAGCTTCACGGCCAGCCTTCGAGAGCTGGAGCAGGTAGGTGGTGCCCACCCTGTCAGCCCCACGGGCTCCATTCCAGGCCCTTGGGACAGTTTCTAGAGGACAGTGGTTTCCTGACCTCTGTATTTACAGTGACTTGCTAATTCCATAAGAGATGTAATGAATTTAGGGGGGAAGTTATACACAGTGAGGGTAGGCTGGTCTCCATAGGTTGGCTGAGGAGGCCTCGGTAATGGGATTGGAGAATTAGCCTTCTGGTACCATGGGACACTAACAGCACGGTGAGCCTGAAGTTCACTGGCGATGGTTGAAACCCTAGGAGTGGCTTTCACCTGCTCAGATGTTGTGGGAAGTGGGGTGGGGTCCCCCCGGTAAGACAGGCTGTGCCAAAAACCTTGACACTGCTCTGCTCTGTTAACTGCTTGGCTGTTTCCCAACTTTGACCAGTGTGGTTGGTATTGGGGGCCAATGAATTGGGAGGATGCAGAGATGAAGCTGAAAGGGAAGCCGGATGGTTCTTTCCTGGTGCGAGACAGCTCCGACCCTCGGTACATCCTGAGCCTCAGTTTCCGGTCCCAGGGCATCACTCACCACACTAGGATGGAGCACTACCGAGGTGAGTGCTGGGCTGTGAGGGGCTTCTCCCTTTTGCCCTTCTCTGCCTCTTCCTAAGAAGGATTTAGAGGAATAGAACTAGGACGGGGGGAAATCTCAGACTTGCTCACTGGAAGAAGTGCAGGAGGGAAGGGAGAGTAAGGCTCCATTCAGCTCTCCTCAGCATCTTGTCTCCTAAGTGAGGGGAACAGAACCATCAAAGAGGCTTCCAAGTGCCCGGCCCGTGCAGCTCTCCTAAGCTTTATTTGTGATGAAACTTAGCATTCAGAGACCCTGAGTCTCTTTGCTAGTCCAGGCAGTATGTGGTGACAATTTCCTCTCTTGGTCAGGTTTATAGTCTCAGGAAATGGTCATTGGAACGTGGAAAGTTTGCGGGATCAGTGCTTGAGACCTTCTGCTGTCCTGGCGGCACTGCTCCGTTTGTGGTGTTTCAGGTCCCAGGCACGTCAAGAAGCCAACTTGTGGCGCAAGTGCAAGGACCCGAGTTCGAGCCCCGGTACCAAAAAAAAAAAAAGAAGCCAGCTTGTTAAACGCAGCTCTCTGGATCGATTTTGCACTGGGGCATTCTGATTTGACTTGGGCCAGAACCTCCTGATGGTCATTGGTAGTAGGGCTGGAAATAGATCTTTTGTCAGGCTCCTGCATAAAGAACCAGAAACAAATTGTGGAGGGTTTGGGGTGCCTTCGGGGGTTTGCCCTCCCTTCCCAGAGTCTCACCACACACAGCTCTGCCTCTCAGGAAGAGCCTCTGCCTTGCTCCTCTCGGGCCTGCACAGTGGCGTCTTCCCCACCCTCAGCTCCTGTTCTGTGGACTAACTAGCCCGTTTCTCTTTCGAGACTGGAAGTAGCTGCTTGGCCATGGTTTCTTCTGCCCTACTTAGCCTAGGGATGTATGAAGAGAAAGGAACTTGAGTCCAAGGACCTGAGAATGAGTCTCAGGGTGAGGGGGCTGCTTATTTTCCTGCAGTTCCTAAAACCCTAAATTGAATAGACAAAACCAAAATGCAAGGCCGGGGGGATTTAGCTCAGTGGTTTCGCCACCTGCTGCGCAAGTGCAAGGACCAGAGTTCGATCCCCAGTACCAAAAAAACACAAAATGCAGAAGAGCATTTCAGAGTGAGGCATTTTGTTAAACCTATGAAATGGCAAGGGACAGGGCCGTGGGAATGGCAGATAAATGTTTTTGGCCCTGAAGTTCCTGATAGGTGAGATGCCAAGAGCGAGAGTCCTTTCAAATAGTTCTCCAATTACTTTTTATTCAAAAGACTTTTCTTCCTTGAGTAAGGGGAGTTGGTAATAGAAGCCTTGTGGGCTTCTAGCGGCCAGTTTGCACGAGCGTTTGTCTCCATCTCTTTAGACCGTACCTCAGACGTCCCTGTCGGGGTCGAAGGGAGACTCGGGTCTGCAGTTCCCAGAGATGAACAGACCTCCTTTGTACCCTTCTTGCTGGCAGTTCTTTTGGAATGCAATACTTTAGTTTGTGGAACTGTTTCCATTTTTTAAGTTAGCAGTTCCTTTGGCCTTTGAGAGTCTCAGGTCTGAGGTAGGAACTTTGTAACGTGTTGGGCAAGGAGTGTTAGAAGCTAACGAAGGAAAGACTTGGATTGGTTTTCTGTGCCTGACGCACGAGTGAGACCCACGGCGCTGCTGTGCCTGTTGAGTCCTCACCTGTCCTGTGGACGGTAGAAGCCTTGGGTCTTCTTGGGGTGTCATAGAAACCTGCTTTGCTGTGGTAGTCTTTCTCCCCTTCTTTATAGCAGGGGTGTGTGTGTAGGTGAGGGAGAGAAAGTATGATTTAAGGATTAATGTTCATACTTGACAGAACCTTTTTCTATTTCTCTGACTTAAATTATTTGGTAAAAATATTTAAGACCTAATTTATGTCTCATTAAATTGAGGTAATATCCTCCTTACCATCGATGGTGGATAAACTCGAATGGGGAGCTTTGGGTACCTAGGACCCAGTGTGCCCACAAATGGCTCTTCCCAAAGCCTGAATCATTGTCATACCATTTTGAAGGACGGTTTTAGCGTTTCCCCTGTTCATTTTCCATGGCAGGAACCTTTAGCCTGTGGTGCCATCCCAAGTTTGAGGATCGCTGTCAGTCCGTGGTGGAGTTCATCAAGAGAGCCATCATGCACTCCAAGAACGGGAAGTTCCTCTACTTCCTGAGATCCAGGGTTCCAGGTAAGGCTGTGGTTGCGTTGTCGCTCACGTTGGGTGTGATCCAGTGTATCCACTGTGATGTCAGGGCACCCACCCGTGGGCAGAGGCTGCACTTTCTTGAAGGTTTTTCTGGCCGTTACAGCAGCCACTCTTGCCGCAGAACCTGTGGCCAGGCCTTGGCTTTGTGCGTGACCCCTGAGGGCACACACTGGGAGTCTGGGCTTCTGCTTCTATGGCCCCACGAGTGAGGAGACCCGCCTGCTGATGTCTCGGCAGTGCATGAACAGGGCCACTCCTTGTGTCTCCGTGTTGCTGCAGGCAACTTGAGGCTGTCTGTGAAGCAGGCCTGGGCCTTTGGCAAGGGCACCGGGACAGTGAGGGTGCGGCCACAGGAAGGGCTGCTGGGGAGTTTCTGCTGCGGCTTTGTGCGCCTGCCAAGGGCCCGGTCTGCCATCAGAGTGGAGGTTCGTCTCCTTCCATCCCGACCGCTGCTGCACACACTTCTCTTCGTTTGGCCCTGCTCTTCCCAGGCCGGTCGTGTGGTCTCTGCCTGCTCAGGAAGCTATCGGGGTCATTTCTGGTGCTGGGGAGAGGGCTGGTGTAGAGGGCCTGCTGGTGTGACACTGGGTAAAAAGCAGTGACATGCAGGAGGACGCGAATGGAACTGGAGATGAGAACTCTGTGCTTTCCCCTTAAATCCAATTCAGATCCCTTTTTTGGGTACTGGGAATTGAACTCAGAGACTCGCACTTGCCAGGCTGACACTATACTGCTGAGCTACATTCCTGACCCTGTTTTGTTTTGTTTTTCCTTTTTTGGTTGTTTTGAGACAGGGTGTCACTGTATAGTTCAAGCTGGTCTTGAACTCACTGTGTAGCCCAGGCTGACCTCAAACTTGAAGCTATCCTCCTGCCTCAGCCTCCCGAGTCCTAGGGCTACAGGTGTGCAACACTAAATTTAGATTCTTAAATAGGATGCCAAGAGAAGTTGTTCTGAAAAGTAGGAGTTGCCAAGACGCCTCTGGCAGAACATCAAGAGCAGGGCTAAGCCAGGTGACAGGAATATTTGTACAGTTACGGTGTGACAGGGTGTGAACTGTGTTAATTCTCACTTCGTTTAGTCTTCTAGGCGCTGTCAGCCTAGTCAGTCCCAGGTAGCTGGCTCTAGGAATTGGCCCTGCTTGGCAGTTTTGTAAAGTTTGTGGCTTTGGGGGTGTTTATTTCATAAACATGTAATTTATAGCAGAATGAAAATCTGGCCGCATCACTGACCCCCACGAGCTCAGCCTTACAGAAGGGCCAGACGGAAGGGCAAGGATGCAGGCACACGTTCAGCCCATCCCCAGCACGGCAGCCACGGCAGGAGCCAGGCGATTGGGGAGGGGAGGACTCCACCCCCAGGCTGCTCCGTGCCGCAGAGACAGGGCTCTCGGACCCCTCGGGTACAGCGCACTCAGCTGCAGATGGGCGGCGTGGGCCTGCACCCACTGTCCTCACCGTGAGCTCCACCCTGGCCGGTTACACTTTTTGTTTTGAGGCAGGGCCTCCCTAAGTTGCTAACCTGCTCAAACTGGGCTCCAACTTGAAATCCTCCTGCCTCAGCCGCCCACACTGCTGGGATCACAGGCATGCACCATTGCATCTGGCTTGTTTGCAGAAATGTTAAATTAGACTGAGGGCTAGAGTTTGTAATAGGCAGAGGTTGGACGCACAGTCTCCCCACTGAGCTGAATCTCCAGCCTTTTTTTTTTTTGGTACTGGGGATCGAACTTGGGTCCTTGCGCTTGCGCAGGCGGCGAAACCACTGAGCTAAATCCCCAGCCCCTGTATTTTTTGTGTATGTGGAAATAGATTCTTTTCCAAGATTGTTGTGGCCCTTTGGGGTCCCTTGCATGTCCACATGAATGTTTGGATTGGTGTGTCGATGTATTAAAAGAAGCCACCTGGGACTTTGATAGGGATTAAGCTATGTCTGTATGTTGACTTGGGGAGCATTGTTAACAATATTAAGTCTTCGGGGCCGGAGATACAGCGCAGTGGTTTCGCCACCTGCCTCGAAAGTGCAAGGACCCAAGTTCCATCCCCGGTACTAAAAAAAAGAAAAAAAAAGAAAAAAAAATTAAGTCTTCTGATCCATGAATATGGGATGTGTTTCCTTTTTGCTTTTTTGCTTTTTTGGTACCAGGGATCGAACTCGGGACCTTGTGCTTGTGACACAAGTGGTGGAACCACTGAGCTAAATCCCCGGCCCTGATTTTTTTTGTTGTTTTTTTTTTTAAAAAAAAACAACCAGGGATTGAGCCAGGAGTGGTGGTGCTTGCCTATAATCCCAGCACTCGGGAGGCTAAGGCAGGAGAATCGGTGCTAGTTTGAGGCCAGCCTGGACTACATAGTGAGTTCAAACCCAACCTGAACTACACAGGAAGACCCTGTCTCAAAAAAAATCAAGGGCCAGGGATTTAGCTCAGTGGTTCTGCTGCCTGCCTCACAAGCTCAAGGTCCTGAGTTCGATCCCGGATACCATAAAATAACTAGGGATTGAACCCAGGACTGTCACACTGAGCTACATCTCCAGCCCTTTTTAAATTTTGAGGCAGGGTCTCCCTGAGTTCCTATGTTTCCCAAGCTGGATTTGAACTTGGATCCTCCTGCCTCAGCCTGTCAGAATGCTGGATCACAGGTGTGCCCCACCACACCTAGCATCTGTTCACTTATTTAAACACTTTGGACAGTGTTCTGTAGTTTTTCATAGTGAAAATTTTATACTTCTTTTGTTCAAGTTATTCTTAAATATTTGATTTTTTTGTTTTGTTTTGTTTTGGTACCGGGAATCAAACTTGGGACCTTGCACTTTCGAGGCAGGCAGTGGAACCACTGAGCTAAATCCTCGGCCCAATATTTGATTATTTTTAATGCTATTGTATTAAATACAGAGTTTTCTTAATTATTTTAATACTAGAGTTTTCTTAATTATTTTTAGGTTGTTTATTGCTGATGTATAGAAACATACTTGCTTTTTGTATATCCATCTTATATCCTACAACCTTGCCAAACCGATTAGTGGCACTATGTATTTATTTTTATTTTTATTTATTTATTTTTTAAGACAGGTTCTCACTATGTGGCTAATGCTATCTTAAACTTGTGGCAGTCCTCCTGCCTCAGCCTCCCGAGTGCTGGGATGACAGTCGTGAACCACCATGCCAGCTGTATTTTTTTACATTATGAAAATACCGTGTAGTAAAAAGGCCAAAGGTATGTGGGGCTTGTGAGGGAAAGTGAATCTTCTACCCTCCTCTTGCTCCCGCTGCCCAGAAGTGTGGTCAGCAGTTCATGACATTGCAGTTTCTCTCAGGCTGGCTCAGGCTAGGAGCAGAGCAGGATTTAAGCAACAGTACTTTACTGTTAGCTCAGACTTCTTTGACTCTTGACCTTATGTTTATTTTTTCTTCTGGAAAGATTACAGTGAGGTCTTCCAGCCTCTCTAGTTTATTCTCTGTACACTTCCAAGCACATGGGGCCCTGACTGTGATGCGGACGTAGTTTCCGATGTGATTCTGGTCTTCAGAGAGCAGAAGGACCTGGGTGTTGGGGTGCCCACACCTGGAAGAGGCTTTACCCCACCCCTGTCCTGGTGGGGAGCAGAGAAGCGCGGTTGCATGGCTGGAGCTGGGTCCGCGCCTGCCGGTCAGAAGAGGGGCTGCCGTCCATTCCTGTCCCACCCTGGCCCTCCAGCCGCAGGTGTCTGTCTCTGTCTCTGCTTTCTTGCCACTGCTCACTGCTTCTTTTCACGCGCCACACGCCACACTCCCTACTCCCTACTCCCTGCGCACTCATTTGCTGGGTTTGGGGGAAATGGGATGGTTGGGTTGACACCGGGGACCATCACAAAATTCATAGGTTGCAAATTGCTCTTTGTGAGCCTGGAGGCTTCGAGTAAGAGTAGCGAGAACAGACACAGTGAGACCTCTGCAGGCACAGCCCCCGGGCCCCACCCCTGGAGTCAGCACAAATGGCCCCGTCGCCATCGAAGCTCTTGAACTGAGTGTTACAGCCAGTCCCTAGAGCTTTCTGTTTGTCATGACTGAATTTCCGAAGGAAGACATGAATACTGTTAGACAAAGAGGCATTGAACCCAAAATAACTTCTGAAAACCACTTGAGCGAAATATATTCAAGAGTGAAAATCGTATATAACAATTTTTTTTAAATGGAGAAGCCCGATCCAGGAGGGTGTGGAACCTAAAGTGTTACAGCGTGAACCGTGAACCTTAGCGGGCCAGGGAGGGGCAGGGAAGGGACAGCGCCTGCTGAGCACACCCCTGGAGGAGGGAGGAGCCCAGCTCAGCCCTCTCTGTCCCTCCCCGTGCACAGTGGGGCTGCACAGTGGGGCGGAAGGGTTTGCCTGAGTGTAGTCCTGACGTAAATGCTTTTAAAGATGAGCAGGTCAGGCCCAGGGATTTAGCTCAGTGGTTCTGCCGCCTGCCTTGCAGGCACAAGGACCCAAGTTCGATCCCCAGTACCAACAAAAAAAAAACAAAGATGAGCAGGTCAGCAGTGCTTGCTTCCTAACACCACAGTATGGTGGTGTTTGTTTGTTTTTGAGAAAGTCAGTTGTCAGCAACCATAGGAAGACCTGGGGAAGCAATCTGCAAGCTTTTTTTCCTTTTTGTGCCTTCAAACAAAGTTTTCAAACTGTTTGAAATTTAACCCCAATAATGTGGATATTTTCCAGCCAGGTTTGTCTACAGAATTTCATTTGCTCTGACAATGGCTGAGGAGGGAATTCTTTCAGAGGCTTTTCATTTCAGATTCTGTCTCAATACTGTGCTGTGTCCCCTCCACTGCCCTTGTTTATTAAGACCGAGATGTTCCCTGTTCCTGAGAACCTGCCATCCCGTGGGTGTGGGCTCTGCCATGGGAGGTGGGTGTGGCTCGCCCTGTAGCCTCGAAGTGGTCCCTGTGTGCTGAGTGAGCTCTGGCTCCATCTTGGCTGAGCTGCCGCAGCTGGGGTTCTTAAGCTCAATGTGGTGGCGCACGCCTGTGAACCCCACACTCCGGAGGCTGAGGCAGGAGGATCACTGTGAGTTTGAGGCCAACCTGGGCTATGCAACAGAACTCTGTCTGGAAAAACAAAGAATGGTACCGGGGAGGCTGTGAAACATGCAGTGGCCCTTCTGCAAGAGGAGAGCAGGGGCCCTCTGTGGACGGGGTGTGGCCCAAAATCCGACCCTGCAGTTCTTTCCCAAGTGATGTGTGCCCAGCGGTGTCCCTGAGTCTCCCTTGTCTCCTTCTGAAGGGCTGCCTCCCACGCCAGTTCAGCTGCTCTACCCCGTGTCCCGATTCAGCAATGTCAAGTCCCTCCAGCACCTTTGCCGATTCCGGATCCGACAGCTCGTGCGGATAGATCACATCCCGGATCTCCCATTGCCTAAGTACGATGGAGTCAGGGTGGGGGAAGGGGCTGCCCACACAGGAGAGCCTGGTGCAAACGAACGGTCCTTTCTCTGGCGCCTGAGAGGGAGCGGGAAGTGTGCAGGCTCCTGCAGGCTGGGAGCAGAGTGCAGGGGAGGCGAGGCAGGGGTTCCTTGGGTTGGCAGAGTCTTTGATGTGGCCTCAGCCGCACAGGGCATGCAGGGGAAAGGGTTGAACAAGGAAGAATTTCTCATATATTCTGTGCAAATAACATTTTGTGTCTCTCTTGTTTGTTTTTCACAGACCTCTGATCTCTTATATCCGAAAGTTCTACTACTATGATCCTCAGGAAGAGGTATACCTTTCGCTAAAGGAAGCGCAGCTCATTTCCAGACAGAAGCAGGAGGTGGAACCCTCCACGTAGCGAGGTCCCTGCCAGTGACCACCAAGGGTAGGACTGGGGCCGTGTTGAGCCTCATACCCGCCCCTCCAGCCCCACATGGCATCTGCCATGGAGTTGCAGATCTGAGAGTGGACACAGACCCCGTTGAGGAGAAAGCAGACAGGCATGAAAGACTTAATATTTGCCAAGCTGGAGATTGAGGCAGGAGGATCAAAAGTTTGCAACCAAGGCCAGGAATGTAGCTCAGTGGCACTGTGCCTGCCGGGCAACCTCAAGGTCCTGAGTTCAATCCTTGGTACCAAAAAAAAAGTTTGCAACCTACCTGGGACCTCAGCAAGACCCTGTCTCAAAATTTTAAAAAGTCTGGGGCCGGGGATTTAGCTCAATGGTTCCGGCGCCTGCCAGGCAAACGAAAGGTCCTGAGTTCGATCCCTGGTACTGGAAAAAAAAAATTAAAAAGGCTGCCAGGTGGGGGCACATTTGTGAGGAGGTTGAGATATGTCTCTGTGATAGAGCGCCTGGGATTCAATCCACTGTACTGCCAAAAAAAACATTTTTTTTTTTTTTTGTACCGGGGATCAAACTTGGGTTCCAGGCAGCGAAACCACTGAGCTGAATCCCCGCCCCCCGCCCCCGCAATTTTTTTTTTTTGCCAAACCTTGTGCAAGCCAATCACTAGTGTAGGTGAGGAGAACACACAGGTGCGGCTAAGTGTGCCACTCCCTCCTCGGTGATTCCCCACTCTTACACAAATTGGGTAGAAGGTAGGAAACCAAAGGGGAAGAAGTGTTCATCAGGGCACGCAGACGTGCCTCCAGCCGCGGGAGGCACACCCTTCTCAGTGGGCGCTGCCCCGCCCTCAGTGTGGGCTTCTCCACCGCCAGCTTCCGCTCTCCTCTCTCACTGCATGTTGGTTCTGCTGTCAAACTGATGGAATTTTTCCCTTTCTCCCTAGGCATTTGGTTGTCAAGCTCCAGTCTGAAGAGCCCAGTGAAGTTAGTGTGAAGAGGAGGAGGAGGAGGAGAAGAGGGAACAGAAGGGTTGAGATTCCCTCCGCGAGGACGTTGGTCCTGCAGCCTGGGGCTTGGGAGATGCACACGGCCAGTCTCAGCCTCGACTCCCCTCCCCTCCCTCCGTGTGCGTGTGCGGTGTGCGGTGTGCAGCTCCAGTCACACCCAGCCTGAGGTGCCAGACGAGAGGGCTCCTGGGAAACTGGAAGAAGTCTCGACACTGTTTCTTTTCAGAAGTTTTGTTTTTGATCTTTACGTTTCTCAGTATGGAAAACTCATGTCGGAGGCAGCCGGGCTGTGTGCCTGGCGGATGGAAATGTGAAGGGCCAGGCTGAGATGGGTCTCGGGAAGGGCAGAGCAGGACCGGAAGTTCCTAGGGCAGGAGACTCCCTGCTTCTCGGCACCAGTGTCAGCACCGGGGGAAGGAGCAAGGGACACCCTGTTCCTCTCCTTCGAGGCTTCGGAACCTAATTTGAGAATCACCTTTTTCGGAAGCTGTGTTACTTCATTTTACTTAATTCCGTAGGTTCTGGAGCCTGAAGCCAGCTGTTCTCCCTCCACCCTGTGGCTGTCCCCCTTCCCCCTTGAGATGCCGAATGTAGTGGTCCTCTGCCGGCTCGGTGCTTCCTCCTCCCCTGAGCTGCCACCGGTGGGCTCCTGTCTTGCTCCCAGGTTCCCCATGGCAAACCATCGCCTGGCTTCAGAGCCACCATCCCCTCCAGTGTCTGCCAGCCAGAGAGCGGGAGGGCAGGGAAGGGGCAAGGCCGAGCTCTGCCCTTCCTGGGGCAGCCTGGAGAGTCCCAGCCTCATGGGGTGCCCGAGTCCGTCAAGGAGCACAGCCCATCTCGTGTCTCTGGGGTTCTCCCCGTTGACCCTCTCCTCAGATGGGAGATGGCATGGGCTACGTCCTTCCCCTGTGTTCCCAAACCATCCCGCTGCCTTCGGCCCAGAGTCTGGTAGATGCCCTGTGAGGGTGATGAAAGGGGAAGAGCGAGCTGCTTCACGGCCAGCACGGTGACATTGGAGTGTGGTGTGAGGGCTGCTGGGAGGCACGAGGCCCAGGCGTCTCCTGCATGGTACTCTGAGGCTGCCTTGCCGGGCTCCCGAAGCTCACATCTGCCTCATCTCACGGGAGCAGGAAGCACTGGCCCTGGCCCCACACCCTTCGCCGGCGCTCCTGACCTTGTGACCCGGCTGTAAAGAACCAGCCTATGGATGAGCTTTGCGGCCCGGAACCCACTGCCTGTGGGACTTGGCCCTCCTTGGCTTGGGCCAGCATTGCCAGCTGAGTGAGGTGGTGACCCCAGAGAGGTCCCTTGCCATCTATAGAAAGTGCATCCCACTGTAGAGCTGCAAGTCTGGAATCTTGAGGGCCCCGAGTGGCCAACAGGCAACCATCTGGGATCCCCATTTCCGCCACCCATAAGTTTAGAAGTACTGCGAGTGTGTGGCTCTGGACTAGGCACTGTGGGAAACACAGGCAGAAGACAAGATCTCTGGCCCGAGGGAACCTTCTGGCGACTGCCATGAGTGAAGTCACTGGAGACCACTTGTGGCAGAGAAGCGAGGACTGGAGGATGCTGAGAAGTGGGTGAGATCAGACCAGATGGTCTGGAAGCTCTGGCGATGAGGCGCAGTGTGGGCAGGGCAGCTTGCTGAGGCTGAGAAGGGAACGGGAGCCCGAGCCATGAAGCAGAGTCCGAAGCGCCTCCCGCACAGCCCCTTACAGCAGCATCTTGGGGTCCAGACTGAAGCCGGTCACCGGGCAGGTCGGAAGCAGGTGGTGCCTCACCCAGGCCCTGGCTGTTTGCTCTCCTCACTCAGTCCCCCGCTCCCCTGTGAGCCTGGGCTTCTCCCGGAGAATCCACACACTCAGGAACAAAACCAGACTGGGCAGAGGTGTGGCCAAGCCTCCAGGCACCTGCTTCATCCCCCAGGAGAAAGTGCTGAACTTCAGCTGTCTGAGCCTTCCTCAGCAGAAGGGCTGCAGTTGGCCCTGTGCGGGTGGCAAGGGTGGAGTGTGGGCGGGAGGGGGCGGGCTGCTGTGCAGAGGGACCCCTTTAGTCCTGGCTGCTGCAGTAGTCACCACTGGGGAGGGTCCTCCCTCCTAGTGACCGCTGTGGGTGTGACCTGCAGTGGCCCCCAGGATGTGTGCTAGTGACAACTACTGCTACAACCTGCTGTTACTTGAAACGTGCCGAGTCAAGTCGGGCACAGGAGGAGGGCGGAGCTTCGATGTGGGGCCTGTAAGTGGGTGATGACGTCTGGCCTTTAGAGGAGTTGGGGGCCGCTGGTGACCACACCCTGGTCTCCGTCTGCGTGGAGGCGAAGTGAATGTCCCAGCCTGGAGCAGGAGCTGCCTCTGTGACCCCTGCTCCTTCCTGTGTGGCGTGGGGAGGAGGGGTGGCCCAGGCTGGGTGTGGGACGCTTCGGGAGCCAGAAGTGCCTCGGTGAGGGAGCTCCCTAGCCCTTCTGCGCCCCAGAGCCAGGGCACAGGGCACCCGCCAGGCTGTGGTCCCGTGGCTGCTGCATGTCGTCCCCATCGGCAGACGTCCTGCTGCCAGTCGGGGAGCCCAGGGGAGCCTAGTTTGTCCCCAGAGCTGAGAGCACCGCGCCCCTGTGTGAAGGGGAGGGCTTTGAGTTAGACATTTTCCCTATGGGAATCCTCGGGGTTGGGTTTGTGGGGAGGGGAATGGGTAAGTGGTTTTGATCTCTGATTGTCCACGCAGCTGTTCTCACACTGAGTTGTGCTATTGCATACATGTAGCCATCTTTGTTTTCACTGCAGCAGTGTTTATCAGTAGTTCAAATGATTTATTTGCTCCTGGGGAGTAAAACCTTTTTTATTAAAAAAAAAAAGAAAAAAAAAAGAAGTGTCCCCATTATGATAGCTGTAGGATTATGGGGCCACAAGGTCCAGTCCACAAGTCCCCATGGTAAGTCTTGCTTGGACACTGGAGCCTTCATGGCCAGCACAAAGTGAGGGGAGGCTGAGGGCCCGAGGCACAGAGATGGCACTGGGGGCTCCAGTGCCACAGTGACAAGACAGGAATGGGCTGCATTTAAAATACTGATTTCTCGGGCTGGGGACTTTGCTCGCTGGCACCATGTCTGCCTTGCAAGTGCAAGGTCATGAGTTCGATCCCCAGTACCAAAAAAAATACTGATTTGTCTGCCAGAGAAAAACTTAATTTCCCTGCAGATCCCACGTCGCATTTGTCCTTTTCCTTGCTTCTTGGGCTCCCTGGCAGGTGTCACCTGGTTTCTTCTGCCTCCCTCCCTGTCCCATCTGCACTGCCCCCCCCCCCACCGCATCTACCTCCCGGAAGCCAGTCCTGCATGCTGAGTGCCCTGCCTCCCCCATTTATCTCAGCAGGGCTCGGGGGTGGGGGGCCTGGATCTGCCCCCCCCGCCCCAGCCAAGAGACACTAGGCAGGCAGGCAGGCGTGAACATGAGGTTGCAGCTGGACTGCGATCGAGGTTGCCCCTGGAGGTGGCGTAAGCACGGAGGCTGCTCACACTGAGCTGTAGCCCCACTCCCTACTGGCTCTGGCGCAGTGGGCAGGCCAGGCTGGGGACTCATCTGTCCCTGGTGCTCCCTTAAGGGACAAGAAGGGCCAAGGCACCACTGCTGCTGTACATTGTGGTTGGTAAAGACCCGGAGGAAGAGGGGCGGTGGCCTGGCCCAGGCGGGCGCCAGAAGCGAAGCCACTACTGCAACCGCTGCGACCTCCTCAGCACCCCCGTCCCTCAAGCCAAAGCGTGGCCTGGCTTTTGTCTTCCCATTCAGTTGTCCTTTTTCTCTCCCCTTTTATGCTTAATTTATTAAAATACTTGCTGTATAATTTATTTTCATAAACTATAAGAAATGACTAAATGGTTAAAATAGACTTACAGGCCAATCTTAAATGAGGTAGGAAGGTCTGAGGGCGGGAGGGAGAGGGAAAGATGTTTTGATATAAGACAAATGCACTTTGGGTGTGTTTCGGTATTTTTCTGGGGTAGAGGGAACTAGGGATCCCTGTAGATTAGTCCCAGAGCGGGCTGTCTGTACATACCGTATCCATAAGCATGTTGGTTAGTAACTGCTGCAGGTCCTGTTTGGAAACCCCATGTACAATTCCCGGTTTTTGTAAGTGTCAGTGCAGGAGACATTTGACTCTTGTGTTTGTATCTCCTTTTTAGGGTTGCTGTACCAACCCATGTCTTTTGGGGGAGGGGTGAAAAAAGATTTGAAATAAAAATGTTTAGAAATTATTTCCTGTTGTTTGGCTTTACGCTTTCCCACCCCTCCCATCTTCGGCCTTGTCACGCCCCCAGGGAAGGGGGTCCTGAGGTGCCACCCAGCGCTGACCCCTGAGACAGAGCCAGGCGACCTGGGTGCAAACCCTTCCCGGGCTGATCTCGAATCTCACCGAACCGGTCTCCCTGGGGTCCTCAGGGCTGGCGGGCAGGGCATCTGAGGGTCACCTGCCTTCAGCGCCTCTGTAGCCCCTGCCCTCTTGAGGTCTGGAGAGTCAAGGACATAGTATGCTTTCTGGTTTACACCTAGGCCCAGCAGTCTCCAGGTCCCCTGCTTAGGGCCCGTGTGCCAGCTGAGCGTGAAAACACTTGGAAATCGTGTGCATGGGCCCTGCCACACTCTCAGGGGTGCCCTCTGAAAGGAAGCCTTTGGGACCCGGGGTGCATTTTCATAGTCACGCTCAGGAGGGCGTCTTGAGGTCCCTGCTACCCAATACGCAGGCGCATGCGCTCCATGCTGGATGAGACTGTTCCAGTAGCCCTCCTAGGAGGCCATGGACTCCTGCCTAAAGTTTCTCTTCCCTTTTGGGAGAAAACGTGCTTTAAACAATGAGATGTAGCTGGGTGTGGGCCACATAGCCAGACCTTGCCTCACAAGACAAAAGAGTACAGCATTGCGGCGAAGATGTTTCCCTTGGGATCAGTTCTAGAACCGTGGGCCATCTGGGCAGGCAGTGAGTCCCACGGTGTCTCTGCCAGCTGGACCTGGCCCCTAAGGTGCCATCGGCCAGCCTGGGTGTGGCAAGAGTGGAAGCACAGATGCCAGTTCCCATCAGCTCAGCTCCTTGTGCAGCTGGTGGGACTGTAGGATGGCGTGCTTTTGAAAGCAGAGGCTCCTCTGGAAAGTCACCCCTGCCCTGTCCACCCTCCAGCTGCAGCCACCTGCACGGCCTGTGTCCTGTCGACTTCCGGCTTCAGTTTTTACCCTATCCCAAAGGCTCTTCATCTTACCCTGCAGCAGAGGTTCAGGATGCACAATGACAAGCATTTGGCAAATGACAGTGTGGAAGATCTGAAGATCCCCTCCATCTCACATCTGAGCCCCTGGTGGAAGAGGCGAAAATGAACTTCCTGTTGGGCTGGGGATTTAGCTGAGTCGCGCTGCAGCCTGCCCTGAAAGCTCAAGGTCCTGAGTTCCATCCCAGGTATCAAAAAAAAAAAAAAAAAAAAAGAAAGAGCTTCTGGTCTGTCCAGGATCCTCCAGCCTCAGTGTGAGCATCTAGCGCAGAGCAAGCCCTGTGGATTCAGAACAGTGCCAGCTTTCAGGAGTTCACTCCAGCGCAGGGGGCGCTGGCTGGGCTATCTTTGCCATCTAATGGACCATTCCCAGAGGATTTTCTTTTCCTTTTTCTGTTTTGTTTTGTTGACACAGAGTCTTGCTATGTAGCCCAGGCTGGCCTGGAACTCTCAGAGATCCACCTGCCTCTCCTCAGCTCCTGTGCCTCCTCCTCGGGAATTTTCAGTTTACTTACAACCAAACTCCTGGCTCTTTGCTCTGTGAAGCTGCTCATCCCTGTCTCTGCCTGCCTGAGCTCTATGACCTCTGTGAGGACAGCACCTGTGCCCTTCCCGGGAATGCTGCTTCCTGTCTTTGGTCGGTGATCTAAATGGAAGGGGTCTTCTTTTCATTTTTGTGATACTGGGGATTGAACCAAGGGCCTTCCCACTGAGCTACATCCTCAGTTGTCCCTACTTCTTTTTAAATTTTGAGACAGTATCTCACCAAGTCACTAAGTTGCCTAGGCTGAGCTCAGGCTTTCAATCTTCCTGCCTCTCGGCCTCCCAGAGTGCTGGGATCACAGACGTGCGCCACCCTGTCCTAACCACCCTCGCGTGTGAGCAAGTGAGCTCATTTGTTTTTGGTTTTTTGGTACGGGAAATCAAACTCAGGGGCTCGTGCTTGCCAGGTGCTGCACCACTGAGCTATATCCCCAGCCTTTTTTTTTTTTCTTCAGTACCAGGGACTGAACTCAGGATCTTGCACTTTCAAGGTAGGCATGGTGCCACTGAGCTAAACCCCCACCCTTTTTGAGACAAGGTTGCACTGTGCAGTTCACCCTGGCCTTGAACTCTCTGTGCAGCCTAGGTTGGTCTTGAACTCATGACAATTCTCCTGCCTCAGCCTCCCGAGTGCTGGGATTACAGGTGTGCACTACCACACCCAGCAAATGAACGGATTGGTGTATAAATGCTCAGCACATCCTGAGCACTCACTGAATAGCCACAAGTGCTAATTCTGTTCCCGTTTGCTATTCCTTGCATCTGCAGAGGGCTGAGGCTTTCCAGCTTCCCAGGGTAGGAAGGAGGACCCCCAGGAGCCAGGCACAGGCTGCACAAGGGCTGGGGCTGGAGGTGGAGGGGCAGAGCCTGGTGAGTCCTCAGGGCTCTCCTGCCACCTAGTGGCTCCTGTGGGCCAGGCCACAAAGCGGAGCCCGCAGGTCAGGGGCAGAGGCCAGGCTGGGCTTGAATGAACCCAAACAGCATCCCACACTCCATCCCACATCACCCTGGGGTGGCGAATCCTTTGGCCCCCACCCAACCCCTTTAGAGGTGGTGGGCAAGAGGGAGGCCTTTGTTCTTGGGATCCCCGGGGGTGGTGGGTGCCACTCTCATGCCCCCCACCCACTCACCGGCTTGATGACAGCTGGCGGGAGGTGCTGGGGCCTGGCCTGGGGTCCACTCGGTCCTGTAAATACAGACTTCTGGGCAGGCACCGGGTCGGGTCCCCCGAGTTCCCTCCCACCTCCTCCTGGGGTTCTGCCCTTTGGGCTCCAGGAAAGGTGAGGGGGCTGGGCTGCAGAAGGCCAGGGAGACCGCTCGTCTGGGTCTCTCATCCCCTGGGAGCCCCACGAGGAGGCTGCCCTGGTGTCCCTGTTCCATCAAAGCACACGCCTGCTGCAGAGGCGGCTGTGACCACGGGGGGCCTCTGCCCTGGCAAGCGCCCTGGGGTGCCGGAGCCCCATGCTGGGCTGGGAGCCCAGGATCATCTCCATGGGTTCCTGTGTCCACTCTGCTGCCCACTGCTCACCACCTGGCACCCCTTTCCCTCCCTCGGACAGGCGGGCAGCCCCAACCCCAGCTCGGGCCAGGATTGCATCATGGTTGGCTTTGTTCTCAGCAGCAGGTGCAGAAGCCGGGCCACCGCCCCTTCCCTCCTCCACTGCCTCCTGAGGATGTCACCTCCTTCCTCGCTTCCCAGCCCTGGCACCCTGGGCTCCCCAAGTGGAGGCAAGATGGCTGTAAGGCGGGCATGAAAACCAGGCCACAGACTGCCCTTCAGCTTCCTGCACCCCCCAAGAAACACCTGGTTGTGATCAGGGTGTGGCCTCCCAAGGTGGGTGACAAGGTCAGAAATTGTCACCAGATGAGCTAAAGCCAATAATAATCATCATAGGATAAGCCAAGAGCAGTGTCACACACCTGTAATCCTGGCTACTCGGGAGGCTGAGGCAGGAGGATCCCAAGTTCCAGCCCAACTTGGGCAATTTATCGAGGCAAAATAAAAAATAAAGTCTCAAAATAAAAATAAAGTAAAAATAAGAAGGGCTGAGGATATAGTTCAGAGGTGGCCAGGTTCAATCTCCCGTATGACAAGGGGGAAAATGAATTAATTCAGCCCTTGGGAAGTTACTTGACTTTTGTTGATCACATACACATCCAGTGGACTCACACCTTCTGCCACATCTTATTTAATTGTCATCTGCCCTGAGATGCAATCACCATTGCTGGCTGACAGGACTCTGGGACAGAGTGGGAACACCTGGCCAAGACCGTGTGGATGCCTCTGACTTGAATCTTGGCTGTGTTCCCTGATGGCACTTGGTAGTTTTCCACACTGGGGTTTGAACCCAGGGCAAGGCTGTTGCTGCACATTCTGACCCATACAGGTACCGATGAGCAGGAGCTCGTTGGGAGCCTACCAGAGAAGAGGGGCTGCACGTATGCGACCCACAGCTGGGACAGAGAGGAAGCATGGCCCCTGTTTGCCTCTACAGGAACTCTGCTTGTGAAGCTTCCCGGGGTTGTCGGGCTGTGGGGATATTTGCCAATACAGCTGCCATGACTTTGGCCAGTAGGAGTCTAGTCCTTGCAGGAAGATCAGCGGGTTTGAGGGCAGAACATCCCTGACCTTGCAAAGCCCAGCACCAGAACTTAGACCTGGCCCACCAGCAGTGATTTCAGAGGCTCTCTATGGGGTGGGGGTGGGGGGTACAGCCACCACCTCCTGCTCCTTGTCTCCACTTCCTGGGCTCTGAAAGAACCAGAGGGCAACCAGTGGGAAAGAGCAGCTATCTGACTCCACAGCGAGGGCCCAGCGCCAACAGGGCCTGGGAGAGGCCTGTGAGGACTGCAGGCGACGGGGCTGGCACTCCGCTGTCCCCTGTCTCTGCAGTCCAGGATGGACTCTGTCTGCAGGAACAAAGACCACCATTGACCCTGTGGCCTTGTGACCCCACCGGAGCCAGCTCTCCCCATGCCACGCAGCCTGCAGGGCCCTAGGGTGGCAGTCAGGGACATGAGGCCACCTAGAGGGCATGGCAGGGAGGACGGGGAGTGCATGGGGGGTTTAGGGGCTCCTGGCTGCGGTCCCAGGGCAAAGCTGCCAATAAATACTGGCAGGGTCATGGCATGGTAGAGCCCCGGAGTCCAGCTCCAGCCTCCCATGGGCTGCCAGGCGACACATTCCCGCCTCCATGCCCCCGGGGTGCCCCCACACCCAGCCATAAAGCCCCCTTTGTTTGACACTCTCCCTCTCTGCTTCCTGCCCCTTCTTCCTCCATCTCTGGTGCCCAAGGAGGGGCCAGGCTCCTTGAGGAGGGTTGGGACCACCTCCACGCCAGTCTGGACACTGGGGGGGGGTCCCTTAGCCCTCCAGCCCCACCCCACCCACGGCCGGCCTGGGGCAGGTGCCACTCAGCCCTGTCCCCTGGACTCTGCTCCCACAGCTGCTCCCACATGCCTGTTCACGTGATGCCCCTTTTGGCCTGGCCCTGCCCCATTAGGGATGCAGGACACAGGGCAGGGGGCAGCCAGGAGGCCACCCTGTTGGGCTGCATCTGAGGAAGGTGTCTTTGGCCATCTCCTGGGTCTTCGCCAGAGTGGGCAGTTCTGGAACCTCAGGCCCACTCCCAGGTGGATTCTGGGGCTCAAATGGCCTTTGTAGATGAACAGGTCTGGGGCCTGCTGCTTGGCACATCTTGGGCAGGAAGCACTGGGTGGGTGACAGGAATCTCCATCCTTGTTCCTCACCCCAGGCAAGGACCTCCGGACACATCTGCACGTAGGAGGGACTCTGGACAGAAGGAGCTGTCAGCTGCCACCCCCTCCCGGCCATCACAGGCAGGGCCACTGTGTCTGGTGTGGCCCATGTGCCTCGGAGGTGACACCCGGGGCCACGAGGTCAGCTCTGCCACCCAGCTGCTGGTGACCTTGGGCAAGACCCTCTCTGGGGTCTGCAAAATGAGGGGCGGGGTTCTTGTGACCGCGATCGCCCCGGGGAGTGAGGACAGGGCTTCCCTGGGGAGAGGTCTTCCCCGCAGCGACACTGTCCGCTCCCCAGGACAGGCAGGAGCCCGGAGTGGGAGGCTCGCGTGCACCCTGCGGCGACAGCGACAGCGACAGAGTGTGCGATCCTCGCCCGGGGCCGGGTGCTGCGCGCGAGCGCGGCCCCCACCCCGGGGTGCGGAGGGCGGGGCCGGCGGGCGGGGCGGGGCTCAGGGCTCCGCACTGCCAGGCGGTCGCTGGTGCAGCTGCCCGGCCGGGGACATGGAGCGGCCGCGGCGCCCTACGCCCCCCGGGGCCGGAGCGGCGAGGGCGGGGACCGCGTAGCGCGCAGCATGGAGCAGGTGAGCGGGGCGCGGCGACCCGGGTGGGGGGTTGCACGCGGAGGGCTCGGGGTGCGGGGCTCTGGGCGGGGCCGGAGCTCTGGGGAGGGATGCCGGGGTGACTCGGAGCGGGGCACACAAGCACACACGCGGGCGTCCTCCCCCGCCAGAGACACCCAGGGAGGTGCGTCCAGGGCGCACCCCGAGGGAGAGAGCCCCCTCCTTGTCTCCCGCCCCGCTCGGGAAGGTGCCAGCCCTGCCCTCGGAGCCCAGGCGGGGGCGACCCCGGTGGGGGGCTGTGCGCCCCCAGACCCCCGGGCGGGACCTCCAGATGCAGCGGCCCCTCCCCCAGCCACGGGGCTTCTCCCTGGCGGATCCCCCTCGCCCGGCACTGCCGCCGCGGCCACCATTTCGAGGCGGTGAGAGGACGCGGTGGGCGGGGGCCTCGCTCCACGGCGTCCCAAACAGAGCTGCAGCCCGCGAGGTGGGGGCCGCCTTTCTCTCACGAAAGCTCCGTCGCCAGGCGCTGAGGGTGTGGGCCGGGTGTCGTGGGCCCGCAGCTCAGCAAATCGCAGCCGGGCCGCGGGGAGGGCAGCGCCTAGCGGGGGCAGCCGGGCTCCCCTGGGCTCGGCCCTCCCACCCACACCTCTGCTTGGGTGAGGGCCTGGGCTTCTCCGGAGCCGGCGGTGGGTCTGGGCTCCGGGGCGCGCCCCTAAGTGCACAGCCTGCCCGCCCCTCCCCTTCTGGCCCCGGGCTCCTGGGGGGCTGCGGCCTCCGAGACCCCCGCCCTCCCGGACGTGACGGAGGGGTCTGGGCAGGGGTTGCCGGTGATGGGGTCAGGGGCCGGGCGATCCTCCCCGCTCACCTGCCCTGCCTGCGCTGGGCAGGCGCTGGGGCGGGGCCTTCTCTCCCGCCTGGCCTGTTCGGCCTCTTAGTTGTTAATTGAAATGGCCAGTGGCAGCTCCCAGAGCCCAGGCCGGGCAGGCGGAAAGGGACTCCATTCCTCGGTGCTTGCTGTTGTCATTATTGACTGGAGCCCAGAAAAACCACAGGGGGCAGCTTGCCAAATACCATGGAATTGCTTATTATAGAATAATTTATTTTTGTAGTTTTTTAAGGCAGGGGCCCACTGTGTAGTCCAGGCTGGCCTTGAACTCACTATGGAGCCCAGGCTGGGCTCGAGCTTGTGGTGATCCTCCTGCCTCAGGCTTCCAAGTGCTGGGATGACAGGCATGAGTGCCACATGGGGCTTTAAAAAGCATTTTACGTTCTGTGAATTTCACCCCAGTTAAAAGAAAAAAGGGGGAGCAAGGTGTGGGGGTGGCTCTCATTCCACCTCCCCCAGCTCAGGCTGGGTGCTCCTCCTGCAAGCCACCCCTCTCCCCCGTCAGTCATCTTTGCAGCCTTCCCCCAGCACAGACCAGGCCAGGCTTGTTCCTTGTCCCCTCCCCTGGGGGACAGTTAGGACAGTGGGCTTGGCTTCATGAGCCCAGGCTGGCCTAGAATTTGTAGCAATCCTCCTGCCTCAGCCTCCTGAGTCCTGGGATTACAGGCATCTGCCTCCATGCCTGGCCCTTATTTTAAAATTTTTAATTTAAACTTTAAAAAGCCTTAGGGTGTCACTCAGTGGCAGAGTGATTAGCTAGCACACATAAAGCCTTGGATTTGATCCCCAAACTGCAAAAATCAGTCACTGGACTGGGCAGGTGGCATGTACCTGTTATCCAGCTCTGGGAGGCTGAGACAGGGGGATCCCAAGTTTGAGCCCAGCCTAGACAATTTACAAACTTAATGAGACCCTGTCTCAAAATTTTAAAAAAATTTAAAAAGAGGGGCTGGAGATGTAGCTCAGTGCAGAGGCCCTGCTTTTGATCCCCAGTACTGGAAGGAAAAAATGTCACTGGGAAGCCTTGGACGACATCCACTCTCCAGGCTGCTGTGGGGTCTCTGCCAGCTATGCTGAGCAGTGGCTCGCTAGGTCCTTTCTCACCGTCCTAGGGCAGCTCTGCCCAGCACACCCGCTCAGCCTGCCCTGCCTGACAGGCCCACTCTCAGGCCGGGGCGCTTCTGAAACCCGAGCTGCTTCCCAGCACTGAGAAACTCCTATTTTAAGTTTCCCTGTCCGGAGCTCTGGGGTAAAGCTAAGAATCCCTTCACAGTGCAGAGCCCCTGGTGTGCCGGCCTGGTATGTGTGCCTTTCAGCTGGGCTGCCAGTTTTTTAAGAGGGGAGCAGGCCTGAAGTCGAGTGCAGGGCTGGGGGGCTTCTCCCTCCTCGGCCCCCCTTTTCTTTCTTTCTTTTTTTATGTTTTTTGTTTTTGTTTTTTGGTACCGGGGATCGAACTCAGGTCCTTCTGCTTTTGCAGCAGGCAGTGAAACCACTGAGCTAAATCCCCAAGCCCTGGGCCCCCCTTTCCCCTCTGTGGCCGGCCTGGCTCAAGGTGCAGCTGCTGGGGGTTTCCAGAGCTCCGGGGGTGGGGAGCTGAGCTGCTCTCCCCGCCTCCTTCCCCTTCTCTTCCTCTTTCCTTCCTCCCAGGCCTCCTCCCCAGCCCTCTCCTCTCCTCCCTGGCCGAAGGGCGAAGCAGAGAGAAAGAGGAGAGAGGAACGAGCCCCTCCTGGGTGCAGCCACGGTGGGAGCTTGGCAGCATCTGGGGACCCTGTATGGCTGGAGCGGGAAGAATTAGGGTCCTCATATAGGACCAAGGACTCCAGCTCACTGGAGCTGGAAGCCACTGTGGACTTCCACAGTGGGCATGGGTAACCTGGACAGAGGCTCCCCAAGCATAGTGGTCCTGACAGCACTATCCAACCCCTGCCTCCACCCTGGGCTCCACCCTGAGCCAGCCAGCCAGAAGGTGCCAGGCTAGAGGTCCCATAGGGACCCACTGACGCCATGAAGGACACTCTCCCCAGGTCTTGTGCCTTCTCTCCCCTTGATGGGGGGGCTTCCTCTCATTTCCCTCAGGGCTGCACTTGTGCCACTATCACAGGACCATCCCACCTGTCCTATGTGGGGTTCACTGCTCTGCCCCGAATAGGACCTCATTGAGGACAAGCACATCACCTGCTTCACCAAACCGAACCCCACACCACGGAGGTTTGCATGCAGTGGGGCTCAGTGACTGTCTTTTGGCTTAACTGGATGCCACCTGCCTTCAAGGTGCAGACTGGGGAGGAGGGGAAGTTGCCTTTGGAAGACAGCAGAGGACCTGGGGGCTGAAAACCAGGGGTCTCTGCTCTCCCCTAGTCCTGAGCGCCTTTCCTTTTCCACCAGGGGGCGCGCGTTCCCCTTCCGTGCAAGGGCCTGGGCCTGGCCCGGTTTATGGCCCTTGGCAGGCGCTGGAATCCACTTTATAGATTTTCCTCGATTTCCGATTCCTGAGCGTTTGGTTTACAACTTCTCATTTCATGGTGGTGTCAAAGCAATATGAACTCAGAAGTAACTGCACCTGAATTTCGACTTTTCCTGGGCCAGTGCCTGGGTGCAAGCCTCTTGGATTGGGGGGGCACCCACACACGCAGCATGCAGTGTGGCTAATCTGCAACATCCCAGAGGTGAGGTGCGTTACATGCATTGGTCATGTATGATATTTTGAATTTACGATGGATTGGGGGAGCACGTGCAAAACCATCATAAGCTGAGGCAGGAGCATCTCTGTTGTTTAAAAACAGGTTCCAAGGACGCATGTTCTTGTCCTCAAAGTCAGGCAGCCACCCACCTGCAGGATGGCGAGTTGAATGCAGGTCTTTCTTCTGACTCTCAGTGATCTTTTGTGGACACAGTCAACCCTCGCCAGCTCGGGGGCCGAGCCTGATGGTGACACCGGCTGTGGCTGGGGATTCCCTGACATGCCTGGGGTCCCCTCCAGCCTCTGGCCTCTCTCCCACCCTCCCCCTCAGTCCTCGGGCTTCCTGTTTGGCACCTGCTTCTCAGCAGTGGCAGCCCCTCGAGTCAGCCCAGGGCCCTGAATGGCACCCCAGTCTCCCGAGGGCCCCACCTGAACTCACCTGTTGGCCTTCAGAGCTGCCCCTGTGCCCGGCACAGGCCACTCTCCTGGCTGTGCGCTTCCTCTCTACCAGTCCCCAGGCTGGCACTGTCCCATACCCCGAGCTTGGGCCACTAGACACCCTGCAGAGCCTCTGGCTCAGGCCTGGCCTCTGGGAGAAGGGCAGGGCTTCAGCAGCCGACCCTGCTCCCTGGCAACCCTGCCTGGGACTCCAGAGCCCAAATGCCTGGCTTCAAATCCTGTGTGGTCTTGGATAAGATGTTTATTTCTCTGGGCCTTAGTTTCCTTAGCCATAAAATAAAATAATACCCACTTCGGGCGCCTTTGTGAGGCATAATTAGAATAACACGAAGGACTTGGCACCCAGATTGGTCCCTTTCTGGGACGCCCCAGGCAACTGGACTACCTGACATCCAAGCCCTGAAGTTCTGCATCTTCCGGGCCCTTTCTTCCACGCCCAGTAGTCAGCAAGCGCCAGGAGCCTCTCTTGGTTACTCCCTGCCCTTTGCTTGCTGACCTCCCTTCTTGTCTCCATCCTCTACCCTGTGCCCCTGGGGACAGGGCACGTCTCTGCCAAGCCAGGTTAGGACGTAATGTCTAGCAGGCCCAGTCACTCCAAGTCACACGGCGCCCGTTTCCTCCCTGTCTTCCACACTTCCTGTCCACACACCGCTGAAGCAGCCCTCTTTTGCCTCCCTGCCTTTGTCCCCAGTCCCCTGCCTGCCCCTGCCCTGTCCATGGAGTCCCCAGGCCCAGGGACCTCCTGTGATGCCGCTCTCCTTCCCAGCCTTCCAGGGCTCCCCAGGGAGCTCACTAGAGTCTGGATCATTGGGAAGGCCAGGTCCCACGAGGGAAGGAGCTCAGCTTTGTCCCTGCATCCCAGGAGCAACACCCCACTCCTTTGTCCCCCAGCCCCTGCCTACCTACTCCCCTGCACTCCACTGCCCTTTATCGGGGCTCCACAGAAGCATGGTGAAGGAAGGAAGGAAGGTACACGGCTGGAGGAGGAGTCTGGGAGCGGGGGAAACATGCCACCCCAGATTGAGCCCGTTGGCCCCCCAGGGAAACCCCATGGAAACAATGCACGGGGGTGAAGCAGCTTCCTTTGGGGTGAAGGCAGGACTTGGGGAGTGAGAGTCAGGAGCAGGGAGCCATGGCAGGAAGGAGGGGCTGGAGAAGGAGGATAGGGAGGGGGTTCGGTGAAGGTGCAGGAAGAGGGTGGGGGACCCGCGCTTTCTGGGAAGTGGGGGAGGTGTGGAGCACATTGTGGAGTAGGACTCGCCTGCCGGTCAGTGTGAGCTCATTTCCTCTCGCACCTCCTGCAGGGGCCGAGGGCATCGGGCTCTGGAAAAAGTGAGCCAGGGGCACCCAGTCAGCCTGGACGTCACATGCCAACCTCCGCCTTCCGACCCAGCCCTTTTTCCACTGGAAGGGACCTGAGCCTGGTGCAGACTGGCCTTGGACCCTGGGAGCTACGGGGCAGAGGGGAGCAAGCCCAAGGACCGGGTGGAAGATGAGCAGGAGGAACCAGGATAGATGGTTACAGCTGGGTAGCAGGAAGGACTTACAGACGTGGGGGATGCGCTGGCTCCAAGTGACCTGGAGGGAAAGGGCTGGGGCTGGAAGGGAGTCATTGACGGTCTCCCATAATTACACAAGTGAACGGGACTTTTTAAAAATAAAGTAGAGGACTTAAAAACCCATCAGAGGGGCCTGGGATTTAGCTCAGTGGCACTGTGCCTGGCTGGAAAGTGCAAGATCCTGAGTTCCATCCCTGTTACTGAAAAACAACAACAAACAAAACAAAACAAAAAAACCCCATCACAGCTGGACATAGTGGTGGGAGCACTCTGGGAGGCTGAGGCAGGAGGATTGCAAGTTCAAGTCTAGCCTGGGCAACCTAGTGACTTAACTAGACTGTCTCAAAATAAAAAATAAAAAAGGGCTGAGGATGTAGCTCATTGCGAAGGCCCCAGCTTCAGTCCCCACTATGGGGCATAGAACCACCCACGCATGCACAGACACCCAGCATCTCCTGTGGGCTCAAGGGATGGCCTAATTGGTGTCTGCACTCCCACCAGGACCCGAGTTCCTGCCTCTGACCAAGGGCAAAGGGTGAGGGTTGCGGCTGATCAGTGTTGAGGTGGCAGCTGTGGGAACCACTCAGTAGGTAGAAGTGCCATCCAACTTCCGGTGTCCCCCTCCTTCAAGTCTATGGGTGGAAAAAGGGAGCCTTTAAAACAGCAAGAAATGCTGGGTGTGGGGGCACATGCCTGTAATCCTAGCACTCAGGAAGCTGAGGCAGGAAGATTGCTATGAGTTCGAGGCCAGCGGGGACTACATAGCAAGACCTTGTCTCAAACCAAAACCAAAACCAAAACCAAACAAGCAAAATTGGCAAGAAGGCCTGGGGAAGAGGTAAGCCTAGGAGGCAGGAAGTAACAAGGAGAAAGGTGGAATCAGATAGCAGAAGAGCCTGCCACCTGGAAGGACAGGAGAGCGGTCCACCCCAGACTGTAGGGGGTCCTCTGGCGACAGGGAGATGAGAAGCTGTCCCAGCTCCGAATGAAGCCAGGAGGGGTGGGAGTGGGGAGCCTGCGGCTGTGGGGGGGCACCGCGGTCCTGGCCCCGCTTCCCTGGACTAAGGGGCACCCCCATGCCCTGCAGCAATTCTGCCCTCATCTCTGGAGCCAGGCGCCCCCAGCCGTGGCCCCTTTCCTTCCCCTCGCCCCTCGCTTCTGCCTTTCTCTACCTCCCAGGGTTTCTGCGTGTCTGCCTCAGTTTCTCCCCATCCCTGGCCTCCCTTCCTCCCTCCCTCTCTGGGCCTGGTCCCCGTGTCCCCTTTCCTGGGCCCAGATGCCCGTCCCTCTGGCCGGGTCCCCTAGATGCCCCCACTGCACAGACTCGCGGCTCCACCGCCCCGCCCGCGTAGACCCCGTTCTGCTTCCACCGCCCTTGGGAGAGGCTGCCGGTGCGCCCCGTCGGAGCGGGGGAGGAGTCAGGGCGGGAGTGGGAGGGGCGGGAGCCGGTCCCGCCCCCGGGTCCCTGCCCGCGCCCCGGGCAGTGGCCTGGCCGCAGAGTCGCCGCTGCCGCCCGATGAATGGAGTCGCCTTCTGCCTGGTCGGGATCCCGCCGCGCCCGGAGCCCCGGCCCCCCCAGGTGAGGCCGCGGGCGGGCGCAAGGGTGGGGGCCACGGCCTGGGGCCCAGGGCGCGGGCAGCGCTTTGGGGGTCCTGGGCCGGGCAGGGGTAGGGGCGGGAAGGGGCGCGTCAGGGGTCCGGGCCACCGACCGGGCGGTGCCAGGCCCGCTGCGGGCAGGGGCCGGGAGGCCCGTGCCTTTGTCCCGGGCCGCAGGCGGGGCGCCCGCCGCTTCCTCCGCGAGCTGGCGTTTCCCGCTGGGGAGGCCCCGGCACCGCTGGAGGGGCGGGAGAGCTCAGCCGGGGTCCTGGCCCGCCTCACCCCCCAGGATCAGCCCGGGGTCCCCCACACCCCCACCGGCGGCCGCTCTTCCTCCGCCCCTCGCCTGACCGTGGGTGGGTCCGAGCGCGGGGTGCCAGGGGCATTACTCAGCGCTGACTGCCTTGCTTGGGCTCTTTCATCTGCCAGCTGCTGAGGCTGGGGAGGGGCCAGCAGGGGCCTCTCAGTCCCCGGCTCCCATCAGGGCCGGTCCCCACCTCTGGGTCAGGCCGGGAGCCGTCCCACGCGGGAGGGCCCAGCGCTGTCAGGCCGGTAACTTTCCCGAGCTGGAGCCCCTCTGCAGCCCTCCGCCGTGCCCTGGGAGCTGGACTGGTGTGCGTGTTTGTGTGTGTGGAGCTGACTGCGCTCCTCTCTCCCTCCCTCTGCCTCTCCCCCTCCCTTCTGCCACAGTGTTTCCTAATTATGAACTTGAAATTCAGGATGGACAGGGGGTGGGGGTGCCGGTCATTAAGCATGAGTCCCTCAGATTCCCCCTCCTCCAGCAACACTTCATCTCTGGGGGTGGCTGCTTTTTGATCTCATCCTCCTGCCCCTCTGCCAGGGCAGCAGCCTGCCTCACAAGTGGCCGGGCAGAGGTGCTCATCGGCATGCAAGGCGAATCACCATTATATAACCGGTCATTGCAAACTCAGCCAGGCCCAGAGCCCCTGGCTGGCTGGGTCTTCCCTTGCCCGAGGTATGACTGGGTCCGCCCCAAGGTGGCAGGAGCTCTAAGGTCCTGTGTCCAGGCCCACCTTCTTGGGAACGGTGTGATCAGTAGATTCCCTACACTCAGTGCTGGATTTGAGGGTCTCAAAACTCTCCGAGAATGGGCAGGGTAGGTGTTGGGTCCCTATTTGATTATTTTTAAACATTGGTTCAACAGAATGTTGAACCCAGACTTCCTGCATGCAGGCCAGAGCTCAACCACTGAGCTACACCCTCAGTCTATTTTTATATTTTATTCTGAGATAGGCTCTTGCTCAGTTAGTTGCCCAGGCTGGCCTCAAAATTGTGATCCTCCTCCCTCAGCTTCCCAGGTGGGTGGGATGGCAGGCATGTGCCACCACACCTGGCTCAGCATGCCATAGTGACACTGCCCAGGCTCTGGCCTGGGCCTCCTGATGGTAGTCAGGCCCTCCATGGAGTTTGGGGGGGAAGTTATAAGGAAGGTGGCACAGGACAGGCTCACGCAAAGGGACCTGGGGTACAGGCCCTGCACGTGGACACCCTGGGTGGGTGCCTTCTGTGTCCCCCTCCTCAAGCCAGTCCTGTACTCACGCTTTCTTGCATGAAGGGAGTGGGGCCGGGAGGTGCTGGTGATGGGCCAGGACGTGCATGAGTGTGCCCCAGGTTCCTCCCCTCATCGCAAGGATTCTTAGAAGGACTGCAAAGCAAGAGGCTGGGATGAATTGCAGCAGGAGGACATCCGGGAGAACTTCCAGGGAGAGGCCTGCCAACTGCAGCATCCCAGGCTGGCCTGGGGCCTTGTGCAGGACTCTGTCGTGCAGCAGTGGGCCAGCCAGGGGCGTTCCTGTGATGTCTGACCCCAGAGCAGAAATCAGTCTCCCAGCCTGCCAATGTATGCAAATGAGCACAAGCTCGGTGCCTGGAGAAAGTGTAGGTGTGGAAGGACAGGGACTTTGCTTTCACAGTACAGCTGATCACTAAGACAGAGATAGCGGTTACTCTGGGCCAGGATTATAGATCACCTCATTCAGTCCTCACAGTGCCACCACGAGGTGGACGCCATTATTGTCCCTGTTTTGCGGGCGAGGACACTGAGGCGCAGAGAGCTGGTGGCCTGGCCAAAATCAAACGGCCCTTGGCTCCGTCTGCTCTGCCTTGCTATCTGGCTTCTCAGGATACAGCCCCAGATCAAGCCATCTTGTATTGGGTTGGAGCTTGGTCATTTGTTTGGTTGTTTTGAGATGAGGTCTTGCTATGTAGCCCAGGCTGGTCTTGAATTTGTGGCAATCTTCCTGCCTCAGCCTCGCAAGTGCTGGGATGACAGGCATGCACCACCATGCTTGGCTTGGTGGCTTGTCTTTCTACTTTTTCTGCTTGTCCTCAGAGGTGGCAGGTCCCCCGTGGCCACTGGAGGGGTATTGCTCACTTATCCCTCCGGCCACCCTCTCCTGGGGCTGTGGCCCCGCCTGCTGCAGGGCTCAAAGGTGAGATATTGGCTTGGTCAGGGGTTTGGACAAAGCCTGGTTTTAATTGTCCTCTCACTGTGTCCCCAGAGAGTGCCCTGAATAGGACCAGCGGGAGCTGGCGGTGCCTTCCCCGGGCAGCCCACCCCTTCACATCCAAGCTCCGTTGCTTGTGGGACAGTGCCAGCTCATCGGCAGGGCAGTGCCAGTCTGCACCAGGCAGCTTCTCCTCCCTCTGCTCCCTGGGCCTGGACTGGGCCGAGTGCAAAGCCCTTGTGGGTGTGGGGTGTGGGGTGTCTGCACCACCTGTGGGGCTCAGGACCGAAGGGGCAGCACCTTGCCCCCTGCCGGACCCCTCCTGGCTCTGCCCAGGCCGCCTCGCAGCTGGGTCTTGGGACAGGGCCCTGAGGGGCAGGGGTGTGAGGACAATGCGCCCTGTTCTTCTCCGAGTCCCCAGCGCCTGGCGCGGAGGAGTCTCTGCCTGCCCACCCCTCCCGGGCACAGGGACTGCCGTCCACGCTGCCGTCTCCCCCGCAGACTGGAGGTATCGGAGGGCAGGAAAAGCAACCGCAGTAGCAGCTGTGTCCACAGCGCTTCCCTTGAGTAGGTACACTGTTGGCATTTTGTTTGGCAGATGAAGAAACCGCCACAGAGATTAGGTGGCTTCCGAAGTTCACAAAACAAGTGGCAGAGCTGAGAAGTTGACTGTGCTCCTAACCTCATTCCAAGCGGCCCCAAAGGTGTCACATTTGTATTGTAATCCCCAAAGCCTGGCAGCCAGCCAGCATTCACAGGATGTTTGTTGACTGATTGACTGAACTCACGAGTGGTAGGACAGTGTGTGTGTGTGTATGTGTGTGTGTGTGTGTGTGTGTGTGTGTGTGTGTGTGTGAGTCTCTAACCAAATTCTTTGGTAGGAGGTGGGTGGGGGTCTTGGGACGACACCTCAAGGTGCTTCCCTGTGTTCTGCACCAAGTGCCTGTGCCAGTCCTAGAGAGGGAGGGGAGCTCGCTTCCCCACCCCGACACTTGTGCCCTCAGGACTTGCACAGGTCCCTGGGGCTCCCCCAGTCTCTGGCTTCTGGTGCTGAGGAGTGGTATCACAGAGCCCTGTCCCTCTTCAGCTTTCTGGCCTGAGGTGTCCAGCTCAGTGGGAGGCCTGAGTCCACTCTGAGTCAGCTGACGACTGATTGACTGGTGCTGGGGATGAAGCCCAGACCAGCACTTCGCCACTGAGCCTCCTGGTGCTTGGCGTTAGTTCTCCGCCTCTCAGGAAGGGGTGGTCTCTGGCCAGCTTCACCCCAAACCTTGGGCCCTGGGCAGCCCCAGTCCTGGGTGCTAACCTCTTCCCAGTGGTCTCAGCTTGCCTTCTGGACACTCCGAGCCACTGTTGACGGGGACCAAATGGCGGCAGGGTGACTCAGTCCCCCTGTGACACAAACAGGCTATCGGGGGAAGGACCAACCCACGAGGTGAGGTTCAGGTTTCAACCCTACCCTTCTGCCCTGCGGGGCTCTTAACCAATGCACTTGTTTTAGTTCCACTCTTCTTTCTTCTTTTCTGTTTTGTTTGTTTGTTTTGTTTTGTTTTTGGCAATGCTGGAGATGGAACTCATGGCCTCAAGCATTCTAGGCAAGTGCTATCCCACTGAGCAACAGTCTTGACTTTTTTCTAATTCTATTTTGAGATGAGGTCCTGCTAAGTTACCTTGACCTTGAAATCCTCCTGCCTCAGCTTTCCAAGTAGCTGGGATTAGAGGTGTTCACCACCACACCCAGTTTTTAGGCTCAATTTTTTTTTTAATTCCTGAAATAATCCCTCAAAAAATTTTGTTTGGGGTGGGTACTGGGGATCAAACTCAGGACCTTGTGCTTGCAAGGTAGGTGGTGGTACCACTGAGCTAAATCCCCAGCCCTCAAAAAAAATTTTTTTGAGACAGGGTCTTGATATTAGTTCAGGCTGGCCTCAAACTCACTATGTAGTGCAGGGTGGCCTCAAACTCACAGTGATTCTCCTGCCTCAGCCTCCCAAGTGCTCAGTTATATGGGTGCGCCACCACACCCAGCAATGCCTCAAATTACTGAGAGGAGCCAATGAGGTAACACAGGTAACAGTGACTAGCATTTGGTAAATTCAACTATTGATAGCAGCTATCATTAAACAAACAATAACCATCAATGTAAAGAAGCAAGAACAAAAAAAAAAAAGAAAGAAGCAAGAACACACTTTTGGCTTAGTAAAAAGCAACACTTAGCTGGGCATGGCAGCACAGGTCTGTAACTCCAGTATTCTGGAAGGCTGAGGCAGGAGCATCTTTGCATGTGTGAGGCCAGCCTAGGCTACATAGTGAGTTCAAGGCCAGCCTGGACTACATAGTGAGACTCTGTTTCAAACAAAGCAAGACAGAAAGCATGCAATGCTCTGGATTAGAGGAATCCAGAAAGGAAATGAACTGCCCCTGCAGGTGATGAGGCCTCCATCAGCGGGCGTGGGCAAGCCTGGACAATTATGTGGACTAGAGAGAATCCAGGTGCAGGATGAAAGGCCAGGCCAGGAATCCCCAGGAGAGCTGCTGTGGCATCAGCCCCGCGTGAACGGCCTTGGAGACTGTCTCGTGGCTCCTGCCATCCAGGGCTAGGAACCTCCCAGGTCGTCTCCTCTGGACACAGGGAGTCTGAGAGGCTGCCTGGAGAGGGGCTGCGAGAGCCCCTGCAGGCCCAGGCCCCTCGACATCCGGATGCCCCTGGGCTTTGGGTGTGAGGTGGTAGCTGGGGAAACAAGGGCTTTGCTGCACCCCCACCCAGCCTCTCCTGGTGGCCAGGAGCCCGGCCTAGAAGGAGCGGAACTGGGGAAAGAAAGCCTTCCTATGCCCAGTGTGTTTGGGGGCGCGTCCGTGGGTCGGGGGAACAGTGGGGCCTTTGTCCCCGGCCACCGGGAATCTGGCCGAGGAGCTGGCCCTGGGTCTGGCGGGCCCGAGGCAGGCAGGTCCTCTTTGAAGTGACCCTTTCAAAGCGCGGCCTGAGTCCCTGGGACGAGAGCCGGGTGGGAGAGGCAGGGGTTGGTGACAGTGACCCGCGCTGGCCTCGGTGGGGTGCTGGCCTGCAGGACTCGGGGCCGAGGAATGCGGCGGCTGTGTGGAAGGACACCCACTGGGGTCCCCGTGCCAAGCAGGGGTCCTGCACCGAAGGGAGTTTGTCCTGGCCCCAGGCCGGCTCCTGCCAGCCTCTGGTGAGATTTCTGTCTGGATCCAAGTCCTCAGCCAGCAGCAGCTTTGTCCTTGCTAATTTCCTCCCCTGGTGTGAGATCTGCTTGAAAGGACCCAGTGCCCCCACAGCCTTGGGTGGCACCGCAGGACCAGAGGGAGGAAAGCCAGCCGGAAAGGGCGCATCTCCATACCTTTCAGCTGGAGGAATACTGGAGGCTGGCCCTGCCTGCCTCCCCGTGTGTTCCCAGGGGAACCTGAAGCCTAGAGAAGGAACAGGCCAACGGGTTGGAGAAGGGTGGGGGACAAGGAGGCAGTGCCAGCCAGGTGAAAGTCCTCCGCCTCTGCCTCTGAGTGCAGAGAGGGAGAGGAAGGAGGCATTTTTTGTTGTTTGCTTTTGTTTTCTGTACTGGGATGGTAACTAGGGCCTTTGCTCTGATGACTGCATCCCAGCCCTTTTTATTTTTTATTTTGAGACAGGGTCTCACTAAGTTGCTACGTTGTTCAGGAGGGACCTGAACTTGTGATCCTCCTGCCTCAGCCTCCCAGAGTGGGTTTCTGTTGGCAGGGTTCCCAGGGCTGGAGGAGGAAGGAGGACTCCAGTTAGGGACTGAGTAGTGGACAGGGGAGCCTCGGCCCTCCCAGGTGAGGACCTTGTTCACCCTGGCACTGTCACCTACTTCCTGTCTCCTCCTCCATCTTGCCTGGCTTCAGGGGTCCCTCTGTACAGCTCCCCACTGCGTGTGGTCCCGAGGTCACACTGCACAGGCGTCACAGCTGTCTTGGTTTGTGTAAGTGCACTTGACATTCACACGGGGGTGAACTCACCTGGTAACACATTCCTCCCAAGGTGTGCGTCACGTCCTTAGGGGGTGCTCTGCTCTTGGGCTCTTCCGGAGGGAGGAAGGCACCCAGGGCCAGGGTGGTGCTGCCTGTGTCTCCCACTGGAATCTTCGGGGCTGGGCCCTCATCGGCATTAATGAGCCAGCCTGGGTGCCCTACCCTGCTGCACCTGCTGCAAGAGAGGAGGGCGGGAGGCCGGAAGCGGGGACCCCAGGACAAGGCCTGAGTTGCTAAGAGCCACCCTGCCTCAAGGAGAGGCTGTCTGGGCCCAGCCTTGGGGCAGCAGAGGAGGCTCAGTGCCTATGGAAAATCAGACAGTGGCCAGGTTAAAAGCAGCCTGTGTTCCTTGAGGAGCCCTTACTGCATGGTCTCCATGTCCCGGTGCTGTCTGGCTCCTGAACCTGGTGAATGACACACGGCCCCGGCCTCAAGGGCTTGGCTTTTCCTACCGCCCCATAAGTCAGCCCCAAAAGTCGAGGCTGAGGCAGGAGGATCGCCTCGGGTTCGATGCCACCCTGGGCTACATAATGTGTTAAAGGCCAGCCTGGAATTCATAGTGAGACAGTCTCCAAAAATTGGCCAAATTTGCAATCCTCCAGCCTCAGCTTCCCAGAGCGCTGTGATTCCAGGCGTGTGCCATCCCACCTGCTTAATTTTTGAAAATCCTCTGTAGATGGCTGAACTAAGACTTGCTGAGCAGCTCTTGTGTACTAGGCACCCAACCCTGAGCCCTCACAGGTCCTTTTCACAGCTGAGGAGACTGAAGCCCAGAGAGGAAAAGGGTCACACAGTCAAGGCCTGAACCTTGGACTCCTGGACTGTTCTTTCTCAAGTGTCCTGCCCCTCTGCCCACCCCAGGGCGCTGGCAACGGAGGATGCCAGGCCTCCAGAAGCCGTGTCACTGGGATTCCTGCCAGGCTTGGGAATTGTACCTGCAGCAGGTTGTGGGCCATGGCCCTGCGTGGTGGCTGCCACTGCCTTTTATTTGGCTCTTGTTCCCAGCTGGGCAGGGATCTACCAATTAGAGATACCTGCTGTATTCTATTTGGATTTCATTTGCATGATCACACCCCTAACCCCACCACACTGCCTGTCCCGGAAGTGCCTCCCCAGCCCAGTGTCAGGCTCTCGGCCCCTCCGGCCTGAGGAGCGTGGGGTGGGGGCTGCAAGCTCAGGGCCCAGCTGGCCACACTATTCATAGCTCATGGCCTGGCGTACTTCGCATACTTGGCGTTTCTCTGTCTGTCTGGCCCAATCTTCCCTCCTCTCCCCTCTGTCTGTCCTTTCCTCTTTATGCTCCTCTCTCAGCCTCCTCTCCCAACTTGGTACTCTGGGCCAGTCTCTAGAAATCTGATGTCTGAGCTGCCTGGCCAAGGCCCTGTGCAAAAGGGAAACTGAGCCCCAGGGCAGGGTTCCTTCAGGCCTGGCCCAGAGGGAGAAACTGGTGAGGAGGAGGCCACATCTAGCAGACAGGAAGACACCTCCGGGCTTGAATCCCTGGGAGCTGAGGCTGGCCGGGGTGAAGAGAAGCAGTTCAGAAACTGTCCTGCTGAGAGCTGGAGGATGGGCAAGTAGGGGACAGGGGACTCTAGGCGGCTGAGGCAGGCAGGGCCCAAGTTGGAGCCCAGCCTGGGCACGGAAGTGATTTAGTGAGACTGCGTCTCAAACAAAACCTTTTTTTTTAAGGGCTGGGGATGCAGCTCAATGCACAGGGCTGGGTTCAACCCCCAGTACGGCCATAAGGAGGAACAGACAAGTGCCACACCCCAGGGAGAGCAGTGGACCAGGGCCTGGCACGCTTCACGCCCTTGGCGAGGCCAGCAGGGGTGGGCACCGAGCTGCAGACAGGGAGGAAGCAGCTTCTCTCCCCTGCAACCCTTCCCTTAGTCCAGCACCCCACTTCTGCACATGGGTCCCACTGAGGAAGGGGTGGGTACAAAGCTGAAGCAGCCCTGTCCCAGAGGGCCTTGCTGGGGTGTGGGGTAGCCACCCTGGACTCTGCTGAGGGGCTCATTCATCCCTCCACTTTCAAAAACTGTGTTGAGCCCCCAGCAAAGCAGCTGTGGTCCAGGCTCCCAGGAAGTGACATTTTTTCTGAGCACTCGAGGCTGAGCAGGGAAGTTGGGGAAGAGAAACCAGCATTCCTGAAACAGCATGTGCAAAGGCCCTGGCACTGGAAGGAGGCCAGGGGAACCCAGAGGAGGAAGGTGCAGTGGGTGTCCTACAGGGCCTGGTGGGCATCACATTACAGCAATCATTCAGGACTGTCTGGGACCAGGGGTGACAGCAGCTTGGAGCAGGGTGGCAGACACAAAGCGGGCGGATTTGGGAGATACTGACTGGGGAGGCAGAGTCACCCCGCTAGTTGGATGCAGGGTAGGGCCACGACACCTCCCATTTATTGGTGTCTAGAATTCATTCCCCAAAACTTTGCTGCCAATAGCTCAGCAAATAAAAGAAACCTGTGTAACCTTTAGTGACAACCTTGAGGTCACATCGCCAGAAGGAGCAGAGCAGGGTGTGCAGCCTGTGTGGCCTTCCCATCGCAGTGCCGGGACAGTGGTCCCTCTGGCCAGCCTGGACCCCAACTCCTCCCTGCCCCTGCGGGTGAGCCGAGCACTGCTAGCACCAGGCTGGGCAGAAACAAGTGCTCCACAAGTCTCGTGGCTGTCACCCTGTCCCAAGTGTGGGCCCGACAGACTGGGGGAGCCCAGCCGAGAAGCATGGGGAGGCTGTGTGCCTGCAGAGCCCCCGACCCCCAGCTGCCTCTGCACGGCGCCGGGCCCAGCGGTTGGGCGGTTTCAGGGTGGGGCCCGGAGCCCCTCCCCGCAGGGAGTGGGGGGTCAGGGATCTGCTGAGACCCGCGGGGGGCGTGGCCTCCAAGGGCGGGTCCGGTGTGAGGGTCGGAAAAGGAGGTGCGGCCGGAGGCTAATAGACGCCCGGAGTTCCCATCGCCCCAGAGCCGAGCTGTCCAGGATGTGGCAGGTTGGACAGTTTGGGAAGAGACTTTGTGACATTCTCTTACTTACCCCCAAGAGTGAGCGCCCTTGCTTTGGTCTGGTCTAACAGGGGCTTTGGCCTCTCTCCTGTATTCCTGGACCGACGGGAGACCTCAGGCTCCCACAGTTCTGCCCCTGTGCCGGGCCCCTTCTTCTCCGTGGGAGATGAGGAGGGGGAGATCCCGGGGCGTGGCTAGGGCCGAGGGGCCTGGAGAAGGCGGTGGGGTCCGGGAGAGGGGCCAGGCCCTGAGGTCGCCCTGTCCCCTGGGATGTAAGGGACATCGGGCAGCAGGTGTGCCAGGCTGGCCAGCAGGGGGCGCTGCTGTCCCAGGCCTCCCGGCCCGGCTGGCAAACAGACTGTTCCCTGCAGTGTGGGAAGGGTCCTTGGAGTGTGTGAGGGCAGGGCACGCCCTGTGTGTGTGTGTGTGTGTGTGTGTGTGTGTGTCGCAGGGGGCTGCAAGTGGTGGAATTGGAAGAGACGTGTGTGCGCTCGGTGGGTCTCAGGCCGGTCTCAGGCGGGAACCCCACCCGAGCCACCTGGCAGGGGCTGGGCTTGGAGGAGTGTGGGCTTCCACCATCCAGCTCTGAGGGACGGTAGGGACTCCGGGACCCCAGAGGTGACAGTGCGGGCTCCCAGCAGGTGCGGGCTCCCAGCAGTGCGGGCTGAGTAGTGGAGGGACAGGACCCGCGGGCCGGGGAATTCCAGGTGTCATTTGTTCCATCTTTTTTCAGCTTTAAACTTTTTTTTTTTTGCGTTTGAATTCTGACTCTGACAATTTTTTTTTTTTTTTTTTTGGTACCGGGGATCAAACTCCGGTCCTTGTGCTTGTGCAGCAGGCGGTGGAACCACTGAGCTAAGTCCCCAGCCCCTCTGCCAATTTTTTTTAACTGTGGGAAAATAGATGTAAAATTTCTCGTTTGAACCGTTTTTAACTGTATGGTTCAGTGGCATAAATATATTCCCGTTGTACAAACCTCACCACCATCCACCTTCCCAAGCTGAAATTCTGAAGCCATTAAATAGTAAGTCCTCATTCCCGTTATCCCCAGGACCTGGTTAATGCTGTTCTGTTCCCATCTCCTGAATATAAGTGCCTCTTCCATAAGGGGAGCAATACTGTATTTGTCCTTTTGGGTTATTTTATTAGCCTGATGTCTTCAGGGCTCATCCATGTTGGAACATGTTATCAGAATTGTGTAGCCCAGGCTGGCCTTGAACTCATGGCAATATTCCTGCCTCAGCCTCCTGAGTGCTGGGATCACAGGCGTGTGCCACCATGCCTGGCCTTTTTGTTTGTTTTTGAGACAAATCTCTCTATGTAGTTCAGGCTGACTTTGAACTCACTGTGTAGCCTAGGCTAGCTATAAACTTGTGGTGATCCTCCTGCCTCAGCCTCCCAAGTGCTAAAGGTACAAGCACCACTACACCCCAATTGCCATCCAGGATTTTTGAGCGCTTGCCCTGGACAAGGCAGGCACATAGGGCAAATCCATTTCTGAAAATCCCAACAGCTATCGTTTGGGAGCTGGTGGTGCAGTGAGGGAAACAGAGGCCATAGCCTGGAGCAGGCTTTCACCTGGAGGAAGGCCCAGGCCACGCCCTCAGGGACACTGAAGGCTACGTGGAACCAGGAACCCCTGCTCCCAGGAGGCATCCAGACTTTCCCAGGGCTGGGAGGGTGGGGTGGGGTGGGGTCCTGACAGGCCCAGAGACCAGCGGGGTGGAGGGAAGGAGTGGAAAGGCTCCACAGTGGCCCTGTCCCTGTCCCAGGTCACCTGCGGTTGCTGGGCCATGGCCCTGGTTTACTTTGTGGCTGCCTCTGGGCTTACACTTTTGTACAAGTGCTTATTTCCCACCATGAGGAAAGACGTCCGTCCCTCGGCGTCCCTGAGGCGGGCACCAGCCCTCCTGCTGGGCAGGGCTCTGCCAGCCTGGCACCTTTGCCCTGCTCTTTGCCTGCTGGGAGCAGCCTCATGGGGCCTCAGGGGGATGTGGGAATCGGGGCCAGGAGCCCTATGAATGTGTGTGTCACTGTCTTGTGCACATGTGTCCCGGTGCCTGCACATCTGGGTGTGAGTGTGTCTGAGTATGAGAGTGACCATCCAAAAAGTGATCCGTGCAGTTTGCATTTATCAAACCCTGACTATGCTCTGGGCCTGGGCCGAGTTCCTTTAGCTGCTAATCCTCCCAACACCCATTGAGAGCTGCGTCATTTCCCAGGGTGTCAGAGCTAGAAAGTGGTAGAGCTGGGTGTGGTGGTGCACGCCTGTGATCCCAGCACTCTGGAGGCTGAGGCAGGATGATCACTGTGAGTTTGAGGCCAATTTGAGTTACATAGTGAGACCCTGCCTCAAAAAAAAAAAAAAAAAAAAGGCGGAGACAGAACTCAGATCCACGAGTCCTGGACTCAACAGCCTGCATCCTAGCCCAAATTCACCCCTATTCGGGGTGTCCCTGTGTCTCTGCCCTGTCCCAGGACAGTGGTGGGTGCCTGACACCCAAGTGCTTCCTTCTCACCTTAGCCTTCCTTGGCTGTGGCCCAGTGTAAGGGGGAAGGAGCAAGGGACACAGGCCACCCCAACCAGAGAGGGGGAGCCCTGGGTCTGGGAGACCCCTGAACCATCCCCTGCCCCAGCCAGACCCGCTGCAGGGGTCCCAAGTTCCCAGGGATTCCAGGGTGCCACTTGGCCAGCCGGCTCCTCCGCTCTGCCTGTGGGGACACGTCCTGGGGGGCGGAGCCTGTGCCCCGCGGGGGTTGAAGGGTGGAGGAGGTGCAGCCCTGGGAGGAGACTGGGGCAGGGGGCAGAGGCGTGGGCTGGGAGGGCAGAGCCGGTATCGCATTGCTCTCTTGCTTGGACGGCGCGGCCCTGGCTGTGCCCGTCCCTGTGTGGGCTGGGGGTGTCCTGGGGGACCAGGTGGTGCTTGGTAAATGCTGGGTGATTCTTTGGGGACCGTGGCTCAGCTCATCATCTTGTAGTTTGGGGCCTGCATTCTGGGAGGAGGTGCTGCCCAAGCCAGAGGGAGGAAAAGGAGGCCACTGACCCTGAGTCGCTCTCACTTCCGTCTTTCCCTGTCCCTGACCCCCGTGCTCCTGGAGGCTCTCACCCTCTTCCGAATGCCTCCACCAGATCCTAGAGGGCCAACCAGACCGGCACCCTGCCCGCGCCCCAGGGCTGCCCCCATGGCTGCCTCTCCTGTCAGTGCTGGGGGTCGCCTTTGGTGGCGGTGACAGTGGCTGGCAGGGCCTGACCCTGGAACTTCAGGAACCCCCCCCCAAAAAAGGGAAGGAGCCAGGAGACTCCTGAGAGGGTGCCCAGGCCTTGACCCGCAGCACCCCATGGAAAGAGGTCGGGGTGAGGAATTAGAACCCTGGATCTGCCCCCAGCTTCCTAGAACCGAGGCCCTGAATCAGCCTCAGTGTCGGGAGCTAAGAACAAGGATTAAAAGGGCAGAGCCTGCCCTGGTGGCACTCATGCCTGTACTGTCCAATGGCATTTGTCTAATCCTAGCACTCCGGAGGCTGAGGCAGGAGGATTGCCATGAGTTCGAGGCCAGCCTGGGCTACACAGTGAGTTCAAGTTTAGCCTAAACTACATAGTGAGACTCTGTCTCACAAACAAAACAAAACAAAAGAAAATAAACAAAAAAGAATGTCTGCCTATCCAGCTCTTAGCGCAAGGGTCAAAAGGGAACCAGGGCAGGTGTTTTCGAGAGTGCTCTCCCTTTGGGGTCCAGCCTCCAAGCCCCTCCCCCGCAGGGCTCCACGGGAAGATGAAGCTGAATGGATTTTGCAAGCTGGTCAGCTCGCGCTGCGGGGGGAGGGGGGAGGGACCGATCAGTAATTCCTGCCCCCAGCGGGGGAGGAAGCGGGACAGGGGAGGACTCGCTGGGCAGGAAGGCTTGGAATAGAATCTCAGCAACGCCTGGTATTTCCCAGCCCCGGCCCCTCCCCCACGGCCACTGGGGCCCACCCCACATTCCTTTCCCAGAGGAAATGGGGGAGGGAGCAGGCTCCCCGGGCCTGGACTCCGCACAGCCCTGGGTCCAGGTCTAGGTCTGGCCCCTTCCAGGTGTCTGAAGCCTCGGGCATGAAACCCGAGCCCTGTGTCTACCTCTCCCTTTCCTGCAGTCTACCTCTCCCTTTCCTGCAGCCTCACAGCGCCCCACAAGTTTCTGTTTTTGAAACGAGGTCTTACTATGTAGCCCCAGCTGGCCTCAAACTCGGGGTGATCCTCCTGCCTCAGCCTCCTCAATGCTGGGATCACAGGTGTGCGCCACCACACCTCCCCACTCTTTTGAGAGCGAGAGAGTCCTCCCATCCATCTGGGACAGGGTAGCACCTGTCAGCCTGGCGAGGCAAAGGGGCCTGAGAGGGGACAACCCTTTTCCTCAGCTTCAGGAGCGGCCTTGCAGCAAGAGGAAAGGCAGCTTCCACAGGGGCATGTGACAGGGAGGGACCCACCCGCCAAGGGCAGCAGCTGGGCAGACCCAGAGCCCTTGGTTTCCTAGCCCCACAGGGCTGGAAAAGGGTGCAGAAGGAGGTGCCGTCCGATGTCCCTGACTGCCCTGCTGCCCCCTCCCTCTCTCCCCAGGTCCTCCTGACTCAGCGGCCACAGTGCTTTCAAAGGGCTTCCGCCAGGGTGGGGTGGGGTCGGGCTTCTGCTGGGGGCCACCCTCGGGAAACAGGAAGTGGGAGAACAAAACCCGCTCGCTGGCCTCCTCCTTCTTCCTCCTCCTCCCTTGCTTCTGCTCCTGCCCACCCCAGGCCCGGCCCCTTCCCCTCGAGTCTCCTTACTTCTCTCTCACCTCCCACGGACATGACCACCCCCAGGGCACCTGCCCCTTCCCCTGGGACGTGGATGACAGGATGGGAGGGCGGGGAACTGGCTTCTGCCTCCGGCTCCCTTTCAGCAGCATCTCCGGGAGAGGCGACTGTCTCCCTGGATGGAGGGTTTCTGGATTTGGGGTCCTTCTTGAGCGGGAGCTGCCCCCCAACTTCAGCCTTTGGCTGCTGGCTGGGGTTAGGGGTCAGACCCAAAGTTGAAATCCAGGGCTCTGAGGCTTTGAGTTGTCCCAGTGCTGCGGTGACACCATGACGTGCTGGGCCTCAGCTTCATTCTCCACAAACTGGGCCACAGTGAGTGGCTGTAGCAGTGAGCAGTTCGGTGTGACAGGAACACGGCAGTCCGGTGACACTCGCACTAGCCAAGGGCCCTGACCCCCCTGCCCGGGGAGGGGAAGGGATTGGGAGCCGAGCACCCGGAAAGGAGAGGAGGGCAGGCCTGGTCGAAGGGGCCTCTCTGACTCACACCGAGGGGCCTGGGGACCCTCTGGGGGCTGGCTGTCAGAGGAGCCTCTGGGGCGTCCTGGGCTGGAGGGGTCCACCTGGGCCATCAGTGGGCCCTGGCTTTCGCGGGCACCCTGTGAGGGGCGTGTGGGTGCCTGGCACGGGGGTGCTTTCTGAGGGACAGCGGGTATATGGCAGACGTGTCTCTACCGGGGCGGGTGTGCCCGGGGTGTCCACGCAGGTGGGGTACATGAGTGGCCGTGTGTTTCTGTGGGGCGTGCAGAACCGAGGTGAGCGCGGACGGGCGTGTGCTGCGGGTCTGTTTCCGTGTGTGCAGGCAGTGCATGTGTGAACCCGTTTCTCTGGGTGTGCTCGGGAGAGTGGTGCATGTGAGTGGGGAGGGCATGAGGTGCGTGGTCGGGAGTGAGTTTCCCCGGCCGTGGCAGGCTGTGCTCCGTGCGTGTTGCGCGCGCACGTGTGGCGGCAGCTGTGGGTCAGGGCGCGCTCTGGGGCCGCCCCCTGGGGGAGGCGTCTGCCGCCACCGCCACCGCTCTGTCCCGGACGGGCGGGCGCCTTTGGCGGGCGCAGGCTGGCGCAGGCCGGCGCCCTCCAGCCGTGCTGCCTCCGTCCGCACGCGCTGCCCGTCCCCTCGGGGCCCGCGGCTCCGGGGGGCGGGCTGGCACCCCCAGCGTCCCTCTGCGCCCCAGGGGACCGAGAATGCCGCCCACAGGGCTCGGAGCCGCTCCAGCAGCCCAGCCCCAGCCCCGGGCGAGCGGGGGCTCGAGCGGCTGTTCGACCCGGGGTGCCCAGCGGGGCGCGGCGCTGGTGGGCAGCGAGGCGTGGCGCGTGGAGCGCGCGGGCGCGGGGGGCTGGCGCTGGGCGCGCGCGGTCGGCGTGGACTGCAGCGCCCCGGAGCCCCGCTGCCTCTGGATGCCCTGCCTGGGCCACCGTGGGCCGCACCGGGCCAGGGTGAGCCCCGCTTCCAGGACGGTGTGGGGAGATGGGGCTGGCGGCTGGGCCTGTGGGGTGGAACTCCCCAGGGTTGCTGGGCCAGGGCCCCAGGTCTGGGCAGAGCTCTGAGAGCGCAGCCCTTTTATGGCTTGCAGGCGGTGGAGGGACAGAAGGGACGGGGGCATCTAGGAATCCCAGAGCCAGAGTTGGGGCCCACAGGGAGCTTGGCACCGGCAGGGCTAGATGGAGCAGTGGACACCCTCTCGGAGTGGACACCCCGCTGGGGCATCTGGGCTTGGGCACGGGCGGGTTTCCCAGTGGGCGAAGGGTGCTGAGGTGGCAGGACAGCCCGGCAGGCGGCAGTGATCTCTTGCCGTGGGGGCCGGGGGCAGTGCTCTGATGCCCGGGATCTGCCCGGCTGGCAGGTCGTGAGTCACAGTGGCGCTGTGCCAGCCCCAGCGCTGTCTCCCTGCGGTGACCTCTTTATGCTCCCCCCAGGGGAGGAGCTGCGCTTCTGGGCTCTCGTTCCTGGTGTTGCCAACTTACTGCATGTCTACGTTGGCCTCGTGGGTGCCCTTCTCCCGCTACCCGCAGGTGCTCCTGGATGTCCCTTCCTTCCTGGCAGGAGGGCAGGAGTGTTTGGAGCTTGGTCTGGGCCGGGGGGGGGGGGGTTCATCAGTCATGTCCCGGCCCTGTGCGTGCCCTCATCCCCCGCTCCGCGTGGGTGTGGGAGAGGCAGTGGGGGAGAGTGCAAACTGTCCCTGTCACCTCCCTTCTGCTGACAGTGCCAGCAAGACCCAGGGTGGCCGGGTCAGAAGGGAGTGGAAATATTTGCATGTGAAGAAGGATTGAGGTGAAGGGGAAGGGAGAACTTCCCAGCCCGCAGCCCCTGCTCTGGCGGGGTCTGTGGCATCCCCTGTCCAGGCAGGAGTGTGACAGCGGTGGCAGGGATGTTAGTGACATTCCTGCAGCTCGGGAGGAAGGGGTGGAGGACGGGGAAGGGAAAAGCAGAGATAAGAGGGGGCAGCAGGAGTGTTGGGGTGAGCAGAGGACGGAGGGGAGGTGCCCCAGGGCCTGGAGCTCAGGCAGCCCCCCATTGGCACCCCCCAGCCCGCTGGCAGCTCCAGGCGGGATGTGTTTGGGGAGGGTGGGGCGGGGGCGTGCGGGGACCTGTCCCAGCCACTTCTCACTGGGGCAGCTGGTGGCTTAAACCTTAATCCGGGACACCAGGGAACAATGGGTGCAGGGAACAGCTCTGTGCCCGGGTGGGGGATGGCAGGGGGGCTGCAGAGGGGCAGGGGCTTCTGCAGGGGGAGGAAGGGGTCCTCCGGCCCTCCTCCCTCTCTCTGATCAGCTCCTTGCTGATAGGAAATGCAGGAGATTTCAGACCTCTTCTGAATCCCCAGCAAACCTCTGGGCTCCCCAGGCCCCCTTGGGACTGTTGCTCAAGCGGAAGGAGCCGGGGACATCATTGAGTCCCCTGCCAGGTACCCGATCCCTGCCAAGGTCTCCAGTCTAGGGTGATCCAGATTTGCCTTGGCCCCTTCTGGGGATGGGGAAGCCCAGTCTCACCTGGGATTTTCTGACTGATTCCTCTGGTCCCCTTGCCTGGCCCTTCACTCTGTCCTCTTCCTGTCCTCTACTGGCCCTGGCCCTGGCCCTGGGCGCCTTGCAGCCTGCTGCCTGCATCCAATGCTCCTCTTCTCCCCCGAGCTTGCCTCAGCCTCCCGCCCATGGTAAAAGGGTCAGGAGGGGCTGGGCACACAACATGCGCAGGAGCTGGGGAAATGATGCTCGTGCTGACCCCGAGGCATTGTCCACCTGCCCTAGATGGGAAGCTGTGGGGTGAAGTGGGAGCCCCCTAGGACTGTGGGCTTCCTCCCTCGGTGCCAGGGGCCCAGGAGGAGCGAGGAGCCGAGCACTGCTGGGGGTTGGGTGGGAGGTGCTTTGCTCCCCAGGCGTCTGGTTAGGGGCACCAGTGTTGGGTGGCATCCCCGAGGGGGGCCTCCTGGCATTTCCTGTGCCAGCCTCCCAGGGCACCCTCTTCTCTGTCTGGCCTGTGTGCAGCCTCTCTGACGCCCTCCTGTCACCCACTGTCCTCTGTCCAGGGGGACCTGCAGGGCATCTTCTCCCGGTGGGTGCTGCCTGTCCCCATGCCACCCGCTCCGGGGAGCCAGGCGCGCTCCGGGACCCGCGGCTGTTCCTTCACCCCTGTCCGATGTCCACCCTGTCTGTGCCCTGGAAGCTCTCGGTCCCCATGTTCTGCTGCCACTCGAGGGATGTGTCTCTGTGCCCAGACGTGTGTCTGTGTGTGCAGGTCCGTGGCTGCTCGTGTTTTTGTCTGCAGAAGCATGTGGACTCGTGCTGCTGGAGATCTGCCTCATGTTTGGGTGTGTGGGGGGGGTTGTGCGTGCCCAGGCGGCAGCAGGCACCTCCAGCCAAGAAGGCTGTGGGCAGCACCCTGCCTGGCAGGCGCTCAGTGAATGTTTGCCGTGCTGAGTGAATATCTGGTTCTCCACCTGGTTCTCTGAAGGGGAGGACGTGGCGGGGACTGAAGGGAAACAGAAGGCGGAAACTGCTGGGCTGCTGAGGGCAGCAGGGAGGGGACCCCGTGGTCCCTCTCAGGTCCCAGGCAGGGTGCCAGCCACCCACCACTCACCCTCCCTCCCTGTGTCCCGCAGCTGCCCCTGGGCCCAAGAGATGGGTGCTCTCCCGGGCGCCCGCTGCCCTGGCAGGGGCCGAGGACGCTGCTGCTGCACAAGAGTCTCCAGGACGGCTTCGGCTTCACCCTGCGGCACTTCATCGTGTACCCACCCGAGTCTGCCGTGCACTGCAGCCTGAAGGTAGCCTGCCTGCCCGGCCTGGGAGCTCCGCGGGTGGGGGCTCCCTCCTGGGGTGAAGCCCGACCCCCCCGATAAGGTCCAGGAGAGGGCTGCAGGGGCTGGGGTGCTGGTGCTGTGTGAGGGGGCAGAGCTCTGACTGCTGTGGCCTGGTTCTTCTCGGGAGACAGGAGCGGCTGGGTCAGGGTGGGGACCCAGAGGTGGGAGCCCAGGTGAATGGCCGTCTTGGGAAAGATGGGGCTCCTGAGCCTCTTTGTCCACTGGCGGCTTCTGAACTGGTCTGCTGTCCCAGTCCGCAGCGATCACAGAGTCGGTCCAGCGCAGCTCTGCAGCCCTTCCCACTATGCCCCAGGCCCTGGGTGGCGACAGAGGACCCCAGTTCTGGGACAGCTCCTAAGGCACCTGGGCTTGGGGCTGTCCCACCCACCTCCGCGGCCATTCCTGCTGTGCCCTGGGTGCCTTTATTGACTTGGCCCTGAGCGAGCCCTTCCGGCCCTAGGATAAATGTCAGGCTCTCCAAGCCCATCAGCCAGCCCAGGCTTGGGTTGAGGCAGAGCCAAGAGGAGCACAGGGAGCAGACAGGAGGGGCCAGGCAGCAATCAGGGCCCATCCTGCTCTCTTCCAGCAGGGGAGGAGACGGATTTACACTGGGGTCCACAGCCCCTCTGCCCCCTTCCTCCAGTGCTGGAATCAGTCTGCCACAGCTGTTGGGGGTCTCCCTTGGGGAACTTGATCCCACCTGCCAGAGAACCAAAGCACTGGGTTTGACGGCCTTTGTCTGTGTGCTTACGTGTCTGCACACACACGTGCGTGTATGCCATGCTGGGCACGGGTGTGCACGCATGCAGCTCTGTAAACGTGTGTGTGTACGTGGCACTGCAGGGGGTCGCCACTGTCACTGGCCACAGCTATGCTTAGGGTGGAAGTGCTGTGTGGCACGGTCCCACCCCCCATGTCCAAGGAGACAGGCCCCCTTGGTCCCTGGAGCCCCCTCCTTCCGGGCCCCTGCTACCTTCTCTCAGGGCACCCTGCAGATGGGGACAGTGGCAGCGGCTGTGGCCCAGGGTGCCGAGCTCTCCCTCCTCGGGCCCCAGAAGGCCCTGGGCTGGGTGAAACAGCCATCACCTCTCCAGACCCAGCAGGGCTGGGGCCCTGGCCGAGCTCTCTCCCTGTTGCTGCCCTGAAGCCCTTGGGGGCTCAGCAGTCCAAATGGATCCATCCACCCCCGCCACCCGAACTCTGCTGTCACCTCTTATCAGCATGTACTGCACCCGGAAGGGGCCCCTGTCCTGGCCCAGCCACCAGCGTGTGCTGGGTTCCAGCTCTGGCTCTGGAGGCCTCAGACAAGGCTGGTGTTGCTGTGAAATGGCCCCGTGTCTGTGGAGAGGGCTCTGAGGTGCCACGTCCTACTGGCCTGGGCCTTCCTTCTTCCCTCAGTCCCGGCTCCTGCACCCCTTCCCCCAGAGTGTCCCCGGGGCCTTCTGGGGGACCCCTTGCCTCTGCACCTTGCTGCTACCAGAGACCGCTGCCCTGGCTGCTGTCCACTGTCCCACAAAAGACGCTATCCTTCCCCGCTCCAACGCTGTATTCAGGTCTGGCCCTGCATGTCCTTGCTTCTTCCGGCCACCAAGAGTCTGCGCGTCCTGTTCCCCTCCCCAGAGGGCGGCTGATCAGCCTGTCCCCTCCATCCGCCTCATTCTCTGAGCACTGGCAATAGCACTGTTGGGGCTTGGCGCCCTGCTTATCTGTCTGCCCTGGTGTTCAGCGTGCAGCACCTCCCCCGGGCCTGGGAACTCCCTGGGGACAGGAACAGGGATGGGGGCTGGAGCACTGGGTTCCCAGGGGCGGGGTTGCCATGCGGGGGCTGAGGCCACGGGAGCTTGGCCTGGGTCTTGGGGTACACCAGACAGCCCTCGCCTGCTGCTGGCTCGCTGGAAGCTGGAGGGAGGGGCAGCTGGGCTCCTCCGTGGCGCTGAGGGCCGGACCCGCTGCTCTGTTGCTGCAGGAGGAAGAGAATGGGGGCCGAGGGGGCCGAGGAGCAGGAGCAGCAGGAGGAGGAGGAGGAGGAGGAGGAGGAGGTGAGTGCGGCTGGCGCGGTGCAGCCCTGGCCCCGGGCTCTGCCACCTGCTGTTCCCGTTCTCCTCTGTCCCTGGTCTCCGGGCAGCTCCCCTCGCTCGCTCTCCTCCCGTCCCTCCCGCGGACCCTGGCACTCTGGGTGGCAGACGGGCGGCACCCGTGTCCTCCCTGGAGTTGCTCCCGGCTCAGACCAGAGCCCAGGCCTGGGCTGCCGAGTCCTGGAGAAGGGGTGGCCTTGCACAGAGAGGTGGCGGGACCCTGCAGGGACCGGAGGTCTCCTTACACTCCAGCCTCACTCTCCTGCCTGTCGCCCTTGCCACCTGCGGGCCCCTTGCCAGCTCCCACCCCCGGGTGTTCAGCAGCTGTCCTGTCCTGCCCCTGGGCATTGCGGGCAGCCATGGGACAGCCCTCCTGCATCCCTGTGCCACAGGCTGGGGTGGGGACGAGCCAGCACCCGGGACAGGCCCACACTGTAGGTGACGTGGCTGGCAGAGCAAGCAGGCACACGCCAGAGGGAGGGTTCTGGGGTCCAATGGAGTGCAAGCCTGGCCAGGGCTCTCTGGGCTCCGTCTGGAGCCCCCCCAAGGAGGGGGTGGGAGGTGTGAGTGCTGGTTGTTCCCTGGTGTGTGCGGGGACATTTTCTTTCTTTCTTTTTTTTTTTTTGGTACTGGGGATCGAACTCTGGACCTTGCGCTTGCAAGGCAGGCACTGGAACCACTGAGCTAAATCCCCGGCCCAAGGGGACATTTTCATTGTGTGGGTCTCCGGAGCTGCCAAGTATCTTCAGGACTTGATATGGAGTCCCTTGGGCTGTGTCTGTCCTTTGTCTTTTTTGTTTTTGATTTTCTGAGATAAGGTCTCGCTGTGCAGTTCAGGCTGCCTTGAACTCACTAAGTAGCCCAGGCTGGCCTTGAACTCACAATCCCCCTGCTCTGCCTCCCCAGTGCTGAGATCACAAGTGAGCACGCACCGAGGACAGTGTCTTGGTGCCCGCTTAGTCTGGTTTCTGATAGGGACGTGTGGACATTCGTGGGGCTCTCTCTGTGCCCATGTGGGTTCTCGCCCGCCCCGCATGGCCTCTTGCTGGCTCACTGTGCATCCATGGGTCTGGTGCCGGGGCCTGTGGGCATGAGCGTGTATGCTGTGTCCGTGTGGCTGTGATTCACTCTCAGGGCCCCGTGTGTAGCTGTGGGTGGGTGTGACCTTCGGCATCACCCCCTAACCTGGCCGATGCCTGCAGGCCCCTCCCCGCGGCACCGCCTGGAGCCCATGGACACCATCTTTGTGAAGAACATCAAGGACGATGGCCCCGCACACAGGGCGGGGCTCCGCACAGGTGAGAGTCAGGGTGGGTGGGATTACCAGCTGCAGGTGCCGGGCCGATTCCCCACTGCTGTCCGTACCAGCCGGGTACCCCGTGGGCCATGGCGCCCCCTGCCTCTCATGCGTGGCTGCACCCTTGTGCCCAGGAGACCGGCTGGTGAAGGTGAACGGGGAAAGCGTCATCGGGAAGACCTACTCCCAGGTCATAGCGCTGATCCAGAACAGGTGAGCGCCCGCCTCCCTCCCAGGAGAGCACCCCAGACCCTGGCAGCCGGGGTCCCTGTCCTCCGCCCAGCTTGACCTCAGCCCTGGCCCTGTCCCTGCAGCGATGACAACCTGGAGCTGACCATCATGCCCAAGGACGAGGACGTCCTCCAGCTGGTGAGTCCCGCAGCCCCACTGCCAGGCAGTCGGTGGCCCTCAGCCCTGCCCCGCCCCCCGTGGGAGAGAGAGGGAAACCCAGCCTGGCACTGCCCAATCTGGGCTTCGGGCCCCTCCCTGGGTGGGGGCTGCCTGTTGCTTCATTCGGGGCTGCTCGGGAGAGGGCAGGCACTGGCCTCGGCAGGCAGGATTCCTGCCGGGTACCAGAAGGAGGTGGCCCAGCGGGCCCCACCAGACTGGCATGTTCTTGCTGGTGCCTGTGAGAGGTGCCGGGTTCCACCCCCTCTGACTGGTGACCCACGGGTCCCAAGGCCCCCAGCCTACTGCATCCTCAGCTTCACTCGGGGCACAGACAGGTCACACCAGGACACAACACAGTCCCAGCACTGCCTTTGGTGTAGCACGTGTGTGCTCCGGTGACACAGCACACAGGCCAGGCCACCGTGCAGATGCCCCATGCACCCCGACCCACCGCTGATGTCACAGCCCGCAGAGCTGGACCTTGGGGCCCATGGTGGGAACAGCGCAGGTCACAGCAGAGCCTGGGGCTCTTGCTGCATGTGGAAACACCAGCTGGTGTGCGATCACACGCGCACACACGCACCCACAACTCCGCAGCACACTCCAGTTCCTCAGTCCTCACCCAGCAGTATCGCAGGCCTCAGGTTTATACAGCCAGATGTGCAGCCCAAAACCCCTCCCCCCACACACCTGGGCACACTTGGGACGCAGCACGGGCTGTGTCCCACAGACGCCCTGCCATGGCCACCCACACACAGCCCTGTGCCCCTAGTCCCGGGCTGAGCTCTTGGCCAGTGCCAGGCTCCCTGGTCCCATGGGTCCCCACCCACTGCATGCCGACTTGCGTTGCCAGAGGTCACTGCCTGCCAGGGGATCCTGAGGGCCCATGGGAGCACTTGCCGGGCTTCTGCCTGGAGCAGCTCTGGTAATCACAGTGCCACCCTTGGCACCGTGGCCCTCTGGGAACCTCCACCCCTGACCTCAATCAATCGTCCCCTCGCCCTTCCTGGGAAGGGGGAGGACAGAATGGGGCTTGAGGAGGTGGAGGGCTCACCCCAGGTCTCAAAGACCCTGCCTGGACGCCCCCCCCCCAGGCCAGGCTGGTTAAGCGGTGATGACTGGAGGGACCAGGAAGCCCTGCTGTCTCCATCTGGCAGGGAGAGCAGCAGCTCCGGGCCTTGCTCCCCGGGTGGGCTCCAGGGGGCCCACGGCCCCGGATGTTGGCATCTGGGGGCCTCCACGGCGCCCCCACCTCCGCGCGAGGGTGGGGCCCAGGCATTCCTGCGGTCGGTCGGGAGCCGAGGCCTCGGGCCAATCGGGCCCCGGCAGCGCTGACGCCACCGCCGACGCTGCGCGGCCTCCACACCCCTCCTCCCGCCGGCGAGGGACCGGGCGGGCGGGCGTGGCCTTGGGGGCGTCTGCGAGGCGGGGCGAGCGGGATGCTGTGGCCGCAGCCCTGATGCGGGGCGCCCCGGGAGCCGGCGGGATGGCCGGAGGGAGAGGTACGGTGTGGCGGGCGGCAGAGGGGCCGAGTGCCGAGTGCAAGGGGTGTGGGTGGTCAGCGCATCCCCGTCACATGATGTTTGTGCCGGCCAGGGGCAGCGCGTGCGTGGGTGTCTCATTGTGCTGCTCTCGGTGTGTGTCTCCCTGTGGCCGGCGCCGTGGCTGCGTGTTTGCCTGGGTTCGCCTCCCCCCCTCCGATGCTTCACTCTGCCCTCCCGGCTGGGCCGCCAGCGGGCAGCCTGTCCCCGGGCCGCTCCTTTTTTGGCAGGGCCTAAGCGCCAGCCCTGTCACTGCTCAGCGATGCAGTGTCAGCCTTGGCAACCCGTGCCAGATTCCAGGCCTGCGGTGGCGGAAGATGGCCCAGGGTCCCTCCACTGGCTGCCAAGGGCTGGCCCCTCCTCCGGGCCGGCTCTAGGGGACAGGATGTGGGACGGGTCTTCTTCACCCGGGGGCCCAGCAGCCAGGCCCCTGTCCCTAGCCCACCCCACCCCAGACAGGCCTCTGGGCGGCTTTCTCCTCAGTCCGCCACCTTCGCTGGAGTTTCCCGCCCCACCTGCGTGGCTGCGGGCATTGTGGGACGCCGGCAGTGGGCAGTGGGGTGGACGGGGCGGTCCAGAGCGCAGATGAGAGGGCGTGTGAGGCTGCAAGCTGTCCTTGTCGCCCGCCCTGTCTAGGGTTTGTGCGTGCGTGCGAAGCCTGCCGCTTCTTTGTCTGCCCACCCACCCCACCCGGGCCTCTCCCTCTGGGTGCCTTGGGTGGCCCTGCTCACTGTCTTTGTCCCTACCAGGCCTATTCCCAGGATGCCTACCTGAAGGGGAACGAGCCCTATTCTGGAGAGGCCCGCAGCATCCCCGAGCCACCCCCTCTCTGCTACCCCCGGAAGACCTACGCCCCACCAGCCCGGCTGTCTGCCTGGGCCACTATGGTGCCTGAGCCCACCTCGGCCCTGCTCAGTGACCCCCGGAGCCCTGCCGCGTGGAGTGACCCAGGGCCCCGCGTTCCGCCCGCCACCCTCACCCACCCAGAGTCCTCTTCCTTGGGGATGAGCCAGCCCCGCCCCAGCCCTGGTGCCTTCCCCCACCTACCTGAGGAGCCCCGGACGTCCCGTGCCTTCCCAGAGCCCGGCAGCCGGGCGCTCCCCAGCAGACTGGAGTGCCAGCAGGCCCTGTCGAACTGGCTGTCGAAGCAGGTACCCCGCAGGGCGGGGGAGAGTCGGTGCCCGGCCATGCCACCCCGGGCCCGCAGTGCCTCGCAGGACCGGCTGGAGGAGGTGACCGCCCACCGTGCGTGGCCCTGCTCCACGTCCCAGGATGCTTTGAGCCAGCTGGGCCGGGAGAGCTGGCACCGGGCACGCTCAGAGGACTATCTGGGCCGGGCCACCCGCTCCGCCGAGGCCCTGGGACCAGGCCTGCTGGGGTCACCCCGCTTCGAGCGCTGCAGCTGGGCCTCCCAGCATCCTGCTGCCCACACAACTGCCTGCCCTGCTCGGGACCTGCCAGGGCCTCAGGCCCTTCCTGCACCCGGCCTGCAGGGCCTGGACGACATTGGGTACATGGGCTACCGAAGCTACAGCCCGTCCTTCCAGCGCCGGACTGGCCTTCTGCACGCGCTCTCCTTCCGGGACTCGCCCTTCGGGGGGCTGCCCAGCTTCAGCCTGGCCCAGACTGCCACACCATTCCCACCCGAGGCCTCTGAACCGCCCAGGGTGACAAGGCCCGAGCCCAACGCCCTGGCCCTGGAGCCCCCGGCCGAAGACCCCCGCGAGGAGGTCATCCTGAGGCAGAAGCCGCCCACAGGCCGAAAGGGCCCCCTGGGCCCCGCCCGACAGATGAACCTTGGACTTGGGGACGAAACCCCGGAGCCAGAGGCAGGCGGGCGAGGGGAGCGCTTGGGCAGGAGGGTCACCCCCTTGGCCACCACCGAGGACTCACTGGCTTCCATCCCCTTCATCGGTGAGTGACGGTGCGGCCCTCTTGGGACACTGGCTGCTGTGCCACCCAGGTGTCTACCGTGCCCAGGACCCGGGTGGGTTCGGATGGGATCGCCTTGTTCTCTGTCCATCCACACTGTGTCCATCTGTTTGTCCATCCATCCATTCTCTGCAGCCTCCTGCTGCTTTGCCTCCTGTTCATTTGTGCTTTCCTGCCGTCTTCTCCCACTTCTGCCTTCCTCCATCCTTCCCTCCTTTCTTGCATCCATCCGTTCTTCCTTCTCTCCCTCTCTTTCTCCTCTTTTCGTTCGTCTTTTCCTGTGCTCCTTCTTTTTTTTTTTGGTACCAGGGATCGAACTCGGGTCCTTGCGCTTGTGCAGCAGGCGGTGAAACCACTGAGCTAAATCCTGGCCCCGAAAAAATTTTTGTTTTTTGGAAGCGGGGATCAAACTCATGTCCTTTTGCCTACAAGGCAGGCAGCAGAACCACTGAGCTAAATCCCCTCCTGTGCTCCTTCTTTCCACCCCTTGCCCCTTCTCCTGTTCCTCCTCACTCTTCCCCTTTTCCCTGCCGCCCTGCCCTCCGTCCCTCCTGGGCACACGGTCTGACAGGCCCACCCAGGGCCACAGGTGTGGCACAGGGAGCTCGGGAGGCTGTGTGGCCTAGACTGGGCGTGGCGGGCATGGAGGGAATGTGGGAAAAGGACATTCGGGCCAAGACTGGAAGGATGGGAGGGCGTCCGGGCCTGTGCAGTGTGCCGCCCGAGGGCAGAGAAGCGGGAGCTCCTGGCTCCTGGCCCATCTGGTGCGTTGCTACAGGGCCGTGCAGGCTGCAGGAGCTGTGGGGTGGGCTCCAGGTTTGGGGTGAGGGGTGCAGGCGGGCCGGGCTGGGCGGGGCAGCCTTCTATGTTCGCCGTCACAGTGCCCTTCGTGCCCCGCAGATGAGCCCACCAGCCCCAGCATCGATCTCCAGGCCAAGCACGTCCCTGCGTCGGCCGTGGTCTCCAGTGCCATGAACTCAGCCCCGGTCTTGGGCACCAGCCCATCCTCACCGACCTTCACCTTTGCCCTCAGCCGCCACTACGCGAAAGACTGCAGTGAGTGCCCTGCGCTGTCCCCAGGGCGCTGTGCGGTGGCCCTGAGCCCTGGCCCCTCCCTGCCCTCCGCTTGCTCCCTGGGCTGATGCAGCCCCTTTGCAGGCAGCATCAAGGCCGGGCGCCGCTCCTCCTACCTGCTGGCCATCACCACCGAGCGCTCCAAGTCCTGTGACGACGGCCTCAACACCTTCCGGGACGAGGGCCGGGCGCTGCGGTGAGGACCGGGGGACGTGGGCGGGAGGCCAGGGCCTCAGGGCCAGCTGTGGGCAAGCGAGGTCACTCCCGTCCTTACTCCTCACCTTGGTCCTTGCTCCCCAGGCGCCTGCCGAGCCGCGTGCCCAGCCTGCGGGTGCTCCGGAGCTTCTTCACGGACGGGGTGAGCGCGGGCGGGGCAGGGAGGGGCTCAGGGCCTGGGGACTCCTGCTCCTCCCCTCCTTCACCACCCTGCGCCTTCTGAACCCAAGGCCTTTGCATTTGTCTCCTCCCCATCTCTGAACCCCTTTCCAGCCCTCCTTTAACCTCGTGACCTACTTTTTGTTACTATTTTTGTTTTTATTTTTTGGAGACAGGGTCTTGCTGTGTAGTCCAGGCTGGCCTCGAACTCACTATGTGGCCCAGGCTGGCCTCAAACTTGCAACGATCCTCCTGCCTCAGCCTCCTGAGTGCTGAGATCATAGGTGTGCGCCACCGCGCCCGGCCCTTTTCACGTTCTCTCGGGTTCTTGGGCCTGTTGGGCAGTTTCAGCCTCCACCTGACCTTTCCGGCCTCCCTGGGCTCCCTGCACATGCTGCTGTCCCCGAACTCCTGAAGGCAGGGTGCTCACCTGTCCGCAGCATGGCGGGGTCTCCAGTGCTCTCCCTGTGCCTCCCTGGGGAGACGCTGCCCACGTGCACGTAGCGTCTGCCTGGACGGCACACTGGAAGGAGTAGTGACAGTGACGCTACTGGAGAGGCTGGAGTCGCAGCCTGAGGGTCTGGGGGCCAAAGGGTTGGGGCTGCAGCAGCTGCAGGCTCCTTGTCTTGCGATGCTGGGGGTAAACCCAGGGCCTTGAGTACCAGGCAAGAGGTCTACCACTGAGCTGCACCCCAGCCCTGTGGTGTTCCTTTTTCTTTTTGGGTTTTCTTTTCTTTTTTTTTCTGTTTTTTGGTACTGGGGATCAAACTTGGGTCCTTGGGTTTGTGAGGCAGGTGGCAGAACCACTGAGCTGAATCCCTGGCCCCTTTTTTGGTTTTCTTGAGACAATGTCTCACTGTGTAGTCCAGGCTGCCCTTGAACTTGCAGTGATCCTCCTGCCTCAGCCTCCCCAGTGCTGGGATCACAGGTGTGTGCCACCACATCCGGCTTGCCTATTTATGGGCTGAAAAAGCCACTTGGATGTCAAGCCCTCCCTGTCTGGACTTAGCTTGACACCACTGCCACCCGGGTCGCTCTTTATTGCTTCCTCGGTTTACTCGGCTCTCCCTGGGCTTGTTGTCCTCCTCCCGGAGTCTGTTGACACAGTCACTTCTCTGTTTAACTCCTCCTGGACATGACTACCTGCTTTGCTCCCTCGGTCTTTGTTGATGTTCCCACTTCCCTTATTTACTTAACTCCTTGTTGACAAAGTTCCTTCCCCTGTTTCCTTATTTCCTTTAAGGCTGTAAAGTTAAAACAGGGTCCAGATTGGCTTTTCTAGCGTGGGAGGCTTGTGTCTGCTGGCAGGGCCCAGCTTTTCCCCCTTCTGGCTTCTCTGTCACAGCTCGTGACAGCTCAGAGAGGCCAAGCCAGGACCTGGAGGTCACACAGCGCTTTGGAGGACAGCATGGATATGCACCAGGCCCGAGAGGCTGATGGTGGCCCATGGGGCTCCTGAGGTGCTGGTACGTTAGGAGCCACCCTAACCTGCCCTGTGTTGTCTCCCTGCAGTCCCTGGATAGCTGGGGAACGTCCGAAGATGCTGATGCCCCTTCCAAGCGGCACTCCACCTCTGACCTCTCAGACTCAGCCTTCAGTGATGTCAGGAGAGAGGGCTGGCTATCGTACAAGCAGGTCCTCACCAGGAAGGGGAAGGTAAGGTGGTGGGAGGATTCAGCGGGAGGGTGGTGGTCAGGCTCTGCAGCTGCCACGCCTGCCCTGCAGCCGCTGGAAGCAGAAGGGATGGCAGGGAATCCTAGCAGCGTTCCCCCAGCCAAAAGTGGCCGCAGGGAGCAAGGTCCCCCAGGGGAACCCAGGCTTGAGCAGTCTCTGGGCTCAGCCTCCTCAGGCCCTGAGGACCATTCGGCCATGTGTCTCAGGACAGCAGGGACCCTTGTATCCGGAGAGGGTTACGGCTCTGGGGTGCCAGCTGGCCTCTTGAGGGCTAACAGGGCCGCCCTGGTGGTGAGGGGTCCAGGTAGCGGCTCCGTGTGACCCAGGTGAGAGAGGAGGTCAAGGGACCCAGGCTGCAGGAGGAGCGGGGCAAGAAAGCAGGACCCCAAGACCCCAGGACCCGGGGAAGAGCCCACTGCTGTCCCCCAGGTCTCCCCAGAGTGGCCAAGGGGCTGAGGATGAGCCTGGCTCGGCCCCGTCTGAGTGGAGCCCGCAGTCGTCTCTGCCCCGAGCTTGTGTCAGGCGCAGATGAGGGGGTGCTGTGGGCGGGGACTCAGCTCAGGGTAGGGCACTGGTGTAGCAAGCAGGAGGCCCTGGGTTCAGCCCTTGGCACCAAAAATAAAAATAATACTAAATAGGGAAATTTTTTTTTTGGTACCAGGGATCTAACTTGGGTCCTTGTGCTTGCAAGGCAGGCAGTAGAACCACTGAGCTAAATCCCCAGCCCTAATAATGGTAAATAAATGAATGTGGTGATCTCACTGGGCATAGTGGTGCACACTTGGAATCCCAGCCCTTGGGAGGCTGAGGCAGGAAGATCGCAAGTTAGAGGCCAGCCTGGGGTACATGGTGAGACCTTGTCTCAAAAAAAAAAACCAAAACAAACAAAAGGAGCAGTGTTTGGATACAGCTTATACATATCCTCCCATACACTCTATTTATTTATTTACTCATTGCAGTACTGGGGATCAAACCTAGGGCTTCTGCACTGAGCTCCATCCCCAGCCCTTTTTATTTCTATTTTGTGACCGGGTCTCGGTGAGTCACTCAGTTTTCCAGATTGGGCTTGAACTTGAGACCCTCCTCTCTGTGCGTACTGGGGTCACAGGTGTGCGCCCACGTGCCCAGCTCCCATCCTCTTTAAATCCTCTCTAGGGGACTTGCGAGGCTTAACAGGATGTGGGCGCTGTGTGTGTTGTCACCATGCTGCTCCGGTAGGGATCCTAGGCGAGCGCAGTCTTGAGTGTGCAGGGCAGATGCCATGTTTTTCCCAGGTGTCTTTGCTGCCCCGAGGGTGGACATGGCCCCTGTGAGGTAGAGGCTGACTGTGGCTGCATTTCACACCTTGCTCCTGGGGGTCGGTGATACCACGTGACCCAGGGACAGGCTCACGCACCCTGATGGCCACCATGAGGAGGTCAGGGTGGAGAAAGCGCTTGGGGCCCAGGGCTTACAGGTGCTGAGGTGCTCAGTGGGGCTGGGAGGGAGAACCCCAGGCTGAGAACTGAGGGCACAGGAGCCCAAACCCAGGGGAGCAAGGGACTGGGGAAGCGGGAGGAGATGCTGGAGCGCCCAGGCATGGGGCGCTGGGGGCCAGACATCCGGGAACGTGTGTGTGTGTGTGTGTCTAATGGGCAGAGAGGGAAGTGTGTGACGCAGGAGACAAGCGTTGGGTCTGTGATGGAGGACGTAGGGCCATGGCTGTTGTCTGGGTGACTGAGGGGCCCTGATCAGGGTCATGGTGTGAAGCCAGGAGAGGGAACCTTTGGAGAAAAGTTGGAGGAGAAGGTGGCCTGGGCTTATTGAAGGCCTCAGGTATCAAGGACATAGGAGTAGCCGGGCCTGGTGGTGCACATCTGTAATCTTAGCACTCAGGAGGCTGAGGCAGGAAGATCACCATGAGTTGGAGGCCAGCCTGAGCTACATAATGAGACCCTGTCTCAAAAACAACAACAAAAATGGCAGTCAGAGCCAAAAGTGGTGGCCCAGGTCTGTAATTCCAGCAACTTGGGAGGCTGAGGCAAGAGATTTGCAAGTTTGAACCCAGCCTGGGCAACTTAATGAGAACCTGTTTCAAAATAAAAGAAAAATCAGGCCGGGGATTTAGCTCAGTGGTTTCGCCGCCTCCTGCGCAAGTGCAAGGACCCGAGTTCGATCCCTGGTACCAAAAAAGAAAAGAAAAATTCAAAGGGCTGGGGATGCAGCTGTGACAGATGGCTTGCATAGTGTGTGGGGCCTGGCTTCAGTCCCCAGCAGTAAGCAAGGCAAAGATGAAGTCAGGCCAGGAGGGTGACCTCGGAGGGCCAGCGCAGCTGGGCAAGGGGCAGGAGTGTGGCGACGAAGCCCTTCAGTGCAGGCTGTGAGCCACCTGGAGGGTCCTCCCGGGTTCCATCCCCAGCTCTGGGGACTTAAGTGCTTCCAACAGGGACAGTAGCGGCCCCCTCTTCTGGAGGACAGAAGCTTCCATCTCTCGCTGGGCAAAATCTGCTGTCGCTTGTGCCTTTGGTCAGGAATTAAGAGGAAGGGCCCCCCAGTCAGTGGCAGACACGGCTTCTGTCCAGGTGTCGTGCTCCAGCTGCTGACATCTGCCCAGCATCCCCTCCTCCTCGGAGGCCGAGACTCAGGCAGAGCTCAGGCAGGAGCAGCGTAATGTGTGCCTGCAGCCACAGAGCCGGCGTTCCAACTGGATGTCCCAGACTTGTTAGCAAGGACACTGAGGCCAGAGCCGGGCTTGGGGAGTCCAAGGTCATCCAGGTCCTTTAGTCTCCGGAGCCTGGCAGCACCTTGCTGTAACTCTAAAATTCCCCCTGCAGAGGAGTTTTCATTTTTGGTTTTTTGATATGAGCTCTTGCCATGTAGTTTAGGCTGGCCTTGAATTCGAAGTGATCCCCCTGCCTCAGCCTCCTGAGTGCTGAGATCACAGGCCTGTACCACCCTGCCCGGCTTTGTTTTGAGGCAGCACTTACTGTGGGTCACCCAGGCTGGCCTGGAACTTGAGGTCCTGATCTCAGCCTTTGTAAGGCTGAGTGCCAGCCTGGGCCTGGCTCCCTGGAAGGGGAGTCCAGATGACCGCACGTTGGGGTGCCCCCAAGCCTCCCCCACACCTCTGTGTCTGGCCAGCAGTGTCATGACCTTGGCGTAGAACCCACCGAACGAGGCGTCACCCTGCCCTGATCCAATGGGGGTGCAGCCCCTGCCCTGGGTGTGGCAAGGACCCTCAGTGGATGCCAATGGGCCTGGCCCAGCCTGGCTCTGGGTGCAGGGCTTCGGGCCCTGGAGAGAAGGCAGGTGAGCTCCCTGCCCGGGAGCTGAGGAAATAACCTGAGGTCACAGCAAGTGCTCAGGGTGAGGTTGGAGGTGTGACAGTGTGTGCGGCTGGCTTTGGGGAAAGAAATGGCAGAGGAGCCTCGAGGAGGAGGTGATGGAGGCCTCCTGGACACTCGGACCTGAAGGGAGAAAAGGAGGCAGCTGCCAAAAGATGATGGGGCCCTGCGCACGCCTGTCATCCCAGCGCTCAGGAGGCCGAGGCAGGAGGATCGCCTGGGACTGGAGGCCAGCCGGGGCTACTGGGGAGCCCCTGTCCATCCCGGAGCACACATGCCAGCCCGAGTGGGGAGGTCAGTCGGTGCCCGCTCTCACGCTGCTCTCCCGTGTCTCCGCAGAAGGCGGGCAGCGGGCTGCGCCAGTGGAAGCGGGTGTACGCCACGCTGCGGGCGCGCTCGCTCTGCCTGAGCAAGGAGCGGCGGGAGCCCGGGCCGGCGGCGGGGGCTGCGGCGGCCGGCGCAGGTGAGGAGGAGGCGGCGCCCGTCTGCATCGGCTCCTGCCTGGTGGACATCTCCTACAGCGACACCAAGAGGAGGCACGTGTTCCGGCTGACCACCGCTGACTTCTGTGAATATCTCTTTCAGGCTGAGGACCGCGATGACATGCTGGGCTGGATCAGAGCGATCCGGGAGAACAGCAGGGCCGAGGGCGAGGTGAGCCAGGCGCCGGGCGGGGGGGGGGGGGGCCCGGGGCGGGGCGGGGTGGACCAGGCCGAGCCAGCTGCGTGGGCTGCGGGCGCTGACGGCCGCGCCTCTCTCTCCTGCTCCAGGACCCCGGCTGGGCCAACCAAGCTCTGATCAGCAAGAAGCTTAACGATTACCGCAAAGTGAGGTGAGGCCCGCCCCGGGCGGCCCTTGGGGTGCGGGTGCAGGGGGTGGGGGCCGCTGGCGTGATGAACACCGCTTTCCCCTCTTCCTCCGCAGCCACGGCTCTGGGCCCAAAGCCGATGCCTCCCCCAAAGTCTCTCGCGGGCTGGGGGGGCTCAAGTCCGAGTTCCTCAAGCAGAGTGCGGTGCGCGGCCTCAGGACCCAGGAGCAGTCCCCGGGGAGCAAGGGTAGGTGGGGCCTCGGCCGGGCGCAGGGGTCGGGGCGGCGCTGTGAGATCGGGCGCCCCGCGGCTGGAAGGGCACTGGCGGGAGTCTCCAGGACACCCTGCCTTCGGCCTGCGGGCTCCCCCCCCCCCCCCCCGCCTTGGAGGCGCCTCGCTTTCTGTGCTTCTGGCCGTCAGGGATCCTCCTGTGCTTGATCCATCCGGTGCTTGGTCTGGCTACAGCATAGCCCCAGCCCTTCCCGTGGGGTGGGTGCCCTCCGTGGGCTCCTCGAGGGGCTTAGGTGCCACTGATGGCAACCCCAGTAGCCCCATCTCGTGTCCCTCACTGCGCTCTCTCCCCCCCTGCACCCCAGATGACACTACGGCTGCCCCCAAAACTCCCTGGGGCATCAACATCATCAAGAAGAACAAGAAGGCCACCCCGAGGGCCTTCGGGGTCCGGCTGGAGGAGTGCCAGCCGGCCCCAGAGAACCAGGTGGGCTTCGCGGCACCCTGGCGGCGGGCAGGGCAGGGAGACAGGCAGACCGCTCCGCTCTCCCTCCGTGGTGCGCTGCCCTAACCCGCTGCCTGTCCACAGCGCGTGCCTCTCATCGTGGCTGCCTGCTGTCGCATCGTGGAGGCCCGGGGGCTGGAGTCCACCGGCATCTACCGAGTGCCCGGCAACAACGCCGTGGTGTCCAGCCTGCAGGAGCAGCTCAACCGCGGGCCCGGCGACATCAACCTGCAAGACGAGGTGGGTGCGCGCCTGCCAGGAGCCTGCCGGTGGGGACGGGGCCATCTCATCACTGCTGGGCACTCAGGGTGGTTTGTTCTTTGTGGTGCGGTAGAGCAGACCAGGGCTCCTGCACCCCAGGGACCCACTTCACCGCTGAGCCGTGGTCGCAGCACTTTGCTCTCTTCCTTGTCCCTTCCTTCCCCTTCCTGGTTCTGGGAATCAAGCTCGGCCTCATGCTTGCCAGGCAGGCGCCGCGCCACTGAGCTACACGCCTGGCCCCGCAGTCGTTTAACAGCACACAAACCACACACAGTTGTGGGGCTGCACAGAAGTAGGTTCAGGCTGGCTCAGGGCGGCCATCTGCTGACCCCGGGCTCAGCCAGGAGAACGCACACATTTTCCAGAATGGCCAGCCACCCAGTGGCCACAGCCTGGGAAGAGGCCAGGCAGAGAGCAGCTTGGGGAGCAAGCTGACAGCCACACAATTTGTAGCTGGGCACAATGGCGCACGCCTGTCATCCCAGCATTCAGGAGGCTGAGGCAGGAGGATCACCCCAAGTTGGAGGGCAATCTAGGCTATTTAGTGGGTTCAAGGCCAGCCTGAACCACATAGTGAGACTTGTCTCAAAGAACTTAAAATAAAAAAAAAATAAAACAAAGTAAAAGAGTTTGTAGCTGAGCACAGTGATGCATGCCTGTCATCCCAGCTACTTGGGAGGCTGAGACAGGAAGATCATAAATTTGAGGCCAACCTGGGCAACTTATAAGCCATACTCTGTCTCGAAATAAAATTTGAAAAGGGATAAGGATGTACCCCTGTGTTCAGTTCTAGCACGGGAAGAAAATGTTGGAGCAGGGCTAGTGGTTCTCAAATGGCGTTCCCCAGAGTCCCGGGGTTCCCAGAGGGGCCTGGGCGCCACAGGCAGGGCCAAAACCCTGCTCTGCTCCACTGTTAGCTTGGGTGTTCATGTGCGATTCCGTTTGACAGAAGGGGCTCTGATGAGAAAGATTTTTCCTAGAAAACCATGAATGTGGGCAGTGAGCTCCCAGGGTCCTCCCGTGACAGTCCCTGTGTGTGGGTGATGGGAGAGGAGCCCATGGGTGAAGCCGGTGCACCCGCAGGGCCTAGTCTGAGGCTGGGCAGGAGTGGCCTGGGGTCCCCAGGGGGTGGGCGGCGGGGCGGACACGTCCGTTCAGGAGGGGCCCCAGTGGGCTGCCAGGGCGCTTGGGGTGCCTGTCCTTGGTGGAGGTGTTGGGCCTGTGAGGCTGCGGGGATCCCTCCGCGGGCCCGCAGTGAGGAGCGAGCCTGGCGCGGTTTCTCCCTTGGCCGAGCTGTGGGGCGATGGCGCCCTCTTGTGGACAGAAGGGCAACAATCATTCATTCTTGGCACGGGCCAATGGAAGGGAGCAGTGATTCCGCCGGCCGGCCGGGTTAGCGCGGGAGGAAGGTGCAGTCCGGGTGACAGGGTAGTGAGGATGGAGCGCAGGGGCCTCGTGTCACCTCTGACCCCCGAGGTGCCGCCCGCGATGTGCCTGACCTCACTGTCCCTCCCCAGCGCTGGCAGGACCTCAATGTCATCAGCAGCCTGCTCAAGTCCTTCTTCCGGAAGCTGCCCGAGCCTCTGTTCACCAATGGTGAGTAGGAGGTGGAAGTTGGGGTGGGAGACCACGCTGCACTCTGACCTTTTTTTTTTTTAAATTGGTACTGGAGATTGAACCCAGGGTCTTCTAACTGAGCTAGCCCTTTTTATTTTTAAAATTAATTTTGTTTGTTTGTTTGTTTATTTATTTTTTGGTACTGGGGATCGAACTCGGGACCTTGCACTTGCAAGGCAGGCCGTCGAACCACTGAGCTAAATCTCCAGGCCACAATTTATTTATTTTTTGAGACAGTGTCTTGCTGTGTAGTCCACACTGGCCTCAAACTCACAGCGATCCTCCTGCCACAGCCTCCTGAGTGCTGGGATCTGGCATTTTTGGGTATTTTAAAAACAAACACATGTGAGAAGCTCTGCTAATACAGAGCAGTGGAGCGCTCAGCAGATCGCGTGGTTCTTACACACCGCCGCCAGGGGTCGCAGCTGACCCTGTCTGGGCCTCTGTTTCTGTGGCCTCCCCTTGGTCACTCCCTGGGGCGCGACCGCAGCTCTAGAGCTGAGGCTCAGCGAGGTATTGCGAGCTGCCTGAGGTCACAGAGGACAGGTCCTAGGTGGCAGAGCGGATCCAGCCCAGGCCACTGTCACAACTCCTTCCCTGCACGTGACGAGCCAGGGTGTGGCTTGACTGAAGCTGTCAGGCGATGTCGCCTTTGTGGCACTGAGAGGGACCAGGATCTGCCTGGGCCTGAGGGGCAGCCGCAGCTCAGCACTGGTGGCACCGTTCACCCCAAAGCGGGCTGTGGCTTTGAGACATTTATCTCACCGCATAGATCCTGCTCTTTCTCTAAATCAGCCACATACACTCACAGGCTGAGTGGACTCGAGTTTTCTGGGGTCCCCTCGGATCGGTCCCTGTGGCCCAGGTCTGGGCTCTCTGCTGCAGCGCTGCTGGGTCCTCACCTGTCTCAGCGTGGAGCTTTGAGAGCTGCCATGAAGTAGCGAGCAGAAGTATGCGTTGGTGGGTGCCACACACCTATGTTCTTAGCCTCTGGGAGGCTGAGTTGTAAGACCGAGGGCCTTACCAAACGCTCCGAGGAGCTGACTGCAGCGACGAACACCCGGGAAGGAACACACCGGACAAGTTGGAAAGTAAAACAGACCTTTATTAGTCTGGCCAGACGGCACTCCCAAAGCAAAATAGCTTAGAGGGGCACCTGGCTCAGAGTCCAAGGCTGTTTTATAGGGGGCTGAAGGGGAGTTTAACATGTAGATGTACGAAAAAAGGAACAAAAGTTAGTGGTCGACTGTCACGTACTGATGGTCAGCAGACACACACAGTAATGGTCACGACCATATGGTCACGACCGTCACGTACTGATGGTCAGCAGACACATTGATGGATTGTTCTACCGACAGTGGGTCCGGGAACATTCGTTCTCTGGACAAACAAGGGGTTGAGTAATTTACTTAGGAACTTTGTTTTGCTGCAGATTTTATCTATTATCCCAGAATTAACAAGCACATTTTAACCATTAATTTTTAAACACAACAGAGGCTAGGGGAGTAATTGAATTTGTAATCATACAGTTCCACAGAGTCAGGAAGGTTGTGAATTTGAGGCCAGCCTGGGCTGCATAGCAAAACCCTGTCTCCAAAAAAATAAAATAAAAAAGAAACTGAGAAGGAGGCTGTAGGTCACATACCTGCTAACTGCATAAGCCAGGGTGTCTCCCACAGCCCTGTCAGCATGCAGGACATTAATTTCCTATTATCATCATCATCATCATCATCATCATCATCATTGTTACTGTTGTTATTTTTGCAGTGCTGGGGATTGAACCTGGGACTTCACACACTTTTGCTAATCTGCAGTGGAAACAGCTTCTCATTATTTTCATTTTCATTTCTCTTGTTGCTTGGGAGATTAAATCTCCTTTCATTGGTTCTAGGCCTTTTCTGTTCCCTCTGTGATTGCTTGTTCATACAACATGCCCATTTTTGTGTTGGCCTTGTTTGTTTCTATCTGCCTGTCTCTATCTATCTTTCTCTATCCATTTTGTGGTCCTAGGGATTGAACCACATTGTCTGTTTCAGTATTGATTAGTGGGAACAAACTCCTTGTATATTATAGATATTAATCCTTGGTTTTTGTAAATATTGGCTGTAGTCTGGTATTTCCCTTTTAACTGTTCAATGTAGAAACTGAAAACATTTTTTAAACAAGTCATTAAGCCATAATGATGCGGCACATCTGCAGTCCTAGCACTTGGGAGGCTGAGGCAGGACCATCATTGTGAGTTTGAGGCTAGCCTGGGCTACATAGTGAGACCCTGTCTCAAAAAACAAAACAAGAGCCAGGAATCATGGCACACGCATATAATCCCAGCACTCGGGAGGCTGAAGTAGGAGAATGGCTGCGAGTTCAAAGCCAGCCTGGACTGCATAGTGAGACCCTGTCTCAAAAAAAAGAAAAAGGAAAACAAACAAAATATGTCATCAAAACAGTTAATCTTTCTTGAATGGATTTTGCAGCTCATGTTTAGGATTTAAGCTTGCAAAAATACGTTTTTTTGGTTTTTTGGGTGTGTGTGTGTGTGTGTGTGTGTGTGTGGTACCAAGGATTGAACCCAGGGCCTTCAAACTGAGCTACATCTCCAGCCCTTTTCTGGGACAGGGTCTTATTAGATTGCTAAATTGTCCAGGCTGAGCTCAAACTTTCAATCTTCCTGCCTCAGCCTCCCAGAGCTGGGATTACACGCATGTGCCAATGGGCCTGGCAAAAACATTTCCTCATTTTTTTCTCTAATTTGTCATGCAATTGAAATTGTTCGTGTAGTATGTGAAGCAGAAATGGATTCCCCTCTAGCCGCTTCTCCCAAGGACAGTTCCAAACCTCCTTGCCCTCCATGTGCTTTCTTAAGAAAATAGTCTTGGGGCCACAGTGGCGCACACCTGTGATTCCGGCTCCTCAGGAGGCTGAGGCAGGAGGATCACAAGTTTGAACTCAGCCTGGGCAACTTAGTGACTTAGTAAGACCCTGTCTCAAAATAAAAAAGGGGCAGAGGATGCATCTTAGCAGAGGGCCTGGGTTCCATCTCCAGTGCCAGTGCAGACAAAGCCTTGCCCTCTGTGCGAATGCTCATCCGAATGAATTTTCTTTTCTTTTGGTTTTCTTGGTGCTAGTGATGGAACCCTGGGTTTGGTGCCTGCTAAGTGCTTGCCCACCATGGAGCCACGCCTCAGCCCTGGGGGAATTTTATTTTCTGTATTTTTTTGAGACAGAGCCCTATTACACAGTGCAGGCTGGCCTTGAACTCACTGTGCAGCCCAGGCTGGCCCCAACTCTCGGCAATCCTCCTGCCTCAGCCTTCTGAGTGCTGGGAGGACAGGCTCACACCACCATGCCTGGCTGCCCCAGAGTGAATTTTAGAGCAGGCTCATTGCCTTCCGATTTTTAGGGTTCCCCATGGACTTTGGGAATCAGGGTTTGGGGTGCTGACAGGTGGGGGTGTCTATAATCCCCTTCCCCCATACTTCTGGCCTATTGAACCTTGATGTCCTCGACCAGCCTGGGGCAGGAACCTTTCAGGGACAACATGCATCTTGGGTCTCATTTTTTCTGCACACCTGGGCTCCCCCAAAGTGCACAACCCGGGCAGGTGACCCTGAGCAGCTGTAGTGGCTCTGGCCACCTAAACTCCAGGCCACGAGCCAGGCGTCCTGGTGCACAGCTGTGATCTCAGCACTCGGGAAAAGACTCAATAAAAAATAGCAAGGGCTGGGGGTGCAGCTCCGAGTGAAGGCCCTGGGTTCGATCCCCAGTGCCGCACAATGCTAGATGATAGAGAGATCTATACAAACCCCTCTGGGGAGGCGCTGCCTCTCCCTGAGCCACCCTCGCTGTGTTCCAGACAAATACAACGACTTCATCGAGGCCAATCGCATAGAGGATGCCAGGGAGCGGATGAAGACACTTCGGAAGCTGGTGAGAAATCGGGGTGCTGCTGGTAGGATAGGACGGGGGACCCAGGGCCCCCACTGCATGGCCTCAGTCTCCCCACCGTGCCCGGGAGAGGGGGTGGCTGCGGTGGGACAGGCGTCACAGTCCTCTCCCACCCAGATCCGGGACCTCCCAGGACACTACTACGAGACACTCAAGTTCCTCGTGGGCCACCTCAAGACCATCGCGGACCACTCAGAGCAGAACAAGGTGGGTGCAGGCTGGGGGAGGGACGGCCAGGACTCACCATGCGGCCCCGCTTTAGGCCCTTCTGTCCCAAACCTCCGTGCTGGCCAGTGCCCCCCAGCGTTGCCTGAGCCTCTGAGGGTCTCACGGTGCTGACACCACAGTGCCCAGCTTGAGAGGGAGCCCAGTGCCCCATCTAGCTCGGCATCCGTTCTTCCTAGTGCACCACTATCAGCAGCAAGCACTCAGGGCTGCCCTGAATGGGTGTGCAGGTTGGGCCACTGCCCGTAGCAGCCAGGGCTGGGAATGAGCAGGGCTGGAAGCTGGCTGAGCACGTCCCTGCCAGTGCCAGGAGATGCCCGGCCCTGGGCTGGGGACAACTCAGGATGTCGCCGGGATGGGGCCTGGGAGGTAGAGGGCAGAGCCACATGCTGACCCTGCCTCCCCGTCCTGCCCAGATGGAGCCCCGGAACCTGGCCCTGGTGTTCGGGCCGACATTGGTGAGGACATCTGAGGACAACATGACGGACATGGTGACCCACATGCCCGACCGATACAAGATCGTGGAGACACTGATCCAGCACGTAAGCAGCTACGGCCGGGTGGGGCCAGCCGGGCCCTGGGGAGAGCAGGTTGTCCCTCGGGACGGGCAGCAGAGGGCATGGAGCTGGGCGGGGCGGCTTCGCCTCCACCTCCTGGCCACCCAGAGCCCTGGTCCTGGGGTCCCCTGAGTACCCCAAGGCGAGCAGAGGGCGCCGACAGTCGGCTCAGCCCTCCTGGGGATTTCCAGCCCAGGTCTGGCCAAGGCCCTGGCCCTGGGGAAGGAAAGTGGGGTCCCATCACCCCGAGGGAACTGGGGCTCAGAGGCTGGTTGGAGCCTTGCCCCACCCCTCGGGAGGGCGGGCCGGGCCCGGCCCTCCTGCAGCCCCTTCTGTGGAGGGTCTGGCAGTTGGGGGTGGAGTAGGGGTGTCCCTGAAGACAGGGCTCCTGGCACTGTGGCTTCTAGGGGCCGCTGGAAAGGCTGCATCTGCCCAGATGGCTGAAACAGCAGCCTCAGGGAGAGGGAGGCCCAAAGCGCAGCTTTTTTTTTTTTGAGACAGTGTCTCACTGTGTAGCCCAGGCTGGCCTCGAGGTCCTGACGATCCTCCTGCCTCAGCCTCCCCAGTGCTCAGATGACAGGCTTGCGCTGCCACACCCAGCTAAGATGCTTCTTTGCCACCGCAGGGACTTCCCGTTGTAGGATGTTTGGTGGTGTGCCTGACCTCTAGCTCTAGATGTTGGGACGTCTCCCCAGTTGAGACCATTGGGAATGTCCCCGGACATTGCCAAGTGCTCTCTGGGGAACACAGGTGCCCTGCCCGTGGAGCCGGCCTGCTCCTGTACACTGCGTGCCTGTTTCCTCATCTGTGCAGCTCAGCTCAGGAGTAACAGCGCTCCGCTCACGGGCCCCGGTGAGGGCTGCACCAGCTAGGGTCTGCAGAGCACCAAGAAAGGGGCCAGGCAGCTAGGAAGTGTCATAGGGACTGTCACCATTGTCGTCGCTGCCATTGGTCATCCACAGACACTGGCAGGTGCTGGGGACCGGAGGTGACGGCTTCTGCTTGGAAGGGACCCAGCCCTGGTGCGCAGGGAGATCACGGGGTCGAGGCCAGCGGGGGCAGGAGAAGGCGGCGCGGGCCGAGGGGACAGTGTGGATGCGGACTGTGAAGCTTCCCGCAGGCTCCTGGGCCCTCCCAGCCTGAGGGGGAGGCTGGCGCTGGCGACCACCGGCTGGTAGCAAAGACCTAATGGAGTTCTCTGGAGGCCTGGAGATCGTGCTCTGTGACTGACAGGTCACACCCACGTGCCCAGCGCCTGGCCACACCCTAACCTCCGGCCACATTCCCCCTGAGAGGCAGGAATCCCCATAATCCTCTCTGGGCCGCTGAGGGAGTGGAGGTCTCTGTCTTCACGGAGCTACTTCCTGCTGAAAGGGACTGTAGCCCCCACTCCCTGGGGACTGTGCTGTCCAGCCACCTCGGAGTGTTGTGCCTCACCAGCCAGGTGGACAAAAATCTGCCTCAGACCACGAGGAAGGAGTTAGTGTCCGTATAGGAAAGGCGGTTGAGCTGCCTGTTTGATGGGAGAGAGCTTGGTGAATTTGTCAGGAAAGTAACTCTCCTATTGGTTTGGGGATGTAGAGCCCAAATATGAGAAGGAACAGGGCGGACTCGCACTCTTCCTGTGAATGATGGAGTATGGCAGAGGGGGATATTGGATAAATTACCAAGGGCTTGAGAGCTGTAGCCCTGGCACAATTACCCACATTATGGATTTGATTAAAAACAGGAGTCTTGGGCCAGGGATGTAGCTCAGTGGTTTCGCCGCCTGCTGTGCAAGTGCAAGGACTCGAGTTCGATCCCCGGTACCAAAAAAAAGAAAACAGGAGTCTTGACACAGGTGCCGTTGAAAGTGCGGTGAATTAGAGGCCATTGGTGACAGCGTATCTTCACCCAGGGCAGAGCCAGAGTCTTGCTCTTTGTTTTGTTTTTTGGTGGTGGTAGTGTTTTTGGAGACAGGCCATAGCCCAGGCTGGCCTCGAACTCATGGCGATGTCCCAGCCTCAGCCTCCCCAGTGCTGGGATCATAGGCATGCGCTGCTACACCTGGCCGGAGTCTTGCTTTGTCAAGAGGAGCCTCAGGTCTTCCGGAGGTCCCCAAGAGTAGAGTCAGTCCCGGGGAATTCAAGTGACCACTTGTCATGTAGGGTTTTTATAGCTTTTCACTGTGCTCCTTTCGGAAAGACAATGGTTCCACAGGAACTGGGAGTGAGGCTGGGGTCTTGAGGGGCTGTGAAGCTGCCCTTCTTGCCTTTCTGTCAACCTTTTGATTTCCCAAGGAGATTTCAGACACATCTCCTTGGGGCTCCTTGGCGTGAATGACAGCTTCCTGCTTGGGACGATAGACTGACTGTCTCTAGGAGTTGGAAACTTTTCTGAGCTTTTGTCTTTTCCTAGTGTCAGCGCCTGAGGAAGGACTTCGAGCTGTGTTTTGAGCAGAGGTCCCCCGGGGAAGGGCTTTGGCCTCAGTGATGAGCTGACAGCCGCATAACCTGTCTCTCCGTGTCTCTGAGGCCCCTTCCCTCAGTGACCACACCTCTGGGGGTGGGCATCACTGCTGTCCTCCTAGCCCTGTGGGCAAAGCAGGAGTGAAGAAGCTCTGACTGGGGCTCCTCTTGCCCCTAATGATGGCCACAGATCTAGAGCAGCGTTGTTTAGAGAAGGAAATGAAAACAGAATGATGGAATTTGCTTACCCACGATGCCCACGGTTGCCTGCAGTTTTTCACAGGAGATGGAGACATGAGGGACAGGGCCATTGGAGGCTGCCTCGGGCCCTGCAGTCCCCTCTCCTCAGCAGGAGGAAAGGGTTTGTGCTAGGAGCGGGGGGTCCTACAGTGCCGTGGGCCACTTGACACTCAGACTGGGCCTGGGCGGTGGCCCTGGGTTTCCCGAGCACGACTGGGGTGTGCTTGAAGCACTGCCAATTACAGCAGCCATCATTTTGCTCTGTCCTTTTCTGTCAGGCTGTCCCCTTTCATCCTCATCTAGATCCCCGTTGTGGAGCACAGGAAAGCCCGCTTCCCGCACTTCAGTCACAGGGGCCTGGGGGCCTCCGCAAAGCTACCAGGAGCTTTTGAAAATCAGCCTGACTGTTCTTTGCATTGTGGTTGTCTGCCACTGAGAAAGGAACCTGGACCCCAGCAGTGTCCTCGACTCCTGGACTCCCTTAGGGGCAGGGGGAGCTGTGAGCTAGGGGAGTAAGAAGCTCCACTTTGAGCGTGTCCTGTGGGGCCTAAAGCTGTCTGGGGAGCCCTGGGTCACTTGAAGAGAAGGGGCTGATTTACTGGCCTGAGGATTATAAGGCAGCAGGCGAGGACACCACCAGGGTGGTTGCTTTCACTAGACAGGTGGGAGAGACCAACATCTCCTGAGAGACAGGCAGGCGTCTGAGGGTAGGGACATTGACATTACCAATTTCCCTTTCCTTAGAGGCCTCTTTCAGTACCATAGTCCTTGGCCCTTGGGCCTTCCCAGAGGCAGAGCCATAAAACCCTGAACCTAAGTTTCACACCACTTTCCTTGCCCTTTGCAAAAAGATCGAACTGAAGAATAATATCGTAGTTTAGACCACCATTCTGTACCCACCTTCCACCATTTCCTGGTTAATACTGGACCCAGCTAGTATCTCAGTAGAAGAGAAGTTGTTCTTTTTTCAGATTGTCAGGGTCAAATTGTTCCCAGTTTGTTTGTTTTTTTGGTACCGGGGATCAAATTCGGAACCTTGCGCTTTTGAGGCAGGAGGCAGAACCACTGAGCTAAATCCCCAACCCCATGGTTCCCAGTTTTTAAGGATGCAGCCTAACGGTGAGGTCGCTGGGATCTGCAGTGATTCCCAAGGTGCATCATGGGCCCATGGAGAGAGAAAGAAGACTAGGTCTGGGGTACTTCGTAGGGCGCCTCCTGCAGAAGGAAGAGACTGCAGGACTACTAGTGAGACGCCTCTGCCGGAAGCAGCCCTGGTACCTTCTTTTTTATACATTTATTTTTCTTAGAACTCCTCATACCCTGTGGCCTACTGTCCTCCTGGTTGCCATTTGGTGTTCCTTGTCCTTTTGGAATTCTGCAACAACTTCTGAGAGAGAAGGGTGGAGCTTTTCAACTCCTTGAGAGGCAGTACCCCTTACATTTATCTCAATAATAAAAACGTTGGTACTTTGTTTAAGGCAAGAGAGACGGATACTTCTTTTTTACCATTTAAGAGGAAAAAAAACTTTAAAAGTTCTGTGCACAAGGATATCTCCACTTTTGCCTTCTCTCAGCCCCTAGAGTTTACCTTTGTGCCTGTTCCCTTTGTTTGCTCAGGCCCTCAGGCATGTTTCTAAATTACGCAGATTACTATAGAAGAAACCAGGAGGCAATCTAAATTCAGAAGAGAAGCAGGGAGGAAGCTTATATGTTCCCTAAAAGCAGAGGCTACAGCTCTTATCTATAAGGGTGAGATTTCCTGGTGTCCATGAAGTCAGTTGAAAAAGAAAATGGCAAACAAACATGGCGGAACCACATGACAGACTCATGTGATGAACCAAAATGGCCACCAAACATGTCGGAACCATGCAAGGACCTCACAGGAGGAACCCAAATGGCTGCCAAACACAGCAGAAAGGTAGACTGAGATGAATTGAGGTCCTAAAAAGACGACTCATTAAAGATTCCCAGAAATAAAAGGCCATCTAGGGGAAAAGCACAGGTGAGACTTTGAACACAAGCAGGCTTCCAAAAGAATGAGAAAGCTGAACAAAGTATACAGGGAAAACAAACATGTGGGGAGAAAAAGGCACATTAAACTCTAGGCATACATGGAACCTGAATTGTCCGTTGGGCAACTGGGTTAATAACAGGCTCTCTAGAAGCCACCAACCCGCACAACTGCAAACATTGTCGTGTCCCATGGGTCACTGATAGGGCATGCATCCCTGGAGGACAGCCCCACACACTCTGTGGGCCTCAAACTCATGGCACTTCTCCTGCCCCAGACTTACAAGTGCTGGGATCACAGGCATGTGCCAGCAGGCCGGGCTTTCTCCTTATTCTTGTCCTCAAAGAGACAGTCTAAAATTTCTCCGTTAAGTATACTGTTTATGAAATTAAGGAGGTTCTTACTTATTGTTGGTGTTTAAAGTTGTTTAAAATCATATTCAGGAGCTGAATATCATTAAATGCTTTTTGGCATCTATTGAGATCACAGAATTTTGTTCCTTCATTTAATGTATGGATGAGTTTTTCAGAGTTTGAACCATCACTGTTTCCGAAGATAAACCTGGTTTAATCATGATGTAATTATTTTTTACTATGCTTTAAAATTTAGCCATCTTGCCAGGTGTGGTAGCAGATGCCTATAACCCCCCGCACCTAGGAGGCCGAGGCAGGAGGATTACCTGAGGCCAGCCTTGGTTACATAGTGAGACCCTGTCTCTCTCTGACACACACACACATACACACATGCAATTCCACTTTGCAGCTTTCCCTCCTTTTCTGCATTTTCAAGCAACTTGTTTGTACTTCTGTTTTAAAGATGAAATAGTGCACCGTCATTGCTCTTTGTTATTTTATCATTGTTATTCTTACTCATGGTTTCCTGCCGTTAAAGATTAAAGAGAGGCAGCCAATTAAACATTGAACAACAACAATAACAACTTGTAAATACAGATGACACATTCCCTGGATTAGAGGAGGAAAATATAAAACTGTAAAGTAACTAGGCCTGAGTGCTTTTGGGGTGTGAGCTTGAATGATTATTTCAATTAATTTAATGATTCTTAGTCTATGTTTGCTTTTCCTTATGTCAGGTTTTTTTTTTTTCCTTTTTGAGACAGGATCTCACTGTGTAGCCCAGGCTGGCCTTGAAGTCACAATGATCCTCCTGCCTCAGCCTCCTGAGTGCTGGGATTACATGCGTGTGCCACCATGCCTGGCCCCTTATGTCAATTCTGGTATCTTTTTAGAAAATGTTCATATATATTGATACTTTAAGATCATCAATATTAGTTTGCAGCTCTGGGACTCAGCCCAGCGGCTGTGCACTGGGCGTCTAACGCCCTTGTCTGGATGAACAGTGCCTTACCTGCCACCTGCCCCTGCTTTTGCAGAGGTGGTCTTAGGTTTCCAACAAAGTTGAGAGGAAGGTGCAGTGATTTCCCAGAGGCCCCTCTGCCCCTCAACACGGTGGCCTCCCCATTTTCCACATCCCCACGGGGCAGGACCATGGCTGGTCTCACAGTAGTCACCGGGCTAGGTGGAGCCCAGTTCGAGAGCACCTGCCCTGTTCCCTGAGGCCTTGGTTCATCCCCAGCTCCTGATGTATGGCAGATGGAAGGATGAATGGTTCTGACAATGAAACATTGTAGTCACCCTGCTCACCACTGTGCCTTCCACTCTCTCCATAGTTTTGCCTTTTCCAGAACGGCATGTGTGACATCTGTGCACCCTTTATGTAATGGTTCCTTGCCTTAGCAACCTGCCTGGACATTCTCTCCACAGCCCATTATTTTTTTCCTTTTTCTGTTTTTCAGAAAACAGAAGTGCTAGGCAAGCGCTCTACCATGGAGCTGCTCCCCAGACCTTTTTGTTTTATTTTGAGACAGAGTCTCACTGAGTACCCTAGGCTGGGCTGGACCTCTCGATCCTCCTGCTTCAGCCTTCCCCGTAGCTAGGATCATGGGCATGCACCACTGCCACTTGGTGATAGCTGGTAACATCGTTTGTCCAGATGAACCTTGGTTTACCCACAGCCTGCCTGCGAAAGGGCATTGTATTCGGCTTTCTGTACTGTAACAAAGTAACTGAGCGAGGTAACTGAACAAGAGAGAAAAGGTGCTCGCTACTTAGGGCTGGGCCGGGAGTGGAGGGGCAGAACCACTCACCCCACCAGCCAGGAGCTGGAGCAGGAGAGGAGGGTGGGCTGGATATGGCGCCCCCAACTAGTACCTGAGATGCCTCCCAGAGTGCCACCTGGGGCCACTTCTGGAGCACATGGACCTCTAGGGAACAGACGTCTATAGTAGATGTCTCTGTTGTGTCCAGGTTTGATTTTTTTTTTTTTTTGAGACAGTGGGTTTGATTTTTTTAAAAATTGTTTTATTGGTACATTTTAGGTATATAATACGTTTACATTTATCATTGGGTGTTTGTACCTGTGCATGATGTATCTTGGTTCTTATTTTTTCCCCATTACTTGTACACCCTTCGCCCCCTCTGCCCTTCCCTATTTACATAGATTTTGTTTCCATTTTTTTTCTTTTCTCATAATTTTTCCTTTCCCTGCTTTCCTTTCCCCTTCCCCTCCCACCACCCCTACCCCTTTGGATCTTTTAATATTTCCAATTATCAATTATTCCATTTAATCCTTTTAATCCTTAATTACACTCTCAGTTTCTCACACTAGAGAAACTATTCGGTATTTACACATGTGTGTCCTGTTTATTTCACTTAAGAGGATGGCCTCAGTATGCATCCATTTAGCTATAAATGTCTCTAGTTTCTCATTCTTTTTTTTTTTTTTCCCCGTACCAGGGATCGAACTCAGGACCTTGCGGGTTGTCTCAGGGTGGAAGCCGCCTGGCCTGGGGCGCACTCAGCTCCCGGCTGCCTCTGCACTGGCTGGCAGTGGGCTGTGTTTGGGGACAATCAGGCCACATGAGCCGCTGCCCCCCAGCCCGGGGCTCATCCCAGGGAGGGTCCCCGGCCCGCCCTGACTTCCTCCCTTCCTTTTGTCTCCTCTGCAGTCGGACTGGTTCTTCAGCGATGACAAGGACAAGGGCGAGAGAGTAAGTGATGTGCGAGGGATCCGAGTCCTGGGATGGGGTGGCAACAGGACTGGGGGACCCTTTCTGCTCAGAGCACCCAGCCCTGGAGCTGCCCAGGCTGACGGGGCTGCCTGGCTCTGTCCCCGTCCCCTGGTCTCTGCTGAGGAGACCTCTGGGATCCTCCCTCATTGGGGAAGGCGAGACACACGCCACCTCCTGCCCCATGGCCTGTCTGCTGTCCCTGGGGGCCGGGCCGCCTGGGGGACCTGCGTGCTGACCCCTCCTCTTCACAGACCCCCGTGGACGACAAGGAGCCGCAGTCGGTGCCCAACATCGAGTACCTGCTGCCCAACATCGGCAGGACGGTGCCCCCCGGCGACCCAGGCCCAGGTGAGGGGTGGGGGTGTGGGGCGGTGGGGGGACCTGAGGGGACCCTGGCTGCCCCTGCCAGGTACGGCTGCGGCCGGGCTGCTCTGTGGGCGCTACGGGGCCTCCTCCACCAACTGGACTCTGGACTCGGGGCCGCGTGTTAATCTCTCTTCCTTTTCTCACTCCCGCCTCTCCTCCTTCCCTCTTCCCCGCCTCCCTCCTCCAGCGGACCTGTTGGAGATTTAAAGGGTACAGTGCAGTGTCTCAGCCTCGGTCACTAACAGCGGCGAGTGACTGGAAGAAGGCCGGGCAGGCAGAGTGTCCCGGGAGTGGGGACCCCATAGCCGAGCAGAAGTCTGCTGCCACCCCAGCCCCCAGACTCTGGCCACTTCCTTAGGGACCAGTGATGCCACCCCTAGAAGCCATTCTGTGGGGCATGGTGGTGCACACCTGTAATCCAGTACTTAGGAGGCTGAGGCAAGAGAATCACCATGAATTTGAGGCCAGCTGGGGCTGCATAGAGAGTTCAAGGGTAGCTTGGAGGCCATAGCAAACCTTGCCTCAACAAAGCAAAAGACAAGAAAAGTAGCCTTTCTGTGGCTGGTGCCTGTCTCAGTTCAGGACCACTGACCTCTGTCGTTGGGTCCCTGAATGGCCCCTGCCGCCGGCTCCTCCGAGCTGTGGCTGTCACGCCCTGTCCCAGACCGAGGCCCCAGCAAGCCCCAGCTGCCCAGGACTGGGTGGGTGGCGGGCGCCCCGTCTCTTCCAGTCACCTGCCGCCCTTGTGTGTGTCGTGTGGTCGCCATCCTGTTCCTCTCACTGCCTGGGCTGGGAGGGGCTAACTGGCCTGCAGTGTGCATTAACCCCGGCTCTCAGGCCGGCAGGGGCCATGGCCAGGACTGGGTCACAGACCCTTCCTGACTCCATCCGGGCCGCAGTGGGGACTTTGCTCCTGGGACAGCTTGACCTTGCTGTTTCCATCACAGCCCACTGTCCCATGTCCCTTCATCTCTGCCTTGACCACTCATCTCGTGTTGGGCATGGGGGGCCAGGCCCATCTCCTCGCCATGCACGGTGTGGTCCCTGTCCAGCTCCGTGGTGTGCTGTGTGTCACTGTGCTGGTCTCCGTGACTCATCGACATTTGGCATTTTCTCTCCAACGCTTCAGAATGACAGGGACCAGAGGGGGGTGGGGGAGACAGGTCCCGAGGAGACGCCCTGGCCTGTAACCTGGGTGAGCCCGGCTGGGCAGCAGCCTGCGCTCACCCCCTGCCCCTGACGGGGTGGTTTGTGACATCGTGTTCTGCTCCATCCCGTCCCTTAGAAAACGCCACCTGTGTTGCTCACCCTCCTGGGGCCTGGGAGCTCTCAGGGCTCGGGCTCCCTGGTTTCTGAAGCCTTTGAGGCAGGGACTTGTGTTCACAGACTCAGCTTTCTCTCCCTTGATCCAACTTCCTTTTTCTTTCTGTTTCTCATTCACAGATTTCGCCACCTGCAGTTCAGCCAAGTCCAAGGTAGGCACCCCTGTGTTGTGGGAAATTAGGGCCCAGAGAGTTGAGGGTCTCTGGGAAGGAAGCTAGGGAGATCTGGCCTGGGAGTCTCAGGAGTCTCAGATGAGGTCCTGGGTTCAAGTCCTGCCTCTGCCACTTACAGTTTCGGGAAAATGGCAATTATTTAACCTCCTCCTCCCCCTGATCTTCAGCTTCTTCATCTGTAAAATGGAGACAGCAGTAGTGTCTGATGTGACAAACATTCTGTAGGGCCTCTGGGAAACCTTAAGCAAGCAAAGGGCAGGACATAGGAAGATAAGAGTAAAATACACGAAATGGAAAACAAGTAACAAAATCATTGAAATCAAAGCTGGTTCTTTGAAAAAATAAATAAAATTGATAAAGTTCTAGCCAGAATAAAAAGACAAATGGCAGCGCAACATCCCTGAAGACCAGACATTGAAAGGACAATCAGAGAATGGTGTGAGCACTCTGCTCCCCAAAACCCAACTCAGAGAAAACAGACCAGGTCTTTCAAAGAGTCAAACCCCACATAAGAAGGAATACAGAACCTCAGTAGTCCTATTCCTACCAAAGAAATCAAAGATCTCTTTTGATTTTTTGAGACAGGGTCTTGCTATGTAAGCCCAGGCTGGCCTCCAACTCATGGTGATGCTCTTGCCTCAGCCTCTTAAGTGTTGGGACTACAGGCATGCGCCACCATGCCTGGCAAGAAATCAAACTTCTAATTTACAACCTCTGAGACAAAAAAAGTCCAAATGGTTTCACTGGTAAATTCTACCAGATATTTTAGGAATATTTTTATTTTAATTAATTTATATTTAAATAATTTAAAAATATTTTCATTATTGCCAGACATGGTGCCACAGTACTTGGGAGGCTGAGGCGGGAGGATCCCCAGGAGTTCAAGGTCAGCCAGGGCTACATAGTGAGACCTTGTTTCAAAAACTAACTAACTAACTAAATAAACCTAAATAAATAAAAATTTAAAAATGAAACCAATTCTCCATCATCTCTTCCAGAATATAGAGGAGGAAGGACCACTTTCACCTCATGCTTGAGACCACAGTGCCCTGAGGACAGAGACCTGGCACTGTTGGAGGGGACAGGGTTAGACCACAGATACTTAACTGAGCCTCTCCTATTGATCGGCACTGTGCTCAGACAGAAATATAAAAATGAGCCCCAGTCTCAAAGGGAGCTGGACATTAAGCTAAGGAACCAGATGTGGGTGGGGGTAGAGTGGACACAGAAGCCCGGAGGAAGAGGCAAGCTGCTCCCCACCAGGCCGGGAAAGAGCAGGTGCAGAGCACTCTTTTGAGCAGCCTGGCTATGAAGAGTGTTTGGAGCAAAAACTGCAAACCCATGGCCAGGCATGGTGGTGCACTCCTGTAATCCCAACTATTTAGGAGGCTGAGGCAGGAGGATGCCAGTTGAAGGCCAGTCTGGGCTACTTAGCAAGACCTTATCTCAAAAAGGACGCTTCAGAGGAAAGGCTGGTCAGGGATCCCAGCGTGAAGGTGGGCAGCCGGGTCAGAGTCAGGGCCATGGGCTGAGGACGATGTGGGAGGATGAGAGGGCCCCTCCCGGTCCCGCAGGTCTCGGCAGAGCTGGGAGGTGACCAGAGTCCCGCTCCACACGCTGGGACGGGGGGGGGGGGGGGCACACAGCCCTGGTGGAGGTACAGCGAGGCCCAGGAAGGACAGGGTGAGGAGGAGCCGCCGTGGCGGAGGGGACAGGACACCACAGGCCGGAACAAGGACGGAGGCCCCGGGCGGGGAGGGAGGGCGGCCAGTGTGGCCCTGTGTGGGCCCGCGGCGACAGCAGCCCCCCAAGCAGAGGGTTCTTGGGGGAGCCTGGAGAGCTCCGGGTGGGGCCTGGGGTCGGGGTACAGAATTTCCCAGCGGACGGGAGCAGAGGCCGCTGCTTGGAGCCCGGCCTGGGCAGCTTCGCGGTCGGGCGTCCCTGGGGCCCGGGCTGGGCGCCCCTCACTCCGGCGTCGTCTCCCGGACAGGCTTCGTGGGCGCCCAGGAAGGAGCCGTACGCGCGGGAGATGCTGGCGATCTCCTTCATCTCGGCAGTCAACCGCAAGCGCAAGAAGCGGCGGGAGGCGCGCGGCCTGGGGAGCAGCACGGACGACGACTCGGAGCACGAGGCGGCCCGGGGGGGGGCGCCCGGGGCCCCCGAGCCACCGCCGCGTGCCCCGAGCCCCACGCCCCCCGCGGCCCCGGCGCCGGACGCCCGCTCCGTGGCGTCGGGCTACTCCACGCTGTCGTCGGCCGGGCGCGGCGCGCGGCGGGCGGGCGCGGGCGACGAGGCGGACGACGAGCGCAGCGAGCCCAGCCTGGCGGGCACCGACACGGAAGGCGGCGCGGGCGCGCGGGGGCGCCGGCCCTCGTTCAGCTCGCACCGCCTCATGCCCTGCGACACCCTAGCGCGCCGCCGCCTGGCCCGGGGGCGCGCTGACCCCGAGGGCCCCCGCGCGCCCGCGCCAGGCTCCGCCTCGTCCAGCAGCCAGGAGTCGCTGCGCCCCCCAGGGGCCGCGGAGGCGCTGGGCGCGCGGCCCTCGCGCCTGGAGACGCTGCGCCTGCGGCTGCGTGGCACAGCCGACGACATGGCCGTGCGCTTGCGCCGCCCGCTGTCCCCGGAGACGCGGCGACGCCGCAGCAGCTGGCGGCGCCACACGGTGGTGGTGCAGAGCCCGCTCACCGACCTCAACTTCAACGAGTGGAAGGAGCGGGGCGCGCAGGGGGCCGCGGGCGCGCGCGCCCACAGTGACAACAAGGACTCGGGGCTCAGCAGCTTGGAGTCCACCAAGGCGCGCGCCTCGTCCTCCGCCGCCTCGCTGCCCCCCGGGGACTTGGGGACCCTGCAGGCTGTGGCCACCGCCTCCCGCCTCCACCCGTGTCTCTGACCCCCGCGCCCCGTTCTCCCTTGGCTTTCGTCCCCGCTCTGGGGCCTCTGGCCGGGGCAGAAAGGCTGCAGGTCACCCCTAGCTTGTGTGGTGGAATGGGGGGCAGGGACCCCGGAAAGGGGGGGCTTCTGGTCCTGTCCCCTGCGTGTGTGACCGAGTGGGCCCCTCTGTGTCTGCTCCGCGAAACCCTTGTCGACCGTGGAGTGTGGGTGTGGAAGCCCCGGGTTTCAGGCCGACTTTTGCGGCCCCCTCACTTTCTTGGTCTACTGAGGGGGTGTGGGTGTCAGGGGAGGAGGTGCCGGCGGGCGTCCGCAAGGGAGAGGGCTGTGTGTGTGCTCGTGAGTAGTCGCTGTCCAAAGATGTTTCCGGTAGCAATTCTGCCTGTCCAGTGCCCTTCCACCGCCCCCAGCCCCCCAAGGTCCCTTCCTTTGGGACGCTCAGGTGTCTGTCCCTGCTCCTCTCAGAGCCAGAGAAAGGGTTGGGCCACAGACGCAGGACTGAAACCCTCACCAAGGTCACCCCCGCAGATCCTTTGCCAACCTCCTCGTCACCACGCCCAGCCATCAGATGGTGGGGAGCTGCTGACCCCAGCAGTTTGAAGGTCTGGGGTCCCCTCGCCTGTACCCCCTCCTTCCTTTTTGTTTTGTATTGGGTGTTTTATTTTTTGTTTTATTTTTTGTTTTCTAGGGACAGGGTCTCACTATATAGCCCAGGCTGGCCTTGAATTTGTGGAGATTCTCCTGCCCCAGCCTCCTCCCTCCATTTTGCTTTCCCTGCTGTGCCTCAGCTCAGGCACAGGGACCCTAATCTTCTTCCTTGTAAGGGGGAGCAGTCACCAGCCCCCTGGCGTCTCTGTCACACTGATTTGTGGGTTCTGACCTGGGTGGCCCTGCCAGGTGGGTGGGGCCCAGTGCCCTTGGTCCCCCTGCACTGTTTATAGACCTCCGGTCACCACGTCCTCACGTCCCTTCACTCATTCCAGAGAAGCCCCGAGGCTCATGGATGGACCCCACTGCCACATCCGTCAGTCTCCTTTTAGGCAGAATTGCTGTAGACCTCTCTCCTCCTTCCCCATCCTTTTATTGTAAATATTGTCTCTAAATGTGTAACATATTATAAAGAATTTATAAGGATTTTTAAAGATGTTTTGCTCATTTACAGAAGTGTTGTAACAGTGTTGGTTAAAGGCCCCCCCCTTGTACGCATGGCCTCCCACCATCGTGTCCCTGACACAATTCTAAGCGACAACTAAGACTTCCTGCTTCCCGAAAGTCCTGTCTTAGCACTACAGTCTTTATCTTGGAAATAAATGGCCTTCCTCCAGGCTTGAGTCAGCAGTCTCACTTGCTTGGGAGGGAGGAAGGGACAGAGCAGGGCTGGGCTGGGTGACCGGTGAGTACTGGGGACCGGGTGGGCTGAGTGGAGCCGACTTCTTCCTCCTGGTAGCTTCTTGCAAGTGTCCTGGGAGGCTGGTGTGGGTCTCACTGTGTAGCCCAGGCTGGCCTCGACTTAGAGGCGATCCTCCTTCCTCAGCCTCCCGAGTGCTGGATGACAACCATGCCTCACTATGCCCAGGGTTGGGTCTGCCTTCTGAACAGTGAAGGGAGCCTTGGAACTGAAGGGAAAGTCCACAAAGCATCCATGGAAAGAAAGAAAGCACATCAGCAAGGGTGACAAACGAAACATTTTTGTTGTAACTTTTGTCTTCGGTTTTTACCACATATAGCAATAATTACAAAACTGTTGGGTCAGGGTGTAACTTGTATGACAACGGTGTGTGCGAGTGGGGAGGAAAGTGGGCTATATTGGAGGAAAAATTTTATATACTATTAAAATTAGAGTTAACTCGGACTAGCTTGGTTTAGATCTTAACTAGAAATTAAGATGCTAGTTGTTATCCCCAGGGAAACTACTAAGAAGTTAACTCAAAAAGTCTTGTAACTGAAACAGAAAGGGAATTCAAAAGGTAACTTAGAAAATATTTTACAGGAAAGCAGGATTCGAGGACTAGAGGCACAAAACAGGGACCATACGGGAAAAGTAACAAAACAAGCATCGAACCTTAACCTTAATAGCAATTACAGTGGATGTGAATGGATTCTGCAGCCCAATCAAGAGGCAGCTGGCGTGGTGGTGCACATCTGTGATCCCAGCACTCGGAGGCTGAGATGGGAGGATCGCTTTGAGACCCTGTCTCAAAAAAAAAAAAAAAAGGCACAGGATAGCGGGAAGTTAAAAGGTAAGATCCAACTACAAGCTGTTTACAGACACAAAAGAGGCCAGGTAAGGTGTGCACCTGGGAGGCTGAGGCAAGAAGATGGCAAGTTTGAGGCCAGCCCAGGCAACTTAGTCACTTAGCAAGACCCTGTCTCAAAGAAAAAAAAATGGTAAAGGATGAGGACGTAGCTCAATCCCCATCTATCCATACAGTGGAAAATCGCTGTGATTTTGACGGCCTTTGAAAACACGACGGCAAGCCAGGCGTGGTGACGGCCCCTTGTAGTCCCAGCACTTGGGAGGCTGAGGCGGGAAGATCCCTTGAAACGAGTTCAGGGTCAGCCTGGGCAACATAGTGAGAGCTTGTCTGTTAAAACTAAACAGAAATAAGAAAATGCCCAGGGAGACCCAGAAAGGTGTGCAGACAGTGAGGGAGAAGAGAGGAGGGCTTCCAGGGTCCCGTTTGTACCCGGCCTGCCCCCTAGGAACCCGGGATTGAGGCCAGGCTGACACCCCCCCCCCCCTTGGCTTGGCTGGGCCTTCCCCGCTGTGAATGGAGCTGACAGCATCTCCTGCCCAAGCCGTCATAAGGTTAAACGAACCTTGCGTACGAAGTTGCACTTAGGTTTATAAAGCGTTTACAAGAGCAGGGCGAAGGCGGGGCGGGGCTGAGCGGCAGGGCGCTTGCGCGGTCTGCGCGGCGGCTTGAAGACTCCCTCAGGTGCGGAGCCCCGAGCGGGCGCCGCCCTTGGCTTGCGCAGTGGCTCCACCCGAGTTCCTGCTTCTGTCACTTCTGAGACAGCTGCTCAGGCGGTGGCACTTTCTTCCTTCATGCTCCCTGGTGATGTTGACCGCACACGACCCGACCACCCACTCGGCCCTCTGCTTGGCTTTTCCTCACTTCCTGGAACCCACAGGGGCTGTCAGCCTGGGACCCTCGGCCACCAGCTCCCACCAAACCACTCCCTGTTCTTTTTTTATTTTTTCAGGTACTGGGTTTTGAACCCAAGGTCTTCACACTGAGTTATGTTCCCAGCCCTTTTTATTGTTTTTATTTTGAGATAGACTCACTAAATTGCCCCTGCTGGACTGCAACTTGTGATCCTCCTGCCTCAGCCTCCCAGAGTGCTGGGATTACAGGTGTGCACCGCCATGCCTGGCTGCCACTCCTGATTCTCAAGGACTCCACTCAGATGTGCCCCCCTGGCCTGGCACGCTCAGGAGCTCCCTGTGTACCTGCCTGTCGCAGCTATGGCAGGCTGCTTCCTGGTGCCTCCTCGGTCTACTCTCCCAGTTTTCCGGAACGAGGATGAGAGCGAGAAGGCCAGATCCGCTGCCCTCCTAAACGACCAGGAGTGACCCAAGGTAGATGAGGGCTGTCCCTGTGCGAGTCTGCGGGACCCTGGGGTCCTGGTGGGGGGATCCCTCGTGCAGCAGGTGTGCTAGTGGACAGCAGGCAGAGCCCCAGCCTCTGGCCCCCAGGAGAACACGCAAGAGGGGCTCCAGGTACTGCCACTACTTATGGGGCAGAAGTGACAGACCCCCAGCCCAGGCTTCAGCCGGGACACGGGGCAGCCTTGGGGACGCTCAGAACCTGCTGCACAGTGGCGCAGTTTCTTAGGGCCCACGCAGGAGATCAGGGCCGCTGTACTCCTTTAACGTGGAGTGTGTGTGCCTGTGCACTAAAGCACGGAGATGGGAACTGTGTTCATGTTACCACTTCAGAAGTCCTCAGGCTGCTACTCTACAAAGATGGGGGACACAATCAGACCCCTCATGGTTTGGGTGCGGGTCCCTGGTGCTATGGTTTATATCTAAAGTTCCTCAAGAACCTAAGGCGCTCACAGGCGGGGCTTGCTGCTAGGACTCTTGGCCTGGCGCGAAGGGCGTGGCCTGGGCTCCTCTTCCGGCTCCGCCCCCCTCCCCCGCTTCCGGCCGTCCTGCCCTGAGCCGCTTCCCTCCTTCATGCCCCTGCGCTGTGCTGTCCCGCCTCGGGCCCCCGGCTGAATCTTGCCCCGAAATAAACCTTTCCTTCCTTAAGTTGTCGGTGTCGGGTATTTCTGCCCCAGCAACAAGAAAGTGACTTAAGACAAATGGCTTTCTGGTTGTGTGAAAGCTGGCTTTGTCACCCGCAGGTGCAGGGCGTGCCCAGGGCCACCTCACCGATGGTCGTGTGTGCGACTCACTGCGCCCTCTTCGGCGTCCTCCTTCCTGGGGGGCTGTCAGGGTCCCCACCCGCCCCACTCTCCCGGCCCTCAAGGGTGAAGAACGAGGCAGCAGAGGACGGGAAGGAGATCCAGGAGAGGAAAGAGAAACAAGTTTTATTAAAGCCCCAAACACTCGGCTAGAAAAACCGAAAAGGAAGGAGAGAGCGGGGAGGTGGGGAGAAGAAAAAAGGACGTTGAAAAAGAGACAGAAAACACAGCAACCCTTTTCCATTTAGAAATTGTCAAGTTACACCGACAGAGGTCACAGAACATCCACAGAAGCCGTCACTGCTACACCAACACGGTCCCTACGGGGTGGATGGGGCGGGGCGGAGCCGAGCCTGGCCCGGGCCCTGGGGTCCGGGAACGGCGTCAGCATCGCGGCGGGGCGGGAGAGGGGCCCCATGCGAGGACGCGGCGGGCGGGCGGCTCGGCCCCGGAGTTTCTGGCAAGCACACACGGGCGGAGAGCAGCGAGCGCATGCAGCTGGGGCGCGGACGTGCGGCGGGCTTGGGGGCCGGCGGGGCGGGCCGGCAAAGGGAGCCAGGCGGGCCGGGCGGGGTGATGGGGCGCACACGCGCACACGCATGCACACGCACTCTGGGTCTGCACCAGCACACAGGTGCACCGCGCACATTGCCGCAGGCAGGTCACACGCACCTCTAACCACGCGCTTGTGGTCCCCACGTGACGACTCTCTGGAAGCCAGGCACGTCCGCACACACACAACACGTGTTCGCACGCGCAGAGCTCCCCCCACAGGCACACGCAGGCAGGCACACGCCAGTGCCCTCGCAGCTCACACGCGCCTTCGGGCTCACGTCTCCCCTCCCCCACACACGACAGGCCATGCCTGTGCACGCACACCTCATGCGTTTGCACGCACAGCTGAGCGGCCTCGTGCCGGTGCACACCCGCACACACCCAGACTGCACACAGTCCCAAGCAAGTACCTCCCAGCCCATTCGTGCTCAGGAACTAAAGCGAGAAAAATGCGGGTCCCCCTAGACTCTACTGGGGTGGTGGGGTGGGGTGGGCCCCTCCATCTGCCCCACTTGGATGGACGCCCCCTCCCCCACAAGGGACATCAACTCAGGACAATGACAGCGGGGTGCGGTCAGGTCAAAGGGCTGAGGTGCTGGGGCTAGCAGAGTAGCAAGCAGAGTAATGGAGCGGAGGGAGGAGGGGGCACCACTCCCCCCTCCCCTCCCAGGCCCGGATCCCTGTACCCCGGACCTAACCAGCGCCTCCCCGACCAGAGCCAGCCCCGCCTCTGCTGTCCCCAGGCCCCGCCCTGCCGCGACAGCGGCCAGGGAAGAGGGCCGTGGGTTCCTTTTTTTTTTCTTTTTTAAATATTTATATATATTTATATTACGTATATTATATATATATAATATGTAAATATATTTTTAAAACAATATAAAATGTTAAGACACTTCACTTAAATGTAAAGAGTTGCCTGCAATTAAAAGTAATTGCATCATTTATGAGGTCCTTTTTTTTTTTCCTATTTTCTAGGTTTTTTTGTGTTTTGTTTTTTTTTCCGGGAGGGATTTTTTTTTTTTTTCCTCTTCTTTTGTTATTTTTCAAAAAGGCTCGCTTGCCTTGGTACAAAAATGGTCAGAAGCTAGAAAACAAGGATGAACCAACAAAAACAGAAACCAAAAATAATCCCAAAGGAATGAAGAAACATAGCCCAGTTCCCTCCCTCCCCAACCCCCAGCAGGCCCCCAGGGACACCGGCTTTGTCCCCTTCCATGGCTCCTCTTTTCTGTGCTTATGGGGGACAATCCCCACGTCCCCTACCTGTGCTTCCTCTTCCTTTGTGCTCCAAATGGGAAACCTGTCCTCTGGGGACGCCACTCCCTCCTCCTCCTCCCTGTCTCCCTGCTGGGCCCTCTCTGCACCCCTGGGGACCCCAGGACTGGAGACCCAAAGCCTCCTTTCCCTCCCTCCTCCAGGCTTCAGGACCCACAAACATCTCATCAGTAGTCACCAGATCCCCACGTCGCACCCCGTCCCTGAAAGCTCTCAAGTCACAAAAAAGATGTTGAAGGCCAGTTTGTCCCCACCTGTGGGGTCAGAGCTGTCCTCACTGTCCTTCAAAACCACCGGCTAGGCTCCCCATCTCCCTCCCACCCTCAGGGCTCCAGACCTAGTCCCTTGGCCCTTCCCTGTCACCCACCCACACGCATTAAGTTAATGGCATTTAAAGTGCTAAATCAGGAAACTAAAAGTACCAAATGCACCTTCCCAGGCTGCCCTCTCCCGAGGCAGTGGCCCAGTGGCAGGCTGTCCCCACGGCCACCCTCCATGCCAGTGTCCCCAGTCCCTCCTTCTCTGCTACCACCCGCAGCTCCTCCCCACAAGCCAGCGGCTCCCCAGGGACACATGGCCTGGGCACCATGGCCACACACCCAGCCTGGGGCCGCTCAGACTCAGCCTCTGTCCCTCTGTGGTCCCCGCTGGTCCTTCTGGCCTGCAGCTGGACTGGACACGACAGGAAGGAGCAGAGTAGCAGCAGCGTTCAGTCTTGTCCCAGCTCAGACGGGGAGTGGGGCGTCTCCAGGACCAGGGTCACCCTCATCCCATGGTCCAGCCGGAAGCTGGGGTGGGCCCGTGTCCTCTGCTCCTCCGGGAAGGGATGACAGAGAAGGGGGAGGGGTCTCTTGTCGCTCCAAGTCTCCGTGGCTCAGAGTTTGTTTGGAGTTTTCTCAGGAGTGAGGGGAACGGGGGGATGGGTACAGGGCAGGTCGGGGGCTGCAGGATGGACTTGGGGGGAAGAGCGTGAGAGAGAGAAGGGGCAGACGATGACAGGAAGAGGCCGCTGGGAATAGGAGGTCAAGGGGAGGTGGTGTGTTTGGTTTTTAGTTAAACTATTCTGCTCTTTACAAAAAGATAATGAAAAGTAAATCATTAAAAAAAAAACCAAAAACACCAACAAGGGGGGATGAGAATAGAAGACTGAGAAGGCCCACAGGGTGGGGACCCTCAAGGGTCTAGCGGAGAGGGTGGGGTACGGGAGATGAAGGGAAGCGGACTAGGAAGAGATGGCAGGAGGAAGGAGGGGACGGGCTGGGGGGATGTGAGGGGCTTCTGGAAGGCTCTAGAAGGAGATGGAAGAATTCCTTGCCCCAAAGGAAGTCAATACGGGAATGGAGGTTCTGGAAGCCGAGGGCTTTTCTGACACTGGGCTCGAGGTCTCATTCGACCCGCTCATCTCTTTAGATGGTTTAGTGGCCTGGAATAGAAACAGGGGTCCGGGTCAGAGACGGCGGAGGTGGCCTGTGTGCCGGGCCCCAGCTGAAGCGTGAGGAATAGAAAACCTCCAAGATCCAAGAGGAGACACTGGAGGGGCATCGGGAGAGAGCTGAGCCCTGACTTGGGGGTGTAGGAAGGGGGGCTTGGCAGGGGCAGAAGAAGAGGGAAGGGGTGGGGTGGTCCACGGTTACTGATAGGAGAGAGAGAAGGTGGAAGAGAGACACCACAGAGGACGAGAGAGACCGAGCCCAGGACAGGTGGGAGGACAGGGGCAGGGGTGGGGAGGAGAAGAAGTGAAAGTTAGCGGCTGTAGCAGGGGACTGGCAGCGGGCTCGGCAGCCCAGCCCCGCCAGGGTCCCCTTTGGCCTCCGAGATGCTAAGATGCTGAGGAGGGGCCTCTGGTGGAACAGGGTGCCCTTTCCGGAGGGACCCCAGCCCACTTCCGGGGGAGAAGCACGCTCCGAACCTAGCTGCCAGGAAAGCCACCCAGGTCCCTGAGCAGTCCCCTGTGGAAGAGGGAGGCCACTTCCTTAGGGTCCCTCACTCCCAGCCCGCTCCCCTCCCAAAGACCCGTCTCTATCCTGGTTCAGGATGTGTGTTCTCTGGAGCTGTGGTCCCCAAGGTGTGCTTTGAGAGGTATCTGGGTCATCTTCAAGGGACAATGTCTGGCATGCATCGCATTTGCAGATTCCTGGCCCCAGCAAATGTGACTCTGCTGTGGGTCCAGGATGTGCAGGTGAAGCAGGTGCCCTGAGATTCTGACCCACCCAGTAAGACTCTGTCTCAAAAGTAATACTAACAGGGCCGAGGATTTAGCTCAGTGGTTCCGACGCCTGCCTCGCAAGCGCAAGGTCCCGTGTTCAATCCCCTGTACCAAAAATAATAATAATAATAATACTAACAGGGCTGGGGATTTAGCTCAGTGGTTCCACCGCCTGCCTCAAAAGCATAAGGTCCGGAGTTTGATCCCCAGTACCAAAACCAAAACCAAAACCTAACAATAAAAGGGCCGGGGATTTATCTCAGTGTTTCACTGCTTGCTGTGCAAGCCCAAGGACCCGAGTTCAATCCCTGGTACCAAAAAACAAAATAATAATAACAATAAAAGGGCCGGAGATTTAGCTCAGTGGTTCTTCCACCTGTCTCGAAAGCACAGGGACCCGAGTTTGATCCCTGGTACCAAAAAAAAAAAAAAAAAGAACAACTAGATGCACAACTGCCAGTTATGGATGCACCCGGGCTTCGCCACACTGCAGTCTGCAGCCTGTGCTGCCCCTCCAGGTTTTCCAGCCCCTCCTCTACTGTGGTTGCTTATCTGCTACTCAAAGGTTCCAAGACTGCAGCCACAGGACCCACTGATTCACCCATCCTTTGTCCCCCCTCATGGGCCCAAACTCATCCGGAGGCAACTGAGTGTCCTTACCCTGCGGTCCCCCACCGGGCTCAGTCCCGCCCTCCGCATCAAATGTCCTCCCCCAAGCGGGGTGGATGGGAGGAATCTCAGAGCAGCTGCCTTCTCCCCAGCCTCTGCACTTCTCTGCTGTCCCCAGGCGAGGTGTCACTCCCTCCCGCCTGTCCTCTGTTCTCAACCAATCTTTCCACTTCAAAGTTTCTTCTGTTCTTTCCCTTTAGCATTTTTCAAGGGGCTTGGTCTATTCCACGCTTTGGTCTTTGGAACCCGTGCCTTTTGGCTTGTGCCTCCACACGTGGGTGAGGTGTCCTCAGGAAGGTGGCAGAGTCCTCCTTCCCCCCACAGCCAGGGCCAGGCCTTCTGTAGCGCCAAACCCAAGGCCCTGGACCAAAGCTTCAGGCCCAGTGACCCCCTCCTGGGCTGCCTGGCCTTCTAAGCTGCCGCCTCTGAAGATTCCCTTCCTTCGGTTTTACCCTCGGATCCTCTCCCGTGGGTCTCAATTTTTTTCTTTTGGTACCAGGGATCAAACTCAGGACCTTGTACTTGCAAGGCAGGCAGCGGAACCACTGAGCTAAATCCCCGGCCCCCGTGGGTCTCCAGTTTGTCTGGAGAACTTGGTCCCATCTGGCACAAGGGTCAAAGGTCCCAGCTGCTCAGCATTCTGCTTTCCAGGATCATCCTCAGCCCCACACCCCTGCCTGGTGCAGGGGGATTCCAACCGGACGTGGATCACCTCCCCTACAGAGCCTGAGTCTGGGCCACTCCCAGTGCCACCCAGGACCAGCAGGAGGGGCCGAGCCCATGCCCCTTGGCCTCCACCCTGGAAAGTCACAGCCTCTGTGAGTCCTGTTTGTTGGGGTGGCCCCTCCGTACTGGGGCCCCCAAAGGAGACCTGCAAGTTTCTTATGGTCACAGAGGTGGGGTGTCTGTGGCTTCCATGCCCTTGATCCCCATACCCCTAAGGATCTGGCTCCCTCGCCGGGGGATCCCGAGCACAGATTTCAGGGGCCCTCACTCCATCATTTCCTTTTCAGAGCTCCGTGGTTTCAAAGCCCCTCCCTGGACCTGGCATGGGTGACCTCAGCCCCGCTGGGGTTTTCCTCCCCACTGCTCGTGTGAGGGGAGAAAGAGCCCAGAGAGAGTGGAGAACTTGGATGAGTTCTGGGCTGGTGGTGCTGTGTCCTAGCCCAGCTGATCTAGGGGTGGGCAGAAGGCACACACTGAGGGCATGGGGTGGGAGTGAGAACAACAGAGAACCAGGCGGCCAGGAAGAGCCCTGGCCACCTTGAGAAGGGATTCAGATTAGGATCTGGCGTGGCTTTCAGCTGCTGGGTGAAAGATCAAAATCTGCATTTTCCTCCTGGTGGCTCCCATCTGCAATCCCAGCACTCTGGGAGGCTGAGGCAGGAGGATCACAATTTTGAGCCCAGCCTGGATAATTTAGTGAGAACTTGTCTCAAAAGAGCAAAAGGGTTGGGGATGCAAAGGCCCTAGTTCAATCCTCAATACTGAAAAACAACAACGAACTGCATTCTGCAAAGTTCCTACAGGTCTTAGAAGACGGGCTGGAGGTGACAGCAGTCGCAGGGTGACTATGCATCTATGTTTTGTTCTTTCTTTTCCCCCAGTACTGGGCTGGGACCCAGGCCCTCATGCCTGTCAGGCTGGGGCCGAAGAGAGCATGGCGCAGGAGCTGATGGCCTCGGAGGTGGACGGGCGGGGTGCTGAGCAAGGCGGATCTAGACAGCCCGCAGGGGTGTGTGGGTGTCTACGTGGCCATGGGGCACAGAGGCGAGGGCGAGGCGGCAGAAGGGACAGCTGGCCACAGGGCAGGACACTGGGGAGCAGGGGCTGCGGCGCGCGTGTAGGGGGGGCTGTCAAGGCCCTGCTCCTCGTCTGTCTCCCCGCCTGTCCCAGGGTCACCCTAAGGCCTCAGAGTAGCAAGTGTGAAGGAGATACGTGTGCCTGGGACAGGCGAACGCCCCACAAGGCCAGCTGCTCTTTTGGCAGAGGGGACCTGCTGGACAAGACGGGGACACTCATGCACGGGGATGGGAGGGAGGATCGCTGGGGTCTGGGAGGAAGTGGATGGCAGAGGAGGGGCTTTGGAGGCCCCTGATGCCACACACTGCTGAGTCCCTTTCCACATGGAACTGAGCCCTGTCTAGAAAGAGGGGACTGAGCCTGCTCTCCCCGGGCCTGTCTCTGAGCCTGGAGCTTTGTGGAAGTCAGGGCAACAGGGACCCTCTACCATGCCCTCCCGGGCTGGGGGCCAAATCACCCCCAACCCAGCCCCTTGCCTAGATTGTGGGACCCTCAGAAATCCAGGCTTTGGCACTTTGAGGGGTGGGGAAGCCCGAGAGGGCGGAAGGTCAGCGTCAGGGTCAGGACCTTAGAAGGGCCCAGATTCTGGGGCTGGTGAGGTCCTGGACCCGTCCATCCCCTCCTCCAGGATGATGGGCAAGCCCCCCAACAGTGTTTCCTGCAGGGGTGGGACCTGGCTGAGAACTTTATTTTGCAGTACTGGGGATTGAACTGGGGGCCTTTGCTCTGAGCTACACCCTCTGCTCCGTTTTGCTTCTTATTCTGAGACAAGGCCTAGCTAAGTCGCTAGTGACCCAGACTGGGTGAACTTCCAATGCTCCTGCCTCAGGCTCCCAGAGTGCTGGGATCACAGCTGAGCATCACCATACCTGGCTGAGGGCTCCTGTTCTAAGCCAGATCCAACAAGTGCCACTAGAGGAGGCAGTCCCAGGGCTCGGGGGGGAGGGCAGTGGTCACTGGTCACGGGGACAGCAAGCCAGACCTCACCTGCTGCTGGGCCTGGATCCTCATGTACTCTGCCCGCTGCTTGCCGTGTTTGCCTTTGTCCGGGCTGCCCGCCTGGCCCTGGGCCGTCTTCAGCCTGGAGGCCCCGGGGGTCACCACCTTCATGGGCGGCACGCCACTGCCACCACTCTGCAAAGAAAGAAACTGGGTTGGAGCAGAGGCTCAAGGGGATCAAGACACAAGGGGGGTCTGAGCTGGGGTCTGGGGGGGGCCAGTACACCACAGGACAGCCTCTGAGCCCCAGCACCCTGGCAGCTTCCGGGGTGACAAGGGTGCCCCCGCCAGCCCATTTCCCTAGCCCCATGCCTGTTCCTGTGCCTGGGCTAGAGGGTCTTGAGGGGCAGCCTCAGGCCCACCCTGTCCTCCTTATGGGGAGCAGGTGAGGTGTCCACAGAGGTAGGCAAGGCTGGTTGGTTTTTTTTTGGTACCGGGGATCAAACTCAGGACCTTGCGTTTTCGAGGCGGCGGTGGAACCACTGAGCTAAATCCCCAGGCCTGGTTGTTTTATTTTTTTTTGTTTTTCCATACTGAGGATTGAACCAGGGCCTTCGAACTGAGCTTCATTCCTCCCACTCCACCCAAACCCACCCCACTCCTTTTAAAACTGTGACTAAGTTGCCCTCCAAGTTTGGAGGTTCCCACCTCAGTCTCCTTGTGTGCTGGGATTCCAGGCACATACCACCACGCCCAGCGAAGCCTGGCTCTTTGAATCCCCTCAGGTACCAGGCCTGCCCAGAGGGGCTCTGGGGACCCAGAGCCATGAACAGAGAAATGAGAGACAGAGAGAGTCCGAGACAGGAGGAGGGGGGCGAGGGGCCAGAGGAGGAGAGAACTTTATTTGCGGGTTTACAGGTACAGAGCAGAGAGGGAGAGGGCCCCCGCCGGGTTCCTGCCAGGCTGGGAGGGCTGACTCCTGGGTGAGCCGGCTTCCCAGCCTTCCCAGGGGCTCTGCCCGAGAGCCCCAGCCTGGCCGCAGGCTCCCTCGAGGGTGGGGAGAGGGGAGAGATGGCCGGCGCCCCTGCAACCCAGACTCCCTCCGCTCTGAAGGCCCAGAGACTTTGACCGCAGGACAGTGAGGGGGGACAGGAGAGGCAGCCACCTGGGGTCTGGGGAGTGGGGTGGAGGGGGCATTGGGGAGCCCTACAGTGGTGGGGGCTGCACCCAGCTCGCTCAGAGTGGCCTCCAGCTCCAGCAGAGTCTGCTCCAGGCTGTCCCTCCGTGCTTCGCAGTGGGTTTGCCCCCCGTAGCCCCCAGGGGTCTCCTGCGTGGGCCTCTCGGCGGTGGTGGGCTCCTGAGTCCCAGCCGGGGCTGGTGCCCAAGAACAGGTGGCTCCAGCCAGTCTCTTCCCAGCTCCCCTGTCCTTCCTGGGCCCAGTGGCTGTGGCCACCAGCTCTGGCAGGGCCTGGGGGGCGCCGACCAGGGTCCGGGGTCTTGGCGTGGGAGCTGGGCAGGGGCCTGGAGCCTCACTCTCTGCCTCAAGCGAGGAGGGGCCACACTCTGTCAGGATGATCCGGGGAATGCAGAAGGCCTGGGAGGGAAAGGAAGGCAGGGAGGTGAGGCCTGTGAACCAAGCTCCGAGCTGGGGTGTGGGTGACAGGCAGGGAAACTGAGGCAGGGAGGGTCCTCACTGGGCTTAGCCAGTAAGGTAGAGGGGAAGTGGGGACTAGAACTCAGGTCTCTTCCACCCCATCCATGCCCTGCTAGTTCCCGGTGACAATGGCCTCGTTCAGAGGAGCAAGGTACACACTTGCCTATCATGCCCACGTCAAACCTGGGAGTGGGTCTCAGGACCCCCAAGTCTGTTCAGTGGGACAGTGACATGGTGTGGGTGCAGAATAGAGACCATCTGGGTACCACGCAGGGTGCGATGCCCCTACACGTGGGCTATCTGCGGACTACACTCAACAGCGGAGACTCCAGCCCTGCCTGGCATGGGGTGGGCGTGGCACCTGACCAGAGTGAATCCTGGTCTAATTCTGTGTACCAGGCTGTGCCGGATGCTCTTCCACGAGCTACATCCCCAGCCCTTTTAACTTTTTTTATTTTAAGCACAAGGTCTTCCGGTGTTGCCCAGGCTGGCCTCGAACTTGATGATTCTCCCGCCTCAGCCTCCCCAGGAGCTGGGACGACAGGCATACGCCACAGCACCTGGCCAGCTCGTCTTTAATGCTTACTGCATCCCATGGAATGACTGTCCTTCTTGCTGTCCCCACTGTCTATGTGAGGGCCTGAGGGTGGGAGCTGTCATGGGATTCACCCACCATCACCAACCTGTAGCTCCCTAGTGGCAGAGCCAGGGTTTGAACCCAGACAGTCTGACTCCAAGCCCAGAGCTCCTTCCACTGAAAGGAGCCAGGGAGGGCTGCACGGGGGCAGTGGGGACCTCGGCCACCCTCCCAGGCCACCCACCCAGCCCTGCCTCCTGCTTACCTGGAAGTGGGGTGCAGAAGGGGAAGGCAGGGGGCAATGCCATGCTTGCCCAGCTCCACTGCCCGATGGCACCACAGGATGCAGACAGTCAGCCAGGCCCAAAGGCCAGGGAAGGGGCCTTGCCCGCCAGGACCCTTGAGACACTCCCCAGAGCCAGCCAGGGCAGGAGCCAGGTGCTGAGAGCACAGCCAGCCAGGAGGTGCCCCTTCCACACTGCGGGTCCCCAGCCCCACCCAGCAGAGAGCTCCACCCACCACCTGATGCCTGCCCGCCCCCCTGCCAGGGACCAAAGTGAGGGGACTCGAGCCAGGCCAGGATTCAGGCAGAGTTCCCTGTGCCAGGCGGAACTTCACGCGAGAGGCGAGTGTGCCAGTCCCGGAGCAGGGAGGAGGAGAGATCAGTCCCGCCCCTGGCCCCATCCTCCTCCCTCGAACACACGGTTCAGAGGGTGCAGACAGCAGCTCTGCCCCTAACTCCCAAGAAAGAATAAGGAGGAAGGAAGTGCAGCAGGACAGCAGGGAGTCAGAGGGAGGAAGAACTTCCAGTGCTGAGGCGGAACCAGCAGCCGAGGAGAGGCCTGGTTTCTCCCGTTCCTTGCTCCTGTCTGGGTGAGAGGGGCAGTGCTGGGAGGCTGGAGAGCTGCCGGGGTGCTGTTCCGGTCCCCAGGGAGAGGCACACATTGCAGTGGGGAAGCAGAGCCCCTCCCTTGGCACAGCTCGGAGCAGGGCATGGGAGGGACTAAGCAAACGCTCAGAACAAAGCCAGAGTTTTTAATTATTCTGTTTTTTGTGCTCCTGGGAATTGAACCCAGGCTACCACTGAGCCACATTCCCAGTCCTTTGTAAAAAACTTTTTGTTGAGACAAGGTCTCACTAAGCTGCCCAGGCTGGGCTTCAACTTGTGATTCTCCTTCCTCAGCCTCCTGTGTAGCTCAGATTACAGGCCTGTGCCACCATGCCTAGCTCAAAGTCAGAGGTTTGTTTTTGTTTTTTTGGTACCGAGGATCGAACTCGGGACCTTTTGCCTGCAAGGCAGGCATCGGAACCGCTGAGCTAAATCCCCAGCCCCTTGTTTTTGTATTTTTGAGACAAAGTCTCACTATGTACTCTAGGCTGGCCTTAAACTCACTCTAGCCCAGGCTGGCAGTGAATTCAAAGTGATTCTCCTGCCTCAGCCTCCTAAGTAGCTGGATTTACAGCCATGCACCACCATGCCTGGTTTAAAGTCAGATTTTGGACTAGACTCTAAGTCATTTTGTGAGTAAGATCCAAACTCCAATCATGGCCCCACCACTTGGGCCTTAGGCCAGACCTAAACCAGGCTGTAGACAGGAAGGGTGCTCAGGCCTCCCCCAGAGGACTAGAACCAGGCCTGCAAGAGAATGCAGACTGGGGGTCACCAGATACCCCGGCTGCTGGAGTCCCTCGGGGGCCACAGGGCCAGCCCAGCTCTGTGCCATCCTTGGTGTGGGGGTGGTGGGAGGTCGCGTGACCAGGTGGCAGCAGGTTAGCGTGAAAGGCGGACAGGCAGGTGTAGAGGCACAGGCAGAGAGCCGTGAGAGGTGGGTCGCCCGTTACCTTCCATGTAGGGCCCAGGGCTGAGCCCCCGGGGGGCCCCAGGTCCTGGGGGGACACCAAGGTGGGGATCGGCTGGCGGCAGGGTGTGGGGGGGAGGGAGGAGACTGAGCTTCTCTCAAACACCTGGGGAGCAGAAGGTGGGCAGGTTTGGAGCAGGGGACCCCAGGGAGGAGGGTGGTGGCCAATGACAGAGGAGGGTGGCCGGGAACGGCACAGGCCCCTCACCATGGCCACCAGCCCGCTCTGCCCTGGCTCTGTCTCCTCGTCCCAGCAGTCCAGGGCTCCAGGGACTTGGGGACAGGGGCTGCGGACACTTGGGTTGGGGGGTCTCCTACAGCAGCTGAGGCTGGGTGGCCCGCGGGACAGCCCGGGGAGGCCTCAGGACATCCGGGTAACAGGGCCTCGCCCCTCTCACTGCCTCAGCCTCCCGGATGCCAAGGAGTGGGGCTGTCAGGCTGCAGTGGGTCTGGGGCACTTGGGGAGGCTCGGGAACTACAATAAACCCCGAGGGACATGAGGGACAGCGGAGGCAGCAGGAAGGATGGGGGTCCGGAAGCGGCCGAGCCCCGACCCACCTCCAGCTCGGCGATGATGCGGTCCTCCTCGTCCTCATCCTTGATGGCGGAGGCCATGATGGGGGGCGTGGAGGCGGGGCGGGCCACCTCGGACACGGCCCGGCGCAGCTTCACCTGGGGCTTCTGCACCTCCAGCTCCTCAGACTCCGCCTTCTGCAAAGGCCAGGCCACCCTCAGAGCAGGCCCCCTCCCACCTGAGGCCCTTCCCGGAGCCTTTTCTGGCTTCCTCTCCTGACTCAGCCTCCCCAGGCAGCAGTACCTTGATAAAGGCCGAGTCCTTCTTGGTGGTGACCACCACCTCCCCAGTTCGTGTGGTGGTCAGGCCGTGAGAGGAGGGGAAGCTGCGGCGGGGTGGGGGTGGCGGAGGCGACTTGGAGGGCTTCTCGGTGCGGTAGCGGGGCACCGTCAGCTCATCTGCGGGCAGCCAAGGCACTATGGTCAGGAGCCTGCACCCTGGGGTCTCACCCTGCCTCCCTGGGGGGACTCCACCCCCCCCGTGCCCTCACAGGCACCCACTCATCTCCCAGGTGCCAGCAAGCGCCCCACCTCCCAGAAGTCCCCAGCCTCCCAGGTCCCCAGGGGCTGCACAGCTCTGGGCTCCAGGGCCCTCCTGGGCCACCCCCAGGGTGCCTTTCTGGTTTGTGAGTAGGTGTGGCTGAGATGCACTACTTCACCATTTGGGGGTCTCTAACATAGGGGTAACTACTGTCTGCTTCCGGGGGCTGAGAAATTGTAACAATTAATACACAGAAGTATTTGGACAGTTTGGGTGGGGGGCTGTTTTGTTCCGTTTTGTTTTTGATGGGACTGGGGACTCAAGATTGAACCCAGGGCATTTGCACCCAGTTACATCCCAGGCCATTTTATTTTTTGAGACAGGGTCTCCCTAAATTGCAAAGGCTAGGCTCAAACTTGCCACCCTCCTGCTTCAGCCTCCCAGAGTGCTGGGATTACAGGCATGTGCCTCCACCCCAGCTGGACGATTTTTATCACACAATAAATGCTCGATAAATGCAAATGTTAGCATTATTCTCCACCGAATTCTGGGCCTTTAGTGGTATGGCTGAGGGTGGCAGCTGACATCCAGAGCCTCACTGAGAGCCCCGTGGATGGACCCCGATTCTGGGATTCTGGGCTCCTCACCAGCCCCTCTCCCCATACCTGAGCCCCTCCTCCCGCTGGGCTCTGTTCGGGGGGCCGTCTTCTGGCCGTGGGGTGCCTTGGGGGGCTTGTGGTCCGGGGCGGGGGCAGGGCCCGGATGGGCCTTGCCAGCGCAGTCCAGGTCCGGGATGGCCTTGAGCAGCTCAGCCTGCGTTTCCTCCAGCAGCCGATTGATGTCCTTGGCGCTGTACTGGGTCAGCGCCGCCCGCTTCTCCTCCCAGTCCCGCTCTGCCGCCTGTGGGGGTCAAAGGTCAGGGGTCAGGGGGTCCACAAGCGAGGGACAGAAAGGAAGACCCAGCCCCGGGCCCCTCAGCCCTCTCCTTGGGTCGTCCGCGTTATTCCGAGGGTCAGAAATGCTGTGTTCATTGTACACATTGTTCTCTCTCTCTTTTTTTCTTTTTTGGTGGTGCTGGGGATTAAACCCAATGTCTAGCCGGGGATTTAGCTCAGTAGTTTTGCCGCCGGCTGCGCAAGCGCTAGGACCCGAGTTCGATCCCCAGTACCAAAAGATACCCCCAAAAAACCCCCAATGTCATTGGACTGAGCTGCATCCCCACTATTTTGTTCTTTTTCTTGCATTCTTTTTAAAATTTTGGGACAGGGTCTTGTTAAGCCACTAAATTGCCTAGGCTGGGTTTGAACTTTGTAATCTTACTACCTCCTGAGTGCTGGGATTACAGGGCTGCGCCCTCATGCCCAGCACACTGCTTCCATCCCTATGGCTTTATAAATATATTTTCTGCCCCCTGAAGGACTAATGTCACCTTCCTGATGTGTTCCAGACTTCCATCCGGGAACTGACCCCTCCCCCCCCAAAGGGTCGCAGGTGCGGGGCCCTCCCGCTCTGACCACAGCCCTGGCCCCGCCCCAGCTTGGCCCAGCACCTCCACGGACACAGCCTTGTCCACGCTGCGCTTCCCAGGAGCATCCAGGCCTTTGGTGGGGTTGCCGCCCTTCGGGGTGAGGGGGCCCCCCTCGGCCGGGCCACTCAGCTCGTGCAGGTTCAGCGGAGGACTGGGAGGCGGCATGTCGAAGTCCAAGCCCTTGCTGAAGTCAGTCTCCGCGGTCACCTTCTTGGGGGACTGACTCAGAAGGTTGTTGGGGGGCGGCCACACCCCCTCGTCCACTTGCCTGGGGTGGGGAAGGGGAGCCGTGAGGCCTGGGTGGGGGCTGGGGACAGTGGATGGATCGGGACTCCAGGGATCGGCAGGGCGGAGACCCCCTGGGGAACACGGCGGGCAGAGACCTGCGGATCTGGGCCAGTGCATCGGTGACCCCGCGGCAGCGCTTGAGCAGCCCATCCAGGCGCTGCGGCTCCTCCTTCAGGAACTTCACAGCCTCCACCTCCACGCGCAGCACCACGCGCATCTTGCTCTGCAGCCCAGGGAAGTGAGCTGGGGGGACAGGCGGGGTGAGTGGAGGGCAGCCCCACCCCACCCCCGACCAGCAGGGGCAGCGGGAGCTTGGCGGGCGGCCTCACCTTTGAGATCCGTCAGCGTCTCCCCCAGGTGCTTCAGCACCAGCGCCTTCTCCTCCAGCTCAGGCCCGGGCACCAGCCGGTGGCTGTGGGACGCGTCCCTCTGGAGCCTCTCCATCGACTTCTCCAGGTCACTGCAGCCACAGAGAGACCCGGTCAGTCCCTCTGGCCCCATAGGTCAGATCAGAATGAAAAGCCGCCCACCGGGCCAGTACCCTGGTGAAATCAGCGATGCCAAAGGTCAGAAAGAGACCAGAGAGCTCCCCTGCTAGGTGTGGTGGGACATGCCTATGATCCCAGCATCCAGGAGGAGGCTGGGACAGGAGGCTTGCCCTGAGTTTGAGGCCAGCCTGGACTACATACTGACACCGTGCCAAAAAGGGGGGGGGGGGGGGTCCAGGGATTTAGCTCAGTGGTTCCACACCTGCCTGACAAGCACAAGGTCCTGAGTTTGATCCCTGGTAGAGAGAGAGAAAGAAAGAAGGAAGGAAGGAAGGAAGGAAAGAAAGAAAGAAAGAAAGAAAGAAAGAAAGAAAGAAAGAAAGAAAGAAAGAAAGAAAGAAAGAAAGAAAGAAAGAAAGAGAAAAGAAAGAAAGAAAGAAAGAAAGAAAGAAAGAAAGAAAGAAAGAAAGAAAGAAAGAAAGAAAAAGAAAAGAAAAAGTAACAGCTGGGTGTGGTGGTAGCCTGTAGTCCTAGCATTCAGGAGGCTGAGGCAAGAGTATCACTGTGACGTTGAGTCCAGCCTGGGCTACACAGTGAGTTCAAGACCAGCCTGAACTACACAGCAAGACCCTGTCTCAAAAAGCAAAAAATAAATAAATACAATAAAGAGCTTTCCCAAAGGTGTTCTGGGCTTCCCTGGAAAGCTCTGATCTTTGGCAACAGTGCCCCAAACTTCCCTCCATTTAACCTGCAGCCTCTGAGTCTCACCTGGCCAAGGAAGCAACAAGAAGGTCCAGGTTCCACCAAGGAGCCTGGCAGCCTTTCAGAGGTGGGGAGGGAGGTGGCTGCAGGGCCCAGGGTCTCCTGTCTGGGGCACCACCACGCCCACCTCCCTGTTGTCAAAGGACCCAGCCCCTCAGCTTCCATCCTGGAGCCCAAAGCTGCTGTAGGTTTCAGCAACTTTTCACTAAGCAGGAGTCATTTAAGACCCCACATCTCTCCAAAATGTCAATAAAAAAGACAGACACTAGGCATCAGGGAGATACTGTAGCTGTTTTGCAAATGAGAAGGGGACTGAGACATGGAGGAAGGCAAGCCAAGATGGAGGGAGCCCTTGGGAGGGAGGGATGGGAAAAGGAGAGTAAAAGCAACTAAGATGTGGCGTGGACATCCGCCCACTCACCGCGACAAATGTAATCCTGACATGCTGCAAACATGCACTGACCAAAATTTTTAAATTAAAAATAAAGTAATATATATATGTGCATCCATGTTTATAGCGGCACACTTTGTAATAGCTAAAGCTTGGAAAGAGCCCAAGTGCCCAGCAACTGGAGACTGGATAAAGATGTGGTTTTTTTATAAAATGGAGTACTAGGCAGCCATAAAGAAAGAGAAACTAGAGACATTTATCGCTAAATGGATGCATATTGAGGCCATCCTCTTAAGTGAAATACATAGGACACACATGTGTAAATACCGAATAGTTTCTCTAGTGTGAGAAACTGAGAGTGTAATTAAGGATTAAAATGATTAAAATGAATAATTGATAATTTGAAATAGGAAGAAAAGTTTCAAAGGGGTAGGGGTGGCAGGAGGGGAAGGGGAGAGATCAGTTACAGGCTGGAATCTGGAAAGAATACATATATAGATTGTGTTTAAAACTATAGGAAGAGATGTAGGTAGAGACTAGGCTGGAGCTCATCAGTGGGTTGGGAAGGAAGAGTCACTGAGATCAAAGGAGAGAAGGGTGTGTTTCCAGAAGAAGCACATACAGCTAGGTACAGTACACGGTACTCGATAGTGTGATAAATGACTGTTACTGTTTTAGGTACTTATCATAACATGCTGTGCTTTTCATCCTTTAGAGCATAATCCTACTTATATGAGTTTACTGTAAAACAGTGTGCTGCTATGCCAGTGGTAGCCTCATGTATCTTATGTTTAACTGCATATTTGGATAATCTCAAGGGGCCATCACAGATGATTGATGTATACCTTCTGTTTGCACTTAGAAGTTGGTACTCTGTGTGGTACTTTGCGATACACACGGATGAAATTGCCTAATAACATATTTCTCAGACTATATTTCCATCATGTGTCACATGACTGTATTGAAATTTAAATTTTAAAAAATTTGGCCTATGTGGAGTCTACTAGCTAATTAGAACTTTTTTTCCTAGACCACTATGTGCTCAATATTAGTTTTGAAAATCTTTCTAAAACAAATCACATCCTTCGATGTCTTGTTAATGCTTGAGATGTTTTTTAAAATTATATGGAAAAATGTTTAAGTACTTTTCAGTTTTGCTTTGGTTGAGTTCTACTATATTTGAATATTATTATAGTATTTTTTCCCTTGCATTGTTTCTCTTTGAATAATTTTAATTTTTGTATGTGTGTGTGTTTGATGATAAAGTCATACTTTAAAAAATAAAGTAATAAAATGTAAATGAGGACAAGTCCCCACTCCTTGCTTTGAAAGAAGGCTGAAATCCAAACTCCCAAGTGAAGCCAAGAAGGGCACAGGGGTGGCAGATGAACACTTGCTCTAGAGTTGCAAGCTCCATGCTGCAATCCCAGCCCTTCTCTTCCGGCAGAGCCCACGGGCAAGTTAGCCACACTCTCGGGGCCTCAATCTTCTAACTCAAGAATCGGTGATGGTAAGACCCCCCCTACCCCTGCCTTTGCGAGGGTGATCCGAGCTCTCGTGGATGGCGCTGCCTCCTCACCCCGTCTGGCTTGCTGCCCTAATGGCCTGCTCTCTGGTCTCAGTGAGAAGTTGCCCCCAGTCCCTCCACTGGGGTTGAGGGTCTACTTCCTGCCACCCTGAACCCTCCAGCTCCGGTTTGCTGGGTTGTGGCACTCTCTGGCCCACTGGCCCCAGATGAGCCAGGCCTGTGTCTTCCAGATTTATCCCCAATTTCCAGCACCTGGCACAGGGCCCAGTGCCAACAGATGTCTGGTAAATAGCCGGGGGATGAACAAACACTTGGACAAAGCAACTGCTGCAGTGCATTGCCTCGGTTCCAGTTCCATACAAGAACAGTAACAGCCCTAGCCCACACGCGGGACTGGACATACATTTCTGTCAAACCCCATCTTCAGGGTCTCAGCTCAAGGCCGATGCAAATAACCTTGGGCTTTCAGTTCTATCAGCCAGCAGATCTGCTCTGTGTCATTAGTGAGTCTTACCAGCACCCTTATACATCTCCATCCAGCTAGCAGGGGAAAAGACAGACAGGCGGGAGCCAAGGCAAAGTCCTCTGATTCAGCACTATCAGGAGTGGCAACAGTTATTACCTCCGCTTTACAACTGGACAAACAGGGTTCAGACACCAGACTACATTTCCCAGCCTCCCTTGCAGTGATCCATGTGACTGAGTTCTACCCAGGGGGCTAGGAGTGGGAATAGATGTCACTTCCAGGCCTGGCCCAGGAGAACCTCCTAGAGGAGCTCCTCCATGCCCTCTCCCTTGCTGGTTGGTTGAAAGACCACGATCTTCTGCCTGGGGACAGGAAAGCCCCACTCAGCCTGGGCCCTAATTGGACACTGAATTCCCAAATGGAGAACCACCTTGCAAGCCCCTGAGAAGGAAATGTGTCTATTACTTTGAACCGGTCACAGTTTGGGAGCTTATTTGTTATCACAGCTGTCCTAAGTAATTCTTATTTATTTATATTTTTCCAGTACTGGGAATTGAACCCAGGGCCTTCACGCTGAGCTAAATCTGCAGCTCTTTTTCATTTTTTATATTGAGATGTAGTTCAGCTTTGTTGTTTTGTTTTGTTTTTCAGTACCAGGGATCGAACTCAAGACCTTGAGCTTTCAAGGCAGGCATGGCGCCACTGAGCTAAATCCCTGGGCCTCATTTTTTATATTGAGACAGGGTCTCACTAAGTTGCCCAGGCTGGGCTCAGACTTGTGTTCCTCCTGCCTCAGCCTCCCAGAGCGCTGGGATTATAGGCCTGTGCCAATGCACCCAGCTCACCCTAACTAATTAATAAGCTACCATAGCTAAGGCTTTGGCATTTAAAGAGGAAAAAGAGGCTCAGGGATTAACCAGTCCAAGGTCACAGAACCATTCTTGGGGAAGCACTGTCCACCAAGTCTGACCTCAGCCACCGCAGCTATGCTGCCATTCCATGCCAGACTGCATGACCACAGATGCACCGCCGTCTTCAGAAGCCCTGCTCTGCCAGAAGGGGAAGATCAGCTCTCCCCGCCTGTGTGTGCAACACCTGACTTCGTCAGGCCCAGCCAGTTTCGTTAAACGTCACCACTCCCAACATCACCTTTACTTAAAGGACCCTGGTGAGCTTCAGGAAGAGGGAACACTGTAACTCTCAGGCAGAAGGGACTGGACTCAACCTACACTTATTCCCTAATGAGACACTGGATGAAAAATGGCTGGGGGAGCCAGGCATGGTGGTGCCCATGTAATCCCAGCTACACAGGAGGCTGAGGCAGAAGGATTGCAAGTTTCAGTCCAACCTGCACAATTTAGCAAGACTCTGTTCCAAAATAAAATTTTTTAAAAAAATTTAAAAGCCCAGTGCAAAGGCTCTGGGATTAATCCCTACACCACACACACAAAAAAATGGCTGAGGGCTGGCATGTAGCTCACTTGTTTGAAATGTGCACAGCCCTGGGTTCATCCACAGCGCCACAAGAATGAATGAATGAATGAAGGAAGGAATACGTGGCGTGCTTTCCAGATGTTCATTTAGTCCTGGGAGGACAGATCCAGCTAAATAATTCTTCACTTGTGAACCAGAGACACAATTCCCATTCTGCATCAGGCAGGAGCCCCCATTGGGAGGGCGGAGAAGCCGGCCACAGGCAGATTTCCAGGTCCCGCAGGGGAGCGTCTAGGTACCAGGTTTGATGAGGGGCAGGGGCCGGGGCGTCTGTGCATCCCTGGATCTCAGAGGCCCCAGGAGGCTCTCGTAACAGAAAGTGTGTAAATCTGTCCTTTCATCTCACCCGCCTCTGCGCTTTCATACTTCCTTTAATGTCTTCCTAAAGTTCCTTTTGAAAGTTCTGACCCAGCTCCCCCTGTGGAATGGAAAGAGACAAGGACAGAACAGGTGGGTCCATGGCACCCTGGGAGAGAGAGTAGGCTGGCTCTGCTCTGCTTGGCCATCTGTCTGGATGTCACCAGCGATCACCCCTAGGGTGCGGGATGGCTACTGTCCATGTGATTTCATCTCGGCCACACAGTATCACGGGGACCCTGGCCTCATACCTTGTTAAAACATGCACATAGCATTGGGTTGTATGGACCCTGGGCTGACGATTAGTGGCCTTCTCAAGGAGCCCCTTAGAAGGGTTCCCAATATGACTCAGGGAAAAAACCAGGCTCCTGTGAGCAGCTCTCCTGCCTCCTTTTGGTCCCTGAGTACAACCCAAACCCTACCCAGAAAGAACTGCAAAAGGGCCAGGGATTTAGTTCAGTGGTTTCGCCACCTGCTGCGCAAGTGCAAAGACCTGAGTTCGATCCCCAGTACCAAAAAAAAAAAAAGAACTGCAAAAAAAACCCCTAATACTGGACACAGATGAAGACTCAGGCATTCGGAGAGCAGGAACTGCCCTGATCACACAGGCCCTCCAGGCTGGAACTGGAACCAGGTCCCCAGGTCCCTTAGTAAGGCAGGAGAGAGACCAGGTGTAGGCACTGAGGACACGGCTCCACAAAACAGGGTCGAAACAAAGAACAGGAAGAAGTCCTAGACCGCTGAAGAGAGCATTAGGGGATAAACCATGCAAGGATGTCTTCAGCCACCTAAGACCGCCTCAGAGTGTGGCCAAGCTGCAGACTGGCCGGGTGAGCGTGGACAGCATGGTTCACTTTCATCATGGGGCCTTGGGAGGTTGCTCACTTCCTCGCTGGGTATGAAACCCTCTACCCTAGCAGCCATTAAGAGAAAGCGCTCCCTACTCTGTCCTGTGAAAGTGCCTAGGCAGAGTCCTCACTGGCAGCTCTTTTTCCGGTCCCCTTTTGCTTGTTCTTACTTTCTTAATAAGCTACCCTCCTCTACCCATGGTTTTGTTCCTCAGCACCATAAAACACAGCCCTTAGATTGGGTATCTCGAGTGCCCTCCTTCTTGGACTGCGGTAAGCGGCCTGGGAAGCGGCAGTGGGTGGGTGGGGTGCCCTCTCCCCTCACCGGCGCCGTTTGCTAAATTTGAATTCGAGACTGTCTTGTCCATGGCTGAGTGCTCGGGGTGGGGTGTTCTGGTCCTCCTCTCTTCCAGAACACTGGAGCCCCGTTTCAGCCGTGCCATTAAGGGAGGAGGCTTTCCCTTCGCTGGGGCTGGTCTGGGGGACTAAGACTGGTGCTGACTGACCGGTGACAACGCCCCTAGGTCACTGTGCACGAGTCACAGGCCAGAAGGAAAGCAGGCAGAAGGCAGAAGGAAAGCAGGCGGCGGGCCACAGGGGCCACAGAGAGCCAGGCGGGTCACTGGGAAGCAAGACCACAGCAAAAGGAGGCACCGGGCCAGGAAGAGAAATCGGGAAGTATGCCAGGTGATCAGAGGTTTGTGGGTCACAGAGAAACCAGGCCACGGCGGAGGACGTCAGGCTTCAGAACAGACCCACGTCACTGCGACGGAGCTGCGCCTCCCGGGGAAGTCAGGCTGCGGGTCAACCCAGGTGCCCGCGCCGGCCCCTCCCTCCGCCGCCGCGCCCAGCCTCACTTGAGCTGCTGGGTGATGAGCTCCTCGTCGTTGAGGTAGCGCAGCCGCTCCTCCTCCACCAGGGTGCGCTGTCGCTGCAGTGGGTCCTCCTGCCGCCGCGCCGCCTCTGACACGCGCATGCTCAGCTCCGCCTCCGTGCGCTTCAGCAGCGTGCGCACCGACTCCTGATTCTGGAGCTGCGGGGCGTGAGGGCGGGCGCGTGGACCAGGCTGGGAGGCAGCGGGGCTCCACGGGCCCGGGCAGAGGGAGGGCCGGTCGGCAGGGGAGGGAAGGTGGCAGGGGGAAGTTCTGGGAAAGCAGAGGCGAGACAGCGGGATGGGAACAGGGGGCCCCGGAAGGACTTCCTGACCGTGGCCGTGTGGCTGCGGCTCGGAGCAGCCTGAATGGGGTAGGGGCTGGGAAGAAGGGCTCTCAGCACTGGGGCTGACAGTCTGGGGCGGTCCGACCTAGTTCCACGCCCAGCTGACGGGAGGTGGGCGAGATCTTAGCGGTCGCCCAGATGGCCACTGCCCGCCCCCTCCCCAGCCTGTCTCTGCGCATTATCCTCACCTGATGAGGAGCGGGCACGGCGGTGCCAGGCCCCTGACAGGTGGGACCATCTGCCAGGCGGGGCGGGGCAGACCGGCGGGGCTCAGGGAGGGGGGAGGACGTCCCCGAGAGGTACTGATGAGGACAGATGGGCCGAAGTGGTGGGACCGAGGCGGGGGGGGGGGAACTCGAGAAAGACAAGTGAGGCAGGCAGGGGCGAGGGCTGGAGAATCAGACCCGGACCACAGAGCCGTGAGGGATTTCGAGGGAGCTGGTAGGGCGGGGAAGGGTAGGCGGGGTAGTGGGAGGAGTCTGGGGCGGGGTGCCCGGCAGGGGCGGTACCTGGAGCTTGCGCAGCTGCTGCAGCTGGCCGCGCAAGTCGCTGGCGCTGTTCTGCAGGCCGCGCAGGTGCAGCTGCATCTGGAGACGGCTGACTGCCGTGGGCTTCTCCGCAGGGGCGCCGCTGGCCGAGGGCGCGGGAGGGCCGGACACCGGGGTGGCCCCACTGCTGCGGCTGCCTGACCCGCACTCTGCAGAGAGGGACATTGAGGATGAGAGAAAGGGCACAAAATAAGCCTGAGAGGCGCCAGGGCAGATCCTCCCCAGGCCTGACCTCACCCTGTAGCCAGAGGCACATGGCCTCCTTGTGCTAACAATGGGGTGCAAGGCACCAGGCAGTGATATCTTGGACTAAAATGACTTCTTTATTCACTAAAAGCCCACTGATGTCATGACCGTGAGACACCCACTTTATAGATTGGGAAACTGAAGCTCAGAGGGCAAGGACCTGTGGGGATGGAGGGCAGGGTCACTCACGTGCTGAGGGGGTGGCTGCCCCATTGGACCCTTCAATCTTCTCACTGTGGCCCAGGGAAAGAAAATGGGCATCAGGGGTCCAGGCGAGCCCCAGACCGTCAGGTGGAGATATCGTCTCCTCCAGCTCCCGGAGAAGCAAGGGACTCAAGGTCGCACAGTGACACATCGACAGAGCTGAGCCCACGCTCCCAATGCCCACTACCCACTTCCTGCTCCAAGCCCAGGCCCTGGCCATGGTGGCAGAGAGGGGCTCACCTGGGGGTCTCAGGCTCCGAGCCCCGAAGGAGGGCGCTCTGTACCAGGCCCGTGAGACTGGCGATCTGCTTCTCCATGGCCTCCATGCGCTCCCTGGGGAGGAGGTGGCTCTCAGCAGCCCTTCCCCAGCCTGGGTCCCTCCTCCCTGGCCCCACTCCTAACACTCGTGACCACAGCAAATGCCTTCCATCCCCAGCTGCCAGCATACAAAGGGACCCCGTGCCTAAGGACCAAGCCCCTGTGTCCCCACTGTGCGTTCCCAGCTGACCTCTTCATTCTCGGCATAGTCCCCACACTTTTCTCCCTGCCTCTCAAGCCATCCCAAAGCCCCCAGTAGCCTTGAGAAGCCCTCCTCCCACAGCATCCAAAGGAAGTACAAGAAGTTTTTATGTCTCCCCCTAGACCAGAGCAAGGACTGGCATCAACAGAACCCAGTGCAGTGTGCGGTTGGATAATCTCTTTTTTGGGGGGTGGAGGGACAGGGTCTTGCTACATAGCCCAGGCTAGCTGGAACTTGCGGTGATTCTCCTGCCTCAGCCTCCCAAGTGCTGGGATGACAGGCGTGCTCCATCACGCCTGGCTGGCTTCTCTCTCAGGAGTGCTGTCTGAGGGCAGAGGTCAGGATGGCACTGAGTAATGGGCCAGGGGTCTGCAGCCTGGAGACTAAGGAGCGGAATGGGGTTCTCTCTCTGTCCCTATTTTTGTTTTGTTTTTTGAGACAGGGTCTCACTATGTAGCCCAGTCTGGCCTCGACCCCCTCAGCGATCCTCCTGCCTCAGCCTCCTGAGTGCTGGGATTATAGGCATGCACCAGCATGCTCCGTCCCTACTTTTTTTTTCTTTTTTCTTTTTTTGGTACTGGGGATCGAACTCGGGTCCTTGTGCTTGCGAGGCAGGCGCCGGAACCACTGAGCTAAATCCCCAGCCCCGGCCCCATTTCTTATCAGCACCCCTCCCTAGTGCACTTCAGCTGGCCCTGTGGTGGACAGCTCTTCGGCTGCCAGTGCCTTGTCCCGGTTGGAAAGGCACTGCAAAGGGCTGGTTGGGCCCCTTATCTACTGTTGAGGAAACTGAGACTCAGGTGATAAATGCAAACCCAGGTCTCAAAGTCCGTTTCCGGGCCCCTCTCACCCACCCTTTAAGACTTTCAGATGGAAGAGAAATGGCACTGCCCGGCTGTCAAGGGCCAGGTGTACCAAGGACCCTGGGATGTCTGAGCCCCGGAATGGTACCCGTAGGCTACGCCCTCGGTGGCGCCTGCTCTCCCCACCCCACCCTCTCGAGTGCCCCTCACCTGGTCTCTGAGTCCTTGGCTGGCACTGGTGGCCCGAAGCCCACGAGCGCGCGCTCCCCGGGCCCGGGGAAGAGCTCGGGCGGGGGGACCCCAGTTCCAGAGGCGCCTCCGGTGCCGCTGCGCGTCTTGGCCCCAGGACTCTCAGCGAAGACGGACGAGGAGCCCGAGTCCTTGCGGAAGGACTGGCGCACGGGCGAGCCGCGGCTGGGTGGGCCCGAGTAGGGGCTGTGGGGCGGTGGAGGTCCGCCGGGGGGCGCCCCCACGTCCGCCAGCTTCTGCGGCGATGAGGGCGGCAGGCGGAAGCTGTAGCCGTCGCCGTAGAGCGCGCCGCCGCCGGCCGCCGCCTTGTAGAGCGAGTCCTCCAGGTCGGACTGCAGCGCGGCGGCCGAGTAGGTGCTGAGCGAGCGCACCGAGCCGCGCTTGTAGAGCCCGCCGGCGCCCGGGAACGCGAAGGGTTCGCCGGCCGCCGCCAGGCTCAGGCGGCCCTCGTGCAACAGCCCGTAGGGGTCGGCGTACAGGCCCTCGCCCTTCACCAGCATCATGCCGCCCGCCTTGCCCGCCAGGTCCTCGTCAGGCTTCACATCGCGCCGCTCCAGGATGGCGCTGGGGCTGGGGCTCACTCCCTGCGCCCCCGCCGTCGCCGCCCCCGGGGCGCCCCCCAGCCGCTCTGCCGCATGGTGCACCGGGCTGCCGGCGTACGAGGGCGGGCGCCCCCCTGCGGCGTAGGACAGGCGCGAGCGCGACGGCGACCCCGAAGGCAGCCCCGAAGGCAGCCCGGGCGGTGGCGAGCTGGATGCCAGGTGCGGGGCCGGCGACAGGTTGTTGAGACGCCGCGTGGGCGACGACTCCCGCGACGCGTACACCATCTCTCTCTGCGGAAGACACCCCAAGACCCCACGGGCGGGTCACAAAGGGGTCCCTGCCCCTTCCTTGCACCCCCCCCCCAGTCCAGTCCGTTTTTGTCGCATCCTGGGCCCCTTCCCATCAGGGTTCCCAGCACGAGGGTCAGTGGCAGCTGGAGAGCCTCGACGGGGCCACCCTTAACCCACGTCACAGTGGGGCGGGCAAGGGGAAGGGGCGAAGGGGAGCAGGAAGGGCCCCTCCAGGACCCCAGTTAGCAGGGCCTGCCCTCTGCCTCGTTCATCTCCCTTCTCCCGGTCCCCGACATTCGCCTGCACCCCGCCTGCCAGGACCCACCCACCCAGTCTCCCCAGTGCCCCGGGCATCCCAGCTGTACCCGGAGGTCCCCGTTGGTGAGGTGGGATCCAGGGAAAGCAGCGTACAGCGGCTCCTTCCGGTAGATCTTGATAATACTGCGGTCTTGGATGTCCCTGGGGGGATGCAGAGGGTCACCGCGTGTCCCCCAGCCTGCACAATATGGAGGGGCAGCTGCTCCAGGCAGAGATGGGTGGCACGAGGGACGAGGACTCCTAACCCCTTCCTAAGTCCTTCGGGCTGCCCGCCACCCCCTGCACACAGCAGCTCCTGCCTGGCCCACCCCTCCTCCTCAGGCTGTTTTCCGGTTAACCTGGGCCCGGGGAACCTGCAGAGGCGGGAGGTTGGGGGGTGGTGGAAGGAGCTGGGGGAGGCCCGCCCACCCATCCCCAGGCCGCGCCCACCGGACGTCCTCCAGCTCGTAGAAGACATTGCGCGCCTCGTCTTTGATGAGGATGGCGGTGTTGGGCGACTTGAGCATGCCCATGGTGAGCTTTTGCGGGAACATGTGCGCGATGAGCGCGTGGAGCGTGTCCAGGCTGCTGACCTCGTGCGTGATGTGCACGCGCCGCGTCTCCTCCCCGAACTGCAGGAACAGCACCCCTGCGAAAGACACCCGAGGAGAGCGACGGGGGCTCTCGGGAGCTGCACCGGCCCCACAGCGGCACGGGCTGAGGCCCGACGCTGCCCCCGAGTGAAGGTGAACCCAGGCGCTCATGCTGCCGGCTGCCCGAACACCCACTGGACCCCGGGCAGCCGGAGCCCGGATCGGGGCGTGGGATGGGACCAGGGCAGCGCCGGTGGGGCAGAAACAGCAGAGTGCTAGGGAGACAGAGGGGGTAGTTAGAGAAGAGGGGGACAGAGAAAGGGAGAAGGAAGTAGGGTTAGAAAGGGCAGAGAGAGAAGGGCATAAGGGATGGCGAGGGAGAGGGACGGGGAGGAGGTCTGGGGGGGCGGGGAGCTCTGAGCGGGGCCAGTGCGAGGGTGCAGGGGCCGGGCTGGGAGGGGCGGGGAGGCGGAGCCTGCGGCGGAGGCGGCGGGCGCTCAGGTTGGGCGGTACCTGGCGAGCGCAGCTTGGTCTGGCTGGCAGAGCGGGAAAGGGGCAGGCTCTGGCGGAAGCGGTTCATCCTGCTGAAGCCCAGGGGTAGCTCGGCCTCCGACATGGTCTCCAGTGACTCAGCCGAGGCGTAGGACAGCTTGGCTGCCTGGTCCGCCAGTCCCGGCTGGGCTCCCTGAGTGTGGCGCGAGCTTCGGGTCTGCAGGGCAGGGCAGGGTGAGAGGAGCTCAGCCACAGCCAGCTCACAGGAAGCCGGCCGGCCAGTGACACTCACACGCTCTCACAGGAGGGGCTCCTGCACCCCAGACTCTCCGTGTGCCTGCAGGACAGTCCCCCCATCTCTCGCTCGGGGCCTTGGCCTCCCCGGGACACCTAGCAGCTTAGCACTGGGCAGAGGACTCAGGCACCCCCAGAAACCAGTCAGAAACCATCTGAGCGGGAGCCTCGGGCAAGCCTGCTATTTTAAGCTTCCAAAGAACAACAAGAATTTGTCACCGAGGTGAGCAGCAGAATCGTTGAGCAAATTGGGGCATTAGTTCCAGACATTAATTAAGCGGCGGGTTTATGAGCGGCGAATTTATTCAGAGAGTTGGGGTGGGGAGCAGGGGAAGCAGGGCCCAGGGAGAAAGCAAAGAAAGTAAGGAACTCTGGGGTCCTGGTGTGGGGAGGCGTGGGCCCTGTGGAGCTGGCACGAACAGTGTCCTTGCTTCAGAGTGACCCAGACAGCCATACCAGACCCCTCGGAGCCAGCGGACTACCTCCCTGGCCCAGTGCGCATGCGCATCCCGGCTCGGTGCACGGGAGCACATGGCATGCCTGCCAGGCTCCGGTCCCTCCCTGCCAGGCACGAGCTGCTACACAGCCAGCCAGGCCCCAGCAGGACACCCCTTCCCTGAGGCTACAGCTGAGGGAGAGATCTGGCTAGGGGTAGAAGGGTGTCCCAGGACAGCACGATGGTCTATCCTGGGGGGGAAGGGGTGTCATACTATGATTGCAATTGTACTTTAAGACCCTACTTCTCTCTTGTTCATTTTCCTGTCTTCTGCTGCCATGAACTCTTGCCCCTCTGCCACCCTGCCTTGCAGCCAGCCAACTATGGACTGAAACCTCTACAAATTGTAAGCTAAATAAACCCTTTGTCCTCTTAAAAAAGACCCTACTTTTGGCTGAAGCCTGGGGCTGTCACCGGGGACACAGCCTCTGCCCTTCTTACCCAGTCCTTTCCCTAAAACCAAGTTGCTGTACATTTGTTAGGTAATTTTTTTTTTTCCGGTATCAGGGACAGAACTCAGGACCTTGTGCTTTCGAGGCAGGTGTGGCGCCACTAAGCTAAATCCTTGGCCCTGATGCTGTACATTTATTTAAGGGAGTTAAGATAATGAATGAGACCTACACCAGTCCATGTTACATACATTAAATGCATGGATATATTATATATACATTTATTGTCACAAAAATCATGTTCTGCCAGGTGTGGTGGCACATGCCTGTGATCCCAGGACTCGGGATGCTGAGGCAAGAGGATTGCCACGAGTTTTAGGACAGCCTGGGCTACATAGTGAGTTCAAGGGCAGCCTGGACTACATAGCAAGAGCCTGTCTCAAAAATCAAAACCAAACAAACAAAAAGAATCATGTTGCCCAATTGTATTTTTCTGTAAAATAAATTGTCTGTTTTTAATAACAAATCATTCAAAATCACTAACACTAGCTAGCTCTGGGTTGAGAGCTTTCACTTTTAACTTTATACATTTCTCTACAAAATTGAGTGAATTGTCCAAAATCAGAATATATTACTTTTATAATTTTAAAAAGACAGTAATAAAAAAGCATCTCTAGAAAGGAATAATTCATTCTCCTCTTCAGCTCTCTATTTCCCCAAATCCTGATTAACCCTAATTAATCTCTATCTTCTTACTAGCTCAATTTAATGTTCCAATTGGATTAGCGCTCTGGAAAAGAGAGAACATCTTTCTCCAATTGGCATTATGCCCAGCTGTCCCCAAGGTGGCCTTGAGGGCTTGGGGACAGAGAAGGTCAGAATTGGGGTCATCGAGAGGGTTCCAGCTTCGAGCACAGTGAGCCCTTGCAGTGGGTGGCAGGGGTCTCAGAAGGAGGGGCAGTGTAGGAAGTAGCCCCAGGAAGGATGGCGAGCCCTGTGGCCCTGTGGGGAACCACGGCTGGGCTGGTGGTCCCAGGGTTGCTAGGCAACTGAAAGGTCAGTGGCTGCCAGGCTGAATTAGGCAGCTAGCACATGAGGCTCCCTGCAAGCTGGGTGCTGCTAAGAGCAAGCGTTTTTCTCACCTTTTTTCTATCTTTACAACAACTCTATATAGTACAGGCATTGTTCCACTTTACAGAGGAGAAACTGAGGCCTGGGTCATTATGTAAATTGCCTCAAGTTACCCTGCTACTTAGCAGCAGGCTGGACTTTGCCACCAGGCAGCTCTGGCTCTCTCAGGCCCTGCATTTCACCACTACTACATAGCTCCTCCATCCTCCAGAGGCTGAGCTTGACCTGAATTCTAGGATTCCATGATTCCGATTTGAGAGCCCTTGCAGTGCTCCGGAGCACCCACTCGAACAAGCCTTGTGGGGGATGGAGGGTGGGCACCCCCGTCATGAGGCCTGGGATCCCAGAGCTGGAGACTCTGGGAAACAGGCAGCAGTTGAACCTGCTCCCCCAGCTCTGAGCCCAGGCACGGGGGATGGGCAAGGTGCCCAAGAAGGGCAGACAGTGCCCAGTGCTGGACAATCCAACCTCTCCGGAGGAGGCAGGAAGGCCCCACCCCTGGGCAAAAGGTTTCAGGTACAGGGGCCCTGAGTGTGTCTTGCCTGGCACTGAGCAGGCCTCCCCATGGAGGCCCAGTCCCTGCCTCAGCTGGAGGAATGTCAGGCTCCAAAATACCCCTTGCTCCAAAATACCCCTGGGGGCTGCAGAAACTTGGGGACAGAGGGTCAGGATCTCCAGCAGGGGTCGCCCGAACTCCCCCTCTGGGTCCCAAGCCCCCGGCAGGTGAGCCCAGATTTGAGACGCAGCAGCCACGGCCTGTAGCCCACCACCCGTACCAGAGGGGGTCCGTGCAGATGTACACCCGGTGCCAAGCATGTGCAAGGGAGGTGGGCAGGGGACACATGCAGTTGTCATGGCAGCAGAAGCATCGCACACTGACCTTGAAACTCCAGTAGTTTGGCTGCTGATGGAAATAAGAGAAGAGATGGTTAAGAGGGGGCTGGGAGGGGCAGGGCAGGGCAGAGACCCTTGGAGCTCGGTCCTCAGACCTGGCTCATGGGCCCTTCACCCTTCTAGGAGCAGGAAGGAAGCAGTGCCTGAACTTCCCATTTCCACTGGGACCTGGTCACTCGGGGGGCCCAGGATGGGCAGGCTGCAAGCCTACTGGTGGGAGCAGGAGAAGATTCCAGATGTTGGCAGCCAAATTCCAGTTAATAGGAACTATCCCCAGAGAGCCACAGGTAGGAAAGGGCACAGATGACCATGACACAGGGAACCTACAAGCATCAAAAGAGGGACGATGACATGTCAAGGCCATGGGGTCAGAGGTGATGGCTGCTGGTTTTGGCAGGCCAGGAAAATTTCCCAGAAAAGGTGGCACTGGAGCAGGGCCTTAGAGACTAAGCAGGTAGAGATGGGGGGAGAGGTGCACCTAGTAGAAGGGACAACACCGGGAGGGTGTGACAGACACTCGGAGTCCAGCTCAGCTGGTGCAGCCTGGGAGGAGCAGGCTGGACTGCAAAGGGGACTGAGCCAGGCAGTGGAGGTTTAAGTGGGGGCAAACAGAGAGCAGGCAAGTGGGATGCGAAGGGGTCCCACAGGCCTGAGCCAAAGGTGAACACAGGGCCCTGTGGGTCAGAGAAGGACAGTGACACCCCAGAGCTGGGCAAGAGGTGGGGTGCTGTGGCAGCAAAGGGAGTGAAGGAGGCTGGGTCAGGCACAATGTCCTGCAGCGGTAGAGATGGCAGAGGAGCGACCCTATATGCCCTCACATTCCTACAATGGGGGGACTGAGATTCAAGATGAGTAACCTGGGGTCCTCCTGCATTCCCTAGAGACCAGCAGGCCCTTCCAGATGGCTGGGGACAAGGAAAGGGCGGCCCTGAGGCCAGACTGGTTCTTGGCAAAGCTGAAGGCACCCTGCTGACCAGTGCCAGCCTCAGCAGGAGGACAGAGGCAGCAGATGGCTCGGCTCTGGGGTGCCTGGCACAAGCAGACAAGATTCCCCAGGCCTCAGTCACTTGCAGGGCACAGGGACATCGGGGGTTCCTGATGGGAGGATGCCATGTAAGCGGGTCCTGTACCACCGAACGCTTTCATGGCAGGGGAGATAGAAAGGGGCTGAGTGGGGGTCCTGTGGGTGGAGGCTTTGCCCTTTGGGTGGGGGTGGCACAGGCCAGTTCTCCTGCCGGGGCTGCCCCTACCAGGAACACAATCCTCATCTCCACCAAGCGCTGGATCCAAAACATGAAATCATCACACACCAGCCATGAGAAGCAGACACCAAAGTCTGTACCCGAGCTAAGGCCTGGAGTAATCTCCGGACGCAGGCCCCCCCCCACACCGGGGTTGCCAGGGGGTGCTAACAGGCTCCAGCCACAGCTGCTGGTGGCCTCGGAAGTGGAGGGTGGTGGAGGGAGTGGATGCACGGGGGTGGGCAGAGTCAGGCTGAGGGCACTGGGAGGTTTCTGATGGGAGTCATCTCTGCAGAGAGGACCCCGTACCCTCTCTGGTCTCTTCCACTTTACAGGACACAGGCAGCCTCGGGTCTGCACAGAGCAGTGCACACACATACACATCCTCAAGTGAGGACACTGTGGATACACCCACAGCAACCGAACACACTCGTCTGCAGGGACAGCGTCACCAACAGCCCCAGAAACTCAGAGATCCTAGGGACACCCAGGTCCCGTGCACACACGCGCAGCCCAGGGCCTGACTCGTGCACACCCACGCTGTCACAGGCACTGCGCCTGGTCTTGGAGCACAGGCGTGGGCACTGCTTGATCCCACCCTTAACCCACCCCAGTGTTGGGCCCCTAAATAACCAGCTGTGGGGCACATTCAGAATGGCACACAGCACACACTCTGGGCTCAGGAAAAAGCCCCCCTCCTTCCTCCTCCTAGCTGGGGGTGGGCACCTCCAGCCACCTCTGCCTGACCCAGGCCTAGGATGTCCCACACATCATGTGTCAAAGAGGTGACCCCGTGGATCCAAAGAGGCCAAAGATGCCCCCCCTTCCGGGGTCGGCACAGTGAGTTGGGGGTACCCTGTGCAGGTGACTGGAACCCCCCTGAGAAGGAGGCAGGGGCAGGGCCTGGATACAGTCACCCCAGCTGTCCCCTCAGTGTGGCCTCCCCCAGGGACCCAAGCCTGTGCCTATGCCTGAGACAGTCACTGGAAGGGACAGGTCACAAAACAGCACAAGGGGAGGATGCGGTGGCATCAGTATCACAGCAGAGGTCCATCAAGCCCCAGGGAAAGGCAGATGGAACAGGTGCTGCGAGAGTACTTGAGGAACCTGGACATCCGAGGGGCACTGGGATCAGAACTCTGGGACCAGAACCCTGGGACCTCTGGCTCAGCCCCGTCCTCAATCAGAAAAGTGGGGAGAACAAGCTGCTTCCACACTGGCCCCCAGGAACCAGGCACATGGTCTCCTGGCAACTCCAGGTCCCCAAAGCCGGAGCCACAGGGAAGAGGCCGCTGGGGAGGCGACCGGCTTTGCTCTTCCCAGGGTGCTCCGCCCCTATTCTCCAAGGGGGACCCTCCTGTCCAATTTCCAGCCCCCTGTTCCTGGGTGTGGGTTCCTGCTGTGTGCCCAGCCCAGCGCCCGGTTTGGAGCAGGTTCTCAACTAATAAGTGGCAGGAAATAAAAGGAGCAGCCCGGGGGAGGGGTGCAGCTCAGGCCCTGCTCCCGGCACCTCCTGGCTTGTTCCCAAGGAATTCCCAGCCCCAGAAAAGCCCCGTTAGGAGGTCTGGCTGGCCAGCAGGAGAACAGCCACTACCTAGCAAAGCGGGGTCTCTGCCCCGTACTCGGGGAGGGTTCAGGGAGGAAAGAGCTGCGAGGGGACCTTGCAGAGAACCCCGCTGGAGCTGGCGGGGAAGACACCTCCGGAAGCCGGGCAAATGCGCGGGTTCTCAGAGGAAGATGGAAGGCAACCTTCCCTCGGGACAGGGCTCTCAGAAAGAGGGAGGGGGCTTCCCCGGGGACCTCCCAGGCCAGGGGACTGCAACAAACAGCTCTTTCCCGCTGGGGGTGCGGAGTGCACGCCCCCTCCCTCGAGTCCTGGGGGTGCCCCTGTGCTGCAGCTGCCCTGACCCCCAACCCGGCCCTAGGAGGGCGGGGCTGAGCCCGCAGGGACCCAGCCGGGCCAGCCAGGTCTCTGCCCTCTTCTGGGCCAACGTCCCCTGTAGTAGATGCGCGCATGACCCCTCCTTGACCTCGAGCCCCACAAAGCACCCTGCAGGGGCAGCCCACGGGTGCGCAGCCTGGCGCGCTCCGGCGCACACACCCACCTCCAACTCGCGTGAACACCCGTCCCCAAAACACCCGCCCGTGGCTTGGGGCGAGGCCAGCTCCCATGGCCACGCACACGCGCGACCCTCTCTCCGGCGTGCGAGCGACACCCGCGAAGGTCATGACTTTCCGGGGCTAGGGAGGGGGCGCCCGCCCTCCGCGTTTGGGCAGGGGGCGGCCCATGCGGTAGCCCCGAATGCGGTGGGGGAGGGGAGGGGGCGTTTCTCAGGATCCGGAACCCGCAACGGCTGCGCCCCAGATGCCGCACCGCCCCTCGTGGCCGCCGCGCGGACGCCCCCATCTCGGTGACCCTCACTCCCTGCCGAACCCCAGCAGCGCCCGGGCTCCGCAGCCGCTCTCCCTTACCTGCGGCTACCGGTGCAGACGCCAGGGTCCCCGAGCCGGGTCCCGCGTGGGCGGGGAAGGAGGGAAGGCGTCCCCGCTCCCCTCTGCGCGCCCGGGCTGTCCCCTCCCCCGGCTGCCTCCACCGCCGCCGCCGCGGTGCCCTTTGCTGCAGTGCGAGCGCCGCCGCCGCGCCGGCCCGGGCCCCGGTCGCCCCGGTAACCACGACTCCACCTGGCGCGGCGCGGCGCGCGGCCGTGCACATCCAGCCGAGGCCCCCTCCCCGCGCGGCCCCGCCGAGAGAGAGCGTGGCGGAGGCTGGCAGCTGCGTCGCCGCGGTCACCCGATCCTCCGGCCCGCCGCCCGGGACTCGGGTTGCAGAGGGGGGAGGGCGGGGGGCCAGCCCGGTGGCGGCGTGGGGGAGGGGCCCCGGCCCGGTCCCTTCCCAGGGTCCCCTTCACCATCCCAACCCCCAGCGTCTGACCTGCCGCCACCTTCCCAGCCCCCAGGCCCCCTCCCGGGGTCTCAGCTGTGCACCTCTGCCCTTTTAATCATGCCATGACTTCATCGCTGACAAAGTGTGGGAGGCCTGCAGTGCTGAAGTTTCTTTGATGGCCTCTGATCCTGCCCTGCTGTGTGACTCTGGCCCTTTGCCCAATGTCTCTGGTCCTCTGCCTCAGGCCTGGGGTATAAGTGGCCCTTCCTGGGCACGCCACCCTCCCCGGTCATTACCAACCCCAGGCAAGGTCCCACAAGCTCTCCCAGCCCCCGCAGGAGCAGACTCCAGATGTGGAGACTGGGCTTTACCCCTGGGACAAATGAGCTCAAGACACCCAGCCCCACACCTGCCCTGCCCACCGCCCTAAGCCTCCTCCCGGAGGACCTGAACCTGCCTGCGAACACTGCACCTGTTCCCTGCCCGTCCCCACCCCGTCCCTTCCACGCCGGCCCCCACACACCCTTGGTACCCAGCCCCAGAGGCAAACACATCCCTGTCCTTAAATTCAGCCAAGATGGACCCAGGAGTCGGAAAGAAAGCAGGCTAAACGCCCATGAGGGCTGCCAGCTGTGGCAGTCTAAAGCCAGAGCTTGGTTATGCCCTGCTCAAACGCCCGTCCTCTGGAAACATATTTCTTAGGTGGTCACAGTTTTCTCCCATTTCATTTTCCTTGGAAGTGTCAAGCCCTGTCACCCTTCTCTAGGAGGCGCAGGCGTCCCCAAGTCCAGACCTCCCTGAGCTGCCCCTCCCCACCACACGCCGACTTCCAACCCCCACACACACACTGGGCCACAGATTCCTATCTTCCCCTGTCCCTGTCCTGGCCTGAGCTGGCGGCCCAGCCCCGGAGTCCTAAGCATCCTTCTGTCTACACTGAGATCCTCTTCCCCACCAGGGAAACAGGCCTGATGGGGACCAGGGCACCAGGGGCTTGATGTCTTAGTCTTCTAAGAACTGAGGTTAAGCCTTGGACCTAGCAAGGGAAGGGGGACCCCATGCAGAACTTCCTGATGGCTCAGCTCAGAAAAGGGGAGGAGGTGTGGCCAGGGGACTAAGGTGATCTTTGGTGGGGGAAAGAATAAGAGGCCCCTGCAGACCCACAGAGCAAGGCAGGATTGTCCTGTTTAAAGGGGAAGGGGATAGAATATGATTTTAAATTCTGAGTATTGTCTCTCAAAAACTCCCTTCTTCCAAACCAAGCAGGTCTAGGAGGCAGGGGCAGGAATGGAAGGTCAGGGGACATGTTGGTACAGGCCACAGAAGTCTCCTGAAATTGGGGTGGGGGGGCAAAATAAAAATTTGGAATATCCCCCCCTCTAAAAATTAAAAACCAAAAAGCCTCCCCAAAGCCGAGCCCGCCGTGGGTCTGGGGCCAGGCGGGAGGTGTGACTCACCTGGGCGGGCTGGCCAGCCCCGGAGGGCGTGGAGTCACCATGCAGGTGGGAGCAGAGGGAGCTGAGGAGGCACACGGGGTCCACGGTCCAGCCGCCAACCTGCGTGTGTGAAGCGGGGGACACCCCATTAGGGGGAGTGGGCTGGGGCCGTGCAGGGCAGGGCGGGGTGCTCCTGGGGCAGGCGATGGCACGTAGCCCTTGCTGCAGGGGACAGTGGGTCTCTTCCCTTGGCTGGGTCTCAGTCTAGGGCCTGGGGTCTGCCTGGTCTCACACATGGGATCAGGGGGCTGGGACGGCCTTCCCTGCAGACACCCCTGGAAGGTGTATGTCCAGGTCCTGACTGCACCCCGCCTCCTGTGCCCTCTCCCCTGCACACCTGGCCTTCTCCATCTGCTTCCTCACCTAGGTGTCACCTCCACCTTACAGAGAAGGGACCCCTGGGCAGGAATGGTCTCCCTTCAGCAGTCCCTGCCCCAAAAGCTCATCTGTCTTTCTTTGGTTTTCTTTCTTTCTTTCTCTCTTTCATACCAGGAATCAAACTCAGGGCCTCGCACTTGCTAGGCAGCCTCTGCACTGCTGAGCTACATCCCTGACCCAACACCTGTCTTTCTTGCCATCTCTGTTGAAATGATGTCCTTCTCCTATGCCAGAGCCACCTGGCCTGATTTCTTCTGGCCCTGTGCTGGGTCTCTGGCCCTCAGCTGCACCCTTTCTCTGTCCGTGCCTCCTTCCCTCAATGTTTGCTGGTTGCGGCACGTTTAGACACAAGCACTGCGTGCCAAGGGGACGAGCCAGGTCCTGCCACTCACCCTCTGGGGCGGGAAGGAAGTCTGATAGAGGAAGGAAGCTGAGTGGCGAGGTCTGACTCCCTCCCTAAATGTCTGCTGAGGGCTAAGTGCTCGCTGGCCCAACACGCTGGGCGCTACGAGGCCCACCAGACAGGTCCACACCTTCTCCCCAGCCCTGTGCCCCCTGAAGCTACTGCCTGGCTGTCCCCATCCTGTTCCAGCCAAACCTCCCCGGACAGGTGCGTGCTCACAGCTCCAAGGCCCTGGCGTCCCCGATCACCCTGACCCCTGAACCGGCTGTTCCTCCGCTGCACCAGGAGGAACCAGCTCAGCCCCGTGGACCCACGGCTCCCCATGGCTGTCCCTGTGCCCACCCACTGGACTTCCGAAGTGCAGGTAAGCCCGCTGCGCGCCCCTCCTGCAGGGCCCTTCCTCCTCCTCCTCATGGTGGCAGGTTCCTGGTCCCGCTCTCCGACCATCACAGTGCTCTTCCCCCCTGGACTCCGCTCTGCCTGGCTGGCCCTGTGCTTCCACTCGTCAAGTTTCCAGCACCCCTGTCCCTCCGCAGTTGGTCTGTGCGCATGCGCCAGGGGCGTGGCTACTCCAGAGGCCCCGCCCGCTCCTCGCCTGCTTATATGCCTCTCCACTCCCTCAAGCCTTTCCCACCCAGCTACCGGTATCTCCTGTCACCCAGGTGTTTTCTGTCATTGCCTCCTCCATCCCGGCAGCAAACAGCTCTCGCTTAGTGCCCCCCACCACGCACCCCTTTCCTCCGCCCTCCTTGATCCACTCTTCCCTTCTTCCTCTCCTCCTCCTCATCGGAAACAACCCCAGCCCTCCCGGTCCCCACCCTCTAGCCCCACTTCGTCAGCTGTCCCCGTGCGTCCCACTGCCTCCCCCCAAGCCTTCTGTACCACCCAAGGGGTCTGTACCACCCCCCAAAGCAATGAAGGCCTATGCTCATGCCACTCCCCCGAACCCCCTGAAACAACCTTCTCTTCCTCTCCCTGTGCAACCCTGGCACCCACCTAGACCGGGTTAGGCTGCCTCCTCCTCCAGGAAGCCCGCCCCCTTCCGGACTTACTGTGCCCGTCATCCAAAATGCAATCCTCCTTTCTCCCCAGCTAGAGGCATTTGATGGCAGAGCGAGGGGAACCCCAGGGGGGCGGCCGCTGGACCCCGCTCCCAGGAGGACTCCGGGTGACACTAGGGGACCCACAAGGCACCGGGACGTGTCCCTGTGCCCCGTTCCTGCAGGGAGGGTGGGGCGGGGCATCCAGGAGTACGCGGAAAAGGGAGAGGGAGCTAGACAGGTGGGAGCAGGGACTGACACCCCAAGGCTTGCTGGAAAGGTGGCTGCTGGGATGCAGACCACCCGATCCCTTCTCCCGGTGACAAGGCCTGCGTCTCCGCAGACAGGAGGACTCAGCATCCACAAATCCGAAAGGCAGGACTGGAGGAGACGCGGGTGCGTGCGCGGGGAGGGGCACCCGGGACCTGAAGGATCCCACACAAGGAGCCCGAGGTCCCGCTACAGGCGCTGAGGCCCAGCTCCCCTCTAAGCCTCACTGGCAGAAGTGAGAAACCCAAGGCCTCCAGCTCCGAGTCACACAGCGAGTGTGGGGGCCGGAGAGCCGGGGAGGACGGAGGTAAAGGCCTCCTTCTGACATGGTCCTCGCAAGGCCCGGGACCCCCAGATCCAGCCTGCGGAGGCCCCGAGCTGCCCAACCAAGCACCCCAACTCCCTGACATCCCAAGGGCGGGCGGGGTGGGATCCCGCCTCAGAACGCTCAGAGGGGAGGCGTCCCTGCCCTTCCTCCCCAACCCTCGACGCCTCTGAGCTGGGCCGCACCTGGGGCGCAGCGGTACCCCCACCTCACCCGGCCCACTCACCTGCTCCCGCATGCGGTCCTGCTGGCCGCGCAGGGCCAGCGCGTGCTGCGGGTACTTGCTCTTCAGGTGGTCCATGAAGGCATCGCGCTTGCGCTCGGCGTCCGCCTTCTGCAGCCCGCTGAGCGCCTCCAGGCTCTGCGCGGCGATCACAGTGTGCCGCCGCTCGGACGTGTGCACCAGGCCCACGTTGGAGAAGCGCCGGCCCCCGGCGCCCCCGCCCCCGCCCCCCAGGGTCCGGTACTCCCGCGGGTACTCGGCATCGTCCGCAGACAGCATGGGGGGGCTGCTCCGCTCCGGATCTGCGAGAGGGGAGAGGGGCGCGCGGGGTCACGGTGGAGGGACCCTTCCCCCCCCGGGATCCCTAAGGGGCGGGGCCTAAGGGCCGCCCATCCCCCACGGGGGGGCAGAAGGGGGCAGAAGGGCGGCCCGGGTGGGGGTGGAAGGTGCAGCGGGAGACAGGGGAAGGGTGGGAGCAAGGCCAGGAGGCAGTTGCTCGCTCCTCCTCCGAGGGTTTGGGCAGTCATTCTTAAGAGCAGCCCCCTTCTTCAGGCTGTCCTCCGGGAGGGGGACACATGGGACTGCCTGTCTTCCACAGAGTCCTCTAAGAGGACGTGCCCCGGCCCCCCGGACCAGCACTTGAGGTCACAGGACCCTGGGGCTGGGGCTGTAGGGAAGGGGCCGGGCAGGGCTGGATCCCCAGGAAATTCGGGGGCTGCCCAAGGGCCTGGGGGCCCAGGAAGGGGCCCAGGGACCCCTGCTCCCCTCCCGCCCCAGAGACAGACAGATGGACGGACAGGAGAGGCTGGGCACAGAGAGGACAGTGAGGATGGGCTGGGACAGACTCAAAGGAGAGAGAAGCAGACAGAACAGCCCAAGCCTGCTGGCCTGTCTTGGTGTCTCCTCCCAACAGACACAGGCTCAAGTCCCTAGAGAGGTGCACAAGGGACAGAGGACAGCACAGAAGCGGGGAGGGCAGGCCGGGGGCAGAGGTCCCCACACACAACTCTCACTCCCTTCCCTGACCCTCCAGCACCGAGCTCCTGGCTGCCCGGGCCCAGCCCTGCCGCTGACACCCTCCGGGGACATCACCAAGTCCTGGCTCAGAGATCACCTGGCCCTGGAGTAGGTGCCCCAGCCACATGCCTTGAGTGAGACAGCTCTGTCCCGTCTGCTCCAGAAGTCACCTCTTTGGGAGACAAACAGTCCCCCGTACAGCACTGCGCCCCACATCCGCCACCTGAGTGGCAGCCCTCGCCGTGCGATTCCTCCCCTGACACTGCCACCATCCTCAGGCCTGCTGCCAAGCCTCAGTCACCCTCTGCCCAACCACATGGGGAAAGAGAAGGCCCAGCTGCACTTCAAGAAAAGCCGTGGGCAGGTGTGGTACTGCACACCTATAATCTCAGCACTTGGGAGGCTGAGGCAGGAGGATCACCATAACCTTGAGGGCAGCCTAGGGCTAGTAAGACCCTGTCTCACAAAACCAAACACACACACACACACACACACACGCGCGCGCACGTGCGGACGCACACGCACACATGCTCCCCGCATGGCTGAGGTGTGTACATTGGGGCTGCTGCCCATGAACCCCACGGGAAGAACAGCTCCGGGCGCACAGCTCGGCATCTCAGCAAGGCCTCCCCGTCCTCGCCACTCCCCCAGGGGCCCCAACACTGCTGCGGGGGGTGTTACTGTGACCCTTATTTCAGAGAGGGCTACCAAGGCTCAGAAACCCCGTGACAACCCAAGCCATGGGACCAACAGAGTCCGGCCTGACCTGGTATCTACTGGGTTTGCTCAGCCACACGGCCCTTGGTGGAGGACAATTGTTACAGGGACATCACTGATCACTGCACCACACTGCCCCGCACCCACTGGCTTCCTGTTTCCCTGCTGCTCCCCCTGCCAGGGCACAGGTCTCCCTAAGGCTCCCGGGTCATTGTCTGTCCCTGTTGTCATTCACCATCCCCTGCTGTGCTACCAAGCCAGGTCCAGATACAGAGCAAGGGCTCCAGGAGAAACACTGTCGCATAGTTTAGTGGCCCGGTGTCGGTTCCATGGCATTTGTTGCGGTTTATATCCCGATCCAACCCCCACCTCCTGCCCTCATAGGCGGGGCTCTGGGAAGGGGACTGGCTCCAGGGGCCGGGGCTCGTGGGTGGATGACCTACTAATGAGTTTACAGCTAAAGGCAAAGCTGGGAGGTGAACCCTGGTCTAAGGGAATAGCCTCTGTGGGTGTGGCCTGGAAGGGTCTATCTTCCTCCTCCCCCCTTGATCTCCCTGAGTTTTTGTTTCATTTTGGTTTTGTTTGTTTATTTTTTGAGACATGGTTTCACTGTGTGTACTTCAGGCTGGCCTTAAACTCACTATGTAGCCCAAGCTGGCCTCTAACGGTTGGCGATCCTCCTGCCTCAGCCTCCCAAGTGCTGGGATAACAGGCGAGCACCACCACACCTGGCTGATCTTTCTCTGCTCCTGTCTGCCATGCCATGAGCTGCTGCTCTTCCACTAGGCCCCTGTGCCATGTGCCTAGGAGTAGCCGACTATGGACTGAAACCTCTACAAACTGTGAGCCAGAATAGACCTCTCCTTTAATTTATGGATGTCAGGTAGTGTTGTATCTTGGTGACAAGAAAGTGACCGAGACAACATTGATCCTTGGGATGGCAATAAGGTAGTAATTCCTCTTTTGGGGGAGACAGGGACTAGGGACTGAACCCAGGGCTTTCACACTGAGCTACATCCCCAGCCCCCTTGTTAAATTTCTTTTAAATTTTGAGACAGGGTCTCCCTAACTCCCTAAACTGCCCATGCTGGTCTGGAGCTCACGATCCTTCTGCCTCAGCCTCCCAGGGTTCTGGGGAGACATGTGCACCACTCTGCCTGTCTTAGCTTTCCTTTTTTTTTTTTTTTGGTACCAGGGATCGAACTCAGGACCTTGCATTTGCCAGGCACATGAGGCACCACTGAGCTACATCCCCAGCCCCTCCTCTTTCCTCTTAAATAAATGTATTTAAGTTCAAAGTGGGTTAACAAAAACAATATTGAGTTAGTACAGTGCAAATAGCTCCCTGATACGGAGAAGACTGGGGAAGACAGTGGCTGACGGAGTGGAGCAGAACCCAGGGGCGGCGGGGAGGCATCTTCCTGAAAGCCCTGGTGAAAGAGGGTGACCTGAATAACACATGCGTGGGGAGCGGCCGGGGGCTCCAGGACCTGGACCTCCCTGTTCCTCCGGTCCTCCCCACCACCAGCTCGGAAGGAAGAGTGGGAGCTTCCTCTGCTAAGGGCCTGGACCCTTCCGGCCTCTCTGCCCTGCTGCTTGTCGTGTCCTCCCCGGAACCATCAGCTCTGGAGCCCAGCCTGGCCCCACTAAGCCAGGGCACTGCCTGCTGTGCTAGGCAGCCTGGCTCCTCTGCCCTCCCAGCACCCTTGGCACCGCAGCTGCTGACATCTAAGACAGGTCTCCAAATTCCACCCTCAGGGGCTCTCTCCTGGCCCAGAGAACTCCTGTTCCTCCTCCCTGCCCCCTCCATGCCAGTCTCTCCTTGGCTATCTTTCCTGGGGGAGCATGCATGGCTCTGAGGCTGCAGGGACTGGGGGGACCTCGGGACTCACCCTGCTCTCCCAGGCAGATGAGGGAGGGTTGAGGGGCTGTGGGGAGCAGATAGACAGCAGGCAGCACTCCTGGCCAGGAGCTGGCACTGGGGTGGCAGAGAGGGAAGGGGTAGAGAGATATCTGCTCATCTGAGGAGGGGCCATGCCAAGGGGGGGGCTTGGAATGGAAAAGCCTAGGAACCCCTTTAAGAACCTTCTAGCTTGGTGTGGTGGCACACGCCTGTCATCCCAGCACTGAGGAGGCTGAAGCAGGAGGATTGTCGAGAGTCTGAGGCCAGCCTGGGGTCCATAGTGAGCTCAAGGGCAGCCTGGACTACATATCGAGGCCCCGTTTTAAAAAACAAGCAAATAAAAATTTTAAAAATTTAAAAACAATCTTCCAGATCTTGGCTTTATTTAACAAGGAAGGACCCCGAGGTTCAGAGAGAAGGATGGCGCGTGCAGGTGATCCGGGGTTCCACACCTGTTGCATGGATTCAACTTTTTTCTGTGGGGCCCACAGGGACTGGGAGGAGCAGCCTGGGCTTCTAATGGGGGTGCTGTTCTGGAAATGACTTCACTCCCCCAGCCTGTTGGGCGCCTGAGGTCACGCCTGCCCAGGACGAGGTGCAGGAAGATGCCAGCACGCGTGACAGGGAGCCTCAGCAGGAAGGGAAGCAGAGGCTGGGCCTGGGCAGGGGCCTGTGTCGCCCTCCGTTCAGACCTGCGGATGAGGAGGCGGCGGGCGCCCCCCAGTGGCTGGCCACGAGTAGAGGCGCAGGTGCCCGCCTGTGAGGAGAGACACCGTTACTTGCTCCAGCAATTCTAAATTCCACCTTTATTTATGGCCCCGATTTATTTTTATCCCGCACTGCATTCTTTTACATGCGATCACTGTCACTCTTCAGGAGAAGGAAGATCCTCCAGCTCGGCGCCACCGTCTGCTAAACCGGCAGGCCCGTCCCCACCTGGCGTCCTTTCCCCGGATGTCACCAGTCCCTGTCCTCTGGCTGCCTCTGGCTGGGCGACGTTCACACATGACATCATCTTCAGAGGAGAGAACGGAGAGCAGGGTGGGGGAGAAGGCGGGAGAGAGACAAAGGGGACAAGCGGAGGGAGACGCGCCAGGGCTGGGGAGCCCCTGCGGGCCGCCTGCCCCTCAGGACCCCGTCTCCTGCCCCTGGTGCCCGAGAGGCCAGGCAAGGTCCCTCCCAGGGAGACCAACAGTCACTCCAGTGGCCCTGACCACAGGGGCGCCAGGTCAGGAGCCCCGGCACCGGGCAGGGCAAAGACAGTGTGCGATTGATTGCTGGAGGGCGGAGGGCCCCAGAGTGCCGCGCATGCGCACACGCACCCACACCACCCTCACACGCGTGCACACGCACAGCTCCTCCCGAGGCGCTGCCACCAATTGTCCTAGCAGCTCCATCCACGCAGCCCGGAGGTCAGAGGTCAACCAGGGACCCGGGCCACTCAAGCCTGACAGAGCTTCTGGGAGCCGGGCCCACCCCGTGCCCAGTGAGGGACTCGGGGTGCCTGGCTCCGTGTCCCCCGGTGCCTGCCCCCTCACCCGGCCGCCTGTGTGTGGGTGCTTGGAGCTGAGGCCCATCTGTGTGTTTTCTAAAACTAGCTTTTCCGCCTCACACCGAAGCAACCAAAGTCATTTTCCGGGCAATTGCCTTTCAGTAAACATTCCTGTGTAATAGCCCCCCAAATTGCTAATGCCCAGAGCCCTGTTGAGTCTCCCTGTCACTTGGACAAGGGACTCTGAGCCTGGCGGGGTGCGGACTGGAGGGAGGAGCCGGCTCTGGCCCAGGGTTAGACGGAGGCTCAGCCCAGCTCCCCCCCAGGGGCCTGAAGGCTCACCCCAAGACTCTCCACCCTGAGTGCCAGGCCACCTCGGGAGAGACCGCCTGGGCTGGGAGAGAGCATGGGGAAGGACCCAATGCAGTCCCTTCCTGGTGCCGAGAGAGGCAGGCCTGGGGGACACAGGGCACGGCCGAGTGAGCTGGCATCACCAGGTCCCCAAGGAGGCCCAGCCCCCCAGGGCTGAGAAGGGAGACAGGAGAGTAAGGGGGGCAGAGCCCACTGCCTGGGCACCACGGGTGGCAGGGAAGCTGAGCAAGGCCAGAGGGTATCAGGAAGCCCCGGGCCGGTGACAGCCCAGCCCCTCAGAGCCACCGTGAAGAGCGGGGACAGGTCACTGTGCCTTCATGGCACAGGGGTCATCACATGGATCCCCTTCAGGGCGTGGCCTGTGCCCCTGGGCTCTCTGCCCAGGAAGCTCGCTCGGGGTTGAGGGACATCGACGACAGGGCCCAGGAGGGAGCCGGGGAGGATGTGGGAACTGCCACTCACAGCTTCAGCAGGCAGAAAAACACAAACCAATTTGCACAAATTTAAAGCCCACCGAAGGCCACTTAGTGGGTAAATGAGTTGGAATCTAATGAAGGGGCCTCACAGGGCTGGGGGGACTCACCTGCCCTGGAGAGCTTCCCACGGGGACCGAGCCTGTCCCTTGTCCCCTCCCGAAGCCAGGGGGCCTCCCTGATGGCACGGGGACCAATCCACCCAGGAGAACGGGACTGGGGTGGTGTAGAGACCCCAAAACTACCTCCAGAGGGGTACAGGGCTGGGAGCAAAGATCCCAGGCTTGGCCTCAGTGCCCTCTCTGGGTCCTGCCACCCCAGCTCCCCCACTGCTATCACTCATCAGGGCCCTGGCAGGAGAGGCCACCTCAGCTCCCATCCCTTAGCGAGGAGGAGGGACATCGCCAGACCTTTCCCCTGCCACCCTGCCAGTGCCAGAAACCTCGGGCTGCACCCAAAGGCCGTTCACCGGGGAGCTCCTCCCGGGAGCTGGAGGCGGAGCCAGAAGTGAGACCAGGTGTCCCAGCCCTGGGGACAGGATTTTTCCATTTCGCTGTTGCGCCTCCCAGAAAGCAGCTGTCAGGGGCCCTCCGCAGGCCACAGGCTCTGGCAGGACACCACATGACAACCTCAAGTCAGAGCACAGTGACGCCGCACCAGCTGAGGGGGTCAGGTGCAGGGCACCCTGCCCTGTACCTGGCCCAGCCCAGCATGCAGCAGCTGGGTCCCAGCAGGATGACCCCATCCCACGCTCCGATGAGACCCCCCTCTTTCCAAACAGCCAAGTGAGAATCTGAGACACAACCCTCCCTGTTCTCCCCACTCCAGTCCACCCACGCACAGCCAGCAAGCTATAGAATTACCAAAAATCGGTGAATTTGAGGGTGAGGAAGCTCTGCTCAAACCCTGCTCTGCCAACTGATGACTTATGTGACCTTGAGGAGGTCAGGGGCCTCTGTCGGCTCATTTGTTTAAAAAACAAAAACAAAACTCCTCCCAGTCAGGTGTACAGGTTGTGCACTGCACAAAGGCATCAGGCCAAGGAGGTGAGGAGCCCCAGTTCCTCCCTGAGCGGCCCCTGGTGTCCTGACTCCGCTGTCAGAGGTGCGCCATCCCCGGATGGTGGGCTTTTGCAATCAGCTTCCAAGGAAGACTGGCCTAATTGGCTTCCCTGGGAAGGGAGGGGGTGGAGATGCAGTCTGAAGCTGGAGCTGGCAAAGCTGGGAACAGCCCTGCATGTGCCCACTCGGTGCCATGTTCACACGCTAGCTCCGGCGTGGCGTCTCCTCCACTCACGCGCCTGGGAAGGTGTCCTGTGGGCTCTTGGAGAGGCAGCCAGCAGGGAGGGGAGAGCAGAGCTCTCAAGGGCAGGGAGGGAGGGAGGCTGCCTGGGCACCCTGCCCCCTGGGTACCTTGGTGTGGGAGCACAGGGCCCTCCCTTGCACCCCAAAAGCTGGGTCTGGCAGAAGCATGGCCAGAGCAGGGCAGCCGATCCCCACAGGAGACCCCAGTCTGCTGGCAGTGGGGGAAGAGCCTCACAAATCGGTCACCCGGTGGCACCTGGGAAGCAGTGTCCACACTAAGTATTCATCCAGGGCCTCATAAATATCAGGCATAGCCAAGCGTGGTGGTGCACACCCATAACCCCAGCACTCTGGAGGCTGAGGCAGGAGGGTTGCAGTGAGTTCAAGGCCAGCCTAGACTACACAGAAAGACCCTGTCTCAAAAAAACAAAAACAAAATAAGGGCCAGGGATTTAGCTCAGAGGTCCCACTGCCTGCAAGGTCCAGAGTTTGATCCCCAGTACCAAACAAATAAACAAACAAAATACTGGGTAGAAGACCAGGCCATCCCCAGACCCTTCTGGTCCTCCTGGGTCAGGCCTCATTCCGGCCCCATGACCCCAGCTTGGAGACAGCTCCCTCAGCCCCCAGTGACCCAACTCCTACACAAGCCCGGCGGCCCAGGCCCCTCCCTGCATCCTCAGCCCCACCCACCTCTGCTGCTCCAGTCCCTCACACATGGGCCGGGTCAGCGAGCTCCAGCTCCAGCTCAGGCTGAAAGGCAGTGGGCACCCCGTTCCCCCGTCTGACCGGGCCAGCCGCGCAGTGATGCCACCTCTGATGACCCGCCTCGTAACACAGTCACCTTGCACCCCGAGCCACGTGACCCTCCTTGCTCTCTGTATTGCTCGAGGAGGGAAACTGAGGCTCAGGAAGGCGCAGGCTCTGGAGGTCGGGTGGATAAAGGGGGGAGCCTGATCTCAACTGTGGGGTCCTCAGCCAGATCCCCTTCTCTCCCTTCACCCTGCTGCCCTCCGGCAGATGCAGATTCTACCACCAAGTCCCCCCAGCCAGGCAGAGGGGCCCCGGGGCTGGGACGGGGGAGGGTAGCAGTCTTGGAGAGACCCCAGAACCCCCTTCCACGCCTAGCAGGTACAAAGCCTTCCCTGTCCCCAGGCTGTGAGGAGGTGAAACTGCAGGTCCTCCCTGTCCACCAGTGCCAGCCAGCTGGGGCTTGGATCCCTCCAGGAATGGGAAGCTCACTATCTGCACGGCCCGGTGCTCTCGGGCTCCTTCCTCAGTAGGAGCCACAGTCTGCGCCCACCCCCCTTCAGGGCAATGGGAGACCCCAGAACCATCTTTCCTGCCCTCCGGTCGGTCTCGGTCGCAGGCTGCCCTGACCGGCCCTGCCCCCTCCCGTGCTCCCGCCGCCCCTCCCCCGCGCCTCCCGCGCTGTGCCCGGGGTGTCTGCACCCGCGTCCCATGCTTGAGCGGAGGCTAATTCGGGCGACTCATCAGACAGTAATTACGGGGGACGAGCACGCTGTCATCTCCGCAGCTCGGCACCTGTCACCACGCCGCGTGGGGGCCGGAAGCTGAGGGGGAGGGGAGTGGAGGGAGAGGAGTGCCCGGTCCCTTCCTGCCTCCCCACGGGCAAGGAATGCGTGACATCTGGCGGTCAATAGCCACGCAAGACTCCATGTCATCCAGTGATGGCAGGTGCCATGGTCACCTGTGGACGTAGCGGTGACCAAACAGCAGGCAGAAGGGCACAGCAGGTCAAAGCGCAAATCTCACCTCGGCCATGACCCATAAGTGTCACCTTGAACAAGTCATTCTTCCTCTCCAGACCTCAGTTTCCCCAATGGCAAAACAAACACAATAATCTAGCACCATATATGGCATGTGTGTGATCACGTAGTCAATCAACAACCAGTACACACGCCAGGGTTGGCAATGCTGGATGTTGAGATCAACAAAACCAAGGAATGCGCTGCGGCCACATGGGGATCAGAGATTGGGTTTGGCTGGGGGTGTTTTGTTTTGTGTCTTCAAATTTCAGTAGCAGAAAGAGGCAGTGGTAAAGGGAGGTGGCAACGAGATACCTGCCACACTGCGTTTCGCTGACCTTGCTGTCTCTGCATGGTCCCGCACACAGTAGGCGGCTGCCAACTGTTGAGCGACTACACCACTGCACATATGCTAGGCGCTGTTCTGGGAAGAGGAGCCACAAAGCAAAGGCGCAGAGGAGAGGCCGGGTCTCCTGGAGCTGCGGGCGCCCCCACCTGGCCACCGGAAGTCGTCTCCGGAGGAGCAGGCTTGGGAGAAGAAGGCGTCCCCGGAACAAGGGGGATCCCCCTGGCCCAAAGCGAGGCGGCAGCTACTCCCCCTGCGGCACAGGCGGGGCTGGGCTGAGGGCGGCGCTGGGGTTGGGGTGCACTGCTTGCCCCGTTAGGCCTCTCCACCGCTCCCCAGTAGAGAGGCGGCACCAGCCTTGAGCCCAGGGGCCACTGCGAGCAGGAAGTGAACTGCAGGCCATGAGTGGCCCCGCACACAATACACACGCTGATCACCAACACTTTCTCAGTTACCAGTGACGGGTTTTCTCCTGACTCGGAAACCACGGGAGAACCCCTCCACCCCCACCCCGCCTTCGCTACCCGGCGTCCTTCGCTGCCCCAAGCCACAGCGGGAACATGGTGGCTTCTACCTGAAACCAGCACCGACGGGTGTGCACGCCTGTGATCCCAGCACTCAGAGGCTGAGGCAGAAGGATTGCCCAGCCTGGGCTACATAGTGAGTTCAAGGCCAGCCTTACATAGAGAGACCCTGTCTCACCCCCCCAAAGTAAATCTTGGAAGGTACTGAGCTCCCTGTCATTGGAGGTATTCTAGAAGATGGTGAATGAGAACATATTCTCTCTCTCTCTCTCTCTCTCTCTCTCTCTCTCTCTCTCTCTCTCTCTCTCTGTCTCTCTAGGCCTGGGTCCCCCTGCCGTTTTTGTGGAGAGGGGGTGATTAGCAGGGCCAGGGGGGAAAGGCCTAGGGATTCATGTGGCTCTGCCTTCTCCTGTGGCAGCAGGAGAGGACAGGAGGGAGGGAGCAGCATCCGTTGCTCTTTTAGGAAAATGGTAATTTTAATTAAGAGGCAGCCAAACGAGTGCTCTGCACATTGTCTCAGAGCAAAGCTATTAACCAGAAGAAAAAAATAATAATAAAATAAATAAAAAGCCATCAGGAGGCTGGGTGTGGTGGCTCACGCCTGTGATCCCAGAGCTCAGGAGGCCGAGGCAGGAGGATGGCCACAAGTTCCAGGCCAGCCTGGGCTATAAAGTGAGTTCAAAGCCAACCTGGACTACATAGTGAGACCCTGTTTCAAAAAAACAAAGAAAGTCATTGCGGTGGCAGCAGATGTCACAGTGGCAGAGCCCCCCACCTGGGTTGGGGACAGAGGCTGGAGCCTGACACCCCAAGACAGGGCTCCCCAGGCCTGACGGGAGGAGGTGGGCAGCATCCCCAGCACCTAGTACAGCCGGCCCAAGCCCGAGGACAGGGCGGGCACAAACAAGGCTGCAGGTGCCAGACCAGCGCACTGCCTTTTCTGTTCTCGCCAGCCTGCCAGTGTGTGTATGTGTGTGGGGGGGGTCCCTGCTGCTCTGCAGGCCAGATGGATGTAGCTTCCGGGGGACGGGGCCCATCCAAGGCCCCCAACTCCCATGTCGGGTGCTCCAGCTGCTGGCTGTGGGGGCTCCGTCTACACCCACCCCCAGCTGGGCTCCTGGATGCCCTCTGCCCTGGCCTCAGCAATGACCTGACAATGAGCCCAGGCCGAGTCACTGCTGCCTGCTGGGGTCACCTCAAGGGCACCGTGAGGTCGGGGGACACGAAACGGTGACAGCACACACAAAGGAGCTGCTGGGGTGCCCCAGACCTATGTCACCTCCCCGGGTGGGGGACAGGGCCCCACAGTCAGCTGCCCAGGCCCCAGATAGAGGCGTCATGGAGGGTGGGTCACCTGTCATGGCCACGTTGGACTCCGTGCTGGCCAGGGGCTGGCCCAGAGCGGCGCTAAGTGGGCCCTTAGGGGATCACTGTGTAAGTGACCTTGGCTCATGGGCTTGCATGCACCTGTGCACCCAAGCCTGAACGGGGCTGGAGGTGGCCGTCTCCACCCCATCCCCTAGCTCTGGCCAGCACAGGAACACAGCATCCCCCTGGACCCCTGCCCAGGCCACGAGCCCCTCCGCAGGGGACCCCTGCCTCTTGTCCTGTCCCCAGCCCCAGACCACACAGGGGCTTTGCAGCACGCGCACACACCAACATGCACACACACACACGCACATGCACACACGTGCACGTTTTCTGCCAGGCAAGGCGCCCTCCCCAGAGTCGAGGGTCCACTGTCCCCTCCCCCAACGGCGGCCCCCCCGGCGGGGGAGGGGCTCTGACTGGGGGGAGGTGCCTCCCTCCCCCTCTTACTAACCTGGAGACTTTAAACAGAGGGAACAGAGTCCTGCAGGCTTCCCTCCCGCCGCTCGCTGGAGCCCTGGGTGAGGGACAGGAAAGGAGGAAAGTCGTGAATGAATGCCAGGAGGACAGGCCGGGCCAATCGGAGGGCACTGGACAGAGGGGGGCGGGGTCCCAGAGTGGGCAGGGTGAGGACAGAGCCCTAAGAGCTGTCCCTTGCGGGGGGGGTCACCAGGGTCTCAGGGGATTCAGGATAGAGACTGGGTGTTGGAGGAAGAGTGAGGACAGGGGGGTCAGACAGCAGTGGGAGACAGACAGGACAGACAGCAGGACGACATGGAAAAACACGGTTCCCAGAGCTGGGACAGGACACTCATCGAGCCAGGCCTGGTTCTCCTCCCAGAAATGACCGGGTTCCCTGAGGTGCCCACGCGAGATCCCAAAGGACAGCACTAGGAGGGGCTGTCTCGGCCCCCACCCAGTGTCACCCACCCTGAAAGGCAAGGGGCTCAGGGCCAGAGCAACCTGCCACGCACCCATCACTGCTCGCTGCCCTCCCTGTCGACAGAACGCCCCCACCTGCCCCAGCACCCCTGCCCTGGGCTGGCCCCTCCATGGCCTGCACTGGAGGGAACACGGGCATCAGGCATGGAGGCCGAGGGCCGCTCACACTCCTGCCTGCCCCGGCGGGCCCGGCAGGGTGCCCGAAGCCAGCCATTGCGCCCACCTTTCTGAACAGTCCCTTGCACTCAGCACCGCCTCCTGCCTGCACCCTGAGCAGGCCTGGGGCTGTGGCCTGGGCACCCTGGGGCGCAGCCTCCCTCGCTGGCCCAGGCCCATCCCAGGCCCATCTGTATCCACAGCACGTCCCTCGGGGCCCCTGCCCAACTCACGTTTCCAATTTTCCCACTGATTGCCCAAGGCGCGGACATCCCGGGAAGAAACAGATGTCATCCCCAGATGTTGGGATATTGAGCGGGGAAGAAACCAAGAATGGTCACTAAGGGATCTGGGCCCGAAGGGCTCCTGGACAGGCCCATGGGGCAGGCGGATGGGCAGAGGGGAACAGGAGCTGGGAACCCTGGCTTCTTTCCTACCCCCAGACCCAGGGGCCGCCCCGTGGGCTAAGGTTACAAAGTACCGGGGATTTTGCCTAATCACTGCATGGATCGGCAGCTGTCCCAGGAAGAATCCACCACTAACACCCTCAGGCTACAGGTGAGGAAACAGTTCGGAGAGGTGAAGCAACTCGCCTCAAACCACACTGCAAAGGGACGGCCGGGCTGGGATCTCGGCCTGATCTGTCTGACTCCAGCGCCCTGAGCTCCTGGCCCAGGGGTAACCTCCTTCCCTTCCCTCCTGCCACCTCTGCCCTCCGCAAAGTTCTGTCTGAAGCCTAACCTCTTTCCATTGCATTCTCCAGCATGGACTGTCTCCCGAGAGCAGTGCGACTGCCTACAAGAAAAACATTTTCTTCAATATCTGTCTCATTCCAGGCATGGAGCCAGACTATTATTATTATTGAGGGTTTTTTGGGGGTACCAGGGATCAAACTCGGGACCTTGCTCTTGTAAGGCAGGTGGCAGAACTACTGAGCTAAATCCCCAGCCCTGTTGTTGTTGTCTTTGAGAAAGGGTCTCATTATGAGTTCAGGCGGGCCTTGAATTCAAGGTGATCCTCCTGCCTCAGCCTCCCAAGTGCTGGGATGACAGGTGTGTGGCACCCCACCCAATGAAGGGAGATGATTCTAACCCTGGGCTGCCAGATGAGCCAGGAAGGGGAGGCGCTGTCGGGTGGGTCCAAATTTCCTCGACTTCAAACTTAAGTGACTTCTAGCTGTTTGAAGCCCCTTCCTGTCCAGACAGAGGGTCTGTGATCCCCCTAAGAGCCCTTGCTTCCGGAAGAGCCTTCGGTTTCAAATTCTAAGTCACTATGCACAGGCTTGGGGGACTTCTCGGCCAGTCTGGCCAGCACTGGGGACCACAGTGTGGGCAGGGATGGCCCAGGAGAGGAGCAGAGTGCGCGGGCTGCGTTGCAGGCTGCAGCGAGCTGTGGAGAGAGCTGAGCTGGATTGTTAATTCTTCCCCAACGAGGCAGCTGCCAGTGCCTGGGGTGATGCCAGGGACGCCCACTGCATCTAGGGGACCACGGGACACATTCCTCCCGTCTCCTGCGTCTCCTGAGCTGGGTACACACACCTCTATGGGGCCCCTGGAGGGAAGGGTCCTGGGCTGGGACGTCTCTGTGGGCTCAGGGTCCAGGAGCCCCACTGTGCGCCTGAGTCCGGAGTCTCCAGTGTGCTCTGTGGCTGGGATGTAAAGAAGCCAGTGTGCTGGGGTGAGGATGCTCTGGAGGTGGGGGTGGAAGGACGGGAGAGCCCAACTCCTCTCCAGTGTTCAGCTGCTCCATTCTGTGACATGCAGGCAGCCAGGCGACCCAGCTGGCTGCCAGGGCCAGGCACCAGGACAGTGGAGTGGGGGAGCTGAGCCACCAGGACAGGCCCTATGGAGGAAAATACGGACTGGACTTCCATCCCTGGGTGGAATGGAGTGTGACAAAGGTAGTTTTGCTGGGGTGGGAGACAGTTTGTGATTTAGGCAATGGCACGGTCCTCCAGCTGCTCCCCTAATCCATCTTCTAAGGCTGCAGGATGGGTTTGGACAAGGTGCACCTCCGGCCCAGGAGGCGCCTTTTGTGTGACACAAACAAGTGTGCATAGGCTCAATATTCCCTTGGCTCAAATCTCCATATCTGGTTTAGCCGAAATTGGGAAACATTCTTGCTAGCCTTCATGTGCCAAACCAAATATCTCAGGGGAGAGGACACGGGTGGACCTGTACCAACCGGAAGGGAGCTCCAAGAAGCCTCGCCCACCCTCTTTACTTTACCAAGCATGCTGAAGACCAGAGAGGTGACGAAGCTGCCAGTGCCGCCCAGCAGCACCCTGACACGGGTCCAGCTACTTCTTCAGAGTGCTTTGCCTCTGTGTCCTGGGGGGCAGATGAGGAGCTTCCCCGCTCCCTGCTCTCCCCTCCAGCAGCCTCGCTCCTGAGGATCCCCAGTGGTCATCGGGAAGGTCGCACTGACCCGTCCTCGCCCCCAGGTACGGCATGAGCCCCCTTCCTGGCGCTGCGCTTCCCTTCCCCGCCAACCTCCACTCCTGCTGCCTCGGTGTGGGCTTGTTGGCTCCCACACTGCCCTGTACAGACGCGGGGAGTGGGAGAGGAGCAGGTTTCCGGCCTCCAGACCCTCTGTCAGCCTACTCAAAGAGGAGGAGGAGAGTGACGGGTCCCAGGATAGCGGGCAGGGGTTGGGACAGGTGGGATGGGGGACAGCAGGCGGAGTATGGGACAGCGAGCTCTTCTAGGAATTGCCCCTCCGGCCCCTCATCCTATGCCAAACCCTAGAATCATTAAGTCTTCTTTGGATTCCCAGACATCCATCTCTCCCTCATACCATTTATGGGGTGGGTATATGTGTCAGACCCGTGTGGGGTGCTCTGGCTGCTGTTTCATCTGATCTCCGAGACAAGCTCATAATCAGAAACCCATCTGCCCCGGGGGCGGTCCCCCCATGAGTCTAACCTAGCCCTCTCTCTCTCTGTCTCTCTCTCTTCACTTCCTCTGATCCTATCCTCCCGGGGGTGCAGGGCAGTTTGGGTCCTGTCTTCAGAATCTTGTCACAACCCAGCAGCCCTGGGTCATCTCTGGGCTACCAACTTTCACCCCAGCCTGGCCCTCTAGGACAGGTGACGTAGGGTGAAAGGAGTCACTCCATGTAGTCCAGACTGGCCTTGAACACTCGGACTTGGCCTCTAGAGTCCTGAGGTCACAGGCATGCGCCACCAGGTGCAGCCCTCTGAGCCCTCTGGAGCAGGAATGAGGGCAGGAATCGCCTCCACCAAAGCCAGCACCGCTCCCCCAGCCTGCCCAGGTCCTGGGGCCACACTCACCTCCCAGGGGACACTCAGCCTCCACTTCCAGCTCCAGGCCAATGGGCGAGGGCAGTGGGAGTGGGAGACGGGCCCTGGGCCGGTGAGGGTGGTGCTCTCCCCCTTCAAGCAGGGATTATTAATATATGCAAAGCATGGGCAAATCACCCAGAAGAGAGACACAACACCAAATGTCAGGAGAGACCTTGGAGATCATCAGTCCACGCCCCCTCACTGCACAGGTGAGGACTCGCTGGCCCCTGAGGCAGCAGAGGACAGTTTCCCACCCGCACACTGTGGTCCGGTCTTTCATCTGGGGTCGGGGGTTCACAGCAGGACAGAGGCAGCCCAAGGCCTAGCTGGAACCCCCAGGCTTCCTGGATCCCCCCCACCTCAGACAGAGCCTGAGGGGCTGGAGGGGAACAGGGTGCAGGGGCAGTAGCAACATGTGGGGGCAGAGGGCCCTCGGCTGAGGCTCTGGGCAGGAAGAAAAACACTGGAGGTGGACAGAAGCAGTCACCCAAGTGTCTCGGGAGGGGAGGAAGAGCCAATGCCAGGGCAAGGTGCCACACGCGTGCATGGGCGTGCACACACACACACACACACACACACACACAGACACGCGCCCGAACACGCATCCCTGAGTGCTCTGCAGCCCTTCGACCTGGACTCTGACAACTATGGCACCTGACAGACCATAATAGCCAGCCCATCCTCCCTTCCCTCGGAGGCTGCGGCCATAGCCGCTCCCCTCTGGCTCCACCACCTTGCAGACAGTCCTAGAAAGCAGGACTGCAGCCGCAGGGAGGAAGGGAGGGGGCAGCCAGAGGAAGAAGGGGGGACGGAAGGACAGAGAGGGGGCGCCAGGCAGGGGCAGGGGGAGAGGGGGCAGCGAATGAAGGGCAGAGCTGGAGACACCGAGGGGCAGGAAGAGGGGAGGCCACCAGGGGAAGCTGGCAGAGATGGGGGGTGGATGGGTGGGGGAGAGAGAGGCTGGGGGTGCTCTGGGGCCCCAGGGACTGGAGGACAGTGCTGGGGCCCAGGCATGGGCTCCAAGAGCTCTGACAGTGAGGTCCCTAGGCTGCCTGGCTGGGGGGGGGGCATGCCCCTGCCCTCTGCCCACCTCCCTCACAGGGGCCCTGCTGCCAGGAAATGTCCCCCTCCCCCTCCCCCTCCCCCTGCCCCCTCTCTCCCTGGGGGCAGGCAGGAGCTGCTTCCCAGCCAAATCCAAAGCCTTCATCTCCCCTTTTCAGAGCCCAGAATGAAAGAAGGGGAAGCGAGTGCAGCCCTCAAACCCGCTGACGGCCAGATTTTTATTATCTTTGCTCAAATGGGCCCTGGGAAGCCACGGAGATTCTTCAAAGAGCGCCTGAGAGCCTCATTGAAGCCCGCACCTGCGCGGCCCACCCACCCACCAGCACAGCAGGGGCATCGGGGGCCAGGGGCAAAACCTGGCCCCCAACCCACCCTAGGGAGCAGAGCCAGGCGGCCAGGGGCCTCACCCTCAGCACCCTGTGCCCCGGCAGGCCACCAGGGCAGGGAGCCAGGCGCCACCACCAGTCGAGGGTGCGCTGGACATCTAGGCAGCTTCTGTCCCTCTCCGGGGCCCGAAGACACAAATGGAGGAAGAAAACAGATCTCCTTGCCAGGGCCTGGAGGAGGTAAGTGCTTGGGATTCCTCGAAAGAGGAGCTTTTATGGCAAGCCCTGGCTCCTTCCCCTGGACTCTGTACCACCTAGCATCCACAGGCTCCTCCAGGCTCCCCTCGGCGGGCTCTCTTCCTACCCCCAGGCCCACCAGGCAGGAGGAAAGCCCTATGAAGTATCCTTCCTCTAGCCCCAGCCATGGCTCCCAAGGTTCAAATCCACAGCCCTTCCTCCCTTTTCTCCCCAAGACCTAACCCAAGGTGGGTAGGGCTGGGGGCTCAGCAGACCAGGGCTTCAAGGAGCCCAAGCATCATCCTCACCACTTCTAGGGCTTGAGATTTTGGCAAGGATCACCAAGGCTGGCGCTGGGCAGATAGTGGCATGCCACCCGTCCCCAGCTCTGACCACTCTCTGGAGATCAATACCCCCAAGTCAAAGACAGAATCAATGGTTCTAATTAAACCCTTTTTCCAGGGTGGGATGCTGAACAGAGAGACAGAGACACACACACACAGAGAGAGAGAGAGAGAGAGAGAGAGAGAGAGAGAGAGGGGCTATCAGAGGGGTCCTGCCTCCTGGCTGCTACCCTCATGTCTTGGAGCTATGAAGACCCCAGACCCCTGCATTAGACAAGAAGGCTAAAAGAGCAGCAGGGGCTGGGGGTGTCTCCACCCCTCCCCTATGGGGCTCCCCTCCACTTGGCTGAAATCTCAGGTGCCCCTTCCAGAAAGATCTCCAGAGCACTGACAGCCGGAGCCAGAGGGGATCCACCCACATCTCCATCCCAGCCCTGAGGGGCTGCATAGACAGAGAGCCACCATCTCAGAAAGAGCAATGGGGGGGCACTGGACAAAGATCCTCTTGTCCCCAAGGGAGGGTGGCAGGAAGCCAGGGCAAAGCCTTTGCACTTGCTGCCAAGGGTGCCGGGGTGCCAGGCAGTCTGGGTGGGGAGCTGGGGGCATTATTCTTGGGGCCCCCTCCCCTGCACCCAGAGCCGAAACCCCATCTCCTGCTTCCGTACCAGGCCACCAGCTAAGTCTCTGCTCCCAACAACCCCCCCCCCCACCTTCTCGGAGAGCCCTTCCAGTGTGAAATCCGGTCCCCTGCACTTGCCTGGAGTGGCCCCAACACCAAGTGGAACCAGCAAACCCCAACACGTACACCATAGCTGCCCCCATACATACACACACGTGACCGTACCAAAATCCACCACCATGCCAGCTGCCACAACGACGACAGCTCATATTTTCCACGACAGTCTCCATCTAATGCATCATATATTTTTTTAAAGGCCAGCCAGAGAATAGGGAAGGGAATGAGAGCGACTGAGGCAGAGTTACCCAAGCAACTGGCTCAAGGTCACCCAGACCAGGCTATCCAGGCAAGAGGAAGGTACCCCCCAGCCCCAGCAAAGTGCTCAAACCCCACCCACAGGGACTCGGGGACCACAAACCTGAGAGCTGTCTCGTAGGGGCTCTTCCCCAAACAGCCACCATTGCCTTTTGAAAGGGTACAGTCAGGGACCCTCAGCGCAGCTCCGGGACCCCACTTCCCTCAAAGTTGGGGTTTCCAGGACGCTGCTGATCCCCCAGTATTGGGAACAGGGGCTGGGGTGCTAGCTCCAGGAGCCGCTCCCCGCCCACGCCCCGACCCCCGCGGCTCACCTGGCTCCCCCCGGCCCCCGGTGTCCCTCGGGCCGGCCTCCTCCCGGGGAGAGCGTGCCCTGCCCTCCGCCGTCCTCTCCCACCAGGCCAGGGCAAAGCGCCGCAGGCAGTGCCAGGGCTGCATGAGGAGGCGCGGGGCGGGGGGCGCTCTCTGGGCAGCCGCACGCGCCCCGCCGGGCCCTGCCAGCCAAGCTGCGGAGGCACCGGCCGGCCCCCTCCGCCGCCACCAGCATCCTGCTGCCCCTACCGACAGGACTCGGAGCCGGCCCGGGAGCTTCTGACGTAGCAGGGGGGTGCGTGCGACGGGGGCCGAGGGGCGTCCCCTCGCGGCCCCGCCCCCTGCGCCCCAGCCCCCCACGGGTCCCTCCCTGCGCGCTCACCCGGGACGCCCTCCCCAGGTGGGGGGCGCCCTCCCCTGCCCTCCGGCCCCTGCAGGAGGAGGGATTAAGACACGATCGCCCCTCCCCAGGCCCCTCCCTCCCCGCCGCGGAGCGGGGAGCAAGCAGGTCCCCAGTTTCTGCGACTGCCGCTAAGACGCAGAGGTCTCCAGGGCTAGGGCCAGAAAGTGGAGGGGGTGGGGTGTGGAACACAGCTGGTATCCTGGCAACGCCGCCAACCCCAGACGCACCCAGCCCCTTCCTCTCCAGGGAGCCGGCGCAGACCCCATGCCGGGACTGGGGGGGCCCAGGATGTGCTTCGCTCCTCCATCCCCTTCCCCTCCCCCTGCGGTCTCCGGCCGATGCACCCCTCCCCTCCCCCACCCCTGCCCGCCCACCCCGCTGCGGCCAGCCGGCCCCTTCCTCCCTACCTCTCCCCCTCCCCCAAGCCCCTCTCAGCTCCAACCCCGCGCGCCCCTCCCAGGGCGGGCATCGCACCCCCGCCCCCCGACTCTGGCCTCGCCAGCCCCGGACCCCCTCTTAGTCCCAGCGCGCTCTCGCCCGGGTCCGCCGCCCCTGCTCTCCCCACCTGCGCCCCGAGGGTCCGTCGCCCCCGCCCCCGGCCGAGGGGAAAACACACAAAGAAAACAGAAATACCTTCCACTAAGCATGGAGGCACATTAGGGAGGAGAGGACAGGGACATGCCTTGGGACGGAGCGTTCCCCATCGGGCGGGCGGCGGGGGCGGGGCGGGGCCCCGGGCCGGCCGGCCTGGCGCTCGGCCTCTCGCCGCCTCGCGGGCTCCTTGCTCGGCCCCAGCCCCGGGGCGCGGTGCCAGGCGGGCGGGCCGGGGGCGCGGGCCCCGCCGGGTGCACCACCTGGGAGGGCGCCGGCGGCCAGGCGTGTGGGTGCGCGCGCGCGCGGGCGTGTCCCCGAGTGTGCGAGAGCGAGTGTGAGTGTGTGAGTGTGCGAGCGCGCGCGGGCGGCTGGCGCGGGTGTGTCACTGCGACGGGAGCGAGCGCGCCGCGGGCACGCGCGTGTGGCCGGCTGGTACAAAGGGCCGCTGGGGGTGGGGGGCGGCGGGGGAGGGGAAGGGGGCGCCGCGCCGCCTCGCGCCCTCCGGCTGCCCCGCAGGATCCCGCCGCGCGCGGCCGGGCCGAGGTGCGGGGCGCGCTCACGCTGCCCTTCTCACTCCACCTGCGCCCCCAGCCGTCCTCGCTTCCCGGTAGAGTCCAGTTTGCCTCTGAGGTGTCACCCGGAGAGGGGGACGTCTCGAGGGTAGGAGAGCCTGGGTCTCCACGCCCCCAGGGCGCCTTGGGGCGGAGCGCACTCGGGGCGCGCGCGGCGGGGAAAAGCGGGAGCCCCTCTCCAGCCAAGGTGACCTCGGGGCGCAGCGGCCGCCCTACAGAGGGAGACTCGCGACCCTCCTCGGCCTCCGCAGACGCCCCAGTCCGGCGCCCCTCGACCCTCAGAGCCCGCTCCGCTGGAGGGGCCCAGCTCCCCGGCGCCCCCTACTGTGTGCCTCCTCGGGCCCCCACCCTACTCCCGGTTCGGGTTGAGCCCCTCCTGCAGGCGCCTGCGAGAACTGCAGCGGCGCGAGGGGAGGGAGGGGCGTCCAGGCCCCTCTTTAGAGAGGGACCCCGAGATAGGGCGCTCCAAACCGTGCCTCTTCGAGCCTCGAGGGGCGGCGCCGTGGCCACCTCCACTGCTCTCGGGGCACCACCTGAGCCCCACCCCTCCCGGCCCTCAGCGCTTGGCCTACCTCTAGGCCCTGCAGACGTCTCCAGCTCTGACCCAGACCCGGGCGACCCCTCCTCCAGCCCCTGCTCCGGCGGCTGCCTCCCTCCGGTTCTTCCTGTCCTTTTGCTCCCAAGCGTCCCTTGGAGAGGGGCAGCTGAGCTAAGCCCCCTGTCCCTCTTATTTACGCCTCTCATCCTTAATGCTAGTTCAGATAGCAGAGAAAGGGGTACCGTGCATGTCTTGGCTGTGGGACTCCAGGCAGAGTGGCGGGTTCGCCAAGCGCCCTGAGAGGAGACCCCACCCCGAGAGGCCCAAATGACAAACCGGTTTCCCCACTTCCTGATCTGCTACCCACTGGCAGCCTCCTGGGGCGCTCCCACGTTCCTGCCCGCCCCCAGGCCTGCCTCTGAGCCAGCCACACTCCAGGCCAGGGGCAAGGTCCCCGTGCCCCTCAAGAGCAATGTCCACTTGCAGCGCCCAGGTGGGCCGGCCAGGCCGGAGGAGGAGGAGGGAAGGGGCCCTTGCTGGCTCCAGCCGTGCCCAGGAGGACAGCCAAGAGCTGTCCCTGACGCGCCGACTGGGCACACGACCACAGCAGTCGACACCCTGACTTCTGTCCTCCTGGGCCAGCTGCCTGTCCCTCTGCCAGCTGGGCGGTGCCCATCTTCTGGCCTCTGAGAGCGCAGTGGGCCCCCGTCCAGCTCCCTGCCTGGCTGCTAGCCCAGGATGGGCACGGGAGGCAGCAGGCCCTGAGAGGAGAGGGGTCGCGGTGGGCAGGAGTAGCGACACCACCTCTGAGCTTCTTGGAGCAGAGCTGGGGCACAGGCACACAGGGCCCCTCTATTCAGGGCCCCCATGCACCCCTCAGCCTCACCTCCTCCCACTCAGATTCCCCAAAATCTCCCCTCCCCCACTTTGCCCACCTAAGGGGAGGGAGTCACCTGTGCCCACTAATAGCCTTTCCAACCTCACTAGAAGTGGGCATTTGGGGCCGGAGATGTGGCTCAGTGGTGCCGCTGCCTGCCTCACAAGCGCAAGGTCCTGAGTTCAATTCCCGGTACCTAAATAAATAAATAAATAGAAGTGGACATTTTCAGCCCCAAGAAAGTCTGGGAGGGCATAAGCAGCTGCCCCATCTGAGAGCTGGGGAGGTGAAACTGGAGCCCACACACGCCTGGCTCCAGTGCTCCCAGCCTCTTCTGTCACCACCTTTACCCAAGGCGCCTTGGGCTGCCGGAAGCAGGGACAGCCCTGGCTCACCGAGTCTCACCACACAGCCACTGGCTGGAGTCAGGGTTCGTTGGGCCCAGGATGCACCTGAGTAAAGACAGGCACTTCTGACACGACTGAGGACCTGAGAGTCCCTGAGATGACAGCCAGAAACACTTTTGTCCCTTACACTACAGGCCTAGAAGCCACAGGGCAGGGCCAGGCAGAGAAGGGTCCCGAATCCTCCCCATGGATGGGGGACAATCCCAAAGGTGCAGCAAGCTGAAAGAGCCGTTTCCACCTGAGGCAAACTCCTGCCATGGCAAGGGGTTCAAGTCAGACCCAGGGGTACTTGTGTCTGTACAGCCCGCTGTTCAATGATGAACGCTTAACACTGCACACACTGTGATTCGGCCTCTCGGTCCCCACCTCTCCAGAGATGTCACACATACACACACACTCTGCCCCAGGGGTCCCCATGGGTCCCCCTGGAGGAGTGGGAAGCTCTGAGCAGGAGCCAAGACCCCAGGTCCCAAGGTGACAGAGGGTGGAAGCCTGGCACCATCTCCTCAGGGACCCCATCTTGTCCTCTGCTTGTGCCCCAGGAAGATTGGAGCCCTCGCCCCATTTCACCCCACCAGAGGGCTCCTGGTGCAGGAGGCCGGTGATGCTGACTCCCGATCAGGATCAGGGCTGGCAGCACAGGTACTGCTTCTCCACCGGGAGAAGGGGGCTGCCCCTGAACCTGGCACGGTGCCCAGGCACAGCCAGTGTGCCAGCTGCCTCCACCTGCCACACCTCAGGGGTGCCACCCCTGTCACTCCTCAATAGGTAACCCTGCCTCACCACCTGCTGCACCTGGCTCAGACCCTGAAAGGCTGCCGGACTGGGGTACAGGGAGCAGCCCGAGGCCAGAGTCTTTCCTCTCCTTCCCAAGACGAAGCGGGAACTGTGGTGCCACCTGGGGAACATCTGGGCAGGAAGAGGAGATGGTGCTGGGGGTGGGCATGGAGGAGCAGAGGAGCCTTAAGGGGAGGCACAGGGGACAGGGTGATGTGGGAGCCATGGCTGGGACCCCCAATCTGCCCACTCTGTCACCATGGGGCACTTCAAGGTCTCCTCAAGAAAGTTCCTGCATGGCTGGGCTTAACGCCACACACCTGTAATTCCAGCACTCAGGAGGCTGAGGCAGGAGGATCACTGCAAATTCAAGACCACCGTGGGCTACATAGGTGGTTCAAGGCCACCCTGCAATACATATTGAGACCTTGTCTCAAACAAAAAAGTCCCGCTTGCCTGGCCAGGGCATTTCACATTCCTCGAAAAGCCATCTACCCTCAACCGAGGGTGGCCAATGGCGCTGAGGGACCCAGGGCCTGTCCTGTTCTGGGGAAGTGACTGGACATCGGGACTTTCTGGCCATAGCCGGGTCTCTTTGCCCCCCACATTCCTGTTTCCTGGGCTCCCACCCCACAGAGGAGAGGAGTAAGTGGCAGTAAATTTCAAAAGACCCTGGTTCCCTGCGGCCGGGCCCCTCTCCTCTCCCTGGCTGTTATTGTGATGAATGCAGTAATTGATGCCCTCATTAGCACATCAAACTGCTTTCCGGGGAACGGAGAGAGAAAGGAGCGGTCATTGAGGCCCAGCCCCCGCACTGGGCCTCACCCTTCCGGGAGAGTCCTCTTCCCTGCCGGGTGGGGAGGGTCCTACTATCTGTCTCCCAGCACAGGGGCAGGCGCTGTGCCTCCATGAAGCTAGGGCTCCCCCTAGTGGCAGGCCAGAGGTTGTCAAGGCAAAGAGCTTCCCTTGAGACTTGTTGGAAGAGGGGCACTGTGCCCCGAGTTTCTGACTAAGTAAGTTTGAGGAGGGGCCTGAGAATCTGGATTTCTAGCAAGCTCCCAACGCTGCTGCCGGTGCTGGCCAGGACCACGCATGGGGAACCATGGTGGTATCTCCTCGCTGCCCCGGCTGCAGGAAGCAGGGTGGAGCCCGGCACCTGGAAGACCTGGGGCCACAGGGGAGGCACCTGCTTCTCTTCTCTCCTCACTCTCCCACCATGGGCAGCTCCAGCCACCATGAGCACCCAGATCAGCACTCCTGCCTCGACCTTGCCTCTCAGGGTGACCAGAAGGGGATCCCCTCATCTTCTGCCCAAGCCAGGGGTGTCCCCACCCAGGGGAAGGACAGGATAATGATCCGGGAAAGCTTGCTGTCCTCCTAGGATGACCTCCCAGCATGTGGGGGTAAGGACCACAGTCCACCAGCATGCACACACATGCAGCTTGCCACCTGCTCCCCTCCCATGCTACCCCCTCGGCAGAATTGCCTTGAGCTGAACCAGGTGGCACACACTTGTAGCCTCAGTTACTCAGGAGGCTAAGGCAGGAAGATCACTCGAGCCCAGGAGTTCAAGGCCAGCCTGAGCAATGTACCAAAACCCTGACTAACAAGAAAGATTGATTTGAAAACGTTTAACAAGACAGGATACAAAATCAATATTTGAAAATCAAGGCCATGTGTGGTGGTGCACACCTGTAATCCCAGCACTTGGGAGGCTGAGGCAGGAGGATTGTCATGAGTTCAAGGCCAGCCTGGGCTACACAGTGAGACACTGTCTAAAAAAAAACCAAAACAAAACAAAAAAAAGAAAATCAATAGTTGTCCAGGAGTGATGGCACACATCTGTAATCCCAGAACTCTAGGAGGCTAAGCTGGAAGATTGCAGGTCCAGCCTGGGGAACTTAGTGACTTAGCAAGGTCTCGAATTCAGGACTGGGATTTAGCTCAATGGCGCCGCACCTGCCTAGCCAGCATGAGGTCCTGAGTTTGATCCCCCATACCGGGCGTGGGGGTGGGGGTGGGGGTGGGGTCTTGAGTTCAAATAAAAAGTTCTGAGAATGTAACTCAGTGCTAAGGCCCTGGGTTCAATCCTCAGTACCACCACCAAAAAACCTCCAGAAAGTCAAAATTGTCTGTACACCAAGAATGAACTAGCTAAGAAACAAAGCAGGAAGACAGGTACATACAGGGAGGAATTAAAGTCGGCGTGCGCCCGGGACTCCCACATACTCATGTTTATCACAGCACAATTCACAGGAGTCAAGATATGGACACATCCAAGGGCCCATAAGAAAATGTGTGATGTTTACACATATGTAAGCAATGGAGTATCATTCAGCCGCAAAGCAGAATGAAATCATGACATTTGAAGGAAAATGGAGGGAGGTAGAGACCATCCAGTTCAGTGAAATAAGCCAGAGTCAGAAAGACAGTGTCAAATATCACATGTTTTCCCGAACATGTGCAACCTAAAAAGAAAGAAAGGGGACCGGGGATTTAGCTCAGTGGCACCGTGCCTGCCTTGTAAGACCAAGGACCTGAGTTTGATCCCTGGCACCAAAAAAAAAAATCCAAACAAACAAAAATTTAAGAAAGAAAGAAAGAATGAACAAAAGAAAGAAAGAAAAAGAAAACAAGAAAGGTCCTTCATCACAGACGTACTCCTGAGATAGTATGATCCATACTTTTTGGTTTCTCTCCTGGCTCACATTTCCCTCTTTAAGGCAGGTCGTGCAAGTAGGAGGGGATTTCCCCTCTGCAATGCGGGTAGAAGCCCTAACCTTCCCCAACCTTTCCTTGGCCATAAAGAAATCCTCTGACCTCCAGCTGTCCCACAGCCCCTCACAGGGATCCTCATGCCATGGGGAAGGGATGCTGACCACACTGGTGACAAGCACTGGGGACAGGCCTTGCTGGTGTCCCCACCAGTCTGTTAGCTTTGTGCCTAGGCAAGGAAGTCCCCCCAAAACCCCAAATGATGGGGTCTGGGGCTTGGGGAGAGCTGGACACTGGGAGGTCCCAGGGTGGGACCTTGCCCCAGGCCCATGTGTGGCTTTATCTGTGTCCCTCGTGACATCCTGCATACTAAACCAGGATGTGTGTTTTCCTGGGATCTGTGAGGGACTGGAGCGAGTAAACCACACCCAAAGAGGGTCCATGGGGACCCCGGCTTCTAGTCAGCCAGAAGCACAGGGCGAAAGAAAGACCCAGCACCCACAGTGGCGAGGGGCAGCCTGAGGACGGAGCCCTCCACCCATGAGATGGATGCTGTCCCCGGTGTCAGAGGCTCACTGGCTTGAGGGACGCCCAGGTGTCCAATGTGGAACTTCCCTGTGGCGGGCGTCACCGGAGCACAACCGGTGTGTGAAGCCACCTGTGTCATGAAGCAAGCACATCGGGGAAACTGAGGGTGGGCACAGAAGGGTTTTCCTCAAGCATCTTCAGAAGGATCCTTCGCCTCACAGGTGGAGGCCTGACCTAGTCAGAGCAGTTTGTTGTTCGAGGCTCTTGGTGACCCTGTCCCTAAGTCTTTCCGGCTTTATCTCCAGCCACTTCCTGCAACACCACACACAAGTGTGCACATGCACACCCTGGATCTTCTGTCACACCCCAGGCCCCACCACACTGGTCCTTTGCATCCTGTCCACCTGCTGACACCTGACTCCCGCAGCAAGGCCGGCTCCAATTCCACTTCCGCCTAGAAGCGCTCCCCTCCCCCACACAGGGCGGCGGAGCAGACGGATGCGGAGCGGGGCTGAAATCCCTCTCCCAGGTCCTCACGCAGCCGCTTTGCTGGATCTTCACCTCGGCCTCGGCCTAGACCGGCAGAGTTTTGTTCCTCTTGGACCTCTCTGGCCTCTCTGCTCTCTGAGCTCAGCTGTCCTCATCTGACCCCGCGCCCCTGCATTTTGGGCGCTGGGCCTTGGGTTCTTTATCCCCCATACTGCAGCGAGCCCTGGCCTGATGTCACGCTCCTTTCCTGGGGCTCTGATCTTCTCAAGTGGGACATGACCTGGGCCACAATTCAGTAGCATACAAGATATTAAAGTCTACCCAGGCATGGTAGCACACGCCTGTAATCCCAGCATCCTGGGAGGCTGAGCCAGGAAGATCGAAAATTCAAGCCTAGTCTGGGCAATTTACCAATTTAGCTAGACTCTGTATCTAATAAAAAGATAAAAACAAGTTGGGTATGTGGCTCATTATGAAGGTCGTGGGTTCAATCTCCAGTACAGCAAAGAAAAGAAAACTAAAGTCTAAAAATGTGTTTTATTTATTTTTAAATAGGAACTCCTATTTGTATGTGATCAACGAGTGGGAAAGGGGACACAGTACAAAGACAGGTTCCTCGCCACTGCCTGTCCCCAGCCCCCTGAGTCCCACCCTGGAGTAGCCACCACTGCACACTGCCCTGGCATTCAGGGCCTCTCCATGCCCTCACACGGAGAGCAATGTGCCATCCACACCACAGTAATCACCGCATCATCATGGTAAGGGGCAAGAGGGGCTCCCCAAAGTGAGCAGAGCCTAAAGTGGAACAGCTGGCCAAGGGCATGCACATTAGAAGTGGTTTTTATTGTGTTTATGTTTGTTTTACAGTGCAGGAGGTCAAACCTAGGGGCCAGTGCATGCTGGGTAAGTGCTCTACCACCAAGCCATGCCCAGCTCAAATTTTTTTTTTGTCTCTGCTGTTTTGAGAAAGGGTCTCACTATGTAGCCCACCTGGCCTCAAACTCCCAGTGATCCTCCTGTCTCAGCCTCCTTAAGCGATGGGATTATAGGCGTGTACCTCCATGCCTAACTTTTTTGGGGTACAGGCCCCAGGGGGCTGCTGGGAGGCATGGCCAGGTGCCACTAATGTGCCATAAAGACGAGGCAGCCACACTGAAGGACAAGGCTGAGCACTGGATTACTAAATCAGGGTCCCTGCCAGGTGCGGTGCAAACGTCATCCCAGCACTCAGGAGGCTGAGGCAGGAGGACCCCAAGGTTAAGCCCAGTCCAGGAAATTTAGTGACTGAGCAAGACCGTCCTCTAAAAGGGGGGAAGGCACGATATGGAGCTCAGTGGTTCCGCCACCTGCCTCACAAGCTCAAGGACCTGAGTTCAATCGATCCCCAGTACCAAAAGAAAGGGGAGAGGTTGGTTGTAGCTCAGTGCCAAGGTCCTGATTTCAGTCCCCAGTGATGCAGTGTCCAGTTTTGCCTTCCCATACACCTGTAATCACCCCTTGGAGGAGGACAGGCAGGGACCACAGACAGCCAGTTTTGCTGAGGAGAAGAAAGCTGGAGCCCCAAGAGCTCCCCAAGACTCATCAGAGCCTCACGGTGACCCAGGCCTTGCGCCCAGGCCACTGCCCCCCACCCTGGCCGGGGGGCCCCATCCTCTTCCCAGTTAGGACCCACCTCCCTCCGCTCTCTACACCCAGCCACCCAAGGGCAGGCAGGGGCCATGAGTGCCTCTCCTGTGAGGTCAGGATGCAGGAAGGGGAGGGGAGCGGGTCCCAAAGCCCCGTCGCACTTGCCCTCCCGTCTCCGGCTCTGACTCTGACTCTCGTGCGACAGGAAAGTAGGCCAGCTTGAATATGTCATGGATATTTTCGCATCCCCATCTGTAGCACAGCTTCAGCAGCCAGATGGGTGGAGCCAGAGCCTTCCTGCTACACGAGGGCCACCTGCTGCTCCTGGGGCTGGGAACCCAGGTAAGCTGGGGACAGGTGATGGAGATGATGGGGGCATGGACAGGGACAGGGACAGGTGCAGGAGCAGAGCAGCTGGAGTCTGCCTGGCTCTGGCAGCTGGCAGACCAGGAAGCGGCAGGATGGACCAACGGGCTCTGGAGGGGCTTTGGCTGGAGAACCCCAGCCAAGGGGCTTGGGGTGAGCCCTACAGGCTTCTGCAGAAGCTTAGGAAGTGATGTGATTCAGAAAGAACTTGCCAGCTGGGCATGGTGGTGCATTTCTGTTATTCCAGCACTCAGGAGGCTGAGGCAGGAGGATTGTTGCAAGTTCAAGGCCAGACTGGGCCATAGAGCTGGTTCAAGGCCAGCCTGAATTACATGGCCGGAGTGTCTGTAGTTGTCCTGTTGTAGCCACCTCAGTGTCCTGAATTCATTCAAAATATTTACCTTTAAAAAAGGGACAAGAGGGCTGGGGATTTAGCGAAGTGGCACTGGGCCTGCCTCACAAGCTCAAGGTCCTGAGTTCCATCACTGGTACCAAAATATATAAATAAATAAAGAAAAGAAGAAAAAAGAGAATAGAAGAAAAAAATGGAAACAAAGCTTTTGTAAATAAGCAAGGGAAGAGGGGTGGAAGGGACGGGAGGGGAATGAGAAAAAATAAGAAGCAAGATATATTATGTATAGGTACAAATTCCCCATGATGATTTTTTTTTTTTGGTACTGGGGATTGAACTTGGGTCCTTGTGCTGGCGCAGCAGGCAGCAAAACCACTGAGCTAAATTCCCAGCTCCCTATGATGAATGTTATCATTATGTATATCTAAAATGTACCAATAAATGTTTTGCTTAAAATATGTTTACGTTTCACGGTCATTGTGGCTTTGGGGAGGAGCCAGAAGTGGCATGGTGCCAGATCCAGTGACTAAGGTGGATGAGGACACAGCACAAGGTGCTTTCAAGCCGCCTTTCTGTTGAGTGGCACTGGGCTGCAGCAGTCACCATATTTTTGATCACATCTCAGAAAAGAGGACTCCAGAGCTGCTTCAGAAAGGGGCAAGAACAATGGGATCAGTGTGTTCCTGTCCCTGAATCCTGCAGCTTGCAAGTGGGACCAGCTTGAGAACGGAGTCTGTGTCCCAAGCCTAGTCCACCCCCTTCACCCCACCTTCTCCCAGATCAGAGCCAAGGAAGGCTCCTCCCACAGCGGGGTCCCGGCCTCCACCCCTCACTCTCTCCCTGACCTGTCCTGCAGGGCCCCAGCAACCCCCCGAGATGAGATGGTTGCACTCATTAGAGGGGAAACCAGGGCAGAGCAGTCAAGTAACTGCCCAAGGACACAGTGGTTAACGGCTGGGTGCAGTGCACAGGCCTGTGAGCCCAGCACTCCAGGAGCCTGAGGCAGGAGGCCTGCAAGTTTGAGGCCAGCCTGGGCAATTTAGCTACTTGGCAAGAATTTATCTCAAAATAGAAAATAAAAAGAGACGGAGGATGTAGCTGTTTAAAAGCCCTGGGTTCAGTGCCGGGCATTTAGCTCAGTGGTTCTGCTGCCTGCCTCACAAGCGCAAGGTCCAGAGTTTGATCCCCAGTACCAAAAAAGGAAAAAAAAGAATGTACAAATCAATGGAACAAAACAACCCAAAGACTAGAAAGAAACCCACACAAATAGTAGAGCTGCCTCATTAGAAAAAAAAAGAAAGCCCTGGGTTCAATTTCTAGTACAGACAAAAAGAAAAAGGAAAAAAGAAAAAGCCCCCACTGCAGCCTGACCACAGTCCCCAGCTGGCATCTTGGCCCCGAGCATCTTCCTGGGGTGGGCAGGGCCTGCTGTTTGTCCTTTGTCCCTGTAGTGGGCGACTCCAGCTCCTCACCTGGGGTGAGGCAGATACCACCCACGCCTGAGGGGACTAGGAGACAAGGGAGTGAGCGTACAGCCGAAGGGACATAAAGTAATCAGGCTGGGGTCATTCTCTAAGGTACTATTTTCTTTCATTTGCTCCTATGTTTTGGAATTCCATTATTTATTTATTTTATTTATTTTTGGTACCAGCGATCGAACTCCGGACCTAGCGCTTGCAAGGCAGGTAGCGGCACCACTGAGCTAAATCCCCAGCCCCTATTTTGGTTTTTTTTGGTTTTGTTTTGTTTTGTTTTTTGGTACTGTGGGTCAAATTTGGGACTTTGCACTTGCGAGGCAGGCACCAAAACCACTGAGCTAAATAAATCCCCGGCCCTTATTTTGGTTTTTTGAGATAAGGTCTTGCTATGTAGTCCAGGCTGGCCTCAAACTCTCAGCAATTCTCCTGCCTCAGCCTTCTAAATGCTGGGATCACAGGCCTGGGCCACCACACCCAGCTTGCGCATAGGCCCTAGGATGTTTGCTTCATCTGTCAGCTCCCTGCCATTTTCACTGTCCCTCTCTCCTATTGGCCAAAGCTCTGGGTTTATCCAGTCATCTGACCTCTTCCCCTGTCTCCAGTGCTTACACACTTGCCTGGCAAGGCCCTGGGCACCAAGTACTATCGTATCCTCAAAAACCCCTTTGCAGGCTGGGTGTGGTGGCGCATGCCTGGGATCCTGGCACCCAGGAGGCTGAGGCAGGAAGATCACCTAGAATTCAAGGACAGCCTGGGCTACATAGCGAAACCTTGTCTCAAAAAAACAAACAAAAAACTTCAGGGTGAGGTGAAAGATAAAAATAAGACCACTTCTTCAAAAATCATGGAAGGATATTTTGACTTTGGGTTTATTCTTTTTGGTACCGGGATTGAACTTGAGACCTTGCGCATTCAAGGCAGGCACCAGAACCACTGAGCTAAATCCCTGGCCCATGGAAGGATATTTTGATGGTCTTGGAGTAGGCAAAGATCTTTTTTGTTTTGTTTTGTTTACTGTTCACTGTTTTGGACACCTGGGCTCTCGTAGCTTGTTACAGCAGTCTGACCTAACTCAGGGCCACTATCTTTGTAAAGCCTACACACATCCTATTTTGAGTCTGGTGCCTTAGACCACTCGACCATCCTGATACTCCATACATTCTATTTTGAAATGGGGTGCTGCTATGCTGCCCAGGCTGGTCCAGAACTCCCTCACACAAGCCATCCTCCTGCCTCAGCCTCTCGAGTTGCTGGGACTACAGCTACAAACCAACCTTGGGACTGGCAAAGATTTCTTTCTTTTCTTCTCCTTCTCCCCCGCCTCCTTTTCTTCTGAACAGGGTCTCGCTATATAAAAACTGGCCTTGAACTCACTATGTAGCCCGGGCTGGCCTCCAATTCGAAGCGATCCTCCTGCCTCAGCCTCCCGAGTGCAGGAATTACAGGCATGCACCACCATGCCTGCATTAGGCAAAGATTTCTTGATCAAGAGACAATAAGCACCAACCATGAAGTAAAAGATTGATATATTTGACTTTATTACAGTTTTTAAAAGTAGCCAGGCATGGTGGCACACATAAATAAATAGTTTAAAAAACCCTCTGGCGGTCCAGGGATTTAGCTCAGTGGTGCCGCCACCTGTCTCACAAGTGCAAGGTCCCAAATGTGATCCCTGGTACCAAAAAACAAAAACAAAAACCCCTCTGACCATCAAAATAGACTACAAAAATGCTTTTTAAAAAGCAACCCAAAGAACGCATAAACAACTCCTACAAATTTGTAATAATAACAGTAGCTATTATTATTATTTGGCAGTCCTGGGGACTGAACCTAGAGGCCAGTCACTGAGCTACATCTCCAGCTCTTTTTTTAAACTTTTTTTTTTTTTAAACTCTGAGGCAAGATCTCAGTAAATCACTAAATTGCCCAGGCTGAGCTCTAACTTTCAATCCTCCTGCCTCAGCCTCCCAGAGAGCTGACATTACGCACATGCACCATCATGCCCAGCTTTACTAATCAATTGTTTTGTTTTTTGAGGCATGGTCTCACTGTGTAGCCCAGGCTGGATTTGAACTCACAGCAACCCACCTGCCTCAGCCTCCCGAGTGCTGGGACTACAGGCGTGTGCCACCACACCAGGCAGTCTACTAGTTTTTTTGTTGTTGTTGTTTTTTGTACCGGGGATCAAACTCGGGTCCTTGCACTTGGGCAGCAGGCAGTGAAACCACTGAGTTAAATTCCCAGCCTCTATTAGTTTATTATAAAGAGTCAAGCAATCCAACCTTTTTTCTCCCCTAGAATAGACCCCAAGGCCTGTGCATACTAGGCAGACACTACTACTGACTACACTCTCAGACCTGAATAATGGAATTTTTTTGGTACCAGGGATCGAACTCAGGTCCTTGCACTTTCGAGGCAGGTGGCAGCACCACTGAGCTAAATCCCCAGCCCTGTTTTTTTTTTTAAATGCCAAGACACTTAGACACATTTCACAGATGAATATATCCAACTATTCAACAAATGCACATAGAAAGTGCTCCAGTCACTAAGTATCACAGAAATACATACTGACACACCTCAGCAGGTATGGCTAAAATTTTTAAATTTGAAAATTTATAATGGCCATGTAAGTTGATATCATTCTGGAAAATTGACAGCTTCTGTGAAAGATAAAACATAAGCCACCTGTACGACCTAGTCAGTCTACTCCGAGATATGAACTTGAGAAATACGGGGCTGGGCGTGGTGGTGCATGCCTGTAATTCCAGCACTTGGAAGGCTGAGGCAGGAAGATCACCACAGGTTCAAAGCCAGCCTGGGCTACATAGTGAGACCCTGTCTCAAAAAACTAAAAAAAGAAAAAAAATTGAGCCAGGCCTGGCGGCACATACCAGTCATCTCAGCACTTGGGAGGATGAGGCAGGAGGATCGCTGTGAGATGGAAGCCAGGCAATGCTACACAGTGAATTCAAGACCAGCCTGAACTGTACAACGAGATCCTGCCTCACATAAATAAACAAATAAAGTGTACACGGGGTGATCAAAAAAAAAGTAATTATTACTGTAAAAGACACATTGGCAAGAACAATGGAATTCGTGTGAAGTAAGGGGGAGGATTTTGAGGGAAATTAATGATAATGTGCCTTTTACTGTAATAATTTTTAAAAATGTAAACATTTACCCTATGTTTTGATCAGATCAAATATTTCCAACAAAAACCCGTGTCACCTGGAACCAGGGCAAGCCAGGTGCCATGGAACTGCGCAGGAATGGTGACAGTTGAAGCAGGTCCCTGCGTGGTCTGGACGTCCCCTCTCAGTTCAGGGTGGGATTTCAAGGCCACTCTAATAGTATTATTAGGGAGGACTTTTTTTCCTTATACTGGGGATTGAACCCGGGGCATCACAAGCACCCGGGGAAGCTCTCCACTGCTGGGTTACATCCCCAGCCCCATTTTATTTTATTTATTTATTGGGGGGGTTGTTTTGGTACTGGGGATCGAACTCTGGACCTTGTGATTGCAAGGCGGGTGGCGGCACCAGTGAGCTAAATCCCCGGCCTGCTATTTTTAAATTTTTAGACATTCTCCATAAATTGTTCAGGTTGGCCTAGAATTTGGGACCGTCCTGCCTCAGCCTCCAAAGTAGCCAGGATTATGCCCTCCCAGGTGGCACACTGAAGAGGTGGTGAGGCCGTGTCACTGTCACAGAGTGGGTGGGCGACTGCCCAGAGAGGTCCTGCAGAGAGGGTGAGTTAGGACCTGTGGTTCCGCCTCTGCACGGTGCCGAAGTGCAGAGGCCCCCACCAGATGCAAGGCGGTGCACTGGCCTTTCAGCCCCCAAAGCTGTGAGAAATTTCTTTTGCTAAGATTTGTTTGGGGTTGCTGGGAATTTGAGCCCAGGACTTGCGTGTGCACTGTACTGAGCTGCACCCCTGCCCCCTTCATTTGCCGGAGCTGTGGTATTTGGTTAGGGTTGTAGAAAACGGACCGCAGCACAGATGTGGTGATGAGTGTCCCTGGGCAAGTGGCATGTTGTTTGGTTTTGTTTGTTTATTTGTTGAGACAAGGTCCTGCTGTGTAGCCCAAGCTGGCCTTGAACTCCTGCAGGCCTGGGCCACCACACCCAGCATGGGTCTTTATTTTTATTTATTTATTTATTTATTTATTTATTTATTTATTTATTTAATTATTTGGCTGCAAAAGGCTTTATTTTCTTTTGGTCCAAGACTTGGGAGGGGGCTCCAGAGAGGTGAAGAAGCTGCCTACAAAGCTGCCTGCTGGCTGGAGGGAGAGGGTTAGGCCAAAGCCCTAATGCCAAGTGAGCAGGAGCCCCTCAAAGGCCACTGGGCTCCGGGGCCTGCTGGCCATATTTGAGGGTGAGCCTTTCGGAGAGGTACTCACCCAGCCCAGCCTGGGGGCCACCAGCCCTCGGACATCAGTGAGGTGGTTGCCTATCTTCTTGATGAGCTTCACCTCCTCATCCAGGAAGTGGTTCTCCAGGAAATCACGGAGATGGGGGTCTGTCTTGGCAGAGCCCAAGGCATGAAGATCCAAAAGAGCTTGGTTCAGGTTCTTCTCCAGGGCCAGGGCAGCTTCCATGGCATCCAGGGTTTTACCCCACTCATCCTCAGAAGGTTTCTGCACATCTTGGAAGAGCACTCGGCCTCTGCGCTGGTTTTGCATTTTCAGGAGATGCTCGGCACCCTTGCATTTCTCCTTGGCCAGCTCTCAGAAGAAACGGCCCATGCCTGCCAGAGCCACATCGTCATGGTCGAAGTAGTTGCCCAGAGAGAGGTAGGAGGCCCGCAGGTGCAGATTCACCAGGCGGTTGACGGCAGCCTCCACCTCGGTGGAATAATTCTGATGAATCTGAGAAGTCATGGCCGGTCAGCAGTAAGGAGCCACCCACAAAAGAACGGTGTTGGCCGGTCCTGGAAGCAGGAGATGGGCGAGATGATGGTTCCAAAATCTGTAACTGGAAGGTGGATGGAGGATGAAAAAGAGGGAGTCCCCGGGTCTGTTCCGTCCAAACACTGTTGAAGCAAGAGACAGAGCCATGGGACCTCCAGACGCGCCGCTGAGGGTCTTTATTTTTAAAGTGGGCTTCTTGTGGACAGCATGTAGCTAGGTCTTGCTTTTTCATCTGGTTGTATAGATCATATATCTTGATTATGATTACCGATTCAGTGGGTTTAAATCTTCCATCTCACTTGCGAAGCTGTTGGAAGTGACTAATTACCATTGATTGAATGCTTTTTAGACATATACCATCTTGCTCTTTGGTTTCATTTATCCCATCTGTTCTTGTCTGTTCTTGGTTCTCCTTTTTCTGTCTTCTTTTATTTATTTAATTTTTAAATTTGTATTTATTTATTTTTTGCAGCACTGAAACCAGAACCTTTGCATTGAGCTTTTTTTTTTTTCATTTTTAGACAGGGTCTCGCTATGTAGTTCTGGCTTCCTTGAACTCCCTGTGTACCCCAGGCTGTCCTCAAACTCACAGAGATCCTACTGCTTCAGCCTCCCAAGTGCCAGGATTACAGGGGTGCGCCACTACGCCCGGGTGCAGTGAGCTTTATGCCCAGCCCTTTTCATACTTTTTCTTTTCAGACAGAGCCTTGTTAAGTCAACAATTTGCCCAACCTGGCTCAAACTTGCGATCCTCCTGCCTCAGCCTACCAGAGTACTGGAATTACAGGCATGTGCCACTGTGCCCAGGGTTCTGTCTTCTTTTCATCAAGTACCCTTTTGAGGTGTTTTTTTTTGAGAGAAGGTCTCACTATGTAGTTCAGGCTGGCCTCGAACTCCTGGCAATCCTCCTGCCTCAGCATCCTGAGTGCTGGGATTACAGGCATGCACCATCATGCCTGGCCTCCTTTTCAAATTTTTAGTTTGAAATAATGTTAAGTTTACAGAAAAATAGCAAAAATAGTACAGAGAGTTTTCTATGTCCTTCACCCAGCTTCCCCTGATGTTAACGATTTCCATAATCACAGTGCAAGGATGAAAACAAACATTAGTGTTGGAGCAACATTGGGAACCAAATTAAGGACCTTCTCCTGTCAGCCATTGTCTCCACTATGTCCTGCTTCTGTTCCTTGCTCCGATCCAGAATTTTGCTTTTTTATTATGGTAAAGAAGACATAAAGCTTGGGAAGCTGAGGCAGGAGGATCACTGGGAGTTCGAAGCCAGCCTGGGCTACAAAGTAAGTTCTCACTACATAGTGAGACCCTGTGTCAAAAAACCCCCCCAAAAGAAAGAAAACCAAAAACAACATAAAATCCATGCTCTTCACCACTTGCACTGGTCAGTATGAATGTGTTCGCTACATCACATTGTTGTACAACTGATCCCTAGGGTTTTTTCATCTTGCAAAACTGAAGCTTCACCCTCTGCAGCCACTTCCTGTTGCTCCCTCCGCAGCCCCTGACATCCACAGCTGTTTTTCCTTTCTGTACGTTTGATGCCTTCAGATCCCCTCTAAGTAGAATCATCAGTGTTTGGTATCTCCAAGGTTCATTCATGATGTAGTATATGATAAGATTCTTGCCGAGGATTTAGCTCAGTGGTTCCACCGCCTGCCTTCCAAGCAGAAGGCCCCAAGTTTGATCCCCGTACCAAAAAAAAATCGTTAAGATTCTTCTTCACTTTGCTTTGGTTTTTTTTTTTTTGGTACCGGGGATTGAACTTGGGTCCTTGCACTTGTGCAGCAGGCAACGAAACCACTGAGCCAAATCCCTGGCCCTATACTTTGGGGTTTTTTTGTTGTTGTTGTTTTTGGTACCAGGATCAAACTTGGGTCCTTGCGCTTGTGCAGAAAGTGGCGAAACCTGGTTTGGTTTTTTAGACAGAGTCTCACTATATAGCCCTGGCTGGCCTCAAATTCATAGTGATCCTCCTGCCTCAGCTTCCTGAGTGCTGGAATTACAAGTGTGCGCCACCCTGTCTGGCTCTACATATTTAATTTCCAAGGGCTCTGGGTTTTTCTTAACTTTTTTTTTTTGGTACCGGGGATCAAACTCAGGTCCTTGTGCTTGCACAGCAGGCCGCAAAACCACTGAGCTAAATCCCCAGCCCTGGGTTTTTCTTTATGACTCCTTTTGCACTGCATTTGGTTCTTTTCTGCCCTGTATAACTGGTAAATCTTTCTTATTGGGAGGGATGTATGTACAGTTTTTTCTTCACTTTCGCTTTTCCTTTTCTTCCACTTTTCTTTTTCCTTTTTTTCTGTTGTCAGTGCTGAGGTGCGACACAGGGCTGTGCACACCAGGAAGGCAGGCGCTCTACTACATGGCTCCATGTCCAGGCCTTTCCTTTATTTTTAAAGTTTTGTTGTTCTTGTTTGCTTTTCCTGTTACCTTTCATTCTCTCTGTTATGCTGGGAGGAGAAGCATCCCCAGAAACCACTGGGTGCCCCCTCCTGTGAGGCTTTGGCTGAGGAGTGTGACAGCAACATCTCTCACAGCACCCCCTCCTGGGTCACCCATGACTGCTGTCTCTAGCAGCTCCAGCCCATGACTGAGCACACAGAGGTGCTAGGGCTGGACTGTGCCCTGCGGGGTCCCTTCCATGGGCAGTGTCTGCAGGGCTCCTGCTGAGCCATGGGACTCTCATCCTGTCCTCTTCTCCCACATGGCCTCTAGGACACTTTCTCTATCCACCCTGGCGGCTGTTCCCTTATCCCTCACAGCATCATCCCAGCAAAGCCCTTGCACTTCTGACTCCATTTGGTATCTGCTGCCTAGCTGTGGTAGTCAGCTTGCTGTTACTATAACAAATGCTTGTAGGAAGTCAACTTAGAATAGGAAAGGTTTATTGTCTTCTCTCTTGCTTACTTTCTTGCTTTCTTGCTTTCTTTCTTGCTTTGTGAGACACAGAGTCTCACCATGTAGCCCAGGCTGGCCTTGAACTCACAGTGATCCTCCTGCCTCAGCCTCCCGAGTCCTGGGATGATAGGCATGTACCACCACACCCACCGAGGAAGGGTTTATTCTCTGGCTCTGTTTCAGAAGTATCAGTGAAGGGTCTCCTGAGGCTGTGATGACCTCATGAGGTCCATCATGGCTGGAGTATGTGGCTGAGGAGGCCAGGAAGCACAAAGAGAAGGAGGGACGGGGTCCCCATGTCCTCTTCGAGCATGTGCCCCACTTGAGACATAGGAGAAGCACCTGCTGCTACAGTTTTTCCTACCCAGGCTGGAGGGGGATATGGCATAGCCAGTGGCAGTTGCCCCCCTCACCCTCGCCACCCAGTGACTGGGACACCTGCCCCGGTGTCCTCCCTGCTACCTAGCAGCCTCTGTCCTCCACTCCATGCCAAATGGGTCATGCTTACAGCCCCTTTCCCGCACCTGACACTTCAGGGTGACAGCTGCCTCTTTGAAGAAGGGAGGGGACGCCCTGGCGAGATCAGGAAGGGGGATGTCAGCCCCCTGTTAACACCCCAACCCCCACAGCAGCTAGCCTTCCAGAAGATTCCCCGGGTTTAGCCCCGCCCCCTCACTGGCTGGTTGCCATGACAGTTGAGGCTGTCCTGGAGCCCTGCACCAATCACAGCCCTGAATTTGGACCAATCACAGACCTGCAGCTGCTCTATAAGAGGCCCTCACCAGCCACTTTGGGGCCAGTCTAAGATGTACCCTCCAGTTTCCTGACCCTGTGGAACACAGCCTCAGTTGGTATTCCTGTAGTGGAGGTTCCAAATGCCCCGTAAATCTGCTCAGGATCTCACCCTGAGCAGTGTGGAGAGAGTGGACTTTCCAAAAGGAAGAGCACTAAACAGTAGGGAGTGGCACCAGATGGTGGTGGCCGGCAGCAGGGAGCCCTGGGATGGACCCAGGCCTTCCCCTCTGTTGGTGGCCCTTGTGCGGCCATGCACATGTAGGGGACAGCAGACTAGAGTCTGAGAGGCATGAGGGTGGATTTTGCTCCCTGGTGATTGGGCAAAGCACCAGCCAGCACTTTTGCCGGGAACCTTCCAAATGTTAGGGTGTGGAATTTTTGTTTGGAATCTCAGTTTCTCCGAAGAAGGAAACTTCGTTCTGCCTTCCATGCGGGACAGTGGCGTGCCCCCATCCCTCACCCTGCCCCTCTGCCCAGTTGAGTGGCTCCAGGCCCCTTTCCCCTTGTTGACCCCTGTCTCCCTTTGTCTGGTCACAAAGTCTGTGAGTCTTCCCCAAACAGCACCCGAATCCTCTATCTGCCAGGAAAGCTTTGTTCCTGTCCCTGTGGCTTGTGTGGCCTTCTTTCTTCACTGCCACTTTAGCAGGCTCTTCAAGTGCAAGGGCAAAAGGCCATGCAGTCCGTCACGATTATTCGGAAGCCTCGCATCTGAGTCACATTGCCCAGGGCTCTCTGCTGGAAAATGGATCATGAAGGCGAAGGGCAGAAGCCAGGAGGCCACCAGCATTGCAGGGGCGAGGGACCAGGTGACTGGATGCATGGAGTGGGGACAGAGAGGGTGGTGGATCATCTGGGACAGCTTTAGGCAGCAGAGCCTGCAAAATCTGCTGATGGATGGAGAGGAGGGACCAGTGTAAAATGGGTCCACAAATTCTCCCTCGGAGGGACTTCTCCCCCTGGAGAGTAGGGAGGAGGTACTTGGTAACTCATTTCTAAAGAATACAATATAACAGAATACGACAGAAGTGGCGGCAGGTGAGAAGAGCCTCTCTGCAGTAGCAGGGATTGAACCCAAGACCTTTGCATTTATTATTATTTTTTGGTATCGGCAATCAAACTCGGGTCCTTGTGCTTGCGCGGCAGGCGGCGAAACCACTGAGCTAAATCCCTGGCCAAAACTAAAATTAGGCATTTGTTTTTTATTTATTTATTTATTTATTTATTTTTGGTACTGGGGATCTAACTCAGGTCCCTGCACTTCCGAGGCAGGCGGCAGAACCACTGAGCTAAATCCCTGGCCCTAAGCATTTATTTTTGATTGTGAGACAGGGTCTCACTAAGTTGCCTAGGCTGGGCTCAAACTTTCGATCCTCCTGCCTAGGCCTCCCAGAGTGCCAGGATCACTGGCATGCTGCCATGTGAGGGACCCCGGAAGCAGGTCCTCAGCCCAGGACCCTGTCAAGTGACTATAACCCCATGGGGGAATGAGGGACTCCAGGCCACTTCTAGCCAAAAGAAGCCTGTATTATGGTGGTAATAAATGCTGATCATTTCAAGCCACTGTGTTTTGGGGCGCTCCTCAGCACTGAGTAACTAATGCAGGAGGGGAGGCACACCTGCCCTGGGGCTCTGGGCTTGAGCAGTGGGGTGCATGCCAGCTGCAGAGATAAGCAAGGCACCCGGGCAGAGGACAGGGTTTGGAGCTGGCTCACTGACGGAGCGCAAGGCCTGAGGTGTCACCCCAGCACTGCAAAATTAAATTAAAAATCACAATTCTGCTGGGGATGGTGCCACCCACCTGTCACCCTAGCACTCTAGAGGCTGAGGCAGGAAGATCACCAGGAGTTTGAAGCCAGGCTGAGCTACATAGTGAGACCCTGTGTGAAAAACCAATAGATGGCACTGGGAGGCAGCCTCCGGCTCAGAGGAGGGGGCCCCAAGAGGGAAAGCGTGATTTGCTAAGGGCTGGCAGCTGGCAGGCAGTTCAGAGAAGCAGCTCCTCCCTGGTGGCGGTGACTTCAGGAAAACCAGGCCTTATAACAAGTGTAAGAGCGCACATTCCTTGAGGGCCTGGTGGACTCGCACGGAGCCCCGTGCAGTACAGACAGGGACACGAGGGACAGACACATCAGGTCACTAGCAGGAGGTGACAGAGGAGTGGCAGAGGCTGGGGGCACCGAGGCCATGACCTCAGCTGCAGGGGCAGGTGCCCGTCACCCTGCAGGCTTCCTCCCTGGGCCAAGCTCCGGGGAACCGTGTGTGGGCAAGGAAGCGAGGCTGGGGTAGACAGCGTCCCTGCCCAAGTGGGAGAGGCAGACAGAGGCTAGGAGATCTGAGCCTTTTGACTTTAAAGGAGCAGCATGCAAATGAGATGCAAAGCAGCATGTAAATGAGATGCAAATCACATCAGGAGTGAGCATCTGTTATTTTTGAGTCAACAGCTCTGGCACTTTTGGGTGAGCCCTCTCCAGCTTTCTCCCGGGCTGCCAGGGTCAGGGTCCCCGAAGGGCCTGTTAGGAGAGGGGTCACTGGCTGGATTCGGGTCCCAAGGGCAGCACTTCCTGCCAGTGTGGATCCACATTCACACACTCCTCTGACGGGTGTGAGCGTACAGCACCTACTGGGTGAGGCCAGAGGCCAATGCAGTGCCAGGAGTTCCAGGCCGGCCTGGGCTACATAGCGAGACCCTGACTCCAAAACAAAAAACATGCTTCTCTGATTTCTTTCCACCAAGCTATACTCTCTGTGAGCCCCAGCTCAGCACGTGCTATAAGGATCCCTATGAACTCCCCGCCAGCCTGGGCTACTTAGTGAGTTCAAAGCCAGAACTACATCATGAGACCTGTCTCAAAAAACAAAACAAAAGGGTCCCATGCAGACATAAAGTCCCCAAGGGTGGCTACAAAACAATGACCGAGATGGGGAACTATGGGTACCGTGCCTGTGTTTGGAGACAGGCGAGGAGGCTCTGTGGTGGGCTTTGCAGCCCCCTCTCCACTTCCTTCTGGGTCCTCGTCACTGGGGAGTGAGGGAAGTGCTGGTGGGCATCTCGTGGACACAGGGACAACGGGTTCTGTGCGTGCAAGGGATGGACGGAGAGGCCACCAGACTGCCAGACTACCGTGTCACACCACGGTGTCCCCGAGGGCGTGAGGGTCCCCCGCCAAGCCCCTCACTGCCATAGCAGGACAGTTGCCCCCTTCAGTGATGATGCAAGGGACTAGGAAGAGCTTCCGGGCCAGCTCCTGGGGCAGAGTGGAACTGCCTAGGTGGAGTGGGGCCAGCTGCAGCAGGGACAGTCACACCCCCTTCTCAGCCCCTGACCCTCGGGCTGAGTCCAGAAGCCCCACGGACAAAGCTCCAGGCCCCACCTCGGCGGCGTGGGGTGGGGAGCAGGACCCAGCCCACCCCACCCTGGCTCTGAGAACCGCTCTGTCCCAGCCCTGCCAGGCGGCTGCAGCAGATGTGTGGGGCTGTTGTCCCCGTGGGGCTGGGGGCCAAGCAGGCTGTCCCTGGGCCCCTGGTCATAGGCACAATCAGGCCCTTCATGGAGTGGAATGAAGGTCTGTGTCTGTCTGCAAGGCCCTCCCAGCCTTCACTTCCCGTCCACCCCAGGGCCAGAGCCTCCTCCTCCTGATGCCCTCTGTGTCCTCTCTGGGTTCCGGGGAACCCACGGGCACCCCGGTCAGCCCCCTGTGCAGCTGGCCAGGGAGGGAGGCAACATCCTGCCATCCTCCCTTGTCACCCACAGGAGCCGAGAGAGCCCACAGGAGCCCAGAGAGCCCACAGATTCCCACGGTCACACAGCACCGGCCAGCCCCACTGACCCCTGCCCCTTCCTCCTTCCCACTCTGTTCTCCAACGTTTCCTGGCTGAAAGGTGAACACCTCCCCATGGAGCCTGGAGGCTGGCATGGAACTCCTGATGATCCTCCTGCCTCAGCCTCCCAAGTGCTGGGATGACAGGCGTGTTCCACCATGAGCATTGCCAGAGGGCTTCTTCTAGTGGAAAATCCCAACAGGCACGTGGCTGAGACCTGGCCGCAGCCAGGGGACCCAGGAGGAACATGGAATCAGGGCTCTTCTCTGACTGTCACGACTCCACTGAAAGGATGCTGTCCGCGTGGGTGTCAGAGCTGGCATCACCACCCTCTCCCCCGCCACCCATGAGGAGCCATTCCAGGGCCTGACATTCTCGGCTTCACACCACCTCCCAGCGCCCAGCCAGAAGCGCTTCCTGGATGAGACATTAAACATGCAAATCCCAGACAGCGCCGCACACGCACACGACAGACTGCAGGGCCGCAGCCTGGCACGGGAGACACCTCGGCCGTCTGGGGGAGGAGAGGAAAATATAGATCCCACTTGGCACTGTCTGGGCCGAGTGGAAAATCCCACAGCAGCCTCCTCCCAGGGGACATGAGGTCTTGGGTGGAGGTTGGCAGGGAGGGGACCTGGGAGCCCCTAAACCAGCTCAGGGCAGGGATAACAAAAGCACTGTGTGCACATCCTGTGCCGAGGGACAGGGACTGGGCGCTGGAATTTGCAGAAGGAAGCTGGTGAGAGGCAAGGCCTGGGGTGGAAGGTGGAGAGGAGGGGAGACTGAGGCAGATGACAGGGACAGTGGGGAGCACCTCACTCTTGTGGGCACTGCACAAGCCCGGAAGCTCCCACGAAATCTGGGCAACAAGGTTCCTGCCTGCACCGTGTGGTCCAGAAGTTGGCCGTGGTACTTCTCAAATTCGAATATAGGCAGAATCCTCAGGATCTGTGGGCCATGTTGATCCTGACCCAGAGGCCTCTTGCGGCATCCGGGCAGCATGTCCATTTTTCTGTTTTGGTTTGGTTTTTTGAGACAGGGTCGCACTGTATTCCAGGTTGGTCTTGAATTCACCATGAAGCCCAGGCGCAGAGTGATGCAGCCCTCACCACACCCACCAGGCACCAGAAACAGAGCTGGACCTAATTGTGGTATCTTAGCTACTTTCTCATTGCTGGGACAAAACACCTGACACCCACTGTTGGGAGCAATGCTACATAATTCTAGGAAAAAATCATTTGGTTAGCCTAGTTCTCTTGCCTACAGCCCAGCTACAGAATAACTCCAGTTTGGCCTCTGGTCACAACTGAGACTTCAGTGATCCAGTGATGCTGTGATTCTCCAGGACAAGAAACATCCTGGGAGAACAAACATCTGCTCAGTTCCTCGTTGTTCTTGGACTGTTAATATCTTGTTTGCCGGAGATGTACTGAACTCTCGGCAAGCCTTCTGTTACACCTTGTTTATCCCAATGTGAACTATTAAACTCTCTACAAGTCATTTGTTACATTTGCTTCTCCCGATGTACTAAATAAAAGGTGTGGTAAGCTGGGGGCTTTTGTCTTTGCCGCCCAGAGCAGCACTGATCAGACCCCAAGCTCAGCTTCTTCTCAGTCTCATTTTTCTACCTTTCCTGTAATTCACTGTGTGCTGCCGTGGCTCGCAGGAGACCAGGAGTCACTACAGAGGTTCTGGTAATGTCCCCTTCCCCTGTCCCCTACACCCACAAATTAAGAGGGAGGTTTATTCTGGCTCACAGTCTGTAGAGGTTTCAACCCATAGCTGGCTGCTCCTAGGCAGGGCAGCATGGCACAGGGACACTGGGGAGGAGAAGCAGCTTATGGCAGGGCAGGCAGGAGCCAGAGAGGGATCAAGGGAGGAGGAGGGCGAAATATCCTTCCAGGCCATGCCCCCACCACCCTGTGACCTGCCTCCTCTCGCCAGGCTTCACCCCCAAATCACATTCACCATAAACCCATCAGTGGTCTAATCCAATGATGAGCCCCAGGCCCCGAGCTCCTCCCCACAGGAGGAGCCCCAGGCCCCAGGCCCCTCCCCACAGCCCCACCTATGAGCACAGGGGGCTTCTCAGGGACATCCAGATATAAACCATAATGGGGGCCCAGATGTGACAGGGAGGGGACAGTGGTGGAAGCCAGGATATGAGGAAGGGAGGGAGATGAGGAGCAGAGCATGCCAGCCCCACTGCTTTGAGCTGTGCCTGCTCCCTGCCGTGGGCTGGGCGCTACTTGGCTGTGCTGGATAGGATGGTGCCAGGGAAAGTGTTGCTGCTGCAGCTTGGAGGAGGAGGGAGTGACAAGCTGGAGGCGGCAGCACAGGCCCTTGCACGGAGCAGCCCCCCAGGAGGCCTGGGCACCCAGTAGGACCGTCACCCTTTTCAGCCCCCGAGCTGCCCTTGTCCTAGGGGATGCAGGGAGGAGGGAGGGAGGGTGATAGCCCCAGGCTCGGGTGCCCAGCATGGAGGGGACAAACTGGCAAATATCCCCCTGCCCAGAGGACTCCCGCTCTGTGGGACAGGAGGCCCTTTCTGGCTGCCAGGCCACTGGCTGGGTCCCCGAGCCCAGCACATCTTTCTCTAGGGCAAAGAAGAAGGTGCAGGGTGTGCCGCTCTGGAGCAGAGCCACTCAGGACAGCCGGATGTGGTGCCCACAGCTCTGTCCTCAGTCTGCTCCCCTCTGCCCAACTGCCCTGCTGTCCCTCCGCCCTCTTCCCACTGGGGCGGCCCACAGCTCTCCCCTCTGCCCAAGCGCATGGGAGGCAAGCTGGGGAGCTGGGGGCATCAGACGGGGGCACCAGCCTTGTCCAAGGAAGAAGGGACACTTTCCACAACCAAAGCCCCAGAGAGCAGCCAGTCCCCACCCACCAGGCTGGGACACCCACGTGTCCCCTCTCTGCCTAGCCTCCCCCCACACCCAGCCCCAGCCCGGTTCTCACCACCTGCGCCTGCCCCCGCAAGAGCCAGAGTCCCCCAGCCCTATCTCTTCAGCAGAACTGACCCTTCTGCCCCAGGCTGCCCTAGTTTCTGCCTCAGTGCAGAAGGGACAGGTCTTCCATGACACCACACACGCATGTGCATGCACACACTCACACACACACACCAGGACACACAGAGGACTTCCAGCCACAGTTCCGCCTACACCCAGGTCCTCAACGGAGGCCTCAGTGCCCTGTGCTGTCCCAGCATGGGGTCAGGGCTCCCCGACCAGGAATGGGGCTCCCTCTTCCCTGTGCCTCCATGAGACCTGGGGAGGGGCCCTTTCCCCTCTGTGTTCACAACAGCCACTCAACAGCAACCATTACTGCAGGGATGCCCAGGGACCACAGGCAGCCTCCCTAACTTCTCTCAGCACAGCACCGACCTAATCTCACAGCCAGGGAAAATGGCCACATGAGCCAGGTGTGCAGACCTGGAATCCCAGCACCCTGGGAGGCTGAGGCAGGAGGACCCCAAGTTGGAGCCCAGCCTGAGCAATTTGGTCACTTGGTAAGAACAAGTGTGAAGGCCCTGAGTTCAATCGTCAGTACTGGTTAGCGGGAACCCCTTGCCTGAAAGTGGGGTGCCTTTACCAATGCCGTTTCCAACTGACTCAGTTTTAGTCTCTCAGCTTCATATTTTTTCCAGGTTCCTCAGTTCCCTCCTCTGCTGCACCCCTCTTCAAGGTCTCCCTTTCTCAGAAAACAGAATCTGCCAAAAGGGCTTCTCACCTCCTTCTAGAACCTTCTAGAACACTGATGCTGGAGCTATGGGACGTGTGCTATAGCAGGCTGTTTGCATCATAGAAAGTTCTAAAAAGTTCCTAGTCATTGTTCTAGAATCTTCCAGAACCTTCCAGAACCATCTCCATGTCTGTTCTTCCTCCTCCAAATTCCACGAAAGAAATACTTGTGCTCACCTCCTGCATCTGCTCCTGCTTTGGCTTTGAACCGAGGGCCTCACACTACTAGGCCAACATTAATCTGAGCCATACCCTCAAGCTCCTCTCTTGGCTATTTCTTCCTTCCTTCCTTCCTTTCTTCTTTCTCTTTCCTTCCTTTCTTTCTTTCTCTTTCATTCCTTTTTTCTTTTTCAGCACTGTGAATTGAACCCAGGGCCTTCACTCTAAGCTACATCCTCCCTTTGATTTTGTATTTTGAGACAGGGTCTCACTAAGTCACTAAGCTGCCCAGACTGGGCTCAAACTTGTGATCCTCCTGCCTCAGCCTCCTGAGTGCTGGGATACAGCCGTGAGGATCATATCCGGCTGGGATCGGCTATATGCAGCCTCTCTGGTGGCTTCTCTGCTGTGTCCTTGGTCCTAACAGCCCTCATGGCTGTCCTTGCCCTCCAGGGTAGCTCCAGCCCTCACCTGTCTACAAGCACAGACCCCGTAGGGCAGGAGTCACTTGCCATCTTCCTGTGGCCCAGCCGCTTCTGACTCTGCGCGGCCCCATGGAAGCCCAGGTGTGCCTGATTTCCTGTCCCCTCCACTGTGGCCCAGGAGTCTCTGCAGAGCCCGAGGCTGGCGCTTGTCACATGCTCATTCCAATCTCACCTTGCAGAGCCACATTCTCTCCCCTCCGTGCTGGCCCAGCTCCTGGCCTGGGCCACCACTTCTGCTGTCCTGGACCATGATGGTGGCCTCCAGTCTCTCTCCTCACATCTGCTTTAGTCTCACAGAAGTCACACAAATGCCACCAGGATCCCCTTCAAGTGCAAATCTGGCTGGGGCTGTGATCCCAGCACTCAGGAGGCTGAGGCAGGAGGACTGGCTAGCATTCCAGTGCAGCCTGGGCTACATATCGAGACTCTGTCTCAAAAAAACAAAAAGCAGAAACAGGGCTGGGGATTTAGCTCAGTGGTTCTGCCGCCTGCCTTGCAAGCGCAAGGACCCGAGTTCAATCCCTGGTACCAAAAAAAAAAAAAAAGGCCAGGGATTTACCTCAGTGGCACCACACCTACCTCAAAAGCACAAGGTCCTGAGTTCAATCCCCAGTACCAGAAAATAAATAAAATTTTGTTTTGTTTTATTTACATAGAGTCTTGCTATGTAGTCCAAGCTGGGCTTAAACTCACTATGGAGCCCAAACTGGCCTCAAATTCACAGCGATCCTCCTGCCTCAGCCTCCCAAGTGCTGTGATTATAGGCATGCACCACTACACCTGGCCACCCAGGCAATCTCCCAGGCTCTCAGAACAAGCCCGAATCCTTCCTTTGGCCTGCAAAGCCCTTGCCCAGGCTCTCTGTCCTCCACACTAGGGTCAATCACCCTGGCATCTCTCTCGGGGACTGACTTTTGCAGTACTGGGGATCGAACCCCAGGCCTCACACATGCCAGACAAGCATGGTACCACTGAGCTCCACCCGCAACCCTTTTACTTGATTTTCAGTCAGGCTCTTACTAAGTTGCCCAGGCGAGCTGTGAACTCACGATCCTCCTGCCTCAGCCTTCTGAGTAGCTAGGATGCCACCACCTGAGCCGGCTTCTAAGGTCTGTGCTCCCAACATCCTTCCAAGCAGCCCTGGAGCTCAGCTTCTCCCTATCACGCTCAGGAAGCACCCTTACCAGCTGTCCCCCTCTGCCAACCCCGGGGGACCTGCTTTGCTCACTGTTCCAACTCCTATCTCCATGATCCCTGACCCCATGCAAGCATCGCAGGGCTTGGGGGAGGTGGGGGGACTTCCGGCTCGAACCAGAACACATCTGCCTGGTGAACTGTGGCAGCCTATGGTCATTAAGAGCACAAACCTAACCCGAGCACTGGCACAGGCCTGTGAGCCCGACTGCTCGGGAGGTTGAGGCAGGAGGATCACAAGTTCAAGCTCAGCATGGGCAGCTTTGTGAGGCCCTGTCTCAAAGAATAAATCATCTGGGAATGGGATAGCAACAGTACCTACCCCCTCACCTTGCTCTGAGAAATAAAGGATGCACTCACTAACCATGATGCTCTCAGAATAACGCCTGGCTCCTAGCAAATGCCACGAAAAGGTTCTCTATTCAGATGGACCAGAGCTCAACTCTGCTCCGGCCCATGCTGTGCAACCGCAGGCAAATTCGTAAGCCTCTCTGATCCCCATGTCCTCGTCTGCCACACAGATAATGCCTCTCTCCGGTATGAAAGCAAAATAGTGACACTTGCCGTAAGTCCCCGTGTTCAGGGACCACGTCGTCACCGTCCCTTAATGCCTGGCACAGGGCCCAACCCTGGAAGGCACTGGGTGGCTAGGGAGAATTAATCCTTTCACCACCCGCTCTCTTCCCGCCAGCGAGCCTCCTTCTGTTGCTGGCAGACAGCGGCATCTAGTGGCTGAATATGAAACTGCAGTCTGGCCGAGAGCCCTGCTGGGCCGTGCTTTAAATAAATACCTGCTGCATGCTGGGGACCAAACCGGAGGCCACAGGTACGCTAGGCAAGCGCTCTACCAGTGAGCCACATCCCCAGTTCTTTTTAGTTTTTTTTTTTGAGACAAGTTCTGTCTATGTAATTCTATCTGGCCTTGAACTCACTATGTAACCCTGACCTGGAACTTTCGATCCTTCTGCCTCAGCCTTGCGAGTGCTGGGATAACAGGTGTGCACCACCACACTTGGCTCCTCATCCCTTATTTTTTTGGTACCAGGGATCGAACTCAGGTCCTTGTGCTTGTGAGGCAGGCAGCAGAACCACTGAGCTAAATCTCTGGCCCCTCCTCACCCCTTTTAATGTTTCATTTTGAGCCAGGCATGGTGGCAAACACCTGTAATCCCAGCACTTGGGAGGCTGAGGCAAGAGGATCTGTGCAAGTTTGAGGCCAGCCTGGGCTACATAGTGAAACCCTGTCTCAAAAAATCAATCAATCTATCAATCAATCAATAAAAGTAGCCAGGGTCTAGCAAAGCAAAAGCAAGAGATACAAGATAACCATAGAAGGAAACAAGGGAAAAACCCACAAATAAGTATAACCTTGGGCCACTGCCTTAGCTTTTTCTCTGAAGCTAATTAAGGAAAGCAGGAACATGAGTTGATTAAAGGAAGTGCAGGGGGACAGGCACCCTGGACAGTGGCTTCTCGGGACATTTTCACAGCTGCCGCAGGGATCCTGAAGCTGTGTTAGTGCTGGGAGGGGAAAGCGCAGGTGAGAAGGTTGCCCTAGGAGCCCCCGGGTCCCTATTATTCACCCCATGACCCCTTGCTAGAGGTGGCCTGGGCCACATCTACCTGGGGAGTCAAAGGACTCTCCAAGGGAGGGGGGCGTTTCAAATGGGCCTGGGAGCACGGAGGTGGCGGGGAGCACCGTGCTGTACCGTGGTCCACACTGCACACAAAGACAAGCAGACAAGCGAAGGGGGCGAGGCTGGACTGGAGGGTTAAGGCCAAAGCATGAAGGGCTCCAAAGTCAGACCAAGGAGCTGCACCTGATAAAGTGGGGGATCCTGTGTCCACTGTGTAAGGCAGTAACCTGATCAGGGAACCACACAGAGCCGATAACCCTGAAACAGGCAGATGGTCTGGCCCTGCTGGGCTGAGGACAGCAGTGTCAGCCTGGACGCTGAGGGGACAGCAGCGGAGGAGGCTTGGGATGGGTGGCTGTTGCTGAAGTCAGGGACCCGCTGAGAATCTGGGGTCCTGAGTCTCAGGAAGGTGACGGAAGAGGGTAGGGCTGTGGCCAGAAGAGGGGCATGACCAAGGGGATGGGTGTGGCAGGTCAGGGACAGGAGCTTGGTCTGCAACGGGGGGTGTGAGTCATGGGAGGAAGCGCTCGGGAGAGGAGCTGGAGAAAGGAGGAGCAAGCTGAAGACAGAGGGACACAGGCAGGTGCCACCTGGACCGCTCCACACGGCCTCCCCCATTTGATTGAGACAGGGTCTTTTTAGGTAGCCCAGACTGGCCTAGAACTCTCAGAAATAGCTCTGCCTCAGCCTCCAGTGCTGGGATGGCAGGTGTGCGCCTCCACGCCCAGCTTCCCTCCCTCGTTTTAAAGCCTCCTGAGGACTGAAGGAGACAGAGCAGGGACCTTTGGCAACAGAGAACCAGGGAGCCCGGTGAGCATTCAGTGGTGTCACAGCCCTGGAGAAGCCTGGGCAGGGGAGGACCATGGGGTGGGGGGGCTGTCGTGGTGGCCCCAGCAAAAGCAGCTTCTGGGGCAGGAGGCAGAGGACTCGGGGCCTTGAGGCTGCCTGGAGGACAAGGGCATGGACCAGGCCGCAACGTCACTCTGGGCGGTGTGAGACCCTGAGGAGGGGCGGAGAGCAAAGCCCCAGAGGAGCCCAGAGGGAAGGAGAGGGGCGGCAGGAAGGGGACTTAGGCCCCCAGGGAGGGGTTGCTAAGGGTCCCCACCAGCAGCTCGGAGGCGAGGCGGGGAGGGAGCCAGGCTCTGGACACCGACAGACCGTACTCCTCCACGCCCTGGAGCCTGGGGTGTCCCCTCCCCCACGCTGCTCCCTGAGGACCTGAGGCCCAGTCGTTGGCCATGCTGACCCCAGCCTCCACCCAGAAGGCCCGGGCGTTTCTTCCTTCTGGGACTGAGATTTGCGTCAGGGCGTTCAGCTCAGGGCAGATCTCAAGGCCTGGCTCACCAGCAACGCAGAGAAAAAACGTTCCCCAAAGATGTCCACATTCTGACCTCCAGCCCTCCGCAAACTTCCTTACTGTGTCTTGTACTGGGCGTGGTGACGCACACCTGTGATCCCAGCACTCCGGAGGCTGAGGCAGGAGGATTGCCACGTGTTCGAGAGCACCCCGGGCTACACAGCCAGACCTTGTGTCAACCCCCACCCCGCTGGTCATGGCAGCCTTAGGACTGGAACTCAGCTCCCATCGGTCCCCAAGGAGGGCTGCTCTGGGTCTCGACAAAAGGTCTGCTCAACCCTTTCCCTGGCTGGGGGAGCCCTTGAAGGAGGGCGAGTCGGAGGAGCCCTGTACCCTTCAGCCTCCCTCACCCAGGGCCACAGGGAGGCCACACCAACCAGGACGCCACTGGAAACAAGGCTTTTAAAAACAGGGGGCCACCTTTCCCAATTCCTCACCAGAGGATCACCCCTTTCTTCGGAGCGATTTTCTCTCCGCACCGCCATGTCTACCTTCGCCCTGTCTGTCTCCACTCTCGGGGGACAGATAAGCGGGGAACCCTGAGGCCCAGGAGAAAGGGCGACCGGCCCACCCCTGCTCCTGCAGCGCACAGCTGGAGGGGAGGGGAGGTCAGCAGGGTTCAGAAAGGCCAGATGTTAAGAGCCAGCCATGCCGCCCTGCACCACCCTCCCCAGGGCAAGAAACACTGAGAGGAGACAGTTTTTGGAAAACAAACTTTTGTGCACAACTTTTGTGGTGCAAAACAGTTTTTCAAGAATCTGCTCTATGCAAACAATAACAACTTTTTACAAAGCATTTTCACAGAAAAGGAAACAAGCCCTTCCCCAGGGTCGAACGTGGGGACGGACAATCCCTCCCTCGCCCCATCTCAGGGCCAGAGGGGTGCAGTTCCTAGTGCAGTGCGGGTCAGGGGGTCACGGGGCTCTCACGCGGTGGGCAACCCGATCCCCCAGGTGCAGAGAAAGTGGTCTCCCCACGGGGACTCAGGGGACCCTCCTGGCCAGGCGTGGCCCAGGCCCAGCTCTCCGGGCCTGGAAACCAAGACCTCTGACCCTGAGCCTAATCCCCTCACCGCCTAGGATCCATCAGGCCCTGACAGCCCGACCGCTGGGCTCTCAGGAAGGGGGCTGAGGGGCAGGCCGCACCCACACCCCAACAGCCACCCCAAACTCCAGGACAGCCAGGTAGTTAGGCGACCCTCTCACTGACCCTTCTGCAGGCAGCAGCTGGTTTGTCACCACCCTTAAGGGGACCGAGTCTGGTGTCCAAAGGACTCAGGCCTGCCCTCTACTACATCCCCTCCACTAGTCAGGGGCGACTCGTTTGGTCTGATTTTATTGATTTCTTCCACCTTCTACTACTTTCCCTGGGACAGTCTCCGTCCCTGTGCCCAGGCAGTCTGCGGGGGGGGGAAGTGATGGGTCCCTAGGCCCTGCCCCTCAGTGCGGTGCGACCTGGGGGAGGGAGAGGATGATGAAGGTGGGAGTTTCTCGTCCACCCATCAAACCTAAAGAACTGAAAGCAAACGGAAAACTGGGGGGAGGGCTCCAAAACCGATCAAAAAGGAAAGGCTCGTGGTGGGTGAGACTGAAGGTCTCAGCAATCGGGTCACCTGAACTTGGGGGGCCCTAGAAGGAACCAGGAGGGGGTGATCTGGCCCTTCCCCCAGCAGGGCTCGGAGATGCTGGTTCTAAGGCCTTCGGGCAGCCAGGGGTTAAAGGTTCGGTGGTGGGGGCGGGGTGGGGCCCCCCAGGGAGCTGCCAATCACACTCCCCCCTCGGCGGCCCCCACCCCCAAGGCTCGCCCCGGGACGTAGAAACAACCGGTTTGTCCATCACCAAGGTCTCTCCAGCTCCTTTTGGGGTTTTCGGCGGCCTCCTTTGCTACCCCCAGAGCGCCGGGGTGGGGGGAGGAGAGCAGGAACTCGGGTCACTCCGCTGTCCCCCGACTGCAGCCCTCGGCTCCTCCGGCTCGCAGATCAGTCACCGGAGTCCCAATGCCCACGGCCCAGACAGTGTCAAGAACAGGCAGAAGTGAGAAGCCGGGGTGTCCTCGAGCCGGGCGTCCCCATCTGTCCTCCGCAGCAGCAGTGTGTCCCGCGCTCAGAGTTCTTCCAGGTTGGCCGCCCAGAACTTACAACCGGGGGGCTCGGGGACCGCGGGGCCCCCTACCTGCCACTGCCACACGGGGTGGGCGGGCGGGGGCCGGGCGTCGCCTTGCAGGCGCAGCGAGGCAGCGGGCCGCAGGTCCCCGTCGTCACCCACCACCAGGGCAGGCGTGCAGGGGAAGCAGCTGAGCAGGCTGAAGGTGCCGGCGGCGGGGAGCGCAGGCACCGGGCGGCGGGGCGGCGCGCGGGCCGGGACCGGCGGGCGCGGGACAGGCGCGGGCCGGCGGCGCTTCTTGGTGGCGCCCTTGGCCGGGGCCTTCGCGGGCGGACGCTCGGGGCCGCGGCGCAGGCTTGGCGTGTCCAAGGCGAAGCCTTTCGCGTAGCACCAGAGTTTGGAGCGGCGGATCAGGCGATCGAAGTGCTCCTGGCGGAGGTCGCCGGGCGCAGTCGTCGAAGGTTCCCCGGCGGGTGTCTCGGGCGGGGGTCGTCCGTCCTGCTCCGGCGGCGACGGTGAGGGACCCGCAGGTGGCGGCGGGCTGGCGGCGGGCCGCGGCTGGGACTCGAGGCCCAGGGCCGGCGCGGGCGGAGCCTCCTGGGGAGGCCGGGTCTCCGGGCAGAGGCCCGGAGGTGCGCGGGTGCCTCCGCCCTCTTCCTCTCGCTCGTGGCCAGGGAGCGGGGCGGCGTCCGCATCCCCGCGGGCCGCGGGGCTCGGAGCGTGGGGCTGCCCGGGCTGCTTCAGGCCGTCCGGGTCGCCGCCGCCAGGGGACAGGGAGGCGCGGGGACCCAGGCCCCGCGAGGGCGCCCGCGGCTTGGCGAGGGCGCAGAAGGCCAGCGCGCGCAGGCACAGCGGCGAGAACTCCTGGGTCCCCCGGCGCGACTTCTGGGGCGAGGGGGCGCACGGCGACCCCCGCGGGGACGACGGCACCGCCAGGCGCGGGGCGGGGCACAGAGTCTCCATAGCGGCGCCCGGCGCCGAGGCCGGGGGCCCAGCGGCGCGGTGCCCCGGCTGCGCGCTGAGCCCACGGGCGAGGGGGACATCGCCTCCCTCGACGGGGAGGCCTTGGCTCGCTGGCGCCCCGGGCCCTGTCCCCTCCTGGACCTCGTCACGCGGCACCGGCGGCGGCCGAACTCCTGGGTCCCCGCGGTCCTCGCGCGGCCAGCGCGCTTCCTGCCGCCGCCTTCGCAGCGCGCCGCGGACCAGCGCCCCCTCTCGAGCGGCCCGGAGGGCCCGGGGCGGGGCCAACAAAGCGGCCGGAGATGGAGGGAGGCGGGAAGGACCTGGCCCGGCACCCGGTGCGGGGCCCAGGCGGCAGGGAGGGCGCCTTCCGCCCGCTCGGCTCCTTTCTTCCCCGCTGGCTCCGGAGACCGCGTTATAGAGAACTGCCCCCTCGCTGCCCCAATACCAGCGCCGCCGCCGTGAGCCCGCCGCTGATTGGGTGGCGCGGCCGTGACGTCGAGCGGCTCCGCCCCTGCCCCGCCCCCGGCCCCATTCGGCACACAGACACACACACGTGGACCCGGCGCGGCTGCGGGGACGGCCTGGGGCGGGGGTGGGGGCGGCGGCGGCCTGGGGCGGGGGCGGCGGCAGTGACACCGCGGGGGCCGGAGGCGCCGCCCCACCTGGGTGGGCGGCCTCCCGGCTTCTGCTGCCCACGGAGCAGCTCGTGTTTCCCCGTAGCACCCCGCAGCTGCGGCATCTGTGAAATGGGAACGCTTCTCTCCACGCTCCCGCCCAGTGGAGACACGTGAGTCGGCAGAGCGGAGCTCGCGCCGCGTGCACGGAAGGACGGAAAGAGCCAGCCGAGCGCGGCTGGAGCGCGCGCCTGTCATCCCCGCGCTCCGGAGGCCGAGGCGAGAGGGCTGCTAGCTGAAGCCCAGCCTGAGCAATTTAGTGGCTTAGGAAAATAAAAACTAAAGGGGGGGTCCTTGGGTGTGGCGCAGTGTGAAGACCCTGGGTTCAGTCCTCAGTGCCGCAAAACACAAGAGGAAACGAAACGGGGCGACGCTGGGGCTCACACGCTTTGCCCAGCGAGGACTCCTTGGGCAGAGAATTTCCTTCTTTCTCTGTTTCTGCCCCAGGACAGGGCCTGGCACACAGCAGGTCCCACAAGTGTTTCTGGACGGAGTAGCTGGGAATTCAGTACCAATGTCCAAGATGAACAGAATAAAAGATAAACTCCAGTGGGGACGCATTGTTAACACCCGCGAAGGCGGCGACACAGGTGCCTCATAATGTTACCAGGGGCCGGCTCTGCAGACCCTTGAAGCCTGGGACAGTGCCCTGCGAGCCCCGAGGTGCCCAGAGGGCTGAAAAAGCTGGAGGAGGGGACACACGGGCCCTGACACTCAGCTCGCCAGAGAGAGGAAAGCAAAGAGGGAAATTCCCACCACCGCTCAGCACTCACACTCCAGCTCCTTACCCTTTAGTCCCTGTGGGGCGTACTTACGGTTTTCTGGTTTTGTTTTGGGACAGAGCCTCTCCGTGTGTCCCTCAGGCTAACCTTGAACTCACTATGTAGTCCAGGCTGGCCTCAGACTCACAGAGTTCCTACTGCCTCAGCCCCTTCAGTGCTGGGATTACAGACTTGAGTCATCCCATTGGCCTTGCATGGCTTACTGTTATGCGACAGTCTGTGTCATTCCTAGTGCTGGTCTCTCCCATTATCCTGATTGAGGTGATGCTTTCGCTGTCCCAGCAAGAAGTACTTTATCCTGAACGCTGCTGCACCCCCCAGAAGTGTGCCCAGACTTAGCAAGTGCCAGGAGATATTTGTGAATGAAGAAATAGGTGGAAGAAGGCTGGGTGTGGTGGTGCACGCCTGTGATCCCAGCACTTGGGAGGCTGAGGCAGGAGTATTGCCATAAGTTCAAGGCCAGCCTGGACTACATAGCGAGACCTTGTCTCAAAAATAAAGAAATGGGGCCGGGGATTTAGCTCAGTGGTTCTGCCGCCTGCCTCAAAAGCACAAGGATCTGAGTTCAATCCCCGGGACCAAAGAAAGAAAGAAAGGAAGGAAGGAGTGATGGAGTGAGTGATGCAGTTGTCTCTGGGATATTCTCTCGGTAAGGATCAAATTGTAGCCAGCTACAATGGCGGGAGCCTGTGATCCCATCAACCAGGAAGGCTGAGGCAGGAGGATTGCAAGTCCAAGACTAACCTCAGCAATTTAGGGAGAGCTTGTATCAAAAAATAAAAAGGGGAGGGTGGGGGATTTACCTCAGTGGTGCCACCACCTGCCTTGCAAGCACAAGGTCCAGAGTTTGATCCTGGTACTCAGCCGGAAGGCCCTGGGTTTAATCCTGAGTTTATACAAAGAAATAAATAAAGCTGCTGGACTGAGATGGCTCAGAGTAAGCGAGGTGAAGGACGCTGGAGTGACAGAGAGAGGAAGACCTCACTCGGGCCAGGGCAGGAGAGGGGTTGGTTCTAGAAGGGGACAGCGATCTGGCTGTGGCCTCCTCCTGGTCCTCCCGGTGACAAGGGGGCACTGTTTCCCTGTGTGATATCAAACCGTGTCTGGGAGAACAAGGATAAAAAGGCTGCCCCCCCATGAAGCCCGGAAGTGGGGTGCCAGGGTTGGTAATGGGGTGCTCGGTCCCCCAGCGTCCTCTGCAGCAGAGTCTCCAGGCAGCTGTCCGGAGAGGGCTCACAGGGGTCCCCACCAGGTCACTTTGCCAGGCTGGGTCTGGCCAAGGGATGCTGATGGCCCCAGAGCCCTGTGCCCACACCATGCCTTGGTGGGGGGGGTGCACGCAGCTTCTGGGGTGGAGGCAGTGCTGAGGCCCCCGTGCTAGGTTTCTGCTGTCTGTGTGACAGGGGGCCCAGGGGACCCCCTGCACTGGCTGTGGTGAGCCTTGGGGCTCCAACACCTGGAACATAGGCTGCAAAGACTTCTTTTTCTTTTTATTTCTTCTTGTTTTTTTTTTTTGTTGTTGTTGTTTGTTTGGTGCCGGGGATGGAATGTTTGTTGAGACAAGGTCTTGCTATGTTGTCCAGGCTGGCCTTGAACTCTGGGTTATCCTCCTGCCTCAGCCTCCCTGTGCTGGGGTGACAGGTGAGCGGAGTCTCCTCTGTATTTGCATCCCCACAACTAGCACTGAGTTGACACAGGAGAAAACCCTAGGAAGCTGTTGGATGAATAAATACGAGAAGATTACACAACACCCAGACCCAGGGCCTGTGCCTCTCTGGCTCCACAAGGGGCCCCCAAGTGTGAGTCTAGGGACTTCAAGGCGGGGCAGTGCTGGGACGCCGTCCCCTGTGCCTCGATCTCCCTCCTTCCCCTTCCTCTACACAGAGGCCCCAGCAGCTGCAGGGCCTGAAGCTCTTGGCCAACATTAGAGTTGGGGTGTGCACCCTGGGGCTATCGAGGCACCTTTTTCAGAGGGCTTGGACTGGGGCGCAGCTGTGCAGGTCTCCTAGACACTGGGTGTCAGCGTTGTACTCGGCGAGAAGGGACAGCTGTCGCTTTCCCACGACAGTGAGGACGGTGAAACTCGCGGCCCGGTGGGCTGAGCCGCCGCTGCAATTCCCGCCACGTGCGGTAGGGGGCGCGCGACCCCTCGGCCCGCGGGGCTGGGGGTCGGCTGGCGCCTCTTCCTGTCCCGGGGAGAAAGGGCTCTGGGGACCTGCAGCCAGCCGGTCTGCTTCCTTGCCCAGGCAGTGAGGATCGGGAAGCAAGTGCTCTGGGGCAGGGACCTGCGCCGTGTCGCCCGCTTTCCCCCGCTCGGTTCGAAGAACTCCAGGTCATCCTATCCCTTCACCACCTTAGAGTTCCTGTGTGTGCACACGCGTGCGCAGACACACACACTGTCCTGGGGATAGAACCCAGGGCCTTCTCACTGTGCTACCTTCCCAGCCGTTTTTTATTTTTAGACAGGATCTTGCCGAATTGCTCAGGCTGGGTTCGAATTTGAGATCCTTCTGCCTCAGCCCCCTACAATGCTGGGATCACAGGCGTACATCACCATGCTACTTTAGGTAGTGTTTACTAAAATGTAGTAAAAAAAGAAAAAAGTAAAATAGCACGTAGTATATACCATAGTTAACCCAGTTTCCAATTTAAGTGGATTTACAGAGTTATTCAAGCATCTCAATCCAGTTTTAGAACATTTCTTGTGAAATCCCTCATCTCCACAAGCAGATGCTTCCTGTCCCCATTCCCAGCCCCAGGGGATTGATCCACTTCCGGATCTGGGAGGATCTGCCTTCTCCTATGAATGGAATCCTGCAATATGTGATCCTTTCGCTAGAGCTTCATGTTTGTGAGATTGTTGTGTGTTCTGCCATGGATTAGTAGTTTGTTCCTTTTTAGCGGGGCGTGGTGTTGCATAGACCAGCCTGACACAGCAAGACCCTGTCTCAAAAAAAGAAAGGAGTTTTCTTCTTTTTATCGCTGATACACCTTGTTGTATGGATGTTCTGCATTTTGTTTATTCAGTTTCACTTCAGTTGTTTCCTTTCTTTCTTCTTTTTCCTTTTCTTTTTTTCCCCTGGCATGGGGATTGAACCCAGGGCCTTTGTACTGAGCTACATCCCAGATATTGTTTTTTAAATTTTATGTTATTTATTTTTTTGGTACTGGGGATTGAACTCATGACCTTGCACTTGGGGCCAGGTGCAGTGCCACTGAGCTAAATCCCCCGCCCTGTTTTATTTTTAATAAATGGAATTTTGTGTTTATTTCTTTTTTGAGACAGGCTACCACATCTAGTTTTTTTTTTTTTTAGACAAGGTCTTGCTAAGTTGCTAAATTGCCCAGGCTGGGCTCGAACCTGTGATTCTCCTGCCTCAGCCTCCCAGGGCGCTACAATTACAGGCATCCTCACTATTTGTTACAAGTAATACTGTTAGGAATATTGGCATACAACTTTGTGGGGATGATAGGTTTTTATTTCTGTTAAATAGATAGTTAAGAGTAGAAATGCTGCTGGGCATGCTGGTCTACACCTGTCATCCCAGCACTTGGGAGGCTGAGGCGGGAGGATTTTCAGGAGTTCAAGGCCAGCCTGAGCCACTTATAGTAGTGAGTTCAAGGCCAGCCTGGACTACATGGTGAGACTCTTTCTCAAAACAACAATAATAACAACAACAAAAAAGAGTAGAATTACTGAGTTGGATATGGTAGTGCACACCTGTAATTCTAGCATTCTGGGAGGCTGAGGCAGGCAGATCACAAGTCCCAGGTCAGCCTGGAGAATTTAGCAAGACCTTGTCTCAAAATTTTAAAAGGGCTGGGTTATAGCTCAGTGAGAAGATCCTAGGTTCAATCTCCAGGACCCCCTCCCCTAAAATTTTTTTTTCCCATTACTGGGGTAAAAATTCATTTTTTTTTTTTGGTACCAGGGATCAAACTTGGGTCCTTGTGCTTACGCAGCAGGCAGAGAAACCACTGAGCTAAATCCCCGGCCCCTAAAATTTTTTTTTTTTTTGAAGTTCTCCTTAAAGACTAAAGCCTTCTCTCAAAAAAAAAAAAAAATCCAGGTGTGGTGGTGCACACCTGCAATCCCAGCACTCGGGAGGCTGAGGCAGAAGGATTGCCTCAAGTTTGGGGCCAGCCTGGGCTACATAACAAGACCCTGTCTCAAAAAAAAGAAAATAGGGCCAGGGGTTTAGCTTAGTGGCACTGCACCTGCCTTGCAAGTGCAAGGTCCTGAGTTCAGTCCCCCCCGGTACAAAAAAAAAAGAAAAACAAAAGAGTGGAACTCCTGGTTAACTTTTTATTTATTATTATTATTATAATTATTAGTTAAACCCAGGGTGTTGGGCATGCTAGGCAAGTGCTCTACCACTGTACCACACCACTAACCCTTATGTTTAACTTTTTATTCATTTATTCATTCTTTTTTTTTTTTTTTGAGACAGGGTCTCACTTTGTAGTTCAGGCTGGCCCTCAATTCACTATGTAGCCCAGGCTGGCCTTGAATTCATGGTGATCCTCCTGCTTCAGCTTCCTGAGTGCTGGGATCACAGGTGTGGGCCACCAGGCCCGGCCCAGGTTAACTTAAGAAGCTGTGAACTGTTTCAGGCTGGCCATGCCCCTTCCTGCTGATATCCAGGGTCTACTTGAGGACCCTGAGGGGAGAGGGTAGGGGACCTGCCCAGGCAGCAGAGCCAGGCTTCTGAGTCCATGCTGGTGACCACAAGTCTGCCCCATGAGAAGGAGACTCAGACAGGAGCCATGCCTGAGCCCACCGCAATTGGCCACTGTGTCAGCCCTTGCAGCTCCCAGAGTTCCCAAGTCAGGTCAGCCCTGGGCCAAGCCGGCCTGGCCATGTTGGCCCAGGAAGAGGTTCCGGGCTGGCTGGGTCTGTTCAGTTCTGGGCTCACCAGCCACCAGCTGTGGAACTCAATATACTGAACATCTGGAAGCTGCAGGTTCGTTGGTAAAAGAAACGGCACCTTCGTGCAGTTAAAAACCTGTTTTATTAGGGGAAACCTCAAACCTGCACACAAGTAAGCACCGAAGGATAATAAACTCCAGGTGCCCAACAACCCTGTGTCATGCCTATCAGTTCACAGCCTGTGTTTCACGCTGACCCCCGCCCCCCCACACCGCTTAACAAAAAGTCAGCTTCTGTCTGTCATCTCGACACTCTGGGAGGCTGACGCAGGACTGCAAGTTGGAGCACAGCCTGGGCAAGTTAGCAATACACAAAGTCTGTTTTAAAATTAAAAAATAGCCAGGCATGGTGATGCACGCTTGTATCCTAGCACTTGGAGGCAACTGAGGCAGTTGGATCACAAGTTTGAGGCCAGCCTGGGCTACATGGTGAGTTCAAGGCCACCTTGAACTGCACACGGAGACCCTGTCTCAAAAATAAATTAAATTAAATTTAAAAATAGCCAGCCACAGTTGTGCACACCTGTAATCCCAGCACTTGTGAGGCTGAGACAGGAGGACTGCCTTGAGTTCAAGGCCAGCCTGGGGTACATAGCGAGATCCTGTCTCAAAAACACCAAAATAGTACCAATAGTAAATAGATGAAAAATAAAAAAGGGCTGGGGATGTAGCTCAGTGGGAAGGCACTGGGTTCATTCCCCACTAGAAGGAAGAAAGGAAGGGAGAGAAGGAGAAGGAAGCTCATCTGGCTGAGAGTGTAGCTCCATGGCAGAGTGCAGCTTTCAATGGAGGAGGTCATGGGTTTGATTCCCCCCACCACGTTTTGGTTTTTTTCCTTAAGTTCTTTTATTGGTACATTTTAGGTATACAATTCATTTACATTTATCATCGGGTGCTTGTACCTGTGCATGATGTACCTTGGTTCTTATTTTTTCCCCATTACCTGTGCGCCCTTCCCTATTTACACAGACATTGTTTCCATTTTTTTTTCTTTTCTCATAATTTTTCCTTTCCCTCCTTTCCTTTCCCCTTCCCCTCCCTTCACCCCTTTGTCTTTGGACCTTTTTTCCTATTTCAAATTATCAGTTATTCATTTTAATCATTTTAACCCTTGTTTACACTCTCAGTCTCTCACACTAGAGAAACTATTTGGTATTTACACATGTGTGTCCTATTTATTTCACTTAAGAGTATGGCCTCTATATGCATCCATTTAGCTATAAATGACTCTAGTTTTTCATTCTTTATGGCTGAGTAGTACTCCATTTTATTTAAAAAACCACATCTTCTTTATCCAGTCTTTATCCAGTTGATGGGTAATTGGGCTGCTTCCAAGCTTTAGCTATTACAAACTGTACTGCTATGAACATGGGTGCACATATATCACTGTGATATGATTCTTTTAATTCTTTTGGGAAGATAACCAGCAGGGGAATAGCTGGGTCAAATGGGACCTCTAGTCCTAGTTCTTTGAGGTATCTCCATACTGATTTCCACAGTGGTTGCACCAGTCTGCACTCCCAACCCCCACGTTTTTTAAAAATCACCTTCAGGGCCAGGGATCTAGCTCAGTGGTTCCGCCGTCTGCCTCACAAGCGGAAGGACCCGAGTTCGATCCCCGGTACCAAAAAATAAAAAATAAAAATCACCTTCGTCGAGGGCCGGGGATTTATCTCAGTGGTTTCGCCGCCTGCTGCGCAAGCACAAGCACCCGAGTTCAATCCATGGTACCAAAAAAAAAAAAAAAAAAATCAACTTCGTTGAGGTCTGATTAATGTACAATAAAATACACACTTTAAGTGCACAGTTTGAGGACTTGTTTGTTTGCAGCGCTGGGATCAAACCCAGGCCCTTGAGCGAGCCCAGCGCACAGCCTGACAACTGACTCAAGAGCGGCCCCCACAGCTCAAATGCAGAGCGCACCCCATTGAGCTCCTGCTGAAATTTTTTTTTTTTTTTTGGTACCAGGAATCGAACTCTGGATTTTGTGCTTTCAAGGCAGGCGCTGGAACCACTGAGCTAAATCCCTGGCCCCTGCTGAAATATTTTAATGCGTGTTTCGGCAAGTGAAAGGCTCTATTAAAGTCATCATAGGTCCTGCTCCTTATTAAACCTAAACAGAATTAATAGTCACCCTTCTATGAGCATGGGGAGGTGCTGAGGATTGGACCCAGGACCTTTGCACTGTGCTACATCCCCAGCCGGTTTTTTTTGCTTTTTTTTTAGTACCAGGGAGCGAACTCGGGACCTTGCACTTGCAAGGCAGGCAGCAGAACCACTGAGCTAAATCCCCGGCCCTCCTTTTTAATTTTTTAAAAATTCTTTTTTATTTAACTTAATTTTTTTTTTTTTTTTTGGTACAGAGGATCGAACTCAGGACCTTGCACTTGCAAGGCAGGCGCCAGAACCCCTGAGCTAAATTCCCGGCCTTAATCATTTTTTTTAAAGACAGGGTCTCGCTATGTGGTTCACCTGGTCTTGAACTTGATATGTAGCCCAGGCTATCCTTGAACTCCAGCGACCCTCCTGCCTCAGCCTCCTGAGTTCTGGGATGACAGGCATGCACCCCCACACCTGGCCAGTAGTCATCTTTCAGCATCCTCAAGAGCCATCCAGGGCTGGGGATTTAGCTCAGTGGTTCCGCCACCTGCCTTGCAAATGCAAGGACCCAAATTCGATCCCCAGTACCAAAAAACCAAAAAAGAGCTGCCAGTGTGCAGACTTTTAATTACCTCATAATACTGTCTTTCATTATAATTTGTTTAGTTTATTTGAATTATAACAAGAAAAATTTCAAATAGCAGGTATCGTAAGTCTTTTATTTTACCTTTTGGTACTAGACAATGAACCCAGAGACTCCACACTGTGCTCCAGCTCTGCCCCCTTTTAAATTTCGAGACAGGATCTCATTAAATCATTAAGTTGCCCAGGCTTCACTTGAAATTTCGATCTTCCTGCTTCAGCCTCCCACAAGTGCTGGGACTACACGCATGCACCCCCACATCCGGCTTAAGTCTCTTTAAAAATATAAATTCTGGGCCAGGGATTTAGCTCAGTGGTTCTGGCGCCTGCCTCGCAAGTGCAAGGTCCAGAGTTCGATCCCCAGTACCAAAAATAAATAAATAAATAAATAAATTCTAAGAGCCAGGATGTAGCTCAGTGGCACTGAGCCTTTCTGGCGAGTGCAAGGTCCTGAGTTCAATCCCTGGTACCAGAAAAAAATAAGTAAATAAAAACTCTTGAGTTTGCATCATGAAAACTTGGGGACCCCTTCACACACAGCAGGTGGCCTTTTGAGGACATTTGGAAGACTCAGTGGGAAACCTGTATGTCTGGTGCCTGTTCCCCAGAAGCCCTTGGTTTGTTTGCTTTTTTTCTTTTCAGTTTTCTGAGACAGGTCTTGCCACGTACCTCAAAATCACGGAAATCCTCTCACCTCAGCCTCCCTTGCTGGAATGACAGGCCTGCACCACCACACTCACTTGAGTCCTCTTCTGGGTCCCCTGTCAATGTCTTTCGAAGTCACAGGCTACCTCTGGGCCAGGTGGGGCTCATGGACTGAGCTCAGCAGGCACCAGGCCCGAGTTCCACCCCAGCACAAAATTCTCCCCTCGCCTGCTCCCCTCCCCAGTCGACTCCCCCAGTGCTGCCTGCGCCTGGCCTGGCTGCTGCCCACTCAGGCCACAGCCCATGCCCATCTGCCTCCTCCCTGCCTGCCACCAAAACAGCTCTGGCCACAGCGGGGACCTCAGGCTCATTGAAACCGGAGGGCTCCTGCCACCCTCTCCACCTCCCAGCAGTGGCCACAGGTCCGGCTTCTTCTTCTTCCTACAAAACCCCAGTCTGCTGCGCTGGTGGTGTGAACCCGTCATCCCAGCTCTCAGGAGGCTGAGGCAGGAGGATCACTATGAAGCTGAGGCCAGCCTGGGCTACATATCGAGACCCCATTGTCTCAAAACACCAAGACCAAAACAAAATACCAAAAGCCACTCCGCTTGACCCTGTCCCAAACCAATCAGTGTTACCACCACAGTTCCCCTTCTCTTGACAGGCCACTGCTTATGCCTCAGCTGAGGCCCAGCTGCCCTCTGGCTCCGGGTGGGAGCCTCTGAGGGTTGCATCCTCAGGACCCTGGGGTTCTTTCCAGAGCCTCAGTCCGGGGAGCCAGGGCCTTGAGTCTGCTAGGCAGAGGCGTCACTGAGCTATGGCCAGCCCTCAAGATCTTGTGGTGCGGGCTGGGGATTTAGCTCAGTGGTTTTGCCGCCTCCTGCACAAGTGCAAAGACCCGAGTTCGATCCCCGGTACCAAAAAGAAAAACAAAACAAAAAATTAATAATAATTATTAATGGGCCGGGATTTAGCTCAGTGGTTCCGCCAGCTGTCTCGAAAGCGGAAGGTCCCGAGTTCGAGCCCCGATACCAAAAAAAAAAAACATCCTGTGGTGCTTCTCTTACTCAGGCATTAGGGCCACCGAAGTGTGACAGCCCTGTTCACAGCCTCGGGCAGGGGTGGCTGTCCTACCTGCCTCCTAACCTAACCCTCAGACACTTGTGCCAGTGTTTGTTTCTTCTCCTTGGTTTTGTTTTGTCTTAGTTTGGTCTGGTTGGTTCTGTTTGCCTTGGGGTTTTTTTCCTCCTGTGGTTTTTTTGAGACAAGGTCTCACTACGTGGCCCAGGTTGGCCTTGAACTCATGGCGATCCTCCTGTCTCAGCCTCCTGAGTGCTGGGATCACAGGCATGCACCACCACATGTAGCCCAAAACTTATACTTTCTTACTTCAGGGCCAGCTGATAATCTACATGATGATACTTTTGAATGACTGCATGTCTATTTGCTTTTTTATTTATTTTGGCGGACTACGGATTGAACCCAGCTACATCTCCAGCTCTTTTTATTTTTTTTTATTTTGAGACAGGGTGTCCCTAAATTGCTAAATTGCCCAGGTTGGGCTCAAACTTACAGTCCTCCTGCCTCAGCCTCCCAGAGCGCTGGGGTTACAGAAGTGCACCATCACACCCCTCTGTGACTGTGCTTTTTGTAAATGAGTAGAGCAAGACAGTGTGACTGAGACACATGACAGAGAGCGGGCAGGAACTAGCGCTGAAGGGCTGAGGGATTTGGTAAGAAATCTGAGCCTGGCATGGTGGCCCACACCTTAATCCCAGCACTCAGAAAGCTGAGGCAGGAGTATTGCTGTGAGTCTAAATCCAGCCCAGGCTTCATAGTGAGTTCAAAGTTTTAAAAGAAAAAAAAAACACAACTGGGCCAGGGATTTAGCTCAGTGGTGCCACACCTGCCTCCCAAGTGTGTAAGGTCCTAAATTCGATCCCCAGTACCGAAAAAAATAAAAGAAAAAAATTATTAAGGGCTGAGAAGCTGGGCGTGGTAGCACACACCTGTTACTTCAGCACTCTTTGAGGGTGAAGCAGGAGGACTGCAGATTTGAGCTCCGCCTGGACAGCCAAACCTGAGACAGTGTGCAGAGCGTAGCAGATATTCTCCTGCACCCCCAATCCTCAGCTCTCGGTGCCAGGCCTCTTACTCTCCCTGATCTACAAGGCTGCAGCCCTCACCCTGTGCCCTGCTGTCCCTGTCCTGCCCGGTCCCCTCCTTCTGGGGCCCCCAGCTCAGCCAGGGCTTGGTGTCCTGTTTGGAAGAGAAAATAACAGAACACGAAAGAGCGCACGGCACAGGCTTCCCGCCTGTCCACACCTAAAGCTGACCCGATCTACAGGGCAGTGGTACCAGGCTGGCGGCTGATGGACGCAGGATAGGAGAGAACTTGGCAGCGAGGGCACAGTCTTCTCTCTGCTGGGGTGGGGGACACCTAGCTGGATCTTTTCCCCAAGTCATCACTTGTATGTGAAAAATGCGCATATTCCCAGTGCTCTGGAGGCTGAGGCAGGAGGGTCATAAGTTCAAGATCAGCTTGTGCTACCTAGTGTGACCCTGCCTCAAACAAAACAAAACCAAAACAAAAGGTGCGCTTCAAGGGGCGGGGGTTGTAGCTCAATGGAAGGGCCCTCTCATTTATTTCTTTATATTTGCTTATTTATTTGTGCTTTTTGTGGAGACTGGGTCTTGCTGTGTAGTTCAGGCTGGACTTGAACTTATTATGGAGGCCAGGCTAGCCTCGGCCTCCCCAGTGCTGGGTCACAGGCGTGTGCCACCACGCCCAGCTGTTTTTTTATTAGTAGACGTTTGCATTATGTCGGGATCACACCCCCGGGAGTTGGTGGTTACAGAAGACATCTGCATTCTTTTCCTTCCCCTCCCTCCCCTCCCCCATCTTCCCTCTGCTCCCATTACCCCCAATGCGAGACACCCTGGGTTCCATCTTTGCCACGGCAAAGTAAGTAAATAATAAAAGGAAAAGTGTGCATTTTTATATGCAAATCATATGATCATGAAGTTGATTTTTAAAAACAGAATTTTTTTTGTACCAGGGATCGAACTCAGGACCTTGCACTTGCAAGGCAGGCGCAGCACAAATCCCCAGCCCAAAAGAACTATTTTTGTTTATTTTTTGAGACAGGGTCTCTCTTTGCAGTTCAGGCTGGCTCTGAACTCACTATGTAGCCCAAGCTGGCCTGAAACTCAAGGTGATCCTCCTGCCTCAGCCTCCTAAGTGCTGGGATGACAGGCATGTACCACCACCACGCCCAACTGAGCTATTTTAAAAATAGGAAATAAATGCTATCAAGCAGCAAAATCACATACACACTACAGTGGACCCTTGTGTTTGCCTGGCCTGACATATGAACAACTTGGGTTACAACCGGAATTTTAGTTTTAACTTACAAAGTTTTAAGCTCCAACCTGAATGCCAGCCACTTGTGCTTCCAGATGGTCTCAGAACAGATTTAACCCTCAAAGAATTCTGGAAGGAACATGACAACGTCCTCTCTTGTGTGGGATTAGGTAAGAAATCCTGGGCCAAGGTCTCTCTAAGGACACTGAGATCTGCCTGTGTACAGGAGAGAGGCTTGGAAGGGTGTGTGGAGGAGCCTGAGTCTTCAATTGACCAACTTGAGTTACAACCAGCCCTCGGGAACGAATTGAGTTCATAAGTCAAGGGTCCACTGTTCTCTCCGCCACCCCCAATGGTGCCCCTGTCCACTCACCTCCTCCACCAGGCTCTGCCACTCACTGCTGAGACACCTGCCCCTTGCACCATGCCCTCCCTCCTACAGGGTCCCCAGGGCCCCACTTTCTCTGGGGCTACTCTCTTATTTCTGGCTACTGCTCCTCACACTCCTCAGTGTCTGGATCTCTGGTCTTGGCCTTGAGCCCTCTGCTCTCGGGGCCTCCAGAACCATCTCACCGCCCCTTGGTTGCTGTCAGTGTCCCTGTGACTGCGCTCCGAGGTGCCCCATACTCCTTTCACGGCACAGGGCTGAGGAGGGCAGAGCGCATTGAGTACGCTTCAGTCTTTTATCACTGTTTTAAGACAGGCTCTTATAAGTTGTAACACTATGTAGTGCTGTATGCCCAGCTCCCATATTTCATGCAATAACGGGGCATGGTATTGCACACCTATCATCCCAGCACTCAGGAGGCTGAGGCAGGAGGATCGCAGCAAGTTCAAGGTCAGCCTGGGCTACATAGTGAGACCTTGTCTCTAAAAAAAAATGGAGCAAAAACCAAACAGAGACAGTGAAGGTCCTTCCATGTTTGCTGCCTTCCTGCCATCTTTCTAATTCTTCCTCTGGCCACTGGAACCACCCTTTGCTTGCTACAAGGCATACCTGGAACACATGAACCCTGGCTCCTCACTCCGGCCTGCTGAACCTGCCATTCTCCTCCCTGACCCAAACACAGTTACTTCCTCCCTGCCAGTGTCACACTGTCCATAATGGTAACATGACTTTCATTTTCTTCTCTTTTTTTCCTTGAGACGGGGTCTCACTGCATAGCCCAGGCTGGCCTCCAACTCACAGCGTTCCTCCTGCCTCAGCCTCCCAAGTGCTGGGATCACCGACCTGTGCCACCACACCAAGCACCACAGCCATGCTCCTGGCTGAAGTTCCTTCCCTGTGTGTCTGTCTGTCTGTGTGGAAAGACTGACCGACATGGCTTCTCAGCACCAAGGGCCACTGTCACCAGAGGGCTGAAGGGCAGAGCTGAGGCAGCCCTGGCAGAAAAGAGGAATGGGCAGGGTGAGTGTGGGAGGCATCTGTCACCCCAGCCTGAAACTTCCCTGGGGGAGTCACCTTGTCAACTCCAAGGGACTTTCGAGATCTGTCACCCAAGCAGTCATCAGAAGGAGGGGATTTAGCTCAGTGGTTCCGCTGCCTGTTGCACAAGCTCAAGGACCTGAGTTCGAGCCCCAGTACCAAAAAAAAAAAAAAGGGTTCACCCAAGGTCACACAGCTGCTTAGAGGCTGGGCTGGGATCGGATTCCAGGTAGGGCTGGAGCAAGGGCTGGGGGCTCACACTCTTTCTCTCCAAATTTTAAAAATTTTTAGTGGCGCACATTTGCAATACATAATGATTCCCTTCATCCCAGGAGTGGTGGGTGTACACAGCACAGCCCACAGAGGGCTCATCCCGTGAGCCTTCCTTCCCACCCACCCCATTTCCCTAGAGAAAGGCCCACGAGCCCCAAGGTCAAGGCAACCACTGTACTTGGATTTGGACTCACACTCCCCGGGATCCTCCTGCCTCAGCCTCCTATGTGCTGGGAGTACAGGTGTGGACCACCATGCCCCACTGCTCACAGCTCTTAAAGCTCCTGCTGAGACTTGGCTGGCTGCAGTCAGTCGCCAAAGCCCTGCAGGGGGCAGGGGACCCCATTATCCCCATTTTACAGGTTGGCAAACCAAGGCTGCTGGCTAATGGTGGAGAGGCAGGAGCTGAGAGTAAGCCGCTCTTCCTGTGAAACCTGGGAAAAGCCAGATCTCCTGCAAGTGCACAGTCACTGCGGTGGTGGCCGTGCCCGGCCCCCCGCTGCCCGCCTGGGAGTCCCCTCCCGCCCACCAGTTCCTCTCTGTATTGGGCTCCCTGCTTCTCGCCCTGCCCAGGGCGTCTGACTGTGGAAAGAACCAGTCTACCCACCCTGCAAGCCCATCGCCACCATAACCTTTCCGGGGAAATCACCCTTCCGGCTGCCGGGCCCTGGGCGGGGAGTTGCTCTCACAACCCTGAGTCCGTACGAAGTTGACACATGGGGAAACTGAGAGTTCCAATAAGTCACCATTACCGGCCATAAGTGCCAGGGCTGGGACTGGAACCTGTCTGATCCTGATGCACCCCGCCCCACCCCCATTTCTTTTTTCTTAAAATTGGTTTAAGACAGGGTCTCACTATGTAATTCCGGCTGGCCTTGAACTCACTATGTAGTACAGGCTGGCCTCCACTCGCGGCAATCCGCCTGCCTCAGCCTCCCGTGCTGGAATGACAGGCACTCCGCGTTCTAGTGCTTCACACCGGCCTTCCCACTCAAAGCCTCTCACCGGCTGGGGTACCCGAGAAAGGAACTTAACCACTCGGAGCACCCCCAAGGTCAGAAGCTTTACGGGGGCGCGGTGCAGAATAAGGTGTGCCGAGGAATCCAAAGGCGCGCGCCCGGAGCCGGCTTCTCTTGGAGCCCAGGACAATTGGGCAAGGGTAGAGGTCGCACCACGTCCCCGGGACTCGGCAAAACCACGCGCGGAGCTGGCTTACACACGAGAAAGCGCAGCACCCTACAACCTCCTCAGCAGGGTTCCGGGAAGCGGCCGGCGGGACTTCGCGGAAACGCGCGCAGTGGCCCGGGACTGTCCCACCCGCAGCCTTAGCCTCAGCCCGCCGCGCGCAGCGCACCGCCCGGCCAGGCGCGGTCGGGCCCGAGCAGCAGCATCGCGCGCTTCCGCCCGTTCCCCGGCCCCACAATCCCCTTCTGGCTCCGGGGACGGGCGGGGCGGGGCGGGGCGGGGCGGGGCGGGGCGGGCCGAGCCAGAGGAAATAATTTTCTGTTTGCTCGTCGCTGCCCCAGTACCTTTGCGGCGGGACGCGGGGGGGGGGGGGGGGGGGAGTGCGGGAGGCGGGAAGCGGGGGCGCGCATGCTGGCGCGCTTGGAGGGCGGAGCGGGGCCAGCTGGGCTGAGCGCCCACTGTGCGTCTCCCAGCTGTAGCAAAGACTTTCGTTCGGTTTCCCCGGCCGCCCTCCCTGAAGGGTGTGACACCCCAGTTCCCCGGGGACTAGCGGAGCCTAGGAGAGGTGAAGTAGCACAGCCGAGATGTGCGTGGCATCCCAAATCTGGAATCAGGGCACGACGGACTTGGACCACTTGTTGGTCCTGCTTCTGCTCCCTTTTTTTGTTGTTTTGTTTTGTTTTTTGGGGACCGGGGATCGAACTCGGGTCCTTGGGTGTTGTTTTGTTTGTTAAAAAATGTCACTAGTCTAGGGTGGCCTGGAACTCGTGGGGGATCCTCCTGCCTCAGCCTCTCGAGTGCCTGGATTATGGACTTGCGCCGCCACGCCAGGCGACGTCCTGCCCCATGTTTTGTGGACCGGCACATGGTGGACGATCAGGATGATTAGGAGGCTTCAGCTTGGCCCTGTGCACCCAGTGTGAATTTAGCCCAGCCCGTGGGGCCGGGAGCCCTGATAGGGAGGAACCCTTGGGGAACGCATTGGGGCGACTCGTGGTGGCCTAGCCCTAGCCTGGAGGACACACGGGTTCAAATCCCGGCCCCGCCGCTTTCCCCCGCTGTGTGCTTGGACTAAGTTACTTAATCCGTGGGGACCTCACCTGCGCCACCCATAATACTGGGTATGGGAGATTAAATGGAGCAATGTCCCTAAACCGCTAACCGCGAAAGTGTCGCCATTCGTCCATCCCACGGGCTTCGGGACACAGGGGGCCCTGGGCTGATCCAAGACCAAGGCTTCCAGGCTTTGTCCCAGGTCACCCATCCTTGGGCGCAGGAATCAAAGGAGTCATCGAGTGCCCCATCCTGCGAACCCTGGAAATGCGTCCACCTTGGTGGCCGCGGGTCCCAAAAGAAAGCAAATGTTGAACTACTCTGCAACTGGCATGTGCTTGGGGCTGACTTCTCTGCGTTTTCCTTCCAATTTTTCTCTTGCCGGTACAGGTGATTGATTAGAAAGTCCCGACATTTCTTCGGTGCTTAACTTTTCCTAGGAGCGAAGTTCACAGACCGACCCCAAACAGGGTGTCCCGGGGTCGCGGCCCTCAGGCACGCGCTGGCTGGGGCGTTCCCGGGCTCCCGGTGTCTTTCCCAGGCGCGAAATCCGCTGAGCCCGCGCAGACCGCGCCCCTTCGTCCCGGCAGCTCTCCGGGATTGTTCGCATCCTTGCAGGAGCGCAGGAGCACGCGGAGCGAGCCAGGGGCTGAGGCCCAGACCTCCTCCGCCTCCCGCCGCGACGGGATTAAGGCCCTAAATCCCTGATGGCGAGGACCGGGTCAAGGACAAGTTCTCCCCACCTTGTCCCCCTCCTGGGCGGAGACTCTCCCCCCTTCCCGGATGAAAGGCACTAAAGCGCCACGGAGGGGGGCGGCGGCCCGGCCCCTTGATGTTCCGGTTGAACAGGTGCTGGTGAAAAGGAGGCGGACCCGGCGGAAGAGTCGGCCGAGGGGCAGCGCGCGGAAGGGGGGCGCCCCAGCCCAGCCCCCCACGGTCCCCTCCGCCCCTCCCCCCAGGAAGCACTCCCGGCCGCCGCGGCTTTGAAGTGTCGCAGAAGCCCCCAGGGCCGCCTTCTCCTCTCCACCACCCCACCTCCCGCTGGGGGGAGGTGACCTTTGGTCCCCGCGGGTGCCCACCCCCCTTTAGAAGTGTGCGGGGGTCAGATCTCGTCCCCCTGGCCCACGCCGGCCTCGGACAAGAAGCCTTCGAGCGGACCCCCCCCCCACGCCTGTAATCCCAGACCCATTTCAGGGACTCTAATCCTCCGGGCCCGCTCCCCTGTGCGCACGCCTGGAGGTCAAGGGTGTCCGGGGTCGGGAGCACAGCGGTCTCTAGGCGCGGGGGGTGGGGTCCGTGAGCCTCCGAGGGACCAGAGCCCCAGTGCGGGCCCTCGCATCGGTGACCTGGACGGGAAGCGCCCCGAGGGCTGGAAGCTCTGCTCCGCTCCGCTCCCCACTGTCCCGGCGGCTGTCACCCACTGACGCTCCATGGACTCGGGTCGAACGAATTGCTGTGTGTGACCCAGTGTCTGCCGTCCCAGCGCGGCCAAAGAAGGGCACCCCAGGACGCGCCGGGGCGCATGGTCCACGTAGCCCCTCGCGCCCCTGACCGGCACCCCAGATTTCCCTGCGGCTGTGAAACCGACTCAGGGATGAAGACCCAGCGGGCGTGAGCGAGAGCTGAGGAGTGGGAGCCCCGGGGCGCGAGACCAGAGGGCAAAAACAGCGGGAGAAACGGGGCGCGGAGGCCGAAGCCCAAAAGCCGTGAGCATAGCAGCGGAAAGCGCCCTACCCAGCCGGCTTTGTTCCCTGAACCTAAGACTTTACCCGGCGGCGGGCGGGCGCGGGTGCGCGCGGGGCGCGGGCACGCGCGGCCATGGCTGCCGCGGCCGGGCAGGGGGGCCGGGGGGGCGGCGCGTGAGCGGGGGGCGGCGGCGGCAGCGGCGGGCGGGCGCCCGCGAGGTGCCACTCGGCGCCTCCCCCGCCGGCCCGGCTGCGCGGCAGGCCTGGGAGCCGGCGCGGGGTGCGGGAGCGGCCGGCGTGCGGCCTCATTGTTGGGGCGCCCGGCGGGGCATGAGGGCGAGCGCGCGGCGGGGGGGGCGGCCCGAGCGAGCGAGCGCGGCAGCGGCGGCAGCGGCGGCGGCGGAGGAGGAGGCCGCCGGGGCGGAGGGGGCGGAGGAGGAGGAAGGAGGCGGAGGCAAAGAAAAGACGCGGCGGCGGCGGCGGAGGAGGAGGGGGCGAGGCGGCGCGCGGCCCCCGCTGCCCCCCGCCGCCGCGACCCCTGCGCCCCGCCGCCCGGCCCCGCGCCCCGGCCCCGGAACGAGTTCATGGGAGCATGAAGGAGATGGTAGGAGGCTGCTGCGTGTGCTCGGACGAGAGGGGCTGGGCCGAGAACCCGCTGGTCTACTGCGATGGGCACGCGTGCAGCGTGGCCGTCCACCAAGGTACGGGGCCCAGGGGTGGGTGCGCGCGAGGCGCCCCGGGCCGCGCCCTCCCGAGCCTCCGGGGGCGCGCGCCCCTCCCCCACACCTGGCCGGGCGCGCGGCGCGGGGCTCCCCCCGCCGGGTCCTGCAGGACCGGGTCAGGCATTGTTTTCTCGCCTATTGTTCCCGCCCCGCGCCCCTCGCCCCAAGTTGAGGGAGTTTGGGGAGAGTGCGGGGAGCGGGCGGCGAACTCCCTGCGCCTCGCGCCGCGGGTGTCGGGGCGATGTTTACCTGCGCGGCGTCCCCTCCCGCCCGGTTATTTTGGTCCTGGCTCCGGGAGGAAGAGGTCAAGGGGGGGTCATCCCCCCGCGCTTCCGGAGGCTGGGAGGAGCGCACTGGGGCGGGAGGAGGGGGTCCCAGGGGAGCGGGGACTCCGGGCGCCCTCCGGGGAGGAGCCGGGCACCGGGCGCTGGCGCGCGGGGGCCCGGAGCGCGGGGAGGAGGCGCGGAGTTTCCCCCGGCAGCACATGGCTCGGAGTTAACTCCTTGAGGAATCTTGCCCGGGGCGCAGGCTGGCATCTCCCGCCCGCCTGGCACGGCCCGCCGGGCCCCCCCTTTCTGGGACAGCCCTTAGAGTGGTGGCTGCCCGCTCTTCCCGCCACGCGCCTCTCGGAGACCTGCACCGCACCTGCCCTGGTTCTTGACTTTTGACCTGCACCTGTGATACTTACAGATGGAACGGCAGTCCCCTGGACCCCGACTTCCCCGCCCGGTCCCTTACTGGCCCTTTAAGAGTCCCCCCCCATAACAACAAAACGTGCTTGACGTTGACGAGTGGTGTTTCTCCGTCCTGATAGTTCCCGGTGCTGATGCCGGGGACTGACCCGGGGCAGGAGCCAGAACCGGGTTCAGAAAGGGCGTGGGGGGTAGGATCTTCTAGAAGTTTAAGGTCAAGGACTCAGACCGACTTCCCGCCACCGGGTTTGGAGTGGAGTAGTAGTTGCGGCAGTTGGGGGCTGGCCTTTTGTTGTTGGGGGTTCCTAGTGATCCTGCTGTTTTAGAATGTGACTCCCAGATAGGGGAGCACCCCCCACCCCTGCTGGAAGTGGCTCTAGAGCTTTTACTTTATTTGTTTGCTTTTCTGAGCCAGGGTCTCTCCACGTAGTCCAGGCTGGCTTTGAACTGTATGTTCAAAGGCTGTATGTTGGCGATCCTCCTGTCTCAGCCTCCTGAGTGCTGGAGTTGCAGGCTGGATTACAGGCATGCGTAGCTCTAGTCCTTTAGACTCACTCCCTTTCCCCCCAGATCCTCTGGGAAAAAGCAATGGCTGACAGCTTTGCTCCCAACTCCTACCCCCACCCCTAGCTTGCTATGGCATCGTCCAGGTGCCGACGGGACCCTGGTTCTGCCGGAAGTGTGAATCTCAGGAGCGAGCAGCCAGGGTGGTGAGTCCCATGCTGGGGGGTGGGGGGGCTCGCCACTGTCACCCGCCCAGCCCAAGACTTCCTGTCCCTGCACACCTATCACCAGCCCCATCTGACAGCATCCTTCCCTCTGCCCTGAGGAGTGCGGTTTTTGTTTGAACTTTTTATTATGGAAAGTTTTCAAAGCTGCTGAGTACAGGGACCTCAAATCAGATCCAGTCCCCACTGCGTTGGGTGATCCCCCACATCGTGTCATCTGGGGCGTTCTGGGTGCAGGTGGTGAGCCCCCACTCTGTGCTCCCCACAATGCCTGTGCTCCTTGCTTTGGCAGAGGTGTGAGCTGTGCCCACACAAAGACGGGGCATTGAAGAGGACAGACAATGGAGGTGAGGGGCCGGGCTCCTGCTGGCTTCAGTGAGGTCCAGGGAGGCAGGGCAGGAGGGGCACTGGGACCCCCAGAAGCTGTGGGGAAGGGGACAGGAGCACAGTCTGTGGCTGGGGCGGGTGCTGAGGTCCAGCACCGCCCGCTAAGGCCACCCTGTGCCGCCCCAGGCTGGGCACATGTGGTGTGTGCCCTCTACATCCCTGAGGTGCAGTTCGCCAACGTACTCACCATGGAGCCCATCGTGCTGCAGTATGTGCCCCACGACCGCTTCAGCAAGGTCAGCAGCCCTCTGGCCGCAGCCCCTGTGGGTCATGTCCCTGGACCCCTCAGCCCCTCAGACCAGTGGAACTTGGTTCTGTCCAGTCACCGCCTCCAGGGAACTTAGGCAGTGGGGAGCGCTCCAGTGGCCCCTGTGGATGGACAGACAGACATACACTAGTCCCTGGCACTTCCAGGCGCCTGTCTAGCAGCGTGGCCAGAGGCTGCTTTTTAGCTGGTAGTGCATTGAGTCTTTCACAGGACGCTTTATTGAGTGCCTACTGTGTCTCACCTGGTGCAAGAAACCAAGCACACTTTGTTCTGTGCTGATTAAGAGGGATGCACTAGCCAGGCATGGTGGCACACACCTGTTACCCCAACACTCTGGGAGGCTGAGGTAGAAGGATCCCAAGTTTGAGCCCTGCAGGGACAACTTAGTGAGATCCTATGTCATAACAAACAGAAAAAGACAGATGTGTTGCCTAGCAGTAGAACTCCTGTTCTTGTGTGAGAAAAGTGTAAAAACCAATAAACAGCAGACAAAGTAAACGCAAGTGGTGTAAGTGCTGTGAAGAAAATAAAGCATGGAAAGAAGGAATTCCTGGTGGGGGCTTCGTTTATGCCAGGCGGCCATGTGTAGGGTTTGTTGGTGGGTTTTCCTATGCTGGGGATCACACCCCAGGCCTGGGGCGTACTAGGTGGGTGCTCTGCCACTGAGCTACATCTGCAGCTAGACAAGGTGGCCGAGGGAGGAGACATACAGGCTGAGACCCGGGCATGAGGAAGAGGGCCAGTCCCAGACCCTGGCAGGAGAAATGGTACACACAGTGGCCCAGGCTCCTGGTCACCAGGGAGCAGGACTGCCACAGTCACTGGGCTTCAGGACAGTGCCATCCAGTCCAGTAGCCCCCAGCCACAAGGGCTGCAGAAATTCACCGGAACTTGATACGGTTGAGAATTCAGGTTGCATTACAAGGGCTCGGCAGTCCTTGACAAGGCGCTCCCATCTTGGACAGAGCAGACCAGAGGACCCCTTGTCCCCACACCCGTCTGGGGTCTGGGAGTGCATGGGATCATGTCTTGCAGACCTGCTACATCTGCGAGGAGCAGGGCCGGGAAAGCAAGGCAGCCTCGGGAGCCTGCATGACCTGTAACCGCCACGGGTGCCGCCAGGCCTTTCATGTCACCTGGTGAGAGCCGTGCCAGCCCCTGGGTCACAGTGGCCACAGCGGGTGTCCACCCTCGGCTGTTCCCTGGGCCATGGTGGATGGAGGAGGCGGCAGTGGCTGCTGTGGTCTGGCCACCCTGTTTCCCTTGATCACTGTCTCTTTCCTCTCGGTCAGCGCCCAGATGGCAGGCCTGCTGTGTGAGGAGGAAGTGCTGGAGGTGGACAACGTCAAGTACTGTGGCTACTGCAAGTACCACTTCAGCAAGATGGTGAGTGGCCGGCCGGCAGGATCGGGAGGGAGACGGGCCTAGAAGACGGCTCAGACCTGGCCTGTCACAACTTTAAGCAGCTACAAATAAAACTAAGAGCCACCAGTTGTGTGAGGAAGCCCGCACCTGCCAGACCCTGGCCTTTGCACTGTTTTGTTGTTGTTGTTTTGTTTGTTGAGACAGATGGTAAATCGAGGCTCCCTGAGGTTCTGTAACATATTCCACAGCTGCCAGTGGGCTTCAGAACAGGCAGTCTGGCTGGAAAGCCGCTCGGGCCAAGCAGTGCAGGCAGAGCCAGGAGGCTTGGGCAGTGGTATGGGTGCGCAGTGGTCTGGGATGAGGACACTGGGCAGGTGAGGACAGCAAGTGGCTCCTGCCCAACCTGGAGGGCACTGTCTCTTGTCCCGCACATAGCAGGGAGTCTGAGCTTGAGGCGCTGTGAAGCTCTGCTGCCAAGGCTGCAGCTCATGCCTACAGGAGGGTAACATGATCAGGTTTACTTTAGGAAGCTGACCGTGGCAGCCCCTGGGAGGCTGGGTGAAGGGCCGAGGCAGGCAGCTGGTAGACGGCTGGCTGGGTGCTGGGCCGCTCCAGGTAGACTGGGGCGGGGGGGAGATCCAGGGGGTCCAGGCCCTAGACCCAGGGGTGTCCTGGTGAGGGGTACCCTGGCTCCTATGGGCTACGCCTGCGTCCTGGTCCTCCCTGATGGCTCCATGGTGCCTGTTGCTCTGGTTCAGGATTAGCAGCCTCCCTTCCATTAGCACAAGTGGCTGTGAGTACATGGTGACCAGGTTGCTAGGGTTGGTGGTGGCTCTGGACAAGGTGTGGAGCTGGGTTGGTTTGCAGTGGGCCAGTGGAGCCGGTGAGATTCGGGATGCAGATGCACAGATGTACAGTTTACCCACAGGACAGGGTGAAGGAGCCGAGTAGGGGACCAGCTGGGGTGGATGAGGCCTGGGTTTGGCAGCTGGGAGGGAGCTGGTGACCTGAGCGGAGCAGCTGCAGACCTGGGACCTGGGAGTGGAGCGGGTAGCGTGAAGGGCGGGGCCGGCAGCCAGGCTGGAAAGAGAAGCAGTACATGCGATGCATGGGTTTTGTCATTTTCAGACAGGGTCTCGCTATGTAGCTGAGGCTGGCCTGGAACTTCTATGGATCCTCCTGCCTCAGGCTCCCAAGTGCTGGGATCCCAGGCGCACACCTCTGTGCCGAGCAGACCGTTTGGGTGTCATGGTGCTGGAGCAGCCTGTGTCTGTGTGTGAAGAAGGGTCGATGGCTAGGATGACGTGTGGAGTGTCCCACAGGGTCCCTACACATCTTCTACCCGAGGGGAACAGGCAGAAATAGGCTGTGGCTCAGTGGGCCCAGGATGGGCCAGGACGGTGCTAAGGAGAGGATAGCAGTGGAAAGCAGAGGCCTCCGGCCAGGACGCCTCCCTGCCTCTTCCAAGTCTGTTGTTGAATCTGAACACTGGAAAAGGCAGTATAGAAGCTGGGCGTGATGGCGCTTGGCTGGCATCCCAGCACTTGGGAGGCTGAGGCAGGAGGGTCACTGTGAGCTCTGGGCCAGCCTGGGCTACACAGTAAGACCCTGTCTCAAAACACCACCGAAAAAAAAAGAAAGCAGAGAAGCTGTAGAACCCACGGGTGGAGCAGAGCTCTGAGGCCATGAGGGCTGAGCTGGGCGGGCAGAGGGGACCAGCCCCAGGGTCCTGACCTTTAGGCAGCTGTCTAGCCATGAGAGGAGGGTGGGCAGCTGCTCCTAAATCTCTCCCCCAGAAGACATCTCGGCATGGTGGTGGGGGAGGAGCAGGAACAGGAGGAGCAGGCAGCGGTGGAGGCAGCGGAGGTGGCAATGGCGGCGGCGGCAGTGGAGCTGGCACAGGGGGAGGCGGCAGTGGCTTCGTTGCTGGCAGGAGGAGCCGGTCAGCCTCGCCCTCCACCCAGCAGGAGAAGCACGCTGCCCACCACGAGCGGGGCCAAAAGAAGGTGACGCACAAGAGACCCCAGAGGCCCAAGTCCCTGCCCCCACCCCTGGAGCCGACCCCTGCTTTCCTCGGAGGCCACTGTGGGGGAGGAAAGGGTGCGGAGGTGGAGTGAGGGTCCAGAGGGGACATGGGGCCCAGCTTCCCCAGGCTCTCCATGCCCCTGTGTCCCCCATGACATGGCCGTGGCCCTGCGTGTTTGTGACACCTCCACAGTCACGCTGGGCCGCCTGTTGTAAGAGAGTGAGTGCCTGTGTCCCACTGCCGCGCATCCCGGGGCCCGCCCTGCTGCACGGCACTGCCCTGCGTGGACACCCTTGCAGGTGTGGGCTGTGTCCCTGGCTGACTTTTAGCCGGCAGGGAGGACAAGAGGGAGGGGCCCTGGCTCTGAGGAGCGTGGTGAGCCTCCCCAGAAGGATGTGGCCCCACCGGCACGTCATGAGCCCCCTTCCCGGCCACCCTCTGCCTCAGTACCTGGTCATCTCTCCCCCAGAGTCGGAAGGACAAAGAACGCCTTAAACAGAAGCACAAGAAGCGGCCTGAGTCCCCCGCCAGCACCCTCACCCCGCCTGTGGGCCCTGCTGCTGACAAGGTACTGGGCTCAGAGGCTTGCCGTGCTGGCCCGCCCACGAGCACTGCCAGGTGCCACCTGTCTCCGTCCTGAGCCTCTGCTGCGGGCTCTTGCATGCAGAGGGTCCCAGCCCTCCAGAGGGGGACAGAGCACCCTTCCACCAGAAGGGGGCGAGCCCCAAGCCTGTTGCCTGACCCCATTGCACTCTCACAGGTCTGAGGGCTGGGAGGGCTGCCTGTGGTGGCAGGGGACAGGCCCGCCGGCGACACGCTGGCACCTTCCCAGCAGGGGCCACATCTGGACGAGCAGGAGGCCAGGGAACCGCTAATCCAAGCCAGATCGGCCTCCTGCCTGCCCTCCCTGGGCCTGGAGACACCGCTTCCTCCCGCCTGGCCCCACACTGCCAGTCACCTCCAACTGCCCGGGACACCTGGCAGGGCTTGGGGCATCGCAGCTGAGGCTCCGCTCTCAGGTTTCCAGGGTGATGCTGCTATGGCAACTACCCCAGTCACCTGTGCCCACCCTGCTCCGGGGCTCACGGGGAAGGCGTGTCCCTTGTGCCCCCTGTCCTTCTGGGGGCCTGCAAGCAGGTGGAAAGACCTAGGGGTTCCCAGGAACCCGTGTCCCCTTCGAGAGCCCTGGGATCCACCCCCTCCCCCGGCCCTCTGCTCCCTGCTCAGTACCACATCTGGCTGCCTTCAGAACTCCAGCTGCTGAGAACAAAGAGGAAGACAGGGACCAGGGCTTCGCCTGCGCTGGGAGGGGCAGTGCCGGGCACTCGCTCCTGTCCACCCTGGCTGTGCTTTCCACTGGGCACAGCAGTGTACCCCGTACTTGGCCTGCCCCAGAGGCCAGGCGCCTGCTTGCCTTGTAGTGACAAGCGGAAGGGTTGGGTGTGTACTGGGAGGGCCTCAGCTAATCTCAAAGTGACCCCACAACACATGGGCATTTCACAAGCCCCATCTGATAAGTGCAGAAGCTGAGCCTCAGAGGTTAAGTAATTGGCTTCAAAGCACACAGCAAGCACGGGTACTCAGGGTTCAAGTGTGAGTGTTCACCTGAGGCCTGTGCGCCTCACCCCACAGGGCACTGTTTGCTGGGCTTTCAGCAGACTGCACCCCCAGCTCCTCAGAACTCCCCAAACCTGTGGACTCCTCCTGTGAGGACACTGAGCTTAACTACACACCACGTTGTGGCCACTCCCCACTGCCCTAGCCAGGTTTCTGGAGCCCAGACATGGATGGGACATTCAGTGCAGTGTGGCAGCTGCTGGCATGCACATGAGGGTGTGCGGTGCCCTGGGAACAAGAAGGCTGAGGGCCTGGGTGTGGTGGCACACACTTGGGATGCTAGTGACTTGGGAGGCTGATGTGGGTTTTGCAAGTTCAAGGCCAGCCCAGGGAAATTTAACAAGATCCTGACTCCAAATAAAAAAGGTGGGATATGCTGGTGGCGCATGCCTGTCATCGCTGTACTTGGGATTGTACTGAGGCAGGGACTGCCTGGAGTTCAAGGCCAACCTGGGCTACTAGTGAGACCTTATCGCAAAGGAAAACAAACGCTGGTGTAGCTCCATGGCAGAGCCCTTGCCTAGCAAGGATGTGGCCCTGGTTTCTGTCCTCAGTACCACCAAAGAAGGCAGAGAGACTTCCACCCTGGGCATCAAGGGAGGCTTCAAAGAAGTAGAGATTCTGGGCTCCTTTATACTTTTTAATGTTTTGTTTTGGGAGGGGTTTTTTTTGGTACCAGGGATTGAACTCAGGACATTGTACTTGCGAGGCAGGTGATGGCACTACTGAGCTAAATCCCTGGCCCATTTGTTTTGGTTTTTTAAAATGGTTTCACTGTGTAGTTCAGGTTGGCCTTGAACTCAGGGTGATCCTCCTGCCTCAGCCTCCTGAGTGCTGGGATTCCAGACATCCACCACCACGCCTGGCTCATTTATTCATTTATTTTTTCTGTACCAGGGATTGAACTCAGGACTGTGTGCTTGCAAGGCAGGCATAGCACCACTGAGCTAAATCCCCAGCCGGCTCATTTATATTTCTTGAGACAGCGTCACATCTTCCTGTGTCTCACTCTTCCTCTCTGCCCTCCCTCAGGTCTCTTCCTCGGCTTCCTCTTCCTCCCACCATGAGGCCAGCACTCAAGAGACCTCGGAGAGCAGCAGGGACTCCAAGGGGAAAAAGTCTTCCAGCCACGGCCTGAGTCACAAGGGGAAGAAGCTGAGCAGCAGTGGGAAAGGTGTGAGCAGCTTCACCTCCACCTCTTCTTCTTCCTCCTCTTCTTCCTCCGGGGGGCCCTTCCAGCCTGCAGGTGAGTGGGGCCTCCAGGGGAGGCTGAGCTGCACGTCTTGCCCTGGCTTTCCTAGCAAGGGTTCTGCATAGCAGTTTGCATCTTGCTTGCTTTTTTTTTTTTCTTGTGGTACCTGGGATTGAACTCGGGACCTTGTGCTTGTGAGGCAGGCGGCAGAATCACTGAACTAAATTCTTGGCGTTTTTTTTTTTTTTTTTAGACAAGGTCTTGGTACATAGTCCAGAGTCCAGGCTGGTCTTCAACTCACTATGTAGCCCAGGCTGACCTCAAACTTGCAATCCTCCTGCCTCAGCCTCCCAAGTGCTGGGACGACAGGGATGCACCAGCATGCCTGATGTGCAGCCCATTTGCTTTTTTTTTTTTCTTTTTTCAGTACCCAAGATCGAACTTGAGGCAGGCGTGGTGCTACTGAGCTAAATCCCCAGCCCTTCATTTCCTTGTATTAATGCAGGAGAAAGGGGGAATTCCCAGCCAGGGTTCTTCTCTGGCTACCCCTCCCATCCTGCCTCTGACACTGTCCTGGAAGGGGCCACCCTCCTAGCCCATAATGGTGTTCATCGTCCCCTGCATGTGTGCTCCAGGGGGCATTTAAAGCGCCAAAAATAGTATTGGTTTCTGGACCTACAGTCATCCAGTGAGGTCCCCAGAGAGGGAGTTTCCATCCCCAGTTTTGGTTATTTGAGATGAAGTCTTGCTATGTAGTCCAAGCTGACCCTGAACTCACTATTGGAGCCCAGGCTGGCCTTGAACTTGAGGTGACCTTCCTCCCATTTGTTACCGGTGGGTGAGCTGGGCACTGAGGGTTGCTCATCCAGGACATGGAGCTGGGCAGAGGGAGCAGCTTCTGCCACTGCCCCCAGTCAGAGGGTGTGGCTGTGGGAGGGAAGGGGGGACCTGGGCCCAGCCCTGACCCCCTTCCCTTGCATGCAGGCTCCTCCCTGCAGAGCTCCCCTGACTTCTCCGCCTTCCCCAAGCTGGAGCAGTCGGAGGAGGACAAGTACTCCAAGCCCGTGGCCCCCACCGCATCGGCCCCGTCCTCGCCCTCAGCCCCAGAGCCCCCCAAGACTGACCTCTTCGACCAGAAGGGGGTCTTCTCCGGCTTTGGGCCCATCATGCGCTTCACCGCAGCCTCCAGCTCTGGCCGGGCCCGGGCCCCCTCCCCTGGGGACTATAAGTCTCCCCACATATCCGGGTCCGGGACATCAGCCGGCACCCACAAGCGAATGCCCGCTCTGAGTGCCACCCCAGTACCGACCGAGGGGTCCCTGGAACCGGGGCTGAAGGAGAAGAAGCACAAGGCTAGCAAGAGGAGCCGGCACGGGCCAGGCCGGCCTAAGGGCAGCCGGAACAAGGAGGGCGTGGGGCCCCCCGCAGTCCCCACCCTGCCTGCTGCCCAGCTCGCTGGCTTCACCGCCACAGCTGCCTCCCCCTTCTCTGGGGGTTCCCTGGTCAGCTCTGGCCTGGGGGGTCTGGCATCCCACACCTTCGGACCTTCAGGGAGCTTGCCCAGCCTGAGCCTGGAGTCCCCCCTGCTGGGAGCAGGTGAGTGACCCCAAGGATGGGGAGGGACAGGGGCATAAACATGTTATCAGAAGGAAGGTGCTAGACACTGGTTCAAAGGCTGGGCGTGGTGATGCACACCTGTCATCCCAGCACTAGGAGGTCGAGGCAGCAAGCCCTAGGACTGCAAGCTCTGGGCCCTGTCTCAGCAAAATAGAAAGGGCTGGAGATGTAGCTCACTGTGAAGGCCCTAGGTTCCACCCCCAGTACTGGGAAGGGACAGAAACAAAGCTGGCTTCCAAGAAAAGATGGAGGTGATGATCCCCTCAACATGCCCCTGTACCAGTCACCTGTACCGTCATCCTGGGAGACAGTGGTGCTAATTGCAGGCGGGACTTAACAAGTTTGGGGGACAAGACAGTCTAGAGCACAGGTACATCAAGCTGTGTCACCCCAGCCAGAGGCGCATTAGACAGGTGTGTGGGCAGGTCCCCAGGGTGTCCCAGCAGTCCCAGCCCCGACTGAGGAGGTGACCCCGTGTCTGCTGTCCTCCTTGTCCCTGTAGGCATCTACACCAGTAATAAAGACCCCATCTCCCACGGTGGCAGCATGCTGCGGGCTGTGTGCAGCACCCCCCTCTCCTCCAGCCTGCTGGGGCCCCCGGGTACCTCGGCCCTGCCCCGGCTCAGCCGCTCCCCTTTCACCAGCACCCTGCCCTCCTCCTCCTCTGCATCTATCTCCACCACTCAGGTGAGGCCCTGCTCCTGCCTCCTGCCCCTTCCTGGGGGTGGGCTGCGCTGGGACCAGAGTGCTCCCCACCCCAGAAACAGCTGTGCCTGGGGCCCCGGAAGCCACCCTGCCGGTTTCACTTCTCCCAGGTGTTCCCCCTGGCTGGCTCCACCTTCAGCCTCCCTTCTACCCACATCTTTGGGACCTCTGTGGGCACCACGAACCCCCTGCTCACCCAGGCGGAGAGCAGCCACGCAGGTAGGAACTGGGACCCTGTTGTCCTCCACCAGACCTGAGCACTGTGGTGTCAGCCCCTCCCTCTGGCCAGTGCCTGCCCTATGGGAAAGAAATGAAAAGTTCATGCGACAAACCTGAGGACCCTGGGCAGGAGGATCACAAGTTCAAGGCCAGTCAGGGCATGTGTGTAGGGAGACCCTGTCTCCAAATGCAATGGGCTGAGAATGCAGCCCAGCACATGAGGCCCTGGGTTCCAAAACCAAAACAGAAGGGGCCAGGCAGGCAGAATTACTGCTTTATCTCCTAGAGCTCAGCCCGGGGCTCTGGCCCTGCAGCAGTTAAAGGGCTGCCTCCCGAGCCCCGCCCTCACCTGGCTAGAGTCGGGCTGGCCCCTGAGAGCTGATTGGATGCAGACCACCCAGGGTGCTGGGGCGGAGCTTATCTTCCAGCCACAGGTGGGGTAAACTTTAAAGGCACCAACGTTGGCACACGTGTGTAATCCCAGCACTCTGGGAGGCTGAGGCTGGAGGATCAAGAGTTCTAGCCTAGCCTGGGCAACTCCTCGAGACCCTGTCTCAAACAATTAAGAAAAGAGGGGTGGTGCTGGGGAGGTAGCTCAGAGAGAAGGCCCTGGTTCAATCCCCAGTACCAAAGGGAGGGGGTCTGATTCTAGGGTTACAGTTCTAAAACCCAGAGTAGGATTCTGTGGCCCGACGCAGTTTTGCCTTCTTCCTTGGGAGTTTATGGTTATAAAGTCAGGCAAAGCTAATTACAATAATATTAGTTATTAAAGGTTGCTGCATGCCACCCAAACCCTCCAACTAAATTTTACCTTAGTCCCTTATTTCGGTCTTAATAACAGTCACTTCAGATAGGAGGTCACGCAGCAAGGTAGCGCGTCAGGTTACAGTTCAGTCCGGGCTGCTGTCCACCTCAAATCTCTGAAACTTTGAAACCGGGAGGCGCATCTGAAGTAGGCTGGAGAACCGGCGAGGAAGCCCCCAGAGGGCAGGGTTTCAAGCCCAGATCCTCGTGCCTCATCTCTGGGGTTGGTATCTGGGGAGGGGGTCTGCGCTGAGGTTCCAGACCCCGCATCCACCTCCCAAGCTGGGACCCTGTGGCTGACGGCCTCCTCCCCCGCTGACCCCTGCTCTCCCTTCTTCCAAGAGCCAGACCTGGAGGACTGCGGCTTCCGGTGTCGGGGGACCTCTCCCCAGGAGAGTCTGTCTTCCATGTGAGGGAGGGGGCGGCGGGGGGCGGGGCCGGGAGGGGGTGGGGCCGGGTTGGAATCCCCGGGGGGGGGGCCTGCCGCGGAGGGAGAGGAGCCTGAACCCACCTTCGCCCCCGGACCCAGGTCCCCCATCAGCAGCCTCCCTGCACTCTTCGACCAGACCGCGTCTGCACCCTGCGGCAGCGCCCAGCTAGACCCGGCGGCTCCGGGGACGACTAACATGGAGCAGCTGCTGGAGAAGCAGGGCGACGGCGAGGCCGGCGTCAACAGTGAGGAGGGTGGCGCCAGGCGGGCGGGAAACCTGCCCTTGGCCCGCGCCCACTCCCTCCCAACCCCTTCCGGCCCAGACCATCAGCGTTCCACTTCCGCCCACGCCTGCTCCCCTCCTGCCGGGAGCGCCAGGGCCCGCCCCGGCCTCACACCTGTGGCCTCCAGGCGCCGGGTCGGCTGTGGGGTCGGGCCACGACCCCGCGCTCCAAGACCCCGCGCTCGCGCTCGGTTGGGTGATCTGTGGTCCCGCCCCGCCTCAGCCCGGGTTCCCGGCCTGTCAGCCACCCCCCCACCCCCACACCCCCGGGCTCAGACCACCTTGGCCCCTGTCTCCGCAGTCGTGGAGATGCTGAAGGCTCTGCACGCGCTGCAGAAGGAAAACCAACGGCTGCAGGAACAGATCCTGAGCCTGACGGCCAAGAAGGAGCGGCTGCAGCTTCTCAACGTGCAGCTCTCCGTGCCCTTCCCCTCCCTGCCTGCTGTCCTGCCTGCCGCCAACGGCCCCATCCCTGGACCCTACGGCCTGCTCCCCCAAGGTGAGGGGTCCTGTCCAGCCCGGAAGTAGGGGTCCCCAGCTGGCAGCTGGCACTGCCCCCTCCAGCCTTGACCTCCTATTCTCCTGCAGCCAGCAGCGACTCCCTGAGCACCAGCAAGAGCCCTCCAGGCAAGAACAGCCTCGGCCTGGACAATTCGCTGTCTACGTCTTCTGAGGTGGGCACCGCGGGGACGGGGTGTGGGGGAGACCGAGGGTCCCGGTGCCATCTGTACCGTGCACCTCTTGGAGGCTGCACCCCTCTTTGTGAGGTTCTGCTCGGGGCCGGGCACAGGCTGGGCAGGCCTCGACCAATGCCACACGGCCTCCTGAAAATGGGCTACGTCCAGGAAAGCAATAAATACCCCCTGGGAGAGGGCTAGGAGGCCACGGGGAGCGGGGGAGGGACCCTCGGGTGGGCTGATTAGGACGGCCCTTGGAGAAATGCTCTGAAGGGTTTATTACAGTGCCTCACATGAAGTAATTCCTGCATAATTGGTGGTGGTTGGAATAGCAGTTTCTATTGTTCTGTTGTGGTTATTATTGGACTTGAAACAAACTGGGCTCTTGTTCTCTGCTACTTACAAACTGAGACTCCAATCATAATCATAACAATAACTAACATTAATTGCCTGCCTGCCGTTCATCATCCCCATTAGTTTTTCTGGTCTTCACAATGATCCTATGGAATCTGTACTATTACCGCCAGTCAGGAATGGGTAGGCTAAGTTGAACCTAAGGCCGCCAAGCCTGTGCATTGTAGATACGGGCTTCGAACCAGTCTTTTAGCCCAGCCTTAGCTTTCATTTTACCATAAAATGGGAGTCACGGGTGTCCAGGGCAAGCCCTGACCTCAGGATCCAGGTCCCTGGAAAGTCACTGCAGTTATCCTTGTCCCTTATTAAGCAAGGGTGACGGGGTGCTTGGTGCCCAGGATGCGGGCAGTAACATGGCTTTCGGCGAGGGTTTGGATTCCCAGCCTTTGTTCTTGGCCTGGCTGCTTCCCAGGGTACCTTGGGGTGCAGCAGGTGCTGGGCTGGGCACCAGAAAGGCCAAGCTGGTCCTCTGACCCCCCACTCCCTCCCTCCCCAGGACCCACACTCAGGCTGCCCGAGCCGCAGCAGCTCATCGCTGTCCTTCCACAGCACGCCCCCACCGCTGCCCCTGCTTCAGCAGAGCCCTGCTGCCCTGCCCTTAGCCCTGCCTGGGGCCCCTGCGCCACTCCCGGCCCAGCCACAGAATGGGCTTGGCCGGGCACCTGGGGCAGCAGGGCTGGGGGCCATGCCTGTGGCTGAGGGGCTGCTGGGGGGTCTGTCGGGCGGTGGGGGCCTGCCCCTCAATGGGCTTCTGGGGGGACTGAATGGGGCTGCTGCCCCCAACCCTGCAGCCTTGAGCCAGGCTGGTGGGGCCCCTGCGCTGCAGCTGCCAGGCTGTCTCAACAGGTGAGGCCCTGGGAGGGAACGTGAGGCTGAGTCGGGAGGGTCTGCCAACACGTTGGCCCCACAGGGTAGTGGCCCTAGTGCGCTGTTGGCCTCTGGGGACCCCCTAGACTAGCACTCCTCAGTGCCTCAGGAGTAGCAGGTGGGGACAACCCCCACCTTGGTCTTCCTCCTGGGACTGCTCCCCATTCCCTGCCCTCCATCTCTCCCTGAGCTCAGTCCTTCAAACTGTGCTTCCTGCCTCTCCTCACCCTGCCCCGGGGAGGAAGGGAGCCTGTGGGGGCGGGGAGATGTGCACCCTGTCTCTCCCAGCCACGTTGCCTGTCCTGCCTCAGCCTCACCGAGCAGCAGAGACACCTCCTTCAGCAGCAGGACCAGCAGCTCCAGCAGCTCCAGCAGCTCCTGGCCTCCCCACAGCTGACCCCGGTAACGTCCCCCCTCCAGCGCTGCCAGATCAGGGCCAGCGGGGTGGGGGCTCCCGGCTGGGCAGGGATGGGAGGCTGGTGAAGGGCAAGGGGTGCCTCTGGGGCCCCAGATCTCCAACAGGAAGAGGGGAACTGGGTGCTCGAGTCCCACTTCAGCCAGACCAGTTTCTTTGGGGCCTCCACGTCCATTGTGCTCTTTGAGATTTCATTCCAGGAAAAAGGATTTTGCCTTTTAGCAACCAGGGCAGTGAAAGCTGGGCGTGGTGGCAGTATGGGTTCATGCCTATAGTCCCAGCCCTGTGGGAGGCTGAGGCAGGAGGATCGAAGGCTCAGGGCTACCCTGGGCTGCTTATCAACTTAGCAAGATACTGTCTGAAATAAAGAACAAAGTAATACAAAGCTGAGATATGATAAATAACGAAAAGCTCACTGATAGTGTTTGCCTACATGCATGAAGCCCTGTTTCCAGTCTCCAAAACCATAAAAAAATAAAAATGAAGAGATTAAGAAAATAGGAGATAAGGCCTGGGATTTATCTCAGTGGCACCTCACCAGCCTTAAGTGCAAGGTCCTGAATTTGATCCCTGGTACCAAGAAAAAGAAAATAGGAGATACTAACATTTTCATGTAAAAAACGCTAGAAGACCAGAAAATAGCTGATTACTCACGGGGCCAGATGAGAACAAGAATAGGAAGATTTTTGTAAGGTAAATTTTGATCTATCATTTTGACCTTTGTTTTTTTTGTTTTGTTTTGTTTTTGGTACTGGAGATCGAACTCTGGTCCTTGCGCTTCCAGGGCAGGCAGAGGCACCACTGAGCTAAATCCCCAGCCCTATTATTTTGACCTTTGGACCACAAAATGCTTTAGCCATTGAAAGTAAAATGATTCTTAACAATAAAAGGTTGACCCAAGTTCAGTCCCTAGTACCAAAAAAAACCAACAACAATAAAAGGTTGGAGGGCCAGGGATTTAGTTCAGTTGTGCCACGCCTCCATCAAAAGCACAAGGTTCTGAGTTTGATTTCCAGTACCAAAAAATAAAAAGTCCAGGAATTGAAAACTGGTGTTAGCCGGGCATGGTGGTGCATCCCTGTAATCCTAGCGCTCAGGAGGCTGAGGCAAGAGGATCACCAGGAGTTCAAGGGCAGCCTGAACTACATGGTGAGACCCTGTCCCAAAAAATGAACCAGTGTTTCCCAACTTGGGATCCACCACCCTTGGAGCATTTGTGGTTGTTTAGGAATGGAGGGCCTGATTTAGTGGGCAGGGCCAGGGATGGCAGTGCTGCCCTTGGCCAGCAGTCCCCAGTTGACAAATGCTGACTGTGTGCAGCCCTTTTCTTTTCTCTCTCTTTTTTTCTTTTTCTTTTGTGTGTTTTTTCTTTGGTTTTGGCTGCCCTTGAACTCACTATGTTGCCAAGACTGGCCTTGAATTCATGGCGATCCTCCTGCCTCAGCCTCCCAAGTGCTGGGCTCATACGTGCGTGCCACCACGCCTGACTTTTCTGGTTTGGATGGGGAAACAGGCCTAGAATGGGGTGTTACGAGACAGAACCCCGATGGTCCCCCTCCCTCACCTCGTGCTCAGGGTGGTGGGCAGTGCTGGCTGGCGGTGTAGGAAGGGACCATAAGAAGCAGTCGGCCCCTTGCAGGAGCACCAAGCCGTGGTCTACCAGATGATCCAGCAGGTGCAGCAGAAGCGGGAGCTACAGCGGCTGCAGATGGCCGGGGGCTCCCAGCTGCCCATGGCCGGGCTGCTGGCCGGAAGCTCCACCCCGCTGCTCTCAGCTGCATCCGCACCAGCCCTGCTGCCCACCGGAGCCCTGGTGGCCCCCTCTCTGGGCAGCAACACAAGTCTCATGGCTGCAGCAGCTGCAGCTGCTGCTGTGGCAGCAGCAGGGGGACCCCCGGTCCTTACTGCTCAGACCAACCCCTTCCTCAGCCTGTCGGGGGCCGACAGCAGTGGCAGCGGCCCCAAAGGAGGGGTGAGTAAGGGCTCGGGGCCTTCCTGGCTGCCTATAAAGGGAGGTGCAGGGATGGATGGTCAGCGGATCCCTGGTACAGAACCAGGAAAAAGCTACTGTGAGTGGGGTTGGTGGGAAAAGGACCAATTAGAAAACAGCCTTCCACCAGGCATGGTGGTGCATCCCTACAATCCCAGCACTCAGGAGGCTGAGGCAGGAGGATCGCTGCAAGTTCAAGGCCAGCCTGGGCTACATAGTGAGTTCAAGGCCAGCCTAGACTACATAGTGAGACCCCGTCTCCAGAAACAAAAACAATGGGGCAGGGACGAGTCTGCCTTACAAGCGGGCTCTGTAGGGACCAGCAGGAAAAGGGGATAGAGCCCAGCCCTGGAAGCTGTCCTTGGCTGGCACATGCCTGGGTCTCCTCTACCCTGACAGAACCCCCGGGGTGCCCTGTCCCAAAGCTGCAAGGCTCCAGCCTCCCTGTCTTTCCAGGCTGCTGACAAAGGAGCCTCAGCCAACCAGGAGAAAGGCTAACCCCAGCCCTGCCCTTCCTGAGCCCTGCGTGGAGGGGACAAGATCCTGGCTGGAGGGCTGAGCCTGGAGCAGGCGGCTGGGCCCAGACACTGGCAAGCCTGGCCTGGGGCCCATGCAGAGGCCCAGGGCACATGGGGAGCGTGGAGCCGAGGACGGGGCTGGGAGGGCACCTTCCATCAGGCCCTTCCCTCCGCGCTGGCCACTGGGAGAGGCTCCAAAGGGGGCGGCTTGGGGCGCCCCGAGAGCAGGGCACGCCATGGGGTGAGTGGGGGGTCATGGGACCCACTACGTAAAACAGATCAGCACTTGAATGCGGAGAAGGGAAGGGGTGGCCCTGGGACTGGCCCCACGTTGAATCTTTAGGGAAGAAGGGGCCCCTCACTAGGAGTTTCTTCCCCACTTGGGCAGGTGGCAGAAGGGTCCCTTCGACTGTTTCTCACTGTCCCCTTCCCCACCTAGGGTCACAAGCTGAGCTTGTAAAAGCCTACAGATGTAGGGGCTGAGGAAGGGCAGGACATTGGTGTTAGCCCGGGCCTCCGGCACCTGCGGGGGGAGCTGCGCTAGGTGGGGAGGCCCTGGCTGTCCTCAGCACCCCGCTCCTTGTTTGCACTATTGGCTGGAGGAGTGCTGAGGGTGGGGAGAGGCGTGAGTGCATGAGTGTGTGCGTGTGGTGTGTCTGTCGTCTGTCTGTCTTCCCCCGGACCTGGGGCAGCTGAGGGCAGGGATAGAGGAGAGGTGGTTGGCACCAGCAGGGAGCTCCAGCTCTGGTCTGTGCTCTCCTCACCTTGCCACTCCAGTCCCTTTCTGGGCACAGCAGGGCAAGGAAATCCCGAAGTACACCCTGGTACCAGAGAGTGGCGGGGTGGGGCTCGGAGTCAGCGCGGTGTCCTGCCTTCCCTCCCTGTTCCCCACTTGGTCTCAGGGCCCCCTACCCCCTGCTAGTGTGACCCTTCCCTGGCAGGAGGGGAGTCCTGGGGGTTGGGGGAGGGGACAAGGGGGGAAGTGCCACTTCTTTTAGGAAAAGTCCTATTTCCAGAATTAGCCAGCCTGGCTCCCACCCCTACCAGTGACGGAGCCACTAAACTGACCTAATGCTGTCCCCTCACCCACAGCTGTGTCCCGGGTGCAGCGGGCAGTGCTCACCATGGCACAAAGGCAGGGGCCCTATTCAGTTGCACTGGGGTGGACGCCCCGATCTGTCCGGCTTGCATGTGTGCATAACTGTGTGTGTTTCTGCTCGGGTTTTTGTTGTTGGTGGGGTTTTTGTTTTTGTTTTTGTTTTCTAATAAAGAAAAGAAGATGTGTATATTTTTGGCAATGACAGAAATGTAGTGCAGATATATTTTTGCCTGTGCTGCTCAACTGTTTTTTTTCTGATACGAGAAATAATATTAATATTCCTGTTGATAGGACTTTGTAAGACGTTAGGGCGCTAATGGACGGGGTGGGTGGGAATCCTTCTGAGGAGATTTCTTAGCACTTGCAAGGGCTTGGGGGTGGGGGGAAGGGACAGTTGTGATGACCTCAAAATACTCATTTTTTATTAAATGCTAAATATCAGTTAGAAAGACATGTTAGAACTGAGCATTTTATTCATCTTAATCTGTTTTTTTTTGGGGGGGGGGATCGAACTCAGGACCTTGCGCTTGCAAGGCAGGCGCCGAAACCACTGAGCTAAATCCCTGGCCCTCTGTTCTGCTCTTTAACTCCCTGTCCCCAAGGCACTGTAAAACAGAACAACCTTCAAAGATACTTAGAAGAGTTGCTCCTTCCTACGCTGCCCTTGCCCAAGGCTGAAGGCCACTTTGTCCCCTCTGTCCTGGTGGAGCGGACACACACCGAGAGAGGCTGCGGTGTGAAGCCGGGGAAGGGTTAGTGCACTGGAACAGAGCCCCCCAGCCTGTCACCTCCGTCTCTGAGTCTGTCCCCCAAGTTTCCCAAGCCCTTTGTGCCCCTTAGGCTGGGAGGCTGTGGTGGGGAGGCCAGGCTTGGGGACATGGGACTCTAGACAGCCAGTGGCCCTCTTTCCAGTGGAGCCTACTAGGAAAGCTGTGAAGAGCCTTGGGAGGGACAGGACGCAGATGCAGAAGGAGGGCTGTACGGCCTTCACCTCCCGACCTCAGTCCAGTTTTTGACAGTGAACTTGGATGGGTGTGTGTGTGTGTGCGCATGTGCGCGTGTGCAGATTTGTGGTGCTTGGTCTGGGGGAGGGGAAGGATGTGGTTTGCAGAGCGGAAGTGGTGTCTGAATGCTTGGCTGGAGCTTTGTGTGTCCCCACCTTCAGCAGGGAGATGTGAGTGGATGTAGGTGCTGGGCCCCAGCTGAGGGGTCACACCTAGGGGTGGGGTGTCAGCTGGCCCTTGGCTTCCCTGGTGACAGCTCCAAGCCCCAGGAGGGTAGGGACTCCGATAGAGCCAGGACCTGGCCACCTGGTCTTTGGCTCCCTTGCCAGCTGGCCGTGTGTGTGTGTGTGTGTGCGCGCGTGTGCAGGTGCAGGTTGAGAGTCTGTGTAGCGCTAGCTATCAGCTCCAAGCTGACGGGTCCTCTTCATAGGCAATGACACTTGAAGGGGTGCCTTTAAAGAAAAGTTTGTCCTATTTGTAGGTTTTAGGCTCTGGGGTCTCCTGCTGCCTCTTGGGGTCTCTGACTTTGAGGTCGTTAAGGGAGCCCCTGCCTTTTTCAGTGCTGAGACCTAGGGAAGTCATCACCCCAGACTTAAGAGACAGATGAAGGGTGTATGAGCCAGGGCCACCTCTGAGAAGGGGTGACCTTCATGTGTCCTTGTGCCAAGCTGGACATGCTGGACAACTTTGCCGAGACCCAGGCTCCCCTGGAGCTTGCAGCATCTTCCTGGTGTGGAGCAGGCCAGAGGGAGAGTTCCCCATTCTGTATCCCGATGTTTCCTGGGAAGAAGGATGGAGTGGGCTTTCTACTGGGGGTAGAGGAAGGTAGAGCCGAGCAGCCCTGGCTACCCTGGGCTCACCAAAACATGTCTCCTTCCACCCGGCTGCTTTGTCTTGCTCTGAAGAGCTGGGGACTGGGTAGTGTCCACAGTTGCCTGGTGCCCCTGTTCTCCAGCTCAACGTGGGAGTTGGGTGGTGGGACTGCAGACCCAGACCCTGGCTCCCCCTTTGGTCCCAGCCTATTTACGTGTAGCAGAACCTTTCCAAGAGGCAGGGAGGGCCAGCCTCAGTTTGCAAACCCAGAGGCCGCTTTGTCATTCTTTCTGAAGCCTCCTTTATATCCTCGCCCGAAAAGGCAATGCCCCCATCCTGCACCTCCAAGCCCGGAATTGTGCATAACCTGGACCTTGTATCTTTGTATACCAGATGTTATTTGTATGAAGGGCAGATGTAATTTGTACGAAGGGCAGTTCGTAAACAGCACTTGTTCTTTTAATAAAAGACTTTTACAAAAAAACCAAAAAAAATCCAGAGAGACCTTGCTTTGTCTGGCTTTAGTAAAGGGAAAAGGAGGTGGGCTGCCAAGAGAGGGTGGGGTGTGGTCTGTAACCCTGCTTCCGCACTGGGCGATGTCCCTAGCCTGTTTTGTTGTTGCTTTTTAATTTACGCAGGGTATTGTGAAGTTGCCCAGGCTGGGCTGGAACTCAGGATCCTCCTGCCTCAGCCTCCCAGATGGCGAGATTGTTGTTAAACTGGCTGAGTGATGAGCGGTCCCCACCTGCGCTTTAGGGAGCGCGACCTTCTGTCCGACGGGAGGCAGCCTGACCGCAGATGCGTCCGCGGACAGGCCCTGCCAAAGGGCGCAGGGGAGGCCCGCTGTGTATTGGGGGCGGCCGCGAGGCTGCGGGCGGGCACCTGCTGGGCTTCCGGGCGGCCCCTCTCGGAGTCGCGCAGCGTCTTCCGGCCCGCCCCAAGCCCAGGCTCGGGGCGCCCAGGGCGGAGCGCTGAGAGCTGGCGAGCCCAATTGCTGCGAGCCCAGCCGCTGCTGTGAGCGCCTGGAGGGGAACTCTGCGGGCCCGCCCACCCAACCCGCAGGGCACGCCCCCACGTCCTTGCCCCGCCCGTTAGCACCGCCTCCTGGCCGCCACCCGCCCCGCCTAGCCCTTCCCAAGCCCCGCCCTGGGTCCGCCCCCGCGTACCCCTAGTGTCCGAGCGCCGACTGCGTGCCTCCCGGGCCTAGAGCGTCACTCGCAGCCTTTTCCGGAGCCGAGTGCCCACTGCGTGCTGGGGCCTGCTCAGGAGGATCCTGCTGTGACCCCCTACTCGTACACTCCTGTTTCCTCCGCGCCCGCCAGCCTCTGGCCGCGTCCTTCCCAGATGGCCTTCCAGCCTCCTCCCCTCCCCACTGAGTCAGTTTTTCTGTTTCTAAACCACTTCTGCCTGTGTGCGTCGCAGAAGCTCGGCCAGAGGCGAGACATGTCTTCCTGGCTGGTGAGTCGCCTGGCGCCCCTGCTCCCCGCACACTTCTCCCCGTTCCAGGGACCTCAGCAGCGGAACCAGAGAGGAGCAGCCCCATCCCAGCCTGCAGCGCTGGCCTAGGACACGGGGACGTGGGCGGCCTGGGTCCTGCGTGGAGAGCCAGCGCCAGGTGTGGTGCTGGGGCCTCCTAGCACCGGGCGGGCTGGGCTTTCGGGGGGGCAGCTGGACTCTGAAACCCGATGCTTGCGAAGCCTCAACTCCCTGCCCTCTGAAGGCCAAGCTCCCTAGTGTCCTGGGGGATGTCCTTGCCCGGAGCGAGTCCGGACGAAGGTGCAGGCTGACCCTGAGCCCGAGCCCTTCCTTGCCACAGGCCCGATGGTTCCCCAAAACGCCAGCCAAGCCCGTGGTGGCCCAGAAAACGCCTATCAAGGTAGAGCTGGTGGCAGGAAAAACCTACAGGTGGTGCGCGTGTGGCCGAAGCAAGAACCAGGTGAGAAACAGGGGCTCTCTCCTTCCAGGAAGTAGCTGGCCAAGGTTCCCAGGCCTTGGACCCCATCTCGGGGACGATCCAGCCACACCAGTCCCCATCTTCCAACACCCTGGCCTTTCACCACAGATGTGACTTTGCCTTCTCAGCTTGCCACCCGCTGCTTGGCACACCTGGAGCCTCTTGTCCCAGCGTGAGCCCTGCCCTGCCTGGGTTCTTAGCCCGGGGCCCTTTCCTTCCTGCCTTCTGGCAGAGTTTACACCTGTGCTTCTTCTAGCCTTGTCGGTGGTGTCCGAGACCTGGCCCCCAGGCCCACTTTGGTGCTGATTTGTTGTAGCCTTCAGGCAGCTTTCCTGGGAGCGGCACCTGGGCAGCCAGCCAAGGAATGCTTGGGTGGGAGGTACCTGTGCCAGCACCCTGTGCCCTCTGGAACAGGTTATGGACTTTTATTTGCACCCCTCTGCCCCACCCAACCCTGGCTCTGCCTGACCAGCATCCAGGAGGGGCTCCAATGCCCCAGGCAGGCATGTTGCTGGAGGGCCTGGCCCTGACCCTGTCCCATGCCAGCAATTGCTTAGAGCCAAACTGAACCACTCCTAGCGCTTCCCAACCCCTGGTTTTTACTCTAGGAACACGGGGAAGGAAATGAATTTTAGGGACCTGTGGAGACTGTCATTAGAAACAGATCCTGTTAGTACAAACATCTCCTATCCAGTCTTGTCCCATCTTGCAAACTGTCCTTGGGTCCTGACCTTTTGGGTCCCCTCCAGACTAATGCTGTAGACACTGAACACCAAACCCCTACTCCAGGCAAAGTAAAGAGCATTTATTTATTTACTTTTTGGTTTTTATTATCTTGAGACAGGGTCTTCCTGTGTAGTTCAAGTTGGCCTTGAACTCATCATGTAACTCAGGCTGGCCTCGGGAACTTGTGGCGATCCTCCTGCCTAAGCCTCCTGAGTGCCAGGATTACAGGCGTGTGCCAATTACTTTTTTTTTTTTTTTTTTGGTTTTTGAAGACAGGATTTCACTGTGTAGTTCATGCTGGCCTTAAACTATGTAGCCCAGGCTAGCCTCAAACTCGCAGTGATCCTCCTGCCTCAGCCTCCCAAGTGGTGGGATTACAGGCATGCGCCACCACACCTGGATCATTACTTTTATTTCCTTCTGACAACCCCACTCCCAGAATTAAGGCCAGAGGTGACTGAGTAGCCCAGGCTGCCCCACCCAAGAGCTTGGCCCCATGACAAGTCTCCCAGTCTGGGCAGGCCAGCTTGGCTGACTCCTCTTTCTCTCTCATCAGCCCTTCTGTGACGGTTCCCACTTCTTCCAGCGCACAGGCCTGGCCCCACTCAAATTCAAGGCCCAGGAGACCAGCACGGTGGCCCTCTGCACCTGCAAAGCCACCCAGAGGCCCCCATACTGCGACGGCACCCACAGAAGCAAGCCGGTGCAGAAGGCAGAAGTGGGCACTGCACTCTGAGGCACAGGCCACTGCCTGGCCCCAGGTGGCCTGGGCTTCAGGCCCAGCAGCTGCCCCTTTGTGGGAAGGAAATCAGGTGCCGATCCCAAGAATGGGCCGTCCGGCAGGTCTCAAGTGCCCATGTCCAGCTTGTGAAGAAAGTCTCCACTGTAACTGGGGCACCTGGTTCAGCCTGTGCTGGGGAAAATGGCATGAAACAGCCAAGCCCAAGCACACCTGTCACTCCAGCACTCGGGAGGCTGAGGCAGGTGGACTGCCGCCAGCTGGAGGCAGGCCTGGTCTATGTACAGCAAGACCTTGTCTCAAAAAACAAAACCGAAAAATCAATAAATCAGCCATGAAGCCCACGTGGAGTGGTGTCCCTGAGGTCACTGGTGTGACGAACATGCAGCCTCCCTTCAGCTGGTGTGGCGTCAAGGGGGCCTGGCTCAGAGGGAGGGTCTGTCCTCCAGGGACCCGAGGCAGCTGCTCCCAGGCCGGAGCGCCTCCCCTCCCCTCCCTCTACCCCAAAGAAGACGGGCTCCAGAGTATGCAGCATTTATTACAAAGCCACGGGTACAAACGTCCGTCCACGGGGGAGGGTACAGTCACAGGTCCTCAGACAGACAAGGTGCAGCAAACACAGACAAGCCCACGGGTTGTGACCTCTGGCGTCCCCTCCACACCTGGGAAAGTCAGGTGGGTGGGGCACCACTCAGGGTGGGTTCTGGCTTTGTGCTTCCAGTTGGCTGTCACTGTCCAGACCTGGGGTTGGGAGAGGAGTGGAGTGGAGGCCATCTGCCTTTGGCAAAGCCTTCGGCCTGTGCTCCTCACTCTTCCACCCCAAGAGCTGTCGCCACCTTGCTAGGGAGGTTCCTGGCCAGGCTAGGGCGCAGGGGGTGAAGGGGTCCACAATGCTAAAGCCACACGGGTGCCCCAGGGCTGGGGCCTCTGCTTGGCCTCGACCTTCACTTCCACAAGATTACCAAGGCACAGGCCACACACTGGGCAGCGGGAAGGGCAGAGCTATCTGCTCAGTCAACAGCGGGTAAGGAGGTGCGGGAGGCTCTTTGTCCTCTGCCCGCCTGCTCCTTGGGACGGGGGCAAAAACTGCACTTGGGAAAGGCACTGTCTTTGAGATTCTCTGCACATTCAACAATGTGGGGCAGGGCAGGGCAGGGCAGCACCCCGAAAGCTCGGTCTACAGCTCTGGGAGATGGTGGGGGCCCCAGACACACCATCTGCCCTGGGAAGCAGGAACTGGGCTAGGGCTTTGTGGAGCCCCCAGAGCTCCCTCATGTCCACCTCCAGGCACCTCCAAAAAGGATAGAGGAAAGTGGGGGGGGGTGCATGCCTGTAATCCCAGCACCTGGGAGCCTGAGGCAGGATTGCCACGAGTTCAAAACCAGCCTGGGCTACATAGCGAGACTCTGTCTCAAAAAAAACAAAAAAAGAAAAAAAAAAAAGCACATTACAAAGACCCCCCCAAAATGAACACCGCATCCCACACATACATACACACATACAGTTGTTTCTTGTGGAATTTAAATTAATCTGGTTGGTCCATAGAAAATAAGTATGTATATTTGGTTTTTCCTATGTACATATATATATAGATTTATTTATAAAACCCGCCTCCCACCCGTAAGGTGGGAAGAGTCGGGGAGCAGAAGTGGTGGAAAAAAGGGGCCCAGAAAAAGTGAAGTAGAGAGGGGGTTGCCAAGGAGGGAGGGTCCCTTCCTCAAGTCAAGGGGGGCACGGGCACGCCGTTGACAGTCACCTTGCGCCCCCTGCTGGTGGAGGACGCGCTCTGCAGGCAGTTCGAGGTGCCCCCGTTGGCACTGGTGGTGGCCCCACTGGCAGCCGCAGGGGGTGTGGGGGAGGTAGGGTGGGTGGCCGGGGGCCCGTGGGAGCTGGGAGAGCCGTGGGAGGGGGTGGCAGGGCTGGGCAGGGAGGAAGAGGTGGCCGGCAGGGTGGCAGGACTGGGAGCCTTGTCGCTGACAGACTCACACTCGGAGGCCCCGCTGGTATTGGTGCCCTCGGAGGGGGTGGGCACCGTGGGCAGCGTGAGCCGCTTGCAGGCCGGCTGGACCCGGTACTTGAGGGGGAGGGGGCCGTTCTGCGTGGACAGGGAGGAGAGAGGCCGGAGGGGCGGGGTCAGGAGAGCCACGCCCAGGGGCTACCCAGCCCCACATGAAGACCCAGGGACAGAGGATGGGACGGACTTGCAGAGGAAAAAGGAGACGTGGACATAGCATTCCCTCTTCAGCAGTCACCAGGCTCCCCCACTTTTTTAGGGGGGTTGTTTTGAGACAGGGTCTTGCTATGTAGTTCAAGCTAGCCTCAAACTCACAGCAGTTCTCCTGCCTCAGCCTCCTAGGTGCTGGGTTTATAGGCGTGCGCCACCACGCGGGGATTTGAGGGCTGTTTCCGACTGGAGATCTGGGTGTGGAGTGGGCGGGGGGGGGGGGGGTTCTGCTTTCCACTGCCCCGCCCACCCTACTGCTCACCCGCCGCCAGGGGTAGATGTAGGCGATGTCCATGAGCGTGTAGTACTCTTTCAGCGGCTCGTCGTCGTACAGCACCTCCACCTGGGGACCAGAGGGTCACCTGGTCAGTGACAGGGCTCTGACTGGGGGCTGGGCATGTCAGGGGCCAGGAGGTGGTGATGTGCACGGGGCTCTGCATGTGGCACCTTCACCCGAGATCTGACGTCCCTGTCACAGCTGGCCTGGCACAGCACCTGACTGCCAGGTAGGAAGGAACCCCTCGAAAACGCCTCCTACATTAACAACCCGGCCCCATCCTACACTGCCTGGTCCCCTTCTGTCCTGCTCTTAGAACTCCAGGAATCCCTTGTTCAGCAGGCCCTGGGCAAGGCCCTCATTTGTTTGTGTTTGAGACAGGGCCTCGATATGTAGTCCAGGCTGGCTTCGAACTCACAGCGGTCCTCCTGCCTCAGCCTCCTGAGCACCACTGTGCCCGGCAACACTCCCGCTTGGAGAAGGCCGCCCTCACCTTGTACTTGCTGGGCACATCCATCTTGTTTCGGAGGAACTTGGCGAGGTGCATGACGGTCATGGCAGCTGGGCATCGCAGGAAGCGCACCCCGGTCTGCTGGGGAGGCACCGTGTGGGCCGGCCGGCCGGCCACTCCCTCCAGCCCACAGCCTTGCCCAGGCTGGCCCACACTCACCTTGTCCTTGTCCCCATCCCCGTTCTCCAGGGGCCCCTTCTTCTCCTCCTGGTCCCTGCAGGAGGAGGAAGGAAGCTAGAGACCCCAGTGCACACGGCCCCCGAGGGACGGCGACGTGCAGAATGGGAAGACCTGGCCGGACTTGCCTGGCGCCCTCGTAGAACTCGATGGAGAGGCTGACGATTTCGTCGTCGCTCAGGGCCCCTTTGTCCTGCTCCAGGACCTCGCCTCGGTCCTCGTTGGAGCCGTTGGGGACTGCAGGAGAGAGCTCAAGGGTTGGCTGGGGACCGGGAGGAGCTCCGCGAAGGACCAGGGGCCACGAAGCGGGGGGGGGGGGGGGGCGCAAGCCAGGCCCAGCAGGCGACACTCACCCTCGGTCAGCGGGTACGCTGCGTAGAAGTCGCGCCGCCGCTTCATCTCATCTGGGAGGGGGAGGAAGGCAGGGTGAGGGCGCCTCGGCTCGGCTGGGGAGAGGGGTGAGGGCAGAGGGCGGGGTGAGGGCAGAGGGCAGGGTGTGCAGTACCTTTGAAAAGCCCGGGCACCAATTTGTAGACGATGTCTTGGAGGGTTTTGTCAGACCTGGGAGAAGAGCCACACCACCGTCAGCTACCTCGCTGTGATCCCTTCAGCCGGGCCCTGCCCTTCTCCCTCAGATGCAGGTCTGGGCCCCCAAGTCTGACCGTCACCCCTCTAGATTCCCCCAGCCCACAAGCCAGGACTGTTCCCAGTAGGCCCATGCCCCGCTGGTGCCAACCCACTGCCCCGGCTGCAGGAGATGAGGGTGGCCGGGGACAGAGGGGGGCAGGGGGGCAGGCGGGCAGGCGGGGCAGGGGGGGCAGGGGGGCAGGCGGAGCAGGCCCACCTGATACTCAGCAGCGGCCGGGTCTTATGGACCTGCACGTCGCACATCGGGCAGTACTTGTTCGTCTCCAGGTAGCGCACGATGCAGGTTTTGCAGACTAGGGGCAGTGACAGGGAGGGGACCATCAGAGCCCCTTCCTCCCCCCAGCCCCACCCTGGCTCCGGTTCAGGCACCTGTCTGTCTGCTCTGTGCCCTGTCCCACAGCCCTGTCCAGAGGCCCCTCGTGGCAATGTGGCCTGCACACTGGCTACTTCCCCCATCCCTCCCGGGGCAGGACGGTTTTATGTGTGTAGGAAACACGTTGGGGTCTCAGGCAGCAGACTGTTCCACCCCAAGCCCAAGGGCCCTGTTAAGACACTACCTGAGCCCTCAACATCTTGCAACCAAGCCCACGGAGCCAACAAGGAGCATCTGGCTCTTCAGGGGGAAAATTTCAGCCTCAGAGATTCAAAAGAGAACTGAGATTTCTAGAGGCAAGCCAGGCATAGTAGCGGCACACCTGTAACCCCAGCAATCAGGAGGCTGAGGCAGGAGGATCGCCACAAGTTCGAGGCCAGCCTGGGCTACATAACGAGATTGTGTCTCAAAACACACACACACCCCAAAGCCCCCAAAAACAAAAAACAAAAAAGGATTTCTACATGCGAGTCCCCTAAATGAACTCCTGTTTGGAGACACCCTCACAAACTTCCCCCCAGACAGCCCTCCGTGACCCAGGGACACATGGCCACGTCTGCTCTCCAGGCTGGGGGCTGTCCTCAACCTCCCCGGCTGGTCCCCCCACCTCCCGCCCGGGCAGCAGCCCCAGCCCGACTCACAGGAGTGCAGGCACTCCACGATGGTGGTGGCATCAATGAAGTAGCCCCCGCAGAGGGCGCACATGAGGTGAGGGTTCAGCTCTGTGATTTTGATCCGTGTAGTCCGATGCATGATGCTGGGGTGGGGTGGGGGGCTGGGAGTGTCGTCCTGGGAAACCGAAGCAAGCGGAAGGAGAAACTGAGAAACTCCTACCCGCACCTGAATCCATTTCCTGCTTGCATGCGGCCCTGTTTGCTGAAGCCTAAGGGTTCATGTGACATTTGAGCAACCAAAAGTCAGGTGTAGGGGAGCACATCTGTAATCCTGGCACTCAGGAGGCTGAGGCAGGAGGATCCCCATAAATACAAGGCCAGCCTGAACTACATAATGAGACCCTGTCTTGGGCTGTGTGTTCAGCCTAAGCCTGGCACTCAGGTGGGACATGGAGGATGCCCAGTCCATGCCCTGGATTGGGACACTCAGCTCTAGCTCTGCCCCAGCAGTCAAGGGGCCTGGGCAAATGACTGCTAGTGCCCTGGGCATGGAATCCTCCTCCTGTGCCTGACAGCGCGCAGACAGGAACTCCACATGTGGGCACGGTCACCATCTCCCGCCCTGGGGACACTGCTGCTACCTGTCCCCGGGCTCTCCCCGCTGCCTGCCAATGCTTGCCTGAGCACCTGGCCGGGCTGGCGGGACCGGAGGTCAGTCCGGGGTGCCCCAGGTGTGCTGCGGTCCCTCCATCCCGGTACAGATCCAGCCCGAGCCCAGACTCGCCAGGCCACCTTCCCTCTTTCCCAGTGTAGAAGCCCAGGGGTGGGGCCCAGGAGGGTGGCCAAGCCCCTGCAGTTCCTTTACAACTCGCTCACACCCTGCTCTCTTCTCCAGAAAGATTTCTAAAGCCAGGACACTGAGTTTTCGAGGATGTGAAATTCGCAGCCAGGATCAGCAGTTTCTATAGAGACCCCAGGATGGGCCTGGCCAGGCCCCAAGCAGCAACAGAGGCCCAGGGCACCTGGCCAGAGACGAGAGTGAGGAGACACAAAGGGCACACATGGGACAGAGACCCGCGTGCAGGGCGACAGAGGGGACCCTATTGGCCCCAGAGGCCTGCAGGTGAGGGGGCTCCTGACCTGCATGGGGTGGCCTTGGCCAGCCCTCCCTGCATGGGTCCCCCGCACAATTATGCAGAAGGCCGCTGGCTACTCCACTGTTTGGCCATTTCCATAGCAACCCAGTCCCTGGCAGGATGCCCAAATATTATTACAACCATCCAGAGGACAGAAGAGACTCCAAGTGGCTGTCTCTTGAGTGTGTGTAATCCCCATGGCACGTGGACGTGCCGTACACTCAGTGTGGCCATGTGTCCTGCAGGTCCAGATGTGTCCACAGGACACACATGTATGGCCAGAAAGACATCTGGCGGGGGTCCAGGCTGCGAGAGCCAGCCTTTGCACACCTCTCTCTTGCCTGTATACACACATGAACACGCCTGCACACAAACACGAGGCTCCACCCCGCCTTGGCCGCCTCATTCATACCGCTCTTAGGTACACACAGGCGTCCCCACCGCAAATGGCTGTACCCCACTCCCTCTCCTTCCCTGGAGAATTCAGATCGGCCACCCCCAGGCCCCTCTGGATCCAGGGCCCAGGGAGGAAAGAGTGGTGTTGCTCCTCCTGCTCCCCCTCCCATCCCAGGAGACCTCCAAAGGCCACCTCTGGGGTGGGGGTGGGGGAAGCACTGATTGGCCTCTCACCTGGTTGCCATGGTTACCTGGAGGGCCTGTCAGCAGGTGCCTGAGAGCACGGTAAACAGGAGCCCTTCCCCAGAGCTTGCCTCCCCACCTTCCTGGGCCCCAGCCCAGGTCCTCCCCAGGGGGCACAGTGGCTGTGCAGTGGGCCAGAGCAGGAGGAGTGATGTCCCGATGCCGTCACTGCAGGGGACAGGATGGGACTGGGGAGGACCTGGGGGGGAGTAGGAGAAACAGCTCCGAAAAACCAGAAAACACAGACAGTGCCATTTGGAAGTGAGCCCAGGGAAGTGCAGCGTGCTTTTCTTGGGGGAGGAGTACTGGCAGTTGAATCCAGGGTTTTTGCACTGAGCTACATCCTCAACCCTTTTTAAAATTATTTTTTTTGTTTGTTTTTGGGACAGGGTCTCCGAAGTCACCCAAGCCAGGCTTGAACTTTCCTTCCTCCTTCCTTGGCTCCAAGAATGCTGGGGTATGAGGCCTGCGGCACCCTGCACGGCTCTGGGGGAATTTAACAAGCCAGTTCCCACTGCAGGATGTCCAGCCAGGGCTCTAGACACCACCTCTCCCTGCACTGGCACACCGTGTGCCCCAGCCGGGGTCCAGGCCCTCCGTGTCTTCTGCCCCAACCCCGACTTTCCTCACCACTCCTCCAGGTCAGCCCAACAGAGCTCCCACACCTCTCACTTCCTCGTGGCCACGGGTCCCCAGGGAGGCCTCTCCTGTCAGTGTCCCCGTCCCCTGGATGCCTGGACACCAACTACTGCACCTCACCCTGCCTGTCCCCCACTCAATTGTGAGTCTCCAGGTCTTGCAGGAGGCACTCAAGGTCACACTTAGATGTCTCCCTAGCAGAGGTGGATGCGATCTTAGAAAGCGCGACTTGTCTGAAGCCACACAGCAAGGCAGTGTGGTCCTGGGACAAGACTCTGCCTGCCTCCTGCTGGGGCGGGGCTCCCCACGGCCGCCTAACCCCATCAGGCAGTGGGTGGCTACCCGGCCTGGAGGAAGACCACACAGGGGCCCTCCCGGGAAGGGGGTCCCAGTCTGGCCACAACAGGACCCTCGGCACCCACTGAGCCTTGAAGAAGGAAGAGAGGAGGGCGTCGCAGTTCAGGCCCTGCTCTGAACCTCTCCCAGCTTTGTGGGCCCAACTGTGTAAACCACAGGGAGTTCCATCTGTTCCAAGATGTGGGGCTTGCCCTGGGACACTGTGACTCTCAACTCTATTTTCTCTGATCTTTTTTCCTCACTACTAGGGATTGAATCCAGGGCCTTCCCATTGAGCTACATCCCCAGCCCCCTTTTTATTTTGTATTTTGAGACAGACTCTCACTAAATCACTAAGTTGCCCAGGCTAGGCTCAAACTTATGATCCTCCTGCCTCAGCCTCCCAGGGTGCTGGGATGACCATGCTAGGCTTTTCTCTAATCAGTGACACTGGCACAGGGCTCTGCTTCCTTGTCTGTGTTCCCCACCAAAAACAAAACAAAATAAAACAAAAAGTATCTGTGGGAAAAGGCCTCGTGCTTCCTGAAACTGGGCTTATTCTATCTACCCGATCCTGGCTTTTCCATCTCTCAGTAGCCTAAGATCAAAGACAAAACCCCAAAACATACACACAGAGCAACAAATGGCCAGACATACCCCCTCCCTCTCACACTCTAAACCAACACGCGTGCGCGCACGCACACACACACACACACACACACACACACACCCAGCCCACGCTGACATCGCTGCTTGAAACCAGCGTGGCACACACCATCCTTTTGTGTCCCGGGTCCTCCCAGGGTAAATTAGAACCTTCGTCTTCCGGCAACAAAGGCAGCTCAGCTGCCACCCCCTCTGGGCCGAGCTGACCAGCACAAAGATGCAACCTCTTCCTGTTCAGGTCTCTCCGTTCCCATGACAACGGCTGCATCAACCAAGATCTCTCTGGGAGGCCGGGGCAGCCGCGTGCCCCTTCCTCCCCACCGCCCAAGACTTCAACTTGAACCGTACCAGAGTCGACTGGGCTGGATCCGGACGTCTGTTTTCTGCCTCTTTCCAAACACGCTTCCAAGGCCTCAAGCCCCAACCTCAAACCAGGGGATCCCCTGGGACACCCTCCCCCCCCAAAAGCTCTAACAGAGCGGGCTTTATACAGTCTCTCCAAGTACTGCGGTACTAACACCTCGCAGGCAAGGCGGAGGGAGGGGGAATCAGAGTTTCAGGAACAGCGAGAACTGTGAGAGCCCAGAGCCGAGGCCCCTCCCCAGCCAGAGGAGCCCCGGAGAGACTGAGGCAGCGTGGGGGGCGGAGCAGGGGCGCTGGGAGACAAAGACCCCAGGAGAGCCCCGGGAACACTTCTGAAAGATTTGTAGGCAAATCGGCCCACTCTCGGAGCCTCCAGCCCACCTTCAAGACGGGAGGAATTCCGGGCAGAGGGAGGCTGGAGAAAGAAGGAAGGGGCGGCCGGAGCCGGAGGGTCTGGGGTCCAGGCCCTGGGGGTAGCAGCAGGGGGACCTGAGAGGGAAGGAGGGGACAGACAGTTCATTAGACTCTCCCTGATTCCCCGCTGGTGAGGGGAAACAGCGCAGTAATCTCCCCACTTCCACTCTCCCCCTGCACCTGGCTTCCCTGGGAGTCCGGGTCAAGGATCAGGACCCCCAGCGACTCGCTGCCCCGCGCCTCCTCCCCCGGAGCCAAACTTTCGGCCCGGCGGGGGGGGGGCGTCCTGCACAGGGACCCGGGAAGGGGAACGCTGGGGGAGGTGTCCCGAGGAGGGGACCCCGGGAGGGAAGGGCGCCCTCCCCCGACCTCGCGGGCCCCGGAAAGCCCGGTCCCCTGGCTCCCGGCCGCAAGTTCGCGAGCGTCCGCAGCGGCCCGGTGGCCGCGGGAGAGGCGCCCCCTGCCCAGACCTTTTGGGGTCATCGGCTGGAGCCAGGGGGCGCGCGGGCTCGTGGGGAGACGCGGAGGGCCGAGGGCCTCCCCCAGCGTGTCCCCGGAGTTCTCGGGGACGCCCGGGACCCTCCCCCTCGCCGCCTCGGACGCCGGGGTCTACCCGGGGGCTGCCGCACAAAGAGGAGGTGGTCGAGGGCGACGCGGATCCGCGGAGAGGGGGAATCCGCTTCGGCCATCTTGGAAGGGAGGAGAGGGAAAGGGACAGAAAGAGGGGAGAAAGGAAGGCGCGGGCCGGGGGCGCGGGGGGCGGGCGCGGCCCGGGCTGGGCTCCCAAGGGCTCGGGAGAAGGGCGGATCGGGCCGGGTGTCTCCGTCCAGGCCGGCCGGCGGCGGGAGCCGGGAAGGACGCGCGCGGGTTCCCTTACCTGGGATCGGGGTCCGGCGGGTCCCGGGGAGGGGGATGGGAGGGAGGGAGGGAGGGGAGGGGGCCGCGGCCGCGTCGCTCGCAGGGCGCGGGAGGGGAGAAGCCCGCGGCCAGAAAGGAGTTTGCGAGCGCCGAGGGGTGGGAGGGAGAGAGGGGCGGGGAGGGGACGGGGGAGGAGAGCCCGGCGTGGGGGCACAAAATGGCTTTTTTCCTCCAGACAAGAGTAGTCCCGCCCACTCCTCACCCACGTGACCTCATTCCTTCAGGGTGTTTGCTGCGAGAAGCAGAAAAGGGGGAGAGGCCAGCGCGCGGCTCCCTTCGCTGGGCCCGGGGCCCCCAAATCAGGACGAGACCCCTCTTTCCCAGACGCCCCCCTCCCCGGACCTGGAGGGTAGAGGGAATCCTGTCCGGTGATGCTGTGAGACGAGCCCCCCCCCCCCAAACGCGTCCCCCCACGGACCCTGCGATCCCCACCCTAGCTGGAAAATGGGGCGCCTGGAAAATGGTGAATGAGGACGGGGCGGAAATGGGGCTCGGAGCCTCCCCGCCTCGGCCTCCCCAAAGGGCGCCTCCGTGGGGACGCGGCGCCTGCAGCCACACGTGCAGGTGTTTTCCGTCCACTCCGGCGGACTCTCCATAAACCACGACCTGCGGTCGCGAGCACGGGGCGGGATCGGAAACGCAGCGCAAGGCCTCCCGGGTGGAGTTTGGGGTGGGGTCCCGGGGCGGGGACCTCGGCTGGAGACCCAGAGGGGCTGCCGTAACCGGCGGGATCGAGGGCCCCGACGGGACAGGGAGATGCGGACAGCGGCCCGCGCTTTCCTGGCCTAGCGCCGGTTCTCCCACTTTGCGCCCCCGTCTCCGCCTCCGCCGGGCGCCGCGCTCGGTCCTGGAGGCTCTGGTCCGAGGGCCGGGACCCGCCTGGGGACGGGGAGCCGGCGCCCGGGAGCGAATCGATGCTGCTGCGGCGGTGACCGCGGGTCTCGGTGAGAACGGTCGATCCCCTCATTCAGGTGCTGAGGCACTAGGGACGGCCACCATGACTGTCCGCCTAAGAGCTCGCGCCGTGGAGCGCCCTGCAGGGGTTGGCCCGACTTAAGACTCGGGTCTCCTCTCTGGATCCCCAGGCCGAAGCCTTGCTCGATCAGGCTGGCTGGCGAGTGCCTCCGCTTGAGAGGCCGGGGGACCTGATTCCTGCCCGGAGCGAGTGGTCCCCAACCCGCGGGAAAGTCCTCGGGAGCGCGCGGTCACCTGCTCTCTGGTCGCTGCACCGGGACAAGGGCTCTCGTGGACAGAGGGCCTTTGGCGTGGACACGCCCACTGTCCCCGGGCAGGCTTGCAGTCAGCATTCTGGACTTTGCCAGGGAAGACTCGGGCATCTACTCAGTGCGAAGGGGAGCGCGACGGGGATTCCCAGTCTGCCTCTCCAAACCTGTCTTGGGCCCACCCGCAATCACACAGGCACTGGGGAGGACCCACTGGAGCTGGAGGAAAGGGCTGTGTCTGCTGATTAATCCTGGAGGACTGCCTCTGCAGGCCACCAGGCTAAGCAAGGAGGGTGGGCACCGCTCACTTATTCCCCAGACACTTAATAAGGGACAGTCATGAGCAACGCTCTGGAGAGGAGCATGGTGAAGCCCTGCTACCCACTAAAACTGATTTAATTTTCCCCGGGATGACTGGCCTCGGGTCCCAGGCCTTTCTGGGGTATCAGGATCTTGGACTTGGCTCTTCCCACAACTGAAGTTCCCTGTTTTCCCAGTTTTTATTCTATGAACCCTGCGATCTGCCAGTGTCACACATTGTGCTGGGCCCCGGCAGATGAAGGCCCCCAGGCTTGTCCCAATGGCATGTGACACGGTGAGCATCGGAGGGAACTCCAGAAGAGGCCTCCCTGGAGGCTGGCAGAGCACTGATTCTGAGTCCTGTGTGGCTTCTCCACGAAGGCACCCTGGACCACTGGACCACGCTTCTGCAGACACCGGAAGAAACCGGTTTTCTAGCTGACAGCTATTCATCACAGTCACTGTGTGTCACGGGTTAGTGGTCCCAAAGGGCTAGACCTGGGAAATCTAGGCAGTTGTTTTTTGTTTTGGTTTGGTTTGGTTTTTTCCACCACAAACTGAAGGCTAGCATTTGGATAAGATCCTTTAAAAAATGGTGACAAGATGCTTTCCTGAGACCTTTGCTTCGGTGTCCTTTACAGCTTTCCTGTCTCCCCAGATAATGTCCTTTGTCAGTCTCCCCTTGTCTCCGTCCTCCTCCCAGCGCCTCGGAATGTGTATCTATTGTTTTGCTGGTTTCCTCTTCTGGCACCTTTAGGCAGTCATTTCCCATCCCATCCCATTTTCTCGGGGTCTTCTCCCGCCCCCTGCCCATTTCTGTGCCGCGTTCACTTTTTCTTTTTCTGTGAATCACAGCTCGGTCCCTCCTCTCACCTTTATCTACATCCTTCATCTGTCTCTCACTCTCCTTACTTTCCTTCCTTCCAGATGTAACATTTCGAGTCTGTAACATCCAGAGATAGACAATGGAGAACTATCCAGCCTCCACTGCAAATTCATTCTTAATCCGATGAAAAATGTATCGGGAAACAAACACCTCAGTCCTTGGTTTTGGAATTCAGCTCCCGAGGAGAATAGTGCGGTGACATGCGGGAGAAATGATCACATCCTTGACAACGGATTTCCAATCACAATCACCTGATTTGCAGTAGAAAAAATGTTGCCCTTACCATTTTACTATAAAATGTGGCTGCTGAGTGATTGTGATTTAAAAACAGACCCGATCCCCTGGAAAAAAACAGAGCGTCCCTGGGTGGGCTCGAACCACCAACCTTTCGGTTAACAGCCGAACGCGCTAACCGATTGCGCCACAGAGACCGCGGTGACTGCTGGGGTGGCAGACAGCCGAGTCAATGGGAGCGAGGCCAGCATGGCTCGGGGTAGGGACTGTGCAGCTTCGAAACCGGGCGAAAGAAATCAGACTAAGCACAGGACCCGGGCGCGGGCTGCAAGGAGTCTGCGCGCCCTATCCTCAGGATGCATCCTGGATGTGGAGAGGCGGGAACGTTTTGTAGGGTGATCTGAAACTCGGGGCTACATTAAGTCGACTTGAAGGGGGTCCCCCAAAGCAGAACCACCCCTCGCCTCCCCTTTTCAGCTGGAGCCTTGAAGCTACAGGACACCCGCGACGCTCTCGCCTCCCCCTCGCAGCACCGTCCAGTTTCACTTATGGGCGCCTCCCAGAGACCAGGCACTGTCCCGGCCAAGCGAATAACCGAGCCTCGACAACGCCCGGCTCTCGGAGCCCTACGCCTTTCTGGAATGAATGAAGCAAGGAGTATGAGTAATAAGCCCAGGGGAGCGAGTAGATTAGCGCCACTGCGGCCCCTCAGCCAGGGCCTTGGCCCCCAGCCCGGCTTCGCCCGCCCACGTGCGTGCCGGCCCCGTCCCCAGCGCGTCGCCCTGACTCCAGGTCCGCCGCGATCCCGGCATGCACCCGACTCCAGGCTCTTCCGCGCTCACAGTGACTTTTCACTTTCCGGTTTCCCCACTCCGTTTTGGCCTCTCAACCAAACTACCCCGTACAGTTGACTGACGGGAGGCAGGGCCAATAGAAATTTGAAGTGACCGGGCCGAGTCGGATGATCAGCCAATGGAGTGAAAGCAGTGAAAGCATTAGAGCAGTAATAGCTGGAACTGGTGTAGTGGAATTGCAGTGGCGATCGCGAGTCCTTAGTCGACATCAATCATGGTGAGATGGGGCAAGGAAAGGGGGCAACGGCTAGGAGTTCAGACACAGGGAGGGGATACGGCCAGGCTGGGGGACGGAGAGGGCCTGGCGTTCGATAGATGCAAGAGGCTTCAATTTGAAGGGAGCGGACCGTGGGGAGGACCATGAGTGCGGCTCCAGGCTGCTACGCGGGGCCCATCTCAGAGCTGGAGAGCGGGGCGTCCAGGCGACCCCAGAGTGAAGGGCGGGGCGAGCAGGAGCAGCTTTTGGCCCCTGGCTCTGAGCCTCCCCGCTTTGTGTGCCCAGTCTATTATGTCCTATAACGGAGGGGCCGTCATGGCCATGAAGGGGAAGAACTGTGTGGCCATTGCCGCAGACAAGCGCTTCGGGATCCAGGCTCAAATGGTGACTACGGACTTCCAGAAGATCTTCCCCATGGGGGACCGGCTGTACATCGGCCTGGCCGGACTCGCCACCGATGTCCAGACAGTGTAAGTGCCAAGGGCCCCGCCCACTCTCAGGCCTCTGCTTGGGCCAGCCTTGCCTGGCACTTGAACGCCATAGGTATCAGTCACCTGGTAAACACTGCCCGTGAGTCTGAGCCTGCCAGATGCACCCTCAGCGACACAGAGTTGTACCCCAACCAAATTTCACTCTTCCGGGCGTTACCAGCTTCCTGTCCCACTTTACAAATGGGGAAACCGAGGGTCTCGGAGCTCATCGTGTCCAAGATGCCAGTTAATGAGCGTTGGCTGGGACCCTTGCAGGTCTCTTTAATGCTGAGTCTGTGCTCAGTCCCTAAAGGATTTCAGGTCAGGCTGGCGGGAAGCCAGGCTCACAGAATGTACCAGGTTGTGATCAGGCCGTGCACACTCGCTTCCCGGTCAGTTGTTTGCTTGACAGTGGTCGTGTGGTTTGAGAGGAGGGAGAACCTAGAGCTGAAACAGGTAGTTACTTCGATGGTCTGAGTGTGAAGTTAGAGTCACGGTGGAGTGGCAGTGGTCAGAAAGCAAGGGATCGTTTTTTTGGTACCAGAAATTGAACCCAGGGTTTTCCACAGAGCTGCATTCCCAGTGGCCCCCACCCCATCCGTTTTGAGACAGAGTCTCATTCATAAATTGCCCAGGCTGTGGTGGAACTTGAGGTCTTCCTGCCTCAGCCTCCTAGAGTGCTGGGATTATAGGCCTGTGTCACTATGCCAAGCTAGAAGGGATTTCTGAGAGTTGTTGTTGACCAGCTTTAGTGGCTGCTTTGTGGGGCCAGAGAAGGACTCATTCACTGTGGTCAAGACCCAGGTCTTTCTTTTATTCCCCTGGTGCTGGGGATGGAGCCCAGGACCTCTTGCATGCTGAGCTTGTCCTCTACCACTGTGCTGCATTCACAGCCCCCAAGTCTTTTTTGTCTTGTGCAGTCAACCCCCTGTGTCCAAAGGTTCTGTGTCCTCAGATTCAACCAATCTTGCATGGAAAATACTCATTTGGGTGGCTGGGGATGTAGCTCGGTGGTAGAGTATGTACCTAGTATGTGGAGGGCCCCTGGCTTCATTCCCCAGCACCAGCAGTAAGAAAAAAAAGAAAAGAAAAGGACAGAAAATATTCAGGGAAAAATAACCTTAGCGATGGGATTACAGACACGTGCCACCACGCCTGGCCAGTGACTTAGATTTTGACACTAATTTTGAGGGGACAAGGGAAGCTGATCAAAACGTTTTGCAGCGGGTAAGAGGCTTGAAGTTCCATCTCAGGACTGGAGAGACAAAGTGTGTAGGGTGGGAAAATAAGTCATGGTTTCCGAGCTGGACCTTATTTATTTAGTTGGTTAGTTTTGGTACCGGGGGTTGAACTCGGAACTTTGGGCTTGTGAGGCAGGCAGCAGAACCACGGACCTTATTTTTGACAGTGGAGGAGGAAGAGAAGTCAGAAGAGGAAAAGAGTAGGACAGGGTTGTAAGAAGGACTGTGTGGTGACGGCCGCAGGAGCAGCAGTTCCTTCAGTTCCTAAAAGGCTGAGCCTGGCACCGTGGCGCACACCTGTAATCCCAGCACTCTGGGAGACTGAGGCAGAAGGATCTCAAATTCAAGCCCAAACTGGTCAGTTTAGCAACTTGAGTGAGACCTTGCCTCAAATGAAAAAGTAAGAAAAGGACTGCGGATGTAGCACAGTATGAAGGCTTTGGGTTTAATCCCCAGTACTGCAATAAACAAACAAAAAGCTGAAAGAGTCCACTAATGGGGTGGAAGTCTGTCAGGAAATATTCTCATTTCCTGTAAAGCTCCCTGAGTATCAGGAACAGAACCTCCGGAGAGGGAACCTCACTCACTCTCTTTCCTGACCTGCCAGAGTTGGGAACACCAGCCTGTTCCTGGCTGTGGTCCCCAAGTGCCCTGCCTTTTCTGTAAGGGACTTTGCTCACTTCCTTGTTTCCTGCGGGCAGCAAGCGCTCATTTCTCGGGGCCTCAGTTTCCTCGCCTGGAAGAGGATGCCGAAGTCATCGCTAGGGTTCTGCTCTGTGTCCTGGGAGCCCTGGCTCTGGCCTGGCAGGCATGACGTTGGGTGACCTCTTTCCTCTGCTCAGTGCGCAGCGCCTCAAGTTCCGGCTGAACCTGTATGAGCTGAAGGAGGGGCGGCAGATCAAGCCCTACACTCTCATGAGCATGGTGGCCAACCTGCTGTACGAGAGGCGGTGAGTGGGGTGCAGCCCAGAACCAGGTCACAGCATGGGGGTGCAGGAGGCTCTCTGCAATAAGCAACTTATTTCAGAAAAAGGCAAGGGCTCCCGCAGTAGAGGCACACACATGTCATCCTGGCTGCTCAGGAGGCTGATGTAGGAGGATCACAAGTTCAAGCCTAGCCTGGGCAACTTAATAATTTAGGGAGACCTTGTCTCAAAATAAAATTAAAAAGGCTGGAGGTGTAGCTCAGTGACAGAGTGCTTGCCGAGCATGCTCGAGACCTTAGGTTCATCTCTAGAACCACAAAAAACAAAAGAAACCAAGAAGGCGAGGAACATGGATAGCAGATGAACCTGCTTCTTGTCCCACCAAGTAATGTTCGGGTCCCCGGCCAGGAGCTGCCTCAGCATCCCCGAAGCACCACATCTCTGCCTGCAGTGGCGTGGCGTCGTGGAGGAGGTTAGGCTTTGTCAGGCCAGTTCAGCGCCAAAGCTGGGTGCAGCTGAAGGGACTCTGTGGGAAGCCTTCACTCCCTCCTGGCAAAACGGCTGGGTGGCCAGGGTATGAGTTAAGCTTTTTCTTTTCTTTTCTTTTTGACCTTTAAGTTGAAAATATTTTTAAGTTTAAAATAATATTTATTTAAGTTTAAAATAATTTTAGGGGGCTGGGGATTCAGCTCAGTGATTTGGCTGCCTGCCTCACAAGCACAAGGACCCAAGTTCGATCCCTGGTACCAAAAAAAATAAAATAAATAAAAAATAAAATAATTTTAGACTCATAGAAAGGTTATATGCCAGGCATGGTGGCACATGCCTGTAATCCTAGCATTCAGGAGGCTGAGGCAGGAGGATCGCTGCAAGTTCGAGGCCAGCCTGGGGTACACAGCAAGATCCCTGTCTCAAAAAAAAAAAAAAAAAAAATTATATTACTCTTTAGCTTTCAAAATTGAAAATTTCCTGTTTGCATACCTAGAGTAAGTTTTTCTCTTTTCTTTTCTCCCTTTGGCCGTACTGGAGATTAAACCCAGGACTTTAATACTGAACTACATCCCCAGCCCTTTTTCTTAAATTTTTTATTTAGAGACAGTCTCCCTAAGTTGCCCAGGTGGGACTCAAACTTGTGATCCTCCTGCCAGCTTCCCAGAGTGCTGGGATTACAGGTGTGTGTCACCGTGCCCAGCTTAAACTACTTTGTATAAAGCTAATACTGAAGATGTTCCCCTTAGGACTACAGGCTGGTGAGGCGTGGGTAATACCCTTACTTACTGCTCAGAAGCCGCTAGTTACCAAGTACTTTATACATAAAGATCCCCTAAGACTGAATCCTCTCAGTGCTCAGTGTCTAGAACCAATTTCCGGTAAGCTGCCATCTCCTCGAAGACCATGGGATTAACTCAGCCCACTAAACAACCCTCCTTGCCTGCTGGGAGGCTCAGAACCAGACTTCAGTGTGAATGTCTTGTAGTCTGTTGTTTTAGTTTTGTCTGTCAGTGTTTTTCCTACAAACAGCCTCCAACACTTCCTAAAGGAGGAGAGGTTTCTCTGAGATCTGCTTTTACCAAAGTGGATCAAGGGCGAAAACAGCCAAATCTGAGCATCAGAAGACCTTCCAATCTCCCTGATGCATGGTTTATGTAGTTCTGGGAAGCAAATCTGTATGATCAAACAGGCTGTGTCTGGGTGTGTGTGGGTGTGTGTGTGTGTGTGTGTGTGTGTGTGTGGTGTGTCTGTCTGTTTAATCAAACAGGCTGTGTCTGGGTGTGTGTGTGTGTGGTGTGTGTCTGTCTGTTTAGTCTTTTTTTTTTTTTTTTTGGTACCGGGGATCGAACTCGGGACCTTGCACTTTTGAGGCAGGCACTGGAACCACTGAGCTAAATCCCTGGCCAAGGCTAATCATTTCTAAGCAATGATGAGAAAAGGTTTTACTACTGTCCTTTATAATTTAATTATATGTAAGTATAATTCTATACTTGACCCGAGCTCAGAATTGAAAAAATAAAATAAAATGAAGAAATAAATAAATGTAGAAACAGAATTAAACAGTGCAGGACTTTAGATTAGGATGGGAAAGAGTAGAAGCAAGCAGAATTTCCAACAAGAGGAGGAGGTCAGGCAGGCAAGGGTAAGGAGAGGGAGGCGAGCAGTGGAGAAGGGGATTCCCAGCCCTTGGGCAGCCCGCAGGCTAACAGTTGGCCCTGGAGGGCTCTTCCCAAGGAGCTGGGTGGGATGGAGCAGCTGGGTGGCTTGGGCAGCCCTGACCACCACTTTCTCTGCCCTGACCCTGCAGGTTTGGCCCCTACTACACGGAGCCGGTGATCGCTGGGCTAGACCCCAAGACCTTCAAGCCCTTTATTTGCTCCCTGGACCTCATCGGCTGCCCCATGGTCACTGACAACTTTGTCGTCAGTGGCACCTGCTCAGAGCAGATGTACGGCATGTGCGAGTCTCTTTGGGAGCCCAACATGGTGAGCTCTGGCATGGGAGGACGTGGGGACCGTGGGCAGGGACTTCCTGCAGCCTTGGCTGGCTCTCGGGGTCCCCACATCTTCACAGCATGGCCCTGCAGCAGGAGGTCTGGGTGGAAGCCTGGTTAAGGTGGTGCTTAGTTAATGTGAGTCACTGTGCCCCATGCGACACTGTCACCCACTGTGGAGAGGGTCCCTTGAGGGTACATAGTGCTGAGAAGGGGAGGAAGGAGAGGGTCTGGGGCAGGGGGCGGGCCGAGCAAAGGCACAGGAAGGCCAGTCGAGCTCCGTGACAACAGAGAGGCAGAGTGTGGGTGTGAGGAAGCTGGAGATGCAGACTGGGAAGGGACTTCAGGGGCCTTGAATGCCACGCCAAGGAGCCTGAGTGCTTTCCTTCAGTGTAAGGGACCTGAGGAGTCAGGGGCCTGACGCTGGGTGACACCTGAGGCCTGGAGCAAAGACAGTGGCAGTGGGAAAGGAGGGTGGCCAGAGCCAGAGGATTTGGTCCCTTAGGCCCCGAGTGCAGGGATGGCGAGTGTCCTCAACCACAGGGGCAGGTGCGGGCCGTGGTCAGGCAAGCTAAGGTTTGAGGTGCCTGGGGCATCCGGGGAGTCTGCCAGGCTGAGCCCCGTGAAGGGACATGCTCAGCCCAGCAGGGGCCAGGCTTCTCACCCAGGGTTGCACTGCTGGCTAGCAGGGAAGATGCTAGAACCCTTCACAGAGTGCTCTTCCTCCCAAGGAAGTCCCCAAGGCTGGGGACCTAGGCCCAGAAAGAGGGTTTGGGGGCGGCCTGAGCACGGCTCTTCAAGGCTCTGCCTGTTGCAGGACCCGGAGCACCTGTTTGAGACCATCTCCCAAGCCATGCTGAACGCCGTGGACCGCGACGCCGTGTCAGGCATGGGCGTGGTCGTCCATGTCATGTGAGTGGGGTGAGGCGGGACAGGCCAGGTGCAGGCACAGGTGGCCAGAGCCCACGCCTCCGCTGGTGTCCCCAGAATCGGGTCTGTGTGGGCGTGACCGCAGCGGGCCCCGCCCAACTCCTGGCTCGCTGCACTGGGCTCTGGGCACCGTTTGCCCCTGAGCTGACTGGGTGAGCAGGTGTCCTTTTCCTCACGACACCTGCTAGCTTACCATGAAGAGCACAGCTGACCACCCTGGTTCCCGTGTGTTCCTGGGGTGACACGTGTGCACACACGCGCGCACACCCTAAGCTGGCCCCGGCCTGGCGTCCCCCAGCATGCGCTCTGCCACTGAGCCACCTGTTCCCAGGCCTGGGGCTCCTTCCCCTCTCCCAGTCCAGCCCTGAGCCGTTTTCTGGGAGAGGCTCCCCTAGGTGGCCACCCTACAGCAGCACAGTGCCCTTCGGAGAGGGAGGTGCCAGGGCTATGGAGGGAGGCGGGCCAGCGGCACAGTCTAGGTGGCTCCATGTTTCTCGTGACTTTCTCCCTCTGCAGTGAGAAGGACAAGATCACCACCAGGACCCTCAAGGCCCGGATGGACTAGCCCTGTTCTGGAACCTTCTTTTTTCTTTTTTTTAATAAAGTAGCCTTTCTTTCGTTCCTGCTTTGTGGTCTTGGATGCTTTCCCACCATTCTGTCCCACTTGGGGAGGTACAAAGACCTAGAGCTTCGCTCAGCCCTCAGTTTCCTTTTTCTCTTTTGCTGCAGGGGACTGCACCCTGGGCTTCAAGCAGTGCTCTCCCCGCTCAGCTGTACCCGGGAGGGCTTTCTTCTCGATCCGGGCTCCTCCGGGCTGTGGGGTGACAGATGCCTGTGCTGTGCCCTCAGGGATTGAATCCTGCAGAGCCCTTTAGAGATGAAGGGCCGTTAAACAGCTCCTCCAAGGCCACTTCAGGTTAGGGGGTGCCCGGATGCCAACCTGTTCCACTCAGCGCCAAAGCCCAGCCTCCTCCCCATGCTCACCACAAAACTGAGACTTCTGTTGCTGTTTCAGGCAGAAATGTGGCCCAGTGCCCATGCACACCTCTCAGCGTACTGCGGTTGCCTGCAGCCAACAGCACTCTGGTGCCACAGTCCTATCTTGAGATGCCGCCTTCGTGACCTTCTGGGGGCTTTCCCTTCCTTTTAAAAGTTCCCCTGGGGAGCCCAGCTTGCAACCTCAGTAGACACCCCAGCAAACAAATGGGCTGCTGGTACAGTGCTCCCAAATATGAGCCTCTCCCGTATTCCAGCACACGCTTTATTTTTTTTTGCAGTACTGAGGATTGGACCCAGGGCCTCCTGCACGCAGGACAAGTACTGTGTCATTGGAGCCACCTCCCAAGCTGGGCTTCTGGGCTCCTGTGATCCTCCTGCCTCAGCCTCTAGAGTGCTAGACTGCGTGTGTACTACCATGTCCATCTGTTTCTGTGTGTGGTACTGAACTACTTTCCCAGCCCTTTTTATTCTGAGACAGGGTCTTGCTAAGTTGCTCAGACTGGGCTTGCATTTGCCATCCTCCTGCCTCAGCCTCCTGAGTGCTGGGGTTTCAGGCATGTGACAGAAGATCTGGGTAAGACCTAGGGTGCTATGATGCTGCTGGACCAGGAGGGCACCTTGAGCAGCAGATTTTCAGGTGGAATCGTCTGATGAATGGGAGGTACAGAGGTGCTGCATCACCGCCCAGCCCAGGTGTTGGTTCCTGGCTGAGTCCTGTGCTGGGGGTGGGGACAGTGGGCAGCCAGGCGCTGCGCTCTTACCCCTCTCCCTGCATCTGAACATGGGAGTCGGCACCCCGCCCCTTCCTCCTCCACACACAAGGCCATCCACTGACTGCCCAGCTGCCTGCAACACTGACTAAAACCTTTGGGGAAAGGGGAGGGGCGCACTGCCAAAGGATCACACAGCGGTGTACACAAAGCTTTTACGGTTTATTTTCCCTCAGGTTGGAGAGGCATCTTAACATGCATGCAGTTTAAAACAGGAACAGGGTCTCGAACTGTTCAGAGCAGACATTAGACAAGCACAGGGGGCTGAAAATTCCTATTTAAAAAATGGAACTTGCAGTGGGAAACTGAGAGGTCACACGTGCTGGGTGGTGGCTTCTCCTGCCCCCCAGAGCATGACCAGGAACTTTGTTCATGATGATCAGACCCCGTGCTTGGGGTGCTGAGCAGCATGGGCTCCCCAAAGGCTGCGGCAGGGCAAGGCCACGTCTAGAAGCTTCCTCCCCAGCCTCCCTCCGGCGTCTCAGCGCACCCTGTGGAGCTGGCTGAGTGGCTGAGTCTCCATTCCCCGTGAGGACACCCTTGCTGTGTGGCACATCTAGAGGACGGCTGGGCCACATCACTCTCGTGCAGACACTGGCAGACTGGGGGTGCTGTCCAGATGTTTCTCTTTGAGGACCCCCTCCCTCACTGCTGCCATGAAGAGGAGAAGTCTCAAGACTTAGGGGAGCCCCAAGTCAGGGGCCAGAGCTCTGAGGGTCCCTCTGGCCCCCACACTTGAGCAGCTCAAATGCAGGGGGTGCCGACATCCATCTCTTCTGAATCACTAAGAAGACAACTGGGGTGGGACTGGCTACTGAGAAAGGCCTGGGTCTTTGGTCACCTCCCTCGGGCAGGCCTGGCCGGCTGAGCCCAAGGCCTGTGTGGGCCTGGAGCACAGGGAGCGGTGGAGGAAAGGGTGAGGAGGAGGAGCTGCCTGTGGTGGGAACTGGAGTGCCACTCATGGTGCCGGCCACAGACCAGTAACCCTGAGCTAGACGAGGACAGCGCTGCCCCCGGAACTGCTGGCCGCCTGGCTGCCCGGGCCCCACCCCAGGGCACAGGAAGGAGCCTGTGTGGGGACGCAGAGACCAGTGGTTTATTAGTGGAACACAGGCCGGGCTATCCGCCAGGGGTCTGCAGACCGGAAAAGCTGTGACCGGATGCCCTGTCAGTGGCAAAGTGAGGGTACGGAGCGGAACCCGCTCATGCCCGCCTTGGCCTCAGTCCTCGGCCGTGCCCTGGCCCGGCACCCCTGTTCTGGAGAGCCTGAAGCATTCTGGGATGACCAGGAAGGGGTTGTAGGACTTGGAGAGAGGAGGGAGCCAGAAAGGTAGGGATTAGTTCTCTTTCAGACCACAAGCCAAACAGAACATGTTTATCATCAAAACAGAGAGAGAAAACTTGTGTAAATCAAGATAAATAGTTTTTAAACATCTGGATGCCAAAAGGAATTAGCGGGCCAGACCCAAGGTTTTGAAGATAGCACGAAGAATGACCTTTTAAAAAAAAATCTAAAATCCACCAAACCACAGCTCAAATGTCTCAACCTGATCAACAATACTGTCAGAAAAACAAAAAGAGCATTTGAAACAGAATGCTACCTCTCAAAATGTAAACAATATACAAAAAAAAAAATCCACAAAAACTCCATGTTAAACAAGTTAGATACCTGGCAGTCACGTAGCGGCAGGCACCTGACACCCGGGACACAGTATGGTCATGTGACTGGGGCCGGAGGCAGCAGGGCCTGGTGGGGAGCAGATCAATTTCACTCTTTTTTTTGGTGCCAGGGATTGAACTCGGGACCTTGCACTTGCCAGGCAGTCGGCAGAACCACTGAGCTAAATCCCTGGCTCCCAATTTCACTCTTGGTTATGAGGTGGGGAAACCGAGTCCAAACATTCTTCCTATGTGATTCTCTTCTCCATGGGCCGAGTGGTTCCAAGTGCTTCTGCAGTCGTCACTCAGAGCCACCTCTGTCCTCCCTGGAGCCAGGGCAGTGGTCTGGCCTTTGCCCATTCTGGGGAGGGCGGACGGGGTCCCCCTAGTCCTGCAGTCCAGCAAGGTCCTGGCCACCTATGGGCCAGGTGGGCAGGACACAGCTGCTGCAGCAGGCAGAGCGGGCCAGTTGGGGCCTGTCCCTTCCAGTGCTGACTGTACCCCTCTGGGTCACCCATCAGTGTCACCCCCTCTCGCGAGGCCCCGGTTCCAGTGTGGGGCTGGGGCAATGTCACTTCTCTGAGCAGACTGGCTACTCCAACTGCAGCAGGACAACAGGCTCTGTTCTGAGGGCCGGGGCTCCGAGGATGGGAACCCTGAAGGGACTCGCGATCCCACTCTTCCCTCCCAGGAAGCCACAGTCTGGGGCGAGGGGCTGGGTGGGGTCAGACCCCAAGTCAGACCTCGAGTGACTCAGAAGCGACCCCAGGCTTGGCCGCCACACCCAAGGCGAGGACTTGTTGCTGTAACTGTCCAGGTGAGAAACCTCGGACTCGGAAGCCTGGGGCCTGACGAGGTGTCTGCAAAGAGCACCCAGCGCTTGGAGCTCCGGCCACCGGGCAGGGCACCAAGGTCATGAGGAAGGGAAGGAGGTACACACAAAACCTCACTTGATGCGGTCAGTTTCTGGGGTTTGCCACAGGGGCAGCATTTAGACACCAGGGTCCCTCCAGCCGAAGGTGCTTTCCAGTCCTTAGAGCCGGTGGCAGATAGGCTCCATGGCGAGGACGTCCCAGCTCCAGGGCCCAGCGACCCTGAGTGTGAATGATGTTCATGGTGCTGAGACGCCCACCCCCCGGAAGTGCCTGCCCCTGGGGAGGACAGCCCTGGAGGAAGGTGGAGGAGTAAAGACTGAGCATTTCACCTGAATGCAGAGCGGGGCGGTAAAATGACCCACGGTACTCCGTAACATCAGAGCTAGTCTGGGTACAATGGATGGCAGCAGGGCCAAGGTGGCTGAGGGGCCTTGTGCTGGGCTGCTGGGTGACTGACAGAAGGGGAGAGGGCGGGCGGATGGGCTGGGGGCTGGCCCGGGTGATGACACAGATCATGATTAGGAGCAACCTGGAGCAGCCACACTTCAGAATCAAAACCCAGATAAACCCCCAAGTCACTCTAGCCCAAGGTGTCTTTAAAGGTGACAAGGTACGAAAATGGGCAAATTGAGGGTTAGCAGAAGGTAAGGGCCACTCGTGCACGTTGAGCACACGCTGCCCCTCCTCCCTGGCTAGAGCAGTGTCACAGGCTGCAGTGTTACCCCTCTGCCCCACCCTCCCTGCGCCCCAGACACCTGGCCCTCGCCCTCTCCCAGCCCCAACTCCATGCTCGCTCGGGCTCCCTCCGGCCAAAGTCTCAGGTAACTACGTCAGGATGTTGGACATGAACTCGTTGAAGCGTTTGGAATACTGCTCGGGGTTCACAGTCGAGATCTCGGCCCCCGCCTGCAAGACAGAGTCGGGGAAGGGTCAGCTCCGCCTCCTGGGGTGGGAGGCTCCACTGGGAGGAGCCTAGCTCTTGGGGGCCTCTTACTTGGTGCCAGCGCCACCAGGAAGGGGCTGGAGGGAGTCAGAACTTCCTGGCCCCACTCCCCTGACTCAGGCCCAGGCACTGAGGTGGAGGTGGAGGGTGGGAGGCGGCGAGGGCTCGGGTCTCTGGGGAGGACACCGCTCGGAGGACAGTGGCTTCACGCCCGTGGGGACGGAAACAGCTATTCCTGGCAGCTCAGCAAGAGGCACAATTTGCCCAGCAGCCCCATGGGACGGGAGCCGGAGGCAGGGCCTGGTGGGCCAAGAACCAGGAGAAAACAGGTTGTGTCCCGCCAGCTGGGGAGGAGGGGCAGGCAGCCCAGAGCAGCTGTGAAAGCCGCCGGCCCTGGCGTGGCGTGGGAGCCAGGCCCCGCGGGGACAGAGAGCTCACCCCGTGCTTCACCGTTTTGGCAGCATGTGCGGCTTTCTTCTTGGCATCGTACGGCGTGAGGATGTCAATGATGGCCATGAAATAAACCTCCTTCTTGGGGGCACCTGGCGGACGAGGGAGGCGGGCGGGAGGACGGCGGCAGGGAGAAGAGCAGAGCTGCGTGCCCCCGAGCCCCTCCACATCGGGCTCACGTCAGCCCTGTCACACTGGCGCCATGAGGGACCAGCACGTCACACCCGAGCTCTGCTCTTCCTCTCCCGGGGTACTTCGTACAGAACCCGGGGCCTTCACCCCAGCTCCGCCCCCCGCTCTCCTGCCTCAGCCTCCCAGAGAGCTCGGCTGACAGGAGTGCACCCCACCGTATCTAATCTTCACGGCTGTGCTGCGCCCAGGGCAGAGCCCGCCTCAGTGGGCACTGGGGTGGACCCGAGGGCCGAGGCAGCGGCTGGGGAGCGGGCAGCCGGGCCCGCGCAGGCGGCTACTTACTTTCGTGGCTCTTCATGGCGTAGACGTCAACCGAGGGGTCAAACTCCCCAGGCCCGAAGAAGCGGGGGCAGCCGAGCAGGTTGCCGGGGCTGTCGGGCGGCGTCCCGTAGGAGCAGAGCAGGCCGCCAGCACCGTCCTCGCACTCCTCGTCCTCCGCCCGCTCCTCCACCTCCACCTCCTCCTGCTCGGCGCGCTCCACGTCGTGGATGCCCACCAGCAGGCTGTAGTCCATAATCTTCAGCTGCGCCAGGAACTGGGGCGGGGTGGGGCGGGGCGGGTGGGAGAGGGTTAGGGGCAGCCCCTGCAGCAGGGCGGGGGAGGGCGCTGCGGGTGGGCGGGGCGAGGCGGGGTGGGGGGGGCAGAGCCCCGCCGGGCAGAGGCTGCAGGGCAGAGCGAGGAAGCTGAGGCCCGGGCGGGACCCAGCAAAGGGGACGGTGCCCTGTACTGCAGAAGAGGCGCAGAGGGCTTGAGACTGCGAGTCTAGGGCTGTCGGGAAGCAGCGAGTGGCGCACGCGGCATTGCCGGGAACGAGTCCAGCCACCAGTAGCCCCGTGCCAGGCTTCTGCCTAGCCACAGACAGACCTGCAGCACCAGGAAACTGGGCAGCACTGTGCTGGGGACCGAGGAGCCCGTGACAGCACCTAAGGGCTCTGCGCTTCCCGAACACTGCAAGCTCCTTGATGGGGTCCAGGACACCCGCCCCTGTCAGCTGCTGGGGACAACTACAGAGCAGCACGCAAGGGAAACAGAAGAATGGAGTGAACTGCCTGGAACTCACCAGACAGCCAGAGCAGAGAGAGGCAGGAAAGGGAGGAGAGAGACAAACTGAACATCCGAGATGAAGGAATGCAGGGGAGATCACAAAGGCTTCCTGGCCAAAGGAGTTTTGGACAAACATGCGGCTAGGCACGGGCACATGCCTCAAACCCCTGCTGCATGAGAAGCAGAGGCAGAGGGGTCCAAGTTCGAGCCCAGCCCAGAAAACCTAAACAAACCCTGGTTCAAATTCAAGTTTAAGAGGGTTTTGTGTGTGTGTGTGTGTGTGTGTGTGTGTGGCTGAGTGGTAGTGTCCAGGGTTCAATCTCCAGTACAGAAGGAAACAGAATTTGAATACATGGTCCACAGGTGAACCTTGAAGTCACCTGCCAAGAGCAATGAGGCCACCACAAAAGGAGGGCCAGTGCAGGAGTCCACTCGGGGACAGCGTAGGGAGCGCCAGCCAGAGGCTGGGGCGGGGAGCTTTTCCTCGGAGACCGTTTCGGACAAGGAGATGGAAAAGTTCCGAGATGGAGGTGGGTCATGGTTGTGTAACAGGGTGAACATATCAATGCCACCAAACTGTGCCCTTAAAGTGACAGGTATTATTGCACAGATAGTTCTTGACTTTCAACGGGGTAACATCCAGTAGACCCATCACAGGAGCAAAGACATCACTGCACTCCATACACAAGTGAACACAGCCCCGCACGGGGCCGGAACACGTGAGCAGCCCACAGGCGGACAGAGCCACCTGGCCAGAGCCCTCTCATCAGAAAGCGGTGAAGGGTCACGAAATCTCTCCACTACTGGACAATGCACACAGAGCACTGGCCGTGGGCACCAGGACCGCACGGCCAAGTGGATGCCCGGAGGCACTGGCCCAAGCAAAGATCACAATTTAAATGTGTTTCACTTTGTACCACTGTGAAGTTGAAAACTAAGCCAAACCATCACAAGTTGGGGCCTATCTATATTTATAGTAAAAAAATAGTGCCAGGGGAGTGGCGCTTGCCTGTAACCCTAGCTGTCTGAGAAGCTGAGGCAGGCAGGTCCCAAGCTCGAGGTCAGTCTGTGCAACTCAGCAAGACCTGGTCTCAGAATCTGAAAGTATACATCACCTCTCGGCCTTCTGACTGAGATCAGGTATAAAATCTAGAAGTATAAAACGTTATGTACAAGTACAAATTCCATATGATGAATGCTATCACTATGTGATTTTAAATTTTTATTTAAATTTAAATACTTAAAGTCAATAATTTAAAATTGATTTTTAATTTAAATTTAAATATTTATATTATATATATATAAAGGTCTGAGATGTAGCTCAGAGCAAAGGTCCTCGGTTCAATCTTCAGTACTACAAAAAAACGTAATTTAAAAAAGTTTGTAGGGTTTGGTTTTTAATGAGCAGGCTCCCGATTTATTAAAAGAGAAGGTTGGGGCCGGGATTTAGCTCAGTGGTTTCGTCACCTACTGCGAAAGCGGAAGGACCCGAGTTTGACCCCCGGTACAAAAAAAAAAAAAAAAGAATACCCTGTTGGAGTGGGGATTTAGCTCAGTGGTTTCACTGCCTGCCTCGCAAGCGCAAGGTCCCAAGTTCGATCCCCGGTACCAAAAAAAAAAAAAAAGAGAGAAGGTTGGGGATGGGATGTAGCTCAGTGGTAGCACAGTTGCCTACCACACACAAGGCCCTGGGTTCAAGCCCCAGCTCCAGACAGGCCAGAGCTGTGGGCCAGGTAGACGGCACGCTCAGAATCCAGCGCCGTCCTCCCGCAGGACCCTCTCCGTAGGGAGCTCCACTGCCCTGAGGCTGCTGGGAAGTGGGGACTCCGCCAGGGCCAGAGCCAGCCCGTAGGGGAGCCTAGCAGCTGGTGTCCTGACACCCTGCCAGTGATGGCGATGCCACCAGAGGGGAGCTGGGAGGTGTCAGAAGGGAGGGACACGGACGGAGTGGGGGAAGCGCTGCACACTGTTCACGGGCGTTGCCCTGGCAAGGACATGTGCTGCTCCTGCCACGGCCCGCTTGCCTCTGTGCTCTGGAAGGAGGTCTCGGAGGCACCGCTCTGGGTGCTGGGGCAGGGTGCGGTCGGGGTCAGCGAGTACCTCCACGTCCCGCTTCAGCTTTTCCAGGAAGTTCTTTTTACTCTCCTCTCCCACGTGCAGCTTTTGCCCCTCGTTGAGGAAGTCGTTGTCTTTGAATGTGGGCAAGTCCTTGGCCTGGGACAAAGTCAGCAGCATTAGGCAGCAAGCTGAGCCCCTGGCCCGCTGCGGGCTGCGGCCAAGGGGAGCGAGAGGAGGGGCAGCCCTGGAGGGAACCATGCGCCCAGGTGCTGGGCGCGCAGGGACAGCAAATCTGTGGCCTGTGTGGGACACAGGACTGGGCAAGGGCCCTTTCCCGCCAAGCTCCCACAACCAGGGCTCAGGTAGCCGCCAGCCTATGGCGCTGGACTGGGACGTGGGACCTGTCTGGCCCGGCAGGGTAGGAAGAAGCCAGCAAGGGCAGGGTAAGGGCGGAGACCCAGGCCTGGGCCAATGGTGACAGGCTGCGTGTCTGGGAGCCGGGCCAGGGGTTCCCCAGGGGGAGGGACAGGAAGCCACAGATGTTTCTGACCCGAGCGACCTTCCCCATGCTCCATGCCAGCATACCTTCTCCTTGTCACTTGCTTCTCTGGCGACAGTAGAGCCCTGCAAGGACAAGAGCCATCAGGAGATGTCGTTGTAGGTGAGCAGAGTGGGGGCCGGTAGTGTGGAGGAGCGGGGCAGCGACCTGTCCACCACCCTGCCACGGCCACTCACAGCACTGACTGCCCAAGGGACACGGCCAGTGCTTGGCGAACAGAAAGTGCCAGATGGAGACCTGTGGTCTCTGCCATTGACCAGGAACTGTCCCTTTTTTTGCTTTTTGAGACGCCCAGGCTGGCTTTGAACCCCTGGCAGTCCTCCTGCCTCAGCCTCCCGAGTGCTGGGACTGCAGGTATGGCCCAGCACGCCCAGCTTGGACAGGGATGTGCCAGGAAGCAGCGGCTACACTACCATCACTCACTCCCAACAATGACAATGGTGCTACGTGGTGCAGGCAGAGACACTAACACTCGGAAGCAGGACTGACCAGCCCTCAGAAGGCAGGGAGGGGCCCAATGGGGCAGAGCCAGGAGGGCACAGGTGCTGCAAGGACACAAAGCAAACCATGCCTCTGAGTGGAGGGAGGGGACAGCAGCAGTGTGAGGTACCCTGGCCCAGTGCGTCCCGTCTGTGCTGTCACTCCACAGACCCGGCCAGAAGCCAGGGTGCGTGTGTCCGCAGGGCCCGTCCCCGCCCCACTGCCCAACCCACAGCCAGTCGAAGAGCATGGCCTGTCACCTAGGTAAGGGACACTCAGGGCTGCAATAACCTCTCCTCACCACCACCTGGACTTCAAACGACCTTCGGTCCCCACGACCTCGGCGTGTGGACCCCAGAGCCACCGTGGAGCTGGGAAGCGGAGCTTTACCTTGAGGTCGTACTTGCGGTGGACAGTGAGCCGGTGGCTGAACACGTTCCTGGTGACCACCATGTAGGTCTCCACGCCGTCCACGGTCAGGCGGTACATGCCCAGGAACTGCGGCAAGAGGGTGCTGCCGTGACACTCCACAATGAACTGGAAGGGAGGGCGGAGGGGAGGGCTGCGGACCTCCAAGCACCGGGCCAGGGCCGTTCGCGCCAGTGGGTGCCCCAGCGGGTCTGTGGAGCAGCCGGGTCCTGGGCCCACGCGTGCAGTCCCTGGGATCCACACGGCACACGCAGTCCCCTCCCACCTACTCAGGAGGAAGCCACGCCCCAGGCCTCTGTGGGACCCAGGGCCAGAAGCTCCTGTCACCACTGCTCAGGTGGCCCCGCTATCTCCTCTGCTCCAGTGGAAGCAGATGGGGGGGAGGCATGGCAGCTGGGACCCCACCGCGTCCCCCCCGTCACCCTGGGAGCCCGCCATACCTGGTGGTACTTCTTCAGGATGTTGTGCATCTCGGCCACGTCCTCACTGGAGACGGTCTTGATGACGAAGCGCCGGTCGTAGGTGGTGAGGAAACGCGTGCCACACCGGCCCTGACTGTCACTGTTGATGGGGGCGCTGCGTGTCACCGAGTTCTGAGGGACCAAAGGAAAGCAGCGCGGGCTGCACCAAAGCCACCGCCAGCCAGGACTCCGACTCCAGGGAGCCCAACGCTCCCCTTCCCTGTTGCTCCTAAGCCCCGCCCCAATCCCAGACAGCACCAAGTGGGGTCCTGACCCTGCCTCTGTTCCTACCCCAGAGAGCACCCACAAACCATGGCAGCCTGAGCTGTGGGCAGCTGGGCTCCAGCCCTGGCCTCACAGCCTGGGGGCATCCTGACCCTGGGAGCGGCCACTCGTCTGCCCTCTGAGTCGCCATCTGCGCCACAAGGGGGCGGAGTGAACGCCCCATCGCCTGAGTGACACAGACCACGCCCCAGAAAGGGCAAGCGGACAGCATCCCACGGTCCGGTCCGTCCTGCCGGGCGCTGGAAAAGCCTCCCAAAGCAGGAGGTGGCCCCTCATCTCCACCCACCATGCCCTGCACCCTGCTGTCCCTGCCTCTCCTCAAGCAGGCAGCGAAGGGGCAAGTGGACCAGGGCAGGTATCACCGAGCAGACCTCTGGGAGACCCCAGCGGGCCCCAAACCCGACTACACCACATCACAAGGATCGGCTCACAGAAATGTCCAGCCTTTTCCTCATCTCTCACTGATTTAATATGGGGTCTCACTGTTGCCTAGGCTGGTCTACTGGCCTTGAACTTGAGATCCTCCTGCCTCAGCTTCCTGCGTGCTGGGATCACAGGCACGCAGCACTGCACGCAGCCTAGCGTTCCCTTTACCGTCACCTAACACCTCCTCCAACTCTGTGAAGGACAGCGCAACCTTCACGGGGCAGCTAAGTCTGAAGGACTGAGGGGCGCCGGGTGTCCCTTGGCAAAGGAACAAGATTAGAGGAGCACCTTCAAAAAGGGTGTCCTTGGTGAGGAGAGGCCGAGTGGCTGCCGAGGTCCCCCTCTCCCTGCCTGTCCCTCCTTGCGCCCCCCAGGCTCCAGCACCATTTTCAGAACTCTGAGTCACCTCCCACCTCCTCCCGGAGCAGCAGCCTCCATGCCTCATTTCCGGCTTGGGCGCAGTCAGGTCCCAAGATGCAGAAACTGAGGCTGTGGCAGCAAGGGGCCAGGCAGGCGCCCCACCATGTCGGCTTGGGACAACAGCTCCGGGCCAGGCCGCTCAGCTGGGGAGTGGCCCTCAGAGGGGCTGCAGGGACCTCCCCTGCCAGTGCCACAGCAGAGGCCCTGGCGCCCGACCCCACCCCCGTCAGGGTCCCTACGTCCCATGCAGCCCCCTCTGCGGGCCCAAGTCAGCTGTGCTCTTGCTGGCTCAGCTCCGCCACCCTTGCCCGGCCTGGTAAGGGGATTCTTGCCTCCCGATGCTCCGGTGGTTTCAATGCCAAGGCCACCCCTGCAGGGGCACTGCCCTGCCATGCCTGCACTCCCATCAGCGGGGTGGGGACAGGTTCAGGAGCGACACTCATACCTGGTGAAGAGCTACACTGCCCTGAAGTCTTCCTCCACTACTCTGTCTCATTTGCTTTAAGGGGGCTCATCTCGCTGGCACCCACGTTCTCAATTAAGTCAAACTATGAAGGAGAGTTCTTCGGCCTAGACTGGGGGCGCGACTGGATATAGCAGTGGCCTGGCCATCCCTCCTCCCAAGGTGCCGCCCTGGGACAGGGACCAGGCCTGGGGCTGACGTGCTAGGGCAGGGAGGTGCAGTGCAAGGACAGCGACACCTTCTCCTCTACCTGTCCTGTGGCTTCCTGAGCCCCCCGCGCGCCCCTCTAGCCCTGCCAGACAGTGACGCCCATACCTGGTAGTCCTGGTCATCGATGCCAAAGCGCTCTCGGAGGTTGCGGAACACCATGGGGCAGTACTCCTTGAACTTGAAGCGGCTGGGGAGGTTCTCCCTGGGGAGGAGCAGAGCCTAGGCTGGGTGCCTGCCCCTTGGCTCGGCTCCCCTGTGAGCCATCTGCTCTTTTCTGGACTTTCTTTTTTGCTGTGCTGAGGATGACCCCTGGGCCTGTGCATGCTAGGCCAGTTCTGTACCACTGAGTAACATCCTCAGGGAAATGGCCCAAGGCAGCCCTGAGTTTGGGATCCTTCTGCTTCAGCGTCCAGGGTAGCTGGGAGTAGCAGGGATTACTGGTGTGAGCCACCATGCCCAGCCCTGGATCCCTGCCTGCCCTCCTGCCCTGGTCCAGAGCTGTCTCACCTTCCTTAGAAGGCCACTTAACACATGGCAGCTACAGAGACAGAGGGTTTTTAGAACAAGATGCTACTATTGTGGATGGCAGAGACCACTAAGCTATGTTCTCAGGTTTTTTATTTGTTGGCATATTTTGTTTTTGTTGTTGTGAAACAGGGTCTCCCATGCAGCCCAGGCTGGCCTGGAACTCGAAGCAATCCTCCTGCCCTGGCTAGGATTACAGGTGTTCCTACCACGGCTGACTACTAAGATACGTTCTGAAAGTGAGCTTTCCCTCCAGGCAGGTAGAGAGGGGCTGGAGACTGCAGGAGTGTGGGGAGGCCAAGGGGACGTGCACAGGGAGCAGAGTGGGCGACAAAAGCTCCCGGGCCACCCAGAGTGTGGGCAAATGGCTGCAGGAGTCTCCAGCAACAGGCAACCAACAGCTAAGACACCTCCAGTGCAAGAAGCCCCAGGGACAGAGATGGGGACAGTGACTTCCGGTGGCGCACCTGAGCGCCAAGCTCAACCCACTGCTCCAATGCAGGCCTGGGAGCGAAGGGCCAGGCTGCATCCCAAGCCAGGAACACCTGGCTGTCACAGCCAAGCGACAGACCCCAAGGGACACTGCAGGGCAGCCAATCAAGGAGGCCACAACAAGACAGTGTGGGGACAGGAACAGCATACATGCTCTCCCGGCCGTCTGTCAGCCCTGTACACCGGGCGTCGCAGCTCCACCTGACACGCTGGCCGGCCCACTCCTGAGCCCACGGAGCCACTTACTTATTGAAGAGGTGATTGTCCACCTTGATCTTGCTGTAGGCTTTGAAGTCATCTGGCATGAGCATGACAGGGACAGGGACATTGCTCAGCTCATTGATCTGCAAAGCGAGGGGATGGGGAGGTTACTGGCCAGGACTCCATGCTACACACAGAAGTGCCGGCCGTTCTCGGATTCCCGTTCCCTTCCTAGCTGGTCCTGGTTGGCAGTGAGTCCCCCGATCTCCTTGGCCCCTAAGGGGCAGCTCCCCCACAAAGCCCTCCAGGACTGCAGACAGTAAGCACCCTCCTCCCGGAAGCCCCTTGCTGGCTGGACCTCGGCTCCCACTACCGAATCACCATCTTTCCTGGCAAGGCTCCAGTGACCTGTGGGCTCTGCAGCACTCAGCGCAGTGGGCGCACGTGGCCGCCACTCAGTAAATATCTGTCCAACGCAGTCCCAGAGGGATCAGTGACTCAGCGTCCTCCAACCTGGGTGCCCTTTGTTAATTAAAGTCTTTGAAGATCTTTGTGCGAAGGGTGGGTCCTGCAGAAATCAGCTCAAGGCTGGGAAAACCTGCTGGCTGGTGCGGCTGAGTAACTGGCGCCTCCCAAATAAAGGAGCACACTAAGGCCGACTGGAAGAGGCAGACACCAGTCCCAGCTCACTGGGTCCTCGCTGACAGGGGACACGGGGCAGGGCCTCATCTCTGCCACAACCTTCCCTGCGTCTCATTCCCTCCATGGAGCTGGCTTCCCGTGGAAGCAAAGCTGCCAGGGTGGATGCTGCCCTCCCCATCCCATTTAGCCAATTAAGGGTCTAATTAGCCACAGCTGTCCTCTCCAGCACTGTGGAGTCACTGACATTTGACCCTCAGCCCCGGCCTGGAGGCCACTAATGCATGCAGGCATCAGAGGAGAGTCTGGTCCCGACTTAATGCATGGGGCAGGGGCAGAGCCGGCATCTCCCAGATACTCTGCTTACAAACCCTGTTATCTAATGAGGGCTCAGGTGGCAGAGAGAAACAACCTGCAGCCATTAGGACTCCTCCAGGAGCACGAATGGGGGAAATGGCATTTAATTTGCTGTCCCTTTTATGTCCCAACCCTTTTTATTTTAGAAATGTCAGGATGGAGGAAGTCCACGTTAATGCGCTAACAAAGGGACCACAGCACGCAGAGCCGGGGAAGGCCTGGCCTGGGGCACTCAGGGACCAGGAAGGCAGAGCAAGGCACGCGTGTGGAGGGGGCAGTGGGACAGAGATGCGACAGACTGCTGCCAAAGGCTGATTGGGGGCACACAGAGTGCAGCCTTCGGGGCCCCAGCTCTACACGAGTCGAGAACAGGCCGCCTGCGAGGGCTGGGGTAAGGGGTAGACAGAAATGTTCTGTGTTGTCTGGGGTGATGGTTACGTGGGTAACACTGTTGTCCACCTGTGAACTGAAACTCGTCCATGCATGTGCGCGTCAGTATTTTGTGGTACAGGGAGTGACCCCAGAGCCTTTGCACTGAGCTGTATCTCTAGCCCTCATTTTTTTGTTGTTTTTTTTGGTACCAGGGATCGAACCCAGGACCTGCACTTTGGAGGCAGGAGGCAGCACCACTTAGCTAAATCCCTGGCCCTCCAGCCCTCTTTTTAACGTTCTGTATTTTGAGATGGTCTCGCTAAGGTGCTAAGACTAGACTCAAACTTTCAGTCCTGCTCAGCCTCCCAGAGTTCTAGATCACAAGTGTGCACCCCACGCCTAGCAAAATGTGTGTGTTTTACTGCATGTGAATCGTCCTCGACTTTCAGCACACCAGTCTGTGATTTCTCCACTGGCCAATCCCTCCCCACGGCCACGAGGAGAGCCAGCCAGGGAACCAAGGGACTGTGCTGTCAAATCTGTGCCTGCAGAAGAAACCACTCCGCTGCGCTGTCGCTGCCAGCAGAAACAATGGGTGCTGGCGATCCCACTTCCTTTCTCCTGGCATCTCGAGCCCGGCTCTGAGTTAAAGGGGAAGCAAGACAACAGGGTTGGGGCTCTTTTCCTAGCTCATCCTTTGTACTACAAAGAACACAGCCCTGGCTCTGAGAGCAGCACACAGTGACCAAACTGTTAACACACCTGCTACACATCCACTCAGGCTTAGTCTGGGACCCAAAGTCAGTGCCAAAGCCACAGCCTGATCCTGGGACAACTAGAAAAAAATAAAAATACCCTCTCGGGAGGCCGCCTAAGGGGAGCTACTAAGGAAGGCTCTGTTCATCAATGTTGTTGTTGTACTTTTAGTGCAACAGTTTAAAGGACTGTACACTGGTCAGCTTTTAGCTCACTTCACTTTATACCCTTTTCTTTCCTCTTCAGTAACGGGGATTGAACCCATGGCCTTATTCTACTGCTGAGCCACATGCCCAGCCCTTTTTTTTTTTGGTACTGGGGATTGAACTCGGGTCCTTGAGCTTGCACAGCAGGCAGCAAAACCACTGAGCTAAATCTCCGGCTCTCCAGCCCTTTTTAAAATTTTGAGACTGGGTCTCCCTACAGTACCCAGGCTGGGCTCTAACTTTCGATCCTCCTGCCTCAGTCTCCAAAGTAGGTGGGATCATAGGCGTGCGCCACTGTGCCCAGCCTGTCTTTATTACTGACTACACAACCCAGTAACAGCAAACTTTTAATTCAGACAGTATAGAATAATCCATAAAATGAACAATCCTCTCTCAACCCCACCAACTCACCCTTTGTGTCCACTATAAGTGACTTACTCTAGAGCTCAGCTATAGTTTTAGTCTATTTTTTTAGCTATGCTAAATTTTTTATCCCCAGAAGAGCCGGATTCAATTTCAGCTGAACAGTATTTACTGCAATGGGTACTAGATGCCTCGCTGTGTCGGGGTGTGCAGAGGGCGCTGGGGGGTGTTGTGCACATGAAAGAAGCAGATGACACAAGCCCACAGCGTCTCAATTCCACGTCACGTCAAGGCGGTGCTCGGACAGTGAGACCGGCAGAGGTGCACAGGCTCGGGGCGGACTCACTCATGGCCACACCACAGAGGCCTCTCTTGGCCCCGCCAAGAGCACCTGCCCTGGGAGAGTCTGGGCAGGATCGCCCTACACTCCTGCTCCAGGACCTCCTGCTCCTCTGAAACCCCAGGGGAAAGTCTGAACTCCTTCACCTGGTAGCCAACACCTCTCCTGATCTGGCTTAGCCTTGGACAGCTTCCCCTCAATTTATGATCCACTGACACTGGCCCAGGAGGTGGAGACAAGGCCTCCATTTGGTTTGGAGAACAGATAATGAGATGAGTGCTACAACTGCTTTATGTATAAGGGGAAATGAAAAGCAGATTAAGAAATGCTTGGTTCAGCTGGGTGTGGTGGTGCACACCTGTAGTCCCAGCACTCAGGCGGCTGAGACAGGAGGATCACAAGTTCGAGGCCAGCCTGGGCTACACAGTGAGTTCAAAGCCAGCCTGAACTACATAGCAAGAGCCTATCTCAAAATTTAAGAAAAAAAAAAAAGAGAGAGAGAGAGAAATGCTTGATTCTAGCCAAGCATGGTGGCTCATGCCTGTATGCCCAGCCTGAGGGAGGCTGAGGCAGGAGGATTAAAAGTTCAAATCCCACCTGGGCAATTCAGAGACTGTTAGTCTCGAAGTAAAAATAAATAAATAAAAAGGGCTGGAGATGAGTACTGCAAAGACAAATGTTAAGAGGGGCGGTAGCCCGGGATTTAGCTCAGTGGTGCTCCCGCCTGCCTCAAAATCACAAGGTCCTGAGTTTGATCCCCGATACCAAAAAAAAAAGGGGGTTGGGGGAGAAATGAGTGATTCTGGCTGGGTACAGTGTCTACCTAGCATTCACAAGGTCTTGGATTCTATCCTCAAAACAACTACAAAAAAACCTAACAAGAAACGACAGATTGGGCCGGGGATTTAGTGCAGTGGTTCCGCCACCTGCCTTGAAAGCACAAGATCCTGAGTTCAATCCCCAGTACCAGAAAACAAAAAAACCCAACAGATTCTGCTGCGGAGTGGGAATGCTGGGGCTGCTGCTAGAAGCAGCTAGAAAGGCATTTCAGCAAGGCTGAAGATGGTAGCTCTCCGAGGATCGCAAGGGTGGGGAAGCCGGGCCAGGGCAGCCAGACCAAGCCTCCGGTGGTGAAATCTCGGGCACACGGGGCCACAGCTGCGGAGGTCAGAAGTCATAGGCGTGGGAGGTACGGCAGGAGAGGGACAGGTGACCAGCCCAGTGCGCTGCTCAGGTTAGCAAGCCAGCAGGCGCCCCGATGTCCCAACGCCTGAGGCAGGGGCTTTCTGCCACCGCCTATCACACACATGCAGCTCGTGATCTGCTCAGTGCCAGGGTTCCTGGGGCTCAGCGGTCACAGAAGGCATCACTAATGCGACTGTGCCCAAGCACTTCAGAAAAGCCAGCCGCAGAGCATGTGCGGGGCTGCAACCCAGGCCCACCTGTCTCTGGCCAAAGCCCAGGCTCTTGTGCTGTGCTGCCTAAGGTAGTATTTTCCATTCCTTGCCTCTATTCTGATAGTGCCTCATCCAATAACAGCAAGGAAAGCGTTATACTTTCTTTACAGGAAGTCAAAATTAAGCTCAGGAAGAAACAAAATCAAAGTTAAACAAAAACAACAAAGAACTGCCCTGAAGCATACTATTTATTTATTTGCTTATTTATTTATGCCAGTACTGGCAATGGAGCCCAAACAACCACTCACTTCTGGTTGACACCCCACTTCCCAAAGCACATTATTAATCAGAGGCAGAGCCCAGGTCTCCACTTGGGTTTGTCCATTCCGCAGCGACTGGCCCTGACTGTGCAGCAACAGGAAGCCTCTCGGGTGTAAGTCCAGTAGTCCACAGGCAGATGGGTGATGTGGAAAGGTAATTCTGGGGTGAGAAGCAATTAAGGACTAGAACAGGGAACAAAGCTTCCAGGCTGTTTGCAGGGCCATTAGGATAGGCGCTAGTGGGAGAGACCACAGTGGTAGGAACAAAGGGACCAGCCGTCCTCCATCCGTGGGACTGAATGACAGGTGTGCCTGCCTCCCCAGGCCAAATCACCAGTCCTCCCTGCATCTCAGCATTCTGAACATCGGGTCACAGGGCTATCTTGGGGGGACGTGTCTGGTTCCCCTCGGCTGAGTCCCTAGAAGGGGATGGGGATGATCTGGCACATTTTCATGTCCTTCACACATGGCTGCCACCCAGTAGCTGTTCCAAGAGCGCTGGATGGAAGGATAGACGGACAGAAAAAAGGAGGGAGTTGGGAACCAGGGACACCAAGCCCTGGGACACAGTGAAAAGTGGAAAGCGACCCCAAGGCTGCTGTGACTGCAGCCAGGGGCCCTGGTGTGGAAGGCTAGAAGGCAGGCTAGGGTTCCCTCCTGAGGCTGTGCCCCAAATGCAGGGAGAGGTCACCGTACTGAAGCACAGGGCCCCGCTCTCCCTCTCCCAAGCACAGCAGCTCGGAAGATGCCGCATCTCGCCTCACCTAGGTGGTTTCCGCATTGGCCACACTTTTAGCCCAGGAGCGTCAGCATCCACAGGAGGGGGCTGAACAAGGTCAGGAGCAGTCGGGGCTGTGCAGTCCCACTGGACGCACACATCCGCCACTCACTGACCTGGTGAACTTCTCCCTCACAAACCCCCACTTTGAGTGACCTCCCAGGCCTCATGGCCTGGGCCGGCCCTGCAGGCTTCCCAGTGTCCAGGCTCTGAGGAAGCTCATCTGCTGCCCCCACAATACCAAGGTTCCTGGGAAGGGAGGGTTTCTCACCCCAGGCTCTGTTCTCCCTGCCCAGAACCTCAGGTCTCCTCCTATTCACCTCTGGGTTTTTCTCCTCCTCTGGCTTGAGCCACCTGCCACCCGCCCCCCACCCCTGAGCAAGGAGGGAAGGTGGAAGAAGAAGAAATCGCCCTAAGGCCTGTTTGGAGCAGGAAGCCTACAGCAAGAGAACAAGGTGGCAAAGAAGGCTGTGGATCTGCACCAGGCAAAGGAAGTGTGGGAACGGGGATTTAGCTCAGTGGTTCCAGCACCTGCCGCGCAAGCGCAAGGTCATGAGTTCAATCCCTGGTACCAAAAAAAAAAAAAATTGGGGCCGGGGATTTAGCTCAGTGGTTTCGCCCCCTGCTGCGCAATCACAAGGACCGAGTTCGATCCCCGGTACAGAAAAAAAAAAAAAAAAAAAAGGAAGTGTGGAAAGAACGGGGTGAGAGCCGGAAAGGAACCAAGTGGACAGAAGAACAAATCCGTGCCACACACCAGACAGAGATGGACGCAAAGGGGACCACAGGTCTAGGTGTCAGAGTGAAAACAACATGTGCACAGCACTGGCCACAAGAGGCAAGATGCAAACGCAACCTTAACCACTGACAAACAGATGAAGAAAATGTGGAAAATACATGCAGTGGAATCCTAGCCAGTCTTCAAAATGGAAACTGCAATACACAGTAATACTTCGGTTCACAAGCACTTTGTTTGCAAACAATTCAGTTCACAAGCAAAAGCACTGGCAACATTTTGCTTCTATTTGCAAACCGCATCAGGTGACCAACATGACCACAGCCATCTTCCCCACACAAACACAAACACAGCCACCTTCCCTCAAACTGTAAAACAAATTAAGTTCATAAACCAAGGCACAGTGTACAATAGTACTGTCGGCTAGGTGGTGCACGCCTGTGATCCCAGCACTCTGGAGGCTGAGGCAGGAGGACCGCTGCAAGTTTGAGGCCAGCCTAGGTTACACAGTGAGTTTAAGGCCTGCCTGGACTACACCAGCAAGACCCTGAGGACCTAATCCTAAATTACGTAGGCCAGTCACAGAAGAACAAATACTGGACCTTCTCCTTAACCAAGTGTTTAAAATAATCAAATTCATGGAAACAAAGAGTGGAAAGATTGTTGCCAGGGGGTGGGTGGAAACACCAGTGGGGGAGTTAGTCAGTGGACATAAAATTTCCATCAAGCAGGATGAATAAGATACAGAGACCTGCTGTGCAGCGCTGCACCTGTACGGGGTAGTTCTTGGGGGAAGGGATCAAGGTCAACTTTTTTCATCTTATTTTTGCTATGCCGGGGACCAACTGCAGGACCTTGTGTTCCAAGCTGCACCCCCAGCTAGGATGGTGGTGTTGGTTATGCTCCCCCAGGTGGCCTCCAAATCCTGGGTTGGCCTAGTCCTCGAACCTCCGCATCCCAAGGAATGGGGACCCCAGCCAAACACCTCCATGCCCACTTTAAGATTAAACAAAACAAAACAAGATTAAAAACAACAATAACAACAAACTCTGTAAAACCCTTAGAAGAAAATATAGGAGTAAATCTTTAAAATTTGAGTTAAATAAAGCCTATGACACCAAAAACACAAACAACAAAAAAAAACAGACACTGTATTTTTTCCAGAATAAACACTTAAGCTTCAAAAGATACGGAAAAGAAAATGAAGGGCCGGGGATTTAGCTCAGTGGTTTTGCTGCCTGCTACACAAGCGCAAGGACCCGAGTTCGATCCCCGGTACCAAAAAAAAAAAAGAAAATGAAAAGACAGCCCAATGAAGGGGATAAAATATATGTAAATTACCTATCTGATGATGGATTTCTATCAAGGATATACAAAGAACACAAAACTCAATAAAAGACGACTGCTCAATTTTAAAATGGACACCAAACATCGTTTATATTTAACACACTTGCCAAAGCTACCATGCCCCGGAAGGCCCTGCGTGTCCCTGGTTGTCAAAGAGATGCTGTTACGCCGTGTCTAGGCGACCCCCAAACCCTCCTGCGTACGGTCTCAGGTGGGGCTTTTCCAGGGCTGGCCAATTCACAGCCCAGTGCTAGGCCCGGGGGGACTGTGAGTGCTGCCCGCCCTAAGTAGTCTGGATAAGATAAAAGGGGCAGAAGGATGCCCCAAAGGTCCCTTGTTGCTTTTGCTACTGTGTGGGCACCAGGAACTGTTTCCCCTCTGTGACGCCCCTCCCTTGGCCCCTGTTGCTTCCACATCTTCAGCTCCCAGGAACTGTTGCCCCTCTGCCAGGCCACCCTGCCTCGGAGCCAGCCAGTAACAGACTGAAACCTCTATAAACTGTGAGCTAAATAAACCTTTTCCCCTTTAATTTTAGACATCGAGTATTTTGTCTCAGGAACAAGAAAAGTAACTGTGACAGATGCAAATGGCAATGACAGCCAGATGCGGCTCCGACCAGGAGACCCAAGCTCAGATCCAGGATGTGGGCCCATAAGTGCCATCCACACTGCTGGGAGAACGGACCACGAGCAGCCCCCCGGCAGACAGGCTGGCATTTTCCCATGGGACAGAGCTGCCGCCAAGGGTTACTGTCCAGTCCCCTTGCCAAGGCCACACTCGTGGCTCATTCCCAAAATCGCCATGAGCATCAGATGAGGTCCCCCTTCCTGGTCTGAGTCCCTTCCAGGGCATCTTGCCCTTAATCCCACACCTTCTGAACTGTTTTCTCCACTGCAACACAGTGTTGTGTCCTCCACAACAGATCAGTCTTCTGCTGCCTCCTTTCCTGCCTCTCTACCAGAGTCCAGGGCCGAAGTTCTTGCCCGTAAGCGGGGCTCCTGTGACTATGCTGGGGCCATGGCCTCTCTTTCCACCCAGAAGTGGAGAATGACTGGTTTTTGCACTAGATAAAGACACACTAGGCTGGGTGTGATGGTGCCCACCACAATCCCAGCACTCCGGAGGCTGAGGCAGGAGGATCACTGGGAGTTCGAGACTGCCCTGGACTACATAGCGAGACTTGGTCTTAACAAAACAAAACAAAACAAAACAAAACAAAACAAAGACGTACTCATCTTTCTTGCTGCTGCCCTGTTAGCTACAGGTCACATACACCAAGATGCTTAGAGGGACAGGAGATTAAAGGGTCAAAAGAGAACAGGTATCTAAAACCGGAGCTGGTGAAAGGGGGTGACAGCTGGCTGTGGAAGGAAGCGGGGCTCCATGCAAAGGCTGGCAGGGCCCCAGAAAGCACTGAGGCCTAGAGACTGCACCCTTCTGGGCCTAGTCTGCTGCTGCAGCTCCCAGCTGAGGTCCAAATGAAGCAGTAAACCCGGGATGAGCTTAGCTCCAAAGCTCGCCTGCCCAGGGTGTGGCACGCTGTGTGCCCAGAAGCAGCCAGGGCCACGGGTCCTGAGAAACACGTCCTGAGAAACACAGCCACTTCCCATCCCACCCCACAGGTGCTGGAGCCCTGAGTGGGTCCCACATCTGCACAGGAAAGCCCAGCACCACACGCCCAGAACAAGGCTCAGGTTCTCGGCCAGACCCCAGCTCCCGAGCACCCTGGGGCACAGCTGGGAGGGAAAAGGAACAGGTGGCAAACCCAAGACCTGCCCCACCAGCCTCCAGCACAGCCCTGGGGGCTGGACAACGAACGCTTGGTCCCGTGGGTGAAAGTGGGACCCCAGCTCCTTCTGGGTGGCCAGAACATTCCTCTCTCTCGGCTTCCACCAGATCACAAGACAGGACGCTTTCTAGCGAGCAGCAGGATGTAGAACAAAATCAAGGACCGACTTTGAGAAATGGACACAGGGTTCATATTTTGATGACCCAGTTTCCCTAGAAATACTGTCAGATGACCCTGGAGGCTGCAAGAGGCAGGAGGAACAAGCGCTGCTGGATTGCTGACCCGAAGGCGCTCCTAGAGGCCCACTCCATACACCAGGTACTCCCTACCCTTTGGGACCCTCATTAACCCCAGTGGTGACACGGAAAACTGTGACCTCCCCAAGACCAAGGGACACACAGAAACCTCATGTACATGGTGCTCTGCTGTGCTAGGTGTGAGATCTGGAACCCTGGCCAGGTGACAGCTCATCAGTCCACACCACAAGCTCCCCAGCTCCTCTACCGGAGTGAAGTGAAGTCCGCTGGCCCTGGGCTCCTTAGTTCACCCTTCAGTCTTATGAGCAAACAATCTCAAGTGCTCAGAAGAGCCAGCGAGCTGGGTGCAGTGGTGCACGCCTGTCATCCCAGCACTTAGGAGGCTGATGCTGAGGCAGGAGGACTGCCACGAGTTTGAGGCCAGCCTGGGCTACATGCAAGACTCTGTCTCAAAAACAAACAGAAGAGCCAAGAAGCCTTCATTTTCCTCATTCCAAACTTCCAGCTGCAGAAGTTGGTGCTTCTCATTCCCATGGAGCGACTCATAAATAGAATATCACAGGCGAGGAGAGAATGGCTGCAAGAGGCAGAAAACAGACCCTAAACACATGGCACAAAAACACGGTCTCCAGCTTCAAACACAGTTCTACCTGCAACTTCCTGGCAGAGGCTGCTGGACAGTCTCAAAGCGCTCAGGACCCTCAGGACGGCCAATCTAGGACAATTACCACCGCGATCACACCCTCGGCACCACACAGCCCAGGAGGGTCAATGTCCCAAGAACAGGAAGGTCACATTATTCCCACCGAGAACCCTCCCACAGGTACACTCTCTTCCTCACCCAGCAGTCTCATCCCTGAGAGCCCGAGCCTCTCTGGGTGCTGTATCTCGTTCAAGAAGAAAACAAAAAGAAACCCAGAGAGGATTCCCCCCGGGAGGGGGAAGGAAGCCTGGAGAATGGGAACTTAGCACAGCCACGCCAAATGGCCACAAACAGAGGGATATCCAGGCGGGCCAGTGCCCCTGGCTGTCATCAGGACAATAATCTGGCAGCTGGCTGGCAGGAACTAGAGTAACGCACATGGAACAGCAGGGGCAGAAGCGATCCGGCTCCCAGGCCTTCCCTCCGCGGCAGACTGCGCGAGGCGAGAGCAGACAGCCGGGCAGGAGGAAGGAGGCGGCGGCGCATCGGGGGACACCAGGCCTCAAGTGGCGCGGGGTGCACCCGGCCGGACGCGTGCAAGGGTGGGCGGGCGTGCAGGCAGCTGGGCGGGGGCGCAGGGCGCGGGTCGGGGCGCAGGGGGCGTGGGGCGCGCGGGGGTGCTGGTTACCGTGTGGTTCACCCCCCACATCAGCACGCTGAGGATCGGCTCGCTGGCACGGAATAGCTTCACTTTCTGGCACACGAAATGCTTCTTCTTGGTCTTGGTCTTGCTGGCGCTGAGCGGCGCCACCGCCACCGCCGTGGTGCTGGTGCAGTTGGACGACATGCCCGGGGCGGCGGCGGCGGCGGCGGCGGCGAGAGGGGGCGGCGGCGACAGCGCCCAAGCCAGCGGGCCCAGGCCTCCCCGGACCGATCCCACCCGCGGCCTCACCGCGCCATGGTTGCGCCCGTCCCGTTACCTCCCCCCACCCTGCACGGTGGTTCCGTCCGCCTGCGCCCCGCCCCCCAGCCAGCCCCGCCCCGCCCCGTGCTCCCCGCCCGCCGGCCCGGACCTCCGCCGCCCGGGTGGTACGGCCCGCCCGCCTCGCACGCGCGCCTGACAGGAGCCGGAGCGGCTTCCCCACGCCTCAGAGGGCCGGGCCTCCGCGGGGAGACCAGGGAGGGCCGGGAAGGCTCGCGTGTGCGGCGGCGCGGGCGCCCGACCCGGCCCCCCGAGCCCAGATTCAGCGCTTTCCCTCAAGCTGAGGTGCCAAGATGGCGGCGGCGCCGCAGCTCTGGGAGGGGGAGGAGGGTGGGATGTACCATCCCCACCCCGGGGGAGAGCGAGGGGGCACAGCGAGGAGGAAAGGAAGTCCGGCCTGCAAAAACGGGGAACGCCCCCTCGCTCCACCCGCGCGTGGACCCGCCCACTCCCCCCCGCCAAGGGCGCCCAGCACCTCGGGCCACGCCTCTCTCCCCCCGGGCCAATGAGAGGAGCCGGCCGGGAACCCTGGGTTTTATGAATGGGCTCCGCGCCCACCCACCTACTGCCCGGCCTAGGCCCGCGAGGGTCAGGGGAAGAGGCGGCCGGCGCCTTGGGACACCGTCCTGACAATCAGCTCCTGCTCACCGCGAGAAACCTGAGTAGCCTGCCTACACGCGGTTACATAATTCCTCCCCGAAGAAGGATCTCCCCATATTCGACAGGCGTCATGGGTCTATGCAAACTCAACACTGCACACGGTGGCTTTTACAGTTACAAAAATAAATGTGGCCTTTATTACAAAGTAATAAAACAAAAAGCATAATTAGCCGTAGCATCAGCAGCAGGATGAGGCGATGAAATGCATAACAAGAGCATGTCACAGTCTCTCTGGAGATGAAGTGGGTTTTAAGCATCACAAGTGTTCAAAACTGAAAATCCCAATGCGTTAGTTCAAAGCTGGTGAGGAAGGAGAACAAAGGAATGGCCCAGCTAAGGTGGGGCCCACTGCCGGGCAGAGTGGGGGAGTGGGGCCCTGGGTCCATGCCAGCACCATACACACAAAAACTGGGGTAAAGAAAAGCCCCTGGACTTGTTTCCAGAGGCTCCTGGCCTCACACTCACAGCGACCCTCCCCCAGAGTGCTGGGACACGCCCAGCTTGCTCCTTGAGACTTCTGGTATTGTTTTTGTAACATCTGACTGAAAAATACTGGATTAGCAAACTCCTCCCCAAAACCCAAAACTGTAGTAAGGTTACTACATGATTTAAAAGGAAGGAGGCAGGAACACACGGGCAGCGTGGTCCTGACTCCTACATTCCCCAGGGACAGGAGAGAAACCCATCCCTTCCACCTGGAATCCCAGGGCCCTCCTCAGCCACTTGATTTAGGCTGAAAACAAGGTCACTCGCCTCGCTGTGGTTCAGTACGGAACAGTCACTTACAAACAAGGTGTTCTCACCAAGAGTGCTTTTAACAGCGTGTAAAATAATACATTAGTACCTATGCACACCTTCTGCCTTTACACTTCAGAACCATTTAGGTCCATCAGGGCTTGCTTTGCTGTTTTCTCTCCCTGGTTCGGTCACTATCTTGGCTCTGCCCTAAGTGGACGTCATCCTGTCACTTTATCCACATGAATCGAGGAAATGTTCACTTGTCCGGGTAAGCACGATCCAGCCCGTGACTCGGGAAAGGTTTCCAGCAGGTCCAGCCTACACTGCGGCAGGGGAACGGGTGGGAGAAAGGTGCGGTGAAGACCGAGCCCAGGCCCCCACCAGCCCAGGCCAGGAGAAGGCCCCCACCCTCGGACACCCATCTTCACCAGGCTCACAAAGGGGCCAGGGTCACTTTGAACAGTGCTGCTCCACGACTGTGGAAGAAGTCGCCCGAACTCTTATAAAGAGGATCGTATAGGGCTGGTGGCCTCCCCAGGGACATAGGAAGGCCAGCACAGGACGGCGCTCATCTCCTCATGAAGTTCCTCTCCAGGGCCACCGAGGTCCGCTGCAGGGAGTGGATGTTGCGCTTCACCCGGTCCTCGAGGGAAGATGTGGCTGCGCTCTCCAGCTTCATGCGGCTGCGAGACAGGGATGGAGGAAAAAAAACGTGTCACCTGCTCAGCTCCGGGGAATCCAGAGAAGCAGGGCGCCAGCCGTGGAGCAGCTGTGCGAACCCAAGTTCTCTGGTGCCCGAGCACAGTGTCAAGTGACTCCGTCTGGAACTACATTTTTTATATGTCCATAAGGGAAGATTCATCTGTTTGGAAAAGAAGTCAAAGTTTCACTGGAAAACGGCTTCATGGGCCATCAATTCTTATTTAACAAGAAGGCCAAGGAATTTCAAGGATTTGAACCAGGCATGGTGGCACACACCTGGGATCCCAGCACTCGGGAGGCTGAGGCAGGAGGATTCCCGCTGCAACACTGGGGACCCAGTGAAGCGGATGGGCTCCCCCAGAACTGTCCCTATGGCACTCACTGGATGAACTTGCCATCACGAGAGTCGAGCTGCTCCAGCCGGCGGGCTCGCTCATCCTCGCGCGCGTGCCTCCTCAGGGTGTTGAGCCGCTCCTCCTCCCGCCAGCGGGCATTCTCCAGCATCTCCTGCCGTTTCCGCTCCAGTTCCTGGGCTGAGAGTTTTCTGTGGGGCACAGAAACCGCCCGGTCAGTTCTACTTCTCTGCCAGCAGGCCCCACAGGGCGAGAGGCCAGGCAAACCTGGGGTCTCGGGCCAGGCTCTCTCCAGGGAAACGCCTAGCCCAGCACAGGGCCAGCACGTTTCCTTCCGACTGCCATCTTGGTTGGCCAGTCACACCCATATTTTTATTTTATTTTATTCATTTTTAAATTATTTTGTTTTCATACTAAGTAGCCCAGGCTGGTCTTGAACTGGTGGCGATCCTCCTGCCTCAGCCTCCCAAGTGCCGGGATCCCAGGTGTGTGCCAACACACCCAGCTTCATCCAAACTTTCAAGACACTGGGTAAGGATTCCATGAAGCCAGGGGTGGTGGCGCACACATCATCCTTGCACTCGGAAGGCTGAGGCGGGTGAGGGCTTGTTGACTGCTGTTACAGAGGAGGAGAAACAGTCCCAAGCACCCACCCCTGAGAGAAGCTGGCAGTGTCACACTGCAGAACCAGGAGCTCAGGTGCTGCAGGCACCATGGCCTGCAGAGGGTGGCAAGGAGGCGAGGGGCTGAGAACAAGGGGACACACTTAGCATCTGTCCCAGGAGCAGATGGAACATTCTGGTTCTGCCCACCTTGGGGACACCAGGGCTGCCCTGGAAACACAGGAGACCCCGGGACGCATGCTCTGGGGAAGCCACCACTGGAGGAGACAGAAGCAAGAGGCGCAGTGCGAGAGCAGGCAGGGACGCAGCAGGGTCCCAGCAGGGGACAACAGTGGTGTCCACCTACAAACCGCTCAGACCCAACACTGGCTACAGACACACAGTGCACTCAGGCCATGCTGCCTCTCTCAGACAGGGAGACATCGGAGAGCTCAAGAAACCCTCAAAATTGCCTGCCGTGGTGGCACACACCTGTGATCCCAGCACTCCAGAGGCTGAGGCAGGAGGATCGCCGTGAATTCAAGGCCGGCTCAGGCTACACAGTGACACACTGTCTCAAAAAGCAAAACAAAAGCCAACAGCAACAACAAAAAAGAGGTTTTTTTTCAATACTATGTGACTTTGAAAGAGGCATGTATATTAATCTGACTAAAATCATCCAAGAAACTGTAACTGTGTAATAACTGTAATTAATCCAAGAATAATTCCATTTTCACCCAGGTGTGATGGTGCATGCCTGTAATTGCAGCACTCGGGAAGCTGAGGCACACAAGTCTGAGGCCAGCCTGGGATATACAGCGAGACACTGTTTCAAAAAACAAAAAGGAAATAAAAAGAATAACTCCATTTTCAATTTTCATTTGGCACTTTTGTTCTACAGCTTACAAACCAACAGGAATTGGAGTCACCTCTGAGGTATGATGTGATAGTAGTAGGGTTGGCTTTGTGCATGGTACTTAGTCAGGCATGGGGGCTCACACCTGTAATCCCAGCATTCTGGGAGGCTGAGGCAGGAGGATTTCAAGTTTCACCTCAGCTTGGGTACAATTTAGAAAGACCCTGTTGCACAAAAAGAAAAAAAAAAGTGTGGGTATGTAGCTCAGTGCAAAGGTTCTGGGTTCAAGTCCCACTCCCACACATACACACAAAAAAAGTGATATGTTGCCTGCAAAAAATGTAAAAAGCAATGAAATTAACACAAAATTAAATGGGTGGCCGGGGATTTAGCTCAGTGGTTTCACCACCTGCTGTACAAGTACAAGGACCTGAATTCAATCCCTGGTACCAAAAAAAACCCAAAATTAAATGGGACTACCATAAGCCCAAAAAGAGCATGAGAAAAAATAGACTCAGTCTATAAAAAACATTTTAAATTGAGATCTCAGCTGGGCTTGGTGGTACATCCCTATAACCCCAGCGCAGAGGGAGGCTGAGGCAGAAGGATCCAAGATCAAATCTACCCTGGGCAACTTAGTGTCTTAAGACCCTGTCTCAAATTTTATTTATTTATTTATTTTTGGTATCGGGGATTGAATTCAGGACCTTGCGCTTGCAACGAAGGTGGTGGCACCACTGAGCTAAATCCCCAGCCCTCTGTCTCAAAATTTAAAACAATTAAGAAAAAGAGCCATGAAGGTAATTCAGTGCAAGGACCCTGTGTTCAACCCCCAGTACCACAAAGAAAAATAAACAAATAAATAAGAAATTCTCTGGACCACAAGAATGGCTGAGAAAATAAGACAAATCCAAGCAATGGCAGATGGCAAGAGACAGAAAAATAAGGCAGAATGTGCAAGACAGTCATGCACCGCCCACCTGCACAACGGAAGAGACCAAAGTCCCGGCCCTGCCAGCATCTGAGGGTGGCATGAATGATGGGCCAGCTGAGGAGCGGTCCCCTCACAGATAAAACAGGAAGTTATGTGGATTCCTGCCACCTGGGACGGGAGGGGGATGCAACCTCCTCTGGAAAGCTGCCAAGTCACAATAATCCTGCCTTTCCCGAGCCTCTCCCAGGTAACTTGGGGAACCAGGCAGCTTAGGGGCAAGAACAAAGAGCCTGGCTCCTGACACTGCCCACGCACTAGAACCACAGGGGGCTCCAAAACTGCTGGTGTCTGAACCCGAGCCTGGGTTGTGCACCCATCCGCCCAGTACTCTTTGAGGCTGAGGCAGGAGGATTGAAAGTTTGAGCCCAGCCTGGGCAACTTAGCAACTTCCTGAGACCCTATCTCAAAATTTAAAAGGGCTGGGGATGTAGGTCAGTGCAAAAGCCCTGGGTTCAATCCCCAGGATTGCAAACAAACGAACAAGAAACAAACACTGATATCTGGTCCACCTTAGAGCTGATGGTGTAACAGGGCTGGGATACAGCTGGGCAGAGAGCTTTGTTGCTGCTGCTGGAGCCCTGGAGATTGACCCCAGGCAGTGCTGAGTTATACCTCCAACCTCTTTTATTTACTTTTTGAGGCAAGAGTCTTGTAAAATTGCCTGAGCTGGGCTCAAGTTGTGATCTTCCTGCCTCAGCCTCCCAAGGGGCTAGGATTATAGGCGTTTGTACCCAGTTTGGGATTTTTTAAGTGTCCTGGGTAATTCCAATGGATGGCCAATTTATTGGGAAATGCTTGTTTACACGAAAGCTGCCCGTGCCATCTAAACCCTGGCCCAGAGCAGGCTGGATGCCAGGGACAGCCCCTGGTGGGCACAGGGGCCACTCCTCAGTTCCTGGGGACACCATCCCTGTGCTGAGCCAGTCCACACCCACTCTCCCCACAAGGAGGCCAAATGCCTGGACCAAGGACACTCTGGCTGCAGCACTGGTGGACAGCTGTTATTCCAATTACTCGGGAGGCTGAGGCAGGAGGGTCACAAGCTCAATCCCAGCCCGGACAACGTAATGAGATCCTGTCTCACAGTGAAGTTTCAAAAAGAGCAAGAGATGGGCTGGGGATTTAGCTCAGTGGTTCTGGCGTCTGCCTTGCAAGCGGAAGGTCACAAGTTCAATCCCTTGCACCAAAAAAAAAAAAAAAAAAAAAAGAGCAAGAGAAGTGGCTCAGGGGTAAAGCTCTTGCCTAGTGTGGTTTCAATCCCCTGCACTGCAAAAACCGAAACAAAAGAGAAACCCCCAAGCTGACCTTGTCTTCTCAGGGTGCCTGGGGGAGGCAGAGCTCCCGAGCACCTCACCTGGTGTAGCCGGGCTTGCGCCTCTGGGAGTGGGCCTCTTTCTTCGGGGCTGGGCTCCGGCTCGGGGCCCGCTCTCCGCGGCTGCCCCTCCCGCTGTGCCTGCAAGGACCCAGAGGACCCAGCTCTTCAGCTCACACAGGGTCTGAGAACTCCAGTCAGAGGCGCTGTGCCCAGGCTGCAGGCTAGGAGGTGATTTCCCAGGAACCCCACACTCACGCTGTGCTGTGCCGTGGGGACCGCGACCTCCTGTCCCTGCCGCTCTTCTTGCCCGAGTGTCTGGACGGGGAGCGGGAGGAGCTCGGGGACCTGGACCGGTTATTCATCCCAAAGGCGCCCTTAGACTGGGCCACCGAAGGGCCCTGCGGCCCCCGGTCCTGGGCAGAGTGCCGGACCTATTCATGAGGGAGGGAGGAGAGAGGCGTCACCAGGCATCCAGCCTGGGCAGCAGTCGGAGACCCTCGGGCAGGCTGGCAGGGACCCATGGCAGGCAGGGCCCGGCACAGAGAGAGGCGGCAGGGCCAAGGCGAGGGGACAAGTCACAGGTCACAGGTACCAAGGGACACCCATTCCTGTAAGGCCCATGTAGGGCCAGGCACAGTGCAGCACACCTGGAATCCCGCACTCGGGAGGATGTGGCAGGACTGCAAGTAGTAACCTGGCTTCAGCAACTTAGCAAGACACTGTCTCAAAAAAAAAATTGGGGGGGGCGGGTACCAGGGATCAAACTCGGGACCTTGCACTTTCGAGGCAGGTGGTGGAACCACTGAGCTAATCCCCAGCCCTTGTCTCGAAAAAATTTTAAAAAGGGATTGGGGTATAGCTCAGTGCAAAGTCCCTGGGTTCAAACCCGTTAAACACACACACACACACACACACACACACACACACACACACACACACACACACACACACACACACACACACACACACACACACACACACACACACACACACAATGCCAGAAGGCATTTACTGCACACTCATCGGTTACTTGCGGAGGGTGCGGCTGAGCTCCCTGCCATGCCTTGGTCACCAGGCACGTCCAGTCCCACAGTCCCCCCAGAGAACCCCATGTCCCTACCTGTAAGCCATAGCCGGGGGCTTTGGACAAAACCGGAAGGGAATCTGTCTCCTTCTTTTGAGACCTGAGATGGAAACACACACACTCGCTGAGGAAGCCACCCCCGGGTCCAGCCGCCACCCACCCAGCTCTCGCCTGGCACTGCGGTCCCCTTTGGGCGTCTGTGCTGGGAGCCACGACACAGGGCAGGTTCCCCGGGAGGAGCCGTGGGCGCGGCCTCTCACCTCAGGCTGCTATTCCAGGGTCTGAGCATGAGTCACCTCCGCACAGCTGATTTGTCCCACAGCACAGACAAGATGGGGCCCACACAGGCTCATTAATCCATTAAAAAAAGCCTACATAAAACCCACTTCAGACCCGGGCGTGATGATCACACACATCTGTGATCCCAGGAGGCTGAGGCAGGAAGACTGCTTCTGAGGCCAGCCTGGGCTACACAGTGAAGTCCCCCACAGCAACCCACTTCCACGCCATGCTGAGGTCCCAGGCTGAGATGGAAGTGAGCTGAACCAGCTCGTCCGCCCGAAGATCTGCTCTGCTCAAGCAAGCTCGCCTCGGGCCCTCTGAGGTTGCCCACGTCCCCAGGGCTGTGTCAGTCTCCCAGCACCCCCACCAGCAGTGCAGCGCCCTGCTCCACGGCAGCCTCCGTTCTCACCTGCCCCGGCCCGGGCCCGGCTCGTCCTCACTGCTGGACCGGCTGCTGCTCGCACTCCGGTGCTTGTGTTTCTTGTGCTTCTTTCTCTTCTCCTTCTTTTTCTTCTTCTCCTTTTTTTCCAGACTCATTTGCAACTAGAAAGAGCCCAGAGGATGACCACGCAGGATTATGGAGACACACCCAGGACACAGGCAGCAGAGGGTCCCACACAGGCCTCTGCCTCCTGTCCTTGTCCCCTCCTGGGCACAGGGCATGATGGGAGACAGCTGTGCACTCCCCACCCTGGAGCCCTGGGCCGAACCTCTGCAGGCTGGGCTGGGAGCTCCTAGAACCACTGTCCAGGGGACCCATTCTGCCCATTCAGAAGGGCTCTAGCCAGGGCGGGTGGCACCTACATATAATCCCAGCACTCAGGAGGCTGAGGCAGGAAGATCACCAAGAGTTCAAGGCCAACCTGGGCTACACAGTGAGACTTTGTCTCAAAAAAAACAAACAAACAAAAAGAATGCTCTACTTTTCCTCTAAGGTAATAGGAACTGGAGATAAATTCTCATGGGAAATAGGTAAAGGGTACTCTTTATGTTTATTCTATGCACAACTTACCAGTTCCTTGATTTTCTTCATTTTCACAGGATTATTCAACACTTCTCTTTTTTTCTCCTCCTCTTTCTTCCTAAAGGGCATTTATACAATCGTGACTCTGCCTTTTGGAAAGGGGAGTTGATCCATTCTCCTGTCCACGGTCTTGGTGACAACCTTTCTCCCAAAGCCAAGCGCACAGGGCCCGCAGTGACATCTGCAAGTCCACGTGACAGATGACCCCACTGGGCGTTGCCAGGCCACAGCTCGAGTCTGCCTACTGCTCGCTGGGCTGAGTGCTCAGGGCTTCCTGCCTGGGCCAACAAACGTCCTCATCCTATAGGTCCCCTGGCCACAATGTCTCAGAAACACCTGCCGAGCAGGGCATGGCGGTGCACGCGTGTGTGTGTGTGTGTGCGTGCGCGCACGCGCGCTCAGACCCAGGGCGCACTTCCACTAAGCTACATCCCCTCTTTTTTTTCCACACACACACAAAATTTGGCTAGAGGTGGTGGCACACGCCTGTAGTCCCAGAACTCTGGGAAGCTGAAACAGGAAGACCCCAAGTTTTAACAAGAAAAAAGAAATGGGCTTCAGCCGCCTGCCTCGCAAGCACAAGGACTCAAGTTCAATCCCTGGTACCAAAAAAAAAAAAAAAAGAAATGGGCTGCAAATTCAACCAAACTAAATGTATGCAATATGATCTCATTTTATAGCTCTCCTTTTATATGTCACATGTTGGGGTTTTAAGCCAGATTCTAGTTTCTTTTTAAAGGATTCTGCTGCCCTCCTCCAAAAAAGAGAAGCGAGGGCCAGGGATTTAGCTCAGTGGTTCCGGTGCCTGCCTCGAAAGCGCAAGGTCCCAAGTTCGATCCCCGGTACCAAAAAAAAAAAAAAAAAACACAAAAAGAGAAATGGGGAGCAAGAAACCCTGTTTATGGCCTCCACAGCTCTACACACACTTCCAAATTGTGAAGAAGCTGCCCATCTCTGTCACCTGGCTTCTACTCCTATTTCTACTTCAGGGTCAAAGATAAATGAGTATATGGGTACACCGGCACATGCCTATAATCCCAGCACTTGGGAGGCTGAGACAGGAGGATTGCCATGAGTTCAAGGCCACCCTGGGCTACATAGCCCCAGGTGGCCTGGACCCGGGACTCGCCCCAGAGCTGCTCCTCCCAACCTTAGCCAGCGTGAAGAGGACAAACCCTTGGCCTGCAGACAGATGCCACCCTGAAGGCCCCTTACCTGATGATGAAAAGCGGGTCCTCACGAATCTTGCTGGCCATGTCCAGAAGTGAGTTGGCCCCTGCCGGGGCGAAGATGGAGCCCGGGAGGAGCCCGGTCTCGGAGGAGCAGCCAGCCTCCTTCTCCTCCAGCTTCTCGAACACGTACTTGTCGATGGGGCGGCCCAGCAGGTACTCATCCCGGTTCACCATTCCACCAGGACCCTGGTACATCCAGTCCAGCTTCTCCTCCTTCTTCCTGGAGAGAGACAAACCGACAAGCAGTTAAAGAAAATAATGATGCCTCCAGAGCTACCCACAGACCAGACCCCAGCAGCAGGTGAGGTGGCGCACACCTGTCATCCCAGCACTGGGGAGGCTGAGGCAGGAGGATCACTGAGAGCTGCAGGCCAGCCTGGCCTACATGGTGAATTCAAGACCAGCCTGCACTACAGAGTGAGACCCTGTCTCCAAACAAGCAAATAAATAAATTTAAAAGTTAAAAATTTTTTTAGGGCTGGGGATATAGCTCAGTGGTTCCAGCGCCTGCCTCACAAGCACAAGGTCATGAGTTCAATCCCCAGTACCAAAAAATAAACAAATAAATAAATAATTTTTTAAATACATAAAAAAGGGGCCAAGGATTTAGCTCAGTGGTTCCGCTGCCTGCCTCACAAATGCAAGGTCCCAAGATTGATCCCTGGTACCAAAAAATAAATAAATAAAATACATAAAAAAGGCAGCCTCTGTAGAGTGTTTGTCTAGGATGCATGAGATCCTGGGTTAGTGCCCCTCACTGCACACACAAAAAAAGTCCCCAAGAGTCAGAGTCTCACTGTGTTGCCCAGCCTGGTCTAACATCTGGACATAATCAATCCTGCCTCAGCCTCTTGGGTATTTGGGACCCCACTGCATCAGGCCACTGCAACGGGGTCCAGGGAGGCAGAGTCTCACGAGCACCCTCTCTGGCCGGAGGAGGCTGGGGCGACACTGATCCATCCCTGAGCATCACGTGGCCACCTCCCATGGCCCGAGGGGAGTGGGCCAGGAGGACACTGAGACTCACGGAGCCCTGGGGTGCAGGGATCACCACGGGCGCCAGTGACAGTGAGTGTGTGTGGGTGACTCTGGGACATCGCAGACACCAAGCACGACTGTCTCACAGGCAGCTGAGTATATAGCATCTCAGAGTCAGTGGCTGGTGGTGCACACCTGTGATCCCAGCACTCTGGAGGCTGAGGCAGGAGGACGGCCTGGGTTATACAGCTAGACTCTGTCTCAAAAAAAAGTATCAAATCACTTCCCCCCCATTCACAACAGACAAGCAGGCACAAGAGTTAACAGGACAAATGCTAGGCAGGAACTAAGTTCGAGCCCAACCTCAGTAACAAAATTTTTAAAAAGCAGAAACAGGGCTGGGGATTTAGCTCAGTGGTTGCACTGCCTGCTTCGCAAGTGCAAGGACCCAAGTTCGATCCCCGGTGCCAAGGCCCAGGGTTCATTCCTCAGCATGGAAAAAAAAAAACCAAACAGGACAAATGTTTGATTCCCAACACTGTAGCTGTTGATCTACACTGTGGCCTCCTTAGTTAGATTCCAACACGCCCAAACTTCTGGCCCACTGGGCACGAAACATGTCATGCTTTGGTGAATAAAAATTGTAGAATATGGGGCCGGGGGATTTAGCTCAGTGGTTCTGCCACCTGCCTCGCAAGCACAGGGACCCTAGTTCGATCCCCGGTACCAAAAAAATACAAAAAAAATTCTAGAATAGCTGGGCATGGCGCTACATGCCAGTAATCTCAGCACTCTGGGAGGCTGAGGCAGGAGAATTGCACGTTCCAGCTTCGGTATTTAGTGACTTAGCAACTCTGTCTCAAAACTTAAGAATTAAAAAAGGGATGGGGCCGGGGATTTAGCTCAGTGGTTTCACTGCTTGCTGCGCAACCGCAAGGACCCAAGTTCGATCCCCAGTACCAAAAAAAAAAAACAAACCCCAATATGCTTTCAAATCAAGAGTTCACAAGGCCCAGGGATTTAGCTCAGTGTTTTCACCGCCTGCTGCGCAAGTGCAAGAACCTGAGTTCAATCCCCAGTACCAAAAAAAAAAAAAAAAAAAAAAGAGTTCACAAAATCTTGTGAACAATTCATGTTCACTTTATTAACTACCCAGGAATTACTACCTCTAAGCTGTGAAGTTTATTCACATTATAACATAGAGCATACAAATTACATAAAGTAAAATAACATAAAGACACTTCTCATTTAATGACCAACTTCCATTCCTGCAGCTAGATCATTAAATGAATTCGTCACTAAATGAGGAACTGTATACAGAATGTTCATTATAATATTCAGAACAAAGAAATAGTCAAAGGGGCCGGGGATTTAGCTCAGTGGTTTTGCCGCCTGCCTCGCAAGCGCAAGGACTCAAGTTCGATCCATGGTACAAAAAAAAAAGAAATGCTCAAAGGAAACTCCAATTTGATGGCTTTGCTTGCATTTGCATAATTTTTACTGCAGCACTGTGATGTATGACAGAACTAAAACTACAGGGTTGTACTGTACAGTACAATCAGCACAAATTATAGTTCTGTATAAACAAGGTGTACTACACAAAAAAAAGACATTGAAGCTCTTTCAACAAGACGTACAGAACTGTACAACAAAATAAGACAGCTTATAAGTCCAAATAGTTGTTCAACAGGTAGGTCATTAAACGAGGAATAGCTGTTTGCCAAATTTCATTGTCTTGTTCCATTTTATGTATTAGCCCTCTAAATAGATTGTATTTTATTTAAAAATTCTAGTGGCCAGGGGTTTAGCTCAGTGGTTCCGCTGCCTGCCTCATAAGCACAAGGTCCCGAGTTCAATCTCTGGTACCAAAAAGAAAAAAAGAAAAATTCTAAAACTCCATTCAATTTATTTTATTTGGATTTTTGAAACAGGGTCTCCCTATGTAGTTCAGCCTGACCTTGAACTCACTATGTAGCCCACCCAGGCTGGCCTCGAACTCACAGTGATCCTCCTGCCTCAGCCTCCCAAGTGTTGAGATTACACCATGCCCAGCTAATTCCATTCAGCTTAGAATATCAGAACAGCCTTTTCCCCAATCCCCATTCTCCTAAAAGAACATTTTCGTGCCACTTAAGTTTTATACTGCCATCTCAATGAATTAGACCTAAACTTCACACACACAAGTATAAATGCCACAAATCTTTAAGGAAAAGCCTGCGCATCCCACAGGGAAGGTGTGCCACACTCAACCCTGCGACCTCAGCCACAACCAAGGGCACAAACAAGGCAAGGACAGTACAGACCACTCAGTTTCAGTCCAGCTGCAGTTTTCTGGCATCCTGGTGCTTTTGGTTTTGGCTTTTTCTGGGGGAACCCAGGGCCTCATGGATGCTAGGCAAGCACTCTACCACTGAGCTACAGCCCCAGTTCTCTTTCTATTTTCTCACAGCATATTTACTCCAACTTCTTTTTACACCGTGAGTAGGGTAATTGTACCTATCTGTCCTATTGTCCCATCCTGTATTATACAAGCAGCAGCTGGCTCACAGGAAACCCTTGGGGCCAGCCGCAGCCACACAGCTTTTACTGCCGGACACGAGGTCCTCCTCCTCCCCTGGGACCTCAGAGCCCCAGTCAAGTGAGCCTGAAAAGCCAGTGTGGTGGGGCACACCTGTCATCCCAGCACACACAGTGGTGAGGCAGGACAGTCTCGAGTTTGAGGCCTGCCTGGGCTACACAGTGAGATCCTGTCTCAGACTAAATAAATAAATAAATAGAGTGGGCTTTGAATGCATTCACAGAGGCAAGGCGGAGGCCTGGACACTCACTGGTGGCGGGGTGGAGACAGCCGTCCTTAGTCCTGGTGTCGGTCCCCACCCTCCAGGAACAAGGCCCTTCACACAACCTCTCACCTGGTTCTCAGAGGACCTAAAGACTTGGAGCTGTGACTCCCCGGTTCTACTGAGGTCCCAAACCCACTCCCAGCTGCACAGCTGGCACCTATGAAGTCACTCTTTGAAGCCAGGCCAGTCTGGCTCCAAGACCCAGGCACTGAGCACACAACACATGTGACACCGCCCAGCCCGACTGACTCACTTGACAGCACCCACATCCTCCGCGTAGCGCTGCATTTCCTCCCGGGCCCGCTCCTCCCGCAGCTCCCGCTGCAGCTCCTCAATCTTCTTCCGCTCAGCCTCATGCTTCTGCTCGGCCTTCCACACCTTCTCCACATTGCGGAGGGTCTGCGGGTGCCAGCTCTTCTTCAGGTTCTGCGGCAGAGGAGAGAGAGTGCAGTTCAACTTTGGGGATGCAGCTCCGCCTCACACACTGCCATCGCCGGGGTGTGACTAGGCAAGCAGTGTGGGCCAGATGTCAGCATTCGGGGAGCTCAGTATCAAGTGCTTCCCTAGCATATGTGAGCTCCCAGCACCAAAACACTAAAACAAAAATGGCCCAGCATGGTGACATACTCAGGAGGCTGAGGCGGGAGAATTGCTGCAAGTTTGAGATAAGGCAGGATCAGGACTCCAACCCAAGGTGGAAGAAGGAAGGAAGAACTGAGCACAAGACAGAAAGAAAGACTATATGACCTAAGGGAAAAGGCAGCTGAGGAAGGAGAGAGAAAACCAAGATAAGAGAGCTCTCCTTGATTATACTCTTTCCACCTGCCAGGTGCCTTGTGCATGTCATCTTATTTGGCCTTTATAATCCTGCCCACTCTCCGCATGACAGATGGCCACGCCTCTTCCCTGTGTCCAGCACCATAAGACAAAGTTCTGCCCCTGCACAGGTTCGTGAGGCCCTGAGCCTCCTTCTTAGTTGGGTTCACCGTGCACCCCTTCTCCATCAGCTTGAGCTCAGATCCCGGCTCACAGAATGATTTGGAGTGTGATCTTTCTGCCACTGGGGCTGTGTCTGAATGCTCTTCCCTCTGCCCCATCCTTCCATGCTTCCTCCTCAGGGAAGCCTCCCAAGGGGCAGCCAGACCCAAAGCAGTGACTGGTGGAGGAGAGGGAGGAGGAGCATTCTGTGAGGGTAAAGAGAAGAGGAGGAACAAGGGGACACAGCCCGGCTGGCTGCCTTCTTTCCTTTAACCATGGTGATTTGGCCCCAGAGAACAGGTGACAATGTCTGAAGATATTTTTCTTTGTCATAACTGGGGAACGAGGGTGTTACTGAGTCCAGCGATGCTGAACACACACACACACACACACACACACACACACACACACACACGCAGAACAATCTCCTGAATAACGCACTCAACTGCCATGAACCTTGATGGCGTTCTGGAACCCAGTGTGACAACATCTGACAAACTCTAACCCGACTCTGGGACAGATGTTCAGGCTGACCCAGCTGCTGGTTTCATCCACTCCACCGCCGGAAGGTTGCACGGCACCCTTTGCCTAATCTGAAGCCTTAGTCACTCACAAATGAGCTGCAGCACTGAAGAGCAATTGCCACTTATGTAAGTGTTGTGACTACAGAAGGAAGCACTGTCACCACAGCTCAGCTCAGAAGGCAGCACTGATGCAGGAGGGCAAGTCAGGCAGGTGGACCTAAGATTCCTTAACATGGACTTCAAAAGGCGTGGCTCAGGAGCAGGGAGAACTGGGCCCAAGCACCCCTGCTCCAGCCCGGCACAGGACTCTGAACTAGCTAAGAAGGGGAAATGTGTTTTGAGATAAAATGTAGGAAACAAAGCTGGGTTGGGGGTGTAGCTCAGTGAAACAAGGCCCTGGATTCCCATCCCCAGGACAGAAATTAATAATTAAATCGAAAAACGAAAAAACTCATGTGCCATGTTCTCAACATCCCCCAACCAGCACACAAACATCAGGAGCCACCATTCACGGGACCCTCGCACAATTTCCCAACTGCCAGCACCAGCCGGGCGTGGTGGAGCACGCCTGTAATCCCAGCACTCCGGAGGCTGAGGCAGGAGGATCGCCATGAGTTCGGGGCCAACCTAAATTACATAGTAAGACCCTGTTTCAAACAACAAAAGATGTTTCTCCACTCAAGTGCCAGCCCCATCCCTGTGGTCCTAAGGACCCGTCCTCTCTCTCGGGGGGGGGGGGCCCTGAACGCCTGGCTTCGTTACCATGGTTACTCCCCCCCCCCGTCAATTTCCGTCCTGAGCGCCACTCAGTCCCTCCTTGCCCAGGCCTAACCCTAATCCCCACTTACCAGGTCCCCGCCCCCCATGGTGGTGGCGACGTGTCCTCGGCAAGCGGATCGGGAGGCTCAGAAGAGACCGGGAGGAAACGCAGCGACGGCGTGCGGGCCCGCCCTCGCACGACCTGGTGTCTGGAGGCAGCAGCGGAGACTTTTTGGGCTCAGCCTAGAGCGCACTTCCGGTAAAACGTCATCAGAGCGCGTCGGGGTCGCGCGTCGGTGACGTCAGGACCTGCTGCGCATCACGTGACGGCAGCGTCCTGTGGTATTTTAGACCCGGCTGTCTTGGTTTCCGTGGTCCTCTTTCGGCAGTCTCGGCTCGCTACTTCGCCCGAGGTCCGAAAGTGTCGGGTTGCAGCGTGCGTTTCCATGGCAGTGACTCGGCATCGCGAGGTGAAACCTGAGTGTGGACCGCCCCAGCCTCTCTGTGGAGTGTACACCATTTCCGAGATGGCTTTCCGCTGGCCCTCCGACCTTGACTCCCCGCCAGCAGGCCCACTGGACAGACATAAACAGAAACCATGGAGCAAATGCCCCCAGCATCCCTGTGCCGAACTTTCAGAGGCTCCCGCCTCCCTATTTACTTTTTTTTTTTTTTTTCTTTTTCCTCTATCCAGAATCGAACTCAGGACTTTTCTCTTGCCAGGCAGGGGACACGCCACTGAGCTACATCCCCGCGCCACTCCCACCCACCCCCAAACACACACAATTTCCTTAATTGGCTCTTCGCAGCCTTTAATTGTTTTTTGTTGTTGTTGTTTGGGGTTTTTTCGGTACCGGGGATCGAACTCGGGACCTTGCGCTTTCGAGGCAGGCGACGGAACCACTGAGCTAAATCCTTGGCCCTGAGCCTTCACTTTTAAATTATAAGATTTTTTTTTTCTTTCTTTTTTTCGCTACTGGAAACTGACGAAGGATCTTTGCCTCGAGCTACATCCCCAGTCATTTTATGTTTTATTTTGATTTATTATTTATTTTATATTTTATTTAGCTTTATGACAAAGTCTCTCTAAATCGCTAAATTGTTAATGCTGGGTTTGAAATTGCGATTACAGCCGACCAACACCAACCCCAACCTGTAAGAGTTCTTTACATGTCCTGAACACCAGTTTTTTTCCCAGACACTTTGCAAATAGTTTCTCCTGCTCTGTGGCTTCCCTATTTTCTTAGCAGTATATTTTAATAGGTAGATATTTTAATTTTGTTTTTGAGACAGTGTAGTTTTGGCAAAACTTGAACTCATGCCCAGTCTGGCCACGACTCAGAGTGATCCTCCTGCCTCAGCCTCCAGTATTACAGGCCTGTGGCACCATGCCCAGCTAACATTTTAAATTTTGATGAAGTCGAATTTATCAATATTTTTCTTCATGCTTATTGCTTTTTGCATCTCCTTTTCTAAGAAACCTTTGCCTTCCAGTTTGGTATTTTGTTCTGTTTTCCTCAGCCTCACAGTCTGTGTTCTCACATTAATATTTGTGTCTGGTATCTGGTGTGAGATTTTTTGTTTGTTGTTTTTTTTGGTGGTACCAGGGATTGAACTTGGGACCTTGTGCTTTCGAGGCAGGTGGCAGAAACCACTGAGCTAAATCCCTGCTCCTGGTGTGAGATTTTTTTGTGAATATATCCAGTTACTCCACCATGATTTTTGCGTTTCCTTTTGGTGCTGGAATTGATTTCCAGATCTTGCACACATGTACTCTAGCATACTCCACCACTGAGCATACCACACTTTGTTTCCCCTGGTACTCGGAATCCAACCCAGGACCCGTGCTTAACCAGGCAGGAGCCGCACCATTGAGTTACATCATTGGCCCTAGCACACTTGGTTTTTTTTGGTACCAGGGATCGAACTCAGGTCCTTGCGCTTGTGAGGCAGCCGGCGGAACCACTGAGCTAAATCCCCAGCCCTAGCACACTTTTTTAAAAAAAGACTTTTTGGGCTGGGGATTTAGTTCAGTGGTTCTGGCACTTGCCTCAAAAGCATAAGGTCCCAAGTTCAATCCCCAGTACCAAAAAAAATAAGTAAATAAAAAAGATTTTTTATCCCCATTTGTTTTAGTGGCTTGTTGAAAATCCAAAGGCCACCTGAATGTGCCTCTGCTTATGAGCTCACTAGTGATTCCCTCTGATCTACTCTAACTGTATTTATTTATTTATTTATTTATTGGTGCTGGGGATCATGCTTATTGCTTTTTGCATCGCGCTTACACAGCAGGTGGCGAAACCACTGAGCTAAATCCCCGGCCCCGATCTACTCTAACTTTAGCCTGGCACCGCTGCTCCTGCTCTCTGCAGAAAGTACAGAGGCCGAGCCGGGTGTGGTGGCAAGCATGCCTGTAATCCCAGTGCTCTGGGAGGCTGAGGCAGGAGGATGGCTGAGAGCTAAAGTCTAGACTGGGCTACTTATGTAGTGAGTTAAAGACCAGCCTGAACTACATAAAAGACCCTGGCTGGGGATTTAGTTCAGTGGCACAATGCCTGCCTCACACTCGAAAGGTCCTGAGTTCAAGCCCCAGTACCAACAACAACAACAAAAAGTAAAAACCCTGTTTAAAAAAAGAAAAAGAAAAAAAGGGAAGTGTAGCAAAGGACCAATTGGAACCCATGAGAGAATGAAAATAGCCAATAAAAAAGTTGACATACCAGGTATGGCGGCACACAGCTGTAATCTCAGTGCTCTGGGAGGATCAAAAGTTTGAGCCCAGCCTGAACAACTTAGCCAGACCTTGTCTCAAAAAAACAAAACAAAAAGCTCTGGCCTGAACCCTGAACCATGATGAGCCCCAATCCTGCAGAAAGGGGGTTACCCATTACCCAGTGGCCCAAGCTTCAGTTTAGACAGAAGTAGCCTGACACATTTTAGGAACACTTTGGTTAGAAATAGCTAGAAAAATAGGGTAGGTGTTTTGAAAAGAAATCATCTGGAGGTGGGCTGGGGATGTAGCTCAGTGGCACTGTGCCTGCCTGTCAAGCACAAGGTCCTGAGTTTGATTCCTGATACCAAAAAAACCTGAGAGCAACACCAAATTCTCTCCTTCTGCCAGCCATGTGTGAATGTGTCAGCACCCACCACAGGCCAGCCCTGACAGAAGGGACCCTCATTCATTTTAGTTTGCAGTAGCTCTGCATATACTAAAATGTTTTTCTTTTTTTGATTTTTTTTCTGTTTTTTTTTTAATTTTCAGAAGAACACATTGAGCCAGGTGTGGTGGCACACACCTGTAATCCCAACACTCAGGAGGCTGAGGCAGGAGGATCACCTGGAGTTCAAGGCCAGCCTGGGCTACATAGTGAGTTCAGAGTCAGTCTAAACTACAAAGCAAGACCCTGTCTCAAAAAAAAAAAAAAAAAAAGTACACATTGAAAGAACATCATAAAAAAATTTTTTTGAAAAAGAGGTCCAGGGATTTAGCTCAGTGGCGCCATGCCTGCCTTTCAAGCACAAGTTCCTGAGTTCGATCCCTGGTACCAGAAAGGAAGGAAGGAAGGGAAGGAAGAACATCTTTATCTTTACTCTGTCATACATCAGATAGCCAAATTGTGTTTACAGCTTTTGGCTGTAATCTTTTTTTCCTGGTACTGGGAATTGAATTCAGGCCCTTCACAGTGACATCCCCAGCACTTTTTTTTTTTCTTTTGAGACAGAGTTTCACTAAGACACTAATTGAACAGGGTAGGATTGAACTTGCAGCCCTCCTGCCTCAGCCTCCCAGAGAGCTAGGTTACACATGTGCACCACCATGCCTAGTTTTAGCCCTAGACTTACAATTAAATTAGATTTGAAATTACTTCTTCGAGGATTTTGTGTCAATTAAAGCCCAGGATGGGTTCTCGTGGAGGCTTTTACTGCTTCCCTTGCAATGTGGAAGTTATTTTAGGACAAGAATGAACTGAGGGTGTTCCTTGTCTTTTTTCATGCCACTGTGGTTGGCAGTATTTATTCTTACTCCCATTTGTGGAGGTAAAAAGATGGAGAGGGAAGGGGGCACCCGGATTTGAACCGGGGACCTCTTGATCTGCAGTCAAATGCTCTACCCCTGAGCTATACCCCCATGCCCTGCTGGCCTCTCTTCCCTGCCCACTTATGGAAGCTCAGTCTGACGTGCCCCACCCACTCCAGAGCCCTAGCTGGCTGTGTTCTCAGGCCTCACCTTCTCTTGTGCAAAGCATCATAGGCTTGGCTGTTGTCCTAGGCACTCATAAACTGGGTGGGAACACTTTACAAATGACATCTAGGACAGGAGCTGGGAAGAAAGCCAGGAGAGCAGCAGCAGAGAGCACTGTGGGCTCTTGTTCTGTGTCGGAATATTGGGCTCACAGCACCTGGCCTGGATCTTGTTCGCCTCCTGCCTCTCCATGAATCCAGGGTGAATCCGGAATGAGATACAAACATGTTGGTGCCAATCTCAGCTGGAGTGCTGGCCAGAAACCTCATCAGGGTCTGTGCCTTTAGCCATGGAGCTTCTATAGGAGGCTGCCACTCATCCCAGCTGCAGGGACAGTGACCACGGCCTCGGGCACAGCCTCGGATCCTCAGGCGACCGGTGTGTTTCTACATGCTTTGCAGACGAACTTGGCAGTACTGGTGTGACCGTGGCTACAGTTCTGATAGAGCACTTCTGGGTGGTTCGATGTCAATCCCGTCCGTGCTCTTTATCGCTGTACTAATAATTCTCAGTGTCGTCCCACTGATAAAAGGTGCTTGTCAAGTTCTACTTCTAAGACAACCACCAGAACATGAGAAAGAACTACACATGCTTTAGAAAATGTACAGAAATCCTATCATATATTTTGGCATCGTTCTGCCAGTATTGTGGCAGGAACAATACATACACAGGAGACATCTGATGTGCTGGAGCCAAGAATAGCACAGCAGGTTCCAGGAATACTTAATAACGAGGGAGTAAACAGTTTAACAATTCAAATAGGAAAAGAGGCATACTTTCAGCATAACTCTGGCCTAAGTACTGGACTTTATCATGTTCTGGCTATGACAAAACAAATGGGAGTCCATGAAATACTGCAAAGATGGGACTTACAGGGTTTACAGCGCTGGGATTTAGCTCAGTGTCGCCAAGCTTGCCTCACAAGAACAAGGTCCTGAGTTCGATCCCCAGTACCAAAAAAAAAGGTGGGATTTACATCTTGTGAGATAACTCAGGCACACCCCTGGTGTTTCACAATGAAGATTAAATGACTCAGTGCTTATAACAGTGCTTGAGGGACAAAAATTGCACATATTTATACAAAACCTTTTAAAGCTCACTACTATTTGGAGATTGGATCAAGGAATCTTTCCTTTTTCTTTTTTTTTTCTAAGGAATCTTTCTTAAAGAAAATGTAAATACAGAATAAAACATTATTGATACAAGAAAAATTATTACCTCATTTGAATTATGTGTATGAAAGGAATCTTTCTTTTTTTTTTTTTTCCATATTGGGGATCGAACTCAGGACCTTATGCTTTCGAAGCAGGCAGCAGAACCACTGAGCTAAAACCCTGGCCCCAGGAATCTTAACATTTAACTGAGCATGATACATCACATCATCTTCAAAAATGGACACATAATGATGGATGCTGATGAAGACCAAAATTACTTGTTTACTTTCTATCAGAAAGCATCTCCAGTATAAATATATATTTACATGTTTATTACTAAGTCCCAAATAAAAAGCTTTTAGTCAGGTTTCTTGCTTGCCTTGAGAGGATAAATTAGAAATAAAAATTCTATATTTATGGAAAAAAATGAATTGAGGGTGAAAAAAATGAGATGTCATGGTTTGTGGGTCTAGTTTTGGTTTCTGTTTTCTTTTTGGTACTGGGGATTGAACTCAGGACCTTGCGCTCGGAAGGCAGGCGGTGGCACCACTGAGCTAAATCTCCAGTCCCCAGAAATTCTTTTTTTTTTTTTGGTACTGGGGATCGAACTCAGGACCTTGTGCTTTTGAGGCAGGCTGTGGAACCACTGAGCTAAATCCCCAGGCCTTTGTTTATTTTTTGTTTGACTTTGAGATAGAGTCTCACTATGCAGTTCAGGCTGGTGCTGAACAACTAGAGATCCTCCTGCCTCCTGCCTCTGGATTACAGGTGTGTGCCACCACACCGTGCCAAGATGTCAGTTTTTTGTATGGAATGATTCCATATGTCAGGAAATCTTTCCTGGGGCGACCAATGGCCAATCCCTGTGGACTCCTGCCTGCTCTGTTCTGGATGGAAACAGTAGACAGCTTCTGACCTGAGCCCTGCTGACACCTGAGTGAGCACTTTGATGAGGGTTGTGCATGGTCCCAGGACTGGGGTGTAGCTTGTGTAAGGGCCCAGTTCAGTCTCTGCTGCCGCAAAACAACCTGCACACCTGTGATCCCAGCACTCAGGAGGCTGAGGCAGGAGGATCGCTGAGAGTTCAAGGCCAGCCTGGAAAACGTAATGAGACCATGTCTCAGCCCCCTCCCCCTCAAACAACAACAAAACAAAAAATACAGCACACAGGGAGACACAAATAGAACTGTTTTAATATAAAATAATATCAAGAGTTCCTCTAAACCTCTGTCCGAGAAATTCAGGTGAACGGCTGTGAAGGGCAGCAGTGCTGTCAGTAGAGAGGGAATGGGGTGACTTCTCCGAACACCGAGGGGCGCTGGCGGAGGGCTGGGGTGTTCCTGCGGTAGCCAAACCGGCCATTGAGCCCGGGGGGCGGCTTCGGATTCGCATTCCAGTAGTCATGGCCCATGACCTGCTGGAGGGAGTGCCCTTGGGGACAAGGAGGGAGGCTGAGCCCACTGGCAGTGCCCTCTTGCTGTCCCCACTCCCGCAGGCTGCCGCTCCCCATGCCCAGACTCCACACTCATGTGGGGCGTGGTGATGCACAACTGTCATCCCAGCACTTGGGAGGCTGAGGCAGGAGGATTGCCATGAGTTTGAGGCCAGCCTGGACTACATAGCGAGACCCTGTCTCAAAAACAAACCACTCTTGGGGCCGGGGATTTAGCTCAGTGGCACCATGCCTGCCTCTTGAGCGAAAGGTCCAAAGTTTGTTCCCCCGTACCACACACCCCCCCCTCCCCCCGGCCAAAACAAAACAAAAAAAACCCACTCTCCTCAAAACGCCTGAGCCTTTTGACTGATAACCCCAGGGCTGGTGAAGTTCTGGAGTCAGAGACATCCCACAAATCAAACCCCACACCAGGCCGAGTTCCAGCAGCACCAGGGAATGGTGCGTGCTGGGACAGGAAGCACAGAAGCATCGGGGCAGTGGTTGAACTTGCCAGGGACCCAGGAGACTGGAGGAGCACTTGCTAGCTCGCTCACCCTCACCTCAGGGAATGGGAGGAGGTCGACTTGGTCATAGGAGGCACCGAGTCACGTGACTGATGTGTGTGGTCAAAGAGCCATGCCATTGGGGTGGGAGGATGGCACGCTGCCAAAACACTCTCTCCACCTGCCCTTGCCACTCTTTTTTTTTTTTTTCTGGTGCTGGGGATCGAACTCGAGTCTTTGCATTACTGAGCTAAATCCCCGGCCCACCCTTCCCACTCTCAATAAATTGGGCCAGGAAAATGAGCAAGACAACCTGCTTAGGGAATAGTGTTGGGGAGACAGGCTGTTTTGTTTTGTTTTTTGAGACAAGGTCTCATTATGTAGCCCAGGCTGGCCTCAGACTCACAGCAATCTTCCTGCCTCAGCCTCCCAAATGCTGGGATGATAGGCGTGCATCACCATGCCCTGGACCTGTGTGTTAGGGTGGACATACAGGAATTCCATCCCCAGCTCATCCCTTCTGAGCAAATCCCTCTTGTGCAACAGGGCTCCCCCAGTCCTGTGAGGGGAAAGCTACGTGATAGACAGTAGCTGCTCAGTAATGGAATATTAGTTGACTTGTTCTTTCTTTTGGTACCGGGGATTGAACTCGGGTCCTTGCACTTGCACAGCAGGCGGCGAAACCGCTGAGCTAAATCCCCGGCCCCAGTAAGGGAATATTAGGAGCTCTGTGGCATCAGCCATGCCACGTGAGAAGAGCTGGGAGGATGCAACCCCTTACCTCTCCCCCCAGACCTGGCCTCCTGAGTTTTCTCTGAACTGTGGGGTGCACACCCTCTTTCTCCGGGTACCGCATCTGCACAGTGAGGTAGCACTTACCTGCGCCCGCCCGGTTTCTCCTGTCGAGGTATTGCTGTCCCTGCCCAAAAATGTGGAAGTAGTCCACTATCCAGCCATCCCTTCCTGTACCGCCATGGTCCTGCAAATGCATAGAAAGTACAGAAGACAGTCATCAAAATCCCCAGGGGCTGGGGCTGGGGATTTAGCTCAGTGGTTCCGCTGCCTGCCTCCAAAGTGTAGAGACCCAAGTTTGATCCCCAGTACCAAAAAAAACCCCCCAAAAAAACCCCAAAAAGAAATGCCCAGGGGCACCCAGCAAACTCTAGGGGCTCATCTTGTATGGCAGGGGATCAACGTCATAGGTAAATGGAGATGGAGTAAATCTTCTCCATGCCACACAAAATAATGTCATGCATTCAGTGAGGTTTTTTTTGCTGAATTGCAGCCATATTTGTCAGGTCCAGTGATGATCTATGTAGAAAGGATTAATTTGACACAAAACTGAAGTTTAGCCAGGTGTGGTGGCGCCTGCCAGTAATCAAGCACTGGGGAGGCTGAAGCAGGAGAATCACTTGGAGTTCAAGGTCACCCTGGGCTACATAGTGAGACCCTGTCTCAAAGAACAGAACAAAACAGGGCCAGGGATTTAGCTCAGTAGCACCTCACCTGCCTTGAAAGCCCAAGGTCTTGAGTTTGATCCCCAGTACCAAAAAACCAAACAAAAAGTAACCCTATGATGGTAGCGCAAGGCCTATGACCCCAGCACTGACTGGTTGAGGCAGGGGATCACCAATTCAAGCCTAGCCAGGGCAATTTTGTGATTTAGGGGGCCCTTTCTCAAAATAAAAATTTTAAAAGGGCTGCAGGTGTGGCTCAGTGTGAAGGCCCTGGGTTCAATCCCCAGTATGGGAGGGGGAAGACAATTCCCTTTGTCTTGCTCAATCAGGTCACAAGGGGTTTTTTTTGGAGGATTTGCAGCTGAGGTCATCCTACAGGGCTGACACAGATTCCCTGGGGGAGGTGTGGGGTTAGCCTGATGTCCTCCAGCCGTGGCTGACTGGGTCCTGGTGTCCCTGCCCCCGCACCTGGCCGGTCCTGCGCAGCACCGGCGGCACCGGGCGGCTGTGGAAGTAGCGCCAGGCGTGCGGGTCCAGCTGCGCGTTATAGGGCGGGATCGCCGACCACAGCTTGGGCCGCACGCTGCCGTAGGCGCGGGCCACGGAGCTCACCGCCACGCAGTCCAGCACGAAGCCCTTCTCCCGCCGCAGATACGAGGTCGACCGCGCCATGCTGCCCTCCGAACGCTGCTGTGCACGGGGGCCCAGGTGTCCCTGCCCTTGTTACGTCAAGGCTCCTGTGCGACGCGAACCCTATTGTGGCGTCTGCTGCGTGCTGCGTGGGGTGGCCGTGTCCTAAGGGTGTGGGGGTGTGACGGAGGCAGGAGGTGGAGGTGGGGTGCTTGGAGCACCACCGGGCCCCAGCTTTCCTTCCGAGCGGCGGGAGGGGCTGTCGCTGTCTGCTCCCTCGCGTCTCCTGAGGTCCCTTGAAAGCTGGTACCCAGAACTGACTCGTTTGGAGCATGTTTATAACTCATTTAGCGGTGCTGGGGATCGAACCCGGGGCCTTGGCACTGAGCTGCACCCCCAGACCTTTTAGAGACAGGACCTCATTAAGTCATTAAACTGCCCAGGCTGGGATTGAATTTGCAACCCTTCTGCCTCAGCTTCCCAGCTGGTGTAACAGGCGTGGGCCACCAGATCCGCCATTACAGGTCATTTTAGATTTAGAGGGAAGCCTGCAGCCTCTCCACATCCAGTTGCGCAGAGCCAGGACAGACCTCTGGCCAGCCCGCCCTCCCACTCTGCCCGGGCCTTCCCCACTGGTCTCATTAAATCTGCAAACAATCTGCAAACAGGAGGGCCGGGGATGTAACTCAGTGGCACAGCGCCTGCCTTGCAAGGGTAAGGTCCCGAGTTTGATCCCTGGTACCAGAAACAAAAACAAAAAAACCCTGGAAACACTAGGTGGACACGTGTCACTGTCTGACTTTTGGGGTTTTTTTTGTACCAGGGATCAAACTTGGGTCCTTGCACTTTGGAGGCAGGCAGCAGAACCAGAGCTACATCCCCAGGCCTCCATGCCTGACTTTATACCCACCTATGTACTTGGTAGGATATGGCAAAATGGGAAGTTTCCCCTGGTTGTTATGGCTGCAGGTGACGCTTTGGTCAGTAACCTTGGAGTGCTCTTGTATCAGAGCAGCCAATTCACCTTCCCCTGTAAGGTGCTAATTAACCTCATTTGGCAAATGAAACATGCAGGGAAGGATTTACTTTTATATTCACTGGTATTTTTATTAAGAGGACTCTTGTGTTACTTTTCAAAGGACAAAAACGTTCCTTCATGCCTATTTAGAAAAATGATCACTGGGAATCTTAGGATATTTAACCCTACAGGACATGGAAGCAAATCAAACCTGTGAAGTCCACAGCCCAATGGCCTTCTATCAAATCTTTATCGAGCTAGAAAAGGTGAAGCATGCCTGTGACCCCAGCCTCACTGGGAGGCTGAGACGGGATTGCCACCAGTCTAAGCCAGCCTGAGCTACTGTGAATTTTTTTTTGGGGGGGTACCGGGGATCAAACTCAGGTCCTTGCGCTTGTGCAGCAGTTGGCGAAACTACTGAGCTACATCCTCAGCCCAAGGCTCTTTTAAAAAAGTAAAATTGGGCCTGGGATGTAGCTTAGTGGTTCTGCTGCCTGCCGTGCAAGCGCAAGGACCCAAGTTCCATCCCCATACAAAAAAACCCACAAAAAACCAATCCTCGTGCTTGGGTTCTAACTTAACAGTGGTGGGGTTGGGCTGTGGCCAGGGAACATTCTGAAAAACTAGTTTTCTACTTCTGGTACATTCTGCGAGGGGAAAGGAGCAGTGGTCACCCAGGGCTGGGGGGGGCTCAGTGGCCACACACTTTAGCTTTGCTAGGTTTTAAGCTGTTAAACTGGTAGAATTCACCATTTCTTCCATTCTTAAACTACAGTTTACAGACAGCCCAACCTGCAGATACTGTTATCCTAAATCTTTCACTTCCGAGACAAATTTACATGGCAATCCCATGTTAAAAGCTTATGAACTTGGGCTGGGGATTTAGCTCAGTGGTTCCGGCGCCTGCCTTGCAAGCGCATGGTCCCGAGTTCAATCCCTGGTACCAAAAAAAAAAAAAAAAAAAGCTTATGAACTTTTTTAGACAGTCTTATAGTCCAGGCTGGCCTGGAACTTGCAGCGATCCTGCCTCAGCCTTCTGAGTGCTGGGATTACAGGTGGGTGCCATTATGTGTGGGTAAAGCTTATAAATATTCATTTACACAATTTGCCCAAGAAAACCTGCTAAGTGCTCAACTGTGCACACACATACACGCACCTGCCCCATCTAGCCACAAGGTTACCTGGAGCCTACACCCAGCCTCTGCCTAACCACACGCCTTCCTGCAGCAGGACATCCATCAAGCATATTTACTGTGAAATTTAAGTTACAGCCTCAACACCCTCAGGACTAGTTTTTTACAGCAGAAGCGAAACAGTAAATGGCCAGTCCCAAAGGTTCGGAGCTCCCAGAGGCAAACCCATCTTCTGGCCATAGAGCTAACCATAGAGCCTCAGACCCCCCAAGGACCCCATCTCTCCTTGTGCGGGCCCTAAGGGTGCACTTTGCTAAGAAGGCAGCGGCTACGGGGTGGAAAGGAACAGAAAGGCAACCCGGGAGCAGACACTTGTTAACAGCTGTTTATTTTGTACAAATACATGCAGATCAGGCAATGCTGCCCGCATTGGACGCGATCCTCGGCCACAGGTCAGCGCATTCCTTTGCCACTGGCCCTGTGATGGCAGAACCTGCAGGAAAAGGTGGGATAGGTCAGAGGTCAACTGGAGCTGAACCACCCACTCTCAGAAGCTGCGGGCAGCTCAGGACCCTGCTCACCCTTCATCTCGCCTTTGTTGTTCACTATGACCCCGGCATTGTCTTCAAAATAAAGAAACACCCCGTCTTTTCTCCGGTATGACTTCCGCTGTCGGATCACCACTGCAGGATGCACTGAGGGGAAGAGGAACAGTCATTAACCTGTCACCCCAGCACCTCACACCTGGGAGGAGCTTTGCTTTCCAGGGAGCAAGGGGGAGAAGGCAAAGGTCACCACTTTCAAGGGCCAGCATTTTCTTGCAAGTGCAACTCTGTACACTCTTTTGGGAGGGCAAAGGCCAGCACAGAACTTGTGGGCAGCTTCTGGGGAGGCCACCCCAGCCCAACACAGGACTGGGCAGGGGCCCCTGCACCCCTCATGGGCAGAGTCCCACCCAGAACAGCCCAAAATGCAAAGTACAAATGCCTGCATTGAAGCGGGCCTCTTCCAAGACTTTGTTGGAGCTGAAGATACATTTACCGCGCACTGACTCATCTGCCCGCCAGTCCTCTTGAAGGAAACTTGGAACTGCCAGTGCACTGTCCCTGGGCCCTGAATCTCCACAGGACCCTGGCTTTGGGCCTCCCCTCCCCAGGGTCACACCAGGTCGCCAGGGATGGGACAGGACACCAATGTGCTCAAAAAAAATTTTTTTTGGTACCGGGGACTGAACTCAGGACCTTGTGGTTGGCGAGGCAGGCAGCGGAACCACTGAGCTAAATCCCCGGCCCTATGCTCAACAGATTTTGCTCATATTGGCCCCCCGCCAATTTTTTTTGAGTGAGGGCCTTGCTAAACTTAAGTTGCCCAGGGTAGGGGGAAACGTGTGACCCTTCTGCCTGCCCCAGCTTCCTGGAGTGCTAGGATTGGTTACACTCGTGTGTCACCACGCTTACACATCTTCACCATGTTCAAATGTGATTTTCATCTGTTCTTTTTCATTGTCTTTCCACCCCAATCAAAACACTCCAAAGAGGGAAAAAGAGTGTGGCTGTCCAAATAATGAATAAGGGATCAGAATACACTTTAACAATGATATATCCTGTCTCTCACCTTCTGGTCCTTCATCTTCCCACATAACCCAGCAACATCACCTGCATCCTAGTTCACAAGCCACTTATTGTTTCAAATAAACAAATGAATGAGACAAGGTCTTGCTGCTGTGTAGTCCAGGCTGGCCTCGACTTGTGGGAATCCTCCTGCCTCACTCAGGCTCCCAAGTGCTGGGATCACAGGTGTAGCACCACCACACCTGGCCAAATAAGTCAAGTTAAACCCCAAGATGAAACAACGCAAGAAACAGAAAGGATTCGGAACCCAACTCTCAACCTCTCTGGCATGTTTCCAATTACAAAGGGCTGTAGCAGCTCAAAGCTCAGGAACTGCAAATCTGTCTAAACATAAAGGTAATTCTGACTAGGAACTATAAACAGAATTTACTCCATGTTCCCTGTTTTTATTGTTTGTTGCCAGAGATTGAACCCAGGGCCTTCCTAAAGTTTGTATTGAGTTAGAGTCTCACTAATTTGCCCAAATTGGGCTCAAACTTGCAATCCACCCACCTCAGCCTCCCATGGGGTTGGGATTACAGGCCTGCACCAGCACAGCCAGCCCGTGGGCCCTTTCTGTACAATCTGTGCGACCTCCTTCAGTGCTCGCAGCCCACAGCAGCGAGGCTGGGCAATGGTTCGAGGCTGCACCTTGCTCTCGCATGGTTACACTATGAGAGGCCCACGCAGAAGGACCCATCATAAATCCACTACCATGCTCTCTTTCCTTTCTGTTTTTTTGGTATTGGGGATTGAATTTGGGACCCTGTGCTTGCAAGGCAGGCGGCGGAACCACTAAGCTAAATTCCCGGTCCCTCTTTTTTTTTTTGAGACAGGGTCTCCCTCTGTAGTTCAGCCTGGCCTGAACTCCCAGTGATTATCCTACCTCAGCTTCCCAAATACTGGTACAAGTGTGCACCACCACTCCCAGCTCTATTATTTACATAAGAGCAAAACTTTAGATCTATCCTAAATAACCTGATTGAGGTTCACAACGACGCGTGCCACCACTTGAATACCTGCAATTTCTTATATCCAGGACAGCTGCTTGTAGATTGAGAGCAGGTTCTGGGATGGCACAGGCCATTCTCATATGAAGCATCAAACAAGCTCATATTTTGTACAGAAGGCAGGAAAGGACTTTGCACACACCTGTTAAGCACAGTACTATTGGAGGCTGAGGCAGGAGGACCACAAGTTCAATCCCAGACTGGGCAACTTAGCGAAACACCTTCTCAAAAAATAAAAGACAAGGGATGTAGCTCAGTGCAAAGGCTGTTGGTTTAGTCCCCAGCTAGTGGGGAGGAACACTAGGAGAGAACACGTAACACTGACAATGACCATCACCATCTCTTGGAGATCTGAGAGATGGGCTAATTTTAGACCCTCATCTCACAAACCATTTAACAAGGTCAAGAACCTGAGTTGAACCTAGTCCTGGCCCTTTTGCACATTTCTATGCTTGCTATGGATAAACATCTCCATTTAGCAGAAATGGGACCAAAGAATACATGAACAGGATAGAGAATTCAAAACTGAAGAAAACAGTGACAGCTCTGTCTGTCCCATCACTGAGCTGTCAGCAGTGTGGGTCCTGCTTCTGCTGCATCCTGCTGCCATCTCACCCACAAAGCAAGGGCCAGGTGGCTGTGCTCTTCTCTGACAGCTCCCCAGGCTGCAAGCCAGACCCAAGAAGTGTTCTGAGAAGAGGAAAAAGCCCTGGCAGAGGCTTCCTGTCCGGACACATTGATTAACAAATGCACAGCAATCACAATCACAGTGCTGTCAGGTCCTCGTGTGGCTTCAAAGGGGAAAAAGACTTCTGTCTAATAAGCTAAGAGTCTCCCGAGGGTTGTGGAGAGGAAGCTGCAGGTGAACAGGAGGAACGCAATACACAAGGGGCAGCGCTCACCTCTGCCAGCACTACAGCCACCAAAGGGCAGAACTTCTCTAGAAGCACGAGGCACCCCAGACAGAGACAGAGTAAAGGTGACTCAGGAGCAAAAATACTCAAGTACAAGAATATCGTAAGTTCTGGAAGTGCTGAGGTCTCAACACCCAGCTTTTGCTTTTGAAAAAAATTTCCCAGATGCAGATTTGCTATGTACCCAACAGTGGCCTCAAACTTGTGATCCTCCTGCCTCAGCCTCCTGAGCACTGGGATTACACACCTGAGCCACCATGTGAGACTGAGGTCTCCCCCTTTCAATTCACATACCTGGTGGAAATACTTCCAGCCCACGATTAAGCAACGGGCACCTTCCCATTTTAGTTTCTGTCAGACAGTACCAAGCATGACAAACTAATGCCACCCAGTCTGGAGTTTACCTGACTGGAGTATAAAGGGCTGCCTTGAGCCCCGGCACCTGAAAACCACTCACTCCTCTGTGCTGACCAAGTGCCAAGAGCTGACAAGGACAAGCGTACCAATGTCTGTGGTGACATAAAGCTGAAATCTCTCTCACCTGCTCTGGCTCTGAGCTATTGAAAATACACATTCACTCAGCATCGCCTTATTAGCTGGGACTCAGCAAAGACCGAGACCTTTTCTCGGGGTACTTTGTAGGTCTACAAGTACCTGGTGAATCGAGCTGGAGCAGGGGCAGGTTGTAATACTCTAGGTCCTCGACTGACACCAAAGAACTTAAGAAAGCAAGAGACAGGGGCCGGGGATTTAGCTCAGTGGTTTCGCCGCCTGCTGCACAAACTCAAGGACCCAAGTTCGATCGCCAGTACCAAAATAAATAAATAAACAAATAAATAATAAAATAAAGTGCTCTCCACGGTTCTCACCCTTCTTTCTGAGCTCGGGTTTGCCCTTCTTCACTGTGGCCATCACCATGTCACCTACACCAGCAGCGGGAAGTCTATTCAGTCGTCCCTTGATCCCCTTCACAGAGATGATATACAGATTTTTGGCTCCTGTAAGAGGATGCAAACCAAAGACAAATAGTTCTGAGGGTCTATTAGGCACTTAACCCAATGGGACGCTTCTCAACATCTCTGAACCCTCTTCTCCCGCTCACTGCGTAAGCAGTCAGTTCTCCACAGGGCACATCTTGTCACACCACCGATTGAAGCCAAACAACACAGCGTGCTGCCACTTCACCCAAAAGCGGTGTTTGTACTCTGCCCCTTCTTGACGGCTCAATGGGTCATTACGAACAGGCCCAGTGAGTGCTTTTAAAGGGGGGGGGGGGAGTGGAGGAGGCGCAGCCAGAGCCTCACCGGTATTATCAGCACAGTTGATCACGGCTCCGACGGGAAGTCCCAAGGAGATCCGGAACTTCGCCCCGGAGGACCCACCACGTCCTGTGGGAAGTTAAAAAGGGTTAAGGGGTCACAGTAGAGACACGGTTCGGACATTTACAAATGTGTCTCCTATTGATCAGCTTTCTGTAGGATTCCGCTCAAGCCCTCCCCGTGTGTCACTCGGTTCTCAGGGAATACAGCCGAGTCTGCACTAGAACCATCCTCAGGTCCAATTTATAGAGGCCCGGTGCACAATCTTCGCTCCAACTTTCGCAATACGCAGGTCCTCGAGCAAAGCGGGACCACACCGGTCGCCCAAACTGTGGTCTGTGCCGGAACAACTGTGACTCCACTACTCCAGGAAGGTGCACGAAGCGGCCTCACCCGGACTGCTCTACGATCGCGTCCGGATCCTGCCATCCCAACGCTCCAGCTCCCCCCCTTGCCACTTTCGGGGCCCTTCCAGAGCCTTCACGATGCCCTTCTTCCCCCTCTTTGGCCCAGAGGGGAGCAAAGCGCCCCAGCTGCACAAGGCTGCCGCTCCCGAGGAACACGACAACTCTCGCGCAACAGATGGCGAAAGATTCTCTACAACCAAATCTCACCTCGCTTCGACATATTGGATGCCGGAAAGAGACAGAAAGGAAGTAGGTATAAAGAATGCTGGGATATGAACGGAATCCCCCACCCATTCTGGCCACGTGACCGCGCAAGGTTCAACCCGCCTCTCTCCCTTCCCGCGCAGCCTTGTGACGTAATAAGTCCGGGACCGCAGCTGGCGCTTTCCGGATGGGCGGGGAGGGAGGTTGAGGTTTGCCGACCTAAATGAAACCCGCAGTCATCTGATTTGTGTGTACTAGCTGCCATGCCATTATTATTTAAGTATATATATACTTTATTTATATGTGTATTTATTTGCGGTACCTGGGACTGAATCCAGGGAACACCGAGACACGTCCTCATCCCTTTTTATATTGTTTTTTGTTTTGTTATGTTTGTTTTTGGAGTCAGTTCTCACTGTGTAGCCCAGGCTGGCCTTGAACTCACTATGTAACCTAGGCTGGCCTGAAACTTGCCATGATCCTCCTGCCTCAGCCTCCCAAGTGCTGGGATTACAGGCATGAGTCACCACACCTGTTCCATTGCCTGATTTTAAACAGAGGGACAGATCTGACCGACATACAGAAAGTAGGAGGTCTGTTAGGAAGCTGTGGCCTGCAGAGAAGCAATGTGAGGTGGATTTGTTTAGATGAGGCACCAACAAGATGTGGGGTGTGAAAAAGAGTCAAGAAGCTTACAAGGCCTTAGGCCTGAGCACTTGGACGGTGGCCCTGCTGTCACCCAAGACGGGGAGGCCTAGGGAGGAACAATCTTCCTCCTCCTCCTTCCTTTTCCTTGGTGTTGGGATGGAGCGCTGGGGCTTGCACATGTGCTGTAGCCAGGCAAGCGCTCTACCGTTGAGCTACATCCCAGCCCACTTCCTTTCTGTTTTTAGGAACTCTTCTTGGTTGCCGTGACACCCAGGGTGTCTTCCTAGGCCCTCAATCTGATCTCCAGATCCATTAATTTGACACTCTTTCCTTCTTGAACGAGTCCATCAGCCTGCCCCTGGTTCAAAGATGTCACAACAGCCCCTCTTCAGGGGAACATAACCTCACATTCCTTAAAATCTGCTCTGATCTCATCTCTCCCTCACAATCCAGGGAGCCACACTTTACTTGGAGCACCGGTGAGCTCAAGGCCATCCTGGACTAAGGAGCAAGACCTTGTCTCAAAACAAAAGCAACAACAAAAAAGAGAAATGTTTATTTATTTATTTGGCATTTTCAGATGAGATCTCAATATGAAGCCCAGGCTGGCCTGGGACTTTCCATTTTCTTGCCTCAGTCTCTGAAGCACTCTTCCTACAGATGTGCACTGCCACACCCAGCAAGAAATGTTTAAATTTTTTTTTTGGTACCTGGGATCAAACTTGGGACCTTGTACTTTCGAGGCAGGCACCAGAACCACTGAGCTAAATCCCCGGCCCTTCAATGTTTTTAATTCATTCAAAATTATATTAACCCACCACCTGTTTACATAGATGCACTTGGAGACGTGGTTTCACCAAGTTGCTAAGGCTGAGATTCAGCTTGTGTTTCTCCTGCCTCAGCCTCCCAAAGTGCTAGGATCACAGGCGTGTGCCACCATGCATGCTAAATAGCATCGTTGAATTATTTATCTACTTGTACAGCAGTACTAGGGATGGCTGGGGTTACAGGTGTGTGCAACCACTCAGGCTAAATTATTTATTTATTCAGCCCTCCTGGGGTTTGAACCATGAGCCTTTGTCCTAAGCTACATCTCACCTTTTTTTTTTTATGAATTAAGAACAATTTTTTTAGGGCTGGGGATTTAACTCAGTGGTTCCATCGCCTGCCTTGCAGGCGCAAGATCCCGAGTTCAATCCTTGGTAGCAAAACAAAACAAAAAAACAATTTTTTTCTTCAGTTTAAAAATTTTTATTAGTACATGTTTGCAGTACACAATGGTTATGTTAGTCCTGGGGAATTGGTACATGTATATAACACATCTTAATTATTTTTATTCCCCCCCCCTTATTTTTTAAATTTTGAGGCAAGATCTCGGACTTAAATTGCTAAATTGCTTAAACTGGGCTGGAACTTTCAATTCTCCTGCCTCAACCCCCCAGAGTTCTGGTATTTCAGGTGTGCATCACCATGCTTGGCTAAATAACATTTCAAAATGGGAAACAAATTTTTCCAAATTTAATAATATAGTAAGAAAAATTACTTAACTTTTTCTGGGGAAATCCTTTTACATTTGGCTTAATGAGAAAGAGCTGATTTTTCATGTCCCTATATCTAATCTTTTGGTATCACATATCAGGTGAAAAGCTCCTCCGTATGAAAGAAATGAGTGAAACACGGAAGGAAAAAAATGTTTAGCCATAATCCTAGCATTCAGGAGGCTGAGGCAGGAGGAATGCAGCAAGTTCACTGCATAGTTCAAGCCTAAACTACAGAGCAAGACCCTATCTGCAGAAAAAAACAAAAAGAAAAGCAAAAACAGAAAAGAAGCCAAAAAATGTTCTGGTTGCATGTAGTAATAGCTTGCAACAGTTTCAAAAGTTGAGGCTTTTTAGACATACAGGGCTACCCAGACAACTGCTCCTTTCTTTGTCCTGGAATGATTCACAGCCCACCTCAGTCAATCACCCAGTCAGGTGATTTTTCCTACTGCTGTGGGGACTATGTAACAGTTCCCTTATTTCCAAGGCTGGCTCGGCCAAACAAGCTACACAATGTATCCCAGGTACCCCAATTCTCAGATTCATAACTGCTTTGCTTTGCCAGCCATTTTAAAAGCAACATTACTAGGGGGTACCTGGATTTGAACCGGGGACCTCATGATCTGCAGTCAAATGCTCTACCCTCGAGCTACACACACACACCCCCCCCCCCCAGGAGGGAAGATCACAGTGTTAATGTAGTGTGCACTAGCTGGGCTGATGGTACATCCAGGAATCCCAAGCTTCTGGGAGGCTGAGGCAGAAGGATCATAAGTTCAAGCGTGGCCTGGACAATTTAGTGACTTGGCAAGAATTTGTCTCAAAATAAAAAATAATAAGGACTGGAGATGTAATTCTGTGCTAAGGCTCCAAGTTCGATCTCCGGGGCTGAAAAAACAAAGCTTCATTTCTTTTATTATCAATGACCTACCTCAGAAGTTTGGATGCTCTCTGCATTTACTTTTTGTTTGTTTTTATTTGAGATAGGGTCTCACCGTACAGTTCAGGCTGGCCTTGAACTCACAATCCTCCTGCCTCAGCCTCCAAGTTCTGGGATTACAGGTGTGTACCACCTCAGCCGGTACTCTTAGGGGCCACTTTGGAACATTGGTCCATATTTGTTTTTTGTTGGTCCATATTTCAAAAAAATGTTTTCCTTGTTCCTTTCAGGTGCTGAGTATTCCCCTGAATCATGCAAGGACCTAAATCAAGTCTTAACCCCAAGGAGGGAGGGGCTTCAAAGAACGCTCCCCAGAAATAAAAGGAATTCAGATGTGTCACATACATGTTTCAACTCCCCACGATGGAAGTTATCAATGCGGACTGCAAACACATACTAATAAAATAAATAAATAAAAATGTTAGTACCATCAGGCACAGCCATGGCAGCCAGGAAGGCCCGCACCAGCCAGGCAGCCAGGCCCGGAGAGGGTGTGCAGTGTGTAACCCAACCGTGTCACCGTGCTTGCTCAGTGGGATCTGGGCCTGAAACCTAAGCCATGATTATAAATGCATTATGCATAGAAATTTTTGCTTCTTTACTTAAGTATAACTGACAAAGCATGCAAAAAAAAAAAAGTAAAAAAAGTTAATGGATAGGTATCAAGTACCTAATATAGTATACTAGTGCCAGTTGAAAATTTAAAATTCTTTCAGCTGTGATCTCAACCCTGGGCTGGCTGAGGCAGGAGGATCTCTGTGGGTTTGAGCCCCGCCCTGGGTTACCTAGTGAGTTCTGGGATTACACCACTAGCCACCGAGCTGGGCTGGAGGTGTTTTGTTTTGTTTTTGGTACTGGGGATCGAACTCCCTCTGGTCTTTGGGCTTGTGCAGCAGGCGGCAAAACCACTAAACTAAATCCCCAGGCCTGGAGGTATCTTTTTAAACTCGTGTTTTGTTGTTATTTTTTGAGAGGCCAAGAGGAAGGTTTCTGCATACAAGTTTGTAACAGTTTGTTCTCCAGCTTGTTAAGGGAGAGAAAAGGATGGGGCTGTGGATAAACAATTAAGCCTAGAAGAGACAGATGGGTCCCGGCATGGTGGCACACGTCTGTAATCCCAGTGAGTTCAAGGCCAGCCTGGACTGCATAGCAAAACCCTGTCTCAAAAGAAACTCAAAAAAGGGCCGGGGATTCAGCTCAGTGGTTCAGCCACCTGCCTCACAAGTGCAAAGACCCGAGTTTGAACCCTGGTACCAAAAAAAAAAAAAGCAGACTGGACCCTAAATTCATGTGTTTTCAAACTGCCATGTTTGCAGGGTTTTTTTGTTTGTTTTTGAGACAGGGTCTTACTATATAGTTCAGGCTGCCCTTAAGCTCACTGAGTCCAGGCTGGCCTTTGAGCTTGTGAGAATCCTCTTGCCTCAGCTTCCAAGTGCTGGGATTACAGGCGCGTGCCAACACACCTGGCTTCAATTTTTCTTTTAGTCTGTGCTGTCTCACTGATAAATTAGATATCCAGTAAAAAAGTGGCTGTCTTGAACAAGCATCAGTATGGAAAACTTGCAAACCATGTAAATGGATTTCCCAGTAGCAAGCCAGCAGAGGGGGTATAGCTCAGTGGTAGAGCATTTGACTGCAGATCAAGAGGTCCCCGGTTCAAATCCGGGTGCCCCCTTGGTGACTCTACATTTTCCACACGCACTGGGGTATAAATCAGAACCTCTGAAAGTCAATCAGAACATCTAGAAGTCAGTGATTTCCGCGTCCAAGTCTCTGAAGATGTCCTTTGCCATTTACTCATAATTTTCTGTTCTTGGGAAGTTCCTGGTATCTGAGAACTAGAGAGCAGCGACCCTTGCTGGCGAGTGGTGAACACTCAACAGTGTGAGAAACTCTCCAGTACTCCCAATAGTTTGGGCTCCCACTCAGTCTTATTTTAAACACTATTCACCGACACTGCTTTTATGTTTTTTGTTTACTTTTTCTTTTTTGAGACAAGGTCTTGCTATGTAATTCAAGCTGGGCTTGAACTCATGGTGTAGCCCAGGGCGGCCTCAAACTCTCAGAGATCCTCCTGCCTCAGCCTTCCAATGTTGGGATTATAGGCCTGTGCCACCACTCTCTGGTGTCAATGTTAATTATGATTTGGTTTTGGGTAAAAAATGGCATGTTGGGGTTAGGGCAATATTCCTTTGCTAGGTCATCCCTGACAAGATTATGAGGACGAATCCAGGTTCAGGCGTAAGAGGATGAGGGGTGACAGGCTTCCCTCTCCGAAGGGGCTCGGGGCAGAACTCAGTCCGATCCCCTGCAGAGGCCCAGTCCGGGTCGGGTGCAGGGCAGGGCTGGCCGCCGGGCTCTCTGTCTAGCATGAGCTCCACCTCCCCATTCAGCCCAGGAGCTCCAGGAATGGGAACCGGGGGGAAAAATGCGCGGAGCATTCCCCGGGGTCCCTGGGGATGACACAACCAGATTCCGAGTTTTAAATATCACCGCTGCCCCCCTGACCCAGGCAGCATGCCTCTGTCCGTCTCCCTGATTTTTCCTTTTTTTGGACAAAATCTAATAGAGGGGCCGCTCTTGCTTCTCCCTCAAACTTTAGGATCTGCTTCCCCCTCAGCAGTGCGGCTGTCAATCACGCGCCGGCACACAGCGGGACCTATCTTTAGGGCCCGAAACTCCGGTGCTTCTCTACGGGTGGTCCCGAGCAGGCACCACCCAGGAAACTGTTCAAAATGCAAATTCTCTGGACCGGGCAAGATGGAGCACGCCTGTAATCCCAGCACTAGGGAGGCTGAGGCAGGAGGATCGTCAGGGATCCGAGGCCATCCTGGGCTAGGTAGTCAGACTGTCTCAATAGGCCCCTCAGGTAACTCCACTGTGCGTTCAAGTCTGAAAACCACTGCCTTCTTTTATACCAGGTTGCAGCGGGAAGTCACCTTATTTTTGTAGTTTAATTAGAATGGGTGTGATGGAGCCGCGTGTGGCGGCACGTATCTGTAACACCAGGACTCAAGTGGCTGAGGCAGGAAGGTCGCCCTGAGTCCAAGGCACTCAGAACTGCTCTAACATTCTCCAAGCCCTTTTACCATCACTGGGAATAAAGACAGTGGGGGGGGGGTTCATCTTTTCACCCCTTCGGAAGCGGAAATTCAACTTGGGAGAGCCCGCATGACCCCAGCTCCAGCTGGACACGCATCCACACCTCCTGCTGGCAGAAAGCAAAACTGAAAGATTCTTGCTAGAGCTGGAAAATGAGGAAAGAACTTGTGTTTTGTTTCTGTTTTGTTGTGACCTAAATCAAGCGCTGAAAATACAAAATGGGACAAACCAGTTTGGGAGGATTAGAAAAGTCTTCGAGGGGGCACCCGGATTTGAACCAGGGACCTCTTGATCTGCAGTCAAATGCTCTACCACTGAGCTATACCCCCGCACCGCTAAAACGCTGAGAAGCGGCTCTTTTGGGTGCGGCGAGACCATTGTGGCTGCTACGCTACAAGGAGCGAGGAGGAAGAAGGGATGAAGGAAGAAAGAAGGGGTTAGAGAAAGGCAGAGGTGCCGGGGCCGGGGGCCCGGGGCCCGGGGAGGGACAGGTTCCACCCCTCAGACTGGGGCGCGGGGAGGACGTGGGCTAGGAGGAAGCTCGCGGGGGGCGGGGCAGGGGGTTCCCGATCGTCCGCAAGTTCACGCCCTGCACCACCCTGGAGGAGGAAAAGTCCCAACCCGGGTGGATCCGCCCCTTCCAAGACCACCCTCGACGGCGCGAGACCCTGCGCGTCCCTGGAGCCGGGCGCCCTGAGGAACAGCGAGACAGGTCCTGGGGCGCAGTGCGCGGCCGGCCAGGAGCAGTGGAGTCCCGGCACTCTGGCCCGGATCCGCCCGCGCGCAGCCCACGCCGGCGGGGAGCGCGCCGCGCCGCGCACCACCCCCGCTCGTGCCCGAGGCGCGCCCCCGCCGCCCGGCCCCTCCTCCCGGTGTTTATTAGGGGAGGGAGGCGGAGGCGGAGGCCAGTTCCCTAGCTCCAGACGCCTCGTCCGTACCGTCGCAGCCGCTGTCGCCGCCTGCCCGCCAGCCTCGGGTCGGAGAACGCGCGCAAGCTCGGGCGTCCCGCTCCAGCCTCTCCAGAAGCCACCATGAACCCCAACTGCGCCCGGTGCGGCAAGATCGTGTACCCTACGGAGAAGGTGAACTGTCTGGATAAGGTGAGCCCGCATCCCGGGGCGCCTCTCGGCAGTGCTGGATCCCGGAGGAGGAGGAGAGGGGGTGGGTCTCGGCCGCCTCCTCCCTGCGATCGGGGAGCAGCGAAGGGCAGCGGGCTGCGGGGACCGACCCTGTGTGCACGCCGGGGAGATCGGGTGCGGCGCGCGCAGCCAGTGGTGCAGGAGGGGGTCCCGCGCCCTGGAGCTCGGGGACAGGGGGTTCAGGCCCGGGGTGTGTGCAGGGGTTTAGGGGTGCAGTCCCGCGCCCCGGCCGCGAGGGCGAGCGCGGACGGCCGCTCCCTCTCCCGTGGCGCCGAGCGCCAAGTAGGCGGAAGCGCGGGCTGGGGGAGGGGGCGGGGGCGGGGGCGGGGCGCGGCGGGGACGCGAAGCCGCGGCTCGGCCACCCCGGCTTCCGGGCCCCGAGGCTGGGGCGGGGGCTGTTGGCCGCAGCGCTCGAGCCGGGTGTAGGGCGTTCCGGGCGAGCCCCCACGCGAGACCCCTTTTTTGAACGACCTGGGGCCCCCTTGGTCTGGGGGACCCGCAGATTTTCCCCAATGCTTCCCAACCCCCCACCTTGAATTACTAGCCACCTCCCGGGGCTGGGGAGCCTGGCGCGAGCCTGCGGGGTTGGAGGCTGGGGTCGAGTGGGTGGGGTGGGTAGGTAGTGCGCGCCTTGTAGGGATCCCCTGAAACTGTGCTCTGCCGGCAGACCTGGCTCATGGAACAAAGAGCTAACTTTTCAAAGAAGGTTTCTCCAATGGAGGGTGGGGTTGGCTGGGTTCTGGGGAAGCCGAGGAAAGGGGGAGGTGTCGCCGGGGGAGGAGGTTGGCCTTCTGGAAATGCACTGTCCCCTGGGGACCCTTAGGAGGCCTCCCCCGCAAGCTGGACTCTTTCATCTGGTTGCCATTACACTTTCAGAGCGGGTGGCAGCTAGAGCTGGGTGTTGCCAACACGCTTTGGGGTAGGATCCTGTCCTCTTGGAAGCGCTGCCCCCCCCAACCCTTGTATCCCCACGCCCACCAGGCTCCAAGTCCAATTGTCCCCTCCTTTCCGTCCACACTGGCAGGAGTGGGGGGGGGGCTGCAGGAGAGAGGGGCGTGGGTTTTGTTCTGGAGTGATGCTTCCACTGGATCCATCGCGCTCCACCCCCACCCCCATCCCCGGGGTGGCACTTCCTCCGTGACCTTTGGCCCGAGTCAGGGTGAGGAGGCTGGGCTGGAAAGATTCAGAAACGCTTCTGAGCTTGCTCTCTGGGGAAGGGGAGGTAGGGCTGGGGCTGTTTCCCTGTCCTGTACTCGACAGGGGAAGAGGAGACATACTGTGGGCACTGGGGTTACCCTGGCGGTGGAGAAGCCACCCCTGGAGTACCGAGGGACTTGGCCCCTGGAGGGAAGGGATTCTGGAGTCCTGGGCCCCTCTTCCTGCTTGCTCTGACTGAGGCAGGGACAGTGTAGGCTGGAAGGGTTGGCAGCTGGGGAGTTGTATGTAGGTCTGCTCTCCCAGCCTTATGAATGGCTCTGGGCCTCAATATCCCTATTCGGTTGCCTGTGATGCCACCTTTGCCTGGTAGGGGATGTAGTCTAGGCTGTGCCCATCTTACCTTTCCTTGGGAAGACCTTTGATGGCCTGTGTCAGAGAGGAGAGAGCAGGGACCTGCAATTCGCCCTCCCCAGCTGTTCTTGTCCTCTGGGAAGTGGAAGTGGGTGAGTCCTCCAATTTTTTTTTTAAACAGTCTTGCTAGGTAGTTCAGGCTGGCCTTGAACTCTGTGTAGCCCAGGCTGGCCACAAACTCTGGTGATTCTCCTGCCTCAGCCTCCCAAGTGCTGGGATTACAGGAGTGTGCCATCATGCCTGGCACCCTCCGTTTTTAGAACTCACCCACTTCCAGGAAGTTTTGCTAGAAAGACCTGTCCCCTCCTTGCTGTCTTGAGCCAGAGGCTTGGAATCTCCCGATGTCAGGCCAGTTCCTTGCCACCCCTGCAGGGCAGGGAGGACAGGCACTGGAATAGGGAGCGAGTGCCTGTGGGCTGATGGGCCAAGACAGGAGTGGGACTGGTCTGCCCCTTAGCACTATCGCTACCAGGCTCCCGGAGGCTTCCTGCTTGCAGGCTGGAGGCTCAGCCTTGCCTGTTTACTGCCATCCCCTATGGCCAGAGCCTGGGCAGGAGCTGTGTCCTTGGTCTTTTCTCCTCCCTGAGCCTTATCTCCCAAAGGCAAAGGTGGATAGAATCCTTGTCACCTCTGAAGGCCACCCCGCCCTCGGCACAGGGGAGGGGTGGATCCAGCCTGCCTTAGTGTTTAACTATCTAATGCTCTGTTCAAGGAAGGAGGGGGAGATTTGCTTCCCCAGAGGGCTTCTGGGATTCTAGCAGGGGGAGAAACAGAGGGACTTTATTCAGTTGTTCATTCAGCAGGTATTTATTGAGCACCTGCTTTGTGCACCTGCTTTGCATCCAGGGACCTGTGTCATTGAGTCCTGGCCTGCTGCCCCTGGCTTCTGAGAGCAGGTGGAGACAAACAGGAAGGGGTGGGTTGGTTTGGTTCCAGTTCCCCAGGAATCGCCTAAGAGCTGCTGTAAATAGTAAACCCTTTGTGGGATCCTCTCTAACTTCCAGACATTGTGAATGAATTCGCACCCTGGGCTCCAGGTCAGCTCCTCAGCTCCTCAGCTCCTCTGTAAATAGAGGAAAACACTTTCACCTCTGCTGATTAGTGTGGAAGGTGGGTCCTACGCCCTCCTGAAGGCCTGGAGGAAAACTCAGGGCCTGGGGTTTTGCAGGTTGGTGCTGGAGGGGGGCAGTGTGTGTGTGCTAGGAATAATAATGACTTCCTGCACCAGTGGGGGAGGTGACACACCCCAGTCATCCCAGCTGAGGCGGGAGGATTTGAAAGTTCAGTCTCAGTGTGGGCAACTTAGTGACTTAGCAAAATTGTGTCCCCAAATGAGAATCATAAAGAGTAGCTGGGGCTGGAGCTCAGTGTGAGGCCCTGGGTTCCATCTCCAATACCAAAAAACGCAAAAAAACCTGGAATTTGTGGAGGTCTAGCAAAGATCTGTTTTTTTTTTAATTTTATTTTTTGCAAGATCTGTCTTTTTGTTTTGTTTTTTTTGAGGCAGGGTCTCGTTATGGAGTCTAGTAGTCCAGGCTGGCCTCGAACTCGAAGGGATCCTCCTGCCTCTGCCTCCCGATTGCTAGGATTACAGGCATGTGCCACCAGGCCAGCTTGCAAGATCTCTGCCTTCAAGCCAGTAGCCCAGGTGGCCCAGTGAGCTAAGCTGGTGACTACCAGGGTGGGGCTGGCACTGCTTCTGGAGGAGGAAAAAAAAGCCCAGGGCAACAGGAAGGGAGGTGAAGATCCCAAGCTCCAAGGCTGAGTCACAGCCTCCCCAGGCAGGGCCCCGGCCTGCAGGCGCTGTCACCTGAGGCCCCTGTGCCCACTGCAGAGCTAGGCAGGGGCACCCTGGACCCTTGCAGGCTCTGTCCTCTGGCCTGTTTCCTTTTCTGTGGGGTGGGTTTTCCACAGAGGGATTTGGGGATGTAAAGGGAGCCAGAGGGCAGCCTTCCCGAGCGAGCGAGTGGCTCCTCTGGTGCACGGGCCTGGCCTGGGGCTGTCTGCTCTGTGAACTGTGGCAGGCAGGTTCACTTTGCTCTCCCAGTCCTGAGTGCCACGAATACTTAGCTCAAGTCTTCTCCGAGGCTTTTTAAAAAAGATGTGATGAGCCTCCTGCCTCAGCCTCCTGTGTGCTAGGATGACAGGCATGCATCACCATGTCCAGCTCATGGGGTTAGGGAAAGGTGACAGGCTGGAGCTGCTGGGTTTCTTGGCATCGTGGGAGCCGGAGTCGCTGCATGTCTGTCCCGCCAGGGTGCTCTGTACAGAGGTTTTAGCTCCACTTTCCAGGTGTGGAGACAGCTCAGCTGCTACCCTGCTGGCACTTGGTCCCCTGTTCTGGGACAGGTGAGGACTGTCATCCCCTGTCCCAGCCTCGGCTGTGTCTTGTAGTCCTCAAGGAACTCTGGGGGCACAGCTCTCTAGGGGCTTCTCTCCTGCCCTGGGCAGTGTTTGGGGATCCTGTGGGGCCCCTGGCCTTGACACGCACCCCAGCCCAGTCGGTCAGGGGCCTCTGTCCCCCACCCCACACCCTGGGTTGGCCCGGGCGGCCATCTGCTTGGTGGGGTGTCTGTTTCTCCCCCGCGTCAGTCTGGGCCTGGAGGTCCCCAGGACCGCGCGCTCCCACATCTGTGTGCAAAGTGGGTCACGGTCTGGATTCCGAGAATGTTTTTCCTGGCGGCCCCTTTGGGGGTGGAGGAGGTGGGGGCCAGCGGCTCCTCACGGGCAGAGGCTGGCAGAGGCTGGCGGACTGGGGTTGGCAGTGGGAGGGGGCTGTCACTCTGGGGGCCTAGAGGGGCGGGAACCATCCTGGTTCTGCTTTCCCTGTGCACCGCGTGGAGTCAGGCAGATGACAGCTAGGGCTCTGGGGTCCCAGTGAGGTGGGGCCCCATGAGCTCAGACCCGCCCCCCGCCCCCCTTCCTCGACTCCCAGACGCCCAGACTCCCAGCTGCCTTCTCGGCAGAGTGGTTGATGTTGCACCCTGAGGGTTTTCCTCCAGGTCTCCTGGGTGGGGAAAGCACCCCATGCAGAGAATGGTCATCCCTGAAATCAGCCTGGTGGTCCCTGGTTAAGGTGGCCGGTATGAGGCCCGAAGTGAATCCCAGCCCCTCGCTTCCTTCCTTCCGCCCCTCTCAGTCTCAGGAGCACTTGGAAAGCACTGCCTTGAGGGCTCCTGGTCCCTCCCAGGCCTCGGGGTGCTCAGGGTAGGGACAGCTAGAGCCGGCAGCATCGGAAACCCTGAGGGCTTCAGGGCTCAATTGAAGTTGCTTTGCAGGAATTTTCCAGAGCCCAGCTTGGGCGTGGCTCTCCTCCGGGGTGGGGTCCCCTCTGCTTGGCCTTCTCTGCCTGCCCGCTCCTTTCCCAGGGCTCCCCGCCCAGGTCCATCGCTGCCATCCGCGCCCAGCGCCTGACACTGGGCCGCCACTGCCCAAGATCACGCAGCTTTGACTGATGACCTCTTGGGCTCAGCAGGGCACAGGATGCTGGGTGCTGCCCTCCTTTCCACCCAGGTGCAGGAGGGAGGGGTACACAGCACGCGGGTGCAGGGCCTGCAGCACGGGATGCTCACCCCGCTCCTGGTGGGGCCACGGGAAGGAGGAGGAGCTGGAGCACGGAGAGATGGGTTGTGGGGGGCATGTGCACAGGTGGGAGGTGGGAGGACAGGACGGGGTGCCTGCGGCCTGGGCCCTCCTCTTGCCAGGCCCCGTGTGGTTGGAGAGCCGCCCCTTCCTGCCCAGCTCTGCTTCTTAGCAACCTGAGTGTTGCTCTGCATGAACAATGAAGCCTTTCCAGCAGGGAACGCAGGTGGCTGAGGTGAAGCTGACCTGGGGGCTCTTCCGCCCATTCCCAGGCCTGCCTTCTCCCCATTCTGCCCCTCCCTGGCCGGCTGATGGGGGTGGGCGGGGATGTTGTCAGCCACTGGAACCTGTGACCTGGGCCACGCTGCCATCTGACCCCTGTCCCCCGGTGTCTCCACCTGCAGTTCTGGCATAAAGCATGCTTCCATTGTGAGACCTGCAAGATGACCCTGAACATGAAGAACTACAAGGGCTACGAGAAGAAGCCCTACTGCAATGCGTGAGTCCTGCGTGCCGGCCGGGGCTGGGGTGGGCGCTGCTCCCTCGCCTTCCTTCCTTCCTCTCTTGAGAACGGCGAGGTGACCCTGCGGGCATTTGCACACCCTGCGGGCATTTGCACACCCTGCTGTTTGTGTCACAATCGTGTGTCTTCACGACAGCTGGGTGCCGCAAGGGCTCTTCCTGTTTCCATTTTACCAATGAGGAAACTGAGGCTTAGGGAGGGGACTTTGTGAAGATCGCATGGCTGGGAATACGGGACCTGCTGCGGGACCTGCTGCGTGTCTGCCCAGTTGTCACTGGGATTGGGATCGGGCTCCCTTTGGCCTTCTCTTCCCTCATTTCTCTCCTGTCAGCAAGGGCTGGGGTTGGAGAGGCCGGCGTCTCCTACCCCAGTGTGACACTGCTGTCCCCTCTCTTGCATCTAGAGATGCTGCCGATTCCCATTCCAACCCCACGAGTAGCAAATCCCACTCGGCCTTAGGTCTGAGGCTGGTGTGAGGCCTCACACCACCTGCTAGGTGGGGGCTGCAGGTCAGGTCCCTTGCAAATAAGTGGCAGGATCAGTATTCAAATGAGTTTGGGATCTGATTTGAATGTAGCCTTTTGCTTCCCCTTGGGAGTAGGAAAAAGAGCAGGACAGTTTCTTGCGTGCGGAGGCCTGGGAGTGTTGGGTTAATTCTCAGACAGGAGGCCCTTTGGAGCCAGAGTTCAGGCAGGAAGGGAAACTCAGGACTTGTCCAAGAGGGCTTGGGACCAGGTGGTCCCTTTGAGGGGCTATCACTCACATAGTCACTCGCAGTGCCCTCCTGCACCTGGGCCTCACCTTGAGGCCTTGGAAAGATCATCACCCATTTATTGTCTACCTGTGGCAGCTGTCTGGAGAGCCAATTTTGGATAAGATCTCAAGTCCAGGAGGCGAGTGAATGCTGCCCTTTCTGAAGGACTGGGCCCTAGGCAGGTGTCCTGGGTAGACTGGAAGGCCGTGCTCAGTCAGTGCTGCTGCTGCAGCTGCTGTTCCACCAGCTGCCCCTGGCTCAAACCCCAGCCCCTCCCAGCCCCAAGGGAAATGGGACATTCTTTGAATTCTTCTGGGCTCACACCAGCCCTGACTCTGCCACTGCTTCCCTCCTTTGGGGATCCGGGTGGGGTTCAGAGAAGCCCAGACACTTAACCCCATAGCTGCTGGACACTGGACCAGGAGCAGAGGGTGGCAGGAGCCCAGTGCGTCTTCCTGTCGCTTCCAGAGATTCCAGCAGCCTAGAACTCAGCGCTGGGAGTTGGAGAAAGAAATTGGAGCCCTGTCCTTGTTTTCCTTGCATTTCTCAGCTTTGTGCCACAGTTCCGGCTCACTTTGTCCCACTCTCTTCTGGGGAACTCAGCAGCAAGTAGGGGTCCTGGGGATGAAGGTCCCCTGTCTCCTGGTGTCCAGCCCGAGAAGCAATGTGACCCTTTCCACTTTCCTGTCCAGCTTTTCGGCCACGCCCAGCTAGGAAGGACCTGGCTGAGAGGGGAGAGCTTGACAGCTGTGAGCCAGCTTGGGGTGGGGGAGAGCCAGATGTGGGTCCATTGGTGATGAGCCCTCTGCACCGTCTGAGCTTTGGTTTCCTCGTAGTTCAAGAGTCCTACCCAGGGACGCTGGACCCTGCCCCAAAGAGGACCTGCTAAGTGCCAGACACTTGCTGATCTTTCCTCTTGGGTTTTTTTCCCCTTGTTGTGCTGCTGGGGATGAACCCAGGGCCTTGTCCATGCTGGTCAAGCCCTTGACCACTGACCCACGCCCCAAACCCTCCCATCCATTTGGTTTTTTTTTGGTACTGGGGATCGAACTTGGGTCCTTGCCTTCGGCGAAACCACTGAGCTAAATTCCCGGCCCTATTTTGTTGTTTTGAGACAGGGTCTCACTGTGTAGTTCAGGCTGCCCTCAAACTTGCAGCGATCCTTCTGCCTCAGCCTCCCAAGTGCCCCTCCTGCTTTCTGTCTGCCTCTGGCCCTGTCCCTCGGTGAGGGTCAGCTTCCTGAATCCTGAGTGTCCGGGTAGGGCTGTCTCCTGGGCTGGGCCAAGCCCTTTGTGGGCCCCACAGGTGCAGGTGGTGGTATCTCGTGGCGCTTTGCCAGGGTCCTGGGCACCTGCAGTGAATGTGGATATGAGCTCATGCACAGGCACTGGGTTGACCCTGGAAAGTGACTGAAAGCAGGAGCAGGCCACTTCTGGACTCCTGACTTCCAGGTTGGAGGAACACTGGTGCCCTTGCTGATTTGTTTTGTAAACTAGATTCACCAGCTCCTGGCCTCAAGGGTACCTGCTTCCTGGTCTTGCAAAAGACTCCCAGCCCCAGGGCATGGCTCTGGGCCGGAACCAGCCTTTGGGGTGCCAGGGGCTGGGTGTGGGCTGGGAACTGAGGGGCTCAGTTGCACCTTTTCCTTCATCATTGATTTTAGATGTCGGGGTTCACCCAGCAGTTTGCTTGAGGTGTGGGGTGAGGGGCTGGGAGGACAGAGATGTCCTTGGTCCTGGGGCATTGGGGACTGTGCTCCTGCCCCCTCCCAAGGCCTGAGAGGGGCGTGGGGTCAGGTCCACTTCGCTGGGTTTCTGTGTACCCCAACTTGGCCTTGAACTCCCTGTGACCCCCCTGCCTCAGCCTCCCAAGTGCTAGTACTGGGAATGTACTGTGCCCAGCTTTGTTTTATTTTCTTCTTTTTCGTGTGTGTATAGCTTTGTTGTCCCTGAGGGCTGGGAAGTCCTTCCTCCAGTCTGCCCTTGATCTATCGGACTTTGCCTTTTCCCCCTCTGGTCAGACAACCCTTTCTTGTTGCCTCCTGTCCCCAGCTTTGCCCCTGGGTCTGGGGGGACAGGAGGGGAAAGGAGCCTGAGAAGGTGGGTTAGGGAGCCCTTCTGCTGGTCTAGGCAGCGTCGCCAACAGGGGCTTTGGAACCCGCAGCTCTGACCAGAGGCAGGGTGTCAGGGCCGTTTTTCTGGTGTGTTTTTTGTTCTGGTTTTTTTTTTTCCTTTTGGTAAAACCTTAAGCTCCTTGTTGCTTTTGTCCATGTATTTTTGTTATTCCTTGAACACAAAGCTGTGGTTTTGAAGGGGCCCAGGCCTGGAGGGGCTGAGGTTCCTGTGGAAAGGGGAGCTGGGTGTCGGGTCTGTGTTGCCCCTGGAGTGGGGCTGGTAGCAGAGCGAGGCGCTGTCCCTGACCCCCAGGAGCCGTGCCTGCCCTTGAGGCCTTCGGAGGAGGAAGGTGACCCAGGTCCTCAGGGTGACCCCTCTCCTGGGACAGAGACTGCCTGTCTGCTACCACAGGTCACTGTCTGTCCCTGGAAAACCCCCACTTTTGGAATTTTGTTGTTGATGTGCTTCTGAGACAGGCTCTCACTGAGTGGCTCAGGCTGGCCTCGAGCTCTCAGCAATCCTCCTGCCTCAGCCTCCCCAGTGCTGGGATTCTAGGTGCATCAGCATGCCTGGCCTGTAATACCGAAGTCTGGCAGTGAACTTCAGGGCAAGGTGCACGGGACACAAGACAGGGCCACTTTGTGGCTGCCCCGTGTCCCGAGGGCCAGGCTGCTGCCTGCACCTTTCTTCCAAGCCACCCAACTTCTTGGTTGTGCCCTTCCCCTGTCCCGGGCATCCTGTCCAGCAAGCTGCTCCCTAAAGCTCCTGGCACAGGGAGGAGTGGTGTGGGGCCCCGGACTGGCCTGAGAAAAAGAGCACTGTGCTCTGGACTCTGCTCCCTGCTGGGTCCTCGAACCCTGCCCTGCTGCCCCTCACCTGTCCTGTCTGTTGTGGGGCTGGGTTCCAGCTGGGATGGTGTCCCTGTGTCTGTCTTAGAGTCCACGTTGGTGCACGAGCACACGCTCACACACCCCTCCTCCATCCAGCCTGGAATCTGAGGGTGAGGGCTGTGGGGAGAGGACAGAGGAGGTCAGGTCAGTAGGAGTCTGCTTCAGAGCCCGCCGTGTTGGTGGAGGAGGGGCGAGCCACCTCCCTCCTAAGACCCAGGCTCCTGTCCTTGTCACCTTGTCATGACCGGGCTCCTGCGAAGCCTCCTGGATTTGGCTTTGTGTGGTGGCCTTCTCCTTGGTGGAGGACGCCCATGGAGTGATGGCTGCGGCTCTCCCCTGCCCCCATCCACACCCCGCAGACCCCTCTCTCTGCCTGCTCTTTCGCCTGGAGCTGAGGATGCAGTTGCCATGGGAACCTGAAGCCAGTGAGCAGGGGAGGGAGATGCTGGGTTGTCTTACCAGGTCTGGGGGCTGGGGGCCGACCTGGCAGGGGGAAGTGGCCCGCAGGGGTGGGTCGGAAGCCCTGGGGCTCCTCTTTCGTTTAGTTAATCTGCCTCCAGATTAAAATCCTTCAAAGCACCTGGCAAATTAAACTGAGTTAAAGTCTAGGCTGGTTCACCCCCCCATCCTTTTTGATGGATTAGGGTTCTGGTTCTGGGGGCCTGAGACTGGGGATGACAGGGTCCCTAAGGAGGATGGAGCACCCTCGGCTCAGTCCTGAGCCGCCTGACAAGGCAGGGTCGTGGCCTGGGTGTGGGGCGGCTGTGAATGGGGGGCAACGCAGCCACCCTGTGTCCCACAGATGCCCATTGCAGTGGCAGGGCGCACATGTTGGCGGTCATGCTACCGGGGTGGCAGGAGCTGGGGCTCTGTGGAGAGGGCGGGGTACAGCGAGCTCATGTCTGGCTGTCCTTGGGCCACCGGAGCTGGTGGCCTGATTTAACCCTGTGTGTTCTTGGAAACGCAAAACCCCTTGCCGATGGCTCCCCTGGACTTCTGGTTGGGGTGCCCCGCCTCTCCCTCTGCCACTTCCTTTTACTCTGTCCCTCCTGACACCACCTCATCCTCAGAATTGACCCTGAACGGCTGCCCCAGAGCTACCCACTTCCGCCCTGTGTGTCCCTACTTAGAGAGAAATACTGCCCTCGCCATGTCCCCCATCTGGGCAGGGTCCTCTCTGAAGCCCACCCCCCGGACCTCAGGGCTGGCTGTTCTGTCACACTCAGCTCAGCTCTGCCTTCCCCTAAATTGCTCGGGAACTGGGAACGAGCTTCTGAGCTGTGGGTGGCCCTGGCTGCATGGAGCAGGGCCAGGCCTGGGGGCGGACCCCGCCTTCCCCCTGTGTTCATCTGTGGGCCGTTTCTGTTGCCAGATGTGGGCACCTGTGTTTGCCTTTCTCCTCCTTCCCTTGCTCTTCGGGGAGAGCCAGAGCCGCTCACAGGGCTGGCCCAGAGTGGCGGAGGACTTGCCAAGGTCACCCAGCGCCTGCTCAGAGAGGCCGTGCGTCCACAGGGCAGTGCGGGCAGCCGGAAGACAGGGCAGGTTTGGTGAGATCACAGTCAAGTGGCAGCTCGGGGCAGCTCCCCGACGGGGACATGCCCAGATGGAGGCCCCAGGAGGCCACTGTGTCTCTGACCTGGGATTTTCAGTGGTCACAATTCTGGTGGACATGGTCACCCAGAGCAAAAGGGGGCCAGACCTGGGCCCTGGCATGGAGGAAGCCACCCATCAGTCCCTGAAATAGTTGGGCCCACTCAGCTGCCGCTGCTCCTGTGTCAGTGCAGCTGGTTTGCTGCAGAACCTCATGGTGACCTGGGGGTCGTAGGAGACACGAGTTCTGGTACTGGCCCAGCTTCGGTGCCTAGTGTGACCTTTGTGTCTTCAAGAAGTACTGCTGGGGCCAGGGATTTAGCTCAGTTGTTTCGGTGCCTGCTGTGCAAGCACAAGGACCCGAGTTCGAATCCCGGTACCGAAAAAAACCAAAAAACAAGTACTCCTGAACACCAGCCATGCTCTGGGTGCGTGGGATGAATCAATGGACAGAGACCACGGCTGCGTCCCATCTTGGACCCATCTTGGAGAGCGGCCGGGAGATAAGATGACAGGCTGGCCGTGTGTTCCCCCCTGGGAAGTGAGGGGCACCCTGGGGCCCTGCAGGCTGGGCAAGCTGCTTTTGCTCCCCACCCTCTCATTAAGCCGGCCCTTGGGGTGTGGCCCAGTGGTAGTGGTTGCCTTGAGTCTTCTCTGGGCCCTGGGTTCGATTCCCAGCACAGCAGAAAAACCCATCGGCTCCCGGGACAACTGCAGTGCCACTGTGGGTGTCTGCAGCCTTCTGTCACCAGCTCCTCCAGGAAGCCCCCATGTGTCCCTCCTGTCCTGTGTCCCTCTTGCCCTTCCTGGGCATGGCTGGTCTCCATTTTGTTACTTGAGATAGGGCCTCACTGCGTAGCCCAGGCTGGCGTCAGGCTCGCGGTCCTCCAGCCTCCCCAGGGCCAGGATTCCCAGCGGGCACCACCACACCTGGCTTCCGCTTCCGGTCTTTTCCCGACCCCATGCCCTCCCCAGCCTGGCGAGGTGGTCCGGGACGTCCCCATCCTGTTCTCAGGAGAGCCCCTGACCAGCTTCCTGGTCAGCGGGAGAGAAACGCTCTCCTGCGCTCAGGGGCGGCAGTGGCCATGGGGTCCTGCAGGTCCTGGGGCTGGCAGGGGCTGCTGTAGGTGACCCCCCTTTGTTCTGTCCCGCAGACACTACCCCAAGCAGTCCTTCACCATGGTGGCCGACACCCCGGAAAACCTTCGCCTCAAGCAGCAGAGTGAGCTTCAGAGCCAGGTGGGCGCGGGCAGGCGTGTGGGTGGATGGTGTCAGGGGACCTGCCAGGGTTCCTTCCCCTGTGGTCCGTCCTGGGGCCAACGTGGTGCAATCCTCCTCCACCTCCACCCCAGGTGCTTGCTTCACACTTCCTGACTTTAGCTGGGGCAGAGCCAGGCCCTGCTTCCTGGAGAGGTGTGTGTCTGATTGAGTGTGCCCTGAGCCCCCCAAAAGCCTGCCTCCTCCAGGAGGCGGCTCCATTTACACCTTCCCAGTCTCAGAGCTGGGTTTGGGGAGCTCCCTGCAGTCTGAGGCTGCACAGCCTTCCCCTGCAGTGACCCCAAACCTTCTCCACCTGTGGAGGGCAGATGTGAAGGGTTCTGCTTGCCTGAGCCCTGCGGTGTGGGGAGAGGTACACCCTGGGTAGGGGACACCGAGCAAGAAGCCTGTGGTCTGGGTGGGCGTGGTGGCGCATGCCTGTCATCCCAGCACTCTGGGAGGCTGAGGCAGGAGGATCTCAAGTTCCAGCCTAGCCTGGGCAATTTAATGACTTAGCTAGTTAGTGAGACCCTGTCTCAAAATAAAAAGTTAAAGCTGGATGTGGTGGCACACACCTGTGATCCCAGCACTTGGGAGGCTAAGGCAGGAGGATTGCTGTGAGTTCAAGGACAGCCTGAGTTACAAAGCGAGACCCTATCTCAAAACAAACAAACGAAAGAAGGAAAAATAAAAAGGGCTGGGGGTGTAGCTTAGTGTGACAGCCCCTGGGTTCAGTCTCTTCACTTAACTAGGGGTGGGGTGGGAGATCTGTTCCCTCCGAGTCCCGGGTCAGGGACTGAGGCTTTGCTTGGTGGTACAGTGAGGGCTGGGATCCGGCTCTGGTCTTTTTTATCCCAGGGGCGAGGTTCCTCTGCCCGCCTGGGCCTGACTGCTGCTCATCTGGGTCCCCTCGTGGAGCAGGGGTGTGGGGGTCATGAGGAGGCCAGGCTGCGTGTGTGCACGGGGGCGTCCCTGACCTCGCTCACCCTTCACAGCCTCCTGGGGAAGGGGCTCTCGTTCTGCGGCACAGGTAGGGTCTCTGAGTGTGGGAGAAGGCACTTGCTGCCCAGGGCCCAGGATTTCGAGCCCAGCTGGTCTGGCTGCTTGCTATGCTCCTCACTGGCCCGCAGGACCTGCCCGGCAGCATCCAAGGGCCTCATGCAGGGCACCAGCAGGTCCCAGGGGTTGTGGGATGCAGATTCCCAGGCCCACATGGGGCTCCAGGTGTGGGCTAGAAACTGCATTTGGAGCCTAGGTGGTTCTGAAGGAGCCAGGCAGGAGCACTGGGCTGACTCAGGAGACTCAGGGCTTTACTTGCCCCTCTTGGCTTCCTCCACCGCCACCAGCACCAGGACCGCCACACCGGCTGCTCTGAGGGGCAGGCCGCAGCCTGGCTGGGGCCGTGGCAGGTCCTGGTTCCTGTGGCCCTGCGTGGGGGCGGGGCAGGCGGGTGAGGAGGGAAGTGGGAGGCACCCACCCTCTGCGGCCGCAGCCCAGTGAGCTGCCTGTGCTATTTCTACTTCATTTGTCTTCCTGTCGCTGTGTTGGTCCCCAAAGTGGCACCTTAGGTGTCTGGGGCACCTGTGGTTTCCCTGCGTGGGGAGGCAACCGCGGTGCTGTCCTGCCGAAACAGCTGTGACCCCCTCCCCCCAAGCCAGGCTGAGTGGACTGGCAGCTTTGGGGTTTGGGGTGCTGAGCTGGCCCAGGCAGAAGTATCAGGAGGGTCTCTTTCATTTCTCCTTTATCGACACCTCAGGCTGCCGTGGGAGAGGCAGTGAGGTTGGATCTGTGGCTGGTCCAGCAGGCAGCACCCCACGGATGTCACTTAGCTGCACGGGGGCCTCGGCCTTGGGGCCTTCTGCGCCGGGTGGTTTTGTAGATGAAGTAGGATTACCACCCTGTGGGTTTCAGGACTTGGGGGACACCTCACTGCTCTGGCATGAGCCAGTTCTGGAAGGGACAGGAAATGGACACAGAGAGCTTTGAACCCCCCCTCCAGCCCTGGCCTTTCTCCTTAGCTCTCCTCCCCATCTATGCTGGCTAATTTAAAAGCCTTTTCCCTCTTTTCCCATCTTTTTATTTTTATTTTTACTTAATTTTTTTTTGGTACTGGGGATTGAACTCGGGTCCTTGCACTTGTGCAGCAGGCAGCGAAACCACTGAGCTACATCCCCGGCCCCATTTCCCCTCTTTTTAAAAGGGAATGGGTTACATAGTATGGGCCTGGCACATAGTAGAGACCCAGTAAGTGGGAATGGTTGGTGGTGTATTTTGTTCAATACTTTCGTTTTGTCTTTTTTTTTTTTTTTGGTACCGAGGATCGAACTTGGGACCTTGCGCTTGCGAGGCAGGCGCCAGAATCACTGAGCTAAATCCCCGGCCCTCATTTTGTCTTTTTGAGACAGGGTCTTACTCTGTAGTTCAGGCTGGCCTCAAACTTGTGATCCTCCTGCCTCAGCCACCGGAGTGCTAGCATTACAGGCATGCATCACTGTGCCTGGTGCTTAATACTTTTTTTTTTTAAATCGTGATCTTTTCATCTTCATCTTATTCTGGGCAGGGGGTATCCACACCCAGCCCGCCTGGCATGATCTTTTTTTGGTATTGGGGATCGAACTCAGGACCTTGCACTTGCCAGGCAAAAACAGTGCCACTGAGCTGCATCCCCAGCCTGTGACATGATCTTTTTTGATTACATTTTTTTTTTTTTTGGTACTGGGGATTGAACTCGGATCCTCGTGCTTGCGCAGCAGGCAGCGAAACCACTGAGCTAAATCCCCAGCTCCTGCATGATCTTTTTTAATGTTTGATCATGAGATCAGTCGTTTTCCAAACCACACTGCCCCGTGTGTTTGATGGATAACTGATGAACTGTACAGAGCTGGGGAGAGTCAGGATCTACAGATAGAAAGCAGAATTGCATAGCCAAGGCCATGTGGGGGTCTGGAGCCCCAGGCTTTAGGCCAGCCCTGTCGTGGGAGTTTCCAGGGTGGGAGGCCGGTCACCAACCTGGGGTAGAGTCTTCCGGCCAAAGTGCTGAGTCGCGCTCTGCCCCCGCAGACATCTGTGGAGTGACCTCAGGCGGATCCCCTCCAAAGCTTCCGCCCAAAGCTCCCATGAGCCACCCGACGGTGGGCAAGCATTCCTGCATGGGCAAAGGGGACCTGGTGAAGGGACTTGGGCCATCCCTGCAGGCTCTGGGCCTTTCCCTGGCCCTCTACCAGCCCTTGCAGCACTGAAGTCCCTTAGAATCTTCTGTACCTTGACTCTGGGTAAGGCCTAAGGGTGCTGAGGAATGGTTGCAGCTCTGGAGCCAGAGGCCTGCTTTGTTTTGAGACAGTGTCCGGCTGTTGACACAGTAGTCCAGGCTGGCCTTGAACTTGAAGTCACTGAGATTCTCTTTTTGGATTTTTTTGGGGGTCTTACTATGTAGTTCAGGGGATCCTCCTGCCTCAGCCTCCCAAGAGCTGGAATTACAGGACTGTGCACCACATCCCGCTTAGAGTGGGAGGTATTAAGAGATCACCTCGCCTGTCCCCTTAGCCCACACCAAAGTGACCCCACCTGCCCACCCTTGTGGGCCTCTTGCATTAGGAGTGAAATGATTTTCCCTTCCTGGCAAGGAGGGGAGGCAGCTCCTGGGCCTGGGAACCCGATGATGTCACTCCATGTTGCCATGGCAATGGTTCCCCCGGAGGAGGGCCTGACCCTTGGGAAGCCAGGAAGCAGGAGGGAGCGGCTTGGCACTGGGTCTGCATGGACACAGACACCAGATTCACAGCCTCACTCCCTCCTTGCCGGGTGTGGCCTGAGCCCAGCCTGCGTTGTGGGCCCAATGGCTGGTCCTGGATCCCCACTGTACAGATGTGGGGGCCGAGACTTTAGAGGTCAGGGATGTGGCCCAAGGTTACCAGCAAGGGCCAGACTGAGGGGTTCCTGTCCCCGCTCCGCCTTCTGGTCTGATGGGAATGGAGCTCTCCTCCAGCCCAGGTGATTTTTGTTTTGTGGGGTTTTTGTTTTGTTTTGTTTTGTTTTTGAGACAGGATCTTGCCCAGGCTGGGCTTGAACTTGTAATCCTCCTGCCTCAGCCACCTGAGTAGCAGGGACTACAGCCCAGGCACCGTGCCCAGTTTCAGCCTTTCTTTTCCATCTGTGGGGAAACCCACTGGGGACCTGCCAGGTGTGGCCTGGGCGGGGTCAGGACAGCACAGAGCCGAGGGCAGAGGAGCCAGGCCTGGGAACCTGGGAACTGCTTGGGCTGTCCTCCCAGATGCGCCCGAGGCTCCCTGTCCTGGGCTGACCCCATTTACTTGGGAGGAAGTGGAGGCAGCTATGGGGTGGAACAGATGGCTGCCGAGGGCCAGAGAACCTCTGGAAGGTGAGAGGCAGCCCCGCCCCGCCTCCATCATCTCCAGCCTTGGGGAGCCTGAGTTTCCATAGGAAAGTGGTGATTTCGCATCCCCATCTCTGCCCCTGTGTCTGTGCCTGCTCCCCAGGAAGCCATGGCATCAGAGGCTCACTGATCAGCCTTCGCCATGCCTGTGTCACGCAGCCTTTCTGGGCCCGACATCGCCCTTTGGCACAGCTCTCTCTCAGCGGCTGACTGGAAACCCCAGGCACTCGGCAGGGTGGGCAGGGGAGGCAGGGCCTCTGACAGTGGCTGCCAGGCCCTGTGGCCTCCTTCGGGAGACCTCGCCTCTGGGTGGCTCAGTTTCCTTCTCTGTGCAATGGGGCTGATAGCTCGTGTGTGTGTGTGTGTGTGTGTGTGTGTGTGTGCGCGCGCGCGCGCGCATGTGTGTGTGTGTGTGTGTGTGTGTGTGTGTGCGCGCGCACACGCGCAAATGACATCACTCCTGGGAGCACATGGCTGTTGGGTGAGTATGAATGAGTTTTTTGTTGTTTTGAGTCAAGACCTTACTGTGTAGCCCAAACTGACCTAGAATTCGAAGCCATCTTCCTGCCTCAGCCTCCCGAGGGCTGGCATCACATTCCATGCCCCGCAGCGCCTGGCAGTTTCTGCCCAGGACCACTATCTGCTGCCAGCAGCCTCTCAGCTCCCCGGCTGACCCCGGCTTTCCTCCCCAGGTGCGCTACAAGGAGGAGTTCGAGAAGAACAAGGGCAAAGGCTTCAGCGTGGTGGCGGATACCCCCGAGCTCCAGAGAATCAAGAAGACCCAGGACCAGATCAGCAACGTGAGCTCCTGCCCCTGCCGCCTCTGCACCCCTAGCCAGTGGAGGGCAGGGAAGGGCTGGGGCTGCCGGTGCACTTTGGGTGCATGGGTGGGGCCATCCCTGGCTCTGCAGCCCTTGGTCTTTGTGGGGGTGCTGGGTGCCCGGGGCACAGCCCCCCCCAGGCTGACACCGAGGCATTTCCCGCCAGCCTCCCTCGAGCCCTCTTCCTTCCTGTGCAGAAACCCGGTGGCTTCTCCGGTGGCCCTGTCCCCGGCCCTCCAGTGTGGGTGGCAGTGGATGGAGGTCCCTGCCACCTTCAGGACAGCACAGCCTGGGCACACGGGGTAGGGTGCAGCTCTGCGGGCCGTGGGGGTGCCAGCTGCCGTGTGTGTCCACAGGAGGGTGAGATGGTTGCCAGAGTGGTCTGGGCCGAGGGCTGGGGTCTGTTCCAGCCCTGGTGCAGAAGGGAGAGCTTTCAGGAATTCACGCTCGTGCCCGAGGGGGTCATGGCAGCAGGACGCCCCTGCCACCCTTCCTGTCGGCTTCGGGACCTCCACCCCCAGGAGCTGTCCCGCCTGGGGCATCCGAGCAACAGAACTCGCTGCGGCCCAGGCGTCACAGCGAGGATGAGAGTGACCACTGCGGCTGCCCCTGCCCGGGTGGGCACCTGAGACCATGCCTTAGTGGACAGTGAAGTCTGTCTGCCAGGTGTGGGCCCTGACCAGCTCTGCCAGGGCCAGGTACCAGCCAGGGGCTCATGGACGCATGCTGGGGGCCTCTGTGCTGCCCTGCTGTCTCCGAGCTGTCACTCCCAGAAAGCTGTGCCACCCCCCACTCCCAGTCAGAGGTCCCCAGCTGGTCCTGTCCCCGCCCCGAGGGAACCCAAATCACATTCAGAACTGGCTGAAGCTGGGCGTGGTGGCACATCCCTAGAATCCCAGCACTTAGGAGGCTGAGGCAGGAGGATCTCTAGGAGTTCCAGGCCAGCCTGGGCTGCATAGTGAGCCCCTGTCTCAAAAAACCAAAAACAGGCCAGGCATGGTAGTGGTGCACACATGTAATCACAGTGCTTAGGAGGCTGAGGCAGGAGGATTGCTGGAAGTTTGAGGCCAGCCTGGGCTACATAGTCAGTTTAAGGCCAGCTTGAACTGCATAGCAAGACCCTGCCTCAAAAAAACCCCAAAAGTAATAATAATGGGTTTGGGATAAGGCTCAGTGGGAGAACTAGCATGTGTGAGGCCCTACGTTCAATCTCCAGTACCACAAAAAAAAAAAAAGAAAAAGGATGAGGCTGGCGACAGCCCCCTCCCTGCACACTGGTTAGTGGGCCCGAGTTTCCTCCCGGTCCCAGATGCTCCTGCCCAGGCCTGCTGGGAATCTTCTCGCTTCCTCTGGAGCTTGCACAGTGCTTCTGACACAGAACTGTACTCCCAAACGCTCTAATTTTGGTTTCTCCTAATTTTGAAAGTATGCTATGTAATATTTTGTGGTTTGGTTCTTTTGTGTAACCCTGGACTTAGAGATCCACTTATATGTCAGGGGTATAACTCAGTGTGGAGCGCTCACCTAGCAGGTACAAAGCCCTGAATTCCATCTCCAACCCTGCCAAAAAGGGGGCGTGGAGAAAGATTCACCTGTATGTGTCTGTGTAGAGATCACTCATGCTTTTTCGATGCTATATAATATTCCACGTTGTGATTATGCTGCAGTTTATTGATTATGTTGTGGACAGATGTTTGGATTTTTAAAAAATTACTAATGAAGTTGACCCCAGATTGATGTGTTTTAAAAATAACGGACTGAGTCTCTTGACAGAGGGCGCTATCACAGGATGGTTGAGAACTAAGGCTGGTGTGGGAAGTAGATTCTGAACTACTCCGCCGCTTCCCTCCCTCTCCAGCCGTGGTTTCCTCATCTGTAAAATGGTCATGATACCCTAGGGCTTGCTGAGGAAAGGAAAGAAGGAATTCATGCGGGAAGGAGCGCAGAACAGGAGCTCAGCACGTGGGAGGCAGGCATTATAAACAGCACAGCCCTTGGCCGTGAGCTGGTTGTTCCTCTCCCAGCCGGGCCCCTCGGCCCGGGGTGACACGGAGTCATGTTGGCTGCGACGTGTGGCAAGTCAGACTCTTGCTTCCCGCCAGAATCAGGAAGCTGGGGGTTCAGAACAGGAACATCACTGTCACCGTCACCCCGGAGTCCGGGCTGTTGGGGTCTGGCTGGGTGGGGAGGGTCCTTGAGGCCCCACTGGAGCTTGGGTTCTCTCTTGGAGGCCAGGCCAGGTCACACACAGCCTGGGCTCTGGCAGCCTGGTGTAGGGCTCCCAGGAGATCGGAGCTCTGAGCCCCTGGACTCTGAGAACTTCCTTTGCCTTTTTCGTTGTTATTTTAACATTTGTGACCCAGGGTCTCGTTATGTAGTTCAGGCTGGCCTTGAACTCACAGTGATCCTCCTGCCTCAGCCTTCTGACCGCTGGGATGATGGCTGTGCTCCACCATGCCAGGCTCTGATAGTGACTTTTTCAGTGTTTGCAGCTCGGGCTAGATGAGCGCCCCTCCAACCCTGGACTTGGTAAAGAGTGAGCAGGACCCTGGCAGCCAGCCCTATGAGCCTGGTCATGTCCACACTTCCCAGGGCTGGCGGGTGCATGGCGTCACGGGAGCAGATGGCTCATGGTGTCCCTGAGGCTGGAGGGGAAAGGATCCCTCCCAAGGCCTGGGGAGTAAGTGACTGGGTTCTGGTCTCCAGGGATGAGGCACGAGGGGGACAGAGCTGGGCCCTGGCCCCTGGCCACTCCGGCTCCAAGTGGCTTCCCTGCTGGCCACCTCCTGGTACTGCTCAGGCCCGGGCAGACCAAAGTCCCCGCCCTCTGCCCTTTTGTCCTCTGTCCCCCTCATCCCTCTTGGGCTTGGCCTTTTCATTAACAAAGTAAACAAGACCCAGACCTTTCCCAGCCCCAGGACAAAGGCAACCTCTTGCATTCCCAGGACAGGAGGGGGAGTGAGTGGGCTGGGACAGTCGCCTGCCTGTGACACCTTCCAAGTGGGGCCTGCGATCCTGTGACTTTCAGCCTGGCCAGGGCTGCCCATGTCCCCCAGGGTAGGCTCACTCTGCTTTGCCTCCTTTTGGCTTCGGAGTCCCCCTCTGGCCCCCGAGGGAAGGGACAGAGACAGGTCCTGACCCGCACCCCCAAGGGACCCACTCTCTGCCTGTCCCCCGCCAGTCACACCCCCATGCCCTGCCCTGTCCCCTATGCCACATGTTCCAGGCTGGGATAGGGCGGGGTGGGTCTTGGGGAGCAGGAAGTGACAGGCGGCCCCAGCCAGTATTCCCAGGCCCACGGGGAGCTGGGCTGAGCCTGCTGGCATCAGGCAGGGCAGGGGCCGCTTCCTCCTGTGTCCCACTTCCTCCTCAGCTGTGCTGACCGCTGTGTGCCTCCCCTCCCAGCCTGGTTCCTCTGTGGGCCTGGGGTGCAGTGGAACGTTTGTCCCTTGAGGCTGCAGGACAGAAACCTCTGCTCTCCTGCGTCTCATTTATCTCGTGCTCGTGTGTCATTCCTGTTACGTGTGTGCCCTGCAAAGTACTTCCGGGTTTGCAAGCTGACATTTGTATCATTTGCGGAACAGACATGACTGGGGAGGCTTGTGCGAAAATGGAGGTCACTAGCAGGAGTGTGCAGTCATAGCCAGGTGCGGCTTTGCACACCTGTCATCCCAGCACTCGGGAGGCTGAGGCAGGACGATCGCCTTCGTGAGTTCAAGGCCAGCCTGGGCTGCATACATAGAGACCCTGTCTCAAAATCCGAAGACAAAGGAGCCTGCAGTCCCCTTCTCTGGCAGGCAGGGGTCAAGCGCCAGTCAGGCCGGTGCCAAGAGCTGCCTGTGACACGTGACACATTCCCGGCATGAGCTTGGCTTCCAGGGAGAGCTCGGCACGGGAGCCGAAGCCACTGAGGGGTGGCCGGGGTGGAAGCAGGGATGCCCCAGTCCCTGACACATGCGCGTGCAGGTGACGGCTCACATCGTGGCCCTGTGGTGGCTGCCGTCACTCCCTGCGTCTGAGGCACGCTGTTTTCCTGTTAGACAGAGGTGGCAACTGAGGCTGAGCAAGGTTAAGCTGCTCAGCGGAGCCCTTGGGAGTCTCCCATCCCGAGAGCTGAGCTTTACTTTATTTTATTATTTATTTTTAAATTTTTATTTATTTTATTTTAATTATTTTATGTCTTGCAGTACTGGGGGTTGAACCCATGTCCTTTGCACTCAGCAACACCCACAGCCCATTTTTTATTTCCAGACAGTGTCCCCCTAAAGTTGCTGGGGCTGAACTCAAACTTGCAACCCTCCTGCCTCAGCCTCCTGGAGTGTTAGGATTATGTGGCTTGGGGGGGCAGGGTCCTGCTCTGTTATTCAGGTTAGCCTGCGACTTTATGTATCACAGGCTGGTCTCAAACTTGTGATCTTCCTGCCTTAGCCTCCTGAACAGTGGCCTCCATCCCAGGGTCTTGGATGGCAGCGGGAGGTGCTGGCTGCTTTGCTGTGGGACCCTTCCTGACCCAGCTCTCCTGCCCTGCAGATAAAGTACCACGAGGAGTTCGAGAAGAGCCGCATGGGTCCTGGCGGCGCCGGTGAGGGGTTGGAGCCGGACCGCAGGGACACCCAGGACAGCAGCAGCTACCGGCGGCCCCCAGAGCAGCAGCCTCAGCCACACCACACCCCAACCAGCACCCCCGGTGGGTGTGGGTACAGGAGGGGGCTGGAGAGAGGCCACACACGCTGTCCCATGGCGGCCCCCTCCCCAGCCAGGGGTCTGCGGGGCACACAGCCCCTGCTGGGGGTCCCAACATGGATGCGTGTGCGGGTGACCCTGTCCTTGAGTGGGGGGCCCGACACTGGCCTTGTGGGGGCTCTAAGCATTTTCTGACCTCTCCTCCTCCATGCAGTTTACCAGCAGCCGCAGCAAGTGACTCCAGCCTATGGCAGCTACAAGGAGCCCGCGGCCCCGGGGTCCATACAGCGCAGCACCCCAGGCGGGGGCGGGGTGAGTAGGGGCCTTGGGGTGGTGGTGGTGAAGGGTTCCAGGTCCCCCTGGCCTCTGACCCCAGGCCCTGGCGCCCCTGTCGTGTGTTTGGAACAGATCTGGGCCCCACAGTTTGGAGGAAGTGCCCCTGTGGGGGGAGGCTGTCTTGACTTCGGGGGACATTCCCTGCTCCAGCACTGAGGCGCACACAGGCCCTTTCTGGGTGGGGTCCTCCAGACTTGGGCAGCCCCGTTTTCATGAGGAGGGAGACCCTACACCCTTCTGATCTCTGCCTGACCCTCCCAGACCGTCCTGTGTCTAGTGGGTATCCCCCGTTTCTGTCACTTGACCCCACTAACCAGTCCCTCGGCACTTTTTTCAGCTTTTTTCCCCTTTCCTGGTGTTCAGAGTGGAACCCAGGGCCTTTGCATGCAATGACAGCCCTAACCCTTCTGTTTGAGATAGGGCTGAGCTTGGACTTTTAACCCTTCTGCCTCAGCCTCCCAGAGTGCTGGGACCACAGAGGAATAAAACAGCTCTCTGGCGGCCCCGGAGCCTCTTGGTCTGGACACATACAGTGCAGGCGGAGGTTCCTAGTGAATGCCAGCCCCTCAGGTCACTGTCTCGTCCTGGACACAGGATCTGACTACTGTCCCACCCTCTGAGAGCTTGTATTCCAGTAAGAAAGCGATAAATGTGCAGGTCTGTAATGTCAGGCCCGGCGTGACGTGCTCTGAAGGTAGCCAGCAGGGTAAGGGACATAGGGCAGCAGGGTCAAGGTGTGACATTTGCTGGGTGCAGTGGTGCCTACCTGTAATCTCAGCACCCAGGAGGCTGAGGCAGGAGGATCTCTGAATTTGAGGCCAGCCTGGGCTACGTACATAGCAAGACCCTGTCTGAGGAAACAAAACAATACAAAGCAAAAAGGAAGAAAATATTGGTGCTTATAATAATTCCAGTAGCAGCAAACAGAGCCTGTCAGATATTTAAACCCTACCCTGGTCCTGTCTGTGCCCTTAGTGCGTCCCCCATCTGACCCTGAGTGGATGCCAGGTGCTCTGTGAAACGGCCAGTGCTTTCCCCAAAAGTTAAGACTCGGACGCTAGTGAATTCACAGCGGAGCACGGCCCTGTCCCCTCTGTCCCCCAGCCCGGCCCTGGAGTCCTTGAGAATTAGGAACTCAAGGCTAGGGTGTCCCTCAGAGGCAGAGCTGGGCTAGGGCCCAGCGTGACCGTCCTGTCCCCCCAGAAGCGGTACCGCGCAGTGTATGACTACAGCGCTGCCGACGAGGACGAGGTCTCCTTCCAGGACGGGGACACCATTGTCAACGTGCAGCAGATCGATGACGGCTGGATGTATGGGACCGTGGAGCGCACGGGCGACACGGGGATGCTGCCGGCCAACTACGTGGAGGCCATCTGAGCCCGTGCTGCCCAGCCTCCGCACACTCCGGCCTCGCGTCCACCGGGCAACTGTCCGCCCTTCCGTGTCTCTGTCCTTTAAGATCTGCAACAGCTTGTTTGTCCCCAACCCTCCTCAGCCGCTTTGGCCACCCGAAGCCTCGTTCTGCCACTGTCGGGCCCCCTCTCTGGCCAGTTTCCCCCTGACCGACTTCTCGGTGTTCTCTCTGGAGAGAAGAGCTGGGCTGGAACAGTGCTGCCCAAGGCCGCCTCCCCTGCCCTGGGCTGCTGGCCCCTCCCCGCCCCAGGCCCTTCGGGGGACCCTAGTGGGCCGCCCCTCCCTTCCTCACAGAGGGGCCCTCGAAGACCGGGTGGGGAAAGGGCTCTGGGTAGTTCAGGGGGAGCTGCTCTCCCACCTGTCCCCAGTCCCCCGGGGAAGGCCTTGTGGGCCTGGGGCCGGCAGGACCTTGGTGTTCCGGAGACAGGCGAGGGGGACACGGGGCAGGGTGTGGCCCCAGCTCTGCCAGATGCTTCCCTGTAGGTCAGTGAGCAGCACCTTTCTGTGGCCCTGGGCAGGAAGGAAGGCACCCTGGGCACAGTGAGTCTGTCCTCCTCCCGGCCCCTGAAGGACTGAGTCACCCACACTGGTGGCGTTTGGACCAACACCCCCACCCCCATGTAGCAAGGCGGGGCCCAGGGCTCCGGAACCAGAAGCAGATTTCAAGGAGAGGCAGGAAGATGGTGCTATGCCCAGGCTCCTCTGTGCCGGGGCCGGACAAACCTAGCCTGGCATCATTCATCTCTGAGTCTCCTGTCCCTCTCCTGGGCCTCCTCCCATTCCTACCCTGAGTCCGACCACAGCTGGCCCCCCAGATGCTGAGCCCCCCCAGCCCTCCAGCGGCTGCCCCGCGCACTGCACACCAGTGCTCTCAGGTGAGGGATTCGCCTTGGCGGCTCGTGTGTGGACTTGGGAAAACGCCCCAAGAGCAGTTGGAGGAAGTGACTGCTAGTGCCCCTGCCCCTTTCCTCTGGCCCCAGCCAGCCCCGGTGAGGGAGGGAGTGTCCTCTCTGTCAGTAAGCCTCTCAGGAGGCCATGGTTCCATCCAGTTCCTCTCCGTCTCAAAGCACAATGTGGATCTGGGGACCCGTGACTGGGATGAGGAACCAGAGGGCCTGCAGCCTCCAAACTTTGCTTCCTGCTCGAGGCAGGCAGCTGCTCCATTTTCTGCCCTAAGAAGGGGACATGCGTACTCCCAGAGAGACGAGGGGCTGCCACACTGGTGCTGAGGGACGCAGCGCCAGGCCCAGAGCCACCACCCCAGCACAGGCCCTCCCACCGGGGCAGACCTGGCCGCTTGCTCCAGGACGGGAGGCTTGAGCTACAATGTGACCATGACTTTCGGGACCAATCCCACTGGTGACAACCGTGGGCTCCCAACCCTGCTTCCTGGTTCCCCTCACATCCCTCCAGGGAAGGCTCCTTTATTGCTTCATTTCTGCCTTTTTATCTTTCACATAATGCACTTTTGGGCCATTTTTTTTTTTTAATAGCTGGAAAAAAATGAAACCGTCCCACCCCACGAGCCTGTATTTAAAAAGAAACAAGTGACCCTGTGGGATTGGCCTTTGTCCAAACATTTCACTGTCTGTGTGTGAAGCGCCCGCTCACCCTTTTTATGGGGCCGTCGTCTTTCTCATCTGTTTGATCCCCTCCCTTGTGGGCTTGTGCTCCGAATCAGACCTTTGGGGCCTGTTAATGATTTTGAACATTTGACTTGAACCACAAGTAAATCTTTCTCCTGGTGACTCAAATAAAAGTGTAATTTTTACCTGCGGACTTGGTGTCCTTTGTGGCTCGGTGCTGCTGTGGGGTAAGTTCTGAACACTTGGGGACACGTGGACCTCTCGCCCAGCTGCTCCTGGACATTGTCCCCACCCCTGTGTACCCAGCTTGGTGGCACAGAGGTGACTCCTCAACTCCAAGTCCCTTTCCCGCTTCTTTAGCTGTGCAGCTGCCTGCCCCGAGGCCAGTGCCCTCAACAGGCGAGAGCTGAGTTCATCCTCAGCTACCTGGCACCTGTCCATGGCCCAGACTGAGTGCAGGGCCATCCTGGCCCTGTGCCCTTTGGGGAGGGAGCGGTGGCTCTGCGTGTGTTTAAGGAGTGAAGTTAGAGGGCCTGGGACAGCCCGAGGTGGGACAAGGTGCAGCACAAAGCTCTCCGTGATCTAGCCACCCAAGGCGGCCTTGGAAGTGTGATCTTTTTGTTTTTTGAGACAGGGTCTCACTAGCTCAGGCTGGCCTCGAACTCCAGCAGTCATCCTGCTTCAGCCTCCCAAGTGCTAGTATGACAGGTGTGGTGATCTTTAATATGATCCTTCTCTCTCCTTAGTGGCTCTGTGAGGGAAGTAACTGCTTCTGTACCCATCTTACCCAGGCTGCTTGGTGCGGCAGAGCTGGGCCATGCGCCCCAGTGTGGTTCTGGGTCTCACTGTCTCCACCGCTCTGTGCAGCCCTTAGGAGCCCCCTATGCTCTGGCTCCATGTGCCCAGTCTGTAACTGTAGCCTCCATCTGGCTCAGCGAGACTTGAAAGAACACAAGGATGGTGGTAGAGCAGGGACCCCAGCCCCCGCCCCACTGCCTCAGGGGAGGGGCACTTTCTCAAGCAGCTGGGGCCCAAAGTGGCAGGGGCACAAGGGCTTCCCTGAGCTGAGTGTGAGCGGAGTCAGGGTCCAAAGTCCCCAGAGCTGGGCAAGAGTGGGAAACAGGGTGGCACAGCCCCTGCCCACCCCCAAAGGCCCCCCCAAGGGCTGGCCTGCTGTGCCCCAAGAGGAAGGACGCTTGGCACACCTGGCCTCCTGAGGCCTCCCAAAACTTCAGAGGACTGGAAGGGGCAGAGGGCTTTGGCAGACATTAGTGCCAATGCCACTTAACACACACGCACACATGCTCCCAGGCCTCAGTCTCGGGCTCCCGGGGACACCCAGACCGGTGGGAGGAGTTCCTGAGGAGCTGCGGGAAGCAGCCTGGCTCCTGAGGCCCAGTGCTCTATGGGGTTCCTAATGTTTTAACCCAGGCCCTTCAAAACAGCTCTCTGTAGGCATAGTGTGGTAGAGGGTAGGACGCCTTATAGTCCCAGCACTCAGGAGGCTGAGGCAGGAGGATCATCATGAGTTCAAGGCCAGCCTGGGCTACATAGTGAGTTAAAGGCCAGCCTGGATTGCATAGCGAGACTCTGTCTCAAAAAAAAAAAAAGCTGTTTGGGGTGAAGCCAAGGAGACCAGGCCTCGGAGATGTGCCAGGGAAATAAATGTTTTCATTTAATAGGAAATGATTGAAACTCGTAAAAGGCACAAAGCCACAAATGACATAACTTGAGTCTTTAAAAAGAATGAGACATCAGTCCCTTCTCCCTCAAGATTCAAGAAACCACTTGTATCTGCGTTTCCAGACACTCGCTGCCTGGGACAGGTTGGGGGACCACGGCGAGCAGGCCTGGTCTGCGTCCTGCTAAGCGCAAAGCATTAGGGGAGCCCTCCCCACGTGCCTCTCCCGGCAGACACAGCGCAGCTCGGTCCCCAACGATGCCAGCTGCGACCCACATGGGGCTGTTGCCCGCGTCTGCCCGGAAACGACCTTCCAACCTTGCCAATGGACCACCCCACCGCCAGCTGTTATTTTTCTGACATGATTTGCCAGAGATACTGAGAGTGAGGAAAAGGGACAAAGAAAGGCAGTCGGAGGATGCGTTCATCCAGGGGATCTGGAGCGGCTCCCTCCGTGCCCACCTCCCCTGGCGGATGCTGGGCTTCGAGATGCAGACAGCGTTTCCGCCCCTCGAGGCGGGACTGGGCGCCCAGGAAAAGCGCGGAGCCTCTCGGTCCTGCCTGGTCCGGAGCCGCAGAGCCCTGGTTACCACTCCGGCCTCCTGATTGGCTGAAGGGGCAGGGGCGGGGTGTTGATGGACGGCCGCCTCCCCGATCTGGGTCAGGGGGAGGGGGCCATCGGGGCAGGGACCGCAACCTCTGCTCGCGGCAGCCGCTTCCCGGGATCGGGGCCTCCAGGGCCCGGGACCGCACGATGCTGGACATTTTCATCCTGATGTTCTTCGCCATCATAGGCCTGGTCGTTCTGTCCTACATCATCTACCTGCTTTAGGGGCCGGCGCCGCGGCCGCGCTGCCCCGGCTGCGAAGGGAAGGATGGAGCTGCAGGGCCGAGCTCTGTGCTCGGTCAGCTCGGGTGTATTTTTGCTTCCGGGCATTATTTCGAGTACTGATTCGAAAGCCAGATGAAAAGAGCTTGCCTTTCCCTTTACTCCTCGTGTACTGATGTAGCGTTTCTTGGACTGCTCTGAGAACAGTAAGAAATGCAAGCTTCTGTCTGGGGGACCCAACTTAAAGTAGCATTGTTGCAATTGAAAAGGAAACGCACCGCGGCCGGGACTGTAGGTAGGAGGGGCTGGGGACGAGCAGGACAGAGGGCGGGAGCCGCGCGCCTCCCCCTGCAGGTGCGGGCGTCTAGGCCCAGGGCTTTGCAGCCCGGTCCGCGGCGCTGCGGGAGGGGACTCACCCTCCCTTCGGGAGCAATCGGCAGATGAGACTGCCGTGGGCCGCGCTTGCCCCACTGTGAGGTTCGGCGGAGGAGAGGGGCCTGGATTCTCTCCCCACCCTGTCGCCGATGGTGCCCCCTGCTGGCCGCCTGAGCCTTTGTTTCCGGGTTTCCCACAGCGCCGGCTCCGTCCGACCGGCAGCTGCCCCGACTTCTTCCAGAGCCTTCCAGAGCCTTCCGGACACCGCTGGCCCTGCAAATGGGGGGCTTTGTGCGACAGAGGCAGAGGCGCTGGGGGGACCCCGGGACTCCACGCGGCGGCTGGCAGAGGCCCCCGAGCTGTGGCGAGAGCCGGCTGAGGATGCGAAAGTCGAAGCTTGGACTCGTGAAAGCCAGCGCGGAGGCCGCCGGGAGCGCTGCTCGGGGCCCGGGCGGCGCGCAGGTCCGGGCGGCGCTGCTGCAGACTGCGCAGTCTGGCCTGGTGTGGGTAACTCGGCTTGCTCTCCAGCCAAAGAGAGAGCCTCATCTCGGAGTTTTTAACCTTTCTCCTTCCCTCCCACCTCCCCTCATCCCATGTGAGGAGTGAGTGGCTCTGTCGCGGTCATTCTCTGTCCCTGAGTGTGCATGAGTCAGGGCGGGGCGCCAGCCCTGGGGTCCCCGCCACAGGGAGACGGCGAAGATTAATTAGGAATGGCCCTGCTTATCTAGGAAAAAAATCTCTTACCCCAAAGGGAGTGGGGTTGGTTTGGTTTTGTTGTCAGATGTTCTTTTTCTGAAAAAAAAAACAACAACCTTCCAGCGTATTTCCCTGTCCAGTTAAAGTTGAGGAAACTATATATTTTGGGGAACTATATATTTAGGATACTAAATGGTGGTGTCTATTCCTTGGAAAAGTTTGTCATAATTGTTCTACGTTTGATTTTCTTTTTTACCTTAAATATAGACAAGAAGAAAGATCAAATTGAGTTTGTTTTTTAGTAATAATATTGTATTCAATTATGGTTTTTTGTTAATTATGTTTTTAAAACAAATAAAATTGAAGCAGTATAATATGTCACAATTAAAATGGAAATCTAGCATATTAAAATCCTGACTGGTGGTGGTGTATGACCGTAGTCTTGGCTACTTAGGAAGCTGAGGCAGGAGGATCATTTGAGACCAGGAGTTCAGGGCCATCCTGGGCAACAAAGTAAGACCTTGACTCTTTAATAACAACAACAACAACAACAACAACAACATAATAATAATAACAACGAAGATTCAGGAGAAGAAAAATACTTAAATAAATGTGATCTTCACTACGTCATTTAAGCTTAGGGTTTTAGTTTATTCTGTGACATAAGAGTTAGACAAAAAATAGTTAATATCTCTTCCCATTTAAAAATTCTAGAGGCAGACTCGGGATTTAGCTCAGTGGTTCTGGTGCTTGCCTTGAAAGCACAAGGTCCCGACTTTGATCCCCGGTACCAAAAAAAAAGAAAAGGCAAGCCTGGTGGCACACACCTGTAATCCCAGCACTTGGGTCCATTCGAGTTCAAGGCCATCCTGGGCTACATAGTGAGACCTGTCTCAACAAACAAAAATTCTAGAATTCCAGGATGTATTGTTTGGTCATTTTCTTTTTTGATAGCAGGAATCGAACTCAGAGGGATTCATTATTTTTGGAAACTACATCAAGAATAGAATTCCCCGGCTAGGGGATTCAGCTTAGTGGTTTCACCACCTGCTGTGCAAGCACAAGGACCAGAGTTTGATCCCTGGTACCAAAAAAAAAAAAAAAAAAAGAATAGAATTCCCACAGAACAAATTCTTTTTTTCTTTTTCCTGGTACCCCAGATCGAACTCAGGTCCTTTTGCGGCAGGCGGCGGAACCACTGAGCTAAAACCCCAGCCCTTTCTTTTGAGGGGGGATGACAAATTCTTGATAGTTTATTAACAGTTTCCTTTCTGCTTATTTTCTCCAATGTGACCTTCATTTGGAGGGGATGGTGGTACTGGAGATTGAATCCAGAGCCTTTGTACTAAGTTATATCCCCAGCCCTTTTATTTATTTAATTTTTTTTTAAATCTGGAGACAAAGTCTCGCAAATTTGCAAAGGCTGGGCTTGTATTTGCAATCCTCCTGCCTCAGCCTCCTAAGGATTACAGGCATGTGGCACCACATTCAGCTCAATCTGGATCAATTAATTTTATAATCTTGGCCTTTTTTTTGCACCAGCAGGCACATTTTGAGGATGAAATGGCATATTTACAGTATTTACTCCAAATATGTATTTTATCAGGGATAATCTGCCTAAGCCTTTTAGGGAATGTACAGTGCTACATGATGACATTTATAAAAAGACAGGGCCGGGGATTTAGCTCAGTGGCACTGCCCCTGCCTTGCAGGCACAAGGTCCTGAGTTCTATCCCCAGTACCAAAAAAAAAAAAATTTATAAAAACACAGGTAACACTCAGACGTGGTAATGCAAGAAGCAGGATCCTAAACTCGGATACACTCAGGGTGTCTTCAGTGAGGTCCTCGGCATTTCCCAGGACAAAGACTGAGTGCTCATAGCCATGGGAAATTGTGGGTGATTCACAATATCTAATTACATATTTTGCTTTTGGGAACTGGCATCAAACTATAATTGTAGCATTTCTAGTTTAGTAGCAAGTGGAATATTAAGTGCTTGGTGATTTGGTCTCTGTATTAAATAGAACAGTATGAGCATTTATGAGCAGTTGCCAGTAAAGGCTATTATTTAACTTTTAAATGGTCTGTTATTAAGTGTACATATACATATGGATAAATATGTAGCCGATTGCAACATTATTTTATATTAAGGCAGTTGATTGGGGGTAGCGGTGTAGCTCAGCAAGAGAGCTTGGGCCTACCACCTGTGAGGCCTTGGGTTTAATCCTCAGCACCAAAAGAAAAAAAGACAATTTAGGTTGGAAATGGTAGTGCACACCTATCATCCCAGCACTCTGGAGGCTGAGGCAGGAGGATTGCCTTGAGTTTGAGGCCAGCCTGGGTGGGTTACATAGTGAGTTCAAGGTCAGCCTTGTCTTAAAACAACAACAACAACAACAAAAAGACAACTTAATTTTTGATCATGGTAGAGCTGTAATTAATAGTTTAAAAGATAATTTCCCTCACAAGAAAGTCAACGACTTACATAATGACAAACTGAACAAACTGGAAGTGTTTCCAATTTTAAATTAATAAAGTGTAGCAAATATTAAATATGAGGCATCAAAGACATTTACCAGTAGCACAGCACTGTGGAAGAACAAGAACTGAGCACAATTTGGTTTCCTAGCCCAGTGCTGGTGGGGAGGGGCTCGAGGCACCCAGGCGGCTCCCCTAGATCCCATCTCACTCAAACCCAAACAAGATGAAGGAAAGTAAAGCCAAATGTAAAAAGAAAGCAACAGTCTTAGAATGTCTACAAGCTTTCTTCTTAAAATTTAGGATTCTTTCAAAGGCTAAACAATTAAGTCTTCAGTTACTTGACACACATTTTCTGGAGGTACATTTTCTTGAAGAAAAGTGTTCTTAGTCCTTTGGCACTTTTTGCTTTTAACCTGGATGATGCTGCCCGATTCAGCTGCCTCCCAAGTCATGGTTCCTGTCTGAGTGATGTCTCAATAAACTGGAAATGTCTGTCCCTGACTTCTGCCAGGCTTCCCAGCTATCTGCTGGTAGAATTGCCATAAAGGTCACATCGCTGTTAAGGTATCCAGTAACAAGCAAGCTTTTGTAGCAGCCTTAATTCTACTCTTTACAATATTTATTTGTTTATTCTGGCTTTTTGAGACATAGTCTAGCTATGCAGTTCGGGCTGGCCTTGAATTTATGGCAATCCTCCTGCCTCAGCCTCCTGAGTCCACCACTACGCCCAGCTTCTTGTTTTGTTTTGTTACCAGGGATCGAACTCAGGTCCTTGCGCTTGCATAGCAGGCGTCAAAACCACTGAGCTAAATCCCTGGCCCCCCAGCTTCTTTGTAATATTTATTGGGATAAAAATTTGTAATCAGGGGCCAGGGATTTAGCTCAGTGGTTCCAGCGCCTGTCTTGAAAGCTCAAGGTCCCAAGTCCGATCCCCGCTACCAAAAAAAATCTGTAATCAGCTGGGCATGGTGGCACACACCTGTCATCCCAGCGCTTGGGAGGCTGAGGCACAAGGATCCTCAGGAGTTCAAGGCCAGCCTGGGCTACATCATGAGTTCAAGGCCAGCCTGCAGTATAAAGCAAGACCCTGTCTCAAAAAACCAAAAACCAAACAATATACAATAATAACAATAATAAATATAAATATAATGATGTGTCAGTAACTTGTTTTCTAGTAAAGTAAAAACCACACTACACACCCAAGTCAAATTGGACTGAGGAAACTGCTAGAAGAGGGGAAAGAAGTGCTGGGAGCCCAGGCTGCTAATGGAGACGGATCTTCCTTTTTTTTTTTTTTTAGTACTAGGGATCGAACTCGGGTCCTTCCACTTGCAAGGCAGGCGGCAGAACCACTGAGCTAAATCCCCGGCCCGGATCTTCTGATTTAGAGAGAGAGGCTGAAGTTGGGGGGATCGCTTGGTGGTCCAGTGCTCACCTGGCATGTGTAAGGCCCTGGGTTTGATCCCTGGTACTGGAAAGAAGGAAGGAAAAACAAGAAAAGAGAAAAAATGGGGGTGGGGTCAGGCTAAGCAGTCCGAGCAGTTAGCAACTGCAAGGCCAGGCTAAGACTGCTTCTGGGTGTTGCAGGCCGTGTCCCTTTTCTGTGGCATCTGGCTGCCAGATCCGGGCCAGCATCAGGACTGATGCTAGGGAGACCGCGCTTGCATGTTAACTCCACTGTCAACCTGGACACCTCTCTTCCCTCCTGTGACCAATGTATTCAGCAAAAACTGGGTCACTGAATTGTAGAAACTGCAAATTTGGTCACAAATGTATCTCTTAATGTTAAAAAAGAACTTCTCAGCTTCCTTCTCCGGGGTAGAATATGAAAGCACTCCTCTGTTGCACCCAAAGGACTCAGGGCTTGCCATGTGCGAGGCCCAGGGTCCGGTCCCCAGCACTGCAAACACGAGAAACAAAAAACTAAATTTTTGTCCAAATTTCTGGGGAAGGAAAGATAATAATCTCACAATTATTGAGAGTTATATAAGAATGAATTTAAAGGAATTTATAGCAGCAAATTCTGTCAGTTCAAGGGTGTAAGATTCAAAATTTAAGTCAAGTGTGGCTGGGACAGCTGAGCAGCATGGCGCTGCTGCGTGTGCACAGGCTCTGGCTTCAATACCCAGCCCTGAAAAGAAATTCCGAAAAGAGATGTTTTGAATTAAGTCATGCTTCTTCCATCAACTTCCTGAAGGTACCTGTTGTAGAGACTTGGGGAATTTAGGAAACTTCCTAAAGCCAATTTTGTTTCTCTAAGAAAATGAAACTTTATTTAGTAAAACCTTTAAAATACTCAATATATTAACATTTTTACTTTTTTGTTTTTCCTTTCCCGCCAAAATAATAACCATAATTACCAGTGCTTTGGTACAGGCACCCATCAGGCCTTGGAAGCGGCCCTGGGAGGAGGGAAGGGGAGAGACAGATTCCGAGGGGAGCGGCTGCTCACCCAGGTGCTGCTTTGTATTCTGTCCTCTGCCTCCTCTGCCACCCAGCGACACCCTACACCCCACACCCCGTTATGGATGAATTCTTAAACTAAGAAGAAAATGAAACCAGGATAAAAGCAAAAACTTTGCTTTTGCATCAATCTGCAAATGATAAACTCTGGAGGAAAGAATTCTTGCCAACAGAACCACAGTAGGACAACAAAAAGCAGGTGTTAACTGAGCCTGCAGAGCCGCAGGTGAGCGCTGTCCCTGCTGAGGCGCAGTGAGCCCTGCGCCCCATTTCTGTTTCCCCTCAATTCAGTTCGCACTCCCTCGGCCCACGCTCTCTCCAGCCTCTGACCGCCACGGGGTTTCCCACAGCTCCGTCTTGCGCGTCTCCGCCTGCGCTGATCTCCAGGACACCGCGGTGCTGCACCTGGGAGCGGCGGAGGCTGAGCGCTGCGCTCAGGAAGCGGCGTCCAGGGCCACGCGCAGGACCTCCTTGTGGAAGCTGGCCTGCGCCTGCACCAGGTGGAACAGGCTCAGGAAGCCTCTGTTGTCCTCCTCGAGACCTCCTTGGGGGACAGCGGGGGATGATGGGGGGGGTCAGTCAGCGGTTTCCACGTGCGCCTTAGGAACGCGAGGTTCCAGTTGGCCTGAGGCGCACAAGACTTTCTGGCCCTGCGCCCCACCCACCGGGATGATGGAAGGAGTACTTGACAACATTGGGCTGGAAATCAGAGGGAAAAGACACTGGTCCCTGCTTTATTACTTCTAACTTAATGACCTTGGGCAAGTCGGGTAGTTTCTCTGAGGTTTATTGTTCTCATCTGTAAAACAGGCTTTGCCAGGCGTGGTGGCACAGACCTGTAATCCCAGCACTCGGAAAGCTGAGGCAGGAGGATCACCACAAGTTTGAGGCCAGCCTGGGCTACATAGTGAGACCTTGGCTCAATAAAATAAAATAAAATAAAATAGAGTTCATTATGATGTGGGCCAACAATAAAACTATACAATAGTATTTATTGAAAACTGATACAAATATCAGATATAATACTGTGATGGTTGGTGAGTGAACAAATTTAAAAAATTTTATTGTGTAAAACTGGAATTAGTTCTTTTCAGAGCAGACTGTTCAACTTTACATTCTCCATGAAACCAATACCAGATTTAAAAATGACAAATAGGGCCGGGATTTAGCTCAGTGGTGCCGCACCTGCCTCACAAGTGCAAGGTCCTGAGTTTGATCCCTGGTACCAAAAAAGAAAAGAAAAGAAAAAAAAGACAAATGCCAGGAACCAAAAATACCTCACGGAAAAACAACAAAAATCTGCTCCTTCTATTGTAAGTTTAGAAATAAGGGTCTACACAGACCTAGCCCTGTCGTTTTTGTTTTGTTTTGTTTTGTTTTGTTTTGTTTTGTTTTGTTTTGAGCCAGGGTCTTACCGTGTGGCCCAGGCTGGCCTCCAACTCCCAGGGATCCTCTGGCCTCAGCCTCCTGGGATGACAGGCGTGTGCCCGACGTCCCTAGCGCTGTGTGAAGTAGACCCTAGGATGCACTTTTCCCACCCCCGCGCTCCCACTCACCCGACATCACCGACTGCAGCATCTCCATCGTCACGCAGGCAAACGTGTTGGCCACATTCTCCAGGAAGTTCACGCGTTCCGCCGGGGTGCTGAAGACATGGCTGACTCTCTGCATCATTCTCACCGCCCAGTCCATGCAGTAGAGCTCTTTCTCGCACACCTGATTTAGACACACAAGCGTCGCTGTAAACCTCCACGCCAGCAAAGCTGCCAGTTGGGACGTACGAGACTTATCACACGGCGCCTCGCTGGCTGTGTAACTGGGGGTGCTCTTGGAGCTCGCGGTCCTTTGCATTCAAGTGGTGCAATTTTAGTGGAAAAACAGAAATAATAATAGCCTAGGTTAAGGTTATCAGAGTATAATTTGTAGATTTAAGGAACAATATTGAAAAACTAACAAGCGCATGGAAAGTAAGGCTTCTGTTCGTCCAGTCACCCTGTGAGCATGGATTGAGCAACTCTGTGCAAGGGGCCCACAGTGCGAGGCCGCAGAGTTGGCGAGCAGCTGGAGCGGAGCACAGCTCAGGGGAGCCCTGCCTCGGCCCGGGGTGCAGGCGCCCGAGCGTGGACCCAGCACTGCTGCTGCTGCTGATAGCGATGATGACTTGTGTACAAAGCCTGATTAGTCTGTGGAGTCACTCCTCTCCCGCCCTGAATAATCCGCTGTCACTCTGTGCCTGATGACCTCCTCTTATTCTCTCTCTCTTTTTTTTTTTGGTACCGGGGATCTAGCTCTGATCCTTGCGCTTTCAAGGCAGGCGTCGGAGCCACTGAGCTAAATCCCCACCTCTTACATTGGTTATTTTAAAGCAAATCAAAAGAGTATTTTCAGCACAGTGGCACCGAACCTGCCTTGCAAGCACAAGGACCTGAGTTTGATCCAAGGTACTGCAGAAAAAAAAAAAAAGAAAAGTATTTTCTTCAAAACAGAGTTTTAGATTAGCATGGTAGAACACTCATCTACCATGAGCCAGGCCCTGGGTTCAATCTCCAGCACTGAAAAAATGGAATTAAAAAACAATAAGTTGTCAGAACTAGATGTGATATGGGAGGAATTTACTGTAAGGAATGATTCCAAATATTATTGTTTATGACTTGAATTTTATTTTTCATTTTTGCAGTGCTGGGGATAAAACCATGCCCTTAAGGGGACTAGGCAAAAGCTCTACCACTTTGAGAAGCTCTATAGTTTGAGAAAGGAACATTAAACAACACTTCAGTAGGTTTAGTTCACATTTCAGTTCCTGCAGGCAGCTCCCTGGTAGGGTGATTCCTTCCATTTTGTTTCTATCTTTATTTTGGTGATGCTGGGGACAGAACGCAGGGTTGGTGCATGCTGGCAGTTGCTCCACCGCTGAGCTGCACCTCGGCCCCGCTGCAGTGTGAAAAGAATTGCAAGCAGAAAACCTTAGCTTGTACTCACCAAGGCCAAGAAGACGACAAGCCGAGCCAGCTCCAGGGCCCGTCCGTTCACAGCCTTACTAGCCATGAATGTGAAGCAGATGTTGTTCCCACTGAGGATCAGGAGGTGTGCATTGTTCTCCAGCAGCCACTCTCGGGGAACCACTTTGAGGGAGGGAGAGGGGTCACTGAGAAATCACACAACAGTGGTGGCAAACACCTTGAAATACGTGCAATATTACACTGCTTTATGGGAAACACTCAGGAAAATGTTTTTATTTTTTAATTACAGCATTCGCCCAGAGACAGGCTATTAGCATGTCGAGGTGACTCACACAGACAGGCCAGTGACACAGTCACAGCGCTTCCCCTGCGCGTCTGTTGGCAGGCAGGGCGTGTAATCTTGTGTAAGGGGGGAGCCCTGCACACTTCGGGACCTACGGTGCTACTCGGGCAGGAGAAAGCTGTTTCACCTGTCCTGTGCTAGCAGCAGGGGGGTTTCTTCCTAACCTAGAAGGGTGTTTCCAAGGACTGGTGAAATAGGAATAAGTGAGCTAATTAAACTATACAGCTTTTGGGGGTTTTTTGTTGTTGTTCTTTTTGGTTTTGGTTTTTGAGACAGTCTCACCATGTAGTCCAGGCTGGCCTAGAACTCACAGTGATCCTCCTGCTTCAGCCTACTGAGTGCTGGGATTACTGGTATGTGCCACCATGCCCAGTTTAAATCTTTGAATAATAATGATAAATGTGTATTTCTGAAATAAAGATGTATATGCCTTCTCCAAAGTAGTGCTAAACCCTACAAATTTTGGAGCAGTCAGTGATTTCTAACAGGCCCTTCACTTTTACACATTGAATTGTCCTTACACTGTTATAATCATAACCTGATAGCGAATCTTTACTACTCTCTATTAGCAAATACATATTTTACCTGACAGTTCATCTATAAGACTGATAATATCATCCGCTGTCCACTCTCTGGTACCTGTATCATACAGTAATTTAATAGCATCAGCCAAACCTTTCAGACTGGGTTCATCTGTAGGGGCTTCTGTCATTTTCTGCCAAACCACCAGTCCTGAATTGAGACAAAAACAAGGCTATGATGGAATAATTCACTGTGTGATAAAGACTTCAGGTATCATTTAACACTGTCCCATCACCTTGAACCACCGGTGGTACATACATTACTATCCCATCGGGCAGCTTGTACCACTGATGGTACAAATGGATCTAATCACTTTTATTGGTCTTTTTACTGCGTGGTAGGCTGAGGCAGGAGGATTGTTGAATTTAATGTCAGCCTGGGTAATTTAGCAAGATCCTGTCTCAAAATAAAATATTTTACTTCATTTTTTTTTTTTGTACTGGGGATCGAACTCGGGTCCTTGTGCTTTCGAGGCAGGTGGTGGAACCACTGAGCTAAATCCCTGGCCCTCCAAAATAAAATATTTTTAAAAAGAGCTGGAGCCGGGGATTTAGCTTAGTGGTTCCACCGCCTGCCTCACAAGCACAAGGTCCCCAGTTCGATTCCCAGTACCAAAAAAAAGAAAAAGCTGGGGATAAAGCTCAGTGGCAGAGCATTTGTCTAGCATGTGTGAGGCCCTGGATTTAATCTCCTGCACTGTAAAAAGAGAAAGAAGAAAAGGAAGAGGGGGAGGAAGAAGAGGAAGTGGATTGCATAATGGAAACTCATTACTTATAAAAAGTCAGTTCTGGTAACAGTAAACATTTAAATGTTTCTTTTTATTTACTTATTTTTATTTTTGGGTTTTGTTTTGGTTTTTTTGCGTGGTTTTTTTTGCAGTACTGGGATCCAACTCAGGACCTTGTGCTTGGAAGGCAGGCTCAGCACCACTGAGCTAAATTCCCAGCCCTATTTTTTAAGACAGGGTCTCTCTATGTAGTTCAGGCTGCCCTTAAACTCACTAGCCAGCAAACTGGCTTCAAACTCTTGGCGATCCTCCTGGCTCAGACTCACAAGTGCTGGGATTACAGGTATGCACCTCCATGCCTGGTTTAAATTTAAATATTTCTGAGAGCCTGGGATTTAGCTCAGTGGTTCTGCCACCTGCCTCATAAGCAATAGGTCCTGAGTTCGATCCCTGGTACCAAAAAAAAAAAAGAACATGTAAATATTTCTGGTTCTATCCCTGGTACCAAAAAATTTTTTTAAAAATATTTCTGGGGCTGGGGATTTAGCTCAGTGGTTTCGCCGCCTGCTGCGCAAGCGCAAGGACCTGAGTTCGATCCCCGGTACTAAAAAAAAAATATATATATATATATATATATATATATATATATATATATATATATATATCTGGCCAGATGTGATGACTCATGCCTGTATATCCCAGCCCTCGGGAAGCTGAAGCAGAATTGTTGTGAGTTCAAGGACAGCCTGGGCTTACATAGTGAGCCCCTGTCTCAAAAAACCAAAACCAAACAAACAAATAATGTTTCCTACTGCTAATGATAAAACACAGAAACAAGTAGCTAAACAAAGTTAAAAAGGGTAGTTTCACCACATAGAATGGTACTCTTGGTTCAAAGATGATCTTACCCCCTAACAGAAATTGCTATAATCTTACTAAAACAAAATAAAACCTACTGATAACCTCCTCCTAAAAAAGAGCAGGCTGTATTTGAGAATCTTTCAAACATTTATATATATATATATGTGTGTGTGTGTGTGTGTGTGTGTGTATTTTTCAAACATTGATATTAAAACAGAGCAATTCAGTCAATTTTGGATTATTTACTTATGGCTAATGCTCTGTGTACCACATAGAACAATGGTTTTTTTTGGAGATGGGGGTCTCATTGTTTTGCCTGGGCCTGTTCTTTGGTCTCATACTTGTGAGTTCAAGCAATCCTTATGGCTCAGACTTCTGAGTAGTTGGATTACAGGCATGTGACCCCATACCCAGCCATACAACAAAATTTTAATCCCAGATTGACTCTGCTGTTACTCAACATACTTTAGATTGGTCACACCCTAGCTGGGTGTGGTGGCAAATACTTGTAATCTGAACACTCTGGGAGGCTGAGATAGGAAGATTGTGAGTTTGAGCCCAGTTTGGGCTATTTAGTGGTTTACCAAAACCTTGTCTCAAAGTAAAAATTTTAAAAAGGGCTAGGGATGTAGCTCAGCTGATTTGATACCCAGTGTTGCAAAAACAAACAATCAAACAAATAAACCAAGAATTCCTGTTTTTTGTACACTTACACAGTAAGATTTTCACATTCAGATTTGTTTTTTCAGTCATAGGGATTGAAGTGAGGACCTTCATGCTGAATTACATCCACACCCCACATTATGTTTCATTTTAAGGCAAGCTCTTGCCAAGTTGCCAAATTTCCTAGGCTGGCCTCAAACTTGCAATTCCTGCCTCAGCCTCCTGGAGCACTGGAATCACAGGTGTGCAGCACCTGCCCAGATCGGCCCATTAATCTGTATTCCCAGTATGCACCAGTGCAAAAGATGTGGGGAAAATCACACTCCACAACTAAGACGAAGTGAACCATCAGTCTGATCACTACTCTGCCTCTTAATACTTAATTCTCTCCAATGGTAAATATAACCTTGAGCTAAAATAATGTTTAGGGGCCAGGGATTTAGCTCAGTGGTGCCACCACCTGCCTCAAAAGCGCAAGGTCCTGAGTTTGATCCCTGGTACCCCCCCGCAAAAAAGATAATGTTTAGGACTGAGCTGGACATGGTGGGGCATACCTGGAATCCCAGAACTTGGGAGGCTGAGGCCGGAGGATCACCAAGAGTTAGAGGCCAGCCTGGGCTACACAGTGAGTTCAAAGTCAGACTGAACTACAGAGTGAGATTCTGTCTCAAAAAACAAAAACAAGGGCCAGGGATTTAGCTCAGTGGTTCCGCTGCCTACTGATCCCCCGTGCCAAAAAACAAAACCAATAACAAAAAGAGATAATGTTTAAGACTAAAAAGCAGTTACTTCAGGCAATCCAGGATGATGAATATGTTTGGCAATATCTTACAACAGTTTCTGCCTTAAAGCTTAGGTTTGCACAAGTTAATGTAGCATGGACCTATGAAATCATGAAACACAGTTTAGTCATTAAGAATCATGAAACCCACCAGTTACAAAATACACATCCCTGAAAAATAGGTGCTCACCATCCTGAGGTGATGTTGGCCCAAAAATGATATACAGTAACCGTGCCTGATTCACCATTGGCCATGGTTTTAATATTCGTGTCAGCCAGAAAGCTGAATCGCTTTGATGTATCCAGTGATCAAGCAGGACATTCCTACAGAATAGTCTGATCCTTAATTCCAGTTTTCGGGCACTTCCTGTGAAGACAAAAATTGTCAGCCATTTTTCTAGAAAGGCAGATTGCATACTGGGCGGTGATCAGAGGGACACATTAACGACTGTGGTTAAGACAATAATCATGAACTGGGTTTCTGAACAGGAAGTCACCAAGAGATTATCCTTTTTTTTTTTTTTTGGTACTGGGGATCGAACTCAGGTCCATAGCTTTTGAGGCAGGCGGTGGAACCACTGAGCTAAATCCCCGGCCCTGAGATTATCTATTCTTAAACTGCCCTAATTTTGAAGTTCAAAGATCTTCTTATCCTTATCTTCTTATTTATATTTAATACTCTGAATAACGAGCCAGTCAAAACACATGCTTAAGTTTACGTCTCTTCTGCAATTTTAGATTTCAAAAGAAATAAGTGCACAGGCACTTCAAAGACATAATATCACCAATATACTTTGTTCTGAAAGCACTGCTCCGTTTTCTTCCATAAAACTTTAGTTTTATTGAGATATAATCTACATACCATACAATTTACCCCCTTACAGTGTTTTGAGTGTGTTCACAGATACATCCAGCCATCCCCACAGTCAATTTAAAAAATTTTCATAACTTCAAAAACTCCTTTTTCCTTTTAGCTATCATCCCCTATCTCTTGGTACTTTATCACCCCCAGCTTGAGCAGCCAATAACCTACTTTTTGCCTCCACAGATTTCAGCCTCTTGGATTTCCATGAGTAAAAGCACATAGCATGTGATTTTTTTGGGACAGCCTTGTCTCACTCAACATAGTGTTTTCGAGGCTCACCCATGTTGTAGCCTGTATCTGTACTCTTTTTTTTTTTTTTTTTTTGGTACCGGGGATCAAACTCGGGTCCTTGTGCTCGCACAGCAGGCAGCAAAACCACTGAGCTAAATCCCCAGCCCTTGTATTTGTCCTCTTAATGGCCAAGTACTGCTCCCTTGTATGGATGGACAGTTTGTTTACCCCATCATCCACTGATGGGTATGTGGGTTATCTCTACATTTTAGCTACTATAAATAACACTGCTGTTAACACTTGCTTAAAGTTTCTGCATGAACATGTTTCCATTTCTCTTATAGGCAGACCTAGGAGGGGCTGCTGGGTCATATGGTAACTGTGTGTTTAGTCAGCGGAGGAACTGTGGACTGCTTTGTGCATTCTTGTCAGCAAGAGGTTTCTGATGTTTCCTCCTACTTGTTAACATTTGTTATCTAATTTTTTGATTCTAGCCATCCTAGTGGATATAAAATGGTATCTCATTATGTTTTCTGGGGAGGCTGATGCAGGAGGATGGGGAGTTCAAGGCCAGCCAGTGTGACATAGGGAGTTCAAAGCCAGCCTGAGCTACACGAAACACAAACATACAAACATACACACACACACACACACACATGAAACAGTTCATTGGAATATAATTTACACACCATACAATTCTCTAGCTTAAAGTGTATAATGTGAGCTGGGGATGTGGCTGTGTGGCAGAGCATGTGGTTAGCATGTATGAGGCCCTAGGCTCAATCTCTAGCACCAAAAAAAATATAATGTATATGTTAATGTTTTTTATGGGATTGTTAACTTTTTAAAATTGTGGCAAAATATGTAACATAAAATCTGCCATTATATTCATCTTTCAGTGTACAATTCAAAGATATCCATTATATATACAACACTGTTCAATCATCATCTCTATCCATTCCCAAAACTTATTCATGCCCTTAAATACAAACTCCAGAGCAATGAAAAGCCATAATTTCCTGTTCACTCCCAGCCCCAGGTGACCACTGAGCTGTGCCTATGAACAGGGGTGTCATAGGTGTCTCAAGCACAGTGGCTCCTTGGTCCTCATCACTTATGGTCCCCAGAAGTGTGATGAGCACCAGAAACTGTTTTGGCTAGAAAGGCTGTCAAGCCAGGAGGCAGTCAACACTGACAAGTGCTAGCTTGCCCGTCAAGTAGCAGACAAACAAGGAGAACCAGGATAAATGTTCAACTCAAGATGTGTCAAAGGGCTGGGGATTTAGCTCAACGGTTCTGCCGTCTGCCTTGCAAGCACAAGATCCAGAGTTCCCTCCCCGATACCAAAAAAAAAAAAAAAAAAAAAAAAAATGTGTTGAGGACCAGATTCGATGCTTTCAAAGCAGTAGAGAACCAGGGCACTGCTGTAAGCAGAACTATGCAACATGTGCCCTTTTTGTTCCTGACTTTTCATAATGTTTGCAAGGCTTAGATGTGCTGTAGCATAGATCACATTTTTGCATATTGTTCATCTATGGAACTGGGGCTGTTTCTGCTTTTCAGCTATTGTGATTAATGCTGAAATAAACAGTGTACAAGTATCTGCCCAAGTCCCTGACCTCAGTTCTATACCATATATATCTAGGAGAATCATCTGGGGAATCATCTGGCAATTCTGTCTTTAGCCTTTTGAGGGACAAACTGTTTTCCATAGTGGCCATACCATTTTACATTTTACAGTATTTATACTCTACTTATTGTAGATCAGACACTTATAAGGGGAAAGTCTAAGTCTGGAGGTGTACCTCAGTGCCAGAGCACTTGCCTACCATGTGTGAAGTCCTGGGTTTGACCCCCAGCACCACAAATAAATCAATTAATAAACTGAGGCCATATCTAGTACCTCCCTGTTGTATCAAACCAAGTAACCCAAGATATGAGTTTAGAGGGAAGAAGTTATTGCACGCCTGGGAGGTCAGGAAAATTTTGGGGTTTTTTGGTACTAGGGATTGAACTCAGGACCTTGAGCTTTTGAGGCAGGCCCCAGAACCACAGTTTGTTTTGTTTTTGTTTGTTTGTTTGTTTGTTTGTTTTGGTGCTGGGGATTGAACTCAGGTCCTTGCACTTAACCACTGAGCTAAATCCCCGGCCTAGGAAAGGTTCTAAGAGGAGGAAGGGGCCTTGGGCCATCACGGAGAAGAAGAGAAGGTGTTTCAGGAAAGCAAGAATGAGGGAAGAAAAGGTATTGAGCTGCAAACAGGTAAAGAGGGTCTGAGACGCAGTGAGTAGGGAGAACAGAACACTTCTGTTGAGCTGATAGAGTAGTGAATAGGAAGTTTGAAAAAGTAGGTTGGGACCAGAATGTGAGGGACAGTGTAATCTGGACTTTATTTTGAAGTTGTGCAGGAGCTAATAAAAGATCAAGGGAGAAACCTGATAAGCTAATTTCGTTATCAGTTCATCTGGCTTCTAAATCTCCCAGTGGTGGTACACACCTGTGATCCCAGCACTCAGGAAATTGAGGGAAGGAGGATCACTGGATTCGAGGCCAGCCTGCACTACACAGTGAGTTTATTTTTATTGTATTTTAATTTTTTTAATAGTAGAAAAATTTATTGAGAGAAAGACAGCTTCTATCTAAGAGAGACAAAAGGGGGAAAATTGTTTTGTATGTTCTTTTTTTCCTGGTATTGGGGATCAAACTCAGGACCTTGCATTGCCAAGCAGGAGAGGTGCCACTCAGCTACATCCTGGCCTCTGCATAGTGAGTTTAAAGCCAACCTGAAATACATGGTGAGACCCTGTCTCAAAAACAACAACTGAAAATTTTCCTTTTTGATTTTATAATGAAATATTTCAAGTTGATAGAAAACCAGAAATTCTATAACAAGCACTGTGAACAAATCATCTAGCTTTGTCAAAACACTACTTTCTGTTATGCTTGCTTCAGATTTTAAACAAAACATAGATTTTAAAGCCCCTACCCCATAGTGGGCAGGGATCCCAGGTGGTTTCACCCCTGGGCAACACCCCCAACCCTGTTTATTTTCTATTCTTCTTTTTTTTGGTACCAGGGATTGAACTTGGGACCTTGCACTTGCGAGGCAGGTGCCAGAACCACTGAGCTAAATCCCCAGCCCTAACCCTGTTTATTTTGAGACAAGGTCTGGCTCCACTGCCCAGGCTGGCCAGCAATGTTCGATCCTCCTTGTCAGCCTCCCCAGGGAATCACATACATACACAATGTCTGTACACCGACCATTCGTATACATGTGTGGGGTGGGGAGAATGAGATGGATTTATCTGAAGCAACTGGTGGTCTGGTGAGTCTGAAACCCACAGGCAGCCCAGCTGGCTGGAGACCGGACAGAGCCTGCTGGGTCCAAGGGTGTCTGCAGTACCTCACAGGTGGAATCCTTCGAACCTGACCTCTTGAGGGCCCCACGCCCTGGAAGGGAAATCTGCTGGACTCAAAGTCTACTGACTTAAATATTCATTTCATCTGAAAAATACCTTCACAGAGCCAGAATAATGTTTGACCAAGTATGTGGATATTATTTCCAGCCAAGATGAAATAAAAATTGTTTTTAAACTATAGTGGACCCTTGAGTCACGACTGGCCTGATACATGGACAACTTGGGTTATGACCAGGATTTTAGTTTTAACTTATGACCAAAGTCTTGAATTATGACTGAAATGCCAGCTGCTTGTTCTTCCAGATGGTCTCAGACATAGATTTAACCCTTAGAGTTCTGGAAGGAACATGACAACGTCCTTTCCTGTGTGGTGTTCATTGAGAAATCCTGGGCCAGTGTCTCTCTAAGGACTCTGAGATCCGCCTGTACACAAGAGAGAGACTTGGAAGGCTGTGTAGAGGAGCCTGAGGCATCAATTGACCAACTTGAGTTACAATCAGCCCTTGGGAATTAATTGAGTTCATAAGTCAAGGGTCCACTGTACTGTCTCTCTCCTGGCTTCTTCTCCAGGGTCTTTGTACTGAGCTAAATCTGGAGCTCAATTTTTTTATTTTTTTGGTACCAGAGATCAAACTCAGGTCCTTGCCCTTGCGAGGCAGGCGGTGGAACCACTGAGCTAAATTCCCGGCCCAGAGCTCAATTTTTTAAAAAATGCTTTTTTTAACTTTTGAAACAAGGACTCATTGTTACTATGTTGCCCAGTCTGGGGTTGATTTTGAGATCCTCCTGCCTCAGCCTCCCAGAGTACTGGATTACAGCATGCCTATTTTAATCTCTATATGATATCTGTGAATTGCAGTTCTTTACCTGGTTTGCTACAGACAACAGTTTGCATCTTGCGAGAGAGGTTGGTCAACTCACATAAGAAGTTATAAACGCGCTGGCATTCACGGTCATCCCAACCTGCTGTCAAGGTCTGAGGAAGGTAAGATAAAGGAAACATTGCAGATGTTTAGAGCACAAGTCAAAATATAAGCCATTACTTCTTTACGAGCAGACTGCTGTGCAGTTTTTAACCCAGGATGGAGGTGTTTAAATTAATATGAAATTCACAGAATCAAAACCGAGATGTACTCCAAAACCAGTTTCTTTTTGGTTGAAAAGGAAGTATCTTTTCAAGGTACTTTTATTTTATTTTATTTTATTATTTTGGTACCAGGGATCGAACTTGGGACCTGCACTTTTGAGGCAGGCGCCGGAACCACTGAGCTAAATCCCCAGCCCCCAAGGTACTTTTAAATGGTACTGAATCCTGAACTTTGATAATATGAGGAAAATAAAGTAAGGCCAAACCCCTAGACCACAGCTTTAGACCCCTCCTTCACACTGTGTCTCAGTTTTAGGATGACAGTAGAACCTTTGACTGCCCTGTCTGATGTTGTTTATGAATGATAATGATCTCATTTTAATGTGATAATTTTGAACATTTTTTTATGACTCTTGGATTTGAACAACTAAAAAAACTTTCATTAGGCCAAAATTTAATAACTATCCTTGTACACAGTAACGTGCACAAATTATGCATACATGAAAAGGAAATTCAAGTGATATACAACTATAATTAGATTCTGAAAGGGTTTTTTTGGTACTGGGGATCAAACTCAGGACCTTGAGGTTGTAAGGCAGGCGGTGGCACAACTGAGCTAAATCCCTGGCCCTGAAAGTTTGATTAATCACATAAATTTTTCCTAAAATAATTAACTGGATTCAGTGGTTTAAAAATTAATCTTAGGGGGCCGGGGATTTAGCTCAGTAATTTCACTGCCTGCTGCGCAAGCACAAGGACCCGAGTTTGATCCCGTGTACCAAAACAAAAACAAAAACAAAAAATTAATCATAGGTCCCTAGTACAAAAAACTTATAATAATCTTATTCTCTCTGGAGGGAGAGAGAAACTAGTAACAGTGATTACTTTTGGTGAAGGGAAATCAGTAGATGAGGGACAGGCCTAAGAGGGAGTTTAACTTTTCATTTTATATACTTTGTAACTTTTGAATTTTATGTGAAGTCTTGTGTATGCATTTTCCTATTTCAAGAAAAGAAATAAAGACATAGACAAATTGAAAAAATAAAAAGTCTGTGTTGGAGGAGGGTAAAAGGAGGCTCTGGAATCTGGGTGTGTGGAACTTGGTGGCTGGGAGGCCAGGGCCAGTTCAGGCCTCTTAGGGGTAGCATCACCTCCTGCAGTGGTTTCAGCTTTAAATGAGATAACGCATGTACAATGTCTGGCTCATATCAGGGCTTAATAAATGCTGGTTATTATATTTTTCTTCTTTTCTTTTCTTTTTGTTTTTTTTTGGTGCCTGGGATTGAACCCAGGAATACTCTATATCTCTAGCCCTTTTTTCATTTTGAGACAGGGTCTTGCAAAGTTATTTAGAGAGGCCTAGAACTTGTGATCCTCCTGTTTCAGCTTCTCAGGTAGCTGGGATTACAGAAGTACAACACTGCACCTGCTATTTTTATCTTCTTTGTTCACAATAAAAAGTCAGTAAAAATATTCTTCAAAACACACAGTTGATTTCTGAACCCACACCTTAAATAACTAGACCAAGAGCTTAAACTCATGATATCTATACATCAAAACACATATACGCTAACCCATAGTGTTTCTAGTCTTCACAACTGGCTGGAAACTTTGAGGACATTGGCATAGAGGAAATAAATGTTAAAGATTTCTTTTTTTTTTTTTTTTTGGTACTGGGGACCGAACTCAGGACCTTGCACTTGCAAAGCAGGCAGTGGAACCACTGAGCTAAATCCCCGGCCCTTAAATGATAAACATTTCTTATAAGCTAGAAACTGAAGAAGAAAATCTGAGATGGCAAACACACTATTAAGACATTCTCAAATTTTACAATTTTCTTTTGTTCTCTTTAAGAGTATTATAACTTCTATTTGCCAGGCGTAGTGGCGCAGGCCTGTAATCCTAGCACTTGGGAAGCTGATGCAGGAGCCTGGGCTACACAGTGAGTTCAAGCCCAGCCTGAGCTATGTAGCAAAATCCTGTCTCAAAAACAAACAAACAAACAACACTTAAACTTCTATTCTGTTAACTACAAAAGGATAGATTTCACACTCTACTTGTTATTACTTGAAAAGCATTTCTTTCCTGCTTTCACTAAAACATGTACCTGTAAAATCATGCCATAACATGATAATCCTAAGCACTGCATGGGAGCTGCACAGCCATTGAATTTAAAACAGGCAACCTGTAAAGAGAATAATTGTTAATTCTGCCTTTCCTGAGAATCTGTACAATGATTTGACATTCAAATTTTTTTTTTTTGGTACTGGGGAACGAACTCAGGTCCTTGGGCTTGCGGGGGGGCGGGGGGGCTGGGAGGCGGAACCACTGAGCTAAACCCCCGGCCCCTGACATTCAAATTTAATGGGGATGGGCCAGGGATTTAGCTCAGTGGTTCTGGCGCCTGCCTCGCAAGCTGAGGACCCGAGTTCAATCCCCGGTACCAAAAAAGCCCCCAAAAAGCAAAACAAATTTAATGGGGTTTAGCTCAGTGGTGCTGTGGCCTGCCTTGAAAGCACAAGGTCCTGAGTTCAATCCCCAGTACTGAGGAAAAAAAATTAATGGAAACAACCAAGAATGTTTTCAGTATGTATTCTGATTAGCACTGCGTTCATAGGTTAAGGATCTCACAATTTAAGAGAATAAAATATACACATGTGAAATTGTTATATTTGTATCATAATGTGTATAAATATTAAAGGACTGAATAAATACTGTATTAGACAATATGAAAACAGGGAAAATATTAACCTGAGAATGATCAAAAAGTTTGTAAGGGCCTGTGATCCTAGCACTCCGGAGGCTGAGGCAGGAGGATTGCCATAAGTTCGAGACCAGCCAGGGCTACATAGTGAGTTCAAGGCCAGCCTGAACTATATAGCGAGATCCTGTCTCAAAAAATAAAAAAAATAGGGCCGGGATTTAGCTCAGTGGTTTCGCCGCCTGCTGTGCAAGTGCAAGGACCCGAGTTCAATCCCGGGTACCAAAAAAATAAAAAATATAAATAAATAAATAAATAAATAAATAAATAAATAAAAAGTTTGTAAAAAAAAAATGTTTGTGAGGGAAATGTGAAAGAAGTAATGCTTTCAGGTAGGACTTGGGTGTGATGAATGGAAAGCACTGGAGTGGGAAATGGCGAAGTCAAAACTGTATGGAGGTAAGAATAGACAATGTTTGTTGTAAGGAAGATGTGACCAGGTGAATTAGGCTCAAAGTAGAGAAAATAAGCCTACAATTGAGGAGAATCCCTAATATAAGCTTTGAATCTTGAGTCCTATTTTCTAAATGTGAGTAATCACAGAAAGATTTTCCTTTTTTGGTAGCACTGGAAATTGAACCCAGACTCTTGTACAAGGTAGGCAGGCATTCTATCACTAAGCTATACCCCCAATACTTTATTTTGTATTTTGAGTCAGGGTCTTGATAAATTCCCCAAGTTGGCTGGAACTTGCCATCCTCCTGCCTCAGCCTCCTGTGTAGCTAAAATTATAGATGTGTACCACCAAACCAGCCTCTGAAAGATTTTAAACAAGAAAGTTATTTTGGGAATGGAAAGAGAATTAAAGGTATAAAGCTATGTAGATGTATCAAATCCCCACAATGAATGTAATTATTGTGTATTGGAAATGTGTCCTAATAAAAATAAAAATTAATCATTGTGATGTTTTGAGGGCCTTTGAATTGGTACACAGAATGGTCTGGGGGTGATGAGGTGGACAGCAGCAAGATCATCTGGTGTCTTAGTTACTTTTCTCGTTGCTAAGACAAAATATCCAACACCCTCAAGTTAAGAGAGGAAAGGTTTAGAGTTTGTAGAGGTTTCAGTCCACCATTGGCTGGCCCCAAGGCAGGATGGCATGGTAGAGGGCACTCCAGAGGAGACACAGTTCATGGTGGGCAGAAGGTAGCAAAGCAAGCCAAGGACAAGACAAGCCTCCTTCTGTCCCTTATATTGTATTCAGGTTACCTGGATGAAGGCAATGCCAAGCCAATCAGTGTACTCATTTAGAATCACACAATCTTAATCCCAGCATCACACACTCTAGATTCAGCTAACTCTGAAAAAGCCCCTCTTATGAATGCATGAGGCTTTGGGGGGACATCTAGACCCAAGTCATAACATCTGGGAAGCTGCTGCAATATAAACCAGCACAAGACAAATACTGTGTGGAAGAACACCAGAGAACAGTTTGGATACTCCTGAGGACAGAATGGACCATCTCATTCTATGTATGGTAGGATTTGCATAGTGAAACACAACCTTGTCTGGAGAGATTATGCCCAAAGGCATTGATATATATTTCCAAGTCAGTTATTATGTAAGGTTAAATTAAAAATACTGTCCTGCTGGCTGTGGTGGTGCATGCATGTAATGCCAGCACTTTGGGAAGCTGAGGCAGGAGGATCTCCATGAGTTTGAGGCCACCCTGGGCTACAAGACCTTGTCTCAGAAAACCAAACCAAAACCAACCAAACAAACAAAAGGCTCTTTTATGTTTTCTGTACACTGAAACAGTAAAATTTTAACATTTTTTCAGTACTGGGTACTGAACCCAGGTCCTTTACACTGAGCTACATCCCCAGCCCTTTCTTATTTCTTTATTTTGAGACAAGGACTCACTAAACTGCCAAGGTTGGTCTCAAATTCTTGATCCTTTGCCTCAGGCTCCCAGCTACTGGGATTATAGTGAGGCACCACTGTGCCCAGCTAAGAAATTACTTCATTTTAACAAATATCTATGTCACTACTTTAAGACTTCCTTGGGGTTCCTATGTGGGGTAAAAATACTTTATACAATGCTATTTTTTCTATACATACCTTCCTATGATAAAGTTTAATTTATAGAGTAGGCTTATCAAGAGACTGATAACAACAATAATAATAGATAAATAACAATGTACAATTGCCAACATTATTAATTTTGCACTTTGGAGAACATTATTAGGTAAAATAAGGATTACCTGAGCACAAGCACTGTGATACAATGGCAATGAGTCTGAAAATCCAGATAGTTACTAAGTGATTAGCGGCGGCAGCACGTATAATGTGACACATGGGACAAAGGGACGATTCTCATCCCAGGTGGGAAGGAACAGGATGACAAGAGATTTCATCACACCACTCAGAATGATGCACAATGTGAAATTTATGAATTTACTTTTGGAACTTCCTGCTTACAATTTTCAGACTGGGATTGACTGTGGAGAACTGAACTGTGGTGGTGGGATGCCTGTACTATGCTACTTTTGGTGTCACATAACTTCTGTCTTAGATTATCATTTATCAATTTTTAGGCCTAATACATGAAATTCCTTCAATTAAGGATGTATTTAAATTAAGTATAAGACCACAGTTATAAAGTTACTGAAAATGAAGATTATGGGCCAATCTGGAAGTATGGTCTTACTTCTGAGAGTATCCTGTGAATGCACTTTAGTCTTTCCTTGGTGGGTAGCAGCAACGTACATCTTTTAAATAGTACACCTGAAAAAGAGACAAAGAAGAAATGGTAGTGAGATTCACGTGAGCATATCTGTAGCACAGAATGATGTTTCCACAGTGCACAATGATATAGTTTTTGTTTTTGAGGTCTCCCTGCCCTGTCCTGGGGATTGAACCCAGAGCCTTTGAACTGAGCTATATTTCTAGTCCTTTAAAAAAATTTTTTTTGGTAGCAGGGATTGAACTTGGGACCTTGCGCTTATGGGGCAGGTGGTGGAACCACTGAGCTAAATCCCCAGCTCTCCTTTTTAATTTTTAAAATTTTGATACAGTTCTCTCAAAGATGCTAAATTGCCCAGGTGTGCTTCAACTGGGAATCCTCCTGGCTCAGCCTCCCAAGTAGCTGGGATTATATTACAACCTTGTCTGAGTATGATACAGGTTCTTTTCTTTTATTTCTTTTTTTTTGGTCTTCTGAGACAAGGACTCACTATGTAGTCAGGTAGCCTAGGGTGGCATCAAACTCATGGCAATCCTTCTGCCTCAGCCTCCCAAGTGCCAAGATCACAAGCATGTGTCATCATACCCAGCTATGATACAGCTTTTACAGGAACTTTTGAGAGGAAGAGTACAAAACGCATAAACTGTAAGGCATTCACCAAGTGACCGATGTTCATCTAAGAGAACTTGACACATCTTGTAAAAAAAGTTGTGAAATCAATACTGTAGGACACACATGGAAAGTATTTAGATTTAAAAAGATACAATAATAAGACATAAAGATATGTTAGGGAAGCCATCTTTATTCCATAGAAAAAAGACATGATTATCTTTTGGGGTTTTTTTGGTACTGGGGATTGAACTCGGGACCTCGCACTTGGAAGGCAGGTGGTGGAACCACTGTGCTAAATCCCCAGCCCTGTTATGAGTATCTTTTGAAATTAACCTTATGTCCATAAAGGAAAATATTTTATATATTGTTAATTTAGTAAGACATAACAGAATGGGAAAAGAAGCCAGGCATGCCAGGTGTGGTAAGGCACTCCTGTAACCCCAGCACTCAGGAGGCTGAGGCAGGAGGATAGATACAAGTTTGAGGTCAGCCTGGGATACATAGTGAGTTTAAGACTAACCTGAACTACATAGCATGAGACCTTATCTCAAAAGACCAAAACAAAAAAAAAAAGAAAAGAGATTTTTGTATTCCTTTTTCCAAATACAAAAATTTAAAGTCATAAGTACGTAAACTTTCAGAGATTAAGCCATTTTTGTTAACATAAAGTACTGAATTTGGATTAAATTTCTCTCTCTTCCTTCAAAAATTTCCTTTTATAGAATTTGCATGTTGAGAATATGTAGGATTTTGCAATTAGATGTTTCAAAAAAGGAAACAAACCTTCAATTTTTCAGTAAGATGTGACTTAAACTGCAGCAACAGGAAATGTATTTGTTTTCCCTAATTATTCTGTTTTCCTAAAATGGCAACACACTGTTAGCATTCCTATAAAGTCAAATGTTCTTGAACCAAAAATAAGACACATAGTAGGAAAATACATACCAGAATATCATGACTTTCTTTCAGTTTTCACCTTTTTTGCATTTACTTTTTACTTTTAAAAATTTTTAAATTTTTATTTATTTATTTATTTATTTATTTATTTATTTATTTGGTACCGGGGATCAAACTCGGGATCTTGCACTTTCGAGGCAGGTGGCAGAACCACTGAGCTAAATCCCTGGCCGACTTTTTAATATAATAATTATATAATTCTGAAAAATCCATGGGAATCGAATTTATTTTTAGAAGTTGCTATGTTTGGGGAACATATGACAAGAGTTGAGTTTTAAGCATAAATCTTCTTCATTTTTGTATATAAAAAGACATTCTCAGTGTTTGGTTTTTAAATTGAGTTATTTTCCTTTCCTATTTTGGCATCCAGTCTCACTGCCTATCATAGCTGGGGAATTGTAAGCTATAATTGTATGTTGGCTGCCTTTTCTAATGTACAACTCCTACTTATAAAGGTTATAATTTACCATAGAGCCTAATATTAGTTTTAAAATATTTTTTTAATCACAGGTGCTCTGCTAAAGCCTTTAGAGACCAACTTCTTTCATTTCTTCCCAATAAAATAGAGTCACATTCAATGTTCTTTCCACACTGGCCATCTGCTCTGTTTTATATGAAAAAGTAAATTAAAATGCATAATGTTTGAAATGGAAGATGTTATTTTAATGTCTAAAAACAAGAACAGATCAGATAGGAATGATATGATAAAATGGTAAGATCTTCCAACATTTACCTAAAGCATCAGTTGCAAACCAGGTGTTTTCTTCAAAATTAAATGGAAGGTTGAAATTTTATGAATAAAATCATTTTTTTTTGGTACCAGGGTTTGAACTCAGGACCTTGCACTTGTGAGGCAGGTGTGGTACCATTGAGCTAAATCCCCAGCCCTAAAACTATTTTTTAAAAGGCAGCTATTGATGAGCATGGTGGTACACGCCTATGTTCCTAGCACTCGAGAGGCTGAGGCAAGAAGATCCCTAGATGTTCAAACTCAACTTGGGCTACAAAGTGATTTCAAGGCCAGCCTGAACTACAATACCAAGACCCTGTCTCAAAAAAACAAAACAACTACAATGACAAAAAATCTAGCCAATAAGATCAATATATATTTAAAATTTTAAATTGAGTTATTCATATAATTGTGTGTGTGTGTGTGTGTGTGTGTGTGTGTGTATCCCTGAGGATGGAACCCAGGGCCCTGTGCATGCTAGGCAAGCACTCTGCCATTGAGCTACATCCCCAGGCCCATATAATTGTCTTAATGCTTTGTTTGTTTAAGCAATTGAGACTTGGTCATGAAAAAAGAAAATTCTTTCAGACTTAAACCAAAGGACAAGGTCTATTACTCAACTAATGATGTTTGAAAAAAAGATATTTATAGTGAGACATAGCAAAAAAAATTGCCATATTTGGTTATAAGCTTTACTAAATCTAGTTATAAATACTGAAGCCAACAGCATTGTATTTAGATTATATACCTTTCATTTGGTCTTATTAAATATACTTTGATGTATTTACATTTTTAGATTTATTATTAAAGGTAAGCATTCTTGGGCTACTAAAAGACAATATTCACTTAACTCACTGTGCATTTATTTAAATTGCAACATAATCTTTTGTTGTTTCTTTTTTGTTCTTTCGACAGGGTCTTGCTATGCAGTTCAGGCCAGGCTTGAACTCAGTAAGTACCCCAGGCTGGCCTCAAACTTGCAGTGTTCCTCCTGCCTCAGCCTCCCGAGTGCTAGGATCATAGGTGTGCACCACTACGCTCTGCAAATTGCAACATAATTTTGATATTTAGTTTTACTGCATGCTTGGGTTAATTATAAAATAGGTTCATAGTTAAATTAGTGTTAACCCAGGGTTTTAGCTCAGTGGCACTGTGCCTGCCTCACAAGTGCAAGGTCCTGAGTTCAATCACCAGTACAAAAAAAATTGGTATCATTAGTCAAGTTTAGAGTTTTATTTCAGTGCTGTAGGAAGAATGAAATCAATGAATGGGGGTGAAAGATATAAATGACTACATACCAGGGGAAAAAAGATTATACAGAAATTCCTTTGATAAGGTCAATTTAATTATATCATAATAATTTATTAGTAAATGTGTAGTGTTTAAAAAGAGAAAACCATAGTCTTTGATAAGAGAATAAATGATCCTCTGCAATCTGCAATAATGTATTTAAACTTATTTTCTTATTTTAAGGACTAGATTATGTTTGAAAGGGAAAAGTGACATAGAGATAAAACTCATTATATCCAAAGGATATAAAGCATACAAAAGAATTTCCTAAACTAGTAAACTACCTATACAATAAGCAAAGGCAATATATGTATGCACATGAAATCACAAAGACTGACATTTGACATTAAAGTACATTTAATTATCGTTAAAGATAGGCAGGGTAGCCAGGGATTTAGCTCAGTGGTTCCGGCACCTGCCTCGAAAGCGCAAGGTCCCAAGTTCGATCCCCAGTACCAAAAAAAAATTAAATAAATAAATAAAGATAGGCAGGGTGGTGGGTGGCCGTAATCCCAGCACTCAGGAGGCTGGGGAGGGAGAATCACCATGTATTCAAGGCCAGCCTGGGCTACATAGTGAGTCCATGGCCACCCTGAAATGTCTACACAGAGTCTACACAGTGAGACTCTGTTTCAAAAAAAAAAGTATAAGGGGCAGGTGTTAAGGGACGTCCTCACATTTAAGAGCAAAAACATCAGAAATTGGCACTTTTTAGGAATATTCCATATATTACTGGCTTTAAAGAACTGTTTAATAAAATCCTTTAATTTACTTAATTCTTCCTTTGATGTAATTCTCATTTCATAAATTACCTAGAGATCTGTAGTACTCCAGAATAGTGAAGTCTTGTCTCCTGTCAGACAGCTCAAGGTTATGAAAGTCCTGTAGTAAAAGTCTCTTGCTTCCTGAGGAGGTTTCAATATAATTGATAATGACCCGGCTAACTGTTTTGGAGGCCAGGCTTAGCATGCCAACATCTCTCACTACCAAAAGAAATATATACATGCATGCATGAAGAGCTTAAATTGCAAGAATGTCGCTATTAGTACAGTCTGTTAACTTGTAAATTAATTCATTAATAATCATAATTATCTGCATCCTAGTGGAAAAAAATCTTAAATTCGTTTTAAATCCAGTTCTCAATGATTAGAACTATATTGGAATAAAACAATCAAGCTACCACATCGTTATAGAGTTATGCTTGGTTTGAGCACACTGTCTTCTCATTGTACATGTACAATGTAACAATGATGAAACTTTTGAAAATAAACTTCACATGAATGCTGTTAACATTTTAGCAGAGCTTAAGACACAAACTACTTCTTGGAAAAAATTAAAATATTCTAGTGTTGTATGTAGCCTATTCACTGTCCCTAAACCTCACCTGACAAATAGTTTAAGATTATTTGGAATACTTCCAATGGCAAGGCTTTAAAACTTCCAAGAGTTGATAAGTGCTGAGAGTCTGAATCTCGTTTGCTGGAAAAATAGCTGGATCGTCGGTTACTACATCTGTGCTTCTGTTTGGGAATCCTTGTGAAACTGGTATTTATTCTAGATGCCATCCTTTTTATTTTAATCTCATGAATTTATCCTGGTTAGAAAAACAAAGTACAGGAGATAAAGAAGAAAGGGAATTAAAGCAATGAAGAGCTGCTGTTTTTGTGCTGCTCAGGATGGACCCCAGGGCCTCCTGCATGCTAGGCCAGAGCTCTATTATCAAGCACCAGCCCCAGCCCGGTTTCTTTTCTTTGTTTTTTTGTCTTTTATCTTTTGTTTGTTTTTGTTTTAAATGAAGGGGTCCACACACTGATGGCAACAGCTGTCTCTCCACATTTATAAAAGTTTTACTATGATGTGCAATTTATGGGCATCTCGCCATTACAATCTATATATTCATTTCAGCATCATTTGAAAAATTTTAAATTTCTTCACCTCTTGACCAAATATTCTACATAAAGAGTTTTACTAGGAAACAAGACATGTATTTCAATGAGAAATAGCCCGCAGAAAATAAAAATAAAAATAAGAGAAAAGTAAAAGACTTAATATGGCTTAATTTATGGACAAAGATCTTATGGACAAAGATCTTATGGACAGGTGCAAAATATATATCTTCTTTTGTAACCTGAATTCATTGTTTAGTTTGCTTTGACACATATAAGAAGGAGTATTATGAAAAAGAAAAAAACTCAAAAAAATCAATATGACTCAAAATACAGTCAATATCTATCACAGCTGGGGTATAGCTAAGTAGTAGAGCACTTGCCCACTTACGTTTTTTATTTTTATTTTTTTGGTACCGGGGATCGAACTCGGGTCCTTGTGCTTATGCAGCAGGTGGCAAAACCACTGAGCTAAATCCCCAGCCCTTGCCTACTTATGTGAAGCTTGGGGTTTAATTCCCACAACACAAAAAACAAACAAAAAACAATTACCAAAAACCCATATTATCCATCAATTAGTATTTTCTTTTTGCAACCATTATATTTTAAAATAATCAAAGAGTTAGTATAGCTTTAAAATTTTGTAGCACTATTCTTATATTTCATTAAAACTGGGTACTGACCTCTGTCCTTTTGATAAAAACAATAAAAAAAATAAGGACTAATTAGAGCTATTTAAATGTACTAGTCTAACAGATTAAATAGGTGGCATGGCTATTACCAATTATGTTCTGTGTAATACACAAATAAGTGGCAAAATTAAAGCTTTGTAGCACACGCCTGTAATTCCAGCACTCAGCATGCTGAGGCAGGAGGATAGCCTCAGCTACATAGTGAGATCCTGTCTCAAAAAAAAGCGCCTAAAGTTATATAAAATTAACAAGGCTAATTCTTCCCTCAGGGTTTTTTTATTTTTTATTTTTTGGTGGTACTGGGGATTGAACCAGGGTCTTCACACTGAGATACATACCCTACCCTTTATATTTTTATTTTTTAAATTTGCTGACAGTCTCCAAAATCAATAAATTGCCCAGCCAAGGCTCCAGCTTGTGATCCTCCTCCCTCAACTGTCCAGAATTCTGGGATTATAGGCATGCACCCCCATTCCTGGCTTTGGTTCCACTTTTTGTTAATATCAAAACTGCCGAGGATTTAGCTCAGTGGTGCCGATGCCTGCCTTGGAAGTTCAGGGTCCTCAGTTCAATCCTGAGTACCATAAAAAAAAAAAGAAAGACAGAAAGAAAGAAAGAAAGAAAGAAAGAAAGAAAGAAAGAAAGAAAAGAAAAGAATTGGTAAATTTTAGGAAGGTCTATACAATCTGATTTTATTTTATTTTTATTTTTTATTTTTTTTTGTTACCAGGGATTGAATTTGGAACCTTGGGTTTGTGAGGCAGGCGCCAGAACCACTGAGCTAAATCCCCAGCCCCTTGCTTTTGTTTTTTGAGACAGACTCTCAGCTATGTAGTTCAGGCTAGCCTTACAAACACTAAATATTCCAGGTTGGCCTCAAACTCACTGCAGTCCTTCTGCTTCAGCCTCCTGAGTGCTGGATTACAGGTGTGTGCTACCATGACTGGCTAGATATTTTAAAAATAGTCACTAAAACTACACTAATGACATGCCAAAAGTTTTAAAAATACAATTAAATTAATTTATAAACATTTTGGTGTTTATATCATTCTGGAATTTCACATAATATTTCTCTTTTAACAAAAAGCGGTGAGGGTTGGGGATGTAGCTCAGTGGCACCACACCTGCCTGGCAAGTGCAAGGTTCTGAGTTCCCAGTATCAGAAAAGAAAAGGGAAAAAAAGCAGTGATAACTTCATATTTTGTAATCTGTTTTTTTCCAATGAATTCTTTTCATGCCAATAAACTACAAGTATATATATTTTAATGGCTGTCTGTATTTCTACCAATACAAGAACCCTAGTTCAGTGTGTAACTTTTTAAGGTGGGAATTTTAAAGCATTTTCATGATAATAAAATATAAATCTGGCCTCATGGTTAAAGTTCGAGTCCTGGTCTCCTCAGAGACCCCCTAAACCTGACCCTGTCCTAGGGGACCTTAGTATCACTCATGAAGGACACGGTTAAACTGATGCAATGATTTAAAAAATAATGGGTCCAAGTATTTTAAAACTTAAAGTCTCCTCTTCCAACTCCTTGTTTTCTTTACTCAGCCCTGGACCTTTTGGGGGGCAAGAACAGGCTTTTCTGAAAATCCTTGACAATGTCGCCCCAAATGATGTCTGGTGTGCTCTTGTCCCTCTGTAGAACGGGATTCACAGACCAAAATAACAATAAAGTGGTTTCCATGTCCCTGGCCCGTTTCTCTAATTTTTGGCCAGGGGTGAAAGGTTTTGCGGGTCCTTGGGGGACCCCAAGAACAAACCGTCAGAATTTGTTGTTTAACCTAGCAAAGCTCTTTGAGGAGCCTCCCCAAAACCTCTAAACAGTAATGTAGGGAGACCATACACCAAAAAATTGGCCAATTGGAGAATCAAATCCTGTACCCCTTCAGTCCAGGAAAAGAAATTATTTCCACAAGAAAGTACGGGGGAGGGGCTCTCTTTACCACAGACTTTGACAGTTTTCCGGCTAAGGTATCACAGGAAAGTGAGATTTAGACGTTTTGCCTCATCTTCAAATTTCTTAATGTTTAAAAGAGAAAATATTTCCTGTTTTCCCGCCGGGAAGAGGAGGGTTAGGCTCCGCTAGGCTCCGCTTGCTTCCCGCTCGCGAACGCCGACCCCGGGCCTCAAGAATGCTTTAGAATCTTCCCAGGAGCCCCAGCGGGAGGGAGCCACGCCCCCTCATGAATACTAAAGCCTTCAACTCTGTGGTACCCTTCTCCTCTGGGATAATATAGAGCCCTCCCAAGAGCCCTAGCGGGGGGGGGGGCGCCACGCCCCCTCATGAATAGTAAAAACCTCTGTTCTGTGGTGCCCTTCTCCTTTGGGAATACCTTTTAGCGCTCTCCCAGGAGCCCCAGGAGCCCCAGTGGGAGGAAGGCTCCGCCCCTTCATGAATAATAAACACCCGGGCTCTGTGGTGACCCTCTCCTTCTGGGCTAATTTAGAAGACCTCCAGGGAACCCTCGCGGGAAGGCGGCCCTGCCCCTTCAAATCTCGGCTCTGTGGTACTCTCCTCCTTCAAAGATAATTTAGAGCCCTCCCAGGAGCCCCAGCGGGAAGGAGGCCCCGCCCTCTCATGAATATTAACACCAGGCTCCCATAGTGAGCTCCTTCTCATGAATAGTCAACGAGGGTGAGGTTCTGCACCCGGAGCCCAGGCCACAGGCACCCTTAGCACCCAGCCCACAGGAAGGGGCTGGGCCGTCACCGTCACCGTCTCTCGGGGAGGGCAGGTGCGAACCAAGAACTCACACTTCGCTGAGCCACACGTCTGTTCCATTTCCTTTTCCTTCCAGTTTTGAGCCAATTTTTCGGGTCTTTGCGCTTGCGCAGCAGGCGGCGAAACCACTGAGCTAAATCCCCGGCCCAACTTCCAAACTTTTTAAAAACCTCTGACTGCCTAGGATCACGGGAAGCTGAGGGCTCCCAAGCCTCCCAAGGTGGAGTCCAAGGCAAATCTTCCTAGCTTGGCCTCCTCCCTGGGAGATGAGTTCTCCTTCGTTTATTTATGGTTGGGTAACAATTTGAGAAGATTGCACTGGGCCCGGCCTGGAACAGGCCCTGAGGATCCATCGGGAAAAGGACGCAGAAGTTTCTCGCCTTCGCAGAGCTTGTTAGTCTGACGGGAATGAGGAATTAAACAAAGCATCTGCAGATGGCGGAGCAGGGTGTTGACAGGGAGTAACAGAGGTGTGTGGAGGGGCGACCTCGGATGGCCGGCTCTGGAGGACATCTAGTGTGAATGGAGGGGAACGAGCTGGTCAGAAGGACAGAGAGAAGCAGCAGGGGCGATTCTACTTTCGTTTTTGGTTTTGTGTACACGCGTATCTTTACTGTAACAAAGCAACTTTGTACACTTTTAACTTTTTTTGGTACCGGGGATCAAACTCAGATTCTTACGCTTGCGCAGCAGGCAGCAAAACCACTGAGCTAAATCCCCGGCCCTATCTTCTTCTTTTTTATTTTTTTGGTACCGGAGATCGAACTCGGGACCTTGTGCTTTCGAGGCAGGCGCTGGAACCACTGAGGTAAATCCCCTGCCCCTGATTTCTTGATAGCCGAAGTTTATTTGGTTTTTTGAAGCAGGGTCTCACTATATAGTTCAAGCTGGCCTTGAACTCACTGTGTAGCCAAGGCTGGCCGTGAGTTCCTGGTGATCCTCCTGCCTCGGCCTCTGGGGTCCTGGATTACAGCTGTGCCGGGCTTGACCTTGCATCAGTTTGGAACCCAATTCTTTTTTCTCTTGGCTCAGACAATTTTTATAACCCCTTGGCAAGGTTCCAACTTGCGGCCAGGAGCGTCTCATGGACGAAGCAGTCCTGAGCGGAAGGAATTTAGTTTATCCCGAGTGACTTGGAGGTCAGGAAGTCTGTGAACCACAGAGGTCGGGTCTGATCCACCTGGCTTTCTCTCGGGAATGGACGAGGGGTGGCAGTAGAAGGGGGCATTAGGGGATGTTGCAGGTCTGTGTAGAGGAGCTAGAGAGGTGTGGAGGTGTGAAGGTCGGAAGCAGCCGAGTGTGCTGGTGGGTTTGCTACGGGTGTGTGTGTGTGTGTGTGTGTGATTTAGGGCTGATTCGCAGGTTTCTGACTTCAGTGAGTGGGTGGCAGCTAATCCCATTTCCTGAGATTTTGCAAGAGGGGAGGATGAGCTCCTCTGGTGGAGAATTCAGAGTTTAACTTCACAGATGGTGATGCCTTTGAGACGCCAAGTGCCGCTGTCAGGAAGGGAGCTGAATTTAGTTATCTGGAGATTGGAAGAACTCTGGGCTGTGGATACAAATTTAGAAATTTTCATTAATAAAAGGACATTGAGTCGGGTGTGGTGGTGCTCGCCTGGGGTTCCAGCACTCCGGAGGCTGAGGCAGGAGGATTGTAGCAAGTTCGAGGCCAGCCTGGGCTAATAATGAGACCCATCTCAAAAAAAAAAGAAAGATACTGACTCAGGCATCTGGTGCACATGTATAATCCCAGCACTCTGGGAGGCTGAGGCAGGAGGATTTCAAGATAGAGCCCAGCCTGGGCAATTTAGCCATTTAGTGAGAGCCTGCCTCAAAATGAAAAAAGAAAGAATGAAGAGAGGAGAATTATGTTTTGTGTAGAGAATGTGGAGCTTGGGGCATCAAAAAGGTCCTGGGCTGGATGTGCTGCTCATGTCAAACCAACCTTGATCTGGCAGCTCATCTGGAGCTACATCTCCGCCCCCTTTTAAAAATTTTTTTAAAATGTTAAGACAGGGTCTTGCTAAGTTGCTAAATTGTCTAGGCTGGGTTTCAACTTGTGATTCTCCTGACTCAGCCTCCCAGAGTGCTGAGGTTACAGGCATGCGCTACAACACCTGTCTGAGTTCCCTCTTTTTGGACTCTTCCATTGGGACTCATTTTAAGGGTCACACCCTGGAGATTGGGGAACACAGTGGTAGGGTGCGTGCTTAGCGTGTATGGCCCTGGGTTACATAGTATTTTATTGTAAAGGTACACACTAATCTGTTTCCTCACTGTTAGAGTGTTTCCACTTCCTATTTATATACTGCCGAATCAGCATTGTGTAAAACATCACCATTATGTATATTCCTCCTAGGATACATTTTTAATTTTTTTGTTGTTGTTGTTTTATTTTGTTGAGGTTTTGTTTGTTTGGGTTTGTCATTGTTGTTGTTGTTGTTGTTGTTTTTTGGTACCAGGGATTGAACTTGGGTCCTTGTGCTTGCGCAGCGGTGACGAAACCACTGAGCTAAACCCCCGGCCCAGTTATTGTATTTTTTGAGACAGGGTCTCTTTATATAGTTCAGTCTGGGCTTGAACTCACTATGTAGCTCAGCCTGGCCTCAAACTCATGGCAATCTCCTGCCTCAGCCTCTGAGTGCTGGGATTACAGGTGTGTGCCACCACACCTGGCTTCTCAGGATTAAAATTTTAATCCTTTTGTGTGTGTGTGTGTGTGTGTGTGTGGTGCTGGGGGTGGAATCTAAGGCTTCACTAATGCTGGGAAAATGCTGTACTGCAGAGCAGCATCCCCAGCCCTTCTTAGGGTCAATTTTTAAAAGTTAATTTCTGCTTCTAAAAGTTTAAGGTTAAAAAACCTCCAGAAAATAACAAGTGTCAAGAGGGACATGAGGTCAGGAGTCCTATGCACTGTTGGGGAGAATGTAGGAAGGCACAGTCATGAGGAAAACAGTACAACTGCCCCTCAGATATCAAACAGAATTACCACATGACCTGGGAATTTCACTTCTGGGTGTATACCCAAAAGAGAGAAAAGCAGGGACTTGAACAGTTTTTTTGTACACCTGTGTTCATACTAGCATTGTTCATTTAGCTAAAACATGGATGCAAGTCAAGTGCCCATCAACAAATGCATGGATAACGTGGTATATCCACACAGTGGAATATTACACAGTCCCAAAAAGAAAGGGCTGACAGGGCCGGGGATTTAGCTCAGTGGTTTCGCCGCCTGCTGCGCAAGTACAAGGACCAGAGTTCGATCCCCAGTACCAAAAACAAAAACAAGAAAGGGCTGACATATGTTACAATTGGGTGAACCTGGAGGACATGCACCCTCATAAGTCCAGCTGTTCCAACAAAAAAGAAAATATGTGCAAACGAAGGGTAGGTAGAAACAGAGACTGCTACATCGAGTCCTTGGTGTGTATCATGGTGATAAGATTTCATGGAAAACAAGCTTTGGCAGGAGAACACCTTTTCTCTTTCTTCTTTTTATCTTTTTGGTGGTACTGAGGATTGAGCTACATCCTCAGCCCTTTCTGTTTTTCATTTGGAGACAGTCTTGCTAAGTTTCCCAGGGTGGGGTTGAACTTGCAATCCTCCTGCTCCATGTTGAGGTTACAGGTATTTGCCACCATGCCCAGCTAAGAATGACTTTTAGAGTTGGAAAGAAATTCTGCATTTTTTCAAACAAGGACACCAAGGAGATTGAAGTATTTTTCCCAAGGTTTCCAGCCTTATCATCCTGGCTTACAGCCAGTTTGAATAATTGCTTGGATCATATTAAATTTTGTTTGGAAAAGTGCTATTTTGAAAGTTAACTATAAAATAGTACATATAGTATTACACTATTTTGAGAGAAAAATGCATACATGAGTATGTAACAGACTGGAAGGAATGTCACTATTAATATGTCAATGTTAGTTATTTTTGCCTGGCCAGATTTACATTCTTTTTCTTTGGCGCATTTCCCAGGTCTCCGGCTTTCCGTTGAGCCTATATTATTTGTATTATTAGAAAAATATTTCAGATATGCACAGTGGTATGTGACGCACAGCAGGGCTGGGAAGTCCGTCTGGATATTTCTAAGTGGATGTCATCCCAGTCAGTCAATGGGCTTCAGGGAGTCAGGAGCACGGCACAGGCTGGGGACCTGGGGGCCTGGGACCAAGACCTGGTCGCCCCTGCTTCCCTGAGGCCTTCTCTCGGCCTCCTTTGAAGATCTGATCCCCTGGGGTTGTTTTTGTTTTGTTTTTGGTCCCGGGGATCGAACTCAGGACCTTAAGCTTTTGAGGCAGGTGCTGGGACCACTGAGCTAAATCCCCAGCCCTGTTTATTATTTTTGAGGCAGGGTCTCACTATGTAGTCCGGGCTGTTCTTGAACTCACTAAGTAGCCCACACTGCTCTGGAACTCACGGTGATCCTGCCTTGGCCTCCTGAGTGCTGGAATGACAGGCGAGTGCCACCAGGACTGGGTACATAAACCGTGGCACATACACACACTGGGAGGTTGCTCAGCACCTAACAGAACTGAACTCCCTGGCTCAGGCCAGCAGCAAGTGCAGAGCCAGGCCAGGAGCCTGTGTATGAGGTTCTAACCCTTGGGCTCTGGGAGGGGAAAAAAGGGCTAAGGCTACAGGGTGTGGGGTGAAAGAGGAGGATGGGAGGGGGAAGCAAGGAGGTCTAGGGCCCTGAAAACTCTGCATGAGGCTGTAGTGGGGGATGAGTGGCATCATGCAGTTGTGAGAAACCCTAGAATACACAGCCCCAAGAGTGAACCCTATAAAACTCCAGACTTTGGTGTAGGCTCATCAATTTGTCTGTGTGTGTGTACGTACCCAGTACTGAGGGTTGAACCCAGGGCCTTTGCACTGACCTACATCCCCAGCCCTCCTTTTTCTGTTTGTTTTATTTTGGGAGAGCATCTTGCTAAGTCACTAATCTGCCCAGGCTGGGCTTGAATTTAAGATCCTCTTGTCTCAGCCTCCCAGAGTACTGAGATTACCAGTGTGCACCACAGTGGCCTGGCTTCTAGGTTCACCAACTTCAGCAGAGATAGCATCCTAGTGGGGGAAGGGGTGCACAGCAATGTAGATGAACATTGTTTCTTGAAGAAATAAATGTTTCAGAAATCTTTAAGAGAGCCCAATATGGTGGCCCACACCTGTGATCCCAGCATTAGGGAGGCTGAGGCAGGAGGATCACCAGGAGTTCAAGGCCAGCCCGGGCTATGTAGGGAGACCCTGTCTCAAAAAACAAAACCAAAACCAAAACTTTAATATACATATATATATATATATATATATTTTTTTTTTTTTTTTTTTTTTTTTTTCTTTTGAGACTGGGTCTCAGTATGTAGTTCAGGCTGGCCTTGAACTCACTATGTAGCCCAGGCTGTCCTTGAACTCACAGCAATCCTCATGCCTCAGCCTCCTGAGTGCTGGGATTGCAAGTGTGTGTCACCAGGCATAGTTCAGACTCTTTAAGAAATAATTTAAATAAAATATCTTTTTCTCTCCTATCACATACTTCTTATCAGACCTCATGAATGCAACACTACAGACAGTTATTAAAGTCATCCGTGTGAGTTGGGTTGGCAGGATAAAACCTGCAGAAGCCTAGACAAGTATGAAAAATACTCTCATGTGGGAAAAGCTGCTAAAATATTAATTTCCAGATGGTCAAAGTTCAGGCCTGACTCATTGGGAATGTGTTACACACTCAAAACACGGAAACTTGGAAAACTCAGAAAACTCTGTCTCATTAATTGGCTGAAATTCCTAAGTAAACCACCCATAGCCGGGGGCTCACTGGTTACCCATACACGTCAAGCTGTTTGATAGGTTATGTCCAGCAGGTGGCGGAAGAGTTGCATAAAATTCAATGAGTATTTTCAAATGGGGGGATCCTAAAGACAGAACCACAGACAGCCTGTTTGTAGATGAGGAAACTGAACCCCAAAGAGATTACCTGACTTTCTTAAACTCTTCATTAAAATAAATTCCTTGAGATGGCCGTGGTGGTGCACAACTGTAATTCCAGCATTCTGGGAGGCTAAGGCAGGAGGATCCCAAATTCAAGTGGTTTAGTAAGGCTCTGTCTCAAAATAAAAATAGAGTGCTAGCCAGGCATGGTGGCACATGCGTATAATCCAAGCACTTGGGAGCCTGAGGCAGGAGGATCACCAAGAGTTTGAGGCCAGCCTGGGCTACATGGTGAGTTCAAGAGAAACTTGAACTACATAGCAAGATCTTGTCTCAAAAAAAAAAAAGAAAAAATGCTGAGCATGTAGCTCAGTGTGAAGGATCTTAGTTCAGTCCCCAGTAATACCACACACACACAGAAAAATCCCTTGAAACATGTCCATCTAGGTAAATTTCATTTGCAATTACATGATATTCAAAGGAAGCAAATTTAATCAGATATGGAAAACACATTAAGTTATGGTAGAAAAACCCTCTGGGCTATTTCTCGAGCTTTTCTCTCTTTTTGATTAAGTTGCTAAATTGCCCAGCCTGGGCTTGAACTGATCATCCTCCTGCTTCAGCCTCCTAGTGTGCTGGGATTACAGGTGGTCCCCACCACACCCCGCTGTTGTTTCCTTTTTTTTTTTTTTTTGGTACCAGGGAGCGAACTCGGGTCCTGGCACTTGCGCAGCAGGCAGTGAAACCACTGAGCTAAATCCCCAGCCCTGTTTCCTTTTTTAATAAGAATTCTGGATAAGATACAAGTCTCTCCGTTACATTTCATTTTCAAAGAAACCACAAACCCTCATTAAGTATAAGTATAGGGCCGGGGATTTAGCTCAGTGGCACCGTGCCTGCCTTGCAAGCGCAAGGTCCCCAGTTCTATCCCCAGTACCAAAGAAAACAACAAAAAAAGTATAAGTATTTTCCCAATTTTGCATGCAACACACTCCTCCTAAAACCTACTTACTGATTACCTGAAATTAAAATTTCCCCGGGTGTCCTGTATTTCTCTTTACTAAATCTGGCAACTATACTTTGTTTTTTCCTTTTCGTTTTGGTGGGACAGAGTCTCCCTGTGTAGTCTAGGCTGGCCTCGGCGCTTCCGGCCAGGTGTGGTCGCCTCGAGGCCCCGCAGGCTCTGGGCAGGACTGAGCCAACTTCACTGGCTCTTGTGGGCGAGCAAGACACACATATGAGAAACAATGCAGATAGGATGTTCTTTTAGAATTGTGTTTATTAAATACTGAACAGATCAAAAAGAGTGTTTGCAACCACAAACCCTAAATTATGGTGCTTATGAATTCCCTTGGTTTTCTTTTCTTTGGGGCCGAACAAAGAGAAAAGAGGGCAAAAGCATGATAGTCCATCACTTTCTTCCTTCCTCCCTCCTTGTCTTTTTGGCACTACGGGGGATTGAACCCAAGGCCTGATCTACTTCCTCGCCTTTTTTATTTTAAGGCTGGGTCTTGGTAAATTGCCCAGGCTAGGCTTGAAATTTCGATCCTTTTGCCTCAGCCTCCCAGTATGCTGGGATTGTAGGCAGGTGCCACCACACCTGGCTTCTCAGCCATTAGTATTTTTGTTTATTTTTTGAGACAGGGTCTTGCTATGTAGTTCGGGCTGGCCTTGAACTCACTATGTAGCCCAGGCTGGCCTTAAAACCTGCAGTGATCCTCCTGCCTCAGCCTCCCAAGTGCTGGATGATGGGCTTAGGCCACCCTGTACTTCTCCTCTTTCCATATGACATTCTGTCCCTATTAAACAGTAATCCCCGTCCTCCCCTCCCTGTTCCCTGCCAACCACATTCTCCTTCCTGTCTCTGTAATTTTGTCCGCTTTTGGAATTTCAGAGAAGTGGAAACATAAATAGCGGTCCCTTTGTGACAGCTGGTTTCACTTCCCACAGAGACAAGACCCTCCCGTGTGGCCTGTCCAGTGTCCTCCCTTTCAGGGCCACAGCGCGTCCCGTGTATCCATGTGTCTGTCGATGAACACCTGAGTGTCCCACCTTTTGGCCCCTGAGAAGGATGGTGCCTGCACCTGGATGTAAAGGTCTGCTCAGTCCTTGCTCACTTCACAAGATTTCCGGGTCACGGGTTATTCTATATTTAATTTCTCCAGGGGCTGCCATAGCAGCTGGACTATTTTACATTCCCACAGCTGTGTGCAGGGTTCCAGTTTCCCCGCATCCTTCCCAACATTTGCTACTTTCTCTTTTTTATTGTTTTGAGACAAGGTCTGGCCAAGTAGCCCAGGCTGGCCTTGAATTCAAGGGGATCCTCCTGCCCTCAGCCTCCCAAGTGCTAGGATGACAGGCGTGTGCCGCCAGGCCCGGCTACATTGTGTTTTGGAGGGTGTGCCATTCTGATACATGTAGTTAGAGCTTGTTCACTGATCCTGATCTCTGGCATTCCGGTACTCGAGTGGACTATTTTTCTGTTCTACCGGCGAGGAAGGCCGAGCAGTTTATTTTGTTGTTACAAACACTGCTGTGATCGACGTTGATTTTCATATCTTCTGGTGCAAATGTACAAGCATTTATTGGGGAACATAACTAAGGCTGGGCCTGTGGACTCTTTTTTTTTTGGTACCGGGGATCGAACTCGGATCCTTGCGCTTGTGAGGCAGGCGCTGGAACCACTGAGCTAAATCCCCGGACCCCAGCCTGTGGACTCTTTGGAGTGAGTACCTCTGCTTTCTGGTGTAATGCCCAACTGTGCCAGTGCACTGGCCCCATTTGTCCCCTTGTCACCATCTGTGAGATTTCCCACACCCTTGCTTCACAGCTGCGACAGGCAGAATTTCTTTTTTGCTCAGTTAGATGGCTATACATTGTGCCTTTACCTCTACTTCTCTGGTTAACAATTAGGTTGAGCATCTTTAAGATGTTGCTTTTGGGGGGGGCGTGGTGACATACCCATCTTCCTAGCACTCAGGAGGCTGAGGCAGGAGGATCTCTATGAGTTCCAGGCCAGCCTGGGCTACATAGTGAGTTCAAGGCCAGGCCGGACTACATAATGAGACCCTGTCTCAAAAAGTAAAATTTCCTTTCCACTGCCTGCTGCAGAAGCGCGAGGACCAGAGTTCGATCCCTAGTACCAAAAAATAAATAAATAATAACATTTCCTTTTTCTCCTATAAGACAATCAAAGTCTTCCCATTTTCTCATTGTGTTGTCTTTTCATGGGTTGCTGTTCTTTCTGCAGACCATCTTCCTTCTAAACAAGGAATATTTTAGTCTCTCAAAGGTACCTTTTGAAGAACAGCTGTTCTTTTTTTTGGTACTGGGGATCAAACTTGGGTCCTTGCACTTTCATGGCAGGCAGTGGAGCCACTGAGCTAAATCCCTGGTCCAGCTGTTCTTTTTTTTGTTTGTTTGGTTGGTTGAGACAGGGTCTTGATAACACAGGGGCCTTGAACTCACTATGTAGCCCAGGGTGGCTTGAACTCATGGCAATCCTCCTGCCTCAGCCTCCTGAGTGCTGGGCTTACAGGGGTGTGCCCCCACACCTATCTATAGATGTCTAGTGTTGATGTAGTAGAATATCGCCTCAATTTTAGCAGTACTGAGACTTTGTGCTGGAGCTGGATAATTCTTTGGGGTGCAGGGTGGGGGGCTGTGCATCGTGGGGTGGCTGGGAGCAGCCTGGTCTCCGCTCCCTAGGTCCTCTGCCCAAGGTGTGACATCTGCAGACGCTGCTAAATGTCCCTTGCCAGGGGCACAGAATCGCCCCTGTTGAGCATCAGTGCATTCATGTTTTTTGCCTCTTGTCTGAGAAACCCTTCCCTGCTCTGTGGTGATGAAAATCGTCTTTTATTACCTTCTAAAAGCTTGTAGCTTTGCCTTCCCCATTTGGGTCTCCGAGTCCCCTGGACCGAACGGCGGAGCGCAACGCCCCAGCTTTATTTCCGGACGGAGACTGGTGACTGTGGGCAGCTGTGCACCCTCCCTTCTCTCGCCCTGCGTTGTGCCACCCCTCTGTGCCACGCCGAGTGTCCACGTGGCTAGCTCTGTCTGGGCCCTCCCCTGTCCTCACTGTTCGTGTGTCCTGTTCCAGCATCACACTCCTCACTCATCACCTCCTCTCAAAGAAGCCAATCTGGAGCTGGGCATTTAGCTCAGTGGTTTCACTGACTGTTGCCCAAGCACAAAGACCCAAGTTCGATCCATGGTACCAACAAAACAAAAGTCTGAATCTTCTCTTGTCTTTGCCGTTCCTGGGACTTGTGTGAATCCTTCTGCCTCAGCCTCCCGAGTGCTGCTGGGATTACAGGCTTGGGCCATTGCGCCAGATTAGCAACAGATTTTGTTTCCACAAACTTAAGAGGCTTTTTCTAAACTGTAATGAAAGGCTGGGCATTTAGCTCAGTGGTTTCACTGCCTGCTGCGCAAGCGCAAGGACCCAAGTTCAATCCCTGGTACTAAATAAATAAATAAAATGTAATGAAAATACAAAAAGCTAGGGATGGTATCACAAGTGTAATAGTTATAGTAGATGTTCGGATCATTCCTGTATCTGAAGTTTTGTAGGTCTCATTCCACTGTGTCTGTTTCTCTTGCTCATGGTGGAAATGTCTGTGGGTTTTGTCATTTTTTTCATTTTCTACTGACAGCCTATATATATACATATACATATATATATATGTATATGTATATATATACACATATATGTTTCTTTTTCCTTTTTGAGACAGAGTATGCTATGTAGCTTGCTATGTAGCTCAGGCTGGCCTTGAACTCACAGTATCCTCCTGCCTCAGCCTCCCAAGCACTGGGATTACAAGATGGTGTCAGCACCCCGGCTCTGAGTTTATATTTCTTTCCTTTTCTTTTTTTTGGTACCAGGGATCGAACTCTGGTCCTTGCGCTTGCAAGGCAGGTGGCGGAACCACTTAGCTAAATCCCTGGCCCTGAGTTCATATTCTTAAAAGCTTATCTATGTAATTTTTGGGGGGGGGGAGCTGGGACTTAAACCCAGCTCTTGTGCGTAGCAGGCAGGCACTTGACCACTGAGCTGCAACCCCAGCCCTTGTGGGAATTTTTTATTTTGGTGCTACTGAGGATTGAACCCAGGGCCTTTGTGCTGAGCTACACTCATTCCACCTTCTTCCTTCTTTCCCTCCTTCCTTCCTTCCCTCCTACTTTTGAGACAGAGTCTCATTAAGTAACTACATTGCCCAGGCTGGGCTCAAACTTGCAATCCTCCTGGCTCAGCCTCCTGAGTGCTGGGATTACAGGAATGAGCCACTGCACCAGGCTCCCTGTGGGAATATTTTGAGGCCTAAAACAGAAGTGTGTTCCTCTCCTGGGGACTGAGTTGCTTCTTCCAGAGCTTGAAGCACTCGCGACTCCTTTAAGTGAACCTCTCTTCGGGCGGCTCTCCGAGATGTCGGAAGAGCTGGAGTTAGGGCGCTCGCTTGTGTGGGGCCAGCCTCGGTTACGGACTTCTAGAGTCGATTTTTCTTTTTCTCACTCTGTTATGGGTCCAAGAGGCCAGGTCCTGCGGGCGGGCGGGGCATCCGGTTGGTTTCTAGCTAAACCTAACAGCTCGCCCGTAGGCAGGGGTGTTTGACCGGAAGTCCTACCCCGGCCCCGCCCATGGTCTAGAAAAATCGCAGGCCGGTTTGCGCAGGCTCCCAGCCCTTCCCACATGGCTTTCTGGTACTCTTGCCTTCCACCTTTAAGGGTGACACGCACAGATGAAGGATCATGGAACGCAGGCTTTTCTTCTCCCCACACTGGGGCTTGAACCGGGGGCCTCTCGCCCACTAGGGCGGCGCCCTGCCCCTGTGCCACAGCTCAGCCCCACATGCTAGGTGGAAAATAAGATTTCAAGGGCAGCTGGGGTGTGTGCTGCTCGTGCAGTTTTGCAATTCTTTTTTTTTTGGCTGTTTGTTTTCTCTTATGGTTTAAACTTCAATTTTGAAAGACTTCTAAATAGTCCTGTTATTTATTTTCCTTGCTAATATTCGTGGTAAACAGAACAGTCTTGAGTTTGTCCCAGGAACTTTTTTTTTTTTTTTACTGGGGATCGAACTCGGGTCCTTGCACTTGCGCAGCAGGCAGCGAAATCACTGAGTTAAATCCCTGGCCTTGTCCCAGGAACATTTTAAGGGCGGCGCAAGCACCTTGGATCCCCTCCACTCTCAGCCTGTGCTGTGCAGCACGAAGCGGACACTGCGAACAACGACCCCAGGTTCCCCATGCTGGGCTTGGTTTCCGTGAATGCGCTGATCACTGCAGCAGGAGAGCATACAGCCCGTGCTGCACCCCACGGCTGAAAGGGCCTTTGTCTCCTTTGGTTTTCTTTGCTTCCCAAGGCAGGGGAAGCCGTTCCTCCTCCCCAGAGCAAGCAAACGCGAGCTCACAGGGTCTCAATCTCAGAGGCTGAGACCCCCACGATGGCTTCTTACCCCTTACCTCTGCTTCTAACCTCCTTCTTACTCATTTTTCATTTGTTTCCTGTTGGTACAGGGTCTCCCTATGTAGCCCAGGCTGACCTTGAACTTGAGGCGATCCTCCTGCCTCAGCCTCCTGTGTGCTGGGTTAGACAAGCCTGTGCCAACACGTCCCGCTAATTTGTACATTTTTGCCACAGAATCAGAAAGCCAGCTCATGCAGGTCCTCAGCTTCCGAACCATGGCCTGCAAGGATGGAGGTCATGGTGTCTGTCCTTAGCCTGAGGTGACAGGAAGATGCATCCTGTCATAAGCAAGTGACAAAGATCCTTCCAAAAGCCTTGAGCGCTTGGCAAGTGCTGCCTGGTTCCAAGCACCAAGGACCCGGGTCCGGGATTGTCTGCCCCTCCCCAGCCAGTGACCTCGGTTTCACGGGGACAGTGTAGCCCTAGGGGCCTAGAGAGTCCTGGGCGATCCCGAGCACCGAGATCCGAGCATCCCCTACAGGGAATGTCACCCATCGGGGCCAAGGCCGCATGCTTTGTCTGGGTTACTGTGCGAGCCTGTCCACAGGGAGCCTGTTACCAGCCTGGGGTCGGGTCCAGGTTCTTGACATCCTAACCAAAGAATAGGGCAGGACTCCAAGACCTGCACCAGACGGATGATTTCTTTGAAAGAGAAAAGCGGAGATCCCCTGCGCAGAGAAGAGCTCACGCCCCGAGGGGCTCAGTGCTGAGGGTTCTAAACCTCAGGGTTTGGGGTGGGATTGAGGCTTGAGTGAGTCCCCTCTGTCACGTGATGGAGTTTTTGACTTTATATGGCCCTTGGAGAACTGTCATGGTGCCCAAGACCCACAGGGGTCAAATCTGCATATTCAATGACATGCTAGTTAGGGCTGGGGTCACCAAGGGGTGCGGAAGAGCACGGCCCACGCCCAGGCCCTAACTTGCTAGTTACCTGGTGATGTCTTCTCATTGTGTCACCCTGGGCACCCTGGTTCTGGGCTAATATTTCACTCGGAAGGCAAATCAAGTCCCAGAAAGATGCCCTCCTTTTTCCCCAGCTGTTTCCTTGGTTACCTAATGCCTCCAATTGACCCCAGAAAATGGGCTCCCAGCCCGGTGGGCCCCCTTCTTCCTCCAGCCTCTACTCTGGCTCCCCCGAGTCCCGTCTCCAACCTGGTTTGTCTACACCACCCATCCAGGGCCGGAAACAGGCCGCGTCACCCACCCCTCGGGCCAAAGCGCCCATCTTCTGCCTCCGTGTGGCTCAGCCCCTTCTCCTCCAGGCCGCCTGCCTCTCTCACCACTTCCTCTTTATTGGGCCAACGCTGTGTTTATTTAGAAATTGGCTTGTTTGCAGCCTGAAATTTGGCATCATTGATTTTGGCTATGAGGAGTTCAGATTTTTCCTCTCTCTGCTTTGGTTTGCTAAACCCTGTTTTGTGAGCAAAAAACACCAAGTAGTAAAAACACAGTGAGGCTGCTGAAGTTGTGTGAATGTGAAGCATCCAGGAAAGTGACGGCATGGGCCTGTGCTCATTTATTTAATTTCTCTAGAGAGTGGATTAGACACGCACGAGGCTGCCCTCCAGGACCTCCACACCCGACCCGAGCAAACAGCAGGCACTGCCCTTGGGGGGGCCCTCTGCCTGGAAAAACCCAGGCCGGTGGTGTCCAGAAGCCTTTTGGTGACACAGATTTACTTTTTTTTTTTTTTTTGGTACCGGGGATCAAACTTGGGACCTTGCGCTTGCAAGCCAGGCGCCGGAACCACTGAGCTAAATCCCTGGCCCCCTCACAGATTTACTTCTTTATGCTGTAAATAAACAGGTTGCCTGCTGCTGAACAGTTCCACTCCCGGGGTGGCCACAATGTTCTGGCGATCAACGAGGCTTGCCCGGACCAGGCCCAGCACATCTCAAACTTTCTTTTCTTTTTTTTCCCCCTTTTATTGGTTTTTCTGGGTCAGGGTCTTGCTATATATATAGCCCAGGCTGGCCTCAAACTCTCAGAGATCTTTCTGCCTCAGCCTCCCAAATACTGGGATTACAGGTACACACCACCACACCCGGCTCCCAGTTTTTCTCTACCTGTGCTGGTTGGCAGAGGCCTCCTGGCATCCCTGCCCCTTTCTCCCGGAATCCTGAAGGTCGGCCAGCCTAACTGGGGAGAAGCGGGCTGGAGTTCGGGAGGAACTTCTGCCCTGGCCAAGTAGACACACAGTGCCCACAGGTGCTGTGCTGGGCGGGCATGAGAGCACAAAGCTGGGACATCTGGGGGCTAGGTCACACGGTGTTCAGTCCTGGTGCTCAAACCTAGGGCACTCGACCACTGAGTGACATTCCCAGCTCCCCCTTTCAAAATGTTTTGAGATAAGATCTCACTAAATTTCCCTGGTGGGATTAGAACTTGCCATCTTCCTGCCTCAGCCTCACTCAGTGCTGGGATGACAGCGCGGGTCCCTTGCGTGAGAACCAATACACACCTTTCCGTCTTGTGCAAATTCTGAACAGGCCCCCGGCCCAGCTCTGTCTCCTGTGGTGTGGAAGACCGCAGGGCCCAGCGTGTGTCTGACGGTGTGTCGGTCACCAGGGGCCTCACCGCAGACTCCGTGACGTCCACGGGCCCGAGACTGCGTGGAGACTGACTCAGTGTTTCTTTGAGGCTGACACTTTTCACCCGAATGAGCCCAAGCTCTCCATTTTCATTCCACTGCGCTTCAGAGGCAGCCTGGCTCCTCCCTGGGACAGGACTCCCGGAAAACTCCCAAGCTCCCAGCCCACAGCACTGCCTGCAGTAGCTTTCCAGGTCAAGGTTTGGCAGAGAAAGTCCCCGCTGCCTCGGTCCCTGATGTCCCCAGCGAGTGGGGTGGGGGTGTCATGGAGCCCCCCCATTTGTCTTCAGAGGAGGAAAAGTCTGCCTCAGGAGGTGCCAGGCACCAGCACGTCCCCTGGAAGGGAGCGACAAGGCCAGCGGGCTTCAGAGGACCAGCTTTGGAGTCTGTGGGCCTGGGGACCCCCAGCCCAGGCTTTAGTTAGAGGGCTCTGGGTGGGAGGTCCAGGAAAGGCCAATGGGAGGGAGATCAGGCTGCTTTCTGCCCCTCCTTAGTGGGGACTGTGGACTCAGCTATAGCTCCAGCATCGAAGCCACGTTCCTTGTCCCTTTCTCCTGGCCACAGCGGAGCTCGAAGGAAGCTGGGAAAAGTCGCTTCTCTCCCTCTTTGCCGTCCCAGGCTTCACGCCAGGCCCTCAGCACTGCTCAGCCTCCACGAAGCCCTCCTTCTCACGGTCTGAGGGCTCCACCTCGGTGTAGCTGGCGTGGTTGGGGTGGTTGCGGAACTTCACGGCTGGCCAGCGGTGGGGTCTCCGCTATGGCGACACAGGGGCAAAGTCACCAGGGCTGACCTCTCTGTGGGCCCCATCCCTGAGAGATGTGGGGCACCTACACTTTCTTTCCCACTGGCATCCAGGTGACAGGGTCACAGAAGAGGACCTGTTATCCCTTGCTACTGGCCCACAGAACTCAGCAACCCAGAGTGGACACCCAAGGCCATGGCACGCCACGGTGTCAGGATGTGGGGGGCTGGCAGTGCCACGATCACCACCTCCAGGTGGCACAGTCCTGCATCAGACAGCCAGGAGATGCACTGAAATGCAGCCTCTGGGGTCTACCTCAGACGCCCCCACCAGAGACCCTGTGGCCGGTGCGGGGGGCCGAAGTTCCCAGGTGACATCCAGGTAGCTGAGGATCCTGACTGGCTGGGATGCATGGGAAATTGGTCATTTTTTTTAAAATAGAGGGAGCCCCCCAGGCCTGCAGGTAATGAGGTCAGCGGGCTTGACCTGTGTGGCCACTGCAGTGTCCCTCTGAGGACCTCTGAGGGGAACTTCTAGGAAGAAACAGAACGGAGGATCCCTCTGCTGTGCCACATGACTGCTCTGGACTGTGAGCCCCTGGAGGGCGGAGGTAAGATCTTATTCATGTTTATATCTTCAGCTTTTAGGGAAAAAGCTGGATCATTGTGTGCACTCAACAGAATTTTTTTTTTCCTTTTTGTTTTTTGAGACAGGGTCTCACTGTGGAGTCTAGGCTGGCCTCAAACTGTGGCAATTCTCCTGCCTCAGCCTTCTGATTGCTGGGATTACAGGTGTGTAATCCACGCTCAGCTCCTCTCAGCTGAATTTTATTTTTTATTTTATTTTTTTGGTATCACGGATTGAACTCAGGACCTTGCACTTGCGAGGCAGGCAGTGGAACCACTGAGCTAAACCCCCGGCTCATTCAGATGAATTCTACAGACTGAACTAGGTCCACTGGAAGCTAAGGAGCCCGCCGGAAGTGGAGGGCTGGGTGGGAGCTGCTGGGCTCCAGGGCGCTGAGCCTGATTTCCCAGGCTGCACCTCAGCTGGCCCTAGGGATCCTGGGGTGTTCCAAATGGCAGCCTCCTCCACTCAGCCCCCCACCTCAGCACAGAGCCCTCTTGTCCTTTGTCATCTAAGACCCACAGAAGCAGCAGAAGAGGTTGGCTCCACTGTGGCTCTGAATAACCCTGAGCCTGCAATTTGGGCACAAGAGACCATAAATCACTAGGGAAAGGCTGCCCAGCCACGAAGCGGGCACTTGATGGCATTTTTGGCCTTCTTTAGTTCCTCTTGGGACTTCCTGATTTCACAAACAGGGGATGGAAGCTGACAGGTACGCCCCAGGGATAAGGGGGCAGATGCGCCAAGTGAGACCCCGAGGGCCTGGCCGCTGCAGGATGGGCAGGTACTGGGCAGGATCGGGGGAGAGGGGCCCATCCTTGCTGACCTCCATGAGGAAGAGCGCAGCGCTGGAGTTGGCGTGCCCGCTGATATAAATCCCGCCCAGGATGGCTGCCGCCACCAGCAGGATGGCCAGCACGATGCCCACGATGGTGCCCAGGTGCACGGGGCGGCCCTGGGAGTCCGGGGACAGGTTGTGCTGAAGGCCTGTGGAGAGACCGAGAGGGCAGGCAGGGGCTGCAGACCCAGGTGCTGACCCAGACCCAGAGCCTGTGCCCACGGGACCTCCCAGGTTTGGGCAGCATCTGGTAGGGGTCACTGTCCTCGGCCCGAGGCTGTGCTCAAATCACCCCACCGGTGCACAGAAGTCTAATGAGGACCCCAGAGCTGCACAAGCCCGGAAGGAATTCACACAGGGCTGTGGCGGTTGGGACCTAGGAGCTGGCTGGGTTCAGATCCACACTGTGTGACCTCGGACATGAGACGTAACCTCCCAGGGTCACCGTGGTCACCTCTGAAAAATGAGGGCGACAGTAAGCACGACCTTGTGAGGTGGCTGCCAGGTCAAATGAGGAAGGCCTCAGAGAGCGAGAGCTGCAAGGATGGCAGTGCAGGTTGCCAGGCGCTGCAGTGAGGCCGCATCTTACCCCTGAGGCCTCGGCTCTTAGGCAGAGGTGGGCCCGCCACGGAATGAGCTGCCGGGCTGGTGGCCGAGTCCCAGGGAGGACGGGGGTGTCTTCCATGGACTCAGAGCTGGAGCTGGTGGGGGAGGGCCCTCCTGGTCACCCCCGAGGCCAGGGAGAACTGCCTGCCGTCTGGTTCTCTCTACCACCTGGCAGCGAACCGGGTGTGGAGACCTGGCCTCCCTCTCGGACCTCCAGGACCCTGGGGAACATGCCGTGGCCACAGGTCCCCTGCCACCTGCCCTGGCTCGGCCCTGCCCTCCTGCTCCCCATTTCTGCACAGAGTGTGTTCCCGCCCATGTAGACAGATTCCTGACACCTGGAGGCCCAGGGTCACCCACTGCTCATCCAGCAGGAGGCTCAGGACAGGCAGGCAGCTGTGTCCCCCGTATCCCCAGAGGTGCAGGGGGGTCTGATGAGGAGGCGCAGGAGCCCTGTGCTCACCGTCTCCTCCTGCAGAGGAGTTCAGCTTGGTGTCATCTGCAGAGAGGACAGAAGGAGAAAAGGTGGTGGGCTTTGTCCCCCTGGGTTGGGTGGGACTTCAGGGAGGGTTGAGGTACATTTGAGGTGCACAGAAAGTGCAGCCCAGAGAGGGCTGGGGCCAGGGGCCAGGGGCCAGAAGGAACCTGGCAGCTGGGTGTCGCTGGAGGGCGGAGGGCAGGGCGGAGGGGATGCACCCAGCTCCCAGGGGGAATGGACGGCCGGTGAAGATCGGGAGGGGCGGTGACTGGCCGGACAGGGCTATGGTTTCCCTGTCTCTGTCCCCTTCCAGCCACTCTGCCCCCCAGCTCATGCTGGGCGGGGAGGTGAGCAGTCTGTCCCAGCCCTCCTTCTTCCTCTCATCTGCTGCAGCTCAGCTGTGGGGAAGCAGCTGGAAGGCACTGCTCCAGGCTCTCCGGGCTGCTGAGGCCCTGCACATGCTGTTCCCCACGGGGACGCCCTTCCAGCCCTCGCCATTCCACCTTCAAACTCTGTGGGGCTGGGCTTAGGCCCCTCTCCTGTCTTTATTTAAAATGTCAATATTTATTTTGTGTGACAGAATTTTTAGCTTTAATTTTGATTTTTACAAAAATTGTATTAAAATATTATCGTGATTATTGGGGTTTTGAGCCTCCTTCAGATTTTCACCCAAGAGCCTCACCCGCCTGGGCCTGTCCTGGTGCTGTCACCTCCCAGGGACGGTGGATTGGTCCATGGGCCCTGGCGCTACCTCTGCAGCACCCAGGCCCCGTCACTCCCCAGTTCCCTATGCCCACCCCGTGTCCTCCCTACACCTGGCAGGGCAGCCTGCATGGGGCACAATTCCTACAAACCTTAAAATATCAACAAATAGAATAAACTCTGAGAAAAGCTTAAAATGTTCCCTATAAGCCAGTCCAGGTGGTGCACACCTGTATCTCAGCACTCCTAGGAGCCGAGGCAGGAGGATCCCAAGTTTGAGCCCAGCCTGAGCAACTTAGTGAGACGCTGTCTCCAAATAAAATAAAAAGGGCTGGGATGTAGCTCAGAGTGAAGGCCGGGGGCGGGGGACTGTGGAGTTTCCTCTAAGTGCAAGGTCACCTGCAACTCGGTTATTAACTCCCAAGCCAGGGCCAAGTTTCTTTCTGCTTCAACTCCATCAATCCACAGAGCCGCACCACGGACCCTGCTGGCAGCACCTGGGTCTTAACCTTAATGGCTCCTCGCTGTCCCCAGGCCCCTCCCAGCCCCTCACCAGCCAGATCTGCCCTGGGTCCTCTGGGTCCAGAATCTGCACAGACCCAGGGCCGTTCCTTCCAGCACAGGGCAAGGCAGTGGGTGAAGGTGAAGGACACCTTTGGGAGCCAGGTGAGATGCGACTCCATCTCTTCCTGGCTCATCGTCCCCTCTCTGAGCCTTAATGTTTTCTCTATAAAATGGGGATATGCAGGGGCTAATACAAATACAGGGCTGGGTGTGGTGGTGCAGGCCTGTAACTGGGAGGCTGAGGCAGGAGGGTCACCAAGAGCTCCCCTTGCCCTCCTCTTTTCTCCTTCCCATCATTTCCTTTGAGCAGGCGTCTGGGTCCGCAGGGGCTGCAGAGAACCAGCGCACTGCCTTCTGTCTTCACCTAAGGGGAAAGGGCTTGCAGATCCAGGCGCGATGTACCGGAAAAGGCTGAGGACTTTCTGCATTTGGCATCGGCCAAGACCCTGGGCTCAAGTGGCACAGAAGCCTTGGGGACCGAGAACAGCACGGCCGCACAGGGAGCCAATGCCACGGGGGCCTGAGAGTTGGGGTCAGGGTAGAGGAGCCCATGTCTGAGTGTGGCCTGGGTTAAAGAAGCCCCCACAGGTCCCATGAGGGTCACCGTTCAGCTCAACCAAGATGCCATAAAATGCCTGGCACCCAAGGGACATCAATTTCCCCCCAGAGCCTGCCATGGGCAGCACCAGGGTCAGAGCCACGGGACGTCCATGCTTCCTGACAGCCCTGAGTCTCACAGCAGCAAGCTAAGTCCCAGTGCCCGGCTTTACCTTCCATGGTGAAGCTGTCAACCACGAGGGAGGAGGCGGTGGTGGTGACTGTGATGTCCCCGTCCAGGGCACTTCTGGAGCTGTTGGGGGAGGCAGAGTACGGGTCCTCCTCCTGGAAGTCCTCACACGTCCTGCCCTCCGCCTGCAAGAGACCTCGGTGCTGCTGGGCCTCAAGTGAATTTTAACCTCCCACTGAGTCCCAGCTACTCAGGAGGCTGAGGCAGGAGGGCCCTGAACCCAGGAGTTTGAAGCCAGCCTGGGCAACACAGCAAGATCATGTCTCAAAAAATAAACAACTCAACCTTCTACCTTGTTCCGTAAGAGTCTTGTACTACAGGGCAACCTGTCAGCTGCTTCAAACCCTCCCTCGAGGAAGGATTAATCAATCAGGTACCAGCCCCCAGCTTTTGAGATCATGTTAAACAACATCAAAGAATCAAAGTCTGAGTGTTCTGGGAAAGTCTAGCCATGAGAAGGAACCTGCAGGGGGTTCTGAACAGGAGGTGCTGGGACACCCTCCACAGCCCAGAATGACTGCTACCCCGAAAAGCTGGAGGACTGGTGCCTGGTGGGTACTTCAGGCACATCACTGCATCCACGGCCTCCTGAGGACCCAACTGTGGCTAAGGCCATGCCCAGGATGCCCTCTGCAGGGACCAGAGGAGCTCCTGGGGGCTATCTGCTCATGGCCAAGTCCTGGAAGTGCTCACGGCTGGGGCTCACAAGTCCCTCTAGAACCTTCTAGAACTGTCCACAGTGGTCTAATGGGCTCAGAGCAGACGGAACACAAATCATACGTGGAGGGGAGAAGACAACAAGGGTTAAAGACACCCGGAGGGCCAGGCATGGTGGCACACACCTGTAATTCCAGCACTGGGAAGGCTGAGGCAGGAGGATTGCCTTGAGTTTGAGGCCAGCCTGAACTACAGGGCAAGACGCTGTCTCAAAAAAAAAAAGGCACTGGGAGAAGAGCCACAGATCACCCAAGCCACTCACCTCCTGGGCGCAGCCATAGGCCAGCCATTCCTGGCGGTAGCGGTCGAAGCCACTGGAGCACCTGCAGGGGGACAGAGAGGTCAGAGAGAAGGCCCCTTTCACAACTCCCAATTCAGTGGCTGCACGCTGGGGTGGTCAGGATCCCAAGGCCACCGGGCAGTGCCCTGGGCACCAGGCAGCCATGGGACCTGCAGCTGGAGCCTCCTGCTCCTCTGCCCCTTCCCTGCAGGGTGGCGAAGGTGCCTGTGGAGTCCCCACCCTGCTGACCCGGCTGCCCGGAACAAGGCCACATCAGCCCGGATGCGTGGTGGGCTACATGAGCTCCAGTGACCTTAAAGGTCCCTTTCACCTGTGGTGCCGCGGCACTGCTGACCACATGGGAAAGCTGTGCCCACTTCCTCCTCTGAGAAACGCCCGCCACACACAGGGCTCCCCGCCTGCCCCTGGGGCGCGAGGCTGGCAGGGGCAAGCACGGCAGATGGAGCCAGTACTTCCTGTGTGATCTTTAAAGGTCAGGGGAGGGTCCTGCGGAGGCCGAGGGAGACCAAGGCCGGAGAGATTAAGACCCCAAGTGCCTCCCCAGGGAAAGGGCGGAGGCAGAGGATGAGCCACGGCCTCCCACACACATTTCCGCTCTTCTCCCTTCAGCACCAGGGGAAGCCACTGAGCCCTACTCCAGCTCAGGGACATCTGCATGGAAAGAACAACATCCAGAGCTGCCAGAGCAATTCTCACCCACCATCCGCCCAAGACCCAGGGACGCCAAGGGCGAGGCCCCCGCAGGCTCCAAGCTGGATGGGGCCTTCTCTCAGGTCCCCTGTGCCTGCCACTGTGGGGATGGAGGCCGGGGGGCTGAGGAGGCTGGGGACTCGTTTCTTTTAGATCAGACTGACTTCTCAGAAACTGCGTACAGTACAGGCCTACGGGTGTCAGGTTCTAAGCTCTGAGCAATCCACCCAGATTCAAAGACTGGCGGGAGAAAGCATGGTGTACTGGGGACCTCCAGGATGCCCAGCATTGCCCAGCCATGAGCGGTGCCCACAGCATCTTGTGGGACCCTCACAGTGATGCCACAGGGGAGGATTATGGCCATCGGCAGCTGATTCCAGCGTGGACCATGGTGGGGGTGCAGGATGATGGGAAGACTCCTGCCAGGGAAGTGACACTGTCTGCACCAGACCTGGCCCAGAGCAGGGAGGGAGCCCCAGGAGGCTATGGGGGGCACAGCAGGAGGAGAGGCAGGGAGAAGAGACTCCCAGGTGCCCCATGGCACCAGCAATGCCCCCTGGCTTTTCGGGCACCTGGGTCAGGGGACAGGATGTTCCCAGCCTGTCAGTCTCGCACCCTCCAATGGCATCGCCTGCCACAGTGATGGAACCCCAGCAGGGCAAGGTCCACACCGGAAGTCCCCCCTTTCCCTGCCTCTTGATGTCACATCCCTCCCTGACACTCCTATCATGAAACCATGGTGCTCAGCCCTGCAAGGGCTCAAGGCGGAGCACGGAGTCGACTCCCAGGGGTGGGGCCCCGGGATCCCAGTCAGAGGGCTGGGCTGGGGTGCCCTCAGGATCCCAAGGCCTTGAATCCTGCAGGAGACTCTGAGCACTAGGGTTTCCCACTCCTGCAAGAGCCCTCATCCCCAGGAAGCCCTGTCCCCTCCTGTCAGCCATTCCTCTTGGACAGGAGAACGGAGCTGAACTGTGTGTGCAGTCTGGGATGGAAGGGCTTCTCAGGAAGGGGTGGACCGTGAGTCAGCCTTAGGGACTTTATCCCAAAGCTGGCTCCCCCAGGAAACTGTTTCCAAAACCAAGTACTGGCCTCCTCCTTCCAACAGCACTAAGTCTCCATGGAGGCCTCCGTGTCCAGGCCCTGGCTTTTAGGAATCTCCAGCTGCCTGAGAAAGCCCTCAAGGCTACACCCTGGGCTCGTGGGGCTCTACTCCGTGGTTCACAGCTGTCTCTGAGCTGGCGGTTCTCGCAGTTGTTGCAAAGGAGGCTCCAGGCCGAAATGCAGGTTCCCCGGTTCTCTCCTGGGTTCCCAGTGCAGAGGGCAGAGGAATCTGAATGTCAGGTGGGAACCCTGGGGGCTGCGGGGTCCACTCAGGGCTCAGTGTGGAGCAGGCACAAACCTCTGCAGGACGTGGCACCAGGTGCAGTTGAAGGTCAGGTCGGAGGAGACACAGGTGTCGCAGCTCCGGCGCTGCAGGCAGGCTGGGGTCGGGCAGGGGTTAGAGACAGACACAGGGACGACACAGGGACAGAGATGGGGATGAGACAGAGAGAGAGAGGTACCCAGCCCCAGGCCCTGCTAGGGCCTCCAGGCTCCTCCCAGACCTGGGGACCCTCAGGGCCACAAATGGCACCCTCACTGGAGTCCAGCCCCAATTCTTTCCTCCCTCCCTTCGGCCCACCTGGCACCAGAGGGTCAGGCCCTGAGCTGGTGTTGGCTCCCTGCCGTTTTGGGTCCCGTGGGGAGGCAGACACTGGACAGATCATCAAAGAAAAACAACAACGGAATCAGAGCTGCCATGCGGCTCATGCCATTTTACAAAGGGGAACTCTGGGGAGCCCTAAGTATGAATGGGCCCCAGCCAGCTGGGAGGTCCCAAGGAAACCCGTTTGAGCCACCGTGGTGGGGCAATGGCTGGGATGGCAAAGTGAGCCCCCGGGCACGGTAAACCTTGCCTGTGGCATCATGGCACATCCCCAGGCCGTCTTGGGACCCTGGCGCAACCACTGGAGTGGGATGTTTACTCGGAATGAGACACGGTTACCAAGGAGAAAGACTCCCTTGCTCTTGGTCAGCCTACAAATCACCAATTTGGAGATCACAGAGCTGGATGTATGGGATGCTCCCTGGCTTTGTTGTGGCTGTTGTTATGGTAACAGTTGCTGGGTTACTTCCCAGACCTGAAGCCCACTTTTGCTGAAGGTGCTGACCCTTAATTTGAGCCCACAGAGTGACTGCCATGGAACAAGACGCGCAGGGTTGCTTCACAATGTCTGTCCCCTTTGCTCTCAGACTTTGGGTCAGATCCTACTCAGCTCTGCATGTAGGCTGTGAATCATTTAAAAATGTTTTGCCCAGAGCCAGGAGTGGCAATGCATACACACTTGTCATCCCAGACTCGGGAGGCTGAGGCAGGAGGATCACCATGAGTTTTAGGACAACCTGGGGTACATAGTGAGTTCAAGGCCAACCTGAACTACATAGCTGGTCTCAAAAAAAAAAGCAAAGCTCTTGGCTCTGGGAAGGACGTGAGATTGGACTCAGGAGCTCAGTCCAACTCGAGCAAACCAAGAAGGCGCGATGCCCCCGCCTGGCCCAAGCCCTACTCACTGGGCAGCGGCATGAACTCCACGGCAGATGCGCTGGCGATCCTGCTGGTGTCCAGCTCCACGCGGTGGTACTCAAAGATGGTCCTGCGCCGGGACTCTGCGAGAGAGGCAGTGCCAGCCTCAGGTGCGGGTCACAGCCAGAGGCTCCGAGGCCTGACCTGGCTTGAGCTGGACACACCAGCTCAGGGCCTGACCCTCTGGTGCTCGGAGGGAGGAAGGAAGCCTGAGGGCCGGGGATGCTGCAGATTCCGGAAGACAGGGCCCAGGGACGACCTGGGAACAGCCCAGGACGCAGCGGAGTCGATTACTCTGCCCGGCCTCCTCCCACAGCCCTCACACTGAGTGCTAATGGCTCTTTGGAGGGACTCGTGAGACCCAGAAGCTCGCTGCAGCCTGTTTCTTGTTAGGTTTTGTTTTTTTGAAACAGGGTCTCATTATATAGCCCAGGCTGGCCTTGAACTCCTGGCGATCCTCCTGCCTCAGCCTCTGGGTGCTGGGACGAGAGGCGTGGGCCTCCATGCCTGGCTCTGAAGATGGAGGAGACTTTTCCAAGGTGGCAGCGAGCGTAGTGAGGTCATCCGCACACAGAGGGCCCCCGTGCTGCTGCTGCGCACCCCACCCGCCCCCTCCTGCACAGAATGTGGGCGCCACTGCGGAGCACATGTCACCATTGCCTTCACCTTGGAACTGCTCCCCACCCCACCGCTGTCCCCAGCACCCCTGCTGCAGCCTCAGCCCCTGAAGCCCCAGAGACGGAAGAGGGGACTGGGCTGGTGCTGGTGGCGGAGGTCCCGGAGCTGAACTGGCCCCTGCAGCCCGAGGCCTGAGATGTCAGCACTGCTCACCCCCACGGCCCTGGGGAGCCCATCTGTCCCCTGTCACCCACTGGCCAGGCGCTGCCCTGGGCCGAGGAGAGGGGAGGGAAGTCAGGGAGACCGGCTGAACCCAGGGGGGACCACACCGGGAGTGGGAGTAGGAGGTCACTGCCACCAGCCAGGTGCTCTCCTCGCCCTGTGGGTGATGCAGGACAAAGGTCTCGAGCTCAGCAAGCCACACCCAGAAACGCTCCACTTCAGCGGCTTCTGGAGAGCTGGGGAACTTAGAGCTCACAAACCCCTTTCCTTCCCCAGCAGCCCCGGCCTTCTCTGTGACTGGAGGGCAGTTTCAGCCTCTCTGGGGCCCCAAGTCCACCCTAGCAGAAGTTGCCAAACTGGGGCCCGAGCAGGAAGGACAGCACCCTCTCTCTCCCTCATCCCATGGTTCCCCTGCTGCCAGAACACTGCCAGGACAGAGTCAAGGGTCCTGCCTTCGTTTCACAGTGGGGAAGCTGAGGTCACACAGAGAAACCTGGGAACGGATCCAATTTCAGGCATCACTGTGTGGCTCACCAAGCCCAGCCCCAGCCCTCAGTGGGACACACTGGAGGCAGTGGTGGCGAGCCTATGGCACGCGTGCCACACAGGGCCGTCTGAAAGGTTCGCCATCACTGCCCCACGGTTACTGAATGAGCCCTTCACTGCCCTCAGCTCCTCACTCGGCACCGAGTGCGAGCACCAGCTGTTCTGGGCCCTGACAAGTCTTGACCAATCGGTGACACGCAGGACGGACTCGGCGCCGCGTCTGGATCATCTCATTTGCCTGTGCAACCCTCACAGACACACGAATACACCTGTGCACCCACCCCTCCAGACCCACACACCACACACACACACAGATACACAGGCTTCTGTTGTTGGCAGTACTGGGCTGGAACACAAGGCCTTTACAGTGAAGGCCCCATCTCTTTTTAAAATATTTCATCTCAAGACAGGGTCTCACTAAGTTGCTAGGTTGCCCAAGCTGAGCTTGAACTTGGGGTCCTCCTGCCTCAGCCTCCCGAGTGCTGGGATGACAGGCGTGCGCCACTGTGCCCCATTCATAGATTTGTTTTGTTTTGTTTTTAAACAAGAAAGACCCCTTGCTAAGGCGAGTGGGGTCTGACAGAGACTAAGGTGAGGAAGGGCTGTGTTTTTTTGTAATTCCTGTGCCCAGCAGGGCACCAAGCCCACCGTGCTGCCCACTGGTATGAGGAGGTGGCCTGGGGCTGACAGGAAGTTCTGGGGTGGCTTTCACAACGCCACCCCACCCACTGTCCCCAGGAGCCATGTGTGCTCTAGAAAGCTACCCCTTTCAGCACCAAGGCACAATGGGAAAAGGGACAAACGTGAAACCCCAGCTGTCCCCTCTCTTGGCCTCTGCTCAGCTCCACGAGCCCCAGTGTCAGCTGTGACACTGCTAGGTCAGAATCTACTTCCTGACCACTCACCCCGGCCCGAGACTTCAAGGTCCCCAAGACGGAGTCCTGGGCTCTCTGCACTGCTGGCCCTGACTCCAGGCCTTGCACTTGACAGGGCTTCAAGAAATGACAATAAGGCCAGGCGTGGGGGTGCACACCTGCCATCCCAGCACTCGGGAGGCTGAGGCAGGAGGATGACTACAAATTCAAGGCCAGCCTGGGGTGCATAGTGAGACCCTGCCTCAGAAAACCAAACAAGAAATGACAATAAATGAGTGGATGATTGCGGAGGAGGGAGTGAATGGGTTGCAGACTACCCGAGAACCTTGGCGAGCTTTTCCACCCCAGCTGCAGCCCAGAGGAAACCACCCGTCCTCCCCCGCCGCCGGCCGCAGTGGAGCCTTTCTCAAAGGGGCTGAGCCCAGGCAGAAACAGAAAGCCAGACACTTCCCAGGTTCTCAGAGTGGGGGTGTGCCAGCCAGAGGGCCGTGGAGAAGGCCAGGTGTCCCCCAAAGCAAGGTGGCAGGGCGGGGCAGGAGGTGAGGGTGGCAGTGCGTCCCTCCATGCCTGCAGCCAGCTGGTGCTTGTTTGAGTGCAGGCTTCGGTGACGGTTTTATTTTTCATAAACACAGCCTTAGTATCCCTGCCTGACACCTTCGCCTCAGGGTTCTTTCCCCACACCCGGGGCTTGCCCAGGACACTGACATCCACTGCGTGGCCAGCCCTGTGTCTGGTGCCTTCAGACCTTCTGTTTCCTCTCCACCCCAGGGCGGCCCAGGCCCAGATAACCCGTGCCTGCATCCCAGCTCCCGGGCCCAGGGTGACACCGAAGGCCCTGAGAGGATGGCTGTGGCATAAAAGTGTCAGCTGGGGGGGCTGGGGATTTAGGTCAGTGGTTCCACCGCCTGCCTGGCAACACGAGGTCTCGAGTTCGATTCCCAGTACCAAAAAAAAAAAAAAAGGGTCAGATGGGGAATGGGGGTGAAGTGTTCACTCTTTTATTCCTTTGCCCCTTTTATTCTTCATTTAACAATCGTGACTCAGCCCCCAGCAGGGATGGCTCCCCCTTCGCCTCTCCCATCCTCATGTGGCTCATCCCCCTCCCTTCTTATTTATTTATTTATTTGAGTCAGGGTCTCATTTGTAGCCCAGGCTGGCCCTGAACTCAAAGTGATCCTCCTGCCCCAGCCTCCTGAGTGCTGGGATGACAGGCGTGTGCCACCCTGCCCGGCTAGTCCTGCTCCCTCTGCAGCCAGCTCTGGGGCCTCCACCACCCACCAGCAGCCTGGCACAGGCCTCTGACACACAGCTGGCCTGGAGTCAGTCCCAAAAAGGAAAATTCTGGAAAAAGTGGAGGCCCTGCCTGTTAGAGCCATCTAAGGCCATCCAGGGCCCACCAAGGGGCAGGGCACAATGTAGAGCCCTTGATAATCAAAGCCTCATTAACTGGTTGCGCTAATTCAGACTGTCAGTGTCGATGCTGGCTGCTCTCAGGTTGCTTTTATGCTGCCCGTGAAACAGAGTGGAGGAATGAGGCTGGGTCCCAGGGCCACCTCGGATTTCTCGAGCACCTCGAAAAGCTCTCTCTCTCTTTCTCTCTCTCTCTCTCCTCATTTTGTTTTGGATTTTTTAAATGATGGTCTCACTATGCAGCCCAGCCTGGTGATCCTCCTGCTTCAGCCTCCCTAGTTCGAGGATGCAGCCTGTGCACCACTACACCAGGCAGTGTGGTTTTTCTCTTATCAAAGATGCTCCGCAGAAGGAAGGGATGGTGAGAAAAACACGGGCTGGGCAGGGAAGTGTTGGGAGCCAGGGAAGGACAGGGACCAGGACAGGATTCAGGGGCTCGGGGAGGGGGGGGTCCTTGAATCCGGGGAACCAAAGCCCTTCCTCAGATGCAGGAAGGAGCCAAGCTGGGCTCAAGGACAGAGATGCCACCCACTTGGGCTTGGCCATGGGAAGATCCGAGGGAGGACAGGCTCTGCAGCCCCAGGCCGCTGGAACTCCTCGTTTAACCACAGCGTTTTGGGGCTGCTGTTATTTGCAGCTCAGCCTGATCCGGACAGAGCCGGGTCGGATGCTGGGCTCAGATGGGTCTGCGCTCCCCAAAGAGGGCGCCGGGTGCCCCGCACAGCAGGACTGGGCCCGGTCTATGTGATTTTCTGTTTGCAGAGCTGTGGGTCGAGCCCAGGTTCTACTGCATACTCCTGGGCCATTTAAAAATCTGACATAGGGCTGGGGATTCAGCTCAGTGGTTTTACCACGTTCTGTTCAAGTGCAAGGACCCGAGTTTGATCCTGATACCAAACAAATACAAAATAAAATAAAATAAAACTCCGATGCAGGTGAGGGGGCTGTCCCAGAAAAAGGTGTCCCTGACTGCCCTCTCCGCTCTCACCTTTGCAGTCCGGGTGTAGAGCTCAGCCCCCCCAGAGTCTGTGCCCAGTGTCCCCAGCTGAAACCTCTGGCAGAAACGAATGTGATGCCCCCTAGCCCAGGTGGCACCAGGCCCCTGGCCTTCCATGGAGTCGTGATAGAACAGGGAGCCAGGCTGGGGGCACACAGCTGTTAGCCCGGCACTCAGAGGCTGAGGCAGGAGGATCTCCATGAGTTCGAGGCCAGCCCGGGGTATGAAATGCAGGCAAGGCCACTTGATACATAGCAAGACATTGTCTCAAAAAACCAAAACCAGCCAAACAACAGAACGCAGGACAGGGTGGGTTCGGGAGGACCCTGACCCTGGCAACTCTTGCCCTGTTATTACCCTGGAGCCCCTGGCCTGCCTCCCTCCTCACTGCTCCGTTATTTCAGGTGGGGTGAGCGTCCTCCCGTCTACTCCCAGAATCCAACAGGAGCCCCTAGCATCCGTCCTGCCCCTGGAGCCCGAGTTCCCCTTCTCCCTCTATCCAACAGCTTGATGAGACCCACATCTCCGGACACAGATGGCCCAGGTCCCCCAACAGCCTGGGGTGCATGTACCTGGGGCTGCGAGAGTTAAGGGCTGCTGAGGAGGAAAGGGTTCGTTCCTGTGGCTGGAATCGGGGCGGCTCGGATTGAGAAAACCTCGATGCCTGGCGTGGTGGTGCACACCTGTCATCCCAGCACCTTGGGAGGCTGAGGCAGGAGGATCACAGGTTCAAACACAACCTGGGCAATTCTGACACTTAGCAAGACCTTGTCTCAAAATTTAAAATTAAAAAAAAAGGGGCCGGGGATTTAGCTCAGTGGATCCACCACCTGCCTCGCAAGTGCAAGGTCCCGAGTTTCATTCCCAATATAAATAAATAAATAAATAAATAAATAAACAAATAAATAAAAGGGCTAGGGATGGAGCTTAATGTGAAGGTCCTGGGTTCAATCCCCAGAGCAAAAAGGCTCAATGGTATTGAAATCAGGAAGGTCTGGGTCTCAGTTCTCCTCCCCTCCGTGGCTGTGTGACCACAGGCAAGTTATACCATCTCTCTGAGCACGGGCACTGGTTTAGTACAAATGTACAGGCTGCCCTGGACATGGGGGCAGAGCTAATGAGAGGCTGCACAGCTGGGTCCCTGGGGCACAGGACTGTAGTCAGTGTCCTGGGCTGACGGGAAGGTGCCTCCTGGTACCCTCACCCTCAAGCCAGACCCAGGGACTTGCTGCCAACCACGGGACCCGGCAAACATCACTCAAACTCTGCCTTGAAGAGGCTAGCTTCCCCCCTCCCACCCTCCTGCTGTCTTGCTTGCTGTGCCGGGAGCCGGGGCCCTGTGGTGAGCCATCCTGGGAGGGCTCACAGGCAAGGAGCCGAGCAGCCTCTTTGGGGACCTGCGTCCTGCTCCTGGAAGCAGAGCTCTTCCTGCCCCTCAGCCATTCCAACAATGGTGACCCTGGCTGACACTGATCACAGCCTGTGAAAGACGCCCCGATCCGCACTGTGCTTCCTGAGCCACAGAAGCTAGAGCAACACTCACTGTTTTTTGGGGGGGGTTTGGTACGGGGGATTGAACTCAGGACCTTGTGCTTGCCCAGGCAGGCATTGGAATCACTGAGCTAAATCCCCAGCCCTAACACTCACTGTTTCCAGACACTACACCTTGGAGCCGTTTGTTACACAGCTGTAGCTAACTAATACAGTGGCTGGGGGTTTTCTCTGTGACGCTGGGGACAGAAGCCAGGCCTCCATGTGCCAGGCAAGTGCTCTGCCACTGGGCCCCACTCCAGCCCTCTCCAATTGTTTTCTCATGTGGGTTTTGGCTTTGGCAGAACCCCAAAGTCCCTGTGGACACCAGACACAGCCATATGTACAGAAGGGTTGACTCCAGGGAGGGGATCTGGAGGACAGAGATCAGGGACAGGGAACGACTATAATATTTTCTTTTTGGCAGTACTGCGGTCGAACCCAGTACCTTCTCACTGAGCTGTGTCCCCAGCCCTTCCTTTTTTTTAATTTTGAGACAGGGTCTTAATAAGTCACTAAGTCACCCAGGCAGGGCTCAAACCTATGATTCTCCTGCCTCAGCCTCCCAGAGTGCTGAGATTATAGGTGTCCTCCACTACACCCAGCAAGAACTCTAGTCTCTTTTCTACATCATTTTGTATCTTTTCAATTTTAGAGCAGCTACATTTATTCATAAAAAATGTATAATTTTCCTTGTAGTCTCAGCATTTTGGGAGGCTGAACTCGGAGTTCAAAGCCAACCTGAGCAATCTAGTAAGAGTGTATCTCTTAAAAAAGATTTATATATACACATGTGTGTGGTTTTATAAGTGAAGATAAAGAAGAGCATAAGTAAATAGTAGTGATCCTGGAAACAGCCTCAGTCACAAAGGAGGAAGTGGAAAGGAGGGAGCTTTGGGGAATGCTGCCGAAACAGCACCTGACTTTTTGCCACCCTCGAGGGCCGGGGCGGGGCCCTGCCCTGAAACCCCACTCCCGCCCACTCGCCACAGTCCCAGCATTGCAGGGTGACCAAGCGCCGAGTCAGAGGCTGCCATGGGGCCAGGCTGACACACGCTGCTTTCGTCACAGTCACTGAGGGAGACAGCACCACCCTGACTGCACACAGCCAGCGAGAAACCAGGCGACTGAGTGACTTGCCAGGGCCAGTGTTGGTGGAGAGTTCACACCCAACCCCAGCATCCAGTGCTAGAGCCAGAGGCATGGTCTCACTGCATTCCCCAGGCTGGCCTTGAACTCACAGTGATCCTCCTGCCTCAGCCTCCCGAGTGCTGGGGTTACAGGTGTGCGCCACCACGCCCGGCCTCCTGCAGATTCTGTCCAGGGTAAAGGCTCTCTCAGAGGAGGACACCTCGAGGGCAGGACTGTCGCTCGTCTTGTATACCAACTGCTCTGAATGGCCTCAAAATGTGTGCGTTGATTGGACATTCGACCAACACAGGCAAGCCAGGCACTTCCCCAGGGAGCCCCGCAGAGTGCTGTCCCTGTGCAGGACGAGAGTCAGGGCGCCCAAGCTCGGCTCCCCAGCCAGTGTGGAGTTCGGAACACCCCCAGCCCTTTGGCACAGGCGGCAGGGAGGAGACAGACAAGCTTGCAGGTTGTACAGTGGGACTTTAGCACACACAGCTCAGCAGAGGCCAGCTTCGAAAGTCTCCGAGTCAGGAGCCTGGAAGCAACGGATGGCACACCTGCAGCCTCCGAGGAGTGTGAGTCAATTCCCTACTGGAGTCGGGAGTGGTGGCAAATGCCTGCCATCCTAGCACTCTGGGAGGCTGAGGCAGGAAGATCAAAAGTTCAGGCCCAGCCTGGGCAACTTAGTGACTTAACCAGACCCCGTTTCAAAATGAAAAGACTTCCGGGCACAGACTGGAGGTTTGAAGTAGGACAAAAAGAGCTGAGTGCCCTAAAATGTCGGCGCTGGAAGGGGACCTGGGAGGAGGCAGCTCCCCTTCTGTTCCTCGCCCATTTTACAGAGGAGGCAGCTAACGCTGAGAGAGGATGTGGTTCACGGAAGGACAGAGTTCGAGGCGGGACTCACCTGGAACATCTGGGGCCGGATTGAGGACCATGAAGGCATCGGACAGGCCTGCTTTCACGGGGTGCTGGGCGGAGCTGATCTCCCGGACGGACATGGGGATCTGCAGCGGGAGAAGGGGCCCCGTGTGACCAGGACTCCCCAGAGCTCAGGACTGGAGAGAGACGCCTGGAGCCGCCACTCGCACCCCAGTTCCGCGTCGCCCCCACACTGCCAGCCAGGCTGAGGAGCAGCCCTAAGACCAGCTGGCCCTGCTGCGGCCGCTCACCTCTTTGTAGCAGAAAACAATGCGGCCGCTGCGGTGCAGGGCCACCTGGAACGTGAAACTGCCTCTGTCCTCGCGGCCCTGGAGGTAGGTGTGGTCCCACTGCACGACGAAGACTGTCCCTGCGGAGAGGAGCAGAGCCAGGCTGGGCGGGGAGGGGCAGGAAGTAGGTCCCGTCTTAGTCACTGCCCCTCCCTGACGCGGGGCTCGGCACCCACAACTCACAGGACCACAGGTTTACTTTGGCTCACGTTTTAAAGGTTTCGTGTGGAGGGGCGGGCAGAGGGAGGACAGCTGCTCAACTAGTGGCGACCAGGAAGCAGCAAGCGAGGGGCGGAGCCTTTCCAGGCCACGCCCAGGGACTGCCCCTTCCCACAGGCCCCACCCACCTCCTGAGGGCGTGTTTATAAGGGCCCATGACTCCATTACCTTTTTTTGTTTGTTTGTTTGTTTGTTTGTGACAGGGTCTAAGTAGTCCAGGCTGGCCTTGAACTCGCTATGAAGCCTAGGGTGGACTTGAACGCACAGTGATCCTCCAGCCTCAGCCTCACAAGTGCTGGGATCGCAGGCACACATCACCATGCCTGGCTCCCATCACCTTTCAAAAGCCCTGCCAGTGAGTGCGTGAGGCTGTGGGTAAGGGCAGTGGGCGGGGCCTGCATGGGAGGGGGCTCTAAGGGAGGCTGACTTCCAGTCATGGGACTAGCAGACCTCTCCTCTATCCCGGGACAGCTCGGTGAGGAGAAAAAATAAAGGTCCTTGGCCTTTACTTCACCATCCCCAAGAGCCAGGCCCTTCCGGTCATCCCGTTAAGCTCTGCTGGGCAGCAGGCCTTGTCCCCAGAGATATGGGGTAGCTGCCGCTGTGTGACTGTGGGCCGAGCCCTGGCCCTCTCTGGCTTTGGGGTCCTCGGAGGGGCCAGGCCAGGACTCCCAGAGCTGGGGCCTGGCGCTCTGAGCTCTGCCTCACCATTGTCAAAGTAAGCCACCGTGGAGTTGTCGGAGTAGCCGGGGTTGAAGTTGGCCATCAGGGGGGCCACGTACTGAGTGGCTGTGAGCATCCGGTGGATCACATCACCCATGAAGAGAAAGCCTGCAGTGGACAGGCAGAGGGTCCTGAGTCACTGGGACGGCCTCAGAGGCAGGACATGAACCACAGGGCCGGGAAGAGTGGGAAGCCCTGGGAATTGGTCTTGAAGGAGCCTTCCCAGCCTCCCTTGGAGCCCCCTCCCATGCAGGCCCCGCCCACTGGCCTTACCTCCCGTTGCTATGGTGATCTGTCGCAGAGGATGCCCGTAGAAAGGGAAATCAAAGGACAAGACCACTCTCTGCAGGGACAGGGGAAGTCAATATAGACAGTGGGGACTCCACACGCAGGGCAGGTCTGGACTGCAGGGGACCCCTGGATCTCAGGTCTGAGGCCACAGCCTCACCCTTGCCGGCTGGCCGGGCACTCACCGAAGCCTGCCGGTGGGTGCTGGACAGGATCCTGTGCACCTGCACCTGGGTCTGGTTGGCTTTGGCCATGTCTACCCACAGTTCCTGGCTGCGGGGGTCACTGGGGCCGTAGATGCGGGACACGTAGTAGCTGTGGTTGTCCTCCTGCCGGTGACCAGACAGGGATGGGGGTCAGGTTGGCCGGGACCTGCCTCTGCCCTGCCCACCAAACTGCTGGGTGCTAGAAGTCACTACCGAGGGGCCAGCTTGGCCTGGGAGCCCCGGTCTCCTTGCCCCTAAGAGCTCGCTCCTGGTCCTCAGCGGGTGTGGCCCCCAATCTGCCCTGCTGTTCCCAGGCGTCAGACCAGCAGGGCGCTCAGGCTGAAGCCCCAAGGGGGTCTGGGCGGGACACGGGGTCCCTGCCCCGAGAGTGCCTCAGTTAAGGCAAAGGATAAACTGGGCCCTGGACAGCATTGGGCCTTGACCCTGGGGAGCTGCCAGTCTGACGGTGGTGATGGGCTGTCCATAAACAGAGCTGCAAACAGAGCTGCAGGGGGCCCCGCTGTCCCCACCTTGTCCCTGTTTCTTCAAAGCTCAGCTTAGACATCGCCTTCTTTTTTTTGTTTTTTGGGTTTTTTTGGTACCGGGGATCAAACTTGGGACCTTGTGCTTTCAAGGCAAGGGGCGGAACCACTAAGCTAAATCCCTGGCTGGAGATCACCTTCTTAGTGACATTCTGTCTCCTCTCACCCATCCAGGGAGGACAGGACGCCCACCTTCCCAGCAGCCTCCTCATCCCGTGTGTCCGGGAGTCCCTTCCCGGTGACAACTGGCTGACTCCTTGGATGGACGGCTTTATCATGAGCCACAGACAGGAGCCACCCTGAGGCCACTGCCCTGAGAGTGAGGGCCAGGGTGGGGCCAGGGGTGCTGCCTCTCATCCCTGCCACAATGGCTCTTCTCTTCAAACAAAAACACCATTTACAGCCAGGCATAGTGGAGCAGGCCCGTGATAACAGCACTATTAGGGAGGCTGAGGCCGGAGGATTGCACTGAGTTCTGAACTACACAGCAAGATCCTGTCTCAAGAAAAAGAAAGTTTATTAAAGGGCTGACATTAGCCTCAAACTGTCCAGAAGGGAAGCCAAGTCTCAAGGCTCTCCAGCCAACCCTTAAAGGCCTGGGTCTCCTGGAGCACGGGTGGACAGCAGTGGCCTCCTCTGCCCGTGGCTCAAGGCCCTCGCATCCTTGGTCCTCTGGAAGTGGTGCAGGGTGAGCGGAGGCCCATCCGCAGCCTGAGCCTTCTCCTTTGCCGTCGTATGGCAGGAGAGGGATGCTGGACACAGGGGACGGAGCAGTGCACACTGGGGGAGAAAGCTGCTCCCAGACTAAGGACAAGGATGGCCGGAATCAGTTCCTGCTGCTGTTTGTTACGCAGCCCTCAGAATCGGGCACAGGGCCTGCGGGCGTGGGCTCCTGTGGCTCAGCTGGCCAGCCTGGAGTTGGTCTCCCCCATCCCGGTCACGCTCCCTGCTTAGGACATTCTGTGGCTTCCCCGTTCTACTCAAGACATCCTTCCCACAACCCACGAGGGCCTGTGGGGCCACCTCTGGGCACTACCTATTTGACATCCATTCCTTTCTCCTCTTTACTAACAGAACATTGATTCTGCAGCAAGCAGCAGCCCAGGACAACAATTCATTTCCTGAATGTCTTAAGGGTGACTATGGGACACAGGCCAGCCAAAGGTTGCAGTGGAGACTTTGAAGTCAAATTTAACTGCTTGTCCCTTTTATCTTTCCTTTTCCTTCCTCCTCTGGTCTAGAATGCAGACAGGATAGCTGGCGCTCCAACAGCCATTTTGTCAGTATGAGGACAAGAGCCACCCCTAAAGGATGGTGGAGTAGAAAGCTGGATGGAGCCTGGGTGTTTGACAACATGCTCCTGAAGTCCCTGGCTTCAGCGGTCACACAGAAACAAAACCTTCCTGATGGTCTGCCCACCACCAGCACCTGCTCCTCTCCCTGTAATCTGTCCCCCAGGCTTCTGTCTTCAGGAGCTGCTTCCTCCCTATCAGAGCCTGAGTCTGAATGGCTGCCGTGCTGAATCCCAATCCAGACTGCTTGTCCTTCTGTCCATCGCTGCCACCACAAGCTCTCTCACAGAAGGTCTTGCTACCCAAGAGCAGGCCGGCAGCAGGGCCGCGGACCTCAGCTTGCAGCCGGGAACCTTGCAGGCTGGGGCAGGTCCGGATGCTGTCAACTGCCTCCAGGCTCCCATGGCCACCGTGTCCCCAACCTCCAGGCAACAGGACAGAAGCCACGCTGTGCAGCTGTGAAGCCCAAACAGACGCTGAGGACACGGACGGGTGAGGATGCCACTGTGCATCTCCCTGGCTGGTCGCCCTGCATCCTCTCTGTCACGTGAGGACAAATGGCCTGGTCCCGCTGCTCCACGGAGGCGCCAGCCCCATGCCATGTTCTTGGCATTGTTCCACCTTGCAGGCTGTCACGTCGGTTCCTGTGGCACAGGTGTGTCCTTGTCCTCTGGCCTCTCCTGATGCCACCAAGATCTGATCCTGGGCGTCCACCCTGCTGACCCTGTGTATCCTGAAGCTCCCTCCCAAGACTCAGCAGGGCCTAGGAACCAAAGATGCCAAGGACAGCACCTGGGGATGCAGAGGGGGCAACCAGAGAGGGCTCAGTGCTGGACACAGCCAAGGACGGAGTCAGTGAGGAGGCTGGGACAGTGGGCAGGAGGAGGGGCTGCCTTCACAGAGCCTTGGCCTCCAGCTGGCCACTTCATGGGCATCACCACCAGCAACCCTCACAGGTGAGGACGATTATCAACCCACTTTCCAAGTGGGGAAACTAAGGCCCACAGTCACTTCACTGTCTTGGTGAGGGTTAAGCATGACCATGTCAGCTTGATTGGAGTGGATCAAGGAAGTCAGGGGGACCCACACTTCCGGGTGTGTCCTGGCGGTCATGGCAGGGTCACCTTGGGGTCTGTGTCTGATCTCTGGCTCTCTCCTCTCCAGCAGCCATGAGCTGAGCGCTTTGCTCCTTCCGGCCTTCTGCCATGCTGTTCTTGAGTTGGAGCCAGACCATGGACTGAATCCCTGAAACCGTGAACCAAATTTAACATCTTCCCCTCTAAGCTGTGGGTGTTGGGCACTGTGTCCCAGCAACAGGAAAGTGGCTGATCCCGCACACCTCAAAGACAGCAACCCTGCCCATGGCAAGGTCTCCCAGTAACCAGCCTCCTTTTGGTAGCAGAAAGCTGTGCAGCCAGGGGACGACCCCAGCACTCCTAACAGCAGGGTGTGGCTGCACGACTGTCTGACCAGTGGAAAATGAGCAGGACGATGGCCCTTAATACGGACGAGGTGCCCTCCCCTGGCCCAGAGGGACGCAGTTGTGATGGTAGGAGCTGAAGCACCCATCTTAGACCACAAAACAGAAGGCACATGATACAAAGGGCAAAGCAACAAGATGGGGGGACCCGGTCCCCAACATCACGGAGACACTGTATCAAACCTCACTTACTTACCTTCATGCTCTCTCCTGTGGGAGGAGAAGAGGTGCGCTGGTGTCTAAGAGCCTTGTTGCTCAGGCACACATTGCAGCGGCTGAGCCTGTATGCTAGTGAATACAGAGCCAGGCCCAGGCCTGCTTCTCCACAGTGCATGTTGGGTGATTTAAATGTGACACAGAGGCCGCACCTGGCAGCGGACCTGCCAAGGAATCCCCACCACCCACCACCCATGACCACGAGTGCTCCAGGCGCCATGCGCTGGCAGACCAGGTGAGCAGGAGCCCACCCTCTTGGCAGGTGTACGCGAGGCTGCTGTGTCTCTTTGACAGGTGTGCAAGAACCCTGGCCATCACCCACACGCATTTGGGGAGGCCGACGGACACACATTTCCCGTGAAATCCTTTCTGCCAGCTAATCCTCCGCGCCATGTAGGACTCAGCTCACATGGAAGCGGGGCCACTCAGGAGGGAGGGAAGGGAGGCCTCAGAGCAGGCTCCGTGCTGCTTCTCCCCCACCATGCTCAGCCGGCTGAGCAGCTCAGGGAGCCCCTAGGGTTCCATGGAGCACAATTTGAAAACCACCGCTCCTCAATCAAGTGGTTGGGCAGTGGCATCAGCCAGACCCAGGTTCAAAGCTGCCACTCATTCGCTGTGTAACCTTGGGTGGGTGCCTTCACCTCTCTGTTCCAAGCGGAGAAGGCACAGTGTCAGAAGCACCTGCCTTGGCCAAAACTCACACTGAAACTTGGTGCCTGGTGCAGCAGTGCCCAGAGGTGGCCTGGACTTGGCTGGTCTGTTAGGCAGGGTTAATGCAGTTCTTGCAGGACTGGAGCAGCTACCACAGGAGCGGACTGGTACAAAGCCAGGCTTCCCTGGTGTTCTCTCTCCTGCGCACGCCTGCCAGGCTTGCTTTTCTCCCGTGTGGTGAGACAGGGTGAAGCTCTCACGGATGTGGCTGCCTGGTCTTGGACGTCCAGCTCCACAACTGGGTGCTGAATAAACCTCAACTCTCTATTAATCACTTGGCTTTGGGCATTCAGTTATAGCAACAGAAAACAGCTCTGCCGCCCCTGGGAGTATTCAAACCTTGCGTTGAAATACACCCAGGCAGGAACCCTTCTCCATTATTGGTAGGAATAGAATTCCTTACAACCACTAGGGAGGCACGATGGGGATTTCTCAAAAAACTAAAACTAGAGGTTCCATTTGACCTAGGTAGTCTCCTTCTAGTTCTCTTCCCAAAAGAGTTAAAGTCATCATACCACAGCGATACATGCATACTCGTGTTTATAGCAGCACAATTTATAAGAGTCAAATCTTGCAAACAGTCCATATGTCCATCAACAAAGGAACAGATAAAGAAAGTCTGAAAAAAAAAGAAAGAAAGAAAGTCTGGTATTTGTACACGAGGGAGTACTACTATGCCATAAAGAAGGATAAAGTTGAGGGACTTTTAGGTAAATGGATGCACCTTGAGACCATAATCTCTAATGAAATAAATCAGGCACACAAGTTTAAGTGTGAGAAACCCAAAGTATAAATAAGGAGCAAAATGGGGGATAGATGTTAGGAGGTAAGAAGAACTTATTCAAATGGGAAAGAGAACAAAGAGATGGGGGGAAGAGATTTAAAGAAAAAACAAACTGAAAGAACAGAAAAGGAAGTAGATCTTTGGTAAGTGGGGAGGGGAGTAGGACTAGAGGGAGGGGAGGGGAAGCGGATGCAAAGAAAGAATTGAGATGTGCTAGGTACAGGCACACGCCCCCGGATGGATGTGGTCATTATGTATTAATAAAAAGTGAAATATATATTTAAAATAATAAACTCAGGCAGAACACCTTCATCACAGAATGGCAGAAAGTGACGGAGTGGGGGCAAATAGACAAAGGGGCTCTCGCCCTGCCGAGGATCCGGGGCAGAGCGGCAGGCAGGTGGGGTGACGGAGGACGGCCACAGCCTTCTGAATCCTTCCCTCTTCCTGGGTGTGTACGTAGCTTCCAGCTTTCACGGACTCTCAGACACCACTGCCCCGAGCTTGTACAGTTCAAGTCCCTGTCCCGGACGGTTGCTCTGCTCCACAGGCTCGGGACAAAGCAGCACTTCTCAGCCTTGGTCCGTTCTGAGCCCTCAAGGCGGGGCCCTTTGGTCACCATGGTCCCGTTCCATACCCTTTTAGGTAAGGGCTGGGAGGGATCTGGGGTTAGCTTTCTCAGCCAGCTGGCTTGTGGGTTGTTTTGTGTTGTTTCCTTTTGCTGTAGTACTGGGGATCAGACCCAGGGAATGCTAAATTACATTCCCAATCCTCTGAAAATTTTAAAAAATTTTTTTGAGACAAGCCCTCGCTAAATTGCCCAGGCTGGCCTTGAACTTGCAATCCTCCTGCCTCAGGCTCCAGAGCGGGTGGCATTACAGTGTGCACCATCACGAGAGCCCACTCAGCTTGTCCGCTTGCCGTACCAACTCCGTGAGGCATTCTTGGTCCTGCTTTACAGATAAGGAAACCATTTTGGGGATGGCTTGGCCTTTAAGGGTCCCATCTTCGCCTTTCCAGGCTTCTGTAACAAAACATGTTGACGTGGGAATTTAGAAACAACCGAAATTTACTGCTCACAGTTTTCGAGGCTGGGAAGTCCGAGATCAAGGCCCCAGAGGATTCAGGGTCTGCCGGGGGCTGATAGATGGCACTTTCTTGTGGTGTTTCCACACGGTTTGCCTTGACCCGTGGGGTCTTCAGGGAACATCTGAGGATGTTCCACCCTAAGACCAAAGCATCCTGGGAAAGCCAGGGTGTGGTCACTGTGGGCCAGAGCCTTGCTCCCTCAGCACCAACCATGGCCTTGCCTGGCCTTCGTCACGGGGCTGTTCGGCATCTTCACCATGAGTTAGGCTATAGCACCCGCACCAGACACCGGAGAAACAGGCTCAGCGGAGTAGGGGATTTTCCCATGACAAAGATAAACAACCCAATTTTAAAATGGGCCAAGAAAAAATAGGCAGAGTGCTTGACATATCCACAAATGGTCAACCTCCTCCTGGAATGATGCTCAGCCTCGTTTGTCATTACAGAAACCCAAGTGACAGCCACAATGTGGCACCGCTTTGCTCCCGCTGGGACAGCTCTAATTAAAAGGAGCAGGTAAAGGAGCACATGCTGGCCAAGACTGGAGACTCAGAGCCCTGGCATGGGCTGAGGGGTGGCAGCAGCTCGGGTGTGGGGTGCAGCCCAGAGGGGGCGTGGCCTGGGAGCCTGGGCCTTGGGCTTTGCTCTTCTGCCCCGGAGCTGTGGGATCAGAACCGGAAAGGACAAGGACCAGGAAGCTGGGGGAAGAAGTTTTTTTCGGTTGTGGAGTGAAAGGAGGGCCACCTTCCCATTTGAATGTGGTTTAGCTTGGTTTCTCCTAAACCTTGGCCCCGGACCCGAACCACAGGACCAAAATGCTTTCGAGAGCAGGATGTGGACATCACTGTCCACAGAAACCCCTCCCATTCCCTAAGAGAATAAATCCCGCTATGCCCAGGGCTGCTGACTTAGCTCAATGGCTCCCTAAACCAGCACAGCCAAGTCCTGGGACGTCTGGGGCATTGGGATTGGTCCTGGTGGAAAATCTCAGGGAATCCCGAGCCTGTTCAGCACTGGCGGGTGGGGAGTGGGCCAGGCATGAGCTTCAGAAGGAGACGGTCTGGCCAGGCTGGGGTGGTGGACTGCAAGGCTTCCGGGGCAGGAGGTTCCGCTGAGCTGGGAGTGGCGTCCAGGTGACTGAGGTGGGGGCCGTGGACAGAGGGCAGCTGGAGGGTGTTCTGGGGCGCTCAGAGGAAGGTGGGGACCCTGGGGTGATGGGAGGCAAAGGGAAGAGCAGGGGGAGCCAGAGCCCGGACGCAGTGGGGCAAACCAGGCTGTGCCGCTGCACGGAACGCCTGGGGACAGACAGACAGAAGGTGCTGAGGCAAACAGATCCCCACCTCCTCCCTCCAAGCCCAGACGCACAGGCCTCCCCTTACCACAGGGCTGCTGCGCCTGTCATCCCTGTCCCCAAATGAAAAGCACAAGCGCTGGGGTGTTGCTCTGGAAGCCCCTGGGTTTGCTTCTCGATACTGAAAAAATACCACATGAGGAGCTTCTTTGTTTCCTTTTTTTGCGGTGCTGGGCATTGAACCCTAACCTTGCACATGCTAGCCCTGGGTTTGAGCCCCAACACCACAAAAATGATAATGACAATGACAGCAACAACAACAACATAAATATTTCCTCCTTTGTAGTTGTTTTCCTGGGCAACGTAGTGATACCTTGTCTCCAAATAAAATTTTTAAAAAGAAGCTGGGGATAGAGCCTAGCATGTTAAAGGCCCCAGGTTGAATTTTCAGTGCTGAAGAGATGAGAGAGAGAGAGAGAGAGAGAGGGAAAGCCCAGGCTCTGCCTGTCTCCCAGTTCCACTGGCTCTCCTGGGATACCCAGTGCTCTTTGGAGAGTGTGTTTTTCTGTACAGAGCCTCAACGTTCACGAGGCCCGCCCAGGTGCCATGGGCCCCATGACCACTAAGCTCTTCCAGCCCGCAGTAGCAGTAGCCGTCTCTGCCTCAGGAGGTGAGGGTGGGCAGGATGCTGACGAGCACATCTGACCAGCGGCTCGAAGTCGCCTTCAGTCACAAATGCAGAGGCTGGTGGAGACACGGGGCCTGGGCCAGATGCATCACACGGACGCGAGTCCACAGCTACCACCGTGTCTCCTTCTTCTGAGCTCTCTTGCTCCCCCGTCCACCCCGACTAGACTCTAGTCAGATCTTTTTTTTTTTTTTTTTTGAGACAAGATCTCCCTATGTAGCCCAGATTGGCCTGGAACTCAAAGTGATCCTCCTGCCTCAGCCTCCAGAGTGCTGTGATTACAGGCCTTTGCCACCATACCCAGCCCAACTGTGTTTCTTAAACCACTTCAGGAGGCTGCTCAAATGCATGCTGGGACCCTCAGTCTTGTGAAGGCTGAGTCCTCTTCCAAGTCAGATTTCCTACCCAGCCAGCCCCAGAGCTTAGGAGGAAATTCCAAAAGACGTCTCTGGGACCCGGAGCTCCCGTGGCTGACTGACTAAATGCTGCTACCTCTGTTTTTCATAGCCAGGATACAGAAGAGGAACAGAGAGGGACAGGAAGCTAAGGCTGAAGGAGGCATGAGGTCCAGAAGCTCAGGGAACTTCTCGCTGTGTCATGGCCCAAAGCGCTGGACACAACACCCAGGGACGGCCAGGATGTGTCGGGGCAGGAGCCACTTCTGTTCTTTTAGTAAAGGAGTCCTTAAAATTGCTATAGGAACCCAGGTGTGGTGGTGCACACCTGTAATCCTAGCACTTGGGAGGCTGAGGCAGGAGGATCACTGTGAGTTACAGGCCAGACTGGGCTATATAGTGACAGAGTTCCAGCCCCACCTGGAATACATAGCAAGACCTTATCTCAAAGAAAAATAAACAAACCAAAAAGAAAGAAAGAAAAGACAAGTTGGCTATGCTGCCTTTTCTGCTGGAGACACTATTGAGAACCAGCCCTTGTTGTGGGGACATAAGCACAACTGGTCACAGTGACTGCCCGGAGTCGGGCCTGAGAGCTCATGAAGAACAAAGGCCTCCATATACACTTATTTTATTTTATCATTTTGGGACAGGGTCTCATTTCATGTAGTTCAGCTTGGCCTTGAACTTACTATGTAGTCCAGACTGGCCTCAAAATGGAGGGAGGGCTGAGGATTTAGCTCAGCAGCACAGAGCCTGCCTGGCAAACATGAGGTCCTGAGTTCAATCCTGGTACAAAAAGAAAAAAAAGGAGGAGATCCTCCTGCCTCAGCCTCCCAAGTGCTTCGGCTACAGGCAGGTGCCACCATGCCTGGCAGGGCTGCTCCTTCTAAACCTCTGTGTTGCTCACATGTAGCTAAAGGGCTCTGACACCGTCTCTCGGTCCTCAGCCACTGCCCCCAACACAGGCGTAGACAAGACCAGCACCAGGAGCGGTACACGCGTGTCCCCAGAGGCCCTGGGCACCCGCTCCCCGGACCAAGCCCTGTGAGCTCAGTCCGCTGGGGAAGGCACTGGAGCTGGGGAAGGTGCTGGAGCCGCGGGGCTCCTGCCAGGTCTCACGCCTGGCCCAGGCCCCTCTGTCCCGCCTGGCGGAGCCCCCTGCACCCTGCAGCAGCCAGAGAGCCGGAAGTGTCCGTGCACACTCACTGCCTCTCACCTGTGCTCCCCACCAGTGCTAGGAAGGGTCCCTCGCAGATGCCCCGAGGAGGCTCTGCCCCAGGCACCCCGACTGCCCTTCCGCCCGCCTCTGGGGGAGCAGCTGCGCCACCTCAGACCTCTAGGGTCACCCACAGCTGGATGTGACTGAGCCACGTGCAGCATCACTACCCTCGGTCATGGGAAAGCCCAGAGTCAGAACCCCGAGACGGGCTCTGCATCTGGAGCTGTCATCCTGCTCGCTCTCCAGGCGGCTTCTAGGCTCTGAGGCGCTGCCACTGCACTGGCCAGGCAGAGCTCTGCTTCCATCCCGCCCCGGCCCGTCGCTCCACTCAGGTCCCCAGGGCCACCCGAGACCACGCTCTTCCCCTCCTGGCACTCACCACCACCTGGGTGCCGTTGTCCGGCAGGGTGTCGATGGCCAGGGTGCCCCCACCGAGGTCCTGGCTCAGCCGGGTCCTGTCCAACTCTGACGCCTGCCCGGGGCTGTCTTGGGCACTCCGGTGCCAGTCCTGGGGGGACCCCTTGGCAGCCCATCCAGGGCCTTGGTCTTCATGGTGACCTGGAGGAGAAGGGACAGAAAACTGAGCACCCCAGCCAGAGCAGAGATTGGAGAGGAGACGCAGGCCTGTCCTCCCAGCACTCGGGAGGCTGAGGCAGAAGGGTCGCCACAAGCTCAAGGCCAAAAAACCAAAAGAAAAAAGTTTTCCTGATTGACAACTTAGCTACACTAGTAGCCACCAGGGAGGACTTTCATCAACAATAACGAAGACAATGACGACCTTGCGGCCCAGCGGGTGGCCCCCGGGAAGAGTCCCCAGATCCAGGCACCATGCACACCATGGCCACCAAGGAAACCACCGAAGCTGCTGTGTTATAAAGGACACAGCCGAAAGCTTTCCTAACATTTGATGGAGGACAGAAGGCCAGTCTGGTTGCCCTGCATTCTGATGCCAAGCGACAAACAGAGGGGTGACATTGGATGGGCGATGGGGGTTGTATCCAGAGTGTGTTTCTTTTTTTCATTTTTTTTGAGACAGGGTCTCTCTATGTAGCCCAGGCTGCCCTTGAACTTGTGGTGATCCTCCTGCCTCAGCCTCCAAAGTGCTGGGATTACAGGCCTCCACCACCACGCCAGGCTCAGACAAGGTCTTGTTATGTTGTTCAGGCTGGATTTAAATTTGCCTGCCTCCTGCCTCAGCCTCCCTAAGTGCTAGAATTGCAGGCGTACCCACTGCACCTGCCAGCTCAGTCTTATTAAATATATTCATTATGCTGCCAACTGGCAGCACCATCCAACCCTGTAGCTCTTTTTAGCACATCAGACCAAAGCTCTGCACCCTTTAAACAATAGCTCCCCACTCCACCCCATCCTCATCAGCCACTCCTTTCTCTCTCTGTGATTTTTGGTAACTAAGTATCTCATATAAGCGAGTCATACATTATCTGTCTTTTTGTTTGTTTGGTTGGTTTTTTGGTACCAGAGATCGAACTCAGGACCTTCCCCTTGTGAGGTAGGTGGTGAAACCACTGAGCTAAATCCCCGGCCTTATCTGTCTTTTTGTGACTGGCTTATTTCACTTAGCATAAAGCCTCCAAGTTTCATCCACCTTGTATTGTATAACAGGATCTCTTCCTTTTTTTTTTTTTTTTCCGGTACCAGGAATTGAACTCGGAAACTTGCACTTGCGAGTCAGGCAGGTCTCTTCCTTTTTGCAGGCTGAGTAATATTCCATTCTATGTATATGCCACATTTTTCTTATCCATCCATCTGTTAGGGGGTACTTGGATTATTTGCATGTTTTAGCTGCTGTGAATAATGCTGATATGAACTAAGGTGTACAAACATCTCTTTGAGATCATTTTCTAATTCTTTGCGTATATACCCAGAAGTGGAACAGCTGAGTCCAGAGTAACTATATTTGTAATTTTTTTTTTTGGTGCTGGGGATCAAACTCAGGCCCTTGCGCTTGTGAGGCAGGTGGCAGAATCCACAGCCCTCGATTTGTAATTTTTTGAGGAACCACTATTCGGTTTCCTGTGCAGAACAGCTGCAGTATTTTGGGTCCCTGCCAACAGCCTCCAATCTCTCCACTCCTCCCTAAAACCTGGCATTTTCTGGGTTTAGCAGGAGCCATCCTAATGGGCATGCAGGCGGTGCACCTGCCTGAGGTGTGGATTCGCATTTTTCTGAGGCTTCGTGAGGCTGAGCCTGTTCTTGTGCGCTTGCTTATCGGCCACCTGCATGTGTGCCTTGGAGAAGGGTCCCTTTTAGGTGTGTCAGTGGGGTTGTCTGTTGGGCCGGGTGCAGGCTCCCTGGCACAGTAAGATACTGGGCTCTGCCCATAGACCCCGCAGCACCCTCTCCTCTGCTTGGTATGAGTGAAAATGTCCCCAAATATTGGGAATGTCCCCTGGGAAGCCACCACCCCACCCGCGCCCCCCTGAGGACCCTACTTTCAGTCTCATGCCTGGGGTGACTCACTGCCCCCCAAAACAAGAGACTCACAGGCTCCACCTCAAAGCCACCTCCAATCCATTGGAGACTGCAAGGTGCACTGCTCTTGAGATCAGCAGAGTTGCAATTGACTAGTAATGTCTGCCTGGTCCAGGGTATGGTACAAAGAGGCCAGTGTGGGCAGCTGTCCTGAGACTTCTGCTCTCTGGCTCACTCTGCATTGCTCAATCAATTCTAAACAATGTGAAATGCATCTCTTCCCACTTCAGAGCTTCATGCCCCCAAAGTGGTGCTTCATATTACCACACTGTCATTCCAATTTTTAATTTTTTGAGGTAGGCTCTCACTATGCAGTCCAGGCTGGCCTCAAATTTGTGGCTATCTCCTGCCTCAGCCTCCCTAGTGCTGGGATCAGAGGCATGCGCCTCCACATCTGGCTGTCATTTCAATTGTCACACCTATTCTGGATGAATAAGGGATGACACTGCATAATCGAAGCCACAAAGCTGGGAGACTTTGGGGGAGACACAGAAGCTGGGACAAGACTTGGCCAGACCTGGCCCACAGCTCTGATTTGCCACTGAACATTTTACCCAATTAAGTCATTAGCTGCCAGTGCCTCGGGACCCTTGCCAGGCCCCCTCTCCTCCTGCCCCCACAACCAGATGCTCCTGGGGAATGTGGGGGAAGGGCAGAGCACATCTGTCCCCTAGATGCCCCAGGGCTGCCCACAGGTGGCCCAGAGCCCGCCAGGAGGAGACAGCCTGCCTCCAGCAGGACCCCACGCCTGGCGACCTCGCCCCACTCAGGCAGGCCCAGCTCCACACATAGAGCTGGCCCAGCCCAGGCTGGCCTGCTCCTCAGTGAAGCCACACACACACACACACACACACACACACACACACACACACTTAGCCTCGCGCGGAGGCCACATGTGCCATCTTAGCTCTGATTCAGGCAGCCAGGTCCTCGCCCCACAGGCACATGCTCTGAAGTGCGCTGGGATAGAGGGTGGCGGCGAGCGTCAGAGTGTCCTTAATGCCCTGCATGTGCAGGAAACCAGGACCCAGAGACCGCGCCCCAGGCACAGGCCCTGGGAGCCCTGAGGCTGCGTTCCACTTCCAGCCTTAGAAAGCTCAGGTTTGGACCAGACGTGCTTGAGGCTGAACCTGGAATCCACCACCCAGTGTGACACTGGACATATTCCAAAATCTCACTGAGCCTCAGTTTTCACATCTGTAAGATGAGGATGAGAAAACCTCTACTGGAGCCTGTTGTGGTGATACACACCTGTAATGCCAGCTCTCTGGGAGGCTGAGTCAGGAGGATCACAGGTTTCAGCCCAACCTGGGCAACTAAGCAACTAAGTGAGACCCTGTCTCAAAAAAGCTGCCACTTTGGGCTGGGGATTTAGCCCAGTGGTTCCATTGCATGCCTCACAAGCGCAAGGACCCGAGTTCGATCCCTGGTACCAAAAAAAAAACAAAACAAAAAGCTGCCACTTGGTGGGTCTTTGTTTTTTGAGACAGGGTTTTCACTAAGCAGTTCAGATTGGTCTTGAACTCACTATGTAGCCCAGGCTGGTCTCGAACTCGGAGCGATTCTCCTCCTGCCTCAGCCTCCCGAGTGCTGGGATGACAGGCGTGTGCTACTACGCCCTGCAACTAAATAATATTCTGAAAGCACGCACCAGTATCCAGCCCTCCCCCGTTTTCAGACAGGGACCAACTTTCCAACTTTCGCGGAACCAGGTCTCCCCGGGAAAGCTCCAGCTACCGCGCTCCTTGGCTTCCACGCTCCACCTCGCCCTGTGGCTCCCCGGCCGCAGGGACCCAGCACGGACGCTCCCCTGGGCGGGGGGAGCAGGAGCGGCCACGCGGGAAGGGGCGCGTCCGGGGTCCGGGTGCCCTGGGCCACTCGCCGGCGCATGAGCTCACACGTCCGGGGCCCCTATGAAGGCGGAGCCCTCGGGGCGGCAGAGGCCAGGGAGGGACAGAGTGGGGGTGACGGAGAGGGACCCTGGGGCCGAGGGACGGGAAAGCAGCCGGCCGCACAGGCGCGAGAAAGCAGGCTGGGGCCCCTGCCTCGCCCAGGACAGGGGTCCCCCCGCCCCAGCCCGGGCTCAGCCCCGCCTGGGTCACCCCAGGGGCGAACCTGGGAGTCAGGGGCGCGGGCGGGAGCCTGCTCAGGACTGACCCGGGGTCCCCTCCGGAGCCCCACGCTAGGGTCCCCGGGGGTCCCCCCGGGAGCGGAGGAGAGGCGGACTCGCCTGGGAAGCCGGGTCCCGTCCACTTGCCCACGGCCCCGGGGCCCCGGCGCTCGCTGACACTGCCACCGGCCCCTGTCCTACCTGCTCCGGGGCGCGGGGGGCTCAGCGCGCGCGCGGCCGCCCCGAGCAACAGCGCCAGCAGCCAGCGCGCGGCCCGCATGGTGGCGCCGGAGCCGGCGCTGGGGCCCCGGGGCTCAGCGGGACGTGGGGGCGGGGAATGGGGCGGGGAATGGGGCGGGGCCCTGAGGGGCAGGGCTCCAGCTCCCGACCCCCAGCTCCACCCCGCCTCCCCTTCCCCGGGGAAAGTGGGCGCCCAGGAGTGGGGAACCCACGTATCGCCCCTGCCCGACGCTTCGCCACTTTCCGAGCTACCGCTCGGAGCCCGTGGGTTCCTGGTGTTCTGCTCGCGCACACGCGTGCCCCGGAGCCCCGGCCCCGCCCCAGTCCCACTCTCCTGCGAGGCCCCACTGCGCCCCTCCCAGCCGCGAGGACGAGGTACGGAGGCCGGGCCCGACCTGAGCCACGCGCCCCGACTCTGGGGACGCAGCGTCTTCATTTCTTCCAGAACAGAATAAAAATACCCGCGGTGCAGGAGCTGCGCTAGACCGCGGGGAATCGGGTCAGGACGCGGAGGCCTCTCTGACCCACTTCGCGGCCCGGCGAGGAGCTGGGGGACAGAGAGGATGAGTCCGGAGGGGTGTGGCGGGGACAGGGGATGCAGTGGCTGGAGGAGACACTGCGTGGCGAAGTCAACAAGAGGACCTACGGGAGGAACCAAGAACTAAAGTCTCGCCTGGGGGGACGCTCGGCTGCAGTCCCAGCCCTCAGGAGGCTGAGGCAGGAGGGTCGCAAGTTAGAGCCCAGACTGGGTAATTTAGCAATTTAGCGAGACTCGGTCTCAAAATCTAAAACTTAAAAAAGGACTGGGGGTGGAGCTCTGTATGAAAAGCCTGAGTTTAACCCCCGGTACCCAAAACAAAAACAAATCAACCCTAAAGGCTTCCTAACCTCTCAATCCCAAATCCTCCCTCTTCGGCAACCAAGGGCCCAGAGACGGCCTCCTCCACACCTAAACTCTGGCTCCCTACGAGGCGACAGTCAAGTCCTGCCTGTAAACGCTTCCTTCTTGTTTCCAACCGAAATCTCAGCTCTACAGGCTCCGCAGCGCGATCCCGGCTGTGTCGCGCTGCGGTCTCCTGCGCGCCCTCCAGTGGCCATATGGGGACTGCACCACCTGCTCCCGCGGCCCCCTGCGCAGGCGCACTGGGCCGCCCTGCCAGGGGTCCGGATAGAGGTTCCGGGGTTCGGGGGCGGCCCCGAGCTTTGCTGTGGCCTGGGTGCCCGCTGTCTGACCTGTAAGGTCCCTCAGAGGGCTGAGGAGGAAACGCAGCTTGGAAATATCCGAAGCAAGCGTCGCAGAGTTTTTAAACAGGGAGCGTGCACCCGAATCTCCTGGAGCGTTTATTAAACAGATCTCGGGACTCCACTCCAAGTTCTTAATTCATTGGGCCCGGAGTCTACTTCTCTAAGCAGACCAGGTGCTGTCGCTGATCCCGGGATTTTGAGAGCCTCTTGCTCTCAAAGGAACTTGTCGCTCCTTGATGCCCAAAACAGTGGTGGCTAAGGAAAAGGTAGCATAAAGTGTGGGAGGACCAAAGAAGAAAAGAAAAAGTTCAGGTAGCGTAAGAGCTTGGAAAAACAAAGTTCAGGGGGCACCCGGATTTGAACCGGGGACCTCTTGATCTGCAGTCAAATGCTCTACCACTGAGCTATACCCCCGCTTACCGGTAGCTGGCCGCCGGCAGCTCCTTAATTCTGCTTTTGCGCAGGCGCAGTAGCGCAAGTAAAGCTGATCCGGGTATTTACAAGAACTAGAAAAGATAGAAGAAACTCTAAGTGATTAGCTTGGAGGCAAGCGCGTTCCTGAAGCTCTAAGCTAATTCCTACTGGCGGTGCAAAAATTGTGGGTTGTGTTTTTTTGGGGGGCGGTACCGGGGATCAAACTCAGGTCCTTGAGCTTTCAATGCAAGCAGCGGAACCACTGAGCTAAATCCCAGGCAAAAATTGTGATCAGACAGAATGGAGGGAACGACCTTCCAGGTCGCTCACTTTGGGAGCGTTCCTCCGGGCCGGGGTCCCCGGGGTCCCCTCTTCTGCTCAGCCCGAGTCCCCCTACTGCCTCTCCCCAACTTTCTCACATCCGTGGCCTCTCCCGGCCTTCCTTTCCTTCGCCACTCCGCGCACAGCCCTTAGCAACTCAGCCCCTCCCTAAGAGAAAGTTTGGGAGGCCGTGATCTGAAGTGCGTTCCCCGCACCCCTCAATGCATCACAAGTGTCCTCCGGGGCCCCCCGGAGTTTCCGGCCCTAGCTCGCGCTGCACCCCCTTGCATAGCACGTGCGGACGCGTGGAGGGACCTGCAGGCCGGGGTTCCAACCTCAGCAGCCTGCAAAAGTGGTAGTGATGGGCTTCGACACTCACTGCCCCTGACGCCCTGGATCTGGAAGGGAGCTTCTAAGAGGGGGGTCTGGGGCATTAAAAAATAAACACTGAAAGAGCCCAGCTCTGAGAGGGGGCACCCGGATTTGAACCGGGGACCTCTTGATCTGCAGTCAAATGCTCTGCCACTGAGCTATACCCCCACTGTGTGTTTACTGGTTGTTTGGAATGATCTTTCTATGGAACAGGAGCTTGGGTGTTTCCTTTCTCCTGCAGTATTGGTCTGAGAATTCTGTCAAAAATAATCTAATGCTTTCCAGCACTCGGAAGGCTGAGGCGGGAATATTGCTGTAAGTTCGAGGCTAGCCTGAGCTACAGTGAGACCCTGTCTCAGAAAAAAGAAAACAAACTAATCTCTGAAAAACCCTAAGATTCAGGGGTCCCGGGGCCTCTGCGTCCGTGCCCAGGACCCCCATGCGCACACGTGCACCCTGCCTGGCTTGGAAAGGGGAGTGCTCCTGTCCCTGGCCTCCCCGGCCTCATTCCTGTCTCCTAAAGCCGCAGCGCTGCTCCCGTGGGCTGACCCACGCTGGACCCCATCCACTCCCCCTCACCGAGCTTGGCATCAAACCACTTTGGACGGAGCTCCCGGGGCTGTCCGCCTGGCCCTGTGCCCACCAAGCTGACGAGGAAGTAGCTGCAGGCCACAAAGCCAGGGGGACCCTGAGGCAGCCCCTCACCCTGTTTCCAAGAGTTCTTATTCTGAGAGCTTTCCGCAAAGACTAAAAGCCGGATTGACGAACCAGAAATAAGACACAGTTTGCAATGCTATTTATTATGCCCTTGTTGTTTTAAACCAAAGCAATGTAAAAAGTAAAAAATCATCACAGGAAGACAAAAGAAGTGGGCCCTGTAGGAATCTGGGACCTCTGGGAGTGGGGTTCACTCGGAAAGGACATTAGGAGCTAAAGAGGTGTCACGGGGTGGCTTAAAGCCCAAAAGCTGTGGTCGGAGTCAGCATCTAGGCAAGCACTCTACCGCTGAGCTACACCCCAGACCTGTCGATTTTATTTGAAATCAAGTTCTTGCTACATTGCTCAGGTTGAGCTCAGGTTTACGGTCCTCCTGCCTCAGCCTCCGAGTGCTGGGGTTAGCGGAGTGTGCCACCATGCGTCTAGGATCGCTTTCTCCCTGGGACTCCTGAGAGCCCTTAGTGTGTTTGCTAGAGCTACCTGGACGGCAGGGACTCTGTCCCACTCAGGGCTGTCCGTAGCTTTGCGCCTGTGGCGGATACTGGTCTGGCATAGCTCGGGAGCCAACTGGAGCCAGATTCTGCCACCGGGGGGTTCCAGTGGCCGTGGCCGACAGGCACTGACCCTCCACGATGTGCTTGCGGCCTCTTGGACGCGGCGTGTGCGGTCTCTGGCAGCCCGGAATGAGGAATTGGCAGGTCACGGTGTCACAGGGCCCTGCTTGCCGGCAAAGATCAGGACTGAAGGGTGTTACAGCACCACCAGCTCGGGTCCCGAGTCCTCCCTGGCTCCGTCCCCAGTGTCCCAGCAAGAAAGGCCCAGGCCAGGGTGAGGCAGAGATGGGGCCCCAGCCCAACAGCTGCAACCTCACCAAAAGGACAGCCACGAGCCTCGATCACAGTACATTCTTGTCCTGTTTGGTTTTTTCCCCCTGGTACTATGGATTGAACCCAGGGTCTTTGCACTGAACTGCATCCCTAACCCTTTTTATTTTGAGACAAGCTCTCACTAAGTCTCTAAATTCTCCAGCCTGGACTGGAACTTGCGATCCTCCTGCCTCAGCCTTCCAGGGTACTGGGATTACTAGCGCGCATACAGTGCTTGGCTTGTAGCTTTTAAAAACTGGTTTTAAAATCTTGTCCTGAGTAATTGCAGTGTTGCGGGGGACCTCAGATCCGGAGCGGTGACCCCGGAGAGTGAAGACGTGGAAGCTCCAGGGCGGCTAGCTCTGCGCGGTCGGGCCTGACCGCGAGCCGGGAAGCAGCTGACAGAGGTGGAGTCGGGACCGCTGCCAGGGGGCGCCAGGTGCGGAGCGGGCGGGGGAGCCACACTGGCCTTGCTGAAATCCCGTTCGAGGTAGACGGCGAGAGACTGTGGGAGAGGGGTGCCCGCGGCGTGCGGGACCCCAACGCCAGGCCGAGGCTACTGCAACAGGAGTGTCACACCAGGGTCGCCCGCCTCCCTTCGCCACGATTCGCGGCAGACCCAAAGAGCGCCCGTGACTGGCCCCCAGCCCTGTCGGTCCGGCGGAGGCCCGCCCCTCTCCGCCGCCAGGTGGAGGTAGTGGCTTCCCGCGTGGTCTGGTCCCACGATGGCGACCTCGCGTCACCGGGAACCCCCTGCGGGTGCTGCGGACATCACTGTGATGAGGGGCCCGTGGGGTGCAAGAAACCTGGGGTCCAGACTCTCCCCCTGGCCCTGAGAAAAATTTGAAGCGTCTCAAGGTCTTCTGCCCCCTGGCGGCAGGCCTGGGGAGGCTCCGCACGCACGCAGGGGCAAACCTGAACCCAGCACTGTCTCTCCCCACAGCTGCGGACCTGAGCGCCGCCACGCTCTCCTGCGCCCACTGCGGGGGACAGACGGCTCCCTGAGCCTTCAGCAGCGCTCAAGGGGGAGGCGATTCCCCCTAGTGGGGGTCTTTGAGCCCAGTCGAAGTGAGCTCCCCGGGGAGGGTCAGATTCTCCCCTCCTCTTCTTAGATTGATTGATTTATTTTTGTTCTTTTGAGACAGGGTCTCGCTGTGTGGTCCAGGCTGGCCTCAAAACTTGTGGCAATCCTCTTGCCTCGGCCTCCCCAGGAGCCGGGATTACAGACCTGTGCCACTACACCAGGCTTGGTTTTTATTTCCTTGAGACAGGATCTCACTATGTCATTTGAGACAGAACTCCTAGGCTCAAGTGATCCTCCTGCCTCAGCCTCCAGAGTAATCGGGACCACAGAGAAGAGCAGTCAGCAGACTCATCAGAGGAGGACATGGGCCCCAGGAGGCAGAAGAGAGCGCTCGGGAGATTCTTGCTGCTGTGAATTTCCTTCTTTGTACTAACTAGGAAAATGTAGGAAACAAAAGAGAAGCAGAAAGGCAGGGCGACCTCGGGCTGAGGGGTGGGGGTGGGGTGCAGAACGAGACCTGGTCACCATGGCAACCTTGCTCCAGTGCTAGCGCCATCACGGCTGTCCTCCCCCTGAAGGATCTGTCTGCCTCCTCCTCCCCCAAACCGAGGGCGGGTTCCTCTTCCTCTCAGCTCTGCTGAGGCTCCTAAAGCCCGGCCTGGCAGCCTGCGGTGGTTCAGCCCAGGCTCCTGATGTGGCGTTCAGGCCTCTGTGGACAGCCGCCGCCAACCCTTGCAGCTCTGCCTCTGGGATCTGCGTCCACCGTGCCCAGCGGTGCCCCACAGCACCCGCCCTTCTGCCTTCTCTCCACTCGGAGACTGTCAGAGTGGAGCCCTGACCCAGTGCCTACTTTCCAAAGCCTGGACTGGCTCTCCGGCCTCACAAGCCCTCTGTCCACATGGCCTGCAGACAGGCCCTGCTGTTTCCCTCAATCACTTGTGAGTCCCAGCCATGGGGTTCAATCCTTGTGCCCCTCCCCACCTGGTCCAGTGCCTGGCACTCAGTTAGGCTGTGCCAGTGCTGCACGGAGTTGGAATGAGGGCAGTACGGCCTGAGAAGTGGTACTTGGGAGGCTGAGGGAGGAGGGCTGGAGCTTGAGGCCAACTTGGGCTACACAGGAAGACCGGCCCGGACTACATAGTGAGACCCTGCAAAGAAAGAGACAGAGACAAAGACAGAGAGAGAAAGCAAGAGCTGGATGTGGTGGTGAACACCTATAATCCCAGCACTTGGGAGGCTGAGGCAGAAGGATCACCATGAGTTCAAGGCCAGCTTGACCTACATAGTGAGGCCTTGTGGAGAGAGAGAGAGAGAGAGAGAGAGAGGAGAAACAGAAAACATGGGCACAAGCTTAAGGGGGCTGAGGGAGGCTGGGAAGTCTGTGAAGCCCTAGGGAGCCGCTCACTGAATACCAAAGTTCATCCCGCCCAGCCTAAAGGATGGAGGACTGACCTCCACAGCCTGGCTGGGCGGCTCCATCTCAGCCCTGGGAAGGGGAGCAGCTGCCCAGGGTGGGGCACAGAGGGCGCTGGGAGAGACAGTGTTGAAACATCTCTACCTCTGTTTCCCCAGGTTGGGGGGGGGACTCTGGGTGTTCCTCACCCCCACAAGCCCATTGCAGAATGCCAAGGGACGCGCTGCAGGCTGGGGGACACGCTACGGCTCTCAGGGGCCTTCTTTTCCTCCCTCCTTCCTTCCTTCCTTCGACAAACAAGACAGGAAACACATAAAAATATGGGTCTGGGCCTTCACAGAGCTCAGTCTAGAGAGGGAGACAAATACAGACCCATGCACACACACACACACACACACACACACATGCACACACACACTCTTGAGACATGGGGGACAACGATCTCACTAGGAGGTTTGCACTCTTCTCTAAGGAAGCCGTCGGCGCTCCCATGAGACGCCCCCCTAGGACCTGCCCCTCTAGGATTTTCCAGACTGAGACAACCCCAGCCCCTCTGTCCCCCACACCTGCCTGAGCTGGGCCATGGTGGCTTTAGCTCAGCTTGCTTCATTTGGGGACAGTGGAAACCTTAGGTCACACCTAGGATGGTGGCCACTTTCACTTCCGTTCACGGGGCAGAGCCCAGCACAAAGGCAGAAACAGCTGTTGGGAGGTTGGCAAAGGGAGGGGACCAGGTAGGGGGGGCCGGCTGTAGAAATCCTGGGGGCTGGCAGCCTCCAGCTTGCTGACTGAGCAACCCAGTTGGCTGTGGACTTGTGGTTACCAAGAAACAAAACTCTCTCCCATCTCCAGGGTCTGCCCAGCCAGAAATGCCCTCGCCTGCCTGCAGGTCCCAGGCAAATGTAGCTGTACGGGAGGAGACAGAAGTAGCTCAGACACCTGCTTCCTCCTCCCTGATCCCCACCCACACCAAAGGGGCCAGGGCAGAGGACCGAGTTCTGTCCTTGGAGGCACAAGCACCACGGACCCTGAAATCCAGATACAAGTTCAAGCCCTTTGCTCCATGAGTGTGTGACTGTAGACTAGGAGTTCAACCTCTCTGAGATTTATCTATAAATCACAGCTAATAAAATAATTCCCGCTCTTGATTTGAAATGCCACTGCAGAGCTCCACACCATGCGTGGGGCTTTTTTTTTTTTTTTTTTTTTTTTTGAGACAGGGTCATGATGCGTATTTCAGGCTGGCTTTGAACTCACTATGTAGCTCAGACTGGCCTCAAACTTGGGATTCTCCTGCCTCAGCCTTCCAAGTGCTGGAAATACAGATATGCTGCCACTTTACCTGGCTACTTCTCAATTTCTGTACATGGGCATCAGGACAAAACCCAAAGTCCTGAACATGACTCAGGTCCATGTGACCTGCTCCTGCCAAACCCCCCAAGACTTGCCTCCTCCAGGGACCTCCCTGGGACCAGGAAGTGACCCCTCTGGCTTCCCACAGCACCCAGCTTTCCCCACTCCAGAGCTCAGTGGGTCAGGCTGAAATTCTCTGTGGCTGCAGCTCCGATTTGTGCCTGGCACACAGGGGGTCCCAAGAAATGTCCCCTCAGTGAATAAAACTGGCGGGGGTGATGATGGATTCCATGGAGAGGTGGTGGGAGGCAGAGGGGGCTCTCGTCAACTGTCAACTTTGTCATCAGCTCCCCAAGGGAGCTCCAGGCAGCTGTTTCATCCAGGCATGCCCAGCTCCTCTTCCTTCTGTGTTTTATTGTTGTTTTCTGAGACAGGGTCTTCCTATGTGGTTGAGGCTTGCCTTGCACTCACTAGGTAGCATGATGATCCTCCTGCCTCAGCCTCATGCATGCATGACCACGCCTAGCCAAGCTATTCCCTTACCTTTGATCCAACAACTCATCTGCAGGTTCTGAGGTTCCTTCCTTCCCTCCCTGTAGGAGCACTTAGGCAGAGGACCCGGACACTTGAGTCCCTGAGAAACTAGAATCGGTGACCAAGGAAGCTTGCAAGTGCTCCATGGCACTGGCCCAGGGTCCAAATCCTGCCAGGTGGCGATGGCGACTGTGCGATTTCTCCTCACATCTCTCAGGCTGGGACGGGAGGGGCCCCTGATTTTCTCTGCCCTGCCCCCACCTCTGCTGGTTCCAAAGCCGGGCAGCGCAGGGTTGGTGAGGCCAGAAGAGCAGAAACCTGAGCATGCACTCTGGAGACCTCAGGCTGGTGAGCTTGGGGGGCACCCAGCCCTCAGCTCTGCCTGTGGGAGCCTGGGAAGGCGTGGGCTGGTGCACCAGCGTCAGCAGGTGGCACTCTGGGCACTGTGTCTGAGTCAGCAGCCGGCACAGCCTTTTCCTGCCCACCTCCCTGGGCAGAGGCTGCTGGGCTGACAACCATGGGTCAGGAACAAAGACGAGAGCTTGTGAGGTGGCCGCGAAGGACAGGACGGCGGTTTTATATGTGGCAAAATACTTCTGGTGGAGGAGTACAAACGGAGACAGACAGAGAGGGCACGGACACCAGATGGGGCTGGGCGGGGCCTGGGCAGTGGAAATGGAAGCTGCACCCTGCCCCGAGGAGGTGGAGTAACATGGCACAGGAGGTGGGAGACAGGCGTGAGGGGCCCATCCCTGAGCTGGGCAGCCGGGGGGGGGGGGGCCCAGTCCTCGTTGGCACAATCGGCTCTCTCTGGCCCAGCTGGGGTGCTGGGCAGGGGCAGGGCTGCTGGGCTCTGGGGACACTGAGGCCAAAGATGGGGGGGGCACCGAGGCCTTTCCTGGAGAAAGTGGGCACGGGAAAGGGAGGGAGTACAAGAGGCGAATACAGAGAAGCAGCAGCAGCAGCCAAGCTCCCCAGGGAGATCCGAGGGCCCCAGACAACCCCTGGGTGGGGTCACCTCTTGGACACCAAGCAACCCCTGGGGCCTCGGGCTGTGAAGGTGAAGGAGCCATTTTTTGGTTTAGAATGAGGTCTCCACACCCGGGGGCACGGAGATGGGGGGCTCGGATGCAGAGGGGCCCCTGGGCGGATGGCAGCAGGCGGGAGGGAGGTTGCGGGCAAAGCTCATTCGTGGGTGGGAGAGGCTGAGACGTGAAGGGGGTGGGGAGCAGCACTTTCGGGCGCACAGGCTGCAGCTGCATCTGTCCCGGTCGACCCCAGACCCCTCCCCAAGCTTTCCGAGCTGTGGCTTTCACGCACCGCACCTGACAATGAGCCAAGAAGGGGGCGGGCTGGGGCTGGGGTCTGGGGAAGATTCTGTACCCCCCCCTCCAGGAAAGGCGTCCGGTCTGATCCCGGGCAGGGGGAGCAGGGTCGCCCCGTTTGGGACCCTCACCTACAGCCCCAGAAGGAAGTAAGAAGTGCACCTTTTCTCTGGAGGACAGGGAAAAGGAGACACTTCGCAAAGGAGGGTATCCCCATCCGTCCTCAGCAGGTAAGGAAACCCCACAGCTGGGGCTTAAGGGGCGCCCGGGAGCCGGCGGGTACCCCAGAAATCCCCAACACCGAGCAAAGGCATCTGAAAGGGGGCGAAAGCGGCCCCGGAGGCGAAGCCGCCAGGTGTGAGCCCCGCCCCCCCTCCCGCGCGCCCCCCCTCCCGCGCGCCCCCCTCAGCGGATGTAGACGCCCCGGCCCCAGCCCTCCAGCTCGTTCTTATTGCGCCCCAGGCCCGGGCCCCCGCCCTCGGCGCAGTAGCGGGCCTTGCTCCGGGCCCGGCCCCGGTTGTCCGGTAGGTCCTCCCGGTAGTCCTCCTCCTCCTCTTCCTCCTCCTCCCAGGAGCCCTGGTGCACCGGCGGGGTGCCGCCCCCCGCGGGGTCCCCGGGCCCCGGGCCCTCGGAGGGGTCCGTCTCCATGTCCACGCACGAGTCTCCCGGCTCGGTGTAGGCCGAGTTTCGGCTACCGGGGGTCTCGGCATCAAAGGTGTCTTGGCGGGACAGCGCCCGCGCGGTGCCCGCCCTGCTTGGGGCGTGGCGGCCCGGAGGCTGGCCGGGTTCCCCTGGGTACTCGCGCACGCTGGCGTGTTCCCCGGTGGCCCGCTCCAGCGGCTGGTCCCCGGAAGCAAGGTAGGGTCCCTGGTTAGCAGACGGACGGACGGACGGACGGCAGACGCCATGCAGAGGAGGCAGGGGTGAGAAAAACACAACAAAGCAAGGCAGGTTAGTGACTGCACTGCGACCCTTAGTCATCCATCCATCCATCCAGCAGGAGGAGGATGGGCACCCAGGACTGGCACTGGGGGTTCCAGAGCTCAGCCAGAGGCCCGGCCTCAAGGGCATCTGCTCTTCTGTTGGGGCTGGGAGTCCACTGACGCCTGAGCCCTCACCGTAACCACAGCAGGGAGCCCTAAACGATTAGTCACCACATCCTCAATGCGTGTTATTGACGCTGCCTTGGGGTCAGTCATCATTAACAGCTCATTAGTACCGCTACTTGTTAATGGCTGACTGGGTTAGTCAAGGCCTCCAGGTTTCCAAGTACATTAGGGATGGCAGCTCAAATCCCCCAGCCCCAGCTGCTTCGGCCACACCAGCCACACTGCGCCCGCGGGCACACAGAAGCCCACTGCAGCTGCTCTTTTTCCGAACCATGCAAGGGATGGGGTTCCTCCTGTGCCCCCCAGAAGCCACAGGGGGTGGGCCGGTGTCCTCATCACCAATGCCATGTGAAGGCGACCTACTGCCAATGGGCCTGCCACCACAGGGGATGCTGGGTGACGTGCAGAGTGGCCCCTGTCCTAGTCTTGCCTCTGCTGCCTCAAGCTGTGTGGCTGAGCACACTGGCCTGCTTTCTCGGTTGTAGTGTCGGGGATGCCACTACAGCAGCCGTTTGCAAACTGTTTCATGGACATCTGGGGCGAGGCGGGAGGGCACAGAAGTGCTCCCAGGGTCCCTGAGGCTGGGCCCCAGCTTCCTCCAGGAAGAGCAGGGGTGCCTTAGCTGAAGATTCACTGAACAAATGTTGCTGAGAACAAAGGTTAAAAGCAGCAGCCCTCAATGCCTTGATGGGGATCTGCAGACCTAACCGTAGACTCAGTGGTGTGGTCACAGGGAAGGGCCGTGGTTTCCCTGGAAAGGGGGAGAGGCCAGAGGAGGCGCCCCCAACAGGGCCTTTCTTGGACTGTGTGACTGGAGGAAGGGAGGAAGGCCAGCAGACTCATGGATGCTCCACACTGGGTCCCTCCCAGTCCAGGCCCCTCCTGGGGACACAAGCAGGGGAGGGGCAGCCTCTGAATCAGGTGTCCCCGCTGTCTCGTTCCCGAGTCTGAGTGCCCCTGATCTGTGGAGTCCAGTGGAAGAGTTGTCTCATGTTTTATTCTCCTCGCAGTCTCTGGTCTTATGAGGGCACTGGTCAGGCCTCCCGGCCAAGAGGAGTGCTACAGCCCCAGGCCCAGGGAGGCAGCACCAGCCAGTCCCAGTCCCAGCAAAAACCACAGACACCGGAAGCTGCCGCTCACCACGTTTTTTACAAAATAAAGCTCTTCCCTCCCTTCCCCACGTTCCTGCACTCCAGGGCGAAGGGAACACAGCCGGACACCGCTACATGGCGTGCTCCTGCTGCTGGGGCACCGCGCCGCCCCGCTGCGAGGTCTCCAGCCCGCCCCAGAAGCTGAGGTTCCTCCTGAGAGAGGTGAGCACCTGTACCTGGAGGTTGGAGACGGGGGCGGGGCTGGCAGCCAGGGCTGCGGTAGCCATGGTGCGGTTCAGCAGCGGATTGGGCGGCGTGCTGCTGGGCGGGTGCGTGGCCTTCCAGTAGGCTTCCAAGTACTCGGCTAGGTGCTCGCAGGCGTCCTCCAATTGGTTCTCATCCAGGATGATGTCAAACATTTCCTGTGGAGGCGGGTTTAGGGGCGTGGCGGGATGAGCGACGGGGGCGTGGCCAACGGTTGAGGGTGTGGCCTGGTGCCGTGGGTGGGGCCAAGGGGTTGAAGGACAAGGTTATAAAGAGCCCTCTGGATGTGGAGGAAGGGAAGGAGGTCGCTCAAGAGCTGCCAATGGGCAGCAGTGGAAGGGGTCGGGGAGTCCAACTCAGCCCACCTCCCTGCGAGACATAAGGCAACCCAGGCAGAGCGCGGGGCTTGGCTCCCCACCTAGCCCACTCTGCCTGCCCAGCCCTCTTTCCCCAAAGCCCAATCTCTGCGTCAGACCTGGCCCAGATTCGTGTCGCCCGCTCTGACCAGAGGAAGCCAGGAGACCCCAGATGCCCTCCTCCCATCGAACCCCGGGGTTTGGCACTCACGGGGGGACACTGGGCCAGCTTCTCCGAGGCTGCTATTTGGACGTTGAGGTGTTTGGACTGAGATTTCCCTCGGGATTTGATGAGCCTCTGAAGGACCTGGTGTGGGGAGAGGAGGCGCTAGGGCACCCAGGCAGTGCACCCGGGCAGGCAGGTAGGTTCGGGCTCATTCTCCAGGCTCACCCCACTCCCGAACTCAGGCTAACAACCACAGCGCCCCTTGATGGACTCCTGCTAGGTATCAGAGCTCTTCTGGGCTTTGGGGGGGAAGGAGCTGAGATCTCTCTATGTTGCCCATGCTGGCCCCAAACAGGTGCTGGGCTGCAGCAATCCTCCTGCCTCAGCATCCAAACTGCTGGGACTACAGGTGTGTCCCACCTCACCTGGATGTTCTGCGACCAACACCCTACTAGATAACTATTATTACTGCCATCCCCATAATAATACTCATGATAATAAAATCCAAAACCTAAATCTAGTCATAAGGAAACATCAGACAAAGCCAGAGGAACAGTCTACAATAGCTGCTCAAGGCGGTCATGGGGACTGCATGCCTGTAATCTTAGCACTCAGGAGGCTGGGGCAGGAAGATCCTGCCTGTGCCTGAACTACACAGCGAGACCTTGTCTCCAAGATGAACAAATAGGGCCAGGCATTTAGTTCAGTGGTTTTGCCGCCTGCTGTGCAAGCCCAAGGACCCGAGTTCAATACCCGATAGAAAAAAAAAAAGAACAAATAAAATTTGATCTGTACTCTTCTAAAATATCACTGTCATGAAAATCCAGATGAAGAACTGTTCCATATGAAAGAAAACTGAGCCCCTGGGCTGATTCCTGAATTAGGGAAAATATCATAGTGTCTTTGTTTACTTTTCTTTTCCTTTTCCTTTTCTTTTTTTGGACTGGGGATTTAACCAAAGGAATGCTGAGATACATCCCCAGCCCCTTTTTTTGTATTTTATTTGAGACTGCTAAGTTGCCCAGGCTGGACTGAAATTGTGATACTCCTGCCTCAGCCTCCTGAGTGGCTGGGGTCATGGGTGTGCATCATCATACCTGGCTCAGAAGAGGCATTACTGGGACAATAGTGAAAGGTGAATATGAATTGCATTTTGTATGTGTGTATGTGTGTGTGTGTGTGTGTGTGTGTACTTTGGATGGAACCTAAGACCTTGCACACGCTAAGGAAGCAATTTGGATTTTGTGTTTCAATTTTTTTTTTTGGTACTGGGGATCAAACTCTAGTCCTTGTGCTTGCACAGCAGGCAGCGAAACCACTGAGCTAAATCCCCGGCCCACCACAATTTGGATTTTTAAAAAATAGAACAGATACAGTGCTTGGTGGGTAGCAGGCATTCTGTGTGATTGATTTGTTTATTTGATAGTCACAGTAGTCATTTGGGCACGTCTCTGTTGCAGATGAAGAAACTAGGCCGCAGAGACACTTGGCATTTGACTTGCTGCAGGAACACAGTGCTGTTAAATGACAGCACTGGACAGGAAGCCCAGGCCGTCTGGCTCCAGAGTCCTGGCCCTTAACCTCAGTGGGGAAAGTGTTTGTTACTTTCTAGGTGAGGAAGTGTTTCTGTGTCCATTATCTCCTTTGATCCTTTCAACCTCCCCACCTCTGAGTACTTCAACCTCACCAGCCCTTTTATCTCATCAGAGAGGGAGGACTCCCAGAGGTTAAGGAACTGTCCTGGGTGCTCAGCTCTCAGCATGCTACCAGGGGATGGTAACAGCTACCTCTGCCGGCCGGCCTCCTGAGTCAGACAGGATCCTGGTGCTCCACGTCATTCCCTCCACCCTCTCAAAAAGGATATAAGAAAGCTGGGCGTGGTGGCACAGGCCCGTGAGCCCAGCACTCTGGAGGCTGAGGCAGGAGGATCACCAAGAGTTTGAAGCCAGCCTGGGCTACATAGGGAGTTCAAGGCCAGCCTGAACTACATAGTGAGACCCTGTCTCAAAAAACAAACAAACAGGGCCGGGGATTTAGCTCAGCAGTTCCAGCGCCTGCCTCACAAGCGCAAGGTCCTGAGTTCCATCCCAGTACCAAAAACAAAAACAAAAAAACAAACAAAAAAAGACTGAGAGTGTAGCTTAGTGGTAGAGCACATGCTTAATATGCACAAGGCCCTGGGTTTTATCGTCAGCACCAAAAATAATAAAAACAATAATAACACCAGGGGGAATTACACCCCTATTCTATAAGTGAATAAATTGAGGGTCAGACACTAAATAATTCCCCAATCCTAAAATCAATAGCAACAACAAACCATAGACAACATTACATAAATACGTAAGCCAAACAGGGGAAGAGTTTGAACCCTAGGCCATCTTCTTACTTCAAAACCTTCTCCTAAACACTTCTCCCCGTTTCCCAAGTGCCCACCAACACCCAGAAGGGAGAGTTGAGGGGGCTCCAGTGTGACAAAAATGAAAATCAGCCTTCCCCACATCCCCTCTAGCAAGGCGCCAATGAGGCGGGGTGCAGTGGCACAGACCTGTAGCCCCGGGTACTCAGGAGGCTGAGGCAGGGGGATCACAAGTTCAAGGTCAGCCTGGGCAACTTAGAATACCCTGACTCAAAACTGAATTTTTTTCCCCCTCGTACCAGGGATCAAAGTCAGGACCTTGCGCTTGCCAGACAGGTGCAACGCCACTGAGCTACAAGCCTGGCCCCCAAACCAAAACTAGTTTTTAAAGGACTGGGGATATACCTGAGTGTTGGAGCTGTTGTCTAGCATGCATAAGGACCTGGGTTCAATTCCCATACCAATGAATAAATAACCCCCAAAACAAAGTCCAAACAAGAACAACATAGCAAAATGAGGGCTGATATCATAAAAGACCTCCCAACTGCCAAGGAGCTGGGTGACACTGGAACAAAAAGCACAGAATTCTTAGCTGGGTACAGTGGCGATCTCTGTGATTCTAGCACTCAGGAGGCTGAGGCAGGAGGATCACCTCAAGTTTGGGGCCAGCCTGGGCTACACAGCAAAACTCTGTCTCAAAAAAAAAACAAAACACCCAAATAATAATAACAACAATAGCTACTACACCACGAGGCCAATGGCAGCAGACCCTTCCCTAAGCCTGATGCCTTCCTATCAGGTTGCGTCTTCACATTCACAATGACCATGTGATACAGCTCTTCAGAGAAGGAAGCTGAGGCTCGGGGACATGAAGTCACCCAGTTAGTGAGCAGCAGGGCAAACTGTGGCAGCCCAGCCTCAGTGCGCTCCTCCACACCACGCTGCCGGCTGGGCCGGGCCCTGCGCCCACCTTGGGGGAGGTGATCTTGATGTAAACAGTGATGGGCGCCAGTGAGGTCTTGAAGAGCTGGGCCGGGTGGTTTATGGTGTCTGCGTCCAGGGCAACCAGCTGCAGGGTCCGGGCCAGCTCGAAGATCCGCTCGATCTCACTCTGCACCTCGGCTGGGGCAGGGGAGCCATGGGGAGGGGAGGATGAGGCAGCAGGCACAGGGGGCGCCCCCACCGCCCACCCCTGGGCGCCAGCTCACCCAGGCTGGAGCGTGTGTTGGAGCGCTCGATGATGACGTGCTTGCTGGGGTTGTTGAGGACAGAACGCTTGGCCAGGGAGATGTCGGCTGTCACCCGGGTGATGGAGATCCTGGGGACCACAAGGGGAGCGCTCAGGGGCCCTGGGAAGAGCCCCGACTGTCCTTTGAGGCACCCACCCCGCCCAAGGCAGAGCTGCAGCCTAGGTCCTACCTGCCATCGAACCGATGCTTCAGGAAGTCGAACAGCGCTTTCTGCATCATGTCGGTGACCTGGGGTGGGGTTGGGGGCGGGGCACAGCGGGCCCTTCAGCCACCTCCTTGCTGGGCTGCTGGCCTCTGACCCTTGCGGACACTTTCCTTTTCAATCCCCAGGCCAAGGGGCCCCGGGCACAGGGAGGTCCCTCCAGGTCTGGGGTCTCCAAGGCAGTCTTGATTCCCAGGCCTCCTAGGTGGGGCTTCTAGAGGGCTCTTCAGGGGCTTCTCTGGGGGCCTGGGCCCTTCTGAATGGGGGCCCATAGGTCGCTCCCCTCTGGGGGTTTCCCTGAAGGCCTGTGGCCCTCTAAGGACCCCTCTGCACCCTCATCTTTCTATATTCTCTGCAGTCTGGGCCCCTGCAGTCCACTCCCCTTGGGGGTCCTACCTCATAGCCCTTGAGCGATGGTCCCACGAGGATGATGGGCCTCATGGAAGGCACCACGTCATAGGGGGGCACATGATCTGTCTGGGGGAAGCAGGGAGGGGAGACCCCAGAGTGGAGACGGCATCAGCCCCTCCCCAGCCTCCCCGTGCAGCCTTCCGCCCCCTGGTCCCAGGGATGAGGAGAGGTGGGGAGGGGCGGCCAGGAGAGGTGGGAACGGGTGTTAGAAGGCCCCCAGCTCATCCCAGGGCGGGGAGAGGACACAGAAAGCTGTGACACTCACCGACTTCTGCTTCTGTTTGGCTGGGTCCCAAGATTGCCAGGAGAGGGGAGGGGAGGAGAGGGGAGGGTACCCGGGCAGGGCAGAGGCACAGAAGGAGCCAGGCCAAGAGGGAGGGAGCAGGCAGACGAGAAAGATAACAGGGCATGCGTGTTAGTGACAGACACAGCAGAGGGGGACGGGACCCCGTGCCAAGGGCAGCCAGTGGTGGCCCCGGGTCAGGGATGGGTGCAGGGCTGGTGGCAGTCAGGGGCACTTGGCAAGAGCCCCACCCCCACCCCTGCTCTTGGAAAAGAGCTCGATCCTTTGGTGCCACCTCCTGCCTGGCTCGCATCAACCTGTCCACTCTTAAGGCTCCCTTGACTGCCTGGCTCGAGGCCACCCAGGTGCCCACCCGTGGAGTCATAGGGCGGGGAGAGACGCCCTTCCTGCCCTCTTCACAGCCAGAGGCGGGCACACACTGGCACCTGCCATCCCACTGGGAGTGAGGGCAAAGGTCAGGCCGCCTTGCCATGACCTGCATCATGGGGTGGGGACCCTTCCCAGGGCAGGAAGCACCCGTCCTCTCCCGCCCTCGGCTGGTAGGAGAGCCTGGGACCTCATGGGGACCCGCTCCAGCCCCCAAGCCCCACCACAGCTATGCCCTGACCCCCTCTTTCAGGAGCCCACAAAAATTACCTTCTTAAAGAAGGGGATGCGCTTGCCGTGGGGCGGCGGGGTGGTGACACTGCTAACGCTAGTCTTGGCGGAGCCGTCCTGCCCCCCCAGCTCCACCTCGTCCTCCTCTAACTCTAGGGGGTCTAGCTCAAAGGCTAAGTTAGTCACCTCATTACCTGGACCACAGCAAGGACGGGAGGAGGACAGGAGGGATGAGATGGACGGAGACACAGAACAGAACACAGGGTGGGGGCGGGGGAGAGAGAAAGAAGAGGTGAATGGAACAGGGCTGGAGCAATGAAGGGGCAGGTGTGGGGCAGGCAGAGATGGAGCTACCGGAGAGAGGGACAGGGGAGACACGACAGGCCCAGCATAGGGGGTCCTAGCCTTCACCACTGCGTGTGTTGCGGGGCTCAGAACTCGGGTGCCTCCTACTGCAGGAGACGGGTCAGGTAGTGGGGCACCCCCCCCCCCGAGCCACCCCCACCCCGCCCCCGAGGCTGGCAGCAGCTCTTACCACTGGCAGGGGGGGTGGGGCGGCGGGTCACCGCGTCTCCCAGGCTGGAACTGGAGTTGTCACCTGATTTGCTGTGTGGGCAGGAGGCAAGGGAGCCAGTGAGGGCAGGTGGGCACTGCGGGCTTGGGGCATCTTGTCCTCCCACCAGCTGTGCCTTCAGGGGTTCTCCAGCGCCTGCACCCCCATGGGATGCCATGGGGAGCTCTGTGCCCTCAGAGCCCGGGATCCAGGCACCTGGAGCTGAGGCGGTTCTGGCGAAGCTTCTGTTCCTGCAGCAGCCGCAGGCTGTCCAGCTTGACGGGGCTGGGAATGAAGCCCACCTCACAGCCCTCCTTCACCAGCCGCCCGATCCACCAGTCGTTATTGTATTTCTGCAGGGGACAGTGGAGCGGGGCGTGCTGAGAGAGGAAGGACAGGCATCCTCGGCAGCCTGCCACCGGCCAGGGCCAGGCCGCATGCGAATGTGGACGCCTACATGTTGCCCAAGGCTCCGGTCACGCCTAATCCTCAGGACAGCCGGGGGACCCCTCATTCACCCACCACCACCCCTCCTGCACCCTCCCGGCCCCCGGGTGCCAAGCTCCCCACCTCCTTGATGTGCAGGAAGTCCTTGGGCTCGAAGGTGATGGCCACGCCCTGCACAGGCACCTCGTCCCCGGGAGACGGGTTGTAGCCCACATTTGTCCGAACTGCAAATGCCACTGGCTTGGTCTGGGGGAGGCATATGGAGGGCAACAACAGGGGCCAGCAGGTTAACCCGCTGCTGTCTGGTTTGTAAATTGTTCTTTCAAATGCACACCAAGTGGCTGGTGTGGCTTTCTGTACCTTAACGTCTACGGTAAAAAAGCACAGTCGAGGTGGAGGAGGGCACTGGGGAATCACGAGTACTGGTGGCAGAAGCGCCCAGATGACGCAAAGTAGGGACAATCCAACAAAGGCAGCCGCTACTCTTTCCCGTGCCAGGCGTGACATCACAGGCTTCCCGAGTGTTGGCTCATTTGCTTAGCACAAAAAGCCGGTGAAGGTAAGGACTCTCACGTTTGCCATCTTATTGTACTTTTTAAGTTTATTTTTATTTATTTATTTTACCTTGAGGGCTGGGTATTGAAGCCAGGGAGCACTCCAGCTCTTTTTGAGACAGGATCTTGCTAAATTGCCCAGGCTGGCCTCGGACTTGCAAGTGCTGAGATTACAGGCATGCCCCACCACGCCCAGCTTCATGTTTCTTTTATTTGATTTTGTTATGGAGACAGGGTCTCACTATGTTGCTCAGGCTGACCTCAAATTCCTGGCCTCAAATGAACCTCCTCCCTCAGCCTCCCAATTAGCTGGGACTACAGGCATACACCACCAAGACCAGCCATCTGCACATCAAATCTGGCCATTCCACACTTGTAGAACACACCTGTAGGGTTCCCAGCAATTTCCGGCTCTGTAACCATCAACAATTTCAAATTTGTCAGTGAGCCCATACTTCAACACTACAGTCAGAAAGCAGATGGTGCCGATGGCCAATGACAACCTGGCCTTGGCCTTTCTTTTCACCCCTCGTGGGCTCCCGAGAGAACCAGCAAGCACATACATGTGTCCCATTCTGGTGGCATGGAAACATGGCCAAAAAAGCTATCTTCCTTTTAATGAATGGGGTTCATCAGAGTTATGAGAAGGGAGGTGACTTTTTTAACCTCATACAGCCACTGAGAGTCAGGAGCCTGGTTCCAGGCTGAAGTGGCCGTGTCGGCATTTTTGGGCTCCTGGACACATATGTGTGGATGGTGAGGCAGGTTTCCCAGCCCACGATTTCCAGGTGCAGGACACAGGTGGTGGGAGTGGCTGGACAGAGAGACCTGCCGCTGCCCTGGCCAGCTGCCCCCGCCTTCCTACCTTGGCTTTCTCGAGCTGGGCCAACGCCTGGCGCTCTGCCTCCTTCCTTAAGGCTTCTCGGTCTTCTTCCAGAGACACGTCAGAGTCTGAAGGGCGGCTGGTATAGGACTCTGCCGAGCCCTGAAAGCAGACAGCACCAGCTCAGCCCCAAGGTCCCTACCCTCTGCTCCTGGGTGCCATACAACCCGCACATCCCAGCCAGCCCAGCTCCAGGCCACAAGGCCTAGAAGGAGGTGCCGTGGGGAGGAAGGGTCTGGGGACTGAGGTCTGCATGCCCACGGGAGGACAGTGACCCTCAGATGGGTGACAGCAGCAAAGCGGGGGTTAAGGCAGGTCCAGGAACAGCTGCTCAGCCCCAGGAGGGGTGGGAACCTGATAGGGCACAGCACAGGGGAGGAGTGCCAGGGGCCTTATCGTACCCTGCTCCTCCTGCCCTGCCCTGCCCCCAGTGTCGTGGAGAAGAGCCCTCCAGGGACCGAAGCCATGGTCAAGGCCTGACTCCCCGCTGGGACGGAGCCAGAGGGTGGGAGAGAAGACCCCTACTTCCCCACTCCTCTGGCTGGTACCACCAGCATCAGGCCACCGCTTCAGAGCCAACCCTGGGGCTGGGATTAGACACAAAGAGAACCAAGAGTCCCGGGGAGCAAGGGTGGGAGAAAAGTCAGTAGCAAGACACCAAGGCCTTGTCCCAACACCTGGCCCTCCAGGCACTGTGTAAGGCTGCTCAGAAGCTGGCTTGACCACCTCGACCATCCTGGGCACAAAGGGTTCCCTTAGGATCCACATGTATGTATGCAACACATGGGAGACATGTGGAGCCAGGTCGTCAACGCCTGTGTCAAGGAGGCTCTGCATCCTGCTGCCTGAATCCCTGAGGGTGAGAGGCCCAAGAGTGCAGAGGACAGGAGGTGTGCGTTTGTGTGTGACTTCCGAGGTAGTGGCATGGGTCAGGGGATTGTGGGGGAGCAGCAGGACATCAGAGATGCGGAGGACCTTTCTTCAAGGCACGAGAAGGTCACCTGGCTGGGAATGTCCACAGGTTGGTAGAGAGGGGACCCAGGAAAGAGAGATGATAAAGTCCAACCTCTTCTAGCGTCCTCTGGTTGTGCGCCGGTGCAGTGCCCAGCCCCTTCCCAGCCCAACTGTGAAGATGTGAGCGTGGCAGGGAAAGGGTTGGGTGGGGCCGGGGGTCCCCCACAGAAGCTGGGAAAGATGCACATGGCAAAGAGGGAAAGCAGCCCAGCCTCCACTGTCCCCTTCCCGCCAGAAGCACTCAGTCAGGGCGACAGACATCCAGACAGGCTAGAGACAGACCATGGGGCAGAGGGGGGCTCATGGGCCCCAACACCCACTGACACACATACACACACATGCACACACACACTGCAGCAACGGCGGGGGACCGGAAACAAGGAGGAAGCCAGGGGACAGGCTGGCATGAAGTTTCCCCACCAAGTTTTCTGAGAAGCTGTTTTCTCCACCCCTGCCTTGCCCCGTCCCCAGCTCACCACCACGAGGGTCCGACTGGGCACCTCCATCCCGGAGCCCTCGGTGCCTGGGCCTGCTGGCCTAGGGGGTGGCCCAAACTGCCCGTTCCCTGGGGGGCTCAGGTTACAAGCAGAGTTGCTACATGTGCAAACTGCTAGGGTATATTTAGCTCAGAGATGTGGCAAGGGCGGCCCCCCCCATGCCTGCCACCCACTGTGGGGCAGAACTGGGAGCCAAAAGGAAGACAAATCGGAGGCTGGGGTCTGACGCCCTGGCTTGGCAAATACTAAAGGATCCAAGGCCCAGAAGGGAAGATTCTGCCCAGAGGGGAGAGAAGGCATAGCCTCCTTCTTCTAAGCCCTGGTCCTGGCCCAGGTCTGCAACAGGAGGGATGAGGGAGTGAGGGAGGAGGGACTTCCAGTCTGTGTCCTTAGGAGATGCTGGATGGAGGCCTCTCTTCCTGGATCGTCCAAGCCAGGCCTGGGCCCACAGATGCCAAGTGCAGAGACAGAAAACCCAGAGAGAAGGGCCTTGTTCCAATGAGTGGGGATGGACCTGGCACTGCCTTCTCTCCTGGCCCCAAGGGGCTACCCCTTTCTACTGTCCTCTGTCCTCCTGTGCCTTGACTCTTTCCTCTGTCACTCACTTCTTTCCTTGTCTGATCCCAAGCCCCTCTCGCCTTTTTTGGTTACCAGGCTTTATTGAGAAGCTCTGTAGCCATGGTAACCGCATGTATCCCTCACTGACTCTCCCTGAACCTAAGATGGCCCAGGTTGAGTTAGAAGATACAGGAGAGCAGCAGTTTCGGGGCTGGTGGGGCCGAGCACAGGAGCCCCAGAAAGCTATGCTCTGGTATCTCCCTAACTCAGGGGTGCTGGGCTCAGGTCCCCTTTAAAACACAACACTCCCTGCCCCCCAATCCCACCTTTTCTCTGCACATGACACAGTCGCATTTGGAAGTGAGGAGCATGTGTCCCTAACCAAGCCTGGCCAGGACTCCGGGGACCCAAATGTCCCAGCTTCTCATTTCTTAGCACCTGCCTCCACCCCAGCCCGTCACAGTTTCCGGGGGAGGACATGGAAGCAGACAGCCGGCAGGGGGAGTGGGTGACAGCCCAAAGCAAGCCAGGAGGAGGCAGGCCAGGCTGTCCCTGAATGAGATGACGCAGGCAGGCGGCAGGCGGCAGGGGCTGGTGTGGGAGGAGAGGCTGGCTGGCGGGGGCGGGGGCTGAGGCAGTAGGTGCAGCTGACAGCACATCCCAGAGAGGTCTCGGGCTGTCATGGTGTTGGGGTGGTTCCAGGCAGGTGACAAATGACACGGGGAAGGGTGCTTGGAGAAAGCTGGCCAGCTCACCAACACTGGCCTCCACCAACCAGCCGCCTCCCTCCTGTTGGCCCAGCCTCCCATTACCTGGCGGACAAAGCTATTGGATGTGGTATCCGAGGATGTGCTCCCATCCGAGCGTTTGAACCGCCCTTTCCTCTTGCTGTATTTGCCCTGGGGACGACAGGAAGAAACTAGAGTGGCATCAGAGAGGACCTTTCCCAGCCCTCGTCCCACCAGGGCTAGGGCTGCAGCCGGGCCTCTGGAGCCTCATTCCTGGGTCTGCACAGCCCTGCCCCCTCGCCCTGCATCTCCCTCCAGAGGTGGGGTACAGCCACGGGGAGGGAGGGTCTCCCAGACCTCAGCCCGGAGCTGGGGGGCACACACAGGAGCCCCCAAACCACGCCAGAGGCTGAGAAGGGGGAGCCCAGGGAAGCAGGAGGCTCGTTAGGCAGCAAAGCTAATTAAGATGCTGGACAGACTGCAGAGGCCTCCGGGGGAGGGGAGGGGAGGGGAGGGGAGGGGAGGGTGGGGGACAGCGGCCAGGGAAGGCCCCTCCCACTGCCCCTGGCTGGAGCCGAGGGGCCTGAGAGTGCGGGCGGCTGCCCAGGCCTGGCCCGGCTTTCCCCAAGCCCGACTCCTTGCTTTCTTTCCTTTCCGAGAGCTCCGAGCGCTCGAGCTCTCAGAGACCCAAAGCTGGGAGGCTGGGGGTAGGGAACCTGTTTGGAAAGTAAACATTCAACCCCAACTGTGGCCTGGAGCCATGGGGCAGACGGCAGCGTTCCCCACGGCCACCTCCACCCAGGCGGGAGGTTTCTTGGGCCCCTCCTCACCATAACAATGGCCACACCCCTCAACGAGGGGTCGGGCACCCACTCTTGGCTCCCAAGTGCCCGATGCCTACACTCACTCCCATGGTACCAGCTGCAGCTCCAGCAATCTCAGAGCCCAGGGCTCTGCACCCAGCTGAGCCCAGTACCCAGCCCCGCAGGTCCCAGGGGCAGGCTGGGTGCCCAGTGGCCGCGCTCCTGCCTTGGATGGGGTGCAGTGTGGTTCACCCAGGTGAAGGCCTCCGGCAGGGAGCTGCCTCTTTGCTCTCCCACCCTCAGACACACCAGCGTGGCCCGGCTGGAATGGGCAGAAGATGGAGGGCTTGGCCTTCCAAGCCTGGCCCCAGCCTCCACCCCAGACTTTCTTTGGCCACAGAACCTAGGTGAGCCAGAGCAGGCTGTTGGCTCTTGCTCCTGGGACCTGGGTACGAGGAGGAGGATGGATAATGGGACCTGCAGGCACTTGGGGACCCTTTCCAGCGCTTCTCTCCTCCCAAAGTGGTGGCACACCCGCGCTAGTTGTGAGGCTCCCTGCACACCTAGCAGGCTTCTGCGGAGACCCTGACACTCTCACACCTCCCCACCCCCACCCCAGGCTGGGCAAAGGGAGTGGCGCTCGGAGGGACAGGGGACAGCTGAAAGGAGGGCCCCGGTCAGCTGCCTCCCAGACTCCAAGGGGCCTAGGGTGGAGGAAGGGGGTATTTTTAGGTCTGATCTGACCCCTACACACCCATCAACCACAGTACCATGGCGGCCGCAGTTGCTTCGGGTTGGCCACAGCCACCCAAGAGTTAATGCTACCTTTGGGAAGGACGAGTCCCACAGAAGTCCGCTGGCACGACCACCTTAAATCGGGCTGGTGACTCCAGGGAACCACCACGGGCAAGAAAGCTCCTACATGGGGGCGTCCCAGGGGCACGGGGCCAGGGAGTAGTGGAGCTGCAGAGCCTCCGCAGGTGAAACAGCCCCTAGCCCTCCAGGACAGGGGGCTGGCGTCCATCCAACTTTCCAAACTTCGGAGGTGTTTTCGGGGCCGAGGGAGGGGCACGCCAACCTGGGCGTCGGGAGGAAGGGGAGCTGGAGCACGGGGATAGGTGGGGGCGCCTGGCAGGGGGGCCTGGTCCAGGGCTGCCCCTTCCCCATCCGCGAGAGCAGTATCTGTGGCTTGCCCGGCCCGATGGCACCGCCCTCTGACCAGCGCCTCAGTCGTCATCCAGGGCCACCCCCGCCCCACCCACCCACCCACCTGGGCCTGGCGCCCCCAAACGCGCTCGGCGTCGCCCTCTGGCTCGGCTGGCTCTGTGGCTTCCCTCAGCCTCCCCTTCTCGAGGCCTGGATCCCCCTACCAGATCCTCCATGCTCGTTCTCAGCTCATCAGGCTGGTGCCCCGCTGCGGGGACCGTGACGTGGGGGAGACAGCGAGGCGCGGGTGACAGGCGGCCTGCCCACCCCCTGCTCGCCCCGCGGCACCGCAGGCCGGCCCCGGGCCAGGCGCGCAACCCCGCGAATCCCGAGATCGGGGGGCGCGGTACCCCAGCCCCCACCCCGCGCCGCGCCTCACCTGCGGGCTGGGGTCGAAGACCTCCATGGGGATCTCCTGCGAGGGTGGGTAGGGGCCCCGGGACATGCTGCTCTTCTGGACCATGGAGAAGAATAGCTCCTCCGGCCGCCGGCCCGGCTCCGCCGCGCGCCCTCCGCGCACCGGAGAGGCCGTCGGAGCCGAGCGCAGCGCCGCGAGCGCCTGAAGCCGCCGCCCGCCAGGCCCGGCCGCCCTCCCGCTCGCCGCCGCCGCCGCCTCCGCCCCCGAGGCTCAGCATCCCCCCGCCCCCCGCTCCCACCGCCCCTCCCTCGCGCCGCCCTCCCTCCTCGCCCGGCCCCGCCCCTCTCAGCCCCACCGCCCGCGCGCGCGCTCGCGGACCGCAGGCCGGCGGGGAGGGGGCGAGGCCTCGGGGCTCCGGCGGGGCCCGATCGCCGGCCTGGCGCCGTGGAAGTGGGGACAGGGCGTTCACCAGTGCCAGCCGGGCGCTGCCGGAAACGAGGGGCCGGCTGGGCAGGCTGGCGCCGCCTCGCTTCTGTCCCATACCGCTCTTTCAACGGGTCCCCCAAGCCCTCTCCTGCTTGGGCCACAGCAACTTCCCGGCCCCATTGATCCTGGCTTTAACTCCTTTCTCCCCAGTGTGGGGCCCGGGCGGCCTAGAACCGAACAGCGTGGCCTCTCCCTCCCCAACCTGTGCTGGGGCTCTCGAAGGAGCCCGGGGCTAGGAAGGGGTGAGTGTCCAAAGGGACAGCCGAGCGAGGCCGAGAGAGGTCTTAAAACCTTCGATGTAAAGGTTGATCTCTCCTTATCCTTGATTTGCGAACAAATATCCAAGGCCCGGGCCCCGCCCACGGCAACTGGTGGAGAGGGTAGGGGATTTGGGCACCTTGGTGCCTGTGGTAAGCTCTTTCTGGCTGTCTGCCTTGAAAGAATCCCCACACTTCTCTGAGTGTTTGCTTTCCTCTAAGATGAGGTTGCCGGTGCTGTGGCGCCTTTTTTACTGGGGTTATCGACAGGATGAGACACAAGATGACTGCTCTATCTGGAGACTCTGTAAGGGGCACCACGGGAGTCAGACAGGAAAGGAGGACTCACTTCCTCCTGGTCCACAGAGAGGAGAGAGGACAGAATGAAGGCTTGCGCAGGTCCAGTGTCCCTGAATTAAGGCCCGTGTGCTGTGTCTTGCTGGGGGACGGAAAGTGGGGTGCCGCCCTCCTCAGCGTGGCTTCTGATGAGGGAATGGCCTGTTAGCTCTCCCATCACATCTCCTTGGGGAAGGAGGAACTGTGACCCGCGGTGCACCAGATGTGTTGCCCCAGGAACAGCTCTGTCCTTATACCACCTGCACTGCAGGATAAGAGAGCCTGGCATGACAGGGAAGGCATGGCCTTTGCAATCAGAGAGACCTGCGTCCTCAATATGTTGCCTTGGCTGGCCTCGAACTCACGGCAACCCTCCTGCCTAGGCCTCCCCAGTGCTGGGACTACAGGCATGCACCAACACTCCAGGCCTTCATTGTAAAATGATGAAAGAAATTTTGCATCGTAAGGCAGTGCCATAAATATTACTTTTCTCTCTCTCTCTCTCTCCTTTGATTTTTTGGTACTGGGGATCAAACTCGGGACCTTGCACTTGCAAGGCAGGTGCTGGAACCACTGAGCTAAATCCCCAGCCCTTCTCTTTTTGACCTTCTCGCCTGTACAGTATTTAGCAGCCAGGAGGGCTCTGGAGAAAGAGACACCAGCTAGAACCAAGCAAGAGTTGGAGCCAGAACTTAGATCTAGGATTATTTATTTATTTGTCTTTTTGAGACAGGGTCTCGCTGGCCTTTAGTTCAGCCTGGCCTTGAACTCACTATGGAGTCCAGGCTGGCCTGGAACTCACAGTGATCCTCCTGCCTCAGCCTCCTGAGTGCTGGGAGTATAGGCATGCACCACCACACCCCGCCCTAGATCTAGGATTCTTGAACCTCTGCACACACTCCTTGGTTTTTTGCTTAGGATGTCCTGGAGCCATTGGACTTTTCTTTCCCTCCCACTTTTGGCAGTCATTCAGTCAATGTAGTATTTCTCAGATGTGTACCCCTGTGAGCTCAGTGCCTTGTGCCGGCTGTGGTACAATATGATGATTCCTGTCCGTAAGGAGCTTGCTGTTTTAATACCTTTCTCTGCAAACTTTTTAACTCGTGGCTTTCACAACGGGATGACAGAAATATTAGGATTAGGTACACTTTACAGAGGAGAAAACTGAGGAACAAAGATGAAAGTCCCGCAGTGGCGCAAAAACATTAATGTCTTGTTTGAGACTGGGTCTTGCTATCTAGTTTAGGCTGGCCTTGAACTCATAATGATCCTCCTGGCTCAGCCTCAACTGGGATTACAGGATTGCGCCACCATGCCTGACAAACTAACATCTTGTTTTGTTTTGTTTTTGTTTCTTTTTGCGGAACCAGGATCGAACTTGGGATCTTGTGCTTGCCAGGCAGGCGCTGGCACTACTGAGCTAAACCTCTGGCCCAAACTAACATCTTTTGGGGGGGATTTAGTCTGTGCTCGAGGGGCTTCCAGCCTACTACGAAAGTAAATAAAAACTTGCCTTTATATCTGTCATTATTATCTCTCGCTTCGTTCGCCATAAATTTTCCCTGCTAACAAAAACATCCCTTCCCGGAAGCCAAACGCCAGTCCGTAAGGCGCTGGCTACGGGAGCAAAACCCCCTCACCTCACCCGCTTGACCCTATGCGACTTCCGCCCACCCAGTAGCCACGTGATCAGATGCCCTTACTGCGCATATATAAAGGGAAGTGGGGCTGTACCACTTTGCCTTACCGAAGGGGTATAGTTCTAGGTTTTTAAGTTAAAACTATTTCCCAATACTAGGTTTCTATGATTCTAGGTCTTCTAGAAGGATATAAATAGGACTGAGGTGGAAAAGAAGATGAAAGGGCCATAAGGAGTACGGACAGAAACGGAGTGTGGTTTGGGCTCTCCTCTTCCCACATAGTGGGAGGAGCCAGGCCAGACCGACTTCTTTCCTTTTGCCGAGGCGGCCGCGGCCATGAGGTGAGGCCTCTTGGGTCTCGGGTTTGGGGTCATCTGGGCTTGCAGGGACGCCGGGGTTCGGTACTACGGACCTCGGTCGGGAAAAGGAGATGGAGGCAGCCCCGAAGCGAGATTTCCCGGGGCGTGGGGTAGACCGATGCACTCGGGGCTGCGGCCTTTGAAACCGGGTGGAGGAGGCCGCGGGGTCGCGAGGCCCGGGAAGGTTGCGCGCGACGCAGTGGAGCCCTAGCGGCGGCGGGGCCTGGGCGGCGGCCGCCTGCCTCGCCGGGCATCTGGAACCGAGCAGGCTCCTGCGCCACGTGACGCGGGACCGGCCTCGGGGACCCGGGCCTCCGGGGTGAGCCGATGCACCGTGCCCTGCCGCCTGCTACCGGTAAGAAAAGTCGCCGGGGCAGCCAGGCGAAATTCTTGACCGTGACCAAACGAAGGGTCGAGTCCCACAGCATGTGGGCGTTCGTAGACAAGTTGTCGGCGTTACAGCCGCGTCCACTGGCCCCAGATACTTTATAAACACATTGACGGCTGAATCCTAGAAAAGAATTAAGCCCTGTCCTCCCTATTTTGCCTTTAACGTCAGAGGAGAAAACCGAGGGACCAAAAGGTTAAGGCATAGTTCGGACTTGAGCTTTCTTTCGGGGCAACCTGAGTTTTGTTTTTGTTTTTTTTCCTGGAGACAGGGTCTTGCCGTGTAATTCAGGCTGGGCTTGAACATGGAGGAATCCTCCTGCATCAGCCACTTGCTATCTTGCATAGCTGTCTTTTAACAGAGGGGACTTTTTGTTTTTGTTTTGTGGTACCGGTGATCGAACTCAGGACCTCGTGCTTGTGAGGCAGGCACGGTGCCGCTGAGCTAAATCCCCGCCTGGGAAGATTATTGGGGTGTCTTGGAAAGGGAGAGGTTGTTGCCCTTAGTACTAAGTGCATTTGTATGCGTGTGTGTATAGAGTTTTATAGATCCACTTATTTGTATATTATGTTCCACAACTTTAGACTTTGACCAGGGGTGAGTACACTAATGTGGTCCCAGCTACTCAAAATGCTGAGGGAGGAGAAAGTTCCAGGCTAGTCCTGTGTGACTTAGCAAGACCCTGTCTCGAGGAGTGAACTGGGAATGCATGTAGCTCAAGGGTAAAGTGCTTGCCTACCATGGGTGAGGCCCTGGTTCAGTCCCCAGTGTGGCAAAAAGAGAAACACATGAAGACTGGGGGCAGATCTCTCCTGGGCTGCTCCTTCCTGAGCAGCAGTGGCTCCAGGGCCTGATCATGTCCTCCGTGTCTCAGTATGCTCAGGCTTCAGAAGAGGCTTGCCTCCAGCGTCCTGCGCTGTGGCAAGAAGAAGGTCTGGCTGGACCCCAATGAGACCAATGAAATCGCCAATGCCAATTCCCGTGAGTACTTTGCACCTCCCCCTTCTACCCCATGCCTTGTCCCGTGTCACATAAAGACGCTGTTGTGTTGATGGAGGAGTCAGGGAGAGGTACCAGACGATCCTTTTCCTACCCTTGGATGTGTGGATTGGAATTGAGCGGAATGGAACCATCAGTGTTCATTATAAACTGTTTCTGAAGCTGGTATTCTGTTGTATGGCATTGTGGAGGTTTGAAAAAAGAAAAGCTACTCTGAGGAGTAGCCGGGTGTGGTGATACCAGAGGCTGAGGCAGAGGGTCACACATTCAGTCCTCCCAGGCAATTTAGTGAGATCTTATTTCAAAATAAAAAAGGGCTGGGGCTGGGGATTTAGCTCAGTGGCACGGAGCCTGCCTTGCAAGTGTAAGGTCTTGAGTTCGATCCCTGGTACAGGAAAAAAAATAAAAAGAGTGGAAGAGATGAATTGGGAAGACCTGAGCTTCAGACATGCAGTAGAGGTCTGTTGGCTTGTGTTTACTCGGTGATTTACTCATAAAGCTCTGAGGTACTTGGCTTCCTTCCGTGATTTTTTACAGGTAGAAACGTTTTTTTAAAGGCAGGGGGTAAGTTTCATTCTTTCCCCCACTGTTGAGACCTCATGGCCAGGATGTGAGTGGAGGCCTGGGCCTGTCCTGGGTTCTGGCTGGGCCTCACTGTCTGATAGAGGGGGGCACCTTGTGCTTCCAGGTCAGCAGATCCGGAAACTGATCAAGGATGGGCTGATCATCCGCAAGCCTGTGACTGTCCATTCCCGGGCTCGATGCCGAAAGAATACCTTGGCTCGACGGAAGGGCAGACACATGGGCATCGGTGAGCAGCATTTTCTCTGTAATTGGGAGTGTAGGGCTGGGGTGTGGCTGCAGGAAGGGGTCACAACGACTGAGTTCATATGCTGTTTGGGGTTCTGCTGGTTCCATGAGAACCCTAGAATCCCTTTGTAGTTTGGGTCATTGGAGGACATGGTGCGCTCAGCCACTTCCCTCACTCGGTACCCACTCTGCTGGGAGGGAGTGGGGAATGATTGCCGAGTTTGTGCTTCCTGGAAAATTGAGTGCAGGAAGCCAGGGTGGTGGTTGATAAACCTGTGTCCTAAGCTACTCATAAGGCTGAGGCAGGAGCATTGCAAGTTCAAGACCAGCCTGGGAATCAAGATGAGAAAAAAGACTGGAGTGTGGCTCATTGGTAGAGCGCTTGCCTGGAATGCATTAGGCCCTAGGCTCCATCTCCAGTACCACACACAAAAAGGTTGAGTAAATGCAAGAAATTAAACTTTGGAGTCATTATAAAATGGAAGTCATTACTTAAAATGAAACTGTAGGTAGCCAGGTGTGGTGTTCATGGTGGTGCACACCTGTGATTCCAGCAGTTGGGAGGCTGAGGCAGAAGGATTGCCTCAAGTTCAAGGCCAGCTTGGACTGTATAGTAAGACCCTGTTTTTAAAATTTAAAAAAGGGGGGGGCTGGGGATTTAGCTCAGTGGTTCCGGTGCCTGCCTCAAAAGCGCAAGGTCCCGAGTTCAATCCCTGCTACCAAAAAAAAAAATTAGGTACTAAAAGTCTTCCAAAACTGTTAGGGCCAGGGATTTAGCTCAGTGGTTTCGCTGCCTGCTGTGCAAGCACAAGGACCCAAGTTCGATCCCCAGTACCAAAAAAAAAAAATGAGGGCCAGGGATTTAGCTCAGTGGTTTCGCTGCCTGCTGCGCAAGCGCACGGAACCAAGTTTGATCCGTGGTACCAAAAAAAAAAAACAAACAAGGGCTAGGGATTTATTTAGCTCAGTGGTGCCGCCACCTGCCTCGAAAGCACAATGTCCCAAGTTTGATCCCAGGTACCAAAAAACATGAAATGGGGGGATTAAGTAAAGACCCATTTGCTGGCTGTTAAGCCCAGGCCGAGGCTGATTCCTAGTTCTGCATTCTCACAGGTAAGCGGAAGGGCACAGCCAACGCCCGGATGCCAGAGAAGGTGACCTGGATGCGGAGAATGCGGATCCTGCGCAGGCTGCTGAGGAGATACCGGGAGTCTAAGAAGATCGACCGCCACATGTGAGCCACCATTCTGTGTGGCGCTGAGCAGCGAGGGTGGGGGTAGAGTTACTGCTTCAGCTTTATCCTGTCTGGAAAGTAGGGAGAAGGGGTGGGCTTGGCTGCTGAGCACAGCCCCCGGTGCACACACCCACAGGTACCACAGCCTGTACCTGAAGGTGAAGGGGAACGTGTTCAAGAACAAGCGGATCCTCATGGAGCACATCCACAAGCTGAAGGCGGACAAGGCCCGCAAGAAGCTCCTGGCGTGAGTCTCGGCCTGGCTGCAGGCGTCCTCCGGAGAGCACAGGCCCCACCCCCACCCCTGTTGGGGCCCTGTCAAAGCAGGAGCCCTCGGGGCCTTCCCCAGCCCTTGCTTAGGCTCAGGGTTTAGGAGCCTCTGTCTCCCGTGCCAACGCCCCTCTGCTCTTCCCAGTGACCAGGCCGAGGCCCGAAGGTCAAAGACGAAGGAAGCTCGCAAGCGCCGCGAGGAGAGGCTCCAGGCCAAGAAGGAAGAGATCATCAAGACCCTGTCCAAGGAGGAGGAGACCAAGAAGTAGAGCCCTGTGTGCATGGCGGCGGGTGGTCCTGAATAAACAGCTCTGGTCCATTCCTCCTGCTCTGCTTACTTGTCCAGCCGTGCACCCCTCCTTCCGGTCTTGTTTTGGTGGTGGGCGCCGAGTTCAGAGGGAGGCCAGGGGTGGCCTGTGTCCACACCTCCGAAATGCCGCCCTTTAAGCCTGCCCTTTGCAGCTGCTCTCGCAGCGCTCGGTAAGTGGTCTCAGTGTTGCTTAGGACCAGCAGTCAGTTGTGACCTAAGTCGGGGGTCATATTTTTTATTTATGTTGCCCAGGTTAGGCTTTATTTTTGTTTTTGGTGCGGGGCATTGAACCCTGCACCTGCACACTGCGTTACACCCAGTCCTTCTATATTTTGAGACAGTCTTGTTAAATTCCCCAAGCTGGATTCAATCTTGAGATCCTCCTGCTTCTGTCTCCCAGAGTGCTGGGATTACAGGCATGCACCAGCGTACCTTTTTTAATTTTTGTGTGCTTGTTTTTTTCTGAGATGGGGTCCCGCTGTATATAGTTCAGGGTGGCCTTGAATTCACTATGTAGCTCGGGTTGATCTCAAATTTCTGTCATTCCTCCTGCCTCAGCCTCCAGAGTGTTGGTATTATAGGCATGCACTGCCAGGTCCGCCTTAGAACTTGCCTCTGAGTTGCATAAAAATGTAAATGGAAATAAAGACAGCAAGGTTTTGGGCAGGATCTCATTGCACCCCAGGCTTAGAGCCATGGAGGTGCTTCCTTTGTGTCTGTGGTTAACAACCCAGAAGTGGGTTCCATTTTCCCCACTTAACTGGTGGTAATTATTGACTGCTAATGTTTCAATGAAGATTCTGGGCCAAACAACATTAGACTTTGGCATTGATTTCCATTGATTTTCTTGTATCTACAGACTGAAGTCTGTCCCTTCAGCTCCATTTTGTAGTCGGGGTGGAAATGACAAGGATCTCTCAGAGCTGGAGCCAGTCTTCCCCTTTGCAGGCCAGGGCCAAGGGTGACCTGTAAAAAGGGGGAGCCATTTCACTCCGGGCCAGGAGGTGGCGCTGTCCCCTGCAGGGCGCAGCTCTGCCTTAGGCTGCCTCAAGGGGCTTCGGGTTGGGTGGTTGGCTCCTCTGGAAGCTTTCTAGGGTTTTTTTGGTGTTGTTTTTTTTTTTGGTACCAGGGATCGAACTGCGGTCCTTGTGCTTCCAAGGCAGGTGGCAGAACCACTAAGCTAAATCCCCAGCCCAATCTGGGAGCTTTCTGGAAGGTTCGGGGGGAGGGACTGGTCCGGCCAAGGGGCCAAGGAGCCTGCTTCCCAAAGTCCTGGAGCATTGTCACTGTCCTGTTCGAGCTAGCCATTGCTCTACTGCTGAGCACACTCCAGGCCGGCCACTTCTTTCTGAAAGCCTGGAGTTTCCGCCGTGCACCTCTGCTCTGTCCCGGGGAGCCAGAGCAGAATCTCCCTGGAGTCACCCTGTTCTCTTTTGGTGCCGTAGGGAAATCAGTACACCAGACGTGGTAGTACATACCTATAATCCCAAAACCGTGAAAAAGAAAAAAACTTTAAAAAATCCAGGCCAGCTGTGGTGGCACACACCTGTAATCCCAGCACACAGGAGGCTGAGGCAGGAGGATCACAAGTTCAAGGCTAGTTTAGACTCCAAAGAATTGAGCCCCGGCCTTTCACACTGTGCTACATGCCTAGCACATTTTGTGTATGTTCCTGGGCTGGCTCAGTCCCCAGTACCGGTTGGGCTGGAGTGGCGCTCAGGTAAACCTGTGCTTAGCACCTGGCTTTTTAGACAGGCTCTCTCTGTAGTTCAGGCTGGCCTCGAACTCATGGCGGATGGTATCTACCCCTCTGCCTTCAGGCCTCCCCACATCTGGCTCCCCAGGTGACCTCTCCCCCTGCAGCGCACACCGGGTAGAGGGTTAGAGGGGCTGCTGCAGCGGGGGCACAGCTTGGGGGACGCCCCGGCTCCGTGGTGCTGCTGGTCCAGGCAGGGCCTGCCGTGGGAGACACCAGATATCCCCCCGCCCCAGGGCTGTGAGCCGCCAGCTGGTGGCTCGGCCCGGCCGACGCCCACATGGAGGGGTGCAGAACGCCTGGCTGCTGGGAGTTCCCACTCCCCCTCAGGGCTCTGGACAGCAGGGCCGAAGAGCTGAGCTGGGGGAAAGGGTTGGGTCGTGTTTTCTTTCTTCAGTAGTGGGGATCAAACCCAGATCCTGCATTGAGCTGCCTGCCCAGCTTTGGTTGGTTGTTTTTTTGAGACATTCTGTCTTGCTAAATTGACCGGTCTGGGTTCAAATTTGAGATCCTCCTGCCTCAGCTTCCCAGAATGCTGAGATTACAAGTGTACACCCCTGCCTGACTAGGGAAAGCATTATTTCCGGGACTGCCTTAATCACTGATTTGCTGGGAGACTGCACAAGTCTCAGCCTGCTCTGGGCCTCAGTTTCCCCATGTATGAACAGCAGAAGTGGGCTGCAGAGTTTGTACGGACTTGGATAAGCCCCCTACCATGTCTGTGCCTTAGGGTCCTCACCCGGTCAGAAGAGACCAACCCGCTGTCCCCGGGGGTCTCGGAGGATTAAACAGCCAAAGGTTCTGGCCTCTGCCTCAGGGGGCGGAGCTGGGGCCACAGGGGGTAGGAGACGCTCCTATAAATAGCCCTGGCCGGCTGGAGGCGGCGCTTCGTGTAGGCGCTGGTGGGCTGCGGGTCCCTCAGCTCCGGGAGGAGCGGGACTGAGTCATCAGCCCAGAGTCTGTGACTGTCCCCGAAGACAGTAGCTTGGACTCAGGAGCGAGGCTGATCTCGGATGGGTACTGAGCCCTCCAAGCTGAAGCAGGCAGGTCTCGGCGGGCACCTGGGGGGGGCGGTGATCGCCCCCCCCCCGTGCCACCGGAGCGAGGCTGCAGCCCTCCAGTGTCCCCAGAGCTCCCTCTCCCCTTCTCTCCGGCCCTCTCTGCGTCTTTCTCTGTGCCCTTTTCATCCTGCCGTGCGGGTGCCAGCCCCAGCCCTGCCTCCCAGGTCGCAGCTGCCCGGGCCCCCTCCTGCCGATCGAAGCCAGGCTCCCCAGGCAGACAGCTGGGACAAGACGCGTTTAATTAGGGTCCGGGGCTCCACAGTGCCCGGCAGACCTGCCATGCAGCCTGGTGTACAGTGGGCATTGGCTGCCCTGGGGGTGTCGCTGGGGGCCTCCTGGCAGCAAACAGGGCAGTGTGGCTTGAGCCCCCTCTGCGCGGGGGGGGGGGTGTCCGTGGGGGAGGAGACCTGTGTGCCTCTCACCTCAGAGGGTTTGACTGTGCCTGGAAAGGGGTGGCATTGGCTGGCACGCCCAAGGGCACAAGAGGGGGCTCTGAGCTTGGGGGAGGAAGCTGGCACCAGAAAACAGCAGCCTTGGGCCGGGGATTTAGCTCAGTGGTTTCGCCGCCTGCTGCACAAGCGCAAGTTCGATCCCCAAAAAAACCCAAAACAAACAAACAAACAGAAAACAGCAGCCTGGAAGGGAGAGGTCCTGTGGTATGCGCCCCCAGGGCCTGCTCCCCTCTGTTCCTCCCCGGGCTGTGTCCAGGACAGGGGGCAGACTGGGCAGAGAGGGACTCCCTGGATATCACCCCGGGGGCCTGCAGAGCTAGGGAGAGGGACAAGGGACACGATCCTGGCTGTTGTCAGGGTGACCCCACAGGGACATGGGGTGGTTCCGACCAAGCATGGGCCAGGGTCTGGTTCTCAGTGGGCTTCTGGGCCCAGGCTGCTCTTTGGTGACTGGGCCACCTTGAAAGGACAGTCTCCATTTGTCACATCTGCTGAGACCTCAGCCCTCCCCTACTCTAGCCCAGGTTTCAAGTAATGGGAGAGATTCCTGCAGAACTTTCCTGAGAAGTGAGGGAGTGACAGAGACAAGGAGACCAAGAGCCAGACTCGAGGCTCTGGCATGGTGCTGGGTCCCCTCCCAGCTGGGGTGAAGGGCTGAGGGGTGCAGGAAGCCCCCCAGCGCTCTGCTTGCAAAGGGGCAGGTGTACACAGACCCAAGCAAAGGCTCCAAAGGCGAGGGATCAGGCATGCAGAGGCCATGTGGGCAGGTGAGGAGTCAGGATCCCAGGGGCCCCCCAGGGGGAGACTCAGAGCAGTGGCCAGATTCGGGGTACCTGGGCACCGTGGGGAACCTACTTGCAGCTCCCCACTTCCAGTCCCAGGGAATCAACCCAGTAGGGCACCCCACCCAAGAAATAAAACCTTCCCAGGGCTGAGAGGCCCGGGAGACAGACAGGAGGCAGGGTGCCAGGGTGCCCTGCCCCTCCCAGCCAGATGCAGAGGCTCTCTCCATTCTCCGGGCACCGTCAGATCTCGCTCAGGGCATCAGCTGGCACCAGGCCCCGCTTCTTGCCGCTGCTGACTCGGACAAAGCCATCACCATCTCTGGCTCTCCCCACTCCGACACAGATCTGAACGAGACAGGCACCAACGCTGAGCCCTGAGCCGGAGGCCCGCTGACACCAGGACCGGCAGGGGTAACCGGAGCAAGCCCAGCTCGAAGCAACATCAGGGCTGACCTGAGAGGTCCCCCTGGCACCCTGCCCCACTCCCATCTCCTGTTTTTTTGGGTTTTTGAGACAGTCTCATTGTGTAGCCCTGGCTGGCCTCCTGGTGATCTTCCTGCCTCAGCCTCCAGAGAGAATGCTGGGATTACAGCCATGTGCCACCTGTCCTGGCTCCCATTTCTACTCTGAAGAAGTAATAAAGGGAAAAGGAGGCCTGGGGATTTAGCTCAGTGGCACTGTGCCTGTTTGGCAAGCACAAGGTCGTGAGTTCGATCCCCAGTATCAAAAACAACAAACAAACCAAAAATAAAGGGGAAAGGACTCGCCCAGGAAACACAGCAAGCCAGGGCCAGAGTCAGCGTTCAAACCTGAGCCTCGAGGCATCTGATCCAGTGCTCCGTGCTGTCCCAGCTGCCTCCGGTGTCGTCCAGCCCCACCTCTGTCCCCACCAACCCGAGTCCCTCATAAGGAATGACAGGAGGCCTGGCCACAGTCTTGCAGGCCCAGCCGGCCCGAGCTCACCTGGTTCTCCTTGAGGCTCAGGTAACCCTGCTCCTTGTTCCCAGAGAAGGGCTGGCAGCAGCGCCACACATTCTCACTAGGCCTCACCCGCTGCACAAAGTTGGCGGGGAAGAAGCCCACACGGTCGCCAATCTTGCCCTGGGGAAGAGGCTGGTAGTGAGCCCCAGCATCACTTCCTGGCCTGCTGCCTCCTGGGACCTGACTCCCACTCAGCCCAGGCTGTCAGCCCCAGGTCCTGGGCTTGGGGCAGCTGAACAGCTTTGGGGCTGGGGGCAGGGCCTGGAGCTCTTTGGGGCCTGGAGAGAAGGTCGGGGAGGCAGCTACCAGGGTCCCGCGGTGCCCCCTGCCACCCCCGAGTCACCTTCCACCAGTCCTCATTGGAGTCATCCACCAGCAGGATCCTGTCACCCGGCCTGTGGAGGGACAGCCAGGCAGCATGGGGCACCTCGTACCCTCACGGCCCTCTGGGTATCACACTCATACTCTTAGACTTCAGGCAGCTCCCATCCTGAGGGTCCCTTCACCCTGGGTGCCCAGGTTAGTGGGGCACAGAGCCTGGAGGGCGGCAGCTGCCCAGTGAGGCCGAACCACAGAGAGGACTTACTGCAGGGCCAGGTCATTGCTCTCCTGGGGCAGGAACTTGTAGAGTGCGACGTAGGAGTACATAGGCCCCACCTCCTTCCGCAGGGGCACCCTGGGGGGCTGGGGAAGCATGGGTCAGCATGGGTGCAGGACACACACCCTGGTGGTGCTTAGAGCGCACCTGCCTGGGGGCCTCAAGGCGCCAGACCCTCTCTCGGGGGAGCAGGAGCTGGTGGTGCGGGGAGGGGGTCAGGGCAGGAAAGGTCCCCCGGTTTCCTGTGCCTCTCTGTCCTGACACTCAGGATGGGTCTGGGAGCAGCAATGAGGACAGACGACACCCTGCCGGCCCGCTAGGTCTCACACCTGCTGTCCAGGACTCTGCTCTTCTGCTCTTGACTCTTCGCTCTCCGCCAGGGCTGTGAACACTGGGGCCACAGGGTGGGGGCCAGGGTGAGCAGGTGCTCGCCCTGGAGCACCCTGTTCTGCCCCACTCCTCGATGCTCACCGCTGTCGCTGGGCCCCTCCTCGGAGCTTCGGATGCTGCCCTCCCCATCCTCCGTCAGCTCCTCCCGCTCGCTCTGGGGACAGGCAGGGAGGGAGGGCTCAGCCCCAGCCACTGTGGTGCCCACAGGTCCCTCCCCTAGGTGCCCACCTACCAGGCTCCTCGTGGGGGACTCGGACGTGCTGCTGAAGCTGGAGCGATTCATCAGCGCCAGGGACGTGCCGTAGCGCAGGGTCTCGTACACCGGGTCCACCTTCCCACCGAGCCCTGCTGGGCACCCTCTCTCAAGGCTGGGATCTCAGCCCAGCTGCGGGCAGGGTCCAGCTGCCCAAGGCTGGTCGGCTCCTGGCATCCCCTCCCCTGCTACCCCAGGGCTTCTCATCCCTGTAGCTGCTCCACATCCTCCCGTGGTGCCCAGGAAGAGACCTGGACTCCTAGCTGTCCTGCTGCCCACAGACACTGCGGCCTGTCTCCAACCTCCCAGCTTCCAGAGAATCCACCCTCATCTCTCTGCCTCCACAGCTGCCGCCTTGATCCAAGCCACCAAACTCTGGGCAACCTCGAGCCCCACCTGCGGGCTCCCCAAGCCCTCGATCTGGCCCCTCCAATCCATGCAGCAGACACAATGCTCTCATCAAAACATAATATTTCTCGTGCTCGCTTTGGCAGCACATATACAAAACATAATATTTCTCTTAAAAGAAGACACTCAGCCAGGCAGGCCTGGGGTCTATAATCTCAGCACTCGGGGAGGCTGAGGCAGGAGAATCACAAATTTGAGCTCTGCCTGGGCAATTTAGTGAGACCCTGTCTAAAAATAAAAAATACAGCCAGGCATGGTTCCACAACCCTGTAATCGAAGCAATTGGAAGGCTGAGGCAGGCGGATCACCACGAGTTCAAGACCAGCCTGAACTCCACAGTGAGACCCTGTCTCAAAAGTAAATGAATAAAGGGCCAGGGATTTAGCTTTAGTGGTTCCTGTGCCTGCCTCGCAAGCGCAAGGTCCCCCCCCACCCCGCCGAGGTTGATCCCCGGTACCAAAAGAATAAATAAAATAAATAAATGAAAGTTGAAACTGCAAAGGCTCTGGGTTCAATCTCCAGTCCCGCAGTCAGTCAGTTGGTAAATGTGTCTGGGCCCCGCGGCGGGATGCTCACCGGTGGGTGGGGACTCTCTGCTCGCGGCACAGGCTGGTGGCGGCTCGTGCACCAGGAGCGGGGAGCTGAAGTTGCGGCGGAAGGAGGCAGACTGCGCCGGAGGAGGCAGAGGCGGAAGTCAGGGCAGGAAGCCCCCGGGACCTAGCTGGGGGCCGCGCCCGCCCCGCTCACCGTCTTGCCGGGGCACTGCTGGCGGGAGACCCCCTCGGAGCACCAGAGGTGGACGCTGGCCTTGCAGCTCTTACAGCGCAAGCCCTGCTTGGAGTTTCCTGGAAGATTGGGGGCCTTGGGGGCCCAGCCATGGGAGCGGCTGGGCGTGGGAGGGCAGGCGGGGGGGGGAGTGGGCTGGGCATCCTGCGCCCGCCGTCGGGGGCCGGTGTCACGGAAGCCCAGGCCCCGCGGCCACCCCACCCCCCTTTCGGTCTTGCAGTGCAGAGTGGAGGCCAGGGCCACCCACGGGCGGGCAGCACCCAGGAGGATTCAGGGAGGACCGGGCCAGCACCAGGGCCAGCTCCCCATGGTCCGCCGCCCCCCGCCCCCCGGGCCCAGCGCCTACCCACGATGAGCTGGTGGCACAGCTGGCAGGGGCTGGCGCGCTTGAAGACGTGCTCCTGGAAGCAGTGCGGCCTGGCGGGCTTGAGCGGCGCCAGGGGGCGCGGCGCCGGGCCGGGGGAGGGCGCCGGGGTGGACGCAGGCGGCGGGGAGGGCGGGGGCAGAGGGGAGGGGGGCGTGAGCAGCACCTGGGCGGGGCCCTTGAGCTCCGGGCTGGGGCGCAGGAAGAAGTTCTCCATGCTCTTGCTCCTCAGGATGCTCTTGAGGGACAGCGAGCGCCTGAACCGCTGCAGCTGGGAAGTAGGGCGCGGTGGGTGGGGCTGCCCCGAGGTGCCCTGTGCAGTGTCTCCCAGGGCAGGCCAGGGCCAGGGCCGAGAGGCAGCATTCAAAGCCGGCCGTGGTGGGGCGTGCCCGTAATCCCAGCGCTGGGGAGGCCGAGACAGGAGGATCGCCCCACCCTGGTACCGAGTCTCCCTGTGACCCCGCAGACCTGTCTTTGGCGCCCATACCCGCCCTCCCCCCCCCGCCCCCGCCACATTCCAGGTGCTGGGACTTTTATGCCCCAAGGAGCTCTGGCGTGTTTGTCCTCTTTGCCACATGCGGTGAACACCTCTGTACCCTTCCAAGCCCTCTCACAGCCCCGCTGCTTTGGGTGCCAGCTCTCCCACAGAAGTTCCCTCAAGCAGGCCTTACCCTCCTCTGCTGCCCGCTGCCCTTGTGCCAGTCCTGACCTGCTCTGCCCCCACTCAGATTACTGCTGCCCCTGCTTCTTATTCCCTCGGAAGACTGTGCCCTTTTGGAGACAGGGTCTTGCTCAGTTGCCCTGACTGGCCTTGAACTTGAGATCCTCCTGCCTCAGCCTCCTGAGTAGCAGAGATTACACGCATGTGTCTTAAGGGCCAGGACCTCCAGGTCCTCAGAGAGGGTGTCAGCCCACAGAGGTGTTGGTGGGCTGGCCACTGCTCACCTAAGCACACCCAAGCTATCCAGAGTACGACCCAGAGCCCTGAAGGTGCTTTCCCCTGCCCACCCCTTCCTGCCAGCACAAAAAGGGGGACAGGCCTGGCCCTAGGCAGCGGGACTTGGCCAGGGCTCTTGGCTGGCATGCAAGGGAGCCGTGTGCCATGGCTGCCTGCCTGCCCGCCCTGCCAAGGGGGTGGAAGTGGTGGCCTTCAGTCTCCTGCAGGCAGCAGGCAGCAAGACTGGGGGGAGGCAGGGATGTCTGGGCACAGGGCAGCCCGGAATGTGCCAGCTGGGAGGTCAGGGCCTGGGATGCCTGGCACAGAAGCCACCCCTCGCCTTCCAAGCCCAGCTTCCTGGACAGCGGCATGGGCATCCTGTGGGCCTGTGAGGAGCGGGCCGGCCCGGATGCTGGGCACTGGAGGTGGCAGGTGGGGCTCTGGGGGCTCTCAAAGCCCCTAAGGGGCAGAAGTGCCCCCCACTGTTCTGCCCGTGGAGCAGAGCCCACAGAAGCCACAACCAGGGAGATGTGCCAGGGTGGACCACAGTGAACCTGCTGCTTGAAAGAAATAGTTGTTTTACTTCCCTGCCCGGAGCCTCAGTTTCCCCATGTCCAAGAGGGAGGCAAGATCAGATCTGGGAGATAAAAGACTCTGGGCCCAAACCCACCCAGAGACTCACATGTGCAGGGCCCTGTGATTGTCAGGGACTGGGACTCAGCGAGCCTTTCTACCTGTCTACCTAACTACCTGTCTACCTGCCTATCTTTCTTTTTTCTCCCCTGCTCCCTGCCTTGAGACAGGGTCTCATGTCATCCAGGCTGGCCTTGAACTCACTGTGAATCCAGGTTGGCCTCAAACTCACAGCAATCCTCCTGTCTCAGCCTCCCTAGTGCTGGGATGACAGCCCTGTGCTACCAAACCCGGCTTTGAGCCACTATTTCATATGCAGCATCCCATCAGTCCTGGGGTCACCCTCCAAGGAGGTAACGATTACTGTCCCACATTTCAGGCCAGAACCCGAGGCTCGTGGGGTTACATTGCTCACCCAGGAGCCCTCAGCAGATGAGGAACAGACTCTGGCCCTGTTTAAATCTCTGGCTGCTGAATCCAAGTGGCCAGGAGCAACTTTGGCCCCCACCCTGCTCTCAGCTGTCCCATGGGCTCTTCCACTGGGCCAGGCAAGGGGCCTAAGGGTGTCAGGGACCTGAAGATCTGGCCACCTAGAATGGTCCCCACCCTATCACGCCACCATGCCCTGTCTGCCTGTCGTCGGTCACCTCTTGCCTTGGGAAGCATGTGAGGTCTGGGGACAGCCGTGCCATCTTTGGGCAGCTGCTGTTGTCTGTATGGAGTGCTTTCCTACGAACAGTGAAACCTGCCTCGCTGACTTTTGTCCATGGGTCCTGCTCCCCCTCCCGGCCAGCACTGCCATAGCGCCCTGCATAGGATGAGATCCCAAACTTCCCTATTCTCGGGCCTGTTCCCTTTCCTGGTACCCCTCTCCCTGGTCTCAGTGCCAACAGCCATTGCTGCAGGGTACCAGGCGCCCCTGGAACACAATGTTCCCCAGCAACAGGGCAGCTCAACTGTGCCAGTCAAGTTCCTGGCTCAGCTGCAGGCCTCAGGTCCCAGGAGGGTGGAGAATGGGAAGGGACAATGTGCCACTGGGGGTGGCTGGCAGATGTCAAGGGATATGGCTAGAGGGCAGGATGGGGCATCTCTGCCAAACGGCTTGCTGCCTGTCCACTCCAGAGACATCTGGCTTGGCCCCTTGGGCCTAACTGTACCTCTGCCAGGCCAGCTCTTCCCCACCTGTGACCCCCACCATCCCCTGATCCCACCAGCTGTCTTGCTGAGGAACCCATCCCATGCCTTAGCATGGGAGAAGTTACCAGTGCCCTGGCCCACTGGCCCAGCAAGATCCCATTCCCTTCCGAGGCTCTGAGGCTTGTGCCCCAGGTCTATTCCCCCTCAGAAGCCCTGTCCATTTCCTCCCCGCCCACCGCCCCCTGGGTACCCCTCCTTTTTCAGTGTCCCAGAAGGCAGCTGGCAATAAGTGGTGGTGGACATGGCACAAGCTGACTCAGATGGCAGAGCTGGCACAGCAGGGTCTTCCCAGGAAAGGCACTGAGGTGGGTAAGGTGCAGCCCCGGTTGGTGGGGGGGGTGCTGGGGAGGAGTGGGACCCCCTAGGAGAACTGATGAGTGGGTTTGGGTGCAGAACTGAGCCCCAGCCTTTAGGACAGCAGGAGGCTGGACTTAGGCAGACAAGCCATACCCAGCGGGGCACCAAGGGGATGGAGAAGTCTGGAATGTTGGCCTCACTGGCTGGTGGGCACCAGGCCCCCACTGGACCTTCCTCCCACCCCCATCTCCCCACCCCTAGACTCTGGAGGCCCAAGCTTCTTTGGGGCAGCAGGTGGTGACATTGGAGGGTCCTTGGGCTGGGAAGAGGCAGGTGTGGCTCTGCCAGGTCTGACCCCCCCGCCACGGCTGAGCCAGCAGCCCCTGAGTGCCGAGGTGGCACTGCCCAGAACTCCTGCCTGCACCGTGGGCAGCTCCTGGGGAAGGGGTGCCAGAGCACAGAGGCCTCTGTGTGGGAGCCTGGCGGGGCGAGCCCCAAGGAAACAGCAGGGGACTGTGTGTCTGCCCAGGGCGAGCAGGGAGCAGCTGAGAAGGCTGCAGGGCACTGACCTCAGGGACCAGACCCTGCCCGCTGGAGCTGTGGCAAGTGCCCCAGCAGTTTTCCTCCCTCCCACCCCGGCATCTACCCCAGGAGAGGAGCTTGGCAAGGCCAGCGACTCAGCTCCATGGACCGAGGCCAGAGCCCCATTTTCAGGAGGCCAGAGCTGGTCCTGTGAGCATGGATTCTGGCCAGGTCCCCCAGTTCAGGGACGAAAGGGAGCTACCTGGGGTGTTTCAGCCAGACCCCACCAGAGCCCCAGCCAGCCCCCATCACTCCGCTGTGTCCTTGACCTTGAATTAACCTCTTATGGGGAGGGTGGGAGGGAGGGATGCAGGGAAAGGGAAGCCCAAGACCTAGTGCTGGGTGAACCTCAAGGCTCCTCTTTCTTTCTTTTTTTTGGTACGGGGGATCGAACTCGGGACCTTGTGCTTGCGAGGCAGGCGGCGGAACCACTGAGCTAAATCCCCGGCCCTCTTTTTTAATTTTAGGGCTCCTCTTGTTTGGGTAACACCAAAGGACGTCTTGGTCTGAAGTCTGGGGACAGTCAGGGCGTAGCCCCTTCTTTCCTGAGTGGCTTTGGCAGAACTTCTAGAGCACCCAGAACTCTAGAGGTGGCATTTGAAGGGGGACCGAGGCTCCCCCAGCCCCTTCCAGCTGGGAGTCTGGGCCCTGCCAGCCTTCGCCGAGGAATAATTTATTCACTGTGACTCCCACAGGAGCAGCTATCATACATAATTAGGGTTAATTATGACATTCATTAATTACGGCTTCTCCTTTGCTCTGCCCCATCCCGCTCCCGGGTCCGGGTGGCGCCGCCTCTGGCTGCTCCGGAGCCGCAGACACTCGGGTCCCCGCCGGCGACCGACGACCCGCGCTGCCGCAGCCCCTGTCAGGCGCGGACGCCGAAGCTACGCACCCGGATCCCGAGCCCGAGCTCGCCGGGCTGGAGGTTCGGAGGTGCGAGACAGCTAGGGGTGGCGGAGGCCCAGGCACCCAGAGATAAACACGCGCGAGGAGCCGGGACAAGCCAGACAGGTGCGGCGACATTGAGCCGTGCGCCCCGCACGCACACGCGCCAGCTCCACACCGCGGCGCCGCCACAACCTCGCTGGAGCGGCGCGCGTGGGGAGGCGGCCGGGGTCACCGGGGGCCCCTCGTCACCATCTCCCCCCCCCCACCATCTCCCCCACCCCGGCTGGCAGCGCAGCCCTGGAGCTTCCTGGCGCCCCGTCAGCTCGCATGACCCCCGAGACCTCCGCGTGGCCGGGGCGCCCGGGCATTCAGGCCTTGGGCTCCCCAGTTACCTTGGTTTCCTGGGGCGCGGACCCAGTCCCCGGGGGGCTGCGGGCGGCCGCGTCCTCGGGCTTGTTCTCCTCGCTCATCTCGGTCATGGTCGAGGACAGGGTCGGGCCCCGACGGCAGGGGTCTCAGGAACCCCGCCACCCCCTCGGGGATCTTCCCCCAGGACCCCCAGGGGGACCCCGCCCGGGCACAGCAGCCCTCACCCCGGGGCGCGAGCGGGAAAAGTTGCGGGGACCTGGGGCGCAGGGACCGAGGGTCCGCAGAGGATGCAGGCGGTGCGGGATGGGGGATGCGGAGAGGCGGGCGCGAGCGAGCCGGGCGGCGGCCGAGCTGTCCGAGCCGGCCCGCCGCGTCCTCTGCGCCCGCCCATCGCGCCCCTCCCGGCCCGGCCCGACCGGGCCCGCGGGCGGCCCCTCCGCCCAGTCCCCGCTGCCCAACTTTGATTTAGGAGGTCGCCTGGCCCCGCCCCGCCCCCCCCCCGCGTCGCCATGCAAATCAGCTTTTTTGCTATTGGCTGCCGCGGTGACCAGGAGGGCGAGGGGCGGAGCCCTGGGGGGCTCGGCCGTAGGGGGCGGGACCTGCAGGGGGAAGGTGGTTTTACAAGGAAAACCGGGGATGATTGAAGGAGGACGGGGACCATCGTCGTGGAGTCTGGGCTGAGGTTGTAGAAAATGCGTTGAGTTTGGACCTGCACCAGGATACCTGAGAGGGAAACGAAGTTGGGACTTCCTGATGCTGCAGATTAGGGATACGGCACCTTGACGAGGAAGGATGGGGGCCCGTGCTACCCCTCAACGGCATGCCAGGAGTCTCTCCAAACACAGACACCCTAAGGGCCGGGGATTCAGCTCAGTGGTTCCCCCGCCTGCCTCGCAAGCGCAAGGTCTCGAGTTCGATCCCCGGTACCAAAAACAAAACAACAAAAAGCAAACAAATACATACAGCCTGGGCCATGGAGCAGGGCAAGAGACAACTCAAGGGACCAAAAGCCAGGGCAGACCAGCCTTCCGGAGGATGGCAAGCAGGACCGTAATCCTTTCCGGGCTCGGCGTCGAGGCTTCGGCAGCGAAGGGGCCCCGCTTTCATACTTAAGTCTCCAGCCAGCCTCTCCAGCACCCCAGGTCATAAGTGGAGTCTGTCAGGGACAGGATTCCTGGGGGAGGAAGTTCTCATGTTCCTCCCTGGCCTGAAGCTTCCCTCCAAGGCCTGGCGATTCCCTGGCGCCCTTCCTCCAGCTCCAGGCCCCTTCTCTGCCCAGCTTCAGCTCTTAGCCTGTCCAAGGGAAGGGACCTGGGGGACACAGGGTGGTGGTGAGAGACCCCTTCCCTGGGTGTGGGTGGGAGGTGAGCTGGGGGTGTCCACAGGCTCCTGCCTTTCCAGGAGCCCCAGCCACCCCAGGATCTCTGTCCTCTCCAGGATGAGCTCAAGCCTGGAAGCCCTGCCCAGGTTTCTGTGCCCAGGAGGAGAGATTTATTTGTCCACGGTGGAAATAGGGTCCCCTCCCCACCCCTGACTCCCAGCTTCCCTGGGAGAGGTGGCTCTCAGCCCTCCAGCCCACCGAAGGCCCTCACCCCAGCCTTCCTGGAAGCCCATCTCCTAGCCCTGCCTGGCCTCCCTCTCCCTGAGCAGCTCCAGCGCTGGGGTGCTAGGAGCATCCTGGGATGGGGCGGGAGACCCTCCCTCTGTCTCTGGCTGGGACCTCAGGACCTTCTCCTGTGTTGGAGAGTTTCTTGGAAGGGACGCCCCTTACATACAGTTGGGGCTCCCAGTCCTTAGATTCCCCTCCCATTTACTCTGCAGGCTGGGGCAGCTGTGGACTGGAGCCTTGATTTCCTCTCCTGCAAGGTGGGGACCGTGCCACCTCCGCCATTCTGACCTCGCTGCAGGAGAATGGGAGGTGGCAGGCTCAGCCCAGGCAGGCAGGCAGGTGAGGCAAGCCCCATTCCCTCCTCCTCTCTTTTGGGAGACTTATGCCTTCCCACCACGTTCCTTGAAGCAGAAAGAGAAAAACATCTTCCCTGCTTGGCCATTTGGGGCCTGCTGGTCCTCAGGGGACTGAGGAGAAGCATCTTTTACTCATCCCAGCAAGAATTCCCAGGGGAACCTGTGGTACCAAAGAAAGCCAGGAAGGCAGTGGGCCTTGGGGACATTGGGCCCATCTGGCAGTGGGCCCGAGGCCTGTGACCTCTGGGTGTCCTTGCTGGCTGCAGCTTGTGTGTGTCAGCTCAGGCCCCAGAATGCGTCTGAGTCATTGTCTCTGAGTGGAGGACGCCCACTCCAGCAGCTCTGAGGCTGGGCAGGAGCAGCCAGGCAGCTTCCCCAAGGGAAGTGGCGGTCATGCTGGAGAAGGGCTCCCACCCTCGAAGTGGCAGAGCCAGGGCCGTGACAGTGGGTCCCAATCTCTAGGGAGCAGGACAGAGAGGTGGTACGAGGTGAGGGCAGTTGGAGACCCTGGTCCTCGTCCAGCCTCTGTCCTTTCCTTCCTGTTCAGAGACCTGGAGGGAGGGGTCTGCTCCCCATCCCCAATACTGAGATTATAGGCATCTGCCACCTTGCCCTGCCTGGTTTCTTTCTTTTTAGATTGGTAGAGCTGGATTAGGAATGAAGAGTTGGTGAAAATTCTGTAGTGGCAATGATGGTTTACCTCAGGGTTCTCGGGAGGATGAAACAAGTACACATGGAAAGAGCCAGACAGGGTGAGAAAAAATAAGTGGATATTGTTCTTGTAGGTGTGTGTGTGTGTGTGTGTGCCACTGGGAAATTGAACGTCGGGTGTTCTACCACTGAGCTACACTCCCAGGCTTTTTTATTTTATTTATTTTTTGGTACCGGGGATCAAACTCGGGTCCTTGTGCTTTTCGAGGCAGGCAGCAGAACCACTGTGCTAAATCCCCGGCCCGTTTTTATTTTATTTTGAGGCAGGGTCTCACTAACTTGCCCAGGCAGGGCTCAAACTTTCAATCCTCCTGCCTCACCCTCCTAAGTAACTGGAATTACAGGTGTGCAACCACCTCACCCCGTACATTCTTCTTTTTTCGGTACTGGGGATCAAACTCTGGTCCTTGCACTTGCGAGGCAGGCAGTGGAACCACTGAGCTAAATCCCAGCCCATCACCCCACCAGTACATTCTTTTTTTTTGGTACCAGGGATCGAACTGTGGACCTTGCACTTTCAAGGCAGGCGTCGGAACCACTGAGCTGAATCCCTGGCCTGACCCCGTACATTCCTACATTCGTACCTTCTTAGGGATTGTTAACCTAGTACTTCGTGGCTGAACATCAGGGAGTTCATGAACCTCTTGAAGCTGGGGGAGGTTTTGGAGGAAAAACAGAAGGTGGTGCCCACTACTGTGATCCAAGCTCTCAACTTAGTGACTGAGCAAGGCTCTGGCTCAAAAAAAAAAAAAAAAAAAAGGCTGGGGATTTAGCTCAGTTGTTCCAATGCCTGCCTCGAAAAGTGCAAGGTCCCAAGTTCAATCCCTGGTACGAAAAAAAAAGACAAGCAAAACAAAACAGCTGGGGATATAGCTCAGTGCAAAGGCCCTGGGTTCAAGACTTAGTATTAAAAAAAAAAGATTTTGGGGCCAGGGATTTAGCTCAGTGGTTCTGCCACCTGCCTTGCAAGTGCAAGTTCCCAACTTTGATTCCCGGTACCAAAAAAGAAAAGATTTTGGAGATAAACATTTTCTGGGTAGGGAGCAGCAAGCAGTTTTCCTGCCCCTTGGATGGAGAGCCTTCATCAGTCCTTACAGCATCTGAGATTCACAAAGGCTGCAGAGCCCTGGGTTGGCAACCCAGGGCTGGCCCTCAGGGTGAGTGTTCGAATCTCTTTCCTGCCATCCTTTCTCCCAGATGCCTCCCACATCCTCAGTGCTGTGGCCTCTGCCCCTGCAGGGGTCAAAACAAAGACAGCTTGGTGGGTGTGGGCTCCCCTCTCGACCAGCTGGGTCCGCACCCCTGGTGCATGGCCATGCTCAGTGGGGCTCTCCGCACCTGGTAGGCCTGGCCTTGCTCCTGTACCCCCATCTTCCCGTCCCCTGGGGCCCCAGAGGCAGACTGTGCTTTGAGGAGCTCAACCTGAGGGAGGCAGCGGTCATTATGATTTTACGGAAATTCAGCAGGCTCTTACACAAGCGCCTGACACACTTCCCGGCCGTGCATCTGGGACAGCCAGGTCCCCAGGGGTTGGAGGAGCCCCCTCTCCCATGCTGCTGCCACCAGCCCTTGGCACTTGGGACACTGGTGTAGAGCCACCCTCCTGCTGCCTATGGCACTGTCCCTAACCTGCCCTGGGTGAGCTGTTCCTTGCCTCTATGCCCCAGGCTTCCTGGAGGGGAACATCATGAACCCTGGCATGTGCCCCCCCCCCCGCTGCCCCCATGCCCACTGTAAAGCCAGTGCTCGCTGGGAGGGCTGTCCCCATGACGGGGACATTTCCTCCTCCTCAAATCGAGAGCCCCTTTCTCCAGGACTTCCCCTTGCTCTGCTGCTTTTCTCCTTGAGGCTTGGGACACAGGGGACACAGACTGACATCTGTCATGGCCCCGGTGTCCTCCCCTCGACCCCAACCTGTCCTGACCTCTGCTTCTCTACCTGATCCATGCCTCCTCCCCACTCACAAAGCATCTGTTGCCATGGTGGGCAGGGGCTAGAATTTTGAGGAGATGAGCACTGAGCCCCCAAGTCTCCCGTGAGGGTCTTGTTCAGGAAGGGGGCAGAAGCAGAGAGTAGGGCCTGGGCAGCGGGGAAGGAAGAGGTGAGCGCTCAGACTCAAGGTGAGGGAGAGCCCTTGGCTTTCAGAGGGAAGGTTGGTGGAGGGCATGGGCTCCTCCTTGGGTGCTCTAGGCTACTGCGGTCTAGGCCTAGCCACAGTGGACAGTGAGTTCAGGGACCATGCAGGAAGCAGGGCTGGGCCGGGCCTTTGAGAAGTTGCTTCTGGGCAACCTGGCACCTAGTGCCTGCATTCAAGGCCCTCTGGTAAATCCCAATCCAGAAGGCACAGGAATCCAGGCAGAGTGTTGCACGCCTGTAATCCCAGCTACTAAGAGGCTGAGACAGAAGGATTGCTTTAAATTCTAGGCCAGTCCGGGATACACAGTGAGTTCAAGGTCAGCCTGGACTGCATAGTGAGTCCCTGTCTCAAAAAAAAAAAAGGGGGGGCCAGGGATTTAGCTCAGTGGTTCTGCTGCTGCCTGCCTTGAAAGTGCAAGGACCCGAGTTCAATCCCCGGTACCAAAAAAAAAAAAAAAAAAAAAAAGAGGCACAGGAAGCCAGAGGCCTCTGAGCTGACCTCGGGTGCACCTCACAGCAGGCAGAAGAGGGTGTGCAAGGGACTGCAAGGGGGTGGGGCAGGAGGTTCCAGCCCAGGTCAGGAAGCAAGCACGTGACACAGAACCCCCGGGAGGCATCAGGTAAATAAGAGGGGGACAGGAGGGGTGATTGGGGGCTGGGCCCTGGGGGTAAGCTTGAAAGGGAAGAAGAAGGACCAAGGCCTGGGTTGCTGGGCCACGATGCTGGCATCACCCGGAACTCCCGCACTAGTGCCTGGCTGAGCAGCACCCGGAGGTCCCATGGAGTGGGGGCAGGGAGATGGCCAGGTGCCTCCCTGCAACTCGGACAAAATTTGAGGACTTGGTACAGTGCCCACCTAGCAGCTGGGAGGCTCAATGGGAGGGGACAGGGGACACACATGGTGCGGCACCAACTGTTTACACACACCTTGCATTTGGCTTCAAGAATAGTCATGTTGGGCCGGGGATTTAGGTCAGTGGTTCCGCTGCCTGCCTCACAAGCGCAAGGTCCCGAGTTTGATCCCCCGTACCAAAAAAAAAAAAAGAGTAGTCATGTTGAGGTGGGCATGGTAGCCACACCTGTAATCCCAGCCACTGGATGCTGAGGCAGGAGGATTGCAACTCTGAGGTCAGTTTGGTGAGACCCTGCTGCAAAATAAAAAGGGCTGGCCCCAAATACCCATCAACCCACAAATGGATTAAGAAGATGTGGGGTTTTTTTATACAATGGAGTATTACTCTGCCATCAAGAAGGATGAGCTTCAGACATTTATAGCTAAATGGGTGGACCTAGAGACCATACTCTTCAGTGAAATAAATTGGACACACACGTTTAAATACTGGATTGTTTCTCTGGTGTGAGAAATGAAAAGTGGAAATAAGGACTAAAATGTAAAATAGATGTTGAGAAATGGGAAGAAAATGTTCAAATGAGAGGAGAACAAAGGAGAGGGGAGAGGGGAAGGAAAGAAGTGGGGAAGAAAAGAGAAAATAGAGGGAAAAATGGAAACAAAGCTTTTGTACATTAGGAGGGAAAGAGGGGTTGAAGTGGGGGAGAATGGGGGAAAAAAGACGAAAGATATATCTCGTACTGGTACAAATTCCCTATGATGAATGTTATTATTTATATCTAAAATGTACCAATAAATGTGTTGCTTCAAAAAAATAAAAAGGGCTGGTGGTGTGTGCCGCTCGCTGATGGCCTGGGTGATGGAGGGGACCCAGGTCCCAGGCGACTCCTCGCCAGGTTGTGACCCTGGACACGGTTCGAATCGCTGGGGAACGCAGGTCACACAGGGTCGCTGCCACAGGCGCTGGGGGAAGGAGGCCGGCCAGTGTCCTCGCACTTCCACTTGGCTTCTGAGAGTCAGTAGTAGCTGTCGCTCAGACCTGCTGCTTCTTTGGGAGTTGTCGAATGAACAAAGGAGAATCGCTTCTCCTCTTTCTTTGGGGGAGTCGACCTCCCTCCAGATCCTTGAGTTTGCACGTTTCCTGCGCTGGGTGTGCCTGTGGTACTGGGATTGAACCCAGAGTCTCCAGGCTGAGCTACCCCCCCCCCCCGAGAGATTCTTGCTAAATCGCTAGTTGCCTAGGCTGGGCTCGAACTTGCGACCCTCCTGCTTCAGGCGCTCAGTGTTGGGGCTCCAGGCGCGCTGCCACAGGCCCGGCCTCATCATTCCTCTTACAATCACAGCACCAGTCAGGTCACTTGCCCCAGGCCACACAGGCGAGCTAGACCTCTGTGTGTCGCGAAAGACACGCTGTCACCCGGCACGGGCCCCTCTCAGCGCCGGGCCGCACGCCCCGCTTCCCAGGGGCCCGGAGAAGGCGTGATCGCCAGCGGGCCCGGGAGCAGGGCCGCCCCGCCGGTCCCCGCTGCAGCGCGAGTTGTGCGCAGCCTCCGTTCTGGACCAACCCAAGGGGCGGGGCCGACGAGGGGCGGGGCCCATCGTCTCTCCCGGGCTAGTCCTAGGAAGTGCGCATGCTCTACAGTCCCAAGCCCGGGACGCGGCTCCGAGCCTCCGGCTGATGGAGATGTGCTCGGTCCTCCCAGGAGTGGCAGAGGTTGGGTATGATTGTCCATCGGGGCCGGAAGCCAGTGTCATCACTGTGACGGCGTTGCCAGGTAGAACCGTGTGACCCTCGCGGCAGCTCAGCGGAGGGCCGGGGTTGTTGGGGAAACCGGCACGGAGAGGTTGAATATTTCGTCAAGGACCTCAGTCGGTAGCCGGACTGAGACTGAGATGCTTGACGCGGTGCTGCCGCACACGTGAGCTTCTCCCCTCTCGCGCGCGACGTGTTTGGTGCCATCGTTTGCCAGGCCTTGAGCCTGAGCCGGGGATTAGGTCCGAAGGCCTGCGTTCTACTGAGACCTGGAGGACAGCCAGCTCGGAGCACGCCGTAGGCCGAGGCTGGCGCTAGAGGCCAGGCTGGGCTACCCAGCGAAACTGTCTTAACCCCAAAAGGTTACACTTGTGTACGCATACGTATATATACACACGTGTGTGCCTGGCAAGGTTTCGGGAAACAGACACTTTTACATCCCTACCCTGTGTGGTCGCCCATTATGTAGGTAGGATGGCACTCATTCATTAGATTTGAGGATTTTCCCTCCAGTCCTGCAGATTGAACCCAGGGGCTTCACAGTGAACTATGTTCCCAGCCCCGCCTGTTTTTTTTTTTTTTTGGTACCAGGGAACGAACTCGGGACCTTGGCGCTTGCAAGGCAGGCAGCGGAACCACTGAGTTAATCCCCAGCCCTGTTTTTTTTTTTTTGAGACTATACTCTTAAGTGAAATAAATCGGACACACATGTTTAGTCTCTTTTTTTTTGGTATCGGGCATTGAACTCAGGACCTCACGCTTGCCAGGCAGGTGCTGTGCCGCTGAGCTTAATCCCCGGCCCTGGACACACATGTTTAGATACGGCATTGTTTTTCTGGTGTGAGAAACTGAATGTGGAAATAAGGACTGAGGTGTATAATGGATGTTGGGAAATGGGAAGAAAGTGTTCAAATGGGCAGGGGAACAAGGGAGGAGGGAGGGAGAAAGGAATAGAGGGACAAGAAAACAGTGAAAATAGAAGGAAAAATGGAAACAGAGCTTTTGTACATGGGGGGGTTGGGGGGGAAATGGGATAAAATGAAATTTATTTTTTAAAAAAGTGTGCATGTGGGGCTGGGGGTTTAGCTCAGTGGCACCGTGCTTGCCTCACAGTGCAAGGTCCTGAGTTTGATCACTGGTGTTGCAAACAAACAAAAGATTACCAAAGAGATAATTTGAATAAAATTTCATAATATTAAAAAAATGTGCATGTGCGTATATACATGTTTTTCCTTCTTTTTGTTTGAGACAGGGTCTCACTATGTGGCCCAAGCTAGCCTTGAACCTGCAGCGGTCCTCATGCCTCAGCCTCCTGAGTGGTGGGATCACAGCATGTCCAGCTGAGACCCTTTACCTTGTCACAGGATGCCAGGAGAGCTCTGAAGGCACAACCCAGAGGCTGCAGGTTGCTAGGAGGGGAGGGAGCCAGGGGAGCTTCCCAGGGTGGATTGCTGGAGCCAACTGACAAAATGCAGGATGCCCCATTCAATGGGAATCTCGTTTTACTTTTTAGGAGACACAGTCTTGCTATATAGTCCAGGTTGGTGTTAAACTCACAGTCCCCCTGCCTCAGCCTCCCAAGTGCTGGGAGCATAGGTGTGTGGCACCATATCCCATAAATTTGAATTTTATTGAAATGATTTTTAGTGTAAGAGTATCCCGTGCAATACTCACTGCTTACTTGAAATTCGAACTTCACTGAGTCCTGCCTTTCATCTGCCACCCTACCTTTGAAGGGTATGTCTTGGGGTGCTTCCTGGGTAGAGGTCTCTTGGGAAAGCTATTTAGGGTTGCTGGGGACTTGATTAGGCCGGCCAGGTGGGGGCCAGGGTTTACTAAGCGTAGCACGCAGTGAGAATTTTCACCCTAAAGTACTTGGTTGTCAGGTGAAGAACTTTGCTTCTCAACCCATAACTGTGGTAACCAGAGAAGGACTCTGAACAAGGGAATGAAACTAACAAAGTGAGGCTTTAGGCATAGACATCAGTGCCTTACACTTGTAATTGCAGCACTTGGAGAGGCTGAGGCGGGATCCCAAGTTCAAGGCCAGCCTGGGCAACTTTGCAAGACCCTCAGAATACCAGAACAACAAAGACCAGGGCTGTAGCACACCTCGAAGGATTAAAAGGCACTGGTGAGTGGCTGACCAGCCAGGCCAGTGACCAGCAGGTTCTGCGGACCCCTGGCACATGGTGGGACTTAGAGCCACTGTCTCTTCTGCACCTCAGGTTCACGGTGTCAGTGCTGAGTTTATGGCTCAAGAGAAAGGTGTTCCTGCTTGGCCCCTGCATCCAGCCGGCAGCTCAGGGCTTCTTCCTCCTTGTGGCTGTTGCCAGGCCTCTCCCAGCTGCGTGGCCCTGGGCCCGTCTCCTCTCTGTACTTGGAGCGGTGGACCTGACCTCCCGACCTCCCTCCTTTCCTTTCCTCTATTTTTTGGCAGTATTGGGGATTGAACCCAGGACCTTGGCACTGAGCTACATCCCCAGCCCTTCCTTTTTATTCATTCTGGGTCTTCCTAAGTCACTGAGTTGCCCAGACTGGGGGCTCTGATTCGTGACCTTCCTGCCTCAGTCTCTTGGGGTGCTGGGATTCCAGGTGTGCACCATCATGCCTGGCTGCTCAAGCTCTCGCCGTGGCCACCCAGTGAGGCCTCTTGCAGGGAGGTGGGAGGAAAAGAGGGGGCCTCTGAGGCCTTCTTGTCACCCTCCTGAAGCTGAAAGGTGCTGGCGAGAAACTGAAGATTGACCATGAGAAAGAAGGTGGAGAAACAGCTGCTGCCCGAGAGGCACAAGTAGCAGGCGGTCTGCAGGATCCGGCCTTCCCAGGAGGTGTGTGTCTTCCTAGAGGTGTGTGTTGGGGTGGTGGGAGCAGTGGAACGACCTGACCTCCAAGGACGGCTGGGGAGACTGAGGCCTCGGGGTGTGCTTGCTCTAGGACTCGCCCCAGCCCTGGGATCCACGGCCTCCGCCCCACCTGTCCTCGTCTCTCTCCCCGCCCATGCTCCTGGGTTGCTCCCCCCAGCTCCCTGTGGCCTGACCCTGCCCACTTGATATGGCCTCCTCTTGTGCTCACAGGCTGTGGTCCCAGGAGGTGAGCAGGCCAAGTGCCGGGTGGCCCTGTCACAGGGGGTGCAGGGCAGCAGAGGAACAGAGGGGACAATGGGACAATGAGCCTGAGCCTCTGTCCCCTGCACAGGCCTGGCACCCCTGGGATGTAACTGGCAAGATGCCCCCTCTCCATCCCCGGCGGCCCTGGCCCCTGGTGGTCATGCAGTATGGCCAAGGGCTGTTTCACTCCTGTCGCACTTCGGGCTGTGTCCCCCATCTTGTTCCGGGTCCTTGGTCTGGCGTCACCTGCTGGGCCCTCTTCCCTCTCAGCAGCTGGCCCCTGGTGGCTCCATCTCACGCCAGCAGTGGCTATGCCAGGGCCGGTTCTCTCCCCACTGCCGCTGCTGGCTGACCCCATTGGTGAGGCTGGTGACTGGAAGGGACCACAGTGGGACACTGAGGCAGGAAGCCTGTCTTGTTCGCTGCGTCCTTCACTAGCCTTTACCGAAGACTAAGGGTTACTGACTCCGGGAGAAGCTCTCTGTATGTATTGTACATCCCATATAAACTGGAAAAGGGGGCCCAGAGAAGTTGGGGGACTTGCCCAAAAACACGAAGCTAGCAAGCGGCAGGACAAGGACCTGAATCTGTCCCATGTCTGGGTGTACGCAGCTGTGCAGTCTCCTGGGCTCAGTCCCTCGCCCCTCACCCAGACCCCAGGGCTCTCCTACCCCCTCTGCCAACCAGGTCCCCTTGGGGGCTCCCAGCGTAGCCCTTCACAGATCAGCAGGCATGCTCCTCAGAAGGTGGATGCCCGAAGGCACCTTAAACACTGCTCAGTCTGTTTCTCTTTACAGAGCAGGAATCTCAGGCCTGAGGACCAGGCCCAGGCCCAGGTCACAGAGTAAGGCTGGCAGTGCAGGGTGAAGTTAGGGTGAGGTCTGGGGACACAGCTTAGTGGCAGAGCACGTGAAGCCCTGGGATCAAGCCCAGCACCCCCACCTCAAAGAAAATAAAGGAAAAACGGGTTGGGTGACCTCTCCTGTGGCCGCCCCAGCGGCACCACTCCACTTCTGAACAGCTGGGTTCCTCCCATGTTCCTTCCCCTGCCCAGCACCCACCTGTAGGTGAGCTGCACAGGGCTGACTCCTACACTGCCCTCTGGTCACCGGCTGACTGCCATGTGGCTCAGCAGCCAGGCCCAGGTGAGGGTCCTGCAATTCAACTTGGCCCCCTCCTTCCTGGGACCCAGGTGCCTCCCTGGGCCTGTGCCCACCTTCCAGGAGATGGGTCCTCTCCTTCCAGAATGTCTCCGTGTTCCTTGGCCCGACTGTTCTGTCTCATTGCCTCTGGGTTTCTGCGTCTATGTTAGGTGCCCCATCCAGCCTGCCCCAGAGTGAAGGGAAGCTTTCTGGACCTTCTCCTCCTCCTTCAGAAGTCACCTTGGCCCCAAGCTCCGTCAGGGGCAGCCACCCTCCTGTCATCCCCTGCTGCCCCCAGGCTGTTAGCAGGAGGTCTCCCTGGATGAACTGAGCACAGCAGAGCCCAAGGGGAAACTGAGCACTTGTCCTTCCCACTAGACCCTTGCCTTTCCCCCTACGATCCCGATCCTGGTGGCGCCCTTGCTCTCATCAGCGACCAGGTTGGCACTGAAGCCCAGTCCCCTCCTGGGTCAGTTTGTCTCCTCATACCCCGTCCTCTGCAGGTGGTTTGGAACCTAAGTCAGAGGTGAAGGAGAGGCTGAGGGCCTGGAGTGCGACTGTGGCTCGAAGGTCCCCTAGCTGAGATACGAGGGAGAGGGATCAGCAGGAGCACAGCTCTGAGCAGTCAGCTCTGGTCAGCGCTGCAGACAGCAGGCTGGAAAGCAAGCCTGGAGGACACCAGGGGTTGTAGGCAAGGGGGCCCCAGTGGCCCCTTCCCACTGCTTCAGAGCAGGACCCTGATGTCTTCTACCCCTTCTGACCTAAGTGCAGGGGGCCACATCTGGAGACCTGGCAGCAGCCGGCCTGTCTGGGGGCACCCGAAGTGTTGGTAATGTGCAGGCTCCTGGCAAAGAGCAGAACCGTCCTGTACTGAATCCAGGAAGGAGACCGCAGCCTCCAGTCCTGCCCCAAAGCCTTGGTTGGGACGGGACACAGCCTTGCTGCCCCTTTCCTGAGCTGGCCAAGTTTAAGGGGCAAAGGCCCCCACCCCCATCTGAGTAAGCGGTGCTGCTTGCTCAACTCCAGGAATATGTTAATTCAAGCTTCAAATTGTAATCACTTCTTTATAAAAGTTTTGAATTAAGCCAATGCACATACACTTTTCATGTTATACAATTTCCTTGGTTTTGGGGCCCCTAATGGGGAAACACCACTTAAACTATGAACTCAGGCAAGAGACATTTTCTGGAGCAAAGGAATAAATGAATTGAGATGTACTTCCCTCCAAGTAGGGCCAACACTAAATACTAAAGCCTCCAAAAGACCACTCAACATTCAACTCATTATGCCTACTTAAAACTTCAGTTCTAAAGATTTGGGAAATACTGTACCTATTTTCTAGTGCTCAGGTTCAACTTAGTGAGACCGTCTCAAAATAAATAAAAGGGGCTGGGGATGTAGCTTAGTGTGAAGGTCCTGGGTTCCATCCCTAGCAGTGCAAACAACAAACAACCCAAATCATAAACATGATTTCCTATACATATTTTTTATTTTTTGTTTTGTTTTTGGTACCGGAGATCGAACTCGGGTCCTTGTGTTTGCAGGACAGGTGGCGGCACCACTGAGCTAAACCCCTGGCCCTACACATTTTTTTTTTTTTTTTGGTACTGGGGATTGAACTCAGGTCCTTGTGCTTGCAAGGCAGGCGGCAGAACCACTGAGCTAAATTCCCGGCCCCGTTACACATTTTTTTTATAGCTTGGGATGGAACCCAGGGGCCTAGTGCACACTAGGCAAGCACGCTATCAGAGCTACATCCTCAGGCTTTTTTTTCTGGTACCAGGAATAGAACTCAGGACCTTTGTTTGTTAGGCAGGCATGGCACCACTGAGCTAAATCCCTGGCATTTTTTTTTTTCTTTTGAGACAGGGTCTTGAAGTGTAGTCCAGGGTGGCCTCAAACTCATGTGATCCTCCTACCTCAGCCTCCTGAGTGCTGGGATTACAGGCATGCACCACCACACCCAGCTCCAAGGATTGCTGAGTTTAAGGCCAGCCTGGGCTACATATTGAGACCTTATTTCAAGAAAAACAAAAATTTTTTAGTTTTCCTCTTAGGTTTGTAATCTACTTGGAAGTTTTTGCGGGGTTAAGTGGGCATTGAACCCAGGCCCTTTACAGGGTGCTAAAGTCCTGAGCACCTTCTGAATTTGAGACAGGGTGTTGCCAGATTACTAAATTGCCCAGGCAAGGCATGAACTTGCAATCTTCCGCTTCAGCCTTATAGAGTGCTGGGATTCCAAGTGTGCAGCACCATGCGTGGCTGATTTTTGGGTATTTTGTCAAGTATTGACCTAGTTCTTATTTTCAAATAGAAAACCAGTTTTAAACAAGGGGTTTTTCTTTTGGTACCAGGATTGAACTCAGGACCTCAGGCACTGTGCCAGAGCTACATCCCCGGCCCCACAGGGCTTCTTAAATGGTATCAGATCATATCATATTCCTTTTCAATCTCTTTCTCTCAAAGTTGTATGGTGAAAATCCTCAAAATACACAGAGCAGTGAAAACCTAACATGCACCAAACAGCAGACTAAGGCGCCCTCTCTAAAACACTAGCGTGATTACCTGGTGATGCTTTACCTCAGGTACGTGATCACCTCTGATGGGCTTTAAACCAGGCAGGCAGACTCCAGCCAGGGAAGAGGGATGCTTTAAAGGCCAACTAGTTGTGGATGGAGCTAAACAGTCTGACTAAAGACCTCAAACATGCTTCCCTCAACAAACTGGGCTGACTCCAGTTAATACAACAGCTGAGCAGACACCTGCTCACATCCCTCAAAGGGACCGTATTGGCCCCAGCTGACAAATCCAATCCTTGTCCATAATTTAGGCAGGACAAAGTGTAGATATCAAGTGGGGCTTATGATTCCATAAGGCTTAAGTTTGTGTGTGCACGTGCACGCAGTTCTAGGAGTTGAATCCAGGGCCTCTGCGCTGACCTTGAGCTTGTGAGGCAGGCGGTGGCACCACTGAGCTAAATCCCCAGCCTTCTTGGTAGGTTTTAGGGTTTTACTCAGCGGCTAGGTCTGGGCTCAAACCTGTGAACCTCTTGCCTCAGCCTCCCAGAGTGCTGGGATTACAGGGGTGCAGCACATGCCGTTTCCTCAAGGGTGTTCCAGTCAGTGTAGGTAATGTGAGATTTGCTCCTCTCTGCTGAGGACAGGGACATTGCTTCGCTGCACTGACTTGTGGATCTCAGTCCTAGAGGCTTCTGGACAGACTAGCTATTGGGATAACCGCTGATAGGAAGCAGCTAACAGCAGCTGCCACGTGAATGTTAGCTGTGTGCCAAGATCTCTTCTTTTTGCTCCCTCTGAAGAAGGCTGCCCATGGGGAGCCAAAGGTGCACAGGTGGGGGGTGGCAGAGAGCTGCAGCAGGCCAGGCAGTCTGACTCCTGAGTGGGCTCGCTCACACCACTCCATCCCCACCGCTTCCAGCCCAGGGCAGCCAGCGTTCTCCATGGAGAGGGACTATGGCTGAATTCTAACCATCAGATTAGTTTCCGAGACAGGGTCTCAATATGTAGTTCAGGTTGGCCTTGAACTATTTTTTTTTTTTTCTTTCAGTACCAGGAACTGAACTAGGGACCTTGCACTTGCCAGGCTGGTGTGGTGCCACGGAGCTACATCCCCGGCCCCTTTAACTATCAGATTAGTAAGGTCAATTCTGACACACGTTTCGCCAAGACAAAGACAGCTGAGGGCAGTAAAAATGGCCAAAAGCATTAAAGGTTATGAAATGAATAAATAAGTGAGAAAAGGAAGAGGTGGCTTCACTCAGCCTGAGGACCCTGTGCTGTTCTAGGGTTCCAGAGCCAGAGCTCCAAGTCATGCTATTTCCACAGGAGAATGAAAAGTCTTCACAGCTTACTTCCTTTAATTACATCATAAAACAAAATTAGAACGTACAGGAAACAATAGTTACATAACAATTTATGTATTTATATATAAAAAACATTTCTTTTTTAGTCCAAAGATTTTAAAGCAAAAGGAATCCTCTACTGTCACCTGGGACTTTTTTAAATAACCCCCTCCTGTCCTCAGGTGCCAAGTGTTAGGTGGAAACAGTCACTCGGGGAGCACATGGAACCTGGCCTTAAGCTGCCGTGTGGGGATGGCCTGGCCTTTGGTGGCAACAAGCAAGCAGCAGCCCCCATGGAAAAGGAAGCTCTCCAGGGTGGCCGAGGGCGGGACTGCTCAGGCCGCCCTCTGCATCTGACCCCCAGGAGGGTGAGGGTGGGAGTGCAGTGAGGCAACAGCCTGGCCTGAAGTAAGAATTCCCCAGCAGCACCAGGCACCCATCCACCTGTGCCCAGGCAGAGTGCGACAGGCATGGGGTCCTCACAGTTCTCTGAGCTCTGCACAGGCCACATCACTCGGGTCTGTGCCCTCAGGGTCACTGAAGATGGGCAAAGGCGAGCAGAGCACAGCCACTGGGTAATGGTTCCAGGAGGGAGGCAGTGAGTGGCCCCTCTCCTCATAGCGACCCCAGGCTTGGGAGCACAGCAGCAGCCACAGACTCCGACCTTGCCCCGGTCCCAGACCTGCTGCGTGCCCACTGAATTGAGCCGGTGTTAGTGTGAAGTAAGGGTGAAGGGGAGAAAGAGAGAAATCACAGGCACACCCCCTTCTTGTACTTATTAGAAATTAACAGTCATCAGAAAAGTACAGATAAGAAAGAACTCTGAAGGGAAAACCTGATGTAAACCCAGGAAAGTAGCAGCAAAGGTTTCACTCAGTAAAGATCCATTACATAGCACTAGAAAAGAAAATCATTTGTCTGGGGGGGGGATGAGGGTGTAAAGTAATTAAACCATACCAGCTAGAAACTCTTTCTCAAGTTAGGATTTTCTAAGACTTTAGGTTCTCATTTTCTAGTGCCAATAAAAGAAAAAGAAAAGAGAGTAAAAGAAAAGTAATTATTGACTTCAAAGTCTGGGAAGGGTTAGGCTGAGGAAAACATAAATATGAGCAGCAGTGTACAGACTGGAGTTAGTAAGTAGCAAGAAGGGCAAAGTTTCCTTCTGTGGTAACAAAGACATCACTTCAAGACTGCCGTGGTTCTCCGGCACAGCAGGAGAGGAAAGGCACACCTGGACACCTTCCCCACCCACCTCTCTTCTGTGAGTCTTGTTCGCTGAACCAGCCATGGACACAAGCAGCTGGGAGGCCCTGGTGGCTCTTTTTGCTGGACCCTCCCTGGGTGTCTCTGGTGAGGGGACATAAGCCCTCCTGGCAGGAAGAGGGTGTGGAGTCCATCAGGCGAAGGCAGCTGTCACCACTGCTGAGATCAGATGCTGTTCCTGAGGGAAGGACCCCATTCTAGAACCACTTCCCCACTTCCCGCTGAACCACACCTATCATTTCCCTAGGTCAATTTGTCAAAATAAGAAATGCAGAAAACACAAAATAAAAGGGCCACAGACACAATTCTGCTTGCTCATGGTTCTCCTTGGTAGAGGGCAAAGAGCTACTCTGGGTGAGGAAGCACTGAGATTTGGCATCTGCCAAGTGAGCTCCCCAAGGGCTGCCCGGAACCCACTCAAGGCAGGGAAAGCAGCACACTGGACGTTCTCTAGCACAGCCACTGGGAGGGCCCAACGGTGTCAACGCTTCTTCAAAGTGTAACTCTCTTGGGCTCCTGAGATCCAGTCACCCAGTCAAGAGCTCACATACTGACTTAAGGACCAAATGCTTCAGGGGCACTAAACTGATGTCCCTAAGAATAAAAGCGGACAGAACAGGTAGATTTGGCTTGAATGGAAAGGGGCAGATGGCCTTCATGCAAAAACCTCACCTCATATGGCAGCTTCTGGCAGGCAGAGTCTGTCTCAAGTAAAAAGGCAAGGTTAGAGCAGTAGGTACTTCAGTGGCCTACGTTCTTTGCTGGAGAATGAAGATGTAAATTAGGATATAGTCATTTACAACCTTATTCTCTGAATTGTCTGGGTTAATTATACCCTCCAGACAAGGTCTTACACACTGTCATCTCCAGTCTTCATCCTCTTACTGCTTTAGAGTCCTCTGACCCAAGATGGCTCTGAGGGATGTAGGGATTCTGGCTCAAGACATCCGGAGCTCAATGCGGGTCTGTCAGCCAGGAGGACACAGGGACAGAAAGCTATCCCTGAGGGAGAAGGTGGCCTTCCTATGGCAGCAGCTGCTCTGGGAAGTCTGTGTCTTGTTGCCCAGGCACATGAAGCGGCCACGGCAGATCATGATCTCCAATGCCCCTGGCATCTGAGGAGATGCTCCTCACAGGAGCCAGCCTTTCTCACACATCTTCATGACTTCAAGCCAAGACAGGTTCCACTGCATACTGTTTGGTTCCCCGCACCATCAGTGGGCTATCAGACCAATAAAAATGTACTTTGTAAGGCAATTAGATGAATGGAAAGACTGGGCTACTATAGCATCACAGCTATATTGAACAATTCAAATAGTCAAGCCCCAAAGAAAAAAGCATCATAAAATTATTATTATTTTTTGATATCGGGGATCGAACTCGGGTCCTTGCGCTTCTGCAGCAGGCGGTGAAACCACTGAGCTAAATCCCCAGCCCTGCATCATAAAATTATTGACCAGGTTTTCCTCTAAAATGTCTGACACGGGATATGTAAAATATCTTGACTTTATATCTGCTAATCAAACTTAAAGGATATGGAAATCAGATTGGAAATTTACAAAAAACCATTCAAGAATACTTTTACATCCAGTAAAGATGAGAGCAGAATACAAGGAGAAAACATTTTTAACACAAAGCACAAATGTGCTTTCACCCTCTAAATATTGGAAAAAAGGCAAAAGTCAGATCTTACTCTTCATATCAGTTTGATTCTGAACTCAGTTCAAATCCAGCAAGCACAGAAGACAACCCAGTGAAAAATGATCAGAGCCATTCAACAGTTAATTCAAGGCCATCCACAGCACTGCTTAGGACAAGGACCCAAAGTAGCAGCTAGACTAACGGAGAGGAAGCCAGCCACGCTACTGGGGTGACACAGAGGCTTCAAGAGAGGACAAGGATGGTGTGGGAAGGAAATGGTGACAAAAGATGAGAAGGGAAAGATGCTGGAATCACCTCAGCAGGGCTGATGAAGATGATGTGAAAAATGGTGATGTAGCCAACAATGCTGGAAAATATGATGGGTGAGACTGGGCAAGGATGCTCAGAAACAAGGTGATGTGATGTCTAGGAAGTTTCCCCAGACACTGTGGTGATCCCTCCCGGCCACTGGGAACTTAGGGTAGGAACTGTGAGAGTACTTTCTTTTCATGTCTCTTCTCTGTTCACACTATGTATTTTCTCATTATAAAAGGTATATTCTGGGGCCGGGGATTTAGCTCAGTGGTTCTGCTGCCTGCCTCTCAAGTGCAAGGACCCGAGTTTAATCCCCAGTACAAAAACAAAAAAAAAAAAAAAAAAACGTGTATTCTGGAGTGGCTATGAAATCAAACCAATAAACTAATAGATTTTCCTATGTCAAGCCTTGCTGGATTCCAGAATCTGGGTACTCCAGATGCGGACAGGAAGTACATGTTCAGGCACCAGGACCCTTGTCCACCTGACCCAAATGTACCATGTAGTCAGTCAGCACAAAAAATGTATTTTCTCCCAAACTCGATGGGGGTCTAAAGTTTCTCTCTGGGCTAATATACTGAGTTTCATTTCATTTTACTATTTTTTTCTGAGTTTCATTTTAATAAATGAAGTTCTTGAGAAAGGAACAGGCTCTGGCCTAAGCACACATGAGCCAGTGCTGGACATGTGTGTCTTCTACTTCACTTCTGTTCCCAGCCCAGCTAGGCTGGCCTTTGCCTCTGCAGTGCGGGTGCCAGGGCAATCCAATGGGTGCACCTGCATATGGGGTGCCCTTTGTGTAGAAGGATGGCATTTTAAAGACTTTTGATGTACTGGTGGAAAAAGAGGGTCTCAAACTTTTCAAATTAGGCAATTCAAATCCACATTCACTAATACAGGTTTCAGTATTGATTTGTTTAGGAAAAACAAAACTCACACGTTGGAGGAGAAGGACCCTGAATATTTGTTAGTTTTGTTTCAACACGTGTCCTGGCCCTCTGAGTATTATGAACCACATCTGGAAGTGTATGTGTCCATGACTGCACTTTTACATGTGGGTTATAGCCAGAAGAACAAGGCTCATATAAGAAAGTGTGCTCCTGCTGTGAGTAGTGTGACCGTGGCATCCCAACCACTGGGAGACTGAGACAGGAGGATCTCTTGAGCCCATGGTTCAAGATCAGCCTGTGGACCATAGCAAGACCCTGGACGCACGAGGTGCAGTGGCACATGCCTACGATCCTAACACTTTCTACGCTGAGCCAGGAGGACTGTGAGTTCAAGGCTAGCCTGGGCCACACGATGAGACCCCACTTCAGAAAACAAAAATATTCCTTACAGGGTAACTTTTTTTTTTTTTTTTTGGTACCGGGGATTGAACTAGGGTCCTTGTGCTTGCGAGGCAGGTGGCGGAACCACTCAGCTAAATCCCCAGCCCCCTTACAAGGTAACTTGAAAAGAGGAGGCATGAAAAAGACAAATAATCTGAACTTTATAAGGGAACATAATGAAATAGAATTTAAATAATAATAGTAACAGATTTAAAAGATCTTTTCATGTGATTGCTTTCTGTATCAACAGAGCAACACATCAAGACTTTATTCTTGGATACGCTGGTAGAACCAGTTCTTGCAGCATTAAAATAAGCCCTTGAACAATCTGGATCATGCAGGAGATGATCTAAGACCATAGTGGATTATACATTAATGTTCTAAAAAGCCCCTACCCCAATCAATCACCCTATTAAAAAGAAACCTTAGGCTTTAGAAACTCCATTTTGTTTTCTTTTTTTTTCTTTGGGTACTGGGGATCAAACTCTGGACCTTGAGCTTACAAGGGCAGGCGCTAGAACCACTGAGCTAAATCCCCGGCCCTCCATTTTATTTTCTTCATCCTGTGATTGAACCTAGGGCCTTGGCACTGAGCTACGTACGTCCGTAGCCCTCCTGCCCCCTTAAAAATTTTTTTTGGTACCAGGGATGGAACTCAGGACCTTGCGCTTTGCAAGGCAGGCAGCGGGACCATTGAGCTAAATCCCAGCCCTTAAAAAATTTTTTGAGACAGGGTTTTTTTTGCTCAATTGCTAATTTGCCCAGGCGGGGCTTGAATTCATGGCCCTGCTGCCTCTAGCTCTCAGTGCTGAGATCATAAGCATGTGCTGCCATGCCTGGCCTCTATGGTATCTTGGAGCAAGGAGCTTATCTCTTTTTTTTTCCCTTTTGGTGGCACCGAGGACTGAACACAGGACCTTATGCATGCTAAACAAGTGCTCCACCACCGAGCTACCTCTCCAGCCTCCTTTTAAAGTTTTATTTAGAGTGAGGGTCGTGCCAAGTTGCCCAGCCTAACCTTGAACATGTGATCCTGCTTCATCCCCGAGCAGCTGGGATTACAGGTGTGTGACACTGTACCTGGTTGGGGGAGAGCTTCTTCTCAGACTCTGACTCATCAGTACTGAACCTCTTTTTCCTCAGTCCTGACGCCATTCCAGGCACCTTTTAATCCCTCTCAAGGTTCTATTCCAGATACCCAATCTCTTCAACTGGCCACTTTCACATTCCACTGAAAGAAGTCTGGGGCAGAAGAGAGAGATGACTGAGGTGGCCTGGGCCCTTTGAGTACCAACATTGGCTATGAAACTCTTAACACAGACAGAGTTGACCAGACGTTACAGGGCATTCATGTATTCCTGATGGGCTGAGATGGGGGTGGGGCTGGGTGCCGCCAAGTACAGCTGCACTGGCAGCACTGCCGATACAACCAACAGGGCAGAGATGCCAGAGATCACGCCTAGACCTCAGGAACACAGACAATGAGATTATTAATGTCTTGAGCTAGGGGGTAGGGACCTCCAGGCTCAGTTTTGCTATCTATTCTTTAGTAACAATACATTTCTCATTTCTCTCTTTCCTTAGTAAGTTACCTCCGTCTTAAGGAAGGACGTGTGCAGGGGGAATACTGGGCACCTCATGAGAATTATCATATATCCCAAGATATAACAGAAACGAAAAGGCAAAGTTTGTTCTCATCAAAATAATTTTAGCTCGATTTCTTCCCATTATTTTTCTTTTTCAGATTGGCAAAGATTCAAGCAGGGTCCCCTAATGGTAAAATTTCGAATTAAAAAAATATTTATTGATAATGTCTCTTTTAAAAATGTTTGATATCCCCAACTAATCATCCAAAATGCAAACTGTAAACATAACAGCCAAAGAGTAACAACTGTTTGAGTAGCAGATTGTGACCAGGGGACACACCAAGCAAGAGTGCAGAGGGAGCCACAAAGAGAGGAAGACAGGTGTGTGGTGTGATACAGACAATGACAATTTGAGTAACCACATCCGCACTGCAGCGATTTCAATGTAGTACTTAAGAAACCCCTGGGCCAAATACTAAAACACACGAGGAATGGACAAGCCTTCTTTGTGAGCATGCTCAGCATGTTGGCATGGAAACAGGAAGCACAGAAGCTACGTAGTCATTTCGTAATGATGGCTACCACTTCTAGGATGCAAAGAAATTTCTTTCTGGTCCCTGGATACATCATGTATTGTTTTTCCATGCTTTCCTTGATCCTGGATGACTGCAGTTACTGTTCCAAAATCCCCAGGGAAACCCCCTAACAAAATAAAGAAACCAACACAGCAGTAACACTGGGTCTGCTGAGGGCCCCCCGCTCTGTGCTGGCCTATGATGCTCTTCTGGGCGCATCCGGCAGGAATGGTTAAGTTTCACCAATCCACTTGATAAAGCCAGCACGAACTTCAGTCTCATGGCCAAAGCCAGAGTGGATGGGGTCAGGTGTGGATGCATACGTATGTGTGGCTCAGGGGACCTGGACACTGCCTCACTCTGTAACCCTGCCCAGAACCTTGGGGTCACTTCTGCTGGAGATGCCAGGTGACTCTAGAGTGTTCTCAAATACTCAGTTCACCGAAGCTGACCCCTCCAGTGTCATAGGATAATGCAGCATCTGCAGAAGCGCTGTCGGCTGCCCCCGACTGATGGGGGTGGAGTGACAGGTGCGAAGTAGGCGTGGACTTTAATGTTGGGTAAGTGGGTCTGAAACAAGACAGAAACATTACAGAGAGATCCGCTCAAACACAGGCACAGCGCTTTCCAGAAAAGCCACTGAGGGGTTCCGATAGTATAAAAGCAGGGGAGAGGCTGAGGACCAGCCAGGAGGTTTAGGTGCCTGGGTTTCACTTTGTTCCATCCTACGCTGTGCTAGTCGTATCAACTCAAAGAACTTTGGTACCTATTTTTACAATAAAACTGGGGGAAAACATACATATTTTTGGCAGTACTGGAGACTCAACCCAGGGTCTCTGTACTGAGCTACATCCCTAGGGCTTTATATTTTTTTCTTTTTTTTTTTTTGGTACTGGGGATTGAACTCAGGTCCTTGTGCTTGCGCAGCAGGTGGTGAAACCACTGAGCTAAATCCCTGGCCCTATATTTTTTTCATTTTGAGGCTGGGTCTAAGTTGCCCAGGTTGAGCTCAAACTTGTGATTCTCCTGCCTCAGCTTCCCGGAGTGTGCCACCATGTTCAGCAACATCATATTAATTTCTTATCTTGTCCCAAAGGGATTCCCAGTTGGAAATGGCTATGCAAGCTTAAAATAATTATCTTTCCAAGTCACTGCAGACAATGTCTGTCTCTCCTTTCCTCACTCTCTTCCTGTTATTTTTCTGAGACAGGGTCTCACTATGTAGCCCAGGTTGGCCTCAAACTTACAGTGATCCTCCTGCCTCAGCCTCCTGAGTGCTAGGATTACAGTCATGTGCCACCACATCTAGCTTGTCTTTTTCTTATTAAAAAAGAAAAACACTCACTATCCATTTTTAACATGCATCTAGCCTTTCCTTCTATCTCTGAATGCCCACTATGTTCAAGGCAATATGCTACATATGAGTGACAGGGGCACAAAGATGGTCAACATAGGGATCCTGTCCATAGGAAGCTTACAGCCTGGAAATGGAGAAGTGCTAAGTGACCCGGAGGAAGCCTAACAAAACTATCTCCGGAGGACTCTGAGATGGAAGACATCCTAGGGGCCAGGAACCCTAGTGTCAGCAGGCCATGTAAGAGGCTCTCTGCTCTTTAGCTGCCAGGCTTCTCCCAGTGCAGTCTGGCTCTTGGTCCGCTCAGGTGAAAGAGGAGGAGGGACTGATGCCAGTGGAACTCAAAGAGGAGCTCTGGTGTTCCTTTATTTGCTCAAAACCATGTGGTCAAATGGACTTTCAGAGGCTGTGGTGAGGTCCTAAGTCACCAGAGTGCCTCTGCCCCAGTAGGTGTGCGGCAGATCTTTCAACAAATGTCCACAGACTCATCTAGCTTTGCATGACTTCTTTGCTGGCAACCTGAATCTCAGTCTCTACCACGGAGGATGGGGACAGAAGAAAAGGTAGAAATCTACTCGATTCATTGCTAAAAAATAAGAACCCCAGGAAAAGGGTTTGATGTGAAGAGGAAATGCAAACTGAATTCACAAATCCTACTTAAACATTTTCTTTACGTTATTCCCTTCTTTCCTTGAGAATCACAATTTGGCCAGTGTTTCTTTCCTTTTTTGTACTCTGGGGATGAGATCAACTCGGGACATTCCGGACAAACTCTGCTGGGAGGAGACCTACTTGTCTTCCCTTCAGTGGGTATTTCTCTACCAAACTTCCATCTGGAACCACAAGTAAACACAAGTAAAAAGTATCTGTCTTTGGGCCAGGGATAGCTCAGTGGTTCCCCCGCCTGCCTCTCAAGTGCAAGGTCCTGAGTTGATCCCCGGTGCCAAAAAAAAAAAAAAAAAAGTATCTGTCTTTACATTTGTTCTCCATTTTTTCCCTTCTTGCTAGATGCCCAAGTAACTATAAAAACCACAGTAGTCTAAATCTGAAAGAAGAAAAAAGAGAGAGGAAAAGTGCTGAGAACACCAGTGTGGAGAGCACCGTGGCTGCCTCACCCTGAGTCTCTTGATCCCCGCGCGCGTGATCTGCTGGCAGTCATAGAGCTCGATCCGCTCCAGGCTGTGGCAGCTCTTCAGGTGCTCCAGGGATGCGTCTGTGATGAGTGGGCAGTTGTCCAGCTCGATCACCTCCAGCTGGTCGTGCGCACAGGCCCCATTCCCCAGGTGGCGGATGCCGTCATCTGTGATAAGCTCACAGTGGGACAGACTCTGCAGCCACAGAAAGGAGGACGGGTGTGCACTGTCAGAGGTAGTACTTTCTGGTGTGACTCGAATACGGAGCAATCAATGAAGCCATGCATGACAGAATGAAGGAGGCACCTAGAGGCACTGGGGTCTGCGTGTAGCAATCCATGATCGAGCTTTGTGTGTTATTCTAAATGTACTTTGTAAATTCATGTAATGACTGTGAACTTCATAAATAAAGCAAGACACCTTTTAAAATTACCCCTCCCCAAATTAGTACTTTTCTTCTCCATAGGGCTGAGAAGGGATCAAGCTTTTCATGCACAAAATTCTCTGGAATCTCAACTAAATAGTGACTAGTTGGTGTAGGGCCTGACTCAACAGTGAATCAGCTAAAGATCACTGGGATCATCTCAGACATTCTCTCTTCATCAATTCTCTTTGAATCTATTTTTGGAGAATTCTGAACTTGTGACCCAATTTAGGAGTATGGGGTTACTAAACACTCTAAAAATGAGCCTGGACACACAACAGTGAACCAAAATGTCTTGTTGGTTGTCTTTTTTTCTTTGCTGTACTGGTGATTAAACCCAGGGCCTTTGCACTTAGCTATGTCCCATATCTTTTTAATTTTTTATTCTGAGACAGGGTTTTGCCAAATCACTAAATTACCCATGCTGTGGTGGAATTTGTGATCCTCCTGCCTCAGGTACTCAGAGAAGTGGGATTAAGGGTACGCACTATCACACCCAGCAAAATACCTTCTAAAGAATCACTGATTGTAGCAGCAAGAAGTTGCTGTCTAAGGACTGGATTGTTTCTGTTTTATAAGAACACAAGGTCCAAGGTGAAATAAATGGTAATCTGGGCCATCTCATCCTCTGGGTCTCTGGCAATGTAAGCGTCAAAATGCCACTCAGCCTGGATGGTGCTTCCTGATGGGGAGAGGGCCCACCCTCCTGTGAGTTCTTGGGCTCTAGGCATCAACACTGGTGGTGTTTACCTCTTGTCCCTGTAGTACTCCCCACTTCACTGAAGCCTTCCCTGGTCCTCTGGAAGCTGGCAACTCAGGGAAGCATACTTTACCAAAATAGTGCTAGATACTGAGAGGAAATTAAAAGCTGTTTCTTACTTTAAACAAACCATGGAACTGTGTTTTGATTCAATCCAATAAATAAGTAAAATTTGAGAGTCAAACTCACCAACACTTGAAGTCGAGGACAGTGTATAGAAAGTTGAATTAATGTGCTATCAGTTATCTGAAAGAAATATATGTTTAAGTATAATTCCAAACAGTCACAGGCTGTTTTCCTTTTTGACTCTACTTTAAGTCTAGACATTATCAAATAATGGATCCTTAAGGTCTCAAAAAATTTTTTTTGAGACAGAGTCTCAATATGTCACTAAGTTAGCCAGGCTGGACTTGAACTTGTGATTCTCTTGGCTTAGCCTCCCAGCATGCAGGGATTACAGGCCTGCACCACTAGAATCCAGCTATTATCTTCCATTTTTATTTTTACCATTAAAGATTTGTTACTCTTTCTAGAGCTCTCCCTCTAAAGTTTCTTTCTAATCAAATTAATAATTGAAAAATCCTTTATTTGGAGGGTACTGGGGATTGAATCCAGGGTCTTCACACTGAACTGTATCTTCACCCTTAACATTTTTTTTTTCTTTTCTTTTTCTTTTGGTACTGGGGATAGAACTCGGGACCTTGCACTTGAAAAGCAGGCGCTGGAACCACTGAGCTAAATCCCCGGCCCTTTTTTTTCTTCTTTTTCTTTTTTGTGAGACAGGGGTTTTGCTAAGTTGCTAAAGTTGCCAAGACTAGACATAAACTCATGAACCTCTTGCCTCAGCTTTCCAGAATGCAGGAATGGATATGCACACCTGGGTGAAAAAAAAATTTTTTTTTTGTACCGGGGATCGAACTTGGGTCTTTGCGCTTGTGGGGCAGGCGGCAAAACCACTGAGCTAAATCCCCGTTCTGGCTGAAAAATCTTAAAACTGGTTATAAAAGAAATTGTTGATAAGGTCAGCAGTGCAGAATTCCACAGAGTGTAAAGTTTCCAGGGCTAATGAAGGGATCCAGGGTCCAGTCAAGCTAAAAAAATGACAGTGCTACAGAGCACTATACTAGGGCTGTAAGTATACTAGTGTAACTGGAATTGCAACTCTGTAGATCTGATGAAAACAGAATTTTCAAAACTGCTAAGGCCCAAGTGATTTTCTTGCCTCAGCCTCCTGATAGCTGGGACTACGGCTCAGGCCAGCACAACCAGCATAAGAAAAACTTTAACAGCTTATGGCCTGAACACTTGGGTGTCCTTCTGGCAGTCTGACCATAGCATCTATTTTCTTTTTTTCCTTGTGGGACCAGGAATCGAACTCAGGACCTTACGTTTCCAAGGCAGGCATGGCACAACTGAGCTAAATCCCCGGCCCTCGCATCTATTTTCATAGTTCATTAAGACACAGGCCATAAAAAAAAAAAAAAAAGACTCGGCCATAGCCACCCGCCAGGAGTGACAGAAGACAGCTCAGTACGTGGACAGGCAGGGGTACTGCCAGGTAGTTTAGTGTCCCACACCAGGAAGGGACTGGACCATTCTCATGTGCATGGATTGTGTATATTTCTATTGTGGTGTATTTGTGAATAAAATCCTGTAATTTTACCTGAACACATTCTTCCAGGTCCATCTTTTCAAGCTCATGGCAATTCTACAAAGCACAAATCAAACAATACCATATAAAGATTTAAAACATGGGAATACTTTACAGCCAGAAAACTAAGATGTGGTATTAAATATACCAACGAAATCTTAAGTGTTTCAGAGTTGTTGTCATTCTAATGTCACTTTCTATCTTATTTCATAATTAAAAGGCTTTGATCATCGTGACATTTCTCAATTATTCCACATATAAATATCTAACATAAATACACGGGAATAAATTTGCTAACAGTGAGCTAATAATAAACCATCAAATAATTTAATGAAAATTTTCTTTGGAAGACAGGAAACAATTATGTTCTTCCTTAGTTGGGTGTCAAGGCCCTCATCAATTAGCACTCCATTCGTCTGCCAGAAAGTGAATGACCCTCTGTTCCTAATACTGGTCAAGGCAGTTTAATTTTAACCGTTGTTACCTTTCCTTTCTTCCTCCCTTCTCTCTTTCCTTTCTTTTTTGCAGTACTGGGGACTGAACCCAGGCCTTGCGCATGTTAGGGAAGTGCTCTACTACTGAGCTACACCCTCTGCCCTTTTCCAGGATTTTCTTTTGATACGGTGTCTAAATTGCCTCGAATTCAGAATCCTCTTGCCTCAGCCTCCCTTCCCTATAGGTGGGATTACAGGCATGCACTACTGTGCTTAGCTCAGGCTTGTATTTCTTTTTCTTTTTTCTTTTTTTTTTTGGTACCAGGGATTGAACTCAGGTCCTTCCTCTTCTGAGGCAGGCAGCGGGCTTGTATTTCTTTTAACATTAAACATTGCTCACACTAACTAGAAATATACCAAATAACAGGTTTTTTTCACAAAGCATCAGGAAGTCTGTGTTTATCATCTTATGAAACCATGGAGAACTCAAGTCACAGAGAGTGTCTGGTTCTCTCATATATGCCTGCATTTCTAGAACAGCTTGTATTCTTTATTTTCATGATACTGGGGATTGAACCCAGGGCCTTTGCACTGAGCTACATTTCCAGCCATTTAAAAAAAAAATCTGAGACAGGAGCCAGGGGTGGTGGTGCATGCCTATTATCCCAGTACTTGGGCAGATAAGGCAGGAAGATCACCTTGAGTTCAAGGCCAGCATTGGCTACCTGAGACCCTGCCTCAAAAAAACAAAAACAAAAACAAAAATGTGTGGGCTGGGGATTTATCTCAGTGGTTCCACCGCCTGCCTCACAAGCCTAAGGTCCCAAGTTCGATCCCCAGTACCGAAAAAACAAAAACCAGCAACAACAAAAAACCAAAAACCAAATGTGAGATAGGATCTTTCTAAACTGCCCAGGCTGAGCTTGAACTTATAATCCTCCCAGAGTGCTGGGATGACAGCATGTACCATGGTGCCTGGCTGGCAGTTTGTTTTGTTAATGGCACCCTGCCTCACAATCCCAATTCTGTAGCCATACTACATTTTACTTGTTGCTCATTCTTCTGAAGTAAAAATCCCAAACAAAGCCTCCAGCAGGGCTGGGGATTTACCTCAGTGGCATTGTGCCTGCTTGGCAAGCACAAGGTCCTGAGTTCGATCCCCGGTACCAAAAAAAAAAACCAAAAACAAAACAAAACAAACCTCCAGCAGCAAACCTATGAAACCCAGAGAAAACACTTACCCTGGCCAAAGTGGTAAAACCCACATCTGTTAGTTGAGAACATCTTGCGACTTCTAATATTCTGTTAAAAATAAACAAAGTGAAAGTCAAGGTTTGGTCCCTGAAAACTGATTTTATTAAAACAGTAGGATTTAAGGAAAATAATTTCCTATTCTCTCAGGGCTTCGTACAGGGCAGTGACATTCAGAGCTAAGCAAGTCTGTGTACAGAGCTTGCTATGTATTTTCATCAGCATTAGTGGTCCTGAAAATACCACAGTTCAGGGTGGTGCATTCAAGCCCAGAGGAATCTAATGAAGCTTGTAGTTAATGCCAAACGCATAAAAGCCTTCTTGCTGGCATACTGCGTACCCCCAGAGGGCAGCCTGCTCCTAGAAAACAAAGGAAATGGAGATAAATACTCTATTTCAGTTAATCTGTTGTGGAAGTAATTTACGTCTTTTCTACATTTTACATGTAGGTTCACTCAGATTTAAATCATTTTTTTTTTTGGTAGAGATTGAACTTGGGTCCTTGTGCTTGAACAGCAGGTGGTGAAACCACTGAGCTAAATCCCCGGCAGTTTATATCACTTTTTCAGAAAGGTAAAGAAGGGATTAATTTCAGGTCTGTCCCAAATACGAAGTTCCATACTTATGAATATTTCCTGCCTTTCCCCACAAGCTCCCAAGGATGCCTAGTCGAGAAAGAACCACTCCTAAAGATGAACCTGACTGGGTGTGGCAGCACACACCAGCACTCTGGGAGGCTGAGGGAGGAGGATCACAAATTAGAACCCAATCTGGGCAATTTAGTGACTTTGTGAGACTCTGTCTCAAAATAAAAAAATAGCCAGGGATACTGTAGAGTGGGGTTAATTTCTAGTACAGCTAAAAAACCAAAACCCCAAAACCACAAACCTAAATACCAAACACAGCACTGGGGAGTCAAAAGTAGCTCTATTTGGCTGGGCATGGTGGTGGACGCCTGTGATCCCAGCACCCTTGAAAGCTGAGGCAGGAAATTCACAACTGCTAGCCTAGCCTATCCTGGGCAAGTTAATGACTTGGTGAGATGCCGTTTCAAAACCAAACAAAAGGGGGTGGGGATTTAGCTCAGTGGTTTCGATGCCTGCTGCGCAAGTGCAAGGACCTGAGTTCGATCCCCTGTACTAAAACAAAAACCAAAAAAACCCAAAACACAAAAGGGCTGAGGATGTAGCTCAGGATGAGGGTCCTAGGTTCAACCACCAGTACTACGTGCCCACACCAACCCCACCCCTCTAGTCCGTGAAATGTCTGATGAATATATGTTGTTTGCTTACAAATTACCTACACATCAAAGTTAAAAAAATTAAAGCTACAGAAACAGAAAGCTACTGAAAATCAATCAGAAATGAATGAATGCTATATCCAATGGGAGAACATATGCTGAATGAAACAGGTCTTTGTTTTTTTGCAGTACTGAGGATGGAATTCAGGACCTTCTGCATGCTAGGCAAGTTCTCCACTGAGCCAAACTGCCCCCTTTAAAACTGTATCTTGCTGGGCTGGGGATTTAGGTGCTGCTGCCTGCCTCTCAAGTGCAAGGTCCTGAATTCAATCCCCAGTACCAAAACAAACAAACAAAAAACTACCTTGCCATGATGAACATAATCATTATGAATTCTGAGCATGTAGTAATAAAAATATTTAGGGCCAGGCATTTACCTCAGTGGTGCCATGCCTGCCTTGCAAGCACAGGGTCCTCAGTTCAATCCCCAGTACCGCCAAAAAAAAAAAAAAAAAAAAAAAAAAATATATATACATATAAATATATATATATAAATATATATACATATAAATATATATTTATATATATTTTTTAAAATTGTAATTTTTTTCTTTTGGTACCAGGGATCGAACTTAGGTCCTTGTGCTTGTGCAGCAGGCGGTAAAACCACTGAGCTAAATCCCTGGCCCTAAAATTGTATTTTGAGATAAGGTTTTGCTAAGTTTTCCAGGCTGGGGAACTTGTGATCCTCCTGCCTTGAGCCTCTTGAGCTTCTGGGATCATAGGTATATGCCACTATGCCCAGCTGAAACACAATTTTGGACTCTCACATTTGAGAGCCTTTTGGTTCTAACAGTAAAACCAGACAGGAAAATGAGTTGAAGACTCTTTCCTTTACAATAGAAAAAAAAATGTTTAGTACTTACTTTTCTTTTGGTATGTTTTTTTTTTGGTACCGGGGAATCAAACTCTGGACCTTGCAATTGCAAGGCAGGTGCCGGCACCACTGAGCTACATCCCTGGCCCTTTCTTTTGGTTTTTTTTTGAGAGAGGGTTTTGCTATGTAGTTCAGGGTGTCCTTGAACTCATTATGTAGCCTCCAACATGTGGCAATCCTCCTGCCTCAGCCTCCCAAGTGCTGGGACTACAGGTGTGGGCCACCAAACCCAGCTTGTAGAGTATTTTTAGAGAGGTCTGGTTACCACAGATTTTCTTTCTTTCTTTTTTTTTGGTATCAGGGATTAAACTCAGGGACCTTGCGCTTGTGAGGCAGGTGCCAGAACCACTGGGCTAAATCGCCGGCCCCTACAGATTTCTGATATTACTCATTTTTGACCAACTAGTATATGCTCTACTAAGGAATTTTTATATTGGAGGCAAATGTTCTTTCATCAATTATGGTTGGGCTTATCACCAAGTAAATCAAAAATTTTTATGAAGTTTTCTTGCTTTATAATGATTATTAGATGTAAGACAAGTGGTTTTATGGGCTCTAGAGCAGAATACCTGCCTGTGAACTCTTGTTCCTGCCTTAGGAAGGGTTCTGAGACCATGAACACTTAGTTCACTTGTCTGTGTTTTGGTTTTCCCATCAGTAACAGTACTTACATGATGCTATGGAGGTTAAATAGATTAATACTTGTAAAGCACATAAGGCAATGCCTAACCTATAAGTGTTGCTTATTTATTTGTGGGCCTCCCACAGTCAAAGCAAGTGCTCCATATTCAGTTACATCCCCAGCCATTTTAGTTGTTTATTTTTAAATTTTGAGACAAAATCTTGATAAATTGTCCAGGCTGGGCTCAAACTTGTGATCCTCCTGCCCCAGCCTACTGCATACCTGGGGTTATAACTGGGTGCCATTGTGCCTGGCATAAGCATTGTTTTAAAAAACAAAAGCAAGCTGGTCATGATGGCGCACACCTGTAATCCCCGCACTCAGGAGGCTGAGGCAGAAGGATCACCGAGAGTTCCAGGCCAGCCTGGGCTACATAGTGAGTTCAGGGCTAGCCTAAACTACAAAGGAAGACCCTGCGCCTCAATAAAACAAAATAAAACCAAACCAAACCAAACCAAACCAAACCCAAACCCACCCCCCACCCCCAAATCCAAAAACAAATAGCCAGATACAGTGGTATAAATGTGTAATCCTAGCTACTCATGAGGCTGAGGCATGAGGATTGCAGGTTCAAAGCCAGCTGGGCAACTTAGAAAAACCTTACCTCAAAATAAAAAAATAGAAAAGGCCAGGGATGTAGCTAAGTGGCACCGTACCTGCCTGAGAAGCACAAGACCGATTTCCATTCCTGGTACCAAAAAATTAAAAATAAAAATAGAAAAAGGGCTGGGGATGCAGGTCAGTGGTGCAGTGAGTGCTTGCCTAGCATGTGTAAGAGCCTGGGTTCCATCTCAGGTTCTTCAAAAAACGTAAACATCAAAACACAACAAAAAAAGGGATCATTTCTACTCATTACAAAACTGTAATAAAAAAACCCCCTGTAATCAGTATGGATTTGATACTATGTGCATACTAAAAGAGAACTCATAGAACACAATAAACCAGCCCCATATTCAAATAGAGAACAGGAGCCACAGAGAAACATGCTATTCTAAGATAACAACAGCACAAAAGAGGCCGGGGATTTACCTCTGTGGTGCTGAGCCTGCCTCTTAAGTGCAAGGTCCTGAGTTCAATCCCCAGTACCAGAAAAAAACAAAACAAAATAAAACAAAGCACCAGAGCTAGGGATTTAGCTTAGTGGTGCTGTGCTTGCCTCAAAAATGCAAGGTCCTGAGTTCGATCCCCAGTACTGAAAAAAACTAAACCAAAACAAAAAAGCAAAAGAGGTCACCCTGTAGCACTGTTTCCAAATACTGCCATACATTAGGGATCATTCCTACAAACACACATGACTTTAGGGTCAGTGTTTAAAAACTTCTTTGAGACAGGAATCATATGAAAGCATAAATAACACGTTAATGGTTCAAGAAATAAACATGGGTAAAGGAGGGTTTTGATGTCCTTCCTTGACGTTTTTCAGTGACATAAGAAACGTTTACCTAAGCCGAGGGCAGTTCTGACCTAGCGCATTCAGAATGGCATCTGTGATGTTGGAGCAGCCAGAGGCACAGAGGGACTGCAACTTATGGCACCCTCTGCAGATAGTAATGAGACCTTCATCTGTGATTTGCTAAAAAAGACAACAGACATAGGTATCAGTAACTCAGCAGAATAAAAAGGGAAAAGATAGTACTTCTGTGAAAATCAAAACACAAAAAAGAAACCTAGGCAGGTTAAATATTAATCAGGTAGTGGACCTATCTGCTAAAAGAAACGGAACACACTTTGTTTCTTCTTTTGACTTCTGATATAGTCTCCAAAGGAATCTGTGCTACCCTCTGGTATAAAGAAACGTTAGCATGAAATTCTTTTAACCTAATGAGACTGGGAACAGCATGGGCTATGTCAGTGTGTAGATTCCATGAAATGATTTTTAAAACCTAGAAAACAGGCTAGAAAAGCAGTGTTTTAATAGTATAAACATATTTACAAATTCAAATTGAAACTTGTCAGTGAAAAAAACCAAAAACAAAAAAACCCCTGGATAATATTTGAAATCTCAGCACAACATCCATTTTTTTCCTGTGACTTAATTGCTTAACATAAAGAACATTCTAATTTATGGAGATAAAACAGTTGTGTTTAACTAGATATGTTATATTCTGCATTATTTAAAAGTTGTTTTATACTTATTTATTTGGATTTTTTTTTGGGGGGGGGGGTACCGGGGATCAAATTCGGGACCTTCCGCTTGTGAGGCAGGCGGCGCAATCACTGAGCTAAATTCCTGGCCCTATTTGGGTTTTTTTCTTTTTTTTTTTTTTTGGTACCGGGGATTGAACTTGGGTCCTTGCGCTTTCAAGGCAGGCAGCGGAACCACTGAGCTAAATCTCAGGCCCTATTTGGGTTTGAGACAAGGTTTCACTATGTAGTTCAGGCTGGCCTCAAACTCGCAGTGACCCTGCCTCAACCTCCCAAATGCTGAAATTACAGGTGCATGCCACTACACCTGGGTTGAATTGATTTTAAATAAAATAAAGTACACAAAAAGATGTAAAAAATGTTACATATAAACTTTTCTCTTTTTTTGTTGAGACAAGGGTCTTGCTATGTAGCTCAGGCTGGCCTCAAACTCACAGCAATCCTCCAACCTCAGACTCCCAAGTGCCAGGATTAAAGGTGCACTACCACACCCAGGTTTAACACTGTAGATATTAAGAGCACTTGAATATAACCTGTCAGATTTACCAATTTTGTGTTGGCTTAAAAGCTTCCTTGCCACCTGTCAAATCAAGCAAGGTCCGTAAATTGTAAGGACAATTGAGGGAAAGAAAAAAGAAGAAAAACTCCAAAGCTTTTTTAAAATTGAGACAGGATCTCGCTTTGCAGTTCAGGCTGGCTCTGAACTCATTATGTAGCCCAGGCTGGCCTCAAACTCCTGGCGATCCTCCTGCCTCAGCCTTTGGAGTACTAGGATTAGAGGTATGTGCCACCAAGCCCAGCTAATATCCACTGCTTAAATCAGCATGTTCTTAATTTTATGAAAGGAAAAAACAAAAACAAAAAAACCCTCCTCAAAACACCCAAACACACACACACACACAAAAAAACAAAAAACAGATTGAAAACTAGATGGTAAGAAAGACACATATTCATGTGGAAAAAGCAACACAACACATAATGCGATGTATCATTATTACTAAATAAGGATACTGGAGATGGAAGTGGAAGCAGGAATTAAATCATGGAAACGTAGCAGGGCACTGGAAATTGTGCCACATAGTAGCATTACAAAAGTACTGTAGGGCTGTGCTGTCCTGCCTTTCTTAAGGTTTGAAAGCCTGGCTAGGCGTGGTGGCACATACTTGTGGTCCTAGCTACTTGGCCTGCTGAAGGGGGAGACTGTTTAAGCCCAGGAATTCTGGGCAACATAGTGAGACCATCTCTTTAAAAACAAAAGTATTGGGGGCGGGGATTTAGCTCAGTGGTTCTGGCACCTGCCTCGAAAGCTGAGGACCCGAGGTTCAATCCCTGGTACCAAAATAAATAAATAAATAAATAAATAATAATTAAAAAAATAAAAACAAAAGTATAAGGAAGTACTAAGGAAAGTCCCACTGCCAAAACTAATCCAAATTTAAAAATAGTAAAATAAATTAAACTTTTATGTTTTCAGATCAGTGAAGGATGAGAATGATCAGCCAAGGGGAGGTGGCGCACATCTGTAAACCTCACACTCTGCCAGGGGGCGGCAGGGGGACAGCAACTCAACTTAGCAAGAACTCGGTCTCAAGAAATAAAAGTTAAGGGGCGGGAATTTAGCTCAGTGGTTTCGCTGCCTGCTGTGCAAGCACAAGGATCCGAGTTCAATGCCCAGTACCAAAAAAAAAAATCCTCATGAGTGCACAAAAGCATTTCATCATGCTGTAGTGAAGGAACAACTCCCGTACTAAGACTTCAGTGAAAGAAAAAAATACAATACATTGACAGAATTGCTCTTTATCCTTACCAACTTGGAGTCGTGACTGCTAGAAGCATAAAGGGAACCCAACTAAACCACCACATGGCATGCATGGTATGTGAAGTTACATGTATGTGCATGTGTATGCACAGTGCACATATATGTGTGTATATAAAAACACACAGTCCATATGAAGCTGCACAAGAATAATTTTCCCCTAGAACTATAAGATGATAGCTTCATGTTTACAATTATTAAGCTTGTTTTCTCAGGGCAAACATTTCAGCCATATAAACGAACATAGGTGCCAGGCATGGTGGTGCACACCTGTAATCCCACCAATGTGGAGGCTGAGGCAGGAGGAACACTGTGAATTTGAGGCCAGCCTTGGCTACACAGCAAGTTCAAGGCCAGCCTGGACTACATAGCAAGACCCTGTCTCAAAAACCAAGCTAAACCAAACCAAACCAAAAAGAACACTGGCACATTCTGATAGTCAGCAACCATGACTTTGAATTGTGGCCTTTTTTTTTTGGTACTGGGGATTGAACTCGGGTCCTTGCGCTTGCGCAACAGGCGGCGAAACCACTGAGCTAAATCCCCGGCCCTGTGGCCTTTTATGTATCACCTATAAATGGAGTAATGACCAGACTTTCCAGTTCCAACTGATTAAACAAAAAAGGGACATAACAAGCAGAAGGCCTAGCACAAACAAGAACTCATCAAAAAATATTTTTTTCTGCTACGAGGGGCTCTCATTACAAGACATCTATAATTTTCAAGGTAAGAGAGAAAAGCTAAAGGCCTAGTGTTCTAGGCCCCTGAATAGTTTAAGAAATTATCTAAGTAAAACTTAGGGGGTCACAGGGTAAACACCAAAAAAGCAGATGGTCTGAAGAAGCCAAAATGCTAAATATAGATACTACTTGAAATAACTTAAAAGGTGTATGTTGTTTGTTGTCTTCAGTGCTGATTTACTTACGTATCTTCTTTTTACCACTGAGCTACGTCCCAGCCCCTTTTACTTTTTCAGGCAAGATCTCACCAAGTTGCTCAGGTGGGTCTTGAACTTAGAATTCTCTTACCTCCAGCCTCACAAAGTGTTTGAGGAGGAAGGTATGTGCTACCATGCCTAGCTATGTAGACAGATTTTCTTAAGCAGATAAGAGTCAAAAACCATGGAGGCACCACCTGTCAGTGCAGCACTCGGAAGGCTGAGGCAGGAGAATCCACATAGGTTTGAGACCAGCCTGGGCTACACAGTGAGTTCAAGCCAGCCTGAACTACACAGTGAGACCCTTTCTCAAAAAACCAACCCGTCCCCCCCCCCCCAAAAAAACTAGAGACATCTGTGGGTGGGTGTGGTGTCCCCATGGATGCTATGGAAAAGCTACTTACTGGTCTTGAAACTCTTACAATAACATCAATACTACTAGTGAAAGGCATTATTAATAAAGAAGCCTTGTGGGAAGGGATGCTTACTAAGCAAGTCTGCAAGTTCAGAGTCACCAGCTCAGGACAGTGTGCACCTATGTACTTGAGAGCTTCATCTTCTAGCTACAAAGATTAAAAAAACAGGTGGTTACTGGCATTATTTCAAAGGAGCAAGCCTTAAGAGAGTACACATTTTTCCTTTTTTTTTTTTCTGGTACTAGGAGGGATTGTCAGGACCTTGCACTTGCCAGGCAGGTGCAGCATCACTGAGCTAAATCCCTGGCCCTAAGAGAGTACACATTCACTATCACATTCTCAACCAGCTTCAAAGAACAATGAGCCACAAATAATAAATTATGATCACACAACAGAATAATTATTATTAGCAGGGTTATCAGTATTTTGTTTACATTCATTTTTTTAAAGAATCAGTTCTTTTTTTTTGGTACTGGGGATAGAACTCAGGTCCTTGCACTTGCGAGGCAGGCAGCAGAACCACTGAGCTAAATCCTTGGCCCTAATAATCAGTTCTTACCATATCAAATTCACATTACAAATCAAGGAAAAGATAAAATAATACTGCTGAGTTTATGGATTTTATTTCTGATGAATATACCTCACAGTATTGTGGAAGAACTACTTTTTTTGTTTTGTTTTGAGACAGGGTCTCGCTTTGCAGTTCAGGCTGGCCCTGAACTCACTATGCAGCCCAGGCTGGCCTCGAACTCAAGGCGATCCTCCTGCCTCTGCCTTCCGAGTGCTGAGCTCACAGGTATGTGCCACCAAACCCAGCTGTAGAGAGGCTATGAAGTAAAATAATTTTCACACTCCTATACCCCTTCCTTTATAAAAGTGGTTTTTTTTCCCTCTCTCAGTACTGGGGATACCTATAAACTTTTAAAAAACTTGGGAGGAGACAGGAATGGAACCCACAGCGTTTATCTGCTGCTGGAAGATCCTGTCATGCTTAAGCTGCCGAGAACATATGGTAACTGATCATAATGGTGCATTCCAATCAGTATTTCTCAGGATCACATAACCAGAAGCTCAAGATATTTTTTTGTTTTGTTTCGTTTGTGTGACACAGAATATCACTGAATAGTCCAGGCTGGCCTCAAAATTACGGTGATCCCCCTGCTTCAGCCTCCTGAGTGCTGGGATTACAGGGGTGCGCCATCACTCCAGGCAGATTTTCTTTTCAGTACAGACTAAACCCTGCATGAAACCCTTTTTGCCTATGGTGTTTCCTCAGTATAAGCTCATCTCCCTACTTCCCTGTCCCCAACTTATTTTTGGTCAGATGTTAATTTTTCTCCAACTATCATTTCAAGGAAAATGCCTGAACTTTGGTAAGCATGTGACTATAGTCAGTAGTATGCAGAACTCATATTTCCCTCAAAACAAACATCTTGGCAATGCTGACACAGTTTACATTTCCTTGGACCTTCATATGCTCTACATGGAATATTACCTGTGTGCAGCCTTTTAAGAATAAGGCCTTCAGTCCCCCGCAGCCTCTCACTAGTGCTTGAATGCCATCCTTGGTTACTTGGTCACACCAGGAAATGTTCAGCTGCTCCAGCAGTGGACACCCCTCGCTTAGAATAGAACATACAATACAAGCAGATCACTACCTCTAACCCAAAGGCACCTGCAGGGTACTCTCATACTCAGCCCAGGCAAAATGTACAAAGCACAAGCATGTTTCTCTGATAAAGACAGAAACCAAGAACTAAGGGACTCATTCCATTTTACAATGCTCTTACGATTTTACAGCATTCTTACAATTAAGAGTTCAGGTTTAAACCCAGATTCCCTATCAAATAATTCTATTAGTATCAAATTAGTAGTAGTAATGAAGATTTTAAAAACTTTATTTATTTAGTTACTTTTGGACACTGGGGTTCAAACTCAGGACCTTGCACTTGCGAGGCAGGGGTGTCGCCACTGAGCTAAATCCCCAGCCCTTTAAAAACTTTATTTAAAAAATTAAATTTATTTATTTACTTATGGTACTGGAGTTAAATTCAGTGCCTGAGGGCCAGGGATTTAGCTCAGTGGTTCTGCCGCCTGCCTCAAAAGCGTTCGATCCCTGGTAAAAAAAAACAAACCCAAAATCAAAATTCAGGACTTGAAAGTATGTGTACATGTCTGTATTATTTACATGTGGGGCCTGTGTTCCCCCATGAAAGAAATTAATTTTATTCTCATTAACCCAAGAGTAATAACATCATAGCAATTGGTTTAAAGAGGCCATAGAAACGTCTGCCCTATATTCTATACCACTTCAGTGAACTTGCTGATACAGTCAGAATATTGTCTGCCAATGCCGTTCTGAAGCAATGGAGCTATTAATAATGAAACGCTTAAGGTTTTTACATTTTATACATTCATTAATTACATTTTCATGCTGAAGTAACAGAGTCAGAGCTGATTTCCCAGTTCTTCGATTGGAACTTCTTGATTAAGTCTAATCTATTTGCAACTCTGCACTGTCTCAGCATTCCATCGAAAACTTCTGGGCACACTCCAAACACTGTCTGATCACATCAAAGCAAGACCCATGAGACTGCTGCTACTGCTCCAGCTCAGTGTCCGAGGCGCTTGGTGAGTGATGTTAGGTGTGGACGGCTCACATTACCTCCTCCACTAAAGCCCCAGAGATGGCCTGACCTGTGTGCGGCCAGCAGCAGGTGAGCTGGCTCTCATCTGAGGGCACGGGAGCTGAGGGGTGTGTGGCTTTAGCCTCCATGCAGCATCAGCAGTGCAGAGATGCCTGGTGTCTGGAAATACAAGCGCTCACCCTGCTTTGAGACAGGGTCTTACTAAACTGCCCAACCTGGGCTCCAATTTGCAGTTCTCCTGCCTCAGTCTCCCAGAGCGCTAGGGTTACAGGTATGTACCACCATGCCCAAATCATCTCTGCCTGAACAATATTACCTTCATCTTCAGTCACTTCTACCCTTATCAATTTAGTTTTACAGCTGGAATACTGATGAACACCAAATGTTTTATATTCTCAAGGTTGTACCAACACTACTTGGGGACTTGACAGCTTTGAAGAAATCTTCTTCTATCTACTCTCAGATAAATGAGATAATTTATGTAAAAATATTTTATAAATAATAAAGGTTATCATACTTCTCCTACATGGCAAACAGTCCTTAGATTTGTATGTGCTCAGTATTCACAAGGAGGGTTTAAAAGGAGTCACATTTAAAACAAATCAGGAAATAAATACAGGAGCCACATTTTTATATATTCTATTTAAATCTACTTTTAATTTTGTTTTTTGAGACAGGGTCTCACTGTATAGTGAGTTCACTGGCCTGGAACTTGAAGTGATCCTCCTGCCACAGCCTCCCAAGTGCTGAGATTACAAGCATGCAGCACCACTCTTGGTTAATTTTTTTAATAGTTCAATTCTTTTTTTGTTTTGTTTTTTTGGTACCAGGGATCAAACTCAGGACCTTGTGCTTGCAAGGGAGGTGCCGGAAGCACTGAGCTAAATCCCCGGCCCAGTTCTTTTCTTTTTAAACAGCTTAATTCTTTATATGCATAAGTATAACCAAAAGTAAGTTTCCCAAAAAAGGGGGGCATTCGATTCCCCTTTTAAGATATACCTTCTGGATCTGTAAAGGACTTTAACCACTTAACAGTTTACTCATGTGTCACCCGGGCAGTGTGTTTGTTTACATACTATCCTGAATGTCATTTCAACCAGTTGACTCTTGTATGGAATAAATTTGATAAAATTGTTTTTTTATCTCCTGTTATATTACTTTATACAAATTAACAAAAAATATGCAATTTTGGTTATCCTGTATTTAAATAAATGGATTGGTAAATGGTTAAAAAATACACAAACTCCATTCATGTACAAATTGTACTGCTGTTCAGAAATTCCAATTATCACGAGTCATTTGAGTATTTCCTCTAATTGTAACTTGCACAGTGGTAAAACTAAAGATCTATCCAAAACTACAGTATATATCCATAAAACAAGGTTGATGTCAATCCCAATCTTATATTGGTTTATGAAAGTATGTATTAATGGACATGCTTATTATAAGGAATTTACCTCAGTGCTTTGAGAGACATGTTTGTTATCGATGTACAGGAAGCCAAGTCAAGGTGCCTGAGTTTGGAACAAAACTTGCTAAGGCTAGTACATGTACTGAAAATGGAGAAAGGAAAAATAATGAATAAACAAAATAAGAACACATTCTTACTGTATCACATACCTTTCTCAGTATATGTGTGCACATTAGAGACAATAAATTTTCATACCCTCTCAAAAGCAGCTCTAAGCCCTGGACCTTTCACACTGAAGAAGGGACTGATACCATTCACAAAGGAAAAAGAAAGGCTGGTTGTGAAGGAGGAAGTTCATGATTCACACTGGCAAACGTTAATAGCTATTAACAGCACACCACTTAAGTGAGCACTCAGGGATCTACATGTACTCTGCAAATCCAGGACACCAGAAAGTTAACAAGCTTCTGCTAGCATGAGCTCAAACATGAGGACCAAAAGTCCTGCCTCTGTTGTTTTACTTAAATCTCTATTGAAGATAATCAACTGCACTGCACTAATGAATCAGATTTCTTCTTTTGTGATACTGGGGATTGAATTCAGTGAGTGCTGAAGTAGATGCCCAGCCCTTTGTGAGAAAGGTCTCCTTCACTAAGTTGCCTAGGCTGGGCTTGAGTTTACAATCCTCTTGTTACAGCATCCTTTGTAGCTGGATTACAAGGATGCACTAGTACGCTTGGAAAAAGAATTAGATTTTTTCTGAGGCATATGAAAGATGAGTTGGTATTGTGCTGAACAATAAGTAGCTGATACTACTACCCACTGTACTTTAAGAACTTTTTTGGGGGCTGGGGATTTAGCTCAGTGGTGCCGCTGCCGGCCTCACAAGCGAAAGGTCCCAAGTTTAATCCCCAGTACCAAAAAAAAAAGTTAAACACACATTCTTTTTTCGATGATGTATCTCCCCCCTAGGTATTTGGGTGGACCAATGCTTTTGTATCTTTTGGACAGACAACAGGTCCTACAGTAAGCCTAGCTTTGTAAGAGACTGCCAAACAGGCTGGCCTCAAACCCACCATCCTCCTGCCTCAGCCTCCTTAGTACTGGGATTACAGGTATGTATCACCATGTCCAGCTTTCTCTATATTCTTTCCTTTCTTTCCTTCTTTCTTTCTTGGGACCTTGCGCTTTCGAGGTAGGTGGTGGAACCACTGAGCTAAATCCCCAGCCCTCTCTATATACTTAAAAAAATGTTTTTTCCCCAATACTGAGGCACTGTATCCCAATCCCTTCTTAAATTTTTTCTAGATTTTGAGACAGGATCTCACTAAGTCAACAAGTTGTCCAAACTGAGCTCAAACTTGCCATCCTCCTTTCTCAGCTTCTCAGACTGCTAGGATTACAGGCATGAGCCACCATCCTTGATCTTCCAATATTGTTCTTCATTTTAAAAAATTGTTTTGACTACTGCATTCTCTCATACATTTTAGGACCAACCTGTCAGTTTCTTAAAAAAAAACAAAAACAGATTCTGCCAGGAATTGTACTGAATCTATAAATTAATTTGGAGAGATCTGCTGCCACCTCAACAATGTTACATATTCCAAAGGGTGAACACAGATTGTCATTCCATTTTTTTTTTTTTTTGAGAGGGTCTATGTAGTCCAGACTGGCCTTGAACTCACTATATAGCTCAGGCTGGCCTCGAACTCGAGGCAATTCTCCTGCCTCAGCCTCCCCAGTGCTAGGATTCTGTTTCTCCATTTTATATCCCCTTTAATTTCTCCAGTAATGTTTGGTGATTTTCAGTGCACCAATCTTGTACTTCTTTTGTTAAACTTATTTGTAAATATTTGATTTTTACTGTGCATGAAACTATTTTCTTAGTTTCAATTTTGGACTGCTCGTCACTAATGTATAGTAACAGAATTACTTTTCTACACTTTATATATATATACACACACACACACACACACACACATATATATATATATATAAATATATATAATTTTTTTTTTTTTTTTTTTTTTGGTGTGTGGTATTGAGGATTGAACCCAGGGCCCTTCTACTAAGCCACATCCCCAGCCCTTTTTATTATTTATTTTTGGTACTGGGGATCAAACTCGGGACTTTGTGCTTGTCAGGCAGGCATGGCGCCACTGAGCTACATGCCCAGCCCTTTAATTTTTGAGACCTGGGAGGGTTCAAACTTGAAATCCTCTTGCTTTAGCCTTTCAGAGCATTGGGATTACAGGTATACAATACCACACCCTGCTTGTACAATGATCTTGTTGCAAGTGAGCTTCTTAAACTTGTTTATGAATTATAGTATTTTTTGATGGTTTCCTTATGATTTTCTACATAAATTACAGAATTATGTTATTTGTAAGTAAAGTTTACTTCACTCCTTTCCATCAGTATTCATTAAAAAAAAACTACGGGCACTGGCTAGACCCTACAATGCAAAGTTTGTTGCTTTTTTTTTTTAGGTACCGGGGATCGAACTTGGGTCATTGCATTTGCGCAGCAGGTGGCGAAACCACTGAGCTAAATCCCCGGCCCTGCAATGCAAAGTTGAATAGAAAGTGTTTGGGCTGGGGGGTGGAGCTCAGTGGTAGACTGCATGACTAGCAGATGTGAGGCCGAGTTCAGTCCCCAGTAACACCCCCCCCCAAAGGTGTGGTTATTCCTGACCTTAGGGAAAAAGCATTCAGTCTTTCACCATTAAGGTTGATGTTGACAGTAGGTTTTTCATAGATGCCTTTGACCACATTGGAGAAAGTTCCTCGTAGTGTTTGTTTTCATCACGAAAGGGTACTGGATTTTGCCATGTGCATTTTCTGTGCCTAGTAATGTATTAGTTATCTTTCTGCATAGTAAATTACCCTAACAGAAATTGGCTTAAAGTAACATACTTAATGTCTCAGTTTTTGTGAGTCAGGAGCACATGGGCCACTTAGCAGAGTGCCTCTGGGTGAGACTCTCAGAGCCTATTGTCAAGGTACTGGACCTTGGCTGCAATCATCTCCAAGCTTCACTGGGTTTAGATCTCTTCCCCAGCTCATTAGATGGCTGTTGGCTGACGCAGAAGATCCAATTTGAAGCTCATTCTTGGCTTTGGTAGGTGTCAGGCCCTCGTGAGTGGCTGGCTGGAGACTGATTCCTGGCCACATGGACCTCTCCACAGAGGGACTCACAGCAGAGCAGCCTGCCTCTGTGAGAGTCAAGGGCCCAGGAGAAATCAGAGCAGCACAGAATTGCTGCAACTCAATCTCAAAAACAACATCCCATCCCTTCTGCAGGATTTATTCTATTGTTAGAAATGAGTCACAAGGGTCACGATGTCCACAAGCGGAAAGGATTACACAAGAGCAGAAATACCCAGAAGTGGGGATTATTTGAAGGTCATCTATTACAATGAGATGATCACGTGGTTTTTGCTCTTTATCCCAGAGGTCAGCAAATTATGGTTCAAGGGCCAAATTTTGCCTGCTGCTTGTTTTCATATGGCCCACAAATACTGTTTATTTATTCATTTTTGTGGTACTGGGGATTGAAGCCAGGGCCTCACAGTTGTGGGCCACACCCACAGCCCTTTATTCACTTTACTGAATAGTTTCTCTAGTGTGAGAAACTGAAAGTGTAAATAAGGGCTAAAATGATTAAAATGAATAATTGATAATTTGAAATAAGGAGAAAAGTCCAAATGGGTAGGGGTGATGGAAGGGGAAAGAAGGGAAAGGAAAAATTATGAGAAAAGAAAAAAAAAAATGGAAATGAAGTCTATGTAAATAGGGAAGGGTGGAGGGGGTGAAGGGCACACAGGTAATGGGGAAAAAAATAAGAACCAAGATACATCATGCACAGGTACAAGCACCCAATGACAAATGTAAACGCATTGTATACCTAAAATGTACCAGAAAAGAACGTAAGAATAAAAAAAAAAAAATTTTTTTTTGGTACTGGGGATCGAACTTGGGACCTTGAGCCTGTGAGGCGGGTGGGGAGCCACTGAGCTAAATCCCGGGCTCTAAAAAAATTTTTTTTGGAGACAAGGTCTTACTTTGTAGTTCAGGCTATTTTTTTTTTTTTTTTTTTGGTACCGGGGATTGAACTCAGGTCCTTGCACTTGCGCAGCAGGTGGCAAAACCACTGAGCATCATCCCTGGCCTGTTCAGGCTGGTTTTGAACTCACTATGTAGCCCAGGTTGGATTCGAACTTACGATGATCCTCCTGCCTCAGCCTCCTAAGTGCTGAGATTACAGGCATACACCATGCCTGTCTCTTGCTCCTTTAGTCTCCTTGGACTCTGATCTCTTTCTCTTCATATCAGCAAGAACTTTGACATAGTCTGGAAAATGCCTCTGAGATTTTTTCATAGGGCTCACACTTCATTTATTTCTCAGTCTTGTGTGTGTGCGCTGATATTTTAATTTGTTTTCTTTCTATGTTTTATCCGGTTTTGTAGTTGTCTTTGGCAGGAAAGCAGTTGCTGTCACTGTCAGAAATAGAATCCTTGGGCTGCTGCTGCTTGCCTCGAAAGCGCAAGGTCCGGAGTTCGATCCCCGGTACCACACACAAAAAAGAAGCAGAATCTTTGTTCACGATTTTTAAAAATTTACACTTTTTTGCCTGGTGTGGTGGTGTGTGCTTGTAATCCCAGGACTCTGGAAGGCTAAGGTAGAAGGACTGCATGTTCAAGCATAGTCCGGGCAATGTAGCAACTTAGTGAAGTCCCCCAACCCAAAGGTGGGGAGGTGTGAATGTAGCTCAGTGAAAGGCCCTGGGTTCAATTCCCAGTGTCATTCCCTGTCCAAAGTACTTACTTACTTACCCCTTTAAAACACTTTTTTATTTTGAGACAGGGTTTTACTAGGTGGCTAAATTGCCTAGGCTGGACTCAAACTTGTGATACTCTTGCCTCAGCCTCCCAGAATACTGCAATTTCAAGTGTGTGTCAGCAAGCCCAGCTTCTTTAATTTCGTTTATACTGTGAGTGGTACAGATAAAGCACATTTAGAGATTTTCATTAAATAACTGCTATTAGTACTGATGAACACAATCTGTTTAGTCTTGCTTAATTAGTACTTTAATCTTTTTATAGAATTTATCTATTTACTGTCACTTTTATTATCTCTACTGCAAATACACTGACTATGACTTTCTACTTCACTTTAAATAAAAGACAGGATTTCAAATTCTTATTCCATTTTTACTTTCATGTTGCTTTTTCCTTTTAGAATCTTTCCTCTGTAAAATCAAGATGAAAGCAGCTCAGTATGTTAATTAGCCTTGATCTAAAGCTTCTATAGGTCACACATACAGTCTATGACTTACCCTTCTAAAACATGCAGTACTTACGCATCTGTTGTCTTTGTACACCCATTTAGATTCAGTACTTCAATGTTCCTACAGTTTTGTGCAAAGGTCCTTTATGGGAAAGAACCAAAGTAAAAGGTTTAAATAAAATGGGAACATTCCAAGCCTAAAAAGTAATAAAATGATTTATTTTTCATAATACTGATTGTTGATACTTGGTATATTGTGATAGGAGAAATATGTATTTGTTTTCAATCTCCAGTTATTTGAATAGAGCTCTTAAGACGCCTGTAATTCCTAAGTGACAGGGGGAAAGGAGTGTCTTTTGTTATAATACTTGTTGTTCAACTATGCCTAGGTAACATGGCCATTGTAAAAAGCCCTAAAAGATGGGTACAGGGGAGCTTCTGGGTTGGTAAGCACAATCATCATGAGGTGGGAGGGTAGAATGCCTTAATTTCCCAGGGAAGGTCCTGTGCTTGGGATCCTTTGAATCTTAACCATGTACTTCATCTGCATCCTTCATGATAACTGGTAAAGTAACTAAAGCACCATGTAACAGATTTTCAAGCCCCAGGAAGGGATCAGGGGAACCCCCTGACTTCTATCCCATTCATCAGAAGTACACAGCAGCTGGGCATGGTACTGTACTATGGGAGGCTGAGGCAGGAGGATCACAAGTTCAAGCCCAGCCTAGGCAATTAGCAAGATCCTGTCTCAAAATAAAATAAAAAGGGCAGAGGATGTAGCTCAGTACAAAAAAGGCCCTGTTTTCAATTCTCAGTATCCGGCCCCCCCAAAAAAGTATACAGCAATGTGGGACGTGCAACTGTCATCTCAAGTATGGGCAGTCTTTTGGACTTATCCTATTGGTGCCTGAGGTTACTGTGTGCTTACTGTCAGTACTGAATTATAAGACATCAAAAAATTGGTCATTGGTGGAAAAAGACAAAAGTTCAAAGAACAAAAAATCTCAGGTTCCAAAAGAACCATTTATAGTGGGGAATCTGGCCTTTCTGGGGGAACTATCTGCTCTTCTTCTTTTTTTTTTTCTGGTACTGGGGATTGAATCCAGGACCTTGCGCTTGCTAGGCAGGTATGGTAACATGGAGCTACATTCTGGCCCCTATTCTTAAAACCAGTCTTTCTCTTACCAGCTATTTTTGTTATAAACAATGTATGCACATTTGAATTTTTAAAAAATGTATTTGAATTTATAACCACTTAGAAATTTTAAAAACTACTTAGGTATTTTCTGGTGAGGCGATGCTGTTCTTTATTTCAATCAAAGTGATTAATCAAGCCAGGGGTGGTGGCCCATGCCTGTAATTCCAGCAGTATGGGAAGCTGCAGTTGAGGCATGGTCAATTCCAGCCTTAGTGATTTAGCAAGACCCTGTCTCAAAATAAAAAATTTAAAAAGGGCTGGGAAGCCAGGCATGGGTCTGTACCCTCAGCCCTCACGAGGCTGAGGTCAGTGGATCACTCTGAGTTTCAGGCCAGCCTGCACTAAACAAAAGAGCTTAGGATGCAGCACCACATGAATGTCCTGGGTTTAATTTTCAGTTAAAAAACAAATCAAAACAGATTAATCAGTAATTACCATTATTTTTTTTACCTTAATGCATTGTCTCCTACTCCAAGACACCCACGAAGACTTAACTTTCGTAAAAACCCTCCACATCGCTTTGAAATATTCTCCACTACCCGGCCCTGTAACAAGGAATAGGTAAATAGACAACCTGCCTCACTGATTCTGAGAAAAATACATATTATTTTTTTAACAATTTATAAACAGAAAGAAATGGCTTCTATTTGTTTCAAAAAACTAAATAGGAAAATACTGTGTTCAATTTGTAAGATGTTCTGTATTTGAGGAATGGTGTTTCCTAGGTCTCTTATGGCACCATATGAATGTATACTGTCCATACCTGGTTTAAAATCACAGCTACTGAACCGGGCACAGGGGCTCATGCCTGTAATCCCAGCACTTGGGAAGCTAAGGCAGGAGGACTGCTGTGAGTCTGAGGCCAGCTTAAACTACACAGCGAGACCCTGTCTCAAAAAAACAAAACAGATGCCCAGATGCCCATCAACAGATGAATAGATAAAATGTGGTTTTTATATACAATACAATGGAGTACTACTATGCATAAAGAAGAGTAAACTTGAGACATTTTTAGGTAAATGGATGCACCTTGAGACCATACTTTTAAGTGAAATAAATTGGACATACATGTTTAAATATCGCATTGTTTCTCTTGTGTGAGAAACCAAACGTGTGAATGGATGACAGATATTGGGAAGCAGGAAGAAAATGTTTAAATGGGAAAGAGAACAAGGGAGAGGGCAAGGGGAAGCTAAAGAAAGGAAAAGGGAAAAATGAGAATAGAAGGAAAAAATGAAAACAAAATTTTTGTAAATAAGGAGTGGAAGAAAGGTTGAAGGGAGGGGAGGGGAATGGAAAAAAAAAAAAAAGAAGCGAGATATTTTATGTACTGGTAGAAATTCCCTATGATGAATGTGATCACTATGCTTACCAAAAGGGTACCAATAAAATTCATTTAAAACCAAACCAAACAAAAAAACAGCAACTGAAGGACAATATACATATCCATCTTCATATCCTTTCCAAAGAGGCAACATGCAAATACCATCCCAATGGCTCTACTGTTCTTCAATAAACAAATACAAAACGAACAAACACCAAACACATGTTCATAATTTGGCAAAAACAAAACACCTGGGGTCCTATTCGGGCCTGAAATTATTCTAAATAATTTAGTATTATTTCAATGAAATAATTTCGCTTATTCTCAAAAACTAAAGAAACTCTTGGGAACTTCTGGCAACTCCAATGAATTTCAGATACATTGAAAATAGTAGTTTCTCTTTTTGGGGAAAATAAGATTTATATGGCTGGTGCTAATCTGTTCGACACTGTAATTACAAGAGAAATGGTGCCACACACCACATAATTATACCTCAATATCCCTCTGGAAATCAAATAGATCAATTCGCTGCCAGTTGCTGCCATCCAGAGCAAGAACATTCCAGGCCTATTTTGAAGAAAAAGAGACAGACGGAGCAAAGTTGAAAGGAAAACAGTGACATTCACATTTACCAGTCAACCAATGACTGAAGCACACTGAAAAATCCCCCAGTGCCTACCGGTAACTAATCCCAGCCTGTCTGCCTTAATCTGACACATACTTTACTCTCCATCAATGAGTGGGCAGAGACTTATAGCTACAGAAGATCTTGAACTAGGGAAGGGCAGGTTGTGGTGTTACAGCCAGGACCAGATTGGAACAGACTAGACTCTCTCAACTCCCCTGTTTAACAGTTCTGGGGATTGAACTTAGGACCTCTACTCTAAACTTCATCCCCAGTCCTTTTTATTGTTTGTTTTGAGACAGGGACTTGTTGTAGTACAGGTCTGTAATCCCAACTACTTAGGAGGCTGAGGCAGGAAGACTGAAGAATCCAGCCTGGGCAACTTAGCAAGACCCTGTCTTAGAAATAAGGGTTTGGGATGTAGCTCAGTGGTACAGTGTTGCCTAGCATGTGTGATGCTCTGGGTTCAAACTCCAGTTCTGGTGGAAAAAAATCATCCTAACACCATTGGTTGTTTTTAAAATAGCTGATACATGCATATTGATATGGTATGTAAGACAATTGTTCTTACTGTGTTTCTTTGAAGGTGGTCCTAAGTGTCCCTTCAAAATCCTTACCATAACTACCACCAAACAAACCAAAACAACCTTAATGCAGAAAATTCCTGTCATATTAATTTTAATTTCTGAGTTGGCATGGTGAGGTACTCCTATATGCCCAGCACTCTGGCAGACTGAGACAGGAAGAGCGTGAGTTCCAGCCTAGCCTAGGCAACTTAACAAGACCCGGTCTTGAAATAAAAATTTAGAAAAAGGGTTGGAACTGCAGCTCAGTGCAAAGGCCCTGGATTCAATCCCTAGTATCATGAGGGGAGAAAAAAAAAGGAATTCTTGCATCCCAGAAGTGAATTTTTGTTAGCTATTTGGTAGTATCTGTTGAATGAATTAAAAGCTGGCATCTGATTTATAAAAAAGATAACTGGAGGGCCAAGGATTTAGCTCAGTGGTGCAGTGCCTGCCCGGCAAGTGCAAGGCCCTGGGTTCGATTCCCGGTACCAAAAGAGAAAAGTGAAAAAAGAAAAAAAAAAAAAAAGATAACTGGGGGCCGGGTTTTAGCTCAGTGACACCACACCTGCCTCGAAAGCACAAGGTTCTGAGTTCGATCGCCCGTACCAAAAAAAAAAAAAAAAGATTCATAAGGTAATTTTCCCATAATGAAGATTCTACCCTATATTTTAGTGGCAGCCTAGGAAATTACGGCATTTGGCCATTTTGTCACAGCAAGGCCACAGCAATTTGTCTGTTGAGACAAACTGGATAGCTAAGCACAATTTAGAAGTTGAGGGCCAGGATTTAGCTCAGTGGCACCACTCCTGCCTTGCACGCACAAGGTCCTGAGTTCGATCCCTGGTACCGCAAAAAAAAATTTAGAAGCTGATCTAGGAATGTGTTATGGCTTTTATCTAGATGTCCCCCAAAGCCTCAGGCGCTCACAGGTGGAGCTTTTCCAGGTGGGGCTTTTCAGATCTGGCCATATCTAGGGGATGTCATACTGGGATTAAGGGTGTGTGGCATTAAATTAGTTCAGATTGGAATTAGCATAGCTGTGGGTGTGGCTGAATGGATTTACTGAAGACAGAGGGCCCAGCCCAGGTGTGGGTGGCACCACCCAAAAGGCTTGCACCCTAGAGGGAATAAAGGGAAAGGCAGGCTTGGGACTATTTCCTGCCTGCCGGGCCATGCACTGTTTCTCTTCTGCCATATCCCTATGCCAAGCTGCCTGGCCATGGAAGCTTATAAACTGAGACAAAATAAACCTTTCCTCCTCTAACTTCAGATGTCAGGTATTTTGTCCAAACAATGAGAAAAGTAACTAAGACACACTGAAATCCGGTTTGCTCTGCAACTTCTTCCTGTCCTAAGGATTGAACCTAGGACCTATGGATGCAAGGCAAGCACTTTGCCACTGACTCACATTCCCATTCCTACCTTTAAAAGCAATTCTAGCTAGGGCTGGGGATTTAGCTCAGTGGTTCCACTGCCTTGGTTTACAAGGTCCCGAGTTCAATTAACAGTACCAAAAAACCCCCACCAAACAACAAAAAAACAATTCTACCCAACCTCTTTTAGGAATATGGAGAAATAATGCAAGAATTAGATGCCTAAGACTCATGTATAAATACATATATATTTGTGTGTGCTTATATAAATTGAATTAGGAAAATAATATAGCATGATTTTATTATGACTGAATTACGCCTAACCTTTTCAAAAATTAATTTCTTTTCTTTTTTTTTTTTTTTGGTACCGGGGATCGAACTTGGGTCCTTGCGCTTGTGGAGCAGGCAGCGAAAGCTCTGAGCTAAATCCCAGGCCCAAAAATTAATTTCTTAAGATTAACTTTTTAAATGTGATAATAGGAAATGAAGCCAGGGCCTCATGTGTGCTAGGCAAGCACTATACTACTGAGCTATCTTCCCAAACGACCCTCCCCCTTCTTTGTTTTTTGAGACAAGGTCGTGCCTCGTAGTTCAGGCTGGCCTGGAACTCTCTACGTAGTCCAGGCTGGCCTCCAGCTTGCAGCAATCCTACCTCAACTTCCCAAGTGCTGGGATTACAGGCATGCGCCACCATGCCTGGCTTCCCAGACCTTTTATTATATTTCTCTTAAATTTTGAGACACGGACTACTCCCTAAGTTGTCCAAGTTGCCTCAAACTTGTAATCCTCCTGCTTCAGACTTCTGAGTAGCTGTATGCCATGGCGAAATAACATAACAATGTACATGAAATACCTAAAACATGGTTAATTTACTGCAAAGAGCGTCATCCTCAGTGTCAGGAAGGGGTCCCCTATAACCTTTGGCACACATGCCACAAGTGGGCTGTTTATATCACTGAAAGCTCTAAAAGGTTTCCCATCACTGCCCTATAATCATGCCAACCTTTCTTACCCTGGAAACCTGTGCACAGCGACACAAGGTAACGACATCGAGGAAAGAAAATATCCTAAAAAGAGAGAGAGACAAATTTTATTGTATGATAAAATACTTTGTTGATTTTTAAAAAATTTAAAAAATTTTACTAACACGTTTGCAGTACACATCTTAATTCTTTTTATGTCCCCCTTGCCCTCCCTCCCTGCTCATCCTCCCATCTCTTGATCTTCTTCCTGAGAAAGATCTATTTTTCTACTTCCTATTATCTAACTTTTATTTGGTTTTTAATTGGTACTTTGGGTTTCCCATGTACACACACATGTGCCTACCATTAATGCACATAGACAGGCATAAGTTTTTTCAAACAAATACATAAAAACTTGAATAATTTACAAAGATAAGTGCCTATATAAAACATAAAGGGAGAAGGTAGTCATTTACTTCATAATGTACATGTAAGTGCTGTACAAGTTATAGATACTTGCGGTATTACCAGATGGAGACCAGGGAGCACTAGTTAGAAGAAGGGAGGCTGGAATTTCTATTCCAGTTACCTGAAGTGTAAAAAGCTTCCTGGGCCTGGGATTTAGCTCAGTGGTTCCAAGCGCCTGCCCTGTAGGTGCAAGGTCCCAAGTTTGATGCCCGGTACCAAAAAAACCCAAAAAACAAACAAACCAAAATAAATAAAAAAGCTTCCTAGTTAGCTTAATAGAATGAAATTTTGTTGTTTAATGATCAGAGGCCATCAATCTTATTCAGGCACTTGTCATAAGCTGAGTTAATAATTACATCACATAGAAAGTCATGTGCATTTTATAATTATTTCTGGTCTTTAAAATAGTAAATTATACTTTTTAAAAAATGGTGACAAAATTTAAAAAAATAAAAACAGTGACAAAGTTTCACATTAAAGGTAGGATGAAATAGGTTCTGCAGAGTAAGCTTGGGCCAAGTAAATTAGGAAAAAGGGAGGAAAAAAATACACTTTACACTACAAGGTAGGGTACTGTGAAGAGAGACACAATAGCCTCCTTTTAACCGTTTCTAATATATAGTTCAGCAGCATTAAATTCACACTGCTATACGATAGCCACCATCCATCTCCAAAACTTTTTCATCTTCCGAAGCCAAAATTCTGCACTCATTAAACAATAACGACCCCTCATGTTCATGTCCCAGGCCCTGGCAGCCATCACCCCACGCTATGTCTCTGTAGGACTGACTACTCTAGGAACTGAAACTTTGTCATCTGTGTCTTACAATTTCACCTAGCAAAATGTCTCAAAGTTCTCCAAGGTTGTCAGCACATACAGAATTCCTTTTTCCCTGCATGTATACGACACAATTACACATCCATTGAGGGACGCTGGCTTTCTTTCATCTTTTAGCTACTGTGGATTCTGCTCCTATAAACATGAGAATACAAATTCCTGTTAGGGTCATTGCTTTTAGTGTTTCTGGTACATATGCAGAAGCAGAACTGCTGAATCACCTAATGTTTTAATTTTTTGAGGTATTATCAGTGTACAAATGTTCTAACTTCTCCACATCTTTGTCACCACCACTCTATTTTGCTTATTTTTATTTTTAAAAGAGTCTTTACTAATGGATGTGAAATGGGAGCTGGTACCTCAGTTGTGTTTTGTTTCATGAGACAGGGTCTCACTACGTAGTTCAACCTGGCCTTGAACTCACTATTCAGCCCAGGCTGGCCTCCAACTCACAGTGACCCTCCTGCCTCAGCTGCCCAGTGCTGTGTTTTGACTAGCATTTCCCTAATGATTAGTCCTTGAGAATCCTTTCATGTGCTTCTTGGCCATTTACATATCTTCTTGGGGAACCAATTGTTTAAGTCATTTAACCATTTTAAAATTAAGTTGTTCTTTATGTAGTCTAGACAATATTTATTTATTTATTTATTTTTGGTACCAGGGATCGAACTTGGGACCCTGCACTTGTGAGGCAGGCGACGGCACCACTGAGCTAAATCCCCGGCCCAATAATTCTTTATCATATATATGATTTGCAAGTATTTTTTGCTATCCTGACAGTTGCCTTTTTACTGCTGGGTGTCCTTTTTTTTATTATTTTTTGAGACAGGGTCTTGCTATGTAGTTCAGGCTGGCCTTGAACTCAAATACCTGGTGATCCACCTCACCCTGGCTCCCTGGGTGTCCTTTAATGTGCAAAAACTTTTAATTATGCCACACTTAATCTTAGCAAAAAGGCCGAGAAGTGATAAAAAACTTTTAATTATGAAGTAGTCAAATTTACTTATTTTTCTTTTGCTTTCTGAGGTTTTGGTGTCATAACTAAGAATTCAATGACAAGACCAATACCATGAAGCTTTGTCTGTTTTTTTTCAAGAATTTTTATAATTTTAGCTCCTTCATTTAAGTCTTTTGATTCCTTTTCAATTGATTTTTGTAAATGGTGTAAGGTAAGGGTCTAATTTCCTTTTTTTGTTGTTTTCTTTTTGGTGGTGCTTGAGATAAAGTCCAGGGCCTTGAGTCTGCTGAGCATGCTACCAGTGTGCTACATCCCCAGCCCAACTTCATTCTTTTGCACATGGATATTTGGTTTTCTCAACACCATTTGTGTCTTCTCTTCAAAAACCAGTGAGTTGGACATGGTGGTGCAAGCTTGTAATATCAGCACATGGGAGGCTGAGAAAGGACTGTCCCAAGTTCAAGGCCAGCCTCAACTATACCATGTCTCAAATCAACTAAACATATTATTATTATTATTATTATTTTCTTTTTGGTACAGGGATCAAACTCAGGACCTTGTGTTTGCAAGGCAGGCGCGGTGCCACTGAGCTAAATCCCCGGGCCTCAAACATATTATTTGATAATGGGCATAGTGGCATACACTTGTAATCCCAGCACTCTTTAAGACCTCAGCAGGAGGATGGCAAGTTTGAGTGCAGCCTGGGTGACTTAGGAACTTATGGAGACTCTGTCTCAAAATTTAAAAAAATTAAAAAGGGGGGCAACCCACTTTCTGGTCCCCCCCCTTCCTAGATAGAAGCTGTCTTTCTCTCAATAAATTTTTCCTACTCTTAACTTCCATTGTTCCTAGAATTCATTCTTTCAATTTAGAAAACACGAACTCGTGTTTCTGATACCTAGTAGGTTTGGGAGTTGCATCTCTTCCCCTTATATCATTTTGGAGGTCTTCTACCAAGATTACTGGTTGGAGAGGCTGTCAAACTCCAAGTAGTCATACAAATGGAACCAATGACAAATGTGCTAGACTTCTTTTACTGCGATTCACCAGACTGACCTTGTAAACAGCTCATAACTGCCAAATTACACAATATGACCTCTATGTTGGATTCTGAAATCCTGGGCCTTTTCCTAATCCTCTTTGTGGGAGGCTATTCCTAGTTCTTCCTGGTGCAAACACTTGTTGGTATATTCATTGAAATCCTGCTGACCTTGTAATTTGGCCCATGTATTCTTAACTGTTTCTTTGGCTTTGTCTTCTCCGGACTCCAAGGTACAAGCCTACCCAAGATGACAATGCCTGGAGGATTCTGAGGGCCTTTAGATAGACCCTCTGTAGAGTAACTCTTTTTTTTTGGTACCGGGGATCGAACTTGGGACCTTGCGCTTGCGAGGCAGGCGCCGGAACCACTGAGCTAAATCCCCGGCCCATGTAGAGTAACTCTTGAATGCTGATCACAACTATGACCCTCTTCAGCTGGAAGTAGTCAGAAAGGTCTTCACCCTTTGTCCCCTTCACAGCACTTCTAGGGATACTTCTTTAGAGGGGGGAATATGGCAGATAGCTAAATTAATTAAGATATCTTGTAGGAAGTCAGCCAAGGCCAGCCCATGAGGAGCCAACATGGAGGACAATGAAGACACATTCACTGAAGGTCAGCATTGTAAAAGAGAAACTACCACACACCCAAGTAGGATAAATAGCAGTGACTGGTATTCTAAATAGGTATCGGTCACCTGGGTGGGGAACCAAGATCTTCCAGGAAAGAACACTGACCCACTCCTTACCACTGAAAATCCTTGCTCATTCCTTGCACCTTGCTACGTGTATTATTTCCCCATTGGATCCCCATTGAATCAATGTTTCTTTTTCTTTTCTTTTTTTTTGTATGGGGGATTGAACTCGGGTCCTTCTGCTTGCAAGGCAGGTGGCAGAACCACTGAGCTAAATCCTCGGCCCTTAATCAATGTTTCTTAAGTGACTGTACTTGTAATCTTACTAGTTGACTACAGTTTTGTCCCACCTTGTACCCACCTCACCTCATGGCTTTGTCCCATAAAACACCTTTGAGAAGTTTTGTGAGCAGGCAACCCACTTTCTGGTCCCCTTTCTGCCTCTCTTAGCAGCTCTCTTTCTCTCAGAAAACTTTTCCTACTCTTAAAAAGGGATGGGCTGTAGCTCAGTGTGAAGGTGCTGGGTTCAATTCTCAGTACTGAAAATAAAAAACTGACCATGTAAAGATTTCTTTCTAGGATCTCTGCTCTATTCCAATGGCCTATTTGTCTTATGCCAATACAACACTATTTTAAATATTTTTCAGGGTTTTTTTGGTACCAGGGATTGAACTCGGGACCTTGTGCTTGCGCGGCAGGCACCGCAACCACCGAGCTAAATCCCCGGCCCAAATATTTTCAGTTTTGAACCAGAAAGTGTTTTTGATTCAAACAGTTGCATGATGTCAAAAAATCTAGTACTAGAAACTGAGTTGTTCACAAGAAACTTCCTTTATACTTTCTTACACATTTACTTCTCAAATAAATTTCTGTGTGTTTTGTTTTCTTTTTGGCAGTACTAGGGATTGAACCCAAGGCCTTCAGCATGCTAGGCAAGCACTCTATCACTGACCTATATCCCCACGTCCTAATAGATTTCTGATACATTTTGAAGGGATACAATGGAAGGGATTAAACTTTGTTTTTGTTGGTTTGCTTCTGCAGATTGAACCCAAGACCTTCACACTGAGGTATGTATCTCCTGTCCTTTTTATTTTGAGATAGGGTCTTGGTCAATTGCCTAAGCTAGGCTCAAATTTGCAATCTTCCTGCTTCAGCCTCTCAGAGTGCCAGGATTACAGGTGTGTGCCACCATTCCAGGTTCAAAAGCCTGATCAAAACTGATAAATGAACTTCAAGGGTTAAATGAGGGGCAACAGGGTGAGTAAACAGAACTGATATCCTGCAGTCTCAGAAAGACACCAGCAAGGAGCAGCAAAGTCTGAACAGAAGCCCAGAAGGGCCAGGGATTTAGCTCAGTGGCACTGTACTGTGCCTGGCTTCAATCCCCAGTACCAAAAAAAAAAAAAAAGCTGAACAGAAGCCCAGAGGACAATTATGGTGAAATAATGAAGTGAAAGCAGGTGTCTGTGGGCAATTTGCAGTAATGCTTAGAGTCTGATTTCTCCAAAGAGGACCAGATTCATAGGATCAAAGAGGGAAAAAACTTATTTAGATTTAGAGGTTGGTGAGTTTTACATATTCATTCAAAAGCACTTCTAAGGCTGTCTGAGGTCCCTGTGGCTAAGCAGCTCACTGTGAGAAGCTCAAGGTAGACACAAAATAAATGAAATATTTGAGAAGCAGTAAGTACTACAAACAACACAATAAAGAGTGGTCAGGGAAAGCCTGCACTAGGAGACAGTGGAATGTGAACCTAAATGCTCAAAGCAAAAAAGGATTGCCAAGACCCAAGGAAGAGAATCTCCCAGGTAGAGGGAGTAGTGAGTATGCAAGGACCGAGAGGCAGAGAAGCTAGAATGCAGCAGGCACGAGCAGGTCTTCACGGAGCTTCCGCTGTGTGCCTGGGATGATGTTAAGTGCTGCACCTGCACCAACCTACTGGTTCCTGACCATACTCCCATGGGATAGGTGCTGCTATCCTTCCATTTACATATGAGGACAGAGCAAAGTGCAGAGGTCCACAGGGCTGGAGGTTCTGTAGTCCAGGTAACTTGTCTGGACTGGACTCTGGATCCAGGGGAGTCAAAGGTGGTAGGCCTCTGAGTGGTATCATTGAACTTAGATGAGAAAAAGATCACTGCACCTGCCCTGAGAGATGAAGGCACAGAAGTGGCATTAAGCTCACTGGTCAGGAGGCGGCCGTCACTGTCTAGCAGACAGCAGCACAGGAGCTGCAGACAGGGCAGATCTCACAGGACTTGATGGCTGGGCAGGAGGGCTCAGGAACATGGCGGGGGCGGGTCAAAGTGCCACTAACTACAACAGGGGACACTGAAGGACCATGATACTGGTGCCTTACTCAAGAGCTTTGTTTTGGATGTTACAGAGTATTTTCTTTCTTTTTTTTGGTACTGGGGATTGAACTCGGGACCTTGTGTTTGAGAGGCAGGTGCCAGAACTACTGAGCTAAATCCCTAGCCCTTAAGAGTATTTGAATAGAAATACTAAGTAGTTTGATACAAGAGACTGGAGAGGTAAAACCTTTAACTTTTGTTTTTGTTTTTTTTTGGTACTGGGATCGAACTTGGGACCTTGTGCTTTTGAGGCAGGTGGCGGCGGCGGAACTACTAAGCTAAATCCTCAGCCCATAAACCTTTAATTTTTTAACACAGCTACTGTAGTATTTCATCTTTCCCATGTCTTCTATCAGTACCCCCCGCTTTTTTGAGACAGAGTCTTGCTATGTAGTTCAGAATGCCCTCACTATGTAGCCCAGGCTGGCCTCAAACTCCTGGTGATCCTCCTGCCTCAACTTCCTGAGTGCTGGGATTACAGGGGTGTGCCACCACACCTGGTTCCCTTCTTTTTGCTGTCCTTTTAGCGACTCCTCCACCTTGGAGACAGGGTTTTGCTATGTAGCCCCAGGCTGGCTTTCAACTCATGATCCTCCTACTTCAGCCTCCCCATGCCTGGCCCTTTCTTTAATTCCAAGTCTTACTCGGCTTATCTCCTTTTTTCCCTTTTTCAGTTTCCAAATGACAGGTAAGGGAGAACATATAAACAGGATAAGGAGAGGCCAGATTTCTTGTTTCCTTGCAGCAGACTTGATTCCATTCTGATGGTCCTTAAGAGTAAATTTCCCATCTTTTAAAATATTAAGCACTGTGGGACAGGGATTTAGCTCAGTGGTTTCGCCACCTGCTGCGCAAACCAAGTGCAAGGACCTGAGTTCGATCCCCGGTACCAAAAAAAAAAAATTAAGCACTGTACTCTGAGAAACAAATATTCTTTCTTTTTTTATTTTTGGTGTTTTGAGGCAGGGTCTCAAAAGTTCAGGCTGGCCCTAAACTCACTATATAGCCCAGGCTGGCTCAAATGCCCAGTCATCCTCCTGCCTCAGCCTCCTGAGTGCTGGGATTACAGGCATGTGTCACCATGCCTGGCTCAATATTCTTCAGTTTCTGAAATACTGCTTATTTTTCTTGTCCTCCAGTATGCTGTACCTTTATGAGCAGTATTATAACCAAAATATTCTTGTGTTTGTCCTTGAGCAAACAAGCCATTTTTATAAATATTCCATGGAGGTGAGGTGAGGAGGGAGAGCAACAGATGAGGTTTTTCAGGTACACGTTCTTGTGGACCCCAGCAACCTTGCAATAGAAAGGGTCTCCACAAAAGCCAGCAGGAGGCCATGGAACATCAGGCTGATGGTCAAATGTACACAGACCTGGGAGACCCCATTAAGCACACACCTCAACAACCCTTTTACTCTTAGAATACAACGAGTGAGCTTACAACATCAAGATCCCAATGAGTTGGGTTTCATGTGAATTTAGCTATTACATAAGGAGAAGACAAACACACAGTGCTCCTCTGTTCAAGTAATAAGAGCTCAGTCCTTTCAATCTTCCATCTGGCTTAGTAAAATCAATGTGAAAAATCTTTAGGGCCTAAGTCCCTTCTACCACGCAAGTAGTCTGTCTAGATGTTTGTTATGATCTTGTAACTGCCTGACCTCTATTTATTCTATGTACTCAGTATTTTACTTAGGGCACATAAGGCTCTGGGTTAAATCCCCAGTATTTTGTTGTTGTTGTTTTTTGAGGCAGGGTTTTGTGATGCAGTTCAGGCTGGCCTCAGCCTGATGGCAATCCTCCTGCCTCAGCCTGCTGAGTGCTGGGATTACAGACATGTGCCACCATGCCCAACCCCCAACACTAAATAAATATTTATTTCATATATTCTTGTGCATATCTATGATAAATCGTAGTAGCATTCACACAGTCTCTCCCCCACATAATTTTTCACTTCAGCAACATTAGGTGTGGACGTGAGACATGAGACTTGATTTAGACAACAGGAATGAAAGTGAACATGCAGTGATTGATGGATTGGATGAGTTTTGGCAGTACCTCAGCCTCACCATAGGGCCTTTGCACTAAGTTACATTCCCAGCCCTTCTAAAAACTTTTTTTTTTTGCCAGGGATTTAGCTCAGTGGTTTCGCTGCCTGCTGGGCAAGCGCAAGGACCTGAGTTTGATCCCCCATACCAAAAACAAAAACAAAAAAACAAATAAAAACTTTTTTTTTTTTTGAGACAGGGTCTTGGCAAAGTCACTAGGTTGTTCAGGCTGGGGTTGAACTGGTGATCCTCCTGGCTCAGTCTCCTAGGGTGCTGGGATTACAGGTGTACACCACGAGCCCAGCTGCCAGTTTCTTCTTAGGTAACTTCTAAATTAGAGTTTATAAATTGGGGGTTTTGTATTTTATGTGATGGGTAATTTCAAATGTAATTTCTACATGTTAAAAATACGTCATTATCCATAATCTGGGAAAGGAAAGGGTTTCAAATTAACCTTGGGCTTTTCATTTTTAAAATAACTCTTCTCTTACTCATCAGTATACATAACCATTTTATTCCAAATACAAGTCACTTCAGAGATATATTCTGACACTGGCAAAAAGAATAAAGGGAAAAGACGGACTAGAATCACTCTTCAAGGCTGAGTATAGCAATAAGATAAACACTATTTCACATTATATACGTGAATAGGACAAAGTGAAACTTAGTCAACAAAGCCATACACAGGAACAAGTTGAAAAAAATGCTACTAAGGGCTGGGGGTTTAGTTCAGTGGTTCCACTGCCTGCCTTGCAAGGGCAAGGTCCGGAGTTCGAGTCCCAGGACCAAAAAAAAAAGCTACTAAATTAACCACTTACCAGTCCAGAAAAATACAGGATGACCAAAAATTGCATATTTTTAATTAATTTTTATAAGATAACCAGAAATATAAAAACAAAATTTTCAAATTTATTCAAAATTTTTTCTTTGTATGATATACTTAAAACATTCAATGTATAATATACAATGTTACAATCTGGACAGTAGTACCTAGGCTCTTTTGGAATTCTTTTTCCATTATTTTCTTCCTTTGAGGAACAACACATTTTATACCATCGTGCTTGCCTTTCCTTTTTTTCTGTGGATGGTGTAATCTCAATAAAATGTTTACCCACTAAATGTAATGGTGAAGATGTCAATATTGGACATTCTGGTTGGCATTTCACTATCCTGTATTTTTCAATTATTTGGTCTATTAGACCTAATCTACACTGTAAATGACTTTTTTGAACTCCCTTGTTTTGAATAAATAACAAGCGAGTTCCATATTGTTTGCTCCAGAAGGTGCATAAATATTTTATATTTTTCCTCGCTTTTTTTTTTTGGAATGGGGGATCAAACTCAGGACCTTGCACTTGTGAGGCAGGCGTTTCTTGCTTTTTGATAACAGGATAGCTTGTTAGATGTTGGTCAACTCTGTCAGTACCACACATGGAATTATTATAATCATGGACCACTATTGGAATTTTATTTTAGTTTTGTTTCTTCTTTCAAGTTCCATCATTTCTGTATTATGAATAGGGAACAATAGGGAGAGATCTTTCTTGCCTTTCCATTTCATAACATAGACTTTACCTCTGATATGTTAACACTGCTCCCTTTAGCAGTTTTTTTCTTTTGCACATTTTTTGGCATTTCCTACTTATTCAGTCTCAGTGTTCCAAATATGTCCGTTCTGTATTGTAAAAGAGTATCATTGAGTTCTGGAAAAGTATGAAAATTTTATCTACTATACTATGATAAGTTTTTATATACTGTAGCATAAAATTGTAACTTATTCTTCATAAACACAAATTAGTAAAAGAAAATAATCAGAACTTATTAGATTTCACTAGAAACAAACATCAAAGGTGAATACACTCTAAATTTAAAAGAATGCAAAAAATAGTCATATAAAACAAACACGTACAACTGTATCTTGTTCAAACAAGAATCGACTGGTTGAAATGACACTTGCCTGAGTGACGCCTGGTATAATTAATACTTAAATAAACCCACTGTCCAAGTGATGCCCAGGGTAGGGGTAAACTGTTAAGTGGTTAAGCTACCTAATATCTTCACTCACACACCTATAGAGTAATGCTGCTTAACAAAACAATAAACTAAAAATTCAGGTAATACAGATACTATAATGTACTGTAAACATGTACTAATAAAAAATTTACAATAATATGCTGAATATTAGTTAAAACCCTCTAAGAATATAGACACTATAATAACAAATCAAACATTTTAAGCATACAAATATGACATATACCAAAAACCAAACCAAACCAATAAAATCAGCATTCACTTACCGTAAGAGGAGTTCTTTGGGAAGTTTTTTATTGATTACAGCTTCATCGCTATTTGAGAACATCTGCAAAAACAAAATAATTATGTCAAATGTTACTTAACATTTTACCAAGATCAACTCAACAAGTTAGAGGTAATCATAGTAGGAGAGAAATACAAAACTTAAACTATTTTCAGAGATGCTTTGGGCTGAAAATGTCTTTGAGGCAATCAACTCATTCCTTGTCCTTGAGATGAAACAACTAACAGCAGTTAGAAAACTTAGAGTATGTGCCAGACAGTTTTATGTATTGTTTTTCAAGTTCACGCTATCCTTATCATTTTATAGATAAGGAACTGAATAAAAAACATTTACTGCTCAAGGTCTCCTATCCTTATTATTTTATAGATAAGGAACTCAATAAAAAACATTTACTGCTCAAGGTCTCGGTATCATGGAGTTATCATCTTTAAATCCCAGTAAGATAAGGTGGTTCCCCAAATCTGGCTCAAATGTCCTTTTCCAGGAAGTGTTCAGAAACCTGGAGTTGTGTACAATCTCTTCTGTGTTTTAGACATCATGCAGAAAACCAATAGTGCTTCATAGCCACCACCATAAACTGTGCTGATTCTCTTTTCTTTCTTTCTTTTTTTGAGACAGGATCTCGCTGTGTAGTTCAGGCTGGCTTTGAACTCGATTCTCCTGCCTTGGAAATTTTCAAGAATGGGGATTACAGGGGCACACCACTGCTCCAGGCTACCACAGCATTTCTATGTGTGTGTTCTGAGACAAGGTCTTGCTACATAGCCCAGGCTGGCTTCAAACTTGGTGATCATTCTTCCTTAACCTCCAGAGTGCTGGCATGTGGTGGCACAGGGCTGTAATCTCAGCTATTACTTGAGAAGCTGAGGTAAGAGGATCTGAAGTTTGAGTCCAACCTGGGCAACTTAGTGAGACGCTCTCTCTCAAAAAAAAAAAAAAAAGGAAGAAAGAAAAGTAAAAAAAAATTTTTTTAAAAGGCGGAAGATATAGCTCAGTGCAAAGGTTCTGGGTTCATCTGCCAGTACTCCAACAACAACAAAAATCCACACAGTAATTTTATTTTATTTTTTGGTACTGGGGATCGAACTCGGGTCCTTGAGCTTGCACAGCAGGCGGTGAAACCACTGAGCTAAATCCCCAGCCCTCCACATAGTAATTTTTTTTTTTTTGGTACCAGGGATCGAACTCAGGACCTTGTGTTTTCGAGACAGGCGGCGGAACCACTGGGCTAAATCCCTGGCCTTCACATAGTAATTTTAATAACCTACCACCCAGGTAAATGGAAAGCTCTGTAAAGGCAGGGAACATGCTGTTGTATTTGCCATTTTTCCAGGGTTAAGCACAGAGCCTGATATCATTTTTAAATTTCAAGATAGGGTCTCTAAGTTAATAAACTGCCCAGGTTTAGCCTGTACTTGTCATCCTCCTGCCTCAGCCTCCTAGAGTGCTGGGATTACTACATGGGCGTGTGACCATGCCTAGCTGGAAAAGTGGATGCTGACACTAGATCAACAGGAAAATCTTTATACCACCCTGAAAAATGGGAACAACAAAGTAGGGAAGAGGAGCCCAAAGAAACTAAACCCTGGCCAGGTGCCTCCCAGCACTCAGAGGCTAAAGCAGAAGGATCCAGTTTGAAAACTTCCCAATCAGTTTTCAAATCCCCATCTGGTGTGTTTTGGGGATTAGTTTAGTAATATAATAAATTTAAGTGCTTCACACATAAAATTCAAGAAACTTACTTCAAGGGGCTTTAGACATAGAATTTGGATGGAAGAGCAGGTAGATCATACAAAATAGGAAAGAAATACTTGCTCAACAGTGGCCCCTGTTGCTTAAAGTTACCAAGTCCTTAACAGGGTATTCAAAGGCCTGACCTATTATTACTCATAAATGATACACAATTTTTAGTTACCACATGGCTGCGTAGAAAGAAAGCTGTATTTTCTTTGCAGCTAGAAATGTCCCAGTAATTATCCTGGTTAAATAAGATATAAAAAAAGTGATATGTGCAGTTTCAGGAGTGTCTTTAAAGAAGAGAAAGTGTGCTGTTGCATTTCTCCTTTCTCAATTAAAATATTAAATTTTCTTTTTCATTTTTTTGAGATAGGGTCTTGCTATGTAGTACAGGTTGGCTCAGCTTGGCCCAGAACTCGCAGCAATCCTCCTGTTTCAGCCTCCTGAGAGTTGGGATTACAGGTGTGCACCCCCATTCCTGGCTTCCTTTCTCATTTCTGCCTTCAGAATTCAGGTGGGATGACTGGAACTCATCTCATGAAGTTGAAGGCCACAGTTAAGACAGGGAGAAAATTAAGGAAAAAAGTCTGCAAATGACTGTAGGGATACATTGCCAGTGAAAACAGCACCTATATCTGGACTTTATAGGGGAGACAATAAAATTCTGTTATTTTAAAGACACTTTAAATTTCAGCCTTTGAAAAATGCAGCTACACTTACTAATATACTTTATTTTGACATTAAGAGATATCTTGTTTGGCAAGATGAAGAATTTTACATTAAAAATACATTAGCCAGGCATGGTGGGTCACACCTGTAATCCCAGCACTCTGGGAGGCTGGGGCAGGAGGTTGGCAATTTCAACCCCACACTAGGCAACTTAGCATATTAGAGACTGTCTAAAAATTAAAAAGAAAAATTTTTAAAGGGCTGAGGGTGTAACTCAGTGCAAAGGCCTTGAGTCCAAAACTCAGCATGGGGCAGGGGTACTTACACTTAACCTCATTAAGCTGCACATTTAAGAAGAGGTAGGATGGAAAAAGTAAACACCTCCCCAAAGATGGCATTTTGTTACATGTATTTTACAATAACGAAAGGATTTTAACATCTTTGAAGACATCTTACAATTAAAATTGAAAGTATTTCTGTGGTGTATAAAATAATGGTGCACTTTATAATTTGTGGCATCTCTGATTTAATGATATTAAATAGTAAATATAACCAATAGGAGGAAAATACTCCATGAAGCTTTTCTTAGGCTCCTTAACTAGATGTGACTATTCCTTCTATGAAACCCCAAACCCCCAAAGGTCACAACACTCTGAGCTGGCTAGAGGAAAGGGGCCTTCTCCAGTTGGTGTACCACAAATTAGTTAGCAACCAGCAATGCTTACAGACTGCTGAGTCAATAAATGTTATTTATTCTTTAGGGATCTGGAAGTACTCTAATCCCTCTTTTTCATTATATATTTCCAGCAGGCTTCAACAGTCTTTTCACTTTGTATCTCAATAGTAGAATGCCTTAGGGGGAAAAAAGCACAAAAAATGTAATAAATTGATTGTTCCTCATTTGAAAAATAAGATCTGAATGACATCAGCAAAGCAATAAACAAGTTATATCATTACAATTAAAATATTTGAAAAAAACAAAAAAAGGAACATAAAATCATTTGGACAAATTTGGAAACTTGCTTTATGACCCATTTATTTCAAAGGATGTTAGTCATAGTAAATATATTTAAACTGGGTGCCTAAGTACACACCTGCATTCCCAGCACTCTGGGAAGCTGAGGCAGAAGGATCGGAAGTTTGAGCCCAGCCCTCACAACTCAGAGTCTTAAAGGCAAGACCCTGTCAAAGAAAGAAAGAAAGAAAGGAAGAGAGAGAGAGACAGAGAGAGAGAGACAGAGAGAGAGAGACAGGGAGAGAGAGAGAGAGAGAGAAAGAAGGGAGGGAGGGAGGGAGGGACGGAGGGAGGGGAAAGGAAAAGATGGGGATGTAGCTCAGTATGAAGGCTCTAGATTTAATCCCCAGTAAACAAAAACAAAGTAAGCATTATTTCTCACATGTTCCATTACTCCATATGACAATAACTTACTGTCTTGCTTGTAACTTTATAGTTACATTTTGAAATTAGCTTTACAGTTATGTATAGTTATAGCTGTTCTTTTAAACTTATTTGGGTTATGCTAGGACCTTGCACAGCATCATGCAAATTTTGAGACCAGCTTATCAATTCCTGCAAAAACTGGCTGCTTGAATTTTCTTTTTTGGTACTGGGGATCGAACTCAGGCGGCGGAACTACTGAGCTAAATCCCTGGCCCCCTGCTTGAATTTTTGACAGAGATTGCATTGACATTTTAGATTAATTTGGAGGAATATGTCATCTTAAAATTGAGTCTTTCAAACTATTAATATGGAATATCTCTTCAATTTATTTAATTTTCCTCAATTTCTCTCAATAATGTTTTTAAATTTTCAGCACACAGGTTTTTTTGTTATGTTTACTATGTTTATTCCTAAGCATTTTATTCTTTTTGATGCTGTTGTGAATGGAACTGTTTTTTAAACTTCATTCTGGAGTTGTTCAACTCTAGTATACATAGTATATCATCTTTCCATCCTTTTATTTTCAACCTTTTTGTGCCTTTAAATCTCAAGTATATTGGGCCGGGGATTTAGCTTAGCGGTGCCACGCCTCCCCCCCAAGTGCAAGGTCCTGAGTTCAATACCTGGTACTGCAAAAAAAAAAAAAAAAAAAAAAAATCTCAAGTGTATCATTTCTACACAGTATAAAGCTAAATCTTGTTTTGTACCTAGTCTATCTCTGCCTGTCTTTTTCTGTTAACAGAGAGAAAACTTAGGGCTTTACACATGCTGGGCAAATTCTACCACGATAGACAAGAGAAAGAAATAAAAGGAATAAAAATAGGAAATTTAAAAAAAAGTTAAAGACTGAACAACTCCCCTGTCTCTGATACATCAAATTACACAAAATGAAGATGTTGTTAATAAAGCTGCATTAAAGTCAAACCAAGATTTGCAGATATACGGAATTTTTAAAAAACAAAATATATACAGAATTGAAAGTGTTATTTCCTACAAAAAGTTTGCATGTTCTGTAATTAAAATTTTTTGAACCACATAAAACTATCATTCTTCAAAGGAATGATAAATACTCCCCTGTCAAATGCTTTATCATTCTTCACATCACTACTTTGTCATTCCCATTAGCAAAGATAAAAGTATAGCAATAGCATATAAACAGTAAATACTGTCCTATACTGGTGTTGTTGACAATGTTGCAATTCTGCTGCAAAAATGTGTCTTTCTTTTGGATTCTATGATTAAAAAATTTCAGTCAGAATAAATGAAGACAAAAAAAAAGTAAATGAAGACAAAAAACAATAGTAAAACTGAAAGAGAAGATGGGACACTTATATTTAAAATCCCAAATATGCCGGGGATTTAGCTCAGGGGTTCTGTCGCCTGCCTTGACAGCGCAAGGTCCCAAGTTCGATCCCCGGTACCCCCCCCCCCAAATAAAATAAAATAAAATAAAACCCCAAATATCAGAATTGCTTTACCCAAAGAATATCCTGTGAGGGCCGGAGATTTAGCTCAGTGGTTCTGCCGCTTGCCCCACAAGTGCAAGGATCTGAGTTTGATCCCAGGTACAAAAAAAAAAGAACATTCTGTGAATAAAAAAGGAGTTGTATAAAGAAAAATATAAGAAAAAAAAATTCTACCACTGAGCTACATCCCCAGCCCTTTTTTATCTACTTAATTTGCAGTACTGAGGATTGAACCTAAGGCTTAGCACTGAGCTATACATCCAACCCATTTTATCTACTTATTATGGTACTGGAGTTTGAACGAAGAGTCTTCACACTGAGCTACAGTCTCAGCCCTATCTATCTACCTATCTATCCATCTATCTACTTAATGGCAGGCTCTTACTCATTCATTAAATTGCCTATGCTAGGATCAAACTTTTCAGGTGGTTTTTTCTTTATTTTTTGGTACCAGGGACTGAACTTGGGACCTTGCACTTTCAAGGCAGGCTGTGGAACCACTGAGCTAAATCCCCAGCCCTAGGATCAAACTTTTGATCCTCCCGCTTCAACCTCCCAGAGTGCTGGGATTACAAGCATGGGGCACGCACCATGCCTGGCCCTTCTTACTTTTCATTTTGAGCCAGGGTCTTGCTAAGTTGCCCAGGCTGGCCTCAAGTGTGTGATCCTCCTGCCTCAGTTCCCAAGTGGCTGGGATTACAGGCCTGCACCAACACATTTGACCAATCTATGTCTTGAAATATTTGACCCATTCACAATCAGAGAGATGTATCTCTCATTGTTTTCTACGTGTCTTTTAATAACTGTTTCTCTTTTACTTGTCTTTTTGTATTTTAGATATTTTCTAGTGTGCTGTTGTAATTCTTTCACTTTTTTTTTTTTTGGTACCGGGGATCAAACTTGGGTCCTTGTTGCTTGTGCAGCAGGTGGCGAAACCACTGAGCTAAATCCCCGGCCATCTTTCACTTTTTAAACATGTATTTCTTCTCCTTCTTAGCAGTCAGTCTAGCAATTATATATGCAAAATTTGCCACTATTTCAGATTACTAATTTAATTCCTGTAAAATATAGAAACTATGCTACAGAAGAGCTGTTTCTCCCCACCCCCCTTTTACTGTTATCATAATTACATATTTATCTCATAAACCCAAAATTAGTTAATTATTGTCTTATGCAAATGTCTTGTAATTCAGTTAATAAAAGAACAATTTATTTATAGTCTTTTATATTTACCTCTGTAATTAACATTGACAGTGTTTTTTCCCTTCAAATTACCATCTGGTACCATATCCTTTCAGCTTAAAAAACTTTTAATAGTTCATGTAAGGCAGATCTGCTAACAGAAAATTGTTTCAGTGCTTATTGGTAATGTTTTTATTTTTGCCTCAGTGTTTGAATAACAGTGTATTAGGGTTCTCCAGAGAAAAAGAATCAATAAAGGTGTGGGAGGGGGTACCTGGGAGGAGGATGAGAGAACTGGCTGGCTCATGGCAAGCAGCAATATAATTCAGTCCAAGTTTGAGGGCCCAGGAGTACTGACGCCCAAGGACAGAAGACAGATGCCTCGACTCAAGGGAAGAGACAATTCTCCCTTTGGAAGAAAAAGGTAGAAGAAGCCTTTTTGTTCTATGCAGGCACTCGGTGAGTTGGACATGCTTGTTTCTATCCGTGAGGGTAGACCTTTAGTCTACTGGTTCAAATTCTCAGCCCCTATACACACATGGGCACAGATAATACCAGAAACACTGTTTTAACAGCTCTCTGGGCATCCCTTAGGTCCTCAAATTGACACCTAAAATTAACCATCACAAACAGTTCTGATGGATATGGAATTCTCGTAAAAATTTTTTAATGCTCACAACAAAACTAACAATTTCGAAGTGTATAATTCAGTGGTGTTTAGTGCATTCATTATTGTGTTCAACTCCCAGCCCCGTCTACTGTCAACTTTCTCAGAACAATCTGTATCCATTAAGTAATCACCCTTGAGCCCTACTCTTCTCATGCCACTATCATATGCTTTCTGTAGAGGGGTTTCCATGCTCTGAGTATTTCATGTAGATGGAATAATTTGCATATGACCTTTTACGCTTGGCACACCTCTTTTTATAATGTTTTTGAGGTTTGTTTACATTGTACCATGTCTCAGTAGTCCATTTCTTTTCATGGTAGACTACTACTCCACTGTGTGTATACCACATTTTGTTTAACCATTCATGTGACAATGGACACCTGGGCTGTTTATAGATGTCTGGGCTACTGTGAATATTACTGCTATAAACATTCCTATATAAGAATTTATGTGTGGGCTGGGGATGTAGCTCAGTGGTTTTGCTGCCTGCTGTGCAAGTGCAAGGACCTGAGTTCGATCCCCAGTACCAAAAAAAAAAAAGAAAGAATTTATGTGTAGGTTATTTTTAATTCTTTTGGTACATATCTAGGAGAGGAATTAAGGTCATAATATCTCTGCAACTTTTTAAGAAACTGTCAAACATTTTTATGGTAGCTATACCACCATTTTACATTGTCATCAGTAATATACAAGGGTTGACATTTCTCTATATGTCTTATTATGGTTTTGATTTGGATTTTCAGAATTTCTAGTAATGTTGGACCTTTTTTTGGCAATAAGGTTTTACATTTCTTTCTTTCTTTTTTTGGTACCGGGGATCAAACTCAGGTCCTTTCACTTTCAAGGCAGGTGGCAGAACCAGGGTTTTACATTTATTAAAGGCAGAAAAAAAAGGCTCTGTAGAGCGAGTTTGGGGCAAGTAAAAGTAGGAAAAGAAATATGCTCTACAGGAGAGAGCAGGCCACAGAGAACACAGTAGTCTAATGTTGGACATCTCTTCATGTCGTAGTCATCCATTTGTATATCTTCTTTGGAAAGTCATCTTTTTTTTTATTTTTAAGGTGCTGGGGGTTGAACCTAGGGCCCAAGACATTCTAGGTAAGTGCTTTACTACTGAGCTACACTCCTAACCCTATTCAGATCCTTTACTCTTAAAATTGGTTTTATCATGCTTGTTTGTTTTTTAAAAGGTGGCAACATTTCACATTCATTAAAGGTAGCAAAAACCCAAAAGGATGGGGTGGGGGATGGGCTCTGCAGAGCAAGCTTGGGCCAAGTAAAAGTAGGAAAAAGGAAAAATTAAGAATAAAAATAACACCCTACAGAGTAGGGTGAGCTGTGAAGATTCACAATAGCAAAATTGAATTGTTTTATTGACTTGTAAGATTTCTTTTTTAGTCTGGAGACTAGGTCCCTATTAAATATAAGACTTGCAAATAAATGCCCCTCTACACCTCTTTCTCTCTCCTTTTTTTTTGGTACCAGGGATTGAACTCAGGACACTGTGCTTGCGAGGCAGACATGGCCCAACTGAGCTAAGTCCCTGGCCCACCACACCCCTTTTTGAGACAAAGTCTCCTTATGCAGTGCAGCCCAGCCTGGCCTTGACCTCATACTCCTCCTGCCATAGCCTCCCAAGTACTGAGATTCATTCGCCTTCTTGAGGATGCTGATTGATCATGAATACAGAATTCTTGGTTAACAGTATTTTGTTTTTTAACACACTGAATGCTATTCAAATGTCTTCTGGCTTCCACTATTTCTGATGAAAAATCCATTGTAAACCACAGTACTGTTCTATATAATATGACTTTTTACCCTGCTTTCCAGATTTTCTCTTTGTATTTGGGGTTAACAAGTTTGATAAGAATGTGGGTAAATGGGCATACTGAGAGTCATTAAGATATCTGGATGTGCAGATCAATATTTTTCATCAAATCTGAGGAATTTTCAGCCATTGGTTTTTCTCTGTTCCCTCTTCTTATTACACAGGTGTTGGTACACCTGACAACTGTGCTGACAGGTATATGAGGTTCTGTACATTTGGCTTTATTGTTTTCTTCAAACTGAATTGTTTCTACTAGTCTATTTTCAAGTTCACTGTATCTCTACAATCTTCACTATGTTAATGAGCCCTTTTAGTGGCTTTTCATCTACAGAATATGTCTTTTTTCTTTTTATTTCTTTTTCTTTAGGGGGATGGGACTAGGGATTGAACTCTGGACTTCACCTGCTAAGCACACACTCTACTGCTGAGCTACATCCCTAATCTTCTATAGTCTTTATAATGCCTCTTAACTGATATCCTCTCTGATGGGCCATTGCCATCATAGTTTATTGAGTCCAAGCAGTCATTAAAACAGGTAGGGCATTAAAACAGGAAGAAGTGCCTGTACAGGAAAATAGAAACAAATTAGACTATGTTAATACATCACAAGTCACTTTCCCTAATCAAATATTAAATGATTATTTTTCTAAAAATCTTGCCAAGCTGAGTGTGGTGGTTCACACTTATGATTCTAGTACTTGGGAGGCCGAGGCAGGAGGATGGCCATGAGTTTGAGGCCAGCCTGGCCTACACAGTGAGCAAGACCAGCCTGAACTACATAGCGAGACCTTGTCTCAAAAACAAAAAAAGTAGGGGCTGGGGATTTAGCTCAGTGGTTCCGCTGGCTGTCTTGTAAGCGCAAGGTCCCGAGTTCGATCCCTGGTACCAAAAAAAACCAAAAAAACAAAAAACCAGAGGGCTGGGGATGTAGTTCAGTGGCACTGTGCCTGACTGGCAAGCACTAGGTCCTGAGTTCAACTCCTGGTACCAAAAAAAGGAAAAAAAAATAACCTCTTGGGCTGGGATGTAGCTCAGCAGCACAGCACCTGCCTGGCAAGTGTGAGGTCCTGAGTTTGATCCCTGATACCAAACAAAACAAAAGAAACCTCTAAAAAACAAAAAATGCACACATGCACAGAAACAACAGAGTAGCCCAATTTATACAAGAAAAAAGGGAGGGGGGAGGGGATGAAAAGAGAAAGAAGACACATGTTATGTACATGTACCAACTCCCCACAAGGAAACTGACCATTATTACTGCAAACATGGACTAAGAAAAAAATTTAAGAAAAGAAAGGAGACAGTGGTTGGCAGAGGATAGATGAGGAAAAATGGAAAATTAATGGTTACAGAGTTTCAGTTTGAGAGATGAAAAATGTCCTGGAGACAGACGGTGGCAAAGACTACACAATAATGGGAAAACAATGCACTGAAGAGTAGACTAAATTCTACTCTTAAAAATGGTTAAAATGGTAAATTTTATACATGTATACTTTACTACAGTGTTTCCCAGAAATTTCTCCTATATAGTTTGGGATTAAACAAAAATGGAACAAGATCTGAAAGGCAGAGAGGCACCAGTTGGTACATTTTGACGTCACACTGAGATGCAGAGAATGACTGTTAATTCTATTCTGTCTTTCGCCTTACTCTATGTCTAGCTTTTGTTATGAATGCTGGCCCCGCTGACCAACAGTCCCCAAGCACTGCTGACTGATAAAGCACAGGTTACAAAGAACAACAGCCCCCCAGAGATCTCTCTATAAACCCCCATTCAGAGCTTGTGGTTTCCATGTGGTTTGTGTATATCTCCCAAAGGTTCTTATGGTGGAAGGTTGGTCCTCAATTTATTCGTTTATTTAACCTAGGGGCACTCTATCATTGAGCTACATCCCCGACCCTATTTTTTAAAATTTTGAGACAGGGTCTAATAACTAAGTTGCCCAGGCTGGCCTTGAACTTGCAATTATCCAGCCTCAGCCTCCTGAGTAGCTGGGACTACAGGCATGTGCCACAGTACAGTATACGGCACCAGCCTTCAATTTAATGGTATTGAGGTCATAGGTCCTTTAACCGGTGGGACTGGGTCATGACTGCCCATGTGAAGGGATTAATGTTGGTCTCCTGGACTGGGTTAGAGGGCTGAGTTTGGGGCCAATGTGGATGACACATAGTGAGCTCCAGGCTAGCCTGGGCTACACAGAGAGACTCTTCTTCAAACAAACAAACAAACAAACAATCTTTTCTTTATGAATTATCCAGCCTTGTCTTGTAAAAGACAAAACCGACCAAGACAGCACTTTTAAGTTATGAAAGGGCCAGTTAGTATCATACTTTTTTCTTTTTGAGACAAGGTCTTATTACATAGTTCAGGCTGCCTTGAATTCACTACATAGCCCAGGCTGGCCTTGAACTTTGGTGATCCTCTTGCCTCAGTTTCCAGAGAGCTGGGATTACGGCCCAGGACTATACTTTAAAAATAATGTCTAGAAATCTCCTTAGGCAGAGCCACCAGTTGTCATCACAGGTGGTGCTTTTGCCAGTTGTCTCACAGCTACCTGACACGGGTCATCCTTTTCTAGACACCTACAGCAATTTCCACCATACTTAAGCCTCCACTAACAGGCTCCCTGCCACTTCACCTTGTTGGCTACTCAATCCCAAATCCAATGGTATCATTTGTTACCACAATGCTCCATTTCTCCACTTCTAAGTATCAGTTTCTGTACCAACCAAGTTTAGTCGGGACAGCAAAGCTACCCAACCACTGGGAACAGGGTTAATTATAGGAATTAGACCACAACACAATTGTGGGAAGACCTATACACAAGAAGGAACCATCAATCACTCTAATAAGCCAAGCACGCTCAGCTGTTCAGAGGTGGAGGAAAGGTCTGTGGGAGATCACACTGTGTCAGCCAAACAAAGTGACAGAGGAAACAAGCTAAACTGAGAATTGCACAGCTTGCGAAGAATTGAGAAGAAACACAGAGAGCCTAGCACTTGCTGGACTGAAAAGTAAAACTATCCTCACCTCTGGTCTTTCAAACTAGTAAGAGTCTCAAAATAAGAAATGTGCTCATTGGGTAAATATTCAGTCAAAGGTACTGCTGTTAGTTCTTTTTAAGACTTCACCTGGTCATTTCTCTCATTTAGACGAAAGGGCTTAGGGGAATTCTGCCACAGTAGCCTGATGGGATTCAAAGTAGAGAGATACCGGTATCTTTGTTCTTGTTCTTTTGCTGTACTGAGGATTGAACCCAGGGTCTTGTGCATGCTAGACAAGCACTCTACCTCTGAATCACATCTACAGCCCAAGATGTCTGTTTTGAAATTTTTTATGGATAGTTAGGGGGACACTGAATGAACCAAGTCAGATTCGCAGAAAATCCAAAAGCTGCACCAGCTAGATTGAAAGGTGCAGTTTAAAATTAAAAGAGGCCTTTGGGCTCTCAACTTTGTATAGGAAGGAAATACACTGGGAAAGCTAATTGGCTTTGTAAAACATTTTTTGTGGTTACCAGAGAGCCAACCCAGGGGCATTCTACCACCGAGCCACGCCCCTGGCTTGCAAAGAATTTTAGACCTAGGGCCTCAATAAATTACCCAGGCTGGCTTAGAAGTTGCAGTCCTCACGCCTTAGCCTCCCAAGGAGCTGGGATTATAGGCATGCACCACTGCATGCTTACATTTTGTTGTTGTTGTTGTTGTTACGGGGGATTGAACTCAGGACCTTGCACTTGCGAGGCAGGCGGTGGAACCACTGAGCTAAATCCCCGGCCCCATGCTTACATTTTTAAATTTAAATTAAATTAAATTAAATTTATTTTTGGTACTGGGAATCAAACTTGGCCTTGCGCTTGCCAGGTAGGCACTATGCAAATTTTTATTTTGAGACAGGTTCTCCCTAAAATGCCTAGGCTGGCTTGGAACATGTGATTCTCCTGCCTCAGCCTCTTGAGTAGTGGGGATTATAGGCTTCATAAAAAACATTCCTGGGCTGGGAATTCAGCTCAGTGGTTCCGCCTCCTGCCTCGCAAGCGCAAGGTCCCGAGTTCAATTCCTGGTACCAAAAAAAAAAAAATCCTTATGCAAAAGAGGAGACCTCTCAGCAGAGCCACGTACCACAGAAAACAATTTTAGGAACCATGTCCAGGGAGAACTAGATACTGAATAATTAACACATTCATGACCAGGCCATAATTCATATGTCTCACTGCTGTGTGCTCTGAACCACTGGTGGTACAAACTGCCCAATGTGATGATCATGTGTGTACCGCCCGTGGTTCAAGCTGGTGGGAATGTGTTAAGAAACATTTCCTGCTCCTGGAGTTAGCTTAACATCACGTGCCCAAGTAGATTTCAGAATTCATTTGGACCTACAACTCCTATAAGATTCCTCTTTCATTTTTTTTTTTTTTTTCCTTTGTGGTACCTGGGGATTGAACCAGGCATTTTCACACTAAACTATATCCATGGCCCGCTTTTAATTTTTTAAAATTTTGAGACAGGGTCTTGCTAAATTGCTGAATTACCCAGGTTGGGCTGAAATTTGGGATCCTCCTGCCTCAGCCCTCCCAGAGTGCTAGAATTACATGCATGTGCCACCATCCCCAGCTATCCCCTTCTTTTTGAAAAGTCTACAGTCCTTCTTCCATCCCTGGGATGCCATTGTATGCTGGGTGTGTAGGGTAGGTAAGTTTTTAATTTACAGCTCTCTGGAATCAAGAATTATACCTCAGGAGCTTATCTGCCTCTAAATTTGATGTAATAGCAAGATAAAGATCTTTAAGCTAATTTTTTTTCTTGGATAGGACCTTGAAAGGGATACTTTACACATGTTAAGAATGTAAATCATTAGAGCAGAAGTCAACTGTGGTAGAATCTAGTAATAATTGCCCCTAATTATCAATTACACCTCAATAAAACTGGAAAAAAATTAAGTTATGCCTCCTCAGGCATCCTGAAGTTCTAGGTTGTGAACTTGGTAGTAATAATTCCAATATTCACTGTAAGGAAACAGGTGATAGGGAGAAACTATGAGAAAACTGCATTGCACTTTTAGTCTACATTGGAACTAAAATGAACCCATATGATATTTTAGTATGTGCTGCCGAAGCGAGCACAAACCCATATGATATTGTGAAATATGTATTTGGGCACAGGATACCTAAAATCCTTGTAATCGCCAAAGCAATAATGTCTTTTTCAATGCTAATGGTTTGGTTTCATGATTGGCTACTCCTAGGATGGGGGCTGATCCCTGGAAAACTCAAGAGTAGATTAAAGGATTGAGATTTTCAACTCTATACCCAATCTCTGGAAAGGAATAAAAGTCAAGTTGAAGGCTAGGGATTTAGCTCAGTGGTTCTGTCGCCTGACTCCCAAGTGCAAGGACCCAAGTTTGATCCCCAGTATCAAAAAAAAAAAGTTAAGTTGATCACCAATGGTCAAGGATTTAATCAATCATGCACATGTAACGAAGTCTTCATAAAAACTCAAATGGACAGGGTACAGGCAGCTTCCTGATAGCTGAACACATGGAGGTTCCTGGAAGGTGGCACGACCAGAGAGGACAAGGAAGCTTCTTGTCTCTTCTCCACAACTCATGCATCTCTTCATCTTCTTTTTTTTAGTACTGGGGATCAAACTCCAGTCCTTGTGCTTGCGTGGCAGGCGGCAGAACCACTGAGCTAAATCCCTGGACCTCATCTGCATTCTTTATAACAGCCTTTACACTAAACCAGTAAGTGTCAGTAAGAGTTTTCCTAAGTTCTGTGAGCTGCAGGAAGTCTGGTTTATAGCCAGCAGGTGGGAAGCACAGGTAAAAGCATCCAGGGCTTGGAGGGATTTGGATGGTTCTGGGGAACAGTCTCGGGGATGATCCCTTGACCTATGGGATCTGATGCTATCTCCAGGCAAACAGCACTGGGACTGAAATGGCATAGGACACCAAGAGCTTAGTGTCCACTGCAGAACTGACTGATCACTTGCTGGTAAGGTAAACTCATACTTTTTGAGGTCACAAATGTTTCTGTTGATTATTGTTATGTGACAACAGAGGAAAAGAAGTTTCTTTTTCTTTCTTTTTTTTTTCTTTGGTACCAGGGATTGAACTCGGGACCTTGCGCTTGCGAGGCAGGTGGCGGAACCACTGAGCTAAATCCCCAGCCAAGAAGTTTATTTTTCTAAACAACCCATCTACCAGACCACAGCCTAGAAACATGTGCTTGAGCAAAATAAAACCACTGATTCCAATAAAGTTTTTTTCAATCTACTTCCATTATTCTAAAACTGCTCTAGCAAAATTTTCTGAATGAAAAGTTTATTCTATTCATAAGTATCTAGACTGGTATTAAATGGCCTTTCGCATTCTTTATAAACATGTGTTTACAAATTAAAGTGTGGACATACCCATAAAAAATAGCAGCCTGCAACAAATGATACCTCCTGTGGAAATGACTCTTTTTTTGCAATTTGATTTTGCTATTCTTCCCTTCAATAGAGGGTGTCTATTTTCCCACCCTTTAAATCTAGGTTGACATGGTAACTTGATCTGACTGAAAGAAGGTGGTGGAGTATTGCTATGTGGTTTCAAGGGTAGGCTCATCAAACACTGAAGCTTTACCCTCTTGAATCATTCCTGCCGTCATGTAATAAGTCTAGGGTAACTTGAATGATGACAGATCATGAGGACAAAAGAACCAGCTGATGGTGACACAAGGTCTTGGACTATATTAAAGGCTTCTCAGACACGTGAGCACTAGTCGAGTCACCAGATGACCTTTTGGAGAGGTGAGTAGAACCATCAGGCTCAATAATTGTTTTAATCCACTATATTATAGAATTTAACTTAGGATGAAGAGGTTATGGGCCAGCAAATGCTACAAAATCAGGTTCCATGTTAAAAAAAATTTATGCCTCATGATCTCAATTTCCTAGATTTGAGCAAAATGACTGACATACAAAAGCACCTTAACACAGACCAATCTTCTTGGTAGCAGGAAAACTTTAGGGAGAGAATAAGAAAGAATTTTCAAAAAGAAATCTAGCACTAAAGTGGCCATTTAAAAAAATTTTTTTTCTATAAGTAATTTTCACTGATTATGCCATTCTCTCATTCAACCAACACCACAAGGTTTTCCAATTGGCTGATTTTCTTGACAGAATTTAAAAGGAAAAACGTTTTTTTATGGGTAAATAAATGTAAAAGAAAGTAAGTTTATACTGTAATTTCTCCACTCAACATCTTGTCACTAGTAGAAATATAATTGCTTTTAGAAGCAAACTACTATCAGTGCATTACCATGTCATGACCACATTTTTCCTAAGAAAGATGTCTCTAGATTAAAACACCAATGAAGGAATATATTTAGAAAACAGACATATTACTTAATAGGTCAAACTTTCTGCTTTGGACATCTTCTAGCATCTGACTCAATATCCTGAGTTTTCTTTTATGCTGACTTTTGTTTTACTTAACTAAAATCCATACCCACTACCACTTCTTTGCTCAGTCCAGTTATAAAGTACCTGTACACTTTTATTGTTTCCTTCTTCTACCTCTTTTTTCTTTCCACACTGGGAGTTGAATCCAGGGATGCAGTACTATTGCGCTATATTCCCAGCTCTTTCAAAAACAAATTGCCCAAGATGGCTTTGAACTAAAAATCTTCTTCCTCAGCTTCCCATATGATGGGATTACATGTGTGTAACCTCATGTTCCCTAGGACAACAGTGAGATTTGTCTCAAGATTAACAAACATTTACCTTAATTTCAGATTCCAAAATAACACAGGGATTAGTAAATGAAGGGAAATAGTTTGATTTCCTCATATACAAATTTGAATACATGTGCCAGAAACTGAAAACTGGCAGAATCTTTAGAATTTTCTAAGACACATGTCAGACAGTAACTTTATATTTCACTCACACATTCTTTTTTTTTTTTTTTTTTTTTTTTTTGCTATCGGGGATCGAACTTGGGTCCTTACGCTTGTGCAGCAGGCAGCAAAACCACTGAGCTAAATATCCCTGGCCTTTTTTTTTTTTTGAGGCAGGGTCTCCCTTTGTAGTTCAAGTTGGCCCTGAACTCACTATGTAACCCAGACTAGCCTCGAATTCTCACAGATCCTCCTGCCTCAGCCTCCTAAGTGCTGGGATTACAGGCATGTGCCACCATGGTAGCTGGTTTCTGAGCCCAGCTCTGCAGCCTCCTAAGTGCTGGGATTACAGACATGCACAACTATGCCCAGCACAAACACATTCTAAGTGATATTCCAATGCAATATTTTTAATACATCAATGCTACTATTTGCAGGAAAAGCATTTCCTGTTTTAAATATAAGAAACAAGTATATACTACCTGCAGATTTCCTAACTGCATGCCAGAAATTACACTTTGTAAAGAGATAAAAACTGTATGATAAGACCAAAGATTCTTTAAAGAAGGGAAATAACTTTCAAAGAAAGCCAAATGATATCAAATGATATCAAATGAATAGACTAAAGAAATCAATTAGATTTCTTAGGCCATATGAATAAGAGTGGTACTATTAGAAACAAAATACATAAAGATGACTGCATGATATAACTGTTTGGCTGGTATTAAGTAGCATTCTAAACAATATCTGGAAGGTTGTTTCTGGAATATAACATTTTGTGGAGGGGGGGCTAGGAATTCAACCTAGGGCCTACACTATCCCAGGCAAGCAATCTAACACAAAACTACATCTCCCTCCCCTTCTTTCAGGTATGGTACTGGCGATTGAACCAAAGCATTTTCATTCAGCTATATCCTCAACCCTGTTTTCATTTTTAAATTTTGAGTCAGGGTCTTGCTAAATCACTAAATTGGACTCAAACTTGTGGTCTTTCTACCTCTGCCTCACGGAGTTCTGGAAGTACATGTTATGCACCACCATGCCCGGCTTATTTTTGAAAAAGGGTCTTGCTAAGTTGCCCAGGTAGCCAGCCTGGGCTACTCAGTGTTCCAGGCCAGCACGAACTACACAGCAAGACTGTCTTGGGCCAGGGATTTAGCTCAGTGGTTCTGCCGTCTGCCTGGCAAGCGGAAGGACCCGAGTTCGATCCTAAGTACCAAAAAAAAAAAAAGACTGTCTCGAAAAACAAAAACAAACAAAACCCCAGCAGTTTTCCCATGTCATTATAAACTGTGGAATCTTCTAGGGAGTCTTAATATTTGCCTCTATTTCCCTATCTGCTTGATTTGCAAGTTTTAGATATTATTTGTAGGTATAATGCCACAGAAGATAAATATTTAGCTTTAATTTCTACTTTCATCCTCCACATCCAGTGTAATTTGATCACAATTTTTGTATAAATCAAGAGTCAATGTGAACACTTAGCTACCACTATGCGATGCTGTACGAAGTGGAATAGCAGAGCCACTCCTCAAATTAATGACTACCTCATTTTTTTCTACTTTCTACGCACTCTAACTTTCCCCAAGTGCTGCAATAACTATGACATATCTATCAATGTTTTCCATATGCTCAGATATGTCAGATACTCTTCCCCGGAGCTGAATTTTCCCAGAAACCCTTGGAACACTCTGGGGCTTCTCTAGACAGCCACATGCCCTCACCTTGGTGTCTGGCCCTTTTTTACTGAATTTTGCTTGCTAAACGCCATAATCACCTCCCTTTTGTTTCAAGGGCACATCCCCTAGTAATTTGTGAAAAGAGGGCTCATGAGAACTTTTGGCTCTTGCATGTTAAAAATATCTGTAGACTCACATTTGATTGATAATCTGAAAGTAAAACTATAAAATCAAAATCTTCTCTACTCAAGACATCTGAAGATACTGCCTGATGTATCTCTAACTTTTAATTTTACTACTGTAATACATAATGCCATTTTTGGTCCCTTAAATGAAATCTCTAGTTACTCCTTTAGACACTTTTACATGTGGGCACTAAGTATGTTACTTTTAACTGGAATTTAATTATCCAGCCTCTTCTATTATTTGATCAGCCCCTTCAATATGAAAATATATATGATAAAATGAAAGTGTTGTTTACAGCCAAGGCAAGGTGGTGCACACCCGTCATTCCAGCACTGAGACACTGAGGCAAGCGGATCTCAGGTTTGAGCGACTTAGTGAGACAATGTCTTAAAATAAAAATTTAAGAAAGGGCTGCATATGCAGTGAGAAAACACTATGTTCAACCCCCACTACTAGAAAAGAAAAAAAAGCACATTCATTAACATATGCAGGTCATAAAGTTCTTTTGCATAATTCCTTGGACAACAGATTTTAAAAATGATTCCAAAATGACAGCATCAAGAGGAAACTGAACAGAGTTCCAGGCCAGCCTGGGCTACATGGTTCAAGGACAGCCTGAACTACATAGCAAGACCTTGTATCAAAACACAAAAAACAAAAACAAAACAACAAAACCAAGAAACCCATTTTCACAAATACTTGTGAAATTTTAGTTTATCATGATCCAGTTATACAGCTTGTCATAACAAATTTAAAAAGAAAAGAAAAACTACAATTTTAGGGTACATTAATGGGAAGCAAAGGACCTCCTAACTACCTTTATACATTTTGGGTGGTTAGGAGTAACTCTAACACCACATTTAAGAAAGATAACTATCACCAAAGACAGATCCCAGGACAGTGAGAGGTTCTTAGGAAAAATAGTTATGGTATGATAGATATTTAAATCCTAGAATGGAAGAACAACACAGCTGTTTTATTGAATATCCTTTAGCTATTAAAGAAGAATTATCCTTTAGCATGAAGCGATTCTGCATTATTCCTGGTAAACAACCTAGAAGAAATGGAGGCAATTTATATTAAGACAGATTTGGCTTGAATAAATTTGTAAATCAGTAAGCACTACCTGCTAATAACCAGGTTTCTCTATATCAAGGATGTGATAAAACTGGATTCTTTGACATCGAGAAGGAGGTTAAACTAGATCACTTCAAGGTTACCAAAAAGAAACCAACAAGCCAGGCCTGGTAGGACACACTTGTAATTCCAGCACTCTGAGAAGCTGAGTCAGCAAGATCACAAATTCCAGCCCGGCCTGGGCAACTTAGGACTTAGACCCTATCTCAAAATTAAAAAATTAAAAATAAGGACTGGGGATGGGAATGTAGCTCAGTGCAAAAGCCTTGAGTTCTATCCCCAGTATCTCATGAAACAAACAAACAAAACCCCAAGGAAACTAAAGAAATGCAATTTACTCAAGATTATACAAGAGTAAGATTTTATACTCAGTGGTTTTGCTGCCTGCTGCACAAGTGCAAGGACCCAAGTTCAATCCCAGATACCAAAAAAAAAAAAGATTTTATAGAAGCTAAGATTAAGAAATAAAAACATATCAAAATTAAATTCAATGCAGACTGAAGAAAAAGAAAGTCAATGTCATCATTGGATATCTGAATAAATTAGGATTTAACCTAGAACACACCCTTGGTATCCTTCTTCTTTGGTAGTTAAATTGTTCAATCCTCTCTGCAAATCAGTGGTGACCCAAGGCAAAAGGAAAAAATTACGACAACAGTATTTCTCATAATCTACGTGCATTCCTTTTTTCTTGGTGCTAGGAATTGAACTCGAAGCCTCAACCATACTAGGCAAACACTTATGATATGTTTCCAAAAATAATGTTAGTGACCTTATATAGTTAGCCTCTCCCTCTTTTTTCTTCCCATCTTGTTAATCCCAGATTTTTGTGGATTTTGTACAGCCTGTTTTATGGAACAGTTCTATGATTTGGTTGTGAATGCGTTTGAGGCTGGTTGCCTTCAGTCATAAAAATTTAACAAAAACATGCTTATGTGTGTTTTAGGAAATCAACACTTACAGGCATGTCTCTGCTGATGCATACACAGAATTTTAAAATTGGGCTATTTTCTGGGGCCATGCTATGCCTGCAGAGAAAGATCTTCCCTATCACCTTGGTGAGAGAAGGAGACCAGAAGTCCCACTATTTGCTAACTAGACTTCACCCTTGATTCCTGCCTTCTATTTTCAGTCTGGTATTTAATTCCATTCTCCTCTGGACCTGGAGTCTTGGGTCCTGAACTCAATTCAATTCCTCCAAAGAACAAAAGACCTAACTTCTGTAAAACTGACAGTAGTTATCCAATACTGAGGGTGAGTTAGGAGCCGGAGTACCAAGGAGGTCTAGAGCCCAGTACAGACACTCACACAACACCTCCGAGCTCAGTCTTTACCCTACTGCTACTTGTGTGTGGAGTACATGGTACCTCCAAGCTCTAAGCTTTTTGGAGATTCTGCAGACCAACCATGACCTGTTTCTTGCCAGGCCACTTGGGTTTGATCTTCCTCTCCTCTGCTATTGTTCTGTTTTCTCTCTTCCTGTACAAGGATTACAGTTATCTCATAAATTCAAAGATGGAGTTTTTAGGTAATTTTTGAAATAGCCTGGACAAATTAAAATAAGAAAGGCCTGATTTTGGTAATCATTAAAGTCAAATAACCTTGAAAATGAGCCAACAAGTCATTATTCCAGGACTACAAGTTTATTTTGATAATTAAGTCCCAAAACACAACACAACTGAAATCACGAACTCAAAGGCTCAGTTAAATTACAATAGTTTCTTGTCTTGAAAACAGCATACTTTCTAATTTCTGGCTATCTATCTACACTTAAAAAAAAAACCTTTTTGGTGGTGCTGGGGATTGAGTCCAGGGCTTTGCACATGCTAAAGAAACACTCTGCTAATGAGGTACATCCCCAGTCCCTTTTATATTTTATTTTGCAACAAGGTCTCATGGCTTGAACTTGTGATCTTTCTGCCTAAGCCTCCCAAGTGCTAGGATTACAGGCACCTACCACTATGTCCAGCTCTAATCACTGCCTTCATGAAAACTTTCTCTGACTCTCCTCTTCTTTTAGCAGTACTGGAGATTGAAACCAGGGCCTTTGCCTTGCGATACATCTTTGGCCCCCTTTTATATTTTACTTTGAGGCAGGATGGGCTTGAACTTGCCATCCTCCAACTTCTGCCTCTCAGAATGCTGGGATCACAGGTAGGAACCACCATTTCAGCCAGATCCTCTATTTAAAGGGGATCTCATCACTACTCCTAGTTTATATAAAGACTGCTAAACACACTTCTGCCTTCTTGGGAGCAGGTGCTGGAGACAGATCCCTGACCCTTGCACAAGCTAGACATACACTCTATCACTGAGCTTTGCACTTTATCACTGAACTTTGTACTCTATATCTCTAGAAGATGGGGAAACTTACCTGCACCTATCTGGGTGGTAAATCACACAAGAACGAAGCATAACCTGTCTTAGCTCTGTTTCTATTTTTTTAAAAACAAGGGTTCTACACAGACTGTCTCCTGCATGGGGGAACCAGATGAATCTACCTGATAAGACTTCAATTAAGAGGCACAACTTGGCTCCCACACAAAGCCATATATATCTATATCTATCCTCCAACTTGCCTTCTATTATAATAAAATTACTATTGTGACCCCATATGCAACTCCTATTTTCTCCATTTGTCCAGAACGTTGGCAAGGATAAAGGATGATTTACTTGAGATCCCATCAGAAACACCAACATTCTCTTGGTAGGTGTATTCTGACTTCCCTATAATCCTCAGCACTTTTATTATAAAGCTTAAGTTTTGTCTCATTGCGTTCTCTTTTAACCTACTAGCCCGTAAATTTTCAGAAGGTAAATTAACCACAGTCTCCTAACACATGACAAGTCACACAATAAATATTTGTTGGATTAGTTAACTGAGAAGATTCCATGGTTTCTTGGTATTTTGGTCAATACTCATTTTAAAAGCACAGACAGCAACCACCTATCCATATACTAGATTATAACCAAACTTATAACTAAGGTCTTCTTTTCCTTGCCAGAAATATGCTGAATCATTATCTTCATTTCTGGTTTTGTGTGTATCCTCTAAAATTTTTGAAAGCTAACTGTACAACAACAGTAACTTAAACGTACTGAATCATATAGTGCACCTAGCACTGAGTTATTTTTATGGATTATGTCATTTAACCTTCAAAATAACCCTGAACAAAAAGATCTGTTGTGGGCCGGCGATTTAGCTCAGTGGTTCTGCTGCCTGCCTCGCAAGAGCAAGGTCCCGAATTCGATCCCCGGCACCAAAAATAAAATCTGTGATTTCCATTTCATAAGTAAGCAAAATGATATAGGAAAGCTAAATACATTCCACAAGGTCACACAGCTTTAACACATTCACTATGGGGCTATAATTTGTATGCTAGGTGGCTTGAACCACCAGTGGTAAATGCATGACTATCCCATTGGGCAGCTTTTTTTTTTTGGTACCGGGGATCAAACTCGGGTCCTTGTGCTTGCACAGCAGGTGGTGCAACCACTGAGCTAAATCCCCAGCCCTGGGAAGCTTTTTATTAATTTTATTAGTAAAAATACCAATACAAGTGATTAGATGTTTGTACCACCAGTGGTACAAGCCAGTGGGGATGTTTAAAAACAAGTGATCTCGGACAAAAATGAACTGATGAAATTAGCTTTGCCTTAGTGTACTGCACGTCAATAATCAGAAAAGATCTTAAGAAATAATGGATCTGGCCAGGTATGGTAGCACACACCTGTAATCACAGCACTATGGGAGGCTGAGGCAGGAGGATTACAAGTTTGAGCCCAGTATGGGCAACTTAGTGAGAACCTTTGTCAAAATAAAAACAAATAATGAAAAAGGCTGAGGCTGCAGCTCAGTGCAAAGGCCCTGAGGGCAATCCTCAGTACTACAAAATAATAATGTTTTATTGAAACACTATCATCCCTTTCAAATGCATTATCAGCTCCTTTGAAGTTTTCTAAGTGCACCTTCACCTCTCTAGTCGAAAATCACTTTTTTCTCCTTTAACTAGAAGTTACAGTCCGCTCCCCATCCTTTCTACTTGAGGGTCCTAAGGCCCTTTGTCTCTGATGCTCCACTACAATTTTACATTAATATATAAAAAGTCAATGCCATTAGTGGATATCTGAATAAATTAGGATTTAACCTAGAACACACCCTTGGTATCTTTCTTCTTTGGTAGTTAAATTGTCCAATCCTCTCTGCAAACCAGTGGTGACCCAAGGCAAAAGGAAAAAATTACGACAACAGTATTTCTCATAATCTACGTGCATTCCTTTTTTCTTGGTGCTAGGAATTGAACTTGAAGCCTCAACCATACTAGGCAAACACTTATGATATGTTTCTAAAAATAATGTTAGTGACCTTATATAGTTAGCCATATATAAAAAGAAAGACTAATTTTATTTTGTTTTGAAACAGAGCCTTGGGCCAGGGATTTAGCTCAGTGGTTTCGCCACCTGCTGCGCAAGCGCAAGGACCCAAGTTCGAGCCCTGGTACCAAAAAAAAGAAAAGTCAAGCCTTGAAACAGAGCCTTGCTATGTAGCTCAACCTGGCCTTGAACTCATGGCAATCCTCCTGCCTCAGCCTCCTGAGTGCTGGGATTACAGGTAGAGAGCCACCATGCCCAGCAAAATGTATTTTTGTCATGTAAGAAAAGGAGTTATCCTGGTCTCCAGTCTCTGGTAAGCACTTTTTGTCTTCCTTCCTACAATACACCTCTTTTCCACTTTGTTCTCGCGGACAGATACAAAATCTGGCAATGGACCTGAGAATGTACCTCAGCAGTAGAGGACTTGTCTAACATACCTCAGAACCAGGTTTTTGTCCCTACCACTGCAAAAGCAAAACCCAACCCAACTCAACCCAACCCAGATGATGTACTTGGGCAAAAAGAAAATCCCCAAATCCTGTTACCACATTTAAGCCATTTAAATATATATCATTCATACCACAGTAAAATTACAAATAACACAATCACCTCCCAGAACTCATGTATCTGGAACACTGTAAATGTAGGCAGAAAACAGTGACACAGTGATTTGAATCTAGGTAATCTGGTGCCATAGTTTTGCTTCAAACATTAAACACTAAAGTACTTCTAGCCAGGTATTGTGGTACATGCCCATAATTCTAGGACTCAGGAGGCTGAAGCAGGAGGATGTTCAAGACTAACCTGGGCTACACAGTAAAACCCTTAAAAAATGAAACAAATGAAATCAAACCAGCTCCAAGGCAGTGTTACCCAAAGTATGGTACTCAGACCAGAGCACACTTTAAACTTCTTAGAAATGCATAATGGATTTGGGTGTTTGGGCAACTTTCCAGGTGTTCTTTAAGCACTGTGAAGTTTGAGAACCACCTCTGTAAAGTGCAGTTCCTGAAAAGCACTGGACTCCTTATGAGATAATGTCCACCTTATTTATTTATTTATTTAATTTATTTTTTGCGGTACTGGGGACTGAACTCAAGACCTTGCACTTGCCAGGCAGGTGCGGTGCCACTGAGCTACCTCCTCAGTCCTCCACCTTATTGAGTAAACTAGTAAACATGGTTTATATTACAGCTGAGAGCATCCTAACTGGTTACAAATACAGGGACACAAAAATCAACATACAAAATCTATAGCTTTCTAATGACAGCAAATCCTATCAGCTGTACTTTCAAAATATAGGGTGAAGGACCAAGGATTTAGCTCAGTTGCACTGTGCTTTCCTTGCATATCCAAGATCCAAAAATCTGAAATGTTCCAAAGTCCAAAACTTCTTAGATACCAACATGACCCCACAAGCAGAAAATGTGCTACATCTGACCTCATGTGATGGGTCACAGAAAAAACACAAGTACAGTAAAAAATACTGGATGAAATTACTACATAAAATTTTTTTATTTCATTCATTCATTCATTTAAGTGGTACCAGAGATTGAACTCAGGACCTTGCGCTTCTGAGGCAGGACTGGGGCTATTGAGCTAAATCCCTGGCCCTACATAAAATTATCTTTAGGCTATGTGTAGGTATATATGAAACATAAATGAATTTTAAGTTTAGACTTAGGTTGCAGCCCCAAGACATATCATTATATATATGTAAATCTTTTTCTAAAAAAAAAGCACTGGATGGGCCGTGGATTTAGCTCAGTGGTTCTACAGCCTGCCTTGCAAGAGCAAAGTCCCGAGTTTGATCCCCTGTAACAAAAAAAAAAACAAAAAACCGGTCTGGAGATGTAACTCAGTGGCAGAGCATTTGCATATCTTGCACAAGGAACTGGAATCCCAGCTACTCAGGAAGCTGAGGCAAGAATATCTCAAGTTTGATGACAGTCTAGGCAACTAAGACCCTATTTCCAAATATTACAAAAAAAAAAAAAAAGGCTGGGGATATAGTGTGGCACTCATAGGGTTCGATTCCTAGTACTTTCAAAAATAAAAAAAAGGAGGGCTGGGGATTTAGCTCAGTGGTTTCGCCACCTGCTACACAAGCGCAAGGACCAGAGTTTGATCCCCAGTACCCAAAAAAAAAACCTCTTTCACCTTCATTTCTTTTTTTTTTTTTTTTTGTCACCTTCATTCCTGTATTTGCTCCTTTTACTTTGTAATGGTCTTTCCTAAGGCAACCACATGCCTGGCTTCCTCATGTCTACAAGTCAGCTCAAACTTTACCTCATCAGTTGGGTTTTCCTTATCCACTTTATATAAAACACCAACCACCCCAGCTCCTGACTCCCTTTTCTTGTCCTTTATTTCTATCCATAGCAATTATCAGCATCTTGCATATTATATATTTATGTTTTTATCTGTTGTCAATCTCCCCTTACTAGATTTTACACTCCATTACAGCAGGATTTGGTCTACTTTGTCTTTGATACCTCCAGCATCTATTAATAAACATCATTTATAAAAAAATAAAAAATCCCAATGATGAATGTAATTGTATTATATACCTAAAATGTACCAATAAACTAAATGGAAAAAAAAAAATCAAAAAACCATATAGTAGGAAGAAATAAAACTAAAACCGTAGAACCTGTGTGTGTGTGTGTGTGTGTGTGAGAGAGAGAGAGGAGAGAGAGAGAGAGAGAGAGAGAGAGAGAGAGAGAGAGAGAGAGAGAGAGAGAGAGAGAGAGAGAGACACCGGTATTTGAAGTGAAGCCAGGACTGTGTGCCTGCCAGGCAAGTGCTCTGACACCGAGGTATACCATTAGCACCTTGTGTAGGATCTGGAAAAACACAAAAAATATGCTGATTGAGTAAGTCACAATGGGGCATGCCTGTAGTATACAGTCAATTAAGTTAAACTGTAGTACTAGCAATAAAATAGAAGAAATAGGATGCTGTTCAAAAAGAGATCTATAAATGAAATTTAATGTTTTATGATACAAATGGCATGTCAAAATCAGTAAGGAGGCCAGGCATAGCAGCAAGCACCTGTAGTCACAGAACTTGGGAGGCTGAGACAGAAGATCCCTGCGAGTTGGAGGTGAGCCTGGATTACAATGCAAGACCCTATGCTACGCCACCCCCCCAAAAAAAACCAACAAAAAGTAATTTAAGGAAGAAATAAAAGTGATCAATAAAACATGAAGAATAAAACAAAGACACAACAGGTTGAGAAGCATCAACTATTTGGTAAATGTGAGGAAGCCGGGCACACACCAGTAATTCCAGCACTCTGGGAGACTGAGACAGGAGGATTACAAGTTTGAGACCAGCCTCGGCACCTTAGTGACTTAGTGAGAACCTGTCTCAAAATAAAAAATAAAAATAGGGCTGGGCATGTGGCTCAGTGTGAAGGCCCTGAGTTCAGTCCTCAGGTACTACAAAGAAAAAGTGAATAAAAAAGTTCTTTCATTTAATACTGGCCAAAGCATAAATTGAGAGCGATGAAAAAGCATCTGCTAAACTAAAAGAAACACATATCTCCTACGATCCAGAAATCCTTCTTGGCATTTACCATAAGAAACACTTGTATGTATACAATAAGACAAATATAAGAACATTCTTTTCATATTTGTTTGTGGGTTTATTTTTATAATTACATAAAAAGAAAAATAACCTACAGGACCACTAATAGCAAATTAGCTATATAAACTGGAACATAGTTCGAGTCTTGGTTGGGCAACATAGCAAGACTCTAAATCAAAAACAACAACAAAACCAATGAAAGAACTGGGATTATAATTCCCAGTACCAACAGAACAAAACAAAAATCAAAACTAAACAAGACAAATAAACCCCCTTTTTGGTGCTAGAATTAGATATACTATGCAGGAGTAAAAAAATATTTAATTGTATTATATTGTAGAGAAAGTATGTATCAGAAAGACAGACGCATAATGAAGCCAATTATGTAATCACACAGACCTGCATGAAGATACAAAACCCTGCAAGGGTAACCAGGTCTTGTTATGTTTCCCAGGCTGGCCTGCAACTCTCAAGCTACTACCTCATCCTCCCAAGCAGCGGGGATTACATGATCTTTATTTCTTCATGAGGAGAGTAGTAGGGTAGAGAGAGATAAGGGTTGTGTCAGAGAAAATTTCTTTTATACTTAAAATGTTCTAACATTTGGGAAGACAGTGCTGGGGATTGAACTCAAGATGTCACACTGAGCTACTTCCCCAGCATTATTTTTTTTTCTGAGACAGGGTCTTCCTAAATTGTCCAGGCTGGTCTGGTACTTGTGATCTACCTGTCTCAACACCCCTGAGTGCTGGCATTACAAGGGTGAGCCACTACACCTGGCTGGTTAACTTTAAAGAAAAAACTTGTTTATTATTTATGTAATTGAAACTTTTAAGTGTGGTTCAGTGGTGCACATCTGCAAACCTAACGCTGAGGGAGGTGGAGGCAGGAGGAAAAAAAGTTTGAGTCCTGCCTGGGCAACTTAGCAAGACTCTATTTGAAAACAAAAACAAAAGCAAAACAATAAAAGGACTAGGAGCCAAGGATTTAGCTCAGTGGGGCCGCCTGGCAACCACAAGGTCCTGAGTTCAGTCCTTGGTACCAGAAAAAAAAGGACCGGGGATTTATTAATTAGGTGGTAGAGTACCCAGGGTTTGATTCCTAGTACCAACAAAACAAAACAAGACAAAAAACAATACTTTCTTTTGGTGTTAACAACTGAACCCAAGGCTTGCTCAGGATAAGCAAGCACTGTACCACTAAGCTACCCAAAACTTATTTTCAACGTGGGAACAAAACACTACGTCTACTATATGCTTAGCATAATCTTTTCTGTTCATAAAATGTGAAAATATGCCTGCTGCACAAGCGCAAAGACCTGAGTTCGATCTCCAGTACCAAAAAAAAAGGTGACAATATAATAGATACATAGTTTATAAAATGATATATAATAAACAGTTAACAATGATCTCTGGAGATTAAGGTGGAGAATTATTTTTTAATGGAAACTCACTTTAAGATGAATAAAAATATTGTATTTTAACTTCTCTCCCAAGAACAAATACAGCAACAGTGTAACCCCTATTTCCAGTCCCAAACGGAACCACAGGCCTTTTCCTATAACTATCTTATTTTTGTAAAAATAGAAGTGGGTGGAAGAAGCTGGGCGTGGTGGCACATGCCTGTAATCCCAGCACCCAGAATGAGTTCAAAGCCAGCCTGAACTACATACAGAGGGCCTGTCTTAAAAAAAAACAAAACAGGCCAGGGACTTGGCTCAGTGGTTCCAGTGCCTGCCTCAGAAGTGCAAGGTCCTGAGTTCGATCCCCGGTAACAAACAAAACAAAACAAAAACCCTTTTGAGATCTGCGCATGTTACTAAGTGTAAATCAATCCATCCTATGTAGCTACTGCACAGATTGCAATCATGTGAATCTACCACGTCTTACTTCCCATTTCTCTTGTGATGGACATTAAGACTGTCTTCAGTTTTTGCTATTATAAAATATTACACAGGAGAATCCCCCCAAAACAAACAAAGTGGAATGTAATTAAAATGCAGGAAAATGAGGCTACTTTAGAACAAAGTAGTTGATTCCCAAGTTATTGTTAGGAAAAAATGTCAACACTTCACAGATTGTATATCAGCCAGCCACAGTCCAACTCAGCTGCCGTGAATGAACACTACAATCAAATTTATTGAATCAGTTCTTCACTAAATTTTGATTAGACAGACCTCAATCTGATTATTTTCTTTTTTGGTACCGGCTTGCGCGGGGGTGGGGGGGTGGGGGGGTGGTGGTGTCGAACTCTGGTCCTTGTGCTTGGGGCAGGCAGAGGAACCACTGAGCTAAATCCTTGGCCCTTTTCCTTTTAAAAAAGTGTATCATTAACATGAAGCATAATAACTACCTACAGATACTAAGTGGCTGTTTATGGATCTTCAGACTGAATGTGTCCAGTCCTAATAACACAAAAGAACATTATTTCTGATTAAGATAATGTAGGTAATGCGGCGCACATATATTCTCTGCTAGATAACAACCTGATGCTGCTTTGAATTCTGTGGTTTTTAATTTTTATGTTAATTAATCTCTGAAGCAATAATGTTTTTTTGTTTTGTTTTTTGGTACTGGAGATCGAACTCGAGTCCTTGTGCTTGCGCAGCAGGTGACAAAACCACTGAGCTAAATCCCCGGCCCTGAAGCAATAATGTTACTGAGAACAGAATATTGACCAAACTTCTAGGAATCTGACAACAGCCAGGCAATAAAAAGCAAACAATAAAACCGGACAGTAGAGTGATGTGTTTTCAAAGGTAAAAAGATATTGTAAAACATTATTTGAATACACATTGGTTAGTTTTTTGTTTGGTTGGTTTTTTTGACACAGGTCTCCCTGTGTAGTTCAGACTGGCCTTGATCTCACTATGTAGCCTAGGCTGGCCTCAAATTCACAGCAATCCTCCTGCCCCCGCCTCCTGAGTGCTGGACACAATGGTTAGATAGTGCTTTTTTTGAGACAGGGTCTCCCTATGTAGTTCAGGTGACCTTGAACTTGCGGTGATCCTCCTGCCTCAGCCTAGATAGTAGTTTGACGGTGTTTAGCAAAGTGAGATTGATCTTGACCAAAACCCCAGATCACAGTTTATGTGTAGCACCATTTATCAATACAAATTATTTAAATAATGTAAACACTCCAGAAAATAATTGTTCTTCACATTCTTTTTTTTTTTTTGGTACCAGGGATCAAACTCAGGTCCTTGCGCTTGTGCAGGAGGCTGAGCTAAATCCCCGCCCCCTACCCTTCACATTCTTTGATACATTAAAAATTTTAATTCCACTAAATCTGACTTATATTTTTGCCATAAAAACAAATAGAAGGGTACACATATACTACATAATGAATTCTTGGAACTATTTTTGGATGCAAATTAGACATTACTCAAAAAGTTATTTTCCTGACTCTTTTTCTAACCCTGTTTCACTTTTGCTTAAATGTCTAGGAAATGTCTAGCCTTAAAGAGAAGCAGCCACTCTGATTAGCTTCATCATTAGAAATGCTATTTATTTTCTAAAGATGTATGAGAGCCGAGCATAGTGGCACAGGCCTGTAATCTTAGCACTCTGGGAGGCTGCAGCAGAGCACCCAAATTTGAATCCAGCCTGGGCAAATTGGGGAGTTAAGAGAGATTTTGTGTCTAAATAAAAAATTACAAAGGACTGGGGATGTAGTTCAGGGCAAAGGCTCTGGGTCAATCCCTGGATTGGGGGAAAAAATATGAAGAAAATAAAGAATTTACTAGTTAAAAAAAAAAATCTTTCCTAGGTCCTCCCCCATATTCATGGAAGAAGTAACCCATACACTCTTGGGCTGGGCAGTAGCTTGGAGGTTGAGGGCTTGCCTAGTATGTGCAAGGCCCTAGGTTTGATTTCCAGTACTACAAAACAAATACAAATAAAAATGAAAAATACATTTCTAAATTAAGTGTGGTGGCACACACCTGTAGTCCCAGCATTCAAGAGGCTGAGGCAGTAGAGTCTGAAGCCAGGCTGAACTATGAGCAAGACCCTGACTCAAAAAAAAAAAAAAAAGTAAATTCTTACACCTGAGAGTAAAGTTCCTCTCTTTTTCTTTTTCCTCTTTATTGTTTCTTTTGAAATATGGTCTTGCTATGCAGCCCAGGCTGGATGTGAATTCATGGGCCTTAGCCTTAGCCTCCTGAGTGCTGGGATTATAGACATGTACCACCATGCCTGGCTGAATTTCATTTTCTTCAAAAAGACTAAAACATAATGCATCTCAAATAAGCAGTGTGAGGATCACAGGAAGTGTTAATACTTCTCGTGAAATGGGTTCTTATAACTTCCACACACACCTGTAAAATTTGTGTTATGACAGGGAAACTGATATTAGAAATCTTATTTTAAAACTATAAAGACAAAGACAGGTCAAGTAGTTTTTCCTAGCGTTTAATGGGAATTCACTGTGGCGACAAGATTAGGCTCCCTGAGATCCTGATTCTTATATTTAGGCGAAAACTTTCTGTCAAAATCAGAGACTGATAAATTCCCATAAAATTTATGTTACTTTGGGCCTATAATATACCTTTTGGGGCATGGAACCTAAGTACAATTATTCTGGGCTGGGAATTACAGAGCCCTGGCCTTGGGTTCTATGCCCAGCACCACAAAAATAACTATAAGAACAATAAAATAAATACAACTGTTCTTTCTCAAGGAATGTGTTGAACTCAGTAAAAGCTCCGTTTTTTGGTTATGTGTTTTGTTTTTGTTTTTGTTTTTGTACTGGGGATCGAACTCGGGTCCTTGCGCTTGGTTATGTTTTTAAAAATTAAATCTAGATTTGGGAAGCTCCCTTTGTAAAACACAAGTCAGTTAAGACAAAGAACATCCAGTATTAATGAGTGCTCTTACCCTAAAGTTTACAATTCATGATACTGTTTGAGGAAAGTTACTGCATTAAATAAATGTTCTAATTTATCCAAGGAAAATTCCAAAATACCATTTTCTTTTGTTTTGTTTTTTCTTTGGTACCGGGGATTGAACTTGGGTTCTTGCACTTGCGCAGCAGGCGGCGAAACCACTGAGCTAAATCCCCAGCCCAGCAGTTTTCTTTTCTACAAGTGAGTTGAAGAAATAAATTGTGATTTTTTTTTTTTTTTTTAACATAAGCTTCTTTCCATAAAGGACATGCAAACGATTCTCAAAAAGTTGTTAAGAATGAATGCTAGGAAAGAATGGAATGAAATTAATATGAGAAAATGAAAAAATGGAAACAAAGTCTTTGTAAATAGGAAGGGATGAAGGGGTTGGAGGGCAGGGGAATGGGGAAAAAATAACCAAGAGAGATTATGTAAAGGTACAAATTTCCAATGATGAATGTCATCATACTGTATATCTAAAATGTACCAATAAAATTAATAGTAAAAAAAAAAGAATGAATGTTAGGGGCTGAGGATGTAGCTCAGCGGGCTGTTCAACTCAAAGTCCTGAGTTTGATCCCAGGTACTGAAAAAAGAAAAAATTAAAAAAAAAAAAAAAAAAGGAAATGGAAATGGAAAGAATAAATGTTAGCTGGGCGTGGTGGTGTGCTCCTGTAATCCCAGCACTCAGGAGGCTGAGGCAAGAGGATTGCCATGAGTTTGAGGCCAGGAGCCTGGACTTTGTCTCAAAAAACTAAAAAAAATGCTGGGGATTTAGCCCACTGGTTCTGCTGCCTGCCTCACAAATGCAAGGACCCAAGTTTGATCACTGGTACCAAAAAACCCCTTTTTTTTTGGCCTGTGTTCATTCATATCACAGCATTATTTTCTACCAGAGAAAAAAGGCTAGTTTCTGGGGGTAAAAGCTGACTGATTCAGTGTTTTAAAATGTCAATCTAACAATTTGGTGCCAGAATCTCATTTCAGGAGGCATTTACCCACATTTGCCTAACAATGAATACGATAATGGCTGTAGTGTAAACTCCAGGTTGAAACACTGCTAAATTATTTCTGTTCAACTACAATGATAAGTAATAGGTATCCTTTACTGAGCCCTTGTTAAATACAGGCAGAGGGCCAGGGATTTAGCTCAGTGGTTTCAGAGCCTGCTGTGTAAGCGAAAGGACCCGAGTTCCATCCCCGGTACCAAAAAAAAAAAATACAGGCAGCTTGTTAAATGCTACACAGACATTACAAAACTTAATCCTCACAATCTAGTTTAGTAGCACAATCCATTTTAGAAAGTGAAAATTTGAGACCCAGAGATTAAACATCCTGTCCAAGGTAATATAGTACGTAGTAAAGTCAGGGTCCAAATTCAGACTTCAAAGCTAACACTCTTCAATTAGTTCCATACATAAAAATAAATTCCATAAATCCTAAGAAACAGAAATGACAGCACACCAAATGCCAGGGATATCACACAATCATTACATCCATTTCACTTGGCAAAGATGTTTATTTGGTCAACTACACCACAGATTTTCCCTCTCCTTTTGTCAGTTTTTTTTTCCCTTGAGACAGGGCCTCACTATGTGGTCCAGGCTACCCTTAAACTTTCAGTGATCCTCCTGCCTCTACCCTTCTGAGTGCTGGGATTACAGGAGGGTGCCAGCATGCCCAGCTGTCAGTTTCATTTTTATTTTATTTTATTATTATTATTTTTTGGTACCGGGGATAGAACTCCAGTCCTTGTGCTTGCACAGCAGGTGGCGAAACCACTGAGCTAAATCCCCGGCCCTAGTTTCATTTTTAAAATTAAGAGTTCAGGACAGAAAAGGCAGGAATCTAAAGCAACATATAAGGTGAGATTATAAAGGCTACCTGGATTTTCTTTACTAGCTTTTGTCAGCAAAGAAATTTAAGCACATTGGCAATAAATTGATCATCTCATCTTTTTATAGAGAATCAGAGAATTTCCACAGTAGAAGGGACCTAAGAGTTAAAACGCAACCCAGAGAAGTAACTAACCCAAGGTCATATAGATTCCAACAACAGCAGAATTTTACTAGCATATGTATTAACACCCCCATAGAAATGTATCAACAAACGTATATATGAGTTCTTTTTAAACCAGGTGTCATGCTCCTGAAATTCCAGTTACTTTAGAGGCTGAGGCAGGAGGACTGCTTGGGTGCAGGAGTTCCAGGCCCACGGAGGCAACATAGCCAGACCCTGTCTAGAATCTCTGTTTCATAGCTCAATAATGAATTATTTCCCTTTGTAAAATCCTGAAAACACCTTAACATTTTCAGTTTCTTCTTCCTCAATTTTTTTTGGTATAGGGGATCGAACTCAGGACCTTGTGCTTACAAGGTAGATATGGTGCCACTGAGCTAAATCCCTGGCCCTCAATTTCAAAATTAGAATATTAAGATACAGAGGCACTGGTTCAAAAAAAGCAACATAAAAAAGGACTTTTTTTTTTTTGAGAGGGGTCTTTCAGTGTTTCCCAGCTCAAGCAATCTTCCGGTCTCAGCCTCCATGAAGCTGAACTAGAGCCAAGCACTCCCACACCTAGCAAAGAGAATGTAGTATAGCACAAATCTTTGAAAATTCTTGAAGCTAACATTTGTTTGCTGAGAACTCTAAGTCCATTTCCCCCTTTTCTTTTTCTTTTACCCACCTGCTATGAAATAAAAAAGAAAACAAGGTCAAGTCTGGTGGCACAGGCCTGTAACCCCAACCCTCAGGAGGCTGAGGCAGAAGGGTCTCAAGTTCAAGTTCAGTGTGGGTGGGTTACATATTCAGTTCAAGGCTGGCTACACAGTGAGACACTGTCTCAAAACAAAATCAAACAAAAAAAATTATTTGTATTTCTTGGAAACAGTAATTCAAAATAGTGAGTTGGTGATCATCTTTCTTGGGCCAGTCAAAAAAGGGACATACATATATACATATGAGAACATGTATTCTACATTTAACAATATCCCTGCCTAAAAATTTCACTATTTTCTTTTTGTCTTTCCTTCTGGCCTTGTAGTAAAACCCTTCACTCTACAAACATGGACCACCCAGAGTACCTATACCTATAACATCATATTACAAATTGTAAAACTTAGGGCCGGGGATTTAGCTCAGTGGTTTCACTGCCTGCTGCACAAGCACAAGGAGTTCAATCCCCGGCATCAAAAAACCAAAAAAACCCCCCCAAAACAAATTGTAAAACTGAGAATGCTTTTCTAGTTTCCACTTTGAAATGATTAAGGAATTATATTCACCTGCATCCTCCAGTTGCTCTGAAAGTCATCAACAAACATCACAGCACTGTCTAGTTAGTACATCTGACTGTATAGGCATCTGATCTGCTGGCCAAACTTCACCTCCAAACTGTTAAATATAATACCCACCTTTGCACAAAGGTAATGCCTAAAATCAACTTACTTTCAAGGTATTCTATTTCCCTTTTGTAGTTTTGACTAGAATATCACTCATATGTGACCAGTCTTTGCCTATCATGATCTATATAACTTTATGTAACTGTAGCATTTTTAGAGACTGAGGAAAAATGAATTAATTACAGTTCCACTTGACTACAATTGTCAGACATAAGGCTTAATAAGGTCAGCAGAAAACCATACATTCAAAGTTTAAAGAAACATTAGACCATAAAGATGTTACTTACCTATAGGGGTAAATCATATGGCTACTAGTTATTTGACATCTGTTGAAAATAACTGACAGTCATTCTGTTAACAAAAAGTCTAATGGCAATTTGCTACAAGTATAATAAACTTGAATATCTTTATTTTTAAAAGTTGTATAATGAAGCAAGACTAAGCAATAGATCTACACAGATCCTGTCGTGTAGTTTAGCACCACCACATACTGTCAGTTGTGACTGCATTAAATCTTCCTATCAAATGGACTCAAATCCATTAAGATCTGAAATCAGATGTGGATGCCTTAAGTTTTTCTGAGCTGATATTTGGGTAGGAGTTTCACTGACAAATTCACCAAGTCTGGGAGATCAAGAAAACAGTATAAAGATAACTATGTACAAGCAGCTAAATTTGGTCAGAGCAAGGGCATTCTTTTCCCTCCCACCCTTGGATTTTCCTAGTGTCATGGAATATTTTATTTTGAACATCTAAAAATACCTTCCAAAACCAAAGTACTGTATTGGTAAGATTACTGAAATTTTCAACTCATTTTCCAATCTGTCACCAGTTGGGAAATGGTACTCTTAAGTGACAGAAATGGAAATCCTTGCCTGTCACAAAATTAAGTTTAAAAAGCATCACTAACACTACAGTTACAGCTGACAAGTCACCTACAGTGCAGAGATACAAGACTTTAAAGCTGGGTGTGGAGGTGCACACCTCCCAGCATCCTGGGAGGGTAGGGGTGGATTAAAAATTTGAGCCCAACTTTAGCTGGGAAGACCCTGGGTTCCAATCTCCAGTATCAGCAAAAACCAAAACAATTAAGACTTTAAAAGTATAAATACTTCTAACAAAAATACTGATTTAATGAATAAAAACCTTCAAAATAAAAGAGACTACATCCAAGAATGTAAGCTTAAATATCAAGAATACATTTTGTAGCTGGGGATGGTGGCCCATACCTATAATCCTTGTAGTCAGTAGGCTGAAGCAGGAAGACTGGTAAGTTTAAAGCCAGCCTGGGCTACACAGGGAGTTCAAGACTAACCTAAACTACAAGGCAAGACCTTATCTAAAACAAACAAACAAAAAAGGATATATTTTGGGCTAGGGATTTAGCTCAGTGGTTCTGCCGCCTGCCTTGCAAGCACAAGGACCCGAGTTCACCGGCCCGGCAAGCACAAGGACCCGAGTTCACCGGCCCGGCAAGCACAAGGACCCGAGTTCGATACACGGTACCAAAAACAAAACAACAACAAAAAAGGGATATATTTTGTAGCTGGGTATGGTGGTACACACCTGTAGTCCCATCTTTTTGGAAAGCTGAGGCAGAAGGACTGAGAGTCTCAGGGTCAGCTTAGGCAACCTGGCTAGATCCTAATTTAAAATGTGAAACTAGATAGATAGATAGATAGGCTGGGGATGCAACTCAGTGCTTAAATGCTTATCTAACATCCACAAGGCCCTGGGTTCAACCTGGATCCAAAGGCAAGCCAAGTTACTGAGTTTGAGTGTTAATATTGGTTAATACATTTAAAATGGAGGATAGATTCATTCTTTTGATAGCAAATACAAAATAAAATATATTGGGCGAAAACTTTAGGAAAGTAATCTTCCATATGTTACAAGCTATTTGCTAAGTTATGCTAAAAACAGAGCAGGATGATAGCTGAGTTTTAAAAAAATAGACTGGGTCTGGGCTCCCCAACATTTTGGCCATACAACTTGAACACTTAACCTCTCAGGTCCCCATTTCCTCAACTGAAAAAAAATGAACTGTGAGATTCAGAAGTTGCTGAGCTAAAACATCTAGCTTGCTGCCTAGAGTGCAGGAAGCATTAAAAAACCAAGTTTGACAGGAAATTATCAAAATTGGCAAAAATTCAAAACTCACTGTAATATTACTATAAGTATTTGATGAATTTCTATTAAATAACATGATAAATTTACTACTGCGTAAACCTAACGCCATAGTGGGAGGTTTCCCCTTTCTAGATCTTTAACTCTTTACTCAACAGTTTTATCTACTTTATAGGGTAGGACACATATTGCTAACAGGTTCTCTACCTTGGTTTTTTTTGTTGTTTTGAGACAGGGTCTCACTATGTAGTTCAGGGTGGCCTTGAACTCATAGGTGAGCCTCCCGCCTCAGCCTTCCCAATGTTGGGATTACAGGGGTGGGCCATGACACGTAGCATTCCATCTTGGTTTTATCTTAAAATTTTTCTACAACTCTGTCCCTAAGGGTGAGAGTTAAAGCATGCGGCCTCCAGTTACAACATTCAAAAGCATATTAAACAAAACATTCCTTACAAAAAGATTAGACTAAATCAGCTTTTAAAAGATCACACTTGTAAATTTTAGTTATATTCCCCAAGAAAAAGTCTTTCATTTTTTGTATTAGTCATAACCACAACTGAAATTAGCTATTATTTACTATAAAGATTTCCTGTATTTACAAAAAGTATCACTGAGGGCCCGGGATTTAGCTCAGTGGTTCCGCCGAGACTGCCTTGCAACCGCAAGGTCCTAAATTTGATCCCCGGTACCCCCCCCAAAAAAATTATCATTGAGTATCAACTATCTTCTCACAATCATAAAATTATTACTCCTTTAATTATAGCTTTAAGCATTTAAAAGTCATGAAAAGCCTACATCTTTAAAATTTTTCAATGAATTAATGTTGAGTTTATTACTGCCTAAGAAACCTATGTACTAATTGTCTTATAATTTAGATCAATAAAGAGGTACATAATGGTTTCAGGAATACTCAGATTAACTGGGGTTGGTGGTGCATGCTTGTAATGATAGCACTGGGTAGGCTGAGGGAGAAGGATTCCAAGTTTGAGGACAGCCTAAGTTACACAGCAAGTTCAAAGCTAGCCTGGACTAAATTGTGCAACTCTGTTTCAAAAGAACACAAAAACTTCAGATAACGAAACTCATTAACATAAATCATTTGTAGTCTAGCCATTTTCATTTGTTTTTTGTTTTTGGTGCTGGGATCAACTCAGGACCTTGCGCTTGGGAGGCAGGTGTGGTGCCAGTGAGCTAAATCCCCGGCCCTAGCCATTTTCATTTGTATTGTGGCATGGAACAGATCATGATAAAAGAATAGCTTTGAGTTTATAACCATTTTGATCATGAACAGTATACGAGAAGACCCTTCATTCTTTTTTACTGTCTCAGCTCATACTTAAGAAGGCTTTTGTTGCCAGATACATAAAAACCATGATAAACAGATATGCTTAAGAAAGCAATAAATTTTTATTTTAGTATGCCACTAAAGATGAACTGTAAATTAAAAAACAATTATAAAAATAGGAAATTGCGATGAAATTTTAAAGCACACACTGACAGAAAAATCTGCCCAACATTTATTCAACAATCCTCTTCTGCCAAATGTCTACTCAGTAATTTTAGTGACATTCTGGACTTTACAGTTGTACTCAATATTAAACCACCATAAACTAATCCTATTGAGCTCTCTACATTAGGGCAATGGGAAAACACTCTGTTAAAGGAGCCCCAAATAACACCTACTACAATACTTGCCATGATTATTATACTGTATGAAAATCCCAAGGCAACCAACTTTTTGACTGTCTACACTCTTCATCTCCAACCTAACATTGCAGCTCCGAATTTAAACCTCCTCAAAACATGTTCTAGCTTGATGTTTGGTAAGTATTTTCCTCATAAGCATAAAAAGGCTACACTGAAAATTCTTAGGGAAGATTTCCACCCCCCGCTCTCAGCTGGCGAGTTTCCTGATCTTTTGTATCATCGGGTTACAATTTCATCTTTCAAATGGAGATGAACAAAACCCCCGAAATGTACACTGAGCTTCGAGTAATCCCAGGTCAGCCTGATTCTCTGCCAGAAAAGGCCAGGTAACACTTAGTCTTCTGCTTGTGTAAGTTTCTTTCTCTTATCCCCTCAATGAATCTTTTTGTTCATTTCCACACGAGTGTACTCTACCCCAGCGGTAGTTAACAATACTTCTCTTCCCAAAGGAACCCCTTCCCCACTTGAGACTACTCTCTGAAGACACTGCCAGGCGGCCCCTTTCTCACTTCTAGGACTGTAAACCTCCCGCGCCGCTGAGGGAAAGTTCCTAACAGACAGACAGACCGGAGGGAATTTCTCAAGTCTCTCAGACTTTCATCCCAACCTCGAGGCATGCAGACATCTGAGGGTTCCCAGAAACAACGAGCTACGAAAGCACAGAGTAAATAGGAAAGAGGAGGAAGTACCAGAACAATGCCCAAACCCCGCACTACAGGGACAGCCATCGCCTCCACCGGCCCCGGCGCCCAACCCCAGCCCCCTCGTGAAACCGAGGTCTCAAAGGCGGAGAACGGCCCGGACGCCCAGAGTCCCCGCTGGACACGCGAGATGTCCCGGGGTCGGCGGCGGCAGAGGGTTGCGTGGAGAATGGCGAGCCGGGAGGTCGGGGGGGGGGGAGGGGACGAGGGCGTCCACGCTAATCCCGCCGCGGGCAAGCGGATGGACGCCGGGGACAGGTGGGCTACCGAGCTGCTGCCCACTCAGGCTCACACCTCAAACCTGCTCTTGGTCACTCCGTTCACGTCCCTCCTCATGGGGCCGGCGGGTGCGGCCCGGACAGGGCGCTGCGGCGTGAGGAGTGCAAAGCGGAGCGGCCCAGGGCAGGCCCGCGAGTTCCGGGACCTGGAGGCAGCGACCGCGGCGATGCAGGAACGAGCCCGCGGCTGTTGCGGGGCGGAAGCGACCTCTCGGCTCCGGCGGGGCCTCCTCCACCACCTCCCGCGGCGCCCGCTGCTGCGACGACCGCTGGTCGCTAGCTCAGCTTCTCTCCTCAGCCTCAACTTCAACCCAAAACAAAAACACTCCCCACCTGCCAGCAACGCCGCTCCTGATTGGACAGTGCCGCTCGGGCGCGACGTGCGGGGGGGCGAGGAGCCGCGGCGGCAGCAGGGCTGCCCCTCCCCCACGCGCAGCGCTGACGGCGCCCGCCCGCGGCCGGAGCCAGGGGCCGCGGCCCGCGCCCCTCTCCCCAGAGGCCACCGCCCCGCAGAAGGCGCGCAGGGAAGCGCCGAGTCCGTGTCTGTGGGGCGGGGCGAGCGCACGTCCTGGCAGACGGCTCGTGAGAGCCAGGCTGAAGTGCGGCCGAAGCGTCTCCGCGCCGCGGCCCACGCGCGCACCGGCCCACGCGGAGCCGCCCCCTCCTCGCCCCGGCTCCCAGCCCTGTCCTTCCTCCCTTACATCCCCGGCTGGCACTCGCTTCCTCCTGACAGCCCAGCTTCTGACCCTGTCACTCACGGTCGCCTTGAACCCGAAGTGCAGCAGGCGGTCCCTGCTTGGAGCCATTTTCCTCCTCTTTCTGGACGTCTCGGGAGTGGGGCAGCGCTGTCGCTGATGTCGCCGCCGCCGTACCGGTGGATTGCATTACGGGGCGCTGCAGGGAGGCCTTGGGGGCCGCCGCGGGGCGGGCGTCTCCTTGTGCATGGCCCAGTGCGCGGAGTGTGGGCTGAGCACCCGGTCGTACTCCGGGGATGGCAGAAGGACCACACCTCGGGCGCGGGGTCAGGGGTGCCGCGCCGGAGCCGGAGCCGGAGCCGGAGCCGGAGCCGGGCACCCTCCCTCCGGCGGGGGAGGGGCGCGCGTCCGCGGGAGGGGGCGGGTTGGGCAGCGGGGGCCCTCGGCTGCCCCTCCCCGGCGCCGTCGGCGCCCAATGGGCAGCAGTGCCTGTCCGCGATCCAATCAGCACACTGGTTGGTGAGAGCCTGAGACTGACGTCACTTTGGCGGGAGAAACAAGCGTGTGAGAGCAGTAGGCGGGGGCGTTGGCCCGGAGGAAAGCGCGACTTTTTGTAGAACCCGATCAGTGTCATCTTTTACCAAGTGTGGCCCCCAGGCCTGGAGTTTATGAACGACTTTACACAAATTAAGGATCGTGAGTAGAATTAGCAAAAGACAATCTAGAATAATATCCCAAACATGAAATACGGTTATGTATTCCAGGAGTCTTGGCAGGAACAGCAGCACTAATTGTATGCTCCCAAAGCAGTGAGGATTCTTCACACCCCTTTTAATTAGTGACTTGGCTTGTTATGAATTCGATTAAGAAACATATTTAGGGAGCAAGTGCTACAGACCTTTAAGAACAGGCTTTTTTTTTTTTTTTGGTACCGGATCGAACTCAGAAACAGGCATATTTTAGGTGGCTTATTACCCAACTATTTGGTGCTGGGGCTTGAACCCACAGTTATCTCTTCTTAAAATTTTTATTAGTGTTGCTTATGATACATGTTAAATACATTTATCCTGGGAATTGGTACATATTGATACTGCATCTTGACCCCTTTTACTTCCCCTTCTCCACCTGTCTTCCTTCTCTAATTCTGAAAACAATAATTTATATCCTAGAGTGCTTCCAAAGCAAGGAACTATGTTCAGAAATCGCATTATCAGGTCCACAAACCCAGGTCTATATGACACTCTCCTCTGGTCACAGATACCTTTAGTGTTTTCATTTCACTTGAACCAGTGGAATAAAACAGCCCTTTAGTTCAGTGACATCTCTTTTCTCCTATCAAGAACTGATGAAATTAGTAACAGCAAAAAGTAGGAAAACTGGTACACAAAGGTAAGTAAAATATAATGAAAACAAAACAAAAACCTCTTTCACTAGTCTTGTCTATCAATTTTACATTCTAGTGGATGCTTGTTATTATAGCGGTACTTATGAAAGATCTTACAGTTTTCTGAAAAGCTGAATGATTATTCAGAGGTTAAAATTTTTATTAAACACAGCTGTATTACTTTTTATCAAAGAAATTTATTTGCATGTAAATATTTTTGTAATGTTTCAGGGAAAAAAATCCCACAGGTTTTGTCCACGTTCAAAAAAAATGAAAAATCCCAAAGTATTTACAGAACGGCCATACACACAGAAAATCAAATGACTTTTTTGTTTTTTTAGAAAAGACCCTCTCCACTGCTCCTGATGTACATTTTGAAATTCAAAATTTATAACTCAGATCTTACAGCTGAGCATATTTCCCAACCTAGCTTCTGAGATTATTAAGTACTTCCTGCCCCTCAAAAACTAACACAAGGATAGAAGTAAATGGGCAGGAGGCAGGGATGAAAATGAAGAAAATGAGACTGCCCAGGGACTATGAGTAATGTTTCCTATACTGACATCTGCATTAAGTGACTCACTGTGGATACTGTATGACTCATCAGCTCCCTGGAAGGGTTTCTTGTGAAAATTCATGATATTGCTGCACTAGATTTTCAGACCTAGGCCTGAGGAAGGAAAACTCTTTTGAAAGAGTCACCAACCTCAAACCTAGTTTTGGCAATTATATCCTACTTTAGTTTCCCCCGACAATACTTGTTTTAAGACACACTGAATTTGAATCTGAAATCTTCATGTACATCAGAGCAGATTTTGACCAAGAACCCCTAACACGAAGCCAAAAGACAAGAGGAATCAGGTCAAACTAAAAATACATAAGACACCAGCAGCAGAAGATAGGTAGAAGTTGACTTCATGTCTTTGCCGTCTTTTGAAACAGGAGAATGAGTACACCTAGAAGGAGGGAGGTGTCCCAGGCTTGGTTATTCTGCCTCTTCTCCTCCACCCTGTGAAGAAATGCAGTGCTCCCTGGTTCTCAGGCAGGGTGAAGCAGTTTAGCCCCGGCTCCCTGTTAAGCAAGTTCAGATGCTGGGTCAGTGTATGGGGTGTGCCCATCGACAATTCAGGGGCTTATCCTTCATCCAGATCCTAACTCGGGATTCTTTGATCTGGGATGAAGACAGAAAGAGAGAAAAAGCTTCCCAGTTTACTCATTTTGGTATTTGTTGGCTCTGCTTGGGGGAGCTGAGCCCCTGATACTATGCAGTACATTCCCCCACACGATTTCCCCACCCAGAACAAACTTTAAAACCATGTAACTTTAAAATTTCTTACACAAACCAATGGGATAGGACTCAGAACTAGTTCACAAACTTGTGAGAAATCCAACCTGTTTGTATGTCTGAGAGGCTGCTACTGAATCAGCACCACAAGATAAAGCACTCTGGTGTCACCTTGCCCACGTCCTCCTTAGTGTCACTCAAGACATTTGACTCTGATACGGTAATTGATAACTTTTCTTATTCCACTTTGGAATATTTCGCTTTCTACTTCTTATTACTTTGGGACACAAAAGTGGCAGAGTTGTTGAGAGCTGATGACCAGAAAAGGGAGAACACTAGAGGAAATGAGAGACAGGAAAGAAAGCCAAAGTGGATATTCCAGCCCTATGCTAACTCCAACCTGCAGAAAGAGCTGAATATAGAAATTTTCTTCCGTATCTGATGAAGTCACTCCACTTATGACACACACACACAAATCACCTGGTGGTGTTGTTTTGTTTTGTTTTTTATAATCCAGAAGAGTTGTGCTGGGGACTCTGCCCCGCTCTGCTGATAAGATCCTGAATGGAATCATCAGGAATGGCACAGTGCAGGTGTCAAAATCAAAGTAAGGCCGCAGAATTTTGAGAGGACCCTCCAAATACTGAGAACTTCTGTTGCACTCAAAACGGTCTCCTGGATTTCTAGATTTGTGACAAAGGCTTCTTATTGATGTCTTGCAGAATCCAGACTCAGACCTGTTTCTCCAAAAAGGTCCAATTGTGTTGCTACATAGTAGCAAGGGTTTATCTTCATGCTCACCTAGCATTCCAGGCCCCCATTACTTCAAGTGAGCGTGAAATTCTTTTAAGTGAACTATGGCTGCAAATTTTTTTACTATTTTATCCCAGGGAGCATACAGTGGAGTGATTAAAGTCTGAACTTCTCCTCCTTTTGATGAAGAGAAACAAAGAGCTCAGCTCTTAGGAATGGCATTGGTTCTCCTGCAAACTGGGATGTGGACTTTTGGCACATTGTGGAAATAGGAGAACTGTTAATTCTGTAATGGTTTTCATGCCACTGGGTCAGGAAGGCTGTCCCCTATTACACCTTACTGCATCTGAAAACATGTTTACATCCCAAATAGCCACCCTAGCCTTTCTTTTTTTGAAAAGGAAAAAGTATAAATCATTACCTCCACAGGGAAGTAACTCCTAGTATTCCTATGATGTCTGAACCCTATGAAAAACTTCCTAAAATAAAATATCATTTTGGTTTTTCTATTTGACTCCAAAGGTGGGCTCTGACTAACTGCTTGGGCTTGATGCTACATATCAGCACAAGCTACAAGGTCCCTACCACCAAATAAGCCCTGCTCTTCCGCTTCCCATCATTTTGAACCCTAAACCTCATAGATTTATTTAGAAAGAAATGTATAAAAACAAACATAAGGGTTAAAATATTACAAATAAATAGCTAAAATCTTCCCTCCCCCAGTCACTCCTAAGAAACAAAAACCAAACATTGCTTAAGTGTCCAAAACGACCCAAGTCCTTCATTTGCCCATACCTCAAGTGGACAATTAACCCAAACAGAGGTGAACAACCTTCATGCAAATGCATCAAGGAATGTATTGCTTTTTCATTTGCTGCCCAGCCCTTCAAATGCATGCACTAAAATGAGTTTAAAACATGGCCTAAAAATGGAAAAAGGGAGGAAAAATATATATGAATATTTCTCACAAAACTGTTTTCCCACCCTTCCCTCTGCTTACCTCCCCCCACCCCCCTCCCTTTCTTAAGCAAGTATTTTTTTAACATTTTCTTTCTGACAAAGGAATAAGGAATTCTTGATAGCCAGAATCTAACCCTATGGTTGTGGTCTCTTCAGTAGGGTCTGGATATGTTTCTAAACTCACCCAGCTTGTCAAACCCATGCCTTTTTGGACTCTTACACATAAATCAAACCTGTCTGACTCACGCCTTGTTGGTTTACATATGAACTTATCAAGTTTCTTTGCTGGCCAAGTTTCTCTAGAAAACAAGGTTCCTAATTGCCAATCAGGGCCACATCCATAAGATCGTCATCTTCCTCCCCAATCATGAAGTCAGGGCTAAGCCTTGAGGGCCTGTCTACAGATAGGATTGCGTTACTTGTCACAGACAAGGACTGGTCTGAAGAGATGGGTGATTTAGACCAACTCTCTGGCTTGATGCTGTGAGACTTTTTTTTGTCTCTGTCTTTGTCCCGGTCTCTGTCCCTGTCTTTGACTTTCTTCTTTTCCTTTTTGTGCTTCTTGTGTTTCTCTGTGCTGTATTCTGGAAGTGGTCGGATGCCATCATCTGAACTGGGACTGTTCTGATAGGACTTCTCCGCTATGGAGGAACCTGACTCACTTTCACTGTCCAGATTCTGGGGGGTATAGGCTGGTGACTTGCTATGGCTAGGAGAGCCACGTTCGTGCTTTGGAGTGGAACCACTTATCAGTGGAGAGCCATAGTTTTTGGAGGAGGTCATCTGTGGCCGGAGCCCTTCCCCACTACTTTCCCCAGGTTTCTGCAAAGTCACTTTGGCTTTAATGCTAGGGGAGCCTCCATCATGCTTGCTGATGATAATTTTTGCCACACCTGTGCTCCCCACATTTTTTGACTCTGAGGTCTTCTTAGAAGAGTCCACTGAGCCCCCAGAAGTAGACACCTTTGATTTGTCTTTATCACTTTTCTCACGCTTGCCCTGGAACTCTCCTCCTGACATGTTATGTTTGGAGGACATGAGATGGCTAGAATTTGTGCTCACTCCCATCTGACCATCCACTGCATCTTCACTCCCAGGACCACTGGTGACAACCCCGTGCTTCAGTTTATCTATGACAGCTGTCAAGGATGGCTTCTTATTTCTGCTGGGAGATTTCCCTTTGGAACTCCCATGCTGGTTCTGAGAAGATGACATGGAAGAGCCACTTGAGGAAAATGAGGACGAAGATGCTGTACAAGAATTAGATGATGGGGGAGTTTTCTGGGACAATGAGCCTGAGGATCCTAACCCTGAAGATGACTTCATGCCAGAGCTTGAACTAGTTGCAGACATGTGAGAACCACCAGAACCTGAACTGATAGGAGACTTGGCTTTTGAGGATGGGGGAGTCCCAGGAACAGGCTTCATTGGAGAGGCCAGCTTATCAGAGCTTCCAGGAGGCCTTGAATGAGAAGGGGATATGTTTGGTTTACTTAAAGGATTCATAAGTGAGGATGGCTTGCCTTGAGGTTTCATCTTGGTGCTGCTGGAGCCACTGCTCAGTCCATGCTTGGTAATAGGAGAGGAGCCTGGCTTCCCTCCAGACTGGGATGAGTTTTTAGATTGACTCGATCCAGAAGACCCTTGACTGGAATAGACACTGCTAGCTAGCTTGGAGCTTGATGAGCCTTCTGATTTACTGCTTTTCATCTTGCTGGAGGTGGAAGCAGAAGACGTGGAAGAGGAGGAGGAAGAATGGCCATGGTGGCTTTTACTGCCTGAGGAAGACACAGAACCACTGCTGGTATACTGACTGTGAGAGGAGGGCTTGCCCACCATCACGGTTCCCTTAGGAATCTGAATAGTGATTTTGGGAATGGGTGGTGTGGCAACACCTGGAGGTGTCTGAGACCGTCCTGAACTGCCTGGAGATTTGGACCCACCTGTACTAGTGGGTGGTGTAAAAGGTCGATTAGAAGAACTGTGAGATGGAGACTTGCCCTCAGTGTCTACTTTCTTCCGTTTGGGAGGCTTATCCTTGCTTTTCCCATCATTAGAAGGGGTCCGGCTGCGCTTTCCTGGTTTGCTGTCTAACCCTGGACCTGACAGACTGCTATTAGTGGTGCCATTGCCTTCTTTTACCCTCTTTGGAGTCTTCTCTTTCCCTAAGTCTCCAGTAGTCAATAAAGGACTCTGACTACCACTGTGATGCTCCATGAGCTCTGCGGGTCCCAAAGCCTTCCCAGTGACTGATATAATACTGAAATCAACTGTGTCGGCTTGGCTATTGCTTTTAAATTTTGTCTCCCCATTATCAGCTCCAAGTATTGGCACCCCCAAAGTATTTAGTGCCTGAGAGGCAAATCCTTTGAAATCATCATTATCCCCACTTTGGCTGCTTTCATCAAAATATTCTTCTCCAAAACCACTTTGGCTCTGGCTATTCAATAAATCAGGATTGAAATCTACGCCATCAGGAAAGAAATGATTGGTGGGTGAGTCACTACTGGGGCTTCCAGCAGCATCTGCAATAAGGTCAGCTGGGTCAGTGTATGGATTTTCATTATTATTAGTTTGAAAGACATCAGAATCAAAGAGGGCACTCTGAGAATGCCCAGAACTTGAAGAATCTCGAACAGGGGTACCAATGGGTGGGCAATCGTCACTAGTGCTGGGAAGCTTAGAGGCTTCTTCTGCAATGTCGGAAAGTATATCAGTTACATCTGGGCCAATGCTGTCTGAACTGGATAGCCGGACCATCCTTTGAATACTGGGTTGGGGATGAGGTACTGGTTGTGGGTAAGCTGTTGGGGGAGTGCTACACTGGCTTGGAGCTGGAGTGATGTGTGGCGTATCCAGTGCATCAGCTGTCATATTGACATCAAAGATAGGGTTCTGTGAGTCGACATCCATTGAAAATAGCTCCCTCTGAAAGTCATCTTCAGTCTGATGCTTGGGTTTGTCAGGTGGTAATCTTGATGACTTCTTCTTCTTGGTCTTGTTGCTACCTGAGCACATTTCCATCCGGGGTGAGCCAGAAGAGGAGTTCTGCCTTTCTAAAGGGCTGCTTCCGTAAAGGGTTGAGAAATCCTGGGCAGGATTATCTTTAAGAAGGTTCATGAGCATCGGGTGGTTCTTGGTGTTGCCGGCCATCGAAGAGACAGGTGGCGGCGTGTGATGAGGAGGGGTCGGACTCGAGCCAATGGTAGACCCCCCGTTCCCTGTGATTTGCAACAAACTGGTAAGAATTGGGTTCTGAGATACCTTGCTGAAGTCCTCCCCATGGCCCACCGACTCATGCCGATCTTTGATGCTCATGCTCATATTAAACAAGGTGGTAATGGGACCCCCCGGAAAGGTGTTGGTTGGTGTAGTGGTACCACTCATTGGGTTGTTGCCTGTGGTCATGCCATACCCTGGGCTGCTAGCCGGGGGCAGGTTCTTTTTCACCATGTCTTCAACTGTTTCTGCAATGAGGGACAGTGCTGGGGTGTCAGCCTGAATGGTTTCAGCCTTCCTCCGAATAGCCCTCATCGTCACAGGGATGGACATACATCTGTAACAGAAGATGGAAAAATAAGTTAATGCTCTGTTAGCTGCTGAATGAAACCAATTTTTCATTTGGGAAAACAGGCTCCAGTTTTGGCTGAGATTTAGATAAGTCATCAAGATTGCAGTAAGCAGTTTTTAGATCAGGGAAGTAATCTGTAAGGTAAGAGTAGCTGAAGCAAATCCCAAAGCTTCGGGCATATTCATTCTAAAAAGAATCTGACTAGTAGATTCTTATGAAATACACATCAAAAGCAAACCACAAACAAGGCTCAAATAATTAGATTTCATTTTGAAGTAAAACTGGAAATAATGAAGTTCAGTAAGACATATCTTTTGTTAACTTCATGTGGTGATTGAGATACATATATGATCTCACTAGTGAGCCACTCAAAAGTCTCTTAACCTTTTAAGTTCCAAACCTTAACAGTTTAGATGTTCCAAAGCTAACCACTGTGAAAAGTGCTTCTGCCTTAAGCACTAATCTTGTTTATTTTGAGGTAAGGCACTTCTTATCTTCACTATCAATTTATAATATACATTTGAAAACATCACTTTTTCTTATTGAGCCAGATAGTAATATTTCTGGCTTTGTGGGCCATAGGTGTTCTGTCTATTCTACCATCTTATCTTAAAAGCTATATAGACATGTAAAATGAACAATGTTCCTATAAAAACTAGTCCTGTAACAGCTGCCAGCCCCTGCTTTAGAAAACTCTCAATATTACACATTAATGCTTCTGGGAAGCTGACTAGCTTAAGTATCTTCCCACATTGTGCACTTAACATGGTACATCTGTTCAAAAGCGGCAAAAGAGGACATGTGCAAAACTTCGACATCTTATTTCAGCTCTCCCCACCTTCAAGCACCCTAATGCAAGTCTGAAGTTACCTACCTGACCTATTACTTCCTTGTGGTATTTTTTTAAAAACCAAGGTTCAGACCACTTTTGAATCCACAAGCAAAAAGAATGAATTCAAAGCAATGACTAAAAAGGTTTTCTCCTTTATTTCCAATTCATTCTAATACTGAAAACAATATACTTTATACACCTCTTAGTGGGATGCTGATGGAAAAGGGTCAGTGCTACCTTTGAACAACTTTGGCAATGAAGTCATCTGTGCAGATGAGTGCATCTGACAGCCCCTTGTAGAGTTTACAGCTCACGTGTGTTGAGTCCTGTACATCCATTACCACTGAAAGACAAAATACAGAGGAGCTGTTTGAGATAGATTCTAAAACAGACACAGGGATGATCCAGCTATCCTGAGAGAGGTGTGAGCCACCCACACAACTCACCACACACCAGGGAGTCATTCACAGGGTGCTGAAAAGATACACTGAAACGGGACTCTGAGAGAGGACACACTTCAAACTGGAGAAGCCCAGGAGAATCTGAAAGGCAAAGGACAACCATAAAGCAATCAACCAAATATAAGACAGGAGACAAATAAGTAATAATCCTGAAACATGCAGAATGAAATCAATTTTTCCCCCTTCTTAGAAACTAAATTCCATCCTTTTGCCATACAAAAAACCCTGCAAGGCCATCCACAGGAGACAGAAAGAATCAGTTTATCACAAATTTCTCCATAACAAAAAAGTAACTACACTTTTAATTTTCTAAGAGAAGGATAAACGATACCTAATTTCTTTTGTCTTCTTTGGTGATTCTACAGACTGAACCCAGGGACTTCACACTGAGCTACATCCCAATCCCTTTTTAAATTTTTATTTTGAGACAAAATCTCACAAAGTTGTTATGTTACCCAGTCTGGATTTGAACTTGTGACCCTCCTGTCTCAGCCTCCCATAGTGCTGTAATTATAGTTGTGAACCCCCACATCCATCTGGTTTTTTTTGTATTTGTTTTATCACTGGTTTCTGGAATGCTAGGGATTGAACCCAGGGCCTTGTGCATGCTAGATAAGCATTCTAGCACTGAACTATATAAGCAAAACATTCTTAAATGAGACAAAATAATCACGTATTTTCTTGGGGAAAATCATGCAGTTCTGTAGGATTAGCTCTATAACAACCCAATGAAAAATCATTTTTAAACACCCTAAAGGCCAGGTATGGTGGCACACACCTGTAATCCTAGCAGTCAGGAGGCTGAAGCAGGATGATCACCTTGAGTTCAGAGCCAGCCTGGGCTACACAGTAAATTCAAGGCCAGGCTAGGGCTGGGGATTTAGCTCAGTGGCACTGCGCCTGCCTCGGAATTCCAAGGTCCTAAGTTCCAGCCCCAGTACCAAAAAACAAAAAACAAACAAACAAAGCCAGGCTGAACCACAAAGCAAGACCCTATCTCAGAGAACCAAAATAAAGAGCCGGGAATATAGCTCAACAGCACCTGCCTCGCAAGTTCGAGATCCTGAGTTCAATCCCCGGTACCAAAAAATAAATAAAATAAGTAAATACACAGATACATACATACCCCAAAGCCATTTGGACACTTCTGATAGGAAACTCACAAAATAAAAGAACAAGTTTGCTTGCTTGTGCTCTATTAGTAATGCAACTCTTGAAAATTTCTCTTTCTAAATCAATTGTTATTCTTATGAAAGATATCTATTTACCTTCCCTGTTTATTCTTGCTTATCATTTACACTGATATATATCGATTACTGGAATGATATATGACTAAGCAAAAATATTAACAGTGACTAGTAAGGCAGCCAAACTTTACGTCAAAGCTGCTAATAGCCAACTATGTTTGAAAAACATTAGCTTCCCAGGCCAGGTGTGGTGGCCCATGTCTGTAATCCCAGCACTCGGGACGCTGAGGCAGGAGGATCACCATGAGTTTGAGACCAGCCTGGGCTACATAGGGAGTTGAAGGCCAGCTTGAACTACATAGCAAGACCCTGTCTAAAAACAAACAAACAAACAACAAATAAACAAATAAAGAAAAACATTAGTTATCAAGAATCTTGAGAGAAGAAAGGAGTCTCACTTTTTTTAAAGGGATGTGATTATCCCAATGAATAGGAAGAGAAAATACAATAACTAAGGACTAGAGCTAAAAATTTCTGTCCTAATAATCTTGAGATTATGGGCCGGGGATTTAGCTCAGTGGTTTCGCCACCTGCTGCACAAGTGCAAGGACCCGAGTTCAATCCCCGGTACCAAAAAAAATAAAAAAATAAAAAAATCTTGAGATTTAGACAGCAAAAAGTTACATTTCAAAATATAAAATAAAATAAAATAAAATAAAATAAAATAAAATAAAATAAATTGTCTCTCACCACAGCATTGCAAGTCCTACCTTATAAATACCTGGTGGAAAGTACAGGCCCTAAAATCCCAATTATATTAATATGTTTAGAAAAAGAATTAAGTCCACTGCAAAAAACAGTGGTTCGCAAATGCCAACTGGAACAGATAGGTTTCATCAAAATAATTTCTGGTGGGGCCAGGGATTTAGCTCAGTGGTTCCGGAGCCTGCCCGGTAAGCGCAAAGTCCCAAGTTTGATCCCCCAGTACCAAAAAAAAGAAAAAATTTCTGGAGGTTACATTAGATTTCCTGACTCTTCTCATTGAGATTCTTTTTTCTTTCTTTCCCTGCAGTAATTGGGAATAAGCTCTGGGCCTTTGCTGACATTCCCTACCCCGTTTTTCTTTTTCAGTTTCTAGTTAATTCACCTAGCCTGGGCTGGAACTTATGATCCTCCTGCCTCAGTCTCACAGGTATGCTTCACCATGTGGCTCCCATTCAATTTCTACTTCAGTTCATCTGCATGTAAAAATCAAGCATCTGCAGTTTTAAAAGGGCACCAAATTAAAGAACTAGTGGACTAGTTCTTTTCTTCCACTGAGTATATCAAAAGGAAAAAAAGTACCTTCTTTCAAAATAGTTCTTTTGACACAGCTTCCAATTAGGGTGTTATAGGCCACTTGGTGTCTGATCATATTCAGAATAAGAGGAACTCGGCCAGGGTGTTGAAAGGTGATTTTGCTAATGAGTGTTCCCTGCAGACTTCGGCCATCTGGAAGGGGAGCATCCTTGTTGAGGAAATAGCAGTGCTGCTGACCTGGAAGAGCCTAGGCAAAAAGACACAAAATGAGTGGCACTTAATTACCCACAAGCTATCCTGGAAAAGTTCTACTCAAAAAAGCACAAAAAAAGTCATGAGACATAATAAAACTGCACAGTGAATTATCCGACTAGTGATTTTATAAATGCCAGTTACTCACTAGGCTGAAAAGATCATTTTAGTAAATGCTCTATACTGATGGGTTCCTAACTTAGCCAATGTAATAATTACTACAGTAATTTGTATTAAAGAGGCTCCTGGGCCAGGGATTTAGCTTAGTGGTTCCACTGCCTGCCTTGCAAGCTCAAGGTCCCAAGTTCAATCCCTGGTACCAACAAACAAAAACTAAAAAAAACAAAAAGAAAAAACACCAAAAAGAAAAAAAAAACTTAATTACTCTAAGGCCAGGGATTTAGTTCAGTGGTTCCACCGCCTGCCTCGCAAGCACAAGGTCCCGAGTTCGAGCCCCAGTACCAAAAAAAAAAAAAAGAAGATGAAAGAGGCTCCTGAGTTTGCCATGGTGGCATATACCTATAATCTTACCTACTAGGGAGGCTAAGGCAGGAGGGTCTCAAGTTCAGGGCCAGCCTGGGAAACACAGTGAGACCGTTTCAAAATAAAATTTAAAAGGGCTCGGGAGGTATGCGTGACTCAGTGTTAAAGTGCCTGCCTAGCTAGCGCCCATGAAGCCTTGGGTTCAATATCCAGATGCCTGGGGATGGGGACGGACAGGACCCTCCGAAGCCATATATGCAAAATCCATTGTTCCTAAAGTATCATATATACTGCAATGCAGCCAGAACTTATGAACTACTACATTAGTCTAGACTATCATCAAACATTCAAATAAATTCAAGACTAAATGAGGTTTTGGAGCCTTTCAAGATGGATTCATTCCAGCATCTTATTCTCTGAGTGTACCTGAAGAACTTTTCCAATTATAAAAGTCATGGTACTTCTAATAAAATTTTTAAAATGAAAAAAAAAAAAAAAGAAAAAAGAAAGAATAAAAGTACTTGAAAGAAACAATAAGAATTCGTCTGTGTGTGTGTTTGTGTGCGGTACTCAGGCCCTTCCTTATGCTAGGCAAGTACTGTACTACTAAAGTATATTACCATCCCAAGAACTGTTGACATCTATCTATTACCTTGTAAATGCTCAGAGTACCATTAAAACTTTTAGCTCTTCGAGAAATTCAGCCAAAGAAAAAGACAAATTTCAATTTTTCTGACTAGGGAGCTTTATGCCCTTTTACTTCAAAACGTACCAGAGAGTTTTCTAACTTCTTGCTTGACTAAGGCAGTAGGACATGATCATGTAGTCCTAAGAAACTTACCTGACCTCAGTAATTCTAAAAAGGAAGATTTTGATCTTAGGTCCAAACATAATGTACAACATTCTAGCTCCACAAGGCCACACTTACAGCATAAAACCGCATGTTGTGATTCAAAGGTATGGGATCAGGATCTTTTGACAGCTCAAACTGAGTGATCAATTCATAGAGGGGTACATAAGTTGGTTGACTTTCAAACAATGGAATCCCTAGAAAAACAAGGATTAATATAATTATCCCATCAAATTCAAAATGTTGACAAATTGATTTTCCCATTATGATTTTTTTCATTTATTTATCCACTTATTAAAAATGTACTTACCAAACATTTACTAATATAAAACACCGTAACATCTATACCTGTCAATACTTTTTTGATGCCCACAAGACTATAATCTGACTGGGATAATCTGAAATATCCTGTTCACATTTATATTAGCTCCTAGTGCTCAAAACCTTTTCATTTTATTTTTTTATTTTTGGTGCTCAAAACTTAATTTCATTAAAGTTTGGTGAACACTTTAAAAAAATAAATAATGAAAATCACCCGTGCAGTTCTGTAGTTTCTGAACAAATGCTCTAGATACTGGAATTGGCTGAGGAAATTTCAAGAAGAAACAGGCAGGAAGATCAACACTGTTGGCACTGGTGATTGAGGAGAAAGAAGGAGTCCTTCAAAAAAAGAGAGAAAGGGTTGCATGTTGACTTGACATGAAGATGAAGTAGACATGTATATATTACATAGACACGTGCAGTCTATCAAAAGTTAATTTTTGGGGCAGGGATTTAGCTCAGCGGCATAGCGCCTGCCTGGCAAGTGCAAGGTCCTGAGTTCGATCCCTGGAACCAAAAGAAAAAAAAAAACCCAAACAAACAAAAAGTTAATTCTTAGAATTTCCTTCCCACAATTAGTAAACATACTAGTTTTGTAATGCTCAAGTATTTATTTCAGCATTTATCTTGGGACTAGGGGTATACATGCTTAGCATGTAGAAAGAAGGCCCTAGGTTCAATCTCTAGCACCAAAACAAACAAAAATAAAAAACATTTATTTAGAGTCAGAATGTGTTCTCTGAGCAGATGCCAGAAAAAGAATACTCACGAAGATTCTCAAAAAGGAGAAATTAATGGACAAAACAAAAAGCCAACAACTTCTAGAAATTCAAGAAGGGAAAGAGCCAAGTGAAGTATTTGTTTCACACTGGCCTTGAAGTAAAAAAGTGGACTTTGCAATTCTAAAAGTATGTTTAACTTACCACTTGCTGTCAGCTGGATGTGACCCCATAATTAACGGTGCAATTGGGAGTTTGTACATTGCAGATGTTCCTTCAATCGTCACTGATGCATTCATGCCCAAAGATCGAGGAACTGGGTATAGAAAACAAAAATGGTCTTCAAAGCAAATCCAATTACGGGATCGTGAAATTAAAAAGAAAAAGGTAACTTCTGTGTGGTGGTTTATATCTAGATGTCCCCCAAAGACTCCTGCACTTATAGGCAGGGCTTCTGGGCGGTGACTGGATCATGGGGGTATAATACTCAGATATCTGTGAATCAGTCACTTGATGATGTATAGCTAAACCTAAGGTTAGGAGGTGAAGCCGGGCTGGAGAGGTGGGTCACTGGGAATGTGGCCTGGAAGGATCTATCTCCCTCCCTCCTCCCTTGATCCCTCTCTGCTTCCTAACTGTCCTGCCATGAGCAAGCCTCCTCTGCCAGGCCACCCTGCCTTGGAGCAGCCCACCTGGACTGAAACCTCTACAAACTGTGAGCCAAAATAAATTTTCCTCTTTAAAGTTGTGGGTGATGGGTATTTTGTCTCAGGGACAAGAAAGTGACTAAAACATTCTACATTATTTACCAACCATAATTTCTTAGATAATTTCATTTGTATTTAAATTAGAAATGTTCAAAAGTACCTGTCCAACCAACATTTCTTTTTGGCTATAAATAAAAAATAATAATAATATATTCCAAGGAGGAAAATTTTTGGTTTTGGTATTGGAGATTGAACTTGGGACCTTGCACTTGGCAAGGCAGGCAGTGGCACCACTGAGCTAAATCCCTGGCAGGAAGAAAATTTTTGAAGGGCTCATTACCAACATTTACTTCTGCTATCCAATTTTAGAAAGGATTTAAATAATATTGTAATTATAGGTGGGTGCACACCTATAATCCCAGCACTAAGGAGGCAGAGGCAGAGGCAGGAGGATCACTGAGTTTAAAACTAGGATGGGCTACATAGTGAGTTCAAGGCCAGTCTGAACTACAAAGTGAGACCCTGTCTCAAAAAACAAACCAACAAAAAAAATTCTAATTATAGGTAACAGCCAGGTGTGGTGGCATACACCTGCAAACCCAGCACGCAGGGAGGCTGAGGCAGGAGGACTACGAGTTTGAGACAAGCCTGGGCAATTGAGCAACTTAGTGAGACTCTTGTCTCATAATAAAAAATTACAAAGGGCTAGGGATGTAGCTCAGTGCAAAGTCCTGGGTTTCATCCCCAGTAAGCTCCTAAGGGGGATTAATAATAGAATAAATGATTGATGTTACAAGGGGACCAAATGAGCTATTAGGCTGTTTCTCCTTATCTTTAGGCACATTAAGTTCAAATAGAAAATAACAACCATTATGTGGTTCTTTAGTAAGTTGACTAATTTCTTTATATTTAACATAATGTGTAAAACTAATTATTTTAGATCAAATGGTTTACATTTCTTGACTCACTTATACACTCCTAGTATGTGTATGAATATACACATAATATGGATGTGTATATCAGCATGTATACGACTATGTATGTGTATATTGTACCAGGTACATATGGTAAGAATAGCAAACTCATAGAAGAGTACCAAAGCAAAAATTATGGCAGACAGGGCTTTCAAATTTTACACATACTTTTAAAACACTGGACAAAACTTTCAGTTGCTTCACAGTTCAATTCTTACCATTATTCTCATGCAAAATGATAGGAGATGCAGTCTTATCATCTAGCAGGTCAGAAGGAGAGGCATAGTACTTCAAGTTCATTAAATGACCTATGAAAACCAAACTCATTACTGTACCTTTACCAGTGAATTACAAATAAGAGATACATTTACATTTGTATAAGGCTACATAGTTTCACAGATATAAGGTGTCATGTTCCAAAGCAGTTTGTACAATGTGATAAAGAAGATTAAGCTTTGATTCTGAGAGTGACAATTTACTTCACACAACTGGGAAAAAAAATACAGGGAAACCAAGTGTTGACACCTTAGAAATTAGTACAAAATATATAACTCACTGGTAAGTTTCTCCCTCTGTATCCTTTTTCATTTTGGTAGATTACAGCCAGTTATTTTATTTTTATTAGTACATGTTTGTAGTACATGTTGACTTCCTTGTGTGGAGTTGGTACATGTACATAATACACCTTAATACTTTTGTTTGTATCTTACTAAGTCCAAGATGAACTGAAAAGTAATGACCCTAGCTGGGCATGGTGGTGTACACTTGAAATCTCAGCACTCAGGAGGCTGATGCAGGAGGATAGCTGTGAGTTTAAGGCCAGCCTGCGCTACATAGTGAGTTCAGGGCCAGCCTGAACTACAAAGAGAGACCCTGCCTCAAAAAGTAATGACTCTTCAATAAAAATTAGACATTTTTCTAAATATTCAAAACAGGTTAACATACCTCCACTCCTTGGAGTGAGATAGCCAACACTTCCGTGAAGAATCTTATCCAAAGGACCAGCATTAGTTGCTTTCCTGCAAGACAAATGATTCATGTTTGCTTGTATTTGAGCCCAGATGGTCTTGGTGCACAGTATGATACTGAGATCAACTCTTTTTTTTTTTTGGGTACTGGGAATAGAACTCGGGACCTTGTGCTTTTGAGGCAGGCGGCAGAACCACTGAGCTAAATCCCCAGCCTGAGATCAACTCTTAATGTCTTATAGTACTACCATTATGACTGTCCTGTAACTGGAAATATATCAAGTGTACTTCATCTTCAAAGTAAAGGGATTATTTCCAAGTACATACTTAGTTACTTACTTTATTTGTTTATTTAATTATGGTATTGGCAATCGAACTTGGGTCCTTGTGCTTTTGAGGCAGGCAATGAAACCACTGAGCTAAATACCCGGCCCAGTACATATTAATTTATAATATGGTAAAGGAAAATTACCACTATTTATTAGATGGGAGTCCAAGCTTGACAAGTTTTTAGATAAAACCTGTATGTGAAAACAAAACAACTTAATGATACTGACACTCAGAAAATGAAATGCATGAGCCGGGGATTTAGCTCAGTGGTGCCTCTGCCTGCCTCACAAGCGCAAGGTCCCAAGTTCCATCCCTGGTATCAAAAATAAATAAATAAATAAAAAAGAAAAAGGAAAAAAAATGAAATGCAATCATCATACAGGAAGAGAAAGGAGCTAATCAAGACATATAATATGGGTATAATATAAATACATCAAATTATATACTGGGAAATGTTATTATCTCTATGATATGAAGATTTATAATTTAATGCATATCTATAAAACAGGCTATATATAGCTACTATATATATATATACAGCTATACTGTATTTATATTATTTTTATATACAGCTACTCTTTGTTTAACAACTGAGTTTTGTTCCTGTGACTAGGTGTCATTAAATGAAGTAGTCATTAAATGAGGAATTGTGTATAGTTTGTACATTATAATATTCAAAACAAAGAAATGGTCAAAAGAAACTCCAACTTGATGACTGCTTTTATTTGTGTAACTCTTATGTGCAGTACTGTAATGTATAACAGAATATAAAACTACAGGACTGTACCATGCAGTAAAAGGAGCACAAATTACAATACTGTACTGTAGAAGAAGCCACAATAAGGCTGCACTGTTGCTCACATTCCCACATCGTAAGTCTGAATGCAGGTTGTAAGTCCAAACAGTCATTAAACAAGCAGGTCATTAAATGAGGAATTGTATTGTATATGTCTATGCTATATTACACATATAATGGAGACATGTGTATATTATCTATATTATATATAATCTGTAATATTATATGTATAATATATATGAATAAATTAGGACCTAATAATACCCCTGGGTGAAATTACAGGAGTCATATAGAATTGACTCCTTAAGGCAGGGCATGATGGCACATGCCTGTGATCTCATCTACTCAGTAACTGAGGCAAGAGGATCATGAATTCATGGCCAGTCCAGGCAACTTAGTGAAACCCTATCTCAAAATTAAAAAATAATAAGCGTTTGGACCAGGGATTTAGCTCAGTGGCATCACCCCTGCCTCACAAGCACAAGGTTGTGAGTTTGATCCCCAATACCAAACAAACAAATAAGAAATAATAATAAGGGTTTGAGATATAGTTCAGCACTAGAATCCTTGTTTATCATATGCAAGAACTTAGGTTCAATCTAAGTATGGCCGCAAAAGAAAAAACTGACTCTTAGCCAATCTTACCAGTACATAATTGCCATTTTTGATAGATCTTGTTCTAGGGATTGGAGAGCCAAGTACATTTTAGTCTTCAGTTTGCTGGAGAGGAGATAAGGGGAAAATGAGTTAAATAGTTGAAAAATACATATATATGTACACAGTGATACAGAAAGCCTAAAGGGTGAGTCTGTGTTGGAGGCACTGAAAATATTTTTTTTAAAAAAGAACCAGCCGGGGATTTAGCTCAATGGTTTCGCCGCCTGCTGCGCAAGCGCAAGGACCCAAGTTCGATCCCCGGTACCAAAAAAAAAAAAAGAACCAACTTGATGACAGATCTTTTTCTATAATTAATTTTTATAATGTGGTTAAATTGTGTGATTTGGAAGCTTATTTTACCAATCATTGTCTAACCTTGGGCAAATTATTTTGTAGCATAATTTTATTAATACAATAAGAATTATATTAACCCCTGGGCCGGAGATTTAGCTCAGTGGTTCCAGTGCCTGCCTCACAAGCACAAGGTCCCAAGTTTGATCCCCAGTACCAAAAAAAAAAAAAAAAAAAAAGAATTATATTAACCCCATCTTAGGATTCCTGTAAAGAATATAGGAGCTAATATATCCAAAACACTTCAAATAGCTGGCAGAGAGTAAGTGTTTAGTTAACATGATGCTCTAGTCATCTTCCTTTTTTAAACATAAACTTATTCCTCTATTTGCATTATAAAAAATAAAAAATAAATAAAAAAGAACCAATTTGGGCGGGGATTTAGCTCAGTGGCGCCATGCCCACCTCACAAGCCCAAGGTCCTGAGTTCGATTCCTGGTACCAGAAAAAAAAAAAAGAACCATCTTGCTGGGCATGGTGGCACACACCGGTGGGAGGCTGAGGCAGTACTGCCAGGAGTTCAAGGCCAGCCTGAGCAACATAGTGAGACCCTGCCTCAAAAAACCAAACCAACTTTAGCATTGGGGATGTGGCTCAGAGGTACAGTACTTGCCTAATGTGTGAGGGCCTAGGTTCAATCCCCAGCACCACAAAAAAGAAAAGAATTAATGCATAGTGATTTCTGTTCTCTTACGCATATTCTTATATGTACTGGCAACTGAATCAGGCAAGGACACGTTGTATTGTCCCTTCAAATATCCCACTGTAGTCCCTCCAAATCATCAAGTGGTTTTCCTATTGAATGATACTGAATGTGTCTCATGTACAAGTGGTTGGTTTTGGGTTTGCTCTTTTCTATTGGATCTTGGGGTTTTTCTTTGCTTGCTCCTATGTTTGCTCAACTACAGTAAAACCAGGCACAGATAAAAAGAATAGCGCTCTGAAACAAAGGGGCTGGCCCAAATTGGTACCAGTATGACACTTTAATAGACTGCAACATAAAAAAAGATCTAAATAGGGGAAAAACACTAGAATGTATACCCCACACATTTTATGACATATAATGCTGAGTTTTCTTATTTTTCTTTTCTTGTGGTAAAATGTGACTTTCAGATTAAAATGACCTTTTCCTTGGAAGTTTTGTTTTAACATGGGTTAAAAGGTTTGGAGAGAACTATAATTCTGAGAGATTTGCAAGTCTCAATAGTAATCTCATTCACATGCTTTTAAAGCAGGCTACAGTTTAAGAATTTATTAGTTATGGGTTGGGCATTTAGTTCAGTGGCACCGCGCCTGCCTGGCAAGCACAAGGTCCTGAGTTTCATCCCTGGTACCAAAAAAAAAAAGAAAAGAATTTATTAGTTATGAAAATTGTGTATGTTTGTTTATGTGCATATACTAAGAAAATACATGCCTCTAAAAAATAAATTTTAAAAATATAATTTTTATTTTATTTTATTTTGTTTTGGTACCAGGGATCGAACTCGGGTCCTTGCACTTGCACAGCAGGCAGTGAAACCACTGAGCTAAATCCCCGGCCCTAAAAAACATAATTTTTTAAAAAGTGATTTTTATAATCAATTTCAAAGCTCAGTTTTAGTACTACCAAAGCTGTTTTATTTGTGCTTAAAGAACAAAGCAGTTGAATGGAATCCCAGGGGGGTTAAAGATAAAAATTGCAAGCCAGTTCTGTAACAACTCATTCATTTCATCCTAAAACTCAGTATTTTGAAGATTTTAAGGATTATACTCTTTCTTCTGACATTGTAATCTACTATTCAGATACTGTCAGTGTAAAACATAAAGACAGAAGCTGAGCTATATATTGTAGTATAAGTGGAAATCAGGAATGATATACAGCAGAACAGCAAATTTGTAAGCACAAAATCATTTACAGATTTATACTGATTTTTTCCAAAAAGCATCAAATATATAAATAAATACATTAATAAAATACTTACTTGTCTCCAGGAAGGTTATACAGATTAACAAGGCCCTTAAGGTGCTTAGAAAATTCATCAAAATTTTTTTCCCTATAGGAATTACAGAAAGAAGAAAAATACAAGCAATTACTACCCAATCTTACAAAGAATTTGCCAGAAATCATATAAAACTGATTTTGATAGTCTAACTTTCCCCCCAATATTTTTGGCATCAATCAAGGCTAGTAAAAGAAAAGAAAATAATTTCCTTTATCTTTCTGCTCGTTTTTCTAGAGGTGGTAATAAAGCACTATAAAAGTCAAAAGGAAGCAGCAAGTCAAAAGACCTGAAAAGTCATACACTAGTTACCACCTCAATAATGAAACAGTTTAAATGAATCACTTTCCTTTCCTATTAATATGTAACTCAAGGACGGGGGCTTTAGCTCAGTGGTGCCACCGCCTGCCCCGCAAGCACAAGGTCCTGAATTGGATCCCTGGTACCAAAAAAAAAGTGACTCAGACTGCAAGTCAATAGAAAATAAAAATTTTAAGCATGGTGGCACACTTCTGTAATTTCAGCACTTGTGAGGCTGAGCGAGGACAACTGGACCACAAAGTGAGGTGTCTCAAAAAAACCAAACAAATAAACGAATAAATAAATGAATAAATGAATGAATGAATGAATGAATGAATAAATAAATAAATAAGGCAAGCCAGGTGTGGTGGTGCATGTCTGTAATCCCAACACTCTGGGATGATAAGGCAAGAAGATTACAATTTGGGAGTCCAGCCAGAACAATTTAGTAAGATTATTGTTTCAAAATAAAAAATAAAAAAAGGGTTGGGGATATAGCTCAGTGCAAAGGCCATGGGCTGAATTCTCAGTACAACAGTTAATCAAATTTTAATAAAGAATTTTTTAATTGCGTAGGTACTAATGAGGCATCCATAAGTAAGGAACCTAGAACATTTGCAGATATATGGCAACCTAAAAGCAGGGGAATGGTGATGGAGGAAGAAATCACATATTCCAAGACACTCCTATGACCAAATCTGTCCTAAGAAAAAGAAACTACTAGCAAGGGCTCAGATTCTTCACTGAATGAGCTTTGGACATTTACAAATACAGTACATTTGAACAATCCTCTTTTTTCAGACTCAAAGGGGGAAAAAAGACCTCTAGAAAATTAAACCGCCATGACAATGCCAGCTACTGTATCAGTCATGCTATGACTATTTCTCAAATATTCACAGCCCATAGTGCTATGACAGTAAAAGAAAAAAAGAGCAGCAGCAAAATATATTCCCTAGTCACTATTACCATCCATAGCAGGTGAATGAAAATACCAGGCAGAGGGTAACTAACATTCATTCTGAGGCTCCCTTCATCAGCAGGCTTACAAATTAACCGCAGAAGACCACCAGTTCATAAATCAGTATGCCACCTACTCCAGATGAGAACTATAGATGTTGGCTCCTTCTGGAGTGTTCTGGTATACACCTTAGGAGACTTACTCATTCGGTCAAATCAGGGAAGGTTACCTAATTATGTTGCATTACAATTTTTTAAAAATTGGTTCCAATTGGGTTATTGGCTTAAACACATTAAACTGATGACTGAGCAGGCTGAGTGTAAAACTTATTTCCTCAATGTTAACACTCTAAGTTATCCCCAGGTGGCATCTGAGCATTTCACTATATTTACAACAAAACTGACATAATGATTTTCTTAAATTCCCAGAAAGTCTTAAAGCTTGGTTTAAATTTAAGCAGAGAAATTTCCATTCATTTTAAAGGGAAAAGACAAGTCAGTAGAAAAAGCAACCAACTAATAAAAAAGGCTGTATTCAAGCCTGTTACTTTTACTGTGACAGATTATCATCTATGTACCTTAAATGTAACACAATTTTTCTCAAACTGAAGCAAAAACTTTGTTTTCTTGGTACTGATTCATTTTTCTCAAGCCTTCTCTTGATTCAATGCTGAGGTTCTATTTATTTTTGTTCCATACATAATTCCTGAGGCTAGATCAATTCTCAGCAGGGGTGATTTGGTGATTTTTGTCCCCCACTACATGTGACAATATCTGGAGACATTTTTATTTATATTTTATTTATTTATATCAAAGTAAACTTTTTCAGGGGGGGTGCTAGGAATGGAACTCAGGGCCTTCTTTATGCCACAAAAGAACTCTATCATTGAGCTATATCCCTAACCCCTGGAGATATATTTGAGTGTCACAACTGAAGGAATACTACTAGCAACTAGAGGAGAGAGGGAAGGAATGCTGTTGAACATCATATAATGCCCCAGGTAGCCTCTGAGAGCGGAATTTTCCAAATCAAACTGTCAGTACTCCTGAGGTTGATCAAGTACTCCTGGATTAGATCAAGTGGGGTTAAAATTCATGCTAATTCAATTCAGTGAATAGATACAAAATGAACAATTTTGCTCAAAAAAAATTAGTTTCTGAGAAATATACAGTAATTTTTTTTTTAATATACAGTAATTTCTGTAGACTCCCAAATCCTGGAAGATTGCCAGGCATGGTGGCACACACCTGTAATCCCAGCACTTGGGAGGCTGTGACAGGAGAATCACTGCCAGTTCGAGGCCAGCCTGGGCTACACAGTGAGTTCAAGGCCAGCCTGAGCTATATAGCAAGACGCTGTCTCAAAAAATAGAACAAAACAAAACACAAAGAAACAAACACCCTAGATATAAATAATAGCAGTAGCACATGCCTATAGTCCTAGCTACTCAGGAGGCTGAGACAAGATACTTTGAGCCCAGAAGTTAAGAGTAGTCTGGGCAACATTGCATGACCCTACCTCAAAAAATAAAACAAAACAAAACAACAAAACAGGATTATCTAACAATATCAAGGAATATAAATGTTATTTGCTCACCTTAACTGCTGGACAAGCTCTGGACAGCTCTGAAATCAAAGAAATTATGTTAAAATATTAAATTACACGAATACCTTTGAAGACATCAACAGTTTTTCTCTTTCAATAATAGCACATGCTTTGTAATAAAAACATTAGAGCTACAGAAGGCCCTTATATTAAGATATAAGAAGCATCTTCTTCCTACTTGGTGAATCATGGGGTTGGGGTGTGAAATTAAAAATCAAAATATAGGAATAGTTTATAAAGAAATCAACTTTTAGTAGCTTGTTAAAACATCAGGAACTCTCTTTATTGCCATCCCTGGAATCTATATTGAACTCAGTGATTACATACATTTTATATTCATCCCTATTACAGGATTTTTTCAGATGATTTGTTCTTCTTGATTGTAATCTCTTTGAGGATGGGAATTGTGAGATCTATTTCTGTATCCCTAGCACCTATTGTTCAACTGCGGCTCATGTTTGTTGATATGAAATGGAAAGGGTCCTCTGGTGTTTCCACTTTGCAAAGCCCTTGGATGGTATCAGAGATGGACCAAGTTACTCCAAATTACATTTTAAAGACAACAATGTAGCCCACCACATCATCCCTACAGTGGCTCATGAAAAAACCTATACCCAAGCTATTTGAACCCCAACAATTCATTTTTAAATTATGTTCCTAAATAAACCCCACAGATTCCAGTGAAATATCAACAACACATACCACAGGATTCTCCCCATGGTGAGCCACTTTTACATCACAAAGCTGTCCTGCAGGATCTAACTGCACTTCCACATAGAACATATCTGACGTGATGTAACATTCAGTGCCACTGGCACTGAGATGAGAGCCCAGTCTAGCAGGAACAAATCAAAACAAAAATTAATAGAAGACACATAAATAAAGCCACCCAAAGTTAACACTAAGTGAAACATTTCTGCCTACAGATGAGACTACATACCCATTCTGTCTTGCTATTGACTCCAAACGATCAGTCATTGCTGGTAAAGATGTTACTGTGAAAAAATTAAACACAAGAAATCACAAAAATTGTTCTAAATACAAAGATTGTTCTAAATGGTATTCTTCAAAGACACAGCTGTATTACGGAGTATATCCTATCTTCCTAAGCCATAAGCATGTTAAATGTTCAAATACTTTAATCTGTGCCAGATTTACTGGTAAGGTTTGCCCAGCATGCTTAAGGCCTGAAATTCAAATCCCAGCTCCACAAGAAAAACAAAACAACAAACCCCCAAGAAAAACAAAAACAAAAAAATCCTTAATGTTCACAGCATTATTTACAATGGTTAAAAAACAGAACCATCCCAAGTGTCCATCAACAGATGAATTAGATAAAATGCAGTGTATACACAGTGGAATATTATTCAACTTTAAAAAGTAAAGAAATTCTGAGTAGGTGAACAACAAAGATCTACCTTGAAGACATTATGCTACGTGAAATAAACTAGTCATGGACAAATATTGATTCCATCATATGAGTTATACAGAGTAGTTAAGATCATAAAGACAGAAAGTAGACTGGTGCTTGCCAGGGTCTGGGGGAAAGGAAGTGGGATACTATTGTTTAAAGGATACAGAGGGCCGGGGATTTAGCTCAGCGGTTCCACTGCCTGCCTTGCAAGCACAAGGACCTGAGTTCAATCCCCAGTACCAAAAAACCCCACAAAAAACAAAAAACAAAAAACTAAAGGATACAGAGTGTCAATTCCCCTTCCCCCTGTACTGGGGATCAAACTCAGGACCTCGTGCTTGTCAGGCAGGTGCAGCGCCACTCAAGAGTGTCAGTTTTGAAGATGAAAAAAGTTCTGGAGATGAATGATGGTGATGGTTACAGAAAAATGTGAATGCAGGGCCAGGTATTTAGCTCAGTGGTTCTGCCACCTGCCTCACAAGCACAAGGTCCTGAGTTCGATCCAAGGTAGTAAAAAAAAAATACTGAATGTAGCCATGGCACATGCCTATAATCCCAGCGCTCAGGAGGCTGAGTTCAAGGCCAGCCTGAACTACATTGGTAATGCACTAAATGCCACTGAATTATTTAATTAAAAATGATTAAAAAGGTAAATTTTGTTATGTATATTTTATCACAATTAAAAAGAAAAGAAAAAACTCAGCTGAATCGGTTCATTTGTGGTAGGTTAAAGTAAAATTTGTGTATATGTATGTGTGTGAATTTACATGGTGCTGGGGATCCAACCTAGGGCCTTTTATGTGTTAAGCACACACTCTATAACTGAGCTACATCAGACCACTAAAATATCTTTTCACTTTCATTTTCCCCCAAAATTAAAATCAGTCATTATAAAGATAATTAACCAAACTCATGACTTAAATGAATGCTTTTTCCTGAAAAAAATTTGGGGGGTGGAGGGTTTTGACAGGGTCTCACTATGCAGTCCAAGCTGGCCTCAAACTTGAGGTAATCCTTCTGCCTCTGCCTCCCCAGTGCTGGGATTACAAGTGTGTGCCACCATGCCTGGCTAGCTTTCCTGAAAATTTTGTCCATAAACATTGTAAAAAAATTTTAGAGTTGAAATGTCCATCTTCTTAGTTAATTAAAATAGAATATGTGGGGGCCAGGGATTTAGTTCAGTGGTTCCTCCGCCTGCCTCGTCACAAGTGAGAGGACCCGAGTTCGATCCCCGGTACCCAAAAAAAAAGGGTTGGGGATTTAGCTCAGTGGTGCCGTCGCCTGCCTCGAAAGCACAAGGTCCTGAATTTGACCCCCGGTACCACACACAAAAAAAACAAAAACCAAAAAAGAATATGTGGGCAGGCATTGTAGTGCACACCTGTAATTCCAGAACTCAGAGAGGCTAAAGTAGGAGGATTGCTGTGAGTTCAAGGCCAGGCTGAACTACATAGCCTGACCCTTTCTCTCTCTGTCTCTGTCTCTGTCTCTCTCTTACACACACAAACACACACACACACACACACATACACACACACACACCTGTCAAGAAAGAAAAAGAATTTCTTATTCTTCATTATTTATATTCTATCAACCTCTAAAATAGCATAAAAATAAATGTGTCAAAAGTTCAAGAAAGACCTCACTTCACCTTCATAAATGAAAACAAGAGCTACTTTAGTATAGAAAGTTAGCCTACTTTAATTTACATTTCAAGTATAAGTATAAAACAGTCCTTCTTAGATCAACATAAGATCAATATATTTCAAAGGTATTTACAAACCTTTAAGAGCCTTCTGCAATGTCTCCAAACAGCTGACCAAATGTTGATGGCCTCCAGAACTCATCACAACCCTTTTCTCCTGTATCAAGTGAGAAAACATTGGAAGTAAAAATGAACCAAGCCAACAATGCTTTGGATAAATATATATGCTATCCTAGTAGTAGTAGTTCAGGATAGTCTATACATTATATCATCTGAAGATTCATCTGTTACTCTGTCCATCCATCTGAAGGAAAATAAGTTCGTATCTATGATGGCAGAAAAAGATTAGGAAGAATATAATAAATGAACCCAGGTGTGGCAGTGCACACCTTTAATTCCAGCACTCAGGAGGCTAAAGCAGGAAGACTGCCACAAGCCTGAAGCCAACCTGGGCTACATAGTAAATTCAAGACCAGGCTAAGCTACATATCAAGACCTTGTCTCAAAAAAACAAATAAACAAACAAACAAAGAATCAAATGTAATAGACAACATCTACTTCCTACAGAAGTCACTATATCCTAAGATTTAGACATTTAATGGAGGCAGCTCAGAAGATTTAGGAATTCCCAAATATAGATACTTCTCCTTTAATGACAGTTCTCTTCATGTGGCTAGGCTGTTAAATGAATTGGTTGCTAAATGATGAATTGTATATAGTATATATGTTATGATATTCAGAGCAAAAAAATGGTGAAAGGAAATTCCAACTTCATGAGTTTGCTTTTTTTGCCTAATTCTTACATGCAGTACTGTACAACAGAACATAAAACTACAGGACTATACTATACAGTACAATCAGCAAAAATTACAGTACTGAATAAACAAGGTGTACTGTACAAAGTTATGTGGCTCTATAAACAAGATATACAGAACTGTACCAAAAAAAAAAAAAAAAAGACAGGTCATAAATCTGAACAGCCTGCCTTGGTCTTAAGACTAAACCATCATTAAATAGAAACATAACAAAGTGATCTGCAGGTAATCTGAGAAATGTAACCCAATTTTAGTCAAACTCTTACAGAATATGTAGTTCAGAAAAAGGACTCCCAAGAGCAAAAATTCTACATAGTTTTTCTAACTCTATCCAGAGAAATTTCTCTCTGCAACACATTCCAGTATCCAGAAATGTGAACAGTTTTGATTTTTTTGGGGGGGGGGTACCGGGGATCGAACTCGGGTCCTTGCACTTGTGCAGCAGGCGGCAAAACCACTGAGCTAAATCCCCGGCCCTGTGAACAGTTTTTTAGTCCAAGGATAGTGTTTCAGGTTTTTCCATGCCCTAAATAAAGCTCTAATTCCACTCTCACAGAACAAACATCTGATTTATTAATAATCTGCATTCCCTTGCACCTTAAATAAAAAAGCAGATTTTTTTTTTTTGGTACCAGGGATCGAACTTGGGTCCTTGTGTTTGCGAGGAAGGTGGCAGAACCACTGAGGTAAATCCCCGGCTCAAATACAGATTTTCTTTGCAATGAAAACCACATTTAGGGCCGGGGATTTGCTCAGTGGTTCCTCCACCTGGCCCTGCAAGCACAAGGACCCGAGTTTGATTCCCAGTACAAGAAAGAAAGAAAGAAAGAAAGAAAGAAAGAAAGAAAGAAAGAAAGAAAGAAAGAAAGAAAGAAAACAAACCAGATTTAGAAAGTAGAAAGATAAGGCCCCTGTTGTTAATTAATAAAGCATGTGGATTTACATGTTCACCTACTGGGATTTGGTTAGTATGCAGGTTTTTTTTTTTAGTATGCAGGTGTTTTTTTTAAAAAAAAAAATCTTTAAAGTCTTTATGTATCAATAAATAGAGAGCCAAGGATTTAGCTCAGTAGTTTTGCCACCTGCTGTGCAACCGCAAGGACCTGAGTTTGATCCCTGGTACCAAAAAACAACAAAAAAAGATTTTTCTTTTTCTTTCTTTTCTGTTTTCAGAGTTGGGAACTGAACCCAGGGCCTTGTACACACTATGCAAGCGCTCTACACTGAGCCACATCTTCAGGCCCAAAATTAGGTTTCTGAATTTGCAAAACTAGTAAGTACACAACAGAAGACATGGTGACCAAAACAAGATACTGGTTACTCAAGAAATCGGGGGCCTTAATAGCTACCTGGAGTCATTCTATCTCATGACGTCTCTGACAATATCATTTATAAAGCATATTTCAAAGGAGAACAGAGTTGCCTTGGTATATTAAATGACATCTGAATTTCCAGAATGGAAAAACTGCCATTCATTTATTTTTAGATCCTGTTTTAAAATTTTGGAAACAGTCTTACTATGTAATTCAAGCTGCCCCGAACTCACTATGTTGGCTCAGTCTGCCTTGAATTCACAGTGATCCTGCTGCTTCAATCTCCTGAGTGCCGGGATCACAGGCAAGCACCACCACACCTGGCAACATTTTTTAAAAAATACCTTCTTTAGCCAGGGATTTAGCTCAGTGGTGGTGTGCCTGCCTCACAAGGGCAAGGTCCTGATTTCGATCCCCAGTACCAAAAAATACCTTCTTTATAGACAAACCAAGGTGTGAAGATACATATGCATTTGCAGGATTTATAATTACAGAAATCTTTTAGTAATATGACATTTTGAAATTTACTACCTCATTTGTTTCTTAGAACAAAATTGTGGAAAACCAAACTGACATTATGACTTCAGAGAAATTACATAATTTGTCCAATGTAACACAGGTAGTAAGTACTGGAATTAAGCCTAAAATACAAGAGGTTTTGTTTTGCTTTTCTGCAATACTGGGAAATGAAATCCAGGGCCTTGAACAGGTTCGGCCAGTGCTCTAGCACTAAGCCATTCCCCCACCCTGAAATACTGATTTGTTGACAGCCAATTCAATTCCTCTGGCATTGCTATATATGATCATTTTAAGCATTAATAAATCCACTACATGCAAGGACCCGAGTTCGATCCCCAGTACTAAAAAATAAATAAATAAAATAAATCTACTACACTGAACTGACCAGAACCAAAGTCAAGTTTGGTAGAGAGGACAGAATATCATTACTAAATATAACATATACACAGAAGCCTCGTGTGGTGGTGCACACCTGTAATCCAGCACTCAGGAGGCTGAGTCAGGAAGAGCAGTGAGTTCTGGGCTATGCAATGAGTTCAAGGCCAGCCTTAATTACACAATGAGACCCTGTCTCAAAAAACAAAAATAAAAACCACATACACAGCAAAGTTACCGTACCATAAGTGAAGCAATTACAAAGTGAACATACCCATATAACCATTGTCTACGTCAAAACAAAGGAGAAAGGGGGCTGGGGGAGCACTTACCTAGCACGTACAAGGCCCTGAGGTGGATCCCTAGCACCAAAACCAAAACAAAACAAAACAACAAAAAAAGCAAGCTTTCCTTTGGACCATCACTGGAATCACACATGAACATGAACTCTTAATATCCATTTCATTTTTTTTTTTTTTTTTGGTTCGGGGATCGAACTCAGGACCTTGCGCTTGCGAGGCAGGGACCGGAACCACTGAGCTAAATCCCTGGCCCTCCAGTTCATTTTTTTCTGGTATCCGAATTTGAATTCAGGACCATGTGCTTGCCAGGCAGGTGTGGTGCCAGTGAGGTACACCCTGGCCCCAGAACATCCAGTTCTTAAAGTGGCCAACAAAACTACCCTTGCCTTCCACTTAACTAGCTGAAAGATCCTCACACTGGTGACTGATTTAGTAAGAAATACAGTAGAAAAAGGGGTTATTAGTGAACAGGTGAAAACAGAGTATTAAGAATGAATGCCCCCCTCAAAAAAGAATGAATTAATCCAGTTTCACATGGTGGCGCAAGCCTGTAATCCCAGAACTCAGGAGGCTGAGGCAGGCAGATCACTGTGGGTTTGAGGACAGCCTGGGTTCGAGTTCACAGTGAGTTCACCTGAATTCCAGTACTCTGAGAGGTGAAGCAGGAGGATTTTAAGTTTGAGCCCAGCCTACTCAACTTAAGTGAGACACTCTCAAAATAAAAAAAAAGGCTTGAGATATAGCTCAGTGCAAAGGCCCTGGGTTCAGTGCTCAGTGCTATACCACCAAAGAAGAATAAATCAAACATTCTCGTAGTACTCTATAGGCACAATAAAGGTATATTAGAATGGAGCATGTGGGCCGGGAATTTAGCTCAGTGGTTTGGCCGCCTGCTGTGCAAGCGCAAGGACCCGAGTTCAATCCTTGGTACCACAAAAAGAAAAAATCAGTGTTTGTTAGAATGGAGCTTGACAGAAGTGAAGAAAGTCCCCTTACACCAGTCTATCAAACATATCCCTCAGTTTTTTTTTTTCCCCTATAGAAGGAAGCCAAGGCCTCATGCATTCCAGGTAAGTGCTCTACCATTGAGTTACTACATATTCCTGCCCCTTAATATATTTCCCAGAACCTCTTCCTGAAGCATACTGATGTCTTCAAAAAGCAAACAAAAAAATCAATATACTCTAATATAGCTTTATAAATAAATGCAGTAAGAATCTCCATATCTGTAGATTCTCCACTTTTGGATTTAACCAACAATCAATCAAAAATATTCAGAAAGAAAAACTGCTTTATATTAAACACGAACAGACTTTTTTTCTTCTCATTCTCTAAACAATATAGAATAACAAATTTTTTCTTTTTTGGTACTGGGGATTGAACTCGGACCTTGCGCTTTCAGAGGCAGGCAGCAGAACCACTGAGCTAAATCTCCAGCCCCAGGATAACAAATATTTACATAGTATTTACATTACAGTAAGTATAAGTAGTCTACAGATGATTTAAAATGTACAGGTGGATGTTTGCTGGTTATAGTAAATATAATACCATTTAATATAAGACACTTTAGCATCTATAAATTTTGGTATCCATGAGGAGTTCTGGAACCCCAGGGATTATCATGCACACATGTATACCTCCTTTCTCGACAGACACCGGATACTGAGTATTCAGGAGTCTGATGATAAATAAAACTGAGACATACTATTATAACTATTTGAGCAAGTCCATATGGGGAGCTTAGCTTGTTAAAGTAACTATCCAAGCACAACACTTTACCCACTTCCCCACAATCCTCACCATGACTTGCCGCACAAGCTTAATGGTTTCACTCCAAGGTCGATTTTGGTTAAATTTTACATGGAGCCTTTCCAAGAGGGAACTCATCTTACTCAGCTTTTCCGACTCTACAAAATAAAACATGAAACATCATTAGAAACTCTCATTAAGACCTTCCACAATTTTTCTTGCAAACAAAACCTACATATTTCATCTCAAGAATTCAGTAAAAATATTTTTCTGGATCAAGGTATGTTAAATGCATGTACAAAAATATGGCAATTATACCTGATATTCTGTAAAATTAATATCCACTAGTAAAATATACACACCACAAAAATATTTTTGTGCATTTTATTTTGTTCTGTTTTTAAGACAAGGTCTCAACATAAGCTGAGGTTGGCTTCAAATGCAGTATGTAGCCTAGATGGCTCTGAACTCAGGTTTCTCCTACTTTAGCCTCCACAGTGCTGGAATTACAGTTGTGTGTCACCATCCCCCACTTTATTTTTCTGCATTATTTACACCAAAACATATAGATTTAAAAATTTATTATGTTATTTATTTTTGTTTTTAAGGGATAGAATTAGGGTTTTTAAGAGACAGGGTATTATGTTGGCCAGGCTGGCCTTGAATTCCTAGGTTCAAGCAATCCTCCTGCCTCACCCTTCCAAGTAGTTGGGGTTTCAAGCGTGCAATACTGCACCTGGCTTAGAAGTCATTTTTTTTGGTACTGGGTTTTGAACTTGGGACCTTGTGCTTGCAATGCAGGCGCTGGAACCACTGAGCTAAATCCCCGGTCCTAGAAGACATTTTTAATTGCAAACACATACACAGGAGTCTGCTGTAAGGGATACCACAGAACAGGATTGTCTTCTGTTCAAAATTTTTATGAGGAAAAAAAATTTCTAATCATGTTGATTTACACAAAATTCCTCGCATGGTAGATTTAGAACATACATTTGAACACATTCTTACTATGATTAATTTTCAATATGAAAGTACTGACTTCCTACTGGGCATGGTGCCACATGAATTGAAACCTAGCACTCAGGAAGTCAAGGCAGGAGGATCATGAGTTCAAGGCCAGCCTAGAATGTATAGCCAGACCCAGTCTCTAAAAAAAAAAAAAAAATACTGACTTCAATTTTTTGTCATAATTTTGAGAGATGAATTTATGGTCAAAGCAGTTTCTATGTGACATTCGTATTTTTCGTATTTGAATTCTAACTAAAGAGACCAGTAACTAAAAAACAAGTTTCCTCCCAAGCCCTCCATCCTTCCTCTAATAGCTTAACTGCCTCATACGAGCAAAGAGACTATTGGAGATGAATAAACACATATTATGCCTGAGGTGACATCTATGAGGAGGTGAGCATAAGTTAATGTGAAAACAACCATCATAACACAAAATGAGAGATACTGCCTATGAATACCTAAAGGAGGAAAATTTCAAATTAGTTGCAGGAACAATGCAGAAAAAGACAGCTAATGTTGGATATCGAAAGATGAACAGGTCCGTCAATTAGAGTTAAGAGAATGAGAAGAATTGAATCAAAATTCAAACTCTTTCCTTTGATGCCTTCATTTTCTGGAAAATTGTTTTAGAGCCCACTTTAGCCAGTGTATAGTTCTGGAAAGATTTCTGTCAATTCTCACTTTAAAGCTATTAATTTCAGCACAATTACAAGGGCTGGGGTTACAACAGTGAACAAACTAGACAAAAACTCCCAAGTGTGGAATGGAGGCTTCCACTTCACACTTGTCACCTTCTTTTTATTTTGGTACCAGATCGAACTCGGGTCCCTTGTGCTTGTGCAGCAAGCACCGAAACCACTGAGCTAAATCCCCAGCCCTAACTTGTTATCTTCTTAACCCAAGAAGTAAACCTTTCTTCCTCCTCTCCGTCAAAACACAGCCCTTCTTTTTCTTGATAAGCCTGCTGATAAAAACCTTCACATAAACCTAAAACCAAACTTTTTCCCACAACTATTACGTGACAGAGATTTTATAAACCTAAGGAAGGATTCCCTATCTACAACGCTCAGAGTAAAGTAGAAAATAAGAGCAAACAATTAACAATAAAGTGAGCTATGTTAAGAGAAGTATGCCCAAAACACTAAGAACTATTTAAATGGGAGTGTGGAAATTTGGAGAATTAGAGTAAAGTTCCTCTGGAAGTTGTTTTTCAGCATTCCTCAGTTCTGCTACAGAAACAGTAAAATTCTGCACATCTTTGAAATACACAGTAGCTCATTATCTGAGCACTCTAGGGAACTGCCAGCTTTATCTTAAGGACCTATTCATTCCACTCACACCGGAACATTCTCCAGGACCTTTGCACATCGTTCTGTGTTACTGGTTTTATGCCATTATTCAGACGTCTCTTCTGGAACGAAGGGTAACCAGGGTTTGGATTCACTTGCCTGGTCTCCCACCACTTTGGGCCAAAAGTGTCCCGAAGCTCAACCGATCGTCCCTAGTTGTGAAGGAAACCTTCGATGAAGTTGGGATCCACCATCATCACTCAAAGTCGGGGCTCTATCATTCCCAAGACACGATCAGAATTTAAAACACACAGAGTCCAACTCCTGGACTCCGAGCCCTCTGGAAAGTGACACTCACGGGGCGTCGGCCGCCACCTCCTCTCCCAGATTGGCTCCCCCGGTTGTGTCCCGCCTCCTCCTTCCCCCCTCAGTCACTCACCCTCGGTTTCCCCCTGAGCCTTCATCCTGACGGTGGTGAGGGCCTGAGGCCACCCCACGAGGATAAGCCTTTCCCCACCCTCAAGAGGGGAACCAGGTTGGCTTGAGCTCCCGGGACGCAGGGCACCCGTAGTCCCCACTCTTCCCGGGAAGGCTCAGTCTGAGGTCCCCGGCGGCAAGAAGAGAAAGGTGCTCGCGGCCGTCGCCATCTTCCCCAACGGAACTTCCCAAAGATCGCGAGATTAACCATGATCCTGAGAGAGAGAGAGAAAGAGAAAAAGAGGGCAAGTCGAAAATATCTCGCGAGAATTGGTTATTGGGTTTCCTCTTGAGATTTCTTCCCACCCAGCCTTCCTTTCACCCGGGTTGTCGCAGGCCTCGCGCTCTGGGTATTGAACTTGCGAGCAGGTAGAGTTCCTCTCCTCTGCGAAAACCGGCATTTTCATTTAGGGAATTAAACAGATTGCAAATTAAAAACTCTATTTCTTTATGGAAATACTAGTTTATCAGAGAATACTGGTATCAGGAATGTTTTATCAAAGGTAGTACATTGTGGCTGGTGGTGTCGTACAGTGATAGAATGCGTGCTTAGCATGCCCAAGGTCCTGGGTTTGATACCCCAGCACTGCAAATACTGATGATGATGATGATGATGATGATGATGATGATGATGATGATGATGATGCAAGTTTTTCCTGAGATGCTACCTGCAATAGTTATAAAAAAGTCATAAAAAAGATACTGGTGCTACCTTACACGACATTCAAAGACAGTTTGAAACACTTAATTACCACTTTCTAATTTTTTAAACATTATAAATACTTGAGCAATTACATTTTGGAAGATCTGGAGAATTTGAATTATTTGAATTGAGGTAAGCTTACTTGAGGTAGTCAACGCACCTGATGATATTAATTATATTTTCATCATTGATTGTATCCTCTTTTGTAATTCTGGTGAAAACAAGCGTTTAATTTGTTCTCTACCCTGCAAATCACAAAGACTGTAGCTATTTGCCTCTCTGTGTCAGTAAATCCTCACAGAGAAATTCGGAGCAATGTTGAGAAGTTTATGACTGCTGTTACTGAAAAACCAGACAAATACAACAGTGCTAGCAATGGGTAAAAGTTCATAATGTAACTAGGACCACTTTTATTTTTATGTATTTATTTGGTTGGTTGGTTGGTTGAGACAAGGTCTCACTGTGTGTAATCCAGGCTGGTCTTGAACTCATGATCCTCCTGCCTCTGCCTCCCAAAGTACTGGAATTACAGGCATGCACCACCACACCTGGCTCACTTAAAATTTTTATTTTATTTTATTAGTACACATTAGGTTGCTTATTTTTTCAAATGTTCTTCTATACAAATCCTTGAAAATAATTATTGTTGAAAAGTTGGATTTTACCTACTTTGCTGCAAGAAGTTTAAGCAGTAAATTTAAACTGGTTCAGATTTTTCCCACTTTTCAAAAATGCTATTCAAGGGCCAGGGATTTAGCTCAGTGGCACCATGCCTGCCTCACAAGCACAAGGTCCTGAGTTCAATCCCCTGTACCAAAAAATGCTATTTAAACTAGATGTGACACATGCCTCTAATCCCAGCACTGGGGAGGCAGGAGGATCACAATAACTTCAAGGCCAGCCTGGGCTACATAACACCTTGTCAAAAACAAAAACAAAAAAACCTGCTATTCAAACATTCTCCAAAGCCTCCTGGACATCTAGATAGATAACTGCAATTCTGGTGACCAGGAACAGGAATAAAGATTTAGTAAGAAGAAATCTTTGGGAATGTTTGGGAACATATTTACTGCCACAGAGATTATCTATACCATGCCCCTTGGAAACAGAATGCAATTTTTTTTTTTCTTTTTTTTTTTTTGAGTACTGGGGATCAAACTCGGGACCTTCCACTTGTGAGGCAGGTGACAGAACCACTGAGCTAAATCCCCGGCCCCAGAATGCAAATTTTTTTTTTTTGTTCCTCTTATCCTTATTCTTCATTTTTTTTTTTGGTACCGCGGATCGGGATTGAATTCAGGTCCTTGCACTTGTGAGGCAGGCAGTGGAACCACTGAGCTAAATCCCCAGCCCTCTCTTATCCTCATTCTTAGAGTCACTACCAGTGAGTTTCTTAGGGCAGAAATTTCCTAAAATACCTGGGCATAGTAGATAAATATTTTACTGGCCAAAACACCTTACAAGACCCAACTCTTCTCCTCTTGCCAATGCCCAGACATACTGGCCCTTTTTCATTTGTAGGGAATCCCCACGTTCCTTCTCTGGAGATCCTTCAACAGACCTTTTTAACTGCTAAGAGTTCCTCCGCTCAATTGCCCAGGCCAGCCTTAACCTTGCAGTCCTCCTGCTTCAGCTTCCCAAGAAGCTAGGTTTATAGACATGTGCGACCGCTCCGCGCCTGGAAGAGAAGCCTTCTACTCAGTTCTCAGTTTTTCCTTCCTCTAGACAAGAGAAGCAAAATCTCTGAAACCTCTGTCTTGAAGTCTTCTGTTAAATTATTTCAGGAAGCAGAGGTTTTTTTTGTTTTGTGGTGTTGGGGATTCAACTCAGTGCCTCATGCACAGTAGCCAAACATTTTACCACTGAACTATTCCTAGCCCTGTTAAATGATTTCAAACTCCACTGTGTGGAGGAGGAGGGGTACTAGGGATTGAACCCAGGATCTTGTAACTGAGCTACATCCCTATTTCTTTTTATTTTTCATTTTAAGATAAAGTCTTGCTGGGGATGGTAGTGCACACCTCTAATCCCAGCACTCAGGAGGCTGAGGCAGGATAGTTCCTGTGAGTTGGAATCCAGCCTGGGCTACATAGTTTAAGCCCAGCCTGAACTACATCCCAAGACTTTGTCTAAGAAACAAACAAGATAAAAACCAAATCCCAAAGTTGCCCAGACTGGGCTCAAACTTCGGATCCTCCTGCCTCAGCATCCTAGAGTACTGGGATTATAGGTTCATGCCACCCCCTCCTAGCTATTTCATACCTCTTAGTAGCATCCTTACCACCAGAATTAAGTGTGTGATGGTTTGTTTAATACCTGACTCCCTGGCTAGTCTGTTAGGGGAGCTGTGCTAGGTCTCTTTCACTTCTCTCTCTCCAGTGTTGCACACAAGCCAGACATTTATGAAGAACTCAGTACTTACTGTTTGAGTACAGCCATAGGGTAACCATGAGTGAACACTGAGTTAAATCTGAATTTCATACAACCGAATATTTTTAGTATAAAAGTATGCCCCAGATATTGTGTAACATAAGTATTATATAATGTAAATCTGGCAACCCCTCATATTGAAGTACAGAGAGCATTTATCCTAACAAGAATTTTTTGTTTGGTTTTGTTTTTTGAGCCAGCGCCTCACTATGTAGTTCAGGCTGGCCTTGAACTCACTGTAGCCCACGCTGGCCCCAAACTCACAGTGATCCTCCTGCCTCAGTCTCCTGCGTGCTGGGATTACAGGCATTTGCCATCATGCCTGGCTCCAAACAATTTTCAATGAACATTCAAATTGTACAAAAGTAAACAAACCAAATTTTGGTTACAAGACAGAATGAGAAATTATTTCTCACTAAAAAAGGCAGGTAAAAGGATGGCATTGAAAAATTGGTCCCCCTCCACCCAAAAAAAAAAAAGAAAAGAAAAGAAAAATTGGTCCCAGGGCCAAGGATGTAGCTCAGTGGCAACCCGCCTGCCTGGCAAGCACAAGGTCCTGAGTTTGATCCCCAGCACTGCAAAAAAAAAAATGGGCCGGGGATTTAGCTCAGTGGTGCTGCCACCTGCCTCAAAAGCACAAGGTCCTGAGTTCAATCCCTGATACCAGAAAAAAAAAAGTATTCCAGGAGTATGGAGGAGCCAGCTTCATATATGGCCAAAATGGGGATTAATGACTAAATGACTAAACTTTGACAGCCCTCTTTAAATCCAAAGTCTAGCTGAGCTTGGTGGCATATCCCTGTACTTCCAGCACTCAGGAGGCTGAGGCAGGAGGATCATCGTGAATTTGAGGCATCTGGGCTACATGAGTTCAAAGCCAGCCTGAACTACATATAGAGCTGCTGTCTCAAAAAAAAAAAAAAGCAAAACAAAATTTAATAAACTAACAAATTGTGGGGGAAGTATTGTGACTGTGGTTATATTTTTTTCTGTGCACAACTACATAGAAACTTTCTGACCTGTTTTGGAGGATTCTAGGGAAAGTACTGCCATTACTGAGGTGTCTTGGAGGTTATGCAAATAATGCAAGTGAAATGGTTTGGAATTACTGAGTTGAATGTTTTTCTGAAGAGAGAAGCAACCCTCAGTTTAGAAAAGCAGTATTCCCACCAGTCATTGGTCAATACATGAAGTTTACAATAGGTTTTATATTGGGCCAGGATTTAGCTCAGTGGCACCACGCCTGTCTTGCAAACACAAGATCCTGAGTTCGATCCTGGTACCAAAAAAAAAAAAAAAGGTTTTGTATTTTAAAAATGTGGAAAAATTGGGTATGGTGTCTCATGCCTGTAATCCCAGCACTCTGGGAAACTGAGGCAGGAGGATAATGAGTTGGAGACCAGCCTGGGCAACTTAGTGAGGCCTTGTCTCAGAAAAAGAAAGAGAGAAGGAGAGAAAGCAAGCAAGCAAGCAAGCAAGGAAACAAACAAAATTGGACACAACCTGAAATTTTCTAGAGTAGAATTTTATCCACCAAAAAAAAAACCAGGAGTGTAGTATATCGTTTATAGACTACTGGGTTAGGGTTAAGAAGATAGCTGTCCCTGTTCCTGTGATTTCTTCTACTTATGTAGATGAGGTAAAATCCAACTGCTTGTGTCATTTTCAGCCTTTATTAGATGCAGGTAATAATAGTCATACTAGCCAGATGTGGTGGTATATGCCTATAATGCCAACACTTTGGGAGGCTGAGGCAGGAGGATTACAAGTTCAAACCCACCCTGGGCAATTTAGTGATCTGGCAAGACCTTGTCTTTTTTTTTTTGGTACCGGGGATTGAACTCAGGACCTTGTGGTTGCGAGGCAGGCGGCAGCATCACTGAGCTAAATCCCCAGCCCAAGACCTTGTCTCAAAATAAAAAATAATAAAAGGAGACTGAATACACACCTGCCATCCTAGCACCCAGGAAGTAGAGGCAGGAGAATCACTGAGCGTTCAGGCCAGGCTACATAGTGAGTTCAAAACCAGCCTGAACTACATAGTAAGACCTTGTCTCAATGAATGAATGAATGAATGAATGAATGGCTGGGGATGTAGCTCAGTATGAAGGCCTGGGTTAAATCTCCAGTACCGTGAGAAATAATAATACCCATCATGGCTACCTCACAAGTTTATTTGTTCAACTGATATTTATTGACAGGTTTAAAAGTGTTATATGGAGGGCCAGGGATTTAGCACAGTGGTTCTGGCTAAAAAGAGTTACATGGAAAATTGAAAAACATTATAGAAATTCAAGCTATAACTTCAGAGATTCAGACCAAAAAAAAAGAAAAGGCTTCACTGAAATGTTGAGCATAGTGGCCCATAACTGTATTTCCCAGTTACTTGGGAAGCTAAGGCAGGAGAACTCCTTGAGCCCAGGAATTCAAGGCCAGCATGGACAGCACAGCAAGACTTTGTCTCTTAATAAAACAAACAAAAAGAATGTTTCATTCATTCATTAGTGGTCTGTAGTCTTGTTTCAAGAGACAGTACAAGATAATTAAAGTTTCTACTGCTGCTTCATCTCAGGGACCAATTTTGTTTTTCCAGATTTATTCATTCATTTTAAAAAATAAATTTTATTTTATTTTTGAGCCAGGGATTTAGCTCAGTGGTTCTGCTGCCTGCCTCACAAGCACAGTGTCCTGAGTTCAATCCCCCGTACCAAAAAACAAACTGAAATAAATTTTATTTTATTTTATCTAATTTCCCTCAACCCTCCCCCATATACAAAAACTTTGTTTCCATTTTTTCCTTCAACATTCATTTTTATTAGGAGACAAGATCTCACTGTATTGTCAAGATTGGCTTCAAAGTTGCAATCCTCCTGCTTCAGCCTCCCTAGTAGCTAGGACTACACCAAAGGAATGTGTCTCCATCTGCAGCGCTTCCACAGTGTGACACATCATCCTGATGGCTCTGCCATTTTCACTTTCCCATTTTACTGTGGGAGCACCCTGATCAAAATCTTTATCTCACTTAAAAGATAGGGAAAAATCAGTGTGAATTTTGATGAATGTAGACCAATCCTTAAGGGGTGGGGGTGTCAGTCCCTCCATCTAAATGGGGCCTGTGTGTCTTGTGCCATTTACTGTCCTAGACAAAGTAAGTGACAGGCTGGGGATTTGGCTCAGTGATTCCACCACCTGCCTCGAAAGTGCAAGGTCCCAAGTTCAATCTCTGGTACCAAAAAAAAAAAAAAAAGAAAGAAAACGTCAGTGAGAAATTCAGGCCCTCCAACAGCAGCTAAAGGAGTTTTGCACCTAAATTCCAGACCTTAATTCTACCCTTCTTTCTTACTTTTCCTTGATAGTATTTACTTCCACAGGAGATTAAAAAGGTGTCACAAGGACTGGGGATGTGGCTCAGTGTTGGGACACTTGCCTAGCATGATCAAAGTCTTAGGTCCAACCCCCAGGATGAAAAAAACCCCAGCTTGCATGAAAAATGTTCTTTTTACAGCAGGTGAGGGGGTGGGGGTGACTCACGCCTGTAATTCCAGCACTTGGGAGGCTGAGGCAGGACTGCTGTGAGTTCAAAGCCAGCCTGAACTACATAGTAAAAACCTGTCTCCCCCAACCCACCCCAATAGGTCTTTTTAATTTACCACCAAGATTTATGGAGTCAAACATTTAGGTAACATTTTTGGCACTCGTGAGCAAAAACAAGGATATTTTCAGAAAGAAATTTGAGACTGGATTCTTCTACTTTCATTCAGACTGTTTTCTTGTCTTTAATTTACTAACTGATCTCATTTTTGCCTATATAAATCTTATTACTCTTCCTGGCCCTTACTCTTCTGCCCCTCCCCACTGGGAATTGAACCCAGGACCTTTGCACTGATACATTCCCAGCCCTTTGTTTTGTTTTGTTTTGTTTGTTGTGAGACAAGATCTTGTTAAATCCTTAAATTGTTCCCAGAGTGCTATAATTACAAATGTGCACCAGGGTTCTATATCATTCCTATGGCATATATTTTGTATATTATGGTATGAATATACTATTGCTATTCTACTTGAAAGCCTACTTAAGTACCAGGGATCAAACTCACGAACTTGCACTTGTGAGGCAGGTGCGGTGCCACTGAGCTAAATCCCCAGCCCTTAGGGGGATACTATTACATTAGGAGGAGAGCCTAGATCCTGCCACAAGTGCTCTACCACTGAGCTACATCCCTAACCCTCACATATAAAAAAAATTTTTTTTCAGACAGGGTCTCACTATGTAGTTCAGGCTGGATTTGAACTCACTACCTATAGCCCAGGCTGCCCTCTTTTGAACTCATGGCGATCCTCCTGCCTCAGCCTCCAGAGTGCTGGGATTACAGGCCATGTAGCACCACAACAGCTGCCTCATAGAACAACACCCCCCACCCCCGCCACCACCACCACCACCAGAGATCAAGCTCAGGACCTTGCGCTTGCCAGGCAGGCACAATGCTGCTGAGCCACATCCCCGGCCTTTTTTTTTTTGGTATTGGGGATCGAACTTGGGGCCTTGCGCTTGTGAGGCAGGTGGTGGAACCACTGAGCAAAATCCCCAGCCCCCTCACATATAAATTTATTGGAAAGAATGAAGAAACTTGGAGTGGGCATGGTGGCACACACCTGTAATCCTAGCACTGAAGAGAGGGTGAGACAAGAGGATTGCCAAGTTCAAGTCCCACCTTACCAAGGACAATTTACCAAGACCCTGTCTCAAAATTTAAAAAATAAAATAAATAGGGCTGGGGCTGTAGTTAAGTGGTAGGGAGCCCTTGGGTTCAATTCGCCAGTACTAAATAAATATTAAGCTTAGGCAAGGTGCTTCTGTGTGCCTTTGGTTTCTTCTTTACAGAAACCTATTTCAGAGAGCTGTGAAGACTGAATGGGTTAGTTTTGTTTTTGTTTGTTTCCTTTGGGTGTTTTGGGGAAAGGATTTCATTGTGCACTTCAGGCTGGCCTTGAAGGCACTCTGGAGCCCAGGCTGTTGTAGATCCTGTGATCCTCTTGCCTCACGTCCCCGGAAGTGTTGGGATTGCAGGCATCCGCAGGGGTGGAATGGTTTTACTTGCATGAAAGAGTTTTGAAAAGTAAAGAATGAGAGGCTAAATGTAAGATAGTATTTTTTTCTTGTTCATAATTACAATCTTTTACGTGACGATAAAAGGCTAAATTACCCGTTAAAAGCCATGGGACCATTTCAAAGGGAAAGGCGCTCTCAGGTTCTTAGATCTGAAGAGTGAAGAGAGGTAGGGACTCACAATGGAAAAGCTCATGCTGTAGTATCACACTTGAGTTTAAATCTCAGCTGACCTACTAGCAGGACTATAACTGTGTTACCCTACCGAAATTGTTCATCTCTGCGTCTGGGGTTCCTTATCTGTAAAACTGGCATGAGGCTGTAGTGTCCTGTCGGGTAGCTATGATTAGGCATAACGGATCCAATATGCCTGGCACAGTCTACACCCTAAAAATGGGGAGTATTGTTTAGATATTAAAGGACCTTAGGTTGTAACGTCTCTACATTGAATTCACCCTTTGCCCTGTTAAAAAATCCTTATCCTACTAGTTAAAAGCTTTCTTATATGAACTATGCTAAAATGCGTTTGCACTGGAACTTGGCAGGTAGGAATATTTGTTCAATTAGTTCAGTAAGGTTTAGGTTTAAGAGGGTTTTTGTTTGTTTAAATTTTGGCTAGCTTCTTTTCAATAAAGCTTTCCTCAACTAGGGAAGCAGGAATCTTATCGCGAGATTTTGGCGGAGCGCGTTTCTTGTGCCTGCCCTGTTCTCGCGTTGTTTGATCCAATAGTAGGGAAAGGTGAAAGGGGAGCTCAAAATATCGCGAGAGTCTAGGGGACTCTCGCGATGTTTTCTGCGCTTGCCCCTCCCCCCTCCAAGTGCCGTTTCGGTTTAATCTAGTGTGTGACTGAGTGTGTGAGGGAGCGAATGTGTGTGTGAGGTATTGAGGTGAGGCCGAGGCTAGAAAAGGGGGCTCCCTCAGGAGCGAAGGACAAAGGGGGCGTGAGTCACCTAGGCCGCAGGACCCCGACGACAGGAAGCTGCCCTGAACCGGGCCACCGGGAAGGAGAAGGGCCCTCGCAGCCCTCACAGGGCCCCAGAGCCGGAGTCTGCCCCGCAGCCCAGGGCCGCTGGCTTTCTACTTCGAGTTCCAGGCAGCCGGGCCTGAGGAGTGGCTCGGCGGGGCGTGGGGAAGGACGTGGTCTCGCAACTCCGCCGTGAGGAACTCTGGTCTACCTCGCCCCATCTCCCCCCACCTCATGTAGGAGGGCGCCGAGGCGGCGGGAGGGGGAGGAGCCCGGCCGCGAGTCCCTTCCCTCCCAGCCCCTAAGAGGGGCGCTCGGGGGGCGTGGAGTTGGGCCGGGGGTGGGAAGGGCGGCTTCCTGCGGCGCCGGGGAACTTTTCCCCGTCTTCGGGGCCGGGGCGAAGGTAATGCCCAATTCCGAGAGACATGGGAGCAAGAAGGACGCGAGTGGAGGAGCTTCTGGAACTTCGCAGCCGTCCTCGGGAGGTGGCAGCTCCAACAGCAGAGAGCGTCACCGCTTGGTGTCGAAGCACAAGCGGCACAAGTCCAAGCACTCCAAAGACATAGGCTTGGTGACCCCAGAAGCACCATCGTTGGGCACAGTTATCAAACCTTTGGTGGAGTACGATGACATCAGCTCTGATTCAGACACCTTCTCTGACGACATGGCCTTCAAATTAGACAGGAGGGAGAACGATGAACGTCGTGGAACTGATCGAAGTGACCGCCTGCACAAACATCGTCACCACCAGCACAGACGTTCCCGGGACTTGCTAAAAACTAAACCGACCGAAAAAGAAAAGAACCAAGAAGTCCCCAGCAAGTCGGCAACGATGAAAGACCGGACATCGGGAAGTTCCAAGCGTTCAAATGAGGAGAATGATGACTATGGGAAGGCGCAGCTGTCTAAAAGCAGCAGCAGGGAGTCGAGGTCATCCAAACTCCATAAGGAGAAGGCTCGGAAGGAACGGGAGCTGAAGTCTGGACACAAGGACCGGAGTAAAAGTCATCGGAAAAAGGAAACACCCAAAAGTTACAAAACCATGGACAGCCCAAAACGGAGATCCAGAAGTCCCCACAGGAAATGGTCAGACAGCTCCAAACAAGATGACAGCCCCTCAGGCGCTTCTTATGGCCAAGATTATGACCTTAGTCCCCCAAGGTCTCACACCTCTAGCAATTACGACTCCTACAAGAAGAGTCCTGGAAGTACCTCAAGAAGGCAGTCGATCAGCCCACTTTACAAGGAGCCTTCTGCCTACCAGTCCAGCACCCGGTCGCCCAGCCCCTACAGTAGACGACAGAGGTCTGTGAGTCCCTATAGTCGGAGACGGTCCTCGAGCTATGAAAGGAGCGGCTCTTACAGCGGGAGATCACCCAGTCCTTACGGTCGAAGGCGATCCAGCAGTCCATTCCTGAGCAAGCGGTCTCTGAGTCGGAGTCCACTCCCCAGGTAAGCTGTCTGTCTCGTAGGGTGGGTTGTGGGGGACTGGTAGTTATGATAACATTTTAAGTCACCAGTGTTGATCATTGTGTAGGACACTTCGCTGCTGCCTAGTATTCAAGTAGGTGAATCTGGTCTTAACCCAGAATTTTAGAAGTAAAGATTTCACTTGGCTCCACCAGCTAAAGGTAGGTACTCCCATTGTCAGAAATGGGAGCTTCAGTTGTAAGCTTCTGTGTGAGAAAAAACATGCTTCTGTCTAATTAGTGCATGGTGTTGCTCTAGTTCCCACAGTTCGTCTAGCAATTTCTGTTGCTTTAGCTTAAATTTTTACAAATCACCTTGATATTAGTACTTAACTTTACTGGACCTGATTGGAGACTTGAGAAATTCCTAATTTTCATTTGTAGTATTATCTTGGTACCCTTTGCCAGGTCATCCTACCATTTGTGCTGTCTGCTGAGTGCCCAAAGCTGTAAGTTTATTCATTGTCTAATTGACACTCTTAAAACTTAAAGGGCCCCCTATCTTCTAACACATTTTAGTGGAAACTCAGCTGATCAGGCAGTCCTCCCCACCTCCTCCCGTACTGGGGATTGAACGCAGGACCTTGCACTTGTGAGGCAGTCGCTGTGCTATTGAGCTAAATCCCCGGTCCTTGCAGTCTTATTTTTGACAATATAGTCTAGAAGAAACGGGTTCCAAGGACAGTTTGGTTTTCTGTACAGCATCTCTATTGACTTACCTTGTGAGCACTGGCAAGTTTCAGAATTTTTCTCTAAAAATACGGTAATGCCTTCACTGTGAAATTTTTTTGAGAAAGTCGTATCAGTTTGAAATTTCAGCATTACAGTGAATTACCTGTGGAAAACTGCGTTCTCATTCCTAGGAAATGAAGAACTGCACCTTCTTTGTAGACTCACTTCTGTTCACAAAAGCAGAACATGAGCTTTAGTTAAACATGAGTGGAATTCTAGTGTTATTTTGTGATTTTGGCAAATGATTTAATTTCTTCATGCCTAAGTTTTTTCATGTGTAAAACGGGAATAACTACCTACTTCTAGGATTCTTGGGAGGATTAAATTAGTAAATATGAAATGCATAGCATAGTATTTTGTATATAGTACTGCTCAGTAAATTCTGTGAGGATAATGTTGAACACTTTTTGAAACTTTCAAAAAATGAAATGATGTTAATATGAAGAAACCCATCCATGTGTTTAATGTCAGTATACTTTTTGTTGACAAAATTATAATTCTTCAAAAACTAGCATGAATTTGTTGAACTGCAAAGCTCCTATCTGTCGAGGGCTGAGGTTCCTTTATATTTTCTCCCCATTTTACCATAAAAATTTTTCAAACACAGGTTGAAAGAATTAAGTCAACAGCTATGTATCTTACACCTAGATTCTACAATTAATATTTGCCGTGTATTTTATCACACATCTATTGCTCTCTCCATCAGTTCATCTCGATTTGTCTCAAATTAAGTTCCAGTCAGTATATTTTAAATATTTTAGCATGTATCCTATTTTCTAGTGTCCAATTTTTTTGGAGGGCTGAAGGGTAAAATTATATACAGTGAAATGCATAAGCCTTAAGTGTACCTTTTGTAAAATTGCATGGTAGTTCTTTTGTTGTTTTTTTGGTACTGGGGATTGAACTCCGGACCTTGCGCTTGCAAGGGAGGCAGCAGAACCACTGAGCTAAATCCCTGGGCCAGCATAGTAATTTTTATCTTTTTTTTTTGAGACAAGGTAATTCGGGCTGGCTTTGAACTCAGTATGTAGCCCAGGCTGGCCTTGAACACCAGGTGATCCTCATGCCACCGCCTCTGAGTGCTGGGATTACAGGCTTGTGTTACCATGCCCAGCAAAATTGCATAGTTTTTAAAGGAAGTCTAAGAAGTATTCTCAGAATATTTTTGAGAGAGTATTTCCATTAAGGCATTTCGAAGACTTTTTATTGTCCGAGGGTGTAGGAATAGAGAAGGCTAAACCACTAAAGCAAATATCAGTTAAGGACTGGTTTTTGGCAGTAATTCCTTTTGAATTCTTAGAGAAAATAGCATACCTGAAGTTCTCTTATGTGTGTTTAGGAACCACTACTCTCTAATTGAAACCAGTGCAACAGTAGCAAAAATAAATATAGAAGAAATTGGAGACACAATGTGGTGGTTGAAGATGCAAATATGAATGGTACATAAATTCCCAGAGATATGTGGACATTTTTATTTGCTTATATAGAGCACTATATGATTATATGTGTACATTGCATATCTTTCCTCATTTGTTGGAATTCTTGACAGTAAGTACAAGCATTTTGTAGTGAGAGGAACGTAAAGATCCCATCTATAGTATTCTTTTTTTTTTTTCCTTAGAGGACATTGAAACACTATCATTTTTAAAGACTGGAGCTGGGTGCAGTGGTGCACCGCTGTAATCCCAACATTCAGCAGGCTGAGCCAGGAGGCTCACCACAAGTTTGAGGCCAGCCTGACTACATAGTTCAACGCCAGTCTGAACTACATAGCAAGACCCTGTCTCAAAAAACTTAAATAAATAAATAAATATAAATAAAAATAAAAGACTGAAAATGCTTTGGCACAAATGCAGTGTCTACATATACCAAATTAGCAATGATTAATGGTAACAGTTTCATTCCAACTGTGTGATACCTTACAGTTCAGGGGGAAAAGTGCATGTGTTTTAGTAGACAAATTACTTATTGCTGCCTGTATTTACATATTTCTTATCTCCTCTCCCCCTTTTTTATATCATTAGAAATACCACAAGTAGATGACCACCCAAATATCCTATTTACAACAAGCTTCTGTTTAAACTTGAAGGGTTTGTAGCAGAGTTCCTTTGGAAGATTGGGTCATGCTGAAAGACGAAGCAATACTTGGTAGTGCATGGTAGGCTAGCATTACTTAGCGTTTAGGATTTTAGGCATTTACTCTGGGATAGAGATGTTTCATTTCAGCTATAATTTATTTGTTTTTTTGTTTTTTGGTGTCAGGGATCGAACTCGGGTCCTTGCACTTGCGCAGCAGGCAGCAAAACCACTGAGCTAAATCCCCGGCCCATTTCAGCTATAATTTAAGCAGAGAATAATTTCAGCCAAATATTTATGAGATGTATTAGTTTTCTTAGGGGTGAGTGGATATTTGGTAATACTATTAACTACTTTCAGTATCTTACATCATCATGTTCATGTGTTTGTTGTTTTTCAATACTATTAATTCCAATAATCTTTTTCTTTTCTTTTTTTTTTTTTTAGTACCAGGGATTGAACTCAGGACCTGTGCTTGCGAGGCAGGCACTATGCCACTGAGCTAAATCCCCATCTCTCCAATAATAATTTTATATGTCTAATTTTCGGAGTAAACTTCCCAAAACAGTGTAGTATGGCTACCACAGGAGTCGTTTCCCTTACACATATATGTTGATGGGGTTTTTTTTTGTTGTTTGGTTGGATTGTTACTGTTTCTTCTGTTGTTTTTTCCCTGGTACCAGGGATGGATTCAAGATCTTGAGCTTGCCTGGCAGGCACAGCCCTTGTTGTTACTGTTTTTGAGATATGGTCTCACTATGTAGTTTAGGCTGTCCTTGACTTCACTAGCCAAGACTGGCTTCTTTTAACTCCTAGTGATCCTCCTGCCTCAGCCTCCACAAGCATGTGCCACCAGGCCTGGCTTTAATGCTTTTTGTTTTGAAATATTTTGATTCATATCAGTCTTAATGATCAGAGATAAAGGGAAATTGTGATAAACTTGAATAGGAACAATTTGTTTTACAGTAATTGACAAATTATGTTTTGTACAGTCATCTCTTTTTTTGTCACATTTTTGGGCTTGTTTTTTGGTTTTGCCTCACTTGGGGCTTAAGCAGGGTAAGTGTTCGTAAAATGTAAAAGAAATTAAAAGAGATGGGGTTTCAAGTTAGAATAATCTACCCCATAGATGTCCAGATTTTATTTCCCAGTCCTCCCTTATGAAGAAAATTAATTGGACCTACAGTAATACCTTGCCTATGAGTTCCTAAAAACGTGATGGAAAGTTATTTTATATTAAAAGGACCAGGAGGTGTCATATTTTGAAAACTTGTAATTATTTTGGTAAAACATTTTCTTACTTGCATTCTTGTAGATACTTTCATATACTGGGGATTTGTCCACCATGGCACAACTTTTTAAAAATTAAGACTAAGGAGCAACATATTTTTCTAGGATCTGCCTATTAAATAGCTCTCTAGTTTAAAAAGTTAGGGTTTGGTAAAAGTAACCTTTAACTTTCTAATTGATAACCCACCTTTACTATAGAGTATGTCTTTTTTAATGATCTTTTTACTGTATCAAAGATTAAAACCAAAATTCTGAAATTAAGGATTGTGAATGTGGCTATTAGTTTTCCAACATGGGAAAGAATATTGGTTCATCGTCTTTCAATTAAATTAGTAGTAGATAATTTTGACTGTATATGATTAAAATGTGTTTTCATGCAGAATTTAGTTCTTTCTAATCTGTATTTACTGAACTTTATTTTTTTAGGATAGTTTTAGATTTACAGAAAAATTACAAAAGTAGTACTGAGAGGGTGGGGATTTAGCTCAGTGGTTCCGGCGCTTGCAGCGCAAGCGCAAGGTCCTGAGTTCAATCCCCGGTACCAAAACAAAACAAAAGTAGTACTAAGAGTTCTGATGTATTCCTGCACCTAATTTCTCTTACGGTTAACATCCTATATTAGTGTGGCACACCTCCCCCCCCCCCTCCCTCCCCCTCTCCCTCCCCCTCCCTCCCTCTCTCTCCCAGCATTTAACCCAGGGTATAGGGCATGCTAAGCAAGCACTCTGCCACTAAGCTATATCTCCAGTTCTTTTAATTTTTAATTTCATTTTATTTTGAGACAGAATCTTGCTAGGTCATCCAGGTTGGCCTTGAACTTGTGATCCGCCTGCCTTAGCCTTCTGAGTACCTGGAATTATAGGCATATAGGACCAGCCATTTGTTCGAATTAGTGAACTGATACTGATACATAATTATTAACTGAAGTCCAATGATTTATTCAGATTACTTAGTTTTTACCTATTTTCTATTCAAGAATCCTGTCCATTATATTTAGCCAGGCCTCCTTAGACCCCCTTTGTTTTGAGGGTTTTGTTTTGTTTTGGTACTGGGGATTAAGCCCAAGGCCTTCACACTGAGCTACCCCCAACCTCTTTTATTTTATTATTATTTTATTTATTTATTTATTTATTTTGGGAGACAGGGTCTCACTGTGTAGTTCAGACTGGCCTTGAACTCACTATGTAGCCCAGGCTGGCCTCAAACTAGCAGCAGTCCTCCTGCCCCAGCCTCCCAAGTGCTGGGATTACAGGCATGTGCCTCCTCCCCCGGCTCCTTTTATTTTTAATTTTAATTTAATTTTATTTTTTTGAGACAAAGTCTCACTATGTAGTTAGGGCTGGTCCTGAACTCATTATGTAGCCTAGGCTGGCCTCAAATCACAGCAATCCTGACTCGCCCTCCCAAGTGCTGGTGTACAGGTGTATGTCTGCACATCCAGCTTTATTTTATTTTTTGAGACAGGATCTCCTAAGTCACTAAGTTGCCCAGGCTGGGTTTGAACTTGTGGAACTTCCTGCCTGAGCCTCCCAGAGTGCCAGCTGGGATTACAGGCATGCACCACCATGCCCAGCTAATTATTTTTGGATTGATAAATTACTCAAAAATGGGTTTAAAGTTACAGTATTCTATAGATTGTTTGCTGATTATTTTCCTCCATATGTTGTAGTAGTCTATCCATTTTAAACTTTCTATTCTTCCACTAGGAAATCCATGAAGTCCAGAAGTAGAAGTCCTGCATATTCAAGACACTCATCTTCCCATAGTAAAAAGAAGAGATCCGGGTCACGCAGTCGTCATTCCAGTATCTCACCTGTCAGACTTCCATTGAATTCCAGCCTGGGAGCTGAACTCAGTAGAAAAAAGAAGGAAAGAGCTGCTGCTGCAGCAGCAGCAAAAATGGATGGAAAGGAGTCCAAGGGGTCACCTATATTTTTGCCTAAAAAAGAGAATAGTTCAGTGGAGGCTAAGGATTCAGGCTTGGAGTCTAAAAAGTTACCCAAAAGTGTAAAATTGGAAAAATGTTCCCCAGATACTGAACTGCTGAATGTAACACATTCAAACACAGAGGTCAAAAATTCTTTAGATACAGGGAAAGTAAAGTTGGATGAGAACTCTGAGAAGCACCCTATTATGAAAGATTTGAAAGTACAGGGAACAAAAGACTCTAAACCCATAACACTGAAAGAGGAGATTGTTGCTCCAAAGGAGCCAGAGATACCAGAAAAGGAGACCCCTCCACCTCTCCCCACAGTTACTTCACCCCCTTTACCAACTACCACCCCTCCCCCTCAGACACCCCCATTACCACCTTTACCTCCACTACCAGCTGTTCCACAGCAACCACCTCTGCCTCCTCCCCAACCAGCATTCAGTCAGGTTCCTGCTCCCAGTACTTCAGCTTTGCCCCCTTCTACTCACCCAAGGACATCTACTCTATCCTCTCAGGCAAATTCTCAGCCCCCTGTACAGATTTCTGTGAAGACTCAAGTATCTGTAACAGCTGCTATTCCACACCTGAAAACTTCAACGTTGCCTCCTCTGCCTCTCCCACCCTTGTTACTTGGAGACGATGACATAGATAGGTAAGTCTCATAGTTAACTAGAAAAAATTAACCCTCTTGATCTAAGTGTATTTTCTGTTTTTATTTGGTTTTTGGGGGTTTTTTTGGTACTGGGGATTGAACTTGGGTCCTTGCTCTTGCGCAGCTATTTTCTGTTTTTAAACTTTGTCAAACTACTTTAATGCATGTCTTTCCAAAATGCTCTTATGAATAGGAAGTGCCTTTGATGTTGATCTTTGCTTTTAAGTGAAAAAGACCACATTCATGACATTACTTAGGAAGAAAGAATTAGAATTTGAGGCCTAGACAACCCATTGTATCATGTTTATTTATTGATAAGGCTAGCTTTAATTTTAACTATTGTCTCCTTATTTACGTATTTACTTATTTATTTTTTTTGAAACAGTCTTGCTGTGTAGTTCAGGCTAGTCTTGAATTTGTAACAGTCTTACTGGCTTCAGCTTCCGAAGTGCTGGGATTACAGGCATGTCGAACCATGCCTGGCTGTGTTTTTATTTTGATTTTTTTGAGACAAGAGTTGCACTATGTAGCTCAGGCTAGCCTTTTTTTTTTTTTTTTTTTTTTTAACTTTTATTCAGAAGTTACATATTGTCAGTACACCCTTTTTAAATAAGTAGGATATGGGAAGAAAAAAATACTTCTTAAACTTTATCTATTTTAAATGTGTGAATTTTTTCTCTTAATATGCTTGGGTAAAATTAATCTTTGAAAGGAAGTAAAAATCAAATCTACTTCAAAACATTTTTTAAAAAATTATAAATGAGTAAAATCATAAGACTTTGGACATATACAACCACAGTTAAAAAAAAGCCTTTTTTTTTTTCATATACATCATTAAGTTACTTCAAGTGCGATGGAAAGCTATAGCACTTCTTTCTGGACCAGTTCACATTCACTTTGAAACCCACTTCTGTCTTCTTCTGACCCTAAACATTAAAGTACATCTGTGCATTAAATCCCTGCGTATTTCACATGAAGTAGAAAACAGTCAAATATGTTCTAGTGCTCAATGTAAACATTTTAACTATTACTTACTAATATTCCTTAAAGGTACTTAGGAGTGTGTGTCACATATTCAAAGTTAACCTTAAGAATAGCACCATAACCAAAAAACAAAAACAAAAACACATAAAAATGCTTTTCTCCCAAAGCCCTTAGGTTTCCTTCAGAAGTTGAGAAGCTACCACTGTCAGCCATACTTTTACAGTCACAGGCCCATTCTTTTTCTGATGAAACTAAATCTAAGCCAAAACACTGCATCTGTACACAAAAGTCTCAGCAGTATGGACAAAAAGAAAAATTGGTAATTGGATAACCAGTCAGTCCATGACAACTTAGTTCAGTCCAAAGAACGAGAACAGTTCTATAAATGAAGCCTAAACTGTCAAAGACTGGTTTACAAAAGGAATTTATGTACGTATAAATGTATTTCGTATTTATTTATGGATTTTTGGTACCTTTTTGCAGATGATAGTAACATGCAGTTATAACCCTGAGAACAGATACAAAGCTGAGAGGCTTAGGAAGAAGTTAAAATAAATTAATGGGTATGACAACTATCACCATTTCTTAAAACTTAGGGATGCATGTACAAGGCATCCCATGAATTTTTTCAGGTGAACAGTTGAGATAATTACACTGAATCAGCCTGCCTATTGTCCACTTAACAAGAGCACTGAGAAGAAAAGCATCATTATTTGGCCATGTGATAACAGGGCTCTCTAAACCATCAAAGGACAGGCAGGCATCCTGCCTATCTCAGCCGGAAATGTCCAAAAGCACCTTCCCTATGTCAGAGTAAGAATCAAAGGTACCTCCTACCATGTCAAATGAAATAGCTAACTCAAAGGTAGGAACACTTAGGATCATTCTCTAACACTGATACCAGAGTCAGATGCTTTTCCTACCTGCCACCTCAAGGAAAAAGGAAAAAAGGGTTAACTTTGTCTAAAACCAAACACAGTTAGGGCTAATAAATAACTTAATGGTGCAATACTGTAACTTACTCTTTAACTGGAAAATATGTAAACCATTTCAGGCACAAACAAGCTAGGAATGGCCACTTATACTGTTCAGAGTAGCGTAAGCTATCAAGTAAAAGTACTTACTGTATTTGGCTCAAAAATAAGTGTACTATAGGTACTTGGGGTGATAAAAAGTTTCACTTTAACTGGATTCCTAAATTATTTTACCACAAAACATGACAGTTTCTTCTCACATTGAGACTAGAGGCCACTAATAAAGATATACTTAGTTACCCCAGCAAAGAACACTTAAAATTGCACCTGGCAGCAGTAAGTGAAAATAAAAAGATGGAAAATGGCATTGAACTATTTTCCTATGCAGGTAAGGTTTGCAATTGCACTCTTAGTAAAACTCAACTCTATAATTTTAATACAGATGGGGGAATCTATATACACTTACACACTCTTTTAGCCCTGTATTACCCTATTTAACAACACAATTTCCCTAAATCTAAGGCACACAAACTCCTCCATTTCAGAGTAAGATTATGGAAGAGCAAAATTTTGGTTAAATCACAGTGAAAGTCAGGAGACTTTGGACAGAAGACAAAATGATATAGCATCTTGTTAGTGCACAATATGAAAGTAAATGCTACAGCTGACTCTGCTCTGGCCTTCGAGCTTTGAATATGCACTCAAGCATTGAAAATAATTTACTAACATTTTATAAATTCAAGTTTATAATATAAAAGTCATCATGTTTTCCTTAAAAAGAAAAGACCAATGGCATTTGGGAAGAAAACTGGAAACCATTTCAATGAAAATGACCAAATCTGGTAAATGCAATGTCCTCAAGTAGCCAGGGAAGGGGTACAGGCAGGGAGTGGTAGGTACCTTGATCAGGCTAGCCTTAAACTCACTATGTAGTCTAGGCTGGCCTCAAACTCATGGCAAGCCTCCTGGCTCAGCCTCCCAAGTGCTGGGATATCAGGTATGTTTTTATTTTGAAAAATTTAATATTATAGAAAAATTAATGGAATAATATTAACATTCCTGTATACTGTACTACATTAGGTTCTCCAGTTAATTAACTTTGGTGGAGGAGGGGAGGTTGAGATAGGGTCTCCCCATGTAGTCCAGGCTGGCCTTGAATTTGAGGTCCTCTTGTCTCACTCTCCCTAGTGCTGAGATTACAGGTTTGCCCCATGTTTGACTGATTGTTAACATTTTGCCACGTGTGTATTTTGGGTTTGTTTGTTTGTTTGTTTGTTGTTTTTGTGGTGCTGGGGATTTAACCCAGAACTTTGGGCATACTAAGCAGTCAACTCTACTTCTTAGCTATATCCCTAGCTCTTTTATTTATTTTATTTGTATTGAGGACTAAACTCAGGACCTTGCACATTCTAGGCAGGTACTCTTTAACACTCAGCCCTCCCAGTCCTTTTAAGACAGGGTCTCCTTAAATTGTCCAGGCTGGCATAGAATTCATAGTCAGCCTCCCAAGTAGCCAGAATTATAGGTGGGCCCTGTCCCAACTTTGTTTTCAATGCAGATATGGTGATATTTCTAATATTTTGCATGTCTTTCCTACATAATCACCGTATCTTCACCACCCTGAAAAATTTAATATTGAGTTAATAACGTAATATTAATAGTCGTAGCAATAACATAATGTTGATAATATTTAAATAGCGACAGCAGTCTCTAAAATGTTTTCTCTTCTTTTTGAAATGAGATCTTACTGTGTTGCCTGACTGGCCTTAACACCCTTCTGCCATACCTTCCAGGTAGCTGGGAAGCACCTGCCTGGCTTTCCAAAAGTGTTGGTTCTTTTGCCAGTATTGATGATTGAACCCAGGACCTTTGCCCTGAGCTACATTCCCCATCCCTTTTTTAATTTTTTATTTTGAGGCAGCATCTTCCTAAGTTACCAAATTTCCCGGGCTGTGCTTGAAATTATAATCCTGCCTCAGCCTCCAAGGATGCTGGATTATAGGCATGTACCACCGTGCCTGGATTCAAAGTATCTTATAGCTGGGTTGTTTGGTGATGGTTGTTTCAGATCTAGAGTTCAAACTAGATTTCTTTTTTTTTTTTGAGACAGAGTCTCGCTGGCCTTGAACTCACTATGTAGACCAGGCAGGCCTTGAACTTGTGGCAGTCCTCCTGCCTGAGCCTTCCGAGTGCTGGGACTACAGGTGTGTATCACCACACCTGGTTTCAAACTAGATTTTGAAAAGGGCTGCTTTTTAAAAATTTTTAATTACCCAGCCAGGCCTGGTGGTACTCGCCTGTAGTCCCAGCACTTAGGAGGCTGAGGCAGGAGGATTGCAATATTGTAGAATATTTGCTAGTGAGAAAATAATTCACATTGAGATTAGAAAAGCTTTAATTTTAATGAGTCCTTTGAATTTTGAAAATGGAAATGATTATGAATCACGAATCTGATTTTATGGAAGGCAAAAATAGGAAAATATTTATTTCATTTATTGGTCTAGGTAGGCAAGACCACCAAACATGAGTTAGCAATAACATGTCACAGCAGTGTTTGTGTTACTGTTTTTTCTGTTGAGATAGTGACCTATTTTATGGGAGATAAGTTGCATTTACTGTAACAAACTTTTCGTTAGAAGCATGAAATAAGTGTCACTGATCTTGCATCCCACCCAACTCTTAAAACTGGTACTTTATACATGCCATCAGTAATTTGAATGTTGGCTCATTTTAACCCTGAGGTCTGTGGTCCTGTAAAAGGGTTAAACAGGTGCAGTAAATGGAAGAAAAGAGAGGTGTTTGTTTGCCTGTGGTGCTGGGATTGACAGGCATGGTGCATGCAGTGCAAGCCCTTTATTGCCGAGCTACATCCCCACCCCCACCTTTTTTTGTTTACGATGGAACCCAGGCATGGCATACCACTGAGCTACATCTCCAGCCCTTTTTATTTTTTTATCTTGAGCTAGGGTCATCCTTAATTGCCCTGTCTAACCTCAAATTTGTGGTCCTCCTGCCTCAGCTTCCAGAGTAGCTAGAGCTATAGGAATACAGCATCACATCCAGCTCTAGAATGCTTTAAAAGAATGGCTTGATGTCTGGGGAGGAAGCTCAGTGGTAGAGCATCTGTCTACCATGCATGAACTTCCATTCCCACCAGAAAAAGAAATAAAGGAAGAGGGCCAGAGATTTAGCTCAGTGGTTCCGCCTGCCTCGCAAGCGCAAGGTCCTGAGTTTGATCCCCAGTACCAAAAAAAGAAAAGAAAAGAAAGAAAGGCAAGCAGACAGGTGAGCCAGCCATAGTAGCCAATCTGATTTTAAAGAAAAGTTCCAAATACAGTACTCTTTCTAATAGTAATAGGTACTTATGAATTCTGTTACATCCTAAGAACTGCAAAAGAGAGGAAAAGGACTTTTTTATATAGAAACGTGTGGTTAAGGTATACAGTGTGCTCTTTCACTGTAATAGAGACTAAACCTAGGGCCTTAGCATTGGATATATTACATCCTCAGACCTTTCTTATTTTAAGGCGGAGTCTCTAGCCAGGTGTGGTGCATGCCTGTACTCCCATCATGTGGGAGGCTGAGGCAGAAGGATCACCATGAATTCAAGGTCAGCATAGGCTACATAATGAATTCAAGGTCAGCCTGAACTACATAGCAAGACCCTGTCTCAAAAAAAAAAAAGACAGGGTCTCTCTAAGTTAGCCAGCCTAGGGCAAATTGTGTTCCTCCTGTCTCAGAATCCCAGAGTGCTGGAATCATAGATCAGTATGGCTAAGAATCTTGATTTTGAAATGTTGACTCAGTTAACCAATTCCACTTGTAACTACTGAACATACCGTGTCAGATTAGTGTATAGATTTCTTTTATGTATATGTGTTACCGGGGATTGAACAAGGCAGGACCTTCTCATGAGCTGCATTCCCACACCTTTTAATTTTGAGACAGTCTCCTTAAATTGCCTATGCTGAGTTTGAACTTGTCATCCTCCTGCTTCAGCTTCCCAGAGTGCTGGGATTACAGGTATGCGCCGCCATGCCCAGGTCAAAGTGTGGGTATCTGTAGATGAAATGATTTTGGTGATGGAAGGCATGTAAGGATTCTGTCTTCCAGAATGGGTAGGAGCTACACTGAGACCATTCAATATGTGTGGGGGGGACTGTCTTTTAAGAGTTTATGAGCCTTGGGTGGTAGTGACTGAGGCAGAAGGATCACAAATTGAAAGAATATCCTGGGCAAGGTAACAAGACCTTGTCTCATAATTTAAAATAAAGGGCCGGGGATTTAGCTCAGTGGTTCCGGCGCTTGCGAGGCAGATGCAACACTACTGAGCTAAATCCCTGGCCCAAAAATAATTTTTCAAAGGGGAGTGGAGATACAGCTCAGAGCAAGGACCTGGTTTCAATCCCCAGTACTACCAAAAAAAGAGAGGCTGTAGTAGTGCTTGTCTGTGGTACCAGCTTTCAGGAGGCTGAGACGGAAGGATTACAAATTGGGGTCTATAGTGAGAGTTCAAGGCTGGCCTGTATTACATCTTGAGATGCTATCTCAAAAAAAACAAAACAAAACCCCAAAACAAAAAGAGTGTGTATGAGAAAATGAAGTGAACAAAACTGTATTTGGTGCACCTTAATTCTGATTCTGAAAATATATGTTGATTTCTTCATCTAATGTAACTATGTTTAAATGTGTGATTTGTATCAGATTTTTTCATATTTAAATTTTTTTTTTTTTTGGTACCGCGGATCGAACTCTGGCTCTTACACTTTTCGGGGCAGGCTGCTGAACCACTGAACTAAATCCCCGGCCCTCATATTTAAATTTTTTGGTTTTTCGTTTTTTTTTTGGTACTGGGGATGATCGAACTTGGGACCTTGCACTTGCAACGCAGGCGCCGGAACCACTGAGCTAAATCCCCGGCCCCTTTCATATTTAAATTTTTAAAGGTAGAAAAATGGAAATGAAATTTTCTTCCATTATCAATTTCATTTTTCATTTTACATTGAAGATGTTTTCTTTTTCTTTATTTTACTTTTTGGTGCTACTATATCCATGCATCAGCTCTTCCTATCTTTGAAATGAAAAATAATTTTTATGTAAAGAACTTTTGCTGAAAGACATGTTAAAGTTACATAAGAAACATACAGTGTTCCTTTCTACTTTATCCTTTTTATTGCCTAAAGTATCTTAAAGAATACAGGATGCAATCAGTAAATATTGGTTACTTGAATAAATAAAACTTCTGAAGGAGCCCGGGTCAGGGTTCCTTGAAATAATAGTGAGCATGTAGTTGAAAAAATAGTTGACACATAAATGACATAAAGCTTATAATAGAAGATTTGTCTTCTTCAGTTAAGAGTCCTTTTGAAGGGCCGGGCTTTAGCTCAGTGGCACCGAGCCTACCTCAAAAGCCTAAGGTCCTGAGTTCAATCCCTGGTATTGGAGGGGGGGGGTCCTTTTGGGAAAATAATGAAATTTAACTTTGATTTATTTTGGGTAGGAGTATCAAATGCAGAGGTCAGCTTGGTTGATATTTCAAAGCCCTTTTTCATTTGTGGTCTACGATTCTTGAACAAGCATTTGCCTCAACAAGCAAAGGTTGCCAAACCACCCCTCTTTGTTTTTTTTTTTTTGTACCGGAGATCGAACTCTGGTCCTTGTGCTTGTGAGGCAGGTGGCAGAATCACTGAGCTAAATCCTTGGCCCCATCTTTATTTTCTTCATGACATGGCTGTTAATAGAAATCTTCCTGCTCTAAAGGGATCATCTGTATACTTTCCTTAGCTATTTTTTTTCTTAGCTATTTTCATTAACCACGAGGCATTTATTTATTTATTTTTTCATTTTTGTGGTACAGAGAATTAAACCCAGAACCTTTGCCCTGAACTTCATCACAAGCCCCCCCACCCTTTTTTCCTTCAGTACCAGGGATGGATCTGAGGACCTTGCACTTGCCAGGCAAGCATGGTGCCACTGAGCTGCATCCCTGGCCTTCTAAGCCCTTTTTTTTTGGTACCAGGGATCGAACTTGGGTCCTTGCGCAGCAGGCAGCAAAACCACTGAGCTAAATCCCCGGCCCAGCCCTTTTTTATTTTGAGGCAAGATGTTGCTGAGTTGTCCAAGCTGGGCTCTTCCTGCCTAGATCTCCAAACCTCCCAGGGTGCTGAGATTATAGGCATATGCCACCACATCTGGCAAAATCTTTTCTTTAGCACTATTTTTCTAATGGCTTTTTTTTTTTTTTTTTTGGTACTGGACCTTGCGCTTGCAAGGCTGGCAGCAGAACCACTGAGCTAAATCCTCGGCCCCAATGGCTTTTTTTTGAGACTGGGTCTCACCATGTAGTTTAGGCTGGCCTAGCACTCCTGTTGCTTGCACTGACCTTGAACTTACAGGGAGCCTCCTGCCTCAACCTCCTCAGCACTGGGATTATAGGTGTGTCCCACCACACCCAATTCTATTGGTTTTTTTATCTGGGGTTTACCAGACTTCATTGTTGCCTGTATTCTTTTTTTTTTTTGATAGGGGGAATCAACTCAGGGACCTTGTGCTTGTGAGGGAGGCAGCGGCACCACTGAGCTAAATCCCGGGCCCATCCAGCTGTATTCTTAAATATTTTCTCTAAAAATATTAGGCTCTCTAGGGGCCAGGGATTTAGCTCAGTGGTTTCGCCGCCTGCTGCGCAAGCACAAGGACCTAAGTTCGATCCCTGGTACAAAAAACAAAAACAAAACAAAATATTAAGCTCTCTATAGAAAATAAAGGATCTATATGAGCATTCAGATTTGATTTCATATTTTACTGGAACAGTGCTTGCTTCTCCTTTTTTGGGGGGGGGCAGGGGGGGCAGGTGGAGTAACTGGGGATTGAATCCAGGGCCTTCACACTGTTTTAAGACAGGATCTCACTAAGTTGCACAGGCTGGTGTCAAACTTGGTGTCCTCCTGCCTCAGCCTCCCAAGTAGCTGGGACTCTAGGAACAGGCTTTTATCTCTTAATTTTTAATACAAGTGTGTAAATATCAATGAAATAACTTTTAAAATAAACTACCTCAGGGGCCGGGGATTTAGCTCAGTGGTTTTGCCGCCTGCTTCGCAAGTGCAAGGACCTGAGTTCGATCCCCGGTACCAAAAAATAAAAATAAAAAGAAATAATAAACTACTTCAAGCGTAAGGAGAAATGTGATCATATTTACAATAATTTATACTATTAAAACTTGAAAATGGGGCCAGGGATGTAGCTCAGTGGCACCACACCTGCCTGGCAAGCACAAGATCCTAAGTTCGATTCCTGGTACCAGGAAAAAAAAACTTGGGCTAGGGTTGAAACTCAGTGCTGTAGCACTTGGCTAGCATGCAAGTCTGTGGGTTCTGTCCCCATAGACAACCACCAAAAAAAAAAACTTCAAAGTTATCCATCAAGAAATTAAATTTCTTTTTAAATGATTAAATATATAAGTTCTATGTTCTACAAGTGAAGACTTATTGTAAGTACATTGTACCTACAGATGAATCCCATTATTATAAGTTCCAAGATACCAACCAGATTCTAAGATTTGGACAGGACTCTGGCAACCTTTTTTAAAAATGGCAAAAGTATGGCTGGGGATTTAGCTCATTGGCACTACACCTGCCTCACAAGTACAAGGTACTGAGTTCGAGCCTCAGTACCACACACACAAAAAAGTATGCAACCTAATTACCACATGTGAACCTGTGTATAGGTGTAAATGGGAAACCAGGAACTACTGATGCCGATAAGGTGTACATCAGCATTTCCTGGTACTGAATCTTCAAGTAATGACTGACATAATTCAAGTAATGATGGTATCTCCTTCCTTAGCTTAGGTTAGACCCTGTCTGCATCTATCACGTCTTGGTCACTAGGTAAAGCTATATGTTTCTTAGTGCCTTACACTAAAGAATAATGGCAATTGTTAAACATAGTGTTATGGTCACCGTTAAATTTTCAAGGTTTTTCATACATTGGAATTTGTTGAAATAGGATTTGACCTCTATTGAAATTGTGTGCCCTTAACTTGTACATATCCTGTCAAATATTTGTTCCTTCTTGAAATAAGCATACAATAATTGTAGTTTTTTAGAAGGAATGTATAAACTTTGGAGGAACAAATCCTAAATACAAAACAGACTGAACTTAACTTGAGTAACATTCATGAGGCAGTTTGGATACTTGGATTTTTCTTTTTCTTCTAGTGAAGCAGAATCAAGAAAATCTGTTGCTGAATCATGAGGCATTAAAGCTTATAAAGAATATTCTGACATTTGAGAAATTAAGAATTTTTCTTCCCTAAATATTTTTAAAAATTTATATTGCATACTAACTCAAGAGTTTTCTGGTAATAGATCTTGTTCTGGGCTAGAAAAATGTGAGTACAGATTATGATGTTCATCTCTGCCAGTAACTCAATAGGAAGTTTCAGGTGATCATTTTGTCCTCCATTGATTTCTCCTGTTCTGGTTAATGTGGTACAAACTAACCTAGATTCTGTTGTTCTGTCCGATTTACGAGGGTTTAAAATGATAAAAACTAGTGAGAAGTATAGCTCTTGAGATTGTGTCCTTACGTTTTGATTAAATGACATCCATCATGGTAAAAAAAAATTAGAATTTTACACACAAAGGGCAGCAGTATGGTTTAAAAAGATACATTGCAAGGAATGGATCTGTTCCTTATGATTCTAGGATTAATACAAAGCATCTATTTTCTTATTACCACCTATCAGAAAAAGAGGACCTTGGAGGAGTGATTAGGATTCTGAGATCCTTTTCAACCTTCTAAAAGTGGAAAGAGTAGAGTTTTATTTGTAGGCATGAACTAGGGCCTGCACTATGATGTCTTATCTTTTCTGAGGGCATACATAGCACATTCTCATAAATTGTTATGGTTGAAAACAATTGGATCCAAAAATTTACTTTTCTGATTTATTCCACAAAAGCTATCCTCCCCCTCGCCCACATATTGACTATTGTAATTTGACAGTTATCGTATGAGCCTACTGATACCAGCTGCCTTAATGATTCTGAAGTAGTTGCTTGGACTCTTTCTCCTTAGATTATTTATTTATTTATTTATTTATTGGTACTGGGGATCGAACTCGGGTCCTTGCGCACAAGTGGCAAAACCACTGAGCTAAATCCCTGGCCCTATTCCACTTTTAAGAAAAGAATACTTTAGTACAAAGGGTGATTGAAATATGCAGTGATTTTTTTTTTTTTTTTTTTTGAGCTAGGGTCTCACTGTGTAGTTCAGGCTGGCCTTGAACTCACTGTGTAGCCCTGGATGGCCTTGTACTTGTGACATTTTTCTTGCCTCAGCCTCCTGAGTGCTAAGATTACAGGCGTGTGCTACCATGGCTAAACATTTAAAGTTTTAAAAAATTTCCTACACCAAAAGACACATTGTTATTAATCCCACTCAAAGTACTCCCCCCTCTTTGAAGACACTTATCCTCTTATTCTTGGCCACTTTGTGAAGCAGATCTGGAAATTTTCTTTCATGAAAATCTCTGTATGATGAGATCAAAAATATGGTGAATGCTGCCTTCTACAGAAAGGCAGGCTTATAAAAACATTACAGTGAGTCTTTATCTTGTCACTGAGTCAGCCACCTGTGACTTATCTCTTCCCCAAAGTCAAAATGACCATGATATGTAAAGTTTGAATTCATTCTGTACATTGAGGAAATCATGGCAGTGCACCAAAGACACAAAAGAGGACTTCCAGAACTGCTGCAGAAAATTGCAAGAACAATTGGATAAATGTGTTTGAAGCGTGTGGAAAGAGTGTTTTGAGGGGGATAGGTGTCAGTGTGTCTTTTACTATAATAATTTGTTTTGGTTTTGTTCTGTGTTTCCTTTTTTTTTTTTGGTGCCAGGGATCGAACTCAGGTCCTTTGCGCTTGCGCAGCAGGCGGCGAAACCACTGAGTTAAATCCCCGGCCAATGTTCTGTTCTTTTTTGAGAGTCTTGCTATGTAGTTCAGGCTGGCCTTGAACTCACTGTGATCTCTTGCTTCAGCCTCCCAAGTGCTGGGATTGTAGGCATGTACCACCAAAACTGGCACTGTAAACATTCATTGTATGGTTCTGTCACATTTCATATATTTTTCACTAGTTTTTGATTTCCAACTTAGGTATATTTGCATATGTGTGTGTATGTATGTGTATGTGTGGTACTGAGGACTGAACTCAGGGCCTTTGCACTGAGTTTCGTTCTCAGCCCATTACATCTTTTATTTTTATTTATTTATTTTGGTACTGGGGGTCAAACTCAGGACCTTGTGCTTGCAAGGCAGGCGCAGTGCCACTGAGCTAAATTCCCAGCCCCCTACATTTTTTTTTTTTTTTTTTAGGTACCGGTGATCAAACTTGGGACGTTGTGGTTGCGAGGCAGGCAGTGGAACCATTGAGCTAAATCCCTGGTCTACATTTTTTATTTTGAGACAGGGATCACTAAGTTGTGCGAGCTAGGTTCAACTTGGGATCCTTCTGCCTCAGCCTCCCAAGTAGCTGGGATTATATATGTGCAGCTGTAGAAGGATCACAAGTTGGAGCCCCAGCCTGGGCAACTTAGTGGCTAGTGAGCCCCTATCTCAAAGTTTCTTTTTTCCACATTTTCCCCACATATTCAGTAATACAGTAGTGCTAAGTTGTTTAGCTCTTTTATTATTTAAATCTTTGTTGGCTACAGTATAGAGTAGATGCCGGCATATTGGCACACTCTTATAATACCTGCACTCAGGAGGCTAAGATAGGAGTCCAAGGCCAGCCTGGGCTACATAGTGAGTTCAAGGGCAGCTTAAACTACATAGTGAGACGTTTCAAAAATTACTTCATATACTTAATCCAGGTAGAATTTCATGAAAGACATTAAAAGTTTGATAAAAGAAGAATAAGTAATATCCCAATTTTTAAACTTTCTTTTTTTATTGTAGTTTTTTTCTTAAAATCTTTATAATCCTTTACACATTATAATCTTCCTTATAAAGTTGTATTTGTGTATCCTTTAAGTAATTGCAATGTTTTTTCTTCTCTTCACCTCTATTTAGTCCAAAAGAAACTCTTCCTTCAAAACCTGTAAAGAAAGAGAAGGAACAGAGGACACGCCATTTACTCACAGACCTTCCTCTCCCACCTGAGCTCCCTGGTGGGGATCCATCTCCCCCAGACTCTCCAGAGCCAAAGGCAATTACACCACCTCAGCAACCATTTAAAAAGAGACCAAAGTGAGTTTTTGGAGAGATCTATTCTTCATTACAGCTTTCCCTCTTACTTTTGGACTAAGTCTCGTATGTTTCTTCCAGTCTATACCAGTAAAATCATAGAAATTTTGTCCTATCAAGTGTATGTTTTGTTTTTATGACCAAAAGCCTTTCTAGGAAGTCCTGTTCGTCTGTACCTGCAGATACCTAGCTAGCTCTGGTTTCGTTTTGTTTTTAAAGAAGTTGAGTATTTTATTTATGTCTTATTATGCTGCAAAGCTGTTGCTTCTGTGTATAAAAACAGCCCCAACCAATGCAGTCTGTTGTAAAATTAAGAAAGTTGTTGTTCATCTGACATTGTGCAACTGACATAGTCCTCCACCCCCAGTGGAGGGAATTTTTCCAAGGGGAAGATCATTTTAAGTATTTCCACCCAAATCCAGGGAGAAATGTAAGTTATGACATGGTATAAGGCTTATGATAACATTGTTATCCTTGAGTTACATAATTTTTATAACTAGTTTTTACCATGGATAATTTCATGAATTCTGAATATCAGTACAGCCTGCTAGGTGTGGTGGCGCACACCCATGATCCCAGCACTTGGGAGGCTGAGGCAGGAGGATCACTGGGAATTCAAGGCCAGCCTGAACTACATAGTGAGACCCTGGCTCAAATCCCACCCCCCCAAAAATAAAACCCTACAGCCTAATCTAAAAATCATAAGTGTGGAGCCGGTGCGGTGATGCATACCTATAATCCCAGCCCTTAGGAGGGTGAGGCAGGAGAATTACCACAAGTTGGAAGCCAGCCCATGCTACATAGTGAGTTCAAGGCCAGTCTGAACCACTGAGCAAAATCCTGTCTCAAAAATAAAAATCATAAGGTATATATAAAAAAGATGCACATTGTGTTTATGTACATTCACTGGGGAGTTAAGGGGTGCTTCTGTCTAGGAGCAGTGTTGAGAGCCATATCTTTTCCATTGATACAGTATTGCTAAAAGTTGTCATCTCAAGTCTTCTGTCCACCCCCAATTGCATACACTTCTGGAAGAAATCAGTTCACACTAGTTTATTTTGGGTGCCATTTCACCCCTCAGTTGATTTCACCTATGTCTCATAATCTTCTTTGCTCATGAGCTCAACTAGTTCTGAAGGGTCACTCTCTATCATCTTGGTCAGCCAGCCATCTTCCTAACAAGATTTGTTGAAAAGCCCTTGATTTTCTGCAAGTGCTTCATTAATTTCATTACTACTCCTGACAGAGGAAAACAGAGTTCACTGGCAGCTTTCATACTTTCCAAAGCACCAAACTCGTCATGCTTTTTCAGTTTTGTCCCCCCTTTGGGCAGACTACAGTAAATAACACCGTTCATAGCTTCCTGTGCAAAGTTGCTGATTCCCACTGTTCACTACATTTTTTGTTGTAATCCATTCGTGTTTCTCTGAATTTATGCACTCTGAGCAGACCCAGTGCAGTTGCACTGGGCAGGGTGTGGAGGGCACTGAGGCTTCGAGTTGGCTGTAGGCTGCAGTGTGCATACTTCCAGCCACTTGTAGTGCAGCTTTTTTAGAGACAGGGTCTTGCTGTGTAGTCCAGGCTGACCTCAAACTCATAACATCCTCCTCCATGAGCCTCCCTCAGCAAGTGCTGTGATTACAGGTGTGTGCCCCTATGCCTGGCTTAACTTTTAGCATTTTTCTGTTAATAATAAAAATAGTTACCACTTAATAGAGCCTATGTTATTGCCGGAGATCTTTTTTTTTATGGTAAGCCTTGAATGTAGAGATTCTTTGCCTCTTACAGTTGAAGCCAGTACTCAAGAGAGGTCAGAAGTAAGCAGCAAATCTGTTATTCAATTGTTTTAGCCATGGCGAGACTGTTTATTTTATAGTTTTATTTCTGCCTTTTCAATAATAAAACACCTGGAAAATATAGGAACCAGTGAAATCATCATTAAAAAACTGTTTTGGGGGCTGGGGATTTAGGTCAGTGGTTTCACCGCCTACTGTGCAAGCGCAAGGACCCAAGTTCGATCCCCGGTACCAAAAAAAAAAAAAAAAAAACAACTGTTTTTGTTCTTAGAATTTGTTGTCCTCGCTATGGAGAAAGACGACAAACAGAAACCGACTGGGGGAAACGCTGTGTGGACAAGTTTGACATTATTGGGATTATTGGAGAGGGAACGTATGGTCAGGTATATAAAGCCAAGGACAAAGATACAGGTAAATATTTTGCCCAACATGGCCTTGAACTTATGATTGCTATTTGTTAGAGAATAGGAGAAAACTTGAATATAAAATGAACTTTTAAAATTACTGGTATAATTTAATCTGCCATTTTTAGGTAGGCCTAACTGAATATTGAGTTACTAACTCTCCAAGCCTTAAAAAAAAATCAGAGACAAGGAAGGGAACATAGAACCTGGGTTGTAGCTCAGTGGTAGAGTGCTTACCATGTACGTGTCCTGAATTCAATCCCCAGCACCAAAAGGAAAAGGGAACAATAGGAAGGGCATAGAAAACTGACTTATGATGGGGACTGAAAAATGCTAATTGATAATAATGATTTGAATTTGTTTTGACAGGAGAACTAGTAGCTCTGAAGAAAGTGAGACTAGACAATGAGAAAGAGGGCTTCCCAATCACAGCCATACGTGAGATCAAAATTCTTCGTCAGCTAATCCACCGAAGTGTTGTTAACATGAAGGAAATTGTCACAGATAAACAAGATGCACTGGATTTCAAGAAGGACAAAGGTACTAGCAAAGAATCATAGTGCTTGCTTCGGCAGCACATGTACTAAAACTAGCAAAGAATCATATTTCCACAGGGTAGATTGGTACAATTTTATTTTCTTAGCTTGTTTGGCTATGTGAATTTTTATTTTTATTTTTTTAATTTTTAATTTTAATTTTTTGGTACCGGGGATCGAACTTAGGTCTTTGCACTTGCACAGCAGGCGGCGAAACCACTGAGCTAAATCCCCAGTCCTAACTATGTGAATTTTTATTTGAATCCAGGGCCTTTGCACTAAGCTACATTTTCAACTCCTTTTTTTTTTTTTTTTTTTTTTTTTTTGGAGATAGGGTCTTGCTAAGTTACTAAGTTTGCCAAGTTGTGTGCAAACTTCACAACTTTCTGCCTCAGCCTCCCAGAGTGCTGGGATTATAGGTGTGTACTACCATGTGCAGCTTCTACGTGATATTTTTATGTGTGGGGTTTTTTGTTGTTGTTTTTTCCTTTTTTTTTTTTTTTTTGATACGAGGAATTGAACTTGGACTTCTGCTTGCCAGGCAGGCACTGCACCACTGAGTTACATCCCCAGCATATGTGAGGTTTTTAACAGGTTGTATTAAAGCCGTAACTTTTTTTTGTAATCTATACCAGACTTAATGCTGGAAGATTACTTTTATGCTGAATAGTACTCATTTTCTCAAATGTCTATTCTTCATCAGTATACTCGTTTTACCTTTAAAATTTGTATTGGATAGATAGGATCTGCTGTAACTTGTAGTAAAACCAGCAGCTAAACACTGTAAGATTATCTTCTAATCAACCTTTCCTAGTTTTTTGTTTTGTTTTTCATTTTTTGAGTTTTGTTTGGTCTTTCTGTTTTGTGTTTATGTGTGAGAATCCATCCTAAGGCCTTTCATGTGCTAAGCACATGCTCTTAACACTGAGCTAAATTCTCAAGTCCTAGTTTTGTGTGGGTGTGTGTTTTGTTTGTTTGTTCTTTAGGAGACAGAGTCTCACTGTGTAGTTCAGGCTGGCCTGGAACTTACTATGTGCCCCAGGCTGGCCCAGAGTTTGCAGCAATCCTCCTGCCTCAGCCTCTCGGGATTACAGGCATGTATCACCATGCCTGGGTTAGGTCCTCTAGGTTTTAGGAGGGGTTATCTTTTCTTTTTAAAAAAATTACACAACAATGATGGAAATTAAAACCCAGATTAGTGAGACTTAGGCTGGAGGATCACAAGTGTGAGCCCACCATGGGCTCGGAGACTAAGCAAGACCCTGTCTGAAATAAAAGGGCTGGAACAGTATGCTCAGTGCAGAGACCTAGGTTCAATCCCCAGGACTAAAGATACAATGGAATATTCAGACTAATCAGTTACTGTTATTTTTACATCATCCCTTCTAGTTATTCTCCGTATACATCCATATTTCTATACTGATAGAGTTTAGAATTCAAAGCAGGTATTCCCAGAAAGTTTTTTTATCAGGTCATATGGTTTGATTTCATAGAGTTGTAACTTTTGTTTCTATTTAAGATAGAAGCACGTTTTCATACTTAACTCTTGAAGTAATTTATACATGACATCATCTTATAACAAATCTGAAAAAGGTTTAGATGTGGGCAATTGAAGATAGAGTCAAGGTGTCTGTGAATATAGTCTGGAGTTTTCAAAAATAATGAATATAAAAGAAAAAAGATAATAGGTAAAGTTAAACTGGACTTGTTTACTGAGCCTTAAGGATGGTGACACTAGAAGAATAGCAACCCTAATTTGATAGTTTTAAAGCAAATAAAAGGAAATTCTGGTTATAGAACAGTATATAGGTAAATTAGTAAAGGTTAGATCCGAACAGAGTTAAGAATATTAGGTATATTCCTTGGTGTATATAATCTTTCTGATTATACAGTAATACATAACTAGTTTATGTAAGGATGCAGGAGAAAATGTTAATTGGTTGGTTTTGGAGAGGGCCTTTTCATCCATGCCATTCTGTACTATAAATCATTTACCGTGTGTAATTCATCTTTTAAAAATCACAAGAGCTGGGCATGGTGGCGCATGCCTGTAATCTCAGCACTCAGAGGGCTGAGACTGGAGGATCACCGTGAGTTCAAGGCCAGTCTGGGCTGCATAGTGAAACCTGAAACCCTGTCTCCAAAAAAAAAAAATCACAATAAATAAATGGATGAATGAAAATCACAATAAGTAAATGGATAATGAATGTGATGCATGGAAAATATTGTAGAAAAATTGAAATTCTAGAAGAGGAGATTTTTAAAAATGGCAATCACTTCCCTCCCACTCCATCCCAGTACCATCATTTGGAGAAAACCACTGTAGTATTAACATTTTTTCTTTTTTTGGTACCGGGGATTGAACTCGGGTCCTTGTGCTTGTAATATTAACATTTTGATGTATTTGCTTCTAGTACTTTATATATGTATAGTACTTTTTAAGATAACTGAGATCCAAGTATATTTAGTGCCATGTAACTTGTTACAAATAATTTCTCATGAAAATATTTTTATGACATAAAGATACATGAAGCCAAATTTATTTTACCAGTCCCTATTGAGTAGTTAGTTGCTAGCTCTTAAAAATATAATCCTGATGTGCAAATGGATGCATGTAGTCCCAGGTAGTCAGTAGGATCACTGAGCCTAGGAGTTTGAGCCATAGTAGGCATAATAGCAGGATCCTGTCTCAAAAACAAACAAAACACAGTAGCATCCTTTGAGCCATCTTTGAGTATAAATCTTTGTGTTACGACTTTTTTAGTTTTATTTTGGTAGTAGGGATTGAACCCAGGGTCTCACGAATGCTAAACATGTTCTATACCACTGAGCTATAGTCCCAGCCTGATTTATTTTCTTATATAGCTTCTTAGACATAGAATTACTTAAAGAGGTTTTTGTATTTAATGTCAGATTGCTTTGATTGCTTTTAAGAAATATGGTAGCAATTTATTTATTTAATTTTTTTGGTACTCAGGATCGAACTCGGGTCCTTGCGCTTGCGGGGCAGGCGGCGGAACCACTGAGCTAAATCCCCGGCCCTAGCAATTTATGTCCCATCAGTGTCCTCCATAACACTGTCTTGCACCAGTGACATTGTGGTCAGTGATGACCACGTCCACAACACTGTATGCTGTCTAGCCTAGGTGTAGAGTAGGCTGTCCTGGACAGTAAAATTACCTAAAAATGCATTTCCCAAGAGTTAAGTGATGTGTGATTGTGTATATTTTGAAAAAATTGTCACCTAGCTAGATAGGTGAAATATGGTGTTACTTTGGATTACATTCCACATATTACTTCTTGGTTGGTTGGATGGTTGGTTGATTTTGTGGTAGTGGGGATTGAACCCAGATCCTTTGCACTAAGCTACATCAACAGTCCTTTTTATTTTTTCATTTTGAGATAGGGTCTTGCTAAGTTTTCAAGTGGCCCCGGCTGGGCCCAAACTGGGGATCCTCCTGCCCCAGCCTCCCAAAGTGCAGGCATGTGCCATTATTCTTGGTTTAGGTCTAGTATTTCGTACATTACATTATTTGGCTCTGTCATTCACTCTCCAAAAAAGGAAAAGATAGTGTGCATTTCAAACTGTTCACAACTACTTATTGTTTTCTTTTATCTACTTATGAATTTAGGAGGTTTAGTTAGATATTCACCTTTTTTTTCAATTCTAAAATACTGTAAATTTCACTAATAGTTTATGCCAAATACACTCTGCTGCCCCTGGCATATTATGTGTATCCTGTTAACTGAGGTAAAGACCTTTATAAAACTAGTCCTAAACAATATGTAATAAAAATCACATGATTGCCTTACAAATAAGACTATTTACAACAGGCAGCAGACTGGATCTACCCCAGTGTTTGTAATTTGCTGATTTAGATCATCAAAAGTCTGTTAATACCACCTGATCATGACAGTTGTTCCCTCAAGAGGTAAGCAATCCAAAGAGTACTGGATTCAGAATCAGAAGATTTAATTCAAGTATTAGTCCTGTTATTTATTAGAATGGGCAAATTATTTAACTATTCTTAGTTTTAATTTTTTCATCTATAAAATTAAGGGATTATTCTAGAGAGCCTTATAGACACCTCCAAAATTACATTAAAATTTGAGGTACTGTGATTTCAGCATTCTTTTTTCTTATTTTTAATTTTTTGATTTATGCAGGTGCCTTTTACCTTGTGTTTGAGTATATGGACCATGACTTAATGGGACTGCTTGAATCGGGTTTGGTGCACTTTTCTGAGGACCATATTAAGTCATTCATGAAACAGCTAATGGAAGGACTGGATTACTGTCACAAAAAGAATTTCCTGCATCGGGACATTAAGTGTTCAAACATTTTGCTGAACAACAGGTAATATAGTAACCACATAAGATTATATACTTCTTTCTCTTCTGAGTTACAGGTAGTTAATTGGGATTATCAGTAGACCTAGTAGTACAAGTTTTTCCTCTTATGTATATCTGATATTTGCACATTAGGAACAATTTATGTTGGGGTACTCTCATCTTCCAGGCCTACAGACTTAGTGTTGGGAAGGAAATAACAGTGATGGGAATTTTTTTTCAATTGCAAGCACTGTAGGGAATCACTCAGATCCTACAGGAATAATGAGAGCTTTTTGCCGTAGTCAGTAGGTAATGTCACAGCCCTATTCAAATTTAAATGTACATTGGATTCTTGCTGATACTCTTCTTGTTGAGTGGAGAGAAACATCTTCCTCTTTTATCTGCTCTTGAACCTTTCTCAGTTACTGTCTTTCAGAGTAAACAAGTTGTGGTTGATATTGACCTCTATTCCATACCTCCAGGTTTTAATAAAAGCGAACCATTAGGAGGCTGGTATTAAGTCTTCAGAAGGTTTTATTGTGTGTTTTCTTCCTTTTTGTTTATTGCTCACCTGCATTGGTAATATCATATACCTGATGCACATTAGCCTTTGTTAGTAGCCCCATCTGTTGAAAGGTAAAGAACAAACCTGGTACCACTGAAATCAGAGCAGTGCTTGGTTCTTCAGGTAACTGGGTTATCCAGATCCATTTTCATCTGAATTAATCATTGTTTTAAACATTACTCCTGTTCAATCCTATCTAACAAACATGTAGGTAAGAATATAGAATAATTATGATATATTTCCTGTCTTTTTGAAGGGGGATAGCCAACCATGCAGGATGACCTGAGATTGTTCCTGTTTTAGCATGAAAAAGTCTCTTATGCAATGGGTGCTCACTAGGGAGTTCAGGCTGGTGGAGGACTTGTACAAATTAATTGTTCTATTCAGGAAATATTTATTAAGCCTGATGTTTTTCCCCCTTGACTTTGGAAATACCTGGAAAGATATACCCTTGAGGAGTGAATAGGAATTTTTCAGAAATACTGACAATGGGGATCAGATTTCTAGGTAGAAGACTACATGCCCAAAAGCATGTAACTACAGAAAGGTCATGTTATGCCTGGAAAACTGTGAGCACATCAGTATCGGTGGAACAAGGAGAGTAAAGCACACAATGGCAAGATATAAAGCAGGATGGTTACTAGAAGCCAATTTAAGGATTTTTTTTTGGTACTGGGGATTGAACTTGGAACCTTGCACTTGTGAGGCAGGCGCTAGAACCACTGAGCTAAATCCCCGGCCCTAATTTAAGGATCTTGTAAATCCTACTAAGGAGCTTAAATTGTCTTGTAGTTGACAGGGAGCCACTGAAGGGTGCTGATCCAGTTTAATTTTAATTGTATGAGTACTGTGTTATTTTAAATTGTAATTAAACACCTTTATTAAGACAGAACATGAGCCAGGCGTGGTGGTGCACACCGGTAATCCCAGCACTCAAGAGGCTGAGGCAGGCAGATTGCCATAAATTCGAGGCCAGCCTAGATTACATAGTGAGCTCAGTGCCAGCCAGAACTACAAAGTGAGACTCTGTTTCAAAAAAAACAAAAACAAAAACAGAACATATTGGTAAAAGGTTGATCCTTAAACCAGATTGTGGCACATAGCTGTAATCCTAGCTAGCTACTTGGGAGGCTGAGCTGTAAGGTTCAAGATATCAAGACTAACCTTGGCAATATAGTGACAGCTTGTCTCAAAAATAGGAAAACAAGGGCCGGGGATTTAGCTCTGGTTTCAGTGCCTGCTGTGCAAGCTCAAGGTCCCGAGTTCAATCTCTGGTACCCAAAAAAAAAAAGGAAAGGATGAATCTTTTTTGTTTTCCTATTTTTTTTTTTTTTTGGTACCGGGGATCAAACTTGGGTTACTTGCGCTTGCAAGGCAGGCAGCAAAACCACTGAGCTAAATCCCCAGCCCAATTCATCCTTTCTGATGTTCTCTGTGACTCAGAGTCGAAGGTTCATAAATCGTTTGTTTGTTTATTTATTTTTATTACTGGAGATCGAACTTGCGACCTTGTGCTTGCAAGGGAAGTGGCGGAACCACTGAGCTGAATCCCCAGCCCGAAGGTTCATAAATCTATATCCATAGTAAATGCTTTACCAAGAACTTGATGCTGGCTGTCATCTTGCAACTTTTTAGCCTAAAGTATTTATATACTTTCTTCTGTTCCCTTTGCTCTTTCCTGGAGGGGATGACTCACACAGCAAGGAGTACTTGCAGCTCTGCTTGGTGTCCTTTGTGGTGGGACCCCTCCCAGGCCCTGGCGTCCTGCAGTTAGCACACTTGAGGTTCAAAACTAAGCTGAACTCCCTCTTTACGTTGCTAAGCAGGGAGTTGGAGTCCCATGGATTGGGATCCTTCAGCCACTTAGCTCCTGTCTTCTCAGGTAGGGTGGCAAGAGGGCTAGGAAGAAAGGGCAGTTGACGTAAGAGAACAGGACTGGGCTCTGGATTGTTCATTATATTTTTACTACACAAGTATAAATGAGATCACAGTATTTTGGATATAGAGATGGCTGTTTAGAAACTGCTCTAATGATCACTATAAGAATACTGTAAGAGTCCTGTATGGTGTGGGACATGTCCGTAATCCTAGCTACTTGGGAGGCTGAGGCAGGACTGCAAGTTCCAGGCCAGGCTGGGGAACTTACTGAGACCTTGACTCAAAATAAAAATATTAAAAGGGGTAGGGATGTAGTTTAGTGGTAGATTGTCTGTGGGTTTGGTCCTTAATAACCACACACACGATATATATATATTCATATAGGTAGATATCTACAGGTATATAGATATGCATAGATAAAATGATAAATGTTTGAACTAACACAGGCCTTGCTAATAGGAGTGGACAGGATAGGGTTGGTAGATTGGTTCATGAGTAGACTTTGGTGGGTGAATGATGAGAATGAATAAGAGAAAGTATGAGTTTAAAATTTCTGATGTGAGAAACTGCCTAGGTGTGTAGCACTCCCAGTCATACATAATACAGATGAATGGGATGGGTGAGTGAAAAGCAGACATATCTTGTAGGTTCTGTTCTGCATCCAGGGTAGTGATATCTAACAGGCATATGGTCATGTGGGAACTTCAGACTAGCAATATAGATTTTCAAGTTAAAAAATACAGAAAAGATGCCAAAAATGGAAACCAAGACAAGACATGGTGGCACACACCTGTAAATCCTAGCACTTGGGAGGCTGAGGCAGGAGGATTGCTGCTAGTTCAAAGACAGCCTGAACTACATACTAAGAGCCTGTTTAGAAAAAAAAAAAAAAAAGAAAGAAAATGGGCAGGGGGTTTAGCTCAGTGGCGCTGTGCCTGCCTTGCAAGCACAAGGTCCTGAGTTCAATCTCTGGTACCAAAATAAAAATAAATAACAATATATGCCTTTAAAAACAAACCCATGGTCTCAGGAAAGATTCCTTGTACTTCTTTGTATAGAGTACATGTTATTCCTATGATTCATGTTATTCCTCTGACATAATAAACAACATAAAGTATTTCCGTTTTATGTTGCCAACGTTTACCAATACTTCCACACTTCTTGTCTCATAAGAGCATAATTAGAAGGAGAAACAAGTAGTCAGTAAAAGTGCTATCACAACTTTCTGTAGTAGGCTAATTTCATTCATATTTCATGGTTTTAGTACTTACTGTGAGCTAGGCAGGAAATAGCTAGGCACTGGTGATTCCAAGATCTTGTCTCTTTTATATCTGTTGCCATTTTAACTTTGTGTATCACCATGCCCTGCTTTTTTGGGGGGGTACTGGGTATCGAACTCGGGTCCTTGTGCTTAACCACTGAGCTAAATCCCTGGCCCAAATAATTTGGTGTTTCTAGTGATTTCTTTTTTTTTTTTTTTTTTTTTAATTTTTTTGTTCCCGGGATCAAACTTGGGTCCTTATGCTTTTGAGACAGGCGGGGTAACCACTGAGCTAAATCCCTGGCCACCATGCCCTGCTTTAAGAGCTGATTTAATGAAAGATTTCATTGCTCATAGGTACTTTGTTTTGATACTTTGTCCCATTGCTCATACTTTGGAGAGCACTTCCTAGCATAGCTTCTTCTTTCTACTGTCTCATTGTTCTGCCTCATTTGGGCTATTAGGCACCAGAGATACCACCAGCCCCCCCATTAAAGTGTGAGTTGGCTTTTCATATATGAATATGAATTCATATGAGCATATGAGCATAATCTATATGAATATGTAATCATATAGATAGGCTTTAGATAGGCTACCTGAATTTAGATAAATATGATTGTTCCAAATCAGTTAATAAATGGGTTTTTAGATTTTAGGGTTTTTTGAGACAGAGTCTTGCTAAGGCAGGAGGATTGCAAGTTCAAGCCCGGCCTGGGCAGTTTAGCAGATAAATAATGAATGAATGAATGAATGGGGATGTACCCCAGTACAAAGCCCCTGGGTTTAATCCTCAGTACCCAAAAAAAAAAAAAAAAAAAAAACCTTACATAAGTAAATTACAGACATCATTACATTTGAGGCTAGTTGGAAAAAAATTATTTCCTAGTAACCTTTTTTTTTTTTTTGGTACCGGGGATCGAACTCAGGACCTTGTGCTTTCAAGGCAGGCGGAAGAACCACCGAGTTAAATCCTCAGCCCCCTAGTAACTTTTAATAGTCAGGGGTTTTTTTTGGTTTTTTTGGTACCAGGGATCGCACTCAGAACTTTGCACTTGTGAGGCAGCCGCACTGCCACTGAGCTAAATCCCCAGCCCCCAGTTCATTTCTTACATGTTTTCAATTATTTGAGAAATGTCTTTTTGTTGCTAGTTTGTTCACACCAGAATCAGTCATTAGATTTGCTAGACCTCTTAAATCTTTCTTAATCTAGAACTCCCCATTCTTTTTTGTCTTCAATAACATTTAATCTGTCAGATTCTCAGCATTGTCAAAGAAATGTATAGACTATATATAGAAATAATATAGAAATCAAATCCAATCAGGCACAGTGGCACACACCTGTAATCCCAGATACTTAGGAGGCTGAAGCAGGAGAATTGCAAGTTGGAGGCCAGTCTTGGCAACTTAGCAAGACCCTGCCTCAAAAATAAAAACGGTTGGGGTTGTTACTTCTTTTTTTTGGTATGGGGGATCAAACTTGGGACCTTGCGCTTGCAAGGCAGGCGCCAGCCCCGACCTGGGGTTGTTACTTCTGCACTCCCTGGATTCAATCCCCAGTACTGCCATACCAAAAAAAAAAAGAATAAGTCAAATCCAAAAATGCAGTAATGGCACTGGGTATGATGGTGCATGCCTGTAATCCCAGCAATCAGGCTGAAGCAGGAGGATAGCCATGAGTTTGAAGCCAGCCTGGGCTACATAATGAGTTCAAGTACAACCTGAATTACACAGCAAGACCCTGTCTCAAAAAACTAAAATAAGAAAAACAAAACAAAAAAATGCAGTAATGGTCTTTTAATAAAAAGCCTGAGGCATTGTAAACTGGGATAATCAAAAGAGGCTTAATTGGGGAAAGTGAGCATTGAATAGAAATTAAAAGAGCAGAGGTAAAAATTCATTTTTGTAATTCTTTTAACTCCTGAATTGGCTCCTTTTTTTTGAAGTGTGATTTGGGGACCACTGCTGTTACTACAAAATAATTGTTTTTTGTTTTACAGTGGACAAATCAAACTAGCAGATTTTGGACTTGCGCGGCTCTATAACTCTGAAGAGAGGTAAGGCATTCATCAAAATTATAAGTGGAGGCGGGGATTTAGCTTAGTCGTTCTATCACCTGCCTCGCAAGCACAAGGTCCTGAGTTCAATCCCCAGTACAAAAACAAAATTACAAGTGGGAAGGATCACTTGAGCCTAAGTGTTCAGGGTCAGGTTAGACCTTTGTTTCCAAAAAGTTAAAAAAAAAAAATATGTGGAAAATAGGAAAGAATCCTTTTATTCTTGAGTAGAGTTGGGGATATAGCTCAGTGACGCCACTGCCTGGCAAGTACAAGGCCCTAAGTTTGATTCCAGTACCCCCAAAAAAGCCTTATATTCTTGAGTATCGTAGTATTCTGCAAATTGCAGTACCTGTCAGAGTTCCCTAATTACCTGAAAGTGTTACCACATAGATTTTAGAAATTAAATTCTGTCTAAATTCTTGAATTAGCCCTTGGCTCAAATAAGTCAACCCAAATTGGAATAAAAGTTATTTCTTCATCTCCCACTTCTGTCCTATTTACTTTGGGACAGTTAGGTTCATGTGTAGCTGTTTTAATAATCTCATCTTGCCGGGGATTTAGCTCAGTGATTTTGCTGTGCAAGGACCCGAGTTCAATCCCTGGTACAAAAAAAAAAAAATCTCATCTTCAGTTGGCAGCTGTGTCTATTTGCTTTTTCATCAAAGCCCATTGTAAATTTACATATAATGGTTTTACATTTCAGTCGCCCTTACACAAACAAAGTCATTACTCTGTGGTACCGACCTCCAGAGCTGCTGCTGGGAGAGGAGCGATATACACCAGCCATAGATGTTTGGAGCTGTGGGTAAGGTTCTCTTTACTTTCTTTTTCAACAATTCACGTATTGTTGCTGTATAACCTGTTTGCTTCTGCATGGGCTTTGTACGTTCTTCTTAGGGTCAAAAAGGTAGACACCCTTGTTCAATTTTTTTTTTTTTTTTGGTACAGGGGATCGAACTCGGGCCCTTGCGCTTGCGCAGCAGGTGGTGAAACAATTGAGCTAAATCCTCGGCCCTTGTTCAATATTTTTTGATATCTGAAATAGGCTTTTTAAAAAATACTTCTTTAATTTCTCAATTGTCTTTTTTTAAAAACTTTGTTTGAATTATTATCCAAATGATAAATCCAGGTAAAGTCCATAGAGAACAGCTGATTGTAAGTCTTTTAATTAAATATCCCTTTTCCATCTCTCTTGGATTTGTTTTCTTACAGTTTCCTTAGGGGAAACTAGGTCATTTGTTCTGTAGACTTCTCACAGTCTGGATTTTGTGTATTATATCCTTAATGGAGTATTTACTTATTCATTTATTTTTGACATGGTTCTTTATCCCTTTTATTTTCTGTAGTAGGTGAGTTCAAGATTGATTTTCAAGCACCCACTGACCTTATTTTGAGATGGTTTTGAGTAATTAACACAAGTTATGTAATCAGTGGCACAGTAAATTTGGGGGTGGGAAATGATAGGAGCCTCTAACCAGAGTAACAGTGTATTTTCTGTGGGTAACTTAAAATCAATAAAGTAATCCACTATAAATTAGTAGTTTTATATTAAAGCTTTATGGGGACAGTTCTAAACATGCCTGATAAAATACTCATCCCTACTAGGGAAGACTTACACACACAAAAAAGATTTACACATACATACTTCTTTAAAAAGATACAGTTGTCTTTTTTGAGATGTTATTAGCTATTGATGATTGGGGGGTCGGTTTTGAGACAGGTTCTTGCTTTGTAGTTGCTGGCCATGAACTCAGTATGTATGTAGCCCAGGCTGGCCTTGAACTCGCTGCAATCCTCCCACCTCTGCCTCCCAAGTGCTGGGATCACAGGCACCTGCCACCACGCCTGGCTTCATTTGAGGTGGTTTTGTACTGGCCACATTCTCATTATACCATTCCTTATTGGAATATTTATTTATTTATTTATTTGGGGATTTTTTTTGTTTTTTTGTTTTGTTTTGTTTTGGTTTTTTTGGTACCGGGGATTGAACTCAGGTCCTTGCGCTTGCGCAGCAGGTGGCAGAACCACTGAGCTAAATCCCCGGCCCTCTTATTGGAATATTTAGATGACGATAACATCTGTGTGTCTGACCCCAGGTGCAAACTTTATAGAGAAGTTAAAGGTCAACTTTTTCATTTTATTTACCAGTTTTCAAAATAATGGCATGGTTGGGCTGGGGATTTAGCTCAGTGGTATAGCGCCTGCCTGGCAAGCGCAAAGCCCTGGGTTCGATTCCCGGTACCAAAAAAGAAAAGTGAAAAAAAAGACCAAAAAAAAAGCCCCTAAAAAAAAAATAATAATAATGACATGGTTTCCTACTGTTCTGTAAAAATGACCAGTGAGGATTTTTTGTTGTATATATTTTTGTTTCATTATAAACTCTTGAATTTAAACATTGATATATTTTAAAGCATTGTGGTTATCACCCTTATTCTTTTTTTTCTTTTTTTTTTTTTTGTGGCACCTGGGATCAAACTCAGGACCTTATGCTTGCCTGGCAGGCTCCATGCCACTGAGCTACATCCCCAACCCATCATCCTTATTCTTGTTTAAACTATTCAGTCTTTTGCCAATGGGAGTTTTGTCAGGTTATAGCGCAAGTTCTCTGGATGCATCATAGTCTTTTTTTTTTTTTTTAGTATATGTTCTGCTGAAGCGAGCACATCATCATAGTAGTCTTCAATAGTTTTCTGGTTCCAGGGTTATCCTGTTCATTTCCTGCCCAGACCTGGAATCAGCCATTTCCCTGAAGGAGTTCCTTTTAGTGAAAAATGATGTTTAGACACCACAGTGTGTCTGATAGAGGCATAACTTTTTTAAAGGGCCGTGTGTGTTATTTTTAATGTCCAACACACTGTCCTTGACCCTCATGCTTTATGATTTTGACATATACAGTATACCTCTTAAAGAGCAGATCACCTTTTCCCATTCTTACCCTTCCTCTGTTAATGTCAGTCTTTAAAAAGAGCACTACATGGGTTTTATTTCAAAATTCAGCAGAATGATGGAAAAAGGCCATAATTTCTAAATAGCCTACCCAAATTAAATGAAGCTTTAGTTAAATTTTACTGACTCAAGCTGGGTGTGTTTGTGTTCTGGACTATTTGCTGTAACTGTATTAGCATTTAAATTCTAACAACTAGGCTCTAAAGTTAACGCCCCATTAAGATGCATGGGGAAAGTTCATAGCTCTGTTGGTACTCTTATTTCAGTCTGTGCTACCCACCTCAGTGCTGTAGCAAAGGGTTGATTACATAATGAAGATATCTTCCTCACCAAAAGACTGAAAAAACATAAAAACAACTGGAAACAACTTTTTGTTTTTGGTACCGGGGATTGAACTCAGGACCTTGCGCTTGCAAGGCAGGTGGTGGCACCACTGAGCTAAATCCCTGGCCCCCTGGAAACAACTTTTTAAAATTAGCTTTCTTGGGCTTGGGATTTAGCCCAGTGGTTCCGTCGCCTGCCTTGCAAGCGCAAGGACCCAAGTTCAATCCCCGGTACCAAAAACAAAAAAAAAAAATTAGCTTTCTTTAAAAAGAAGCCCAGTGACTTTTTTGGTACTGGGAATTGAACTCAGGGCCTGGTGCTTGCCAGGCAGGCGCCACGCCGCTGCCAAGTGACTTACTGAATTGAGATGTGGCTTTACTTTTGAAGTGAACTTACTGCTTTTGTGATCCAGGTTAGTTTCTCTGAAGATACTTGTATAGTATCTTTACAGAGACTTACGTAATGGAGCTGTTCAGTTTACAAATCGGGAAAAAACTAGAAAGAGTGGTCTGAATACCTCACTATTCTTTGTGGGTTTTTCTTTTTTCCTCTTAGTTTACCAGTTGTTTTTTTTATTTTGGTACCGGGGATCGAACTTGGGTCCTTGTGCTTGAGCAGCAGGCAGCGAAACCACTGAGCTAAATCCCTGGCCCGTAGTTTACCAGTTGTTACAATATTGTATTTGGAACTTAACTTGGCAGTTGATGTTGGAGACAGAACTAAATTTTACTTTTACCCTTTTCATCCCTAAGGTTTAAGAGAATATTGGAAGTGAAAATTTTTCTTTTGTCATTTGATAAATGCTAATTTAACAATTAAATGCAAATATATTAGTAAGTGCCAATAAATTATTAAATACCTACAGAATGCTGTTAATCACTTTAAAGCTAGGTTTGTTTTACTTTCTCAGATTAAATCGAGCTAAAACATTTCAAAGTAGATCTACAAACTTAGTCTTGTATTTGTAAATGAAACTCATTTCAAAAGCACAAGTCAGCAGGGCATGGTAGCACATGCCTGTAATCCCAATACTTGGGAGGCCGAGGTGGCATGTGAGTTCAAGGCCAACCTGAAGTACATAGTGAGACTCTGTCTCAAAAGACAAAAAAAAGAAAATAATTCTGGCAGATAACAATAAATTGTTTTCTTTGCAAATACAGTGGGCCGAACATATTTTACCAAACAAATTAATGGCAAATTAGTATTTCCTTTATAGAAACTACTGAGCTCCCTTATAAAATTGTCTTTAGTTATTTTCTTATAGTAATGTGGTAGAAATGAAGGACTCTTGACTCCTTTTCTCTGCTTATAGACTGTTCTTTACAGATGGAAAAATTTCATCTGCAGGCAGATTTAAATACTTTATACCAGTTGTGGCAAACCAATGGCACACATGCTGCAGGGGGCTTTTTGTATCATTGAGAGCTCTAAACGGTTCACATCACAGCTTTATACGGTCTGTTTTCATTACAAGAAATTTTTTTTTTTTTAGGAAGTTCAGATGCTGAACTTCTAGTCTAGTTTACAACTAGATCTGATATCAGATGTTGTCTGATACTCTATAAAAGTTTGTTAAGACATACTTGAGGGCGGGGGATTTAGCTCATTGGTTTCCCTGCCTGCTGCGCAAGCGCAAGGACCCGAGTTCGATCCCCAGTACCAAAAAAAGAAAAAAGAAAAAAAAAGACATACTTGAAACAGACTCTGGGGATTTCTTTCTTGACCTCTCAATTTTACTCTTTGTAGGTGCATCCTTGGGGAACTGTTCACAAAGAAGCCTATTTTTCAAGCTAATCTGGAACTGGCTCAGCTGGAACTGATCAGGTATAGCTTGCAGGTCTTGATTTCCCAGGTGTGATAGGTAATCTAATCCTCTAATTTCTGAAACATTTCAGTTATTCTAAAATTTACAGCAGTACCTCGGTTCATAAATGCTTTTGTTTGCAAACAGTTTGGTTCACAAACAGAAGCACTTGGCAGAATTTTGTCTTTGTTTGTGAGCTCTGCATCAGGTGATGAACACAACCCTGGCCATCTTTCTCGCACAAACATGAACATAGCAGTCTTTCCCAGAATGATGGAATGAATTAAGTTTGTGAACCGAGACACCACTCTAAATTTCTACTAAATGATTATACAAGTAAATCTCTCTTTGCCCAATTGGGTTTACCTCTGTTTTGTCATGGTTTGTATGTGTAAAGAAGCTGTATTCCACATGCTATAAAATATGTATTTATTTATGTAAGAAATTATGTGTGTGTGTATACATACTTTTTGTTTGTTTGTTTTTTGGCTGCTAGGGATTGAACTCGGGGCCTGCACATGCTAAGCATGTGCTGTATCACTGATAGAATTCCCAACCTCTCCACATAATTTTAAAAGTCCTATCTTGTATATTTTATTAGTTCTTCAGATAACAGCATGCTACAGCTGAGTGTAGGGGTGCATGCTTATAGTCCCCAAGTACTCAGGAGGTGGACATGGGAGGGTCACATGAGCCCAAGGGTTCAGGGCCACCCAGGGCAACATAGCAAGACACATCTCAGAAACATTAAGAATAAAGCTAGGCATGGTGGTGCATGCCTATAATCCCAGCACTCCAAAGGCTGAGGCAGGAGGATCACTCAAGGCCAGCCTGGGCTACATAGTAAGTTTAAGGCCAGTCTGAACTATATAGTGAGACCCTGTCTCCAAAAAATAAAAAATAAAAAATGCATACTGTTTTCAGGATGGCTGATTTCTTCTTAAATTTGATTAAATTTACAGGGCTAAGGGTATAGCTCAGTGGCAGAGCATGTGCTTGCCAGATACAAGAGCTTGGGTTCAATTGCCAGCACCAAAAAATAAAAACAAATAAGATTAAAATTTAAACTTACTCAGCAGACAATTACTGAGTCGATTATAAATCAAATGACTTTTCTGTCAAACTTTATGATTTAGGGGAACGTAAGATAGAAGTTTAATATATATATGCATATTAAAATTAAACCTAAAATAAAAGATAAGGGGAAGGCCTGAGGTTAGGATGGAATTCGGATTCCCTTTTTTTTCTCCACAATAAAATTGAAGGGAAGAATACAACAAGCAAATGTAGATATTTTTTAAAAATAATATACCATAACTCATTGCTTATTACACAGTAAATTCTCAAGTATCAAAACTTCTAGTCTTGGTCTCTCATCTCACTTTTCCCTGTAGAACTCTGTAGAACCCACTCCTATAATTTCTCGTACTTGAAATTAATAATAACAGAACAAAATTGGTAATGAAAACTTCTTTGAGAGATTAAAAATGTGCTTTACAAAACCAAGTGTGTTGGGCTGGGGATTTAGCTCAGTGGTTCCACTACCTTCCTCGAAAGCACAAGGTCCTGAGTTCAATCCCCGGTACTGAAAAAAAAAGAAAACAAAATCAAGTATGAGGATTACTTTGGATTGTTATACCAGTATTTTTTATTTTTCTTTTTTTTTTTTTGGTACCGGGGATCAAACTCAGGTCCTTGTGCTTGTGCAGCAGGCAACGAAACCACTGAGCTAAATACCCGGCCCACCAGTATTTTTTCTTGTTGTTTTTCTATCCTATTCTTTCTATTCTTAAAACAGTAAAGTCATGTTTTACCTTTCTGCATACCCTCTAATATAATAAACAAAGATTGCCCAGTCCTCCGGAGGTAATAATTTCTGCTTCTAGAACCTGCAGAATTCAGGATGCTAACTTACTCACTTTCTTGCTCTTGCTTTTTGTTTTGTTTTCAGCCGTCTCTGTGGTAGTCCTTGTCCAGCTGTGTGGCCTGATGTTATCAAACTGCCTTACTTCAACACCATGAAACCAAAGAAACAATATAGACGGCGTCTACGAGAGGAATTCTCTTTGTGAGTTTGGCAAAAATGTATACCTCATTTCTGATCCAGCTTACATGGTACTTCCCTTTTTTCTGGCCTAAGGAGATAATATTGTCCCAGTTTATAATGTTGCACATTTCATATATGAATTATGAGTATATGAGTGTTATCACAGCCCTTTTCTCATCTAAGGGCTTTAGACAATAGAAAACCATTTTATTTTGAATAATACATAAATTTCCTTATAGTCCTTCTGATTTTCCCAAGGAAAAGAGAATGAAACTGGTGACTTCATGTTTTTTACCTGTATTTCAGCTTTTCGTTTCTTTCTTTTCTTGTTTGTTTGTTTGTTTGTTTGGTGAGACAGGGTCTAGCTATGTAGTTCAGGGTGACCTCAAACTCACAATGATCCTCCTGCCTCAGCCTCCCAAGTGCTGAGATTACAGGCGTCCGCCACCACACCCAGCTGCAGCAATTCTTAAATCCTGTGTGGGAGCATATTTGTTCACTCTCATTAGCCAGCTTCCATCTCCCTTTGCTCAGGATTGCATGGAGCTAGAAATTCAGAGCTCTTTTGACACAAGTTTACAAGTTTAAGAACTGTAGTGGTGCATGCCTGTAATCCTGTCACCCTGGAGGCTGAGCCAGGATCACAGGTTCAAGGCCAGCCTGGGCAACTTAGCAACTTGCAAAACTCTTTCTCAGAATAAGAGATAATAAAAAAGGTTGGGAGTGTAGCTCAGTACATAGGCCCTGGGTTTAGTCCCTCGTACACTATAGGGTCATTGTGAACTTGGTGTTTCTCTTTTCACAGCATTCCTTCAGCAGCACTTGATTTATTGGATCACATGCTGACGCTGGACCCTAGCAAGCGATGCACAGCAGAACAGACCCTACAGAGTGACTTCCTTAAAGATGTGGAGCTCAGCAAAATGGCTCCGCCAGAGTGAGTGCTGGTGGCTTGTAGGGACCTTCTACCTCCCCTAGGACTCAAAATAATAGTTTTATTGAGCAGCTCAAAATAAGCATTTAAAAGAACCACAAATAGCTAAGTCTCAAATGAAGGCATGTCCTTGAATATTATGGTTGATAGAGAAGTTTGTTTTATTGTTTTAAATAGTGTTCACTTTAGCTATAATTTTTGTTCTAATTTGCTCTAATCCCCCAAATACTGCCCTGTACAAACCTCTTTGAAAGTGTTCTTGTTTTTGCTCTTACCCATTCCATCTGGTTAAGTCACTTAAATCTGTGGTAACTGTTATTTTCTCAGTCTTAATTCTACATAGTTTGTTTGCATCACTGTCAGCTCATTGAATTTTGATATGAAAAATAAGATCTTTGTGTCTCATTTTCATTGTAATCTTATGCAGTTCTTGTATTATGTAGGATATGCAAAAGTGTCCCCATATTCTGGCACCAAGAAAGTCTATAATTTATCTTCTTTTGTTGTTGTTGCCAGGGATTGAACTCGGGTTCTTGCGCTTGCGCATCAGGCAGCAAAACCACTGAGCTAAATCCCCGGCCCTATAATTTATCTTTGAATTTATCACTGACAGTATTGTAGCTTCTGGTTTGTTTTTTTTTTGCATTTTCTTTCTTTAGAACAACAGACTGCATGCCTTGAAGAAATGGATAGGGTGTACATGCATAGGTGGTACTATAAAGCTGATTATGCCAAAGAAACGCCCCCATTCATTTCTCACTAAAATTTTCATATACTGAATGTGGTTGAAATACCTAACCTTTTTACTAAAATTTATAAACTCCTATTACAGAGATTTTTGTCATAAGATTTGACTGACTTGTGATTATATTACTGAGTATGGGAAAGTCTGGAAATATACCAAACAATACATAGTGCTAAACTCCATAGATGAAAAAGTTAATAATATTCAGTCATGGAGATTTGGTGGGCAGAATGAGGAAAGAATAAGTCTTTGGTCCTCATTGACCGAATAACAGATTTTGCACAGAGGCAATTTAATCATGATATATTTATATGGTTCCAAGATTTAAATCACCACCTTTCCTAGACTTTTTATCTTTGTCTTTTTATTTATTCCCAGCTGAAGTTTGACCATCTCTTTGACACTTTTTTTTTATACTAGGGATCAAACCCTGGGTGCTCTACCACTGAGCTACATCCTCACCCCTTTTTATTTTTTATTTTGAGTCAAGGTCTCTCACTGTTAAGTTGTTCAAGTGAGACTAGAACTTCAGCTTCCCTTAGTGGTGGGATTACAGGTGTGCACCACCACACTCAGCTGAATTCTGTTTATTTGTTTTTTTCTTATTATGTCAAAAAAACCAGTATTTGACTAGAATATAGGCATTCATATAGCACTGTATCTCTAATATTAGCAAGATTCTCATTTCTCACTATAAATCTTCTGGACTTGCAGACTTATTTCCTCAGGCTCCCATCTGCCATAATTCTTTATATCCTGCTAAACTCCTCAGTAACTTTTATGTTTTCCTTATTATTTCCACTTTCCATATTGTTTGCTTTCTTATTTTAATCCCTTATCCCTTTGTTCACTCACTACTGCATTCCTGTTTACTTTGTCTTTTTCTAGCCTCCCTCACTGGCAGGATTGCCATGAATTATGGAGTAAGAAACGGCGACGGCAGCGACAAAGTGGTATTGTAGTAGAAGAGCCACCTCCATCCAAAGTTTCTCGGAAAGAAACTACCTCAGGGACAAGTGCTGAGCCTGTGAAGAGCAGTAGCCCAGTACCACCTCAGCCTGCTGCTGGCAAAGTGGAGCAGCCCGGGACTGGGGATTCAGTAGGTCAGTGCTGCAGTGGGGCCTTTGTGCTTCTATTTTCTTTACTTAGCACATTTTGGCAGATTTTGAAGATCAAGTGCAAGGAGTGTGCATGCGCATGTGTGTTGTATCTTTTATACATCAGTGTAGGCCTTAGGAAAGAGGCCTCCCTTGTCCCGTGAGGCCTTAAGAAAGAGGGTTGTCATTTTTTTTTTGTATTGGAGATCGAACTCGTGCTTGCGAGGCAGGTGGCAGAACCACTGAGCTAAATCCCTGGCCCAAGGTTGTCTTCATTTATGGGGAGAGCATAAACCAAACCATGTTTGGTACATACAGTTAACAAAGTCCGTGGTAGACCATTTTCCTTCCTAGACGTAAGGAATACTGTGTGGCACAAATCATTGAATTAGGTAAGCAAAATTTAAGGCTAGTTCACCCATGTCTTTCAAATTCACATAATTTAGAGCCACATTATGTTAGGTTTGATAAGATTTTAGAATCCAGTGTTAAATTATAATTACTTTGGGTCTGTGATGGGGAACCTTTTAAAGACCGAGTCCCCAAACTGCAACCCAGAACCCACTTACTTATCACAGAGTGCCAACACTGCAATTAAATCTGAATACTGAGGTTTTAGTTTAGAAAAAACAACTGTTACCTGATGCTCAGCTACTAGGGCGACTTGGCTCGCATGCCCACTGCAGCACGTGTGCCATAGGTTCTCTACCACTATCGGTAGTTAGTCCTGTAAACTCTTACTTGTTTGGGGCGTTTTTTTGGTACCGGGGATCAAACTCAGGTCCTTCCACTTGCAAGGCAGGCAGTGGAACCAATGTAAACTATTATTTGATCTAAAAATATTTAAAACTGTGTCATAATTATTATTATAATGAAATACTTATGTAGTACCACGAATTTTTCTGAACTGCAAATATTTTTCTGACTTGCTTTCTGTTCCCCATCCATGTACAGTAGTAGTTCTCCACATTGGCTACACATTAGAATCAACCAAGAAACTTAAAAAAAAAAACCCTCAAACACAATGCCAGATTTCTAGGGATGAAGCATGAAGCATCTGATTTGTTTCATTGAGATGAGGTCTTACTCTGTAGCCCAGGCTGGCCTCAAACTTGCAGGCCTCCTGCTTCATCCTCCCACATGCTGGTATTACAGGCATGTACAACCGTACCCTGCTTGAAATTTAAAAGCTTAGTAATTCTTATGTACAGTAAAGGTTGAAAAATCACTGACCATGAGGATTACAGAAAAAATGAAATCACTTTCACACAGAGATTTTTTAATCTCTGTATTTTTAAGCCAAAGTATAAAGATTAACAACCTATGTCCTGACAATTTGAGACATGAAAAATGAGATACTCAAAGTAAAACATCATTCTTTAGATATTATAAGTTGCTGTTACCAGTTGAAGAAGGCAAGGGGCCCCTGCCCTACCTCATCCTCTTATATTGGCTCCACTGTCTCCCCACAGGCCTTGGTGACATCACACAACAGCTGAATCAAAGTGAATTAGCAGTGTTACTGAACCTGCTGCATAGCCAAACTGACCTGAGCATCCCTCAGATGGCACAGCTGCTTAACATTCACTCTAACCCGGAGATGCAGCAACAGCTGGAAGCCCTCAACCAATCCATCAATGCCCTGACAGAAGCCACTTCCCAGCAGCAGAACTCAGAGCCCATACCCCCAGAGGAGTCTTTGAAGGAACCACCCCCTGCTCCAGCAGCCCTGCCTTCAGCAGAACAGACGACCCCTGAAGCTTCAAGCACACCAGCTGACATGCAGAATATGTTGGCAGTTCTCTTGAGTCAGCTGATGAAAACCCAGGAGCCAGCGAGCAACATAGAGGAAAACAACAGTGACAAGAATAGTGGGTCACAGGGGCCCCGAAGAACTCCCACAATGCCACAGGAGGAGGCAGCAGGTAAACAGACCGGTCATGAATCTCATTGAGCTCAGGTGCTGTTGATCCTCTTAAAAATCTCTAACATTTTATTTTTCACATCAATGACCTCCGTTTCAGTTTTTCTGTAACCTAGTCTACAGGAGAACATTGCACCAAGGTGATGTATTTCTTAGCCAACTTCTTTTATTTAAGTCTCAGAGCTTCTCAAAGCACCTTCCATATACTGATTGTTTTTCCACTTTGTAGGATGTAGGTAAGTAAAACCCCTTTGTTCTAACCAAGGAAACCACAGCCATGGCTAGTAATGTGTCTTGAATCACTGTGTGTGTGGTACCCGGCTGGTCCTAGAACAAACTGTTGTCACATTGTATTTCCTTACTTCTAGTGGAGTGGATGCTGGATATGGGAGTCTTACCTGGAAGATCCAGTCAAGAAAACCCCAATAAAATTATCACTTTAATTTCTTGAAGAACAATTTGGGAACAGCTCTAAGTAGATAATTAACACCATATATTTCCTTTCAAAAAATAATAGCATACAAAAACGATTCCTTTAAGTATGTGTTCCCTGAAAGAAACAATGGAATGGACCCCAACATTATAAAAAAGAAAAAAAAATCTGAAAAAAATATTATACCATGATCTCACATGACCACAGCATGCAATTTATTAGAGAAAAAAGAAGTTCAAATTCTCTCATGAATTTTGATTCACAGTGTTATTTGCAAAATCTGTCCTGTTTTCAACTCCTTGGAAATTTTCACTGTCTATGAAGACCCCATGAATTGGGGAATAAGAAGAGGCACAGGGCTGAAGAGGTTCACTAGCCCTTCAACTCTAGGGACCTGCGTTCACATTTCATGTGGAATAGTGCAGAAAATACATGCTTTATTTTCAGTAGTCTAAGGTCATTTTTCATATATGAAAATACTTAAAAGTGGAAGGTAATAAAGAAAATTAGTCCCTTACTTTACAAATAGGAAAACCACAATCCAGGGAATTTAGATAAGTTTGGCTGTAGCCCTTTGGCAAAAACTGGAGCTCATGTGCTTCCTTATTACTTTGCCACACTGTCATGAGCAGCTGTTTCTAAGAGACTCCAGGGCCTGGAGTAACAGGACAGGCTACATAGAAGTAAAGCAGCAGCCTCTTTGTCTCATCACTCAGGTTCTGACTCCTCCCTCCTCCACCCACTGAGAAAGATTCAGCTCTATTGAAAATGCCTGAAAGAAGTGGGTCAAACTAAATAGCGTAGTGATTGGAAGAAATCCTCTCAATAATTGAACCAGCAGACTGTCAGCCACCTAATGAAATGGAACTAAAGCTGAGGCCTGACTGACCTATGGTCAGAAATTGTTGGATTAACTTTTCAGAGGATAACATAAAATGCACAGCTAATTATTATAGACTTTCCCTCTTCCTCGATGCCTCTTCCCTGGCCATTGCACTGTTCATTAGCACTTCCACCAGAGGGCAGACTGTAAGCCTAGGTGACAGCCTATCAGTTTGGCTACTCTTCAGTTATTCTGTACTTGTTGGGAAAGGGCAGTGGTTGAAATCTTAATAAATTTTAAAAAGGTTTTAAGTTATTTTTACATTTACTTAATACCTCCCTGCATTAGTACAAAACTGTTAAAGATTGACAACATTAACAATTTAAATCTTACAACAATATGATTTGTAATTCATATTTTTTAATTCCTTTAAGAAGTTTTAACTTTAGTCCTTTACAATCCATCTGTGTTGCTATTTTGAAATAGAATTTTCATTTGATATATGTGAATTTGAGCCCAAGAATTAATTCTGTTGAAACACACAATTAGGCCATTTACATAAAAGATAAAGTTTAAATATGAAAAGTAGTGTAGTTGGAAAATGTAAGTTTAAATTTGCCCACTTTTGAAGTTATGCATTTTTAAAGTTGTTTGCCCTCAGTGTTAAAACCCCTGGTGTTCCATTGCATGTGTAATCCCCACATACTTTTAAATGACTGGGTACTTTAATGTCCTTAAATAGTAAAAAGAAAGATATGTGGTGTTGACAGCAAAAGGCTCTGAAATCATAGGTGCTTATAGTCCATTTAGCATGTCAGGGTATCTACTCTTCAAATTGTGAATTTTCCATAGCTAATTTTCTGTCCTTAAATTCATTTTCCCCTGCTGCCCACCACCCAGGCCATCAGTCAACAAGTAATTTGCTGGGTATACTACATATAAGATGAACAGCCTGTCCCTGGACTGTCCTGGTTTTAAAACTGATAGTTGGCAACTTTGGAACCCTCTCAGTCCTGGGAAAACTGAGACCGTTGATCAGCCGCCTTGTATATTATATATAGCACCTAACACTCATCCTTACACTGCACAACCTAAGATTTTATATAGCATTTCCAGAATGCTTTCATCTGCATGCTTAGGGAATGCAAACTTAGTGTTTTTGTAAAATAAAATCAAGGTGAATATGCTAATTATGAAAATAATTATAACAAAAAATTGCTTTCAGCTTATCTAATGATTTCATACCACTGTTAGCTCAAAAATGTTAGAATGACTGAATATTTTAAAACATGCTTCCATGGGGAAAACATGGGAAAAGAAAAATCAGTCATTTAGAAGATGTTCCAAGCCTTTTCTTAAGCAGGGTGAGTCCCAGCTCTCTGAAGACACTGTTCTGACCCTACTTCTGTCTCAGTGGTTTTGTACATCCTCAGTCTCACACCATTTTACGTCTCTTCTCTCCTGCCTTTGCAGGAGTTCATTATCAGACAAATGATTGCCATGATTAGGCAAATTTAAACAGCAGTGGAGAAAAGAAAGTCTGGGGAAGTGTTTCAAGAAAGACGTGCTCAGCTGGTGGCACACGCCTGTAATCTGAGCACTCCGGCGGCTGAGGCAGGAGGAGTGCTGAGAATTCGAGGCCAGCCTGAGCTACAGAGTGAGACCCTGTCTCCAACCACCCCCCTCAAAAAAAAAAGATGTTAGTGAAGACTGATTAGTTCCTAAATACTAAGTTCTTTACACTGTCGTAGGATAAACAAATGTTCATCAGCAGCCCATTTTGCATGACACTATTATAGTGAATTTTTTTTTTATAGAATGAAAAAAAAAATGCAAAAGGTAGGAAAATAAAACAGAAAATTATGGTATGCTACTTTAAAATCACTGTTAATGAAGGAAGTTGAATGCCACTGTGGTTGTTAGTATCCCTTTCTTGAGAATATGATTAGGGGGACCAGCGACTGAAGTTTGGAGAAGCAATTATATATGATGGTGATGAGAAAGTTTCACTTTATTTCATCTCTCCTGTACATTAAGTTTTACTTCAGGTTAACCTTATATCATCAAATGTTCTGTAAATGTGTTAGCCAAGCCTGTGCTAGGTCTTGGTTGTACAACAAGATCGTGTCCTAGAAATGTGACCACATCATGTGTATTGTTCCCTGTCCTTCTGTCTGCTTTATCCTCAATAACGTTTTGATCTAACAGCAACAAAGGAATGGTGAGGTTGCCAACAGTCTACATTAGAACAGTTCTTTAAGGAAGGAAATGGAGGAAATCTAAGACAATCAGGACGATGGTTTGAAACATATCATCCTTTTACACCAGCTATTAGATCCAGATGCAAATGTTTTCAAAACTTGATTTTAGTTATAAATTACAGTTTTCTGATCCCAAGATTTTATTCTTTATATATTTGCTAATTTGTATTGATACTTGTTTATGTTGGGCAGTGTGCGTGTATGTGTGAGTGTGTGCGAATAATCACATGTGATTTTTAAGATGGTGTTTAAAAGAAGTAACCCTTCCACAGCATGTCCTCCTCACATTCTTCCACCAGAGAAGAGGCCCCCTGAACCCCCTGGACCTCCACCGCCGCCACCTCCACCCCCTCTGGTTGAAGGCGATCTTTCCAGCGCCCCCCAGGAGTTGAACCCCGCCGTGACAGCCGCCTTGCTGCAACTTTTATCCCAGCCTGAAGCAGAGCCTCCTGGCCACCTGCCACATGAGCACCAGGCCTTGAGACCAATGGAATACTCCACCCGACCCCATCCAAACAGGACTTACGGAAACACAGATGGGCCTGAAACAGGGTTCAGTGCCACTGACACTGATGAACGCAGCTCTGGTCCAGCCTTGACAGAATCCTTGGTCCAGACCCTGGTGAAGAACAGGACCTTCTCAGGCTCTGTGAGCCACCTTGGGGAGTCCAGCAGTTACCAGGGCACAGGGTCAGTGCAGTTCCCAGGGGACCAGGATCTCCGTTTTGCCAGGGTTCCCTTAGCATTACACTCAGTGGCCGGGCAGCCGTTCCTGAAGGCGGAGGGAAGCAGCAACTCTGTGGTGCACACAGAGACCAAATTGCAAAACTATGGGGAGCTGGGGCCAGGAACCCCTGGGACCAGCAGCTCAGGAGCAACCCTTCACTGGGGGGGCCCAGCTCAGTCTTCTGCTTATGGAAAACTCTTTCGGGGATCTGCAAGAGTCCCACCAAGAGGGGGACGAGGGAGAGGAGTTCCTTACTAACCCAGAGAGTCCATTGTCCTGAAAGTTCCTTCCCTGTCCATCTTTCCATCCAGTCCTCTGAACGTTTAATGAAATCATTTGCCAGAGTGAGGTAATTATCTGCATTTGGCTACTGCAAAGCTGTCTGTTTTATTCCTTGCTCACTTGCAACTAGCAGGCGACTTATAAAATAATGATGTTGGCACCAGTTCCCCGCCGATGGGCTATAGCCAGAACATTTCCTTCAGCTCTACATAGGAGACAGTAGAGAATATGGAGAGGGTCGTTCAACTGAAAAGTAAATGTGTTAGCTTATTGCCTGCACTTCTTGAGCAGAAGAGAGAAAAGTTTCCGTTTTGAGATGGCTCAGGCTCTTTGATTTTTAAAATTTTGTGGGTTTGTTTTGTGATTTCTTTCTTTTGAATTTTAATACAGTTTTCCCCCCTTTAAAGAGCATAGTGTTCACAATATTTGAGCTGCTCTTAGGCTTTTGCTAGAAGGGAAGCAGAGTGGCCTGGCTGATTTAAATAAATGTTTCCTTCCTCTCCACCATCTCACATTTTAGTTTATAAGTGAACACTCCTCTGTCCCCATTGAGCATCTTGAATATAACTTTTTTCCAAATAAATTACTCATTCTTAAAGTTTGCTCCATTTTGACAAAAGCTATGCCTCCTCCCTGCACAATAAAGCAGGTTTTAGAAAATGGCATTCTTGGGCAAGCAGGTAAACTTTACCCAGTATCTTTGCATTTCTGCTCATCTTCTCTACTTCCCCTCCCTCACTCCTTTCTTCCTTTCTCCAGTCTTCTCTTTCTCCCTCCTCCTTGCTCCTCCCTTCTTCTCCTTCTCCTTCTTCTTCTCCTTCTTGAGGCATTTGTTTGGAAAAAAAAATTGAGATGCCCACAAACCTGGAATAATTCTTTACTTTTTTTTTTAATAAAAGAAAGGAAATTCAAAATCCTACATTGTTCTCTGTAACTCTTCAATTCTAAAATGTTTTGTTTTTTTAAAAACCATATTCTGATGGGGAAGTTGATTTGTAAATATGGACAGCATAGGACATTGCTACTGAAGTGTGGTTAGAGATGATGCCTCTATCTGCCTAGAGGGCTAATGGGAGTTAGCATATTGTTTACACATATATTTTTATGTCAAAACAAAAAACCCTCTGAAACAGCATTGTGATATTGTCAAAGAAAAAAGAAACATCCTGAAAATACATGGAAATGTAATCTAGTTTAGAATGGATATTTTTCTGAAGCTCTATCAATACCTGATAGCCTTTAAAAATAATAATATGAGAAAGAACAGTATTGACACGTACACATCCTAGCATGTATATCCTGCCAGTTCTTTTAGGGATTTTCCTCCAGTGATTCGGTTTTGGTTTTGGTAAAATGTTAAAGTATGACTTCCTGGCAAGAACTTTGCCTTATCATAAACAGGAAATAGGAAAGAGAAAGCCTCTCAAGGTGGGATAACTTGGGAGGCTTCTCATTCTGACTTCCATTCCTGTGAGTACCAGCATATGGTGTGTTTTAGAAACAGACACATGTCATAGAACTTATCAGCACAGAGTTAGTCCTTTGTGAACTGTAGGTTAACCCACTTTTACAAAGAAAAGGCAAACATGCTGTAGCATCATGGAGAATAGTCTTCAGAACAAGCTTCATGTTTCAATGCCAAGTTATTACATTAAAAATAAAATTACTTATAAGAGAAAGGTGCATTAATTTTAAAAAATCTTTAAAAAAACAAAAGAACCCTCTTCAGATGCTTACATGAAGATTGTTTTCCCATTACTGAAATAGGTAGAGATTGGTGTGTGTATTTCTTTATTATTCTCTGGTTTTTGGTCTGGCCTTGCCCTTGTGGCCAAACACTGATTAGTAAGAGTAAGAGAACTTTCTAGCCATTTTGGCTTTGATGGCTTTTATACCAGTGTGTCAAATTAGATTTACTCAGCACATTGACATGCTGTCAGTAAATTCCATTAGGGTTCATCTGAGTCTTCTCTCTGTGGACTTCTTAGTCTTCAGATATGGCCTTTGTATTTTAGAATATTCAGATTTGAGGTATTGGGCCCCACTGCCCCTGTTTTTCATTAAAGAAGCTGAGCCGTGGATACTTACAAAAGTATCTGTTCAGTGAAAAAGAATTGTTTTCCCATGAAATATGAATAAAATTCTCTGTATATTTTCATTGTATTTTGGTTATCAGCAGTCATCAATAACTTTTTCCCTCCCCTTTTCCCTTATGTTTAATTATGCCAAAAATTCTAAATGATATACTTAAGCTTCCATTCCCCATCCCTCCTAGGGAAGGGGGAACGGGTATATGTGTGAATGTGTGTGTGTGTGTGTGTGTGTGTGTGTGTGTGTGTATGACCCATCTCATCCCTGGCCCCATTTTGGGAGTCTAACCTTTAAAATTTAAAAAAAAAAACAAAGGAAGAAAAAATATTTTGTTATTTTGGCTCTTTCTAAAAGGCAGAGGAAAAAGTCATTTAAATATCCTGGAATCTGTGTGGAGAAAGAAAAGGTATTTGGTAATTTTTCAGCTATGTTATAAATGTGATCAAAGTAAAAGGTTTGACTGAATAGCAACTTGACTATACAAAAATCACAAATCCAGTTATTCCATTCAAAAGTGGTTTTGATTTTAACTATTGTACCACAAGAGATACTAAGCCTGTTAAGTACATTGTTTTGAACAGATGAGAAATCTGATTGTTCACAAATGAGAAGCAAAACTGGTTTGACTGTGATCATTTTTGTGGTTTTGAAAACAAATTTTCTTGACCCAGTTTCCTTAGTTTTTTCTTCAGCTGTCCATAGGAACGATGAGGACTTGAAAACGACATCAGCTCTATGTTTAAAGCAGGGCAGTTAGCACAAATTTGTAAGGAGGGCTTTTGTTAGCTTATGCCATAGACATCACCCAATCACGTGTGTGTGTGTGTGTGTGTGTGTTTGTGTGTGTGTGTAATATGCATATATAGTTAGAGTGCTAAAATGGTTACCAGCAGGTTTTGAGAGAGAGTGCTGCATCCGAAAAGTGTCAGTTGCCACCTCATTCTCCTGATTCCTAGGTTCCTGACACTGTATTCCTTTCTCTCTCTTGTTTTTGCCCCTCACCAGGTGTACCTTGTCTGTGTACAGATATTTTGTAATATATTAAATTTTTTTCTTTTCAGTTTATAAAAATGGAAAGTGGAGATTGGAAAATTAAATATTTCCTGTTACTATACCACTTTTGCTCCATTGCATTTACTTCTAATTTCTATACCCTCTGAGCATATCTCATGTATGAAGGACATTTTTCCTCCACTTTATCTTAGGGCTTCTCTGTCTCAGAATTGCTATAGACTTCATAAACTAATGAAAACAAAGCAAAACATGCTTAGGATTTGAAACGGTGCCTGAAAATGCTAGACTAGAAACTAGAGATTTTTTTTTTTTTTAATGAGGAATCCAGAAAATGTGACTTTTTAAAAAGTAGAAAACAGTTACACAAATGGTGGTACCAAGCCATCAAGAGTTGAGCTTCTTGTACCCTGACTCCTCCTGACAGGAGAGGTAAGTGGGTTTGAGCTCAACAGTCTTCAAGGGAAGTTGGTAAGAAACTGCTTAGACCCAAAGAATTGGCCTTATATCAGGCTCCCTGTCATTCCACCCCCACCCGGTTCCCTCGATGTTAACAAGGTCAGCATGCAGATTTGTGTACCTAGCTCTGTTGAGGTTTCCTGGTGTGTTGTCAATCCAGAAAGTGAATCAAAAGTTTTTAAAAAGTTAAAATCAAGTCCCTATTTCTAAAAATCTTTCCCATCTCCACCTAAGGAGTTGTTTACCCTTCTCTTTCCTGGCTTAGAACACTGAGAATAAATATTCCCTTGTAATATTCCCTTGTACTATAATCCTGCCACTTACAACATTTTGGAAGAGCAGATAGAATCCATGGGGGTTGGGGGGAGGAGAAAAGTATCTGGAAGTTGTAAGTGGGGCAAGCATGTTGCACAGGGTTAAGGGGTACACCAGAACAAGCAAAACTGGGAGGAAGTGAAATTCAGAAACTGCTGCTGATAAAGGTTGCCAGCCTGTTTTTGAATCCTCAGAACTTTTGATGTTCCTTTGCCTGTGGGCTGTCATGTCTTCTTGACCCAGAACGAGAATGGGAAGCTAAAGATGGTCCAGTTCCTGGTTAGTCTCCAGAGGAAAGGAATTAGTTTTAGGTCTATATATTGTAAGTTCCTGACTAAGAGTGAACTTCGCCCTGCTAGAGAATATTGTGCCCCTTTACACCAGTGGCTGTCTTCTCAGCTCTGGGACTAAAGGCTGAGGACCTGATGGGGGTGGACTTTATTCAGTGTCATCCCGAAGGCCATTTCTGACTAGAAATCATACTGTTTGGCATGGTGCTGTTCTCCCGGGCAGGCATGCTTAGCTGTGTTGTAAGGCTAACACCTCAAGGAAGTTAATTAGCACTGTTGGTGCTAAAGTAGAGTTTCTGTTTTTATCAAAAGTTTTTCTATAACTTGACTTCTTTTAGCTGTGAGTGACTCTCTTTTCACAATTTAGTCATTGTGCAGGGCTAAGTGGAATGGGAATGGGGAGTTCCTTAATTATGAAATCCATCATTCCAAGGGAGTGGCTGCTGAGTCTTCTGCTTGTCCTAAGAGACAAAGTGAACATTCCTGGATACTGTGGTTGGTTTTATTGTCCAAGTGCGGCCTTTCTCATCTAGAGGAGCCCCCTTGTGAACACCTGATCAGTGGGAGATACTCCAGCTACGGTAGGAAGACCTCAGGGGAATGTAGCCCCTGAAGGAACCATTGGTGGTACTTCACCACTCCTTCCTGTAGATAGTTGTCTCCATCACCCCATCCATCCACTTTTCATATCCTTTTTTGTCTTCTCCCCACACTCTGAATTGAATGATTTAAGCCTACCATAGATATTGATTGCTCTCCCCTGCTCAGTATTTAGGGTTACTGCTGTTTCATGGTTTTGAAGGGTCTTTAGAGGTACATAATTAAGGCAAATGTCCATCCGAATCCTCCATCTATGGGTAGGAGTTCAAGGAGGACAAAATACTTCCTAATTTTCGAGGCAAGCGGCAGAACCACTGAGCTAAATCCCTACCCTAAAATAGTTCCTAATTACCAAGATTTATGAAAGGAGTTTTAATTCAAGTTATGTGGAGTACAAAAGATTCTTTTTTCTGGCAGTGAAAGCCAGCAAGTTGTTTTTTTCAGTATTCCTGCTTCCCCTCTTTGGCCCTTCACCTTTTCTCCCTTGGTCTGAGATTGTTGGCTATTACTGTTGCCATTTCTAAGTAGTTACAGAGGGTGTCTGGGAAGGAAAGCTTGGTGAGTAAAAGGTTCTAGTGTCAAATAGAAAACAGGCTGCTTTGATGACCTGGTGATTATTCACTGGATGCCAAAATGCTCTTGACAACTGCATTGCTCTCACGTCTCTTACTGCAAAAACTAGTAGTCCAGGGCTGCAAGAAAGAGGCTGGTGTGGGGTTAGTCTTTGCTGCCCTCTAGATGGGCAGTTGTTGATGAAGCTGTCTTGCTCTACAGCCTTGAGCTACAGCAGACGAGAGAGCCATGAAGAAAGATTCTAGGACCTAGAAATGAATGGAGTTTTTTTATGTCACTTCTGGCATGGTTATAAACTAGAGTTGATCTAGTGAAATAAAGGACATTTTATCCAAGCTAAACCATTCCTGAGGGAAGCAGTGTGAAGAAGCCTTTTAGAAGGGCTACAGTACAGCAATGGGAGCAAAGTGAGGAACCAGAGCCTGGATCTTGGAAGATGTCTGTCTTTTCTCTGCCAAGGCGGCCTGTCTCAGAGGGACCCTTCTCACACCTGTGTCTCAACTTCCTCAATGCCTAATTGAGGGCATCCTTGGTTAGGGTCAGCTTGTAGACAACCGCTTGCCCTAGACTAGTGCAATGTTGAATGCTTTCAGGCCTGGAGAAAACACTGAATTCAAAGACAGAAATTTTAGGAGTCCAGTCTCTAAATAATTCAGGAACTTCTAAGTTGCCAGAAAATAGCAATAGAAAAAGGAGGTAGAGATAAGGCTAAGAAGGGAGAACTAGAGCAGTCTTGTAGCTGGGCTGTGGGAAAAGTCAGATATGGGATGGAAGGAAAAATTATGCCCTGAAATTTAGGAGATAGTTGCTTTAGAGTTCATGCTTTGTTTCAGGAAGTTCCTAATGAAGCACCTGTGCCCAGAGCTCCCCTTGATCATAGTAGTAGTATCTTCAAGGTTGGAGGATGGGCCTAGAACCCTTAGTCAGGGATAGTGTGATAACATTTTCTGTAAGGACCTCGAGAATACAAGCAAAAGTACTAAGTAGTTTATATGGAACATGTGCTTACCACTACTCTCAACACACTTTAAGAGTAATTCAGGAATGAGGAGAATCATGTTAAGAATGACTTTTATTTGTCAAGTTTTAAAACTCTTACAAGTAGTTCTATGAATTTTAGGTCATCCTGGAAACTAACATTTCTCTTGTTTTAGACCTAAATGAGGGCAGTCCACACAAGAGCAAAGAAACTGGAGTATGTGAGTTAGTCATAGAATGGCGGAGCTACTAAAAGACATGAATGTGTTTAGTTCATTGCCATTTTTGCTCAGTGAAAAACCAGGCCCAAGAAGGTAGCGAAACCTATGGTGTTGGAAGAAAGGAGAAAAAGGAAACTGACATCAAGTACCTACTCTGTGTCAGGCACTGTGCTAACTGCTTTGTTTTAGTGTCTTGATTCTTAAGCATCTTGAGGGTAAGGCTTGGAAGGAGTAAAAGGCAAATCCCTTTTATTATCCTGAGCAATTGTAGGTGATACAGAGAGCAATGGGCCACTTTTTCCTCTCTGACCACACAGGGCTAACCTAGAGGAAGTGAAGACCCAGCGTTTGAGGGTGGGGTTGATCTAAGGAAGTACCCACCAGACAGTTGAAAGATGCAAATAACTTCTTCATTCTAGAGACTTCTGAAATGACAGAAGCAGGCCTGATCAAGAGCAAAATTTATTTTAGTACTGGGGTTGACTTTCATTCTAGCAAATCAGGTCATGACCTGAGAATATAGGATTGATCTTAGATATAGATTGATATATGTAGATTGATCTTCCTTTGGTTGCTGTGCTTGTTTGGGATTTTTTTCCTTTTGTTTTTTGAGGGTTTTTTTTTTAATGTTTTGCAACACTTTCGAAGTCATGAAACTGGATTTATGATTTTGGAAAGACAGTGTCAAGTTTGGGGCAGGTGTCAGTCTGAAAGTTGACAGGAATAACATTGTGTTCCTCCTGGCTGTTTGATACAGTATCCCAAGATTTGTTCCATGAGGGAGTGGGAATATTACTACCAGACTCGGGTCCCATCGGTAAGGCATTAAGGGAGGATTCCACTTTTAGGAAGTGGGTCTAACAAGAGAGGTGAGTTTCATACCTGGATGGGAAGTGGGGACTTGGTATTTATAAGTCAGTGCATTATACCAGCTTACAAAATAGTACCCTAACAAGAGGAGGCCAAGGCAAAGAAATAATCAGAAAACATGGAGTTCATCAAAAACTACCGTTTAAAAGTAAAGAAGGGGGAACACGGAACAGAGGAGGAAGGTGAACAGCAGGAGGAGACTCATGGGAAAAAGGACTTGGGTGTTTTGTGCAGAGGGCTGCAGATTGATGGACTAGGATGGCACAGGAAAAGAGGTTTGGGAGGACATTCTTGGTGGCCTGAGTGAGGAACTGGAATTTGGCTTGGTGAGCCCTACAGGGAGCAGAGCATGAGGAGATGAAAGAGGGTGAGGACTTTTGCCACTGTAGTGAGTGCAAGAAGCAGAGAAGTTCTCTGGGGTGGTATTGCTCTCACCCAGGCATGAGGCCGCAGCAGGGCCCACACTCGAGCAGGGCGAGGGGAATCAGAAGGAAGGAATGGGGTCCACAGGAAGTGGCTCACAGCTTGGATATGAGGGGAAACAGAAAAGCTACCCTCCAGACGGTGATGCCAGGACACATTTGTGCTGACGGTAGTAGGGAAAGCTTGGTGTGAGGTAGCTGCTTGCTGCTTTGTTTTTACAGAGGAGGTGCTCATTAACCAATGGATGGGATGTGCTGTGTTCAGTGTTGCGGAGTCTAGGAGGGGGCCCTGCCCCTGGAGGGCCAGGGAGCAAGTGCGGTGTCCAGATGGTTACCTGCTCTCGGCCCTGCACAGGGGAGTCTGTTGTGGGGTGTGCCCACAACTTCAAGAATGCTAGCCCATTCTGGATCTGGGAAAGAAAAGACCAATTTTTGCCAGTTTCTTCCCCTTTAATGCTTTGGAAATGGAATATGACTAGCCTGTGGCAGCATGTGCCTGTGAATGCACAATTCTCTGGCTTGATTCTTGGAAGGCCTTTTCCTGTCCTTCCCTGGGGGTCATTTGTATCTCTGGTTCCTGCTCCTACAGCCATAAAGTGGGAGCCCCCATTTATTAATTGGGTTGGGACTGGGGAGGGGGCCGGCGGGGGACTCTTTAGTGTGGCAGGCGGGGGTCTTCCCGAATGAGCCCATTAGCCAGCCCCAACGACAGCTAAAACGGGGCCGCAGCCAAGTCTTCTCCGTTTCAAAACCCTCCATCGCCTGCAGCAGATCAGAACAAGGCCTGCGGGAGCCCTTAGCTTCTGATTGCAGCTGTGAGGAAGGACAAAACAATTTATAGGAAGCCAAGTAGCTCCTGTCTCACTCACTGTCTCTTCCTTTCTGACTTTGGGGAGGAGGAAGAGTGGGATGTTGCATCCTCTCCTACCATGGCTTCTTTTACAGGCCTAGAGTAGGAGAAAAGAGGAGTGTGTGGGCATTGATTGGACATTTATATCGATGCTGTGGATGTATTTACGCATCCTCGCTTTCTTCTTCCCATCCACACAGTTGTTGGATTAGCAGCCACTACTTCTGTGGGGCTTTCTAGGGCAGAGCCAAGAGTGTGCTGTGGGGTGGGGAGGGCTTACCATACTCTGGTTTATTAAGATTCAGGGTTAGGGATGGATCCCCTCTCTGACTTCTCTTCCTCTGAATGGGAGGGACTTGAAATTCAGTGCAAGGCCTCCTGCTGAGACATCTCCTGGGGACTTCTCCCTACAGTGGCCCGAAGGGCAGGCGTACCTTCCTGATGGAAGGACTCTTCCATAGATTGTCAGAGCTAGGAAAATGGTCATGTCATCCAGCCTCTCCATTCACAGAGCGGGAAACTGAGGCTTGAGGAAGGGAAGTACGTCACCCACACTCTCACAGTGACTTAGTGCAGCCAACTGGGACTAGATCCAAGAGGACCGAATCCCTCTAAGAGCTCCCAACTAAGATCATCCCCTTCCTGAGAGCCCTGGGTTTCCTAAGAAACAAGGGCTATGAGATTTTGAGGGGAAGGGACAGACATTGAGGGGGGAAGGTAGATTTAAAAGCCTTTAGTAGAAAAGCAGTCATTTTATGTATTTTTAAAGAATAATTTCTCAGTGGCATGCAAATGTACAAGTAATTTTTATTTATATAAAAGAGCTCTGCTTCCTTGGGAAGCACATGGCACCCACAGCCAAAGATCCCAATGTCCTCAGAGTTACTCCACATTTCAAAGGGCACGCAGCCACCCTCTTCTGGAGGGCAGATGGCTGGACAAAGCCTTAAAGGCAATGTGAGGAATTTAGTCTAAATCTCAACTCAGGCTCCTCTGGAGTATAATACACCTAGATTGAAAAACAAAACAAAACAAAAACAGCTCATCTGCCAGAAAGCTAATGTGGGTGCGTATGTCTCTGAATGAGAGATGGGATTATAGGACTCAAAGCAAAATCAAATGTTCTCTGAGCTTACAGGAAAGTTGGGGGCCCTCTTAATGTTTTCCTAGTTTTGAGTTGTTGGTGTTCTCCTTTGACAGGCAGAAGGTGGCAGTGCTTGGCAGTGGCCTGACCCTGAAACAGTGCTCACTTGGCCAACTTGCTGGTCACTCCAATGTCACAACTCACCGTCTCTGGGGACATAGCCACTGTCCCTTTCAATTTGTGCTGTGTGAGAGCTTATGAAACTGAGTCACTGATGAGCAGAGAAGGGGATGCTAAAGGGGGAAGGGTACCATCGGCCACTTGGACATAACATTGGGGTCTGTCTCAGTGGGGCACACTTCCTTTACATTTTGGCATCACAACCCAATCAACAGCCTAGGGGGACTGTGGAGTGGTCCCCATGGAGATTCATTCGTGCCCAGCTTGCATCCGGTCTGGTGTCTTACAAAACATTCTATTTCATAGTCAAGGACCTGTTGCACAAGCCTCTTCTGCAGAGTGTTTCTAAAGCTCTGATGGACAAGTGAACCTCGAATCCAAGCTGGTGGTCTGATCTAAAATTAGATGTTCTCCATGTAACTGCTTGCGTTAACTTTGTATGAACCATTAACCTTTGTTGCCCTTTATAATTCCGGGTTTCACTACTTCTGTTTCTATAGAACTGTCTAACTTATTCTAAGTAGGGCCGGGGATTTAGCTCCGTGGTTCCAGCACCTGCCTCGCAAGCGCAAGGTCCCGAGTTTGATCCCTGGTACCAAAAAAAAAAACAACACACACTTATTCTAAGTACAGGGCCATGGTCTCATGTTTGGCAACCCAGGAGCTGTCCTTGGAGACAGGAATCGAGAACTCTCTTTGGCAGCATACTTAAGGTTCACGTGTAACCTGGGGGATTTGGATTTGAGGAAATCAGAGGCATGGAATGCATTGCCATTACCATCACCTGCCAGCACGGGCTCCCAAGTGAAAGGCCAGAGACCCTCGTTGGTGTCTTGTCCCTGTCTCCTGTCTAATGTAGCGTATTATTTTCCATTGCAGGTGGCAACAGCAGCAGGGATGGCCCCTGAGGAATTTGGTGATGTCCCTCAGTCACTTTGCATCCAGAGCCTGGCAGATTCAGTCTCTGCCTCAGAACTTAAAGCCAGGTAGGGGCCTAAGCCCATCCAGAGGCTACTGGCCTTCTTTTGTGTGGGATCTTCCACCCCCATCCCCTGACATACACGCTTACTCCTGGTCTCAAGGAAATTTCTGTTTGTTTTGATTTTTTTGAGACAGAGTCTCACTGTGTAGTTCAGGCTGGCCTTGAACTCACTCTGTATCCCAAGCTAGCCTAAATTCCCAGCAATCCTCCTGCCTCAGCCTCCCCAGTGCCGGGATCACAGGTGTACACCCAGCTTCAAGGAAATTTCTCATCCTCAAAGCTCTCCAGGGAGTCTTCTCAGCTTCTTTTTTTTATACCCCATTCTGGTTTCCTACCCTTTGGTCAACAAGTTCCCCCTTCCAGCTAGAGTGGGTAACCCCCTGTCTTGGCACAGTCATTTCATTCATGCTCTTTCCAGAAGGCCTGCTGCGTTCACGGTGTCTCTCCATGGTGGGATGCTGATGTTTTACTTCAGCTCTCGCCTCTAGGACAGCGGCCCCCATCTTCCACCACCCACTATCCTACACCATATACTTCTTTCCCAGAAAGCTATTTCATATCCCTTTCCTCAAGTGAAATAGGGTAGTAGGTCTCTCCTCGCTGCCTCTGACCAGCTGCTCCACCTCTTTTCCAGGTTCAGAGAATAATTCTGCCTGTCTGGACATCATGTGAGATGCCAGAAGTAGCAGCCTGAAGCCCGCTTCCTCCTCCCCAGAACCCAGAGTGGGTGTGTGACCTGGCCACTGCCTCCACCCTTCTTGCCTGCTGGTAGGTGTGCTGCTCCCCGCCCTTCGCCAGGGCCGTGTTGTCTCTGCCTGTGTTTCTTCTTTGAGACCAAGTCTGAGCCCCAAGGTTCAAACAATCCTCCTCCTCCAGCCTCCCGGATCACTGGAACTACAGGTGTGTGCCACTGTGCCTGACCTCTGTGGGACCATTTCTGTCATCGCCTTCTCCTAGGAGGAAAGCCTTGGGTTGGGATGTGGCTCAGGCGAAGCACTTGCCTAGCGTGTACAAGGCCCTGAGTTTGAGCCCCAGCACCACAGCCAAGAGGAAGCCCTGGTGACTCAGCTCTTCCCTTTGTCACTCCCAAGCCCTGATCTTCAGGATCAGAGGTCCATCCTTTCCCGTGGCACAGACAGTCATTTACAGACACCATTCACACTGGAGAGGAAGGTGTGATGACAGACAGCCCTTCCCGTCTAAACCCCAGATGTGCACCCTAGGAGAATGCCCCAGTCTTTTAAAGGAAAGGGTTTTTATCTGGTGCCCATTCCCCAGGACCAGGGTCTTGGGCTCTGAGAGTTCCTGACCAGGGAGATGGCTGAGGGCAGTCAGCCACAGGTGCTCCTCTTCTTCACTGTAGGTGTTCTTGCCCTCTGGGGCCTTGGGAGAGTTGTCGTGGGTCAGAGCAGCGTATTGCTGCCTGGGCACCATGGGCGAAACCCCCCGCCCCGACCCTTGTGGCCCAGCCAATGTCTCTCTCAACTCCAGCACCAGCAGCAGGCCTGCCAGCAGAAGCGCACTCTAGGAAGGCATTGCCTCCCTGCTAGGCAGCTGCTTTGAGCTAGAAGTGGAGCAGGTGGGCCATAGTGGGTAAGAGGGATCAAGCAGATGTTAGGAAGCAGAAATGTCCCTGTAAGCAGTCAAATAGTACGCGTGTGTGGGACACCTTGATGGCACAGAGAGCACCAGCATTGATGACGCTGCCGCCTGTCTGTCAACCAGGGTGTCTGCCCCGCTGGGCCACTGCAGTCCTGGCTCCTGCCACACGAGGGCACTGCCGACTAATTAAAACTCACCCCTTGCAGCCTAGGTGAGGGCGCCCTTTCCCTAAGATGAGTCAGAAGGCCCTAGAGAGCCCAGACACAGGGCTGGGAATCTGGCAGGATACCTGGCACCACTTGTTCTTCCTGTGAGATGACCTGAGGCCCCACACACACTGCTCTAGTGGCCTGCAGCCTCAGCGCACTCCCTCCCTCCTGAGCTTGGCCCGCCCTGGCTCCAGTCCCAGAACACTTCGCACTTGCTTTCTCTCCCTTAGGGCGTAGCAAGCTCCAGCTGTCTCCCCACTGTCCCCTTGCCTCCATGACAGTTGCTTTCTGACCCAGAGGGTGGGGTGTGTGTGGTTTTCCAGGGCAGGGGGGATCTCTTACAAGTGTTCTGAGAAAAGTATCTTTGAGGCCGGCCATGGTGGTACGTGCCTATAATCCCACTGCTTGGGAGGCCGAACCGGGAGGATCATAGTGAGTTCAAGGCCAGCCTGAACCACATAGCAAGACTCTCAGAAAACAAAAAAAAAGGAGAAAAGGATCTTTGTCAGTAAGAAAGTGTTGGGGGAATTGAAGATGGGGAAAGTAAGTGAGTGAGTCTCTCCATCTGCTCCCCGTGCAGCCCCACAGAACTCAGGACAGCCTCAGTGGCTGGGTACACCCAGGCCACACTGGGGCTCTGAGCCAGGAGGGCATCTGTGGGGCCCATGTTGGCCACAACCCTCATGCTCACCGCGTGCAGGGTTGTGGCTCTGCTAGTGATGCCACGGACCACCCGCCACCCGCCCTCGTCCCGTAAAGCACCTTCCAGGCTGCACAGACTCTGGGAGAGACAGAGGTCCTCCTCCTCCTCCCCCACGCCCGAGGCCCCTCCCCAGGAGGACAGCTTGATTAAACAGTCGGTGCTGCTGGAATTACTGCACAGCTGGCGCTCCCCCCAGCACCCTGAGCAGAGCAGCAGTGCAGATTAAAATCTCCAATTAGCGTTAAAGTGAAGTGAGGAGGTGCGGAGGCTGCCAAGGAGGCCAGGTGGGGGCCCTGGGTCGGCACCCCCACTCTTGCCTGGATTCCGAGTGCACCCTTCATCCCCTTCCTCTATAGCTGCTCTCCAGCAGCACCCAGGGCCCGTTAGCCTCGAATTGCTGTGCTTGGGACATAGGGCTCCTCTGGGGTGGGGCCGGGGAGGTGCTCTACCTGTGAGGCTGGAGGAGGAGGAGGAGGAGGGGGAGAAGGAGGAGGAAGAGGAAGAGAGGAGTGGTCTCCACTCATTAGAGATGCCCTGCCCATAGCTTTCCAGGCAGCCAGGCCGAGGGGACTGCTGTTTCCGCAGAGACCAAGGGCAAACAGGACGAGGGCCTCCAAGCCCTCTTGCCTATACAGTGCTCGGGGGCATGGTGCCCACGTGAATACCCATTTCTGTAATATTCTACTCTATCTGACCCGTCTGCCCTTGCCCAAGTCATGGCTCCTTTCTTTCTCACTCCCTGCATCTGTCTCTTGGTTTCCTGTAGGCAAGAGCAGCCCCAGCCAGGCTCAGGAGCGTTGCCGTGTCCTGCCACCTGGGTCCCCATTGGCTCCTCATTATCTTCTTCGCAGTTTGGGGAAGAGCAGAGATATGGCCAGGATGGAGGTCTGAGATGCCCCTGACCTCTGAACAGCACACCCCTCCGAAGGCCCTGCTACCATTTACGCTCGTGCCACCAAACGCAGAAGTAGGCAGCACAGTTAGCCACCCCCTGGCTGCCCTCTGCCTCTTTAAGGGAAATGGAGGTGGGTACCCAGCTGACTGAACTACTCACACCTCCAGAAATTAGACCCCAGGGCACAGTGCCACCCTCCCAGGCTGGCACATGCTACCCTGGCAGAGGTTCAAGTAGCCCCCTGCCATCCTCCTACCCCTATGTCTTCCTCTACTCTCTTCCCTTCTCTCCCCCCTCTCTTTTCTCAGCCAAAGCACAGCTGAGCCTTGGGCAGGGGGAGCGGAGAGACCAAGCTGGGGTGGGGGGTGGAGCTCCAGCAGCACGTTTTCACCTGCCATTTAATTGGATGTATTTTTAATTAATGGGACCTCAGGGACCAACATGAGACAATCTGAGCTCTGAATAGGGGCAGGGGAGGGATTGAGGAAGGGAGGAGGATTGGGCCACTGGGTGCGGTTACCGGGAACCCAGGCCCATCAATCACTGGCCACTTTTCGTGCTGGCATGGAGAACAGTGAGGTGGAGGAGCAGGGGAGGTGCTGGGGAGAGGTGCCAGCATTTCCTCCAGTGGCCAGGACCTCCCAAAGCAGTTGACTTGGGCCTGGAGCCCGAAATCACAGCCAGGGTAGTAGGTAAGGTGGTTTCTTGGTGTTTTGTCCAGTCGGCTTAGCCCAAGGAATGTGGTAAACTTGTGAAAGGAAGTTGGGAACGGAGGTCTGAGGTTCCTGAAGAAAGAGGGACAAGCGCGAGGGGCCATGGACCCAAAGACTGGTGAGGTGACTGGAGGGCAGAGTTGAGAGCAGAGTGGTTCCTCTGTCCTGACGTGAAGAAAGTGTCCTGGAGGTTATGTACAAATGAGTGTGGTGCCTTGGGGTCTGGACCATGGAACCTCACTGCTGCAAGGAAGCCAACGTGGCGTTCATCTTGCCCGACCCTTTACTTTACAGATGTGGAAACCAAGAGCCAGAGAGGGGAATTTGGTGGAATCCTGTCCTGCAGTTGCTCTGTGTTCCTGCATTTGGAAAGTTCCTGGAAATAGGAAAAGGAGAAGCATGTAGGTGTGGAGGGAGGAAAGTCAGATGAGGAGGGCAAGCAGGATCTTATCGGCCACCGGCTGACGTCTCACATCTCGGACCCTCGAGTCTTAGAAGCGGCATGGCCAAGGCCCGGAGTGTGGTCCTCAGCACTAAAAAAAAGCAAGGTAGAGGAGTCAGGCAGGTGCAGCCTGTGGAGCATTACTGGGGGACATTTCCTTCACACCACCAGTCCAGGGCTGTCTCATCCGTCCCCAGGCTTCCAAGTAGATGGAATTCCTGCAGCCCTGCTCCGTGGGATTTTGTCATGGCCTCTAAGGTTCACAGGGAAGGAAATGACTCCTTCACCAGAAATAAATCCCCAACCAAGACTAAATAGTGAACGCTTTTGGAACTCTTAGCCCAAGTTTGTCTGCTGTAAATTAAGCCATTAGAGAAAGTTACACCAAAAAGTGTAATGAGAAGTGATCTTCTACCTCTTCTCCATGTCTAAGCCTAGAACAGACGGAATTGAGATGCAAGGCCCTGAAGGTGGAGTTCCCAGGATACCTGGCCCTGCATCTCTTAGTCAGAGCCACTCTGGCTCTTGTGGCTTTGGTACCTGGACAGAAAGACAGCTTTCAGCCACCACTTTCCCCACCCCTTCCTTCCCTTCCTGTTTACCTGCTTGGGGGAAGGAAGGAAGAGTGAGGCGACAGGAGCTTCCTGCCAGGTTGCCAAAGGTGGTCTTTCTTAGCACCCTCCTCTTTCCTCAAAATATTCAAGACTCTGTTCCAAGCTTCGTGACACAAAGTTGGGGTAGGAGCAAAGATACAGAGCTTGGAGGCAGCCAGTGGAAACTGTCCCACTCCAGGCCACCACACCCTCTTCCCACCCCAAAAACTGTCTTCTCTGTCCTAGTGGACCACTTCATACCCCCGGCCCTGGGGAGGAGCAGGATCTGCCTCTCCGGTCCCAGCCTCACGCTGCCCTTCCCTGAGTCGCCCCGAGTCTGCTTGCTTGCTGTTCGATCTTCAGCCCACTCCACAGCCCGTGGGGTGAGAAGGCCCTTGTGTCCCCGAGCACAGCTGGAGAGACCCCTCCAAGGACCGCTGCCTTCTTTGAAGCACTGAGGGCTGCTGGTGGAGAACTGGGCCAGGGCTGGAAAGGAAGGTTCTGCCATCAGGGGTTATGGGGAAGCCTGCAAGTGGGGAGCAGGCAGAGGTGACATCCTAACCCTCTGGGCAGGGACATTCACAGTGAGTGTCACTTGGGGGTTTATTAGTGGCAGCTGTGTACAAGCTGCTCTTTCTATCTGGAACCCAGAGCAGTGAAAAAGAACACGCAGTGGAGGCTCTGCCACCCTCACTCACCCTTTGTTACCCGTCTCCCCTCCCTACTGCAGCATATTGCAGGGGCTGGAAGGTCCTGACACCCTCACCCCAGATTCTGGGTGTTTCCCTAAAGAACAGAGCCTCCCTCCCTCTGGCCCTGCCGGCCCTGCCTCACACTCCAAGGTCTCTGCAGCCTGCTGGCTGAGCCTGGAGCTTGCCCTGGAGTCCAGGAGAAACCTAGAGCTGTTTGGGGGAAAGAGGGTGGACGAGCTGCATGGAAGGCAGAGGAGGCAGCATCCAGAATTCCCTGCCTTCTGGAGGAAAGGAAAGGAACGGGTCAAGGTGCCTGGCACTGACTTGGCACAGCTTCTTTTCTGTGGGACCCAGCCTCTCCCTCCCTTTCCTGTGCTTGGGAGAACTGCAGAAACTCGAGCCTGTCCCTCGGATACCTGGAGGACACATGCAGGTTCCCAGTGCTGGGAAAGGCAGGAGTGAGGGGGAGGGGAGGTGGCAGTGTGTGGTGCCCATCAGCACCCAAGGGGAGGGCCGAGGAGGAAGCCCGAGGACATGCCTGCCCAAAACAGCCGCCGTACCCCACCCTCTCCTGCTCCCCCTTCATGCCAGTGAGCTGTGCCCAAGTACCAGTTCTCCTGGCTGGCAATCCCGTTCTGTGTGCAGGCAGCCGGCTCCCTCTCCCAGAACAGCATAGGCTGGGATCTCTCACACTCCTCACTCTGGCTCTCTCATCTCTGTGTGTCTGTTGTGGATTCCAAGGGATGCAGGGGGCTGGCCCTGTGGTAAAGGGGCAGCCCTGGGCCCCTTAGGTGCCTATTGGCTGGGCTGGCGGAGTAGGGCAGGGAGACTGCTGACAACTTGGGGGAGCCAGAGGTTATGGAGGGCAGCTATCCCCAAGGGCTAGAGGGCTACACGTGTGCTGGAGCAGCCCAATCCCCGGCTTCTTCCAGGAGAGGAGACCGCTACTCCTCCCTGCCCTCCCTGCTGCCTAAAACCCTGGGTAGCCAGCAAGACCAGAACCTGGACAGATGCTCACCTCTCGGTGCTGTCCACCCTAGAGCAGGTACCTGGGACCAGAGAGGAGCAGCAAGGGGCTGGGGCTGGCTGAAAGGCCTGGGCAGGCTGGGAATGGTGCAGAACCACAGGTGTTTGAAAGCACTAATGCCCTCCCCATTCACAGGCCAGGTGGGCAGATGCGCCTTCTCCATCCTCTCTGGATCGGGGTGACAGGAGGCTGCGCTGGAGGTCACACCAGGTGGGTCAGGAAAACCATTCATGCCCCTGACTGTAGTCCCAGGGGCCTGGGTACCTGAAATAAAGACCCCGATCTCTGGCTCAGTAGGATGGACCAAGAGGAAGGGGGTCTGTGACAGCCTGAGTTCTCATTTGCCCGTTTCTGTCCTTTCTGTCACTGGCAGCTCCTCCTGCAGCTGGGGTGAGGGGCCCAATGCCCAGCTTCTCCTAATGATCCAGCAACAGCTTTGCTTGGAAAAGAGACCACCCACACTTCACCCAGGGCAGCAGGTCGGCCCTGGACCCTCCCCTCCTCCGAGGCAGCACCAGAAGCCTAGGGAGCCTGTGACAAAGCTTGGTCCTGACTCCCAGCACAGCCCTGCGCTCTGGGTGTGAAAGCTGCGCTGTGAGGGGCCTGGGTGCACCAGGCGGGTCGTGGGCAGGTGTGGGGCACTGAGCCCCAGGAGCAAGGTAAGAATCGCTCTTCTCTGCCACATGCTCCTGACCCTCCTCCTCAGTCTCCTCTCCCTCTCCCTTTTTGACCTCTCATTAGCAAACTCCTTTCCTGGCCACGTCTGCTCCTGGCCATCTCAACCCTCCAGACTGAGAGGACACAGTAAGTACGTGTCTCTTCCCTGCACTTTTCTCTCACACTTTCTTCAGCTCTTCCTGGCTCCCTGCTGAGAGCCTCCTGCTTTTGAGGCCTTTGCACCAGAGACTGCCATCAGGATCTGAACCCAGCCGCCCAGATTCTGCTGCCTCCCCAACCCTGCGGATGCCTGGGGACTGGCAAAGACTCATCTGTCCTCATCCTGGCTACACGTATGCCCAGGCCTAGACTGGTGTGTGCACTGGCACTGGGGCCCTGCCTCGGAGCAGAGGGCAGCCTAGGTGTGCACTGGGGCCCCAGCCCTGAATGCATGTGTGCCTGTGCATTGGGCACACTGGTTTATTAGTGTTATTTCAGCATTGTGATGCAGAGAGAGTAAGTGTAACAGCTGCTCCTTGCTTGCAGTGTTTATTGTTACCTAGAGACAACCTCCTGGCTTTTTCCCAGCTCCCCTCCCCCCAGCCCAGCCCCCTCCCTGCCAACAATCCTGCTCTCCCTACACTGATGGGAAATTTATAGCTTGTCCATACCATGCCTTTAACCCTCTCCTGTCCGTCGGTGGATGGGCCAGGAAGCCAGGCTGAGCAGTGGGCATACTTGGGCCCCAGCAGAGTTGAACAATGTGTGGGAGAGAGAGGGAGGAATGACACGTCCCCCTCCACCCTGTGTGCCCAGGCTCAGGCCCCAGTTGCCCTCCTGGTCCTCACAAGAAGAGAGGAGAGGAAAGAGCTCTTGACCTGCTCTTGAGATCTGGGAAGAGTTCTTTTGGCCCTAGCCTCAGGGTCCCGACATCCTCCTGACAAGACCTTTCTCTTCCCTGGGCAACCCTAAGCCCCCAGCTGCATTAGCTGAACCAGAGCGATGGAGCCAGGTAGCACTGAAGTGGAAGTGGAAAACCCAAGTAGCAGAACCCTTAGCCCCTCTTTTCTGTCTGAGAGAGGCAACTCTAGAGATGTCTGGCCAGATACTGGCCAGACCTCCACGTCTGGGTAGACATCAGACCGGAAGCCCACTGTATCCTGAGTCTGAGATGGCACCCAGGTCCCAGGAGACTCCTGGGCTCATCTGCAAGCTGGCCTTGGTCTGCCTGTCCTTCCTGCTCCATCTCTCCTGTGTGTCTTTTGGTTTGGTACCTTGGACAGAGGCCAAAGGGGCTGAAGCACCCTCATCATGTCCTCCGAGGAGCTGGGAAAATAGAAGTCCCTGGAACCATTCATGGAGAAGTCAGGAGGAACCAGGCCATCAGCTCCCCATCCTCACTGGAAGCAAAGGGAGAAAAGAGACTGGACGTCAGCAGGCAAGATGGAGGTTAAACACACGAGAAAACTTCCTCTAGGATGAAAGACCAGAGTGGGCCTACTTCTCTCCAGAGGTCTGTCTTCTGCCTACAAGGGATTGGAGTCCTACATGTACAGGGAACGCCGGAGAACGTGCTTCCTTCTGCGGGCTGCCTCAGTCTCCACACAGCACACCTCCTCACGCCATCAAAATATCATACCTGTGGTGCTCAGATCACGGATTAACCCAGCAGAGGGCCAGGTTCCAGTGCCAGCCCTGCCACTCGCCAGCTGCCTTGGTAAGTCACTTGGCCCCTTTGAGCCTGAGTGTCCTTATCTGTGATGTGCAGGTGAACAGCTCCCCTTGGGTGGTTGTGAGAATCTGCACACACATGTGTAAAGCACCCAGGACAGTGCCCGACAGTGGGCACGCAATGCAGTAGAGCACTGTTACTGCAGAGCCAGCAGGGCCCACGTGGTTCCACACTCTGTGATGCCCCCCACTTGCCAGGAGAATGTTCGTTGTTTTCTTCATGGCGTGGACTAGAGTGGCAGTGCCCTAGAAAGGACCCAGATTCCCCAAGGAGTCAGTTCCCCCATTCCCGTGCCTCCCTAGCCAGGAAAGAAGCTATGGTCCCATGCCACCTCTTAGCCACTCTTGTACCTGGCAGCCCTAAGAAGGATAGCAACAACTAGCTTTCTCCAGGCACTTTACAGTTTGCCAAGTACATTGACCTACATTAGCTCTTTTTTTGGTACTGGGGATCAAACTCAGGACCCTGTGCTTGCAAAGCAGGCAGTGGAACCACTGAGCTACATCTCCAGCCCCTATATTAGCTCTTTTGATATCCAGAGCAATCCAGGAAGAAAAGAGAACTGCATTTATTGGGTGTCTACTATGTACCAGCATTGTACTGGGTGATTTTTTAAATTTGTTGTTTTTGGGTTGATTTTGTGTTTTTTGTTTGTTTTGGTTTTGGGTTTTGGGAAGATGGGGTGACACAGGGTCTCACTATGTAGTCGAGGCCAGCCTTGAACTCACTGTGTATCCCAAACTAGCCTTGAACTCATAGAGATCCTCCTGCCTCAGCCACCCCAGTGCAGGGATTACAGATTGTACCACCATGTCAGGCTCTGAGTGTTTTTTTTTGCGGGGGGGTACCGGGGATCGAACTTGGGACCTTGCATTTGCGAGGCAGGCGCTGGAACCACTGAGCTAAATCCCCAGCCCTTCTGGGTGTATTTTTTTAAAGCATCTTTAAAGTCTACGTAGAGTATTTTATCACCTACATACACTGTGATTTATGTCTCATCACCTATTTTTAATCATTTATATCTTTTCACTGCTATAAATAATATGGCAGTGAATATCCAAACACATAAAATTTCTTCCCTTTTTTCCCCCCTGTATATGTGTGTGTGTGGTACTGGGGATTGAACCCTGGACCTTGCACATACTAGGCAGGCGCTCTTCCACTGAGCTATATTCCCAGCCTGTTTTTAACATTTGTTTGTTTATTTATTTATTTATTTATTTAGACAAAGTCTTGCTAAATTGCCCAGGCAGGCCTCACATTTTGAATATTCCTGCCTCAGCCTCATGAATAGCTGAGATTATAAGCGGGCATCCTGCTTGGCTTCATGCATTGTTAATAATACATTCCAAGAAGTGGAATTATTGGGTCAATAGATACAAATACCCCCCATGGTTATGATCATTTCATTGATGTACCATAATGAGAATAATATTTATTAACCTTCCTCTTTGGAATTCTACAATGGGAACACATGGGCAGCTCCTTCTCCCCTATACCCAGCAGAGACATTAATAATTTGTCATAACATTTAGTAAGAAAATGAGATAAGTATAGATTCCCATGCTGCTGTTAAGAAATAATACAGTGATCTCATGTGCACCTTGCCCACTTTCACTGAATGGTAACGGTTTGCAAAGCCATATTATGATATCACAGCCAGAATATTGACATTGCTACAATCTACCGGCCTTGTAAATGTTTCTCTTGTTCTTGTCTGGGTATGTGTATATTAAGTCCTAAGCTGTTTTATTACCTGTGTAAGTTTGTATATCCACCACTATAGTCCCAGCACCACAAAGATTCCTCATGTTTTATTTTTATAATCACACCTATTTCTCTACCCCCGCTTAATATTTTGTACCACTACTCTGTCCTCCTCTTCTAAATTTTGTCACTTCAGGAACTGAAACATACAACACGTAACCTTTTAGGATTGGGTCTTTTCACACAGCACAATTCCCAGGAGATCATCCAAGTTTTCGTGGGTATCAACGGTTCACTGCTTTCATTTATCTCCAGTATAGATACACCACAGCTTCTTTAACCATTCACCTGTCGGAGGACATCTGGGCTGATTCCAGTTTTGGGCTATTACAAATAAAGTTGTTATGAACCATCATGTATGAATTTTTGTATGAACATAAATATTTTTAATGTTAACAAATTGTCTTATCAGCAAAAGTTCTCTCACTTTGTTCGCTAGTACTAGCAATGAATGAAGTTGCCCATTTTACTTAGTTTGCTGAATGTTTTATAGTCGTGATTATTAACCCCCGTTATGGTTTCTACCTAGATGTCCGCCCAAAGCCTCATGTGCTCGCGGGGCTGGGTGGTGGGGGGTGTCACGGCTGCCTGGCTCTTAAGAGGTGGGTCTGGTTGGAAGAGGGTCACTGGGGCGGGACCAGAAGAGTGTGTCTCCCTCCCTGGCTCCTCCCGTACCTCCGCCAGGACCTGAGCAGCTTTACCCTCCCAGACCCTTCTGCTTTGCTGTTTCTATGTTTGAGTCTGCCAAATGGACTGAAACTTCTAAAATGGAAGCCAAAATAAATGTCTTTTCCCTTTCGGGTCACCTTGCGGCTGTCAGGTATTGTCTCAGCCACGAAGAAAGTGACTAAAACACCTTCCTTAACACATGCTCCTATTCACATTTTGTAGATGAGGAAAGTTGAGGCCGAGAGTGGGCCATTTCCCCAGGATCACATACTGTTAAAAGGCACAGAAGAGCATGGCTCTGGAGATGACAAGGCTTTTCCTGCCCTGCCGGGCTCAGGCAGGAGGCCTTGGGCTCTTGGAAGAGCGTGGGACAGGGCTGATGGGGATGCCAGCCGAGGGGAGGGGCACAACACCCCAGGTCCCCTCGGTCCTCACAGGCAGCTTTGCCTGAGCGTCTTGGAGCTGGGGCTCATGGCAGAGCACCATGGGCCAGGTGGGTGGGGAGGAGCTGCCCTCTGGGTCTCCATCAGAGTCAGGGATCGGGTGCCTGTGGGGCCAGGTGCTGGCCGACTGAGGCCCACGAGAGCCAGTGCACTCCTAAAGGAGCACTCTGGTGGGGCTGGCGCCTCTTCACACCCCTAGCTCTGACGCAGGCTCTGAGCAGAGCAAAATGCCAACCTCACTCCTGTTCTTTCCCTCACCCACGGCTGGGCAGTGAGTTCTCGGAGCTGGAGAAGTCGGTTGGTGCCGACCCTGTGTCTGGGCACTGGTGAAGCCGACAGGTGAAGACCCAGCGTTGCCCAGGCGTGACAGATGGCAGAGATGCCAGCGTACAGAGGAGGTTCGGCCTCTCCTGGGGCCTGTGTCTGGCCACTTCCCTCTTCCTGCTGGAGAGACCCTTTTAATTTATTTTTATTTTTATTTTTTTTTAGTACTGGAGATTGAAGCAGGGCCTTTACATTGAGCTACATCCCCAGCCCTTTTTAAATTTCTTATTTTGAGACAGGGTCTCACTAAATCACTAAGTTGACCAAGCTGGGCTCAAACTCCTGAGCCTCCTGCCTCATCCTCCCAGAGTGCTGAGATTCCTAGGGTGCACCACACACCCAACTGGGATGACTCCTTTATAGCTGGCCATACCATTCCTCCCTTGGCCTGGTCTAGTGGCTGTCGGGCCATAGCAGTCTTCCTCACATACTTACATTGCCAGAACCAGGCTGGGATTTCCTGTTCCTCTACCTACTTTGGCCCATGGGGAACAGCCTCTCCCCCAGCGGCACCCCTGTCCCTATCCAGGAATTCCAGCCTGGGGCTGGGGCACCGATGGGATTATAGGGACCATGGACACTGAAGCGCTGAGAGCTGTCCACTCTGAACCTTTGTCTGGGCTCAAAGTTCCTGACAAAGGGGGACCACTCTGCTGGTTCTTCCTCCTCCCCACCACGACAGATTTCCGGACTCGCAGAAGTCCTGAGTGTCCCTGGGAAGATGCCCTTCCCTCTGAGCCAGGGCAGTTCCTGACTGGGAGGTCTCAGGCCCCCTCTTATTCCCTCTCCTTGGCTGCCCCTCTAATCCAGTTCCCCTCCTCTCCTGGCACCATTTCTTCCCCTTCTCCTTTCTCTTCTCTCTTCTCTCTCAGCAAGTTTTTTATGTGATTACAGGCACTGCATGGTAATTAGTGCTAAACTCATTTGCACAACTACAGTTAATTGGCTACAACAATTAATTAATGTGTTGGAAATTTGGCACTGGAAAAAAAAAGTTTGTCATCAAAAAAAAGGGCAAAAAATTGTAGAGTGAGGTACCCATAAAAATCGAGGGCAGGCTTCAAAAGCCCAGCTGGGCCTCAACTTGAGGCCAGCCTTAGATGCCTTCCCCTCTCAACTTCAGTACATTTTCCTCTCGTTTTCTCTTTTCTCTCCCATCTTTTCTTTCTTTTTTCTTTTTCTTTCTTTCTTTCTTTTTTTTTTTTACAACTTAAGCAAACTCATTTCCCTGATAAAATATAGCATGACTAATGGCTAGAGCATGTAAAAATCATTGGGAAAATGTCCTTGGAAGACGAATGCATTTTCAGCAGAATAATTAACTTAATTAACAAATTCACATGCATATTCATCAGGCTATTAATGTCTTCTCGGCTCAGCTTGATGAACATTGCGGTAATAACCATCTCATTTACATACTGCATTCTACTGCGATCCAAAACAGACAACATACAGGCGTACACACACTCGCACGAACACACAACACGGCTTGGCTTGCAGGTTGACTGGGAGTGCGTGTGTGCGCGTGTGCGCGCGTGTGGCAGGGAGTGGGAGTGGGAGTGGGTGGCGTGATCTTTAGAGGGTAGTGAGTCAGGTGAGCCAGGCAGGCCCACATGTGGATGTCTGCGAGAACTTCGTCCCCATTCTCTCCCTCTCGCCCTCTCGCCCTCTCCCCCTCCTTCCGTGTTTCCTTTTCTCTGTGTCATTTTCTCTCTTCTCTCGCTCCCCCCACCCCACCACCTCTCTAGGGAAGAACTTGGTATCCGTGCCAACTTTTTCCCCCTCCCCTCCTCCCTCTCCCCTCTCCTTCCCCTCTCCCAACTGCTGCCAGCCGGCGTCAGCGCCGAATTGCCATCTCCTTGAGCTCTCTGTGGAGCAATCTCGGGGAGCAGTAAGGTGTGACGCCGGCTCTGCCGGCTTCGCAGCACCGCCTGCGGAAAGAGCGCGGGATGGAGGAGGAAGATTAAGAGAAATCGGCGCAGGGCTCGGCTGCCATTGGTGTGTGCGAGCGAGGAGGAAGGGAGCGGGAGCGGGAGGGGGAGAGGAAGGGGGAAAACCAGCAGCTGTCGGCCTAATTCTTCTAACACTCTGCTTGTGGTCATATTAGAAAAACAGATTATGCCCCTCGGTGCCACTCACTTATACTTGACATACGTTAATGTTCTGTATCTCCATTCCCGGGCCTCCGTGCCAGTGGACTTGGGGTCGAGGAGGCTGGGACCCGAGTGGGCAAGGGCCACAAAGGAGCCCGTCTCCCTCCTGACCTCTGCTCGCCCTTAGAGAGCGAGCCTGGACCCTGCTTACAGCAGACGCTCTCTTTCGGCCCAGCTCTGCAGCTTCAGGAGGCGGAGGTCAGAGGACGCCTGGAAGCCCTTTGCCCTGAAAGTCACCTTTCCCCTTCCACTTGGAACGGATCACTGTAAGGCTAATGAGAGAGGCTCTGTGGTCCCCACCTCTAACCTGTATAAGAGCCCTCCGCCCCAATCGGAAGTGGGGGCCAGAGAAAGGAGTCTCTAAGAGTAGGTGCCCCAGAGAGGGTCACAGAGAAGCCTTAAATTGAAAGAGGCCTGGAGTGTTTCTGGGTTGCTATGGAAACCAGGTTTCCTCCTCCTGGCAGGAAGGGAGGAGTCTGAGGCCTTCCTCCTTCCACCAATCCTGAAGGTTGTGCGGGCGGGCGGAGCCTGCTAGGGCCCAGGGAAGGGGCTGGGCTTGGAGAACAATCCAGCCCCGCCCGCCCTCTAGTCCAGAGCCCTTTGACCCCCACCCTCGCTGCTCTCCCACCCCAATATTCAGTCAAAGGAAGCTTTTTCCTCTGTGCCTCTTCCTCTTGGAGACCTGTTGCTTAGCAACCGCTCTTGCCTTCTTCCTAATAATTCGCAGGGACTGAGAGATATAATATCTGTCTCTATATTCAGTTCCCCTCCCCTGTCTATTTATATTTAATAACTGAAGCCCTGTTTTGGGTTCCCTTGGCACCTGCTGTACAGGGCTCCTAGAGGGATTAAGCTCCAGCCCGCAGGAAGGTGGTGACATCCGGGGGAGGACCTCTCCACAAGAAGCGTGGGAGAAGGCTGGAGTGGGCACGGGGTCAGGGGAGCGAGGGATCGTACTCTCCTAAGGTACTGAGGGGAAAGGTACTTCGAACGCGAAGCCATTCCTCCCCGCTTCTGCTTCCTGACCACTTCCGGTCCCGACCCTCCCATAGTTCCCCGAGTGAGAGCCCATCAGTTTCAGTTTCCTAGTGTCTGGATGTTGGTATCCAGGAGGGGGCGCTGTGCCAAAGCAGGGCCCCCAAAGCCTGGGTATCTCCCAAAGTTTTGTGGTCACTAGGAAGGAATTCTGAACTCTCATCCAAAAAGCTCCCCACCCGATCTGACAAAAAAGGAGAAGCAAGAGAGGCCTGTGGGAGCCTGGCTCCGGAGTAGAGTCAGAGCCCTGGGTTTGGGCGCCTCTCCTTACTCTCCTGTGTTGTGGGTTATTACCTGCTTAACCTTTCAAACCCCTTCTTGCCGAATTCGTAGACAAAGTATAGCAATAAGGTTTACCTTGCTGGACTTTTGCAGGCTGTATTAAAATAATATATGAATGAAAAACCCCTGAAAACTCAAATTGCACTCCAACATTTTAAGGTCGATGGCTAGGGCGAGGAAGGTGCCATGCAAGCGGCCTGACCCTGGGCTTTGGCGCCCACAGCTCTCTTCTCTTGGCAGAAGGTCTGGGTCTTTAGCCCTGGCCGGAGGGGCCGGGCGTTATAAACCCAAGCCAGGGCCGGGGGTTTAGCTCAATGGTTTCGCTGCTGCTGCGCAAGCTCAAGGACCCAAGTTCGATCTCCAGTACAAAAAAAACCCAAAAAATAAAAAATAAACCCAAGCCAAATACAAAGTTATCTCAGGACAGTCGTACAGAGGTGTCCCTATCATCCTCCACCTCTCCAGCCCCAACCTCAGGCCTTGGTCCCCAGCGGCCAAGACAGCAGCCAGGCCCACACCACCATCCCCGACCCACTACCTCCCTGGCCGGCACCCTCGCCGCCGGCGTGCTAGCTAGCTAGCTCACAGACGCACAGTTTCACCCTCCATACCCCCCTTCTCCGAACCTCTTCCAACCCGAGCCTTCTGTGGGAGACAGATGGGGTGTCTGCAATGGAAAAGGCTCTGGGCTCTACGCCGCCTTGGGTGGGCAGCCCTCTCCCCAGCTCCCCACCACTCCCTCTCCCCACCTAAGACACTCAGATTCACCCCGGGCACCCCTGGGAGCTGCTGAGGGTGCCAGCTCTTCACCGTTCAGGCTGGTCCAAGGAGGAAGTAGTTAGAGGTGGTGGGGCCCAGGCGAGGGGGCAGATGGGAGGAGGAAGTGGCCTGGGCCTTTCCCTGGAGACAGATGGCTGGGGTTTGGGGCCCTGAGTGGACAGAGGGAACTAACTCCATGCAGCTCCTCTGCTCTAGAAATTGGGGACCCCGGAGGGAGGCTCCACATAGGGAGGGGAGACAGCTAATACTGTGCGCACACCAGGGCCATGCCTTTCCACCCCTGACTCTACCAGCAAGCGAGAGGCTTCTCCAGCCACCCCTCTTCTGCCTCTGAGCTGTCCCTGCCAGTTCTCCTCCTGCTCTGGGGCTGCTCCTGCTCTGTCTCTTTACAAGCGCCTCCCGTCCTGTGCTCAAATGGCACTGCATGTCCTTCCCCCTTAGCGCAGTGATTTCCCACTTGCTGTGCAGCCATACGAATGATGGTCCCTGTGCGCGCGGATGGAAACTTCCACGAGCGCAGTGACCACACCTGCCTGTGCCCACCACAGGGCCTCCCACAAAGCAGTGTTTGGTAAATATTGTTAAATCAATGAATGGATAGCAAAGGGACATCTCTGTGGCCTAAACTCAGCTTCCTAGCCACTCTGTGAAACAGGGTACCCGGGCGTCAGGCCATCCCACTGTCCCCAGAGAAAACGTCAGACAGGGCCAACCCTCCTTCAAGGGTGTGGAGCCTGTCCTGCAGAGCTGAGCCCCGCCTGCCTGCTCAGCTCCCACGGGGACTGGGAGGATGCAGTCCCCGAGCTTCTCCCCATGCACAGGCCCGAAGCCACTCACGTGAGCTGGAAGGGAGGGGAGTTCCATCAGAGAAGGGTGCTCTGAAGAAAATCCCTCTTTTCTGCCTAAGCCAAGACTGCAGAGACCATCTGCTGCCACCCCTCTGTCTGCTGCTGTCCTTTCCCTGGGCTTCGACAAGGAGCTGGTTAAACCCAGTGGGAGGGACAGTCGGTTTCCCCCGGAGCAGGACGGGGTGCTTGCTCTTCGAAATGCCCGGTGAGCTGAGCGCTGAGCCACACCAGGCGCCCAGAGTAGAGAACACAAGATCCGGGAACAGCAGCCCCAGGGCACAAGGTGCCCTCTAGGAGGTGTCCAGCCTCCAACCCAGGGCTTTGGCTGACTTCTTTGCTGCCCTTGCTGTCTGACCTCAAACAACATTCCCAAGTCCAAAGGGAATTAAAGTCAGGCCGGGCTGGTCACTTCTTGCTCTCTCACTCTTTAAAGCAGTGTTTGGTCAGGCTGGGCTGGTAACTCTTGCTCCATCCCAAACCTGGTACCAACATGCAGACAGTGTCAGCAGCTCAATGCCAATTCCCAGTCCTCAGGCGGCCTCTCACCCGGGCTCTTTCCCCTGAAGGTACCCTAATATCTGGGGTCATGAATCTGGAGCGGTTCCAGGGAATGTTTCTCTCTCTGACCCCACCTGTTCTCCGGGCCCCCACTAACGCAGGAGAACTCAGGCTGCAGGCCAAGTCCTGTGTCCTCATCAAAGGCAACATCTGTCCCCTCCAAGAAGATAACCCTGGAGGGAGGGGGAGAAACGGGTACAAGGGAGAAACCCCATCCTTGCCTGGGCCTTCACCCCACATTCCACTGCAGGCATGGATGGGGTACGGGCCCAGAAAGCCAGAGGCCGGTGCTCACACAGGCGCTTGCATTGGCCTTCACGCCTCCCAGCCTCCGCACAAGAGAGCCTCTCCTGGGCTTACCCAGCTACCTGGGCCGCTGCTGCTGCCAAGCGGCCTTCTTTTATTCATGTGTTGTTTTATTGCTGGCAACTGCTGCTGCTTGCCGCTGTTGGAGGCGTTCCTGCCAAATCCATCCCAACATCTTGGCCTGGCATCAGGGCGGCATGCTAATGTGGAAATTTAAAGAGCCGCTCGGCTTTAAATCGGAATTTTAAATGAGCAGCAGTGTTCCGAGGGGACCCAGGCAAAATCGAACAGTATCTGATTTCCCCTTCTTCCTCCCACACTCATAGCATCACCCCGAATTCCCCTCATTGCTCCCTTTGGTTTGGACACTAGATGGGGTGCTGGCCTGAGACACAGAGGGAACAGGGAGCAACCAGGACAGATGGGATGCAAGCTGGGGTTATCTAGACCAGAAGGGAGCTGGGGTCCAGGACCAAGGAGGGACCCACCGCCTGGTGTCATGGGCAGGGCAGCAGGGCTGGGGATGGTGAAACTGAGGACCTTTCACTTCCCATTACACCTGGAAACAGGGAGAGAGAAGGTAGAATTCCACAAAAACACTTGTGTACAACATATACCTCACATGTGTGTGGCCGTGTGCACACATTAGTGCCTGGGATTGGTTGGGTGCTAGCTGAGACCCCCATAGCATGAATCCACATAAGCTCACAGATCACCCCTGCATGAGAGGAATTCGTCCCACTCAGGGTAGTCTTGCTTCCTAATTTCTGAGCCACTGTCCTAATGAAGAGTAACTTGGTTTCTGTACATTGCCAGCCTGAACTGTTCCCTGGGGTTTTCCAGGGATCCTAATTTCCCAGTTCCTGGCAGCCACTTTGAGTCAGCTGTGGGGATGGAGCCCAGGATCAAAGCAGGAAACGTCTGAGGTCATTAATTAATACCTGTCCTGGCCACAGTCCGGTGCCTCCTCTGGTGACCACCAGGCGAAGGGCTCAGACATCTCACCCGCAAAGGGTGCTGGGCGCAGCCTGTGCCTCTCTGTGACCCCTTTTCCTTACTCATCTCCAGGAGACAGGTGGCCCCTCATTATCAGAGAATATGTAGTGCCTACTCTCCAGGAGACATCATCCTTGCTTCAGCACAATATTTCACAATTCTCTTGGTGGATGGCAGCCTCAAGAATCTGGACATGCTGTCCCCACTGGAAGGCTCCGCAGTAACTCACACAGTGACCTTAATCCGACCCTGAGCTTCCAGGCCAAGAAGTGCTCCCAGGCCTTCCCCAAGATTCTTCCTCTCTCAAAGAAGTAGCCGGCCCCTCAAGGGTTAGTGTGGCCGCCAGCCAAGAGGCTTGGGGCAGGCCTGGAGCATGCAGCTGGCACCTGCCCACCAGATCCCCAAGGAGTGCCATCCTCCCCACTGCTATGGCCCCATTCAGATGATTTCTGGGCCACAGGGAGACAGAGCTCACTGCTCCCTGTTCCCAGAGAAAACTTGGAGCTGGGAAAACCATCATCCCTTTCCTCTGTGATCCTACTCCAGGATCCTCCACACAGACTCCATACACTGAAGACCACCAGGCAACTTCCCCAGCCAGGACCAAGCCTCACAGAGTAGGGGGAACAGGGAAGGGGACTTGGGAGGTGAGGCATGGACTGGATTTCGGGGTGGGTGTCACAGTCAAGGAATAGATGAGGAAGTGGAACTCCATGTGAGTAAGATGGGATGGGGAAAGGAAGGGCAGGCGCTGAATGACTCTGCCTCTCATCTAATTAGCAACATGCAAATAATATGCAAATTACACCCTCTTTGTTCGGAAGACCACAAGGCCTGTGCTTTTTGGAAGTAGATTGCAAAGGGGCCTCCAGGCAGCATCCCTGACACCCCTAGACATGGGACAGCCAGGCTTAGGAGAGGATACAGTGTGGCCAAATGGCTCTAGCTTCTTCTCTGGATGAACTATTTGCTGTGGACCTCAGTTTCCCTACACGTGAAATAGCAAGGGCATACCGGATGGAATCGCAGGCTTCTTTCCAGCACTGGCAGTCTGGGGGCCTGAGATCTGGAGCCCAGTGCAGTGCAGGGCAGAGGGGTTGATTCTATTCTGGGTGGAAGCCAAGGTCCTTGGCTTTCTTGCCCCTGCCACCCACTTCAGCTCTGTCATGCCCGCCTCACACTGCTGTGGACCTGCATCCCAAACTTGGGCGGTTTCCTGAAGGCACACATGCCCTTGTCCAGAATGCCCTCCCTGCCTCAGTCCTGAGCCCACCTAGATAATCCAGAATAATGGCCCCATCTTAAGATCCTTAATGGCATCTGCACAAGCCCTTCTTGTAGATAAATTAACATTCACAGGTCCTGAGGATGAGGGCATGGACAGATTTTTTTTTTTTTTTTGAGGCAGGGTCTTGCTGTGATTTTCAGGCTGGCCTTGTACTCAGGACATGGCCCAGGCCTCCTGCCTCAGCCTCCTGAGTGCTGGAATCACAGGCTGGACAGAGCTTTTGGGTATTATCAGATTACCAAAATAACCAGCAACGTTTTAAAATTTACCCCAGTTGTTAACTCTACCATATGGCAAATGTGGCCATACTTTTTTTCTCATCATTTAAGTCTCACGATGACCCTGAGAGGTGGACATGAATGCTTCTATCCTACAGATGAGGAACCCAAGGCTCAGGCAGACTGAATTAACCACTAAACATCACATAGCTGGCAGACGATAGCTGACGATCAGATGACCTTGGCCCCAAAACCTGCTTGCTCTTTGTCTTACCAACAGCCTCTGAGCCTACTGCAGGCCTGGAACAGATTTCTTGCCCGAGTGGACATGCAGCAATAGACAGGTAGGTGGAGAGTGGGAGGGTGAGTCCCAGGCTCCAATGATACCGACTCGAGCTTTCTCCTACCAAAGCCCCTGCATTACCCCTCTCTCTAATCCCCTCCAACTCTGACTCTTTTTTCAAAAGCCTGGAATCCCCCTAGTTTGCAGCCCCTGCCACCTGCCGATGCCCAGAAGGGTGGCACAGTGCCTAGACTTCAGGCAGGAACTAGCAGATCACAGAAGCAGAGGGACATCTGGAGGTCACCTCTCTATGCCCTCTGCCCACATCCAGGCCTGCGTTTGGGGACAGGGACAGACAGGGTCAGGCTGGTGCACAGAAGGACACGGTGGCCGCCTCTTCCTTCAGCTGCCCTTTCTCCAGTCTCACTTCATTCCTATCGGGAAGTCCCCTCTCGGGTCTAATCCTCTCAGGTAAGCACAGTGGAAGCTGGCCAGCAGCCCAGGTCCTGTGACCTAGTCCTGGGTTCTGCAAAAAAGTAAAATGAGATTTTTGGCTGAGACTTTTCATCTCTCCGGGCCTCTCATTCTTCATCTCTAAAATGGGATGGATAGCCGTGATAGGGAGAAGGCCCACCTCACAGGCTGCTGGGGGGAAAGGGCGACAGAGCAGAATCAATCGCAGCCCCCGAAAGCAGCGACTGGCCACGCCTTGGAGCGGCAGGTGCTGCCGCAGTAGTCTGTGACAGCCCTTCAGCCCTGCAGCCACAGCCCCTCGTCCTGGAGAGCGCGGCTCCTGCTCACCTCGCCAGCCTGGTCTGCCTTGCGCGCTAGACTGTGAACTCTTCTTGGCAGGATCTTGTTCATGTTTTAATCACTGCCCGTTCCCCTCCCCGGCGTCTGGCCCGCGCTTGGCCTCGCAGGCCCGATACGCATCCGATAAACACGAACGAGGGTGCGAGTCAGACCCCAAGTCCTGACTCCCGCTCTGAACCTTCCTCTATAGGACGCCTTCCCCTGGGGAACGGGCGGCGACGGGAAAGGAGGCGCTGCGGCTTTAAGATTCCTCCCGGGCGTCCGGTTGCCATGGCGCGGTTGCCAGTGGCTGCGCGCGGCGGCGTCTGGGCCTTGCGCGCGCTTCCGCCGCCGCAGCCGCCGCCGCCGCCGCCGCCACTTCCCGGCCGCGCGGGCTCGGCCGCTCCGAACCGTCTGGCGGACTTGGCACGGGCCCCGCTCCCGGGCCCCCGCGGCGCGTGGCAGGCTGCGGCTTCATTATCCTGATTGATTCCTCCTGCTCCCGACACCGTGGGGCCCGGGCCGAGGAGGGCGGGGCGGGATCTGCGGGCCGCTTCCCGGGCGCCCGGTGGACGTGCGGGGCCGGGGTGCAGAAGGAGCGCGGGGTGGACGGAGAACTGAGGCGGCGGGCGCCGGGCAGGCGGGAAAAGGTGACATCGCGAGGAACGACGGTCACGGCCGGGCAGGGCCACGCCAGCCTCGTCCCCTTCGGTACAGTGCCCAGGGGAGGCGGGAGGAGGGGCCCCCGCCCCAAAGCCCAGGCCTGGCCTGGGACTGGATGGCTTCCTGGCTCTGCCACCTGGCCTGTGACCTGACAAGTCGCTTTGCCTTTCCCGGCCTTGGTTTATGCGGCCGCACAACAGGGTTGAGATCTCGGGTTTGTCAGCGGTTCCCTGGGAGAACAGGTGATGTGTGGACCTCAGGACTCTACCGAAGTTCTCTGGCCAGGAGCAGAAGGGGAGCTGAGGGGCTGCCCTCATCCCTGTGCTCTTCTGGGGGCTCCCGGAGGGAGGTGAGTCCCCAGCCCATGCTGCCCCCTGGTCCAGGTCCAGGGGCCAAACTGCCCTGGGTCTCCCCCACAGCATAGCTCAGGCTTGATACCTACACCCGCATCCTGCTGCCCCCATGCCCACCCCGGCTACGGGCCTCCCCGCCCACGGGCCCCGTCCTGTCCAGGGACATTTCTTCTGTGGCCTTGACCCATTCGAACAGCTCCAAGTTTAGCCCCACTCAGCCCTGGAAAGAGGGACACGGTGGAGAATTTCGGGCCATTTCCCCCCAGACCTCTGGCAGTTTTTGTTCCTGAACGTGACTGAGGTCATACTTGCACTCAGTATCCATCCAGGCCTGTTCCCTCTTCTGTGAGTTCATTCGTTTATTCTTCCAAGCTGTAGGGGCAGGACGGTAGGTAGCCCCAGCAGACGGGAGTGGAGTGAACATAGATGGGGTAGAGAGAGCTGCACTGTGACCCCACTGACCTTCTACGGGGCGACAGCCAGATGTGCACAGCAGCCTCTCCGGGATGAGGATGTTTACTGCAGCGCGACCTCTCAGGTTCTAGAACCTTCCACAGTGTCACCATGTCTCCAGTGTCTCCCCTCCTTTCCAAATACGGCACTCTTGCCCTGGAGTTTTCAGCCAGAAGCAAATTACTTCCTATGGAAAAGACAGATCCTAGAATGTGAGTCTGGGGCTTTTGTTCATTCCCTTTGGCCGGGATTACCTATTTTTACAATAATCATGCGTTATTTTTATATTCATCACAATAGGAAACTTCCCAGTTTGGGAAGAGAGATGCCAGGGAGTGGTGTTTCCCTGCAGGAAGCAGAGGCAGGTCAGTGCATGGACAGGGCCGGGCCAGGCCGCACAGACTCTTGGCCAATGTGGCCCTGTGTACAGCTCCCTCAGTCTCCCCACCGGCCACGCCCAGCCGGCTGCCCTGTCCTCAGCCCCTCAGCGCCACTTCCTATTAATACAAGCCGCGTGGGCCCCTCGCTGTGGTGTCTCCAGGCAGAAAAGGAAGCCACAGCCGCCTAGTGGCTGCCAAGGAGGCCGGCAGGAAGGGGCATCTCCACCAGGCGTCTCCTGGGAAACAGCGAGCTCCCCAGAGAAGGGACATTTGGAAACAAAACTCCTGCCTGTGTTGTGTGCTTCACGTGTGTTGGGTGGGAGAGGCGCTGAGAAGCCTCCTCGGCCCCCCAACTCCTGTCTCCTCAGGGAAGCCTTCTCAGCGCCTCTCCTCACTCCCTCCCCACTTGGGCTCTGCTGGGACTGGAAAGTGGCCCAGAAAGTGGCCTTCAGTTTAGGGTGCAGCTGGAAGGGGAGAGCCCTGGGCCCAGAGTCTGAGGCCCCACTTCGGGCTTCTCTGCCTCCCCTGTCACCCCCCCCTGCCTATTGCACCCCCTTTCCCAGTCCTCGGTTGTTCCTTTGCAAAGTGAGGGTGCGGATGAGATCACCCCATCGCTCCCCACCCTCCCGGGGGTCCTCCACAGGCCACGCCTTCCCACCCTTGGGATGGACGCCCCACAGGAGCTCAGGGCTCCTTGTGTGACCTTGACTGGTGGCCCAGCCTGGGCTGGCTTGGCCTCGCGCTGGTGCGCCTGGGTATTTGAGGGTCCATGGAGAACTGCAGAGGCTTTGGGGTCTCCAGGCCCCAGGCCTGAGGCTCTCTCTTGCTGTCCTGCACCAGGGGCCACTGCCTGCCACATCTCCTCAGTGGCGACCCCTTCTCAAAGGACCCTCTTCATAGTGTCCTGAGCCACGCTCAGGGAGCAGCACCAAACCACCTGGGAAACGGAAGTGGGTGACAGCCCTGTGCCCCTAACTCACCCGCGCCCTTTGCCATCCTTTGCTCTTGAGGGACCGAGCCCCATCCACGCTCAGCAAGCCCGACCTCCCCAGTAAAGTGCAAATGGCAAGGGGATGAGCAGTAAAAAGAATAGAGATGTGGGGCTGGGGTGTAGCTCAGTGGCGCCGCACCTGCTCGGCAGGCGCAAGGTCCTGAGTTCAAACCCAGGTGCCAGAAAAGATAATAATAATAGAGATGTGTTCTGTGCATGTACCAACTCCTCACAAGGAATGTAATCGTGTTGTACTGCAGGCATGGAATAATAAATTTTTTAATGAGATACTAAAAATAGGGGTTGGGGGACTTTGGACTCCCCAGACGGAGTCAGAGATGCCCAAGTGCAAGCCCTCTCCCTGATCTTACCACCTAGAGACCCCTTCCGCAGGAGTCCCCCCCTTGTGGGCAGGGCAGAGGTTGATTGAGAGCTCCCCATGCAGAAACAGCCGCCGCTCTGAGGAAGCCCTGGCCACAGGGGTGGGGAATGGGAGGCAGAAGCGTGGGGAGGGTACAGATCCCAACTCTCCTTGTCACCTTTGTCCTGGGGGCCTACCGTGCATTGTGCCGGGCGTGGGCTCTGTCCACTTTGACCTAGACTATGGCGCTCTGTCCCCACCCCAGGCGCGAACCTGGAGCTATCCTTCCACTCTGACAGAGGAGGAAGCTGAGACTCAGGCGTTGTGTGGCTTGGCCAAGGTCACACAGGGCCTTGTCAGGACCGAAGCCAGGATCCCAGCCCAGGCTGGCGGCCTCAGTGGGTTCTCCCCGCTGCCAGAGAGCAGGTCTGGAGTTGGGGTTTCAGTCAGAGCTGTCCGATCCCCACAGAGAATCTATTGTCATCTGCCCTTCCCTCCTCACCCATCTGCCAGGCAAGTCGCAGGTGAGGCCCCGCCATGGCCCCTGCCTGGTGCTCCCAAGGTGGCTCTGAGGTCACCCACACCCCAGAGCCTGCTTTCTGTGCCTCCACATCTCTGAACATTTGGGGAAAGCAGGACAGGAGAGGTCACTTGAAGGTTGGAAGTAGGGCTCAGGTTATGGTCCAGGGATTGGGGGGCCTGGCTGTCTCCCCCCACCCGCAGGAACCCTTCCCCCACACCACCCCTCACCCCAGAGACAGCCCAAGCTTTGCTTAGTTAATGAAATACAAAGGAGGAACCAGGGCTGGGGGGCGGCTCCAAAGCCCTGGAAAGCGAGGGAGAGAGGGAAAGTTGGGTCTCTTCCAAAGAGTTAATGTTCCACAGTATGATCGATTAGGTGTCAGATGTAATTTCAAACCAATACAAGATGAATGGCATAATTTTCCCTCTCTCATTTTAGACAGAATTAAGAATCCATTAGCTAACACAAATTTTTGGCAAGTTTAATAGGAGCTCAAATCTACATTTGGAGGAAACGCTCCCCAAAGCTGGTTTTGGGCTCTGACTTCCTGGGCCCCCTTCCTCCAGCTTCCTCCACTCCTCGCAGGTCCCCGAGTCCCCAGCCCCAGCCCGGGAGGTGCAGTGGCCTGAACCCCAGAGGCCCCCCCACACCGTTGGCTCCCAGCCTGTGGGAGAGGGGAGGGCAGCTGCCTCCAGGAAAGGGGGCCGTGCTGGCCCCCGACCGCACCGACCCTATGGAGAGGGCTGAGGGGGGCACCCGGCCATTGGCATCACAGCTACTCTTCATTCTCACCCGGAAGGAGGAGCTGTTTCTGTCTCCAACAAAGCATCACCCAGTTCACGGGGCACAAGCCCAGGCTCGACTTCTGTCACGTTTACACACACCAGTCCACGTGCCATACCTGAGGGGTGGGGAGATCACTGCCGCCCCATTGCATACCAAGGAAACTGAGGCCAGGAGGAGTTGTCAGAGTCAGCTGGGCCAAGAGGGCTGTGGCTCTGCTCACTAGAGCCCTGAGGCATCAACCTCTGTGCCTCAGTTTCCTCATCTGTAAAATCGAAAGGCTCCTGGCCAGGCATGGTTGTGCAGGCCTATAACCCCAGCATTGGGGAGGCCGAGGCAGGTGGATCGCTGGGAATGTGAGGCCAGCCTGGGCTATATAGTGAGTTCAAGGCCGGCCTGAACTACATTGTGAGACCCTGTCTCTAAACAATAAATGAATTGGGCCGGGGATTTAGTTCAGTAGTTTCACCACCTGCTACACAAGTGCAAAGGACCTGAGTTTGATCCCCAGTACCAAAAAACAAAAAAATTAACCAAACAAATAAATTAATTTAAAAAATAAAGACAGCATTCATGTCTGTCCAGTAGAAGGACCAAGTGTTTACTCTGTGCCGGCCTTTTCCCTGACCCCCAGACTGCACAGCCTGGTGGAGAGACAGCGGTGTAGACGGAACCCTGCCCTGAAAGGCGAGAGAGGCCGGAGGGGTAATTCCAGCTGCTGACCCTTCCCAGGCATCCACTCATGGCCAGAGGGGGAGCCGAGTCTTTCCGCATGGTAACCTTGATGCACCTTCCAGCAGCCTGCTCAGAAAGTGCTGTCATCACACCCAGTTTCCGGATGAGGAGAGGAAGCTGGGACTCATGGCACAATGGGAGCTCCAGCCCAGACAGCCTGGGCCCAAGGCCGTGGTGGGCGGGAGATCGGCACAAAGACCTGACTGATGAGCAGGAGTCTGCCAGGTGGGCAAGAGCATGCTGGGAGCAAGAACAGCGTGAGCAAGGTCACAGGAAGAAGCCTCAGCACGCGGGCGGTGAGTAACACTGTTGACGGGTGTCGCGCTGCTCCTGTGGAGGATGGCAGAGGACAAGCTTGCAGGAAAGCTGCGAAGTCCTTCCTGTGCCTGCCTCCTGTGTTCAGGCTACAGCTTCATCCGCTGTCCGACAGCAGGCGCTGGGCTAGGATGCATCTCTGCGGTAGAATGTCACCCAGCACGTGCCAGGCCCCAGGTTTGATCCCCAGCACCGCAAATAATGATAGGCACAGCCAGCCTCTCCCCAGGCCAAAGGCTTTCTCTTGGTCCCTTATACTTTGTGGCGATAAGCTCTGTTGCCCCATTTTTCAGGTGAGTCACCTGAGGCTAGAACATGCACATTAACTTGGCTCAAAGAGACAGAGTCAGAGCCAAACTGCAGGCCCAGACCTGACGCCAGAGCCCGCTGTGTCCTCAAAGACATCAGGGGACCTGGGAGGAATTTTCAGCTGTCCGCTGCTTTATAGGAAGAATGTTGGCAGGGCAGAGAGGTCAGATTGGAGCAGGGTGAGACCAGAGATGGGAAGGCAGAAGGAAGCCTCAGCCCTGGTCTGGGTGAAAGTTGCCAGGCGTGGTGGAACACACCTGTGATCTCACCACTCACCAGGCGGAGCAGGAGAATTACTGCAAGTTTGAGACCAGCCAGGGCTACATCAGTGACTTCAAGGCTAGTCTGAACTACAGAGCCAGACCCTGTCTCACACCCACACACACACCCATTTAGCAGATAAGAGGGCTGAGGTTTGGAGGGCTGGACCCTGCACCCCTGCACCTAGGTTCAGCTCTGCCCTCCTGACCTGGCCAATGCTCCCTGAGAGGGCCAGGCATGGTGGGGCACACACATCTGTCATACCAGCACTCGGGAGGCTGAGGCAGGAGGACCGCCTGAGCGCAAGGTCAGCCTGAACTATATGGAGATGCTGTCTCAAAAACAAACAAATCTCCTGTTTTGTATATGGACCCGTTTTTCTGTTTTAACCCAGCAAAAGGGCCCTGAGGGAGGCAGGGAAGGGCCTGAGGGGGAGAGAAGGGAAGTGGGGTTGGAGGTCCTGTTAGCACCTGCTGCTAACTGCTGGGAGCCGGCAGGAAGACGTTCAGGAGGGGGCGGTGTTTGGTTCTCTAAGTCCTGAAGAGAAGACCCTCATCCCTTTACTTGGTTTCTCCACTTTTTTTTGTACCGGGGATCGAACTCAGGTCCTTGTGCTTGCAGGGCAGGTGGTACAGGTTCCTCCACTCTTAGGCAGCCCCTCCTACTGTCTAACTCTATCTTTCCTAATGGAGTCACAAAGAACCCCAGGTACCCACTTTCAGAAAGCTTCTGGAGGGCATGATGGTCCACACCCATAACCCCAGCACTTTGGGAGGCTGAGACAGGAGGAGCGCCAAGGGTCCTGCCTGGACAGGTTAGTGAGACCCTGCCTCAGAATTATAAATGGACAGATGGATGGATGGATGGATGGGAGGAAGAAAGGAAGGAAGGAAGGAAGGAGAAAAAGAGAAAAAGAAAGAAGGAAAGAAAGAGAAAGAAAGAAAGAAAGAAAGAAAGAAAGAAAAAGAAAGGAAGAGAAAGAGAGAAAGAAAAAAAAGAAAGCTCAGTCCAAAGGCTCTGGGTTCAATCCCCAGTAATGCCAAAAAAAAGGACAAGGAAGAGCTTGTGCCCCCTGGGGACGCACAGGGCCCGGGTGCTCTGTGTGCTGACCCTGTGTTGCTGTGTCCCCGGAGGGGAGGTCACTGGCTCCTGGCCCAGCCACCTCCTGCCCCCGTCCCACAGAGGGAAGCAATGGCATGGGGGCCACAGCTTGCCAAGCAGACCCAGGCTTTTCTGCAGGAAGAGGGAAAGATCTCTGAATTGTGGTGAAATTCTCCAGCACCACCTCGGTCAGCCCAAGGTCACCTTAGTTGACAGAGAGAACTTGGGGAGGAAGCTACATAAGATAAAATGACTTGAGGGAAAGAACTTGTGGCTTGGCAGGCATGGCAGCAGTTGCCTGTGATTCCAGCACTCGGGAAGCTGAGGCAGGAGCATCTCCATGAGTTTGAGGCCAGCCTGAAGTACATAGTGAGACCCTGTCTCAAAAATTTTTTAAAAATTAAAAAAAAAAAATAAAAGGACTTCAGGCTTGGAAGCAAAGAGCTCCAGAGAGAACTCACGCCCACCCACTGCAGAGGCGGCCCAGACAGGGTGGAGCTCCAGCCCCACGCAGGCCAGGAACGGGATAGGTCTCTAAGCCCCAAGTAGTTCCGCTCTGTTCTAGCTGGGGAGACAGACATCATACATCACTAATTTGGGTTATACTGGAAGAGAGCAAGTGCTGTGGGGAGTTCATGGAGGGGGGTCCCAGACCAGAGTGCAGAGGTGGGCTTTTCCCCCCAGTACTGTGGGTTGAACACAGGGCCTTGTGTTCGCCATTGAGCTACATCCTCAGCTCTTTATTATCATTATTTCTGAGATGGCTTTCGGATGCCACCCTTCTAAACAAGGCCTTCCCTGAACACCTACTTAAAATGGGCAATGGCCCAGCCAGGCACAGTACAGCATGCCTATAATACTCAGGACGCTGAGGCAGGAGGATCTCAAGTTCAAGAACAGCCTGAGTTACTTAGACTCTGTCTCAAAATTAAAAATACAGCCAAGAGTGGTGACACATGCCTGTCATCCCAGTACTCAGGAGGCTGAGGCAGGAGAGTTGCTGCAAGTTTGAGGCCAGCCTGGGCTACATAGCAAGACCCTGTCACCAAAACAAAACAAAACAAAAAACTGTCTGAGAACTTTCAGGTTTTTATTGGGAATAAAAAGACACCCTGAGCATTCCGAGTTCTGACAGAGGGACAGTGAACTCCTCTGACATAATAGTTGAGTTTCTTTTCTTTGAAGCAGAGTCTTTCTATGTAGCTCAGGCTGGCGATCCTCCTGCCTCAGTCTCCCAAGTGCTGGGATGACAGGCCTGTGCCACCACACCTGGCCATGACTTAATATTTGGAAAGCATTCTGGTTGCCTCCGCCTGAGCATTCAGCAGAGGAGATCTGGAGTGCCTGATAAAGGGCACGGTTTCTTGTCTGGGCGGTGAAAGTGTTCAATCTGATCACAATGATGGCAGCGTGTCTATAAATATACTAAAGCCATCGCTTTGCGGACTTTAAATGGCTGGATTTTATATCTCAATAAAATTATCTTTTGGTTTTGTTTTATCTGTTTGTTTGTTTTTTGGGTCAGGGTCTGGCTCTGTAGCCCAAGCTGACCTTGAATTTGTGGTGATTCTCCTGCCTCAGCCTCCCATGTGCTGAGGTTACAGTTGTGCACCAGCACACCCAGCAAAAGCTGTTATTAAAAATGAAAAAACTCACTCTGGCTGCTGCATCAGAAATACACTGGAGGGCAGGGATTTAGCTCAGTGGCACTGAGCCTGCCTTGTAAGCACAAGGTCCTGAGTTTGATCCCTCATACCAAAAAAAAGAAAAAAAATATATATATATATATACTGGGGGCCCAAGTGCAGGGACTGTGGTCACCCAGACAGAGGGACAGAGACTTGCAGCAGTGAGGGGGTGAGAAGCACTCAGGTCCTGGATTTATTCACTGATGAGCTGGGTACAGGGTGTAAATCAAGGATGATACCAGGGTCAAGGGCTTGGAAACCAGAATATCTGAGGCACAGGGGGCTGGGAAGGGGGAGGGACCGGCCTGAGGACACAGGACCTCAAGGGCAGCCCTGGGTCTGGCCCCTCAAACTTGGGTTCTAAGACTCTGGCCTTTTTGGTTTTGATTTTGTTGCTGTTGTTACTGGAGAGCGACCTCAGGTCCTTGGGCTTACGGGCAGGCAGCGGAACCACTGAGCCAAATCCCTGACCTGGTTTTGATTGTTTGAGACAGGGTCTCGTTATGTAGCCAGCCTGGCCTTGAACTCCCAGAGACCCTCCTGACTCAGCCTCTGGAGTGCTGGATGACAGGCATGCGCCACCGTCCACGGTGACTCTGGCCCTTTCATTGAATTGTCCCCCACCACATCGCACGATCTCTCTGAGCCTCAGTTTCCCCAGCCTGGTCAGCAGGAGATGGCAGGGCAGCCGTGAGTCCCTTTCTCCTTCCTTTCTGACCTGCCAGCCGAGACCATGTGGAGCCAGAGGCCCAGGAGAGAAGGAGGAAGGGGTGCATTGCAGACCCCACCTCCAGGCCCAGGCATTGCTCGGGTGCTCTGGTCCTGCAGTGGGGGCGAGGGGGACAGTGGCAGAGTCTCGGGGCACAAGGGCCGGGGCCAACACACACAGAGGCCAGGCCGAGGCTCGTGTCGGAGCCGGTCCTGTTCCACCGGGGGGGGGGGGGGGCTGCAGGAGGCTCTCATCACCTCCCGGGAGCAGACGTGGGTCAGTGTAATGATTCGAAAGGTGTATGGCTCAATTACATTTAACGAAAAGATTTATAGTCAAGTAAAATACAATTAGGAGCTGCCGGAGACAGATCTCTGGAGAGGAAGAAAAGGAGGTGAGAGCCACCCCAGAGAGGAGCACGGAGCTCCCCGGCTGCAGGGCTGGCTCACCCCCCTCCCCGGGGCTCTGCCAGGTGACAAAGTGTTCATCAAGCCTGCCATTCATCACACATTCACACCAGCCCCGAGTGAGGACAGGGGACCAGACAAACACCATGGTCCCTGCCTGCAGAGAGCCCACAGGCCAGGAGGGAGGAAGAGAGAAACCCAGACATGGGGTGTGGTCCCCACCCCTGTGATCCCAGCATGCTGGAGGCTGAGGCAGGAGGATCACTGCAAGTTGAAGGCCAGCCTGGGCTACACTCAAAGACAAAAAGAAAAGAAAAGCCCAAACAAAACCAAACCCACTTAGGTAAAGGGGGTGGTGGGGGTGAAATGCGACCTGCAGGGTGAAAGTGAGTCAGCCAGAGAGCGGGAAGGAGTGGAGGGATCGGATCGGGTCGGCTGGTCCTGGCAGACAGCCCAGCCTGTGGCGGGAAGGGGTTTGTGGGAAAGAAGACCTGGGAGGCTGGCCTGAGAGCTGGGGCAGAAGGCGACCCAGAGGGGCAGGGACAGAGGAACGAGGGCTGGGCACAGAGACACCTCAGAGGCTTCTGGCCAGGAGAGGGGCTGCCCATGACCCCACGCCACAGGGCCCTGCTGTGACCTCCAACTCATGGTGCTCTTCCTGCCTCAGCTTCCCAAGTGCTGGGATTGAAGATGTGCCCCACCACATTTGGCTCTGGAGAGAATTCTGTCATTGGCAGCTCCCTTTAGTTGCTCAAATTCCTGAAAAAAAATTTTTGGTTTTTGAGACAAGTTTTCACTGTGTAATTCAGGCTGGTCTTGAACTCACAGTGATCCTCCTGCCTCAGCCTCCCAGGTGCTGAAATTACAGGCATGCGCCATGATGAAGTTCCCACAATTCCATCAGTAACTGTGCTCAACTTCAGGGAATGCTCACTGATGGTCAGGCAGCACGCAGGACGCTCTGGTTGAATTGTTTCCTTCCATCCTGCCAATCATTCTTTCCACTGTTAATAATACAATAGTAATGGTGACCACTGAAGGAAAGACCCCTTGAGCTAATTCCTTTACTGGATAGGTCATTTTTATTTATTTATTTGTTTGTTTGTTTTTGAGACAGGGCCTCACAGTGTATCTCAGGCTGGCCTTGAACTCATGGTGATGGTGATCCTCCTGCCTCAACCTCCTGAGTGTGGTCATTTTAAATTTTCACAGCAAAATGAGCCTCTGAGCATCACACAACCAGTTAGAATTAGGTCTGGGCCATGTGTGGTGGTGCACACCTATAATCCCAACACTCAGGAGGCTGGGGCAGGAGGATCTCTGGGAGTTTAGGCCAGCCTAAACTTCATAATAAGACCCTGTCTCGAAAAAGATGAAGAAGAGGAGGAGGAGGAGGAGGAGGAGGAGGAGGAGGAGGAGGAGGAGGAGGAGGAGGAGGAATAATTGGCTGGGATGAGAAAATCTAGGACTGTCTCCAGTACAGCAGACTTTGGGGGTGCAGTTTGGCTGCACTGGTCAGGGGGAAGCGCCATCTCGCTGCTTTGTCCTCCCTCCTCACTCTTTCTCTGATGAAGGCAAGGGCAGCGCCCCCCCCCCGCTGCCCCAGGCTGACTGCAGGTGCCCGGTGACAACCGAGCGGGAACCGCACACCTCAGAGGCACAGGGGACCCTGCGGCTCCTCTCCGGTGGCCCCGGTTTTGTCCACACCCGTGCATTTGTGCAGGAGCCGATGTGCAGAGGGCAGGTGATTCGCATACAGCACACAGCCGGCCCAGACCCACACTGTGTTTCCCCGGGACCCGCGTGTGTGGGGGGCGGGCTCTGCGGACGGACGGGCGACCCTGAGCCGCTCGGGAGGACAGGGAGCCCCGGCTCGGCCCCCAGCTCCTCCTGCTCCTGGCCTGCTCTGCCTCCCCTCGAGCTGGGCAGAGTGCCCTCAGCCTGAGCCTGCTGGCACACACGCCACATGGCGCCTGGCGCGTCTGGGCAGGGATGACGCCCCCAGGACCGGCTGGGACACCGAGCCACCCGCTGCCGCCCCCAGCTCCGGAACGGAGCGTCCCATCCCGTCCCCTCTCCCAGCCGGGGACTCGGAGGAGCAGGCGGGGACACGGCGCAGACAGATACAAACACGCAGATGCGCGCGGAGACGCCCACAGGAGTGTGCCCGAGAGGCACGGACACGGCGTGCACACGCGCACGCTCAAGCGCGCCCGGCCGAGAGAGCGGGGCCCGCCCGCCCTGCCTCTGTCCGCGGTGCTGAAACCCGGCCTGCGTGCCTGGGTTCAGCAAGGGTGGGAGGAAGGGGCCTGGGAATGCTGGGAATGGGCGAAGGCCTGAAGGAGGGATGGAAAAGCGAAGCGAGAAGAGAGAGACCCAGGCCAGGGAGGCCGAGATGAGAGGATAGAGGGCAAGAAAAGCATGACCTACACCCTGAACTCAGGCCCAGCCTCTGGCCCATGCAGGCTCCCACGCAGCCGTCCGCCCCTCTCTGCCCCTCGGGGGCAGGAACTGCAAGTCCGGTGAGGACCCGAAGCAGGGAGACCTGCATGCGTGACTTCCGCGGCCTCCACCGGTCCCTTCTGGGTGCCACCTTGCTCTGGGGGAGTTGAGGTTCTCGGGGCAAGGAGTCAGGTGGGGAATGCTCGCCTTGGCCTCCCAGATAACTTGCCACCTGGTTCCTTATCACAATTTGCGTTGGGCAAGTGGACAACAATGTTGATCTGGATTTGTTCTGGGGATTGCAGGGATTTGGCAACTGCTTAATGCTTATCCATAAGATTGGATTATGGGTTCCTCTCTCCTCTCTTGAGAGAAAAACTCCCTTCCAGTGAGACCGGATGCTGGGGCCGGCTCTCCTGCCAGAGCCCCTTAGCTGTGGGATTCCTGGGACATGTGGATCCCTGCTCTCCTGGTAGGGAGAGATTTTCCAGGACTGAAGAGGTTATCATATAACTAGGGAGAGAGGATAGAGAAAGGTGAGGGAGAGAAAAAAGAAGAAAAGGAAGAAGAAAGAATGCGCAAGAATGGAGTAAAGAAGGAGAGACTGGAGAAAGAGGAAGCAGGAGGTGGGGAGGCCACTGGTAGGAACAAGAGAGGATGTAGAGGACCCAGACAGTCTCTAGTGTTGGGGGACAGGGGAGGAAGCCAGCCAGATGTAGCCCCCCAGCTTCCCGGGGGGCCCAGCCACTCCCCCAGCAGGAAGTCCCTCTCCTCCCGAAGCTGTTCCAAATGGCCTCATCCTCCAGGGCCTCAGGGAGCGCAGCAGCTGCCCTGGCCAGGAAGGTGAGGCTCTGTGCAGTGGAATGCACATGCGTGGCTTCCTTGAGGGGAGGCAGGGACAGGAGGGGCTCCTCAGCCATTTCCTCCATTCCCATGTGGGCATCGAGGGGCAGAGGTGTGGCCTTCTGTGGAGAGAGGGTGCTGGGTGCGTTTGGGCTGAGGGGCATGGACAGGAAGAGGAAAGGCAGGAGAGCAGTAAGTAGAAAGAAAGCATTGGAGGGCTAGGGCTCTGGCTCTGGGGCCTTGAATGTGGAAGGCCCTGGGTTTCCCCCCTAGTAGGGGAGGGGACCCTGGATCTCTAGCTGAAAAGTTTTTTGTTGTTGTTTTGAGACAGGGTCTCCCTATGTAGTCCAGGCTGACCTCAAACTCTCAGTGATCCTCCTGCCTCAGCCTCCTGAGTGCTGGGATGACAGGTGTGTGCCACCATGCCTGGCTGAAAAGTTTGGGACCCCCCCCCCCGTTAATCTCCTTTCCCACCAAGAGAGAAGACAGGCCTAGACTACAAGCTGGCACATGTGCCTCCCAACCTCAACCCCCTTGTTGGGATGATTGCCACCTCATGTATAAGGCTTAAGTCAACTACTAATATGTAATATGTGCAAGTGTGCGCTGCTTTCCTTGTTGTTGCTGTTGCTGCATTCTCTGCCCTGCCAGGCTCAGCTCAGCTGGGAACCTCTTCTTCATGTTTAACAGCACCTTCTTGTTTTGACCTCAGGACCTTACTTAGGTCCGCTCTGGGCACCAAGGAGGGCTGCAATTCCCCAAATTTACTCTTGAAGAGAAGGAGGCAGGAGGTTTCCACACCAAGGGGAATGCAGGGTCTGGGGGCACAGGGCACTGGGTGTCCCCACCAGGGATTCTCACAGATGCTCCCATCAGGACCTGGGCCTCCCCCCACAGTGCCTCCCTGCCCACCCCGGCTCCCACTTAGCACCTGGCTGGGGATTTGTCTTCTCCCTTCTCCTGGGCTGCTCTTCCGGGCCCTCTGACTCTCCTTTCCTATTCCTACCCATGCCTCTGCTCCTTCTTTCTTGCCGGGTTTCCTTCTCAGGAATCTGGTTGGAGGGAAAGGAATTCCCTCACTCTTGGAGAGGAGGAGAAGGAGGAGGAGGAGGAGGAGGAGGAGGGGTCCCCCACCCTGCACCAGGAAACTGACGTCCCCTCCAGAGGTCAAGGGGGTACCGGAGGGCTGGCACCAGAGGGGTGGCGGGGTGGCCCCGTGTCCCCCATTCCCCCAACTCCTGTCTCATCACTGTCACCATTCAATCATGGCAGATGGGCTGCAGCTGTGAGCGCCAGCCCGGCACACAGGCTGGTCCGTGCCACTTGGGAGAGGAGAAGGGAGGGCAGGAGGAGGGAGAGAGGGAAGGGAAGAAGAGGAGGAGGAGCAAAGGGAAGAGGGTGCAGGAGGAGAGCGGTGGCTCGGAGAAGAAGACTGGAGCTTTGGCCTCTCTCTCCCCAGCAGGAGAGCAGAGGCCAGGGCTGGGCTCACGGGCTGGGCAGTGCCAGGCGAGATGGGCATATGCCCTTGATTACTACCAGGACTGCAGGCCAAGCCTCCGCGCCGCCATGGCCTCATAAATCAGTTTTTAAGTAGCAACCACATGGACATTTCCCAGCTGAGAGGCCTGGCCTCCGTTGGCCCAGCTAGGGCAGCCCTGGTGGAGGGGCAGGTGCCAGGCCAGGGCACCACAGAGGCAGGGGTGATCTGGGAGGCCTGGTGGGAGGTGGGGCTGGAACTGGCTCCTGCACAGCCTGGGGGCCGAAGCTCCTGCCAGTGGGGAGTGGGTGGGAAAGTGACAGGTGGCTGCAGAAAGTCCAGGGCCCCAGGCCTGGCTGGGAGGCCCCAGGCGGGGCGCAGACAGGAGAGGGTGTGGCTGCCGGGAACGCCTCCCCAGCCTGAAGAACCTGGATGTCCCTGCCCCAGCCCAGACCCAGCCTAACCCCGCGCTCAATAAAGTTGGCTGAACTTGGGTTGGGACATCCCCGGCCCCACAGCACAGCGTTTACCTGGCCGTGAGTCAGAGTTGCGGTGACTGAGGTTGTGTAGTGGGGGTCTGGGGGGAGGGCCCGGTGCACAACGCATTCCTGCACCACTCCCCTCCCAGCACCCTGCTTGGGGCAGCCAGTCCTGGACTCCTGGGGCCTCGGCGGCCTGGGGTGCGGGGTGGGGTGGGTCCCAGGCCCCACTCCCACCCCATCCAAGTGCTGCAGCGCAGGGCGGCGGCGCCAGGCGCCCCACTTTCCTGGAGGTGTCTCCCTCCTGGGTGAACAGATGTCTCGGAATTCTAGATGTGCTCTCCGCCCTCCTCCCGTGCCCCACAGCAGCTGCCCAAGCTGAGGCCTGCCCTGTGGGGGTGGCCCTGGCTGGGGTGCAGAGAGACCCAAACCCAGTCACTTGGGGTCTCTGCCCAAAGGCCCCATCTACACAGATCTGCACTTCATGGGGACAGAAACTCCTCCTAGCAACTTTGGTGGAATCCTTCCCTCCAGAGACCCCTCTCCCGCCTCCATGAGCCAGGGCCTCCTGACCACCGGTCACCCACCTCTGTGGAAGCCCAGGGTTCACCTGGAACAACGCAGACGCAGATGGAGCGCACTGGGTGGCGGTGGAGGTGGGGTTGGCCCGGCTAAGTGACACCCAAATTTTCTAATCACTGCTAATTATTGAATAATCCAATTCTGTAGAACCCCAGCTCAGGGAGGCGGCGGGACCTGCAGCGGGCAGGAGGGGGCCTTGGCAGGGCTGGCAGCGGGCGGTGCCAGGCGCCCTCCCCACCCCACCCCCAGCATTCCGAGGTAACAGGCATTTGTTACCCAGCTTGTGCCAGGAGCGATTGGCAGGTTCGGGTAGGCAGTCATTCTGCACACAGATGTCCCTTCACTCACTCTTCTGATAGGAACCCTGTCAGCTCCGAACCGGGAGACGAGCAGACAGCTACACCGACAGAGTCACAGACAGACGTAGAGAGATGCAGCCATTGTCTGGTGGGCACAGAACTCTGCACATAGTCATTTTCCTTCCCTGAAAATATATTTTAAAAGGAAGAAAGAAAAAAAAGAATGGCTCCCACTGATTTGGGGGAGCCCTGGTGGAACCCCAGGGATGAGCCCAACCTCCACCCTCCCAGTGTGGCCTGCCCGGAAACACCCTGAGCAGCAGAGTTGAGTGGTGGCCAATGCTGAAGTCTGGGAGGTCTGCACCCCCCTCCACCCTCATCCGCCAGGGGACCCTTTGGGTACCCTAGAAATGGGGAGCCAGCTAGTTCTAGACACCCAAGTGCAGGTGCCAGCAGTCTAGAAGCTCTGAGATTTGAAGTCCCGGAACTTCCCCAAACTGCAAACATGCCTCCTTCTTGGTTGTCTCTGCACTGGAAGGGGGAACTGGGTGCTGTCCTGTGTCCCTCCCCAGATGGCACCCGCACCTGACCTGGTCCCCACCGCTGCCCACAGGCCCGTGGCAGCCCGCTGGGCACGCAGCCTTCCCTTTGCAATAGGAACACAGACAGGTCGAGCCGTGGCTGCGTCCCCTGGCGCTGCCTTCCGCCCGGGCGTCCTTCCGGCTCCTGTTTGCACCGACCCTCCGTGCTGACCTGGCCCTCTTGCCTCTGCTCCAGCCAGCCACTGTGCCAGTGAGCTAGTGGCCACTGGGCATCTGAGAGCAAGCTGGGCACGGAGAGCACTGGGAGTTGGTTCTCCCTGGGCAGCCAGTGGAGGGGAAAACGTGAGGAAGAAAATTCACCCTCAGCAGAGGAGCGGCCCGGAGGTGTTTGGGTTGTGGCTTGGGAGGTTGTGTTTCTAAAATGTTTCTTAAAAGAAAAGAAAAGAAAAAGCCCCCATCCTGTGTCATCATTTTTATGGGATCTGCAATTCTGGCAAAAATCTGTCTTTAATTTAGCTGTCCATATAAAAATCCTCACTGTATAATAATGAACAGATGCCATGGAATTTAAGCTGGAGCCTCGGCTCCTCCCCGCCTTCCCCCCGCGCCTGGCACCGGGCACCGGCTGAGTGGCACAGACTGGCACCAACACGCGAGCGAAGGGTGGGCAGGGGGCGACCTGGGCTGGGCGCCAGGGCGCTGGGGTGGGGACCGCGCCTCCGGCGGGCTGGGCCAGGTGGGAGCTGCGCACACACACACAGGGAGAAGGGACTGCGCTTCTCTTTTTCGCCAGGAGGATCAGGAGTTAAGGATTTGGATTTGGTTTTGTTTATGGGGCTTTGTGGCTGATTTTTTTTTTTTTTAACACCATCCTGCCCTTCATAGAAACCCAAAGGTTTTTGATATTTTAATTGAGCTGTTTCTAGCCCTCCCCCCTCGGCGGCCTGGCCTCGCCCGGAGCCGGGAGGAGCGAGTTCGCAGCAAGCGGGTTCTGAGCCGCCATCCCGGTGCGCGCGCCTCCGGGGGCTGCGGAGACTCGGGCAGAGCCGGGTGCCTTGCTGCCCTGCGGGAGACGGGACTGGGGCGGCATCAGCTTGAGAAGTGGGTGAGATGAACAGAGGAGGGAGCCCCCTCCCCACCCTAATGTTTGAGCTGTTCCCAAGGGAGAAGAAAAAACTACGGAGAGAGTTGGGTGTCCTCTCCTGCCTCAGCCTTCGGTCCAGAAGCAGGCGTTGGCCTAGGCAGGAGGGGTTGGTTCTGCGCCCCCTACCCCCACCCCTTTAATGCAGCTCGGCTCTGGCGAGAACAGATGTCCCAAGCCGGGCGGACTGCCCAGACCCCGCCCAGCTGTGCCCTTGGCAAGGACTTGGCTGAGGGTGGGAACTGGCACGAGGGTCCCCAAAGGGGCTTGGGGGCTTCTGCAGCCCCAGCGGGACCTGACCTTGCAGCTTTGGCCTCCTGGCCAGAGCAACCTCAGGCAGGAGGCAGGAGAGCCCTGGGAAGACCCGTTCCTAATTCAATTAATTCCAGAGAGAGGGAAGCAAAGCGAACACTGGGCACACGGCACACACACACTAAGGGAGTGGAACTCGGCAGCCCGACCAGCCCTGGGGACCACACAATGCTCTGGCCTGGACCTGGCAAGAAAAACCCGAGCGCACATCTGGGTGTCCCCATCCAATGCTGTGCCCCAGCTCCCTCCCTACGGCTGGCCCTCAGGGGTTCCTGCCCCTTAACCAGGGGGTTAGGATGGCCCCACTCCTGCAGCTCTGCGCCCTCCCCTGCCTGCCCACCTGGTCTCTGCCTTTTCCACTGGAAGGCCCGGGCTGGGGCTGCTAGCCCAGTGCTTTAGGATGGAAAAAGTTTATCAGAACAGCCTTTCTGTCCAGCACCAGCATGGTGCCCTCTTCTCACCTAGGGAAACTTTGTCGAGAATTTTCAAAGATGTAGGACAGAAGGGTAGAAGCTGCTTAGGGACCCGAACAGGGCAGGGTTGCAAGTTTCCTTGTAGTCCAGGTGTCACTTTGTCCCAGCCCAGAAGGAAGAAATAGCATCTTGGGCTGTGAGTAGGAAGCTTGTCGTGATGGGGCAGGTGGGCCTGTCTGTCCCCTCCCAGGCTGGGAGAAGTCAGGGCAGGGTCCTGGCTGCCCTCGCTCCTGCTTAGGGGCTCAGGAGTGGAGGTCAATGCCCAGGCTGCCCAGGTCGGACCTCTGCTGCCTCTCTCTCTCCCTAATTTCCTTGAGAACTAAACAGTGGAATCCAGATTCACCCCAGCCACCAGTGCCTCCCCGAAATCAACAGAGTTCCCTAGGAGCAGGTGACATCCTGCTACAGGTTGGGAGGGAGAGAACCAAGCAAAGTTGCACCAAAGGGAACAAATTCCCTGACCTCTGCCCACCAATCCTGCAGCCACCAGCCTGCCGACCTGCCAGTGAAAGGGAAAAAACGGAAGCGGGCACAGCCTGCAGAGTAGCCAGAGTGCCAGGGCTTCCCTGTGGCCGACCCTCCCGGGCCCAGCTTCTCCCAGTGGTACTGGGTTGTCCTCCGTGAGGATGAAGTCAGGGGCTCTGTCCAGGTCCTGGCCAGCAGGGAGGTAAGCGGTGTGGGGAGAGGCAGCAGCAGCTTTCCGGCTTTCCCTTCTTGCCAGATGGGCAAATGGCCTGGATTCAGAGATATCACCGAAATGCCCAAACACTGGAAGAGGGACAGGGCTGGAAAATTCAGGGGAAAACGCCTTCCTGATTGAACCCAGACCCAGCTCTGCGGGCAGCGTGGAGCCGAGCGGCTGGTGAGAGCTTGGAGACCCCGCTGCTCGCTGCTCGAGCTGCAGCCAGAAGGACGTCCCTCCCGCCTCCTCCCGTGGCCCCCACGCCGTCGTGGCCGCCTCCCCCTCCCTCTGTCCGCGAGCCTCGCTGAGTGCCCGGCAGGCAGGAGGGAGAGGAGCCCAGCCACGGTCGGCGGGGTCGTCTGGGGCCGCGTGTCCATGCACATCTTCTTCTCCTGCTCATCTCCGGCTCCCAGGGAAGTTAAGGGTTGGGGAGCAGGGCGGAAGAGCGCAGAGTGCAGCGGAAGCGCAGGGAGCGTGGGGAAGGCGCAGGAGCGGGGAAGGGGCGGCGGGAGGGACCCACGGAAGGCCGGGGGCTCGGGCCCCTTCCCCAAAAGGGACCCGGTGCCTCCGCCGCCAGACTCAGCCGCAGGCTCGGAGGCCTGAGAGTCAGCAGCATCCTCGAAAGGGGCTGGGAGCTGGCTTCCGGAGCACAACCGAGCAGCCCGGCGAGGGTGGAAGAGGGATTCGAGGGCGTGTGTGGCCAGGCTGGGAGCCACGTGGAGGGGTCCTCTGCTCCCACCTGGAGCCCACCCAGCCCCGGAGTTCACAGCAAGTTCTGGGAGACCTGCTGAGTGGGAGAGAAGCCCAGTTGGCCTTCTTTCCAGGGCAAGATGAGAATTAGGCCTCAGCATGGTTGCCAGGTCCTTTCAGCTCCAGTCTCTCCTGCCAGGCCTGCCCTGCACCGCAAGCAGCCCTGCCTGCTTCAGGCCAGGTCTGGCTCTGTGGCCTCCTCCACACCCCAACAGAAGCGGAGGACAAGAAAGACGGCTGCTTCCTTTCTCCCAAAAGAGGGTGACTCAGAGCTCTTGAAGCTCCTGTTAGCAGCCACCAGTGCAGTGGTCTGGGGACGAGGGCTCAGCCTGCGGTCTCTGGAGAGGCAGGCTCAGGATTCCAGAGAAGGTGGCACATTTGGAAGGAACTTCAGCAAGGCTCTGACAAGTGCAGGAGAATTGGAAAAGGGTTTGGGGAAGGCCACACCCTCCACAGCCAGGGAGGGCTCTGCTGCCTCCGTCCTCTGTCCTCCGTCCTGCGGGGCGGTGCGCTGGGGTAGAGAGAGAGCGTCTCCTCTACTCCTAAAACTAGGGCTTTGGTGCGGACATTTGGGGTTGCCGCTGAGCTCACATCCAAACTACCCTTTGGCTTTAGGGTGCACTTCCTTTTCCTCCTCCAGGCAGGGAGGTCTCATCTGGGGCTGGGGGACCCAACTAGCCCTCAACCAAGCCTTCGCACACCTGACCTCAACCCCCCAGGGCACCCCGACCCCATGTGGCCTAAGATGAGGGAAGGAGTTTTGGGGAAAGCGAGCAGATCAGGAATAGTCCCTTCCAAGGAGTCCTCAGGGCACCCCACTTTAGGATGGAGGTCTTAGGCATTCAGACTGCTCTCAGAAAAGTCCTGGCCCCATGGGCCCTGAGCAGGGGAAGAGGAAGGGAAGACTTTAGAGAATCCAGTCCGGAGCTGACAGTTTCTGAAGCTCAGAGAGGAAGAAGGGAGGGGCACCTGGCCTGCTCCCCAGAGGGCCTCCCCAGTGCCCCCATCTGCCCAACCCAGTATGGGTTCCCTGCATCTAGAATAGACAGGAGGAGGAGGCAGGACTGGGGGCCGCAGGCCGCCTGCCCCAGATGGAACCCCAGGCTTCTGATTCAATCCCGCTGCACCTCACCGGGTAGCCTCCCCCACACCCCCCCAAAACGCCAACACGACTGCAGCTAAAACAGGTGATCCCCTGAAACACAAATTTAAGTTGGAAAAGGGATTTCCCCATCAATACTTCATCCTCATGACCTAATATTTTTTTAATTGAAAAATATGCCTTTCTGACTCCAATGGTTCTCTCAATTTCTACCCATTTGCTTTCTTGCAGCAGAGAGCACAGGATAGCATAAGGACCTGCTCTTCCCACCTTGAACATCTTTTCAGTGATCTACAGATACTCTGTGCTAAAAGGAGGTGGGGCCGGGCAGGGTGGCACAGGCCTGTGATCCCAGCACTGGGGAGGCTGAGGCAGGAGGATCACTTTGAGTTCCGGGCCAGCCTGGGCTACATAGTGAGTTCAAGGCCAGGCTGATCCTGTCTCAAAAACTAAAATAAAATAAAATAACAAGAAGTGGGAGGAAAGTGTTGAGGACAGAGTCTAAGAAAACCTGCTGAGTGCTTTGTGTTTGGAGCCTGTGTGTTTGGGTCCCGTGCGGGGTAGGGGAGCTGTTTCTTTCTGTGCTCACTGAGTGGATGTTGGGAGTCTGTGGGGTGGAAATGCCCCTCAGGAAGGCCCAGGGTCCCTCTCTCTGTCCTCTGAAAGTCACCTGGCCTTTCTGCCTCCATCACCCCAGCTCCGGCTCAGTCCCACCCCCCCACCCCCCCATCAAAGGAGGCCGCCGTGAGAAACCGGGTCGTCTTTGCATCTCATTTACATAAATATTTATTAATCGTCATTAAACTGAACAGAATCACGCAATGCACTTCGGGTGTCCGACGGGAGTTTCATCTTCCCTACAAGAAGAAGGTAAAATTGCGTGTGTGTTGGTGAGTGTGGGTGTGTCCCCTGTGCGTGTGCATTTTTGCATCGTGTGTTTGGCTGTCTGGCGCCCTGCCCACGGGGCGGTGAGGTTCCCTTGTGCGCCCCTTTCAGGGAACTTTGCAGAAGGTGCCCCCCACTGTCCCCAACCACCGCCGGCCAAGGCGGAGGACACGGAGGACACAAACCGCTCTCCAGCCGCCCGGAATCTCCGGCGCCTGGCACCAGCCCGGGCGCAGTCCAGGCAGGCGGGGCCGCCCCAGGTCTCCGTCCCCTTGGCCTCACCCCAGAGGGGCCAGAGGTGGCCGCGGGGAGGAAGCGGCAGCACGCGCACCACCCTGGTCTCCGGACTCCCGCGTCGGGCCTGCGAGCGAGTGCGGTGCGGGGCGCGCGTGTCGCTCACGCAGACCCTCCCTCCCCAAGCCTACCCCAACGCTTTGCCATTTCGTACAGATCTGGAAACAGGTTTTTTAAAAAACAGTGTGACGAACAACGGGGCGGGGCAGGGGAGGGCAGTGGCACTGGGGCCCCAAATCTCCGAGTCACTGATTGTTAAGAACCGGGGAGGGGGGGGGCGCAGCCCCCACTTCACCAAAGTGCACAGACCCGCGCTGGGCGGGGCGTCCCGGGCGGGCCGGGCCCTGGGCTCCGTCAGAGCCTCCTTGCATAGATATTTGTGTCTTTTTTATTATTATTATTATTATTGGTAGTACTATTTTTTTTTTTTGCCTTTTATTGCTTCTAAAAGTTCTTACTGCGTTTTCTTTCCAATCCGGACTCTGAGTTCGGCCTTCGTCGCCTCTTAGCTTGATTTGTATGTTTATTTGTTTAAAAAAAAAGAAAAGAAAAGGGCAAATGTAATCTGGTCACAAACTGTCTTGTTCTCTTTCCTTTCAATCCACATCCCCTCCCGCCAAAACTAAAATGGCAAAACGCGGAGATTCAGGGTAGGGGGTGGGGAAGGCCTTCCAGGCCTGCGCTCTGCCCTCTGCGAGAAAGAGGGGGCGCCTGGCCGTGGCAGCTGGGGGTCTGCTTTTAAAATAATAACGAAAGGGGAAAAGCACACCCCGCTGCTCAGCTGCCCCTCGCCGACGCCTCTGGGCCTGGGGGAGGAGGAGGAGAAACCAAAAGGGGCTGGCAGGGCCTCTCCACGGAGCGGGCGGAGAGGGTCCCTGGGGCCGCACTCCCCGGACAGGGGCCTGGAGCCCCTCGGGGGAGAAGGCGAGTCCCCCGGGAGGAAGCGACGCCCCGGACGTCGGGCCACCCACAGCTGCGGACCGCGCTGCCCAGGAGCGCGCAGGGCTGTCTGGCTCCCCGCGCCCCTTTGCGCGCCGGGCAGGTCGGGGAGCCCCTGCCCTCGGGGGCTGGAGCGGAGGGGCGGGCAAAGGCGAAAGAAGAAAATGAGGGCCCGGCGCGAGTCTCAGTTATGGAAAAATGCGTTGAGCTCCTCGTACATGGGACCCCGGTCGTGGTGCAGGTGCATGTCGTAGGACAGCAGGTTCTCAGAGTGCACGCCCCCGCGCACGGCCGCCGAGCCGAACACCAGCCCGTGGCCTCCGGGCCGCGAGCCGGGCAGCGCCGAGTAGTGCATAGAGTAGTGGTAGCTTTTCTCGTGGTCGGGCGACGAGTCCTGCTTGAGAGAGAAGTTGCCATTGAGGCAGAGCGGGGGGCTGAGCGGGCCCTCGTACTCCGAGCTGTTGTAGTCCGGGCTCGCGCCCCCGCCACCCGCCGCCGCGTACAGCGTCTCGTAGGCGGCCGCGCAGTAACCGTGGGTCCGCAGGGCGTGCGCCGCGCCGCCTCCCAGGCCGCCCGCCGCCTGGCACTGCGCGCCCGCCAGGCGCGAGCACGCGTACGGGTACGGGTGCACGGCGAAGGGGCCGCCTGAGCCGTGGAAGCGGCCCGCGCCGTCGGCGCCCTGCTCGGTGAGGAAGTTGCGCGAGTTGAGCTGCAGGCAGCCGGCCACCAGGTTGGTGGTGGGCTGCGACAGGCCCTTGCACAGGGTCTGCACGTAGGACACCAGGTCTGGCCGCTTGCCGGAGCGCAGGATTTCCGAGAGCGCCCAGATGTAGTTCTTGGCGAGGCGCAGCGTCTCGATCTTGGACAGCTTCTGCGTCTTGGAGTAGCAGGGCACCACCTTGCGTAGGTTGTCCAGCGCGGCGTTCAGGTCGTGCATGCGGTTGCGCTCGCGCGCGTTCGCCTTCTGCCGCCGCAGCTTGGAGCGCTCCAGGCGCGCCTTGGTCATCTTGCGCTTCTTGGGCCCGCGCTTCTTGGGCCGCTCGCCCTCCGCCTCGTCCAGACCTTCCTCCTCCTCCTCCTCCTCTTCCTCCTCGCCGCCCAGCTCGCCTTCCTCCTTGATCTCCGCCAGCGCGGCCTCGGGCGCCTCCTCTCCGCGCAGGGGCACGGGTTTGGCCGCCCTGGCGGGCCCCGGAGCCCCTGGCCCGGACGCAGGCGGCGGCTGTGGCGGCGCGTCGCCCTTGTCGCTCCTGGGCTCCTCGTCGTCGCCGTCGCCCCAGCTGGCGAACTTGGGCACGTCCGAGAGGAGGCCGGGCTCGCTGAACAGGCGGGTCAGCATGGTGCCTGTGGGCGCCCCGGGGCGCGGGGGAGACAGAGAAGGCGCAAAGTGAGGGCGCGCTGGGGTCCCGGCGCGCCCCAGCCGCCCGCACCCCGAGTCTCCGGCGGGCTGCGGCCCGGGGTCCCGGACGGCCCCTCCCCCCCCCCTCCTCCGGCTGCCCCGCCCAGGCCCTGCTCCGGCTCCAGCCATCTCCCCGCGCCGACCCGGCTCCGCCCCTAGCGGGGATGGGGGGCTCTCCTGCCGCCGGGTCCTTCCTGGGTCCCAGCAGGCACCCGATGGGGGTTGCAGGGACCCGATTCCTTTGCCGAGGACGCGGCGCGCCCGCCCCAAGCCTGCACGCTCCCGGAGGTGAAGGAGAGGGGCTGGGCGGGCGCGGGTGGGGACAGCAGCCCGCGCCCGGGCCCCGGCCCGGCTCCCGACCCCCCCAGCCCAGGTGGCCCCCCGCATCCCTAATCCGATTTGCAAGTTGGCCACGCGCCGCCCCCGCCCCAGCCCGGGTCCGGGCAAGGGATCCGCTCCTCGGCCCTGCGCCCCGCTCGGCGCCGGCCCGGGCTGCGGGGACTGGAGCATTGGGCGGGGACCGAGGCTCCCCCCGTCCGTGTTCCCAGCGGCCAGGGGCGCCCCTGGCCACCCCGGGCCCCTCTCTCCCCCATGGCTCTCAGGAGCTCGTTGTATTTCGGGAGGAATGGGAGGAAAATCCAAATTTGTTTGCTTCCTGCTCTTGTTTGTGGCGGTGGGGAAAGGTCGTGGGTTCCTTCAGGACAGCCTCGAGGGTCCCCACCTCGGCTTCCACGCGCCCCCACACCAGGACCCTGCCTTCCCCCCTCCAAGCCCATCGCAGGCAGAAGCCCTCCCTCCGCAGGCCCCCAGCTGCAGCTCTTGGGGTGGGGGACCCGGGGCGCCTCCGATGGATGCGCACCCCATGAGGGGGTCTCTTCTGGAGAGGGGGGCTTCGGGGACCCTCGTGTCGGCCGAGGCAGCCCCCCCAGCTTGGCAGGTCAGACCCAGCTCCCTCTCGGACAACTTACCTCGGAGAGGAGTCGAGGGGAGAGGGGAGGGGAGGGGGCCAGAAGAGAGGGGGAGAGAGGGGTCTCCGCGCCTAGTTCATTGTTCCCCCATCGTCAGGGAGCGGGGGGCAGCGGCTCCTCGAGGCGGCGGGCGCCGGCGTCTTCAGCGCGCCATGCGAACCGCGGAGCGAGTGTGGCATCTCTACCAGGCGGGGTACCAGCCTCTATGCCAGGCCATATGGGCTTGGCACGTCACGGGCAGCAGCTATCACATGAGAGACGGTGATTGGCATGCGTCTGCATTGGGGGAGAGCCGGCTCCCCCGGGACCCGCCGCCATCTGTCACTCTCTACTCCAAAAAAAAATTAAATAAATAAAGGAAATAAATAAATATCTCTGCCGCCCTCCCCTTCCCGCCCAACGCAGGGAAAGCAGGGATGGAGAAGGAGGTGGGAGGAGTGGCCCCCCAAGGTAGAGAGGCCCCCACAGGGGAACAATGGGGTGGCCAGGCTGGAAATTGGGGTTTTGTGGTGGCCACCAAGTTCAGGCGCCTTCCGGGGTCCCGCTCCGTCCCCCCTTCCGCTCCTGCGGGCCCCCAAGGTGGGTCAGGACCAGCCCTGGGTGTGGAGCAGGGACCTCCGTGCAGTCCTCTCTCCCCAGGAGGGCCCCCTCCGCCACAAAGGGGCAGCTGAGGCCCCTTCCCTTCCGGGGTGGCGCGGGGCGTCCCGCCGAGCCCCTTAGGTGGGAGCTGGCGCCGCGCCAGCCCGCCCCGCCCCCACCCCGCACGCGCGCGACATATGTGGCTGAGCGAAATTCAAACCGAGGGAAAGCAGAGAAAGGGGATGACTTGCCCGGTGTCGGTGCCGCTGCGCGGGTCCATGCGTGTCCGTGGGGACACGTGTGTGGATCCGTGCAGTCAGGGACAGGAGGTGTTTTCCTGGGCGGGGGTGGGGCGGGCCGGACAACAGGAGCCCGTGCACCCCAGCCGGGCCGGAGGGCGGCCTGAGTCCGGATTCCTACCGGAGGCCTCCTCCCCCGGCCGGACAGGTGACTCCACGTGCCTCCTCCAGCGGGGTGAGCGGGGAGGCAGCTGAAGGGGGCTGGCTGGGTCCTGGGGGGGACTCAAGCGCGCTCCTCCCCTGCACAAAACACTGCAATCGCTGGCGCTGGCCGCTGACGGGGCCCCAGGTGGGTCAGACAGGTGTCTGGGTGGGGAGCTGGGAGAGGGACGTTTCATCCTGCAGCTCACCCCTGCGCCCGCGCCCTCGCCCTCGCACTGGGCCAGGGCGATGCAAAAGGCGCAGGTTGGGGGACGCGTGCGCACGCGCACATACACACACGCACACGAACACCTGTTCCTTAGCCGGTGGGCAGAACACGGTGCACAACCCCGCCCGGACGGATGCACACACGCACGTGCGCAGGTCATCACCGCCAGGGGGTGAGACCCTGGCCGCACCTGACTCAGGCACCTGGGCAGGCTTCAGGCCCCCCTTCCTGCCCCCACTCCGGCCTCCTAGGCCCATCCGATTATGAAGTCAGCACGTGTTTGGGGTCACCCAGGTGCCAGGCGCCACGAAGGCACGAGGGGGGCTTCACCCTCTCCCGGCAGGAGCCCCCGGGCCGAGCTGAGGAGGAGACACAGATGGAGAGAGGTTATGCGTGTGACACGGAGACCTTGGGGAAGGGGCCTGGTCCGTGAGGGCTCTCAGACCCACTAGGCCAGGAGGTGGAGTTCAAAATGCACAGCCCCAGGCCTTGTTCCCCGGGGCTCACGGAAGGCAGGGGGCTGCCCTGGGCACACAGGCTGAGGGCGGGCTGGGTCCCAGCCGGTGCTCCTCCGCCTGGCTGGTCTCTAAGGACAAGCCACGTGTGTGCCCTGCCTCTGGAAGGTGATTAGGGCCCACCCATGGCAGAGGCAGAAGCGAAGGATGGGCCTCAAGGTGGGCACATACCCTCTGATTTGGGCACCCCTTGAAGGCTTTACTGTCCCTTTATGGGGTCCCCAATCCTGCTGAGTGGACCTTCTCCAAAGCCCACCGGCTGCCTGGTATCCTGGTTACATGCTCCAGGCTTCCCCAGCCTGCCATTGCTGCTCACCAAATTTTCAAAACCTGCTCAGTGCCTTGAGCCAGTTACAAAGCCTTCTACGTCAGCCTTGATTTCCCTATCTGCATAATGGGGACACTGCTGCGATTCCCTTCTAGGGCTGCTGTTATCATTCAATGGCATAATATGTGTAATGATTCAAGTATCCAATAAATGCCAGCTCTTAGTTTTTATTAAGACAGTTTGTAACATGTTTTACAATATTAATTTCTTGTACCTACCCTGCCCCAGCACACATCTAGGATGCTTTGTCTATAAGAAATGGAACTTTTGTAAATTACTGGGTGAGTGTGTGGATGCATAAGGGAAGGACACGTCCCTGGGTGAGAAAGATTGTCCCTGCCTTCTACCCTGGACACCAGGAAGGGTTGGGGTAAGCCCACCGGGGTCTCACAGACCCCTGCAGTGGGGGCCAGAATCTTGGCCAGGTTAGGGGACCCCGAGAGGTCCCTTACTCCTCCTGTCCAGCATGACCTCAGCTCTCTGGGTCTGAGATCCCCCTGAGGCCCCCACAGGAGGACCCCCGCGAGGTCGGTGGGGGCTATACCTGGGGATGCAGGGAACTTCATCCCTCTCAGCCCGCTTCCTGCCTCTCTTTTCTTCCTTCAGAAAAATGGAACAAGTTTTTCTCACGCAACACATTTCAACTTTTTTTTAGAAGATACAATAAAAACCAGGGGAAAATTGGAACAGAGGGAGGTGTGGGATGGGCCTGCCTCAGACATGGGCTGGGAAGAGGGGCCACACGTGTGTCCATGTCACACCAACAAGCATGAACACGCAGGGACAAGCAAGCTCCCTTCTGCACACCCAGAGAGGCAGAGATGCAGTGTCAGAGAGACAGAAAGAGCCAGAAATGGAAGGAAGGAGACGGAAGGAGAAGGACACCCAGAGATGCCATCTGTTCCTCCCTGTGGCATTGGGGGAAGGGAGTTGGTGAGGGGCCTGGTACCCTCCAGGCCTCGGAGAGAAAAGAGGAGAGTGGTGGGCACCTCAGCCAGGTCTGGAAGACCCGTTTCTGCTGCCCACACCTCCCAGAGGGAGCAGGGAGAAAGGGGCTTGAGGTTCCCATGGAGACACAGCCCCATCCCAAGGGAGGCCACAGTCTGGGCACCTAAAATGGCTGCCTTGGAAGGATGGCAGCCATTTTGTATCGGTCGGGTCTTGAGGGGCAAGGGTGAGAGGGGCTGAGAGGAGTGGGGGGGGCTGGGGGGGCTGAAAGGGGTGAGAGGGGCTGAGGAGCCACAGAGAAGGTGGCTGGCGGAAGGAGACGGTCATTCCGGAGCAAGCTAGGGGCCTTGCTCAGGGACAGGAAGAATGTTCTAGAACACTCCTCTCATGCCACCTCCGGCTCCCCCTCACAAACTTATCCCTGAGTGAGCCTGCCTGCTCCCGTGCATTCTGGCATCCAGGAGGACAACGAGCCGGCCACCCCTACCCCCCAGATAAGGTTGGTGGGCACACCTGTACAGAAGGAGACTGGGTTTCTCAGCCCAGTGCCAGGCTATGGGGAGCAGGTGGGCCCCACCCGGGGGGCGGCCCTGGCCACAGCAGACTACTCCCTCTGGGGCCTGGGCGGGGCAGACGGGGGGCATGAGGACAGGCGAGGAGCCCCCCAGCGAAGGAGGTGCTCCAAGGCCCGGGGCCCTGGCATGGCTGGGTGGAGGGGCCGGGCGGCTGGCCCTCCCCAGACAGTGCCTGCTCCCGCGGTGCGGGAGGCTCGAGGGACCGGCCACCCCGTTGCCCAGCCCCGTGCCCGCCTCCAGTGCAGGGGCCCGCAGCGCCCTCCCTCCGGGCCTGGTGGGCACCTGCCCCCTGCCCCCTCCCCCGCCCGCCGCAGTGTGCTGGGAGCGGCGGGCACGCCAGATGGCGTGGCTGAGAATGCGGCGACGTTGCCGGGAGGTGAGGGCTGGCACGGGCGAAGTGCGGCTGCGTGCCTAGTGGTGCCACCCGGGAGGGGCGGGGCGGGCGGGGCCCTCCTCGCCCACCTCCGGCCCTGACTGCCGCTCACCCCGGGCTGCCCTGGGCCGCCGTCCACAGCAGGATGGGTGGCCTGGCCACAGCTGAGACCCCGTCAGACCGGCCTGTCTCCTGCCCTCCTCCCGCAGGACAAAAGACCCCGGCAGCTCGCTGGTCCTCCAGGCTGTGCCCTGGCTGCAAGGGTGAAGCCACCTTTGTCCCCGGGCCCTGGGAGTCCTGGCCTCTGAGTGCTCCCAGTGGGAAGGCCGCCGTGCCTGCTGGGCACCTGCATCCTGCACTCCTCCTCCTGGCCTGGGCTGTCCACACCTTCACGCAGGTCTCCCAAGTCGGCCCAGAAGTCTCTGCGGCATTAACCTGGCTGCAGAGCAGGTTTGGCTCTGCAGTCTTCAGAGAAGGTCCTGAGGACAAGGCCAGCGTTCCCTCCTCCTCCTCTCCCTCCTGTTCCTTCTCCTTTTGAGAGCGGGTCCCACCGTGCAGACCAGGCTGGTCTTACTGGTCTTAAGCTCGTGATCCCCAGGGGCCTCAGGCTCCCCAGTGGGGGTTACAGATGGGCGCCACCAGGCCCTGCTCAAACCCCTCCCCTTGGCTTCTGCACACCTTCGGATCTGGGCAAAAGCACCCCAGCCCCTGTGTTGCTCTTGCCTGGTCCCACACCTCTCGCAGGGTCACCTCACCTCTGGCCTGTGTGCGGTTCGTGCAACACTCTGAGGAGAGCAGCGGGGAGGACCGGGTCCCACCTCCCAATGTCTTGCCCACCCCGGGTGCAGGCCCCACATTGCCCATCCGGTCGAAGATGCAAACCCGACGCAGTGCCCAGTGGGCCGGTTGCGTCTCCTTAGGGAGATCTGATCTGTCTGCCCACGCCTGGCACTGTCCTCCCCGCTGCACCTCTGTCCTGCATTTGTCACCTTTCCCCAGACTGAGGGAGCTCAAGGGTGACAGCAGAGGCCTGGCTTGGCGGTGGCTGACCTTGGACCACCGGCCAGTCCTCTGCTTCCTCACTTGTGCAAGGGGAATCGCACCTGTCCACCGGGCACTCGGCTCTGTGGGAGGACGGAGGGGACAGCCATTATGCAGTGCGCTCAAGACAGTGCCTGTGCCTCAGTTTACCCAGCCATCCGGGGGACAGAGTCTTCCCTCCCTCTTCTGGGCTCTCAGGGGACCCAAGGCCCTAGCATCCGCTTCCCAGCACCCTGCGCCTCCTTCTTCCCACCCAGCCCTCCTTAGGAGCCCCAGGGACATGGTGGCCCGAGGGTAGGAAGAAGCCACCACCCTGCGCTGGCCACCAGCCAGGGTCCCTGAGGTCCCCACTGGAATCCAAGCCAGAGGCCTGGCCTGGGACCAGCCTGCTGGTCAGTACCCAACACAGCTCTTGAGCGAGCAAGGGTGCGGGTCCCCAGGGCTGGTGTCCGGCAGCCACTGCGGCAAGCCGTGTGTGGTGGGCAGGGCCAGGCCCAATGTCACAGTTTAACCAGGGGCCTCTTGGCTCAGCCCCAGGGGACTGGTGCAGGACGGCACAGGTCAGCCTCAGCGATTGCTTCTTCCGCGTCACCTCCAGAACCAGGGTGGGCCCAGCGAGGACCACCTGGACTAAAGGCAGAGCTTCTCAGTGTGCTTCTGGGGGGGGGAAGGGGGCCCATCTGGGGCCTAGGCACTTTCTGGGCCAGCCTGACTTCACAGGGGAGAAGCCATACCATAACAGAGAGTGACTTGCCTGGCATCAGACTAAAAACCAGGACTGAGCCAGGGGCAGTGGTGAAAGCCTGACATTGTAGCAGTCAGGAGGCTGAGGCAGGAGGGTCTCCGTGAGTTCAAGGCCAGCCTGGGTTACATAGTGAGACCCTGTCTCAAAAAACAAAATAAAATTAAAAACTCAAAGCCAAAAAGAAAGGGGGCCGGACACCGACTCCCATATTGAGGCCTTTCTGTCCACTGTCTGTCCTGGGACCTCGGGATGGGACCAGGACAGCGGCCCGTCACCTGTGCCCGCCAATATGTCGCCATCCACCAGAGCACTGCCACCACCCTTTCCAGGGCCTAAGGTCACCCGGGAGTGGCCGAGTCCCATGTGACCCCAGCCCCTGACACTGAGCTGGTGACCCTTGCTCTAAACTGTGTCCGGGTCCCTGAGACTCCAGGGGCCTCACCCTGCGGGCCCAGCCAACTGCACTGTAGAGCGAAGTGGGGTGCGGGTTGGGAAGGACTCGTCCCCCGAGTCCCGCCCCCCAGTCACAGGAGCCAGCGCCCTGCTGGGGTCTGTGGCCGGCTGGGGGTGTGGGGCCTCCTCCGTCCGCAGAGGGGCAGGGCCATAAACATGGGGCTTCTCTACCCTGCACCCCCTTCCGCCCTTGCAGGTTCAGTGGCAGCCTCCCCCTCCAGGAGGAATCTCCCTGATCTCCCCCGAGGAATCACGGGGCCTGGCACGCACTGAGCCTCTGGGGAGCCGCGCACCCGCTAAAGAGCCCCAGCTTCCGGGTGCTCCCCAGCCGCCTGCAGCGCCTCTCAGACACCCCTGTGTAGGACCAGACTCGGGCTCCTGGCTGCACAGATCTCCGTCCCAGGGACAGCGGGGCCCAGCACCCGAGCCCCCCCCCCGCCCCCGGCGCCTCCCGCGCCCAGCACGGCGCCCCCTGGCGCCCGCAACCTGACTCCCCCCGGCCTGCGGCCCGCGCGCCCCACGGCGCCCCCTGCCGGCCGCCCCTGCGCGCTCCCGCCGCGACCTGACCCTGGGCGCGCAGGGCCGGCGTGAGCGGCGGGGTGAACGCGGACGCACGCGGCGCCTTTAAGGTGCCACCGCCGCCCGGCGGGGAGAGCTCCCGCCGGCCCCGTCCCGCCGGCTGCGCTGGCGACGGCGACACAAAGCTTGGTGGTCGGGCGCGCGCGGAGCGGAGGAGCAGGCGGCGGGCGGGGCCCTGACCCGGGCTGCCCCGCCCCCAGCCCCCGCCCCCCGGCCCCCGGGCCCTGCTCCCCGCAAAGTTGGTCCCGCGAACTCTTTCCAGGCCGCTTCCCCCGCATCTGACACCCGGGCCCGCGCTCCCAGTCATCACTCCACTGCGCTAATTGCACATGCAAATATGCAAATACGTATTAATTAATTACTATACTAATTAGTTCTGTGGTATTTGCGAGTAATAAATCATTGGATGGAGCGGGGAAGCTGGAGACCTGGCCCATTTTCATTCTGCATAAAATTTTAATGGTCTCTCTGGCTGATCCGGGACAGGCGCTCGCGGGGCCTCTTAAAGGGCCAGCGGAGGCGGCGGGGCGGGGGACCCGCGCCTGGCAGGAGCCGCCGCTCAGCCCAGCCGGTGGCCTCTTCCTCCCCGCGGGCTCCCGCGTCCTCGGGGCCCCCAAGGAGGGCTGGGGAGCGGGTGCCAGGGCCTTGGCGGCCCCCAGAGCCCGGGGGAGGGAGGGAGGGCTGGGTAAACTGAGGGACTGGACGGGCAGTTGGATCTTAGCTCACTGGGCCTCCTGTTCCTGGGAAGTCCTGGGCCCCCACAGTCTTTTCTTGTCTCTTTGGGGGGACACCGAGGGGGGGTTGCCTCCGGCTCCCCCTTTCCGCACGATCGGCCCCTGCCCCGCCCCCGTGGGCACCAGCTGGCACCCTGGCAGAACAGCCCTGGCTGGAGTGGGCCCCCGGGGACCCTGCTCGATTTCCAGGACTGGTCAGGACCCTGGCAAAGGAAGGGAGCCCGCTGCTTCTCAGCTCCCTTCACTGGGGGGTGCCCAAGCCTGAGTCTGGGGGTGCCAGAGTTGGGCACATGAAGGTGAGGGCTGTGGGCTTGTCCTGAGTGGGACCCGGATGACAGGGCCTCCAGTCCGGCTGTGTCACCCTCTGAGCCCCGGCCCCAACACCCTCTGGTTGGCAACGTCTATGAGGGTCGGTGGCCCCAGGGGGCTGGTGATGGGGACTCGGAAGTCTCCCTGGCTGGAGAGCTGGGTCTCAGCCACGGGGCGACATCGGTGCTGTCCCCACCCCCGCCAGGGACGAGGAGTGGCGACCGGGTCACCCAGCCTGACTCCTGAGTCGTGCAGTGGGATTTGAAACCCAGCTTGGCTTCTGCTCCTCCCCTACTGCTGCCGCTTCTGCTGCCCCAGTCCTCAGCTGGGAGCCAGGCCCTGAGCTCAGACCCTCATGGACCAGGTCGTCCCGGCTCACTTGGGGGTGTGGGACAGCAGAGCCCACCAGGCTGTCTGATGCCTCCATCTGGAACACAGGGCTTGATGGGTCGCAGCAGCCTTACTGACCCCAGAGCAAGAGAGGAGAGGTTTCCCCTCTCCTAGGGTCTCGCTATATAGTTCAAGCTTGTCTTGAACCTGCTGTGATCCTCCTGCCTCAGCTTCCCTGGTGCTGGGATTGTAGGCATGCGCGTGCGTGCGTGCGTGTGTGTGTGTGTGTGTGTGTGTATTTTACTATGCGTCAATAGTTTATTTTTCACAATTCTGTCACTATTTTCCCCATCTCAGGAGAAACTGAGGAAGGAGGAGTTTCAGTGCATTGTCCAAAGTCACACAGCCAGCAAGCGGCAGGACCAGGATTTGAACTCCTGAGCTGGGGTGCTTTCCAGTCTGCTCCCCTGTCTTACTGATTGTGTGGCTTGGCCATACGGATAACCCCCCCATCCAGCTGTGTCAGGGATGCCAGGGGCAGCAGACCTGCACCCCGGGTGCCTTTTAAAATTGTTTTGTTGGTCTTTTGAGACAGGGTCTCACCGTGTAGCCCAGATTGACCTTGAACTCACTGTGATCCTCCTGTCTCAGCCGCCTGCGTGCTAGGATGACAGGCATAACCACCACCCCTGGCCCTGGTGTCTTTGGAAACTGCAGGTGTGGGGAGAACAGGGCCCCACCTCCCGTGGATCCCAGAGTCGCTGGGCAGGGCGACCTTCCAGGAGGCCCAGACCGCTCCACCTTCTCAGCCTCTGCAGTTCGGGAGGCGCTCCTGGCATCGCTGCCCTCAGCATCTGTCATGGGGACCACTCTGAGCCAGGAGCCCCGGATTCTTGTACTCTCAGACCCATGACCCTGTACCCCACAGCAACTTGGGGGGCTCCCCAGGGCACCTGGCACGCTTATCTCCCAGAAGTAGGGCGCCCTGGACACCCACCTTCTGGACCGGGACATGGGCTGGGACTTTGGGGTGGTCTTGGGCTGCAGCCCACGAAGAGAGGGAGAGACTCCCCGGAAGACCCAAGGAGCGGGGGTCCCAGGGTCCCCCCAGCCCCGTTTCCGGGAGGAGGGGGCAAGTGAGGGGACTGAGGAGCAGGCACGGGGTGGACTGGCGGCTCTGAGCCTCTCCTGCAGCCCCCGGGGCAGGGCTCGGGCAGGAGGAGGGGGCCGAGCAGCTGCTGGCGATTTATTACGCAGTCACGGAAAAATTGGTTTATAAATTAACAGCTGTTTTAACTTTAGGGCCTCTTCTTCAGGGAATGGAAGCAGCCGACTGGACCGGGCTTGGAGTGCGTGCGGGGCTGGTGCAGGGAGCAGGCGGCGGCGAGCCCGGCAGCTGGCATCTTCGGGGCGGCCTCAGCTGGCACCTCGGGGGGCACCAGGCCGTGGCCAGAGCAGGGGGTCTCCAGGTGCCTGGGCCCAGGCTCCCCGCTGGGGCCGCAGCCAGATCTCCGCGCAGCGTCCGCGTGGGGGCCCCAGAGGGCACAGAGAGAGACGACGATGCTCGCTTCCGCCACCAGAGGGCGGCCGGGGCACGCGAATCTCTGCAGCTGCCAGCTCGGGCCCAGCGCCGAGCAGGGGAGAACCCCGCGCCGGTGCACACGCATCGCATCGTCCTCCGTCCATCCTGGAGGCGTGAGAAGCAGGCGCGAATATCGAGGACCGGCGGGCGTGGTGACGCACGCCTGTGATCTCAGCGCTGGGGAAGCCGAGGCAGGAGGATCACTGTGAGTTCGAGGCCAGCCTGGGCTACATAGTGCTCAAGGCCGGCCTGGGCTACAGAGCGAGGCCCTATCTCAAAAACAAAACAAACAAACAAACAAACACTACTGACGGAAGTGAGATGATACCAGCCGCCCATGTCTATGAGTTGCGTGTTCATCGACTCATTCATTGCTCAGTCCATGCTAAGGTACCCAGAGCCCACTGTATGCTGGGCACCATGTAAAGATGGATGGTGGGAACGCGGGCATAGTGATGCACGGCCTCTGGGAGGCTGAGGCAGGAGGATCCCAAGTTTGAGCCCAGCCTGGGCAACTGTCTCAAAAGGAGGGGGACTGGGAATCTAGCCCCGCGCAAAGGCTCTGGATACTTTTGGAAAATCTTTTTTTTTTTTTTAAAGACAGTGGGAGGGACTCATCTCAAAACAGCATGCTGCAAGTCCTGTGGGGAGATTGATTTGGACGCGGGAAACAGTGCTTCCGGGAGACGGAGACATTCTGTCCCTGCATGTTCACGTGCTACATGAAATTTTCAAAAACTCTTGAGATGTGTACTTCAAAGGGGTACATTTTGTTGTATGTAAATGTCAACTCAATACAGTGGGGTTTTATTTTCTTGTTTTGTTTTGGTTTTTGAGACATAGTCTTGCTGTGTTGCCCAGGCTGGCCTTCATCTTCCAACTCAGCCTCCTGCGTAGCTGGGATTACAGGTGTGCATGGCCCACTCCACCTGGCTTCCAGAAAGTTGATTATTCATTTATTTATTCTGTTATGAGAAAAGAAAAAAATGGAAATGAAATCTATGTAAATAGGGAAGGGTGAAGGGGGTGAAGGGCGCACAGGTAATGGGAACTAAGATACATCATGTACAGGTACAAGCACCCAGTAATAAATGTAAACTTTTTGTATACCTAAAATGTACCAATAAAAGAATTTAAAAAATTAAAAATATATATTTATTTATTTTGTTTTGTTAATGGTTTGGTTTTGTTTGAGGCAGAGTCTCTATGTAGCCCAGGCTGGCCTCGAACTCTCAGGGATCCTCCTGCCTCAGCTTTCCCAAGTGCTGGGATGACAGGTGTGGACCACCACACCCAGGGATAAAGTTGATTTCTGTTTAAAAGCAAGTAAACATCCAATATGAATTTATGGAATGAACCAATGTGTTACTAAATGTCCCAGGTGACTAGCCTCCAATCTGGTGTCACCTTCGTCCCGGCTGAGGGTCCCCGGGTGTCCCCGGAGACGGGCCTTGGGACTCCTGTCCCGGCTGCCCTCCCCCAAGTCCCTGCCTCCCCTAGAAGCGAGGAAAGTCGCCCCGTGCCCAGCCCTCCCCCAAGCTGCCTCCCAGGATTTCCGGGGCCTCCCTTCCAGCTGTCGCGTGCCAGCCCTGCCAGCTCAGCTCGCCAAGGTCACCAGTGCGATGCCCAACTGCAGACCCGGTGCCAGCCGCACAGCGCCGAACCCTGGCTGACTCCGCCACCTGCTGGCCCTTTGTAGAACTGCAGCCCTAGAGTGGCAGGGAGGAGTGAATCTTTGAAGGCGGCTGAATCCTGGGCTTCGGACGCTTAATCGTACAGACATGGCGCGAGGTGGGCTTTGAAACACAAAGGAATGGAGGTGCAGAGAAGCTACCAGGTTCACACAACTGCAGGCCTGAGATTCCTCCCCAGGCTGCCGATGTCCCCAGTGTATCTCTTTTTCTTGAGACAGAGTCCCACCATGTAGCCCAGGCTGGCTTAGAACTAAGTGTTCCCCGGGCTGGGCTCCAACACATGGCGATCCTCCTGCCTCAGCCTCCTGAGTGCTGGGATCACAGGTGTGGGCTATCACATCTGACTTCCTAGTTTAAGTCCTGTCCAGGTGACGTCTTGCTTGAGGAGAGGGAGGAAATGTTCCCAACTGTCCCCTCTCCACACCTTCCTGGAGAGCGGAGGTTCAAAGGCGCCTAGCGGAGAAGAGGGTCTGAGCAGGCACCAGGCAGAGTGGTGAAGGGAGATGTTGGGAAGGACACACCCCAGAATATCGTGTCCAGGGTGGCGGTGTGGCTCAGTGGCAGAGCCCAACACAGAAAGTTAGTGCTAGGACTGCCCACAGCCATGACAGGCACCTCGCCACCAACACTGTCGGGCTGAGCTGGAAAACACACGGCTCCATCAGAGTTAAGTCAAACGAGGTCTTGAATCTGTTCAGCGGACCTAACCGCCCCGTGCTTCTAACTCAAGAATAATAACCCAAGAGTGGCATGTTATTTTGCATCTCATTTGCATGTGATTAACTCCAAGTCACAGTGAATGGGGTCACCCTGGCCCTGGGCTGCTGGCTTCACCCAGGTGTCCCCTGCCCACCCCACCCTGCCAGCCCCTGCCCTTCTGAGGCTCCCGGTGGACCCACCCGTCCTCCTGGTCCCACGCAGCCCCTGCCACCCGGCCGCCCACAGGGAAAAACTTTTCCCCAAGTTCTTGAGAAGTCGCGTAGGATCCAGGAAAGAAAAATCAAAGTAATAAAACCTCATTTAATTCCTAACGGAGGGCAGAGCTGGGAGCTGCAATTATCTTAATGCCGAGCTATTTTTACTCTCTCCATCTCTGTCTCCTGCCTTTCTGTCGTGAGCCTTTCCCTTCTCTCTGCTCCCCTTTGTCTCTTCATCTTTCATGGCTTTCTGGCTCCTTTGGCTTTCTTCTACAACCCCCCAGCTCTGTACCGTCTCCTGCCAGCCTGGGCTCCGGGAGATGTCTCCTGACTCTGGGGGTCCCGGAATATGTCCTTCATAAATAAACAAGCCCTAGCCAGGTGTGGTGATGCACGCCTGTAATCCCAGCCCTGGGGAGGCTGAGGCAGGAGGATCCCTGAGAGTTCAAGGCCAGCCTGGGCCACACAGAGAGACCCTGTCTCCAAAAACCAGACAATAAGCAAGCACTGCTGCTGAACTGAGGTTGGGGAGTGTTCCCCGAGGGCTCTTCTGCTCCACCCCATAACCCTCTGCGCGGCCCCCAGCCTTGGAAGCCAAGCCCCTTCCCCCACCTTGGTCCATGCCCTTCCTGTGCCCCTTGTTGTTTACCCCCTAAGCACTGCCAACCTGGCCTCTGCCGCTCCCCACCACACCCCGGCAGAGAAGGGGTCCTGGGCCAAGCCAGGGATGGCCAGAGATGTCCACACCCCTGGGCCAGCAGCCTGGCATCCGGCTGTGTCCTGGACAAGTATAAAAGTCAACAGACACAAGGGACTGGAGCCAGGCTGCGCCGGAGGAGGAGTCTGGCTGGCAGGGCCAGAGCTGTGGCCCCCTGCTCGAGTCCCAGGTGGGCAGAACATCACGCCCCTGACCCCACTGCCCTGAGAGTCCTCTGGGCTCTGGCTGGGCCCAGGAGCCACTGTGCTTGGGTGGGAGAGGAAAGGCTGCAGGGAGGGCTCCTGGCTGTGCTGGGCCGGCGGGTGACCTGGATAGAAGCCACCCAGCACAAGGGGCCGGAGGACAGCGTGTCCACGAGTGCACCTTCCCGGCCTCGCCCCACTCCGGCCTGGACAGAGCAGCCCCTCTTGTCCCCTCCAGATGCCCACAGGCACCTCTGTGGAGGGTGGGGCTGGCACCCGGGAGCAGCACACACCCCTCTCCCCATCACGTGATGGCAAGTGACCCACAAGGCGCCCCAAGCCCCAGTCTTGCCCCCAGGGGACACAGGCAGGGGGTACACCGCTGCTAGACGTGTGCCTGCCCCCCCACCCCGGACCGCAGCCCAGTCGCGGCTGGTCCAGGCCGGTGTCCCCACCCTGCGAGCTGGCGCTGCCGTCACCCTGACAGCCCTGACGTCCTCCCACGCCCCCGCCCGCCCCGCACACACGCAGGACTCCTACGCGCTGCCACTCTCGCGCGTCTCCGACACTGACACGCTCACTCGCACAAGCACAACTCACACCACCCGACGCCCCGCGCCCCCCCCCGGGGCCCCTGCACAGTTCCCTGCCGCGGTGACTGACGCGAGTCCTCCCACGCGCGCCTCGTCCACGCCGCTCGCTTCCTAGGACACCCCCATTCCCAGCGTGACAGGTGCCACTCTCGCGGGCCTCCGTGCAACTCCCAGCGCCAGGGCCACCAGGTGGTGAACGCGGGCGTCCCCGCGGCCCCTTCTCCCCTCCCCCCTCGCTGCTGGACGCCATCAATAATGCAGCGCAGGTCTGGGGGGCCGGCAGGGGGCCCCCACCCCACTCACCGGCCCCGCCCCCTGCTCTCCGGCCCCGCCCCCTCCTCCCGGGGCTCGGAGGGGGCGCGGTGCTCGACGCTCATTGGCCGCTGGCCCTGGCCCGCCCACCGCGCGCGGGTGCCACCCCGGGAGGGCGGAGACGGGCTGGGACCCGGGTTGAGCCCCGCGGGAGAGACAGGGACAGGGACGCGGGGCAGGGGCAGGGCCGGGAGCAGACCCAGGACCCGCGAGGGCGAGGGCGCAGGGGAGCCGGGCGGGGGCGCCGAGCCGGGCAGGGGCGCAGCGAGCCCGGGGAGCAGCGAGCCCGGCCGAGCCCCGCGCCGGTGCCACTGGAGCTGGGCGCAGGAACCGCTCGGCTCCTCCCGCTCCTACCCCAGCCTCCTCCTCCACCTCGCCCCTCGAGACCCCTGGCCGCCAGGCGGCTGGAACAGCGCGCGGGCGCCGAGCGGGGACGCAGCCCGAGAGCCCGGGGCGCACCCGCCATGGACCCCAAGGACCGCAAGAAGATCCAGTTCTCGGTGCCCGCGCCCCCCAGCCAGCTCGACCCCCGCCAGGTGGAGATGGTAAGGGGCCGCGGCCCGCCGCAGGGCCCGACCCACCCGGAATCTGCGGCGCACCGGACTGGGGGCGCAGGGCCGGGATCCCCACCCGGGCCCCCGCAGGCCGCGCAGCGCCAAGTTCGCGGACACTCGCGCAACTTTTCCCGGACTCCGGGCCGATCCCGGGCCGGAATTTGGCCGAGAGCGTCGGGTAGCTGCCCGGGGACTGTCCTTTCTGGGGCGCCGTCTTTTCTGGGGTACCGTCCTTTTACCCTGCGCAGTCCCTCCGCTAGCCTCCTTCCCGGCCTCCCACTAGGACCTCCCGCCACCGTGCCAGCCCCAGAAACCCGGGAAGTACACCTGACCCGGTCACTCTCCGCGCCCTGCACGCCCCCCAGCCCACCCCGCGTGCCCAGCTGGGGTCGCGGACCTCGCTGTGGCTCTCTCTGATCTCAGGTCCTGCGGATCTCAGGTCCCCGAACCCCCAGAGGGAGAGGTGGCCAGCCGGGCCACAGCCCAGCGGGGGCACTTGTTGCTGAGGGGAGGATGGGCCGAGTGGCCTCGGGAGGGAGGGGCGGCAGCGTCGGTCTGGAGCGCAGTGCTGGGGACTCGCGGGGGAGGTGACAGCTCCAGCGCATTTCCCTGGGGCGCGGAGCGGACCTACTTAGGCGGCAGTGGGTCTGATTGCGGCGCCCGTGGGGCCGTGCCCTTCCCGTCCAGCTTGGCTCTCTGGCGAGCAGGGCAACTTCTCCTTGCTCAGAGCTCCCCAGCCCGAGAAGGGCTCCCCGATGGCTCTTCACGCTGAGCCCTGCTGGGTCCCCCCCCCCAACTGGACCCGGTTTCTCTGGAGCCCTTGAGGTGATGTTAGGTGCAGGGCTTTATCTTCCCAGAGGGCCCAGGAGAAGGACCCTCTGGGCAGGAGAAGGAAAGGAAGACACGGGTTCTGGAGTGGCCTTGGAGGGGACAGAACTGGGCTGGGGCTCGGGGCCTGGATGTTCTGGGCCTTTTCTAGTCCCTTGGACTTGGTGTGTGCTGTGTGACCTTCAGCACGCTACTGAACCTCTCCGAACCTGGGGTTTTCATCTGTGTACAGTGGAGGGGCTGAGGGAGCTACAGAGCTGCTTTAGCTCTGGGAGTCTTTGATTCAGAGGCTCCCTGGGGATTCCAAAGTGCTGCTCTCTGCTGCCTGGGGTTGGGGTGCGTGGACCTGGGGTGTCTGTCCTGCAGGTGTCTATCCTCTCTCTCCCTTCCATCTCCTCAGATCCGGCGCCGGAGGCCAACCCCTGCCATGCTGTTCCGGCTCTCGGAGCACTCCTCGCCAGGTAGGACTCTCGCCTGCCCCCAGCAGCCTCTTTCCGGGGGACAGTGGGGGTCAGAACTGAAGCCTGGGAGTGGGTTTGGGTCTGAGAGCCCAGCGCTTCGGGGGTCACTCTCTGAATGGCGCCCCCCGGAGGGGCACAGTTTCCTCCCTGGAAGCTGAGATCTGGGACGGTAATGCGGATTCTCTCTCCCTCCTCTCTGCTTCTGCTGGTGCCATGCTCCGGGGGCCTCTGCAGAGGAGGAGGCCTCTCCCCACCAGGTGAGTCCCCAAGCCAGCTCCAGGAGGGAGGCAGGCTCTGGGGGGCGGAGGGCACGGTGCCCACAGCGCCAGCTGAGCAACACAAGGCATCACTCAGTGGCACTCTGGGAGGGCACATTAGCCTATCAGTGGCACCTCCGAGTGGGCCAGGGCCATTAGGTCCCCGTCCGTTCCCCCTCAGGCTCTCGGATGTCCTGAAGCCACGGGGGGGCGGGGCAGAGGCTGGAGCAGTTGCCCACCCTGTTGCTGCTGCAGTGGGATGGCGGGAAGGCAGAGGGGGCCAGGACCCGGGGAGCCCCTGAGCCCTCTGTTCCCTGCAGAGAGCCGCAGGAGAGGGGCACCACCCCAAGTCCAAGAGACCCAACCCCTGTGCCTACACACCACCCTCGCTGAAAGGTACACTCTGCCGTGAGCCCACCGTCCCGGGGACGGGCTGACACTGTGGGAGGGAGGGGGGCTTCCCCCCGGCGACCAGAACTGCAAGACAGTGGCTGAAAGGGCAGCTGGAGCCCTGCAGCAGGGCGAGAAGGAGGGGTGGTCCGGGTGACAACAGCCCCTGCCCAGTCTGCTCCTCCACGAGGCTGGCCTGGGCCAGACGCCCCCATGCAGGGCACCTTCTCCCCTCACCCCATTTGCCACCAGACCCTTCCCTTGCCTGCTTCTCAGCTCTGTAGTGACAGGCAGGTCACCCCATAGCCACACTGCCGGGGCATTGTACCAGGCTCCACTCCTGGGCACTTGGGGCTGCCACCCATGGCATAGCACTGGCCTAACATGCGTGAGGCCCTGAGTCGATTCCCAAAACCAGAACAAGGGAAGCTGAGTAAGACATGGGGATTGGCTTCTCCATCCCTATGCTCCTGGGCCCCTGGCCTCCAGCATCAGGGGGAGCTCACAGGGTGAGGGGTATGGACTTGGGTTTGGGGGTCAGATCAGAGGAACCAGGGACAGAAGGGTGACACGGGGGCTCCAGGCCCACCAGGGGTTCCAGGCCTGGTCTCTGGCCAGGGACGATGGGAGCCACAGCTGAAGGAGAGAGGGGTGCTGATTGGGGTGGGGAGGGCAGAGAGGTTCCGAGCAGCAGCAAAGGTCACCTGCCACTGCCTGCCCGGCTGGGCACGGAGCGGAGGCTCCTGGTCTCCCAGGACGGGGACATGAAAGGACAGAGCTGCAGGAAGTGGGTGGCACGGGGGACAGGGGTCCGGAGCAGGGCCAGGGAGAGGGGACATCTCAGGGAGGCAGGAAACCGGCCCCCATTCCAACCCCGATGAGTGAAAGGGGCAAAAACTGTCCCTGGGGCTTTTCTGAGGGGTGCTGGGGATCGAACCAGGTGCGGGCTAAGCATGTGACACCCGCAGTCCCTCTGGCTCCTGACATGGGGGTAGGTTGGGGGCAGCAGGTGGAAGGGGGACAAGAGATCAGGAGGAGGGTGCCACGTCTACTTCCATGCTTGGCTTAGTGGCGCTTAAAGAGGGACTTAGCAGGGCGTGGTGGTGCATGCCTGTCATCTATCCCAGCACTTGGGAGGCTGAGGCAGGAGGATCGCTGCAAGTTCGAGGCCAACATAGTGAGACCCCGTCTCAAAAAACCATAAGGAAAAAAGATAAAAGGAGACCTGCATTAGGGAGAGTTCAGAACCCAGAAATGGAGAAGCTAGAAGAGGGGGAGGGAAAAGGAAAGAGAAAGGGCAGACCCAGCGGTCCCAGCAGAGCAGGGGGAGGCTCGTGGCACGTGCACCTACTGTCACCATGGCTCTGACTGCTCTCCTCCCCCTGGCAGGCCCAGGGCTGCCACCACCTTTTGCCCCAACTGCAGGGGCGGCTGGGTTCAGGAGGGAGCTGGGTGGCAGCTCCTGGCCTTTCTAGGGGACCTGAGGACCCTCCAGAGTAGGAGGAAACACCAGGTCTTGCTCTGGGGAGGAGTGGGTGCCCAGGTCTCAGTGTCACTCTTGGCTCAGGGGGAAGCTCTGCCACCTCCCCAAGGCCAGGGCAGGGTGATTTATTGGGCTTTTATTGCCTGAGTAGCCTGCCCAGAGCCAGCGGGAGGGAGGCTTGGGCACACACAATGCACCCTCTGTGCCTGTCCCCAACTTGGCAGGACCTCAGGGTCCCGTCACAGACCCGGAGGTTTCCAAACGCCTCGGGGAGGGGGGGGAACTGCCAACCTCACCCCTGGTCGGTGCCTGTGGACTTGGTGTCCCGAGCACTCCCAGACCCCGTCAGCCTCCCCGCCCCTCACCAGCACCTCTGCCCCCAACCCCCCATTCCCACTCCGGCCCTTCCTGGGCCCTCTCCGAGCACGTCCTGGTAGTGGGGGTGTTGGCAGCTTTCTAGGTCACTGCAGAGGGAGCTGGGAGCTTGGGGATGTGGGTCAAGGTGTTGGGGGCCGCACTGGAGCAGGTCACTTCCCCAGGCACGGACTCCCTGGCTGTGGATGATTGTGTCCTTAGGCCCAGAATCGACCCCACCCTTGGAACCCGCAGCAGGGGGTGTGGGTGGGCATCTAAGAGCAGTGGCACGGTGGGGGTGGGCACAGCACAGTGGAGGCAGGATCTGAGTGAGCAGTGAACCTCAGGCAGGCTGAAACCCCCCCAAAAAGGAGAAGGCAAATCCCCTGCCCGGCCTGCAGCCTGGCACCTCCTGCCTGGGGTTGAGCCGGTCCACATGGCCTGCAGGCCTGGGTACCTGGCAGAGCAAGCCCCCAGCCAGGGAACATTAAGCTGCTGCTATGCCCGTCTGGACTTGCCCAGCCTGGCACCCTATGTCGAGGGGCACTTCCTTGTGCCAGTCTCTGTGGGGCCAGTGTCTCGACAGTTTAAAACCAAACACGATGCAGCCTGCCCCCTGCTGCTGCTCCTGCCTTGGGCTGGCCTGTGGCCTTGAACTTGGGCCCAAGGTGGTGGCCCACAGGCTGGGGAGGGAGTGCGGGGCTGCTGCCTGGGCCTGGCCGACCCTGCCCTGCCTGGGCCCTGTCAGCTGTGCAGCGCATCGCCGAGTCCCACCTGCAAACCATCAGCAACCTGAGTGAGAGCCAGGCCTCAGAGGAGGAGGAGGACGAGCTGGGGGAGCTTCGGGAGCTGGGCTACCCGAGAGAGGACGAGGAGGAGGAGGAGGAGGACGAGGAGGAGGAGGAGGAGGAAGAGGACAGCCAGGCTGAGGTCCTGAAGGCCATCAGGGGCTCTGGTAAGCTGAAGGGACTGTGACACATGACCATGAGATCCCGCAGCACCTGTCCCTGGGTCACTGTGGCGACCCTGCAGCAACGGCACATCCGGGGCCTCCCCACCCCCATCCCGTGAGAGCTTCTCTGTGGCCTCATCTGAGCCCTGGGCTTCCTCCATTCTCCCTCTCCTAGTCAGGTCTTGCCTGAGAATTAAGGCAAGGGCACAGGAGGTATGAGGCTAGAGGCAAAAAAGGACTTCAGAGCTAGACCTGGTGGTGCACGCCTCTAATGCCAGCACTTGGGAGGCTGAGGCAGGAGGATCGCAGGAAGTTACAGGCCAGCCTCAGCTACATAGTGAGCTCAAGGCCAGCCTGGGCAGCATAGTGAGATCCTGTCTTACACAACCAAAAAAATAAAATGAAAAAGGCCTTCCAGCCACTGCAGTGAGGCACTGTGAAGGAGGCGATTCGGGGGAGCCCAGCACCCCCATTGCCTGCATTTCCGAGCCCTGGATGTGCTCTCTTTGGGGCTCATTGGCCGTCTCCAGAGCCTGGAGACCCTTTCTCCCTTTTTCTTTCCTGGGATTGGAATGGGAGGGTGCCCTCTAGTGTCCACAAGGAGAATTTAGGGTTTAAGAACCTTGCACCTCAGCTGCCTGAGTGGAAGGGGTCAGGGAGAGGACCAGGAGTCCGGGGTCTAGACACATCGAGAAGTGTCCCAAGCTGGGAGAGTTTCTGGGCTGGAAGAGCTCACCCCTCCCATGGCCGTTTCTGCAGGCCTGGCCATGGGAAGCTGTGCCACTTCTATGCCTCCTGGTGAAGGGTGAACTTTTTTGTTTTGGTACCGGGGATCGAACACTGGACCTTATGCTTGCCAGGAAGGCGGTGGAACCACTGAGCTAAATCCTCGGCCCATGAACTTTTGTCCCATTATTTATGAGAATGATACACGGTTGACGACCCCACATACACACACTTGAAACGTTCAGCCCTCACACCCTAACAAGTTGGCTTGGGCCTGCATCTGAGGGCTAGAAGACCCCAGAACAGGTGGAAAGGAGTTGAGAGGTGGCCGTCCCTTCGGGGCAACCAGCAGGGCACTGGGTCACATGACAAGACTACCAAGGAAGCCATGAAGGGCGGCTCTCGGGAGGCTGAGGCAGGAGGATAGCTGCAAGTTGGAGGCCAGCCTGGGCTACGTAGGCAGACTGTCTCAAAACACAAATAAACCACTATGCCATGATGCCTCCAAAGGTTTGGGCTCGGCCACGAGAAATTTAGCTCTTGCTCCAGGTCAGCCAGATAATACCTACAGCCTGTGTTTTTATTCCTTCTTCCCATCCCCAGCTGGGCAGAAGGTAGCCTGTGGCCAGGGTCTGGAGGGGCCCTGGGAGCGCCCGCCCCCTCTGGATGAGCCCCAGAGAGACGGCAGCTCCGAGGGCCAAGATCCGGCACTAACTGGTATGGCTGGGAGTGTGGAATGGGGAGGCCAGGCCCGACCTGGTGCGGGGCCAGGCCCTGAGTCCCTCTCTACTTGCCTTGCAGAGCCGGGACAGGAGCCTCAGCGCCCCGAGCCTGGCACATAAGTGTGCAGCTCCCAGTCTTCAAGAGGAAGTAGAGGGGGCGTCACTGTTCCCCAGAAACCCACTCTGTCCCCGCCCTGTTCTTCCCCTCCCCTGCGACTTCTAGACGACTGAGGCTGGTCTGTGTTTGCTTCTTTGCCCACCTTTGGCTGATGCCGAGTCCCTGACACCCGCCCCTGCCAGTCGTTCCTCCATTCACCCGGTGGGAGATGGGGTGTGGGGAACCCCGTGCTGGAAAATTCAGGAAGCAGAAAGGAGGATTTGCTTTTCACAGTCCTACTCCCCAGATCCTGTCCCCTGGGCACAGGAGACCCACAGGGCAGGACCCTAAGATCTGGGGAAAGGAGTGTGAGAACCTGCAGGGGTCCTGAGAGCCTCCTCCGCCTCTCTCCCCGCCGGACTCCAAGTCACCATCCCGTCACCAGCGTCTCCCAGGGCCCAGGACTACTCCTCCACAGCCTCAACGCACAGAGATCTCTGGATCAGCCCTTCTCCCCTGCGTGCCTGGAAGATGGACTGGCAGGGGCTGCTTCGTTGCGTTTTGTTTGTGCTTTGATGCCGGGAATGCCGCCTAGTACGCGTCCTTAGGGGGGACACATGGCGGGGAAGCCAGGTTCTCCTTGTCCCCAGCTACTCTGTCCTCTTCCCCTTCTTCCTCAACTCCAGGCCTGAATCCCTCCAGTGCTGTAATACATCTTTGTAAATAACTGTGCCAAGACTCTCTTTCAGGGGAGGGAAGAGAAGCGGGAGGTGATAGGTGTCCTGTTACGCAGGGCTGGTGGTCATTCAGGAGGCAGGACTCTCTTACAGAGCAACTTCAGCGCAGCCGAACTCCCTTTGCGTCGGGGGGCGGGGCTCAGTGCGACGCAATTCTCGGCTTGCTCTGGGGGCGGGTTTAAGGGCGGAAGTGGCGTCTCCAGGCAATCTCCTTCCGCTCGGAGGCGCTGCGGGGCCCGCGGGGCTGGACTGCGACTGGGTCAGGAAGAGCTAGCACCGTGGCTGCCATGGAGCAGGTGGGTTCTCCAGCCGTCCCGGGCCCGGGGGCGGTACCAAGACGATCTCTCACCACCGGATGCTGATTCCCCGCCCGGTGTCCGTTCTTGGTTCGGTCCGACCCGTCCCACGCCCCCCGCGCTCTGGGTTCCGCCCCCTTCCTCTGCTCCACCGAGCTGCTCGCGGCGTGGGACTGGGGTTCGGCGGCTGCGCGCCCGAGAGGGCTGGGGGAGCAGGGGCACGGGGACCGACGCGGGAGAAGCGGGGGGCTGCCTCTGGGCTTTGCGGGAGGCTCAGGATCTGAGAACGAGGAAGAAAACCTATGCGCGTTCCGTTAGGTCTGCGTTTCACTGTCGTCTGCTGGCTCTCCCGACTTCCTTTGGAAATGGCCGGGAATAACTTTGTAATCTAAAGTGCCCTGTACCCGCCCCGAGTCCTAGAGGTGCGTGATCGTCGCCGTCCCTGACGGACGCCCCAGCTCCGAATCGTCCTGGCTTCTGAGCGCCGTCAGAGCACCCTCACGGGCCCTCTGGGCCCTGACTCGGGGTCCCGCCTCTTCCCCAGGGTGCAGCTCTCCTGCGATAAAGACCCACGGGGCTCCACACAGCCTGCAGTTGCCCGCGGCACACGTCCGCCGCCGGGCAGCCCTGCAGCTGAACCGATCTCTCCCTGCTGCCCTGTCCCGGCATTAACCCGGGCATTGCCTTCCACTTCCTCTTTTTCCGTTCCCACATCTAAGACGTGACCTAGCAGACAGCTAACTTCCCGAACCTCCAGTCTTTCTCCCTGTCCTCTGTGTCCACTGTCTCCTCTGTGGATGTGTTTCTCCGGAGACTGCAGTAGCTTCCTACAAGCTTTTTAAAAAAAATAGTTTCTCATTATGTAGCGCAGGCTGGCCTGGAACTCACAGCGATCCTCCTCCCTCAGCCTCCCTAGTGCTGGGATCACAGGCCTGCGCCATTGGCTTTGGCAGCGGCTTCTAATCACGACCTCTGCAACCCAGTCTCCTTACTGTAACTCTTGCATGCATCTTAGAACACAAATCTGACTGTATCACTTCCTTGTTTGTAATTCTGACTGCTTCCTGTTGCCTATTTTAAAAGGCTGAATCCTTAGCCCAGTTTACAGAGCTCCCTAGAATTTCTCACGCGTTCCTTAAGTTTGAGTAATAGAGTGCCTCGGGGTACGCACTGCTCACACCTTGCTGTCCCATGTTTCTGTTCCCTTGCACGCAGCAGCCCTCTGCTTTCTCCCATCTGCTGGGCTCCCTTCCCCTTGCTCTTCAGTTCTCTGCTCAGGCAACCTCATCTCTGGGTCACCTCCGCCGCCTCCGGGGCTAACTGGCTCTCTGTCCCCTCAGGATCTTGCTCCTAATAGGATAGCTGAGAATGCAGACTCCTGAATCCGACTGACTGGGTTCTTACCTTGTCTTGTGACCTTGATAACCTCAGTGTCTCACTCTCCTCATTTGTAAAGCAGAGACAGTAACATGCCTGCCTGTAGAGTTGTTGTGAGTCTTAAATGAAGTACGCGTAGGGCTTGAACCTGCCAAGCGCACAAGTGCCCAGTCTGTAAATGTGGGTTACCATGACCTACACAAGAACGGTCTAAACAAGTGCAGTGGCTCATACCTGTGACCCAGCTCATCTGGAGGCTGAGGCAGAAGGATCACAAGTTTGAGGCCAGCCTAGGCAATTTAATGAGAATGTGGCTCAAAATAAAAAATTTAAAGGGCCGGAATGTAAACTCAGTGGTAGAAATGCATGAGTCCCTGGGTTTAATCTTCAGTACTGTTCAAAACAACCCAAAAACTCATTGATTGGTTATGATTTTTAAATACATAAGCAACTTAAGGACAGTTAATGTGGCTCACTTCTCATTCTGTCCCAGAGCCATGAAGCCTGGCTCTTTGCCATTAAATAAAGTGCTAGAGTAAGGGCACTGGGGCGGGGGGCGGGGGCTGAGGTTGTTATTGAGGATTCAAGGTTCAAGGGTGCCAAAGACCCAGACCTGATGTCAGGAAAATGAACCCGGAAGTGGGTCAGTGTTATGTTGTAAGCCTCTGTTCTGGAGAGGTGGACGTGGTTCTCCGGGAGCCCAAGGGAGGGAGGCCAGAAGTGGCTTCCAAGAGGAGGTGACAGAGGCCTGGATTCCTTGGCTTTTCATTGCTGACAAAACACCTGACCTGAACAGCTGAGGGAGGGAGGTCTGGGACCTGTTGTTGGGTTGGGCCTTGCCTAACCCTGGCTCTGGCTGCTCAGCACTGGTGCTGGGGGAAGCCATGCTGACACCCATGCATCAGCGCTCACGCTCAGGGCCTTTCCTTGAGGGGACTGACCTCTGGGGGAAGTGGACTGGCCCTTTCCAGGCTGCCCCTGAGAACCTGACCTCAGGAGCCCTGTTTTACCCAGCAACACTAAGGGGCAGGGCGGGGCCTGACTCTCGCTGGGCCTGAGTGGGTGGGGGTCTCGGGGTCACCAAGCTGCCCCATTCAGCGGGGTGGGGTGGCGGGCCCGGCTCAGTGGATCTGCTTGTCAGGGCTCCCAGGGCCCTGCCCTGTGGGGAGGAGGGGTGTTGAGGGAAGAATTTGTCTTCTGTTTCACCTTGACCCTCCTTCCTCTTCCCCCAGAAGGAAAGGGGAAATGGAGCCCAGCCCTAGCTTTTCAGTTTTATTTAATTAAAGTGTCATCGCTGCGACAGGCTCCTCTCCTTAAACTTCCGCTTCTCTGGGAATTTCCAAACCCACAGTGGGTGAGGTGGGAAGGGGCCAGAGGCCAGCAGTCCCCAGGCTGAGGTCACGGGCTGCTGAACCCTGAGTGGCAGGAGAGCCCCAGATATGCCATCCTGCTCAGGTCCCCGAGGGGAGCCCCACCCCGTGCAGCAGGCCTGGTGGACCTCAGTTCTCAAGGTGCTTAGCTGAGGGCCAACCTCGCACTGCCCACAGAGGGCTTAGGGGCAGCTGTGCAGTCTGATCCCATCAGGGCCTACAGTGGGTGCCGCCTCACCCCATTGTACAGGCCGAGACTGAGGCCCAGAGAACTGCAGGGCTTTCCTTAAGGCCACACCGTGGCCCCTCACCTGCATCCTGCTGCCCTAGGGTGGACCTGGTAGCCAGAGGCAGCTGACTGCAGGACACAGTGGCCTGGCCTCAAGGGCTCAGGAGAGAACTTGGAAGCTCAGGCTTCACTGTGGGGTGAGCCGGGGTGGCTGGCGGTGGTGGCTGGGGAGGCCTTGGTCTTGGAGGTGATATTTGAACTTGAAGGGTGTGAGTTCTCCCCAGTAGGAAGAGGGGGTTCCGGATGAGGAAGCAGGCAGGGGAGACCCCCAAGCCCGCTGTGGGCAGTGCGAGGTTGGCCCTCAGCTAAGCACCTTGAGAACTGAGGTCCATCAGGCCTGCTGCACAGGGTGGGGCTCCCCTGGGGGAGCTGAGCAGGAGGGCAAATCTGGGGCCCTCCTGCCATTCGGAGTTCAGCAGCCCTTGACCTCAGCCCAGGGACAGAGGAGATCCAGCTGCTGTGTCCTGGGGTGGGCAGTGGTCAGGAGAGTCTGGGGGCATAGAGGCCCCGGAGCAAGCGAGCAGGGGAAGGCTCCCCTTTCCCCCTTGACCCTCGAGATGAAGGGATCTGACACGCCGGGAGCCTTCCCCTTGTGTTTGGGGACTCGAGAGGGAAGGGGGGCAGCACCCTGCCTGTGGGTGCCTGGGGACCCCGCTTCCCTCAAGTTTCTGCCCTGAGCAGAGAGGCGGCATGAGTGTCACATTCCCTGAACATCTGCCGGGAGCCTGGGTAATGCTTCTGCCACTGGAAGTCCCTGCTGTCCTGGAGTTTTTAATCTGAATGACAGCTCTAAAGACAAGCTCTGACATATGGGAGGCTGAGGCAGGAGGATCGCTGGGAGTTGGAGGCCACCCAGGGCTACATAGTGAGTTCAAGGCCAGCCTGGACTACATAGCAAGACCTGGGGGTTGGTGGAGGCTCTGTGTGTCCAGGGACACAGGGGACCAATGTGAGTGGAAGGAGGGCTGAGCAGAAGGGCAAGGCACAGGCAGCTTGTGGGCCTGGGTAGGGACTTCAGCTTTTCCTGCGGGTGAACTGGAAGGCACTGGAGGTCTGACTTTAATGGGGTCCCTGTGGCTGCTGTGGTGAGGATGCAGACTTGACGGGGGTAGAGGACAACGGCCAGGGTGACAGAGGCAGCTGTAAGCAGTGGGGCCTGGCTTAGGCTCTGCATGTGGGGAGGGACACTGAGCCGTCTGCTGTTAGTGGTGTGGTGGCTCCTCAACCCTTTGGGGTCTCCTGTACCTCTGCCCCCAGCCTTCCGAGGCCCCCAGGCAGCAGCTCCATTTGGGTTCAGCTGATCTTAGCCCAGCCCAGGGGCCACAAGCAGGTCCTCAGAGCTGGTCCTCTCCCTACATGACAAGCCCATCCCTGCAGCTCCCGTGGGACAATGGGTGGCTGCTGGAGGTGACATCCACAGGGCGCCGCTGTGGTACACCCAGCCAGGTTTGCTGCCATCTTACTGGCCTGATTGATTGACCTTCAGTGCCCCGTCTGCCGCTGCTGGCTCCTTGCCCACTGAACTCACTTCCTACCCTCTGTGGCTCCCCATTACCCTGGGAAGCAATAGGACTGTTCGCCTGGGAAGGCCAGCCCTGGCCTGGAGCCCTCGGTGCACAGAGCTCCCTGTCTGGGGGAAAGCGAGGCAGGAGTAGTAGCTGCCCACCATGCAGCGGACACGCACGACAGCCGAGTGAAGACACCCTAGGGCCTGGCACCCAGTCTGACATTTACCCCTGACGGTGAGCACCGGGTGGGATCGCTGCCCACTGTTCTGAGGAGGAACACGGGACAGAGATTGAGTGGCCCAGGGCTTGGCCATTCTTCTGGCTTGGAGTCCAGTTCTTTCTGGGCTTCACTGAACCCACTTAGTCCTGTGCTGGGGGCCCCAGGGACCCCCTGCCACCACCGCCATGGTGAGCCTGGGGCTAGGCCGCCATTTCCTGAGGCACAGAGCTGCCTCCTCCTGGGCAGAGGGCCTGGGGAGCCACACGGCCTGGAACAGTGCGTCCCACAGCGGGCTCTGGGAGGGCCCCAGCTCCTGGGAACTTTGGCCCCGGCTGCTGTGGGAAAGACAAGAAGACGAAGGTGGCTGGCACTTCGCAGGCCTCGCTGTCCCACCAGTGCCCAGACCGCACTGCTCCAGATGGGTCCCCCTGACTCCCAGGCAAAGCAGCTGGGCCTGGTGCAGCAGGTAAGTGGCGTCATTCATGCTGCAGAGTTACCATGGCCAAGAGCCACAGGCAGGTGGCTGGGGCCTCTGGTGTGGGCCCAGGGCTGGCAAGGACCCCATCATTTGTGCCCCCACCACCTTCTACCTTGGAAATCGGGAACTGGGGGTGGGGAGTGGAGAGCTCAGCCATGGACGTAGCCACTGTGCATTATATTCTGCACGCCCTGTTCCCTTACCGAAAGGTCTCGCCAGCTGCTTGTGCGTCTCAGCCAGCGCCGTCCGGATCCTGACCTAAGAGCAGCCCTGTCCCGTGCACTTGAGCACCAAGCCCCCCGGGGAGGCCGAATGGAAGGAGGGTGGCCAGGCCCAGGGGGCATCCCTGGAAGGATATCCGGATGTGAAACTCAGCAGCGTGAACCATTTGGAGCACATAGGTTGGGAGCATTGTGTGCTATTCTTGCTTTAATACATTGTTGCGTTAACTAAGTTACTATTGCCTTTTACACCAGCAGCCAAGGTCTGGGTGGGCACTCCGTGGCCTGGCCTGTGCTTAGAATGTGGGCCTGCGTGTGCATGCGCATGCACACACGCATGCACACACACACACACACACACACACAGCTGAAGTTGTCTGACTCTGAACCTGGCCTCTGAACCCACCCCTTTTCTGTGCTGCAGCTGCCTCCTGAGTGTGCCACCCGGGAAAGTCCCACTGCGCACAGAGCTGCTCCTGCTGGGTCCTGGGGGCGGGGACAGGGGAGAGGGCTAGCCCAGCCCCCCTCTCTGCCTCCAGGAATCTGGTGCCCGTGCACCTGACCTATCCGGCCCTCCCCAGACTTAGTGACCCCTAGCCTGGTGCTGCAGAAGCCCTGCCTCCCCCCACCTGGCTTCCTCTCCCTTCCCTTCCCGCTCTCCCTCCTGAGCCTTAGCAGCTCGGCTTCCATAGCACTGTGAGTCTCATCTGCATAGTCCCGGGGTGGGGGAGGGGGGCAGGCTTCGCTCTTCCCTCCCTCGACACCTCTGCAGGCGCGTGGGAGGGGCAGTGACAGCCCCGAGCTTTCTCCTGGCAGCTGCCAGCCTCTGCCCTCCGGCCCAGGCCTGCTTACCGGGATCATTTGCAGGCCAAGGTCAGTTCCTGAGTAGTCTGGGAGCTCACAGGCCTTTTGAAGTCACCTGAGTGAGCCACATTTGCACCTGCCCTCGAGAAGCCCAGGAGGGGCTGGCGCCATACACCTGTAACCCTGGCACTCTGGGAAGCCAAGGCAGGGACATTGCAAGTTGGAGTTCAGCCTGGACCACAGAATGGGGCCCTGACTCACAGAGAAGCAGGGGTGTGGGGGACCTCACAGGGACCTCTCCCCGAGACTCGCAAAGCCTCGGTGAGTAGGACTTGCCAGGTTACCTGGTGTCACCGGCCGCTCAGCCCGGGCACGAGTCCTGGAACTCGGGACTGCTGCTGTCCTCGCCACCGCCTGTATGGATGCGCAGCTGCTTTCACGAGGAGGTGACACAGAGCCCCGAACCCCCTTCCTCTGCCCCCCGCCCCCACTGGGGTCCCACCGTCCGGCATCCTTCGCTCTCCGGCTCCCAACGCCTCAGCTGGGCCTGTGAGTGTCGCGCCTTTGCCACTCCAAGTGCGTCTCACACCCAAGCTGCTGCCACTCCAGGCCTGTGCCGGGGAGGGGTGGCGACGGCAGGATCCACCGAGGCGGGGAGCCAGGGCACCCAGGAGTGAGACCGTGAAGGAGCGGGGGAGGCAGGAAGGCCGGAGGAAGGGGAGAGGGCAGAGACAACATCCTGGACCTGGGGACGGAAGTGGCCGATGGCCTCTGCGGGCTGTGGTAAACAGGACTCACCGCGCTGGTGAACGGAAGCTGCAAGGGGAACTGGCGACCTCTCGCCAAGCACGATGCAGCCTGACCTGGCGGCTCCACTGCAGGATTTGGTCCTGGAGATGCACTGCCAGCCACATGGAAGGGGGCGTTGCCGGGGTGCTCTTGGCGGTGGGCAGAGCAGCGCACAGCCGGGCAAGGGCTCCTGTGGCTCCTCTGTGAAATGGGGCACAGGGCTGCCTGTCCTATGCTGGGCTAGGGTTTCGTCTCTAGAACTACAAAAAAAAAATCATAATATATATATGGCGGGTGTGGGGGCACTTCTGTAATCCCAGCACCCAGGAGGCTGAGGCAGGAGGATCACCTTGAGTTCGAGGCCAGCCTGGACTACATAGCGAGACCCTGTAGTGTACTTAGAGAAGACCTTGCATGAGGACAGACGCATGAGCAGCTGTGCCAGGGTCAGGGAGCCCGAGAGGTAGGCAGGCTCCGGAGTGGCTCTGCCCATACCTCGGTTTTGGACTTTAGCCTCTGGAATGGTGAGACAATACATTGCTTTTTGTTTGTTGCTGGACTGAGGGTCAAACCCAGGGCCTACTGCATATTAGATAAGCATCCTCCCACTGAGCTGCATCCCCAGCCCGAATTTCTGGATCTCTCTCTCTCTCTCTCCTCCCTCCCTCCCTCCCTCCCTCCCTTCCTATTTGGTGGTACTGGGATTGAACCTAGGACCTTGGCACTGAGCTACATCCCCAGACTGCTTTTTATTTTCTCAATTTTCAGACAACCTTTTACTAAGTCACGAAATTGCCCAGGCTGGGGTCCAATTTACAATCCTCCTGCCTCAGACTCACAGAGTGCTGGGATTACAGACCTGTGCTGCTGCACCCAGTTCAGATTTCTGTTTTAAACAAACAACAACAAAAAAGACAGACATGAGAAAGGGATTAAAAGTAAGAAGATACGAAGAAAACAAGTGGGAAGTTACTTTGTGAAAGATTCCGAAGGGAGATGGAGAGAGAAAGGGAGGAGACAGGTCTGCAGAACACTGGAGCCCGTTAGAGCCGAGGAAATGTCACCCGGCCTGGGCCTGCGGCTGTCACAGTGAGGGCTGCCTCGTCTGGCACCGTCTGGCTGATGGATGCCAGGCTTCCGTGCCAGTGGCCTCCTGCATCCCCACTGCAGCTGGGCCCAGCTCCTGCACCTTGGAAGCCTCTGCCTAGACTTGTCATGGGGACCCAGAGCAGGTGGCCCTGGGCTGGGTTCGCTGTCTCTCCATTGACGGACTTTGCTCAGAGCCGGAGGACTGGGTGAGGGGCTCACACCCCGCCTGGCATGAACTGGGGGCTTAGGTCAGACGAGAAAGACTGCAGAGACTCAGGCCTCGCCAGGCTGGTGCATCGGGCACCCTGGCATCGCCCTTTCCTGCTCCTGCCAGGGGACAGGGCCACCTCCAGTTCAGTGGACTGGTGGAGCAGGGATCCGGGCCTGGGTGCTGCAGGCGGGGACAAGTGAGGTGCAGTTCCTATTGGCTCTAGGCTTCCTCCTTGACTGTCTCTGCTGTGGCTGGGAGGGGCCACAGCCCCCCCCCCGGAATGGCGGGTTCTTCTGTCCAGTTTGCCTTTTTGCCTTGCTTCTCCCCGAGTGCAGCTGGGGCTGGGGCACTGCAGCGTTTCCCCAGCAGTCAGACAGGAAGCCGGGTTCTGTGCTGGGCACCAGGTGGGCCAGAGTGCCTGCCCTCGCAGTTGATCTCTGGCTGATGAGAGGGGTGAACGTAGAGCAGGAGAGACATGGGGTGGGGAGGTGTAGGCCGAAGGGTGTTCACTGCCGCACCACACTGGGTGCCTGGTGGGGGAGAAGGGCAGGGACATCCGGGCAGTGGGGACAGCCAGGCCCAGGGGCTAGAGCAGGGCAGGGCAGCCACATGGAGGGGCCCTAAGAAGGCCTGCATGTTGGGGTGGGGATGGGGGTCACCTGGTAAGAAGAGCTGAGCAGCAGCCGCCCCGAGGGCCCGGCCTGGCATCTGCTTCCAAAAGACCTACCCGGGGCACTGTGCAGAGCAGGGCCTCTGGGCAGCAGGAGGCGCATCCTGGTCTGGGGACCCTGTGCCATCGCCTGGGTGGGGCAGTGGGGCTGTAGAAGGTTCCAAGAGGTCTGTGGTCCGGGCACAGTTGCCGTGGCTGAGGGTGGGGTGGCGGGGCAGGGAGGCTGGAGCGTGAGGGGATGTGCTTTGTGCTGGGAGACAAAGGACAGAGCCTGGGGCCGCCCCGGGGCCGAGGCCGGGGCGGGGACTGTGAGGCTGTTGACTGCACCCAGGCTGAGGCTGGGACTAGGGCTGGGCCTTGATGCCCCCAGATACCCAGCAGGTCGGTGCCCAGCTGAGGGGTGGGGGGTGGCGGGCCAGGTGCGTCTGGGAGCAGATGGGGGCCCGAGGGGCGCTGAAGGGACCAGAGAGGGGTGGTGACCACTGGAGCCTGAGCACCCCTCGCCTCTTTCCAGCCCTGCCACTGAGGCCCCGAGTCCCCCCCACGGGGGCCCAGCAGGATGAGCAAGCTGCCCGGGGAGCTGGCCCGAGACCTGGAGCGCAGCCTGCCGGCCGTGGCGTCCCTCAGCGGGTCGCTGACCCACAGCCAGAGCCTCCCGGCACACTTCCGCCCGCCAGCCCTGGAGAAGCGCCGGGCCGTCTCCGACGTCCGCCGCACCTTCTGCCTCTTCGTCACCTTCGACCTGCTGTTCATCTCCCTGCTCTGGATCATCGAGCTGAACGTGAGTGGGACACGGCCCCGGGGCGGGGGGGGGGGTCATCGGGCCTCAGTTTACCCCTCTGCCGTGTGAGGGTGCCTCCTCTCCCGTGGGGCTGATGAAGCGTTGACGATCCCAGCAGCTGCTGTCACCTTCCCGCTGAGGAAATGAGGTCACAGGCTGAAAGAAGTCTTTGGGCCTAGGCGCCCCAGCCTTCGGGGTTGGGTGGGGAGGTATTGGTGCTGCCCCCTGGTGGACACCCTGAGAACATAGGTGGAGGGGACCAGCCCTGGCCCGGCTGAGGCCTGGGGCTTGTTTTGTTCCGCCCGGCCCGCCCGTGGTGCCTTCAGTTCATTCATTCACTGAGCAAAACGTTTGGAGCCCTGGCTGGGTCCTAGGCCCTGTGCTAACTGCAGGGGTACAGTGGGGAGGAGACAGTGACCCGCCGTCCCTGCAGCTCTGGTTTTGGTGAGATGCAACCTAGTGACCTGGAGACGGAGCTGCCTCAGCCTGCAGGGTCCCCCCCCCCCCCACGGAGCTGTCCCCCACCAGCTGACCGACCTCGGTGCCCCGCAGTCCTGGGAGCAGTGCCTCCCTGCAACCCCTGGCCCCTCCATGTCACCTTCCCCTACTGTCCCGGCTGTGGGGCCCTTCCTCCAGGTCCCAGGCTTGGGGGATGGGAAAACAATGCCTGTTTATTTGCTTCCTTGCTTGCTTGGGTCTTTTGTTTTGTTTTGTTTTTTCAAGTGGGTCTTGTTATGTTTCCCGGGCTGGCCTTGAACGTGGGAGCTCAAGCAATTCTCCTGCCTCAGCCTTCTGATTACCTGGGACTACAAACCCAGCTAACAATGCCCTTTTTTTTCTTTGTACTGCAGATTGAACCCAGGACCTTTGCTCTAAGCTACACCCTGGCCCTTTTCTTATTTTTTATTTTGAGATAGGTCCTTGCTAAGTTACTAAGTTGCCCAGTCTGGACTTGAACTTTCGACCCTCCTGCCTCAGGCTCGCAGAGTGCTGGGATTTCGGGCATGCATCACCATACCTGGCTAACAATGCCTTTCTTTTTTTTTTTGTACTGGGGATCGAACTCAGGTCCTTGCGCTTGCGCAGCAGGTGGTGAACCCACTGAGCTAAATCCCCTGCCCTGCCTTTCTTGATAGAAGTGAAATTTGGGGAAGGGCCTGGCTTAGAGACAGAGGGGACACTTTGGTTCCGGGTGTGTGGCTGTCCCTTTGCAGCAGAACTGAGTTTCCACAGCACGACAGGGCCATTGCCATGGGACACTGGGGACCAGACGTGGAGCCTTTGCAGAACTCCAGGGTCCTGGGAGTCTCCTTTCGAAGTTCCCCACTGGCTCCTGAGCAAATGCTGGAACCGTTCCCGCCCTGCGTCCAGTGTGTAGTTCATAACAGGAGCCGGAGCACTTCCAACCCCGGCAGAAGTTACCTGGCTGTTGGGGTGACGGCCGCAGGCTTCCTGCCTACTCCAGAATCCCTGCAAAGCGCGAGGATCTCACCTCCAAATTGTTTTCCAATATGATGACAACTTTCTGAACACCGGGTTTAACTATTCATAGGATTGCTCTGTCTCCCAAGCAGGCACTCAATGAGAAGGACACTCACTTCCAGTTGTCGTTTTATTCCTGTATCCTGGTGTGGGTACTGTCTGGTCCTCTGCCATCTGTGCTGCCCAGGGCACCTGGGACCCTGGTGATGCTCTGTGACTGGTGCAGGGACCGGCAAAGCAGGGGACCCCCCCATCCTGATCAGTGTTAGGCGGGGTTCAAAGCTCCGAGGTGGGGACTGCTCGGCCGGGTGGGGCCATGGAGCCCTGGAGCTGTCCTCAGAGGGAGCAGGAGGAGCGCTGGGGTGTGTGCCAGGCTGGAGGCCTTCCAGCCAGCCCAGGAGAGGGGATGTCAGGTGTGATGGGGCGTCTGCTGGGTCTGGAGCATCAGTCTGTCCAGACTGCTGAGTCCCCCACAGCTTTACAGGATTCCACCTGGGTTCGGGCTCCATGCCCTGAGCATCTGCTTCCTTCCCAAGACCCCCATGACCTGCAGGAGACCAGAAGCCCCCGTCGGTGGCTGCAGAGGGACCCCCACAAGGTTCCTGGGCCAAGGTCCCGGGGCCTCTAGTGTCCCCTCTTCTCCAGGGGCTCTGGCGCCTGTCCCTTCCCAGGAGCTGCCGCAGACTCAAGGCCGGGGTCTCAGAGGTCGGGTGCTGGTGGTGGCCAGCTGCCCGCCCAAGCTCCTTCTCTGATGGATTTTGCTCATTAAGCACAAACCTAATCAGGGTTACCTCCGGGGGCTCCAACTCACCACTCCCGCCCTGCTGGCCTGACGCCTAACGGATGCTGAGGGAGAGGAGCCACATGAGAGGCGGCTCCCTGCCTGGCCACCTGCCCTGTGCAGTGGCCCCAGCCCAGTCCAAGCCTCCAGGACAGAGCACTTGAAACCAGCTCAGCCCATTGGAGCTGCCTGCTGTCTGCCTCCTTTTGGTGTTGTAGTTGTTGTTTCTGTTGTTTTTTGAGACAGGATCTGGCAGTGTAGTCCAGGCTGACCTTGAAATTACTATGTAGGCCAGGCTGACCTGGAACTCACAGTAGTCCTCCTGCCTCAGCCTTCCAAGTGCTGGGAGGAAAGCCGGGCACCACCATGGCCCGCTGCTGCTTGAGCAATAGTTTTAGTACCCAGGGCCTCAGACCCTGGCGAGTCCCCTGTGGGTGGTGGCTTAGCCTTGCCAGCCTCCACTCCAGGTCTGTCCTGTCCCCAGAGGCAGGCCCTGGACAGCTTCAGGAGCTGGTTCCGCCTGCTGAGCTCTTCCTGTTTTCCTCCCAGACCAACACGGGCATCCGCAAGAACCTGGAGCAGGAAATCGTCCACTACCGCTTCAACACCTCCTTCTTCGACATCTTTGTGCGTGGGCTCGGGAGACTCGGGGCCCAGGGTGGGAGCAGCAACGTGTGGTCGTCTGGGTCCCCTTCTGCAGCTCACACCCTGAGTGACCAGGGAGGCTCTTCCCCCGTCCTGCAGAGGCCTCAGTCTTCAAGAGGTTCCTGGGGGCCCAGAGGGGAGGGGAGAGATGAGGGCCCTGTCCAAAGTCACATCCAGGAGCCAGGCATGGTGGCTCCTGCCCCTCATCCCAGCACTCTGGAGGCTGAGGCAGGGGGTTACGGCATAGCGAGGCCCTGTCTCCAAAAGCCACAAAAAAGCCAGTCGCACCCAGGTGATTCTGAGAAGCGCTGAGCCTGCTGTTCTCTCCTGAGGCAGAGGGGCGCCCTGGGGGCAGGGGCACTGGCTCACGCCGCTGGCACTCGCCCCTGCTAGGTCCTGGCCCTCTTCCGCTTCTCCGGGCTGCTGCTGGGCTATGCCGTGCTGCGGTTGCGGCACTGGTGGGTGATCGCGGTAAGATGCCCCTGCGCCACGGTGGCGACTGCACAGCCTGGGGCTGGAGTGAGGGAGGAGGAGAAGCCAGCCTCGCCGCCTCTCGCCCTGTGCCGCCCTGCAGGTCACCACGCTGGTGTCCAGCGCATTCCTCATTGTCAAGGTCATCCTCTCCGAGGTCAGTGGCCGGGGTCCGGCTGGCCCAAGGACTGTGTCTGCAGTGGGCGCCTGTGTGTGTTGGGCTGGGGTGTGGGTGGGCCCTGTCCGTGCTGGTCCTCCCTGGCTTGCCCCACTCACTCCCGGCCACCTTGGGAATCAGAGCTCTTCCTGCAGGCTAACTGCAGTTCGTGCCGCTGCAGATTTAGTCCCAGCTTAGAGGCCTGCGCTTAGAGGGTGCCCAATGTAGAGACAGCGCGGGGGCTGGGGGCCCCTGCCGGGGAGCTCAGCCCCTCTTCCTTCGTGTAGTTGCTCAGCAAAGGGGCCTTCGGCTACCTGCTGCCTATCGTGTCCTTTGTCCTTGCGTGGCTGGAGACCTGGTTCCTTGACTTCAAAGTCCTACCCCAAGAGGCGGAGGAGGAGCGATGTGAGTGGGTGCAGGGGAGTGAGGAAGGTCGCCCAGCCCAAGGAAGGGAGAGCCCTGGGAGACCTGGGTGTGGCCGTCCTCCTCTGGGACAGCCATGGCTCCCTTGCCTGCCCCTCAGGGTACCTGGCAGCCCAGGCAGCTGTGGCCCGAGGACCGCCGCTGTTCTCCGGGGCGCGCTCCGAGGGCCAGTTCTACTCCCCCCCAGAATCCTTTGCAGGTGAGGGAGGGGAGAGGGAGGGGCCTGGGGCTGTTCTCGCTGTTCCCGCTCAGCTCCCCGGGGACCGCAGCCCTGTCCCCCACGCTGTCAGCCCCCAGTCCTCACGCTGCGCTCCTGTCTCGACCCCCACCGCCTCCTACGCGCTCCCCACCCCTTGTCATCACTTGTTTCCTGCAGGGTCTGACGATGAATCAGACGAGGAAGTCACGGGGAAGAGAAGTTTCTCTGCGCAGGTACCGGGCTGCACACGCCCCACCCACCTGCCCCAGCAGCGGGCACCGCAGGACCTGGGCCAGGCCAACGGCGCTGGGGCTCAGGCCCCAGGGCCACTTGTGCCTGGGGACCCCGAGGGAGCCCGAAGGACCTCCGGGAGGGGCTGGGACGCGGAGGTGGGGGAGGGAACAGCCCCAGCCCGTCCCTGTCTTGGCCCCTGCAGGAGCGGGAGTACATCCGCCAGGGCAAGGAGGCCATGGCCGTGGTGGACCAGATCTTGGCCCAGGAGGAGAACTGGAAGTTCGAGAAGAGTAACGTGAGGAGCTTTTCCCCACAACCTCCGAGGCCAGAAACATAAACCTGAGGGCGGCTGGGGTCCTAGCCACACTTTGGCCCCAGGAGAGGGCTGGGGCGTGGCTTGGCCCCACTGCGGGAAGCCAGCAGCTCGGCTGCCTCCCCCCAGCTTCCTTCTGCCAGCCTCCCTCGGCTCTAGGCCCTGTGTCCACTGTTTTGTTCAGTGATCAAAACAACATTATCCAGGGACCGGGGATTTAGCTCAGTGGCGCCGAGCCTGCCTCGCAAGCCCAAGGTCCCAGGTTCGATCCTCGGTAGCAAAAAACCCCCAACATTATCAGAAAAGACTGGCGAGCTTGGGAGACAGAAACGTGGCCCAGTCCCTCCCCCGGGGACCTGCAGTGGCCCCGGGACGCGGTTCTGGTCACAGCCGCAGCTTGCTGAACTCAAGATCAAAGCCCCTCTCTGCCCTGCCCCACACCGGTCACAACCCCCACTCTTTAGTGGCCCTCAGATGTCCCCAGCTCCTTGAGTTCTCCCTGTGCCCCAGCCCTGCCATTCCGGCTCCCTGTCCCACTGCAGGAGCACGGGGACACCGTGTATACCATTGAGGTCCCCTATCACGGCAAGACCTTCATCCTGAAGGTGAGCGGGATACCCGGGCCTCCTGTTCTGTCGGGGACTCCCAGGAGAGGCGAAGGGCTGGCACCGAGCCCATGCCCACCCAGCCCTGTCCACCTCGCTCAGACCTTCTTGCCCTGCCCGGCGGAGCTGTTGTACCAGGAGGTCATCTTGCAGCCCGAGCGGATGGTGCTGTGGAACAAGACGGTGACAGCCTGCCAGGTGAGCCCACCTCGTGCCTCGGTTTCCCCCATCTGCAGGGCGGGGGCGTGGCCGTAGCACTACCGGAAGGCAGCGTGTGCATGGGGCCCAGCCCCGGGCCCAAGTGGGCAGCACCTCAGGACCCCTGTGGCCAGCAGATCCTGCAGCGGGTGGAAGACAACACCCTGGTCTCCTACGATGTGTCAGTGGGAGCTGCCGGCGGCGTGGTCTCCCCAAGGTGAGCGCCACCCCCCAAGATCTCCCACTCCAGACCTTGGGCTCTGCACCCCATTCTTTTTTTTTTTTTTAGTGGTAGCAGTTTTACATTTATTCGAGGTAGGAAAAATTAAAACTGAAAGAAGGGTAAGGAAGAAACTGGCTCTGCAGAGTGAACTTGGGCTGAGTAAAAGGAAGGAAATATAAAAACCAAAATAAACATATAAATATAAATCAAAGTACACCCTGGAGGACGGGGGCTTCTGCGAAGAGGCAGCTCTTCATGGCGCCTGTGTCCTTTATTGATTTACTGCCCCCATCACGGGTTCTCCGGAGCCCACACAGGGCCCTGAGAGTCATCTGTGCTCCCCTGTCCTAACCCTGCATCCCCCAGGGACTTCGTGAACGTCCGGCGCATTGAGCGGCGCAGAGACCGGTACCTGTCCTCTGGCATCGCCACCACACACTGCGCCAAGCCTCCGACGCACAAATATGTCAGGTGAGTGCGGCCAGCGCCCCGCAGTGGGCAGCGGACAGCAGCATCAGGACAGGGCTGGGCCGGAGCGGGCGGCCTTGTCGCGCTGGTTCCCCGGGCTGCCCTGCCCCTCTCCCTCCCCACCCCATCCCCGCTGCCCGGTGGCTGTTCTGGAACATGCCATGGGGCTGTGTGTGGGCCCTGCCACCGACTTGCTGGGTGACAGGATGAGGCATCCCCGCTGGGTGCCAGCTTCCTTATCTCTGGAGTGGACAGGAGGCAAAGGCTGGGGCCCAGGCCCTGACCCCCTCCCCCCAGGGCGCCCCCTTCTGAGCCTGTGGCTCCGTGCTGCTCCCTGAATTGGGGGGGGTGGGAAATGCCACCCAGTGCCACCCTTACAGCTGGCCTCGAGTCTCGGACAGGGCAGGTTGGGGCCGGGAAGGTGGCAGCTCCCTGCTCCCAGGGCTGTGCAAGTCGTCCACACCCCAGGCCAGGACGGGAGGGGAGGTGGGGGAGCGGGGTCCTGCTCAGCTCAGAGCCCCCGGCCCAGTGGTGCCTGTGTCCTCAGGGGGGAGAATGGGCCTGGGGGCTTCATCGTGCTCAAGTCGGCCAGTAACCCCTGCGTCTGCACCTTCGTCTGGATCCTGAACACAGACCTCAAGGTGGGGGCCAGGGCGGGGCTGGGACTCTGGCCCAGGCTCCCTTCTGACTGGAGGATGGGGTTGCGGGGGGCTCCCTTTCTTACCTCCGATCTCCCGGGCCCTGGGTGGGTGGCTGCCTGCCAGCCCAGCACCCCCCCCCCCCCCCGTCTGTTTGTGCGCCTTGTTCCAGGCGGAGGGCACAGCATGTTCCTCCTGCCAGGGCTGAGGGGAGAGGGCTGGGCGGGAGTCCAGGGCCACACCTGCATCCTGGCCCCAAACACCCCGCCGCTGTGCCAGCTGGGAGGAGGGCGGAACTGCCTGGGGCAGGCAGGGTGACTCCTCCCGCCCCCCACAGGGCCGCCTGCCCCGGTACCTCATCCACCAGAGCCTGGCGGCCACCATGTTGGAATTCACCTTCCACCTGCGGCGACGCATCGAGGAGCTGGGGGCGCGGGTGTGACCGCCCTGCAGGCTGGGTTGCCACAGGCCCCGCCTGAGCACCTTGGGCACTCAGACTCGGGAGGAAGTGGGGTCTGACTGGAGCTACAGGGAAGGAGAGTGCTGTCCCCACCTTGCCAGAGGCAGGGCTGCAGGAGCAGTGGGGATCCGGATACCAAGGCCAGGCCAGGCCCAGGACAGCACAGGGCAGCTGGTCTTGAGGTTCCTCGGGCCTAGGCGGAGCCATCCCTCCTGGCCTCCTGAGTTACAGGGTCTTGGACCTTTGACCGCGTGCACTTTGGGGGCACAGGGGAGGGGGCAGTGACTGCCGCCCCGGGGCCTCCTGGGGACCTTTGTAATGTGAGTCAATTAAAGACAGGAATTCAAAAGAAAACGCATCCTCTGGCTCCTGCCACCATGGCCTGGGCCTGGCCTGACACAGCGAGGGCAGCGCTCGGCAGGAAAGAAGCAGCCACTGCGTCCAGAGACCTGAGTAGCAGCTCCGCAACTTCCTGCTGCAGTTGGCAGAGCTGGTGGCTTGGCAGGAGCTGTGTCCCCCAGTGTCGAGGGCCGAGGGCTGCGGGCCCGGCTTCAGTCAAGGGGGCCAGCAGTGCCCACGCCGCCCGTGCTGTCCCCAGGACTGAGGCTGGGTGGTCCGATGGAGGGGCCTCAGTCACTGGGGCACCTCTGGGAGCCTTGCCGTCTCCCCAAGGGGCAGTTTGCTTATAGCCGGGTGGGTCCTGTTTGGCCCGGGCTGGCTGGGTGACCCAGGATCTACTCTCAGAGCCTCTACTACCTGCTTTGTAAAAAACGAACCGGAGTAAGGCAGGTGTGGCAGTGCACCCCAGTGATCCCTGCACTCGGGAGGCTGAGGCAGGAGGATCAAAAGTTTGAACCCAGTCTGAACAACTTAGTGAGACCCTGTCTCAAAAAATAAAAAGGTTGGGGATGCAGCTCAGTGTGAAGGCCATGGGTTCAATTCCCAGTACTGCAAAAAATGACAGCGTCACAGGGTTGCTGTGAGATTAACAAGTTGAGTTTGGTGCCTCCGTAACCAAGCCAGGCTCTGTCTCCAGCTGTCCCCACGGCTCCGCTGTTGCTGCCTCTGCTGATGCTCTGCTCGGCCCACCCAGCGGTGCCCTCCTTCCTCACCGCTCTCCCAGCACCCTGCGCACCAGCAGCCTGTGCCAAGGGTTCTTGCCCGGATGCCAGTGCCCACAGCATCTTTGCCTCTGGACGCCTCCTCTGATGCCCAGGAAGCAGCAGAAATGAGGCTCAGAGAGGCCGGGCGCCCCCCTGGTCACAGCCGCTCGGTCACAGCCACTCACGGCCCTTGTGGGGCTCCAGCCAGGTCTGTGCCTGCGCTCATGTCCCTGTCTCCCCTTGTCCCCACATGGGTGTTGAGGTCAAGCTGGGGGCCGCCTCCCACTCCCGCCTCTGCTGCCCTGACCTGAGACCTCTTCTCTGACCACTGACTGGGCAGGAAAAGCACCGGGCAGAGGTTTGTGCCTGGGGTCTCAGGTGTGGCGTTCATGTCCCCTCCCCTGCTGGAGCGGCAGTGGAGGCTGGAAACCTGGTCCCAGAGTGGCCGGGGTGGGGTGCCCTTGACCTGAGGAGACAGCAGGGAGGGACAGCACCCTGTCACAGCGCGGGGGACAGCGGTGGCTGCTGTCTCCTGTTTACAGACAGGCACCGCCGTCCTCCCCGGCAAGGGGAGTGGGTGGGGCAGAGCATGGCTAGGGTGGCACGGGGCTGGGCATGTGCCTGCCCTGATGGTGCCTTCGGGGTGTCAGGCACCTGGGGGTGCTGCCTTAGGGACCTCAGGCCCCCCAGAGCATCTTGGTGCCTCTGGAGGCCGACCTCTGACCTGGGGGGCAGCTGGGGTCCCGGCACCCCAACCCCCACCCCAGACTCAGAGCCCCCCCAGATCAGTGAGTCTCCAGCTGCTTATAGCATCTGACGCCAGAGGGGCCGAAAATAGCCCCGGAGGGGACAGGGGGCGGGGGAGGGGCTACTTAAAGGGCCTGGGGGAGCCTGCGGAGCCCAGAGCGACAGCCACCATGGCCGCTTCAGAGCTGAGCTGTCAGGTGTCGGAGGACGACCGGGAGCGGCGGGAGGCCTTCTGGGCTGAGTGGAAGGACCTGAGCCTGTCCACGCGGCCCGAGGAGGGGCGAGTGCCCAGGGAGCCTGGGGTGCCCGGGTGGGGGCCGGCAGTGCCCACGGGGAGGCCCCAGCAGCTCACCGCCTGCCTCCCCACCACAGCTGCTCCGTGCGTGAGGAGGACACCCTGCGACACGAGGCCTACCACCAGCAGGGCCAGTGCCAGGCGCTGGTGCAGCGGTCGCCCTGGCTGCTGATGCGGATGGGCATCCTGGGCCGCGGGCTGCAGGAGTACCAGCTGCCCTACCAGCGGGTGCTGCCGCTCCCCATCTTCACGCCCACCAAGGTGGGGGCCGCCAAGGAGGAGCGCGAGGAGACCCCTGTCCAGCTGCGGGAGCTGCTGGCACTGGAGACGGCCCTGGGCGGCCAGTCCCTAGATCGCCAGGACATGGCTGAGATCACCAAGCAGCTGCCACCTGTGGTATCGGTCAGCAAGCCGGGCGCCCTCCGCCGCACGCTGTCCCGCTCCATGTCCCAGGAGGCACAGAGAGGCTGAGCACAGCAGCGACCCAGGCTCCACTGTGCCCACCCCAGGCGGGGCCCTTCCCGGCTGGGGCCACGGAGGGAGCTGCTGGCCGCGGACGCTTTGTAGTTTGCCCAGAGCTGGGGGCTGGGAGGAGGGAGCCAGAGGCCAGGACGCCTGAGTCCCCTGAGTTCCCCAAGAGAGGGGGGCGAAGATGGTGGGCGCTGGGGGTGGAGAGCAGGAGGCCAGCACAGCCGAGCAGCCTCAGCCCCAGGGGAAGGGACAAGGGACACCGGTGAGGTCTGAGCCTCGGAGGAGGTCAGGGACAGGTGGGAAGGATCTAGAAGGCTCCAGAAGGCAGCTTGGAGGAGACGGAGGCAGGAGGATGTGCAGAGAGCAGAGGTGGGTGGGCCCAGCACCCTCTTAGCGCTGCAATAAATGCTCAACCCTGTTCGGTCTCCTCCGCCTCTTGCTGCCTGATGTCTTCCTGGGAGCCCCTTGGGGTGGGTGCGGACAGCTCTGTAGACAGGGGCGACCTGTCTGGTGCCCTTCCCTACCCCTTCTGGCTCCTGGGTCCACTCCTTGGCACTGGGCAGTGTCCGGGAGGCCAGCTGGCATTAGGGTTTGTTTAAATGACACGGAGAGCGTGGAGGGCTGGCACCAGGACTCTCCTTGGCCATGGCTGCTGTGGACAGGGTTTGGGACCCTGAGGTTTCAAACGCGGACCTGGATGGCATCAGGACCTGGCTGGGCCCTGGCCCGCCCTCTGCCTGGTGGGCTGTGTGTGTGTGTGGGGAGTGAGGTCGGGTTCCTGTCTGGGACCTGCAGCTGCTGTGGTGACTCAGGTCCCAGCAGGGACACCTTCTCCTCGGGCCCAGCTAGCGGGCCGGGCCGAGGGCTGATCTCGGAGGCCAGGCGCCTATTCAGCAGGGAGTCACTGCTGGTAAAATCAGCCCCCAGGCCCGTCAAGGATCGCTGTCAGTTCAAGGCAGCCTGGCCTGTCTCAGAAACAGAAAACAAAAACAGAATCGGGCTGGGGATGTAGCTCAGTGGCACTGCACCTGCCTTGCAAGCTCAAGGTCCTGAGTTCGATCCCCAGTACCAAAAAGAAAAAACCAGAATCAACCTCCCATTTGGGGAGTGCAGGGGCTCTAGGAGCTGAAGATGGGGAAACTGGGGCGCAGACAGGACCTGCAGGCCTGGCCTGATCTCGCCTGGTGGGCAGGAGAGGAGTGGGGAGCCAGGCAGAGGCCCCCCAAGCCTGGGCCGACCCACCTCAGCGGGCAGGATGTCCCAGCCTCTGTCCTTGGCCCCAGATAAGCAGCGGCCCAGCCACCCCCTCTCCCCCCCTCTCCCCCGCTCTTCCCCCAGCATCAGCGCTGCTCCCCTCCCTCTGCTATCGCTGCTGCCATCGCCTCGGCCGAGCGCCCAGACCAGGCCTGGACGCTCTGTCCCTGAGGTCGGGCGGGGCGGGGGGGGAGGAAGGCAGCGGGGGGCTGCTGGGGGGGGTCCGGGAGGAGGGAGCAGGATGGGGGTCTGAGCCCCGTGGGAAGGGCTGGGGGTGGGGATCAGGGACAGGGGCTCATTCAGACCTCGAGGGAGGAAGGGATGAGACGCTGGACACAAGGGGCTGATGGGCAGGCCGTGGTGGGACTCGGCTGTCACCCCAGCCCTCTGGAGGCTGAAGCAGAAGGATCGAGCGAGCTGGGGGCTGCAAAGTTCAGCCCAGCCAACGTAGCGAGACCCGGTCTCAAAAATCAAATAACAGGGCCAGGGATTTAGCTCAGCGGCAAGGTCCTGGGTTTGATCCTCGGTACAAAAATAAAAGGGGGAGCGGACAGTGGGCGGGGCAGGACCCGCCAGGGCACACGGGGCGGCTCCTGGACTGTGGGACCCGATGTCCCGGCGCCCCTCCTCCCCGGAGAGGGAGACGGATGGTGGCGAAGCGCGTGGCCCCGGGCGCTCATCGCTCAGCCGCCCCCGCACGGAAGGTCTGGGGGCGGTGGACATAAAGGGGCCGAGGTAGCGCCAGGCTCGGCGGGCGGCAGGATGAGCCAGGAGGACCCGAGCCCCGAGAGCGTGGCCGCCGCCTACCAGCGCTTCGAGCCCGCCGCCTACCTGCGCAACAACTACACGCCCCCGCGCGGCGACCTCAGCCACCCCGGCGGCGTGGGGCCCTGGAAGCTGCGATGCCTGGCGGAGACCTTTGCCACGGGTGAGCAGGGGAAACTGAGGCCCGGAGAGGAGCAGTCGGCAGGCAGCCACAGGGGCGCACGAGGGGGCGCCAGTGCCCGGGGCTGAGGACCAGGCAGGGATAGGACCAGAGCCAGCAGGTGCAAGCGGGAGGAACCATGGGCGCGGCACTACTGGGGAGACTGAGGCAGGATTCCCAGGCGTTAACGGCCAGCCTGGGCCACATAGCCAGACCCTGCCTGCCTGTGTGTCTGTCTCTGTCCCTGGGTCCAGCGCCTGGCTATGTAGTTCAGGCTGGCTTTGAACTTGCTATGCAGCACAGGCTGCTCTCAAGCAGCAACCCTCCTGCCTCAGCCTTCCCAATGCAGGGATCACAGGTGTGCAAAGACCATCTCAGCAGAAGAGCGAGGAGAGCAGAGAGGTGGAGAGAGGGAGGTTGGAGGGGGGATCTCAGGACTGGAGTCAAGTGGGATGCAGGAGACAGACGGGCACAGACCCTCGCGGTGCTGGGACCTCCCCACTAACCCAGGTGAGGAGCAGGGTCGGAGGAGCTAAGGGTAGTGCTTATTTGGACAAGAGGGCTTGGGCAGGGGGCTAGGCGCGGGCTCAGCGAGGCCCAGGTGGCCGGCCAGCTGCACAGAGCCCTGCTGTGCCCGCCAGGGGAGGTGACCGGCCGCACCCTCATTGACATCGGCTCGGGCCCCACCGTGTACCAGCTGCTCAGCGCCTGCGCCCACTTTGAGGACATCACCATGACCGACTTCCTGGAGGCCAACCGCCGCGAGTTGGCGCGTTGGCTGCGCCAGGAGCCGGGTGCCTTCGACTGGAGCGCGTACAGCCGGCACGCGTGCCTGCTGGAGGGCCGCGGGTAAGGAGGGCGGGGCGGGGCGGGGAGCGGCGGGGCGGGGCGGGGAGCGGCGGGGCGGGGGCGGGGGCGGGGGCGGGGGCGGGCAGCTTGAGCCGCCTCGTGGCCTGCAGCGAGTCCTGGCGGGAGAAGGAGCGCCAGCTGCGGGACCGCGTGAAGCGCGTGCTGCCGGTCGACGTGCACCAGCCCCAGCCCCTGGGCGCCGCCAGCCTGGCGCCGCTGCCCGCCGATGCCCTGCTCTCCGCCTTCTGCCTGGAGGCCGTGAGCCCCGACCTCGCCAGCTTCCGCCGGGCCCTGGGCCACATCACCACGCTGCTGAGGCCCGGGGGGCACCTGCTCCTCATCGGGGCCCTGGAGGAGTCGTGGTACCAGGCTGGGGGCGTCAGGCTGGGGGTGGTGCCCGTGAGCGCAGGGGCGGTGCGCGAGGCTCTGGTGCGGGGCGGCTACGAGGTCCGGGACCTCCGCACCTTCGCCATGCCCGCGCCGCTGCAGACCGGCGTGGACGACGCCAAGGGCGTCTTCTTCGCCTGGGCCCAGAAGCGGGCAGGAGTGTGAGGGCCCAGGGACCCCAGACGCCCTGTCCCCCAGGTGGCACCTAATAAAGTAACCGTTCCTGCTCTGAGTGCCAGCCGAGTCTGACACGGGCGAGCGCCGCCCCCCGCCCCCCCGCAGGGAGCGACTCTGCCCATCGCTCCCCCAGCCACGCAGGCCAGCTCCTCCCCACACCCACACCGAGCACCTCAGAGCGGGTGCAGGGCCAAGGCTGTGAAGTCAGAAGGCCAGGCCGAGAGGAACGGGCGGGGTGGGGGGCGTCCTGTGGACCAGGCCCAGGAAGCAAGGGCAAGGCCCAGCCCAGCCCCGGGCCTCCAGTTCCCCTCGGACACAAGCGAGCCTGACGAGGCGAGGCGGGGAGAGGAGCGGGTTTATTAGCGCTTCCCGTGCCGCGCCCCACCCACCGTGCGGTGGGGGGGGGCGGGTGTCTCAGAGCCCTGGGGTCCTACTTGTAGCGCAGCCCCTGCCCCATGGGGGAACCGCGGCTCCGGGCGCCCCAGCTGCCCCGGGATGGAGTGTCCTGGCGGCCAGGGCAGCCGGCAAAGCCCGAGTCACCTGTGCCAGGACGCGGGCAATGTGGCCCTGCCTGCTCTTGAGCTGCTGTGGCACAAAGAGCCCGTCTGGGAGGCAGAGCCAGTCCCAGCCACAGCTTTCTCCTCTCCTTCCCCAAAATGCCTGCTGCCCCCCAAGTCCAGGCTGGCAAAGGGGAGGGGGGCCTTGCCAAGCGACAGGGAGGCCGGAGAGGGTGGCCCCATGTTCTTCCCCTGCCCTGCCCTGAAGGCATTGGTTCTGGGGGGCTCTCCGGTTGTGTGGGGAGCTGGGCACGGTGGGGCTCGCCTGTAGGCCTAGCACTTGGGAGGCTGAGGCAGGAGGATCGCCATGAGTTCAGGACCAGCTTGGGGTCCACAGTGAGTTCAAGGCCAGCCTGACTACGTAGCAAGACCCTGTCTAAAAGAAAAGTTATGTGGGGTCCTGTGAGGTTTGAGGGGGCAGCAAAGGGCACTGCCCAGGAGCACACACGTGCAGACCCGGTGCACACCCGGCCTCTGCCTGGCTGTGGCCAGGGGCACGGCTGGGCTCTGCCGATGACCCTGACCGGGCCGCCCCGCGCCCAAGCCCCGCCCCGTGGCACACGCACTTGCTGTCACACTCAGCCCTCACTCGCACCCAGTCTGCGCAGCCCCCTCCCACCCCTGCACCCGCCCACTCCTGTCTACACTGCCCCCACGCCGAGCGAGCTCTCCATCGCCTCTGCACTCACTGGACCCGGCCCCTCGGGGTCCTTCCCTGAAGGGGGTGAGGTGAGGCCTCAGAATCGGGGTGCAACACCTCCCCAGGCCCCGCCCCAGGCCCAACTGCGCGTTCCCTGCGACCCCATGGGGGAGAAACTGGCCCTCAAAATGGGTGCAGCGCAGGCATCTAGCGCCACCTGGTGGCGCCTTGCGGGAGGGCGGGGCAGCAGAAGGAGGCCCCACCTTCGGGACCTGGGTGCCAGGTCACCAGGAGAGGGCCTGGCTGGGGGAGCAGAGACAGCGCTTCCTGCTCTCCTGTCCTGCACAGCGCAGCTGCCCTGGCCCATGACAGGGAGGCCATCGTCCGTGCGAACAGTGAGAGGTGGGCGGCTGCGTGAGTGGGCCCACACCCCTCAAGTCCGAGTTCAGGAAGCTAAAAGGGCTCAGGAGGCTGAGGCAGGAGGTTTGCTGTAAGTTCAAGGCCAGCCTGGACGACATAGCAAGACCCTGTCTCAAAAAATAAAAAAGCTAAACGGCTAAAATCCATCATCCCGGGGAGTGGGCGGCAGCCACCAGGGTCCTCAGTGCAGCTTGGATTTGGCCTCGGTCTCCCTCAGCAGGTACAGGCTGTCGTCCTCCAGGAAGCTGTAGAGCAGGAGGGTGCGCGCTGAAGCTCAGCTCGCTCTGAAAGCTGCGCGGTGCGGGGTGCCGGGGGTGCAGGCAAGGGGGGGGGCAAGCGTGGCACCCACCTGAAAAAGAGGACGTGCAGGGGGATGGTGCTGATATGCCAGATGGCGTGGGCATCCAGGACCCAGAAGAGGGGCGGGAAGTCGAGCAGCTCGAGCAGCGACAGCCCCTGCAGCAGCAGGACCACGGCCGCGCACTTGCGTGCGTGCGGCAGCCGCCGGCCATTCCGCAGGCACCAGCCCAGCCACCACGCCACGTTCGCCAGGCCTGGGGCGCAGGGGCTGTGTCACCGCCATGCTCGGGACCCTCCCCCGGCCTCACACTGCCCCCTGGCGCCCCACCCTGCGCATGCCCGGCCCAGGCTCACCAAGGGCCACGTTCGCCACCATGTTGTAGCCGTAGTCGAAGCGGACCAGGCTCAGGTAGGACACGTGCGCCGCGAGCAGGAGCAGCAGGAGGCTCCGGAAGGCGCTGGCCACGGCCGGGCGCTGCAGCCCCACGGTCCTGCACCGGAGAGCGGCTCAGGGGCGGCCCGGCCCGCGCCCCCCCCCCCCCTGGAAGACAGGTGGCCGCCCCCCCGAGTCCCATCCAGGAGCGGAGTGTGGGGGACCCGAGAGGACGCTGGGGACCGCCTGAGACCCCGCGGCCACCAGCACGCCCACCTGACACAGCACAGGTAGATGGAGTGCAGGATGACGGCCGAGGCGCAGAAGTAATCCATTTTCTGAGGACGACAGCGCCGTCAGGGAGGTGGGGGGCCGTGGGGGTGGGAGGGGACAGGGCCTGGACTGGCAGCGCCCGCGCCTGCCCCTCTGCTGTTTCGAGGGCCAGGCTACGAAACCCGGGCACTGCCTGGTCCCAGTTGCACCCGAGTCTTAGCTGGGTGTCCCTGAGCAGCACCCGATTCCCTCCTCCGAGGCCCTGAAGGGTCAGGAAGGCTGGGCGCCCCTCCGCCGGCCGGCCTCTGAGTGCGGCAGGCAGTGCCACTCACCTCTGTGAGCTCCGTGTCCCTGGTGTGGAAGACGGTGGACCAGAACCAAGCATTGAGGGACACCTGGGGGACGGGACAGGACAGTGGCTGTGCCACCCCCTCCCTGGGCAGGGCTTCTGTGGGGTGAGAGGCGGACTCTCCTGTGCCCCCTGCACCCCCAGCCACATCTCTCTGGGCCACGCCCACCACCCCAAAGCCCCAAACCCTGGGGGCTGTGGGCGCCACAGGTCCCGCCTGGCCTGGGAACCAGTTCTGGCAGAGCCAGGTCCCCAGTTACCTAACTGCTAAGACAACAGCCCCCAGGGGCTGCGCCTCCACCCCCAACGCCAGCCCCACCTGGCCCAGTGCAGTGCGGTGACCTCAGCCTCCGGGGGCGGGTGGGGAGCTGGGGCAGATGAAGCTGGGGCGCGGCTCATCCCACCCCGGCCCAGGCACTGTGGCCCACCTGGCCGGCCCAACCCGCCAGACCAGAGACTGCTGGGGCCTGGGAGGGGCCAGGCATCGGAGGGGCCCCGGTGGGCCAGGGCTCAGGGCCAGGCTGGAGGCCATCCTCCCGGAAACTAGATGCCTGCCCAGCACAACTCAGCTGGCAGGGGAGCCTGAGGTCTCATGGGAGTTGGCACTGGCAGCGTCCTCAGGGAAGGGTGGGCTGGGCTGGAGACCCCGTGGAAAGCTGGGGACAGTGACAGTGAAAGGCAGGGACAGCAGGGCCAGGCCAGGTGTGCCCGAGGGGGTGAGGGACGCCTAGGAGGGCGGGCCCGCCCAAGCCAGAGAGGCTGGGGCTGCTCACTTAAGCATCAGCTCCAGGAGCCAGGCAGTGGCCGTGGGCAGGAAGCTGCTCCACTGGGAAGAGGAGGAGACAGCAGGGTGGAGGCTTCTTGCCCACCTGCCAGGGCGGGAAGCCCCAGGGCCTCTGCCGCCCCCTCTGCCCAGGCTTCCAGGACGGATGGGGTGGTCCCAGTGGTCCACGTGCCTTCCTGGCCTGCTGACCCCTCTAGACGGGGTCACTGCCCCCTTCCAGGGTGGCCACGCTGTCCCTGCCCCAGACAGGCATGGGGGCACAGGCCTAGGCCAGAAGTGGGACTGACAGGGGCTCCTTACGGCCCGTGCTGTGCAGGGCCAGAGGGAGGGAGGGGGCCATGGGCACGGGACTTAGGGAGCACTGTGGGAGGGGCTGGCAGCCAGCCAGGCCTCCTGGGCACCCACAGACGCTGGGGGAGGTGACAGGACGCTGGAGCAGGGCTGGAGCACAGAAGGCAGGGCAGCAGGTGCCGGGCCAGGCCTCAGCTCCACGGGGACGGCATGCGCACAGGTAGGGGCCTCCAGGTCCCCTGTGCACCGCCCCCGGCGCCTTCCACTAGAGACCTGCCCTTAGCCAGACTCCGACCCCGAGAAGGCCGTGTGCCCCGGGGACTCCCCATCACCGGGTGGCTTCCTCTCAGCCTGGGAGGCAGGGGGATCAACAGTGCAGGCCCTGAGCCCGGCCCTGCGCTTCCTGTGTGAGTTAGCTTTGCTGGCCTCGGTTTTCTGGTCTGTAAAATGGGAATAGTCAGTGCCGATCAGACTGGAGAGCCGACACACACAGGCGGGGGCCATTGCCAGGGACGGGGGAACCTGACGTGTTATTCTCTCCCCCAGGCCAGCACAGTGCCCCCAGCCCTCACAGCCCGGGCGGAGGAGACCATGTCTGTGGGGCATGGTGGCGCGCACCTGCAAACCCCGCACTTGGGAGGCTGAGGCAGGAGGATGGCAGCAGGTTTGAGGCCAAGCTGAACTACACGGCAAGACCCTGCCTCAAAACTAACACACAAGCCAAACAACAGAAACCAAGTCGTCCTGCTAGTCTCCCTCCAGGCCAAGGGGGTCCGGGCTAAGAGGCTCCGCCCCACAGGCTGGGCACAGAAAAGCCCAATCTGCGCAGTGAGACACTCTGCATCTGAGTCCTGCACCGGCAGTGTGTGCATGCGTGTGTGTGCACGCATGAGACCAGGGTCACCCTTGGTCGCTCAAGCTGGCCTTTAGCACCTGGGCTCAAGCGCTCCTCCTGCCTCACCCTCCTGCCTAGCTACAGGCCTGCGCGGCCACGCCTGGCTCAGCTGTGTTCGTGAACACGTAACTGAGCATCTGTGACTCAGTGGCCTCCATCAGGTCAAACCGGGTCGGACACAGCACCCGCATCACGGGAGGCTTCGAGGACGACTTGGATGGTGGCTGTTGCTGCTGCCAGGCGCATGGCAGGTGTCTCGTACGTCCCAGTTTCCTGCCTCCATCCCCGCTTGGGTCACAGAGTTCCGTGTTAGACCATGGTCCCCACCCCAGAGTGCAGACCTCAAGGCTACAGGCAGAGCCCCCAGGCCTCCTGGTGGTGCCTACGCACACTGCTTCTCCCCGAGTTGATCACCGAGGAGAGGGCACGCGGGGACTGGAGAACAGGGGACCGGGCCAGGCGCCCCTTGGGTGGGGACGCAGGGACGGCGAGGCTGGCAAGAAACTCTTTCAGTCTGCCGGCAAATATAAGAAAATTGAGCCCAAAATATCCCAGCCGTGAAACTGGATGTCAAGTGAGCCAGCTCTGTCAGGAATTCGACCCCCGTGCTAAGCCCAGGGCTCGGCTGTCCCTGACACCCCGGCGGTGGGGACAAGTGGGTCTTTAAATAGCTCGGTGTCTCAGAAGTGGGGGAGGCAGAATGTTAAATATGACGCCCGCTGCCACCTGCCCCTCCCGACACCCAGGCTCTGTGCCCGCTGCGGCCTCAGGCAGGGGTCTGCCCTTCCAGATCACGCCCGGGGGAGGGGGCTTCTTTGTCATCAGGTTCTGTGCCCACGGAAGTCCTCCCTGGGCTCCACCCGCCCCCTGCTGCACGTGCCCTGCCTCTCCCAGTGCTCCCAGCTCCACAAATCATGGCCCAGAGCAGTTTGGGCTTCCCTGCCACTTCCTCCTCACACCTTGGCCCAGGACCTTCCCCCTCCCTCTCTCCTGAAGGAGTGCGGACTACTTCAGCCTCCGGGCCTGGCAGAGGGGGAAGTTGAAGGGCGCAGTGTCAGAGCTTTGGGGCACCAGGTCCTGTGGGCTGCTGCCTCCCAAGCCCACCCTCTGCCCCAAGACTGAGGGTCTCTGTGTTTCCAGGAGAAGGAGGAGGACCCGCCCTGCAGAGCCCAGAGCCAGGGCTAGGCACAGAAATCAGGGCGGCCTGCTCCAGAATACCCAGCCAGCCAAGGACAAAGTCCTGGCCACACCCTCTCAGAGCCAGGGCTCCCTCCGGAGAGGACACATGGCTCAGGCTCAGGCTCAGGCGTAAAAGCCAAACAGGGTCATCCAGGGCTGATGGGGGCCTGCAGGCCTCTGAGATGAAGGGTCTAAGAGGCAGGGAGATCTAGGGGAGTCCAGTGTGGACTCGGCAGGCTGAGGCAGGAGGATCGAGAGTTCAAGACTAGCGTGCTGCTGTGACCACTGGCCTTTGCGTGGTCATGCAGCCAAAGGCTGGGCCTCTCCAAGGGCCCCTCAGACCTGTAGTGCGACCATACTGTTCCTGATAAGAGGGGTGGGGAGAGGGACAGTGCAGGGGGCTCTACCAGGAAGGCTCTGATCTAGAAACATCCAACACACCCTGATGTCCCCTCGCCCAGGTCACCACAGTCGCTTCTGCACTGTGTCTTCTCCGATTCCAGGCCCTGGACCCCAATCCACAAGGCTAGGAGCGGATGGTGCTGGGGCCACGCCCTACAGCCTGAGCTGGACCTGAGGTGGCCCCAAGCCCTCCCAGGGGCCCAGGGAAGCCCCGTGCTCCCACGCGCATCCTCCCAGCCACCTCCCATCTGCAGGTGCAAACTGCCCGGTCGCTCTAGCCCCTCTTTCCCAAACAGCTGGGCCCAGGACGCCGCTGCAGTGAGCCCTGCACAGCCCAAGCCCTGCGGTGCCCACGGGAGATCAGAGGTCCCCCTTCCTGGACCAGGTGCCAGGCAACCTACCCAGGCGAAGGCCACGCATGTGTGGTACATGGGTGACGAGGCTGGCACGGAGGTGCGGTAGTGGCAGAGCATCACCAGGCCGGCCAGGCCATTGAGGAAAGAGGCCACAGCAGAGGCTGGCTCTTGGAAGAACAGGAACCGGAAGAAGGGCCACTGGAAGGGAGAGACGGAGCGGCCCTAAGCACAGCGACCCCAGGCGGCCCAGGGGACTGAGCTTCGGCCCCAGCCCCTCTCACTTTTCCACTTGGGGACATTTTGAGGATCGCCATGACTTCAAAGCCAGCCTGGGCTACACAGTGAGTTCAAGGCCAGCCTGAGCTAGACGGCGAGACCCTGTCTCAGAAAAGCAAAGCAAAGCAGCGGACCCTAAGAGCTGGTATGCGCCCCAAACCCCCGGCAGCCCACACCCCAACTGCTTGGGTGGACTGCGGGCTCCTCACTCCCACCGACCCTGCCACTCACCTTGCCGTGGAACTGGGGCACCCTGTGGCCCTCCTGGAGGTAGAGGCCGACGGTGAACCACATGCAGTTGTATGTGCAGTCGTCGCGGCAAGTCCAGCCTGCAGAGACAGATGTGGCCGTGGGCCCCGAGGCACAGGGCGGGCAAGGTGGAGGGGAGGTGGAGGAGCCGGGAGCAAGCTGGCCACTGCGGGAGAGGCGGGCACCGGGGAGCCCCGTGTGTGTCTAGGTGCACTTCCATTTGGGCACAGGGATCAACGGAGGTGTTCCAGAGACGAGCCTGGCATCCAACAGCCTGAGCTACAGACCCGAGGGTGACACTCACCAACCCACCAGAAGGAGCTCCGGCTGTCTTATTCCCCTCCCATGAAAAGGAAGCGGAAATCCTTCATTTTGACTCTTCTTTTTGGTTTTGTTTTTTTTTGGTACCAAGGATCGAACTCGGGTCCTTGCGCTTGCGCAGCAGGCTGCGAAACCACTGAGCTAAATCCCCGGCCCTCTTTTTGGTTTTTTGAGGCAGTGTCTCGCTGTGTAGTTCAGACTGCCCTCACGCTCACGGTTCTCCCGCCTCAGCCTCCTGAGTGTGGGGACTACAGCCATGTGCCACCACCCTGGGCTTCCCCCTGACTTCTGAGGTTCCAAACTGCCTTTCCACCTTTCTGGCCACTGCTCATTTCAGAGCCCGTCTGGAGCGGAAATGGGTAGGAGGAGGACAGCGTGTGGCCGAACAGGACGGAACTGGAAGCTGAGGCCTTAGGGACGGGACCTAACCTGCGAGTCTCCAGCCGGGAAACTGGGTTGGAGAGGCTACTTCAAAGGGCGGTGAAAGTTAACTGAGCCGCGGTGGCACCTGTCACATGGCAGGTGCTCGGTACATCAGCTCCTCGCCCACTATGGTCGTGAGTCCAAATGTAATCCACCCATCTGGGAGCACCACCTTCAAAAAATGCCCCTACCCCCACCCCGCAAAGCCTGAATCCATTTCTTCCTCTTCCCAATCCATCCAGTCCTTAACCTAGGGTGCTTTAGGATTCAAATCATTCTGGACTTGTTTTCTTTTGAGGCAGGGTCTCACTATATACTTCAGGCTGGCCTTGAACTCACTACGTAGCCTAGGCAGGGCTCACACTCCTGGGGATCCTCCTGCCTCAGCCTCCCCAAGCACTGGGATGACAGGCTTGAGCCACCACGCCCAGGTGGCATGAAGTATTTAATAAATACTGGTTTGACTGAATAAAAAGTAAAAATGTCTGGGGTGATGAGACACCATTAACCTGGAGGAGTCACTCACACTCATAACAAACCCAGGTGGGGAAACCAAAGTTCAGAGATTGCAAAGTACGGGGGCGATGGGCGGGGCCACGATCAATGGGCGGGGCTCGCCAAGAGGTGGGGCCTACCTGCTAGACTCATGTAGATTGGCTGGTGGGAGCGGAAGTGCTTCAGTGCGCCCCCCGAGCAGTTCCGCTCCTCGCACCGCAGCACGCAGTCGCGGTACACCGGCTCGCGGTCGCCTTGGGAGGCGGTCGCCAGCACGGCTGCCCCGGCCAGCAGCACCAGCAGCGTCGCGCGCCCCGCCATCCTGTCACTCTCGCTGGCCGCGGGGGGCGGAGCTTAGGGGCGTAGGAAGCCTCCACTTCCGGGGTAACCGGAAGTACCTGTGCTCATCCTTACACCCTCCGCTGACGTCCACCCACTTTTAAATAAAAGTTCCCGGATTTTTGTGGGCGCTTGCGCCTTCCCTCGCCCCACTGCAGTTTCCCTAAAATGCGGCAACAAGCTTAAGGGAAGGGGGATGCCTGGTGAGATCAGGAACAGAAAAGTGATTTTTTTCTTTTAATTCTCCGAGGTTTATGTATATACATATTTATTTATTTATTTATTTATTTTAAACCAAAGAATAACCTTTAATATTTAGTGAAAAGAAGCTTACGATCTCCAAAAGTTTAGCAGACCTTTTGGGTCATATCATTCAGAAATCCGTCAATTGCACTCCAGCACCACCAAAAAAATACGTCATACAATTTAAAATCGCTTTGTGTAAAAAAAAAACAAAAAAAGAAATCTGCCAATTGCAGATTCAGAGTGCAATTTAATGGATTTATCTCCATTAAAATTGGCCTAATTTACAAGAGACTAAGCTATTTCTGGCACCCGCCAGGTTGGGTCCCAGTACCCTGGTGTCCCCGGCACTGCCTTCCCCTCCGGCTCTACCGGGCCGAGGACCTCCTCTGTTCCAGCCTCCTCGCCTGCACTTTGCTCCCTCAACCCCTGCTCCAGTCTGTAAAATTCCTCGCTAGCTCTCAGTTACTCAGGATACGACGCAGACCCCCCAGGCCCGCGCGATCCGCCCTGGCCACCGGGCTACCCCTCAAGTCGGAGTCCCTCGGCCTCCTGTCTCTGTCCCCGTGCTGTCTTTCTTCTTGGCTGTTCTGTCACCAGTGTAGATGCTGCTCCTGAGCGTGCTCCTCAGCCTCTGCAGGGAGACGGCCTCAGGGGTGAGGACCTATGGGTGGCCCCGTGCCCATTGGGTTTTGTTTTTTGTTGTTGTTTAGAGACAGATTCTCACTTTGTAATTCAGGCCTAGAATTTGCTATGAAGCCGAGACTTGCCTGGAACTCACAATCCCCCTGCCACAGCTTCCCAAGTACTGGGGTTACAGGTGTGCACCACCATGCTTGACTTGTTTTTAATAAATGAACGGTTATGTGCCTGTCTGGGGCTGTCAAACCACAGCATGGCTCCTGGCAGAGAAGAGAGGTACCAGTAGTATTTCAAGGAAAAATTGAGAAGGACCCTTGGGACTGGGATGCTTGCTTTAGGGTCCCCCGTACCTCCCTGGGTAACCACCAGCACCCTCCCACCCACACCTCCTGGAAGCCTCAGAGTCAAATGGATAATGATGCCTCCCCTCCTCCCACATTCTGTCCCCCGGGTCAGACTTTCCTTTTTATGCTAGAGGAGAGGGGTGGGGTGGAGGGAGAAGTAGCCTTGGGTCCCCTTCATTCACTGACCTTGCAGACTTTTCCTGAGCCTGAGGCTCCAGCACCACGCTCAGCAAGCCCCAGCTCCAGGACACACAACTTGTGTGCATTTTCTGTGAACGGTGCTTCTGCAGTTAAATGTGACATGAAGCATGTGTCGGGAGTTGAGCACCCAGCTGACTGGGGAGTTGAAATGAATAAAGCAAACAGCCCTCCAGGCGCGGATCCCAAACGATGGAGTGCTAGTACTACTTTGTATCTGCAGATCGGGTCCTTTTGTAATACTTTATTTTTCATTTTGTCCTTACTAATTTTGGAATTATTTTATTTTTTGAGACAGGATCTCACTATGTATCCTAGGCTGGCTTCGAACTCACAGGGATCTTCCTGCCTCAGCCTCCTGAGTGCTGGGGTTGCAGGCATGTGCCACCATGCCCAGCTGTGCTGTTTCCTTGTCTCCACTTCAGAGCCCACTGCTCTGTTTTATTGAATGGAGGCGGCCCTAGTTAGGGGTCGTGAATGCAAGCCAATAGGATCCATAACTAAACTCACTGTAATTTGGTCTTTTGAGAGAATGGCGTCTTTCTGGGACAGATCTTGAAATTTTCCTTTATACAGTTACCGGGCCTCTCCCTTTTGCAACTTGTTAGCCTGGAGTCCCGGTTTCCCCATCGAGTCCCTTTGGTTTAATCTGTGTCCTAAGTTGTCTTTAGTATCCTGTGGGAGATACAGGCTGCAGAGTCATCCTTTAGTCTTCCAACTTGGGCAGAAGTAATCCCAGCACATCGGAGGCTGAGGTAAGAGGATCCTAGAGTTTGAGGTCAGCCTGGCCTACCGGTTCCCAGTACAGGGACAAGAAAGACAAAGCAACTTGTGCAGAGGTAAGATCTTCATGACAAGCAGACCGTATTCTTAGAGCAAAAATTGGGGGGACAGTCTACAGTGAGGGTCCCGTATTCACCAAATATTTATTAAAGTTCACAATGCCCTGGGGACAGGGTGCCTTTTTCATAGCCAGAGGAAGGATATACGATAAGTTGCAAACAAACAACTTATATAATTTTGCTGCTGCGGTAAGAACACATTGTCCAGCCACTGTGAAGGATAACTTGGTGCTCTCAGAATGGAAAATGTACCGAACCCTCTTTCCAGCAGTTTCCCTCTTAGGTTTGTCTACACAAGTGGAAAATTTGGAGATATACAGTTATTCACGACAGCGTTAGTTATTATTTTCAATAGACAAAAGGCAGCCTGCGATGGTGTTACACACCTGCAGTCCCAGCACTTGGGAGCTGAGGCAGGAGGATAGGAGTTCAAGGCCAGCCTGGGCTACCTAGGGAGACTGTGTCCCAAAACAAACAAACAAACAAACAAAAAAGGAAAAGACTTAAATGGTCAGCAATAGGCAATGAGTTACATTAATTGAATGAGAGCCACAAAATGGAACGCCAAAGAGAAATTAATAGGGATGCAGTGGATTGGTAATGTACCAACATGGAAAAATCTTCACAATATCTTTGTTAAGTATAAAAAGCAAGGTGTAAACTGAGCATGGTGGTGCACACCTGTAGTACCAGTTTCAAGGGAGGCTGAGGCAGGAGTGTTGCAAGTTCAAAGACAGCCTGGGCAATTTAGGAAGACTTGGTCTCAAAATAAAATTTAAAACGGCCTGGAAATGTAGCTCAGTGGAGGAGTGATTTCCTAGTGTCCATGAGATCCTAGGTTTGATCCCTGGGACCAAGGAAGGAAGGGAGGAAGGGAGGGAGGGAGGGAGAGAGAGAGAGAGAGAGAGAGAGAGAGAGAGAGAGAGAGAGAGAGAGGGAGAGAGACCTGTACTATGTGCATATATCTTCAATTTTAAAATCAAAGCAAAATGTAAAAAGAACTGTGTGGACGAAAGTTAAGGGAAACAGGATTGGACGCTGCCCTCGCCCCAGCAGGGACAGTAGGGGTGGGGAAGCCTACTTTGCTCCAGGTGATGCCTCATCCACCAAACCTGTAGGACCAGAGATATCAACCCTGCAAAACCCAGGGGGCAGAGTCCTAGGCCTGAGGACCTGTGCAAAGGCCCAGGGGTGGGAACACCATGGTCATCTTTGGAAATCAGAGAAGAATGCGGAGAGACAGAGCAGCCTCAGGGTGTGGGGTGTGGGTCTGGTAGACGCTGTAGGCAATGAGGGTTTCAGCTCATGCTCACAAGTTTTCATTTGGGTGCTGTGGAAAAGGGAAGGGATTGTAGGAGTCAAGAGCCAGTCCACGAGGAGAATTGACAGAGGCCGAGATGAGCTGGTGCAGAATAAAAAAAACAACAGGGCAATGGAAGAGGAGTTGCTGGGTCCCAAAGGAGGAGCCCATGAGAAGGAAGCGAGGAACCAAGAAAGGGGGTTCAGCCAGGGTAACTGTCCCAAACTGGCCTTGTCCCCCCCCAGGCCATGACTGCTATCCCTGTGTGCTTCTGGAAGCTTCCCAGGCTTCTCTAAAACCAAAAGCCAAGTCAGTTGTAGTGGTGCCCTCTATAATCCCAGCACTTGGATCGCCACAGGTTCGAGGCCAGCCTGGGCTACACAGTGCATTCAAGCCCAGCCTGAACTGGATAGCGAGAACCTGTCTTTAAAAAAACCAAAACTTGGGCTGGGGATTTAGCTCAGTGGTTTCTCCGCCTGCTGCGCAAGCGCAAGGACCCGAGTTCGATCCCCGGTACAAAAAAAAAAAAAGTAAAATAAAAAAACCAAAACTAAATAAATAAAATAAAAAGAAGAAACAAGGAATCATTGTGTCCGGTTCTCTCAGATGGCAGACAGCAGAGTGAAGCCTTGCTTGAGGCCACGAGCGCAGCTATGGTCTGAGAAGGACCTCGGACAGCCGAGGGGCACATGAGGAGTGGCCAGCACAGCCTGTGGGCTGCTGGAGACCCAGGCCACCGGGCATGCCACGCGTCTGTCCCAGCGCAAGCAAGGAAGCAAGGTGAGGACAGATGAGTCCCTTGGGGAGAAAGGCCAACTCGTGGCCTCAGGTGCATTTCTGAGTGTGGGTGAGAAGGGGCTGTGGGAGGTGTCACAGGCCCAGGGGCAGTGCCTTCAGCCAGGACATTGAGCTCTGTCCCTTTTTGTTCTCAAGAGTGTGGCTAATCCTGGCCTTCTGCTGGTCAATCTACCTGTGTTCATACCAGGCCACCTTTAGGAAGGGCTACTTTTTTTGTGGTGCTGCAATTGATCCCAGGGCCTTGAACACACGAGGCAAGCCCTCTACCACTGAAGTCCACCCGCAGCCCTTTGTATTTTCAGGTAGGGTCTTGCTAAGCTACCCAGACTACCCTCTAACTTGCCATCCTCCTGCCTCAGCCTCCCGAGTGGCTGGGATCACAGGTGTGTGGCACCCCACCAGTGCAGGAGGGACCACTTTGCTTATCAGAAGCTTCTGAATGAACTCCCTGGGCTTGGACAGGCCATGTGCCCACACTGGGGCTCCTTCCGAGTGGCCAGTCCACACACGGCGGCCCTGTCCCCGGCATGTCTTGCCCAGCCTCGAGGCCTGCCCAGGAGGCCCCTGCTGGTGTCCGGACCTGATTGGCCCAGGCTGTCTCTCTCTCCTCCCTTTTTCTGCCCCCCCCCATCCCGGGGATTGAACTCAGGACCTTGCAGGACCGAGGCCTGTGTAGTGCCACTGAACTAAACCCCCGGCCTCCTCCCTTTTTCTGTTTCTGCCCTCTGACCCTAGGCTGGCTGGTGAGGCAGACAAAGGGGAGGAGACTCTGGTGCCAACCCAGCCACACACCGTTGCGCCTTCCGCCTGTCAATGATTGACTGGCATTTCACAGCCTGCTGCTTCCAGACCCCGGCCTGCTGACCCTCGGAGGTCACCTCTGCAAGCCAGGGAGTCCGAAGCCCTCCTCTGCCTGCGGGCCGGGTGCCTGTCGCCCAAGTCGCTGCCCTCTGACCCCGGGCGGGGGGTCCCCTGTAGCCTTTCACCTCCCTGCACCCCTCTGGGTCTTTCGCCTCCCCCTTGCCCGCCCCCAGAGTCCCTGAGGTCTTTGCCCCTCACGCCTCTTTCCCTGGCTCCCCACCAGGCCTGGCCGGAGGGGCTGTGGTAGAGAAGAATCCCAGCCCCGGCCCAGTGCCCCTCTCCTCGACTCTTGTCAAACAGCAGACGAAGAAGCTTTTTCTTTCCTCTTCCTTCCCAGCTCTGAATGCTCTCATTCTCTCCGGGAGCCTCCCCCGGGCCGCCCCAGCTCCTCCCTGGCCTCACTGGGCCCTGGCCATGCGTGGCTCTGTCCTCCCCTCGGCCCACTGCGACCCACAGCAACCACCCCTGCAGTTTCCTCCCAGGATCCGGGCTGCGACAGGGTGACGGCCTTGGAGGGAGGGCTGACCCAGAAGGCTTCTTGGCACGGCCACCTTGGCATGGGGCCTGGGATGGTACCCTTCCTCGTGCTCCAGGAAAGTCCCTTCACCTCCTGGAACCTCGGGCTTCTCTTTGGCAAAATGGGGACAGATAACGTCCGGCTCTCTGAAACCTTCAGGACTCGCGGGCGCAAGGAATGTGGCTTTGGACAGAGTGGCACACAGTAGGGGTCCACTGAGAATGGCACCTCAGCAGCTTCCCAGCTCCTAACAAAGGGGCACAGAAGCAGGGCGGGAACAAGGGGCGCTTCTGACTGACCCTCATGTGCAGATGGTCTCTGCCCTGCATTCACACTGAGTTCCATCCCCAGCCCTTCGAAATAAGATTTCACTTAAAAAGTTGCCCAGGCAGGACTTGAACTTGTGATTCTCTCACCTTGGCCTCCCAGTGAGCTGGGATTACAGGACAGCACCACCATGCCCAGGGGGCCGGGGGGTCTCTAAGGCTCCATCCACCCTGGCCCAGATGATAGCGAAGGCAGGAAGTTGAAGTTCTGACATGTGGGCCCCAGGCTGGAAAGGGGTGAGCATGGGGGACTGGTGTTGCTGGGTGCTGAACTCTTCCCATTGGCCCCGAGATGCCCTGGGCCAGACGCTTAGCCCTTTGGAGCCTCAGTTTCCCTAATCTTCACCCTAGGCCTAACATGAACCTGTGGGGGCCATGCTGAGGGGCTGATGTGTCCCAGTGTCCATCAGTGACAATGACACAGGCAATAAATCCACTCGACACCCACTACACGGGCCACACACACACACACACACACACACACACGAGGACACTGGGCCCTTGCTGCATGCCATGTGTCTGGGTCTTTTCTTTGCCCTTCAAGTTCTAGTTTTTTGTTTTTTGGTATTTTTTGAGGCAGGGTCTCCTTTTGTAGTCCAGGCTGGCCCTAAACTTACTATGTAGCCTAGACTGGCCTCAAACTCTCAGCAGTTCTCCTGCCACAGCCTCCCAAGTGCTGGGATCAGAGGCGTGCGCCACCACACCCAGCTTCCATTCTGTTTCTTAGAAAAAAGAAAAGAAAGAAAGATTGGTTTGGTTTGATCGTCTAAATTAAGCAAGAATAAGCCTCGGGCCCCTCATTTTCATGCATGTTTCTTATTTTGTATTTATAACTTTTGTGTTCTTTTCTTAACCAGAGTCCCTCAAATTCTGTAAGCTGCAGGCCCACCAGACCTCGATCTGTGAATAACTGTGTTTGCTGAGCAGATATTATGTCCCAAGTACTGAGCCCAGTACTCCAGGGGCGGTACCCCCCCTTAGGCCCCTGCACGGTGGGTCAGAAACCATTCTATGATGAGCAGCTGAGCAGCCGAGGCCCAGGGGTACCCAGTCCCTGCCCAAGGTCACTCCGAGCACAGGCCAGCATCAAAGCCAGGACTCCATCTTTGGCCCTCAGTTTTCAGCCAGCCTGCAGGATCCTTCACTTCCTGTCCCCAGCTGGTGCCTCAGACCCGTTGGACCAGCACAGGTGTATGCCAGGCTAAAGCAGTCCAATTAGCAATGCCAGATTTGGCAAATAAAAAATAAAGATGCCGTGTTACATTTGAATTTCAGATAAACAGCCAGGAATTCATTAGTATAAATACATCCCCTGCAGTGTGTCCTCGAATTCGCAACAAAGGTGTTTTATTCCCACTCCCCCACCCCCTGCATAGGGTGGGGGGGGATTCCAGGTGGGAGGGGAGTCAAGCAGGGGAATAAAACGTAACAAAAGGAATGAATGGGGCGCTGAGAGCCCCCTTAAAGGCACAGGAAGCGGGTCCTTCCAAGGCTCTTCCACTTGGCTCTCTCCTCCCAGATTTGTGGACCCATTTATGATCATTCTTTTCAGGCTGGAGGGACCCCAAAGACTCGAGATGGGAGTCCGGGGAGACACAAGTCGGACACAACACATCCCCCAGCCCTTGATGTCGTGGATGTCCGTGACTAGTTGGGGATGCCACGGGGAATAATATATATATTTTTTGAGATAGGATCTCCCTATGCGGTTTAGGCTGGCCTTGAACTCACTGGGATCCTCCTCCTGCCTCAGCCTCAGGAGTGCTGGGATTATAGGCAGGCACCACTACGCTCGGCTATTAGATATTAAAAAAAATAGGCACGGGATAGAGTAGAATGCAAACTGCCCAGGAATGTTTAAACTACAACCTGAGGCTGCGGGACAGTCTGGCCCTCGCTCCCAGCGGAGAGCGGGCCGAGGACCACCGTCCTCGGCGTTCAGGGCTCCTCCCCGCGCTCGGGCGGGACTCGCGGGCGGGCGGGGCGGGGGCGGGAGCGGGAGCGGGGCGGCCCCTCCCTGGGCGCTGGAATGCGCGGGGGGCGGGGCGGAGGCTCCAATCCCGGCGGCGGCGGCGCAGGCGGAGGGGGAGGGGAGCTGGCGAGTGCGTCCGGCCGGAGTCGGAGCTGAGATTCCGCGCGGGACGCGCACCCCAACTCCGATCCCCGCGCCCCGCCCGGCCCCGCGCGCGCCATGGGGCCCGGGCCGCGCTGAGCGCCATGGAGCTGGCGGCCTGGTGCCGCTGCGGGCTCCTCCTCGCCCTGCTGCCCGCCGCTGCCGCGGGCACCCAAGGTGGGTTTCGGGCGCGCCCCGGGTCCCCCAGATCGCCGGCGCGGGGGGGGGGGGGCGTCGCTGTGTGCGCGCCCGCCCGGGCGGAGACGGAGAGGGACCAAGTTCCCGGAGCCGGCGGAAAGTTCTGCGAGCGCTCGAAAGTTTCTCTGAGCGTTGCGCTGCGCTGCGGGTGCGCGCGTCGCCTCGGATCCTTCTCGCTGGCCCGGAGCTTTGGGGTCCTCGGCAGCCTCCTCCTGCGGAGCGGGCTGCGCCGGATTCCCGGGGTCCTTGACCTCACCGTCCGCCCGGGTTGTTTCCCCGGCTCCAGGCCCGGCTGGAGGAGGGGGCGCTGGGGAGGCGACCTGTCCCGCGGATCCGGGAGCAGGGGTGGCCGGGGCCGGGGTGCACACGGTGGCCTCCAGCCGGGGGCCTGGGGGGGGGGTTGGCATTTGTTTGGAACGCATTTCTTAGGGATTTGGGTGCTGTGGGAGCCCCCCCACCCCCCAGCGTTGAGGATGGAACCCAGAGCTTCGCACCGTGCCCCTGAGCTGCACCCCCGGGCCTGTTAGGAACAAATTTCTTTAGGGCCAACCTAAGGACAGTGCGCTTCGGGACCATGGGGCATAGCTTTGCTGTTCCAAGCTTTGTCCCGAAAAGCAGTGAGGGCAGATGGGGTACCCAGCGGCCGGCCTGGGGCACCGCCTCCTCCTGGCGCTGTGGGGGCAGGGTGGCCAGGGCGGGCAGTGTGTACCCTGACGCGTCTGTCGCTCTGTCCCAGGCATGCACTCTGCTGGGCCACCCTGCCCGGCGCCTGTGTAGGGTTTTGCCTGCAGATCTTCGGGGCACCCTAGCGAAAGTACTATTCACACCCCCATTTTCCGGGTGCAGACCTGGGGTTGATGAGGTTAAGTGACAGCCAGGAAGCTGTGGGGCACAGTTGGGACCCCAGGCGGTGACTGCAGACCACACGTTAGAAATCACGACATCAGTTTCCCCGGCACAATGGGGACGCTGTGCCCGCGATCCATGAGTTTCAGGGGAGACCAAGTGAGTGTGTGTGGGAGCAGTGGGTGGTCCCCATGGGTCAGGAGCCGGGGGAGGAGCTGGGTGTCACGGTGTCTGTGTCACCCGGGCCCCTGGGTGGTGTCCCTGTGTGTCGGAGGCTGCCGGTCCGGGCCGAGGTGTGAGGTCTGTGTGTTTGTGTCTGAGCTTTGTGTTGCCAAACAGCAGCCCCTCCCTGCTGACTTGGGGACCCAGGCTGAACTCTGCCCTCCCTGGGAACTCCCTCAAGGTGCTGGGCAGAGCTGCAGTAAACAGTGGGAGGAGGCGGCCCTTCACCTCGTAGGGAGCCCATCCTGCCCCTCCCTGTTTCCCAGGCCTGGGCGGCTTCACCTCTGACCCTCTGAGGAGCTGGGCGAGGCTGGGCCGGCTTCACCCGCTTCACCTTGGCCCAGGGCTGCAGAGCTGAGGTGGGGATCCTGCAGGGCACTGCGGTGCAGAGAGGGACCGTTGTCCTGCCCACCCAGCCACCTGCAGTGCCCCTGGCTGGGGCAGGAGGGGAAGGCAGAGGGGCAGAATTTCCACAGGCCCTTAGAGGTCAAGGTTTTCGGAATTGCAGCCAACGCATCCTTTCACGTCGCAGAGCTGGATTCTCCCAACAGCCGCCTTCCCTCTTTCCTACGCAGGGAAAGTGCTCACCTTAATATTTGAGAAAAAAGGATTGTAAAGAGAGAAATTATAGAAAAATGCATTGGTACCGAAGTGAAGTGAAAAGCACTTCGAGTTTTCTCCTGGCTCAGGAGCACCCCTGTGCATCCTGATTTTGACCCCATTTTGCCTGACCTTTTTTTAAATTTTGATGGTACCGCCGATTGAACTTGGGACCTTGCACGCCGGCCCTGCCTTAGCTTCTAAAGAAACTTGCATAGTGTACTTCCTATGCGCCCGCTCCCCTCTGCCCTTCCTGTCATGGAGGTGGCAGACTAGAAAAAGGGGTGCAGAGAAAGAAAGAGGTGCATGGGATCACCCCCGCTTTCCAGTGCTGCCCTGGGAGTCGGGGACTACTTAGGAGGAGGAAGGGCTGGGCAGTGGCTTGGGGACAGCCAGGTGGCCACCTGGAGAAGCACTGTGGTCAGAGCAAGGCTTCCATCCGCTTGTCCCCGCTGCAGAAGGTGGGTCTGGTCCCGGGTCCTCTCCCTTCCTGTCTGGCCCATGCCTGGCTGGCGTGGCTGTGGATGGAGGACAGGGGTCAGACGGAGGCCTGCGGGTGAATGGCGCTGCTGGGGAGCGCCCCTGGGTGGTGGGCGAACTATCGGAAGAGAGCAGGGCTTGGTGGGGGGAGCAGGACTTGGTAGGGCTGACGTCTGTGTAGCCACGGCTCTGTTTACAAAGCCTAGTGGTGTTTACAGACTGCTTCTCATTTAACGCTTGCTCTTGGTCCTCCACGGGGGGACAGGAGCGCTGGTGGCCCAGTTGAGGTCAGTAAACAGAGCGTGCCTGCGGGTCTGAGGGAGGAAACTGAGTCAGATTCCTCTCCCAGACCCGCAGGCACGCTCTGACTGACAGGGTCCCCGGGTGAATGGCTCAGCCAGGGTTTGGTCCAATGCCCGGAGCGCAGGCCCTGGTGAGACCCGGCTCCATAGGCCAGGGGTCTGTGGCAGGGGGGTCTTGGTGTCCCTCGTGCGGCTCTGGGCCCCAGCTCAGGAAGAGGGGACGCTGGAGTTGCAGGGGCTTCCCTGGGGTGTGCGTGAGACCAGAGGAAGTATTGGCTTTCATGCACTAGCAAGCGGGGTGCTGGGGCCGAGGCCGGAGGGGAGGGGAGGCGCCACCCAGGGGCCCTGAGCAATGGCCACCGAAGCCCAGCGGGGGCACCATACAGTGTGTGACCCACCCAGGCACAGTGATGGATACCGTGATCTCGATGGATCCTCTAGGTTTGCACACTCTTAAGATTTTTTGTTTGTTTTTTGGTACCGGGGATCGAACTCCGGTCCTTGTGCTTGCGCAGCAGGGGGCGAAACCACTGAGCTAAATCCCCGGCCCGATTTTTTGTTTTTGAGACAGGGTCTTGCTAGGTAGTCCAGGTTGGCGTAGAACTCGCAGCAATCCTCCTGCCTCAGCCTGCTGAGTGCTTGGATTACAGACGTGTGTCACCAAGCCTGGCTGCCTTGGATATTCTTGTCTGGACCTCATTCATTCATTTGTTCATTCATTCAGGAGACACGTACACGGCTCTCGCTGTCTTTGCCCCGGAGTTGGAGGGTGGGGGTCCGTAGGGACAGGTGTCCCCTGTGTGGAGTTAGGACCTTCTGCCCCTCACCGATAGGTGACGGGAGATTGGTAAGGAGGTGGGGAGCAGGCCGGGGTGTCAAGAAAACCTGCTGGGGTGGTGGCAGGTCTTGGGGGACCGAGTTTACCACTGCCGGCAAACACTAAGTCTGACTTCAAGGCATCCACCACTCAGGTAAACAAACTCGTGCACCGGGGCAGGGCCACCGCCCTCTGACCTCTGGCCCAGCCTGGAGCCCACGTGTTTGTTGCTGGCTTTGGGAGAGTCGGTGAGTGAGTGTGGGTTTGTGCGGGGTGAGGCTGTTTGTCTGTGTGTGTAGTTAGGCCTCCTGGAAAGAACGAGTGCCCGAAGTCAGCCGGACCTGAGTTCAAGTCCTGCCTCCGTGGCTCCCAAGCTTTCCAGGTTGGGCTGGTCACCTGACCCTGCCGGCTGCAGTTTCTCTCTTTGAGAAATAGAGGTGTCAGCCCCTGGCCCTGGAGCAGGGGGCTGGCTCAGGAGCCCTGGTCCCTGCCGCTGTTGTTTTCCGATCTCCTGGCTGCTACAGCGGAGTCAGTTGGAGGTGCTGGCCGCAGAGGTTGGGCTCCCTGTCCCCAGCCTGGCCAGGGCCTGGGTCTGGGCTGGAGACAGCTGTGCCTATAAAGCAGCTGAAGCTGGAGGCTGGGGGAGGTCCTGGCAGCGGATTTATTTTGGGCCTGGCTGCCACCCGGGCTCCTGTTTCTCTTGGGAGCCTGCGGGGGAGGGGCGGGGAGGGCAGGGGGTGCTGGGCAGGCAGCCTGGCGGGGGCCCGGGTGCTGGCCCCTCCATCCCAGAGATGGACCTGCATTTACCCTGGGCTTTCCGCTCCTTCCGTCTGCTCAGGGTGGGGACAGAAACCACTGTGGTGATGCTGGGAGGCCACTGGCATGTGGCCCTCGGCAGAGACAGCAGCCCGGGACTGCCCTCCAGCCTGCCCCCGCTCCCCGGAGGCAGGGGTGTCTGTGTGCCCCTAGGATTTGACCGCAGACTCCAGGCCGCCTGACTTCAGGTCTCCAAGCCAGTTACTGTGTCCCTCATCTGCAGAGTCCTGGGAGGTGGGGCGGTGCCCGGCTGGAAATCTGGGGCCGGGCATCTGTGGGCCTGTGAATCCCAGGTGCACCCCCAGCCTCCTGGGCAAGACGTGTCGGATGATTCATCTTCTCACCAGGGCAGAAAAACAAGTTCAGCTGGGTGCTTTATAATCTCCCCGGATGGCAGGCCCGGTGCTAGCTGGCACCCAGAGACCCTCGCAGGGGCGTCTGTCCCTGAAGCGGGTTTGGGCTTGGTGGGGCGCTCGTGGTCAGGGGCTGAGCTGCAGGTGTGGCGCTTCCTGTTGAAGCCCCGTGGCTGCTGGCTGGTGCCAGGCAGGCACCCAGGGGGAGGTTGTGGTGTGGGTTCTGCCAGCTGGTTCTGGAGCCTTGCCCTGTGGAGGTGGCCAGGGTGAGGCGCTAGGCCAGGAAGCTCCCCGCCCTCACCCTGGCCCGGAGCTGCAGTGCCAGGGCGTGTCCCTCCAGGGGGGGACCAGGTCCCTTGTGCCCCAGCTGTACCTCTGCTGACCCCCTCCTGCCCGCTCTGGGTGGCATCGTGGGATGGGCGCCCGTGTGGGAGGTGGGCGTGCGGGTGTTGGAATGGCGTGGGGAGAAGGCTCAGGAGACCCAGAGGACTCGTGACTCATCCTTGCCTCTCTTGGGGGATTTTTACCCTTGGCTCTGTCAGGCCTCTAGGACAAAGCCATGCTTTCTCTGCCCCTGTCCCTGCCCCTGCGCTGGTGGACACCCCAAGAGCCTCACTTGCTGGGCTCCTCTGGGTGGGCAGCCGGGTGCCTCCGGTGACCCCAAAGCTTCTTCCTGCCATGGGCAGAGGGTGCAGAGAGGCCGCCAGGTGGGTACAGGCTCCCGGCAGCGTCCCGACCCCTCTGTCCCTCCCACCAGTGTGCACAGGCACCGACATGAAGCTGCAGCTGCCCACCAGCCCCGAGACCCACCTGGAGATGCTCCGCTACCTCTACCAGGGCTGCCAGGTGGTGCAGGGGAACCTGGAGCTCACCTACCTGCCTGCCGATGCCAGCCTGTCCTTCCTGCAGGTGAGGCCCGGCCGAGCCCTCCTGGTTCCCCAACCAGGAAGTCCTTGCTGATGCCTAGCCTCGAGGCTGGCTGTGGGCATCTTTGGGTGGGATGCCTCTGTGTTTCTGCTACGTTTTTTGTGGTGGTCGTGTGCTTTTTGTTTCTGTTTTGTTTTTGAGACAGTGTCGTGATGTATCTCAGATTGGCCTCGAACTCATGGCGATCCTCCTGCCTCAGCCTCCTGAGGGCTGGGATGATAGGCGTGTGCCACCACGCCCGGGTCTCTGCTCAGTTTTGTGCTCCCTACCAGCACAGTCACCTCCCCCTGCCCATCTGTCACGGTCCCTCACTGTCCCTTAACTCACTGAGCCTTAGTTTCTCTCTATATGGGGACCAACCAGCCTCCTGGGACCCATGGGGAAGGTGAGAAGTGTCTGTGGGAGTATGGAGGAGATGGGCTGGCTGGATTGTGTCCCTGGGCTGCAGACCCTGCCGCAGTGCATTGCTCCATTTGTCACCTGTGGACCCCGTGCGGGCCTGGCCTTTTACAGACAGGAAACTGAGATGCAGGGGGTGGGGGGCTTGCTATTGCTCCCTGCCACTGTATTTCGCGATCACAATAGAATCTGGTGCAGCCTGCTGGGGAGCAGCCTCCATCTTGTTTTTATTGTTGTTGAGACAAGGCCTGGCTATGTAGCACAGGCTGGTCTTGAACTCACTATGTAGCCCAGACTGGCTGTGGTCAACTCATGGAGATCCTCCTGCCCCAGCCTCCTGAATGCCTGGATTATGGGTGTGCACCACCACTTGGGGGCTGGGGCCTTGCCCAAGGTCCCCAGCACGCAACTCTGGAGGCCTTGGGGCCATGGCCATCTGGGCCCAGCTGCGCCTCATCACTGCCCCTGTAACCCTAGGACATTCAGGAGGTGCAGGGCTACCTGCTTATCGCACACAACCAAGTGAGGCAGATCCCACTGCAGAGGCTGCGGATTGTGCGGGGCACCCAGCTCTTCGAGGACAGCTACGCCTTGGCTGTGCTGGACAACAGGGACCCTGTGGACAGCACCACCCTGGCCCCGGGGGCTGCCCCAGGAGGACTTCGGGAGCTGCAGCTCCGGAGTCTCACAGGTGGCCTGGGCGTCACTGAAACCTTCTTTGCTCCTGGGAGCTGCAGGAGCCAACATGTTCCAGGCCCTGGGCTCCAGCCTCGGTGTGGGTTCCTAGCAAAAACAAGAACAAAAACAAAAAGAAAGAAAAAAGAAAAAAATTGCCTTCCTTTGGGGAAGTCACCACGCGCACCAGCGTAATTAAGCCTTACAGTGTGGGCTGGGGTTTTGGGGATCGTCCTGCCTCAGCCTCCCAAGGGCTGGAGTGACAGGTGTGTGCCACCATGTGCAGGTCTAGGGCCTCTTTGATGTTATTTTAAAATTAAATTTTACTTTTTTTGGGCTGGGGATTTAGCTCAGTGGTTCCACTGCCTGCCTTGAAAGCTAAGGACCCGAGTTCGATCTCCGGTACCAAAAAAAAAAAAAAAATTTTTACTTTTTTTGTTGTGCTGGGGACGGAGCCCAGGGCCTATGCATGCTGGCAGGTGCTTTAACCTAGGGGCCCAGGGCGAGGGGAGGAAGGGGGCACCCTGTCCCATGAACGTGCACCCAGATGTCCCCTTGCTCTGGGTGCTGTGGGCCCTGACCAGTGCCTGCTCCACAGAGATCCTGAAGGGAGGCGTCCTGATCCAGCGGAACCCCCAGCTCTGCCACCAGGACACCGTTCTGTGGAGGGACATCTTCCATAAGAACAGCCGTCTGGCCCCCGTGCAGGTGGACACCAACCGCTCGCGGGCCTGTAAGCCACTCCGCACACCCGCCTCACCACCACCCTGTCCCTTGTCCCTTTTCAGGCCGTCCTGCTGCTTTGTCTCGCTTTGTCTCTTCCATTTCTTTTCTCCCTCTGCCCCTCCCCCCCGCCCCCTGCTGCTGCCTCTGGGCTTAGAGAGCCCTTCTTCAGGGTTGTTGTGTAGCGGCGCAGGCTGGCCTCAAGCTTGTGGTGATCCTCCTGCCTCAGCCTCCCGAGTGCTGGGATGACAGACATGCACCACGACGCCTGGTGCGCACCGCTGCCCTGTGCCCCAGCGCCCACTGCCTCTCTCTGCCTCTGTCCCCAGGCCCACCCTGCTCCCCAGCCTGCAGAGCCCCCTACTGCTGGGGGGGAAGCACCCAGGACTGTCAGAGCCGTGAGTCCGGGGCTGGCCGGGGTGCAGGGCGACTGGGGGCCAGGTAGCTGCCCGGGGCAGGATGTCCCCGGGCATCCTGCCTGTCCTTACCCTGCCCTTTGGCCAACAGTGACGCGCACGGTGTGTGCTAGTGGCTGTGCTCGCTGCAAGGGCCCGCAGCCCACCGACTGCTGTCACGAGCAGTGTGCCGCAGGCTGCACGGGCCCCAAGCACTCCGACTGCCTGGTACGCGCCCTGCGAGGGGTGGGCACCCTGCCTGGCACTGCCCTTTGCCCTGGGACTCAGGGTGAACAACTGCCTGTCCCCCAGGCCTGCCTGCACTTCAACCACAGTGGCATTTGTGAGCTGCACTGCCCGGCCCTGGTCACCTACAACACGGACACCTTTGAGTCCGTGCCCAACCCCGAGGGCCGCTACACCTTCGGCGCCAGCTGTGTGACCACCTGTCCCTGTGAGTGCCTCAGTGGGTGGACAGGAGCACATGGGCACTGTGTCCCTTATCTTGGAGGCTGGGCCTGAGCTGCCTGGTTTGGAGCAGGTGGCACTTACGTGGCGTGCCACCTTGTTGTTGTGCCTCAGTTTCCTTATCTGTAAAATCGGAGCCAGGTGTGGTGGCGCATACTTGTCATCCCAGCACTGGGGAGGCTGAGGCAGGAGGATCACTGCGAGTTCAAGGCCAGCCTGGGCTACACAGCGAGACTTTGTCTCCAAAACAAAACAAATAATAATTTATTATAGCATTACCTAGGTTGGCGTTACTTTACCGTGAGTTTTTTTTCCCCTCTCAACAATTATGAATGGGCTGGGGATTTAGCTCAGTGGTTCTGCCGCCTGCCTCAAAAGTGCTAGGTCCTGAGTTCAATCCCTGGTACCAAAAAACAAAAACAAAAACAATTATCAATCTAAGAAGATTAGGGTAAATGGTTTTCTAGATTAAATCTCACTTTCGAGTTTGTATTTGCTTAAAGGGACACAATAACATTACAGTTGTGTTTACCCTGTTCGGAGACATACTAAGTGGTTGTTACTGTTTTCTATACAGCATACGACAAAAAGCTATTCCCCCCAAAAGTGCTGACCGATATTACAATTTAATGGTTCTATTATTGATGGTTTAAATTTCACTTTACTGAGAAATATAAAAATGCAATTAATATTTAATGCGCCTCACCCCATTCTTATTATTCACTTTGAGATAGGGCCTCCCTAAGTCAATGATGAAAACCCAACAGTGCTCATCACACGAGCTCGGTGTGAGGAACAAAGGAGCGTCCAGTAGGAGCACCGACTACCCAGGCCTGACGGTGCAGGTCTCGGGTGTGCAAGGCAGGGCGCATGGACACACATCCCTGTCCCCGCAGACAACTACCTCTCCACGGACGTGGGCTCCTGCACCCTGGTCTGTCCGCTGAACAACCAGGAGGTGACAGCAGAGGATGGAACCCAGCGCTGTGAGAAGTGCAGCAAGCCGTGCGCCCGAGGTGCCCGCCCTGTGCCGCCCCCGTCCCCCGCGTCGCCCCGTCCCCTGCAGCCGCCGCGCAGGTCAGGCTGAGCCCCTGCCTCCCACCCCGCAGTGTGCTACGGGCTGGGCATGGAGCACCTTCGGGCTAGCAGGGCCGTCACCAGCGCCAACATCCAGGAGTTCGCCGGCTGCAAGAAGATCTTCGGGAGCCTGGCGTTCTTGCCCGAGAGCTTTGAGGGGTGAGAGTGGGCGGGGCCGCTGGGGGACAGAGGTGGAGGCCAGGAGGGCAAGGAGGCAGGGGGAGGCTGGGAGCCAGGCCGGGCCGGGCTCTGCGAGTGAACGGGCTCGGGTGGTGGTCAGAGCGTGAAGACAGTCAGATTGTCCTGAGGTCACCCCAGGCCGCTTCTCTCCTAAGAGCTTCCTATGGAAAGGACCCAAATAGACGCCAGTAGGTGAATGGGTTTAGAAATGGTGATTTATCCGTAAGTGGAATCCCCAGCAACAGCAAGAAATGAATTTCTGGTAGGGCTGGGCGTGGTCCTAGCACTCAGGAAGCTGAGGCAGGAGGATCACCGAGAGTTCCAGGCCAGCCTGGCTTACATAGTGAGTTCAGAGCCAGCCTGAACTACCAGCCAGACCCTGTCTCAAAAGGTACACAAACAAAAACTGGTAACGCCGAGGACATCGCCTGGCAGGTACTGAGTGCTCCTGATGTTAGCTTTTATCCCGCCTACTCCACCTAGTCCACCTATTCCGGGTAGGTGAGCCCCGTCTGCTGTCAGTCACTTGTGCCAATTTCAGTTTTTGCTCCGAAGAGCAGTCCTGCCTTGTGCCTGCCCCTGGCGACTGCCGCTGTCTCTTTGGGCCACATTCCTAGAAGTAAGATTTCAAGATCAAAGACACAAGTGCTGTTTTCACAGATGCTGCCAAACCAGGGCTGGGCACCGCTGGGCCCAGTGGGCAGAAGGTCAAAGTGAAGGAGCCATGGGGTGTGGCTAGGGGTGGCGTGGCCCTGCTGACCCTCCTGACCCTCCTGATCCTTCCAGGGACCCCGCCTCCAACACAGCGCCCCTGCAGCCCACGCAGCTCAGCGTGTTCGAGACCCTGGAGGAGATCACAGGTGGGTGCTGCCCCCGCGTCCTGCTTACAGTGGCTGGGCTGTCCCTGCCTGGCCCCGGAACCCCTAGCCACTCCTTCTGCCCACAGGTTACCTGTACATCTCCGCATGGCCGGAAACCATGCAGGACCTAGGTGTCTTCCAGAATCTGCGAGTCATCCGGGGGCGCATTCTGCACAAGTAAGAACCTAAGAACCTAAGAACCGGGAGACCGAAAGGGGGGACCCGCATCCTCAGGGACAGCCCAGAGAGGGGGCAGGAGGTTGGGGCCAGGGTTGCGCCCCCCGAAGCTGAGACCCCCCTCCTCCACAGCGGTGCCTACTCGCTCACCCTACAAGGGCTGGGCATCCGCTGGCTGGGGCTGCGCTCGCTGAGGGAGCTGGGCAGCGGGCTGGCCCTGGTCCACCACAATCCCCGCCTGTGTTTCGTGCACACGGTGCCCTGGGACCAGCTCTTCCGGAACCCGCACCAGGGCCTGCTCCACAGTGGCAACCGGCCAGAAGTTGAGTGCGGTAAGGTGGAGGCCGGGCGCTGCAGGCAGCGGCAAAGCACCTGGCTCTGGCCCGCGAGGGCTTGGGCACGGCTTCCACCTGGGTCCTCCACACCGCCTTGGCATCCCGGCTCCCTTCCCTCTGCTCGGAATCTCAGCACTCCTCCCCTCCCCGCATGGCCTGGCACCTGTCCCCTGGTTCTCCGGGGGCCTAGGGTCTCCTCTGAGAGTCCCCTGTGACCCCCTCTTTGCTGCAGCTGCGGAGGACCTGGCCTGCAACTCGCTGTGTGCCCACGGGCACTGCTGGGGGCCGGGCCCCACCCAGTGTGTCAACTGCAGCCACTTCCTCCGGGGCCAGGAGTGTGTGGAGCAGTGCCACATCCTGCAGGGGTATGTGGGGCCACGTGGGGGTGTCGGAGGGGACACGGGCATCCCCCAGGCTCCTCACTGCCACCCCTTCCCCAGGCTGCCCCGGGAGTATGTGAGCGACAGGCATTGCCTGCGGTGCCACCCTGAGTGCCAGCCCCAGAATGCCTCCGTGACCTGCTTTGGATTGGTGAGGTGCTGGGGGGCTCAGCACTGGGGGTGGGGTGCACAGATGGGGACCCCTCAGGGCTCGGTGGGTTAGCGAGAAGCTCAGACCCAGATGTCGGGAGGGGAACAGGGAGTCCAGGTGTGGGGACTGCCTGGCACGGGTGCTGGGCCTGGGCCTGGGCCTGGGGTGGTGACATGGACCCAGGGAGGCCTGCATTCGGCCTTTGTGTGGCCGTCCACACCCGTGACGCAGGGTCTCGGCTACTTGGGTTCAAATCCAACCTCAGTTTCTTGTTGCGTGGAGAATGTTGCAATCATACCTGCCTGGTCAGGGTGTGGTGGGAAGGGAATTAAATAGGGTTTGGCACGGCGCCTGGGCACCAAAAAGCCTTCCGTGTAATAGCTGTCATCCCTCTCTGTCACACCCTAGATGGTGCACGTCCCCTCTAGGCAGCCTTCTGGTTCCCAGGTCAAAGCTGCCACTCAGGATCCTGACTGGAAGGGGGGGGGCTGGGGGGCAAGGTGTCTGTTCCGGGAGCGGGTAGACTGCTGAGGAGCGGCTCGGGGAGGAGAAGGGCACTGAGCCTGCTTCCCGGGCTGTTGGTGCCAACCCCACGCCTGACCATCCCCCCCAGGAGGCCGACCAGTGCGTAGCCTGTGCCCACTACAAGGACCCTCCTCTGTGTGTGGCCCGCTGCCCCAGTGGCGTGAAGCCCGACCTCTCCTACATGCCCATCTGGAAGTTCCCGGATGAGGAGGGCACGTGCCAGCTGTGCCCAATCAACTGCACGCACTCGTGAGTGAGGGGGAAGGCTTTCCTGGAAGAATCCTGTCTCAGGTTCTAACTGTCAGAGGGGAAAACTACTTTCACTTTCTTTTCCCTGGAACTTAATTGTTCTTTTTTCCAATCACAAAAAGTAACATGTTAAACATTCAAATTGCTGGGCGTGGTGGTGCACTCCTGTGATCCCAGCACTTAGGAGGCTGAGGCAGGAGGGTCACTGCGAGTTCGAGGCCAGCCTGAATTACTAGCGAGACCCTGTCTCAAAAAACTGAACAAACAAAAAATTAAATTGACACACAATTTCATATTAATTTATTCATATTAATTCATTCATATTACTTCTGTCTTTGTATTAATACTTTGGAGGCCGGGGATTTAGCTCAGTGGTCTCGCCACCTGCTGCGCAAGCGCAAGAACCCCAGTTCGATTCCCCAGTACCAAAAAAAACACAAACTTTGGGATATTTTCCCTTCTTTTTATTTATTTATTTATTTATTTATTTATTGGTACTGGGGTTGAACTTGGGTCCTTGTGCTTGTAAGGCAGGAGGCGGCTATTTTTAATTTTTTTGAGGATACTTACCAAGGATTGAACTCCAGACCTTTGCACTGAGCTATATCCCTAGTCCTCCTTTAATTTATTTTTTTTAATTAATTAATTTATTTTTTGGTACCGGGGATCAAACTCGGGACCTTGCGGTTTCGAGGCAGGCACCAGAACCACTGAGCTAAATCCCCAGCCCTTTTAATTTTTATTCTGAGGCAGGGTCTGGCTGAGTTGCCCAGGTTGGGCTCTAATTTGCCACCTCCCTGCCTCAGCTTTCCAGAGTGCTGGGATTACAGCTGTGCACCACCAAGCCCGGCGGCTTCTGTTTTTTCCCAGTTTGCAGTTCTACTCCCTGAACAAGCACATCCTGTGCATGCTCCCTAGGGTACTGGTGTTGGTGATTAGGGCACACACTAAGAGATGAACTACGAGGTCTGGGATGTTCTGCTGCTGACCAATCGGTTGTTGCTGGGGATCGAACCCAGGGCCTCACATGCAGAGCACCCTCCACCCCTGAGTGCACCCCAGCCTGCATTGTGTAACAGGTGTCACCAGACCATTCAGAGGGGAAATGGAGCTGTTTTATCCCAGACTCCTATGGAAGGAACAGCTGGTGCTCCCACCCGCCAGCCACCCGGGCTCTTGGTTGGAGAGGGCGGGATTGGCCAGTGTGACCTCAGCGAGGCTCTGCCTTTGTGCGTGAAGATAATCCCCGGCCACACCCACAGGGAGGGTGTGGCCGGAGCTGCTGATGCTGCTCTCTCTCCTGCAGCTGCGTGGACCTGGATGACAGGGGCTGCCCGGCGGAGCAGAGAGCCAGGTGGGGTCCCAGGAGGCACCGCAGTGGCCCCCATGCCCCACCCCCATCCCCTGTGGTCACTGCAGACCTGACACTTGCCCCTTCCCAGCCTTTCTTCCACCGGCCTCCCCAGGCAGCTGGGGACAGGAGGGGCAGGCTAAGAGCAGGAGCCGTGGACCCTCACCCAGGAGGAACTTGGTGGCTCTTAGGGACGCAGGCCAAGTTCAGCTCCCTGAAACCAGCTCGATGAAGCAAGAGTGTAGCCACAGCCCTGAAGGATGGGGAATTCCTTTTCTGATACTGGGGGCTGACCCCAGGACCTCTGTACTGACCTACACCCCAGCCTCCCCCCTTTATTCTTTTGAGACAAAGTCTCAATGAGTTCCTAAATTGCCCAGGCTTGGCTCCAGTTTGCAATCCTCGTGCCTCAGCCTCCCAGAGTGCTGGGATGACAGGTGTGCACCACCACACCGGGCTGGATCGGTGATTTCTTACCAGGATGGCAGAGGCTTGTGGAGTCGGTGGCTGTTGAGCCAGGCCTTGAAAGGGGCGCAGATATCTTCCTTGTATTCTTCCCGGGGAGGAACTGCCCGGGGGGCGGGGGGGGGGGCGTTCAGGATCTAGGTTTTGTTAACGGTCTGGTGGGGGCGCTGCTGAGCACGGAGAGATTAAGCCAGAGGAAGCCAGGAAGCTGGAGTCTGGGCAGGGCTGGATTTGGGGGACAGAGGCGTTGACCACCAGGACTCTTGACCACAGGACACGGCTGTCTGGACAGTGGGGAGCTTTGGACAAGGGAGGACAGGCCGGAGCCTGGGCTAGCCGACCTCTGTCCCTGTAGCCAGCAGCCAGGAGAGGTTTGCTGTGTGCCAGTCTGGGCTGGGCAAGGGGCCAGGGGGACAGAGGTGACGAGAATGTCCGCTGAACGCCCAGGAGCTCCCTCTGTCCAGGATGAGCTGGGTCGGGACAGGTGACCCCCCTAGGTGAGCCCGCATGTGTGAGGTGGGACCGGAGGGGGCTCTTGACCTGGTACCCAGCCCTAGCCTCACCCCCAGAGGCCCCAAGATTTTGTGTATGAATAAGCTCCCTGGAAGCCTGAGCTGGGGCCAGGGCCAGAAGACTTGGAGACGGGGCTGCCTGGACTTCACCGAGGAGGCAGTAGGGAGCCATGGCAGGTGTTAGAGTGTGGAAGAAATGGTTCGAGCCAGCGCGTCACCCTTCCCACTTCCCCTTCCAAATGCCAGGGACCTTCAGTCCCTTCACGGGATCTCTGGGAACTCCTGCCCTGGCCCGGCCCCCACCCCTCACCCCGGCTTCTGCCCCCAGCCCTGTGACGTCCATCATCGCGGCCGTGGTGGGCGTCCTGCTCTTCGTGGTCATGTGTGTGGTCATCGGCATCGTCCTCAAGCGGAGGCGGCAGAAGATCCGGAAGTACACCATGCGGAGGCTGCTGCAGGAGACCGAGGTGAGGCGGCCCCCGCTACCCCGGCGCCTGGTCTGGTCCGCAGCCCGCGCGCGCCCGCCTCGCTGACCGCCACGCCCTCCCGCAGCTGGTGGAGCCGCTCACGCCCAGCGGGGCCATGCCCAACCAGGCACAGATGAGGATCCTGAAGGAGACGGAGCTGAGGAAGGTGAAGGTGCTTGGATCCGGAGCTTTCGGCACCGTCTACAAGGTGAGGGGCGGGGCAGGGCCCGGGCTGGCGGAGCGGGGTGGGGGGGTGCGCGGGCCCAAGGGGTGGCCCCGCTCACACAGCCTCCTTCTCCTCAGGGCATCTGGATCCCCGATGGGGAGAACGTGAAGATCCCTGTGGCTATCAAAGTGTTGCGGGAAAACACATCCCCCAAGGCCAACAAGGAAATCTTGGACGTAAGCCCCTCCGCCCCGCGGAGGCGTTCGGGATCCCCCAGCTGCGGTCTTGGCCTTGGCCGGTCTCTAGGATGGGGCGGGGTGTGGGTCTGGGTGTGGCCCCGCCCCTCACGCAGCCCCGCCCCCAGGAAGCCTACGTGATGGCTGGCGTGGGCTCCCCGTACGTGTCCCGCCTCCTTGGCATCTGCCTGACGTCCACCGTGCAGCTGGTGACGCAGCTCATGCCCTACGGCTGCCTCCTGGACCACGTCCGCGAGCACCGCGGGCGCCTGGGCTCCCAGGACCTGCTCAACTGGTGCGTGCAGATCGCCAAGGTAGGCGCTGCGGGGAGCAGGCTTTGCCTGCACCGGGCAGGCGGCCAGTGGCCAGGCGAGTCCCTGCGGTCCACACGGTGCCTCCCGCCCAGGGCATGAGCTACCTGGAGGACGTGCGCTTGGTGCACAGGGACCTGGCTGCCCGCAATGTGTTGGTCAAGAGCCCCAATCACGTGAAGATCACAGACTTCGGGCTGGCGCGGCTGCTGGACATCGATGAGACGGAGTACCACGCGGACGGGGGCAAGGTCGGGGACAGAGGGGGACAGGGAAGGCAGGGCACGGGGTGCACCCCCCAGAGGCCTCTGGGGAGTGCCTCTCCCCACACCCAGTCGGAGGGCTCCCCCTCTGCTCCCCAGGTCCCTATCAAGTGGATGGCGCTGGAGTCCATCCTGCGCCGTCGGTTCACCCACCAGAGCGACGTGTGGAGCTACGGTGCGTGGGCCGGGAGTGGGGAAGACGAGGCGGATCCTGTCCCTCTCCCCCACCACACTGCCAGGCTCCAGGCAGAACCCCAGGCCCATGCACCAGAGCACCCCCTGGTCGCCCATTCTGACGCCAGTCTCCGCCCTAGGGGTGACCGTGTGGGAGCTGATGACTTTTGGGGCCAAACCCTATGACGGGATACCAGCCCGAGAGATCCCCGACCTGCTGGAGAAGGGGGAGCGGCTGCCCCAGCCCCCGATCTGCACCATCGACGTCTACATGATCATGGTCAAATGTGCGTGTGGGAGGGGAGGGTGCGGAGGACAGCAGCACGTGGCCTGGCAGCAGTGCACACTGAGTTCCTTTCCTTCCCACCCAGGTTGGATGATCGACTCCGAGTGTCGGCCGCGATTCCGGGAGCTGGTGGCCGAATTCTCCCGGATGGCCCGGGACCCCCAGCGTTTTGTGGTCATCCAGGTACTGGGCCTTTTCACCCCATAGAGGGTGACAGGCAGGACCCCAAGTGCCCCCCACCTGGTCCCCCTCTGGTCGGGCTGCCTCTTCAGTCTCCTGCCTCCCTAGAATGAGGACCTGGGCTCTGCCAGCCCGCTGGACAGCACCTTCTACCGCTCGCTGCTGGAGGATGATGACATGGGGGACCTGGTGGACGCTGAGGAGTACCTGGTGCCCCAGCAGGGCTTCTTCTGCCCGGACCCCGCCCCGGGGACCACAGGCACAGCCCACCGCAGGCACCGCAGCTCCTCCACCCGGGTCAGTGCCCCGGACACCCAGGCTGGTTGTTTGTCCCTGCCCCATGCACTAGGGTCCCTCTCCCCGATGCCCCCTAACGTCACCCCTCATGGAGACCTTGTGACCCCATCCTCTCCCCCATGACCATGATAGTCACCCCCAAAAGTGACCCTGCCTCTCTCCGGGGGAGTCCCTGTCCGGATCCACAAGTGCCCGTTATGACCCTGTGACAACATTCTCTCTGCTCCCAGAGTGGTGGTGGGGAGCTGACGCTGCGGCTGGAGCCCCCCGAAGAGGAGCCCCCCCGGTCCCCGCTGGCCTCCTCAGAAGGGGCCGGTTCCGATGTGTTTGAGGGCGACCCCGGAATGGGGACAGCCAGGGGGCTCCAGAGCCTCCCCTCACACGACCCCAGCCCCCTGCAGCGGTACAGCGAGGACCCCACGGTCCCCCTGGCCCCAGAGACTGACGGCTACGTCACCCCACTGACCTGCAGCCCCCAGCCTGGTATGAGATGGGGCGGTGGGGACCTTACGGAGGCCAGGGAACACCCTGCTTCCTTTGCCTAACAGTCTTCTGTCCTTTCAGAATATGTCAACCAGCCAGAGCTCCAGCTGAAACCCCCCTTGCCCTTAGAGGGTCCTCTGTCCCCTGTACCACCTGCTGGTGCCACTCTGGAAAGGCCCAAAACTCTCTCCTCTGGGAAGAATGGGGTTGTCAAGGACGTTTTTGCCTTTGGGGGTGCTGTGGAGAACCCTGAGTACTTGGCACCCCGAGGAAGTGCCCAGCCCCACCCTCCGCCCACCTTTAGCCCGGCCTTTGACAACCTCTATTACTGGGACCAGGACCCACCAGAGCAGGGGTCTCCCCCTGGCACCTTTGAAGGGACTCCTACGGCAGAGAACCCTGAGTACCTGGGTCTAGACGTGCCCGTGTGAGCCAGCCAGGAGGCTTGCGTGCCAGGAAACACACTAAGGAACTTCGCTTCTGCTTGGATTCCCAGGCAGCTGAGCAGGGTGCCCCAGCCTGGCCGTGGGAGGGACGGCACCAGACATCTCTGGATTTGGAGCCCTACCCACTGGACCCAGGGGGCTGGTGGCCACCACAGCTGGAGCGTCCTCACCTGAGGCTGCAGCCCTACCCAGCCCTCTTCAGATCCATGGTACTGAACTGAGAAGCTGAGCCAAGGAAAGAAGAGGCCCCATGGGAGTGGCTGAGAACAAGGGTGGCCGCTGGGAGCCTGTCCCTGAGACCCGGCGCCACCCGGAGGAACGGCACCACACCCACGCCCAGACCAATCCCTGTACAGAGTGCTTTTTTGTTTTGTTTTTACTTGGTTTTTTAAAAGATGACATAAGGACTCCGAGGAAGAGTGGCTGTTGTGTGAACGGGGGTGCCCTGGAGATGGGGGGGGTGCCCCTCACACCCACTTTCTCGGTTTGCAGATAGAGTGTGAAAAGCAGCTGGGCCCGGCCTCCCTGTAGGGTACCACGGAGCCAGGCCCCACTGCCCACCTTAGCCATAGCTCTTCCAGAGCAGGTAGCTGGGATCTTCCAGGGCCTGAGCCAGAAACCCAGCCTACTACTCCCCAGCTCTGGGATGTGGGGACCGGGATTTAGGACTCTGATCCCAGAGCCACAGCCTGCTCATCACTCCTGCTTGGTCAGACTCACTCCGAAGCCCCCCCCCCCAATGGGGTCACTTCCTCACGCAGGGGCCAGGGGGGAAGTGGGGAGGCAGCTGTATGCGACTCACTGTCCTGGCCTTGCTAAGAGGAGCTGCCTACCCGCCAGGCAGTGTGCAGACCAGGCTGACCTTGGAGCCTCCCCAAGCTGCAGAAACACACACCCCTCTGCCGAGTGTCTGGGTGCCTCTTTATTGCCAACAGCTGACATGGCCCAAGGCTCAGGGGAAGTGAATTAGATCCACTGTGGCCTCTGACAGGGCTTGGACTTCCATGGACGCCGTGCCCAGGAAGCGGGTACGAGGTGGTTGTGGAAAGTCCACAGAAGAGCGCTGTTCCTACCCCTACGATCACCAAAGCTCCTCTTCCCTCTTGTGCCCACAGGGCAAAGTGGAGGCCAGGGTCCCTTAGCTGCCTGGAGCTAAGTGAAGGGAGAGGTGGGGAGCTCCTAGCAGGACCAGGGGAAACCAAGGCGTGGACCCTGGAACTTGGAGCAGTCACAGGATGATGCAGGGAGGGCGGCTGTTGGTGATCTTTTCTAGGGGTTCTCCGTTACTGGCTCTGCGGATGGCCTCGATGAGCTAGACGGAAGGCAGAGATGCAGAACAGAATGACACACTGCTGGGGTCGGGGTCGGGGTCGGGGTCCCCCCACCCACCCCGAGCTGCAAACACTCACATCTTTCTCATAAGGGAAGCCCCCGTTCTCCAGCTTGGAGAACACCAGCTGTCCATTGATCTCAATCTCAAAGGCCCCTGGTAGGAAATTTTAAACGTGTGAGTGGATGGCACTGCAGAGACCAGGCACAAGTCAGGGAGGCCCTCCAAAGGGGACCCCCATGAGTCCCAACAGAGACTCCAGAAGTCAGAGGTCACCGACGCAGGACAACTCCAAAGTACATGCAGACCAGTTTTCCCTCTCAATGAAGGGCTCCCTCCCCTCCAAACCTGCACTAGGGCCAACAGCTTTTTTTATTTTTGCAGACAGCCTGGCTATGTAGTCCAGGCTGGCCTCTGACTCGGCGATCCTCCCGCCTCAGCCTCCCAAGTGCTGGGATCCAATCCCGCTACTGCCAACAGCTTTCTCCCCCTGGGTCTGGTCTGTGGCCCCCTCACCCAGGGAAGGGGACTCGTGGTACATTTTTACTATGTGCCAAACGCTGCTGGGCACTTGACTGAAGCAGCCAGCGTCCGAGCCAGAGCGGCAGCGCCGGGGTTTTGAACACAGACCGACTCCGCCGGCGACCGTGGGCCTCACCTGTGCCCCCGAGGCGCGACTCGATCTCGATGCCTGGGTACTGCTCCTTCACGGCGCTTGCCAGCTCCAGGTAGGTGGCCTCGAAGCCGCAGGGCTCGCTAGGGAAGAGAAGCGGGTGGGCTGGGGTCTCGGGAAGGGGTCCCGTACCGTGTCCGTCCCTCCCTGGACCCACGGGCATCCGCCCGCCGCAGCCGCTCACCAGTACTCCACCACGATGCGGACCCCACTGCCCGGTTCCACCTCCCCGGGAGGGGGCGCCACGGACAGCTTCCCGGGCTCCCCCGGCTCCCCGCTCATGGCTCCGGCTGCGCTCGGTCGCCACTTCCGGGTGTGACGCCACGGCGCGGGCACGTGACGGGGGGGGGCGGCCAAGCCTTGTGCCCGCGCGCCCCCTGCAGGCCGCAGCTAGAGCTGCGCTCGGGCGCTGTCCTCAGCAGGGAGCTCGAGTCCGCGCCCGCGTTCCGGCCCGGGTTCCCAGTCCGCAGGGCCTCAGGACCTGGACTGAGCTCTCGAGCCTCTCTCCGACTGCAAAGCGCCTTCCAGTCTATGAGGGGAAGAAAAAATGATGGGGCGAGCAGCCTGGGGATGGGCCAGCTGCCATCTAACATATGGATGAAACTTTATTTAAAATTTACTTTACAATTTATTTATTTTGGTGCTGGAGATTAAATCCAGGGGCGCTCTATCACCGATCTAAGTCTCTAGTCGTACTTATTTTTTAATTTAGAGACAAATTTTTGCTAACCTGCCTGGGTGGGCCTGGAACTTGCGACCTTCCTGCCTCAGCCTCCCAGAATGGTTGGAATCACAGGTGTGCACCGCAGTTTAAACTACTCCATAGTTACGCACTCAAATTCTTCTAACTCCCAAGTGCTAAAGTGTGCCTTTCCCAATCTTTTTCGACTGCTTCTTCCCCGAACTGGGGAACTTCAGACTTTGGAGCGCAAGGTGGGGGGCAGCTTCCTGGGCTTCCAGCGCCACCTCTTGCACCGACTCCCTGCACACCCGGCTTTCTCCCAGCCACTCACTGGAGGGCGGCATCGCGAGCCTCATTTTGCAACTCTGGAGAGGATACTGTGAAAGTCCTGGCTGCCTGTCCCCGTCAGGTGCCACTATACTATCCCGACAGCCCACTGCTGTGTCTCTTTAAACTGTCTTTCCTTTTAAACAATCCAGGGACTTGTCGTTGTGCAATCAGCAGCACAATCCAGTTAGGAAACATTCCTACCACCTAATAAGGCCCCTCTGGCCTGGTTGCAGCTGGTCTGACCCCAGTTCCAGCCCTGGGGTGCTTCCCGACCCCACAAACCGCCTCTTCCAGACAGGTCCGTTGAGTGGAATCCTGCGACACGAGGCCTTCTGCTTCCTGCTTCCCTCCCTCAGTGTAATGATTTTCTAAGGAGCCTCATCCTACAGGCAGTACTTCCTTTTTATTGCTGAGTAGTATTCCATCGCAGGAATTAGCATGCTTTGTTTATCTGTTTACTGGGTGGTGGAGGCTGGAGTTTGAATACTGCTCGGTGCCTGTTGTGTGGGTGTTGGGTGTGGATGAGGGGGTCCTTCCTCCAGGACAGACTCCCAGCAGTAGCTCTGTCTATGGGAAGTTTATGCTGAACTTTTTTTCTTTTTCTTTTTTGGTACTGGGGGATCAAATTTGGGACCTTTTGCTTGCAAGGCAGGTGGCAGAACCACTGAGCTAAATCCCCGGCCTATGCTGAACTTTTAAAGAAATTAACAGACTGTTTTGCAAAGTGGCTGTACCATTTTACACTCCCAGCAGGAACACAGTATATCAGCATTTTGTTTCTCCATATCCTCACCAATATTTGCCTGTCTCTCTCTCTGGAGAGATCAAACTCAGGGTCTTCATAGTGGGGTTAGATCCTTAGCCCTGTTTTGTTTTGTTTTGTTTTTGGTACCGGGGATCAAACTCGGGTCCTTGCGCTTGCGAGGCAGGTGGCGGAACCACTGAGCTAAATCTCCAGCCCTCTTTTTCATTTTTGATACAAGGTCTTGCTAAATTGGCCAGGCTGGGCTTGAGTTTGGGATCTTGCTGCCTCTGCCTCCGAGTGCTGGGATCATAGGTGTGTGCCTCTAGGCTTGGCTCACAGCATCATTTATCTATTTATGTATTTATTTATTTATTTTTGGTACCGGGGATCAAACTCACTCGGGACCTTGCACTTTCAAGGCAGGCACCGGAACCACTGAGCTAAATCCCTAGCCCCTTCATTCATTGAAAAGACTCTGATAGATATGGTGGCATCCAGCGATATCCCAGCTGGATGTCAAGAGTCACCCAGGTTAGAGATTGCCCAGGAATTTAGAAAGACTCCATCTCAAAAATGATCTAAGACAGGGCTGGGGATGTAGCTCAGGGGTACAGTATTTGCCTAGAATGTATAAATTCCATCCCTAGTACTACAAAACAAACAGAACAACAACAAATAGGACAATCTATTGCTTCCCCATCAAATTGTCTTGGAACCTTTGTCAAAAATGTATTGACCAGAAACGTAAGGGTTTATATTTGAACTCTCAATTCTGTTTCATTCATCTACATAGATGGTTCCTGACTTATAATGGTTCAATGTATGAGTTTTCAACTTTGAAGTCTACCACTGAGCTACATCCCCAGCCTTTTTCTTTTTTTTTTTTTTTTTTTTTAAATCTTGAGACCAGGTCTTGTTACGTTGCCCAGACTGGCCTCGAACTTTGGACCCTCAGCCTCCCGAGCAGCTGAGAACACAGGTGTGTGCACTATACCTGGCCAAGTTAGGTGTATTCAATGCAGTTTCAACTGACAATGGATTATTGAGACCTAACCTCATGATGAGCCAAGAAGCATCTGTGAATCTTTTTTTTTTTTTTTGGTACAGGGGATGGAACTCAGGACCTTGTGCTTGCAAGGCAGGCAGCAGCAGCACTGAGCTAAATCCCCAGCCCTTGTAAATCTATTCTTTTTAGTTTAATTAAAAAATTCAGATACAGTTTGTATAGTTAAAGTTCATGGTGCATGGCTGTAACCCCCAGCACTCTGGAGGCTGAAGCAGGTGGATTGTGAGTTCAAGGCCAGCCTGGGCTACATACTGAGTGGAAGGCTGGCCTGGAGTTCATAACGCGGCCCTATCTCAAAACAAAAGCGTTCTTTGAGTCGACCTTTTTTTGAGTCCTAACACCACACCCAGTCGCTGTGCAGCCACAACCTCAGAGAAGACAGAGCAGCCCTGGGACCTCCCACAAGTCCTTGTGGCCCTCCTGCCAGCCCATCTCTCCTGCCAGCCTCATATCTGCTTTTATTTTTCTTTTCCTTTGTTTTTTTGAGACAGGGTCTCCCTATGTAGCCCAGGCTGGCCTTGAACTCCAAGTGATTCTCCTGCCTCAGCCTCCCCAGTGCTGGGATCACAGGTGTATGGGCCCACACTGGCATCTAGACCTGCTTCCTGTCCTTCCAGACCCTCCCCTCCAGAAAGCTACAGAAACGGGAACCTCCAGCGCTCTGGGTGGGCTTCCCTCTGCACCCCACCCTCCAGCAGCCACCCAATCTTTCCAAAGTACAGAGGACGCCCCCCAGCGTCCAGCCTCTGCCCCCCACTCCTGCCGTTCTGGATGAACAGGACCGGTGGCTCTCCAGCCCAGCTTGCAGAGCAGCCCCCCGAGGGCTTGTCAACAGCTCCAATTCCTGGGGCTCTGGCCCGAGGCCGGGATTCAGCGGCCAGGAAGAGCCCAGGGAACTGTTTTTCACACAAGCCCTGGGGACTTGGGGGCTCGAGGCCCGGGCCACCTTTTCAGAAGCGCAGCTGCTTTCTGCAGGCCTGCCACACCTGCCCAGGTCACCTTTTCGGCCTCAGTCCCTCCGTCCCCGCCTGCCGCGCCTGGGCACTTGTCCCCGGCAGGGAAGCTGAGCTCCTTAGCTCCCCATCTGCAAGCCCAGCCCCTCCCCGGGCGGCCAGCGCCTCCCACGCGCCATTGTCATTTCCACGGAGAGCTCCTCCCCAGTCCCTGCGGAGTCACTCTCCTGGCAGGGCTGCCGCCGCCCCTCCTTGCTCGTGTGACTGGTTGGCACAGGAGGCTAAGGGTGAGGCGGATGCAGTCGCTGATCTCTGTGTGGCTGGCGCGGAGCACAGGGCTGCCCGCCCCCCGGCAGGAGCGGAACCAACAGGTGCTTCCGTGAATGCGGGCATTGTCCGTCTGTCCCTGCCCAAGCTGGCGTGGCCCAGGCGACGCCCCCTGCCCTCTCGTCCTGGGTTTCCAGGGAGATCTCAGCTCGGAGAAAGTTTCCCCAGGGGCCGCCCCCTCGCCCTCCCCCACCTCGTCGGCCCTGTGCCGTTTGTTTTCTCGACTGTGTGCACCTCAGGCGGGGAGGTGGCTGCTGTCTTTGATCTCAGCCTCGGTCCCCCTCCTTGCCCCCGTGTTTGCCGAGGGCGGAAGGACAAAGCCAGAGCCCTGCTCTCTGGGTCCCCTACAGTTCTGTGCCCCGAGCCTTGTCCACCCCTGCCCAGCCCCTCGATTTGAGAGGGACAGGTGCGACCTGCTCAGGACTCTGCTCAGGAGGGCATCCCTAGCTGTCTCTGGGGACCCGCGGGACGGCCTGGCTGGCCAGACTGTGGCGGGAGGTGAAGGGGCAGAACAGGTGGCTGGACACTTTCTGGCTGGACATTTGTCTGGTTTTGCAGAGGGCCCTTTGCCCTGGAGGTGGCACTCGGAGCTGCAGACGGGCCCCCTAGCTGGGCCAATGAACTTGGCAGTGCTGGGCGGGGCTAGGGGTAGTGGGCGTGGCCGCACCCTGGTCTTCCAGTTTTAGCCCCGCCCTTCCCCAGGCACCTGCAGCCGGGCGGGGAGACTGGTGGGCGTGGCCGCAGCCACCCCGCCCATCCACGAGCTCCTCCCCCGCGCTGCCGGGCCCGGCCCCCACCTGCCCAGGATAATTTTAGTTTCCCTGGGCCTGGAATCTGGTCTCGCAGGGCGCCCGCCTCCTCCCGGCCTGCGGGTCCTGAGTGGGGACGCCCTCCTCCACCTGTAGAGAAGAGGGATCAGGAATCCAAGCCAGGTCCCTGCGGTCCCGGTCAGAACCAGACGTGGTCCTGCTGCTCCTGTGGGCTCCTCCAGGTAAGGATGGAGATCTTCTCCACCGCCGCTGTCCCCACGCCACCGCCCGCCGAGCCGTCGCAGGCCAGGCTGGGGGGGTCGACGACAAGTGATCGTCAGGTCCCCCCTTCCCGCTCGGTGATGCGGGGGGCGGGAGGGAGCAGAGGCCCTGCCTCTTCCTCCAGCCAGGTGTGCGGCCGCCAGGTGCAGATGAGGTCCAGGGCTCGCGCTCCACCCTGGGGGTGCGGGACAGGTGGGGGTCGCTGTGGAAGAACTCGGACTCCCGTGTGTCCCCGACGGCCTCTATCTCCCCCCTTCATCCCATCCCTCAGCCCCAGGGTCCCCAGTGTGGTTTCCTGCCTCTCTGTCCGCTTCCCCCCATCCGCAACTCTACGGGGTTAACCGGTGGGGAAAGGCGAGGGCTCCTCCGAGCTGGGAAGAGCTGCTCAGCCTAGCTCACCCCAACTTCGGCGTCCCAGTGGAGGATCCCACGTTGCTGAGGCCCAGATCCCCTACTGGATGGGAAGCTGGGACGGGTGCCCCTGGTAACCCTGCCCAGGGAGGTGGGAGGGTGGGTGCTGCGGGGACCTTCGGTGCAGGGGGCTCGTCTTGCTGCGGCGGGGGAGGGGCTGCAGGCTGCACCTGGGTCCCCAGGGTGGAGAATGCACCTGTTGGGCTTGGCGGAGTGCCTCACCCTCTGCCCCCCCAGGAGCTCCCTTGGGGGTGCCTGGGCTGGACTCTGCTCTTCCGTCTCCCCCTGACGCCCTGCTAAGTGGGGGGCACCCTCCCCGACGCAAAATAATGATTAACCCCACGGGGAGACTGTAGCATTCTTCCCACATTAAACTTTAAAAGAGCTGCCCCCCTCCTCCCATTGGGTGTCTTTTCCAGTCGGAGGGAGTGGGCGGGACCTCAGTGGCCTGGGCCCTTCCCCTACTCTGGGTCACCTTGGAGCTCCACACCTCCTCACCTGGGCCCCGCACCCCAAAGGTCAAGCCCCTCCCCCACCCTAAATCCCGCTTAGGACAAATCCGAGTCCCGGAGTCCAGGCCCCCACCCTGGAAGCTGGGAAGAGGGCCTTGTTTTCTGTTGGCCCCAAACACAGGGCCTGCCACCCGCCCTCGGGGCCAGCCAGGTGGGGCGAGATTCAGGAAGTAAACAAGGCTGGGAGGGTAGGAAGGAGGGTGGGGCTGGGTGGCTAGGGCCGGAGAGGCAGAGCCCGCGAATCCAGGTTGGAGTGGCGCTGCTGGGGGGCAGGTTGCTGGGTGGCCGCTGACTTCAGCCTGCAGCCACTTCCTTCCCTCTTCCCGGGCTCCCCACTGGTGGTCTCTGGCCGGCCCTGCCCCCATCCCTCCCTGAAAGGAGAGGAGCGGGAGATCAATGTGGGTGTGTCCCCCCTTTCCGTAAGGACCTGAGCCCCCACCAGTCCCAGCTGTGGGTGGGGCCCTTTTGCCCCTTTGTCTGTCTGTCTGTCTGCTTCTTTGGGTGTTTGACTTTCCAGTCCTGCTCTGCTGGTCCCTCTGGCCAGAACACCCGGAGAGGAACTTCATCCCTGGGGAGACAGACCTGAACAAGTCCTGGGCAGCCAGCACTGGCAGCAGCAGAAACAGCCCGCTGGGGCCCTGACCCGGGGTAGGGGGCGGACAGGGTGGTTGGCTCCGCTCTGGAGGGCTTCGACCCGACCCGGGCCAGGCCGGTGGTGGTAGCGTGGGGTGGAGGGGCTGCGGGTGGCAGGTCCCACCTGGACTGGAGCTGGGCCAGGGGTGGGGAGGGGGAGGTGACGTCAGAGACGCCTGGGCCCCCCATCCCCCAGGCTGCAGTGGGTCGGGTGGGGGCGAGAGGCTGTTTGTGTTTCTGCTAACCAGGAAGCCCGGATGAGTCAAGGTTGAATGGAGAGCCAGGGGCAGTGCTTCCCGCCCTGCCCTGACTCACCTGTCCCCTTCACCCCCTGTGCAGGGTCAGGGGCGAGGCCTGGCCCGTCCCCGCGGGATCCCAGATGCCCCCCTGGCCTGGAGGTCCTGCTCGTGTGAGAGCAAGCGGGTGCTGGGGTGGGCACCACCTCGGGATCCTCCCAGGATCCACTAAGCCCGAGCTGCTTGGTCCCTGGTGGGGAGGAGCCCCTGGTGCCCCCAGCCCCGAGCATCCTGGTCCGTACTGGTCCCGGGTGTCTGGGTGCTAAGACACGGGTAAGACTCCGGCCCTGAGGCAGTGGTTGGGTGAGACGGGGCCTGTGGTAGTGGCTGCAGACGGAGCTGTCGGTTTGAATGGTTTGAATCCGGGAAGGCTTCTCGGGGGAGGTGGCTGGCTCTGGTCCAGTCCTTCAGGAAAGGATTGCCGCAGGACAATGGGACCAAGGAGGGCACCCGAGGATAGGCCTTCACCTCCTGCCCTCCTGCTTACTGTCCTCTCCCCTCTGCACTCTGGGCACCACTTGTGCGTGGATGGTACCACAACAGGCTTGGCAGCTGGGCCTGGCAGCAGAGTGCTGGGAAATCCCGGGCCAGCGGCCGGTGCAGTGCATGCCCCACACTTGGAGGCAAGGGAGGCCTTGGCCTGACCCGAGAGCCAAGCCCAGGGTGTGCCGGGCCTGTCCCTGCTTCTCCCGAGCAGCCCTGGCTCAGGATGAGCACTGCATTCGGAGTCCAAACTCCAGACTCACCTGTCACCGTGGCAGGAGGGCTCCCCAGGGCCTCAGAGCCCCCTTTTGTAAGAAGGGCCTCATTCTGTCCTCCAGGGAGAGGGGGAGCCAGAGCTTGTCATGATGTGGCAGATACTTGTAAGCCCAGCGCTCTGGGAGCCAGAGGCAGGAGGATTACAAATTCTAGCCCAGCCTGGCAATTTACCGACTTAGTGAGACCCTGTCTCAAAAATTTTAAAAAATGGACTGAGGATGTGGCCCAGTGCAAAGGCCCTGGGTTCAATCCCCATTATCATGAAGAAGAAAAGGGGGGCCCAGGACAGCTCTGGGGACACCATGGCAGCTGTGTGGGCCTGTGGGCCCCAGGACAAGGTGCCTCTTCTTCCTCCCCAGATATCATGGAGCCGGACCTGTCTCCCCCGAGTCCCAGCAGCCCCCTAGAAGACCTGTGCCCAGCCCCCAGGACCCTGCCTGGGACCCCCCCGCCCCCTGAAGCCCCTGTGCTCGGGGAGGTGATGCGGTCCCAGCCTGTGCCCATCCCAGCCAGCAGGTGCCGCGGGGTGACGGGGTGAGGAGGCGGGAGTGCCCAGGGTCCGAGCCCTGCCAACAACGAGCCCCCTCCTTCTTGCCCAGGAAGCTTCCCGAGGAGGAGCGCCAGGCCACCTCGCTGCCCTCCATCCCTAACCCTTTCCCTGAGCTCTGCAGCCCCACCTCGCACAGCCCCATCGGGGGGCCCTCCACTGCCAGGGGGCTGCTACCCCGAGACACCAGCCGCCCCCACGTGAGTTGCCCCAGGGGAGGGAAGCCGGGTGGGGTCCATGGCGGACCCGGCGTGAAGCGGGGGTTGGTGGGAGACCTCCCCTCCGTCCTCCTCCCCCGTGCAGGTGGTGAAGGTGTACAGCGAGGACGGGACCTGCCGCTCCGTGGAGGTGGCCGCTGGTGCCACAGCGCACCATGTGTGCGAGATGCTGGTCCAGCGCACCCAGGCCCTGAGTGATGAGAACTGGGGGCTGGTGGAGTGCCACCCCCTCCTGGCCCTGGGTGAGGGGGAACCCGGGGGCCTCGGGAGGTGGTCCAGGTGGAGGCCAGTTCGTCAGCACTCACCCCAGCCCTGTGCCTGACCCAGAGCGCGGCCTGGAGGACCATGAGTTGCTGGTGGACGTGCAGGCCACCTGGCCAGTGGGCGGGGACAGCCGCTTCGTCTTCCGGAAGAACTTTGCCAAGTACGAGCTGTTCAAGAGCTCCCCGGTGAGTGTTCGGGGCCGGGCCGGGACAGCCTGGCCGATTCCCGACCCCTTGAGCCCTGACCCCAGCCCCTGTCTCCCCAGCACACCCTGTTCCCAGAAAAGATGGTCTCCAGCTGCCTCGACGCGCACGCCGGCGTGTCCCATGAAGACCTCATACAGGTGAGGGAGCCCCCGAATGTTGCCAACTGCCCCAAGCCAGGGCCTCCCCCTGATTGTGGACAAGTCAGGTCCAGGCCAGAGCGTCAGTTTCTTGCCTGTTAAATGGGGATAAGGAGGGGGCTGTGGTCCCAGCACTGTGGGAGGCTGAGGCAGGAGGATTGGAAGTTCCAGCCCAGCCTGGGCAACTTAGTGACTTAGTCAGGCTCTGTGTCAAAATAGAAGATTAAAACAAAGGGTTGGGGAGTGTAGCTCAGTGTGAAGGCTGTCGGTTCAATCCCCAGTATGGAGGAAAACATGGGGACCATCAGAGCTGGTGGGGCAGTTCCTGCCAATGGCCTGGCCTGTGGATGGAGCGGGGTGGCCTCACCCTCCTGCTCTGGCCTGCCTCAGAACTTCCTGAACGCGGGCAGCTTCCCTGAGATCCAGGGTTTCCTGCATCTGCGAGGCTCAGGCCGCAAGCTTTGGAAACGCTGCTTCTGCTTCCTGCGAAGGTCTGGCCTCTACTTCTCCACCAAGGGCACCTCGAAGGTGAGGTCCCCAGGTGCCACCTGGCCCTGGCCTGCTCCGTCCCCATTGGAACTCTGAACCACAACCCCGGGAGGTGGTCTTGGTCCAGTTTGAGTCCGTTCCTTGTTTGCTGTGTGACTTTGTGCACTTCCCTTCCCTCTGTGGTCCTGAGGTCTCACCTGGCTTGGGAGCAGTGGGAGGAGGATAGAGTCTCCCTATGCCAAGCCCTGCACACTTGTGCCGCTCAGGACCCGAGGCACCTGCAGTACGTGGCAGATGTGAACGAGTCCAATGTGTACATGGTGACGCGGGGCCGCAAGCTGTACGGGCTGCCCACGGACTTCGGCTTCTGTGTCAAGGTGAGGGCCTGAGGCCACCCCGCCTGTGGGGAGCAGGGAGCGAGAGCCGACCAGGACGCCAGGCTGCCCCGGGGACCAGGCACTTGTCCCGTGCCCTGTGCCGCTGGAGAATCCCGTTTTGCTCCACCCCATGGAGTTGGGGACTGGGACAGACGTCTATCCTCACGGTAGACATGGGACTTGCCCACTTCCTGTCCCACCAGCCCAACAAGCTCCGGAGCGGCCACAAGGGCCTCCGCATCTTCTGCAGCGACGATGAGCAGAGCCGCACCTGCTGGCTGGCCGCCTTCCGCCTCTTCAAGGTGAGGCCCAGGGGCTGGCATCGCCCAGGGGCTCTAGCAGCTGTCTCCGCATGGGGGGGGCATCACAGCCAGGCCCTGAGAATCCCTGGCCCTGGCTTCAGGAAGCTCAGGCAGAGGGGCCTTGCTCCCGGGGCGTCCTGGCTCCAGGGGTGTCGCAGCCTGGCTCTCAGGCCCCCTTTCTTCCCCTGCCCCTAGTACGGGGTGCAGCTGTACAAGAATTACCAGCAGGCCCAGTCTCGCCACCTACGCCCATCCTACTTGGGGTCCCAGCCCTTGGTGAGTACCAGGGGCACACGGTGGGTGGCAGCCGGGCCCGGCACAGGAGCTCTGTCCTCACCCCTCTCCCGCCTCGCCCCCTCCAGAGGAGCGTCTCTGACAACACCCTGGTGGCCATGGACTTCTCAGGCCAAGCCGGCCGCGTCATCGAGAACCCCCGGGAGGCTCTGAGTGCTGCCCTGGAGGAGGCCCAGGCCTGGAGGGTGAGGGTGCAGTGTCCCGAATGGGTTTCTGTTCGGTGAGAGGGAAATGGGGGTGCTGGGGAGCTCTCCCACGCACGCCCTGACTCCCCATTTCCCCACCGCTCTGCAGAGAAAGACAAACCATCGCCTCAGCCTGCCCACCCTGTGCTCGGGTGCCAGCCTCAGTGTAGGTGGGTGGCACCCCGGGTCCCAGGGTGCGGCTGCCTCGGTTTCCCTGAGCATTCCTGACGAGCTTGGGGTCCCCTCCGCTGAGTGAGTCTGTCTGCTTCCTCACCCCAGCCATCCACCGCACCCAGCCCTGGTTCCACGGACGCATTTCCAGAGAGGAGAGCCAGCGGCTCATCGGGCAGCAGGGCCTGGTGGACGGGTAAGGGGCAGCTGCGCGGGCACAGAGCCACGATGGAGATGCCCGGGGCCAGGCAGCGGCCCTGGCTAGGGTGGGTTCCGTTAGATGGAAGCCAGACATGGGCTGGTTCTTGAGCCCAAGGACGACGTCACCGTGGTCTGCTGTCCTCTTCAGGGCCCAGCTAAAGGGCAGGATTCCCTACCGGATGTTACCAGTGGGCTGTGGGTGCTTTGGCCCAGTTTCTGCAGGAGTCACGAGGTGGCGATGTGTAGCCCTTCTGCTGTCAGCGCTCTGGCCTTTGAATGCCACAGCTCCCAGCTGTGTGTGTCAGCCGCCTCTGGCCTCCGGCCATGGTGACTCCTGCACCTCCATCTCTCTCTCTGCTGCGGCCCCTCGAGGACCCCAGTAAGAAGGGCTGCAGAGGGTGGTGTCACCCAGAGAGGCTGCAGGCCAGGGTCGTCTAGGACAGGTCCGTGAACAGAGCTCTCTGCGGCCAAAGCAAATATGGCTGAGCACCTGATGTCACCGGGCCGGCTGTGAGATGTTAGGGGCAGATGCGGAAAAAAAGAAGTGCCTCTGGAGGCAGGTGTGGTGGTGCACTCTCCAGGCTGAGGCAGGAGAATCAGCACGAGTTCGGCCAGCCTGGGCTACATAGCGAGACCCTGTCTCAAAACACCAAATAAATAAGAAGTACCTTGTGGGAGCACAGGCTCCTCTCTCCTGTTCCAGCAGCAGCCTCAAGTCCTCTGTAATACCCTCCCTTTCCTGGCAGCCTGTTCCTGGTCCGGGAGAGTCAGCGGAACCCACAAGGCTTTGTCCTGTCCTTGTGCCACCTGCAGAAGGTCAAGCACTACCTCATCCTGCCGGTGAGTGACCTCCCTTCTCAAGCGGCCCCGATTCTTGGAGCAGGGATGCAGTGTTCCTAGCAGCCTGTCCTCCTCAGCCCCCACAAGAAGTCCCCCGGCTCCCTGTGTGTCCCCTCCATGTCCCCTGACCTCTGCCCCTGGGGCCGCTCTGCAGAGTGAGGCCGAGGGCTGTCTGTACTTCAGCATGGACGATGGCCAGACGCGCTTCACGGACCTGCTGCAGCTCGTGGAGTTTCACCAGCTGAACCGCGGCATCCTGCCCTGCCTGCTGCGCCACTGCTGCACCCGAGTGGCCCTCTGATGACCACACGAGCCGTCCTGGCCAGTGCCAGGATCCCCAGCACCGCCCCGGAATGGACTGGGGTGCAGAAGGCGGGGTGGGTGAGGAATGACGGCGGGCCCCCCTCCAGTTTCCTCCTGTGCCACTTCACCTGCCTGCCTGCAGAAAGCACCCCCTTCAAGGAAGGCCTGAGCATCCCTGTCCCCTCTGAGGCATCCCAGGGCAGTGGCTTGCGCTGGGGCAGGCCTGGTGTTCCAGGCCCCCTACCCTGTACAGACTGAGAGGCCAGTGGTCTGCTGTTTTATACTTGTGACAATAAAGATTATTTTTTGATATACCCATGGGTTCTGGGGCAAGATCTGGCTGGTGACAGGAAGAGGACCAGGGCTAGGCATGGTGGCTCACCCCAGTGATCCTAGCACTCGGGAAGCTGAGGCAAGAGGATCGCTGTGAGTTCAAGGCCAGCCTGGAGATCCTTCATGAGCGTGATGATTGGGTGTTCATGCCATATGCAGGAGATGTGCCTCCCTCAAATCTTGTTACAACGTCAGCACATTACCCATCTGATGTAAAAAACAAGAACACCAGCCTGGAATACCTAGCGAGACCGTGTCTCAAAATGGAACCAAGTGGCAAAGGTGTCAGGTGGGTCAAGGCCACGTCCTGACTGTCAAGACCACTTCCTGACTGTCCTGGGTGTTTCATTTTTGTGTGTGTGGAGCTGGGGTTGGAACCTAGGACCTCCTGTGTGCTAGGGAAGTGCTTACCCTGGCTGGATGCTTCTGCAGAGCAGTGGTTCTTGGCCAACGAGTCCCTGGTGCCTAGTGTGGAGCCTGGCATAAGCCAGGTGCCCAGAAATTGCTCATTAAGTGAATAAATGGGCAAGGGACTGTCATCCCGGTGAGATTTCAGACAGCTGGGACCCACAGAGGTGACTGATGGGGCCTGGGAACTAGTGACGTTCACTGCACCTTGCCCCCAGCTGTGCTGGGTGGTGGGATGGAGTCCTGACAGTTCTATCTTCACAGCCACGACAGAGCAGCCCCTGATGTCCCATGAGTCCCTTGTGTCCTTTGGCCAAGGCTTCTCCTCCGCAGCCCCAGAACCTTTCTGTCCTCCCAGACCTCCCAGCACCGGGCCCTGTCCACCCTCCCAGCTGTCCAGAAAGCAAAGGAGCCCTGGCCCCGACATCCTGGGCAACTTAGCAAGATACCGTCTCCAGGGGATTTAGCTCAGTGTTTTCATCACCTGCTGCTCAAGTGAAGACCTGAGTTCGATCCCCTGTACCAAAAAAAAGATACTGTCTCCAAACAAGAAGGTAAAAAGGAGTTGGCAACGTAGCTGAGAGCTTCCAGGGTTCAATCCTCAGTACTGATAATAAATAAACAGCCTGAATCCAGTTCCTCAGAACCAACTACTAGTTATGTGACATACAAGGAACAGAACATGTGAAATGCCACGTGGGGACACAATGACCAGAATCTGGACCGGGAAACTACACAGCAGATGAACCAGTCTCTTCAACAACATTACAAGAAAAGCATAACAGGAATGTCTAGATTCCAAGAAATTTAGGCAGATGTCAGCTGTATGATGTGTGACCTGACTGATTCAAATCCAAACTCACTGTAAAATAGTCATAACTGGGGAAAATTCAAACTCATGAGCTGTTTGATGATATTAAGGAATATGGTTAGCTTTGTGAGATGTGAGAATGATATTGTGGTTATGGGTTTTTTTCTTTAAGCTTTTATGTGTAAGAGACTCATTGTGGTCGGGCATGGTGGCACATGCCTCCAATCCCAGCACTCTTAAGAGGCTGAGGCAGGAGGGTGGCAAGTTTGAGCCCCCCTGGATGATTTAGTTAGCACCTGTCTCAAAGTAAAGAAATGCAAAAAAAAAAAAAAAAAGAAATGCAAGAGTCTGGAGACGTAGCTCAGTGCAAAGGCCCTGGGTTCAATCCCCAGTACTGCAAAAACCAAAAACGACTCACTCTAAAGTATACTGGGTGAAATGACACCATGTGTCAGGGTGGGGCCAGGGGACAGCAACGACTTCAGCCCGGCTCTGAGTGGCAGTCTGGACACTGCCATCTGGTTGGCTTCCGGGTAGGACTCAGGCCACACCAGGAGCACTAATGGACAGTAGTGGGGTCCTCCCTGCACTCCCTCCCTTATCTGCAGACCTGGCCTCATTGGTCAGGTCGTCCTGGGGTGACCCGGACAGCTCTAGCCACTACCTGCAGCTGTAGACACTTCAGTTGCCTCAGGGCTGGGCTTGGTAGCCCTGGCAACTGCCTGTGTCCAAGGCTCCTGATCCTGAGTCCTGGGCTGGGGAGTCTGGAGCCCGGCAAGGTGGTCAGAGGGCCCCACGCTCCAGCCCAGCAGCTGGGGCCAACCTGAAAGCGCTCCTGCAGCCCAGGTGTAGCCACGTGGTGGATTTCACATCTTTTTTTTTGGTACCGAGGATCGAACTCAGGACCTTGCACTTTTGAGGCAGGCGGTGGTGCCACTGAGCTAAATCCCGGGCCCAATTTCCTATCTTTTTAGCAGACTTGAGGCAGAGGCCGGGCGACCTCCACCTGTCACCATTCCAGGTCCATCCTCACTGCTGGGCCACTTCTGAGGTACAGTGTGGGGTTCTAGGCAGGGGTGAGAGGGAGATGGGTCACCTTTTAAGCGTGTCCAGGGGTTTCGGCTGTACGGAGACCCTAGTCTCTTACTGGTTTAGGCGCCAGACAGGGGACAGATTCCTTGTAGGTCAGTCAGTAAGCGAGGGTGCTGGGGACTGGTAGGCTTCCGTTTCGTAAGTGGGAAACTGAGGCACTGAGAGACACCCCCCCCCCCGCCCAGGGTCACGGGAGAGCTAGGGACAGGAGCTCAGGTGGCGGGAGGCCGGCTGTGTCCCTCCTAGCCCTGCCCTCGGCTCTCTGCCCACCAGGAGGGACTGGGCAGCCCAGGGTCCCTGCAGCAGGTGGAAGCCGGCGTTACCACGGCCACCCGACCGCGGGGGACCTGCCTCTCCGGTCCTGGCCCACCCGGCCCCCTTACGTCCACCAGTCCCTGTGTGGGTTCCCGCCTAACAGTCCTCCAGGCTGAGCCACCCGGACACGCTGCTGGGCACCAGCTGGGTGCGGTGGGGGCCGGGAGCGAGGCTTTGGACCCCTGAGGCTGCAGCAGGAGGAAGGCGCGCCCAGAGGCCCGTCCTGCCGCCTGGGCCAATGTGCAAGGCGATCTATGCCCACTGCCCGCCCTTCTGCCCCAACCACGCGAGTGCTGGCCCTCACAGCCTAGCGCTTCGTTGTACTTCCAGCTGACTGAACTCGCTGGCCTCGAACTTGAGATCTTCCTGCCTCAACTTTCGAGCGCGGGGATTACAGGCGCGCGCTTCTGAACTCTGCACAGCGAGGTCCCATGCAGGCCCGCGGAGGGTCCGCCTTGCTCTTTAAGTCGGTGGGCCGGGACCCGCAGGGAAGGAGCCGTCGGGGCGCCCCCAGCCCCGCCGGCAGCGCGGCAGCCTGGTGCGCGCCCCGCGCCCTCCCACGGCGCCGAGCCTCCGAGCCGCGCTCCCGCGGCGACACCCAGCGGCCGGCGCGGGAAGTGCAGGGGCCGCTCTGCTCCCGAGCTCCGGCCGCGCCTCGCGGGGTCCCAGGGGTGGCGAGGCGTGAGCGCCCCAGGATCCAGGCCCCGAGCCCGCCCCGCTTCCGCTCTCCCCCCGCAGGCCCGAGCGCCCGGAGGCGCTGCCCGGTGCAGTGCGCGGAAGCGGGGCGCTGCGCTGTGACCCCGGGGCAGTTTCACTTCTGGGTCCGCCGCGTGGGGGCCGGAGGGGACCTGGGCGGGGCGGCGGGGGGACCCCTGGGTGTCACGCGACCCCGCCTTTCCGCACCCTGCCCCCCGCGGGTCCCCCGCGGCCCCCCGGCGGGCTGAGACCCCGAGAGGCCCCGACGGCGGCGTGGGCGGCGCGAGTGTGAAGCCGCAGGCCGGGCGCGGGCACCCGGCCGTTTCTCAGAAGCGGGGCCCTCGCACCCCGGGCCTCCCGCTGCAGCCCCCCTCCGGACCCCCGCCCAGCCCTGCGCTCGCGGGCTCAGCCTCAGCGCCCACAGTCACGGGCCCCGGCGTCCCGGGAGAGGGACCCGAGCCTGCGACGTCCGCGCCCCGCTCTGGTGGCCGAGTTGCAACTCCGGGCGACCTCTTGGGACACGGGCCCAGGTCGGCGGCGGAAGCAGGAGTTTCTGGAGTTGGGGGTCTGGAGCCGCCAGGATCCCAGCTGGAAGCACCAGGACGTCCTTGACCCTCAGGCCCAGGGCGGAAAGCGGAGAGCTCGGGGACCCCAGAGGCGGCTGGGCGGGACTGGAGCCTTGCACTCGAGTCTGCGGGGCCCTTTCGGCCTGCTTCACACACGCACGCACGCACACGCACAGACACACGTGCACGTCCCCAGGACAGTGGGGAGAGGCGGAGATGCTGAGAATGTCATCCCAGCGGGGGTGGCTTGGGGACCGAGCCTGTGGCAGGGGAGGAGGTGACACCTGCCCCCCTGGTTCCCATCCAGGGCCAGCCCCAGCGCTGTGGGTTAGGCGATTAGGGCCCGGCGGAGGCCGCAGGGCTGGGAAAGGAGGAGGTGCGTAGATCGCCCACAGCCCTCTGCCCTCCGCTCTTTCCACTGCCATGCTCTCTCCCGGGGTGTGTGCGAGTTATTCTGGGGGACAGGAAGAACTGTAATTTGGGGGGCAGGGAAGCAGCTGCCTCCCTCACAGGGCAGGACAGAGTTAAACACAAAACCGCAGCCAACTCGACACCGTGTCCTGTGTCCTTCGGGGATTTCCATGACACCTTGCTTCCCCGCCCCCAGCCAGGGAGGCTCCCCTGAGACCTCCCGCCCCAGGTGCAGGACTTCTGGCTTTTATGCAAACGACCTCGTCTGACCCAGGAATGCCACAGCCAGGATTTCCGTCCCAGGCCCAGTGCTCGCTGTGTCCCCAGGCCTTTGGTTCCTGGCCCTCCCAGCCCCCACTTCCGCTTTCCCCAGACCCTGGACCCTAAGGGATGGGGACAAGAGAGCTCCGTCTCTCCCACTGCCTGCGGGGGGGTGGCAGGTGTGCGTGAGCTCCCCTGCCAGGCCCACCACCCTTCCCTTGGAGAGGTAAGAAAGGAAGCCTCGTGCCAGGGGTGAAAGACAGGGTCGTTCCCCTGCTCCCAGTCTCTCCCTGTAACAGAGGGGAGACGTACATCATTCCCTCCAGGTTGGCACCAGCCGGGAGAGCAGGCACTTGGGATTATTTCGGGTGGAAATACCAAGGCGGCTGCCAGCCTGCTCTCCCTGCTGGGGTTCTGCAATACTGAGATGGGGAGCAGGTGCCACTTCAGCTGAGGCGGGCAGAGGGCCTGCAGCTCTGAGACTCTTGGAGCCTTGGGAGAGACTGAAGAGTGGCAGATCCCGTGCCCATAGGGTCGCCAGTGTGCACCCCCCACTCTGAGCTAGGAGGGGGTTTGGGAGGTGAGGAGGCACCCACCATGCCTGAGCAGGCTTTGGAGAATCTTTTTTTTTTGGTACCGGGGATCGAACTCGGGACCTTGCGCTTGAAAGGCAGGAGCTGGAACCACGGAGGTAAATCTCTGGCCCTGGAGAATCTTTAAGAGATGGAGGACTCCATGAGGCTCCAGATGCAGCACGGCAGGCTGACCGCAGTGGAGGAAAGGAAGATACTCGGGCAGGGGTGTTTCTGAGAAGTGCAGATGGGAGGAGACTGAGCACAGGCCCCTGGGAACCGCGAGGTCAGGCTCCCTACTGCACTCCTGGTGGCAAGGTCACCCCAAACCCCTTCCGTTCCTCCCTCGTCCCTCTGCAGATGAGGGTCATCCACACACCACAGGAGTGTGGCTTTGGCAAGCAGAAATTAAAAATAAGCTCTGGTTTTTCCAGTAGCCAGAATGATCCTTCCCCAGAGCTTGCAGACGGAGAACCTGAGCCCGTAAAACCACAGTCTGGGTGAAGGCACGTCTGCTTTTTAAATGACCTGCGAATGCTTTGCAACCCACAGTAATTTGGTTTCTGTGAACCCGCAGAAGCAGGCCCACCCAAAGGGCCTTGTCTGTGAGCCTGGAAAAGTCCTGCTATGACTAAGTCTTTTTTTTTTGTTTCCTTTCTTTTCTTTTCTTTTCTTTTTGAGATAGGGTCTTGCTATGCAGTTCCTGCAGGCCTTGAACTCACTATGTAGCCCAGCCTGGTCTCAAACTCGCAGTGATCCTCCTGCCTCAGCCTCTCAAGTGCTACAATTACAGGTGTGTGCCACCACTCTGGGCAACTAAATCTTTTTGTTTTTTGGTACCAGGGATCGAATGCAACTAAATCTTTTTTTTTTTTTGGGGGGTACTAGGGATTGAACTTGGGACCTTGTGCTTCTAAGGCAGGCACTGGAACCACTGAGCTAAATCCCTGTCCCTGCAACTAAATCATTTTTAAGGCTGCCCCATTTCCCTAATACATTAGAGTGTATGTCTTGGTGCTTCCAGGTCACATTCAGAATGGGGGGTGAGCCAGGCATCCCTGTGGGCTGCTCCCCCAGTGATCTAGAGCTGGGTCACCAGTGAGATGGACGTGGAAGCCATTTGAAAAAAATGCTGGGCCAGGGATTTAGCTCAGGTGCCTTCCTCACAAGCACAAGGTCCAGAGTTTGATCCCTGGTACCAAAAAAGAAAAAAACTGGGTTCTTGGGGGCCAGTGGCCAAGGGCTCAGAGCATCAGGGAGCCACTCCCTGGGACACATCTGTGAAGAGTGGGTAGCATGGAGTTAACTCACGCTAGTTCCAAAGTTCAGCACGTTCTCTGCCCCATGCACTGCAACAACGAGAAGGAAACTGTTAGCCATCAGCTGCCTCTGTTTGCAGTGCAATTACTATTAAGGCCCTAGCAGCGTCTTGGAACAGTTTTCATGTCTTTAAATCCAGACACAGTACATACAGCAGAAAATCTGCAATCTTCCAACAGAATCCATCCTGAAGCCTTCCTGCAAAAAAGTAACATCACCTCACAGACAAAATTACATCCAATTTAGCCGGGTGTGGTGGTGCATACCTCTAATCAAGCACTCAGGAGGGTGAGTCAGGAGGATCACTGCAAGTTTGAGGCCAGCCTGGGCTACACAGTGAGTTCCGGTCTAGCCTAGAATATACAGTGAGACCTTGTCTCAAAAAAAAAAAAAAAAAAAAATCACATCAAACCTCTCACCTTGGAAGGTCTATATTCCTACATCTTTAACGAAAACATTAATGCTCCCGCTCCAAAAGACAACTCAATATCAGTGTCTAAGAAGTGCACCATCTAGGTTCTTTGACGTGCAAACGCCTGTTTAGTTACTGGCAGTGTGCAGATGACAGGCGACAGCTCAGGTAAACCAGAAGTACAGTCTCAGGCTCCTGCAAAACCCCAAACAAGTCTGGAGCCCACGCCTCTCCTCTGGGCCCTTCTGAGTCTGTGGTCCTTAGGACCCCCATCCCCAACCCTGGGCCCTCGGGTGGTTCTCAGAACCATTCACCCTACTGCCTTGGAAAACAATGCTTTTCCTACGGTGGCCTGGCCTTGGGTTTCAGGTCAAATTGTCCTCTTTTTAGGCAATGGAATTCCAAGTCATCCTGCCTACAGAGACTTCCTGAACTATGCTTTCTGTGTGAACATAAAAATAGCTTCCCATTCTTTAGGAGATAAGAGACTTTAGGACATACTGCTTGTTTATCTTCTGCTCTTTTGTTTTGCTTTTTTCAGACGGTCTTGCTGTGTTGTTCAGGCTGGCATTGAACTCACTATGTTGCCTGGGGTGGCCTTGAATTTAGGTGATCCTCCTGCCTCAGCCTCCTGAGTGCTGGGATCACAGGCAGTGTGCCGCCACGCCAGGCTCAGTTGGGTGCATTCTATAGTTCGGATTTCAGAGTAACATTGTTCTGATGGTTCTCTGGGGAGTCCTGGGATATGCCCTGGATTACAGCTTTGGTGCTGGGGTGGAACCCAGGGCCTTGGCCGTCCTAGCTGAGTGCTTTGTCTCTGAGCCCGGAGGTCCTGCCTTTCCCTTAGAACATTCTCAGCCTTCCATTCAGCATCAGGAGAGAGAGGCAGGTGAGGATAAAGACTGGTACAGAAGCTTCTTGAACACTTCCTGTCTGTGTGAGGCTTGTTAATACCATGATGTTTCAGCTAAGATTTTGTGTCTTTAAATACTTGTCTTTGAAAAAAAAAAAAAGCTGAGGTCATTTTCACTCTGGGCCTTGCATTTAAAGGGTGAGACAGGGATTTAGCTCAGTGGTTTTGCCGCCTGCTGTGCAAGCGCAAGGACCCGAGTTCAATCCCCAGTACCAAAAATAAATAAATAAATAAATAAAATAAAGGGTGAGACATTTTTTCACTGTCGAGGTTAGAAGCAGAGTCACCAACAGCTCAGGACAGGGGCACAAGCACAAGATAAGCCTGCAGGGCGGTGGCTCCCGGGAGGGCACCTGAGGCCGCAGGCTGGGCCAGGGTCTGGTTCTGAGGAGCAAGGCTGCTGTTCCGCTCCCTGCCTGTGCACCCCTCCGATCAGCACAGGGGACTTGGGGACGGTGGGTTCTCTTCCCGCCTGCCTTACCCCGGCTCTGCAGCTTGGCTGGGAGGGAGCTTTTGTGGGTATGCTTGGCCCCCAGTTGTGGTCTCCCGGGCGGGTGGGGGGAGCCTGCCTGCAGGAGGGTGGTGGGAAAGGAAGGGCGGGGGAGGGAGGCCTGGCAGGCAGGCGTGTGGCCTGAGGTTGCCCCTGTGGTGGGCCCTGCAGTGGAGGAAGCGTTCCCTGTGTGTGGTGACCACAGCATGTGCCTGCATCCAGCTGCAGGATTTAAGAACGTGGGGCTTGTTTTTGGTGCGTATGTGTTTGGAGACAAGGTCTTGCTATGTAGCCCAAGCTGGCCTTGAACTTGTTGCTATCTTCCTGCCTCAGCCTCCAGAGTGCTGAGATCACAGGTCTGTACCACCACGCCCTGCTGGAGTCTCCACATATGCGTTCTCTCTGGGGGCAGTGGGGCTCAGGATGCTACCATGAAAGTGTGGGCTTTGTGGGCGGTCCCTGCCACAGAAGGCTGGCCTCAGGAGAATGGAGGTCATTCGGCAAGTCCATCTGTCACAGGACGAAGGGCAGCACCAGGGGCTTTTGTGCACCATCTCAGGACGGATAAGGTGGCCTCTTCTGCAGGCTCTGACCCTAGCGGGCGGGGACACTTCTCCTCAACATCCCTGCTTCCCAATCCTCTTGTTCCCCCGGGAGTCAGCAGGGTATGCGGCAGTCCAACCCATGCACAGGCAGCACATCTTTCCCAAGGGGGTGTGGGTGACCTACCGGAGCACAGCACTGCAGGAGGCCGAGGAGACGCACCAGCCAGCACCTAGCTTGTGGTGGGAGGCTGCAGCATGTCAGGACAGTTGTTCTGGATTTCATAAAGGCTTTTCTTCCCGAGACATACACCGGGCTACCAAGGAGGAGAAGCCATTTGTGCAGTGTGAGGTGGAATATTTTAATTACTGGCAGCATGAGAGTGAGCTAGTGAGAGCCTGATGCATAAGCCCTTTCGAAATAAAATGGGAATCTACCAGGAATTTGGGAGTCTTGGCTCCAGTCAACTCGTTCATAAATCTGGCTCTAGACTCGTAAATAGGCTCCATGAAGTTGTCCTTGGAAGCAGGATTTATTTTCCCTAACACAAGTTCTTTAAAAAGGAAAAGAAGGGCCAGGGATTTAGTTCAGTGGTTCTGCCGCCTGCCTTGAAAGTGCAAGGACCCGAGTTCGATTCCCGGAACCAAAAATAAAAAAAATAAATAAAAAGGAAAAGAATAGCCATGCGTGGTGCTGCACACCTGTCATCCCAGCACTCAGGAGGCTGAGGCAGGAGGATCGCTGTGAGCTCAAGGCCAGCTTGGACTATGCAAGACCCTGTCTCAAAAAACCAAAAAAGACACAGGGCCGGGGATTTAGCTCAGTGGTTTCGCCGCCTGCTGAGCAAGCTCAAGGACCCGAGTTCGATCCCTGGTACCAAAAAAAAAAAAAAAAAAGAAAAAAACTGAAAAAGAGAGAGAGAAGAAATAAGGAAACAAAAAAGCAAAAAAGGGGGTTGGCAAGTAGCTGCAGGTGCCAATGTGTGTGTACACTTCGGGCAAGATCAAAATACCTTCCTGTTTTTTGTTCCTCTCCACCGACCGTCTTCAGATTCACAACTCAGTGGTTAAAGGAAAAACTTAACACGCTAACATTTTCACACCAAGGAAATGTGAAACATTTTTATATATAGACACTTCTGCTTAGTACCCAAACATTCAAGGTTTAGAAAAGAATTTGTGGTTGCTGCATGATCACATAGAAATTTAAAGCTGGAAGGGACCATCTGACTCATTTTAGGGGCAAGGAAACTTAGCTTTAGGGGTTCAGTACTTTGGTCAAACTTACCCACTACTTGGGGGCTGGGGATTTAGTTCAGTGGATCTATCGTTTGCCTCCAAAGTGCAAGGACCTGAGTTCGATCCCTGGTACAAAAAAAAAAAGAAAAGAAACTTACCCACTACTTAGTGGCAAAGCAATTAGCAAACAGGCTTAGGGACCCCTGATCCAGTGCTGGATTTACGGATTGTCACAGGACTTCTCCATAGCTCTGTGCCCATCAATAGTGACCAGGAGGACGGAGACATCTGCAGGCCGACAGTGGACTTTCAGGAATGTTCAGCCAAGGCTAGAGCTCCGCTTAAAATGGGGGAATCTGGGTGCAGTGGCACACACTTGTAATCCCAGCATTCAGGAGGCTGAGGCAGGAGGATCACCTCAAGTTTGAGGCCAACCTCGGCTACATAGAGACTGTCTGAGACACAAAAAGGTTGTGTGTGGAAGCTCATATTTGTTTGATCACAGAGAGCCTACTTTTAAAGTTGTCCCTCTGCTGACCCCGTCCTGGAGCTCGACTGTGATCTGAACAACACATGTGTGTTTGTCCAAGTCCTCATCAGTAGGAAGGGACAGTGTGTTTCGGGTCCCTCCTGTTTGTGTGTGAAATGCCACCACTCCGGAGGAAGCAGGACTGGAGGAAGCAGGACCGTGAGGCAGCGGCTGGGCATCTGCACAGAGACAGACGCCTTCATCCTCTGAGGACAGCTCCCTGGACCGAAGAACTGGTTGCAAAGCGACCAGGGTGTGGAATTACTCCCCCAGACACCGGGCTTGGCCAAAATGGCTCGCATTCCATGGTGATGGGAGGGTAAAGGGTCAAAGATAAGGCCCATTTGATGGCATTAAAAAACAAAACAAAACAAAAACAGGGCGGGGGATTTAGCTCAGTGGTGCTGCTGCCTGCCTCACAAGTGCAAGGTCTAGAGTTGATCCCCAGTACCAAAACAAAAACAAAAACAAGTGAAGGGCCAGGGATTTAGCTCAGTGGTTTTGCTGCCTGCTGTGCAAGCACAAGGCCCCAAGTTTGATCCCCGTACCAAAAAACAAAAAAAAACAACAAAACAAATGAAAAGGTTTGTTTATTTGTTTTTCCATTTTAGGAGTGACTTTTAAATTTTATTTTGTATTTTATTTATTTTTTGAGTCAGGTCTCACTATGCAGTTTTAGGCTGGCCTTGAACTCACTGTGTAGACAAGGCTGGCTTTGGACTTGGTGGCAATCCTCCTGCCTCAGCCTCCCGAGTGCTGGAATTGCAGGCGTGTACCACCATCCCCTGGCTTGTTTTATATTTTAAACATGTTAAACATTTACAGGGTCCTACAGCCAAACTATCAAACCAGATATTCTCAAACAGGTCTGGCTTCCCCCTCTTCCCGCCCCTTCACCTTACCTGTTACAATTTTCATTAGAGTGTGACTTTCCTTTCCACTATTTTTTGAAAATATAAGCAAGTACCATTTGTTCTGTTTGGAGCTCCTATTCCCCCTAAGCTAAAGGTGGCACACTACACAGATTCCTCCGTGCCTTGCTCTTCCCCATAACTGCAGCCTCAGGACGCCGGAGCCTCACAATGCTTCAGTGTGTGTGTGGGCCTGCACCATGTGAAAAACGCTCCGCCTCAGTCATAAACAGGTGAGTGCTGCCTGTATTGAGATCCTCTTCCCAGAATCACATCGGCAAACACCTGGAGTCCCTGCTTTGGGAGAGGGAAACGGACTCCCGGATGGACTCCTGGATGGTGTCATCGACATTGCGGGTGTGAACACAAAACACGGCACAACACCCAGGGGCGGGACTTCAGCGGTGTTAGGCCACACAGCCCCAATCTGGCCTCCCAAACCCATGCTAAAGCCCCACTGGTAAAAGCAGAAGACAGAAGTGGCCAGCAGACCCGCTGGATAAGCCACAGTCCATCCACACACAACCAGCGAGAAGAATTCTGCCCAATTTATTCGGAACACACTGTGGCAATTATACATCCTAATGGGGTATAGGTAAAGAGAGCAGCACACTTCAAAGCGATGTCTGAAACAAGAACAAGTTTTTCTGGCAAAAATGTAACAGCTTTTCCTCATCAAGGGAGACGGAAAGAGCAGGCCCACAGCCCCGTCCCCAGCGTGTGCCCCTTGGCTGCTGAGCGTCCGGACCTCCCCCAGCTCCTGCAAGCCCGAAACCGGTGATTTGGTCACTGTCCTGCATGGCAGGCAGGCGCCGGGCCAGCAGTTCTAACAACGGGCAAAACGCCACCCTTCCAGTTCGTTCCTCTTCACGCGGAGACTTTGCTTTAGACTGGCAAGGGTGGAACCCCTAAGAATCTGAGCTCCAAGAGAAGAAATGATTCTGAGAGGGTGCTTCTTATTTGGGTCACGAATCCAGCCGAGCCTACAGAGCCCTGGGCACTGTGAGCGGCTGGGCCACAGCAGGGCAGGCAGACAGCACAATCCAAGGTAGCCGAGCTCCAAGACTCCCGTCCTGGACATCAGAACCCGCCAGCTGGATTGGTCACTGGTCTGTGGGAACGAGAAAGCAGTTCGGGCCGAGAGCCAGGCGTGCACAAGTCCTGCGCACCAGCCAGCCCGCCCAGGTTCCGCAGAGGGCCACGGGCTCCTCAGCTTCCAGCTCCACACCCGGCAGGAAGAGGCTTGGCAGCTGGGGTCCAGCCCGCTCTTCTGTCCCTGCACGCACCCTCGGGTCCGGTCTCCCCGCGGGACTGACCGCGGCTTTGGCGGCTCCCCTGGTTTTGTGAGACAGCAGGGGCGCCAACCCTCTGAGGACAGGACTGGGGACAGGAGGTGGAGAGCGAAAGGGGAGGGAAGGAGCTGAGATGTGCTGAGGAATGTGACCGACTGCAACACAGCCCAGTAATGACAGAAAAGCCTGTCATTTGGGGGGGTGGGGAGTTCTGGCGCCAGGGGGATGGGCCAGGCTGCCGGGCAGCTCTTCTCTTTGTGGAGCTAGGCGTGAGATCTAAAAATAGAAAGATTAAAAGATGTGTTCTGCTGGGGATCATGGTGCACACACCTGTAATCCCAGCACTCTGGCAGGCTGAGGCAGGAGGATCTGAAATTCAAGTCTAGCATGGCCAATTTAGTGACTTAGCAAGATTCTGTGTCAAAATAAAAAAAAATTAGGACTGGGGACGTAGCTCAGTGTGAAAGCTTTGGATTTGAAACCCAGTACCACCCCCAAAAAGGAGAAAGTTTCACGGTGAGAAACTGGAAAACTGGTTCAACTCTATTGCTGCCAAAGGTAAGGACTAAGCCAGGTGTGGTGGTGCACACCTGTACTCCCAGCACTTAGGAGGCTGAGGCAGGAGGATCGCTGTGAGTTCAAGACCAGCCTGACTACACAGTGAGACTGTCTCCAAAAGAAAAAGAAGAAAAAGAAAGGTAATGACTAAACACTTTTTTTGGTCTTTTAACTTTCATAAAATTCAACTGTTGGAAAAACAAAGGTGTTTCTTGGCCTCATGCCCCTGGCAAACTAAGAACGGTATGGAGAGAATGGACTCAGAAGCAATCGACTGGGGATTTTCAGTTTTTTGAGAGCTTGTCGCCCATCGGGTGTGCTCTACTTGAGCATGGCCCTGTGCTCGCCTCTGGCTATGTGAGACGAGAACTCGTACCGATCCTGGCTCCGGTACCCGCACATGTTACACTCAAAGGGGTCACGGAAGCCGTGGCAGCCCATGTGAATGGTGAACATCACGTAATCCAGGAAGAGCACGCGGCAATGGTCACAGCGGAACACATCCGTCACCTCCCCGTCTTTGGCGATCACCTTGACGGAGTCTCTTGGGCAGAGGGGAGGGGGCTTGAGGAGTTCGTAGGCCCGGGGAGCCTCCTTCAGGAGAGGCACCCCATTGCGGGCCCGGGGCAGGATGGCGTGGTTCTGCGGGTAGAGGTGGTTGTGGCGTTCTTCGTGGTTGCTGTCGGTGTCCGTGGAATCGTGGCCGCTGTTGTTGGGAGACAGACCTCTTTCGGGAGGCAGGCTCTTCTCTGGCAGGGGGATGCTCTTCTTGTCCAGCTCCTGGGAGGCACCATTGGGCATCTCGCCCCGGGTCAGGGCTATGGGGTACATGCTGCTGATGACTGGAACCATCTCGGAGGACAGGGGCGCAGGCGGTGTCTGGACCAGGGGGCGCAGGGCCTCGGCGCCGAGGTAGCTGATGGCGTTATTGATGGCCTGATCCATCATGCGGGTCTGCATCAGCTCCCCCTCCTTCTCGTACAGATAACTGCTGGGATAGCTGACATCAAAGCAGTGGCGCTTCTCACCTGCAGTGAGCAAGAGGGAAGGTTATAAAGAGAACAGCACCAAGAGTGTGTGGGGTTGTTTTTCCAGCATCCTCGAAAAGCAGGGAAGGAGAAGCTGCCACTGCCCGGGAGTGGCCTGGCCCCGGGGGGGCGGCCTGGTTCCTCGGGGCTGCAGTGTCAGGGAGGCTGCTGCCAAAGCTGTGGGTGAGGGTGGGGGGGGACGTCATCAGGTGCGGCCTCATGTGAGGTGCAGGTGTGCAGGTGCAGGGGTGGGGGAGGAAGAGGGAAGAAGCAGAGGACACAGCGCAGAGCTGACAGGGAGCCCGGGGCTTGCTGCAGTTTAGCTGAAGCTAGAGCCGACTCCCAAACTCTCCTCTGGCTGGTTCTTGTTTTGTATTGTCAGGTAGCCAGGGGCAGGGAAGTTGTGGTGAATGGAGACACTCAGCCACCAGCCTTGAAAATATTTACAGAGGTGGAGGAGACGGCCCCCCAAACTTCAGTATCTGCTGCCCGCTCCCCAGCAAGAACGACGTGGAAGGAAAGCAGCTTCTGATGCAGGCGGTTCCTGAGTGGCCTTCTGAAGGGGAGATCTTGGCCCCTGTAACCTTCAAAGTGCCTTCCACACTGCTTGGGGGGGACACCCTAGGTACCGCTCTCTGGGGTCTACTTCACTCCTACTGATGATGGCATTTACTCATGGTCACCCTCTGTCACCTCTCCAGTTCAACTGCTGAGAGATTCTGAAAACAGAGCTGGCAGTGTGGGTTTTGTGGGGGGGGGAGAAAGAGGGGGTCTCTGGCCACAGAGAAGACCCGGGCTGTGTCACTGCAGTGGCCGAGTGGCCGGGAGGGGGACAAGCGTATGGGGAGGGACTCAGGGCTGGAGGTGAGGTGAAGGCTGCTCTGTTGACCTTGGTTCTGGGGCACCTTGGTTCTAGGGCGCCTTGCTCACCCCTGTGCTGCTCTTCCGTGGTGTTTCCTAGGTTGCTGGGCTTCCAGAATCTGGCACTGCCTACAGCGGAGGTTCAGGAATGAAAGACAGAAAAGACCAGGAGAAACAGGGCTTTAGGAGCAGTTCCTGTTTTGAGGGTGTCTCCAGCCTCTCAGGAGAGAAGCAAGACTTGCTTACATGGAGCTGGAGAAAAACGAGGGGGTCAAAGGTATGAAAGGGCTGTTTTGCTCTCTGCAGGCTTTTGATGTGACTCTAAATGCCACATGTGAGACATTTAAGCAGGGGAGGAATCTGTCTCCGTAAAGGACCATAAAGTAACATGTAGGCAAATGTAAGACTGTTGGGAATAAATGATATATTGATAAATCTTATTTCCCCAGTACTGGGGATCGAACCTGGGGCTTTGCTCTGAGCCACATCTCCAGCCCTTTTATTTTGTATTTGAAGACAGGGTCTTGATACATTGCCCGGGCTGGGCTGGAACTTGTGTTCCTCCTGCCTCAGCCTCCAGTGTGCCAGGATTACCAGCACATACTACCACGCCTGAGTATGTCTACCCATTAAGGGTGTGCAGACACTTTGGAAGTACTTAGGGGAGGGAAGCTTTCTTGGGAAATCTAAATTTTGAGAAAGGTCTTGATGAACTGGTAGGATTGAGATTGTACAAGAGGAAAGAAAGGATTCCTAGTCGAGGGGGGAGCAAAACTGAAGGCAGAGACCTGGGGCTGCATAGGAAAGAGTAAGAGAGTCTGGTTAAAGATGCACCAAGAAATGCGTTTTTGTTTGTTTATTTGTTTGCTTGTTTGCTTGTTTGAGGCAGGCTCTCACTAGCAGTCCCGGCTGGCCCTGACCTGACCTGGTGGCAATCCTCCTGCCTCAGCCTCCCTAGTGCTAGGGTTATAGACGTGTACCAGTACACCTGGCCATACCAAGAAATACGACATCAAGTGTTTCCCCAACTTCACTTTTCCTTCACATCTGTAGTATCTGTGTTCCGGGCCGTGTGGCCGCAGAGAGAATGAGTTCTAGTGCCACATGGACTCAGTTCGGCACTGGCTTCGATGGTTTCGAGTTGTGCGACCTCATGTGAAATGGTCACCATAACCGCAGCAACCTTACAGGTCACTGGACTGTGCTCAGAACACTGTCCAGAACGGAGAAAACACTGGGTAGACACCAGGGTGGTTTTTTTGGGTTTTTTGTGGTTTTTTTCATTATTTGTTTGAATCAGCTCACATGTTCTTTTTTCTAAAATGAAAAATTTAAAGAAATTCTATATCACTAACATAAATGGAAAACTAGAATCACTTGCCGCAAGTAGAAGGTGATTATGTAAAACAAAGGCAGTGAAACAGAGCCCCTTATTGGATTTGATCAGACACCACGGTGCGCGCTTGGAGACCACAGTCCCCTTGCGCAGGGAAGAGCGGGGTTGCCAGGTGTGAGAGGCATGAAGGACGGCAGCATCAGGTTCTCTCTCCGTCTCTCTTTATATTATCCGTGTTCTTGGAGACTGCGAGAGATCTAAAAAGAAAATGCTTCTCTTGCCGTACGGATCAGGTTTTTGAATATTCTGTGTGTTCCCCGGAAGTTTGAATCGCACAATTTTGGAAACACTGAAAAAAACAATAACAACACACGCGGAGGGGCCTGATGAGGGGCGTCCTGAACACCCAGGCCCCGGGTTTGGGTCTGGACAGATGCACCCTGAGAGGAGGCTTGGGGCGGCAGCAGTGTGTGAGGGACCAGAACAGGAGGGAAGAAAGCCCGAGAGGCGGATAAAGCTCTCCTCTACTCAGATGGCTTTGTCCTGCTCATCACCACCAGAGGCCAACCTGGCAGCTTCTAGACAAAGACCTGAGAGCAAAACTATGTAAAGAAAAATGCACTGAACTAAAATGGAAGTGGATTAAAGATCCAAATATTAAAACAGAAACACTAAACTTGCTGGAAGATAAGTTAGGTAGAACTCTCGAAGACATTGGCATAGGAAAAGACTTTATGAACAAATCCTCAGTAGCACGGGAACTAGCACAGAGAATCAACAACTGGGATCTCATCTTATTGAAAAGCTTCTGCACTGCAAGAGAAACCATCAACAGAGCTAAGAGACGACCTACAATGTGGGAAAAAATTTTTAGCAGCTGTTCCTCAGACAAAGGTCTACTATCTAGAATATATAAAGAACTCGAAAAAATCAGACCCCCCAAATATAGAGACCCAATTCAAAAATGGGCATCTGAAATGAACAGGCATTTCTCAGACAAAGAAGTAAAAGCAGCAAATAAATATATGAAAAAATGTTCAACATCACCGGTCATTTGAGAGATGTACATGAAAACAACACTGAGATTCCACCTCACCCCATAAGAATGGCTGCTATCATGAAATCAACCAATAACAAGTGCTGGCGGGGTTGTGGGGAGAAAGGAAGCCTTCTCCATTGTTGGTGGGAGTGCAGACTGGTGCAACCATTGTGGAAATCAGTATGAAGATACCTCAAAGAACTAGGACTAGAGGTCCCATTTGACCCAGCTATTCCTCTGCTGAGAATCTTCCCAAAAGAATTAAAAGAATCATACCACAGTGATATATGTGCTCCTATGTTTACAGCAGCACAGTTTTTTTTTCTTTTGGTACCAGGGATTGAACTCAGGACCTTACGCTTGCGAGGCAGGAGGTGAAACCACTGAGCTAAATCCCCGGCCCCTATAGCAGCACAGTTTGTAATAAAACTTGGAAACAGTCCAATTGCCCATCAATGGGAGACTGGATAAAGAAGATGTGTTTTTTTAAATAAAATGGAGTACTACTCAGCCATAAAGAATGAGAAACTAGAAACATTTAAAGCTAAATGGATGGATATTGAGGCCATGCTCTTAAGTGAAATAAATAGAACACACATGTGGAAATACTGAATAGTTTCTCTGGTGTGAAAAACTAAAAGTGTAAGTACGGATCAAAATGTATAATTGATATTGTGAAATAGGAAAAAAAGATCTAAAGGAGTAGGGGAAGTAGGTGGGCCGGGGGCGGGGGGGAGAAGGCAAAAGAAAAAATACGAGAAAAGGAAAAAAATGGAAATAGTCCTTGTAAATAGGGAAGGGTGGAGGGGGTGAAGGGAGGGCAGGGGAATGGGGAGAAAATAAGAACCAAGATACATCATGTACAGGTACAAGGTCCCAATGAGGACTATAACTGTTTTGTATACCTGAGGTGTGCCAATAAACTTAATGGGAAAAAATACATAGAGAAAAATGGCTTCTCTTGGTAATTCGATGGGAGGCAACGGAACATTACACCTTTGCCGAAGCAATTAGTGCCCCTGTTTTCTGCTCCCAGCCCGGACATGTCTCTGATGGTGCTGCCTGGGGGACAACACCGAGCAGGGACATGAGCACCAGCTGAGGCCACAGGCACCCAGTCCCCTGGGAGTGACACAGGGCGATGCACAAGTGATTCAGAGCTGGACGTGGGTCTTCTGGGCCTTTCTGACCCTTTACTGATGAGCTCCCTAAGCCCCCGGGGGTTGGCAGGTGGGGCTGCCACGTCACAAACTCTGTCTTCATCTTCCCCCGTGCAGGCCTGCAAGCTCCTGTCCTGTGCCTCCCGCAGCCCGTGTCAGAGGCCAGCAGGGCTCTAGAGCAGGAAGAGATGAGTGGAGGGAGACAGATACGCATCCAAGCCCTGTGGGGATCTCGGCCCGCTGCTCTGTTCGCTGTCAGGAAGGAACAGCCCAGCCCTCCGTGTGCCCGAAGCGTGCGGGCCCAGACCCCCTGTCGCCGAGGAGTTACGGTAATTTGAGCAGTGCAGATGGTTATCAGTCACCTGTACACACGATGACTCAGTGTGTATGAAACTCAGAGGGAGTGAGCTACAGTAATTGAAAAGCCAACAGCTCACGTTTCTTTAGTAACACACTCATAAAGGTTAGTTAAACCAGAAGCGTGTAACTGCTCCCAAAGCTACTTGGAGCCTGGGGCCAGCTTCTTGTTAAAATCACACCACGCCTTTGAGTGATTCATGATACCAGCTTCAGGCTGAGTAGAGGTTTTCTTCCAAAGAAAACTCAAAAGGCAACGGCATGTTCTAAGTTAGGGAACCAGGCCGCCCAGCTGTGTCTGTCTGCCTGTCTGTCTCTTTCCCTCTCTTTCTCTCTCTCTTTCTCTCTCTCATGTCTAGGCTCTAAACTGAGCATCTGCCTGGCCTGAAGCGATGCAGTGTAGTGAGTTGAGGGCAGGCGGTTGGTGGCTCTTAACTGGCACCCTAAAGGACAGAATCAGACTGAGCTCTTGGACCCAGAGCCCCACTGACTGCCGCATGTGGCTCTGTGTCCGTGTACTGCTAACCACAGCCACTTTGCAGTGAGGCCTCCCTGACTACTTGCTATGCTAGACTCTGGGAAGGTCTCGTGCTGTTAGGGGCTACACCTTGCAGGGGATGGGTTATCATCTCTCATTCAGGTGAGGAGCCCAAGGCTGACATAACAGGTGGGTTCCCTGTCCACGGAGTAGCTTGTGAAGTCCCAGAGCCCGCCGTCCCAGCAGCTGCTGGCTGGCGCCTTAACTGCTGCTTCCTGGTGGCAGCCCAGCCCTACCATGCAGTGACTTCAGATGCTCCCCTGGGGCCGTCCCCATGGCAGGAAGGAGGGAAGGAGTGGCAGCAAGTGAGGTTTTTTCCTCCAAATGCATTCAAGGTGTGAGTGTGTGAGTGTGTGTGTGTCTGTGTGTCTGTGTGTGTCTATGTGTGGTGCTGGGGGCCTCACACATGCTAGGCAAGTGCTCTACCACTGAGCCACACCCCTAACTCCTTTTAAAATTTTATTTTGAGATAGAGTCTCCCTAAGTTTCCCAGGGTGGCCTTGAACCCATGCTCCTCTGCCTCAGTCTCCCCAGTAGGTGGGATGACAGGTGTGGGCTGCAGCTTCTGGAAAGAAGTATTTATGAGGCACAGAGCTGTGATTTCCGTAAGCGCCCGAGACAAAGTGCTGGCCTAGGTGAGCACTGCAGAAGTGGAAGAGCTATTGTTGTTACTGTTATCATCTGCTCCAGGAAAGCAAACGTAACTGCAATGTGATAGGGCACCATCTCACTGCAAGTCAGTGTCCTCCATGCTGCCACACAGCAGAACAGAGCAGCCAAGGGGGTGGGAGGAGGAGACTGTGGACCCTCCCCACGTGTGCTGCTATCTGCGCCTGGAGAACACCACAGGGTCTCTGAGCAAAGTCTGCCTAGACTCAGGCGGTGGTGAACGAGGTGGAGATGGGTTTGTCCGCCTCAGGGAGCAAGCCGCGCAGAGGCCCGAGGGGCAGGGCACACAGCCAGCGAGCACCTTCTCGGCCATGTGAGGGGGACATCAGACCGAGGGCCTGCAACAACCACTGCACAGAAGTGGGGAGGACGGGGAGAGGGCAGAGCAGCTGGCTGAGAGGGTAAGAAGGCAGGGGAGCCAAGCAGGGAGCAGGATGCTGGGGACGTCTAGACTGAGCGGCTTTGATTTTATTCCACTGGGGAGCCGTGGAGAGGGAGGCAAAGTGAACTGACCTTTGGAAAATAACACAGGTCCAATATTACAGTCACCGTGCCGGGTTAAAGGGAAATGGTCGGGCTTTCCTAAGGCTGTAAGTTTCTTGAGTCCCCTGCATATGTTTGCTGCTATTCCTTACAGTTTCCCACACGCGTCACTGCTTCCCCTTACTGCAAGCGCACACCCAGAATAAGGCAGGGAAGGGAGAGAAATGAGCACCATGGCTCTGGCCTCCCCCTAGGTGAAACGGAGCTCAGGAAGGGGACAGCAGAGACAGTCATGGCAGGGAGGAGGGCAGCAGGGAGGAGACCGTTTCACCTAGGGGGAGACTGCATTTTGTAGCTGCTGCAGAAGCCACTGTGCTCTCTGGGACCCTGCAGCGCTGCCTGGCTGTCCCCTGTCCAGAGGGAGTCACAGGGAGGGCCTTCCTTTCCTCTGGGAGACAGACCCTCAGGATGGGGCGACTGCATCCTCCAGGACTTTCCTCCCACGCTTTCCACTCTGTGACCTGGGGGAGGAAGGCAGGGGGCTGCAGGTGTGGCCCTGCTGTCACGGCCTGCAGTGTCCCCTGCAGCTCTCTGGCTGGTTCCCAAGAGATGCAATGACCCTGGGCTGCTCACAGGGCTGTGCACCTGGAGGCTCTGGGAGAGGCGGGAGGGACACAGGTCCTAGTGCCGCTTCCTGTTGCTTTGTTAGCCAAAGCAGGTGACTTCCCACTCACTGCTTCACAGGGGAGAAGCCTCCGTGTTTGCTCAGGTGTCAAAACCTCACTCACCAACTGTTTGCCCTGGGTGAGAGAGATCCTTTTGCATGCTGTTTTTAACATGAAAACTTTCTTTAATAAAGTAACACACAAGCTTTTAAAAAATAAGATGTTACGGTAAAAATGTTGCTCTGAATCACGTCTGTTTGGGGGAAAGAATGGAAACCAGGAAGGAGACAGTATGGGGCATGTGCTCATCTTTCCTCCTCCCTCTGCGAAGGAAATCAAGAGGGCCGATTTCCCCGCCTTGAGCCAGGCATTTGAGGAAGGCCTAAGCTGAAGGAAGCTGCACAGCTTCTACCAGGACAAGAACGTGTGGAGAAAGGCAAGGCCCGAGAGGGCCAGGGTGCTACAAGTGAGTTCTGCTTGTCTTTTGGAAAGAACTAAATTGTGTGGACGCTATACAGTGCTGGGGGATGTGCATCAATTGATTGCCCATTGACATGAAACAATACAAAAAGAATTTTTTTTTGAGACAGGGTCTCGCTATGTAGTCCAGGCTGGCCTCGAACCCTTGGCAACCCTCCTGCCTCAGCCTCCCAAGTGCTGGGATCACAGGTGTGCACCACCACACCCCAAAATTTCTTGAAGAAATAGAACCGTTCTATCTTCCTCCTACTTGGGCAATTTTACTGCTATTTGTTCACAGAGCTTTTCTGCTCCCAAATGCATCCAATCTGTCCCTTCCCCCTGCCTCACCTCCACTGGATGGAAACTGTTCCCTCCCAGAAATCATCTCCAGCCGGAGAGCAGCAGGCCGAGCCGGGGGTACAGTTTCACCTTTCCCCTCACAGTTCAAGAGGTCAGGGCATGGATTCAGGAGTGACTCATTCTTCCTTCGTACCTCACCCACTTCCATTTCCCTGGCCGCTGAGCCTTTTCAGAAAATGGTGCCTTGGAGAGGAAATGTAGGAGAGAGGGGAGGAGAGGAACGGGAAGAGGAGGGAAGCGCCAGCCCCACGTGTTTGGTCGCTGCAGTTCTTTCCTGCCTTCGGCAGCACTGTTCCTTCCGTCACAAGGGCTTGCTGGGCTCAGGGACCCAGGGAGGCAGATGAAGGGTCAGCGTAAGGGCTGTGCTGGGTGCCTCAAGAGCCCCCAGGAACAAGACTGCCAGGAGCTCTGCACCAGCTGTGCGATGCCGGAGTGGGCACCAGGCTGAAGGAAGAGGGCTGTCTCGGGTGAAATACACAAATGGCGAACTAATGCAACCTTATTTTAGATTCTCAGATTTAGTACTGTCTTCCTCATAAACAACCCAAAGGGCTGGGGATGTAGCTCCGTGGTAGAGCACTTGACCAACATGCGTGAGGCCCTTGATTCGATCCCCAGCACCACCAACATGAAAAACCAAACCAAGAAACCCACCTTCAAACATATCATAAGGTTTCTGACCTAAACACCCCATCTTCAGAGACTTGAGAAGAGGAACGGAAGTTACACACAGGCTCTTGAACACAAAGTGTATTCATAATCACTGCCTTAGGGTTCTTTCCTTACTTATGTCACAGGGTTGCTGAGGCTAGGAGCCCTTCCTGGTCACCTCACTGCCTCTGAGGCTCCTTGCTTCACAGATGAGCACCCAGAGCAGTCAGGACGGTGATGAGCTTTGTCTGAACATACACCAAGAAATGAGAGCTACAATAGAACCTGGGTCTTTGGGCTTCCAGTCTAGTGCTCTTCAAATTGTACCGTATCATAATTTACCAAGAAAGAGAAAAGGGGCCCACCTATACTGGGCCTTGAAGGCCCGAAGTTGCTACCTCAGCTCAAATCACACGCTCACCCTGAACAAATGGCTCAGAAGATCCGTGAGGCCCGGCGTCCAGGTTGGCATCTCTGCGGGGTCCGGAGGTGGAGGTGAACACTGCAATGGGAGCATGGGATGGATCCCCACGGCGACAGGCACACAGGCCACAGCCATAGACCACAGATTCAAAGCGTGCCCATGTTCTGCTCGCCCATGAAAACACTGCAGCAGCTTTTGTGACAGTGACCACAGGTGTAGGGCAGCGCTGAGAACTAGGTACTCACTGTCCACTTTTAGTTCTCTTAGAGGAAAGTGCATGGACCCAAACTGGGGTGAAGTCAAGACCCTTCAGATGGTTTTCCTTGCCTCTCTCCCCCAACCTTCCCCAGATCAGCTTGAGCCATTTCTAGAATCAAAACTTCCCCCAAACTAAAATACACTTGTGGCATATACCAAGCCAGCTTTCATGTGACACCATTCATCCTTAGAGTCATTAAAAGTATACAAAACCTTCACCTAGTAAAAATAAATAAGCAGAAATACTGAATTAGGCAATTTTGAAATGTGTGGGTTCCCCCCGTAGCAGGGATTGAACTCAGGACCTTACGCTTGCCAGGTGGGTGTGGCGCCACTGAGCTAAATCCCTGGCCTGGGTTCGTTCAATAGCTCCTATAATTCACACAGAATGTCTGCTTGTAAAAACATGATGTTGACCAGAACCAAATTTAGCCAGATTGAAAAACCAGACACGCACGTGGGCTCCACAAAAGCTATCGAAAAGAATAAACAGAAAATAAAACCAAAGTATGAAATCAATAGCAGCAAGTGACTTTAGAAAACAACACTGACGGGTGTCTAAGATATTGAGAAAGGTCTATTTCTAAGTGATAATTATTTTTGTTCGATATCACCAACTTTCAATTTGTAACAAAACTGATACATTCAACTCAGCTGTCTAGTTCCCAACTACAGATCTATTTTAAATCGTGGTCACAGGCATGTAAACATCTGGGAGAATTCAGCAAAATATCCTTGCCATTTGGGAGTCCTAACACTTTAATGATCATAATTACTTCTTAGTCATCTTGTTCTGTAGTTTTTGACAATGTGAAAACCAATGGCATAAAAATTAACTTCAAGAAGACAAATGATTAAATCAAACCATGTTATTTAGATCTGTTTGCCCCAGCTACTTTCCCTTAAAATGAAGCCCTCTAATTCAAGAAGATATGGCAACGAGTTTTAGAGTGGGGAAAAAGATCAAGCGCTAACAGAACCGATTTGTAACTAATTACACAAGATCACAAAGGTGCTATCTTGGACCTCTGCCTGGTGTGAGTCACACAAACACGTGTCATTCAGAGGGAAGGGGAAGGAACAGCATTCTGAACACCATCTCCATCCAGGAAAATGGGTACCAAATGCTCCCGTCTTCTGTGGTGAAGCCTTCGGTTAATACTGCTTACTCTATTTGCTCTCAAAATGAACCACAAAGAATAAAAGCGCACAATGGAAACCAATTGCTTTGCTTTTACAGAGGCTGAGCTAGGTAGGGCCTGTAGCGAGCATCTCTGTGTTATCTCATTCAAACTATCTGGCAACAGCAGCAGGGGAAACGTCTGTATTCTTACCAATGAATTTCTGAGGCATTGAGCTCTTTCGTTTTGCCACATTGCTTGCTAATCTGTCCAGAACGAGGGCTCTTTCACTTCCCATCTCTGCTTTGATGTGTCTTGCCTCCGCACTTGCTGGTTTGGAAAAATATAAAAAGAAGAGGAAAAGAGAACGCGTTGGTAAAGGAGGAGCAAAGGAAGCCGGCCCGAAGGAGCGGAGTGCAAGGTCTGCTGTTGTTACCTGTTATTACTGCCGATTCCCGTCCGTCCGGGATACCCACCGTGGTCAGCGAGGCCCACACCAGGCACATTCAAATCTTGCAGTCTTATGCTGAGATGGGAAAGCCCAGCCTAGCCCCAACCAGTGCCTTCATTAGCAAGAGGAAGTATTGAAGAAACAGGCTGGACGTGGTTGGTTGCAAAAAGATAAATAGATGGAGATCTTCTAACCCCCATCAGCCTTCTGATTCTGAGTAACTGCATGTAACACCTGCACGCTGACATAACTCTTCTTAACAACTTTGAAAAAAAGAGCACACTGCCCCAGATTTACTGCTCTGTTTATGTTAATAGCGCTTTGAAAATAGACACACTCACCCCGATAGCAAGACATCTACTCAGTGATTTGTGTATTGAAATTCTGAGTGGTTTTTTTTTTCTTTCTCTTTTTAGCACGCTCCTCTCAGTTCCTATCTTTCATACACCGTTTCTCTGGGCTCTATGTGGTCTGTTTCATATGCTCTTCACATTTCAGAACCATCTCAGCTAAAATTTCCCTGAGCCACACTGTTGAAATTGAAGAAAACTTGTTATCACGGATTTCTATTGTACTTCTAATGAAAATGTGAATCAAAACTGCCTGAGAAGACAGACTCACGATCTTCCGGGAGGAGGGCTTCCAGCAGGGCAGGCCATGTTCTCAGCTCTGGCTGCCCAAGGAGGGTCGCCTGAAACACCACACCCAGGCCCTCACACGGTGCAATCAAGCTCTCCAGAAGAAAGCCTGGGCATCAGCATTTTCGAAGTTCCCCAGATGACTTAAGAATACAGCACTTATTGAGCACTTCGGGAAGCCAAACTGGAGTGAAGTGGCCATGTATTTCTGATGTCTCTAGGAAGAGGACACTGAAACTAAGGGACTGGAATGAAAAGGAAGTGGTGGCTGCAGGAGAGATTTTCCCCCCAAGTATATGCAGTTTTGGGACGTGGCAGGGCTCATTCTGTAATGGAAGAATACGATGTATCTGCTGTGTGGAGAAATTCTGGGCTGGGCATGGTGGCACACACCTGTGGTCCCAGCACTCAGGAGGCTGAGGCAGGAGGATCACTGTGAGTTCAAGGCCAGCCTGGGCTACACAGTGAGACCCTGTCTCAAAAAAAAAAAAAAAAAAGAGAGAGAGAGAGATTCTGATACACAGAAATAATGTCACAGATCCCATGGTCTGTCAGACAGGAGGTACCAGAAATGGATATTCCCAGAGAAAAGAAAACTGGCTACTTTTGCAGTAAATGAGTAACAGAGGAAGAGCTCTAGGGTAAGCTAGTCAGGCAAGGCCAGGATGAGAACCAAAACCAAAGCCAAATTAGGAAGACACAAGACAGCCTTTTTTTTTGAGACAGGGTCTTGCTATTAGCTCAGGCTGGCCTTGAACTTACTACATAGCCCAGGCTGGCCTGGAACTCGTGGCAATCCTCTTGCTTCAGCCTCCCAAGTGCTGGGATAACAGGCATGTGCCACCATGCCTGTCTAACACAATTCAGTCTTAATTCTTAACATTTTAAAATTTTACATAAGCATAAAAACCCTATGCCAGTCATTATACATTATAAAGCTCAATGTTGGGCCAGGGATTTAGCTCAGTGGCTCTGCTGCCTGGCTTGCAAGCATAAGGATCCGAGTTCTATCCCTGGTACCAAAAGAAAGCAAGCAAGCAAGCAAGCAAGCAAGCAAGCTCAATGTTTTATTTTTTGGTGTTCCAGGGATTGAATTCAGTGATGCTCTTCCACTAAGCTATATCTCCAGCCCTTTTTAAAACTTTGAGGCAGGGTCTTGCTAAGATGCCCCTGCTGGCCTTAAACTGCAGTCCTCCTCCCTCAGCCTCCCCAGTAGCTCGGATTTACAGGTGTGTGCCGCAGTGTCTGGTTTTTTTTTTTTTTTTTGGAACTGGGGATCGAACTTGGGTCCTTGTGCTTGCGCAGCAGGCAGCAAAATCACTGAGCTAAATCCCCAGCCCATGGTTTGTTTTATATTTTAAAATTCAAGAATAAAAGGAAATCTGGCTCCCAAAATGAATAAAAGAAGAGGATGGTGACCATGTCAGTACTTACTAAAGCTTGTTTCTTGTCAAAGATATCCTGGTCTTAGAGAAAGAACTCAAAGCCTCTAGTGGAAGCTTGTTAACTAGTTCTCTAAATGGAAACAGGAAGGGGCAGCGGAAGGGGCCGGGCAGCGCTGGACTAGTGGTAAGGTACTGGGCTTGGGGTCCTTGGCGACAGGATACTGCTACTGAGTGAAGGTCAAATTCTGTCCAGTCCTGGGATAGGTTTAAATGACCAAACAGGAAACTATTATATATATTATTTCCTCTCACACAAACCACCACCAGATGTGGCACTACCCCAAGCCCCAAAAGCAGAGATGAAAGTCAGAGCCTGGGATCTGAAAGTCAGACCCCGAGGCTGTTAGGGAGCTCTTTTTTCTCAGACGCAGGGCACAGACATTTCAGTTTGTGCTTTGGCTAGTAACATTTCTTTGGATGTGAGCCACTCTCAGAGGCTTAAATCCACGCACAGCTGCCCTCCCTCCAGTGTTTACTATCTGAAGTGAGAATGACAGGCAGCACTTGGGAAGTTTCACCCCCGCATCACCGCTATTCTTGGTAAGTCTCCTGCAGACGCCCCAGTCGGGGCCACACTACTGTCTAGGACTTACCAGGCACTCTGCCACCAGCCTCCACTCCCCACTTGTCTCTTAGCTGTCACTGCCTACATTTTACCAAAGTCACCCTCAGTGACAACAAGCAGCTTCCTGAGGCCACGTCATCAACATCCTCTACATTCAGGAGGATGCTGAAGTGTGGACACATTGACCTAAATAACCGTAATTAGGGCAAGTCACCAAATGGCAACCTCCTGAGATAACATCATCCTCATTCCTGTCACCCACCAGGCTGGTCTTGAGAGTCATTTCCAGATGCCTCTGACTCTAAATCAGTGACCAAATGAGTGACATTTAAGAGAATAAAATGCCAAGAGTTCATGGGCGGGCAGATCGTTTGAGGCACAGGGAAACTTTCCCATCTCCACAGCTCTGCTTAGGTTGGAGGAGACTCCACACAAACCCAGGGCCTCTGCTCCCTTGCATCCTGCTGGCTCACTCATCCCAACCCTCACTGCCCCTGGGCACCTGCGCTCAGCTCAGTCCACCTGCAAGGAGCTGCTCTCTATCGGCAAGTTAGGTGAAAGCCTGATTTATGACTGAATTTGGTACACTCTCATTTTTTTCCCAAACTGCTGGTCTTTTTTTGTATGTGTGGAACCGGGGATCAAACTCAGGACCTTGTGCTGGCCAGGCAGGCACTGGAGCCACTGAGCTAAACCTCCAGCCCTCAAACTGCTAGTCTTTTGCCTCACAATTGTTGGACAGCTGATATGTAAAACCACTAAATGAACACTTTTTTTTTGGTGGTCCTGGGGGTTGAACCCAGAGCCTTCACAATGAGCTATATCCCCAGCCCATTTTTTATTTTTCATTTTGAGACAGGGTCTCACTAAGTTGCTCTGCCTATGATTACACTTGCAAACCTCCTGCCTCAGCCTCCCAGAGTCGTAGAATTCCAGGCCCGTCATGAGCACACTTTAACACAAAGAAATAGCTTGCAGTGGGACAGTCTCTTTGGGATTAAAAAGGGGTTTGGGCAGCACACTAGAAAAACCAAAAAGGAGGATTCCTGGCTTTTGGTCCCCTGCTCCCCACTGTCTATTTACAGAGTCTGGACTTATTTATCTTGCCACATAATGTCTCTGAAATGTAAGTAGAGGGAAACCAGTTTGGCAAGACAGTAAGGGAACAAGATAATGGCTTTACTGAGGAAATCGGAAATCCGTTCTGTTCCGGGTGGTGTTTGGCAGTTTAATGTTGCAAGGGGTGGGTGTGGGGAATGCGGGATGGTAGGAGGACCAATTCGCACATTCGGCCGGGGCTGGGTCTGGATCCTCCTCCCTGTACGTCACCTGTTTCTACAGTGGGTGCTCATTTCCACTGGCAAAGTGATTTTAAAGACATGTTGATGGGGCGGGGATTTAGCTCAGTGGTTTTGCTGCCTGCTGTGCAAGTGCAAGGACCCGAGTTCAATCCCCAGTACCAAAATAAATAAATAAATAAATAAAGACATGTTGAAAATAAACAGTGAAATGTAATTCAAAAGTAACAGTTGTAGAATGGGTCCCTCTGCCTTTTTCTCTGCAGAAGCCTTAATACTGTCAGTTAACTGTTTCCATGATGCAGTTCTTATCTCCAGGTGATTGTACATTGACTGGTATTGTGTTTCTGTTTTTGTGCAAAACCCTTCATTAGGTCTTGAGTGTTAAATGGAGCTTAAATAAAAGGCACTGCTGAGAAAGAAAGAAAGAAAGAAAGAAGAAAGAAAGAAAGAAAGGAAGGAAGAAAGGAAGAAAGGAAGGAAGGAAGGAAGGAAAAGGGACTCCTTCCTGTCTCTCCCATGGTGTGGTCAGTTGGTAGCTAATAGTGAGTGGAACAAAGGGGGGTTATTGAGCAATAAGAATTGATTGCTGTCGAGGATGGAGGCAGGTTCTAACAAAACACTCACCTCAAACTCTTGCCTTTTTGAGCAAGTAAAATGAATTCTATGCACGCAATGCTGGCTGGGAAAAGAGACCTGAAGTTTTAAACACTTTTTGTTTGGCCTGCTATGTTAGTAAAAACCCAACTCTATCCTTGAAACCCTCATGCCTGCATTAGCTCAGCTGGAAGGATGAGAATGCAAAGCTGTGACTCCTAAATTCGTAAATAAATGGAAATATTCAATTACTTTAAAATTCTGTGATTGCGAGAACTCATTGTTGTACAAAAATATGCCCAGCTCCAAGTTTTTGGAGTTTGTGTGAAATGAGGCTAAATGCAGCTCGGTACCTGTGAGTCCCTTTTTGGAACAAAGATGAAGCAAATGAGAAAATGAAGTCCACGGTCTCCTGTCTCTTTCTCTGCCTTCTCATCTACTCGCCATTAAGAGGACAAGGCTGGAAGATTTTGATGTCACTCAGAACGCCTGGCACAGCACTGGAGCCGGCGGGCTATTAGAGCTCCACTGTCCTGCAGAGCTGTGAGTTTTCCAAGGTAGGGGCTCAACTGCCTGGCACGCAGAGAGCTCAGCGCTGCTGTCTCAACAGACGAAATGACTGGCGAGGCCGGAAGTCCCAGCACCCGGCCCCCGCGTGATCTTCGGGATGCTGGGCTTCGCTCCCAGGCCTTCTTGTCTGTCTGCTTCCAGAGCAGCAGCTCCGCCCGGGCCTGGGTCCCACACCTCCCTGTCCTTCATTCTGAGCTAGCACCTGAGGCAGGAGCGGTAGCCACCCGCCGTTGCCTTGGAAGTGAAGGGGAAAGGCCTAAGAGGCGCCGGGTTGGTCAGGCTCAGAATGGAGCCCATGCCCACACTGGACTCCCGCTTTTACGGAGGAAATGGAAACGGAAACCAGGTAGCGAGCGGTGTCCACAAGGAAAGGATTGGCTTATTGTAAACTTTCTTTACATTCTGGATCCCAGGAGAAATCATGGGAACTACTGAAAGCAAAAGAGAGTAATATATCACTGACACGCAGTATTTAGACTTGATGAAGCTGTGACTTCACACGTTTTGCCACCTGAAACTGCCATTACAATGTTTCTGTTTAAAAAAAGTCAAAACTTGCTGACTTGGTTAACCCTTCGTTTTTTTTTGCTGAGACCTAAAGTATGTTGCATGCATCCATCAAACCACCCTACGAAATGCAAATTAACTCAACCTCTATTTCAGCATTTCCTGAATCACCTAATACCACTGAAGAGAGCTAAAACATTTCTCTTGTTACTTTTCCCAATTTCAAATTGCTGAAAAGGTAATGAGAATGGGAAGTAAGGTATATTGTATATACTTCTAGGAAAATCAAGACACGCATATGGATATTTGTGTCTATTAGTATGTTACCTTATTTCTTTTGCTAAACAACTCATATACAACCTTTAAAAACACATCTAATCAAGCCAAAAAAGTGGGAAAAAATCCAAATGTTCATTAACAAATGAATGGGTAAAAAGAATGTAGTAAATCCATACAATGGAATATTTTTTGGTCATAAAAAGGAACTAAACACATACTTCAGCATGGGTGTACCTCAGAAACTTCACTCTAAGTGAAAGAAGCCAGCCATAAAAGGCCACACATTGTATGCTTCCAGTTATATGAAATGTCCAGAATAGGAAAATCCATATAGACAGAAAATAGATTAAGGGGCTGGAAGGAGGCGGAATGGGAAGTAACTGCTAGTGGGTGTGGAGGGCCCCTTGGGAGTGATAAAGTGTTCTAGAGCTAGGCAGTGGTGGTGTTATGCAATTCTGTAAATATACTAAAAATGATTGCATTGTGTACTTTTTTTCCTTACACTACTGAGATTGAACCCAGGGTCTTTATCCTGAGCTACATTCCTGGCCCTTTTATGTATTTTTTATTTTGAGATAGGATCTCACTAAGTCACTTGGGTTTGGGTTTGAACTTGTGATCCTCCTGCCTCAGCCTCCCAGATTACTGGAATTACAAGTGTATGCCACCACATCCTGTGAATTGTATACTTTAAAAAGGTGAATTTTATGCTATATAAATTATACTTCAAAATTAAAAATACGGCAAATTGCCAAAGCCACTAAAGGCTATAATATTTGTTAGAGCTGCTTACTGAATTTTGGCAAGTCTCCATTTCCTCGGCTCTAACATGAGGAAGTAGGTTCAGATGCTCTCCCTCAGACTTTGGCTTTAAACACTGCTGATTCCAATTGGGTTTTCCTAACGGGGGCTTTTCACAGGGAGTGCTTTGGCTATTACCTGAAATACAGAGCTGCAAGTAAAAATGCCTACATTCCATCCTTGGGCAAATACTGCCCAACATTAAGCATGACACTTTGATGTCAAAATCCAAGTTTTAGGGTATTTTTAAAAAGTACTTTTGGAGGCTGAGGCAGGAGGATTGCCAGGAGTTTGAGGCCAGCCTGAGCTACAAAGTGAGTTCAAGGCCAGCCTGAACTACTTAGGGAAAAAAAAGGCGGGTTTTTTTTTGTTTTTTTTTTTAAGGGAGTAAACATTACTCTCTAGATATAAGGAGGACATCCAACTCCTTGGTAAAAACCAAAGATGTCATCAGGATGACAAGCAGAAGCAGCGCAAACCGATAGAATTCAGCGGGCCAGCTCCTAACTGTAAAATGACCTTTATCTAAAGCAAAAGTTTCCTCCCACCCAGAGCAGGGTTAGAATACTCATGATTTCCACTCCATTTTCCCTGAGATTTACATTTTTTTCTGTTGTATTTTTGTATTTGGCTTTAGGCTGCTCAACCTATTCAGCTGCAACCGCTGCTGTTAGACACCAAGTCCCATGAGAATTTGTACCTGTTCCCAACAGGCAAATGGCTCCTGTAACCAAAGGCGAACGGTTCTGCTCTGAGCTGCAGAACCAGGCTGCTGGTCAACTGAATGGGACAAAGCGCAACTGCAGAGATGAGACACAAAAGAAGTTCAGGCTGATCCAAGTGAAGAAGGAGAAGGAAAGAAAACCGCCATTGATGTAGGGAGAGATGTCTAGGGTTTCTACCAATGGTCAGTAGGCTTCTAATTCAAGTCACTGAATGAAACAGGAAATCCCCCCAGCCAAGTATAAACATCACAGTAAATAAACAGAGCCAAGTGTGGGAGGAGGATTCCAAGTTCGAGCCCAGCCTGAGGAACACAGCCAGACCCTGTCTCAAAAAGGCTTGGGCTATAGCTCAGTGTGAAAGTCCTGGGTTCAATCCCGGTACCCACCTCCTCTCCCCCAAAATCATGAGCAGATAAGGATACAACTGTTGAGCCCCGAACAAATGAGGAGGTAGGATTAGATGCTCTCTTTCATCTAATCTTACAATCTAATCAGTAAAGAAAATCCTTGTAGTTTTGTGTGTGTGTGTGTGTGTGTGTGTGTGTGCCCGCGTGTTTGTACCAGGGATCAAACTCAGGACCTGTCACTTGCCAGGCAGGCTCAGTGTCACTGAGCTAAATCCCTAGCCCAAATCTGTAGTTTTAACCAACTGTTCCCTAGTCATTCCCCAGCCAGCTGCTCTACCTTACCGCTGGCCATTTTAGTTATGGAACTACCTTCCTCATCTTATCTCACAGCAAGCTGTCAAGAAGTCCTGCTGGCTCTTCCTTTAATTATCTATCTATCTATCACCTATTGACCGTAGAATCAGAACACTTCATTATCTTTGCCACTGCAAGACACACTTGCTTGTACCTGGACTCCCCAGTTTCTCACTTTCCTTCAGTGCAACCTTTTCTCAACAGCAAAAAGAGTGATTCTTTTCCAATGAGAAGTCCAATGATGTCAACTCACTGTGTTCAAAACCCAAAGTTCTTCAGTTTCATTCCAAGTAAAAGCCAAGTCTAAAGACTTGGCAAAGGATGAGATCTGGTTTCACTTTTCCTCTCTGGCCTCACACCCCATTACTTATTCTGCTCCAGCCACAGAGGACTTTCCCATTTGAGCCCCTGGGCCTTTGCACTTGCTGTTCTCTGGTCCCCTGCCAGGCTCACTCCTCCCTCATCCCTCTGGGGCTGTTACTGGAGCGTTCCGAACCTGACTCACCCTCACCGCCAGCGTCCGCTTCATTTTTCCCAATAGCACTCACTACCTTCTGAACCTCTGTTCGTTCTGTCTGTAGTCCGCCCCTCCATGGGGGCGAGGTCGCTGGGGCACCAGACGCTGCCGAGCGAGTGCGTGCTCGCGGAGGGGGTGCTATGAACTCACCGGTGCCCCCCAGGTCCGGGCTGTGGAGAAAGGCGCGGCAGCGCTCCTTGTGCTCCTCCAGGGAGCTTCTCTGCTTGTAGCTCCTCCCGCAGAACTCACATTTGTAGGGCTTTTCCACTGGAAGGAGAGCAGGGGACACTGAGCGGCCCTCAAGGCTTCCGGGCTCCCCCAGGCGGCGGACTGGCGCCCTGTGAAGCCCGGGTGTGTGGACACTGGGGTCTATGCTATGTTTACATTCAGGAAGCTGGAGTTAAGCTGCGGATTACTCCGGCCTAGGGTCCTTTGAAAGGACCAGTTCCGTGGCAGTAGAAGGGGTCTGGATTTGTTGGTCAGCATAGCGTTTCTAGCTCCAGGCTGAATCTCGTTGCTTCTTGTTTAACAACAATGGGCCCCTTTTGTTCTGGCAAGAGGTTCGTGTGGTGTAGGAATGGAAGGGGAAGGGATTTCGCCCTGTGGCATGCTGTCCTCAGGGCTGCGGCCCTAACCCGGCTCAGAACGCCTCAGAGCCCGGACGAGTGTGGATAAATCTGTCATTCCGGTCCAGCGGCTCTCACAAACTCTAGGCTTGGGCAATCAAAGTTGAGCTATTTTTTTTTTTAATCAAAGCTAAGGATATTTTTGAACAACAGAATGAATGAAGAATGAATTGCAGAAATGACTTCGCTGAAGATGAAGCATACCTTTCCTCAAAAGCTCACCCATGTAACTCTAGCTTCCAACTCAGCCCAAACACTTTATTCCTTGAAACACGTAAGTAATAACTTCAATGATTTATGCAAGATTGACTTGTCTGACTGGTTGGGAAAATATGTCCTAAGAATTTGTCAGAGTTTTAGAAACTGAAGTTTTAATTTTCGTTCTTTTTTGCAGTGGTGGGATCAACTCAGGCCTTATGCCCAGCCCCAAGTACTGATTTTCTAAGTCCTTTTGCTCTTCTAAAATAGAGGTCTTGGGATTTATAGTACTAAAATATCCTTATAAAATTCCAAAATAAAATAAAATGCAGGTTTCTAGGGCTAAAAATGTTAAATTTCTACACAAATTGAGGTTCTCTAAAATCTGTCTTTAAAATTCCTATTATTGTTGTTTTTTTACTTTAAAAACATAACAGAAGATAACTATCCTAATCCTTTTTTTTTCCAGCAAACTCATCTTTAATTTGTTACTTTGAAACATGAGACACAAAAGAAAAAAACCCAATCTTTGCCATGTATGATCTCCCGTGGTGGCTTTGGTTGGGGTTGACTTGTTTAATCCTAGTTCCTGAATTGTGACCAGTTTCAAGACTGGGGCTGGATTTTAGTCAAAGCAGTAGATGTAGATTGACATTAAAAAAACACACTTTTTTTTTCAATTAAAATTTTGTCCGATAACATCAAGAACATGAGGTCCCAAATTTGAAAATAAACCCAGTCTTATTTTTCTAAGAAGGAAATTCTAAATGTTGAAAAAAAATTGCACTATCTTGGTTGCTCAAAATAAGGAGTAAAAAACATCAAGAGGCCACAGGCCCCTATCAATTCTTACTGCTGTGCATCTTTCAGAGATTGAAAGTAAATAGACTTAATAAGTAAGAGGAAAGCTGGGTTTAAGAAATGTAGCCCAGAATGGCCCAAAAGGACCTCCAAGCAATGACTTATACCTGATTTGCTGTTTTTTGTAGTTTACAAAACTATACATCCTTGGGCCGGGGATTTAGCTCAGTGGTTCTGGCGCCTGGCTCACAAGGTCCGGAGTTTGATCCCCGGTACCAAAACAAAGCAAAACAAAACAAAAACTATACATCATTTACTTGTTCAGGGCTCTGAGTAGAAAGTGTGTGTGTGTGTGTGTGTGTGTACAATAGTTTACCATGAGAAACATAGCAATGGCTATAATTTTCTTGCAAAAACTACAAAGGCATTTTTCAGGGTGGGCTCTTCCTGTCTGGCTGCTGTCCTCCAGGGGTGTGAGGATGTGAGGCAGACGGAGAGCAATTAATGCCTTAATGGAAGTGCAATTAGCCCTAGAGGTCTCTGCTGCTGCTGCCACCCTTCAGAACTGCAGTGACGGATTCGAGCCTCTGCACTTAACTCTGCAGTTTCCAGGCTCACCCTGCATGCTCGGCCCCCACTTACCAGAATGCGTCCTCAGGTGCCCCGTGAGTGCATCCCTCCTTTGGCACGCATAGCTGCAGAGGTGACACTTGAAAGGCTTTTCCCCCGTGTGCAGTTTAATGTGGCGGAGGAGGTTACCTTTCTGAGTAAAAGAGGCCCCACACTGATTACACTGGAACGGCCGTTCACCTTGACAGAGGACAAGAAAGGAGATTTCTGGTCACCGGGAGGAGGAAAGCACAGGTACAGATTAGATGCCTGTGGCAAAGCGCATCTTCCTGACCACTCTGTCCACGCTAGGATCCGCTGGGAGCTGCATTTCCAGTCCTGTGTGAGACTCCCTTGTGGAATCTTCCCTCAAAAAAAAATGCTCCCACCCAGTGAGACTATCCTAGGTATTGTCTCATCCTGAATCAGAGCAGACACTCGAGTAGTTCTAGGACAGCTTTTTTGTTTTGTTTTGTTTTTTGCTTTTTTGAGACATGGTCTCACCATGTAGTTTAGACCAGCCTTGAACTCACTATGTAGCCTAGACTGTCCTCGAACTCTCAGTGATCCTCCTGCCTCAGCCTCCCAAGTGCTGGGATTACAGGCTTTCACGACCATGGTCAGTTTTAGGATAGCTTTCTAGACATGAATTTTCATATTACTGAACATTCTTCTTAAATATAATCTCCTTTGAAATGACTTATAGACTCAAGTCCCAGTAAGGTGCTGAGGACCACAAATGCCTCCTTTTAGACTTCAGTTTGGTTGTCAGACACAATCTACTGGCTCTGGGGGACTGTTGTTCACAGGTTTTCCTATAGATTGTCTGGTCACTGTCTGGAGATACCGTCCTTAAAACTAGAGATAAAAACTATAATCTTTCATCTACCAAATTTGAACCCAATACAGTAAAGAGATCTTTCTTTTTTGGGTACCAGGGATTAAACTTGGGTCCTTGTGCTTGCGCAGCAGGCAGCAAAACCACTGAGCTAAATCCCTGGCCTGAGATCTCCTTTTATTAAAAGTGTCATACAAAAATACAGAGAGATATCTAAGAAGCCAATTACACAATGCCACTCCTACTTATTAACTGAAGAAAAACTATTTGGCTGACCTAGAACACTGTGCTCTTGTAGTCTTTCTTTATTCACGGCGTTTGCCAAATCATTGGATAATTGGCAAGGCAGCGAGGGGGAGACATATCGGAATTATAGCAAAGGCCAAAGGAAGTAATCCAAATTCTACCAGGTCACTTGTTCCTCTGTGGCTGCAGACAGCTCCCAGAAGAATGAAAAAGGAGATTATTTACCAGTATGGCTCCTCTTGTGAACCATTAAGACATTGAAGCTCACACAGGACAAGCCACACACATCGCAGTTCATCTTGCCACTGCCTGGCCTGCCACTATCGTAGGAGGCAGCATGTCTCTCCAGCTTAATGTTTTCATATTCGTTATATTCTCTTGCATAGCTGTAAGGAATTTCAGGCTCCTCCATAGTTCCCATGGGCTCTGGCTTTAAAACATTCTCCTCTCTTTCACTGTATTCATCCTTCACTTTCACGGAATCATCTGCAGGGAAGAAAATGCAAGAAATGAACAATGACTGTATTTGCAGCTATGAAAATATTTCAAAAAGCACAGACACACAAGTGACAGTTAAATACCAAACTAAGCTCACATGGTGTTGTTCATCTACAAGACAAGAGAACATCGTTAGGGCAATCACTCATTATGTGACTTCAGAACCTCAGTCAGAGTAAAACGCACGCATAAAAACAGATGACAGTGTTTTAGGCCATCCAAAATGTCGAAGACAACAGGTTTTAGTTACGTCTGCTCCAAGGGACCATGAAACAAGCATTTTGAACAACTCAGATCTAGCACTTTTTTGGTGACTGCAGTTAAACAGGCAAGGTGATGTGCTCTTTAGGATCCAAGGAGGAAATGCCATTTTAATCCTTCAAATGCATCTGATTTAGGCCACTAAGACAGTTGAATAGTTAAAACAGTTTTTTATGATTTTAAGCCACGCTTTGCCTCTCCCCCTTCCACGTGTATGAACTACTGAAACACACCTTATCTCCCCATCTCTTCTGGAACTGATAAAGACACAGCACTGAATGTAAAGGAAGCTGTTAGCGCTGATGAAATGGTGTTGAGAAAGAAACAAAGGAGAAGTGATTATTTAATATAAACTAAGGAGTCCCTCCCATCAACATTAGGTAAACAGGGTTCAGCCTAAGCAGGGGAAAAACGCCTGGGCCCAGGGTAAAGAGGATGCCACCCGAGACCCTGGACTGCAGGGCTGGACAGAGGAGGAATTACCCGAGTGATCAAGACCATCTTAATAAGGACTATTAACTCTTTTAGGGTGAAGAAACGGAGAAGACACATGTATATGCTAACATTAACAAAACTAAATATGTGTCTGTTGAAATCATACACATTTGTAAGGGATTTTTAAATATATATGCTTCATCTTTCAAATGGGTCCTCAGAAACTGAAAGCTGTCCTTCCCCATGAGAAATCACAAGTCAATGGAATTAGGGCTCAGTGGGACTACAGAGATTATCTAATCCAGCCCTCTTGCTTCTTAGATAAGGAGACGTGGAAGCAATGTTTCTGGTGATTTGTCCAAGCTTATGTGGCCATGTACTAGCAGAGGAGTGGTTCGAATGATGAACTTAATCCCAAACTCCCAATAGCGTGGATCTGACCTCACACATTAGATATAAAAGGTCTAAGTGGCCTCTTGCTAACTCTGTTCCACACCCTCCCTTCACTGAGGGTAGATGTGAAAACCCAAAACACCCTGAAAAAAAAGGTATTTTTAAAAACGGCATCCCTCCCAAAACACACCAGTAAGTGTTGCTCCTGCAGCCACACAGGAGGAAGTTCAGCTGCAGCTGTGCCTGGGTTGCTACCTTCCACCCAAGTTTCAATTTTCACTTCTATCAAGGCTACCTTTCATCTATATTAACTGTGTTTGCTTAATAGAGCAACGCAGGCCCTAACCACTGACGGTGGAGTGACACCGTCCACTGCTCGCCACGGTTCACAGTTCACAGTTCACAGCCTCTCCCTCTTCACAGGCAAGGACAGAGGCTGAAGGATGAGCCCAGCATGTCCCAAATGTGTCATCCTGTGCTGCTGGGCTCTAGATGAGCTGATGGCCACGTCCTACTCCGAACGAGGTGTGTTCCTTCTTTCTCTGGACAGCCCCTGCCTGACTTCAGGTGGATTTTGTTTCCTTCAGTTGTTTGGCTATTTTTAACTTTTAAGAGAAGGATGCACCTGAGGCTGTAGTCTCCCCTCTTCCTCCGTCTCTCCAGCTGTGGGTAATATCCCACCAAAGGTTGAGTGCTCTTCAGTTTGCATGTAGGCGTTTAAAAGAACCTCAACGGAAAAATTCAGCTGCTGAAAACCAAAAACAGCATACTGTGAGGGCCAGCACAAAAGGATCCTTTTGATTTTGGTTAGAAAATGTGAATATGACCACAGGCAGGCCACTTCGCAGTCAGAGAACATTGAAAAATAGTGAGTGAGATCAGGGGTGGGGTCTTTCTGAGAACAGAGGACAGAAGAGAGCTGCTCCTGACCTCCGGACTTTGTCTGTGCCCAGCCTGACCTGGAACCCCAACTTGGCTCAAGGTCAGGTCTTGGCGCTGGTCCTTTAGCACTTGGCTATAGAGCGAGGAAGGCAGCATGGGAGGCCAGGGCCCTGAGGGAAAGCAGAAGAGCCACTGGGCAGGGAGCAGGGGGTTCCCTGGGACCACTGGACCAAAACAGTTTTGGGTACAGATGCCCATTTAACTGTTTCAGACAAACGACCTGGACGACCTCGGCATGGTGCCTGAGGGTCAGCAACTTGGGGTTCACTCCGTGAAGGTAAACAGAGTTGCACATTAGAATGAGTCAGATCTAAGGTACAAGGAGGATTCCTGGGAAATGACTGCTTAGTACCCAAATGCAGTCCGGTGAGGGATCCACAAAGGAGCCTGGGCTGCTCTGATAAGGAGACGCAGGCGTTGCTTGGCAGGAAGCTACGTTATACTCCTAGAAGATACTCGCAACTGTTTCTAAGACCAAACACCATTTTTTATCCCAAATTTGCTTCTAATTTGTGACTTGTGTATAGTTACAAATGGCATCTCCCTTCTTCTGGGTTTCATTCTTGAAACTGTGAAACCCTTTCCCTTTCCCATCTCCACATCAAGTCAGTCTCCAAAATTTCCTCACTCTATGTCCTCAGGCTCTCCAGCTCCTCTTTGCCTTTCCGTTTGCAATTTGGTTTAGCCTTATGTCCTCCCTGAATCCACCTCTCATGACGTTCCTTGCTACTCAGACTTACTACACAGGTAACTTATGCTTCCTGCCTCGACATCCTCAAAATGGACTCAGTTTTCCCTGTAAGGTGGCTTTTCCCTTCCTAATTCACTGAATCTGTTCCTCTGATGATCACCGATAATCTCCTGGTTCTCGAATGCAACTTGTGGATGCCATTCCCACCGTCTTATAATCCTTGGCAACATGGACCACCGTTCCGTGTCTTTCTAGCCTCCTGTTTGGTCAATGACATTGTATGCTCTTCCTTTCTTGTTGCTTCCTTCTACCTCCGTGTCCTGTCCCTCTCTCCTGAATCCTGTCCTTGATCCTGTCCTCCTCCCCCTGCCGCCCTCCCCTATGGAAATCTCATCCATTCTTAGGGCTCTGCCTGGCATCTCACACGTGAGTCCCAAGTACAAGCCTCCCACTCGCAAACTCCCTCCCCTCCCTCAGCCCTGTTTCCAAAGGTTTCCAAGGCGTCCTCCCAGGTACTCAGCCTACAGCCTTACAATCTTCTTCCCTTGTTCTTGTCTGGCCCCTTCGTTCCACCAGTCATTGGTTCTCACCCTGCACCCACTCTCCTGTCTGTTTCTCCACTCACCTCAGAGCCTCCACAGTGCCCCTCTCTCCTTCCCAGCTCCTCTCGTACATTACCCTGAGATCGCTCCTCCTAAAACTACAGCCTGCTCATGTTCTGGCCCCTCAGGATTCTCCAGTATTTTCCGCTGCCAGCGAAATAAGGTCCAAATTCAGAAACGAAGATACCTAAAAGGCCTTTGTGATTGGCCCAAACCTACCCTTAGAATGTTGATTTTGAGTACTCAGATGTCTCTCACCAACCCAAACAATTTCTAGGTATTCTTGGTTATGTTCATATTATTCCTACCACCTAAAAGCTCTTTCCTCAACAGATCCAAATCCCACACATCTAAGGTCAAGCTGCTAGCCTTCCCCACTCCTTCTGTCTTCCCTGGCCGCCCAGGGGAAATAACCTGTCCCTTCTTCCTCTGACCCAGTTATAAATGCACCTTGTCTCCTCTAGGACGTTTGAGTGAGCTGTCGCTGGAAGCTACACAGGTCGTGTGTCTCTGTGGGTGTCTCTGTGTGCACAGACACGCACACTTTTTTTTAAAAGCTCAATATTCTCTATGATACTGCTTAACCTGTGTCTCCTGAGACCGGAAGTTGTCAGGGTGGCAGCAAACCTGCAGTCCCAGCTACTTGGCAGCCGAGGCAGGAAGATTGCTTGAGCCTCGGAGTTCGAAGCCACCTGGGCAACATAGCAGGATTCTAACTAAAAAAAGAAAAAAGAAAAGCAAAGACTATAGGTCGTATGGTTTTAAAAGAGAAATTTGTGGCTTCTACCATAGACCTATTAACCTACGTGAGGGAAATGGAAATCTGCATTTTAAAACATACTTTCCAGGGCTGGGGATTTAGCTCAGTGGCACCGTGCCTGGCTGGCAAGTGCAAGGTTCTGAGTTCGATCCCTGGTACCACCAAAACAAAAACCATGCTTTCCAGGTAACTCTTAGTCATGATGGACTCTGAGAACTGCTCTGGAGCCTGACACAGTGCCCTGTGTACAGCAGACATTGACAGACCCTTGGTACCCGGATGTGCCATGGCCTTAGCCTCTCAACTCGCCTGAAATGCGAGTGCCTCTTACACCTCACCCATTGCCAGATTATCCATCTTGTGGCACCAAAACCCTTGTTAGAAATTTTCCGGGACTTTACCCGGCTTGCAGAGTAAAGTCACGCTCCCTGGTGAAGCCCACCCGGAGCCTGCCGCACGCCCAGCTGCTCATCTCCTTTCTCGATACACCAGGACCCTGCTACCCACAGAGAGCCTCGCACCCAGCACGGCTCATCAGAAATGCAGAAGCTCAGGGGCCGGGGATTTAGCTCAGTGGTTTAGAAGCCTGCTGCGCAAGCGCAAGGACCCAAGTTTGAGCCCCAGTACCAAAAAAAAAAAAAGAAAAGAAATGCAGAAGCTCATACCCCAAGCCAGACTTCCAGAATCAGAGTTTGCAGTTTAACAAGATCCTCATGGGTTGCTCTGTACAGTGGAGACAGAGAAGCACATGAGCAGCCTGACCAATCATGCCTTTCCCATCCCAAGGTGCCCCCCACCTCCCGGTCCCAGCCAAACTTCAGATGCAGCTTAAAAGCCTCTTCTTCCATGCAGTCTTCCTTGATGCTCTCTCGTAACCAGGGAAAACATTCTTGTTTCTCTGTTCTCCACACCTGTATCACCGTGGTTTTTGTTTAGCAAGAGACAAATGACCAAAATGTTACCTGAGAAACAGTGGCCTTGTCCCACTGACCTGCATCACACAGGCAGAGATGTTCATCACCGTGGCTGCTGATTTTCAGCTGTTAGGGACTGGCAGCCCTGAACCACTAGGTAAAAGCACAGGATCATGCCAGTCTGGGAACAAAGCCTTGAGTCTACTTGAGGAACTGCCTCACAGTATTCTGAACTCACTTTTCGTCATGTGAATAATCTACTATGTTGGTTTTGTAAAGTCTATTCTCCTTAAAATACGCATCAGGTTTCTTATACAATTTAAATCGACACTTAAAAGACCATCAAAAATCTTCGTGGGCATGTGCAAAATTTTGCTTCTTAAGTCAGGTGGTGGGGATGGTTGTTTTGTTCTTTTATCCCTTAAACTGTACATGTAATTATATTTGCCATTTTGTATTGTCTGATCTACTCTATAATAAAAAAAGTTAAAGGCTTCCTAAGTCAATTTTTTTATAATTGAAATTGTGGAGAAAAGATCATGGCAAACCACAAATTGCTGATAAAGGTAATTGCGATACATTCCCAGAGCAGGGAGAAGACGTCTACATTGAATCTAACCCATAGGAAATTAGATTAAACTAAACTTCTTTGGGAAGGCGCTGCCCTGGGGTCCAACTGCTCCCATCTCTGTCTGTGCTCTGGAGCCTCGTGGGGAGATGACATACACTGACACACACCCCCCAGACAGAATTTTGTAGGCTGAGGAGAACAAAGGTCTGGCTCTCTGGGGCTGAGGCACATGGTTTCATTTCCTGGGGTGATGGTTATCACATGAAAGGCTCACACTCCAGAGTAGACATTTTTGGTTTCACCTGAGACACTGCAAAACAATGGGTCCTGGAAAAGATCCAACATCTAAATCCTTCAGGGGCAATAGCGGTCTCAGCCAACTGTGCCTCAGTTTGTTTTTACAGGCACATAAAATGCTCGGCTGGAGAGAAGAACCTATCAAAGATGCAAACAGAAGAGGCGACCTGGGTGCTTGGACCACAGGTTGGCGCCTAGAGTAAAAAGGAGGCTGTGAATTCGGCCCTGAGCTAGGAGTGCTCAGGATCCAACTCCAGCGGGGATGGAGTTTGAAGTAAAAGCCTCGAGTTGGCCAGCAATGCTGTGAGAAGGGACGAAACGCGGCTGTGAGGCACACGAGACACAAAAGGTGATGCTGTTGAAGTGTTTTACAAGGATCGGGGGTCATAACCATGAAATCCTCAGCACATGCAAAAGTCAACTGGATAACAAAGAAGCTTAATCATCTTAATGTGGCATTTTAATGACGCCGCTGATTTGCTATGCCAATTCAGAGATAATGAGGCCCTAATGCTACAGATGTTCAGCCAGGCTAAAAGGAAGGGGGGAGGATGGGCTTTCCTCATGTGCCATTTTCTAACTATCCAATTAAACAAATTGTGAAAGCATCTAAATAGTTTACCGGGTTTTGACAGCTGTTAATAGGATTTAGAAGCTTGAAGCGCTAAAGAGCAAAATGGGAGATATATGTTTTGTAGGTATTGAGTCTACAGAGTTTGTCGCTGTCACCCAGCCCAGCACAAACAGATGACTAGAACAGATTCCCCTGTGAAATTAATGTCTGTGCGTCTTTCCCACACAGCCCCTTTGTATTAGGAACAAGAACACTGAACTGATGGGACATTTTCACTTTCAAATCCACACTTTTGTATATAAAGCAGCAAGAGAGAAAAACCTATGATATTATGAGAGCTAAAGAATAAGGAGGACTTTTAGTATTCCCTAACTAGTAAAATTATAAAGCTTCAATGCAGACTGGAATTTCGATCGTTGATTCACAAGACACATTCTGGTTTGCATTTTCTCTTATCAAATGTGAAATGGTATGTGGAATGCAATGCCCTGCCAGCAATCCCAATTACTTGGGAAGCTGAGGCAGGAGTATCACAAGTTTGAGGAGAGTCTGGGCAATTTAGGAGACTGTCTCAAAATAGAAAATAAAGGGGCCGGGGATTTAGTTCAGTGGTTTCGCTGCCTGCTGCGCAAGCATAAGGACTCGAGTTCAATCCCTGGTACCAAAAAAAAAAAAAAGAAAGAAAATAAACAGGGCTGGGCATGTGGCTCAGTTGTGGAACATTTATCCAGCATGTGTGAGCCCCTGGGTTCAATCCCCAGCTCAAAAAAAAAAAAATTAAAATTAAAACGATGGACAGCTATTAACTTTTTAAATGCTGATTTTAAAATCAGGAAAAGATGAATCAGACTAACAGGAGATACAATATTAATATCCCAACAGCAGAGAAATAAGAGCAGGTCTGGGTAACAGTCAGTTGGTTTAAGTTTTCATTAAAACATGTTCTCATCAGACTTTTAAATTTTTCTGTGAAGAATTTACACTGGTAATCAGTAAATCCTGTCATTTCAAATGCAAAAGCACTAGCATGAAAACAGAAAATGTTTCTCTTGCAAGGGACTCCCCTCAATTTTACTAACACATTAGTCTTTATTACCTGATTATCAAGGAGTTCATTCATTGGCCTAATAAAAATTTTTAAAAATAATTTCAGTCAATTCTTTGCTTCCCCATTAGAACAAGAGGAGCTTTACAGTGGGACCACACCATCCATCAGCAGGAGGGGATGTTTCAGCTGCTCAGTGGGGATAAACTCCTCAAAGGTCGCAGGATCAGGTGCAATTTTACCTCTAGAATTCTAACGGCTGGAGAACATGACATATGAAGGCTCCCTCTAAACCATAAAGCACCATTTCATTCTGCCTGCTATAAAGATTTCCTTTTTCTATTATTTTAATCTATGTATTATGTTATTTTGAACTTATATTTCTACCCTTGATCTTAGCCAAAAAGCCGAGAAGCGACTGTATTTATATTTCTAACAAATACCTGCTAACCATCAAAAAATAATGGATGGAGATACATTCAAAGACATGGAGGTTTTAGATGTTACCTAAACATGCTAGACATAGACAAAAGGATGTATCTGGTGGAAGTTTCATTTATAAATCCAGAAGGAAAAAAAGTTCTTTTCATCCAAAATTCTCCTGCACAGAACAGTCACTATCTTTGTTAGAAATAGCATTGACTTGCCAGGGATTTAGCTCAGTGGTTTCACTGCCTGCTGCGCACGTGCAAGGACCCGAGTTCGATGCCCGGTACCAAAAAAAAAGAAATAGCATTGACTAAGAAGTATAAGTGTGTTAAAACATAATTCTTGGTAGAACTGAAAATTATCATCCAAATACAATTAAGTTGTCCAAAGAAATTCTGACTGCCATAATCCAGTGTCAGAGTCATAGGGAAAGGAAGGAGTGAAAAAGTATTCCATGTCCACGGCCTAGGAGTTCTTGGTGCTCGTAGTTTGTGCTGTGTCCTATAACAGTCAAAATGCTGACGCCCCATGTAGACCTGGAGTATCTTCAAGTCAGAGACCAGGTTTTAATGATATCTGTGTCCCAAGAACCTATCAGCAGGTACAGTTACTTTATGAATGAATGAATGAATGAGCGAACAAACTCCTTGGGCAGCCTCAGCTAATTTACCGATCATAACTGGCCAAAGAGGGAAGAAGTAGTCAATCAATGAGAATAAGGTGCCCCGAATTTGCCTACAACATTCTGAAGCTGGTACGTGGCCTTTAGAGCGTCTCCTGGTGGTGCCCAGTTCTCAGGGTTTGTTTCTTGAAATTTTTGCCTTTTCACTTTACATTCTCTCCTCATCCAACTTTTTACTGCTGGCGACTCCCAACTATGCAATTCGAACAGACTCCCTGCCACAGTGTCTCCCAGGCACATACTGTACTTCCATTCATTTCCTGGATTTCCTGCTATGTTTCACACACCACAAGTTGCAAACTAGCTCATTCTTTCTCCTCCTCCTCCCTTACCAAGTCCATTCTTTCTATAACATTCCCACTGCTCCTCCACAAAATGCTGCTTGATGTCAGCATCTGTATATAATTCTGCTTGTACCCCCAACATAAATACCGTGCTTGTTACAGAGCCCAGTGACTGCTCCCCAGTACAGCAGGAGGGAGGGAAGAAAAAAGGTGGGAAGGGAGGGAGGGAAGGAGGGAGGAACAATTACTCTGTTCTTTGCCTCAAGTACGAAATTAGGGTTGATAGCGTTTTTTTAAAAAATTGCAAGGTTGCAATTTTCCCTGAAGCTGGCACATTAGCTCAGAGCAGAGGGAACCAGTGAGTTGTATTTCTAACTAAAGGCACACCGGTCAGTCGCAAAGGGTACAAAGTGTTCTTGAAGGATGGAAATGAGTCTAAGGATTAACAATGAGAAGATTCTTATTAACATTAAATTAATTACAAGTCAAAAAAAATGGAAGAAACGAGTTGATTAAAATAAAATATGTAAAACTAATATAAAATCTACCATCCGTAACATATTATTTGGACATTTAGGCCGCTCTGTTTAATCACTTCTTCCCTTGCCGGGGATTTAGCTCAGTGGTTCCAGCGCCTGCCGCGCAAGCGCAAGGTCCAGGGTTCAGTCCCCGGTACCAGACAAACAAACAAACAAACAAAACCTCACCCTAATCACTTCTTCCCTCTCTGGTTTTCAAATACTGAGACAAGGCCACTGAGAAATATGGAAGAGACACAGCCCTGTCTTCTCGTAGGTGAACGCGCAGCACTAAAAGCCACAGGGGAGCAAGCGATCTTGTCACAGGAACATGCTCATCCCTGGAGGTGACGTACAACGAATGATGAGCAGCTGCCCAGCCACACACTTTCAGGCTTCGAGCAAAGCCGATCCTGGCTCAACCAGAAAGTGCAGAGGGAATAAAGCCTGGCAGAGCAAAACTAGAATGGAAGGCAGCCAACAAGCTGGATCACACGATTTCTTTTGCAAATGGCAAGTTCTAATGATCACAAATAGAGAGGTTTCTACTAATTGTATTCAAGTAATAGAATGCACAGGAAAGGGACAATATGGAATTTAGCTCTTCTTTTTACCCAGTGGAAAAGGATTTGGATGCCTTGCACTAATGACCAAGGCAACCTTAGCAAGTCACCTGACTTCGGTGAATTTTTTCTTTTGTGCAAAGATAAAATCTACACCTCACAGGGTTGTTACGGTAATGTAATTAAGCAAAATAATGTATGTAAAGTTCTAGCATAACAGCTGACACATGCTATTGTTCATGATGTTGAGCTAGGAAAAGATTTCTTAGATACAACGCCAAAAGCATGATTCATAAGTGAAAATATTTCATAAATTAATATGGCAACCCAATTAAAAACAGACAAAAGATGTGAGCTGACATTTCACCAAAGAAATTATACTAATGGACAATAGGCCAATGAAGATATTCTTCATCATCAGTAGATAGAGAAATGTGAATTAAACCATGACAAGTTACTGTGTCATACCCACTAGAGTACCTATTATCAAAGACACACAATAAGGACCATTGGCAAGGATGGAAAGAAAAGGGAACCCTCGTAGGTTGCGGGTGGGAATGTGAAACAGTCCAGCCATTTGGAAAACAGTGCGGCAGCGTGTGGCCTTCTGCATGGGCCTAGGAATCTCAGCTTCCCACTGTCCCTGGCCTTGTGCGATCGGCCCTCCAGCGTGGGCTGACCTTGGTGACTTGCCTCTGATGAGCGGAACTTGGTGAAGGCAATTACGTTATGAGTCTGGGACTTGGATCTCATTCGTAGCCTTGCTCTTGTGTGCTTCTCTGGTAAGCAGCCAGGGGCCAACCTCCAGTGTGGAGACGCGACCCTCAGTCTAAAAGACCTGAGGACCGAGTCCTGACAACACCCAAGAATGAGTTGGGAGCTGATCCTCTCTCATCTCTCTAGTATGAGACCACAGAACGGGTCAGTGCCCAGATGGAAGCCCATGGCAGGGACCCTGAGGCAGAGGACTCAGGGACGCTGTGCCTGCTGAGCTAGCACGTTTGTACTGCTTTTTGTTGCTAACGTCTGGCGTAATGTCTTGCACAGCAATTGATAACTAATGTAGGGAGTTTCTTATAAAATTAAACAAATTTACCACATGACCCTGCAGTTCCACTCTGAGGTAATCTACTCAAAATAAATGAAAATAAATGTTTACACAGACTTGATATAGATGTTCATAGCAGAATTATTCATAAGTGCCCAAATGCCAACATGCCAAGATCAAACGAGATCGGGCATATTCAGGGTGGTATGCCTGTAGACTAAAGTGCAAACATGCCAATGTCCACCAATTAGTGAATTGATAATAAGATGTTCTATGTCAGTGCAATGGAATACAGAAATAAAAAGAAACAAACTACCGATACATGCAGCAATGAGGATGACCATTATATCAAACCATTACGTAAGTAAAACAAGGCAGAAGTAAAAGGCAACCTATTGTATTATTCCACTTATACGAAAGATGCAGAAACAGTGGCACATCCACAGGGCAAAACTCAGATTCGTGGCTGCCTGGGGCTGGAGGCTCTCAGTGGGGATTGACCACAAGCAGGGCACGGGATCTTTTTAGGGTGATGAAAATGTTTTCAAACATGCTGGTAGTGGCACAGCTCTGTAAGTTTACTGAAAAAAAATCACTGAACTGAACACTCAAAGGTATGTAAGCTAGGCATGGGGTGCACACCTGTAATTCCAGCACTCTGGGAAGCTGAGGTAGAAGGTTTGCAGATTTGAGGCCAGCTTGGGCTATTTAGTGACTTCAGGAGATTCCTATCTCAAAAAAAATTTTTTTTTAAAGAAAAGGGGCTGAAGGTATAACTGAGGGTGAAGGCCTTGGGTTAAATATCTAGTATTTTAAAAAAAATAAGTATATAAATTACAAGCAGACCAACTCTGTTCAAAAATAAGAAATAAGTATGGATCAAACAAAAGAAAGCTAAACTGATATCTAACCACCCTGATACTGCTGACTCTGTAGCAAATGTGGAGATTTTGGCTATCCATTTACCAGCTTCTACAAGAAGCATCATGACAAGTATAGTAATTTTTGAGCTCTCATCAGCTTCATGTGAAAAAAAGAAGTCCTCAAAGAACATCTTTAAATCAGATGCAGTGGCACATCCCTATAATCCCAGTGGCTCAGGAGGCTGAGGCAGGAAAATTATAAGTTCGAGCCCAATCTAGGCAACCCTGTCTCAAAAAATAAAAAGAGCTAGGGGTATAGCTCAGTGTGAAGATCCTGGGACCAATCACCAACACCACAAAATGCAAACAAATAAACAACAAAACACAAAACCACTTATCCTTAACTCCTTTTGTATCTGTACAAATGATTTCATGCCCTTTTCAACAAAACAAACAAGAATAACTAACTGATTTTAGAAAGCACAGGGTACCCTTTTCTAGCATGTGTGTGACCTTAGGTTCAATTCCAAGCACCACAAAACAAAACACCCACCCCCAACACATACAAGGCGCATGTCCTCAAGGAGTGGGAAAGGAGGTTAGAACAATTATGAAAGAGTTGGTCCAATAGGAGACCTTTCATACTTAGCTATTTTATTAGCAAATATCTAACTACTGATTTTTGCTCTCATTCTAAATTGAATTGTAATCTGTAAGGATACAATTTTCAAACTAGATTACTTTTTTTTTTTTTTTTGGTACCAGGGAAAAACTCAGGACCTTGCGCTTTCGAGGCAGGGAGAGGAACCACTGAACTACATCCCCGGGCCACTGCAGATTACTTTTGTTGCCATATTTTGTGCTTTCATGAACTGTTCCATCTCACTTCTGTTCTGTTAGCTGTGTGGTGTGCTTTGCTAAGCTACAATTACTAGTTAACTAGCATATCTCTGACCTACAAAGGCAGCAGTGGTGTAAGCGCATGTGGGGAAGCCCTCTGCAGTTCCTTCAAGGGAGTGAGAGCTCAGTTCTCTTATGAGGCAAAACATGAAAATACTGTAAAGAAAGATCTTTCTATATATACAGTGTCAGACAGAGAACCAGTTCAACCGGAAGAACTACAACTGGAAAATCAAGTTGATGGCGAGTAGGAAACCAGTCGTATAAAAATGCCAGAGATGGTTCTGGGATCTAAGCGATAATGAGAGGCAATAAAGGACCATTCAGGGGAGAAGAGGGGATACAGAAGTATGGCCACAAGCCTGAAGTGACTCAAGAGCAGTCAGTCAGAAGCCTTTCCCATTTTCTCTAGGGCAGCTATGAACTTCCTTGTGGGAGTCACTAAGGAAAATGAGGGTATGGCTGGGATTTCTGCTTCTGTAGCCTCAGGTGCAGAAAAGCCTGGTTCTAACGAATCCTGTCAATGTCTTTAATGCCACCAGACTGACAAATACAGCGAAATATCTATCGTGATCCCATTTTTACTTCTTCAGTTGACATAATTAACAAATCTATTACGGGTAAGGTCACAAATTATTTTTAATTATTAAACCATGGGTCTCCATATGTTACTGTTTAGACAGCAACACCCACTGCAGAATACAGTTTGCAAGACTGTCATTCACACAACCATAAATCTAGATCCAACTGCGGTCGGTTAAAGCAGATTTCAACGGGGCAGCTAAATGAGAGAACATCTGGACCTCCCATTCAAAATGAGAAAGGTCACATGTTAAATCCCGATAATCTCATTTATTGGTGTTTGAAGGTTATACGCCAAGGGCTGGATTACTAGGGTTCTCCTTCAGACCTGGCACTGATATCTTCATTCATTCACTGGACATGTGACACTTTAAAAGCCAAAGCTCTCAAACCACTGTGTTGTTAGTCACTTCCGGACACACTTTTCCCAACAGTCTGAGTACAGTACTGTGTCAAACTATTGCTGGGGCACTGATTAAATTCTGGAAAATGCCGCACGACAGAGCTGTAAAGGGTAATGTCTATCCTTTTAAAAACTATTTTGCAGATTTTCACCCAGCACTGTTCTAGAGATGAAGCACCTACAACTTTCCCCATCAAAATTTAAAAGGAAAAGCCTTTGCATTAGCGAGGAATAAAATTAAAAGGTTGCCCCAGGATTGGCTCGAGGATGAGCATAGAGAAAGGGGAGTGGATCTATCTCACAATTTTTCATAATCAGTATATATTATTCTACACACAGCCCGAACTAAAGCAGGATTGTTTATGTTGGAAGGCATTCCACAGAATGATACATACAAAAGCAGCAAAGCCAAGAGCCTGAAGACCTTACACACTTCAGTCAGATTTTTTTCTTAATCATTTTTGGCATTGTGGACCTCTTGGAAAATTGTGCTCCTGGCCCAGAAAAGCATAGACTTGCCTACAAGCACAAACTTTCACATACTATTCAGAAATTTCTCAAGCCCTGACATACAAGGTTGAGAATTTCTCTGCGTTAGGCCTTTAAATAAGCTCCAGGTTACACGGAAGGTGCCTTTGTGTGTACTTTGTACACTGTATATTCCAGCAGTTCACACTCAAACTTTTTCCTCAAGTATGATCAAAAGAATCTTGAAATATTATATTTCTCCCTTGTATATAGTGGACATTAAGAGGACATTAAGGGGCCAGGGATTTAGCTCAGTGGTTTCGCCGCCTGCTGCCCAAGTGCAAGGACCCAAGTTCGATCCCCGGTACCAAAAAAATAAAATAAATAAAATAAAATACTTGTTTACCTGTATTGTAAATACTGATGGTTTAAAATATCAATGCACTCTTTCTTCCTCCCTCTCTGCCTGCCTTCCTGCCTTCTTTCCTTCCTTCCTCTCTTTCTCCTCCCTCCCTCCCTCCCTTCCTTCCTGTCTTTCTTCTTTGGGGGTGCTGGAGATGGAACCCAGGGCCTTGCACTTTCTAGGTGAATGCTCTACCACTGAGCTACATGCCCAGCCAGCCATGCATCTCTTACTGAGAAGGACAGAATAAAAATAACTGAAAAGAGAACAGTTAAGGCATTCTCTAACTAGCCCTTGGTTTGGCTCCCTACAGATGGGCGAGGGATGTTCCCTTTGGGGGTGTGCCTTCTGAAATGTAGCACAGAGAAGGGTCACTGAGGAAGGGAGGCAGGAGAGAAGACTCTCAGTGGCAGCAGCCTCTAGCCCAGTGATGGGGAACCTTGTAGAGACGAGTGCCCAGACTGCAACCCCAAACCCACTTACTTATCACGAAGTGCCAACACTACAGTAAAACCTGAATGCTGAGGTTTTAGTTTAGAAAAAAACAACTCATACATTAACATCTTTTGTCTTAAAAGAAAAGCAACACATGTGCCATAGGTTTGCCACCACTGTTAGGCAGATAGGTTGCAGGAAGAGAAGGTCCTGAAGGTGAGAATCCAGAATTAATTCTCTTATAATCATTCACACCCATGCAGTCCTTGGAGAGTCTTGCCAGTGTCTGAAGAACACTGGTGAAATGATTCTATTGCCGAAATGTACTTAGGTGTTCTTTTTCACTTTATTCAATTAAGCAACAATTAAAGGGTACACATGAGCAATGCAAGGGATGGATGGATGAAAGAATGCTTGTATGGGACCAGGGATTTAGCTCAGTGGTTCCACTGCCTGCCTCACACACGCAAGGTCCTGAGTTTGATCCTTGGTACCAAAAAAAAAAAAAAAAAAAAAAAAAAGAATGCTTGGATGGAAAGATAGAGAGGAAAATGGATAAATACTGAGTGTTTACTCTCGGCCCAGAACTTTGGCTTAAAGGAAGACTACAACTGCTAGGTGTGGTGGCACAGTCCTGTGATCCTAGCACTCTGGGAGGCTGAGGCAGGAGGATTGCAAGTTTGCCCTGGCCTGAGCAATTTATCAACTTAGCGAGACCTTAACCCCCCCCCCAAAAAAATTAAAAGGCCTGGGGATGTAGGTCAGTGTGAAGGCCCTGGTTCAACCCCCAGTACTGAAGAAGGAGGAGAAGGGAGCAGGGGAGAGGGGGAGGAGACTTTAAAAGACTGCCCTTGCATGTCTTTGAGCCACAATAAACCACAGTAAGACCCTGCCATAACACCAGTGAATGAACTTGGCTGTGACAGGACCGATGATGACCTCCAGGTGCCCAGTCCTTCCCCTTCTCAGACAACAGCGGGCCAAAGCTATTTCGTCATCATGGGAGTGGGCAGGAAGTGACTGCCTCCTGAGCCTCTGGAGCTTTCTAAAGATGTCAGCTGTGCCCAGGCTAAACTGCACTGCTGTCACTCAGTGCTTTCTGTGGTAGGATACACCCAAAACAACTACAGCTCATTAACATTACAATAATGGGACCAGCGTTTGTATTTTGCAAGATAAAATTTCTGGGTCCAATCTACTATATTGTAGAGAGATCATATAATCACTTCTCACTCTCAACACCGTTCTCTTTATGCAAATTACCAAAAAGTTTTTTTAAAAACCCCCTCAGGACCTCGAGATCCTGGTCGGATTTCTGTTCCATGAGGGGTGAGGGCTGAATGCCGACGCGGGGCGGGGGCGGGGGTCTTGTCTGTATTTTGCTGAAGGCAGGCGTATACATGCGGCCAGTTTCAAGCTCACCAGCTCACAGAATTCCTGAGACGTTAACCAGCGACTGAGCCTACGCTGGCACAACACCCGGAAGCTCTTCCCCTCAGCAGGTGCCTTTTTGTGCTGATGAAAAGGCAGCGGGCCCCACAGTGGCCGGGTCTCCAGGGCAGTGCCAAACTTCCTCTTCTGGCCCCGAGCTCCTGGCCAGAGCAGCTGCTGTGAGAGTCAGCGCTCCGGTGTCTCTTAACCCGAGGGAAGGAGACGCCAGCCCTCCTGCTCGACAGGAGAGCAAAGTGAGAAGAAGGGAAACTCCCCAAGGACGCTCCAAGGACAGGGGCAGATCCGTCTCCCTCGAACCAGTTTGGTTGTCTGTAGACTCCAAATGTCTTCTTACTTATTCTTTTTTGTTCACCATTACACAGCTTGGTTAAAAGAAAAAAATCAGATGTTTTTTGCTGAAAAGATTCAAGGAGAGATGCCTTGGTTTTATCACCAACAGAATTTAGCCGCTGGCCAGGGTGGGAGCTGTCACGCTCTGCCCGCTGTGAGCAGGCCCAGAAATCCCCTGTGAGTGAACTTCTGCAGCAGGCTCTGCTGATTTTGTGAGATAACCCTGCATCCCATGAGCGGCAGGCCTCGATCTGGGCTTGAGAGATGTAATATTTTGATAAAAAACGGCACTTCCTTTTGAAGCATGTCTCTGCGTGTGCTGAGCCAGCTGCCTCGATATCTCCCAGCTGACTCCAGCCGCCCTCCGCAGCCCAGCAAGGTGAGCAGAGTTAGCATCCATGAACCGCAAGTGTGGCTTGTTTTCTTCCCCTTTCAGAAGCATCAGTATTTACTCTCTCACAAGCACAGAATAGCTGTACCCCTCAAAGGGGACTGAGATGCCGCTGTGGAAAGCTATCAAAGGTGGGAGCTAGGTTTCCTAAGGGGAAGGATTATTCTCTCAGCAAACTTTAGAGTTAAAATTCTTATTTATCCAAACATCTCTACTAAGCAAAGGGTCACAACAGAGAAAACTGGAGGCCTTTCACCAAATTATCAACTTCAACTTTTCTCATGAAGCCAGGGAAATCTACAATTCTTACAAGGCAATGTAATGAAGTGCATACAATGATTGATCACTGCTGTACAATTTATAAAACTAATTAAAAAGAAGCCTACTTCTCAGTGGGTGCATTTGATATTCAGTTGTAAAGTCAGGAGAGGAAGGGTTTGTGTGCTGAGTAGTGTCCTGCCTGAATTCGCATGTGCCTGGAACCTCAGAATGTGACTTTATGCAGAAGCAGGGTCACTGCAGATGTAATTAGTGAAGATGAGCTTGCTCTGGAAGAGGGTGGGCTCTGAGTCCAATGACTGCTGTCTGCGTAAGAGAAAAGGACACAGAAACACACAGGGGAGAAGGCCATGGACAGCAGAGGCAGAGAATGGAGTTCTGCTGCCCCAACAAGAAATGTCAGTGACTGCTGAGAGTGCTCGGAGGGAGCACGGTCCTTCCCACACCTGGATGTCGGACTTCTGGCCTCCAGCACCATGAGAGAACAAAATTTCATTGTTTCAAACTACTCGGCTTGTGGCTGTTACGGAAGCCCTGGGAAAATGCAGAGCATATATACAGCTCAGGCAGGGTCAGCAGCTGATGTGGACGGGCACCAAGGTGCATCCCATACTCTCTGCCCCTCGAGCCAGCATAAGTAGAGATGGTGGCTCATGGGGACTCTGACAGAGCAGAGACCCTAAGTCATCGGATGGGGAAAGTAGTGCTATCAGCAAGTGCACGTAGAATCACAAACTCATCACATAGGTGCTCATGACACACTTCCGTTCTCTGAGCAGGAAATGGCAGAGATGGGACTCTAATCTCAGAGGAGGAAGGACTGAGGACAGGCACTGAGGGCTCTGCCTCGATTACTCCTCCCGTAGCCCCATGCCTTTCTGCAAGGCCGCACTGGGAGGGCTCGGCCCCAGCTTCTGATGTCCGGGTACACGTCTCACCTCTAGTCTTCATCTTTGGGGCATTTATGTTATTCCGTTCCTCTGAGAGCACAGGCCAGATATAAGCAATCAGGACATTCCTTCTCATGAGATTTTTTTCATAATTTTCAAATATTTTATAATTTTCAATATGTTTTTCTGACAACTTTTTTTATTAGTGCATACTGGTTACAGAGTAATGGGTTTCATTTTGGCAGATTCGTACATGCATGTAACACACACGGCTCGTGTCCATCCCCAGCGCCCCTCTGTCCCACCCTCCTGCCTGCTTTCATGACTTGGAGGGGGTTTCAGTGGGTATAATATATCGTGCCCAGTACCCTCCCTTGCGCCCCTCCACCTCCCTCTTATTCCCCTCCTCTTGTCTAACAGTAATCTTCCTATCTTTTTTCTTTCTTTTCGTGGTATGGGGGTTTAAACTCAGGGCTTTCAGACTGAGGTACAGCCCTACCCTACCACTTTTTTATTTTTTGAGATGCGGGTCTCATTGAGTCCCTAAATTGCCCAGGCTGGGCTCAAATTTAGGACCCTCTTGCCTCAGCCTCCCATAATGCTGGGATTACAGGCCTGAGGCACCACATCTGGCTCCCACTGTCTTGTCATTTTTTCAAGATCCCGTAGATTAGGGAGAACAATTGACATTTGTCTTTCTGAGTCATGAGATGTTTTAATCCTGCTTTAGTTTCTGCTTTTGACATCACAGTATCTCACTGACATCTTAGGTGCAAGAGGAGAGCCAAGGAGCCTTTGTATTCAGGGAAGTGCCACAGTGCTCCCGGGACTCCCAGGATGCTATGGGAGAACAAAGACTCAGGGATTCTTGGGTTGTTTCCCACTGCTCAGGATCAGGCTACACAGCAGCAGTTGGACACGAGGAAGAGGAGAGACCAGGCCCATGCATAGGTGTCAAAGACCAGGCTGGAAAAAGAACTCTGAACTTCATTCCTTATGCTTTGCAATTCAGTTAAGATTCTACCGTTTCATTGGTAAGTATTTCCAGAAAGATGCGAATATGGGCTCCTAACCTTTTCAAAAAGTGTATAAAGGAATGCGGTAAGTCTTGTCATATACAAACAATTCCAGATAGAATATAATTAGGTGTATGAACAAGTTCAGAACTACACCGGGGGGCTGGAATGGTAGGAGGAGCCCTCACGGAGGAAATACACTTAAGCTGGTGCAAGTATCACCAATGCATTGCCTAAGACACTTAAGTTTTCAGAAGGAGAGGAGGAAACAATTAAGTGGTAACGCAACATTCAGTTCACACGTGATTTTATGTCTGTCTAATTTGTGTCAGTTACAGAGGCACAGAGCTATAGCTGCTACACATGCATGTGCTAAACAGAGCTGTTAGTGATAGGTGACTTTCTTATTTTTTAAATCGTAGTGTTAGAGTCCCCACTGAGGCCTTTTGGAAAGACTAAATGAACACCATTCCTTTCACAGACCAACAGCTTTCTTAACCCATCACACAATAAATGTATAGACTACTTCAGGAGAGATCAAATTATGACTTGCAGGTCAAATCCAAACCACTGTCTGCTTTTGTAAATAAAGCTTTATTGGTACACAGCCAAGCCTATTCATTTTATGTATCCTCTCTGGTTACTTAAAACTACATTGGCAGGGCTAAGAATCTGCAACTGAGATTGTACAGCTCACACAGCCCAAGATATTTACTGTCTGGCTCTTCACAGAAAAACGTTTGCCAACTCCTGCACTAGGCTCCTATGAATAGACTGAAAAAAATCATAATCATATTTGTGGAGTGGAAAACAAGTGAATTCATGCTAAATGTTAATCCCTTTCTTTACAATTTTTCCCAAATATTTTTATTTTTTTCAAACAACTTCAATTAGATGAAGACACCCCCCACTAAAAAATGGTCTGCCTACATAACAGAAAAAATAGTATTTCAGTCAGGCCCTGAAATTTTCTATAAAACAGTTCACTAAGGTCTAGAGGCTTCTAAAGACGCACATTTGATTTTACTTTTTTTAGGATGTGAATTAAACATGATTAAAATTATTCTGAATTTAAAATATTCCAGAAATTGTCTTAGTTTCTAAAACTTTTCACAGGACCCTTATGAAATTACTTCTATTAAATTTAAATAGCATAGGTCTCTCTGAAGTATTTTTTTCTATAATTGCTATAGGATGGTAGCTAAATTTTCCCAATTACCTGTAAAAAAAAGTATAATCCTAACCCCAACCTCCAGTCTGCACATGGCGAAAATACCTTCTTATGCAATAGGTGTATATTTGTAAGTAGCCAATGTTACTTTCTAGTTCTATTGTTTCTCTAATTTAGCGAGTATAATTTGAACACATATAGACATGAACAGATGGGTCATATTATATCTTTTTTAAAAGCCAGAGTCCAGCCGGGGATTTAGCTCAGTGGTTCTGCCATCTGCCTCGCAAGTGCAAGGTCCCGAGTTCAATCCCCGGTACCAAGAAAAAAAAAGCCAGAGTCCTGTAACCACCTTCTCTAAAGGTTTATGACCCAGATTAAGTGTCAGCATGAATAGCACAGTAATTGGTTTGGAAGTTAATCATGAAAGAACAGAATAACCTTTCAACACTAAAGTTAGTCTGTTCACTTCTTTCTAAATGACTGTTATAGTGACAGAACTGTTTCTTCTCTTTCCCAAATGGCTTTGAATGATTTACCATATCTTAGAGTCTCTACCAAGAAATAGATGGCACTTCCAGACCTCTAGCCGCTGGGAATAATAATTTCTATGCATAGATGCTCCATGAGTCCACTGACATGGAGCTGGAAGCAAGGTGATGAAAGGTGTTGATGGCTACAGTAGTCAAAGAGGACCCAAACCTAACGGACCGAGACTGACTCCTTGCCAACACTTCCAGAGCAGGCTCAGAACACACTGAGGCCAACCGTCTACTGAGTGGATCCTCAAAGAGGTGCTGGACCCCTTGGGTGTTTTTTAATTTTTGTTGTAAACTCTTATTGTGGAATGGAAATTATTTGGTTTCTTGTTTATGTTGGGGCATTAGTCTTTCTCCCCCTGTCCCCAACCATCTGAAAACATAAATCTTATAGGCTACTTCTGAACCCAGAGCAAATTCTACCGTAAATTACAAATTCCCGGGCTGGGGATTTACCTCAGTGGTTCCGCCGCCTGCCTCGCAAGCAGAAGGACCCGAGTTCGATCCCCGGTACCAAAAAAGAAAAAAATTACAAATTCCCAGGCCAAGAATTGTACAGGAATCACTAGCTCAAACACAAGCTTAGTGGCATTACTTATCAGGACTCAGAGGGCCTAGCTCAGAGAAATGAGAGCCAAAAGCATGGCTGTCATTTGCCCTGTTCTGAACGTGACTCCATGGATGTCACCTTCAGGAAGCAGCACGAAGCTGACACACCATGTGCCTTTCCTCAGCACAAATGACCACATCCTGTGCCAGGCAGCATTTTTCTGTCTCTGTGGTTAAAAACTGGTACAAATTAATGTATAACTCGGCAGCGCTGGAATGTTAGCTGAAGCTGTGATTTGAGTCTCAGAAGTTGTAGACAAATAGCCTCATTTCTTAGTCATGAGCCATCACAGACAAAAGAAAAAGATTCTGAGAAGTTTTTCTCCCTCTAAGACACACACATAATTGACCTAAGACTTTCATTTAGTCATTTACTGAATAGATATTTATTGTACATCTATTATGGGCCAAGTACATACTGTTCTTTGTACCACAAGTACCTCAAAACAAAAAGGCCTAAAATACTGATCAATGAAGAGTAGAAGAGAGAGGCAGTAAAATAAAACCCTTGTATCATCTGTGAAAAGTGTCATGCTGAGAATTAAAATAGGGTGCCGTGTTAAAATAGCGACTGAGTTGTCAGGGAAACCTTCTGTAAAAAATGATATTTAATGAGATCTGAGTGACATTCATAAAGCAGAAGTGATTAGATTTATCATAATTATTAGCATAAAAGATGAACAAGGTAAATATAAATACAGTTCTTAAAATTTACACACACACACACACACACACACACACACACGAGTGCATATAAAAGCCTGAAAGTATTCCGTAATGTTAATAGAGCACTGTATCTTTGGGAGGTAGAATAGAGGTGGGTTTTCATTTTTTCTTTCCATTTCAGTGAACTTTCCAAACTGCGGTATAATACAAAAGTATGGTTGGTCTTGGCTCCTGCTCCCTGTTCTGGGCACAGAGCTCCTAAAACTCCTAGAATTTTCTTAGTGAGAAGAGCATATTTGTTGCTTGAGACAAGGCCTTTCAACAGCACTGCACCTGGGGCTTGGCTGATGGGGAGATAAGCTGAGACCTTAGGTGGTTTCAGGTTGGGACTGAGAATTAGCTAGACCAAGGAACTAGAGGGCTGGGACTGTGAGCCCCATCCACTGGCCTCCGGGAAGGGGAAGAGGGGGCTGGAGACTTGTGTGCAATGAGATTCAGAGTGCTTCCAGGTGGGGGCCTGTGGAGGCTCTGGGAGGGTGGTATCACAGAGAAGGATGGAAGAGCCCAGCTCTCCTCTTCGTGCCCGGTCCTACACAGCTTGTCCATTTCACTGTTTCTAGATATACTGTTTATAAATCAGTGATAGCAAACAAAGGGATTTCCCGAGTTCTTTGAGTGATTCTAGCAAATCATCACATCTGAGGGAGGCATTGTGGAAACTTCTGAATCTATCTAGGTTGTCTGGAGGTGTGGGTCACCTAAGGGCCTGGCTGGTACTGGGACTGATGTCTGAAGGGGGAGAGACTTACAGGACGGAGACCCTAACATGCCAAGTCTGCATTAACTCCAGGAATTAACATCAGAATTGAGTGGTTGGACTTCCAACCACTGGAGAACTGGTTATCAGCACTGGAAAACAAAACCAGAGTTGGTATCAGGAGTGGGGTTCACTACGCCAGTCTTGGCTAACAGGAACATGTGGCATGGGAAGAAAAAGGGTGAAAGGGTAGGGGCTGAGGAAGCTTTGACTCCTGGTTGGCCACACAGCCACTCATGGTATGGAGGGAGCAGCAGCTGTGCTGTGCTCAGCTACTACAGATCAGGGTTATCAATGGAATTCAGAAATGGACCCAATTCCTGGACAGCTAGTTCACAAGGTGCCTAAGGAAATATAAACTAATGAGAAAAAGATAAAATATGTATCCTTTGGTTACTAACTGTGATAGCTAAATGAAAGTAAATCTGACCATGCTCAGATTCTAGTTGGCTGAGTTGTGGATATTAGACTCAAAGCTGCCCCTAAATTTGTATCTAAAGGGAACAGAGCATACCCCATACAATCTCTGGACACCAAGAAGGTGATTCAAGGAGGAGAAGACAAAACCAAGAAACTACTGAAACTGTGAAAGAATTACTTGTTTTGTTTCTTTTTTTTTTTTTTTTTTGCTTTTGGTACCAGGAATAGAACTCAGGACCTCGTGCTTGCAAGGCAGGTGGAGGCACCACTGCACTAAATCCCTGGCCCTCAAGAATTACTTATTTTGTTTTTGTTTTTGTTTCTATTTTTGGTGCTGGGGATCAAACTCAGGACCCTGCACTTGCCAGGTGAGTGCGGTGCCGCTGAGCTACATCCCCAGCAAGAACTACTTATTTTGTAAATCAGTATCATCAGCTTTCTGAAGAATCCTTACTAGAATGGACTGAGAGTAAATAATCTAGAGATAGTATCTTTGTTCTTCTATTTTCTTTTTGTGATGCTGGGGATGGAAACCAAGGCTTCATTGATGCTAAGCATGTGCTCTACTGCTGAACCACATTTAGCCTTGTATCTTGGTTTTTAAATTCTTCAGTGTGGAAGAGCATGGTTGGGTTGACTCACAGCTCACTACAGAACAATCACAGAGAGCTATACACTATCCAGGCACACAAGAAATTATTCCTGGTGGGCTGGATAGCGGCCACTATAAATTTGGGCCTGGTGATGCATGGCTGTAATCCCAGCACTCTGGGAAGCTGAGGTAGGAGGATCACAATCTCAAGCCCACCCTGGGCAATTTAGCGACTTAGCAAGACCCTATTTTAACAATAAAAAAATGTAAGGGCCGGGGATTTAGCTCAGTGGTTCCGCCACCTGCCTTGCAAGTGCAAGGACCCGAGTTCTTTCCCAGGTACCAAAAAAAAAAAAAAAAAATTAAAAGGGTTAGGAATGTAGCTTAGTGAAAAGGCCCTGGGTTAAATCTCAGTACTAGGGAGAGGGGACCACTAAAAGTTCTAGTTATTCTAACATGGGGACTCTCCAACTCTATCCCAAAATGCCAAGTGGAACACCCCAAATGAAGTAGCCAATGTGCTAGACACGTAAGCCATTTGGGACTGGCTTTCTGATAGTCAGGATATTCACCTGCTGAACATGCCCATTGCCAGGTCATGGTGAATGCCATATAGGTGTTGTCTAAGAAGGTACATGTTGGATATGGTATGGAACAGTCAGTGTTGCCACAGAGAAAATGAGAATGTGGCTTGGAAGGAAGAAGCCTATTGTATTCACAGGTCCCAAAGAGAAGTCACTAACCACATATGCCATGGAGGATCACGGGGGAAGCACTCAGGTTGGTCAGGAGGCAGAAAGGAGGACAGGGAAAAGCTTAGGCCAGAGCCTTTACTGAAGCCTCCATGGGAAAGGTGAGGCAGAGCAGGGTAAGGGAGTTAGGATAGGCTATTGTGAACAATCCTGGTGGGATGTGAGCCCAGGGATGTACTCTACTGTCCAGCACCAGGCCTCGGGTAGAGGAAGTACTGGCTTGGTGTATGACTAGAGGCACAGACTTGGGACTGTTGGCTTGTATGTGAAAAGCCTCCACACAATGGAGGCTTTTCTCTAAGAAATGGCCAGCCCTGGGAGAAGCAATCTCTCCCTGGGCCTCTAAGATCCCTTTATGCCAAACATTAGGAATACAGAAAATAAGAAGATACAGTTAATATAACCAGTTCAGAGACGAATGGATGGCAATGAGACAGAGATGCTAAGAAAGTGAAGTTGCACGGACAAGTGCAAAATAGAGCACAGCCTCACTGAACTTGCTGTCTCCCCTTCCCTTTATGGGTCTTACAGATGCTATAGAAAATGTGAGCTTAAATAACAAGACAATGGAGAGAGACAGAGGAAAGTCAAAGGACTCATCACACCAAGAGGGACACCACGGTTAAATAGTTATAAAGAAATAAGGTAAATTAAATGAAACCTCGATGGGGTGAAACAGACGGGAAAAAAAGGAGGCCGAGGAACTCATAACCAGAAGGAGGTGAGTTAACAAGAAATAGCATAAATAAAACAGACATACTGGGTTGAAATTAGGTCTTCATACAGCATTTTTTAAGGTTGGGTAGATGAAAAGGACCCCGTTCTGGCCTCACCACATTAAACGGCCCCAAACAACAACTTTACTCTATTTACTCCCAGTTGGGGAAAAGGTTTAAAGTCAGAAGGCAAAGATTATAATGAGAAATTTAATCTTCAATTGCCTGGGCAACAGGTAGAGTAATAACAAAGACGGACAAAGGCCCAGGGCCTCTTTGCTTTGCCCCTCACTAGGGACCCAAAGCCTTCTGTACATGAGGGAATAAATCAGTCCGGGGCTGCAGAAGAGAAGTTCCTGGGACTGCTCGACATGGGGGCACCGTACATTGGGTACCAATTCTTGCCATTAGATTGGAAAATGTAGAAATGCGAGAGTCGACAGTGGAAATTCTCCAGACATCGCTGGTAACTGCTGCTCTGATCAAAGGACAAAAAGAATCTTAAAACCGAAGACATCACAATGTCATGGGTGGTAGCAGGGAAATGCCCTAACAGGGAAGAGCTCCATCATGAGACAGAAATGAGTTATAGAGGGTCCTGCTACTTGGGGAATAAAAGAGGAGCTACATTTAAGTGGGAGCCTCTTTTCCCCTGGCACTGACTTTGGGACTGTGTGAGAAGTGCCACATTCTGTCATTGCTTAAAAACTGCCATAATATAAAGTCGCCCTTCACTGATCAAGAGCTACTAGGTTTGGGACGGTGATCCTGAGGTAAAGGGACAACATCCTGTTGGAAAGCTTCTCACTGGAGAAGGTGAAAACAAATCAGCTCCCTGGGCTGACTTACCTACTGATTTTCTTGCAGTGATTGAAGAACTGAACAATGATAAATGTCTTAGTTTTTCTACTTAGTAGGTCACGGAAAATGGCTAATGCCTGGCCATAGGGTCAGACAGAGGACAACAACAACTTGACTTATCAAGGGGATTCTCACACGAGGCACAGCCCTATGGAAGCCACTGTGGGAGTCTGAGCGGGTATTAAAGCCAGACATGTTGATGCTCGGCAAAAGAACCTGCTTCTGGGTTCAAAAGGTGACTCGAGGCCAGGGGATTTGGCTCAGTGGTGCTGCTGCCTGCCTCGCAAGTGCAAGGTCCTGAGTTCAGAGCTAATGAGTGGATATCACAGTGGCCACAGAGTCTAGGAAAGGAATGGTGATGATGGGGGATGTGGCAGCAATCCAGAAGACAGACTGGACTTAGACGTACTCCTCTGGCACCTCCTGGGGCACAAACTATCCTACAACAAGAGAGACAGAGACTCACAAGAGACCAGGAAGGTTCCCTGGCAGGAGGCCCTCCAGGGAATTATGATGCCAGGAGCCCTGGGGGCTACAAGTGGGTTCTGGTCAGGACAGACCCAACTCTAGCAGGGCTCTGCAGTTGGAGGAGTACCACAGAAAACCAGACAGCAGAGCACTGCACCAATGTGTACTGCTGAGTCACATTCTTCCTCACTGAGGAACACTGGTTATAGTCATAATTTCAAATGGGGGAAGAGATCATCTCCTCAGTAACAGTCTGAGAGGTAACTGCAGTGGGCAATTGAAGCATTGGTTGTCTATCTGAAGAGGGTGAGATGCAGACACAAAGGGCTGGTTTGAACATTTTCATGAGTGTGTGCTGCTCACATTCATATGAGCTAAGGGAGTGTCCCTGCTTAGTAGATTCCTCTGGTTTTTGAGGGATCTAGGGAGACAGGGGTGGTGGAGGATGCTGGTATGACTGTACAGTTCTTCCCAAGGAAGATGCTGTGTGATGTTCTTTCTCTTTCTCTCTCTCTCTCTCTCTCTCTGTTTGCCATACCAGAGGATGAACTCACGGCCTTCTCTAATACATTCTCAGCCTCCTTTTTATTTTTAGACAGGATCAACCTAGGTCATTAAGTTGCCCAGGCTGGGCTTGAACTTGTGATCCTCTTCCCCAACCTCCCAGAGTGCTGGAATTACAGGCGTGTAGTACCATGCCCAGCTGACAACTCCTTATTTTTCCTCCCACACATTATCTGAACTTTCTGTTTCCTGCCAGATGCAGTAGTTGCAGGTCCTGGGCCAGAACTGGAAGTACCAGAAGCAGTGATGATTCCTAAGCAAGAAACTATAACTATAGTTTACAATCTTTATGTTAGTATTCCCAAGGCCCTAACCCCATCTGGCAAAACTGGAGTGAACAGTGAATGCAGCTATATTGCCCGGTGCCAGAAAGTGCCCCCTAATTCTCTGCTTGTGTCACTTTCCCTGTATGTGCAAGAGTAGACAGAGTGGGCAGGTCTTATGAGGCAGGGACTGCTGCCTACAGTCTAGTCCAAGACAGTGGCCCTTGCCTCATGTGTCCTGCCAAAGGTGGAAAAGCTGGAGAGAAATAGTAGCTGAGGGAAAAGGAATGGACAAGTGGGTACCATAACAAATCCTGGGAGTCATCCTAGCAAAGGATGGAGCCTTCCACTTTGCAGCCAAGTTAGAAAGAAGTACAGGTGACCTGGGCCTGGTGTCTGAAGTCTAGTGGAACTGAGCCCTCACCCTGTGTGCCCTGCACAAGTCTGGGAGTCGATACCAGAAGTGAATTACATTGCTGGGCACCCAGTGATTGTCTGGAGAATTGGAGAACTGGTTGTTGGAAAACAGCCCAGACAAACTACTTTCCATAATGAGCGTGTATTACTTTTATAATGGAAAAAAGTAAAAATGAACACTTAGAAAATGAAGTTAATATAACTTGCACTGAACCAGTGTCTTAAATTCTCAGCATTTGCTCGCATCTGGTAAGAAACTATTAAATGCAAATTTTTGTGAAAGGAACAAATTGGAATCACTTCTCACTGAGCCCACAAAGGTAACTTTTCCTCAGAGAGCTGACTTCCCCTTAGCGATTTCTGTAACTATTAGGCTGTAGTCTGTACACTGTGCCTCACCTCCTAGATCTTCATCTTCATTGGCTGGGGCTTCCACACTGTCCACATTGTCTGTTTCAGGAGGTTTGGTTAAGGTGTAGTCACTCAAAGCCACCGGACCTTCTAAAAGGCAAGAAGAACTTTAAGGCTTTTTATAAATATATTAAGTAGACTTTATTTTATGTTCAGCTTCACATAATCCCTTAGTGATAAGCACTTTCCCCTTCACATACACCCAAAGAGATGTACATGAAAACTCTTGACAGAACCACACCCAGGGTTCCTGCATCCCTCTACTACACCCAGCTTTCCTGAATATTTCTTTTACCTGAGTTAAACTGCGCTAAAGCCTCTGGATAGCAATTCTTTCTCCACTGGCATAGCTCAGCAGGCTGCCACTGCTACTTTGTGTCCAAGAAGTATTAACATGTAACAAGAAATATGGATGGGGAAAACACTGGATACCCCAATTTGCGAAACATGCTTTCCTACGAGGAAGCCTGTGATCATCCAATTTCCAAATCCTAGTCCCCCTTCTGCTCACATCATAAATGTAACTCTGTGGAAAACGTAGCCCAGGGTCCTTTACTTCTCTGGACGTTAACTAAGTGCTGGCAAGGTTATAGATAGGTGTAAGTCACCCTACCTCTCTGCAAGGGCCTTACACTTTGCAGATATAGAGAAGGAAAGCCCTCAACCACGATGCAAGACAGGCTCAGGATGGAAGGAACAAAAGGGAGGAGATGAATGCTCCAAAACGGCAAGCTTGTTAAAAATAGAGTTTAGGGGAAGTATAATTTTGTACAACAAACATTGTTAATGCTAGAAGTAAGAGAAAAGAACAGTGTAACTGAAATTATTTTTACATATAAGCATAACAAAAAGGTGATTACAGAAGAAATGAACTGAGAAGTTTTTTGGGTTTTTTTGGTATGGGGGAACAAACTCAGGTCCTTGTGCTTATGAGGCAGGCTGTGGAACCGCTGAGCTAAATCTGCGCCCCGCCCCGCGAAGTTACTTTGTATCAACCTCTTTCCTAATACCCAACAAAATACCTACTGGATACTAAGTCACAACTAATGAAAGACACGAATCACAAGCTGGAGGAGCAGCTCAGTGGTAGAGAACTTGCCTAGCTTGCGAGAGGCCCTGAGTTCAATTCCCAATACAGGAAGAAAAGAAAGAAAAAGACACCAAGTCCTGTGGTATATAAACTGGGCCAAAGTAAAAGGTGGGGGTGACTGGAAATTGCAGTGGCCCAACACCAACACATGGGACAGACTCTTCCCAGAATGCAGGAGTGAAATGGAAACATTTCATAAAATCCATAACTAAGAGGCCCTGAAAATGTAGTCACTGTAGACTATTTTTTGATTTACGAATACTGAGACATTCTAATTTCTTTCTTTTTTTCAAATATTCCTCCCCTCTTTTGTTTTGTTTTGTTTTTTTGGTACCGGGGATCGAACTCGGGACCTTGCGCTTGCACAGCAGGTGCCAGAACCACTGAGCTAAATCCCCAGCCCGAGATTCTAATTTCTGCATATCGTAATGTCTATGAACTCTACCAACTCTAAGATAGTGTTCTGAACAGTGGGTGTCTACGGCCATCCCACCCTGAACACGCCCAATCTTGTCTGAACAGTGGTTGCCTTTTCTCAAACCTGAGATGACTAAAATTTAGAGTACACCTGAGCAATTAATATGAGGTTTGGGATCAAGTAATATGAGATTACAACTCACAGCAATACAAAAAGGCACTTAGGGTTATATTTGCTAATGCAATGTCAGTTTTATTTCCAAGTGAGCTAGTCAGTGGAGAAGACATAGATATTATTTTAGTAACATCTATTAAAATAAGTTGTTAGCCAGGCATGGTGGTGCACGTCTGTAATCCCAGCACTTGGGAAGCTGAGGCAGGAGGATTGACACGAGTTCAAGGCCACCCTGGGCTACATAGGGAGTTCAAGATCAACCTGAACTACATAGCAAGACCTTGTCTCAAAAAAATAAAATAAAATAAGTTGTTAGTAAATGATGATAGTTTATTTGAGGGCATGGTCAGTGACTATGGCCTATTTCTGCCTGGGCCCAGGAGACAGGAATGATTTTTACAGTTTTCATTTTATATTTAAAACATACATGTTTTAAAACATGCCTGTCCCCTGCAAAGTCTAAAATGTTTCGGATCTGGCCCTTTACAAAAATGTTTGCTGATCACTGTTCTAGAGTGAAGCACAGATCCATTCAAGTCTAAGCTACTGTATTATTCATTGTCAAGACCAATCAGTTGAAAAGTTTAGAAAGATAAAGAGAACCAATGATCAACATTAGGCAGAGTGTAGTTTGGCCCTATGATGCTAAAGAATTTACATGCTTTAAATGGATGAGTTATTTTCTTTTATCACCAAGAGCCAACCATACTTTTTTTTTTGGTACTAGGGATCAAACTCAGGACCTTACACTTGCAAGGCAGGTGCAGTGCCACTGAGCTAAATCCCCGGCCCCCTGCCATATGTTTTTAAAGACATGTCTCCATTCATTTGTACTGCAACCAGCATGCACATGCCTCTGGTGCTTCCCATTGAGGCGGTTTCTAGAGAGGAAGGGCCTGGTGTTACCTGTGGACATGGGCTGCTCCTCAGAGGTCTTCAACTCCATGCTTGTTTGGATATCTGAAAAGAAAGGATGTGTTTACAAATATTAGCTCCTTAGGGTACATTTCCAGACTTGAGCATTTGAAATAAGGGTACCATCTTGGCAAACTTGGCAGCAAAAGTTCTCTTTTAGAGCAGGATCCCACTTCCTCTGTGCTGTCCCCAAAAAGCACCTGACGGAGAATGAAAGGAATCAGTGCTGCAGAACTTTCTGCCAAAGATCTACTTACACCACGAACAGGGTCCCAGTAGAACTTCAGGTATCCTTTATTCTTCTCCCCCAACATATACAAATAATTTTTTGAGATGAGGTCTTGCTATATTGCCCAGAGTAGCCTCGAAATCAAGATCCTCCTGCCCCAGCCTGTAGAGGATCTGGGATTACAGGCGTGGGCCATCAACCCCAGCTTCCCTTCAAATATTTTATTCTGACCATTTTCAAACATACAGAAAGAAGGGTTAAAAGAAGTATACAGAGAATACTTATTACCCATTAGATTCCCTAATGACATTATGCTACGTATTTCTGTTCTATCACATCTTTTCACCTATTTGTTGCTCTGTCCATCCACTGATCCATCTCATTTGGAGCATTTCAAAAGATACAGGGACCGGGGATTTAGCTCAGTGGTTCTGCTGCCTGCCTCCCGAGTTCAATCCCCAGTACCAAAGAAAGAAAGAAAAAAAAAAAGATGCAGACACAAGTTTACTTCCCTTGTAACACTTTAGGATAAATAGTAATTAGAATTCCATATTTTACAAGATTCTAGAGTAAAATTCCTATACAGTGAAATGCACAGGTAGTGTACAATTAAATGACTTTTCAAAAATTCATGTCTCAGTCATGCAAATCCCCATCAAGATACAGAACATTATCCTGGAAAAATCCTCTGGTGCCTTTCCTAGCCAGTATTCTTTTCTATCATCCATTAGTTTGGGCTATTCTAGAACTTTACAAAAATGAACCCATACAGACACATGATACACTTTTTTTTGCCTGAGCCTTCTTTCACTCAACATATCACTTTTGAGACACATCCATTCTATGGCATTTATCAGCGGTCCTTTCTTTCTTATTATTAAATAGTATTCCGCCACATGATACACCAGTACTTATCCATCTTTCGGCTGAGGGGCACCTAGATGGTTTCCAGCCTGGCCCATTATGAATAAAGCTACTGTGATATTCCTTTTAAAAATAAAAAATGGTTAAATTTTAGGCAAGTTTTAGACCTACAGACAAATTGTGAAGATAGTATAGAAAATTCCTAAACAGTCTATACTCAATTTCCTCTTTTATTGGCATCTTACAATGTGTATGATACTGACACAGTGTAATTATCCCAGTATTCAGATGTCCTCTGTCTTCAGCTAATGTCCCTTTTCTGTCCCAGGTGCCCATGTTACATTTAGTCACCATGTTTCTTCAGGTTCGTCCCGGCTGTGGTAACTTCTCAGACTTTCTTTATCTTGATGACCTGGGCAGTTCTGAGGAGCACTGGTTCGGTATTTTGTGGAATGTCCCCCCACTGGGCTTTGTTTGTTTTTCTCACAATTGGACTGGCATGCAACCATCCTTGTGAAAGTCTTTTAATGGCTATACATATTCACAGCTCTTGAACAAAGACTTGGATGTGGAATTACTGGGTCATAGAGCAGGCATATGTTTAGTTTTAATAGAAACTGCCACAGTATGTTAAAAAAAAAAAATAGCAGAACCACTGGGTGTGGTGGTGCACACCTGTCGTCCCAGCACTTGGGAAGATGAAGCAGGAGGATCACTGTAAGTTTGAGGTCAGCCAGGGCTATATAGCAAGACTCTGTTTCAGAAAAAAACAAATGGCAGAACCATCACCAGCATGTGAATTCTTCCATCTGGCCCATATCTTCATCAAAATTTAGTATTATTAGAATTTTAAATTTGAGCCATTCTTGCTCTCATTTGAATTTGCATTTCTCTGAAGAATTAATAATACTATATATAACCAATACCAACAACTCCTCTTTTGTAGTACTGGGGATGGAATCCAGGGATGTTCTACCACTGAGCTACATCCCCAGTCATTTTTATTTATTTTGAGATAAAGTCTCATAAAATCACCCAGTCTGGACTCATACTTGTGATCCTCCTTCTTCAGCCTCCAGAGTAGCTGGGATTACGGGCATGGACCACTGAGCCTAACTAATCAATCTTTTGTCTAATACATGTTTTAGTAGTGCTTTCCTCTAGTCTGTGGCTTGCTTATTAATTTTCTTAATGATGTTTTTTGATACTCAGAAAATTTAAATTTTGAAGTCTAATCCATTTTAAATGGACTTTGTTTTCCCCTTCTTAGTTAAGAAAACTTTGTCATCCCCAAGTTGTAAAGACAATTTCCTGCTTTCTTCTGCAAGCTTCATAGTTTTCAGCCTTTATGTTTCAGTCTGGGATCCACATTGAGCAAAGGCAGAAGTTGAGGTTTACAGCTTTCCATATGGATATTCAGTTGTCCCAAGGCCATTTGTTGAGGAGACTTTTCTCTATTGAATTGTTTTAATCCTTTGTCCAAAAGTAAATGAAGAGTATGGTTTACTTTTGGTCTTTACTACAATCCAGTGATAAACCATCATTATGTGAGTATCACAATATCTTCATGTTTTCTAGTAACCCTGGAAGTCGGCTAGTATCAATCATCCAATTTTGTTCTTCTTTTAAATATTACTTTGGCTATTTTAGATCCTTTTCATTCTAAGTTTTAGAATAAAATGTTCATTTTTTAAAATTTTGGAAGGACTATGATTGGAATTGCATTTTATCTACAGATCAGTTTGAGTCTTAACAATACTGAGTATTTCAACTCATGAATATGATACCTCTCTCCACTTTCAGGATTTAGGTCATGTTTAATTTTACTCAGCAATATTTTATAACTTTCATATGGTGGTTTTGCGTGAATTTTATTAAATTTATTCCTAAATGTTATATGCTTTATGACACTCTTATAAATGCAATTAATTTCTTCCTAATTGTTTATAGCTAGTATATAAACATATATTGCATAATAACTTTATATACTGAGATCTTACCAGATTAACTTAGTTTTAATAATTGGCATACTCCTTAGGATTTTCAAGATAAATAATTATGTTATCTGAAAACTGAGAGCTTGACATCTTCCTTTCTGATCTTTATGCCTTTAATTTCTTCTCTTGTTAGTGCACTAGCTGGGAATGAGAGTACAACTGACAGAAGGGATATCAGTGTACATCCTTGCCCCATCCCCAATCTTAGAGGGAAAATGCTCAGTATTTCATCAGAAATTATTATTCTAACTGTAGGTTTTCCATAGAGCCTAGGAAGGTTCCTTCTAGTCCTAATTTGCTAAGAGGTAGGAGTTTTTTGTTTAAATCATGAATAAATGTAGAAATTTGTCAAAGACTTTTTCTGCACCTATTCCAAAATCTTTTATGGCTAATGCTTAGCTAGTTGTCTAGTTGCTATTCAAAGTGTGTTTTCCCACACCTGTTTTGTCAATTTGGATGAATATATTATTTCATTCCTGAGACAAACCGTGGGCTAAACCCTACACTTCTGAGATAAACCCTTGCTTGTTCATGATACAGTTTCTGTTGTATGTACTACTGGATCCAGTTGCTAAGATTTATGAAGGCATTATGCATCCATGTTCCTGAATGATTTGGGCCTGTAATTTTGTTTTCTTTAATGTTTTTGTTAGGTTTGGATATCAGTTTTGTAGCATTCCCTCCTCCTTCACTTCCTGGAATTGTGTAAGATTAACTTTATTTTCTTCTTAGATGTTTGGTAAAATTCAACTGTGACATCATTTGGGCCTTTGGGGTTTTTTTTAAACAACAATTTCAATTTCTTTAATAGGTATAAGACAATTCATATTGTTAATACCATTTTGCATTACTTTCAGCAAGTTTTATTTTTAAAGAATTTGCCTATTTTAAGTTGTCAAATTATAATTTAAGATTGTGTAAGACTGTAACATTTTGTTGTTATCCTTTTACTATCTTTAGGATTTGTATTATATTTTCATTTTTTATATTTGTAATCTGTATATTCTCTTTTCTTTTCTTTTTTGTTTTTGTTTTTGGTACTGGGGATCAAACTCAGGACCTTGCACTTGTGAGGCGGGCAGCAGAACCACTGAGCTAAATCCCAGGCCCTGTATATTCTTTTTCTTTGTTAGTATAGACATTTTATCAGAACTCAATTTTTTTTCCCCCCAGTACCGGGAATCCTACTTTTGGTTTGGTTAATTTTCTCTATTATTAGTTTTCTTTTTTATTGGTTTTGCTCATCTTTATTTTCTTGTTTTTACTTTGGGTTTAATTCATGCTTTTTTCCCCCTCAGTCTCTTAAGTTGAAACTTTAGTTACTGATTTTATTTCTGTCTTCTAATTATCTTTTTTTTTTTTTTTTTTTGGTACCGGGGATCAAACTTGGGATCTTGTGCTTGTGAGGCAGGCACCGGAACCACTGAGCTAAATCCCGGGCTCCTGTCTTCTAATTATAAGTTTCTAAAGCAGTACATCTTCTAAGTATTACTTTTGCTGCATCTCATAAATTCTGATATATTATTTTCACTGTAATTCAGTCCTAATTTCCCCATGACTTCTTTGATCTATTGATCATTAATAAATGTTTATTTCACAGATATTTGGGGAATTAGTGGATTCTTTTATTTTCATTGATTTCTAATTTCATTCCACTATAGTCAGAGAACACAGTCAGTATGACTTCAGTCCTTTTAAATTTATTAAGATCTATTTTCGGGCCGGGGATTTAGCTCAGTGGTTTCACCGCCTTCTGTGCAAGCACAGGGACCCGAGTTTGATCCCTGGTACCCTCCTCCAAAAAATCTATTTTCTTGGTAAATATGACATACATAAGTGAAAAGTATATATAGTCTTTTATTTTTTTGCTACCGGGGATCGAACTTGGGTCCTTGTGGTTGTGAGGCAGGCGGCCGAACCACTGAGCTAAATCCCCGGCCCCAAAAGTACATATATTCTGCAGTTACTAGATATAGTGCTTTTGGTTTGTTTAGGTTTGTTTCTTTGTTTGTTTTGAGACAGGGTCTCACTGTGTAGCCCAGGCTGGCCTTGAACTTGCAGCAATCCTCCTGCCTCAGCTTCCTGAGTGCTGGGATTATAGGTGTGCACCACAATGCCTGGCTTTTTTATATGTTTTGTTTTGTTTTTGTTTTCAGTACTGGGAATTGAACCCAGGGCCTTCACATTGAGCTATATCCCAGCCCTTTTCATTTTGAGCCAGGGCCTCACTAAGTCACAAGTTGTCCAGACTGAGTTCAAACTTTCAATCCTCGTGCCTCAGCTTCCCAGAGTGCTGTGATTTCAGGCATTCAGCACCATGCCCAGCTGAGGATACTGTCTGATAAATGTCAATGAGGTCAAGGTGACTGACAATGTTATTCGGATCTTCTATAGCTTACTAATGTTTAGCTAGCTGTCTAGTTGCACAAAGAAGATTGTTAAAATTTCCAAATAGGGATGTCTCGCTACACGAGGGCCCCCAACACCTCCCTGTTCATCAGGAACATCTTGGACGCCACCAGAAAGTCTAAAGCAGTCCACAGTAGCTGGCAAGCACCCCCCAGTTTGAACCAACCTGTTAGCTAGAATCCAAGCATAAACTGAGCAGGCGAGACAAAAGGCACCTAAAGTTCAAGCATCAAGGAGTAAGGAGGGAGGGTGGACACAGATATAAAGACCTGGAAGAGGGGAAGTCTTTATCAAGCAAAAGTCAAAGCCAACTGTGAGACTTTGGCTTTCCTACATTTACTCAGAGTTCCAGAGTCAAAGCCAAGTCTGATTTTGTTGGTTCTGCGTCTCTTATAAAGTCCATCTTGCAAGTCTTAAAGAGTAAAGGTCAAGGTTCAAGATCAAGTGACATTGAGCACCAGGCCAAATGAAATTGAAAGAACAGCATCCTTGTTCTCCAGCTGATCACAGGAAATCAAGAAGCCCCAGTCAAAGGAGAACTTGAAGTAGAAGTTCTTCATGGGGAAGAATCAGGAGGTGTTCAGAAGCCTTAAAGAGTCTTCACACAGGCGATTCTCTTTTAGCCAGTCTAAATCTCATTCCAAATCGCTACCAAGGCGGTCTACCTCAGCACGGCAGTCAAGAACTCCAAGAAGGAATTCTGGTTCCAGAGGACAGTCAAGGTCCAAATCCTTACAAAAAAAGGTCCAAGTCAATAGGAAAATCACAGTCAGTTTCACCTCAAAAGCACACTAGCTCAGGAACAAAATCAAGATCACATGGAAGACATTTTGACTCCATAGCAAGATCCCCCTGTAAATCTCCCAAAGGGTATACCAATTCTGAAACCAAAGCACAAATAGCAAACCATTCTCGTTTTCGGTCACATTCCAGATCTCAGAGTTATCATCATAAAAACAGTTGGTGAACAACAGAAGAGCACTACATAGTCTTTAATATGTTATTATATCTGTCATTATGTTAAATAAAAATTTCTAGGCTTACAAAAAAAAAATTTTCCTGGGCCGGGGATTTAGCTCAGTGCCACAATGCCTGCCTCGAAAGCGCAAGGTCCTGAGTTCGATCCCTGGTACCAAAAAAGGAAGGTGCAGGGGTTTAGCTCAGTGGCACCTCTCAAGGTCCTAAAGTTGATCCCTGGTACAAAAAAAAATTCCAAATAGGAATATTAACTTGTCTATTTCTCCTTGCTCTAGTGGCTAAAATATACATCTTTACTTTTCTACAGTCTGCTTCACGTTAATATTATTCTACTTTGACCAGGCCTGGTGATGCACGTCTGTAATCCCAGTACTCAGGAGGCTGAGGCAGGAGGATCACTGCACATTCAAGACCAGCCTCGGCAATCCACTTTCTGTGTCCCCCTCCTGTCTCTCAGAAGCTATCTCTCCCTCAATAAATTTCCTATTTAAAAAAAAAAGACCAGCCTGAGCTACATAATGAGTTCAGGCCAGCCTCAACTATATAGCAAGACCCTGTCTCAAAATAACAACAACAAAAAATCATACTACTTTGCATAAAATGCAGGCAGCTTGCAATTATTTAATCTTATTTCTTACTCTCCATCCTTTATGCTATAGTTGTCCTTTGTGTCACAATTATGCAATAAACCCTACAATAGAGGACACTATTAATTTTTGCTTTAAGTGGTTGTGTTGGGTTTTAAAGACGAAGAAAAAGATTAATACTTTCTGTTTACCCATATTCTTAATACTTCTACTGCTTTTCATTTCTTTATGAAGGTCTGCGTTCCACCTGATACCATTTCCTTTCAGGTTAGAACTCCTTTAGCAACTATGTAAGGTACAACTTCTCCTGGTTTTCACTTATCTGGAGATGTTTTTATTCTGCTTTTGGTTCCATAGGATACTTTGAGATACAGAACTCTGGTTGACAGTTTTTCCTTCCTGTTAGTGGTGTCTTGTATAGATACTTTTTTTTTCTTTGAGACTGGGGATTGAACTCAGGACCTTGCACTTCCAAGGCAGGTGGCAGAACCACTAAGCTAAATCCCCGGCCCTTGTATAGTTACTTTTTCATTTATAATGTGTTCTGTTTTATTTTTCTTGAGTATGTTTAAGATTTTCTCTTTACTTTTGGTTTTTAGCAGTTTGACTATGATTTGGTTAAATGTAATTTTATTTGCATTTATCCCATTGGGTTTCCTGAACTTATTAAATCTATAAAATCAGGGTTTTCACCAAATGAGAAATTCTCAGCATTATTTCTTCAAATCCTTTTTTGTTAATTCTCTCACTCCTTTCCCTATGTAATAACTTCAGTTGCATGTCTTTTAGACCTTTCCATATTTTCCCACTCTTCCTTGAGACTTTTTCCTTCAGTGTTTTTTCTGTTATTCAGATTGAATAGTTTCTACTATTATAACTTCAAGTTTATTTATTTTTCTTTCTTTCATATCAGTGTGCTGTTAAGGCTATCCAATGAATTTTCTATTTCAGATATTATAATTTTTAGTTCTAGAATTTCTATTTTGTTTTTGGTACAGTTTCTCTGCTGAGACTTTCTATTCATTGATTCATTATCAGCATATTTTCCTTTACATCTTTGAGTATAGTGAAAGCTGTTTAAGATTCCTGTCTGTTAGTTCCAATGTCTGTGTTACCTTGTTTGTGTTTCCTTGGGGTCAGTCACCACTGATTTCTTTCCTCTTGAGGAAAGGTCACCTTTTCCTGCTTCTTCATATGATCTAATCATTTTGGATTATATCTTGGACATTATGGATGACATCTGATAGAAATTCTGAATTGTTATGCTCCTCTGAAGCATAGAGAAGTTTTCCTTTGTTTTACTTAAGCATCTGGTTAACTTGCCAGGGATCAAACTCAAATTCTGTCTCATTTCAGGAAAGCAACAGCTAGGAGGACCAAATGTCCCCAGATGCCTGGTGGAAGGGGCTATCCACGACATAAAACTCTTGGAGCCCCTTGGAAGCTGGGAGGATTTAATCACCTTCGCAGAAGCATAAGTTTCTGTCTAGTTATTTTGGTCTCAGGCGCGATGCTTAAGAGTATAACCATACACATATGTACCTAAGGGTCATCCAGAGAATTTATACAGAAAGAGTCCTCTCTGGCTTTCTCTATGCCAGGAGTCACCTTCCCCAAATTACTTCCTTCCCAGATGTTATAGTTGCTATTTCTTGTTTTTTTGTTTTGTTTTTTGGTACTGGGGATCGAACTTGGGACCTTGTGCTTGCAAGGCAGGCACCGGAAGAACTGAGCTAAATCCCTGCCCAGTTGCTATTTCTTTTTCTTTTTTTCAGTACCTGGATTGAACCCAGGGCCTCACACATGCTTAAGTGCTCTACCACTGAACTGCAACCCCAACCTTTTAATTTTTTTTTCTTTTTGAGACAGGGTATTGCTGAGTTGCTCAAGTTGGCCCTTTTTTTTGTACAGGGATCGAACTCAGGACTGTGTGCCTGCCGGCCAGGTGCTGTACCACTAAGCTACATCCCCTGCCCTCAGGTTGACCTTGAACTTGAAGTCCTCCTGCCTAAATCTCCAGAGTAGCTGGGATTATACACATGTGCCATCAAACCCACCCTGCTATGTTTTTTTAAAATCCAATAAGACCAGATTTTCTATACAAGTTTTAGTCACATTGAGGCTAAAATGGGACCCTTCATTGGACAAAACTCCACCAAACAGACTGCTTGGGATCATTTTCCTAATGCCTTCAGGTGACAGATTTTTTTTCTTATATTTAGTTCAGAATTTATAATTGTTACATGTGAAAAGGCTGGTTCAATAGGAGATACTCCTCTATAACTAGAAATTTAAAATCTCTTGTTTTTTCTTTATTTTCATAGTGAATGTTTATTTAAAATTCTTCAGGGTGTGCAAATTTCCAATGATGAATGTTATTATATTGTATACCTAAAATGTACCAATTATTAGAATGAATAATCGATAATATAAAATAGGAATAAAAGGTCCAAAGGGGTAGGGGTAGTGGGAGGCACAGGGGAAAGGAAAGAAGGGAAAAGAAAAAATGATGAGAAATGGAAAAAATGGAAATAAAGTCTTTGTAAATAGGGAAGGGTGGAGGGGGTGAAGGGAGGGCTAGGAATGGGGAAAAAATAAGAACCAAGACGCATTATATAAAGGTACAATTCCCAATGAGAAATGTAATTGTGTTGTATACCTAAAATGTACCAATAAAAGAATTTAATACAAAAAAAAATTCTTCAGGGTAGTACTTATTTCAAATAGTATATACTGTAATCAAGTTATGTTCCAATTTTTGGTTTGAAAAATACAGTCACTATACTTATATTCTCTTAATTTTAAAAGTTTAATATATTAGCCGCTAGAGGCTAGCAACAAAAACATAAAAGCAGGGGAAATAAACACATGTAAAAGATAAGTGAAGCAGCATTGTGGCCTGGAGTGTTAACACCCAATGGGCTGGGGATTTAGCTCAGTGGTTCCACCGCCGGCCTCGCAAGCGCAAGTTCGATCCCTGGTACCAAAAAAAAACCAAACACAACCAAACACCCAAGATGGGTAAGAGGGATGTCTGCACAAGGAATGGGGTGTGGCCCTGAGTGGGCTGCTGAGGACCGGAAGAGGGGTGGGAGTCTGCACGAGGTGAAGAAGTCTCCGCATGGAAGGACATGTGGACACTCTGGGCATGGGAAGTCAGAGCCCAGGAGGGTAGGAGGGCATGAGGCCAGAGCACCCGATTCGGAGTGCTGTAGTCTTTGAGGGAGGAAGAGACTGTCCAAGCTAAGCGACAGCCTGGGGAGTGTGAGTGCAGCGAGGGCATCTGAGCAGCGGTGGCCTGGTGTGGGGCTGCAGACTGTGACCCAAGTGAGCGGGGCACCCACCTCTGGACAGCAGGAGCTGGCACAGTGAGAGAAGTTCCTTGCCCAGGAGTGGTCAGGCAAAGCGGCAGGACCTGAGCAGGCTGAAGCAGGAACCGGCATCCATAGTCAGTTGGGCCTGTGGGGGTCTGAGCAATCCGCCCAAAGAGGCGATCACGGTGAGAAATGGCACAGCCACATTAGGCCCGAAGACCATCTGTGTGTCAAGGAGGAGATGGCTGTGGCAATGACTGGCTTCATAAAGGGGACCGATCAGACGCGTAACTGTCATAAAATAATGTGGGCCAGGTGTTTCTCTGTCAGGGAAAGGAGTTACAGACACAGGAGCCTGTAGTACTGTCATAGAGTCAGAGGTACTGGCCTGATGCCTTGGCTCCTGCTACATACGAGTCATGAAATGCAGGTGTAAGTGTATGTATATGAATGGTCATAAACACAGTCCCTAGCTGTGTCCACTGAAGGCATACAGAAGCAGTGACACTACTTTCGGCACCCAGGGATTAACTTCTCAGGACCCTTCTTCACTGTAAAAAACCAGGCTCCAGGGAGAAATGGCTGATTCTGGGGTTGGGGCAGAGAAAGCACAAGGTGAGTCTGGGACATTTTTCTGTGCCACAAAGCAAAGAAGAGCTAATAGGATGAAGACAGGATCCTAGGAGGATACAGAAGCCATCATGAAGCGGTCTCCACAGGTCCATCTGGGACAAGGGCACATTAAAATGATAATGATAACATTAGCCCATTAAAATTCAGGAGCCCATTCTATTAATAAAGAGGTGAATAAATTGAAAATCTGATGACAAATAGGATATTTATAGTTTCGAAGTGCTTGTCCTTGAAAACAGTTACCAATCCCAAGGCAAAAGGTAACTAGCGGAGAAGCCTGGTTGGCGCCACTCAACTGAGCCAAGTTACACATAATTGTCATCAGTGATGAGATGACAGGCAGCGATGTGCCAGCAACACCAAACAGAACACAGCACCACTTTTGTGATATTTCTGCCAAATACACATAACAGGAATCAAGCCCCAAGGAGCACAAACAACTGTGATGAGAGAGTTTACCAGGCAACTGGCTTATAACGCTCGAGTGTCCAGGTCCTGAAAAGTGAGCATCTGTCCAGACTGAGGGGAGGCGAAGACACAACCACTGCATGGGACACGGGTCTGAGCCGAAGTCTCTTGCAGCAAAGAATGCTACAGAAACACTTGGAGGAAACAGCGTGAGGTCTGATTCAATGGCGGCAATGCATCTGACTGATTTCCTGGTTTTGATGCTTGTATCATGGTTATGCAGGGGAAGATAAGACATCTTCTCTAAAATAGCCAAGAACGATAGGGATCATGTCACCAACTTACAAAATTTCCAAAAAAAAAAAAAAAAGTTTTCTGTACTATTCTGCAACTTTTCTGTAAGTACTACACTGTTATTTTTTTTAATGTTAAAAAAAAAACTAACTGTGAAACTTTCTACTGCACACAAAGGATTCTTAACAGGAAAAAAAAAAAAAGAAAGAAAACTAGTTCAAAGGTTTCACATGAGCAACCGTCATGTGGGAACAGCTTCTAGTTAAATATAGCAAGATGGCTTTTGATTTGGTAACCTAAAGGCAAAAGGTCCTGGTCCCTTGAACCTTTTAAACCTTTGACAATGACATTTAAATGGAGCTCAATAATATTTTTAAGTGTCCTGTGTGAAATGTAAATAACACCAGAAGTAACTGAATATAGCTTCTAAGAGAATAAAGAGGAGATTCTACCTTGGCATTCATAACTTAAAAGAGACATTAAAAACCATCTGAATCAGTCCACATAAATGTTCTTCTTAGACATTAAGAAATACTTAAAACATGAAGACAAGATAGATTGAATTACATCTTTCCCCTCAACTTCAAGGTCTTTATAAGAACACAAAGCCTATTCAAAGACAGTAACGCTTGAACGGTGAAAGAATTCCCAGCTGAAAACAAGAAGTTTGTTAAATATTTCTAAGTACAGCCAAAGCCTTTCAGATTTTAATTATTCATTTTGTAATTTCTTTATAATTTAACAAAAAAACCAAAAAACTTTCCACTGATGGAGTCTACTGGGGTCTTTCCAATTTATAAGCAGTCAATGTAGCCTAAAATACTTTCCCCCCAAAATGCTACAGAATGCTAAGTTGAAAGGCTCCCTCTATTTAGAAAACAGGTAACTTTGGAGGATGGAATAGGAACAGAGTAACTGCTAAGAAGTACAGTGTGGTTTTGGGGGGAGGAGGAGCTGGGTAATGAAAATGTTCCAACATCAATCATACTAATGACTACAAAATGTGCAAATATTTTAACATTCACTGAATTGTATACTTTACATAGGCAAATTCTATAGCATGTGAGTTATATTTCAATAAAGCTGTTAAAACAAACAAAACAGCCAGGTGCACTGACACTTCACAGTAATTCCAGCTATTTGGGAGGCTGAGGCAGGAAGCTTGCAAGTTTGAGGCCAACCTGAGCAACCTAGGGAGATCCCGTCTCAAAATAAAATAAAAAAGGGCTCTAGATGCGCCTGAGTAGTGGAATGGCTGCATAGCGTGGGTGAGGCAGTAGGTTCAATCCTCAGTGCTGCAAAGGCATCAACAATAACAATAACAGAACAGGATCCATGGGCTGCTATTGATAAAGTTTCCTGTACTGATGTTTATACATATCAGTTGCAAATGATAGGAGAATCTTGCAATGGGTTACATCAAGATTTATATTTCAAGTTCGATCCCTAGTACCAAAAAAAAAGATTTATATTTCAACAAAAAAAATCTTGATTTTCTACACCCCTCCTGTTACTTGAATAGGTAGAGCGTGTACTTGCCTCAGGGCCTTTGAATTTGCCCTCCCTCTGCCTACAGCACCCCCATCACTTCCTGTCTTCATTCAGGGGTCTGGTCTGAAGTCACATTGTCCAAGTTTCACCCGGCTCCTCTGTCCTATGTATCCTATGTGTTCTACCCGAGAGTCACCTCCAAGGTCCCTCTCTCTCTTTCTACTTTGCTTTACTTCTCTTCATAAAATGTCTTTATCATCTCCATTGCTTTTTTTTTTTTGGTACTGGGGATTGAACTTGGGATCTTGCACTTGCGAGGCAGGCAGAAGAACCACTGAGCTAAATTCCCTGCCCTCCATTGCTTTTTAAAAATCTCTCTTGGGCCGAAGATTTAGCTCAGTAGTTCCGTCGCCTGCTACGCAAGTGCAAAGACCCGAGTTCGAACCCCGGTAACAGAAAAAGAAAAAAAATATCTCTCCCCGCCCAAATGGAAGCTCTGTGCAACCAGCGGGTCTGTCTTGGGTCTTCCACCCTCACAATAGCACCCACTCCTGCTGGGTACTCAATAGACCCTTGTTGGATGCATACGTTTCGATGTCCCCACCTGGGTCCCTCCGGACACTCTATGGCTTAGCTGCCTGCTTGTGGACACCCTGTGAGCTAAGAATGGTTTTTTACCTTTTTTTTCTTTCTTTCTTTCTTTTTTTTTTGGTACTGGAGAATGAACTCAGGACCTTGCGCTTGTGAGGCAGGCTGCGGAACAACTGAGCTAAATCCCCCCCCCCCTTTTTTAGACAGGGTCTCATTTTGTAGCTCAGACTGGCCTTGAACTCACTATGTAGCCCAAGCTGGCCTCAAACTTGCAGCGATCCTCCTGCCTCAGCCCGCTGAGTGCTAGGATTTCAGGCATGTGCCACCACACCCGGCTGGATTTTTACATTTTTAAATGGTTGGAAATAATCAGAATACTATCTCATGACATTGTAAAATTATATAATTTCAGTGTCTATCAATAAAGTTTTATTGGAACGTTTCACTCACACACTGTCTGCGGCTGCTTCTGTACCACAACAACAGGGTTGTCCTTGCCACAGAAGCTATGCGACTTCCAAAGCCTAAAACAGTCACTGTCTGGTCCTTTACAGAAAAAATGTGCACAGCCTGCTGCAGATCTGCTACTAACACTACACTTCCAATGCAGTAGACACTGGCTACATGCAGCTTTTACATTTATATTGCAATTACTTAAAATTTAAAGTTTTGTCTCTCAGTCACGCCAGCCACATTTTAAGAACTCAGGAGAATTCTAGTGGCCTTTAAATTGTACGGTGCATATAAAGAATATTTCCAGCTTGGCCTGGTGGTGCACACCTGTAATCTCAGTGCTCTGGGAGGCTGAGGCAGGAGGATCGCAAGTTCAAGCCCAGCCTGGGCAACATAATGGCTTAGTAAGACCCTGTCTCAAAATAAGATTTGAAAAAATGCTGAGGATGTAGTACAGTGCAAAGGCCCTCGGTTCAACCCTTAGTACCACAAAAACAAACAAAACAAATCATCATTGCAGAAAGTTCTGCTGAAGAGCACTGCCGGCAGTTGTAGAATCTCTCAGTGCTGCTTGGGAAACCACTGCAAAGCTATGGAAAACAAACACGAACAACTAACTGTGCCGTAGAGCTTTATTCACAGGGGCCATGGTGCGGAATCAGCCTAAGCATCCACCAGCAGATGAAAGGATAAAGACAACGTGGTAAATGTGCACCATGGAATACCAGTCAGCCTTTCAAAAGCGGAAGCCTTGCCATTTGTGACAACACAGAGGAACCTGGGGGCATTAGGTTAATTGACTACAGCAGGTGGAAGAGGCAAACACTGCCTGCCCTCACTTCTGCGCATATTCTAAGACTCAAACTCAGAAGCAGAGAGAGTAGCAGCCTCCAGACACTGGGGTCAGGGTGGCTGGGAAGATGCCAGCCAAAGGCCCGAAGTTCAGTTCATCAGGAGGAAAAGGGTTTTGAGATCTATTGTACAGCAAGGTGACTATAGTTAATATATTTCAGAATTGCTAAAAAGTAAACTCAAATGTCTTACCACAAGAATAAGTAAGTGAAGGCCGGGGATTTTGCTCAGTGGCACCACACCTGCCTTGCAAGCGCAAGGTCCTGAGTTCAATCCCCGGCAGCCCCCAAAATAAAATAAATGAATAAGTGAGGTAACAAATATGTAATTAGCTTGATTTAATCAGTCCACATTGCATACATAGATCAAAACATATTGTACCTCACAGACGTATATCATTGTGATTTGTCCATTAAAATAATATTAGTAAAAATTAAGTAGAATAAACCAGAAACTAGAGAGTAAAAACTAAAGCAAAACAAAATAAAACCCAACAACCCTGGATCAGAAGAAGAAAATCAAACTTTACTTTAATCTTACTGAACTTTTAAAATAAAACTTAAGTATCAATCCAAAAAAATTTTTTAAATCACACCAGGAAACAATAACCCATTCTATCATGATTTTGAAAACCCTGCAGTTGGAATTTCAGGAAAAAGTTGTGGTTTTCATTAATGTAATAATCAAAGATAGCATCTTTCACACAAAGCACTTTACAAATTTCAGTGGTGGAAAAATTAATGTGACTTTATAGAGGGTGAAAAAAATCTACCAAGTGTTGCCAAACATTCAAATAAAATATTTTTAAATGTACTTACATGAAAAAAAAAATGTACTTACATGTATGCGTACAAATTCATACTTAACATGATGTTTTCATTGGGATTTCTAGGTAACATTAGATAAAACCATTTTCTTATCCCATTCAAAAGCCAAAACTGTAACCTGGCAGAACATCCTAGACACTTTTTCATATCATTTACCCTTTCTGCCCTTCTTACAATAGGCTTCAAACTTTAATTAAATCATAAGTGCTTTCCATGAACACCACACCTCTTTGCTTGGTTGCTTGCTTGTTTGTTTGTTTGTTTGTTTGAAGACGAGGTTTATTTTGACCTTACCTTTTAAATACCAAATCCTGTCAAGGACATAATTGTGCTATTACTGAGCTCACTGACAGATGCAGTAGACAGGAAATGTTAAAGCTTATTTCTTCTGTAGCTTCACATAGCATTCTACTATGGTGAGGTTTTCTCCACATTACTAGCAATCTCAAGTTGTTTTCTATTCCTATGGAAAACAAGCCTTCATCACTTTCCCACTGACAGGTGAAAATTTCAGATTTTTTTTTATCCCTTTAGATTCTCTTTTCACTGACAGAGATGACATTTTAAAATTCACTTGTTAGAATTTTTAGGATGTCAAGCTTTTTCTCAGATTCTAGCAATCTCATGTGCTGCAAAATGAAAGGGGCAAATTACAAACAAATTTTAAACTTGGAAATGGCAGGAGTCTGGTTAACAGATGTCACAAAGCTCACATGTGACTGTTTTACCCTTAGCTCTAATATGAATTAATTTGTGAACCAAATCAAATGCTTACACTGGCAACACAATTTGTAACCATGTTTTTACTCAATTGGTTATAAATTTGTCTTTATAACACTATTAAACAATTATCATTCCATTAAGAATACTAGAAAATAAAGTTCTCTTAGTTTCTTTCTTTCTTTTGTTTTTTAAAATTCTCTTAGTTTCAGAGATCAGATTTCCACTTGCTGGTCTAATTTCCCAGAAGGAAGGGTAGATGCTAAAGACCAAGATGTCAAATTTTAGAAAGAGAGCTGGGGATTTAGCTCAGTGGTACCACCACCTGCCCCGCAAGCACAAGGACCCGAGTTTGATTCCTGGTACCAAAAAATAAACAAACAAACAAATTTTTGAAAGAATCTTGTGCTGAATCTTCAGTAGCACGGTTGCTAGCACAAAGAATCAACTGGGATCTCATCATATTAAAAAGCTTCTGCACTGCAAGAGAAACTACCAAGAGAGCTAAGAGACAACCTACAATGTGGCAAGAAATTTTTAGCAGCTGTACCTCAGACAAAGGTCTACTATCTAGAATATATAAAGAATTGAAAAAAATCAGAACCCCCAAATTCAAAGACCCAATTCAAAAATGGGCATCCGAAATGAACAGGCATTTCTCAGACAAGGAAGTAAAAGCAGCAAATAAATATATGAAAAAATGTTCAACATCACTGGTGATTTGAGAGATGCAGATGAAAACAATGCTGAGATTCCACCTCACCCCACAAAGAATGGCTGCTATCAAGAAATCAACCAATAACAAATGCTGGCAGGGGTGTAGGGAGAAAGGAACCCTTCTCCATTGTTGGTGGGAGTGCAGACTGGTGCAACCACTGTGGAAATCAGTATGGAGATAACTCAAAGAACTAGGACTAGAGGTCCCATTTGACCCAGCTATTCCCCTGCTGGGTATCTTCCCCAAAGAATTAACAGAATCATACCACAGCGACATATGTGCACCCATGTTTATAGCGGCACAGTTTGTAATAGCTAAAGCTTGGAAACAGCCCAAGTGCCCATCAACTGGAAACTGGATGAAGAAGATGTGGTTTTTTTTATAAAATGGAGTAATACTCAGCCATAAAGAACGAGAAACTAGAGGCATTTATAGCTAAATGGATGCATATTGAGGCTAAACTCTTAAGTGAAATAAATAGGACACACATGTGTAAATACCAAATAGTTTCTCTAGTGTGAGAAACTGAATGTGTAAATAAGGATTAAGATGATTAAAAGGAATAATTGATGATTTGAAATAGGAAAAGGTCCAAAGGTGTAGGGGTGGTGGGAGGGGAAGGGGAAAGGGAAGAAGGGAAAGGAAAAATTATGAGAAAAGAAAAAAAAATGGAAACAAAGTCCATGTAAATATGGCAGGGTGGGGGGGTGAAGGGCACACAGTTAAAGGGGAAAAAAATAAGAACCAAGATACATCATGTACAGGTACAAGCACCCAATGATAAATGTAAATATATACCTGAAATGTACCAATAAATATATATAATTTTTAAAAAAAGAATCTTGTGCTGAATTTGTCAGCTGCCAGGGCACTCGAGCCCAAAAGGTGCCAGAAAGCTGTCTCTGAATGATGTTATTCTTTTTTATCTTCGTCACAGCAGACTGACTCCTTATCCCTGAGTGTCTTTTGTTTTTAAAATTTCTCAAATATAAAATGTCCACTTTCGGGCCAGGGATTTAGCTCAGTGGTTTCACCACCTGCTGCACAAGTCCAAGGACCTGAGTTCGATCCCCAGTACCCCCCCCCCCAAATGTCCACTTTCAACTAAATCTTTGGAAATGGACAATTACAGCATTCATACTGGGACTATAAATGGGCCAAGAAATCTTAGCTGCTATATCTGAAAATCCTTTTGACAGTTCTCTTTACCACCACCACATACAACCATTCCTAGAATTCTACTACCACAAGACGAGTTCTGTAAGAGGAAATGGATCCCTCTAACTAAGGACGCGAGACTGTTAGAATTGGAGTAGGTGTGTTAACTAGCTTACCACCCCTTCCTCTGATGCTACATTTCCTTACTCTTCCCTTACTGTAAAATCTCTGCTCAACACTTCTAACAATACTAAACCGACTCCTTTCCATTCCAGGAAATTCTCATGGTTAAAAAACAAAACCCTTCTCCCTTAAAAGCAGCTGAACTCAGGGCTGGGGATACAGCTAAGTCGCACTGTGCCTGCCTGGCAAGCGCAAGGTCCTGAGTTCAATCCCCGGTACCAAAAAAATAGAAGCAGTTGAACTCAAATTCCTGAAATGTCCACTTTTCATTTAACTTCTGGGAACACAGAGGATAGTTCCTTGGCCACACCAAGGGCTGTCTTGTTGACCTGTTTTTGTTTGCACTTGGTCCTTCAAGAATGTGCCCTCAAGCCGGGCATGGTGGCTCACATTTGAAATCCCAGCTACTCTGGAGGCTGAGGCAGGAGGCTCAACAAGTTTGAGGCAGACTGGGAAACCTAGTGGGATCCTGACTCAAAAGCAAAACTAAAAGGACTAGGCATGGCTAAGTGTTCCTTAGGTTCGATTCTCAGTACAGGGAGGGGGAGAGCGGGAGAGACCAAAGAGAGAGAGAAAATTAATGCAGCACTGACCACTCAGCCCAGTAGTGCAATGAAATTTCTCTCCTAAACTTAGAATTTTCCCTATTATTCAGACAAGAGCTAAGACAGAAAGAATGACAAAAAATATGAATTCAAGTAATTGTCCAAGGGCACAATATTAGTGACATATTAAGGAACAGCAAAAGATTCCTCCCTTGAATTCCCCGTTGTTTCAGATAATTTAAATTATACCTTTTGGGCCAGGGATTTAGCTCAGTGGTTTTGCTGACTGCTGTGCAAGTGCAAGGACCCGAGTTCGATCCCCGGTACCAAAAAAAAAAATTATGCCTTTAAATATCTCCTATAAAGATTATAGATTTTATTTATGTTTGTTTGTTATTTGACACAGAGTCTTGCTATGTGTTCAGCCTGGCCTTGAACTCAGTATGAAGCCCAGGGTGGCCTCAGTCTCAAAGCGATCCTCCTGCCTCAGCCCCTAAGTACTGGGAACACAGGCATGCACCACCACACCCAGAAGATTATAGATTTTGGGAGGCTAGAACTAGAAGAGACTTTAGGTTAAATTAATCTCAAATACCTTAATTGTCTATAACTGTATTGTTGCTGTTTGTGGGGGAAGGAAGATTTGAAAAATAAAACAACAACCAATAGGCATGGTGGCACACACCTGCAATCACAGCACTCTGGGAGGCTGAGGCAAGAGGACCAAAACTTGGAGCCCAGCCGGGGATTTAGCTCAGTGGTTTCACTGCCTGCTGTGCAAGCACAAGGACCCAAATTCAATCCCTGGTACAAAAAAAAAAAAAAGTTACGTTGCCTGCCTCGCAAGTGCAAGGACCCGAGTTTGATCCCCGGTACCAAAAAAAAAAAAAAGTTTGAGTCCAGCCTGGGCAACTTAGCAACTTACAAAGAGCCTGTCTCAAAATAAAAAATTTTTAAATGGCTGGGCCAGAGATTTAGCTCAGTGGTTCTGCTGCCCGCCTTGCAAGCACAAGGTCCTGAGTTCGATCCCCAGCCCCCCCCCCAAAAAAATAAAAAGTGGCTAAGGATGTAGCTCAATGTGAGGGCTGAGAGACCTGAGTTCAATCTTCATCAAAAAGCATTCTTTCAAGTGAGAGTAATTTCTGTAACCACAGAGTTCTTCCTTCTCCATCTCTGAAACCCAGCTAATGGCTAGGGTTATTTTCCATGAGAAGTCAGTTATCCTAAAGTTACCCAAACGTTATCCTATTTTACCCTGGATACCATATGCCATTAAATGAACATATACAGAGAAAAAGGAGCATTTCATGTCAGCGCTACTTAAAAGAAAATGTGCTAAAATGGTTGAATCCAACATATTCAAATTAAGATTTTCATTTTATAACTGTGAAGTGCCTAGCTTTTGTTATAAAACAACTAAAGCCTGAGCTGGGTGTGGTAGTGCATGCCTGTGAGCCCAGCACTTGGGAGGCTGTCAGGAGGATCACCACAAGTTTGGGGCCAGCCTGGGCTACATAGTGAGTTCAAGGCTAGGCTGAACTACAGAGCAAAACCCTGTCTCAAAAAAATAAATAAAATAGGGCCAGGGATTTAGCTCAGTGGTTCTGCCATCTGTCTCGCAAGCACAAGGTCCCGAGTTCGATCCCTGGTACCAAAAATAAATAAATAAATAAATAAAATAACTAAGGCCCAAAACAGAATCTGTAATTGAAAGAATATAATAGACCTAAAAGTAAAAATGTAAATGACCAAAGTTCTATAGGAAGACAGGAGAATATTTTCGTGGAGTAGGCAAATGTTTCTTAAACATGACACAGAGAACACTCAATCACAAAAGAAAAATAATTGATAAATTGGTCTTCATTAAAATTAGGAATTCTAAAGGGCTGGGGATTTAGCTCAGTGGCTCTGCCGCCTGCCTCGAAAGCGTGAGGTCCCGAGTTTGATCCCCAGTATCGAAAAATTTTTTTAAAAAATTAGGAATTCTAGGGCCAGGGAATTAGCTCAGTGGTTCTGCCGCCTGCCTCACAAGTGCAAGGTCCTGAGTTTGATCCCCAGTCCCCCCCAAAAAAATTAGGATCTCTATTCACCAAATAGCTAATAATCAAGTTATAATCTGGGAGAAAATATTTATTTCTGACAAAGTACATGTTTTCAAAATATATGTATTTTTTAATAGCCTACAAAATCAATAAGAAAAAGATAATCAACCAAAACAACAAAATCCTTCAAATGACCAGAAGACTTTAGGTATTTCAGGAAAGAGGATACCCAAATGGCTAATAAAAAAGGTACTGAGCATCATTACTAATCAGGAAAATACAAATTAAAACCACAATAAAACACTACTGAGCACCCACCCATAGATGGGCTAAAATTTGAAAGACTGACAATAGCATGGGTTAGCAAGACGTGGAACAATGGAGCTCTCAGACACGGGTATGGGGACGTCCAACCAGACCGATGCAACCACTTCCGAAACCATTTGGCAGGATGTATCAAAGCTGAACATACATCTGTGTTCCAGGCCACACGTGCTAGCTCAAGAGGCATAACTGTGTATGTCCACCGAAAGATACAAGGATGTTCAGAACACAGCCACACACAAAAAATGATCAGATGTTCATTAGGCATTGATAAATAAGTTGTGGTGTTTTTACACTATTCAACAATGAAAGAAATTAAACTACTAGCAAATATAACAACACGGATAGAACTCAAAAATCAATTAAGGAAAAGAAGCCAGACACACAATAAAAACACACACTGTATAATTCCACTGATACGGAATTCAAGAACATGGAAACTAATCTATGATGACAGAAGCCTGAACAGCATTTAACTGAGAGAAAGAGGGGCTACTAGTTATAAATGATTGCTGGCCATCGTGCTTTACATGGGCTCCCAACTACTTGGGAGGCTGAGGCAGAAGGATCATGAGTTCAAGACCAGCCCAATAAACTTATCAAGACTCTGTCTCAAAACAAAATAGAAAGTCACTGAAGATGAGCAAAGCCCTAGGTTCAATCCCCAGAACTGCAAAATGAATAAACAAATCCATATAAAAATAACTGTAGGAGGCCAGGGATTTAGCTCAGTGGTTCCACCAACTGCCTCACAAGTGGAAGGACCAGAGTTCAATCCCTGCTACCAAAAAAAACAAAGCAAAACTGTAAATAGGTACAAGGAAACCTTCTGAGGTGATGTAAGTGGTCATTATCTTGATCTGGAAGGTTGTATATAGGTTAAAAAATAGAGTAAGGTATGGACATAGACATGTACTTTATTGTACGCTATTCTTAAATTTTTTAAGTCTATTGAACACAACTCATATCTAAAATCCTAAACCTATGAAATGCAATTACAGCAGCATCTTCCCACTTTTGAAAAGAACACAGAAAAGCAAGGGTTTCTTGTGGTTCTACTATAGAATCTTCCTTATATCCACATGAAGGGTCCACCACATGGGGTCCATACAGAAGTCCTCACAGTGAGGACACTGCCGTCCATGCTGCTGTGCTTTGGATGTGGCCTGAATACTGCCATCCTCCCCACCCAGGGTGCTGGAAGCTTGGTCCTCAGGGTGGAGGGACTGAGGTGAGGGTACCTTGGAGAGGGAGAGGCTTGTGGACGCTCCTCGGGTCACTGAGGGCGCTGCCTTGAGAAGAGATTAAAGTGGTTCTCATATGGCCCTCTGCAGTGCTTGAGAGGGTTATAAAAATATTTGTTTAGAGCTGGGGATTTAGCTCAGTGGTTCCGCTGCCTGCTTTGCAAGTGCAAGGTCCTGAGTTCGATCCCCGGAACCAAAAAATACTTGTTTAAATTTTTTTTAGAGCTAGCCTGGTCTCTTACTTCCTTCTGCCTCCTGGTCTGAGATAGGAGCCCTTCCTGCTGCCATGATGTGTCTCCACCACGCTCCCCAGAGAATACATCAGTGGGGCACCTAGGCTTGGCCTGTGAGCCTCCAAAACGGTAAGCTCAGGAAACCTCTTGCCAGGTGTGGTGGTACACGCCTGTATTCCTAGCTTCTTAGAAGGCTGAGGCACGAGGGTGCCAAGTGTGAGCCCAGCCTGGCAACTTAGCAAAACCCTGTTTCAAATAAATTAAAGAAGGGCTTGGTGTGTACTGCATGGTAAAATGCTTGCCTAGAATGGCTTAGGCCCTGGGTTTAATCCCCAGTGCTGCAGAAACAAAAAACAAAAACAAACCCTCTTTTTTCTTGTTTGTTTAGTTTTTGAGACAGGGTCTCTCTTTATAGTTCAGGTTAGCTTTGAATTCACTATATATGTAGCCTAGGCTGGCCTTCAAGTCCTAGGGATCCTCCTGTACCACCACACCCAGATCAACCTCTTTCCATAAATATCCTGCCTCTGGTATTTTGTTATAGTAACTGACTTAATGGAAGGGTCATGTGCTAACTAAATATGAAAATATTTTCAATGACGTAGCTAATTCCCAAACCTCCCTGAGAATTGGGACTCCAAAATCTATTTTAATTTTGATTTTTTTCAATAAACTTAGACTACAGATAGTATAAATATTGCTTATTCAGAGAAAACAAAAATATATAAAAAACATAAAATACGTTTTTTGGGGGTTTTTTTGGTACTGGGGATCGAACTTGGGTCCTTGTGCTTTCAAGGCAGGCGGTGTAACTAAAATACATTTTTTCAAAAAACCCTCAATCTACTTTTCCCTCCAGTAACAACTCCATCAATTTCTTCACCTTATAGATAAACTTCTAAAAAAAGGTCTATTTTCAAAACTTCTACTTCTATTCCCATTTCCGCTTTAACCACTTAAATTTGGTTTCCTTCCCTGTCACTCCACAGAAACCACTTTTGGCAAGGACACTAGCAAGTTATGTGGCCCAAACCACCCCACATTTTTGTCCTCAACTTGCTTGATTCCTTAGCCACATTCAACATAGCTGACCACACCCTGTCCCTCACAAATACCCTTCTTTCTTGAATCCAGTTACACCACACTGCTGATTTTCTTCCTATCTCATTGGCTGTTTTCATGATTTTTGTTTCTTTGTTTTGTTTATTGTTTTTTGAGACAGGGTCTTGCTATATAGTCCAGGCTGGTCTTGAATGCACTATGTAGCCCAGGATGACCTTGAACTCATGGCCATCCTCCTGCCTCAGCCTCCTGAGTGCTGGGATTACAGGCATGTGCCACCATACTCAGCTGCCTGGCTGCTTTCTACTCTGTTCCTCCACCTCCTCTATCTGCCCAACTGAGGCATTTCTCAGGGCTCTATCTTGAGTCCCCTTCTCTCAACACATACTATCCTCAGGTGAGTCCACTCATTCTCTAGGCTTTAAAGATCATCTTGGTGCTAAAGATGCCCAGGTTCTCTAGCCAGATCACCTCTTTAGAGGAGAGGTCACTGACTCTATGCCCCATCATTATTTTCTATATTAGCATTATTTTTATTCCTTCACAGCACTAAGCATGATTATTATGGGTTGTAACTAGATGTCCCCTCAAAGTCTCATGCAGTCATAGGTGGAGCTTTATGGAGGTGGCTCGATCTAGGGTGTGTGATGCTAGGATCAAGGATTTGATGTTAGGATTAAGGGTGTGAGTGCTACCTGCCCGAAGGGTGGGTACCCTGGACAAGCTGTAAGGGCCATTGCTTGATACTTGCTTCTTAGTGCTTGCTGTCTTCTGCCTTCTGCCTTCTGCCTTCTGCCTGCCGTGGACTGTTTCTCCTCTGCTATGCCACCCTGACTTGGAGCCAGCCAACTATGAACTGAAACCTCCACAAACTGAACCAAAATAAACCTTTCCTCCTTTAACTTTGGGTGTCTGGTATTTTGTCTCACCAATGGGGAAAGTAACTAAGACAATGATTTCACTTAAATCAACTGTTGTTACTTGGTTTTTGATCTGTCTTCCTTACCTGACTGAATTCCATCAGGACCAAAGCCCTGTCTGTCTTGTTCATCACTATTGTAACAACAGCTCTGCATATATGGTACATAAAAGTCATTCACTGAATTTTTTTTTTTTTTTTTTTTTTTTTTTTGGTACCAGGGCAGGTGGCAAAACCGCTGAGCTAAATCCCTGGCCCCTCACTGAATATTTTTAAATGAAGAATGAATAAAGATTTCTGACTTTTGAATTATATTGTATAATAAATGTTGGATTACAAGACTAGTCCAAAGGAAATGTTATAAAGCTTTCATTGTCCAGCTATCTCTTAAAATCATCATCTAAACAACAAAAACATAAGCTAAATCCATACATGAAGATGCCTAGCACTGATACAGCAAGTGCCACAAGCATGGTCATGGGTTTTGCTGATGCTGTTCAGACCTGGGCAAGGCTGGTCAAACTTTTGCATGAGCAACAATTCCCTGGGGATCTTCTTAAAATACAGATCCTAGGACCGGGGATTTAGCTCAGTGGTTTCGCCACCTGCTGCGCAAGCTCAAGGACCTGAGTTCGATCCCCAGTCCCAAAAAATAAATAAATAAATACAGATCCTGACTCAGTAAGTCTGGGGCTGGGGATTTAGTTCAGTGGCACCATGCCTGCCTGGTGAGTGCAAGGTCCTGAGTTCTATTCCCAGAACCAAAAAAAAGAACTAGGTCTGGCCTGGGTTGCTGCAACAGTTCCCGGTGTTACAAACTGATGGTGACATTGCTGGCCCACAGACCACTCTTAGATTAGCAAGGCTGTACAGAATCCTCATAGAGGATGTGTGAATTGAACTGACCATTCGCTGGACCTAAATTTTGTGTCTAGTACTATACAAGGTGACCTTATACACTCTCTTATTTAAACTGAGGTTGGTCTCTTAGAGTAAACCCGTCTATTTAGAAGAGTGGTTCTCAACTGTACCAAGGCTCAGTGCCCTCTTTTAGAAAAAATATTTTATAATACCTCTTTTACTATTGTGAATTAAATATTACCTATCAGCACATATAAGTTTTCTTTAAAAAAAAAAAAAAAGGTAAGACCACAACTGTAATGTAAAGGTGAAATAAATGAAAATAAAGACATATATAGTCTGTATTCAAAAGGCATTAAAAAATATATAGTCTGTATTCAGAGAGAATAATAAAGTAGGCAGGTGTATCTGTAGAATCACTGTGACTGAAACACCTCAAGTCAGAAGGATACAGGTTGCATCACTAATGGTTAAAGCATACGCGTCCCAAAAAAACAAAGAAATCATCCTCCCTCAAGTTACATTACAGTTGCAGTTCTAGACCAATTATGGTGTTCTAAACCATGCAAACATATTTCATGTTTAAACACAAAATGGAATGAGAGTCTACAAGTCATGAGACAGGCACAAAAGGTCAGTAAGTTTCAGCAAAGGAAGAGAATCCTTCTAGAATCAGAGGTGGTGGCCTCCTGCCGGACATCACAGGAACAGACCATAATGGCTGCATGAGGATTTCAACTGGCATGACAGGGTGTCGTGAGGCTAATAGGACAAGTAACGATTGTCCTGTATAATATCTGTCCTATTAACAGTGTTAGGAAGCCAGCAAAAGTTGGTGTGTGTTGCAACAAGAATGAGTTCTTTTTTGGACTTGTTGAGTTGGAAGAACAAACAGCATTAGAAAAATGGAGAGTCAGGATGGGCATGTAACAGAGGACTAAGGATCCTGTGGAAAGGTATATTGAAGCTATATTGTGAAGTAGCTTCAAATGTTTTTCAAGTAAGGGATTAACTTAATAGTGTAGGTATATCATTCTGATAGCAATCTTCAAAAGAGAATGAGATACAAGTCTAGATATAAGATTACCAGTAGGAAAAAATACATATATAGCAGTCTGAATCAGTGGTTTTCAAAATGTGCTCTATGGAACTGCACAGTTCCAGGGTGTCCACAAGCGCTGATCTTTGACAGAGGAAATGGGGCCCTAGCGGTGGTCCCTTACCCCCCACCCTACCCCACCCCATCCCCAACCTGGAACGCCACACTTGCGTCTGTCCCACAGAAGGGTTTGTCCCATTGCTTTAAACAAGTTTTGTTGTGTTCTTGTGTCTCATCCTGATTCTTGGTGAACTGTGAGGCTGACAGTGGAAGACCCCAAGTTCATCATGCAGTAATCAAATGTCACTGGATGGATAATAGCTACACGATCTAGAAGCACTATATGAACTTTAATACCATTTTTTTCAATCATTATTTGTCCTATTATACAGACTGTACTTTCCTCCCCAAATGAGAGTACTTACTAAAATTTTCTAGCTGTTTGGGTTTGAGGCAACTTAGGACTGCTGCAATGGATAAGTATGGGGTCCTTCGAGAAAGCCCAGATTCCTTTTACTGGGGTGTGCAAGCCACACACACTGAGAAGCTATGCACATCTGTCTGCATCCTGGGGTCCTTGCCCTACTAGGAGTCGAGCTAGGACTTCTACCTGCATTATCCTACTTAAATATTTACAGAGCTATAACATCTATTAATCATTACGTGTTATTATGTTCTTTCAGGGTAATTCACAAAGAGTCAGAAATAGCTGGTTACATTCATACATGCCAAGGGTTGATTTCACCTTGAATTCTTGTTGGTCAAGTTCACAATTTTATTTTTTGAATACATGAAAAAAGGTTAAAATGCTATCTCCTCCTATTCTTTAATCTACTCATAACAATAGTCTCGTCCATTCTAGGAGGGTTTTTTTTTCCACAGCAAGCAGAAAGGTGTCGGTTAGTATGGCCCATCAACCCTTTTGTTCTGCTGAAATGGTTCACAAACCCAGAGAGGTAGAGAGCAGTGGTTTACATCATGTGTGAATAATCTCTCTCTCTCTCCTGGTCCCCTTGAATGTACTGGCACACAATTGCTTTAGACAAATATTTCTTGTAAGCTACTGACCCATCTATTTCTCTAAGTCTGAATGGTATACCACAACATCCACGGTACCAAAAGCGAGCTGGGAAGCTTTATGTGACTAAGGAAGTTGTTCAGGTCTAGGGACCAGGGGTTTAATTTCAGACAGTTGTAATTTCTATAGAACTTGCTGCACCTTAGCCACTACTGGCTTTCAAAGTCTGTTTAGTAGGAAAGCATCTGTTTCTATACCAGTAACCTTAAACCTTTTTAAAAAGCATTTTGCTTTTTATAAGTGAAATTATAAATGGATTATGAACTATAAAACAGAACAAGAGATTTCTTAGTAATGTGCAATAATAATTTTGAATACATAATAGTAAAAAGTTAAACTGTGAGAAGAAGAAGATTTTTAAAACAAAAACTAAAAGCTTCAAGTTGTGGATTAAAATTGCACCCTTATCCACCAGTTTGAACACATTAATATTTTCTGTATTTTGTCTTATTTGCCAAAATAGAAGAAACTGAAGATACATACATACAAAAAACTATACCCACTTATGAGTGTTTCACTTTATTATTTCAGAAGGGTTCTTTTTGTGGTGCTGGGGATCAAACCCAGGGCCTCGTGCATGCTAGGCAAGTGCTCTACCGCTGAGCCACCCCCAGCCCTAAAATAATTTTTAATTAACCAAATTCTCAGGCACTCAAAAAAGAAAGGTAAGTCATCTTTGAAAGCTGAATCACTAAAAATATTTAACATTCATATTCTTTGATTCTGAACATAAAATTCAGACAAGTAACTAAAGTATTAATAAGATTAAGTATTTAAAAGATTTATAATATATAATCATGATGTATCACATTACATGTTCTTGTTAGTGAGCAGATTATTACTACACTGTTAGAAAAGTATGTCCCAAGCACCTAAGCTAAGCCTTGATAGGCACTAAATTATATGCAAGGAAGGGGAAAGGTAGCAATGTTCTCACTTAAATAATTTTACATGAGCAAAAAGACCAGTAAGGAACCACAATCCTACTTAAGCCACATTTACAGCCTTTTAGTATTTTTAGAGTGAGCAAAAATTCCTATGTTGAGGTCAAAGAATAAATTTATACTTTGATAGTCTTCAATGCATTAAAACTTGGGATGCTATGTGAAAATCAGATGAAATTTAAATCAAGTTAGGCCCGGAAGCACATTTGTGAAACTGTCTACCCTGTATGCAAGCACATAATCGACAATTAATGAAGGCTAGAAATTGGGGTCAAGCGGTTCCTTATCTACAGAGACAAAAGCAGATGGCAGTGAAAATGATTAGCTGTTATATATAAATACTAGTTACTGTCAGTTTTCAGACTGGGGCTATTGTCCATCAGCTATGATGTAACTCCATATCTGCAAACAATGCTCTAAGGTGATGAGAGTGATCTTTATTCTTATCCACAGATTCTGTATAGCCACTATTACAGGAAAATTATTGTGATGTACCAAATCTTCTAGTAAATTAATAATCTCTCAAATAGACATCACTTCTCCAACAAACTGAAATCCCTGTGATACAGACCCTAAGAATCAAAAAATTTGTTTTTTAAAAATAGCTTATGGGGGGAGTGGGAATTTAGCTTAGTAGTTTCACCGTCTGCTGTGCAAGCGCAAGAACCCGAGTTTGATCCCCAGTACCAAAAAAAAAAAAAAGAAATAGCTTATGGGCTGGGGACTTAGCTCAGTGGTTCCGCCACCTGCCTCACAAGTGCAAGGTCCCAAGTTCAATCCCCGATACCAAAAGAAAAGAAAAGAAATAACTTATGATGGGATGAACCATGTGCTAGGTGGAGGAGGTGAGGGGCCAGCAAGGCTGATCACTAGAAGGCCCTAGGGGGAGGTTGGAGAAGGCAGTCATCCATGGAGGCTTCATCGATGAGCTCTGGCCACACTCTGGAAGATGAGGAGGGAAACCAGGTAAGAAAGGGGTAGAAATACTGTTAGCAAAGACACAGAAGTGTGAACTAACGTACTGGATTACAGGAAGCACAAACAGAGACTTCAAAAAACTGTACCCTACCAGGGTCCCATAGCCTTTCTGTGGCTGTTTTTCCTTAAAATGTTGCATTTTAATCTCCTCACACTCATAACAGAGGAAGTAAACATCAACCACCCAGCACAGGGAAAGGGACCCAAAAATGAAAAATGGCTGCCACCCACTCCATGTCCAGAGAAACAGGAGCTGATGTCAACAAGGAGACAAACCTGGGCTGTGGGGCTTAGTTAGGTGGCAGAGTGACTTGCCTAGTTTGTGTGAGGTCCTGAGTTCAATTCCTAGCCCAGGGTAGGAAAAAAGGACACAGAGACAAAAATTACAAAATAACCCAGGATTATTTAGTATAGGGGCATTCAGTTCTGCACAGTTTAAAACTCCCTGTGAGAACAAACTATAGAACAATACATTACCTGGTTGTCAGAATAGGAACCCAGAGTCACTGACATAAAAGTTATTTCTTAAGTACCTTGTTTATAAATCAGGAAGCTGTGTAATACATATACTTAGGTCTCTACCCAATATTGTTAAAATAAAAAGATTTTATAATAAATAAGAAACCTGTAGTTACTTGTGAAATTATTTGTGAGCCACTTAATTTTCCAACCATATCAGAGAGACAAGATGTTATTATAATGCAAATAATAAAATGTAATGATATATAAAGAAAATAAGGTCACAGATTGTGAGAAAATTTAAAAGCTGTAGCTTCTGATTTACTACATCCATTAACTCTTTTCATTTTTACATGACAAGATTTCTATTTCAAAAACTTGTTTCACTCAACATCTTAACACAGAGAAAGTCTCGATAAATGTCTGCTTGCAAATGAAAAGACAAATGAATGAAAAATTACTTTATATACTGAAGGAATGACTGACAGTACAGCATTGTATTTCACAAATAATAAACTGTAGTATATTAATTTAACCCCCAAATTTGGCAGAAAATAAAGGTATTCCACAAAGTCTCCTATTTTCTTACATTGCCAAGGAAGTACATATTACAGATCAAATTGGTATCCTACATTGAGATTAAGATACCAAGATGATATAAAAATATTTTAAATATCAAAAATATGGGCCATATTCGTCAATTTTGAACAATAATGAACTAGATATTTTACTACATTAAATACTCTGTCTTAAAGATCTGATGTGAAAATAGCTAAACTCACATCATTAAATTTTTGCATTAAGCATGCTAATTCCACCTATCTCTATTGACCTATGACTTTAATTTAGTAATCTAAACTCACAACTTTTAAAAAATCCCTGGTATATATTCTATATTCCAGTTCTTTCCTCCTATAGTCCATTCAGAATTAAATACACAAGTTGTCATTTCCTTCATCCTCAGAAAGACTTTATCAGGCTTATGTAAAAGTCCGTTAGCACACTAACATCCTAAATCATTCAGTTTAGTTTCTTTATTTCATATTTATTTTATTTATTTCACATTTAATAAGTGAATTTAGTAATAACATTTACAATGAACCACTCTAGTTTCTATGGAGCTATATAATTCTGTGCATTATTCTTGATAAGTGATACAATTAACACTAGGAAAAACAGTGTTGGAATAGTGATTTATCACTTCACAAAAATTAAATATTTGTAATAAAGCATGGACTTTGTCAAAAAGTATTTTCCTATAGTTAACAGCAACCCAACTTCTTTCCTGCTCAAAGTACAAATTTAAGGTACTTTTAAAACCCTGGCAATTTTTAAAAAACATAAACAGTTTTTCAGAAGACAAAACATCTCAAGCATTATTTAGCAGTGGCCACTTAAAAGTTTCTGTAATATATATATATATATATATATATATATATATATATTTATAGTTTGTTGAATTATCATTTGGCATTTTACTTAGAGAAAAAAATGTTTACGTGGGTCAAGGCAATAAAAAACTGTAAGTGTATCTGTGAACAAACTGAGGATATAGGACTGGATTGTTACATTAAATTTTATTGTTAAACAAAAGATTTACCATTTTTATCTGCATCTCAAAGCATTTCATCACATTTTCATAACATCATATACTCTAGAACCAAAGCTATCAAAGATTAAGATTCATGGAAATGAGAGACTCTTAAATCATTATGAAGAAAATTTTCATGTTGTTCCAAATATTTATAAAATTAACACTTTAATTAGTGAAGTATTATTTTAGTAGAATGAATGTTTCTCAAATTCTCTTATAAATACCACCTCCTCCCAAGTTGAGACACATCTGCCATTTTCAAGATTTTAGAAACACTTGTTGAAAAGACTATTCAAGAGTTTATAATAAGCAGTGTGAGTCTTTAATTATCCCAAGGAAGTACACATGGACATTGTTTTTTCGAAGCAAGGATAGTTTGATGACTTTCCAACGTAACTCAAATAAACTCAATGCGAACCTAGTTTTTGCTTCAGGGAAAATAGAGGGTCATTAGGAAGATCAGTTCCAAGGGAACTAACTGCATGTGCCAGTTACTTCAAAATGTCCCTTTCCAATAACCACCATTTACCCTTAGGGAAAACAATAGTCACTGTTGATGTAACACAACTCACTCAGAGTAGCCCAATTCCAATGGACACCGAGGCCATGGACCAAAGAAAACCAACACAAGCCTTCCTTCTCCCACCTGTTCTGTCACCCACCCAGGGGCGCCCCAGAAACGCCCTCTCTCTGTCCAGACTTAGGGTTGACCCCTCGAGTCTGACACTCCTTAAGAGACAAAATTGGGGAGCAGTTACTTTTCAGAGTTGGGGGAGGCGGATGTACGCGAACCCTCACGCGTTGCCCTCTGAAATACCTATTAACTATTGACAAAAGAAATAAATGGAAGCAAAACCGAGATTCCGAAGGCTCTGGTGCGCTGCTGGCCCCAGCCGCGCTCCGCGAAGACCCGGGACCCGCGGGGCCGAGGGAGGCTCACCTTCCATGGCGCGGGCTGCAGCTCGGGCTCCACGTGCTCCTTCCGTCGCGGGCGCAGCTGGCGGGAGATTCCCGGCGCGGGGAGTCCCCGGGATCGGCGTGGGCGCAGAGGGAAGGGACCGCGGGCAACTGCGGTGCCACCGCGGGGCTACAGCGGCGCTGGCTGGCGGCGGCTCACAGCGCTCACCGCGGCGCGCGGGTTCCGCACCTGCAGCCCACTTTGAACGTCAAAGTCAAACCCGAGGAACCGACAGCATGGAAAGGGCGGATCAGCCACCGGCTCGGCGTCCTGTGGGGAGGGGAACGGTGACGACCCAGCATCACACCGCTTTCTGGGCAGGCTCAAGTGCAAAGAGCTTCAAGTGGGCGATCCGGAGCTCCGAGTCAAGGAGAGCGCCCTTCATCTGAAGTATATATAGCTTGTGGGGTCCTCTTTCCTCAGTTTTTCACTTCACATGTTCAGTGGTCTTGGTCCAGGTTTTCAGAACGACAGTTCAAAAGCAGGTTGGCACTTTGACCCATTGGACGCTTTAACTTTTGTGTGTGTGTGTGTGCTGTGGACCAACTCAGGACCTTGCGCTCCCGAGGCAGGCGCTGGAACCACTGAGCTAAATCCCAGGCCCTCGATGCTTTAACTTTGGGGAGCAATTGTCTCGCTTTTGTTTTCCCTCCTGGGAGGGGTCAGTTTGCCACTGCTGGCAAAAATACAATTCTGTGTGTTTATTTCTACTTCCCAGCCTTCCTCTACGACCCCTTACAGCGGTACATATCAGAAGAGCAAGTAAAGCAAGTAGGCTTTGGGGGTCGGCAGTAAGATAGCCAAATGCACCAAAAGGTGTTGTTCACAGACACGTGCCGATCAGTATCTTTTCCCAGCATCCTCCGCACCTCATGGAGGTAAAGCACACGTATGTAAGAGGAAAGGGAGGTGACAATAAAAGTTTTTCAAAGCAGAACTTTTCTTCACATTAGAGTCTTAAGGAACATTATTTAGGTGAGTCCTGATGATGCCCAATGTGTTAAATGGCCAATATATGAATCATTCCACTGTCACTCTTGCTATAGAATTATTTAAGGTCGGCCCGGGGATCTACCTCAGTGGTTTCGTTGCCGGCTGCGCAAGCGCAAGGACCCGAGTTCGATCCCCGGTACCAAAAAAAAAAAAAAATTATTTAAGGTGAAGGGGTTTTGCATCAGTGGACCTTATCAAAAGAAACCTATATTTATAAGTGAAAGCATGCACAGTAAAATTTTATGAATTTAAGTTTATTTTAAATAGAATCCTGGTATATGAGCAATGTAATATACACTATATATACATTTAAATTTATTTAAAATAGTATGTTGGTATATAGACAGTGTGTATAATATATATGGTATATTTATACTTTAATGAGTGACTAACTTGCACTGGCTTTAAGATCACAGCAACACAGTAGCATTGCTATAGCTATTGGAGTTTTGCAGGATACTATCAATTTCAGAGAAATATTCTAAACTAGGTTTAATTTTAGTACTGAAAGGGGAAATTTGTTGTTTGTTAGTTTCTAAAAGCAAAAATAGCACATCAAAAGTAGCAGAAGAGGAACTGTAAACTTTCACAGGGATGGTATGAGGATATTTGGTTATTAAACTTACAAAGAAACTTTATTATCTCCCATTACAATGCTGCCTGTAGATAATAGTGGAATGTTACTTCTCTACACTTGGTTCAACATGGAGTTTTTCAGACTCCAAAAAGTGATATCCACAGGGACAGATAAAAAGTAGATGAGTAAAATAATTTATGTAGTTACACTACCCTCAAGGAATGGGACACAAATCACCATTTTTAAATGTTCTGACAAATGCTACCTCAGCCTGGTGATTAAGGTGAACATCAATGAGGATAAGGCATGTTCATAGGTATGTACACTTGATATGATGTTATGAGAATGTTACTTTACTTTTGTGGTCCTCCTCTCAAACACCCATAACCCCAGTCTAGTAATGAGAAAAACACGAGCCAAATTCCAATTGAGATGCTTCCTACAAACTACTTGACCACTTAAGGCCAGGGCAAGGTCATCGAAGCTGTCATTAACTGTCAAGATCATCAAAAGCAAAAACGAGTCTGAGAACCTAGAGATGGAGGAAGCGGGGAGAAAAAGAATTAAGATGTGTCATGTATCTGTATCAACTCCTCATGATAAATGTAATCATTATGGATGAATGTCATTATATTGTATACCTAAAATGTACCAATTATTAGAATGAGTAATCAATAATGTAAAATAGGAAGAAAAGGTCCAAAGGGGTAGGGGTAGTGGGAGGCACAGGGGAAAGAAGGGAAAGGAAAAAATGATGAGAAATGGAAAAAATGGAAATAAAGTCTTTGTAAATAGGGAAGGGTGGAGGGCGTGAAGGGAGGGCTAGGAATGGGGAAAAAATAAGAACCAAGATGCTTTATATAAAGGTACAATTCCCAATGAGAAATGTAATTGTGTTGTATACCTACAATGTACCAATAAAAGAATTTAATACAAAAAAATGTAATCATTATGTACTGCAAATATGTACTAATAAAAAAAAAGTCTGAGAAAATGTCACAGCCAAGAATCTGATGGGATATAACAGCTAAGTGTAATATGGAATCTTGGATGGGATCCTGGAGCATAAAAACTAAGGAAATGTGAATAAAGCATGGACTTCAGTTAACAGTAATGTATCAATATTGGTTCATTAATTGTGAGAAATACACCGAGCTAATGTAAAATGTCAATAATAGAAAAACTGGGAGTGGGGCTATGTGAGAATTGTGTACTGTCTCTGCAATTTTTTTATATATCCAAATCTTCTAAAGTGAAAAAACTTATTTAAAAAGTGTGGATATATAGTTCTTTCAATAGTTACTACACGTTTGGCAAAGGCTCTTCTCATAGGAGTCAAAGTTTACCACACAGTTCTTACAAGGATCAACTATTTCATTACCAGGAAGTCAATAAAACATCAAATTCATAATGCACCTTGATTAAAGCCGGAATGACAAATTTCTAGGGAATTAAAGAGAATGCCTAAATTTGTCTTCATTATCTTTGCCTTAAGAAAGGAACAGTTGAGGCTAAACCATGAATACAGTAACTGACAATGGGTAGATCTGACTCACTGAATCACATTTTATAGCTCATACTTTATAGGTAAAATTAACAGTGACTAAAAATGAAATTACAGACAAAGGTTGCTCCTGGACCATCTGAGATAGTCCAAATACTGACTCGGCTCAAAGGAAATAAAACTGAAAACTGTCGATCTCACCCGAAATAACCATTCTGCACCTTATCTGAACCTTGGGCTCTCTACCAACCAGCCTACTCAAAACCACGACTGAGGGGGTGTCCCGTTGCTAAGAAACAGACAATATGTAGGGCCTTTCAGGCCACCTGACTAGTAGCCGTGAAAGACCCGTGACATTCATGGGCATGATCTCTTCTGGAGGTCTCGGACATTACCATCCATCGCCAGGGGATAATCAGATCTGTGGCCTCTTGCTTTTCAATTGGGCCCATTTACTGAAGCTAAAGCTTCTCCTAAATCAGTTTTTGCTGGAGGAAGAGGTGTCTCCCCATCACTTCATACTTGAACCTGGAAATGAAGGTTCCACATTCCTCTCCACAGGCAGGTCTGGATTGGTGCACTAGGGTTCTTCAGAGTCTTGATTTTGTGGGCAGAAGCATACAGCTGAGTGAAGAGTGTGAAAGAGACTGCGCATACAGTTTCATCAGACAGGAGAAGACAGGCATTGAACACTCCCACATAGGGCCCTCTGCTTCACGTGAGAAAAAAGTCTCACCAGTTTCTCCCTTCCTCAGGTCCTCGTACAATGGCATCCTCTGGCTGCTCTACCCCATCACGGTCCTTGGGACCTATGGTTTTCTCTCCTAGATCCCTTCACCCCTGCCCCGCCCCCAAGACTAAGGAAGTCCCCGGAACGCGAAGCCCAGGTTTCATTTCCGCTCCTCTCTTCATTCCTTCGGCGCCGACCAGAGCGCGGGAAAATGGCGCCCACGCGAGGCGCGAAAGGCACGCATGACAGCGGCTGCGCATGCCCAGAGGCAGGACGCACACCGCCCACGCACTAGCCCCGACCGCCCCCCCAAGTCCGAAGCACGCACGCGCAGTCCAGCGGGTCCGGCCCACCCCCACCCCCACCCCCGCAGTAGCCACGGACGGGTAGCGGATTTGACGCTAGGCGGTTTGCCCGTCTGTGGACGAGCGATGGGGAGGCGTTGGACCCGGGCTGTGGCAGGAAAGAGCCCAGCGGTCGAGGCCTCCCGCGACACCACCTCCTGAGCCGCCATGCGAGCGTGGCTCCTACTCTCCGCGGTGCTCTGCTACCTCGCAAGAAGTAGGGCTCGCCCCGCGCGGAGCCCAAGATTGTCTCTCAGCCCCCAGCCTTGTCCCCTCGGGCCCAGATTCCCTGTCCCGCCCCCGAACCCCCACCCCTGCCCGCTCTGAGCCGGCTCCGCTCTGACAAGCCTGGCTTCTTTCCTCCGCAGTTGCCTGGTCGCGCTCCTCCCTACTCAGTGAGAAAGGCCTCGTGTTCGGCAAGATAGGGCACCCAGGTAATGAGGACTCTGCCCACGAGACCGTCAGAAGAGCAAACGTGTCCCAGGCATCAGGTTGCATCGTTCCACGCTTACAGTGACCCTAGGGTTAGCTGTATCACCTCGCCTTAGACCGCACAACTGTTTTCTTTATATTTTTATTCTACACGTTTGCAGTACACACGGATTCCGTTCACCATGGGGTGTTGGTACATGTACATAACACATTGTTTTCACATCCCCTCTGTCCCCATCTCTGGGTCTCCTCATTTGCAAAAGATCTGCCTCCCTGACATCCAATAACTTTTATTTTGCTCTTAATTTATTTGTACTTTGGGTTTCTCATATAAGTGAAACCATGAGATATTTAAGCTCGTATATCACTTATTTCACTTGACATGATGGTCTCAGGGTGCATCCAGCCCAGCCCAATTCAGTGCAGACCTCTTGTGATGCCTCTCAAATCGATGTTTCTGCACCTTTGCAACGTTTGAGCCCCAACCCAGGCGTGATTTCCAGGGCTGGAAGTTCCTCTCCCCTGCTGGAAGGCTCTTAGCCCGCCCCTTATTAACTTGACCTCCTATTCACCCATTAAGGTGCAGCTCAAATGTTGTTATTCAGCCCCCCCCGCCCCCAGGAAAGTTGCCCCCCCCAGCTACTTTTAGCTAACTTTGAGCCAATTCATGGTGGCATGTTTGGAACCTCTCCCTCCCCGACACCATTGCTCCCCCCACGTTGTCGAATAGTGTCTTTATGCATTCAGAGCCCGGCATTCAGTGGAGTTTAAAATTAATACCTTGTGGTACTGCATTGGTTCCAAACCTACTGCCACTGCCCCTACCAAATCGGAGTTAAAATAGGTAATTGCAGAACACCTTCCTAGAATGCCCTGTCTAGACTTATTATTCCCAACAGAGGAAATTGAAAATGAAATGCCCCAGGGGAAGGGAAAGAGGGGAAGGGAAAAAAAGACAAAAAGGGGGAAAAAAGCTTACGTAAATATGGAGGGGTTGGAGGGGTCGAAGAGAGAGAAGCGGAATAAGAAAAAATAAGAACCAAGATACATGGGCCGGGGATTTAGCTCAGTGGTTTCACCTCCTGCCTTGCAAGTGCAAAGTTCCGAGTTCCATACCCCATCCCCGGTACCAAAAAAAAAAAAGAAAGAAAGAAAGATGCATCATGTACAGGTACAAATTCCCAATAATGAATGTGATCATAATGTATATCTAAAATGTACCAATAAACTTAAATTTAAAAATAAATAAAATGAAATGCCAAGTTTCCCTTGAGGATAATCATCATATTTAGTTTTGCAATCGAGTTCAAGTCCTCTGGACTTTAAATCAATTCCATTATCCCTTCAAAAGAGTATGTTTTGAATGAATTCTGAATCTGCACATTAAAATGAACTTCTAAAATGTGGTATGTACATTTTTATAAACTATATTATCACACCAAAAACAAAGAAGAGCATGACTCAAACAGTCTTTTAACAATTTACCTTGAGAAAGAAAAGAGACTTCAGGCTAGCACCGTAATTTTTTTTTTTTTTTTTTTGAGACAGGGTCTTACTATTTAGTTCAAGGCTGCCCTTGAACTCACCATGTTGCCCAGACTGGCCTTGAACTTACTGCAATCCTCCTGCCTCAGCCTCCTGAGTGCTGGAATGACAAGCATGCACCACAACACCCAGCCCTAAATGTTATAATAATATACCAATTTTTTAAATGCTGATGGCCGGAGATGTAACTCAGTTGTACAGTGCCTGCCTGGCAAGCTCAAGGTCCTGAGTTTCCATCCCTGGTACCAAAAAAATAAAAAAATGCTAGATGTGGTGGCACATGTCTGTCATCCCAGTATTAGCCAAGGCTAGTGAGTTCAAGGCCAGCCTAAACTACAAAGCAAGATGCTGTCTCAAAAATAGTAATAATAGGCTAGGGATTTAGCTCAGTGGTTCTGCCACCTTCCTTGCAAGCCCAAGGTCCAGAGTTCGATCCCCAATACCAAAAAAATATAATAATAATAAAATACTGAAATTCAAGAAGAACTAATAAGTATCCTTGGGACACAAGTATTTTTCTTAATTTTGCTATATAATGTGCTTATACAGTATTTTATTTTTTCAGTGAAAATATATGTAAAATTACATCAAAATAGTCCAGTCCTTGTCTGTATGGATTCCCAACGAGCTAGTAAAGAAACAGTGGACCCCACATACTTATGCATTGGGCCTAATGAAAAGATAGTAACAGGTAGATTGTTTGATTTTAATCTGTTCTGTTTTAGTAATGTCAATATTGTTTTAGAAAAGTGCTGTTGTTGATTGAGAAGAACAAATTGAAATTTAACTGCAACTCCACTTGATCTAAACTTAAATCATGTATACTTTGGTCTGTGCCTTATTCTTCTTATGTAAAAACTGGAGCAATAGGGCTGGGGATTTAGCTCAGTGGTTTCAACTCCTGCTGCACAAGCTCAAGGACCTGTGTTCGATCCCTGGTACAAAAAAAAAGAAAAAAACAACGGAGCAATAATTTTGTTGTTGTTTGATTTTTGCAGTGCTGAGGCTTGAACCTAGGCCCTTGTGCATGCTAGACTAGCACTCTGCCTCTGAACTACTCTCCCAGCCCTGAAGGGGTAATTTTTATACCCTACTTCCCAATACTTTTGCTGTATTAGTTCAAAAATCCTATGTTCTGTTTTTTGAGACAGGGTCTCGCTGTGTAGTTCAGGCTGGCCTTTAACTCATTATGTAGCCCAGGCTGGGCTTGAACTTGCTGCAATCCTCCTGCCTCAGCCTCCTGTGTGCTGGGATTACAGGTATGCACCACCACACCCAGCTTAGTTCAAAAGTCTTTATAAAATCTAAAAATTTATCCTTATAGCACCAAAAATAGGAGATGTAATAGTGCGTGTGTAATTTTCTTGGTGCTAGAAGAGTTGCTTGGAATAAAAACATGATTAATTGATTTCTGGGTTTTTTTTTTCTTTTCAGTACTAAAGATTGAACACATGCTAGGCAAGCGCTCCACCATGAAGCTACAGCCCTAGCCCCTTTTACTGAATTTTATTTACTTGTCTTAAGACAGGCTGACCTAGAATTTGCGGTCTTTCTGTCTCAGCCCTCCAAGTAGCTGGGGTTACAGGCGTGCACCCTCTACACTCAGCTCCTTTCTGTTTTGTGTGAAGAAATTGTATCTCATTTACTGAATTACTGGCATAAACTGATTGAAACTAGATAACAAGAAATGAATCAAAGAAAACTAATATATTTCAGAAATGTACTTATCTGGTGGGCTTTCATAGAATACTATGACAGAATTAAGATTTTGTTGAATTTTTTCTTTTTTTGTACCAGAAATCCAACTCAGGGCCTCATGCTTGCTAGGGAGGTGCTGTGCCTCTAAGCTACATCCCCGGCTTTGTTGGATTCCTAAAGTTGATTTTTTTTTTTTTCGGTACCAGGGATCAAACTCGGGATCTTGTGCTTGCACAGCAGGCAGCAAAACCACTGAGCTAAATCCCCAGCCCCTAAAGTTGAAATAGTACCTTAATTTTTAAATGTTTTTCTGTCAATTCATAACCCCAGGTTTACTAAGTAACATTTGAATTGTTATTTTTGTTCAATAACCAAATCATTTTCCATTTATGTTTAGGAAATAATCGAATCAATATAACAAAAACAGGAAGGCTGATTCTGAAGGATTTTCTGGAGCATTTGTCTGGACTTTACAAATGTGCTTTTTCTTATAAGACTATCAAGGCAGAAACCCAGCAAGAAACTGTAGTCAAGAAGAGATATGACTTCATGGTCTTTGGTAAGAATATAGGCACATTGCAATTTATACAGTTAGAATCCGAATTAGATGTACAGTTTCTTCATTTAGTGAAAATAGGTTGGTTATAGGCACTTATTATGATTGACAAAGTATTTAGAGGTGAATTTGACCAGGCAAATTCTTTTTTTTTTTTTTTTTTTTTTTAACAGGTAAGTATATCCTAAATGACCCTCTCTCAGCTCTCTACTTCCTGTCTGGGTGTGTAGCCACAAACTATCACAATTTTGCCAGGATATTTAGAAATCAATATTTAATTCTATGAAAACAAATTAATGACCCTTCCACTGATTTTAGACTTAATTGCAAATTAAGACCTTCCCCCAAAACAATTTTATTTTTTTTCCTTAGTGCAGTCCTAGGGATTGAACCCAGGGCCTCATTCATGCTAGGCAAATGTTCTGCCACCCTAGGACCTTGTGCTTCCAAGGCAGGCGCCTTGCCACTGAGCTAAATCCCCGGCCCTTTTTTTTTCCTTAATTTCTTTTATTGGTACATTTTAGGTAAACAATACATTTACATTCCTCATTGGGAACTTGTACCTTTACATGATGCATCTTGGTTCTTACTTTTTCCACATTCCCTCCTCTCTTGTCACCCCTCCACCCTTCCCTATTTTACAAAAACTTTGTTTCCATTTTTTCCTTTTCTCATAATTTCTCCTTTCCCCTACCCCTCCCACTTCCCTACCCCTTTGGATCTTTTCTTCCTATTTCACATTATCAATTATTCATTTTCATCATTTAAATCTTTATTTATAGTTTCAGTCTCTCACACCAGAGAAACTATTCGGTATTTACACGTATGTGTCCTACTTATTTCACTTAAGAGGATGGCTTCAATATGCATCCATTTAGCTATAAATGTCTCTAGTTTCTCATTCTTTAAGGCTGAGTAGTACTCCATTTTATTTAAAAAACCACATCTTTATCCAGTTTCCAGTTGATGGGCATTTGGGCTGTTTCCAAGCTTTAGCTATTACAAACTGTGCCGCTATAAACCTGGGTGTACATATATCGCTGTGGTATGATTCTTTTAATTCTTTTGGGAAGACACCCAGCAGGGGAATAGCTGGGTCAAATGGGACCTCTAGTCCTAGTTCTTTGAGGTATCTCCATACTGATTTCCACAGTGGTTGCACCAGTCTGCACTCCCACCAACGATGGAGAAGGCTTCCTTTCTCCCCACAACCCTAACATTTGTTATTGGTTGCTTTCTTGATAGCAGCCATTCTTTGTGGGGTGAGGTGGAATCTCATTGTTGTTTTCATTTGCATCTCTCGAATGACCAGTGATGTTGAACATTTTTTCATATATTTATTTGCTGCTTTTACTTCTTTGTCTGAGAAATGTCTGTTCATTTCAGATGCGCATTTCTGAATTGGGTCTTTAAATTGGGGGGGGGGTCTGATTTTTTTAAGTTCTTTATATATTCTAGATAGTAGACCTTTGTCTGAGGAACAGCTGCTAAAAATTTTTTCCCACATTGTAGGTTGTCTTTTAGCTCTGTTGGTGGTTTCTCTTGCAGGGCAGAAGCTTTTTAATAAGATGAGATCCCAGTTGTTGATTCTTTGTGCTAGTTCCTGTGCCACTGAGATTTTGTTCATAAACAAGGTCTTGAGACAAGGTCTTGCTAAATTGTCCAGGCTGGCTTTATAAACCCGCAGTCCTCCTGCTTCAGTCTCTGGAATAGCTGGGGTTACAAGTGTGCACCACCACACCCATCTTATTTTTTTCTTAATGCTCTTGTCTTTATAGCTATCCCGCAGAAGCCATTTCTTCTAAGTATATATCTCAGATGAAAATAACATTTTTTTCTTTGAAATTATTAGCTTTGTATATTTTGTGAGCACGTTGATACAACATTTTATGAGAAAAGTAAAGTTTCCATGCTGATTTGCAAGATTGATGAGACTTAAAACTACATGTTATTTGAAAATTGTTTAGTAGACTAAGTTAATGCTAGGCACAAATGTTTTCATTTTCATCCTTTTTTCAAAGCCTACCGGGAACCTGATTATTCTTATCAGATGGCTGTACATTTTAGCACGAAGTCTTGTGTAGGAAGATATAATGACCAGCTCTTTAGACTGCTGAAGAAAATCTTGAATAATTTAATCTCTGATTTGTCATGCCATATCATAGAACCATTATATAAATGCCATTGTTGTTAAAATTCTAGAACATGACCTCACACATGAGCTATTCATAGCCTTTCAAGGTAAAAACAATTTTTTAAACATTTCTTTCGTTTGGTGAATGTAGTTCTGAGCCAGGATAAATCACAAAATTAATTACCATGTGAAAATGAGATATCTCATGAATAATAGGTTTTTAAAATGTTTATTAAGCACTAAAATATATTGTTCCCTGGTTGTGATTTTTTAAATTAACATATTAATTATTTACCTTCAAAGGTGATATATTGTTGCTTATCATTTAGAAGTCAATTATTTTATTAATGGGGTCTTTAATTGTATAGCTAATATTACAATGATAACTTCTTCCAGAATTTTACATTGTATTTTTGAGATTTTTGTTGTTGTTGTATTTTTGAGATCTTAACAAAAGGAAGTAACCAAACCCAATCTGTTTTGAAGCCTTGTAGTTACTTCCATTAGCCCCCAGATGGAGTAAGGTCATAACACAACAGTTACTCAAATTGTGCACCTTTCCTCTGAGAATTAGACCACTGGACTAAATGCCTGCGTGCACACAGGTTTAAGCCCTTGGGGCTTTATTGAGATGTATGGAACTTTTTAGAATTCTTTTGTGAACCTATCTTGTTTTCCTCCCCAGTTAACCCTTTTGCACCTGGGTGGAGAGGGGCATGCAATGAGTCTGGTGATTGTGAAGATGTCACTAACCATAATATCCTCAAAGTGAGCATTTCATTGGAAGGGGAAGGTACTTGAATAATCAAAAAAAGCTATTTTTTAGTTCAATCCCCAGTACCAAAAAAAAAAAAAGCTACTTTTAAATTTTTAATATCAGTTAAAATTTTCTTCAGAAATCTCCTTATTGTATTTGTTATTCATGTAAACATTACTAAGGAACAAATTTAAATCTTTTTTTTTCTTGAGACAGGATCTCACCCTGTATCTCAGACTGGCCTTGAACTCACAGTGATCCACCTGCCTCAGCCTCCCAAATGCTGGGATTACAGCCATGCACCACCATGCCCAGCTTTAAATTTTTTTTAAACAAGGACCCGAGTTCAATCCCCGGTACCAAAAAAAAAAAAAAAAAATTCTTTTTTAAAAGATTAAATATAAAGTAGTGTTGATTTTTTTTGCTTCAGTTTTTAAAACTGAAATTGTGAGATTCTTGGATATTTCAAGATGCACTCTCTTGAGAAGTACATCTGGAATATTATATATATTCCCCGCTAATATTATGTATTTTATCTATAACAGAAAGGTAGATCCCTGGTTTTGTTCCCCTAAAAGATGGTTAAACAGCAGCCTAAGCACAATTTCACAATTATGTCATCCTAGGCTAAACCAACTGTTCTTCCAAAATTGTATCTGCACTCATCATAATAATTACCGTGCGTGGTGGCACACACCTGTCATCCCAGCACTTGGGAGGCTGAGGCAGGAGGATTGCCACAAGTTTGAGGCCAGCCTAGGCTAAATAGTGAGTTCAAGGCCAGCCTGAACTATATAATAAGACCCTGTCTCAAAAAAACAAAAACAAAAAATAGTTGTTGTGCTGTCTGCCATCTTCAGATGCTAAAGACATAGCCTGAGAAATCCCTTCACTCCACTAGGCTTTTGGTGCACACCTCTAATCCCAGCACTCTGGGAGGCTGAGAGCAGAAGTATCCCAAGTTTAAACCCAGTCTGGGTGACTTAGTGAGGCCTTGTCTAAAAGAAAAAAAAATTGAAAGGCTGGGTACTGAAAAAAGTTTCCTTCACTCTCATGGTCTTGTTCCTAAGCCCATAATATGAATACCTTATGAGAAGGCAGTTAATATTAGTTATTATTAAACTCTGTGCTTGAGAAATAACAAGATTTATATCATTAGTTTGTAATGCTGATTAGAGAAAAACATTGGTTTTTATTTTACTTATATTTTTTCCCTGATAATTATATGGAAGTAGAAATACTGTAATGAACCCCCTGTTAGCTACATATAGAATCAATAGGTTATAAATTTTTAACTTTACCCAGGGATTTAGGTCAGTGGTTCCACCAGCTACCTCGTAAGCGGAAGGACCCAAGTTCGATCCCCGGTACCAAAGGAAAAAAAACCAACAACAAAAAAACAGATTAATAAATTTTTAACTTTATTTTTTCTTACCTATTTTACATATGAAATGAGAATAGTTAATAAGGTTAAGATGAGACTAATATTAGGCTCATTTTTAGTCTTAACAGCCAGCATTTTGGGCCAGGGATTTAGCCCAGTGGTTCTGTCGCCTGCCTTGCAAGCGCAAGGACCTGAGTTCGATCCCTGGTACCAAAAAAAAAAAAAAAAAACCCAGCATTTTGAGAATTCATCTATTGTGTAAAGCACAGCACATTTATACTTCATTTCATTGCCTCTTACGCAAGAAGAATTTGGAGCATGGTTTAGTAATTGTTCTTTTCTCTCATATTCTTAAATCTTAGGCAAGAGATCAGATAAAAGAATTTTTTCGGAGCCAAGCAGATATTTTCTACCATCATTTTAATAAAACACGACACGCTATGCATTTTGTAGACCACAGTTTTCATGTAGTGCGGGTGGATAGCTGTCGACCAGGCTTTGGAAAAAATGAAGGTCTACACAGCAATTGTGCAAGTTGTTGTAATTATAAAACACAAACATCTAAATATCTGAGTCACAGAATCAGAGGAATAGATGAGTAATATACTTAGAGTGATGGAACTGGATCTTTACACTGGTTCTCTCACAAAAACATATTTTGCTAAGGGGAAGTAAAAATTCAAAGACCAAATTTCTAAATATACTTATCTTCTTCAAGTATATTAATCCTTCCTGTGCACTCTCTTGTATTACAAAACATTTCTATAGTGTTCTGACTTAAGCTGCTATACACACGGAATGGTCCTACATAGAAAACAGAACTAAGACATAGGAACTGGGGGCCAGGGATTTAGCTCAGTGGTTCCGGCACCTGCCTCACAAGCGCAAGGTCCTGAGTTTGATCCCAGTACCAAAAAAAAAAAAACACACACACACAAACAAGAAATAGGAACTAGAAAACTGGAAATAGGAACTCATGTATCATGAAATGCTGATACTAAAGTAAAAAATAAGATCCTAGGTTACTGTGGCTGTTCTCACAATAGCCTGCCCTGTGTCCTGCAGAGTGTACTCTTATCTTGCTCTTTCCTCTTTTTCTTGGCCCAAGCTCACTCTGAAGAGCCAGTTTCTCCCTCACGCTTCACTTTTACAAATAAACTTTGTCACTGATTTTTTAAAAAGATTCTAACTTTCTCCTGTCTTTAAGATCATCAAATCACAAAGTCTGAAACTCATAGTCTCCCATAACTTAATCAGCTAAATAAGTATGACATAGGTATAGAAATTGTACGAGATCCCTGTCGAGTTCTATGTTGCTGATGTAAAATGCCTCTAACCTATGATAATCTACTCTCTGCATTTTCCTTTGCAGTGGTTTGTAGTCCTGGGACTTTCAGTCCTGACGTGGATGTCACTTGTCAGATCTGCATTTCCGTCCATGTCTGTGGAGCTAAATCTTGCCCTTAAGCTTGCAAGAAAAGTCAGCAGTGTGAAGCCCGGAGGAGAAAGCATTGTCACTTGCTTGTGGACACAAGATGATTATTCACATCCCAGAGTGTCATCGATAACTCCACACACTAAGATCAGTAAGACCAAGACCTTGGGAAACATACATTTTAGAAACTTTAAACAATCAATTGATATGGCATTTCTAGGAAAGCATGTAACCCAGTATCTCCAGTGAACGAAGGAGAGTTTAAATATTAGAGGATGGATTTTTAATGAGATACTGTTTTGTTTTTTACAAACTAACTCTGTTGCTCTGTACCCCGGACTATACTAAGGCCAAGAAAAGTGGCAAAATGTAATATAATAAAAAATTTATACTTTCCATATACTAATTTGTTTGAAATTACTTATATAAATCACTTATATATAGCCCATGGTTCACATTAAAGTTTCATTCTTTGTGGTTTAAGTTTTGCCAAAACCCTAATGTGTTCACCACTACAGTTTCACACAGAATAGTTCATCATCCTAAAACTCTACCGAGCTTCCCCTGCCCACACCTCCCTCCAAGTCCCTGGCAAGCCCTGCTCTTCGCACTGTCTCTGTAGTTTTACCTTTTTCAAAATGGCGCATAGCTAGAATTATACAGTGGGTAGATTTTCAGATTGGCTACTTTCACTTAGCAATATGTGTTTTCTTAGGCCGGGGATTCAGCTCAGTGGTTCCGCCGCCTGCCTCACAAGTGCAAAGACCCAAGTTCGATCCCTGGTACCAAAAAAAAAATATGTGTTTTCATGACTTGTTAACTCATTTTTTATTGACAAATAATCATTTGACAAATACACCAGTGTATTTATCCACACGCCCATGAAGGAAATCTTGCTTGCTTGCTTCCAGTTTTTGATGACTATGAATAAATCTGCTATGGACATTTGTTTGCAAGTTTTACTGTGGACATAAGTTTTCAATTGGGTTAATACCTAGGAGTGTGATTATTGGTTTATCAGCTAAGACTATGTCTAGTTTGGTAAGAAACCACCAGGCTGTCTCCCAATGTGTCTCCATTTTCCATTCCCACCAGCAATGAATAAATAGATATTCCTGTTGTTCCGCCTCACCAGCATTTGGTATTGTCTTTATTTTTTAGATTTTGGCCATTCTAATATGGGTTCAGTGGTACAGTGGACCCTCAAGTTATGACCAGCCTGATATACAAACAACTTGGGCTACAACTGGCATTTTAGTTTGAACTTACAAACAGTCTTGGGTGACAACTCGAATGCCACTGGTTGTGCTTCCAGATACAGATTTAACCCTTAAAGAGTTCTGGAAGGAACATGACAACATCCTTTCCTGTGTGGGGTTCATTGAGAAATCCCGGGCCAGGGTCTCTCTAAGGACACTGAGATTCGCCTGTGTACAGAAGAGAGACTGTGAAGGCTGTGTAGAGGAGCCCGAGCCTTCATTGACCAACTTGAGTTACAACCAGCCCTCGGGAATGAATCGAGTTCATAAGTTAAGGGTCCACTCTATTTCATTGCTGCTTTCATTTCCAAACTCTCTGAACATCTAATGGTGAACATTTTTTATACATTTGCCATTTATTCATTTTCTTTGGTGAGCTGTCTGTTCAGACTTTTTGCCCATTTTTAATTAGATTCTTTATCCTCTTCCTGTCCCTAAGAGTTATTTGTATATTTTGGATACAAGATATTTTTTTTTGGTACCGGGGATCGAACTCAGGACCTTGCCCTTGTGAGGCAGGCAGCGGCACCACTGAGCTACATCCCCACCCCCCTAAGATCCATTTTGAGTTAATTTTTGTGAAAGATATAAGCTGCGGGCCGGGGATGTAGCTCAGTGGCGCCAGGCACCTGCCTCGAAAGCGCAAGGTCCTGAGTTCAATCCCCTGTACCAAAAAAAAAACGTAAGTTGCAGATCTGTATTTGCTTTTCTGGGCATAGAAATCTACTTGCCCTGGCACCATTTATTGAACAAACTCTCCTTCCTGCATTGAATGGCCTTCTCTCCTGTGTCAAGTCAGTCTACCACATTTGTCTGGGTGTACGTGTGGGCTCTCTGCACTGCCCTGATTTGTCCTTTGGACAACACCGTGCTTTCTTGATCAGCGTGTTGGCTTTTGAGTAGAATCAGTCCTTTGACTGTCTTTCTTCTTCAGTAGCAACCTAGTAATTCTGGACCTCTTGCCTCTCCATAGTTTATGTATAACCAAAACTTAATTTGCTGGGAGTTTAACTGGGATTGCATTAAATCTATAGATCAAGTCTGGGAGAATTGATGCCTTACCAGTATTGAGTCTTCTACCCATGAACACAAAATATCCCTTCATTTACTTAGCTCTTCTTTGAATTTTAAAATTTTTTCTTTCTCTTTTGAATATATTTTTATTAGTGCCTATTACTTTTATAAGATACTGGGTTTCAGTGTGGTATTCTCATGCATGCATATAATATATTTTAATCCTACCCATGCCCCATTGTCTTCCCTAACACCCACCTCTCCATATTCCCTTTCTCTTGTCTGATAGTAGACTCCTTTCTACTTTCATTTTTGGGTTCCACATACCAGGGAAAACATGCAGTAATTTAGTCTGGCTTACCACATATTCTTTATCCATGCATCTGTTACTGGGCATCTAGGTTGGTTCCATATCTTGTCTATTGTGAACTGTGCTGCAATACACATGGGTATGGAGGTATTGCTACAGGATGCTGACTTGAATTCCTTTAGATATATACAGAGGAGTGTGCTATTGTTGGGTCCTAAGGTAGTTCTATTTTTATCGTTTTGAGGAACCTCCATGCTGATTTCCACAGGGGTTGTACTAATTTACATTCCTACCAGCACTGTAGAAAGGTTCCTTTTCTTCCAAATCCTCGCCAGCATTTATAGTTTTTTGTTTTGGGCACTGGAGATTGAACCCAGGCTTTAGTATAAGCTGCATCCACAGGCCTTTTTTCCTTTTTTTTTTTTTTTCTTCAATTCTGAGAAAAGGTCTCACAAAAATTTCTCAGGCTGAGCTCCAACATGATCTTCTTGCCTCAGCCTCCCAGAATGCTGGGATTACAGCCACTGCCATCATACCTGTCTCATTTTGTTTTGTATTGTTTTGATTTGTTGCCTAGGCTGGGCCTCACTTGCCATCGATTCTCTGGCTTCCACTTCCCCAGTACCTAGGATTACAGTGACAACCAGCTTGGGAGGTTAGTAATATACGAATTCAGTTCTATAAATTCCCTTGCAAACAGTCCATTTGCTGATCCTACACATTTTTCTAAGTTGTATTTTCATTTTTTGTTTAAAAACATTTTAAGGGGTGAAGGTGTAGCTCAGTGACAGCCTAGCATACCTAGCCGCACAAAGCCCTGGGTTTGATCCCCAGCACCAAGAAGAAAAGAGGGAGGGAGAGAGGATGGAAGGGAGGGAAATTTCTTTGACTCACATGGTATTCAGAAATGTGTTTAATCTCCAAATATTTTCGAATTTTCCAGCTCTCTTTTTCTAATTCATTTTTAGGTTAATGCCATTATGGCCTGATAGCACACTTCGAATGACCTGTGCTCTTTCAACTTGGCTTGGTTACTGTGCTCCCGAATGTGGTCTGTCAGGGAAGGCTCCCTGTGAGCTTGAGAAGAACATGTATTTTGCTGTTGTTGGATGGACATTCTGTAAATGTCAGTTAGATTCTGTGGATGGTCTGGGGATTTAGCTCAGTGGTTTCACCGCCTGCTGCGCAAGCCCAAGGACCTAAGTTCGATCCCCGGTACCAAAAAAAAAAAGAGAGAGAGAGAGAGAGAGAGAGAGATTCTGTGGATGGCTGCTGGTGTTGAGTTCAACTGTATCTTCACTGATTTTCTATCTGCTGGATCTGTCGTTTGCAATGGAGAGGCGCTGAAATCGCACAGGGTGGTAGAAGAATCATCTGTTTCTCTTCACAGTTCTATTCATTTTTGCCTCACGTATTTTCAAACTGTCAGTAGGAGCTTTTACATTAAGGGTTCTTATACCTTCCTGGAGAATTCACTCCTTTATCATTCCTCATTATCCCTGATAGTTTTCCTTGCTCAAGAGTCTGCTTTGTAATAAATAAATAAATAAAGAGTCTGCTTTGTCTAAAATGTAGTACTTCTGCCTTCCATGATTAGTATTAGCATAGTACCTCTTTTTCTGCCTTTTTTGTTTAATGCTACTCAGTTGCTACAATCAGCTGTTCTGAATGAAGACATCCATCAAGTCTAGCCAGGGTGCATGATACTTTGTTTCAAGGTGATGATACTTTGTTTACTTTGTTAGCAGGCTTTTCCCCCTGCATAACTATGAAAGGTTGCTAATTAATATCAATAAAAATGTTTGGTTACTCCAATCTCCGTATCTTTCCAAAAGAAAGTAGTTCTAATTCCATCATGTATTGGGGACTAAATTTGACCAGTACTGCTTATCTATACGTAGGGTTTTTTGTTTTTGTTTTTTTGGTTTTTGTTTTGAGACAAGGTTTCACTCTATAGTTCAGGCTGGCTTTGAACTCTCAGCGATCCTCCTGGCTCAGCCTCCCAAGTGCTGGGGTTACAGGCGTGTGCCACCAGGCCCAGTATCTCCCTCAGTTCTTTCCAAGCATGCTATATATTACAATTTTGCCGCTTAAATCAGACAGTTCTATGTTAGCATGGAGATTCTTTTACTTCTAATTATCTGTTGATGCTGTTAGGTGTAACTTTAAATGCACTGGAGAAAAATCATATCTGTTTGAGGGATGTGTATACGTTTTCACAATGGTCATGGCTTTCTTAATTCTGAGCAAATGAATTCAGTCATTTTGGGGGTATGGTATCTACTGATTTACATTTTTAAAATACAGTTGGAAAAATGGAATATCCATCACTCGATTTGTTTTGTTTTGTTTTTGAGACAGGCTGTTTGTTTGTAGCCCAGGCTGGCCTTGAACTAGCAGTAATCCTCCTGCCTCAGCCTCTGAGTGCTGTGGGATCACAGGTGTGCGCCCCATGCCCAGCTATATATCACTTGAGATACGAGGGGTGATTGAAAACTATGGTGAATGTTTAAGTTTTTAAAAATTTAATACAGTCAGGCTGGGGATTTAGTTCAGTGGTGCCAATGCCTGCCTCCCAAGTGCAAGGTCCTGAGTTCGATCTCCAGTACCAAAAACAAAAAAAATCAATACAATAGAAGACACAGTGCCATTAATTCCCCTCAAAATACCCTCCCTTGCTTTGAACACACCAAGTGTTCTTACCACTTCCTGAAGAAGCTCTGGAAATCCTATTTCCGAAGTGTCTCTACAAGGTGTGATTTACAAATCCAGTGACTGCTGCTGCCGAGCGCCATCCTGCGGGAAAGCAGGCTCTTAAAACCGTGAAAGTGTCCTCACCCAACTTACTCACCAGATCTGGCACCCACCACTCTGGCTGTTCCCAAAAGTCAAAGTGCCCATGAAAGGGAAACACTGTGAATCAATTCAGCACACCAAGGGAGCCACATCAGCACAACTGAAGACGAAAAAGGACTCCCACCCCTGCTTCAGAAGGGAACAAGAAGAGTGAGGCGTTCGAAGCAAGGGGGAGGGTTGGGGGGTTTGAGGGGTGGTACCCGGGATCCAACTCAGAACCTTGCACTTGCAAGGCTGGCGCGGTGCCACTGAGCTAAATTCCCACCCCAGTAGCAGAGTTTTAACATTTATTAAACATAGGAAAATAAACTGGCTCTGCAGAGTGAGTCTAGGGCAAGAAAAAATAGGAAAATAAGTATGCTCCACAGGAGCGAACACAGTTGGAAGAGCTGAAGGACCGTGGTCCTTTTTGTGTCTCCCAGTCCCCAGGCTGATTTCCGGCCTAGGCCTGTCCTATCCAGCACTGCACAGGCGGGCGCAGGGCTGCTCTGAGCACGGTTCCTGGAATTTCTTAATTAACAGGTCACATCTACTCCCCCAGCCAGGTTTGCCACAGCCTGAACTGGTCTCTTATCTTTCAAGTACTTCATTCTTTTTTAAGACTTTAACAAATTTGCAGAGATTTCTACTGCTCATTTTGGTTGTAGCTGCTGAACAGTGAAAACATTTTGAAAAACAAGTATAGTAGTCCTTCTGACCCAAAAGAAATACCTGCACTCAAATTTTAGCCCAGTACGGTGGCTCAGACTTGTAATCCCAACAGTTCTGGGAGGCCAAAGCAGAATGATCACAATTTTGAGCCCAGCCTAGACACCTCTGTGACTTAGCGAGGCCCTGTGTCAAAAGAAAAGCTTTTAAAAGACAAGAGATGTGTAGTTCAGTGCAAAAGGCCTGGTTTCAACTCCCAGTACCCTAAAAAAGAGAGACAGAAAGGTAGGAGTCCTTTTTTTTTTTTTTCTGTTCAAACTCACTGAATCCTCAGACTAAGACTAGGGAGACTAAGAAAATGAGATTATTTGAGTTTTGGTTTTTTTGGTTTTGTTTCCTCTTTTTTTTTTTTTTGGTACCAAGGATTGAACTCGGGACCTTGCGTTTTTGAGGCAGGTGCCAGAACCACTGAGCTAAATCCCCGGCCCTGTTTTCTTTTTTTATATTTTTAATTTCTACTTCTTTGGGGGGGTGGTTGGGGATTGAATTTGGGAACTTGCGCCTTCAAGGCAGGCGGCATAATTTCTACTTCTTTGAGAAAAATTTGTAGTATGGTCTTCTTTTTTTTGTTTTTTTAGACAGGGTCTCACTATGTAGCCCAGGGTGGCCTCAAATTTACAGTGATCCTTATATCTCAGCCTCCCAAGAGCTGGGATCACAAGTGTGAGTTACCATGCCTGGCTTGTTTTGCTTACTTTTATTTGTTATTAGACCAGGGGGTATCAGAAAATAAAATTCAGTTGTATTGCTTGTGGTTGCTGAGAGGAAAGAAAGAAAAGTGAGAAGGAAAAAGAAAAAGGTCAGAGACAGATGAAACTCAGACCCACATTTTAGCAGCTACCCATTACTTACAGAATAAGGGAAATGATGTTGCCCCCAAGGAGGTAAAAATTCAGGGCTGGGTGTGGTGGTGCACACCTGTAATCCCAGCACTCAGGAGGCTGAGGCAGGAGGATCGCTGCAACTTCAAGGCCAGCCTGGACTACATAGCAAGACCCTGCCTCAAAAAGCCAAAACAAAAACAATAACCTCTAATTTGTAAAATGAAGAGATTATAATAAATGACCAGAATATCTCCTCCAGCGCTGATCTAAGTTTATAGCTTGTGTTTTCTGTCTTCCCCATCCTTTCTCCTTTCTTCCATGTGATGATAAACTGCGTCTAATAAAGCAGGAAGTTACTCAGACTGTCTTTGAGCCCCCCGCATTGCTGTGCACAGAATAACTAACTGTAATCACTGGATGAAGTAATGAAACTGCTTCGGAGATACTTCTGGTTACCCTCTGCTTGCTGTGTGTTGTGAACCCTGAGAATATCTCCCATGTACTGATTCACTCTTTCCCCGCGCTCACCCTAATCCAAAGTAATGAGGCTAAATAACAGCAAAATAAGCAGCATGTGTTAAATGAGTGTCTCATAGAGGGAAGACACAGACGTAAAATTAAAGGAGCCTCCTCCCCTTTATCGCATTAGTAATGAAATTGCAACAAAGTTTCATCTTCTGACTTATTGGATGCAAATGGAAGTTGTAACAGCAGTCCCACAATTGCAGCTGAAAAGTCACCACTATTTTTCTTCTCTAAGTAAACGTTTTCATTTTTTAATTTGTTTGGTTTTTTTGAGACAGGGTGTCGCTATGTAGCCCCCACTGGCCTTGAACTCACTAAGTAGCCCAGACTGCCCTTGAACTCACGGGACCCTCCTGCCTCAGCCTCCCATATGCTGGGACCACAGGCGTGGATCATCATGACCAGTTTTCTAAACGTGCATTTTTTTGTACATTTCATGTGACCATATCTACCACAAGAGTCAGTACTGAGCAGAATTTTGTACTATGTCCTGCTGCAAAAATATTTTCCGACCCTGGTAGATTATTAACAATAACGTAAGGAGCATCTAGGTTTCCCTTTGCTGGTTTCCGGGCATTTGGGAATCTTCCTGACATTAACAGCATTAGGCCTTGCCTGTGGGTGTCTATCTTCTCGTGTCAAGTAGCCAAAAACATGAGTAGCTTTACTAAGTTCAGTGATACTGTTGGCAACACTCTGCTGATATGTGAAAGGTTAGTTTTATTGAGTAAAAGAATCTCTGATCATGTTATCATTTAAGAACCCTTGATTTCATGTTTCTTTTTCCTTTACTTGGTGGGGGTACTGGGGTCATAGACCTTCCTATTCAATGATACATGAAATTTCTTGTAAGAGGCCATGCATAGGCACTAGTTTTTTTGGTGTTTGTCTGTTTGTGGGTTATTTTTTTGCTGGTAGCTGAGAAGGAATGCAAGATCTTCATACTGAGCTACATCCCCTGACCTTTTTTTTAATTATTTATTTTGATACAGAGTCTCCCAAAATAGTTCAGGCTGAGTTCAAACTTGGAATCCTCTTGCCTCAGCCTCCCAGAACGCTGGGATTACAGGTTGCAGCACCACACCTGGCTGGCACTGCCACTTTCATTTTGTCTTACACTTTTTTTGTTTTTGTTTTTGATTTTGATTTTTGAGACAGGGTCTTGCTATGTAGTCCAGGCTGACCTTGAACTCACTATATAGCCCAGGCTGGCCTCCAACTCACAGTGATCCTCCTGCCTCAGCTTTCTCAGTGTTCAGATTACAGGCATGCACCCCCACGTCCAACTCTGCCTTAGATTTTTATACCCCTTGCAAGGTAAACTATTCCTAAATACTTGCTGAAAGGCATCTACTCATCTTACCCATGTGTAACCTGCTCAGCATGACCAGAGAGATGTTCTGATGCAATGTAAGCTGTCCTTTTCCTGCTAAATTGCTTCAGCTGCTGATTATGGGCTTTTGCATTTTTTAATTATATTCTTAGGGATCTTGTTCACCTTAGATTTTATTTATTTATTTATTCTTTTTTTTTTGATACTGAGGATCAAACTTGAGTCTTTGTGCTTGCACAGCAGGTGTCAAAATCACTGAGCTAAATCCCCACCCCACCCTTAGATTTTAAAAAATAAAACATCGCAGGTTCACGTAAGGCCTCTGTGTAATTCTCTATCACCATTTTCCTTCCTTCCCCCAAAAGTAATCACTCCTCTGAGATTGGTATGTTCCCTTCCCATCCAGGGTTTCAGGTAGTTAATGTTTACATTAAAGGTGTCATTTGTATCCTTTGCAATTTTTTTACCCACCTGTCTGCTTTTGTGGCGCTGGAATTCAAACCCAGGACCTCATGCATGCTAGGAAAACACTCTAACACTGATTTACACTCCTAGTCCTGAGCCAATATTTTTATTTATTTTTTAAATTCTTTTATTGGTACCTTTCAGGTATACATTTACATTTGTCATTGGGTGCTTGTACCTGAACGTGATGTATCTTGGTTCTTATTTTTTTCCCCATTCCCTGTGTGCCCTTCCCTATTTTCCCTATTTATGTAGATTTTGTTTCCCTTTTTTTTTTTCTTTTCTCATAGTTTTTCCTTTCCCTCCTTTCCTTTCCCCTTCCCCTCCCACCACCCCTACTCCTTTGGACCTTTTCCTATTTCAAATTATCAATTATTCATTTTAATCCTTATTTACACTTTGTTTCTCACACTAGAGAAACTATTCGGTATTTACACATGGATATTCTATTTATTTCACTTAAGAGTATGGCCTCAATATGCATCCATTTAGCTATAAATTCTCTAGTTTCTCATTCTTTATGGCTGAGTAGTACTCCATTTTATTAAAAAAAAAAAAACCCACATCTTCTTTATCCTGTTTCCAGTTGATGGGCACTTGGGCTGTTTCCAAGCTTTAGCTATTACAAACTGTGCCACTATAAACATGGGTGCACATATGTCGCTGTGGTATGATTCTGTTAATTCTTTGGGAAGATACCCAGCAGGGGAATAGATGGGTCAAATGGGACTTCTAGCCCTAGTTCTTTGAGGTATCTCCATATGATTTCCACAGTGGTTGCACCAGTCTGCACTCCCACCAACAATGGAGAAGGGTTCCTTTCTCCCCACACCCCCGCCAGCATTTGTTATTGGTTGATTTCTTGATAGCAGCCATTCTTTGTGGGGTGAGGTGGAATCTCAGCGTTGTTTTCATCTGCATCTCTCGAATGACCGGTGATGTTGAACATTTTTTCATATATTTATTTGCCGCTTTTACTTCTTTGTCTAACAAATGTCTGTTCATTTCAGATGTGCATTTTGGAATTAGGCCTTTGAATTTGGGGGGTTCTGATTTTTTTCAATTCTTTATATATTCTAGATAGTAGTCCTTTGTCTGAGGAACAGCTGCTAAAAATTTTTTCCCACATTGTAGATTGTCTCTTAGCTCTGTTGGTGGTTTCTCTTGCAGTGCAGCTTTTTAATAAGATGAGATCCCAGTTGTTGATTCTTTGTGCTAGTTCCCATGCTACTGAGGTTTTGTTCATGAAGTCTTTTCCTATGCCAATGCCTTCAAGAGTTCTACCTAACTTATCTTCCAGCAAGTTTAGTGTTTCTATCTTAATACTTAGATCTTTAATCCACTTTGATCTTAGTTTAGTGCATGGTGATAGGTATGGGTCTAGTTTTAATCTTTGGCAGGTTGAAATCCAGTTTTTCCAACACCATTTATTAAATAGGCTATCTTCTAAGCCAATATTTTTTAAAAGATTTTTCTGGGGCTGGGGATTTAGCTCAGTGGTTCTGCCGCCTGCCTTGCAAGTGCAAGGTCCTGAGTTCAATCCCTGGTACCAGAAAAAAAAAAGATTTTTCTGTGTTCATATGTATAGATTTAACACCTTTCTTATTCTGTTCCACTAAATTAAAACAGCGAAATTTATTATTTCCTACCATTTATTGATACTAAGTCTGTGTACTAGTCAGGGTTCAGTCTGGAGACAGAAAATAGTTATTTAATCCGAGGAAGTATTATAAAAAGGATAATTAACTATACAAGGGATTGGAGTAACAAAGAATTGCTAGGAAGTTGTAAAGAAAGGCCCGGTGTGGTGGCACAGCCCTGTTATCCCAGCACTTAGGAGGATTGCCTGGAGTTCAAAGCCAGGCTGGACTACATCATGAAACCCTGTCTCAAAAAGCCAAAATAATAGGGCTGGGGATTTAGCTCAGTGATGCTGCTGCCTGCCTCGCAAGCGCAAGGTCCAGAGTTCGATCTCCAGTAGCCAAAAAAAACAAGCCAAAATAAAAAGAAAACTCTAAGGAATACAGAAATAGCAGATATGAAGAGTAGCCAGCTATGGCTTCTTTCTTCAGCTACTCACTGCATGTTTGCAGTTGTCATGGGTTCCTTGTGTAGCGACTGCAACATTCATCTCCAAAGCTCTGCGTGCACACTGTTCTGCGCCCCTCTCTTCTGTGGGGTACTATAGAGTTTTCTCCTAACCTTCAGCACTGCTCTCAGAAGCCTGCGGAGGCCTCACCGCGGCCGGCTGCAGCTTGCTGAGGTCCCTGAGAGCTCTGCCGCCAAGCAGAGAGCAGGGCTCGAGGAGGGCTGTCTGTCAGAGACACAGCAGGAGAGGTCGGCCAAGCTGGTGGCCACCGGGCACTGCCAGGCACGAACCTGCTTCCAGAGCCAGGGTGACAAAGCCTTCCTTGTGCCTGCTGGCCAAGGAAACATTCATTCATTCATTCATTCAGCAAAACAGGGTCTCGCTATGTAGTCCAGGCTGGCCTCGAACTCTGGCCAATCCTCCTACCTCAGCCTCCCAAGTCCTAGTACAAGTGTGCACCGCCACACCCAGCTGCCAGGACGCATCTTCACCTTTATATTTTGTTTTTCACCCCCCAGTTTCTTTTCATACTTTGCTTTGCTGCCCTATTTGCATGTTAACTGTGGGCGGGTGGCCAGCTGACCTTACCCTGCAGCGCATCTGATAAATGTTCCTCTGGCCCTTCTTGCCTTCCTCCACCTCCTCCTGTGTTTCATAACTTTCTCTAGTCCCTTGGAAGAAACCTCCTAGAGGAGCTGACAGATTGGTACTCACGCCTTTACCGCCCAGTCAGGGGGCGGGAGGGGGCGCTTAAAAGTCAAAAACAAAGCCTGATCTCAAGAAAAAGTGTTTCGAAGTTACAATAAATGGGGACAAACATTTACCTGTTGCTCCAGTTAGTACAGATGTCCGTGTGGCCTAACGTGGGAATGATTTTCAGCTGTAGCAAGCTGCATACTTCACAAGGAACCAGTTGCCTAGAACTGAAATTAGTGAAATAAAAAACTTTCAGCCCAGGACAGGCATGGGAGAGTGCACACCAGGAGGACGAGGCAAGATAATCCCAAATCCAAGCCCAGCTGGGCAATTTAGTGAGAACCTGTCTCAAAATGTAATTTAAAAAAATAAAAAGGCGGGGCCAGGGATGCAGCTCAGTGGCACAGTGCCTGCCTCACAAGTGAAAGGTCCCAAGTTCGATCCCCAGTACCCACCCCCCAAAGAGAAAGACCGCGTGTAGTTCTCAGGGAATCGGAGAAGCGTGGCTGTCAGTCATAAGACTCCCGAAACCTACACGCTCCCAAGGTGGAACGACCTGAGTTGCAGGGATAGGGCTGAGGTCCAAGCGCGCCTCCCCGGCGTCTCGACACCGGCTCTTCTGCATGATCCGAGAACACATGCGGAATCCAAAAGCAAATATAGAAGTGGCAGGGGTATTTGGAAAACAAAGATAAGGAAACAGGAAGCCAAAAGGGGGCCGGTGGTTTGGACGCCTCCCACTGGGTGGAAAATGTTGCACAGGCGGAGTATGGAGCCCAGGGACTCACAGTCCCAGTGAGCCAGCCGGCACCGTGGGAAGTCCGTCATCCCAGCACTCTGGAGGCTGAGGCAGGAGGATCGCTGCGAGTCCGAGCCCACTTGGGCTGAATAGTGAGTTCAAGGCCAGCCTGGACTGCATAGTGAGACCTTGTCTCAACAAACAAAAAAGTGAATACCACCATTCTCTCTTTTATTTAATTTATTGTGAACCACATCATAGTTGAAGAAAAGTATATTCACATAAAAATACAGCCTAACAAATAATTCTCACTTGAACTACCTACCACCCAGAGAAATAAAACATCGCTCGCGTCCTTCACACCCTGCATTCAGATAGGCCTCTTCTGATTGTACCATTGCTCCTCCAAAGAGAATGTTTTTCTAATAAGGACTGCCTTACTTTTCTTGGAATTTTACCACCAAAGTGTGGCTTCCTAAGCAATAGTTTTCTTTCTTTTTTTTTTTTTAACATTAGGTGGAAAGAATCTTTTTGAATATATCTTTTTGTGCTGTAATTCTCCCCAAAGAATAACTTCAGCTTGTTCCTGTTCCCTGCTGTATAATATTCCATTGAATGAACATACAATAGTACATTTATCCATCCTGTTAGTGAATATTTGAGTTGTTTCCAGTTTGGGACTTACAACATCTTACTGAGGAAAATTCTTTTTTTCTTCTTCTTCATCTTTTTTCTGTTTTTAAAAAATTTTTTTAATTTTATTTTTTTTTAACTGAGGAAAACTTTTAGGCAGCTCCCCATCTGCACATCACCACTGGAGCTCCACTTCCTGTCAGGTCAGCTGTGGTCTTAGATTCTCATAGGAGCTCAAGCCAAACAGCTGGGACCAGGATTGTACGCCACAGTCCCCGGCTTATATTAGTTACAGTTGTTATGTTTACCCCATAGGATGCCATTTTGATAAGTTTACATAGGGACTAAATCTAAGGGTGCTCTACCACTGAGCTACATCCCCAGCCCTTTTTTAGTTTTTATTATGAGACAGAGTCTCACTAATCTGCATAGGTGGGACTTGAACTAGCTATCCTCACGCCTCAGCCTAAGTGCTGGAATTACAGGCGTGCATCACCGTCCGTGCATGCGTGCGTGTGTGTGTGTGTGTGTGTGTGTGTTACTGGGGACTGCACCCAAGGCCTTCTCTCCGAGAAACACCCCAGCTTCTCTTTTGTTTGGGGGGGGGGTCTCTCTAAGTTGCTAAGTGGCCCAGGTTGGGCCTGAACTTGTGATCCCCCTGACTCAGCCTCCCCAGTGCTAGGATCACAGGTGTGCACCACCATACCAGGCTCTGGCAATTACTGCTTATTTAGATTTAACTCTTTATTTACCTTTTATTGGTTTGGGGTTTTTTGGGGGGGGGGCGGTTAGTTAGGGTCTCCACATATGTCAGGCTGGCCTTGAACTATGCAGCCCAGGCGACCCTCAAACTCGCAGGGATCTTCCTGCTTCAGCCTCCTGAGTATACTACCACACCCAGCTTCAAATCTATTTGAGGTCTCTCCTTTTACCTGACTTTTCTTTAATAAGGACCTACTAGGGAAAAAGGCTCTTCATTCTTATCTAAAAATAATTTTACCTTTATTTTGTTTGTTTGTTTTTTTGGTACCAGGGATGGAACTCAGATCCATGCACTTTCGAGGGAGGCAGCAGAACCACTGAGCTAAATCCCCGGCCCCTTCCCAAATAATTTTTGATATATTGCAATATTAACTTTTTTTGGTAGTTTTTTTTAAAATAAATTCTATTTTCTCCCATCCCCCCCCGCTACATTAAAGACAGTTTTGCTGATTATAAAAATTTAATCAGCAGTGCTTTCCTTTCAACACACACAGGTATAATTTCATCATCAACGGCTCCTCACTGAGTTTTCAGTCTGTAACTTCCTTGAAGGTCAGTTGTCTTCTTCTCCGACTAGTTTTAAAATTTTTGTCTTTGTTGCTATTCTTCCATTTTACTATGATTCTTCTAGATGTGAATGTGTTATAAATCTTGCTAGGGATTCACTGCATTTCCTAAAACTATGATTATCTTTAATTCGGCAAAATTCTCAACCACTGTCTCATCAAGCATTGCCTCTGCCTGAATCTCATTGTCTTCTGCTCTTGGAACCTTGATTGAACTTTTTTGGTTTTTTGCGACAGGGTCCTACTATGCAGTTCAGGCTGGCCTCAAACTCTTGGCAACCCTCCTCCCTCAGCCTCCTGAGTCCTGGGATTACAGGTCTGCACCACCACACTCAGACTCATCTTCAAATTTAAGCATCATTATGTTTTCATAACCTTGTTTAGGAATTCCAGTATTTTATTTTATTTATTTATTTATTTGATGTTTTCTTACCTTTCTGCTGTGCTGTCCTGTATTTTTGCTCATTCTTGCTCATGGTTTTACTTCCTTGGATTCTTTGTTGTTGGTAGTTTCCTGGGAAGCACTCATTGGCCTGAGATGATCATTTATGGGAATGAAGGTCAAGTGTGATTCTGACGGGTGCCTGAGCATGTGATCGGCCCAAGACCTCCCCAACCAAGTCCACTGCCAGGGAGCCTGAGTTCTTTAGCAAGGTGCCTCTGATCTCAACCTCTCAGAATACTTTTTTCCCTTTTTTTTTTGGTACCCGGGATCGAACTCGGGACCTTGCACTTGCGAGGCAGGTGGCAGAACCACTGAGCTAAATCCCTGGCTTTCCCTTTTCTTTTATAACCTCTTCTTCATTCAGTACCCAAAAGTCTTGGCTGCATTCCCCCGAGGTGGGGTAAGAGCCATGGATCTACTGCTGAGTCACCTTTACTACGAAGGCGCACCCTTGAGATTCCAGTGGAACCCACTCGGGGAGGCCCTTGGGCTTGGGTTCCACAGGCCAGGCAACCACAGCCCAGTGCCTGGATCTGTAAACAGCAGTCTGTTACCTGGCACAAGTCACCTTAGCTTCAGACGTCAGCTACCTCTGGTCTCCGAAGGAAGAGAGATGCAGAGGAGCTCCACCTTCTACTTAGTATTGGAGACATGTTTGAAATGCTGTGTACCCAACATTATTTCTTTAACTTCTAATTACATTTTCTTTGAGAATATAAAATAGAACTAAAGACTTCTGATGAAATCAGCATACATACACACACACGCGCGCGCGCGCCCCTCAGGCCCCTGCTTTCTAGCTTCTAAAGATGTGTTAAATTCCCCGACTTCAACTCCCTTTTTATCCTGGAGGGCTTATACCTTCCCAATTGCTCTACTGTCATTTAATGAGGTTTCAAGGGAGAGAAATTAATAAATCAATCTGCCAGTTTTAACCAGAAATCCATGCATACAATCCAGGCTGGTTGGGGATATTAACACGCAGGGAAGGGGTGCCTGGAAGAAAGCCATCTGCGAGTTCTGATGAGGTCCCTCTGGTGACAGGATGATGGCGGTGGTGGCCGTGGTGGCCGCTTGAGGGTGGGCTCGGGAGGTGGGGAAGTAGCTCTTAAGAAGTGGTGGGCTAGGCCGGGGATTTAGCTCAGTGGTTCCGGCGCCTGCTTCGCAAGCGCAAGGTCCCGCGTTCGATCCCCGGTACCAAAAAAAAAAAAAAAAAGAAGTGGTGGGCTGCTCGCTCAGCTGCAGCAGTATGGAGACAGCAAGATAGAGGATAAAGATGGCCTGCGCCTCGGGGTCACAGTCTGGGTCCTGGGGATTGCTGGCCTGGACACCCCACTTCTCCTCCAGGATGGTCTCCACCTGGAAGGAAACCAACCAGCCTAAAAGCTAGGAACAACGACACAAACCGGAAATGGCAAGCGCTTGGCCAGTGCGCGCAGTAGCGAGCGCATGCGCAGACATAGTCACCGTCATGGCGCTCCTTCCGGTGGAGCCCACGCAGGTGACCCTGATCAGCCCATGCCAGCTGCCGCCCTGGCAGTCACACGTCCGCCCCTCGTTCCTCCAGGCAAGCAACAGAGCCTAAAGAACCCATGTCCAATCATCCTGGCGACCTATGTCCAGGGAATTGTCACTAACCAGCCAGCCACATGGACGTGCGCTGGCGGGGAACCATGGAGTAACAAAGGGCTGGAACTTGCCCTGGAATTTCTGGGTCCCTTGAGAACATCATTTTCTCTCCCACTGTGACCCGGCCCTCCACCCAGGCCCTCTCACCTTGTCCTTCAGCATGGGCAAGGTCTCCTTCTCCAGTGCCTCCCCCCAAAACTGCTGCTCCTCTGAGAGGTCCATTGGGAAGGAGAGTATGAAGCGGACCAGGGCCTCCACAACTGCTCAGGCTCACGTCACGGAGTCCAGGTGCCTCCTCCCCCTACCCAGTTGGGGACCACAGACTGGACCACGGGGAAGGGGAGCCGCTGGTCTCTACCAAGTGAGGAGCCACCCCCATGAAGCAAAGCGTAAAGGGCCGTTGGCACTCACCCCAAGATGTGATCCCCAGGCCTCCCTGAGCAGCAGTTCCTCCACCTCCGAATCCAGCCGGATCCTCCCTCACCTATCAAGGGGTCCACGAACTCCACAATGGTGTTGGCAAGCGCTTCTACCAGGCTCCCAGCTTTGGAGAGCCAGGTCCTCCTGCCGCAGCTCTCCAAAGATCAGGACGTCAAACACCTGGAGCCAGGAGGTGGGCAGGAAGCGCGGTCCCTCTGTAGCAGGTGATCCTCCTGATGCCAAGTGCCTCCCCACTGGTCCCTCCCTGCTCTAGTCCTTCCCAGGGTCACTCACCGCTGTAGGTCTTGCAGGTCCTGCTCCCTGTGAAGTCACTGGATGAGGAAGCTCAGAGCACCTTTTCTCTGCTTATTCAGGCCCCGGAGGCTTCTCACCGTGTCCTGCACCTTCTCCTTCACGCTTCTGGAAGCCTCCAAACTCGAGGACCTTCCTGTAAAGGCAGAAGTTATGAACCTGACCCGCCCAGCCCAGTAGGCTTCATTCCTAAAGCCCCTCCAGCCCCATTATTGTCTGCCTTGCTTTCAGAGACCACCTGCCTGTGTCTTCCCTTCTTCCAGTCTCATCCTGTGGGAGGGAACCCTCCTCCAGCCTCTCACCACCAATGCTTCTGGATGATGCCGCTCCCATCTCCCAGACTCAACCCCAGTTTAACCCAATCCCAAGTTCTCTGCCTCTGCGATATCAAAACCGGGTCAGTCAGTCCTTGCCTCTCAAAATGCAGTGGCACTCAATCCACTCAAAATCCTCCACTCTAGAGGAGGGAGGGCTGAGGACTTTAAAGCAGTGCTGCCTGAAAATCACCTGGAGGTTGTTAAAACCCCAGGGCGCAGGCCACGCCCCAGCCAAGCAAGTCCGGGTTTCCCAAGGCGGGACTCGGACAAGGCCAGTTTAAAGTCTCCCAGGGGATTTCAGCATTCAAACATTGAGAACCCCGTTGTGTTTAGAGGAAGACCCTCCCAGCCCTGCACACGCCACTCAGCAGAGCAGCAGTCTGGGGTTGAGGCCCCAGGGGATGGGTGCAGCCCCCAGCACACCTGGCTGCACTACGCTTGCTAAGCAAGTTGAGCCTCTGTCCTGATCCCCAAAGAGGAGCTTCAGAGGCTCGTGGGTCAGCTCTGGTCCCCTGTATGCACTTTTCCCAGGGGTGGAGATTCTGACTCCCAGATTCAGCCTTTGTGAAAGGGAGGCCGCCTGCACCCCATTCTGGGGTGTAAAGAGCAAAGTGCTGCATCTGTGGGCTTGGAAGCCATGGGGTTCAGCCTGAGCAGTTGCCTGAGGGGATAGGCAATTCGGAGGAGCTCGGGCACAGCGGGCCCTCGGTCACCCCTCCAGCCTTTCCCAAGACTCCAGCGGAACAGCACTGCTGGGATCCAGGGCTTCAGAACCACAGGGACCTCCTAGCCTAGCACCACTCCTTTTCTAGGGCCTTGTGCATGCTAACTAGGTAAGTGCCATGCTATACTACTGAGCTACATTCCCAGCTCCTTTAAATTTTCATTTTGATTTGTTTTGCTTTGTTTTGTTTTTGGTACCGGGGATTCAACTCAGGTCCTTGCACTTGCAAGGCAGGCGGCAGGACCACTGAGCTAAATCCCAGACCCTAAATTTTTATTTTGAGCTAGAGTACCTCTAAGTTGCCACATCTGGTCTTGAACTTGTGACCCTCCTGCCTCAGCCTCCCCAGTAGCTAGGATTACAGGTATGCAGCACAACACCCAGTGGCCCTACATTTTAAAGTTAGGAAAACCATGACTAGGGGGTGGGCTGAGAAGCTACTGAGTAACAGACCAGGGCCAGACCAACACTCTTCCAGCCCAGCAGGAAAGTAGCTCGACTGTGTGTATCTTTGGCCAACAGCCTTAAATCAGAGTCATCCTAGGGGACCCAGCTTCACCCAGGCTGCTTCTCCATCAAGTTGATCCCCCCCCCCCCCCCGCCAGTCCCCTCCTCTGGGCTCATCCTACTATACTTTCAACCCTGACTGGGAGACGGTTCCAGACCATTTGTCCTCTGTTTAAAAACAATGTCCTGGTTGCCAGGTGTGGTGGCCCACACCTGAAATCCCAGCACTTGGGAGGCAGAGGCAGGAGGATCACTGTGAGTTTGAGGCCAGCCTGAGCTACATAGCAAGACCCTGACTCAAAAAAAAAAAAATTCCTCACTCGTTCTCTTTTTTTTGGTTTTTTGAGGCAGGGTCTCCCTTTGTAGTTTAGGCTGGCCCTGAACTCACTACGTAGCCTAAAAAGGGAGGCAGAGAGAAGACAAGGAGCAAAACACCGTGTAATTAAGAATGCCCTGAAGGGCTTGGAGGAAAGGGGAAAGGGCGTCCCTAGAAAGCTCAGAGCCTGGGGCCTGCAGAGGTATGATCCTACCCGGACCCAGGGCCCTAACCTTCCGTTTGCAGCTGAAAAGGCATCCAAAGAACCGGCTCCGGATGTCAGACCGCGGCCTTCCTTCAGGGTTTCCCGCTGATCCCTCTCCAGGGTCTCCGTCACCAGAGTCACTTCTTGCATCCCGGACAGTGCCTGGCGCTTAGAGGGTGGTTGCTCCTTCAGCTTCCTGGGGGGTGTGGAAAAGGAGGAGCCAGGACTCAGGGCCCTCCTCCCGTCACACCTCTCCCGGGCCACCAGCTCCTCCTCCTCGAGAGGATCCCTGGCTTCTGTGGGCGGGTGGGGCGCACAGCGGAAAAGGGAACTGAACAGCATCCATGCGTGGGCCACACCGACTTCGTTTAACCTCACACGACCCTGCCACGCGGGCAGAATCGCATGTATTTGTTACAGGAAGAACTGTGCCTTAGGTGCAGGGTGTGAAGGCCCCGAGGTCACCCAGCGGGTGGCCAAGCAGAGAGCTGCGTTCCAAGCCTGCTGCTTGCTCTGCAGGGGTTCACAGCGTGCGCCGTGCCTACCACACCGAGCTGGGCACGCGGCAAACCCGACCCCTCCGTCCGTGGGCTCAGGAGGCGTCTGGTTCCACGATGAGATGCATGCTGTGATTAAAATAGCCGGGGGAGCCGCTCTCAGGAAAGACCGGCACCAGCAGCAGAGCTGTGCTGTGAAGCCAGTGAAGCCCGAAGCCGCTCCTGTTGGAAGCACGCCGCCCTCTAACTACTCTAACTATCAAAACCCGGGGCGGTGGCACTTTTTCTGCAAGTGTGCTTCCGTTTCGTTGTGCGTCACTTTAGCTCTTTTCTCGAGGACCCAATGTGTGCTGGGGGAGGGTCCATACCGAAGGGTAAGCAAAGCCAGGGGAGGAAGGGTAGAGAACGGCCAGGAAAGCAAGGAGGTCCAGACCCCGGCGGGGACTCAGGGGAGGGCGGGGACTCAGGGGAGGGCGGGGATTCTGGGGCGGGGCTCAGGGAGGGCGCGGCTTCTGGGGCGGGGACTGAGGGGCGGGGCTGGGGAGGGCGCGGCTTCGGGGGGCGGGGACTGCCAGAGGAGGGCGTCACCAGCCCCCAGACACGCTTTCCTCTCTCCGTCCGGGCTGCTGCCCATCACCAGCCTCACTTTCTGAAGGGAATCCAGACATCTCTGGTTTATCTTCCTCTTCACCATCTTAATGTTATGACTGTGGCCTCCTGGAGGGTGCTTGTGACTCACTGGGTTGGATGATTTCACTGTTGGCATTAAGTCCACGTTGTCCACAATTTGCTGACGGGCCTCTGCCTGGAGAGACCGGGCAAAGGTCATACTGGAGCGGACCCCAAAGTCCTTTCTCCACAAAAGCCTCCCGGGCACAGGCCTTCCCTGGGCTCCCTTCCCTGTCGCCCCCTCTGAGGGAGCAGAGCTGGGTCTCCCCAGGAAAGGCTGATTCCCTGACAGGAGGCACTAGGGTCTCCCAGTCCCTGGCTTCACCCCCTCTGCCACCTCTTGCTACATGGCCTTAGATTAGTTCCTTGCCCTCTTTGGATCCCTTTCCTCATCCAGAGATGGAGAGAATTAACAGCTCCTACTTTCTTGGCCTGGGGAACTTAAGCAGCATACTGCAGGTAAACACTTAGCAAATTGCCTGGCACACATTCCAATAAAACATGTGACTTAGTCCTATTTCACTATTTGAGAGGCCACTATAAGACAGGACAAAGTAGAGCTAAAGAGGGAACAGCCTGTGGAGGTACACACCTGGAAGGCTGAGGCAGGAGGATCAAAAGTTCAAGCCCAGCCTGGGCAATTTACCAAGACCCTGCCTCAACATTAAATAAATGGCTCCAGAGCCAGGCATTTAGCTCAGTGGTTTCACCACCTGCCTCACAAGAACAAGGACCTGAGTTCGATGCCCGGTACCAAAATAAATAAATAAAAAATAAACAAATAAATGGCTCCTCAGTGGTTCCAGTGCCTGCCTCCTTGCAAACACAAGGTTCCGAATTCAATCCCCAGTGCCAAAATAGATAATAAATAAATAAATAAATGGCTGGGGATGTAGTTCAGTGTGAAAGCTCTGGGTACAGCAAAAAAAGGCCAGGGATTTAGCTCAGTGGTTCCACCTCCTGCCCCGCAAGCCCAAGGACCCGAGTTCAATCCCCGGTACCAAAAAAAAAAAGAGAGAGAAAACTATGGACACAAAGAGGGACAGTGTGGAGAAGGGAGGGAGGGAAACCGAAAGCCAAGACGCACTACCCAGCCAGGTGACCGAGGCCACGTCAGCAGTGATAAGGCATGCAGGTGGCAGTACCCTTGATAACATGTGCTCTTCCACCTGAAACCACAACCACAGCTGAGCTACGAGGGGAAAAAAATCAGAAAAATTCCATCAGAGGGCCTTCCTAAATATGTCTGAGCAATGCTGCTCAAAACTAGCAAAGTCATCAAAAGCAAGGGAAGTCTGAGAAACTGTCAGAACCAAGAGAAGCCAAAGGAGACAGGACCACTTACTCTGAATAAAAAGTTCAAACTTTAGTTTTTTGTGTTTTTTTTTTTCGTACCGGGGATCGAACTCAGGACCTTGCGCTTGCGAGGCAGCAAACTTTAGTTTTTAAAAAGTGCACATTAACCACACCATCAGAGCCATATAGTTCAAAACTAAATAATCTGTTTGAAAAGGGAACAAACTGCTGGGTGTGGTGGTGCACATCTGTAATCAAGCACTTGGGAGGCTGAAGCAGGAGGATCACTGAGCATTTGAAGCTAGCCTGGGCTACATAGTGAGTTCAAGGCCAGCAACCTGAACTACATAGTGAGACCCTGTCTCAAAAATCCAAAAAAAAAGGAACAAACCAAGTTGCTGAAAAGTGATTCAAATTTCTAAGACTATAAGGATTTTTTTCAGTTTGTTTGCACTTCCACTTCTGAACTTTGTACACAAACGGGCTTTGAAGCTGTCCTAGTTAAAATTTTTAGACTTACACTTTACCCCTGTCCCTGGGGAATTTGTTGCAAAACATCACTGTCCCAAGTTAAAGTATTTTTGTGTGTTGTTTTTGGTGAAATAATCATTGCACAAATTTCTTGAGAACTGGCTTTTGATAAATCAGCTCCTAGCATTCGCTTTTCAGAAAATTGGCTCTGAAAACTGCTAGCCTGAAACCTCTCCTTGCTGGCTTAACTAAAGTCCCCTGTGGAAAGGTCTGCCCCCTCCTCCTACCTCAGGCACTGTTCCTGCCCACAATACAGCCGGGCCCGGCACAGGGGGACGCTGCAAAACTCTTCAGGCTGCCCGAAGTCTTGCCCAATCTCCTGGCATGAGACCAAAGGAGAAGAAACGGGCTTTTTAACATGAAATACGGTAAACTCCTCTCTATTTCAGAGGGAGACACTGAAAGGAATCTCCGAGTGTAATCCTTCATCACCATCTGTCAACTTGATTTGAATGGGAAGCGCCTAGCAGGTTAGTAAAGCTCTGGGTGTGTCTGGATGATTGACAGGTAGGCCCCAGACTGAGGAGGGAAGTCCCGCCCCCGAGGTGGGTGACTCAACCAATAAGCTTGTAGCCTGGAGAGACTAACAGGGAAATATGGCAGTCTTTCCTCTTTCGGAAGAGCTCCAGTCTTCATTACTATTGCCTCTGGACAATATTCATTACTATTGCCTCTGGTCTCTAGTTCCTTCTGGCTTCCAGGACAAACTCTGACTCTCACCGGTGACTGCAGCAAGCTTCCTGGCCTTGACCTTCCATTGTTCCTGGATCTTCCCATGCTTCAGCGCCCACGTGACCATCTTGGATTCTTCCTTATCTGATCTGGCCAATGGCCTTTGGGGCTCTCACTTCTGATCCTGTAACCTTACCTCATGAATCCCTTATGTAATCACACATACATTTTATACTGAATCTGAACCCTAATACACCAAGGGAAGGTTCAACCAAACCCGCCCTGGGGCTTTTGAAACCCAAGAAACTCCAGGAATTGCTGAGTTCTGAGACGGGGATAGAATAACTGACTCTACTATAAACCCCTTCAAACCCACAACTTCCCTCACAGTCCTGATAGCCAAGGAATGTGGAAGGATAAGTAGTAGCCACCACCACCAGGATAGTTGCAGTGACTGCTACTGAATGTCCCTTCTGGGCCAGGCCCTGTGATAATAAATGATCAATTTAACTGATTCTCATTTGATTCTTGGAAGCATCTTCTGGAGTCAACAGATGAGGACGCTGAAGCAACCTGTCCAGAGTTCGCCCAGATGGTCAGGGGCAGAACCAGGCTCTGAACTGGTGGCCCCAGCTCTAAGTTCTGCATCCTCCTTGGCCATTAAGCCAAGAGCCTCCATTTATTCCTCTGTGTAAGCATAAGGAGAACTCCACTAATTGAAAAGAAATTGTTTATAAAGAGGAAAGGGAGGAAAGGAAGACTATGTAGGAATGGTTTCCAATATGAATGAATTTTACTCCCTCTCCCCTCCCACTGCGCAGTTCTTGTGTGGCTTCTTGGACTGCCTTGTGCAGACAGACTGCAAACAGATTGGGTGATGTAGGTGATGGCATCAGGGGGTCAAGAACTGGATGAAGCAGAAGCAGGCGAGGTCCCCTGGCTGGCCCCCTCCACCGCCTCGTACTGGCCTGGGAGCCCTTGGTCCTGCTCAGGATGCCCTGCAGGGTGAGGTCCAAGCAGCAGTAGTGGTATCCAAATAGCACCCTCCTCCTACACTTGATCTTAGCCAAAAGGCTGAGAAGCGATTAGCACCCTCCTCCTCTGTACCACCAGCCACCAGCAGTGTAGGCTGCTGGCATCAGGGACCGTCCTTTCCACCATCCACCTCCTGGTCCACAGCTTTTGTGACTGTCTCGGTTTTAGACAGAGGATGTACGTCAATTTGGGAGAAGAGGGTATTGGTTCAGGGTTTTATTTTTATTTATTTATTTATTTGGTACCAGGGATCGAACTCAGGACCTTGTGCTTTTGAGGCAGGCACGGTACCACTGAGCTAAATCCCTGGCCCAGTTCAGGGTTTTAAATCTTCTACCTTTGGCAGCCTAGGGTCAAGGAAAAGCCAAAGATGATAGGGCAACAGGACCGGGAATGGTTTGCCTTCATCCTAAGGAAGAGTGAACGTCACAGGGCTGACCCTGCTCTGCCCACAGGAACCTGTCTGGAGGAGATGGAGTGGGACTACCCCAAGCAGGAAGATGAGGCCTGCTTGCTGCATGTCCGTTTGGGCGCCACCGTCCCCACCAGGCTGGCCGATGCTGATGAGCAGACCCAGGTGAGGAGAGGCTGTCAGAGCTCCCTTCCAGCCCCATCTGGTGGCTTCCTCTCTTGGCCAATTTCTGGCTCCCTGCCTTGCTGGCTCTGATGCAGTCGGGTGGGCGCCTCCTACCAAGCGTTCCACGTGGGCTGGTGGCCTCTGAAAGAAACAGAAGCTTCCTAGGCTCCGCTTCCCCAGTCCCTCCTACCTGGCCCAGGGGGCTGCTCACCACTGGTCTGGGAACCCTTCCCAGGACCCTGGGAAGCCGGTGGGACTACAGGCCCATCTCAGGGCCATCTCCCACCTGTCCCAGCTACTCACCAGGAATGGAAATGACTGGAGCCCCCGGGGGCGGCACTCCTTGGAAGCCTGGGCAGGGCTGGCACCCACAGCCCAGGCCTGTTGGTGAGCCACCTATGGCTGCAGTGGAGACAGAAGGCCAGGGGCCACCTTTCCTTTTCGACCCAAGGAGGTGGGAGACCCTGAGATCTACTCCCCTCAGTGAGTCTGGGCTGCCATGCAATCTTGTGCAGGAAGAGGGGAGGGACCAGCTGAATGGCAGCAGACAGCTCCGTTCGGCGTGAGTGCCTCAGAAGGCACTGTCCCGGTGCGAAGGTGGGTGGCAAGGACACCTGCAAGCACCTGCAGCCCAGGACGGGAGGAAGAGCCTCTTCCCCGTGCACCCTCCCAAATGCTCTCAGGGAGATGCAGACCCCTGCACCCGCCTCCTCCACAACACGCCTCCCCGTGGGCCAGCCCTGTGGGCCTCCTCAGAGAAGACCCTGAGCCAGCCCAGCCTGTTTCCCCCCTCGCACCCCTCAGGTGTGGAAGAGCATCCGAGGAAGTGGTGGCAGTTAGGGTGACTAACGCGGGTGTCACATGTGAAGTTACCTGCTGGGTGCCATGCGGAGGCCCACCAGATCCCAAGCAGGTGGTCTCCTGACACAGCGGGAGGCTCAGGCTCAGAGGAGGAGCTTGCTAAGGCCACATGCTAGCAAGTGGCAGGGCTGGGACTGGAACAGATGGCGGCTGAAGTGACCTGCAGGCCTGGCTGGCCCAACTGCATTTCTCCTCCTGGGCCGTTCGTGGCCTGTGGGGGTGGGCAGGGTGACACGGCACCAGCTGGACCTGGGCCAGAACCACCCCGAGGAGGTAGCGATGCTGGCCCAGGGCCAGAGCTGGGCAGGCTGCTGGGGGGACCCCTCCCACACCCGGGCTTCTGCAAGGGGTGCTGTTTCCCTTCCCACTCATGCTCCTGGCAAAGGAAGACGTATGAACATCCCTGGAGCCCAGAGAAAGCACTGGGCACAGTAGCACACACCTGTAATCCCAGCACTCGGGAGGCCGAGGCAGGAGAATCACAAGTTTGAGGCCAGCATGAACTACGTAATGTAGCAAGATCCTGTCTCAAAACAAGCCAAACCCATGAGGAGGGCAGGCAGGGCCGGAGGAAATGGGGCCCTCCCAAGGCGGCAGTGACTGGGAAGACCTCAGGAGAGGGACGGAGTCCAGGGGGAAACACTGGGCACCTTTTGGGACCCCAGCTCCATGTGTGAAGCCATCGCTGGGCCGCACGCCCTCCTGGCCCGGCTGTTCCGAGTCTGAGGTTCGAGGCCTATGGCACTGACAGCAGGTCCTGCTCTGCTCAGAGCCTCCGCCAGCTCCCACGGGGCTGCGGCATCCCAGAGTCCCCTCCCCAGAGCCCCAAGGAGGCAGCGGCCAGACACAGGAAGCAGGAACGGATCGCCCTTTATTTGCGTTTCTCAGAATACTGTACAAAGGGAGTAAAAATCCTATTCACGCTTCGCTTAGAAAGATGTGAAGGTGAAAGTTCCCTATGCTACATGGGGGGGCGCCAGGAGGCAAAGCTGGGGAAGGGGGCACCCTCCTCGCTCAGGCCCTGCTCTAAAGCACAGCGCCCCAAGCTGCGGGGGAGAGGCAGGCAGCTCAGCCCAGCCCGGGCTCGGGATGAGGGGGCAGCACCTGCGGCCACTCCATGCTTCCCCCACTGCCCTACCTGGGCAGGGGTCCAGCAGCCCAGCTGTGTGGGGTGGCTTCCTGGCCCACATGTGTGTGCCCTGCAGAAGCCAGGCCCCAGAGCCTGCCCATAGGAGGAGATTGCAGGGTGCAGGGCTGGGCAGGCACCCACCACCCATCATTTCTGTGGCAGCTTCCCACCCCCACGCCCCTCACCACTGCAGAGGGCGGTGTCTGACCAGACCTGCACCAGGGCGGCCAGCGGGCCACCCCTCCCACCAACCCAAGAACCTCAGCCCTGCAGCTGCCCCGCCTTCCCACTGCCATCTCCATGCCGTAGGTAGGGCCGGGGATTTAGCTCAGTGGTTCCACCACCTGCCTCGCAAGCTAAGGACCGGAGTTCGATCCCCAGTACCAAAAAAATAAAAAAACCAAAAACCTCCATGCCGTAGGTGAAATGACCACCCAAGCCCATGGCCCGAACCACACCCCAGAGGACACGGGGTCCAGCTCCCCCCAACCCCTTTACACTCATCCACGCAGCCCCTACCTCAAAGACCCAACTGGCTACCCCAGCTCGCCCCACTCCCTCTCCCAGCCTCCACCAGGACCGGACGGTGTGGCTCCAACCCTGCATGCCAGCCCTGTGCCCTGCCCACCACACCGGGCCAGGCTGAGGGGAGCTGCCGAATCCTGAGGCCCGTGTTAGACAGCTGTCTGTGCCATGGAGTTGGGCAGTGTCACGCACTTCCCGAGATCTGAACAAGAACACTGAGCACTACCCTAAGGCTGAGACCTACGGGGACACGATCCAGAACCGTACCGTCCCCGGCTCCCTGTGCAGGGGTAAAGTGCTTTGGGTAAATAAGTGACCGGGGTCCCCAGCCCGGCCTCCTGTCCCAACCTCGCAGGTCCGAGGTCACCCAGAGCCCAGCCCCTTCCCTGACCACCCCATGGAGTCTCTACTCAAAAGCCAAAAGGAAAGATCAAAAAATTCAGAAAGGGTTAGAGCCTGAGGGCCCACACCAACCCCACTACAAACTACTCCAAATCGCTACTGGGGAAGCCAGGGGAAACTAGGCCCGGGGATGTTCTGGCTTCACAGCATCCTGAGCTCCAAGCTCCGTGTTCAGCATTGCAGTGAGAGCATCTGCCCTCCTGTGCCCTCTCAGTACTTATTGATGCCAAAAATTCGGACTCCGTGCAGCTGGGGCAGCTTGGGGATGAGCACGCTCATCAAGGACACCGTATTGAGGACGAAGTGGATCTGGTCGTACTTGGTGTAGAAGCTGGTGAGGAAGTACCTGTGGGTAGAGGGTGGGACAGATGGGAAGGTGGGAGGGCGCCCGGGGTCCCGAGGTCCGAGACTGGAACTAACTCCTGGGCTACGAGGCCTTCCTACTCCACCCCAGTAGCGCAGTGCCACCCCTGCAATTCCCCGGGGCTATGCCCAGGCCAGGCCAGGCCAGGCCTCACCCCGCCCACCGGGGCACTCACAGCACAATGGGTGTGATGGTTAAGAACTTCCGAGAGGCCGTGAACTGGACCCCGTAGTCCATCTGCTCCCAGTGGGTCAGCAACCTCGCCTTGCCCTGGTCCGGGGTCTCAAAGGGTGTCCCTTTTACTGTGTGCAGGAAGATGTACATGCCCTGGAAGGAAAGGGCTTCCTTAGAAGATACAAAAGGCTAAGGGAGCCTGTGGAGGAGATGCTCAACTGTAATCCCAGGACTCTGGGAGGCTGAGCAAGAGAATTTCAAGTTCTTCCAGCCCAGCCTGGGCATTTAGCAATTTAAGACACCTTGCCTCAAAATTTAAAATAAATAGCTCAGTGTGAAGGCCCTGGGTTCAATCCCCTATACCACAAAAGGGGAGGGGAAAGCCCTTCAGGGTCCCCGATTCAACTTTTCTACCAGTAATAGCTTCTGGTGACCTCTGGCCTCCCTCCACTGGGCAGCAGGACACAGGCAGGAGCCTGGCAGAGGCCAGGCCTGGCATGCAGAACGGGCACAGATGCTGCCCTCCATGCGCCAACCAGAAAGGGCACCATGACAAGAAAGGACCAGATGCCCACTGGGCCCAGAGCAGCAGCAGGTGGGCAGGGACAGAGAGGGACAAGAGTGGATGACAGCGCCACAGGCCATCCAGCACAAGGCCAGGCACCAAGACGCCTGGGTGCTGGGGCCACCTTCTGACGCCCGAAGCCACCCACTCTGCAGGGAGGGACCCATGTGCAGACTTGACTCTATGCATGGGGCTGGACCCAGGAGCATGGGGCAGAGGCGGGCGATGGCCTGGGCTCTGGAGATGGATGCTGTCAGGGCACCCCCCGGCTACCTGGCCCGGGTCTGCCAAGCCCCTCCTGTGCCTCAGCTGTGCCAGGCTGGCCGCAGGAGGCTCTCACCATGTTGTGGATGAGGTTGGTGAGGGTCCAGACGACAGGGACGCTCACGAAGGGGATGCTGAGCAGCACGACGTGGAGGAGCCCGATGGCCAGCACGTAGGACAACCAGATGCCGCGGCTGTTCATCACCCGTGTGTTGGGGTTCACCTCGCTGTGCGCAGTGCCCACGTTCATCCTGCCGCCCCTCTCTGCGGCTGCTCTGCAAACAAGCAGCACGGGTGAGACAGGTCACGCCACTCCCCCTTCCCCTCACACCCGAGAACCCCTCCCACGGAGTGATCCAGTGTTTGGATGCTCAGGCAGGAGGCGGCCCCCGGCTTTGGTCAGTTGCCACTGCTGGGCTGGATTAATACCGGCTGCCCTACACATCGTGCCTTCCAGACAATGCCTTGGCAGCCCCCAGGAGGACAGGGTGTCAGGAGGTGTCCGTCCCCAGCCCCACTCCCTCCAGCATTCCCAGGAGGGGACGAATCCTGCGCCCAGAATTCTCAGTGTCACCCCTGCCACAGGCCAGGAGACAGCCCCCACCCTAAGCTGTCCCTGGGGAGGAAAGGGAGCCCGGGCTTAAGGGCACACGCTGCTGCAGTGGATGAAATATTTGGGGGTCACCGCTGTCACCCACCCTTAATTCTCTACGCCTAGATTTCCCCAGCCTAGGAGGAGTGACAGGGTAGAAAGAGGAGGACGGAGGCAAAGCAGCAGGCCTAGGTCAACCTCTGCCCAGACCTGGAAGGCTCCCTTTTGGTAACACACAGCAACACATCCAGACATTTTCTCCATTTGGCAGCCACTCAGGTTAATTCTTGGGATGCCACCAGTTCTGTTGCTCAACTACCATGGCCCTTTACCCCACCAGAGAGAGAGGAGAGGAGAACAGAGAACATGGCTAACATCCACAGCTCCACAGGCAGCTAGAACGCTAAACATCCCCTCCCAAGGACACAAAACCCTTCAGTGGCCTCCTTGCTCCTCCTCTGATCTCTGCCCTGCCCATCCCCACGCAACCTCCCTTCCAGCTTGGATGGGATAAGCCCTGCAGCAGGAGGAACCAGAAGGGCTGCACTTGCTGCCCAGGATCCAATGGGGGCGGCAACTTAAGCGAGCAGAGATAGTCAGGAGGAGAATGATCTGCCTCTTGTCCCCAACCCCTGAGGGTCCCGTGCCAGCAGGAGGTGGGACAAGAAGGCACCTGGCTCACCTACCTACCTGAAGTCAGCCCCTGCCTGCTTAAAGTCCCCATGATGATCACTATGGCAACAGCCCCCTCTGGATGATGGAGGTGTTGAGGGGCTGCCCAGAGACCACCCCTTCATGCTGCTACAGCCAGTCCCCCATTCTCAGCGGCCACTTCCCTCTGGCTAGGATCCTGGCCCAGCCTGCAGAGCCACCAGACTTCTCAGGGGCCACTTTCCTCCATTCAGGATCACGGGAGAAAGTTTTCTTTTCCCAGGAAGCTCTGATCTTGGAGACCTCAGGCGAAATGTGACCCAGAACATGGTTTCCCAACAAGCAAACACACCACACCTGGCTGGCCGGGTGCACTGGGGGAAGTAATGCTCCTGAAGCCAGCCCCATTAAGCTGGGTAATTGGGCCTAACAGAAACCCAAGGAGCTAGAAAATCAGCTTTTCACTTTCTTAGGAACGGGGGCTTTGGTTGACCTAATACAGCCCCTGGGACACCTACCACAAAAAAGCTTCCAGTGGGGGCAGTGCCGGGGCCGCCTGAGATGTGAGGCTCTGAAGGGCTTAGGAAGAGTTTCCTAAGTGTCACCACAAACTGCTGCCCCTTCTCCACAAGCCAGCCCTACAGCGGTGCTGATACAGAAGGACCTGTCCTCCGCAGCATTTTGTCCGAGAGCCCACAGCCCTTCTCACTGTGACTGGGCATCCAACAAAGCTTGATGAGTCCAGGAGGGACCCAGCCTCAGGTCCTGGTGGAAACCGGGAAACCTTCCTCCTGAACCCTGAACACTAGGTGTCCCCCAAAACAAAACATCAGTAAACTAAGAAAAAGACCGGCAGCCTGAAAGCGCTCTTGAGACTTTCTTGTCCCTACCGGTACATGTCACTCCTATCAGTAATCAGCTGACCCTTATGCCAGAAGTAGAGGAACGGGGAGACAGAAGAGGCGGGCAGAGGCAGACAGCTCCCCAGCAGCTGAGGCTGAAAAGTTTTGTTGCCTTAGCTGGCAGGTGGCTGCCAGCACGAGCTCTTCATGTGGTTTCATAACCCGTGTCAAACCAGAGCCCGCAGCAACTCGGTTCTCTTAACTACTTTTTTGCTGGTAGCTCTTATCCCTTTCTTCTCCCCCTGGGCTCTACACACAAATATCCCGGCTCACACCAAGACCAGACAGCGCCCCAGGGCGACCAGTTGGTGTTTCCCAGTCCTTCCCGCAGAAAAGAGCGGCTCTTTAAATAGCGCACTTACCGCCTTCTGGGTGAGCAGCACAACCACCCAGCACAACCTCCCGGGACCCCGACGGGGAGTCCGCAGCAGCACCCCACGAGGCCACTTCCACTCGGTCCGCTTCCCCAACCTGCAGGCCCAGCTACAGCTGCTCACCTCTCCTCGGCCCAGCCTCCCCTCGCCAGGAGGCGGAGGGAAAAGAAAGCGAAGCCTCGCTGGCCCCGGGCAGGGAGGCGGATCCTCGCCTTTGTTGGGGTTTTCGGAGCGGGAGCCCCAGCCGGAGGGACCCCGCACTCGGGCCCAGCTCATCTCCACGCGTCCAGCCGAACCTTTAACCCCGAAAGCCAGCCGCTCCACCCCCCGCCTCCAGCCGCGGCGCTCCTGCCCGGCGTCCCATAACCGGCCTCCGGCTCCCCTTCCCTCGGCGGGCACCCTTCGGGCGACGCTGGCCTCGACCCCCAGCCACCCTGCCCAGGTCTCCCCCAGCTCGTGCCTCCCCAGAAGCCTCCTGGCCTTCTCCCCCGCCCCTCCTTTAGCCACCCCAAGAGCCCCCAGCCGGACTCACCGCGCGGGGCGGGAGGTCGAGGGCCGGGAGAGGTTCCCGGGAGCAGGGACCGAAGATACAACCACCGGCGGCGGCGGCGGCGGCGGCGGCACCCTGCTGGCACCTATCACCGAATCAGCGCCCTGCGCCGGCCCACAGTGACGTCACGCCCGGCGCCGGTCGCGCGGTGCTTTCTGGGAGTCGTAGTTCTCCGTGGCCTCTGTACTCGAGTTGTGCTGCGCCTCCTGGGAGTTGTAGTTCTCCGCTGCCTCTGAGGCCAGCGCCTCCAGGGAATTCCCTGGGTCTGACTGGACTCTGGCTCTGGCTTCGAAGGGCCTGAGAGCCGAAGGTTTTCCCGTGACGCAGTAAGGAGATCAGGCGGTATTACTTCCGTGTGTAGCAATTCCAGCTTTTGCACCTGTGCCCTTGAAGTGTGGTTTACCCTTGCCAGGGTTTTGCAGAGGAGGAAAGTTTTAAGTAACTTTCAGTAGATCCCTGCTGGCATGTTCTGATCCTAAGGCCAAGGTTTTCCCCCACTGCACCCACTGCCTGAACCCCAGATTGGCAACTCCAGAACCTGGCTCACCCTGCCCTTTGCCCTGCCAGACTCTCCTGGGATTGGATTTTCAGACCTTTGCTGGGATGAGGGTCTGTAGGGCAGAGAACGGAGCCCCTGGGGAACCGGAGTCCAGACCTGGCCTGCTTCTCAGCCGCACCTGACCAGGGCGGGCCTAGGCCCGGCCACATGCTGAGTCTCCCCGATTCAGACATCAGAATAGGCCAGGCGTTATAGAAAGAACCCTTGATGAAGACTTAGGAGCCGGAGTTTCTGCCTCCCTCCTGTCCGTGTGTGTGGCTTTTGGGTGGGAGGGTCTGCTCTGCAATTTTCAAGTCTACGGGCTCCAAAAGCGAGGGCAAAGATTTTACAGCGGTGTAGGCATGGTGTACACACCCCTTTATTGATAGTCTAACCCTGAGCTGATTACTCGTCTTAATCTCCAATTCCACACCTGTGAAACCCTACCTCAGAGGCTGTGTGAATTCCAAAGCATGCGTGTAAAACACCTATTGCATTGTAGGAAGCAGAACTAAATGGCTCCTAATGTCTCCTGGGTCACCCCACTCTGCATATCAACAAGAGGGCCTTGTCTGGGTAGTTTCCACTCCCCGCCCACCTCTCAGTCCTCGCTCTGCCCTGTGTGGCCAGGCTGGAATAGCAGGATCCAGTGATGCCGTGGCATGCCAACTTGCTGGGTTGTAAGCGCACCCTGAAGTGAATGTGCGGGCACAGGAAGATGAAGGCTGGCCCAGGCCACCCAGCCCAGGACTTCCCACCCTCCTCTTCCCAGGGGGCTACCAGGAACCAGTGGCCAAAAGGCTGGAGTGGACCCCGGAGGCAGCTAGTGGGCACCAGGCAACTGGGTATCTGAATCACGCAGAGGAGGCAGCTTCTCAAATATTCCAGAGTGCTTTCCCACAATCAACGTCATCACCCCAGGCCCTGAAAAAGCCCCACCTGTCCCCCAAAGCACCTAATGGTTGATGGACACCCCTTTTCTTATAGTTAGCTGTCAGTGACATCATCACAGAATTCTGCCTGGCATTACCAAGGACAGCGCCTCTAGTTTTTCCAAAGTGACCCTGCTCCGTGCCTTTGACTTTTCTCTGGGATTCTTCCCACCTCCATCAGGGTGGCCAAACTCTGGGCCTTCTCCAATTTCCTCACATCTCTGTGAACTTCGGTGAGTGGGCAAGGTCCCCGTCAGCCATGAGGCTCTGATGAATGCAGAGTCCATGGGAAGGTGGCCGGACACACGTGACCTAGTAATGGCTCCTGTTAGCCAGGGTTTCACCCAACAGCGGGAGACACAAACCTCTGACTCACTCGGGCTGTGGTCCATCGTGGGTCACTTTCTGCTTTATTTAGCCACAGTCCCTGTTGTCACCTGTCTCTCCCTCTGCGGCTCATGGCCCTCGTAATTACTCTGGCTTCCAGCATCTTGCCGCTAGGGCAAGCCCTGAGCCTCTTCAGGATGAAGGGCAACCCCCAGGACAAACAATCGGGACTGTGTGCCAAGAGGCTGAAAAACTGTCCATGCCTCGGGGCCACGAGGACACATCTGGTAGCACTTTTGTTTTTTGGAGACAGGGTCTCTCTATGTAGCCCAGGCTGGCCTCAAACTCATGGTGATCCTCCTGCCTCAGCCTCCTGAGTGCTAGGATGGATGACAGGCATGTGCCACCATGCCCGGCTCTTCAAATCTCTTAAATAATATTGGAAAGGAGAAAAGGAAGGAAAAAATTTGCAGATTAAAACAAATCAAGTGTCAATCAAAAGCAACAGCACTCTTACTTTGATACCGATTCAGGCAAACCAGCTTTTTAAAAATGAAATTTTGTTAATTATCAGGATCCAGGCGGAGTGGCCCACACCTGTCATCCTAGCACTCAGGAGGCTGAGACAAAATCACCATGTGTTCAAGGCCAGCCTGGACCAAATACTGAGACCCTGTCTCAAAAAATAAAACAAAAACAGGCTGGGGATTTAGCTCAGTGGCACTGCTGCCTGCCTCGAAAGCCCAAGGTCCCAAGTTCGATCCCTGGTATCAATAAAATAAATTAATAAGTAAAAAAAAATAATAATAATCAGTAAAATTTGAATACTGACTCAATATTTGATGGTATCAAGAAAGTATACATTAGGGCCGGGGATTTAACTCAGTGGTTCCACAGCCTGCCTTGCAAGCGCAAGGACCCAAGTTCGATCCCTGGTACCAAAAAAAAAAAAAAAAAAGAAAGTATACATGAGGGTAGGGGACTGGGGATTTAGCTCAGTGGCTCCGCTGCCTGCTCTGCAAGTGCAAGGTCCCGAGTTCGATCCCCAGTACCAAAAAAAAGAAAGTATACATGAGCTGGGCATGGTAGTGTACACCTGTCAACCCAGCACTGTGGGAAGTTGAGGCAGGAAGATCAAAAGTACAGGCCAGGGCCGGGGATTTAGCTCAGTGGTTCCGGTGCCTGCCTTGCAAGCACAAGGTCCCGAGTTCGATCCCTGGTACTAAAAATAATAATAATAATAAGTTACAGCCCAGCCTGAGCAATTCAGCTACTTGGTGAGACCCTGTCTCAAAAAAAAAAAAAAAATGCTGGGGATGTAGCTCAGAGCAAAAACCCTGGGTTCAATCCCCAGTACCACAAGAAAAAAGAGCAATGTACACATTTTAGGACATGATATAGTATTGCCATAGAGTCATTTTTTAAATGAACAGTCCATCTGACCCTTCCAAGATATATAGAGATACACTAAGCTATTTATGGACAAAATGACAGAGTGATTGGCTCCAAAATAATCTGGACAGGGGAGGGGAAATAAATAAACAGGCCATAAGAGGGAAATTATTAAAGCTGGTTGATGTGGACATGAGGTTCCATCTATAACTTTCTCTACTTTTTTATGCCTGAAATTGTTCATAAAAAGATTTTCTCAGTAGAGTGAGGCAGCGCATGCCTGTCATCCCAGCTACTCAGGAGGCTCAGGCAGCAGGATTGCAAGTTCAAGGCCACCCTGGACAACTTAGGGAGACTCTGTCTAAAAAGTTGAAAAAAGAAATTTAGACAGTCTGAGGATGTAGTTCAGCACTCCCTGGGTTCAGTACTGTAAAAAGGAAATAAATGAATAGGTTTTTCTAAGCTTTCATTTGTGTTCATAATTATAAGCAAAGCCAGAGGAGCACTGGTAAGATCCAAACACCAGGTTCCACTCCCAGGCAAATTCCCGAACCTCTCAGTGCTCCGATGACCTCTCTCTTTTCTAACACAGATAGAGGAATCCTGATAATATCCACTTCATGCTGTGAGGACTAAATGGGTCAACAAATGTGAAACACGGAACAATTCCTGGCACACAGATAAAGCTAAGGATTGTCTTTATTTCACTGATCCCACCTCATAAGGAGAGTCTCTCCTAAGTTCTAGAAATTCCACAAAAGAAAAAGCAGACCTCATATTAGGATGGAGGGACGGGTGATCTTTTTCATGCTCTCATTTCAAATTTTGTGTCATGCGATATGACTTTTACATTTGTTATGAAATGTGTGTTTTTTGTTTTGGGGGGGTTTTTTGTACCGGGGATTGAACTAGGTCCTTCTGCTTTCAAGGCAGGCGACGGCACCACTGAGCTAAATCCCCGGCCTTTTACATGTGTGTTTAAACAGAGTCAGCCTCAGTGGCTCTCCCTGCCCTCTGAAAGCTGCTTAGCCCACTGAGGGGACACAGCGGCGTGGGGGGCTTGCTAGCGATAGACACCCCAGCAGGCAGGATGGATAAACCAGAAATGCATTCCCCAGAGGTGACAGTAGCAAAGAGAAGGAGCCGAAAGAAATTTGGTCTTGTCAGTCTTGGAAGGCTGAGGCAGGAGGGTCGCTGCAAGTTCCAGGCCCGCCTGGGCTACAAACAACACCCTGTCTCAAAAAACAAAAGAAAGAAAGTTCTTGCCCTGACCCTTGGGGTAGAAAGGCTGCTCCTATCGTCACTGCCTGCCGGGTGGGGGGGCGAGGGCAGCCCCTAGACAGTACCTGGAAGGCAAAGCTCCCCGCCTCCTCCACAGTTGTTTGTGTTTTTGCTGGGGAGAGGGGACAAGGCGGGGGCGGGGCCGGGGGCCTTCCTGAGCCTCCTGAGAACTCAGGCGGGGCGGGCGGGGCAGAGGGCAGCAGGACGGAGGTCTCTTCACTGCCCCCCTCGCCTGCTTGGCTATTTTAGGCTATTTTCGCCAACGCCTGGGTGCCAGGCTCCCTGCGTGGGAACCCAGGGCCGGTGCCGCAGGAGCCCTTCATCTGCCGGTCGCTCGACACGGACATCGGGCGTTCCCTCCTGAGAATAAAAGCAGCTTACCCAGGCCTGGTGCTGCACACCTGTCATCCCAAAGGAGGCTCAGGAGGCTGAGGCAGGAGGATGGAAAGTTCAAGCCCAGCCTGGCCAGCTTAGTGACTTAGTGCAACCCTATCTCAAAATAAAGAATATAAAGTCCTAGGGAATATAGCTCACTGTGGGAAAACAAAAAGCTGGGCGTGGTGGCACACACCTGTCATCTCAGCACTGAGGAGGCTGAAGCAGGAGGATCACTACAAGTTTGAGACCAGGCTGGACTCCATAGTGAGCTCAAGACCAGCCTGCACTACAGAGAAAGACCCTGTCTCAAATAAAGAAACAAACAAATAACTAGGAATTGTACAAAGCAAAAGAGCAAAGGATGTAAAAATCAGTAGCTTTAAGACAAGAGCCTTGGGGCCAGGGATTTAGCTCAGTGGTTCCGGTGCCTGCCTCGCAAAGGCCAGGTCCCCAGTTCGATCCCCAGTGCCACAAAAAAAAAAAAAAAAGACAAGATCCCTAGCAGCCTCCAAATGAGCTCCCACTCCTAGCAGGCCTCATCTCTCTAGAAATCCCAGTGGCCTTGCACCCAGGCCCCTTCCTTCCCTGCCTAAGGCCAGCATCTCCTGCAGGAGCTACTCAGCAGTTGTTATGAGGCGCTGGCCGTGTCCCAGCTCCAGGCAGAGAGCTGTGTGCAGAGGACTGTAATGGATCACCTTCCCAGCCTCATCAAACCACTCACCTGTAACCAGACTGCAGCCGCATGGAGCCCTCACCATTCCCAAAACACACCCTGCCCTCCTTTGATCCTGTCTTAGCCGGGAACACTTCTCCTCCTACCCTTTTCTATCTAGTAGACTCCTATTCATCCCTCAAAGCCCAGCTCCACTGTTACCTTCTCTGTGAGGCCTTCCCCAGTGGCCAGGCAGAACGCACTGTTCCACCCTCTGGCCTTGGACACCTGCAGACTCCTCAGCTGTAGCCTGGGCGATCTGGTGTCTGCCCCTACAGTCTGGGCCCCCTGAATTCTGTGAGCTGGCCTCCTCCTCCCCTTCAATCACCCCATCGGGGCTGCACCTGGGGGGTCTCACAACAGGGAGGGCGGGGCCTGGGAAGATGACGTCCTTCCCCGGCTGGAACCTGAGAGGGCCCAGCCTCCCCCTGCCCACCGCTGTGGAGGCCCCAGATGCAGGGTCAGGGACCAAGAGGCCCCCGGGGACAGAGGAGGCCACGTCCCATGACACAAATATCTGAGGACCTTGGGCCTGCGCTCCCCCGCCAACAGCAAACTGCCAAGCGCCACACACACCTGCTAGACGGGAGCCATGGCCTCCCTCAGCCCCTTCTCGTCAGGCCCCTGCACGTCGCTCTAGCTGCTCTGCCTTCTGCCAACTGGCAACACGATCAAATACCATGTCTAACCCATCAGCTTCTGCTCCAGTCCCAATTCTTTTTGTTTGTTTTTTGGTTTTTTATGAGACAGGGAACTAGTTCAGGCAAGCCTTGAACTCATTATGTAGCCCAAGCTGGCCTCAAGCTCACAGCAGTCTCCCTGCCTCAGCCTCCCATGTGCTGGGATGACAGTGTGCCCCACCATGCTCAGCCCAAGTCCCAGTTCTTCACAAGGACCTGGTCCCTTTCTACTCTTTACCTGCAGCCTTTGCCACCAGCCCCTCCAGCCATGCCCCTGTCTAGAAGCCAGGCACAATGAAGCATGCTCCGGGTGGACAGCAACGGAAACCCAAACCAAAGAATTGCCCAACACCACCTGGTGTGTGCCAGGTCTCAGATCCCAGGAGTGCCCCGGGTGGCCCTGGCATGAGTGGCTTTCAAAGCCTGCTGTATTCTCGCCAGGCGGAAGCAGGGCTTGTCTTTCCCACACACTGAATGGGGAGCCAGGCAGCTGCCACGTTTGGCCAGGCAGCACTTCGATGTCCACGCCAAGGTTTCAGTGATTTGTTTCATTCTGTTCTCAGTGACCAGTTCCCACCCTTCAGTGACATTCTTTTTTTTTTTTTTTTTTTTTTGGTACCTGGGATCGAACTCTGGTCCTTGCGCTTGCGCAGCAGGCGGCGAAACCACTGAGCTAAATCCTCGGCCCTTCAGTGACATTCATGACTTTGCCTTTCTGCCTTGTTGGCCCTGTGGTCATTGGATGCTGGAAGTGACCCCTGCCACATTCAGAGCAGGAGAGGGCAGGCTCAGCCCACTCTCTCCTACCATAAATCAAACCCTGTTGAGAACCTCCTACTTAGATGCCAGGGACAGCCGCTGCCACCTCCAGCTGCCAGAAATGCAGTATCTGTCCAGATGTCCAGACAGCTTTGAAGGATGTTTGAATAGCTTTTTTTAAAGACAAAGTCTTATGTAGCCCAGGCTGGCCTCGAACTCTTGGTGGTGATCCTCCTGCCTCAGCCTCCCAAATGCTGGAATTATAAGCGTGCATGCCCACACCTGGCTTCATGGCACTTTTTTAAAAGCCCCAAGTGATTCTAACATGTTGCTGAGTTTGAGACCCAGTGCCTTGAACAGCTAGCATCTGGGCCCAGGATGTAGCTCAGTGACGCCATACCTGCCTAGCAAGTACAAGGTTCTGAGTTTGATCCCTAGTACCGCAAAAAAAAAAAAAAAGCCAGCATCTTCACAGAACTAAGAACAGCCTGAGCCTGTCATCCCAGGACTCGGGAGGCCGAGGCAGGAGGATCACTGTGAGTTCCAGGCCAGACTGGGCTACATAGTAGGTTTAAGGCCAGCCCAAACTGCATAGAGAGACCCTGTGTCAAAAAGCAAAGAAAAATAGGGCCGGGTATTTAGCTCAGTGGTTCCACCACCTGCCTCACAAGCACAAGGTCCTGAGTTCAATCCCCAGTACCAAAAAAAAAGCAAAGAAAAATAAAGGTAACCTGCAGGGTGAACTCCATGGATGTGCAGCCTGTGCAGTCGCATGCGGCCCCATGGCCTGCACTGGATTTGCACTGATGGGCCTGGTTCTGGTCCCCCAAAGGGCTTCCGAGATCTAGCATGGTTTGGGACACCCTGACTCTCGCACCCTGGACCCTAGCAGGTGTGAGTCAGGGTCCATGCCATACCGGGGGCCTGGGGTCAGGAGGCCGGGCACAGGATGCTGGTGAATGTGGGTAGAGACCAGAGAGCAGCGGCAACGGGACTGGGTCAGCCTCGGACTCCCTGTGAAACTCTGGTCACGTTCCAGGCCTCAGTTTACCTACCTGCCATCTAAGATAGTCTGATGAACAGCAGCCCCTCCTTCTGGCAGGGTTGACGGCGGCTGTGGAGATGAATGCGGGTGTGGATGGCCCCTCTACCACCTTGGCTCATGGGGGCTTCTCTTCCAGAACTTCATGGACCCTGAGTAGGAAGGGAAGAGGAGGGCAGGGCACCTGCCCTGAGCTGACATCACGAAGGAGGCCACTGTGAGCACCTGAAGATGACACTCAAAGCAACCAGCATTTGCATAGAGCCTCACAGCATGGCGGATTCTCTCGAGCCTGAAGCAGTATTTGTTCGCAAAGGCAGACTCAAACCTGGGTGCCAGTGTACACACCCATAATCCAGCTACTCAGCAGGCTAAGGCAGGAGAATCAAAAAGCCCAGGCCAGCCTGAGCGACTTAGCAAGACCCTGTCTCAAAATTTTATTTTATGTTTGATTTTTTTTTTTTTGGTTGGTCATTTTATTTTTTTTTTTCCCTTTAGTTTATTGGTACATTTTAGGCATACAATACAGTTACATTCCTCATTGGGACCTTGTACCTCTACATGATGTATCTTGGTTCTTATTTTTTTCCCCAGTCCCCAACCCTACCTGCACCCCCTCTACCCTTCCCTATTTACAAAGACTTTGTTTCCATTTTTTCCTTTTCTCATATTTTTTTTCTCTTCTTTTTTTCCCCCACCCCTCCTACTTCCTCTACTCCTTTAGATCTTTTTTTTCCTATTTCACAATATCAACTATACATTTTGATCCTTATTTACACTTCTAGTTTTTCACACCAGAGAAACTATTTGGTACTTACACATGTGTGTTCTATTTATTTCACTTTAGAGTACAGCCTCAATGTACATCCACTTAGCTACAAGTGTCTCCAGTTTCCTCACTCTTTATGGCTGAGTAGGACTCCACTTTATTAAAAAAAACACATCTTCTTTATCCAGTCTCCAGTTGATGGGCACTTGGGCTGTTTCCAAGCTTTATCTATTACACACTGTGCCGCTATAAACCTGGGTGCACATATATCGCTGTGGTATGATTCTGTTAATTCTTTGGGGAAGATCCCGAGCAGGGGAATAGCTGGGTCAAATGGGACCTCTAGTCCTAGTTCTCTGAGGTATCTCCATACTGATTTCCACAGTGGTTGCACCAGTCTGCACTCCCAACAACAATGAAGGATTTCTTTCTCCCCAAACCCCACCAACATTTATTTGTTGATTTCATGATAGCAGTTATGTTTGATTTCTTGAGACAGAGTCTCACTATGTAGCCCATGCTGATCTCAAACTCGCATCAATCTTCCTGCTTCAGCCTCCTAAGTGCTGGAATTATAAGCATGTGCCACCATACCCAGCTCCGTGTCTCAAAATGTTACAAAAATTTTTAAATGGCTAGGGGTGTAGCTCAGTGGTAGAGTGTTTGCCTCGGATGCACGAGGTTCCGGCCCCAGAACCACGAATAATAATAATAACAGGCAGAAGCCATGGGGCTGTGGGGGAGGAGGCAATTCGCCAAGGCACACGTGAGACAGGTCTTCTGACTTCTGATCCAACACCCACTGAACATGGGGGCAGCGGAGGGGCATGTGGAACCCTCTTGGAAGAGTTCAGAGTGCCAGCCTGTGTGCCCAAGCCTCCGCCCTACCAAGAAAAGCTGGATCTGTCCCAGGGCAGGGCATAAAGTCGCCAGCAACCCTTCACAGGAACCAAGGAACATTGAGCTACGGCGCCCCCTGGCGGACAAGTGCGTCAGCACAGTGCGGAGCGGAGGCTGTCCTCTGAAGAGGGGTTTCCCGGGCAGCGGCGCCCCTGGCCGGCCGGGAAGGGGACGGCGCGAGGCAGTGGATGGAGAAGGCGCCCACGGGGGACCGCTCCCGACGCCTGCCACGCAGCGATCTTCAGCCCAGCCAGGCTCGGGGCAAGGCAGTGAGTCCTGGAACGCGGACTCAGATGGTGGACGATGGCGAGGACAGGGCTCTGCGCGGGGAGCCCAGGCCAGGGGCGGCACTGGGCCTGGCTCCCAGGCAGAGGTCACGGGCCCGGGTCTGCTCTTTCCTGCCATCGCCCGGCCTGGCCATGGATCAGGTATCCGACACCTGGGACCCAGAGTCACCTGCGAGGAAACCCAATACCCTTGGGCCCCGGGTCCAGCTGCCACTGCTACCAGCAAACAGGGCTTCGGAGGAGGAGGTGGGTCTCGCCGGTGAGCTGGGGGCCCCGGAAAGGGGATTTGGTGGGCACGGGGGTGGGGCCAGAAATCCACCTTCCCTGGGCCCCTGGCCCGGCTGGGCGAGTAGCCCCGGGCTCGGCCTTCCAGGGACCCTTTACCTTAAAGAGCCCCTGATGTAGAGACCCTCAGGGGGAAGAGAGGAGGACGCCCTGGCCCACAGACCCCGCAGAGGGCCCGGGGCACGGGCTGGTGGCGGGCTGGCCCTGCTCCTCTCACGCCACCTCCTCCTCTGCAGACCATGCCAGCTCCGGACTGCGCCCGTCTGCGGCCATGCACCTCCCCACTGCTCACCTCCTGCGCCTCCTGCTGCTGCTGAGCACAGGGGACGCCGGGCCCCGGGCCCAGGCCCCTCCACAAGGCTGCTACGTGGCCGAGGAGGCGGGTGAGCGGACGTTCCGCTGCAGCCAGGCGGGCCTGAGCGCCGTGCCCGCAGGCATCCCCAACGACACCCGCAAGCTCTACCTGGACACCAACCGGCTGGAGTCCGTGCCCGCCGGCGCCTTCCAGCACCTGTCCACCCTGCAGGAGCTGGATCTCTCCCACAACGTCCTCGACCACCTCTCGGGGGCGGCCTTCCGCGGCCTGGCGGGCACCCTGCGCCGCCTCGACCTCTCCGCCAACCAGCTGGCCTCGGTGCCCGTGGAGGCCTTCGTGGGGCTGCAGACCCAAGTGAACCTGTCCGCTAACCCGTGGCGCTGCGACTGCGCCCTCCAGGAAGTGCTCGGGCAGGTGACGCTGGCGCCGGGCACGGGCACGGGCATCGTGTGTGACTCCGGAGCCCGACCAGACCTGGTGGGGCAGGAGTTCCTGCTGCGGGCCAGGGAGGAGGACCTGTGCGGCCTGAGGCCCGGCAGGGCTCAGCGGGGCGCCGACGTGGCCCTGCTGGTCACCATGGGCGGCTGGCTGACGCTCGTGGTGGCCTACGTGGCCCGCTACGTGTGGCAGAACCGCGATGAGAGCCGGCGTCCTCTCAAGCGGGGACCCGCGCTGCCCGTGCACTCAGAGAACTCGTCCACCCTCAGCACGGTGGTCTGACAGCCGGGCCAGGGCCGGGGCCGGATGAGGGGGGTCGGGGGGGCACCCGCTTTCCTCTCCCTTCTCTCCTTGGCCCTCTTCTGGCTGCCTTAAATACCAATCGCCGCCCCCCCCATGCACACACACTCACATGCACACACTCACGTGCACACTCACATGCACACTCAATGCACCCACTCGCGTGCACACATATGCACACACTCACGTGCACATGCACATACACACATGCACATACTCCCACACGCACCCCATCTTTGGTCCCTGGGTTTGGGGGCCCCCCTCTGTGCGGTTGGGGGAGCCCGGGCAGAGGGAGGGATTGATCAAGCTGGAGAGGGGAGAGGCGGGGAAGCTGGGGTGCGGGTGGATGGAGCAGGCCGCTGTGGGTCCCTCTCTGCGCCTCCGCCTCTCCCGGGCCCTCCTCTCGCTTCCCATGGACCCCTCTCCTGTGCCCTCTGTTGGGACCCTGTCTCGGGGTCCCCTACTTCCTCTCCCCCCTCCCCGTGCCTCTGCCGTCTCCTGTGTACGCTGAGGGGTTCCCGAGCTCGACCCTTCCAGGACCAGGGTCTCCTCTGAGACGGAGGTGAGGATGGTGGCGGGAGCTGGGACCCCACAGCATCGCTGGGCAACCCAATAAAGTCCCTTCCGTGACGCTCCCATCTTTCTCTGCCCCTTCGGTCCGACTTTGTGGCCTGGCAGTGGGCACAAGCGGCAGGGGTGCGGCACTCTTCTGGCCCCCGGAGGTGGGGGCTCCTCGCTAGGCACGCCAACGTCCTCTCTCCCCGCCCCTGCACCAGACCCTACGTGCTGGGGCAGCCAGGACCCTGAATTATTGATGATGGAACCGCAAGGCTGGAGCAGGAGAGGGAGCCCGGAAGGAGGCCCAGCGGGAGCGGGGTGAGAGGCAGCAGGGCCCCGGGAGGTTGGTACTGCTTTGGAAGCTCAAATTGGAATCCAAGATAGGAACCCCTGAACCAGGGCTGCACCCTAGGGCAGCGTGGCTGTTGCCTCAGGATGGCAGAGAGGAATCCATTCCTTCCGGCCCGAGCAGCGAGCAGCGAGCAGCGAGGAGGGAAGAGCAAAGAGCAAAGAGCGAGCTCATCCAACGCTGACACCAACCTGATTCTCAGCGGGATTCTCGGGCAGGAAGGGACCCAGGGAGGACGGCTTTGCCCGTAGGCCCGCTCGGGGGGTCCTGCTGCTCCACCAGCTCCCCGCATCCCTGCCCTCTCCAGCCCCGGGAAGCAGAAACGGCGGCCAGCGACGGTGAGGGGGACAGACATGGGGGTGAGGACAGCAGGACAGCTGCCACAGGACTCACCTTCCCTCCGCCCACCCTGTGGGTCCCCAAGTCAAAACTCGCGGGGAAGATGCTCATCCCGGGAGACGGGCGGGTCCCGAGCCTCTGGGACTCCTCGCGCCTGCCCGGTGCTTACCCAGGGAGCAGGCAGGCCCCTGGCGTAGCTGCCTCCACTGTGACAAGAAGCCGAAGATGCCCCCCGGAAGGAGAGGGGGGCCGAGTCCCTGGGGCTGCCCCGGGCTCGCAGAGCTCTGCCAGGTGGGTCCCCTCCCGCAGCCTGACCCCAAGGCCCTCGTAAGGGGGCCCCGCACCCCCGCAGACCCTGCCCCGGGGGACAGGACATCAAGGCCCGAGCCCTGGAGGGGTGACCTGGGCCCCTGGGCGAAGTCATCACCGGGCGGGCTGGGGAGGGTCCTGGTCACCACGGTGTTGCACCCAAGCTCAGACTGGGCCTGAGGCGGCCCCGGGGAGCAGGTTCTGGGCCCTGCAGACTGAGGCGGGAGACGAGCAGCGGCGCCGCAAGGTGGCAGCCAGGTGCGAAGCCGCCGCGGAGGAGAGGAAGCGCTCGCTGCCGGGCGCCCAGACGCGGCCAGGCGCTGAGGGGGCGGGGCGGCAGGGGGCCCTCGGGCTGTAGCCCCCCCAACGGGGCGGGGCTGGGAGGTGACTGGCGGGACCAAGGGAACGCAAGGCGGGGCTTAAATTGGATGGGGTGGAGCAAACGCACTCGGGGCGGAGTCTTCATGATCTCAGGACTAAGGAGGCGGGAGGCGGAGCTTGAAATGGAGAGGGCGGGGAGGGTATTGGGGAGCGGACTGTGTTGACTCACACTATGGGGCGGATCTAGTGGCGGTGGGCGGGCTCGTCCGGGCGGGGCTAGGGCAGCTGGGGCGGGACCGGCCTCGCCGTCCTGAGCCGATTCAGCCCTCGGTCTCGCAGGTGCCCCAGGCTTTCACCTGGAGAGGAGACCCGGCCTCCGCCCTGAGGGCGCTCAGGGCCCTCCGCCTCTAACTGCACACTATCTCTGTAGCTCATAGCGCCCCGGATCTTACGGAGCCGCTGATCCTGAGTCCGGGGCGCGGAGACTTCCAGCCAAGTCCACCTGGCTGGCTGGGGCACCCTCCTCCCGCGTCGGATGGGTGAGGCCCTGATTCGCCTGGGTCCTCCTGCAAAATGGAAAGCGGAGCTCTTTGTCAGAAACTGTTAAGCATTTTGGCCGGGGATTTAGCTCAGTGGTTCCGCCACCTGCGTCGCCAAGCACAAGGTCCCGAGTTCGATCCCCCGTACCAAAAAAAAAAAAAAAAAAAAGAAAGAAACTGTTAAGCATTATCATTGGAGATGCCAGCAGAGGGGAGAGGTGCTACCTTAAAGCCCCGGCCCCTGGAGGGAGACAGCAGCCCCTGGCCCTCAGGCCTCTCTTCTGCACCCCAGGAGTGCTGGGCCAGAAACAACAGCTGTGGATCAAGTGCGGGGAGGAGAGGAGACGCTCCCGAGGGACAGGGCTGGCATGGCGCCTGGGGTCACAGAACACCCTCGGTGCTGGCAACTAGGGCAAAATTGCTTCTGAGCTCGTCCAGGCCTCTCCCACACTCATTCATGGCTGAGCACCCGAGGCCCCAAGATCCTAAGGGGCTTTCTGCGGGCCCGAAGCACAGACCCAGGAACTGATAACCTCCAGACTCCTCTCCGGCATTAACAGGCGTTGGCGGGGGGGGGGGGGGGGGTGAGTCATAGAGGGATGCAAGGTGATTTTGTACTGAAGACTGAACCCAGGGCCTCACGAATGCCAGATAAGCGATCTGCCACTGAGCTACCCTCCTGGCTCCCTTCTTATTATATTCTTAGACAGGCCTCACTAAGTTGCCAAACTGATGATCCATCCTCCTGCCTCGACCTCTCTGGGAGCTGGGATTACAGATGTGCCTTATGATGCCCAGCTAAAATTTAAATTTTTACTGCGCAGGTTGGTGGTTCCCTAGATGCACAGCATCCTGGGATCATTTCCCCCTGCTGTGCAGATGGAAGCCAATGGGCCAGAATTTGCCCCCAGGGCGGGCAGGGCCCTGCTGTCTTCACTCTGAGCTGCTCAGTGGTGTTTGGACCTAAGAGTTGGTGACCCACGCTCTGATGGGACTCTGTGGCCTTTATATACTGGGGGACAGCCCCCTCCCCCAGGAGCTGAAAGCCTTCTCATGGCTCTGTGCTCGCTGATTTCTCCACATTTGGGATCTTGGGCAACCATCACTGGCTCTCCCGACATTTTGTCCACCAAGGGTCCCCAGGCCTGGCCCAGCCGCAGCCTGGGAAAGCAGGGCAGGGCTCGGGACAAGTCTGGATAGCAGGTGAAAATAGGAAGGTTCTTCGGCTCCAAGCTTTGCTCAGCCTCAAGGGCTGCAGCTGGGACCCAGGCTCTGTAGCAAGGATCTGGGAGCCGAGTCCTGTTGGTCATGGTGAGGACAGCTCCACGGCCCCTGCGACCTCAGGCCCGGGTGTGGGAGACTGCCTGACAGAGGGCATCCTGACCTTCAGGCTGCCACTGGCCCTTGTGCCTGACCCAGCCTGGTGGGTAGGGGACTGGCCTGAGGGGCGACACTGAAGTCTCATGGGGAGCTTGGTGCACTTGACCTGAACATCAGTGTCTGCTCAGCCAGGAGCTCAAGAATAGCTTGGGCTCCAAACCCAGTGAAGGAATTTGGAAGGAAACATAAACACTTTTAGGGGATAAATAAAGAGTATGGAGCTGGGGATTTAGCTCAGTGGCACCACTCCTGCCTGGCAAGCCCAAGGTCCTGAGTTTGATCCCTGGTACCAGAAAAAATAAAAATTAAAAAAGAGTATGGAGGGCTAGGGTGTTGCTCAATGGTAGGGTATGTGTGAGGCCCTGAGTTTGATCCCCAGCACCAGGAAGGAAGGAAAGAAGGAAGAGAAGAAAGGAAGTAAAAAGTGTGAGCCAGGCATAGTGTGACACATGGCTGTAATTCCAGCACTCTGGGAGGCTGAGACAGGAGGATTGCAAAAGGGCTGGGGATGCAGCTCAATGCAAAGGTTCTGGCTTCAATCCTCAAAACAGAAAGCAAGCAAGCAAGCAAGCAAGCAAGCAAGCAAGAAAGAAAGAAAGAAAGAAAGAAAGAGAAGGAATTGGGCATGGTGACACATGCCCATAATCCCAGCATTTGGGAGGCTGAAGCAGGCAGATCACTGTGAGTTCAAGGCCAGCCTGGACTACATAGCAAGACTCTGTCTCAAAAAACCAACACCCTGAGCATGCCTGGCTTCCCCAAGTCCCTCGGACTCTCACCTGCCTCCATCCCCAACCTTCCCACCTCCTTTCACTCAGAGAAGGTCTGAGAATATGTCAGTGTGAGGGGTCACCGTCCCCAAGCCCTCCAGCAGCTCACACCCTACAAGTGGACCCCACACCCTACAAGTTCATTTCAGAACTTTTTCCTTGTCACCGGCCCCAAGAGCACCAAGCTTTCTGTGCTTGCACCTGCAACACTGTCAGCCAACCCTTCTCCCCTCTCCGGCCCCTTCTTAAGGGAAAAAATCAGTAATAAAAGGGTAGGCACGGTGGTGTGCACCTGCGATCCCAGCACTGAGGAGGCTGAGGCAGGAGGATCGCTGCAAATTTGAAGCCAGCCCGGGATACTTAGTGAGTTCAGGGCCAGCGTGAACTACATAGTGAGACTCTCAAGAAGACAAGAAGAGGGAGACGGAGAGAAGACAAGAAAGAAAGAAAATAATGTTGCATCCCAATCTCTGTGTCTGTCTGCAGAGCAGTATGTGTGTCGGAGAGACACTAACATCCCCAAAGAGCAGGTGTCTGGGGCTTCTTCCCCTAATTCAGTTCCCCTTCTGGGCCTCATCTCCCGCAACCCCGCACAAATTACAGGCTTGGAACCCAATCAAGGATGAGGGCCTCCTATCGCTTACCCTAACTGGCCGCCAGAGGGCGACGGAGAGCAAAGCCTGCCAGGGCGTGTATCCGACCAGCTGCTTAAATCTCTTCAATCCCATTTAAATCCGGTCCCAAATTCCCCTGAACATAAACTAGCGCTCTGCAACCCTGAACGCTCTGAGCCCCGTGCCTACAGCACTATCGGGCAGTTTGGGGAAATGGTACCCAGGATGGAGGCCCGGTGGGGTGGGCCCAGGGATGGGCACTGGTGGAGGGGTCAGAGTGGATGAAGGAAGGCAAGAGAGCAGAAGGACCAAGACTCCCGGATTAGGGCCGGCCGTCGCGGCCCATGCCTGTGATCCCAGCACTTGGGAGGCTGAAGCAGGAGAATCACAAATTTGAGGCAGCCTGAGAAAAATAAAGAAAAAAATTTTTTAAGGGCTGGTGATATGGCCTCATGGTAGAGAACTTGCTTAGCATGCCTGCGGCCATGGGTTCAATCCCCACCACCCCAAACGGAGGGTATGGAGTAGCTAGGAAAGAATGCAACCAAAAAGATAAAGGACAGGAACCAGAAAGGCGGGGCAAGTGTTTCTTTTGTCTTAAAACATAAGGAAGAGCTACACAGAGGCCTCAGTCCTGTGGGTGAGGCCGAGGACAGAAGAAAGATTGCAGAGTTTCACTGTGTGGGGCGTGATCCCATCTCCCTGTTCATCTCCAGCTTCTCATTTACTTATTTTGGTTTTTTGAGACAAGGTCAGCTCACTATGTATCCCAGGCTGGATCAAGCTCACAGCAGTTCTCCTGCCTCAGCCTCCCGAGGGCTGGGATGACAGGTGTGTGCCACTGCGCCAGGCAAGCTCCCCTTTTAGATTCCCTCCAGGCAGAGACTGGAGATAAAGAGTGGGACCTGTAGGACCTGCTGAGACTATGACTTGCATCTTGGGTGTTCCCAAACCTGCCTCGCTGTGCCTCTGTCTCTGTGTCTAGGCGTGGCCTATCCAGGGTCCCAGGAAAGGCAGAGGAGGGGGCCACTGAACAGCACAAAAGGCCGGGCCGAGGTGGCACACGCCCATAATCCCAGCACTCGGGAAGCTGAGGCAGGAGGATCACCAGGAGTTCGAGGCCAACCTGGATTACATAGCCAGACCCTGACTCAAAAACCAACAACACAAGGAAAGGATGTCTTGTCCCCTTATCCTGCCCACAGGTTTGCTGTGACTCCCAGATGCTTCGCGGTAGATCATGAGGACAGCAGAACAGGGACGAGGGCCTTCGTCACACATACACTCATACACGCATGTGTGTGTGAGCACATGCACCCCAGCTCGAGGACCTCTCTGTACCCTCTCTGCACTCTCTGTCCACTCTTTACCTGCCGTCTCTGGTAGCCCCGGCTGCCCCACCTAAGCTGCCACCTGTGTAGCAGCTCCCCACCCACCCCGAGGGCAGAAACAGGCCACTGGCAGGGCAGCACCTGGAACAGGTTGATGCTGTTCTCTCTCTCGGAAGTAGGGGTGGGGCCCGAAGCCAACACCCCTGTCTCTACCCAGGATAAAGCCGCCTGGCCTGGCAGAGGACACTCATTCTGTGGACCTGCAGAAGAGGGGTCAGGGCCCTCTCTCCACCCCAGCCGCCAACAGGACCCAGCGTCACCCCTGGTAAGAACTCCGACAGCGGACGAGGCAGGTGGCATTCGGGGAGCCTAGGGAGACAGGTGGGGCAGAAGGATGTGGGCTCCCCAGAATCTAGCAGCCAGGTACCGTGGTGGCCCAGGGGAGCCAGGGGCCATCCTGCCCCTTCCCCTGGCCTCCCAGGAATGGGGGTGGAAATTGGGAGCTGGTAGGGGGCACACCTGCCTCCGGGGGGCACTTCCAGGGCAGCTGGGGTCCCATCTTTCGCCCACTGGGTAGTCCAGGTACGCCCGACCACCAGCCGGAGCACCTGGACATGAACTTCCAAGACAGATCTCGGGGCTGGGACCCTCAGCTCCCGGGGAACACAGTGCCCTGTGACCCCACTGGCCCAGGGCTGGCTTCATCCAGTCAGTCCTTTCCACGCATATTTGCTGAGCTCCAACTGTGCGGGGCAGCTAGTGCTGGGGCTGCGGAAGTGACTCCTGCCCTCGGGGGAGTCACAATCGAGTGGGCGAGAGGCAGGTGTAACAACATGGGGAGGCGGCAGGTGTTTCAGACGGGGTGCGCTGCCAGCTGTGGAGGCACAGGTGGCGTCAGGAGGCCTGGACGGAGAAAAGAGGTCATCAGAGTGGCCTGAATTGCGTTGGTTTAGGTTTTGGTTCTTTTTCTGGTTTTTTGAGACAGGGTCTCCCCACGGAGTTCAGGCTGGCTTTGAGCTCACTATGGAGCCCAGGCTGGCCTCGAACTCCCAGTGATGCTCCTGCCTCAGCCTCCCAAGTGCTGGGATTACGGGCCTGTGCAACCAAGCCAGCTCATATGGGTTTTGGAGCCAGAGTTTCCTCATGATAAAATGAGGATTCCCGGGCCAGAGATGTAGCTAAGTGGCACCGTGCCTGCCTGGCAAGTGCAAGGTCCTGAGTTCGATCCTCAGTTCCGAAAAAAAATACAATTAAAAAATAAAAATAAAATGAAGATTCCCAGCAGCCACCCTGACAGCCTCCCTCTCCCTCCCCACAGTGACAATGACCATGTTCGAAAATGTCACCCGGGCCCTGGCCAGACAGCTGAACCCCCACGGGGACCTGACGCCCCTGGACAGCCTCATCGACTTCAAGAGCTTCCGCCCGTTCTGCGTGGTGCTGAGGAAGCGCAAGAGCACGCTCTTCTGGGGAGCGCGCTACCTGCGCACCGACTACAGCCTCCTGGGGCTGCTGGAGCCCGGCACCTCCCCCACAGGTCAGCCGGTGGCCGGGTTGGGGGAGCCGGGCGGTGAGGACCAGGGACTCGGGAGCCCAGCCCCTCCTCTCCCTCTGCAGACCCCACGGATGCGGGGAGCTTCGGCTTCAAGAACATGCTGGATGCACACCTGGAGGGGGAGGTGGACGTGCCCCGGACGGTGAAAGTCAAGGGCACTGCAGGGCTGTCGAGGAACAGCACGCTGGAGGTCCAGACCCTCAGTGTGGCCCCCACGGCCCTGGAGTCGCTGCACAAGGAGAGGTGAGCATGGGTGAAGGGGTGGATGGGGCGCTGGGGCCTCACCAACCTGACGGGAAGATGCCCCTTCCTTGGGCCGTGGGGACATCCAGGCCATTTGCTAACCAGGCCTCCCTGTCCCTGTCCATCCACTCCCTCCGGCACCTCCTCCCACTACTGCACACGCACACACAGGCACAGGCACACATCCACACACACGGAATACCCTGAAGTTCACTTCGCCTGGGAAGAGTCCCATCTCTGGGAACCTCCGCTTTCTACGCTGCAGAATGATGGGAAGGCCCGGTGAGGTGGCACACGCTTGCCATCCCAGCACTGGGGAGCCTGGACCGGGTGGCAGGCTGAGGAGGCCAAGCTGCAGGCACAGATGGGCGTGTGACCCATCGGGACCCCTGGAGGAAGTGCGCGTGGGGGAGGCGACAGGGTTTGAACCAGGAAGACCGCAGGACACGGTCACTCATCCATCAGAGATGGAAAATCAGGCGGAACATTTGGAAGCAAAGCAGGGGCAGATGCAGGGCCAGTGGCCAAGGGCAGCAGAACAGTCTCAACTTGGTGCTGCCAGCAGGGCGAGGCCCAAGGCCTAGTCCAGAGTGGCTCTAAGTTTTGACCCAGGTTGGGATACAGATGAGGAATGAAAGGCAGCGCCTGGCGGGTGGCGAACAGGACGCAGTGATGATCCATGGGGAAGGACGGTGAGGCCCTTTCGGATGCTGGGAGCTGGCGGTCCTGCTCTGGTGTCAGCTGGGAGTGTCCAAAGGTGGCTGGAAGTTGGGGCAGAGCCTGGGAGACGTCGAGGTGGAAATTCGGAAGGGAGTGAAACAGCAGGGGCTGGGGGCCTCGAAGGGGACTCAGGAGCAGAGGGGTGAGAACAGAGCCTCAGGGGACAATGCAGGGGACCAGGCAAACCAGGGAAGGGGGTGCAGACAGAACGGATAAGAGGGAGGGGCTGGGGACTTAGCTCAGTGGTTCTGCCACCTGCCTGGCAAGCACAAGGTCCAAGTTCGATCCCTGGTACCGAGAGAAAAAAAGAGACGTGGTTTTTTGTTGTTGTTGTTTTGTTTTTGGTACCGGGGATCAAACTTGGGTCCTTGTGCTTGCGCAGCAGGCAGCGAAACCACTGAGCTAAATCCCTGGCCCGAGACATGGTTTTTTAAAATTTAAAAACAAAAAAAAAAAGAATGGATGAGAGGTAGGAGGCAGAAATCCAGGCACAGAACCAGAGTGGGCCAAGGAGATCAGAAGCAACCGTTGGGGAGGTCCCTGAGCCTGATGCTGGGAGGTCTCTGGGATCGGGCCGAGCAGTGGAATAGGAGCTGAGTCACAGGCTGCAGAGGGGAGAAGACGGAGAGGGGTGTGGGCCTATCTTTGGGGATATTTGCCAATAAGGGGAAGGAAAGAAATGGAGCGGTAAACTGAGGGTCAGAAAGTGAACTGGTTAGGGTCAGGGACCTGTTTATGTATGAGAGCAAAGAAGGAGCCGGTGGAGAGGAACTGGGCTTAATGGCAGGAGAGGGGTGAGAGGTGGAGAGAAAGAGTCTCAGAAGAGAAGGCACAGAGACAAGGGGGAAGAAGCTGCGGGCCAAGGGGCTGAAGCAGAAGCAGAGAAGGAAGCAAGCAGGCGCCCGCCCGCCCGAGCCAGTGATTGCCCTGTTTATCTGGACGCCCTGGAGGGAGGCATCATTATCTGGCTTTATAGATGCGGCACAGCCGAAGCTGCCCGCCCGGGAAGTCCGGCTCCGGCTCCGGGAGTGAGGGGCGGGGATCAGAGGGCGTGGGCGGGGCCCGAGCAGCCCCTTAGTTGCGCGGCTCCTGTCAGGAAGCTGGCCGCGGACCACCCGTTCCTGAAGGAGATGCGAGAGCGCGGCGAGAACCTCTACGTGGTGATGGAGGTGGTGGAGACCGTGCAGGAGGTCACCCTGGAGAGAGCCGGCAAGGCCGAGGGCTGCTTCTCCCTCCCGTTCTTCGCCCCGCTGGGGCTGCAGGTCGGGTTTGAACACGCACGCGCAAGTGTTTCCTCTTGAACCCCAAGCTAAGCAGAGCTCTTTGTGCACAGAGCTCAGGCTCAGCGAGGAGGCTGAAGCCCAGACACCCCAGGCTGGGAAACTCCCGATAAGGGCTTCACGCCTCTGTCTCGAAGCCAGGGAGGCTTTAGTCACTGAGGGCTTCCTGGAGGAGGTGAGCTGGGACAGATGGCAAAGAGAAAGAAAGAACCAGGGCCCACGCAGGGGCTTGGCAGTGACACACAGGCAGGTGAGGAGGAGCAGGTTCACCCAGTTCCCCCCACGGGCCCAAAGGAGGAAGAAGACCCAGCTCCTTAGAGGACGCCGTCAGGGCTCAAAGCCCAGGCCACAGAGTCTGGATGGGCAGAAAGATGGTCAAGAGCTCCCAACTTCCTGTCTCCCCAAAGGCTCTCAGGCCTGGCCCCCCGGCCTCGAGTCTCACAGACTCACAATTCCTTGTCGTCTCTCCTAGGGATCCGTCAACCACAAGGAGGCTGTCACCATCCCCAAGGGCTGCGTCCTGGCATTCCGCGTGAGGCAGCTGATGATCAGTGGCCAAGATGAGTGGGGTGAGACAAACAGGCACCCCCAACATGGGGGTGACCCGCTCCTGGGCTGAGGCACCCTCATTTTTTTTTCCTTCCGTATCAGGGATCGAACTCAGGACCTTGCGCTTGCGAGGCAGGTGCAGTGCCACTGAGCTAGATCCCTGGCCATGAGGCGCCTTCGTGGTGATGTAGGGGAACAGGCACAAGAGTGTACTGAGTGAGCCTCGTGATGCAGGGAGAGAGCTGCAGGGGAGGTGGCTCCGGCTGCTGGGGGCCTCTTGGTGGGGGGCCCTGGGGAGCTGGGAGGGCGGGTGCTAGCACCAGTCCTGGGGTGCCACGGAGAACGGGACTCAGACCGGGCATCTGAGGGGCAGGATTCCGCCCTGGGCCTGGAGGCTGGGGAAAGAGGCAGGGCAGCTGACAACCTGGGTCTGGTCTCCCTGTGTTGCAGACATCCCACACCTGTACAACGACAGCATGCAGACCTTCCCCGCCGGAGGTAAATGAATGTCCTCGCCACCCCACCGGTGCCAGCTGCTAAAACCCCGCCCGCTGACCGAAGGGGCTACAAGCCCCCCAAGGACCCCTGTTTTTGTTTCCCAAGTCCCTAAGAACATCTGCCTTCAACTTTAGGAAAGTTAGACAGAGGTATAGAAACGCTGCCCAAGAGGGACAGAGAAAGAGAAAGGCAGGGACAACCGCAAGCAGAAAGAAGCCATGGTGGGGCCGGGGATTTAGCTCAGTGGTTCCGCCACCTGGCTTGCAGGCACAAGGTCCCGAGTTCCATCTCCGGTGGTGGAAGCAATGTATGTCCCCAAGGTGTGGGGGTGGCAGTGCGAACAGCAGCGCCGTGCATTTTTACAGTGATCGCAGTGAAGCTGCTGTGACACCTGCCTTAGTCAAAAAGGCAGAAACAGCCGGGCGTGGTGGGGCGCCCATGCCACTCAGCACTTAGGAGCCTGAGGCGAGGAGCACAGTGAGGTCCACACCAACCTGGGCTCCATAGAGAGACCCTGTCTCAAAACACAAAACCAAACCCAAAGAAAGGCAGCAGAAATCAGCTCCATGCTGATGTATGTGCGTTCTTTCTGTCTGCAGAAAAGCCGGAAGAGGAGAAGTTCACACGTAAGTGTTCCTTTCCCTCCTTCCCATGCAAATTTCTCGGCTCCGGTTTAAGACCCCAGCTCTCTTCCTCCTCCTGTGTGGGACAGCAGGGAAGGTGGCAAAGCAGGTCCAGGCAGACAGCGGCCCCCAACACGTGGCAGGACTTCCGTGGCTTAGGAAAAGGCAGCCGAAGGGGGAGATCCTGGGACAAGAGGTCTGGATGGCCTGATGCCCCGGACCTTTGGCCCCAGGGCCTGTGGTGGCTGTCACCCATGCCCACTCATCTGCTGCTCTGCCTCTCAGCAACAGGGGTGGAGCCAGTGAGTCATGGTGATGCCACCTCAGTCCGGGTGCCCCCTTCCCAATTAGCTCTTATCTCCTTTCATTCACGCCTCCTGGAAGTAGAGCGAACTGTGAGGAGGCTGGGCCCGTCCCGTCCCAGCCCCCGGGGCCGCCCGCCACCCTGAGGGACAGCTTCTTATGGTTTTTCTTTCTTATTTTCTCAGTTATCCAGGCTTCTGATGTTGGTAAGCAACTTTGTGACTTTCTCCTAAGACTCTGGCACAAAAGTGGCAGAAGGTGGAGGAGGGCGGAGGGAGGGAAAGGACAGAAAGGGCTGGGTCCCAGGTCCGGGGCACTGCTGCCACCCTGGCCCAGGCAGAGGGTCACATCCCTAGGGCACCACTTCCACTGAGGGCCTGCTACAGGTCACGGGGCCCCGGGTGCTGGCCTTCACACAGCCCCCAAAGTCATCTTTGTCCACTGATGCATGAGAAGGAGACAGAGGGCTCCCCTCCCAATGTTTAGCTGGAGTCTCTGATGCCGAAGCCGGGTGTGGTGGCGATGCCGGTGACCCCAGAGCTTGGGAGGCTGAGGCAGAAGGATCGTAGTGAGTTGGAGGTCAGGGACAGGGCCCTGAGGAGGCGAGTGGAGGCTCCTGAGGGTGAAGGGCTGGTTGTCACCTCTCGTGTCCCCATAGGGGAGGTGCATGAGGACTTCAAGACCCTGAAAGAAGAGGTCCAGAGAGAGACCCGAGAGGTGGGCAGGCTGAGCCAGGTGGGGCAGGGCTCCCTGCTCAGCTCCCTCTGCAATCTTCTTGGCAAGAAGAAGGAGCTGCAGGACCTCGAGTTTGAGGTGAGCCCCAAGTCCTCAAGTCCCTGCAGAGCTGGGAGGCTGGGGACAAGTGGGTCCTGCTGGCAGCGGGGTGTGGGAGCTGATGGTGGGCACCTGCCCCCAAAGCTGGCCCCCTCTGCCCCCCAAGTGCCCCGGCAAAGGGCACACAGCACGGGTTCCCTGAAGCGCCTGCTTCTTCTGACAGGCAGAGGTGGGCAGCCCGCCGGAAGAGGCTTCTGTGGGAAGGGAGCGAGAACCTTTCCAGGGCTCAAAACTTTCAGGACTTGATACTACACAAAGAAAGAGGCCAAGCATGGGGGCGAACGACTATAATCCCAGCACTCGCGAGGCTGAGGCAGGAGGATCACTGGGAGTTGGAGGCCAGCCTGGGCTACATAGTAGACCTTGTCTCAAAAATAAATAAAAAGTGTGCCCAAGCGCAAAGACCCGAGTCTGATCTCGGGTACCAAAAAAATTAAATAAATAATAAATAGTATAAAAGAGAGAAATAGGATGGAGTGGCCACGTGTCAAGGAACTCTTAAGTACCAGGACCATGTTGGCCCTTTATCCATGCCGTTTTCTTTTTTTTTTTTTTTGGTACCAGGGATCGAACTCGGGTCCTTGCGCTTGCGCAGCAGGTGGCAAAACCACTGAGCTAAATCCCCAGCCACCCATGGTGTTTTCAATAACCACCTTTCCCCACAGCTTGAAGGGGCCCTAGACAAGGGACATGAAGTGACACTGGAAGCACTCCCGAAGGATGTCCTGCTGTCAAAGGAGTCTATGGGAGCCATCCTCTATTTTCTTGGAGCCCTAACAGGTCAGTGGAGTAAAGCTATTCGGTCTGTACTTCTCCAGTGAGAGGAATGGATCACCTGAGTGAATTCCCAGGTGGATGAATGGGTGAATGCCAGATCAATTCTACTACAATGAAGAAGTTTATAGTAAAGCCGGGCGTGGTGGAGCACATCTGTAATCGCAGCACTCTGGAGGCTGAGGCAGGAGGATCGCCACAAGTTCGAGGCCAACCTGGACTCCATAGCAAGACCTTGGTCTCAAAAAACAAACAAAACAATTAAAAGTAAAACGGGTTCTACTCCTAATAAGGATTCGGTTAGTCACGTTGGGGTGACCTGAGAAGCCAACCTCGGTAAACGGTTGGGAAAGAACCCTCGACGCGTCTGCGCGTCTTCAACCTTCCGCGGGTGGCCGAGCTCCTGCTCTACGTAGACGGAGCCCAGCGCTTAGCGCGAATGCTGAGGCGTTGGTTCCCCAGGGAAGGCTGCGCTCCAAGGCCAGGACCAGAGCGCACCCCAGCTGGAGCTGGCTCAACTGCCCGTGCTGAGATTCCACGCCGCCCTCTTCTCCCCAAGACTGCAAGTTCCGTCAGCGTTAGCGAAGGGAACACAGGGTCCCCTGGAGAGCGGGCTTCCAGCCACGCGTGAACGAACTCACAAGGGAGGAACGGGTGCACCATCCATGCGTGCTGGAGCCGGAAGTGCGCCCCCTGGAGTCTGGAGTCCCCTCCGCACTAGCAACACCCGTGTCTTTCTCTGCTTTCTGTCTGCAGTGCTAAGTGAAGCCCAACAGAAGCTTCTGGCAAAATCCATGGAGAAAAAGATCCTCCCGGTGCAACTGAAGCTGGTGAGAAAGAACAGCAAATCCCGGGAGAGTTGGGGAGGGAACAGCTAGGACCATGGAAGACCCAGTGTGGCCTGGCGGCCACTGTCCCAGAGCCCTCTGCGGCGTCCCCAGGAGCTCAGGCCTCCTCTCCTTTCCACATTTCTTCCTTTGCATTATTTCACAACAGGGGGGACAAGGATTTCTGGCCCTAATCCGGGTTTATCAGCTTGCTCTTGAGATAGGAGACAGAAAACTCTAGCTTTGCTAATTCCTTATGTCTCTGAGTCTGCCTTGATTTATTCCCCCTGTAAAATAGGGTTAAAAACAAATGTACTCACCTGTAATTCCAACACTTGGGAGGCTGAGGCAGGAGGATCACTGCAAGTTCAAGGCCAGCTTGGCCTACATAGTGAGTTCAAGGCCAGCTAAACTGTGCAGCAAGACTAGAGGATGGATGGATGGATGGATGGGTGGGTGGATGGATGGATGGCTCAATAGCTCACCGTGTGGGGCTGTTGAACGTCAGCAAGGAGCCACGGGGTGGGGGGGGGGCTAGATTGCTTTGTGACCTGTATGCCTCAGGAAAGAAGAGCGACTCTCCTTTCTTTCTTTTCATGCTGCCCTGGTTCCTCGCAGGTGGAAAGCACGCTGGAGCAGAATTTCCTGCAGGAGAAAGAGGGTGTTTTCCCCCTGCGCCCCGAGCTGCTCTCTTCCCTCAGGGAAGAAGAACTGACCCTCACGGAAGCCCTCATGGGGCTCAGTGGCCTGGAAGTGCAGAGATCCAGCCCGCAGTACATGTGGGACCCGGACACCCTGCCCCGACTCTGTGCCCTTTACGCCGGCCTCTCCCTCCTCCAGCTCCTGGCCGGGTCCCCCTAGTGTCCCTTTCCTGTCTGCTCCCGGCTTCCCGCAAGCTGGGACCTTAGCACTCCAGGGCCTTTCAGAGCCACCAGGCTGAAGACCACAAAATCCTAGCTCGTCACCTACAATAACCAACTGCTACTCCCCTAGCCTTTGTCTCCCCGCCCTCTGCGCCCAGCCCTGTGAGCTCATGGGCTGCTGTGAAATCCTGCAGAAGTAGAAGCACTCGGCCTTTAAATTATGAGCTATTTTGGCAAAACTGGGGGAAAAAGAGAGACAAATTAATTTTCTATCCTAATCCTTCTCACTTGTACTTCTAAAAATCAAGCATCAGGGCTGGGGATTTAGCTCAGTCAGTGATGCTGTGCCTGTCTCACAAGTGCAAAGTCCTGAATTCAATCCCCAGTACCACAAAAATATATAAAAAAATAAAATAAATAAAAAGTAAGCATTAGAGGAATGAATGGAAAATATTCTGTCAATCTTTTTTTTTTAATCCAGTACCAGGGATGGAACTCAGGACCTTGCACTTGCCAGGCAGGCGCAGGGCCACTGAGCTACATCCCCAGCCCCTCTGTGTCAATCTTAGGATGACATGGCGTTTGGTGAATTTCTTCAAAGAATTTATTGGGCCAGGGATTTAGCTCAGTGGTTCCAGCGCCTGCCTCGAAAGTGCAAGGACCCGAGTTCAATCCCCAGTACCAAAAAAAAAAAAAAAGAATTTATCATATGGAAATTCTTACTTGGGCCAGAAAAAGAAATAAATGCCCTCTCAGAACCTATAGATCATCTGAACAGTATACTACTCTATTCTGCCCTCAGACAAGCTAGAAAATGCTCAGGAACCACTGGGTATAGGATCTGGAATCAGATTCTGAAGTGGGAAGATCATCAAAGCTGCTGTCCTGGGCGCATGGGATTTAGCTCAGTGGTTCATCCACCTGCCTGGCAAGTGAAAGTCTCGAGTTCAATCCCCAGTACCCCCCCACACACCCCAAAAAGCTGCTGTCTTCAGAGCCTTTGGCATCTTCACCCCCCAGGCTGAAGGGTTGGGGAGGGAAAGATCTAGACAGAGATACAGGGTACAGTCAAAACAAAAAGAAGACTACTTTCAAGTCTGTTGATATAAAATGCAAATAAAATACAGGTAAGTCTTTTTTTTAAATGGGATCTAAGAATCAGATTACCCCCCTCCCCAGTTTTTCTTTTCTTTTTTTTTTTTTTTTGGAGACAGGGTCTTACTATGTAGCCCAGGCTGGCCCCGAACTCCCAGCCATCTTCCTGCCTCAGCCTCCCGAGTGCTGGGATCACACGTGTGTGCCACCATGCCTGACTCCAAAACTTTTTTTAAAAATTATAATATTATCTTCTTTCACTTCTCTATCTTCTACCCTCAATTCGGGAAGATTATGGGAAAACGTAGTGTGGGTTGGCTTGCCCTGTGGACCTGCTAATATGTGTGTTCCAAATCTCATCAAATGACTGGGTTTATATCACACTCCTCTGCCTAGAGCTCGGTTTAAACACCTTTCACCCATTGCTTTTAAAGTGGTTTTATAGGTGGAAAAATTTCTCCAAGGCTTTTGGCTCCAGGCTTCAGTCTCTTGTGCCTCCTGAGCCACCCCCAGCCTGGGCTCACTACCCAAGAATTCATGACCCACTGCCAAAGGCTTTGGGCTAGGTCAGCCTCCCCCTCCTGGCTCCTTCCAAAGCCTCCTGCGTTGCTCATGACCCACTGGGCTGCTCTGCTGACTGGCTCATTTGCCTCTCTGAAGTAAGCTTAATAGATAGATGAGCTAATACCCTAACCATCCAGACCGGTGACTCTCCATTGTTAAGTACAAACAAAGCTCCTCCTTTCTGCCTTTACCACTCGCCCTCACCTCTGGCTGCAGACATGGCATTGTGGAGAAGATACCTCAAGTTTATTCCCCAGATGAGTCGAAAGGCCTGTCAGCCACCCAGCCAGGTGGGTGAGAACAGTAAGGGAGGATTTGGGCAAGGTGCCTTTCCCAAGGCTAGAGCGCATGTTTTCCATTTGGCAAGTGGCTGCTTAATGCAGGGGATCATTTGCACCAATAGTACATAAAGAAGGTTATTGGGCCGGGGATTTAGCTCAGTGGTACCACGCACAAGCAAGCACAAAGTCCTGAGTTCGATTCCCAGTACCAGAAAAAAAAAGGGTATAAAGACATGTGGAATATCATATGTGTATAGCTTATATATTACAAAGGAGAATGTGTCAAAAGATATTTTCTGCCCTTTCAGTCCTTGCAGTGGGGCATTGACCATTCCCCCAGGGTCTAAAATCTCAGGACTTTCATTTATGGAAGAGATCAAGTTTCCCAGACAGTGAATTTTTTGTTTTGTGTCTTAAGAAACTTCTTTACCTACCCTGGGGAATCACTGGGAAGTTGGTTTCTTTGTTTTTTTGTACTGAGGATTGAACCCAGGACCTTCCCAGTCCTTGTTTTTTGGTTTTTTGTTTATTTGGTACAGGGATCAAACTCAGAACCTTTAGTTTGTGAGGCAGGTGCAGTGCCACTGAGCTAAATCCCCAGCTGTTTGTTTTTGAAGACGTGATCGTGCCAAGTTGCCCAGGCTGGACTCAAACTTGCAATCCTGCCTCAGCCTCCCAGACTGCTGAGATTCCAGGCCCAGTTACTCTGCCCAGCTTGGGGAAGTTCTTTGCAAATTGAGCAGGCGGAGTTTCTGGTTCAACTTCCTGTCCCTTACGTAGACTACACGGTCATCATTACCCTGCTCCCCATTTTTAAGTGTTGGTCTGGATGTATAGATTCCCTCAGCGGACTCCCAGCAGCCTCTCTAGTAGGAGCTTCCACTCTCTTTCCTGTGCCCTCCCACTACACCGCAGCCCAGGGCACAATATCCCCTTACCTATACCGTTGCTGAGTTATGGGGCATCTCTACCTTTGCCAAGTGCTAGCTAGCCCTTGGCCATAGAACCCCTGGTTTTATTTATTTTATTTTATTTTGGTTTTCTTGTGGTACCAGGGATCAAACCCTGGTACCTGCTTGCAAGGCAGGCAGCAGAACCACTGAGCTAAATCCCCAGCATTTTACTTTGGTTTTTTGAGGCAGGCTCTCATTACTTAGGCCAGGCTAGCCTTGAACTCCACTATGTACCTCAGGCTGGCCTCGAACTCCCTGCAATCCTCCTGCCTCCGCCTCCTGACTGCTGGAATGACAGGTGTACACCACCATGCCCAGCCTTTGTTTTAATTAAACTGCAGTGACTGTATACAAACGCTCTCTTCCCCATCCATGTTCCCAGGACACAGATATCATGCCTTATTCACAGTGCTAAACTAAAATCTAACAACTTCGAAAGTCTGGATGGATTCCATGGCATTCTTCCTACTTTCCAGTTCCGCTTATTCTAAACCCAACAGCCTGGCTCCCGGTCCTTCCTCCTCAGCCCTTTTTTTCCCTCGCGCTGGGTGCCCCGGGCTCCCGTTGTGCACGAGCCAGGTGGATCTCAAGGGGACCCAGTCGGGGGCAAATTGGGTGAATGTGGGTGCAAAAGCTGCCCGGCAACTCATGACGTCAACCCTCTCCGCCATCGGATAGGTCCCACCACTCCAAACCCATTGGGGTGCTCTTAGATTCCGTAGTAGCCCAGGTTGGAGCCTGAAGGGAACTCTCGTGGACATTCACAGAAATGTACCCAAGAGAAAGACAAAAGGAAAGCGCTACACTTTAAGCGCTTCAAAGAAAGCCCCACTGGTGCTCTCAGACTCCTCCCAGCTCGAAGATCCGCCTCCACCCTGCAGCTCGGCTGTTGATTTCTTTCCCCTTTTGGACTCGGCCGGCGGCCCGCCGGGCCTGGCGTTTCCCAGAAGGCCCCGCGCCGGGAAGGAGTTTTGCAGCTGCTCCGTCATCGTGCGGCCCGCAGCGAGCCCGCGCTAGTCTGCAGGCCTGGCTCGGTTTCTGGTCCTCGGTGCGAGGCTTCACGCGAGGCCCCGGCCTCGGTCCGCGGACTAGGCCGCGACTCCGAGCACCATGAAGCAGGAGGGCTCGGCGCGGCGCCGCGGCACGGACAAGGCGAAGCCGCCGCCCGGCGGAGGGGAACCCGAACCGCCCCCGCCCCCGGGCCCCCAGGATGTGGAGATGAAGGAGGAGGCGGCGGCCGGCGGCGGAGCCCCCGGGGAGGCGGACGGAAAGGCGGCTAGGACGGCGGAGCACTCCCAGCGGGAGCTGGACACCGTCACCTTGGAGGGTACGGGAGCTCGCGTCAGAAGCGCGCCCCGATTGCGGGTGACAGCGACCCCGGGGAGGCGGCTTCTCCTGGGACGCAGTGCGGCCGCCCCGACCGCGTTCCTCGGGCTCAGTCCCTGGGACTGGGTCGTAAGTGTTTGCCCCTTTAGCCCGACACCCGACCTCAACCCCGATGACTGAAGCCAGTCTCCGCCCGCCCTGGCCGGGGTTGGATCTTGGGCTCGCTGGGCCCGGGCGCTCCCTCTTCAGAGTCCTCCCCTCCGACCTGCTCCATGTACCTGCGCCCGGCTGGACCCAGCCCCTGTCTGCTAGGTGCCAGTCCTGTTTGCAGGTCCTCTTGTTCCTCTTGATTTTATTTTTCCCACTTAGAGCTGCTTGTCTGCACTTGGAGTGGGCAGGGTGAAAGCTTCCCACTGTGAGCCTGGTGCTGTTTTCTGGGGTCTCGATCAAGTGCGACCAGAATGCTTAGTGGGCTTACTCTGAACTGCTTGAGAAGCCACCCCAAGATATTGAGATAAGCAAAGTTATGCTCCTGGGTGGAGCTTTGAGAATGTGATACCATTGACTACAGAGCTCTTATCCCAAAGTTGGACAACAGAAGCAATATTATGGTCCTGTTACCTAAAATAACATGATAGTGGCAAAGATGCATTACCGTGTGTATGTTTGTGTGTGTGTGTGTGTGTGTATGTGTATTCACACACACATACATTTTCCCTTGTCTCTTGGTTATATCTGAAAAGCTAGTGTACAGAATCCATAAATATCGCTTAACGTGACTGTATATTGTGCCCTGCCCTTTTTTTTTTCTTTTGAGATGGGATCTCCCTGTGTAGCCCAGGCTGGGCTCAAACTCTCAGGATCCTCCTGCCTCAGCCTCCAGAGTCCTGAGATTACAGGCCTTTGCCACTGAACCTAGCAATGAGTCTCCCATAGAACCACTGGCCAGAAGTGGTGAGGGACGGATAGGAGTGGGAAGCAACCCTGTCTTTTTCTTCTTGGTCCTCAGACATCAAGGAGCATGTGAAACAGCTGGAGAAAGCTGTCTCAGGCAAGGAGCCAAGATTTGTGCTGCGGGCCCTGCGGATGCTGCCTTCCACTTCACGCCGCCTCAACCACTATGTTCTCTACAAGGCTGTGCATGGCTTCTTCACCTCCAACAATGCCACTCGAGACTTCTTGCTGTCCTTCCTGGAAGAGGTGAGGGCTCAGGCATCAGACCCCCCGGGACAGATTGGCTTTGTCCTGAAGACCTGTCCGTTACCTGCTGTAGCATAAGTAGAAACACCTGAGCACTCCATTCTTTCTTTTGTTGTGGGGATTTTTGTTTTTAGCATTTTTGTGGTTTGTTTTTTTTTTGGTACCAGGGATCGAGCGGGTCCTTGCACTTGTGCAGCAGGTGGCGAAACCACTGAGGTAAATCCCCGGCCCATGTTTTTGGTTTTTTAAGACAGGGTCTTGCTATGTAGTCCAAGCTGGCCTCGAACTCAACAGCAATCCTCCTGCCTCAGCCTTCTGAGTGCTGGGATGACAGGTGTGCCCTACCACACCAGCCCTACCAATCCATTCTAAACTCACCTGCTTAGTGACAAGGGAACTGTCCTTCCTGGTAGTGTCACTCTTCCAAGCCAGGGTGTCAAGACCGTCGAGCCACGCTCATCTCCCAGTGCCCCCATCTAACCCTGTCCTCTGACTGTGTCACGCCTCTGTTGTCCTAGGAGAGGTCTCTGGGAGGAAGCCTCACTGTGCTGCAGGGTAAAACAGGTCAAGAGCACAGGTTTTTGAGCTAGAGTTGAATTTGAATCCAAACCCTACCAGGGAGTTCCTGTGGACTTGGGCAGTGATGTAATATCCTGTGCCTCAGTTTAGTCAGTCTCGGGGTGTGGTGAATGGATTGGAGGTGGGAGGAGCCTGCAAGACTCCAGAACAGTGCCTGATGTGTAGCATACACTGCGCAGTGGGTTCATTGGTGGCCGCGTCCCTGTCCCGGGCAACCTTGTTCTCTGGAGGTGTGAAATCCTCTCATGCAACGAGGTCCAGGCCTCTACCCTCCCAGACCTCCCCCTGCACTGCCCTGACGTCCTGTGCACCCGCAGTGTGGAAAACTCCAAAACTCCCTGAAAGCCACACTTGGAGAGTTGTTTCCTGGGAAAGGGGAAGCGTGCCCTCCCGACACTCCCTTGGATGCTTTCTAACCTTTGCGTCCCTAAATTCACCAAACATGATTTTCTCTTGGGCTGACTTAACACGATACCTGTCACAGTGTCAGCGAGGAGGTTAAAAATAGGTCAGTGTACATGTCAGGCCCCTAGACTGCCTTTGTTTCCACTCTGAAGAAAATTTTCTTTGTCTCATTCTGGATTTTATCTTTATAGTCATTTGGCTGATAGTGTTTACAGTGGTTCCAAGTGTAGTGGTTTTAGCTAGGCATGGTGGCACACACCTGTAATTGCAGCACTTGGAAGGCTGAGGAAGGAGGATCACCATGAGTTTGAGGCCAGCCCAAACTATGTAGCAGGACCCTGTCTCAAAAAAAAAAAAAAGTGCAGTGGTTTAATCTCGACTTCAATTTATAGGCTTTTTTTTCCCTCTTCGGTACTGGGGGTCAAACTCAGGACCTTGTACTTAACAAGCAAGCATGGTGCCACTGAGCTAAATCCCCGACCCTTCTTTGTTATTTTTCATTTTTCATTTTTCTTGGTACCGGGGATCAAACTCGGGTCCCTGTGCTTGCGAGGCAAGCGGCAGAACCACTGAGCTAAATCCCCAGCCCTTTTTTTTTTCATTTTTTGAGACAGTCACTGTATAGTTTAGGTTGGCCTTGAACTCACTGTGTAGCCCAGGCTGGCCTTGAACTTGCAGTGATCCTCCTGCCTCAGCCTCCTGAGTGCTGGGATTGCAGGCCTGCACCACCATGCCCAGCTGAGGATTTCTTTGCAAGCCAACCTATTGTTTTTTCTCTCTACTCAACTTTTTTTTTTTTTTTGGTACGGGGGTGGGGGTAGGGGATCGAACTCGGGACCTTGCGCTTGTGAGGCAGGTGGCAGCGGAACCACTGAGCTAAATCCCTGGGCCTCTTACATTATCTTTTATGTTCCCTTGTATGCTGTTTTTTTGGGGGGTTTTTTGGTGCCAGGGATTGAACTCAGGACCTTGCACTTTCTTGGCAGGAGATGGCACCACTGAGCTATATCCCTGGCCCACTCCAGTGTATTCTGTAAAGGTGTCTGTGGCATCCGTTAACCCTCTTCTGTGTTCACCTCCTTACCAGCCTCCTTGGTTCCCTCAGGAAGGAGACTCTTTACTTTTGAATCCCCAGCACCTGTGAAAATCTCGGTGCATCGTAACCCCTCAGCAAATACAAAGGGAAACACAGCGGTTGCTCGGTGCATTCCTGGCTGACTGACCCTCCTCTGCCCTCTTGTAGCCCATGGACACAGAAGCCGACTTGCAGTTCCGACCCCGCTCAGGGAAAGCTGCGTCAGCCCCTCTGCTGCCGGAAGTGGAAGCCTATCTGCAGCTGCTCATGGTCATCTTCCTGATGAACAGCAAACGCTATAAAGAGGTGGACGGAGCACAGTGGGCTGGGAGGGGCCGTGAATGCCAGTGTCAGTGCTCGGGTTCTTTGGGGAAGACAGAATGGGCTGATGATAGTCAGACCCAGGCTCCACCCAGCTGTGCCGCAGGCAGATTCATTTCTCCTGGCCACTCACTAAGTGGAGATCGCAGTGCCTACCTTGCAGGGTCATCGGTCCTGTCACTTGGAATAAGGTGTTCAGGAAGACAGGCCCAAAGCAGAGGCCCCCCATCCCGCTTTACTCAACAGCGGCTGCTTTTCTGGGGTGCGGATTGAGCATCCCTAGACCAAACACTCCCACACCAAACTGTGGGGCACGCGAACAATACCGACCTTACACGGTGACCTCCCGCCTATGCGCCGGAGGAATGTGAGGCATAAATGAATTTCCTGTTCAGGTTTGGGTCTTCGTTGTGGCTGTGTAAATATCCCAGAATTTGAAAAAGAAACCCTAAGTCTGAGACACTTCTGGTCCCAAGCTTTTCCAGCAAGGAATAGCCTGTGCACAGGGTGGCTCCCTTGTCACTCTCACAGGAGGGTGCTCTGTGACAGCTGCCACCCCTCTGCTCCCTGCTTTATTTGCTTGTTTCAAGATAAAAGTCACCCTCCAAGGTGTTCAGTCCGGTGGTTCTGCTGTTGTCACAAGTTGCACAGCTGTCACCACTCCTTCCAGGACATTGTCACCACCCCAGAAAGACACGGCATCAGCAGGCAGCATCAGCAGGCACTGCCCGCCCTGCCCCGCCCCGCCTGGCTCCCTCGTCTGTCTCGAAAATGGGCCTGGTCTGGATATTTCATGGGAATGGAATCACAGCTGTGTGGCCTGGTGTCTGGCTTTCACTTAGCAAGCCTGAGGGCTTTCTTTTTTGGTTTTTTGAGATAGGGTCTGGCTTTGTAGTTCAGGCTGGCCCTGAACTCACTATGTAGCCCAGGCTGGCCTTTGGCCATCCTCCTGCCTCAGCCTCCCAAGTGCTCAGATTATAGGTATGCACCACCACCCCCAGCTTTTTTCTTTCTTTTTTAATTTTTTTTTGTGTGTGTGCCAGGGATCAAACTCAAGTCCTTGCGCTTGTGCAGCAGGCGGCAAAACCACTGGGCTAAATCCCCAGCCCTCTTTTTTAAATTTTGAGACAGGGCAGGGGATTTAGCTCAGTGGTTCTGCCACCTGCCTCAAAAGTGCAAGGTCCCGAGTTCGATCCCCAGTACCAAAAAAAAAAAAAATTGAGACAGCATCTCCTGAAATCACTGAGTTCCCCAGGCTGGGCTTGAACTTTGAATCCTCCTGCCTCAGCCTCCCGGAGTCCTGGGATGGTGGGCATGTGCCATTGTGCATGAAGTTTTAAAGATTGTTCCATGCCAAAGCATGTGTCAGTCAGAACTTCCTTTTTGTGGCTGAATAATGTTTCAGTGTGTGTTTTTTCCCCACCCATGGTTGTGCCTCGCTGCAGTTATTAGGGACTTTTATGTGAAGCCATTTCCGGTGCTGGCTGTGTGGCGGGGAGCGGGCCTAGCTCTAGGACAGGCGCGTGTAATGCTCCGGTTTACTCCTCTTGCCTCCCTGTTGGCTTCCTCCTCAGGCACAGAAAATCTCTGATGACCTGATGCAGAGGATCAGCACTCAGAACCGCAGGGCGCTGGACCTCGTGGCCGCCAAGTGTTACTATTACCACGCCCGCGTCTGGGAGTTCCTGGGCAAGCTGGACGTGGTGCGCAGGTGCGGCGGGAGCCTCCGGCTGGACCATGGCAGGTGCCCATGGTGCTGACCCCGAGCTGTGCAGCTGACGCTGGGTGAAGCGGCGGGGAGCCCAGGGCTGTGGGGAGCAGTCTCTGCCCCCTTCACCCACCTCCAGGGTTGGCTGAGCAGTGGTTCAGGGGCGGAAGGACGGGCTGGGGACATCTTTCCCCTGCTCAGAACCTGCAGGAGCCCCATTTCTTTTGTTTTGTTTTGATTTTTGAGACAGGATCTTGCTGTGCAGTTCAGGCTGGCCTTGAACTCCCCACGTAGCCCAGGCTGGCCTTGAATTTTTAGCAGTCCTCCTGCCTCAGCCTCCTGAGTGCTGGGATTACAGGCGTGTGCCACCATGCCCAGCTACAGTGGCTCCATTTTCGTAAGAGAAAACCAGAGCCCTTCCCCTGCTTCCATCTGCCACACCTCATAGTACACTTGTCTCTGAGTCCCTCCAGAGCAGGGATTGTCCTTTGTCCTTTGTTTTTCAGAGGAACAATGATTTTATTAAATCTGTAATATTCTGATACATTCACCCAAGCAGAGTGATAGGGATTGTCCTTTGTGTGCAGCTAGGATAGCACCCCAAAGTTGGGCATGAGGGGAAACATCTGTAATCCCAGCTACTTGGGAGGCTGAGGCAGGAGGGTCAAAGTTTAAGGCCAGCCAGGGCAGCGTGGTGAGACCCATCTCAAAAAGAAATAGAGCAGGGCCGGGGATTTAGCTCAGTGGTTTCATCACCTGCTGCGCAAGCACAAGGACCCGAGTTTGATCCCCGGTACCAAAAAAAAAAGAAATAGAGCCCAGCCGAGGATTTAGCTCAGTGGCACCGTGCCTGCCTCAAAAGCACAATGTCCCTAGTTCGATTCCTGGTATAAAAGAAAAAAGAAAGAAATCGAACAGCACTTGTGCAGTGGCCGGTCAGTAGCTGAGTGTTGAGTGCACAGCCCTCAGAGCAGTGGGTCACTTTTCCAGGAACTGAGAGGCCAGAGGCAGAGGCAGTTCCGAGCTGTGGCCTGTGGCCTCTGCCAGCTTTCTCCTTCCCCCCTGAAGCTTCCTGCATGCGCGGCTGCGGACAGCTACCCTCCGGCATGACGCCGACGGGCAGGCCACGCTGCTGAACCTGCTGCTGCGGAACTACCTGCACTACAGCCTGTACGACCAGGCGGAGAAGCTGGTGTCCAAGTCCGTGTTCCCCGAGCAGGCCAACAACAACGAGTGGGCCAGGTACCTGTACTACACAGGTGAGCAGCGGCCCGCGGGCCTGGGGGTGCGGGGCTCACTCTGCAGGGAAGCGCTTTCTCTGTTTGGTTTTGGTTTACTGAGACAGGGACTCGCTGTGTAGTCCAGGCTGGCCTTGGACTCACTACATAGCCCGTGCTGGCCTCCAGCTCCTTGGGGATCCTCCTGCCTCAGCCTAAGGCTGGGATTGCAGGTGTGGCCACCACAGCCAGCTTCCTGGAGGGTTTTCTGAGGGTGGGTCTGGCCAGCAGTCTGGTTTTGCCTGCCTCGAGTGATGGCGCTCCCCTGATGCTGTCCTGTCCTCCGCCAGGGCGGATCAAAGCCATCCAGCTGGAGTACTCGGAGGCGCGGAGGACCATGACCAATGCGCTCCGGAAGGCTCCGCAGCACACGGCCGTGGGCTTCAAACAGACGGTAGAGGCCTCCCAGCCCAGCCCTCTCCGCCCCTCCGCCCTCCTCCTCCGCCCACTTCCTGTCCCCGGGAGCCCGCCCTGCCCTGCTGTTGGGGGAGGGGCTGAGGTACTCCAGACCCCACGCTGGTCCCGCCCCCACCACACTCACGCTCTGTGGGGCCGGGGCAGCTGGACCTGACCACGGAAACGCTGTGGGTCAGGTGCCGGGCACTGGGCGGGGCGGGGAGGATAGAAGTGGCGTGTCTCGGGCCTGGGTAAAGTCCAGAGTGCCGGAGCCAGGGCTCGGACCCCATTCTGCCCCGCAGCCCTCTGCTCCACTGACCGCAGCACAGGCCGGCAGGCGCGGTGACCTGGGGTCCGGGTCCCGGAGACCCCTTCTGTTTGTGCGCGGAGGCTCAGAGGGAGGCAGATAGGATTTGGGCACACACAGCAAGCAGAGGCCTCCTAGTCTTATGTCAGAACCAATATTCTAAGGATGGGCGCACTGGCAGCTTGCTTGCCGCAGGAGTCACACTAAAGTCTTTCAAAAATCGCTAAAAGCAGGGCTAGGGATTTGGCTCAGTGGCACCATGCCTGCCTCGAAAGTACAAGGCCCTGAGTTTGATCCCTGGTACCGGAAGGAAAAAAAGGTTCCAAGCCCACCAGGCATGGTGGCAGCACGCCCTGGGCTGCTCACCGTTACCGACAAAAAGGAAGTCACTTGCCCCAGTCTGGAGGTCCAAGATGGTGGCACAGCCTGGCTGGGGTTGGTGAGAGCCCCCTGGCCAGAGCGCACTGCCAACCTCAGTGCCCTCACGTGACAGGAAGCTCCTCAGCCACTGGCCCCACCTTCACTAAGCCAGCTTTTCTGCCTCGGTCCTGCCTGCCTCGCCTGGAGCCTGGGCCCTGCCCTCCTGTTGTCTCCCCCCCCCCCCCCCGTGTCCCATCCCCCCCACCAGTCGGTGCAGCCATGGCCTGGACCCCACCCTCCAGGCAGCGTCTGCACATGCACAGTCACCTGTCTGTCTCCAGGTCCTTGTACCAGAGACTCGGTGTCTTCAGCAATAGGACTGGTGTTGCAGCGCTCACTCGGGGCAAGGTGACCGCGCAGTGTGGCTGGCTGCTTCCCGGGTTCGCGTGATCCCCAGAGGACACCAGCCTCAGTGGCCTGCAGTCCACCTTGTGTCATTTCACCTTAGTCACCTCAGCAGAGGCCTCATCTCCAGACACAGTCATATGTTGAGACCCTCGGTTGTCCTTGCTGTGTGATTGTGGCTTTTGGGCACCATTGGGGGTTTTTTTGGTACCAGGGATCAGGTCCTTGGCGCTTTCAAGGCAGGCGGCGTAACCACTAAGCTAAATCCCCGGCACCACCATTGGTTTTTATTTGCAGCTTTTGGGGGTTTGTGGGTGAGAATTTACTGAGAATTGAGCCTAGTGCCTTTGCCCTGAACTAATCTTCAGCCCTTTTTTATTTTGTTATTTGGAAATAGGGCTTCACTAAGTTGCCCAGGCTAGCCTTGAACTTGCAATCCTCCTGCCTCAGCCTCCCAAGTAGCTGGGGTCACAGGCTTGCACCCCATGCCCAGCTTCAACACCGGATTGCCCCTCTTCCGCTCCAGCTCCTCCCTTGCCCGAGTCTCTGGAGAGGGCCCGGACATTTGGCCCCTAGTTCGTCCCTAGCAAACCCTCAGCCCTGAGTCTTCCCACTTTGCACACGCAGGCAGGACCTACAGGGTCACCTCTGATGTCCCCGCTTCCCAGTCACTAAGTCATCTGCTGCCATCTCTGTGTCCTCCCTGTTTGAGCCACTGCCGTTGCCGGACACTGTGGGTTGCCATCCCCGACCCCTCCCCGGTTCCCCTTTCTCCCAGCTGCTGACTGAGCAGCGCTCTGTGCCGGAAGCCCCTTCAGCCCAGCAAGCACCTGCAGCCGGCTGGCATCCTTACTGCTCTTCGCACTGGGATGGGATGGGCGGGTTGCTGCCTAGGGCCCTCTGCCGGCGGTGTGGGTCTCTCCTGGTGCCCCCTCCACCCCATCGTGGCCCGCCTTCCTGCCTTCTGGGCCTGCTGCCTGCGGAGACATCACAGAGCCGCTAAGGCGCCCCCTCAGCTGTGCCGTGTCCCTGGTTTCCCCTCACCCGTGGGTCACTTCCTGGTGCAAGAAAGGCCTGGGGCTCACACCTGTAATCTCGCCACTCTGAGAAGCTAAGGCAGGAAGATCAAGTTTGGGCCCCGCCTGGGCAACTTATCACCCTAACAAATCCCTGTCTCAGAATTTAAAAAGCATGAAGGGCTGGGGATGCAGCTCAGGCCAAATCCTCGGGTTCAGTGCCCAATACCCCCCTAGAAAATGTAAATAAAAGGCCGGCTGTGCTCGTCCATACCCTCTGCCCGCTGGCTCACCGGTCCGCCAGGCCCTCTCTGCGCCTCTGTCGGGACCCCCAGCGTGCACTGCCCTCCTCCCTCGGGGGGGGGGGGGCGCTCCCCTGGGAGCCCACCCGCCCACTGTCCCGCGTCCCCAGGTGCACAAGCTGCTGATCGTAGTGGAGCTGCTGCTGGGTGAGATCCCCGACCGCCTGCAGTTCCGCCAGCCCTCGCTCAAGCGCTCGCTCATGCCCTACTTCCTGCTCACGCAAGGTAAGGCCGCCTGCCGCCCGCCATGCCCTCCCCTCCCTTGCCCTGCCCTGCCCTCCTCTCCCCTCCTCTCCTCTCCTCTCCCCTCCTCTCTTCCTCTCCTCCCCTCCCGCCCGCAGCCGTCAGGACCGGCAACTTGGCCAAGTTCAGCCAGGTGCTTGATCAGTTCGGGGAGAAGTTCCAGGCGGACGGGGCCTACACGCTGATCATCCGGCTGCGGCACAACGTGATCAAAACAGGTGTGGAGCCCGCCCCCCGCGCTTCCGGCCCGCGGGGGGGAGGCCCGGCGCCCACCGCCCATCTCGTCTCCGCCTCCCGCAGGCGTGCGCATGATCAGTCTCTCCTACTCGCGCATCTCGCTGGCCGACATCGCGCAGAAGCTGCAGCTCGACAGCCCTGAGGATGCCGAGTTCATCGTGGCCAAGGTGGGGCTGGGGCTGGGCGGTGCGGGGACGCGGTGGGGGGGGGGGGGGCGGGGGGGCGAAGGCGAAGGCGGGTCTTGAGTGAGGGCGGGGATGGAATGGGGCGGAGGGGCCGGTGACCGCGCCCCCGGCGCCCCCCCCAGGCCATCCGGGACGGCGTGATCGAGGCCAGCATCAACCACGAGAAAGGCTACGTGCAGTCCAAGGAGATGATCGACATCTACTCCACGCGGGAGCCGCAGCTGGCCTTCCACCAGCGCATCTCCTTCTGCCTGGACATCCACAACATGTCGGTCAAGGTGCGTCCTGCTCGCGGCCGACCCCGGGCGGCCCTCCCGCAAGGTCGGGGCCTCCCTAGCCGGCAGCCACAGCCTCCGTGCCAGCCCCTGCTCTCCCGCTGTCCCCAGGCCATGCGGTTTCCCCCCAAGTCGTACAACAAGGACCTGGAGTCCGCAGAGGTGAGTGAGCCCCGGGCTCCCCTCTATGTAGACCGAGGGACCTGGGTCACCGCGGTCCCGGACACCTCCCCGCCTCCCCCCAGGAACGCAGGGAGCGCGAGCAGCAGGACCTGGAATTCGCCAAAGAGATGGCGGAGGACGACGACGACAGCTTCCCCTGAGCCAGCCTCGGAGGCGGCCCTGCGCAGGCGGCTCAGACTGCAGGGCGCGTGCGCGCTGAGCCCGGGGCCCCTCTGCTCCGCTCTCAGGGACAGCGCGGGTGATGCGTGCCGGGCAGCGGCCTGAGCTGCGGGCGGGTGCGGGAAGGGGCGGCCCTGCGCGGGAGCCTGGAGCGGGCGTCCATGGGGCGGAATGTCTTTTGAAGCATCAGTTACGATTTTTAAACAATAAAGAATTCTCCAAAGCCCCGGCCATCACCTGGGTTCCTCCGCTCTGCCCCATGGCCGCAGGGCGACAGCTGCACTCTGGGCCTGGGGACTGGGTTTTCTGAGACAGCCGGGCGCTTCCCCCGGCTTTGAAGTGCAGACTGAAGAGGGCGGGCGTCCGCCCCGCGGGTGGGAAGCAGGCCCTGCCCGGGCTGCCCCCCCCAAGGGCACGCCCCGCCTGCGACAATCCCAGCGGCTGTGGCACCACAGGGCCCTACGGACCCGACCCGTGCGCACAGAGCGGGTGTGTGGCTCCGCCGGCAGAGCTCTCCCGGGAGGCGGCAGGGCCTCACCTTCTCCGCCTGCGCATGCCCACTTGTTGTCTGTCAAGGTGGACGTGTGCGTGCCCTGTGACTGAGGATTCTAGTCTTCCACACACCTGTAATCCTTGCACTTGACAGGCTGAGGCAGGAGGATCGCTGTGAGTTCAAGGCCAGCCTGAACCATGTAAGGAGACCCTGTCTCAAAAACAAAACAATTCTACTTCTCAGTTAAGCCTTCAAGCGGGTTGGCCGAGCAAGCCTTTTGGTGTGAGGCATATATACCCCGAGTGAGGAATGGCTTATCTATTAAATGGTTAATGAAAAAAATAAAAAGTATTTTACAACGTGCAAAAACATTTGACATTTAAGTCCCAATGTCCAAGTATAATTCATTTACTTCGTGGGTGTGTGCGCCTGAACATGCCTGTGTGTGATACTGGGGGTTGAACCCAGGGCCTTTGTGCTGAGCTACATCATTTTTACTTTGCGACAGGGTCCTGCTAAGTCACTAAATTGCCCACAATGGGCTCAAATTTGAATCCTCCTGTCTCAGTCTCCCAGAGTGCTGGGATTACAGACGTGCATCACTGTGCCTGGCTCGTGTACGTATTTTTCATAGCTGCTTTTGTGCTAGAAAGGCAGAATTGAGAAGTTGTGACCGAGCCGGCTCGGCACAGGCTTAAAACACGTGGGCGTGCTGTCTGGCCCCTGCGTCCACATTGTCCGGCCTGGCTCCACGTCTGGGGACTCACCCCGGAAAGATCTGGAGGGAGTCAGTTGTGTCTGTCCTGGACACTAGTGCACTCCTCGTGATCACCCCGGCATGGCGTGATGACTGAGCCCCCGGTGTTCGAATGGCCCCGGGCGAGGTGTGGTACCGGGTGTCAGCCCCCGTGAACGCCATGTCATCTAGGCCGGGACCTTGGGCATGGGCAGTCCAGTGCCCACAGGGGTCAGGGGGTGATAATCCCCCGTACAGAGGGGCAGACGCAAGGGACATCCAGAGCTGTTTTTGTTTTTGGTTTTGTTTTTAACGTGATAGTAAAAACAATTTGCAAACTCGGACCAGGTGGCAGAACGTGAACGAGGGGCAGGTGACGGCTCCACCACGCATGGCCACCAGAGGGCGCCCCAGCCTCAGAGACGCCCGCCTGGGCTCTGCCCCTTGCATCCAGAGCACCTTCTGTGCTTGGGCGCGGACAGCCCCGCCAGGCAGGCCCCAGGCCCCACGGAGCTCAGAACTGAGGCAGATCCCTCCTCGTTGAGACACCAAGTCTGCTTCTGTGACCTTGGGTAGGGTCCTACCCTCCTGGCCCAGGTCACAGGCTGCAGGGGCACCAAGGCTGCTTCCGGTGCTAATGCTGCAGGGTTCCAGCGCGTGGGACCCACAGACTCACCTTCCTCACCCCTGCCCGGTCCACCCTGGGCCGGGGGAGTGTCATGCCCCAGGTCCCCATTCCAAAGCCCCGGGACTGTGTTGTAGTGGACCAGAGCAACTGTGCCAGCCTCATGTGCCAGGGCAATTGTGCGAGGAGGTGGAAGGGCAGGGTCAGGTGAGCCAAGGGCCCCAAGAGGGTCTTGATTCATTCAGGACTGACATCCGGTTTCCTCTGGCCTCTGCCTGGATTCCGGGGGCTTAAGGGGGTGAGTCATGGGGGCTTGTTGGGGAGTTCCCAGATAATCAGCTTGGGACAGGACGACCTGGAAGGACCCACGGTGCCTCTCCAAGTGCGGGAAGGAAAACTCAGGGTCCTGTCTCAGGGCCGGCCCACAAGAGGCCAAGAGGGCCCTGGGAGTTTCTGGGTCAGCGGGAGGAGGCAACGAGCTGCTTCCTCGGCCCTAGAATTAGACCTTGGGGGCAGGAGGCTTGGGACTCCCGGGGAGGGGCACAGGGGCTCCGCAGGGTTCCCGCCCGAGCTCGGAGGGGCGTCGGTCCCCATGGAGGACCCTGGGACAGCCTCCAGCCTCCCCCTCCCCTTCGGCCTCCCGGACTTCGGGCCTTTGGGCCTTTGTCAGTTTCTGGTCAACCCCCCCGGGGGGGGGGGGCTCAGCCCTGGGCGTGGCCTAGTGGAGGAAGAGAATTTGAGGGGGACCAGACGTCAAAGAAGGATCAGAGATTCCACAGTTTCACAAAACTTTCGCAAACAGCTTTGTGTCCCAACGCCCTTGCATTGTCCTGGACACCAACAAATTTGCATAACTCCTGGGAAGTTATTACTAAGTCTTTGTCGTAGCCCCAGGTAATTTCCTCCCAGGGCTCCATGGGTTCTGTATAAAGGTCCTCCAAGTGGGTCTGACAGCCACAGCCAGCAGTCCCAGCCCTCCCTGCACCCCCATGGCCCACGCTGCTGCCCCGCGGCCTGTGAAGCTGATGGGTGAGTGTGGCCGCCTTTGGGGTCTGAGCTGGGGGCGCTGGGGACCTCAGCCCGGCCAGGTTTCAGCCACTCTGCTTCCTCCACTGGGAGGGACTGTGGGAGTGGCAGTGTCTTCCATCTGCTTCCAGCCCTACTGCTGCTCTTGCACAGTGCGCTCTGGCCCGGACACAAGGCCGCGCCCCTGGACACTGCCAGCCCCCTGCCCCTGCCCCGAAGCTTCGTGCTCAAGTGCTTGGAGCAGGCACGGAGGGTCCAGGCCGAAGCCGTGGAGATGCAGCAGAAGCTAGTGAGTGTGGGGACCTGGGGGAGCCTGAGGGAGGAAGGTGGGGAGGAGGTGCCCGGGAAGGGGCGCAGAGGGTGACACAGGACCCACAGGCATGGAGGGGAGCTGGGCAGGGACCCCGTGTTGGGTGTCAGGGCCACTGGGCGATGGAGACCGGGAGGACTCAGTCCCAGGGAGTGACGCTCCACATCCTTCCACCCCCAGTGTGCCACGTACAGGCTGTGCCACCCCGAGGAGCTGACACTGCTGGGCCACTCCCTGAGCATCCCATGGGTCCCCCTGAAGGGCTGCTCCAGCCAGGACCTGCAGCCGGTGAGCCGGAGGGCGTGGGCTGAGGGGGGCTGCACCCCAGTGCCCGGCCTGGGCAGCACTGCCTCACTCTTCTGTCCCCCCAGACCCGCTGCCTGCGCCAGCTCCAGGCCGGCCTGGTCCTCTACCGGGGCCTCCTGCGGGCACTGGTGGGGATCTCCCCAGAACTGTCCCCCACTGTGGACACGCTGCAGCTGGATGTTGCTGACTTTGCCACCACCATCTGGCAGCAGGTGAGCCTCGGGGGACGAGCCCAGTGGCCATGCTGGATGCCCACTGCACAGCCTGGCATCGGGGAAGCGTGCTGGGGTCATCAGGGACATCTGACCTCCCCACCCCACCAGGCCCTCCTGCCGCTGGCCCCGAGGAGAGTCGCCCCTGACCTCGTCTTTCCCCCACAGATGGAGGACCTGGGAACAGCCCCGGCCGTGCAGCCCACCCCGGGCACCATGCTGACCTTCACCTCTGCCTTCCAGCGCCAGGCAGTCGGGGCGATGGTGGCCTCGCAGCTGCAGTGCTTCCTGGAGCTGGCCTACCGTGCCCTGCGCTACCTCAGGGGGCCCTGAGCTGGCTCCCGCCAGTGTATTTATCTCTATTTAATATTTATGCCTATTTAACCCTCGTATTTAAGCTCAGGGGAGACAGAGCCCAGCCCAACTCCTGGGTGCTTCCTCCCCATCTCGAGCTCCATTCTCCTGCCCACAGCAGTGAGGAACTCTGCCCTCCTGCCCCGAGCGGGAGGCAGATAGGTAAATACCAGGTATTTATTCCCGAGCCGGCACTGGCCTGCTCCGTCCTGGGCACTGGGGACCGAGTTCGGCCCCCACCCCAGTGCTGCCCAGCGGTGGCCCAGGCACTTCGGGAGGCCGCCCACGTGGGAGGCCACATCCCTGTTTAATATTTAAACAGCACTGTTCCCAGCTCATGGCTGGGTCCCTGTCCGCCACCTGTCCCCACTCCACCACACAGGTCTCGAGCCCTGGAATTTAAGTTTTTCTCTAGTTTTTGGGTGGGTTTTGACTCCAGCACCAGGGGGTGCCCCCCTGGCCTCCACCAAGGCGGGGTTCTCTCTGGAGCCCCCCACGGAAGGGAATGAAAGGGGGAGTCAGGGAAGGGGTGAAAGGGAGCCCGCCCCTTCTCGCTGTAACAAGTGTGTGGATAATAAAGTTGGTGGCTCCTGAGTGTCCCTGCTCCTTGCGTCTCGGGCCAGGGGAGCTGAGGAGGCTGGGGAGGGGTGGGAGGTCCTGGCTCCCTGCATTCCTTCCTGGCCCTTCCTCGGAGCACGGTGCTGGGCACACCGAGGGAGAGGCCACCCGGGGACCCACAGCCGGGGCAGAGGGTGCTGGCTCCGTGCCCACAGAGGGCCAGCATGCGCTGCTGGGCCCTGCATGGCACAGGCCACTCACACCCAGGTCTGTCCTGCCTGTCCCCACTGTCCTCGGCGCTGAAGGGGTCGAAGCCCCAAGCAGCTACGGAGGGGGAGGGTGTAGCTGTCGGAGGGGCCAGAGCCACACCTCAGGTGCCAGGTGCACCCCCAGCCCCACCCCTGACCCCCAGGAGCACAAGGAACCCCACTGCTGTCTCAGGCCATGGGTGTGGCGGGGACAGAAGGGTTCAGCAGTCACCCCAGAGCCAGCTGTGGTGGTTACACCTGTGATCCCAGCATTCAGGAGGCTGAGGCAGGAGGATTGCTGTGACTTTGAGGCCAGCCTGGGCTACATAGTGAGTTCAAGGCCAGACTGGACTATACAATGAGACCTTGTCTCAAAAAGGAAACAAAAGGGGCCGGGGATTTATCTCAGTGGTTTCGCCGGCTGCTGTGCAACTGCAAGGACCAGAGTTCGATCCCCAGTAGCAAAAAAAAAAAAAATATATATATATATATATATATATATATATATATATATCAAAAAGCAAAAAGCAAACAAAAACAGCAACAACAACAAAACAGGGCCAGGGATTTAGCTCAGTGGTGCCTGAACCTGCCTCACAAGCGCAAGGTCCTGAGTTTGATCCCTGGTACCAAAAAAAACAAGTCACCCCAGCCAGACTGGGCGGGGTGACAGAGCAGGGCACCCGTCCTCGTACCTGGGGGCCAGCAGTGGGCGTGGCCCTCAATGCCCCCAAGCCAGGTCTGTGGGAGGGAGCCACTGTCCCCCCTCTGCCCTGCAGGGAACCGTGGGCACCTGAGCCCAGCCCCTCTTCCTCCTCACCCAGGCCCTGCCCCGGGAACCCAGGGAGACTGGAGCCAGGCACCCAAGCACTTCCTGTCACAAAGGCGCCCGAAGGTCTTTATTCACAAGTGGCAAGGTGACAGACAGCCCCAGGCTCAAGGCCGCGCTGAGCCTGTGTCCACACTGAGCGCCTGCTGCGTCCGAGGCCCCCAGGGCAGGTCCCCTTCCTGGCCGAGGACAACCTTGGCCCAAGCTCTTCAGGTGCTGGCGGAGGGAGAGGAAGTTGCCGGCACCGATGGCTCCTCATCCTCACTGTCTCGCTCGGATCTGCGGCCTTCAGAGGGCAGCGATGGCCTTGGCAGCCACCTGGCGGCCCAGGGGCAGGCTGAGGTCCGTGATGGCCAGGACCACCTTAGGGCTGGACATACTGGACACCTTCACCAGCTCCGACACCTGCCACACACAGCACGGGTGGCAGAGATGGCCCCGGCCCCAGCCCTGGCCCCGGGTGCCCCAGCTGGGCTCTGCACTCACGGTGGTGAAGGGCATGAACTGCAGGATGCTGCCGCGGCTGCCCTGCTCCAGGCAGTCCACGCACTCCTCCAGGAACCACTGCACGAACTGCGTGTGCGGGCCGGCCGTGCGGGAGCCCAGGATGGAGGAGATGAGCAGGAACAAGTTGGCTGCGGGGAGGCAACAGGGGCTCAGGCGGGGCCAGGTGGGGCCAGGCGGGGCTCCAGGCAAAAGAAGGCAGGCGCGGTGGTGCACGCCTGGACTCCCAGCTCTCGGGAGGCTGAGGCAGGAGGACTGCCATGAGTTCAAGGCCCGCCTGGGTGGCACGGCAAAACCCTGTCTCAATAAGCGAAGAACGGGCAGAGAAAGCAGTGGCCGCAAATGGAGCCCGGAAAGCTGGCAGCAAGGGGAGGTGGAGATGAGGTGAGGAGATGCCGCGGAGGGATGGGGTGCTGGCAGGACCCCTCTGGCTGCCCAGGCCCCAGCCCAGCTCCAGGACGGGACTCACCCAGGACGCGGTTCAGAGGGTCCCTCATGTTGACGGTGTGCAGCTGGGAGGCTGACAGGGAGCTGCTCATGGAGCGGTCAGCTGTGGGCGGGAGGGGACACAGCTCCAACCCACTCTGGGGGCCTCGCCTTGCCCCACAGCTGGGGTACACACAGAGCCCAGCGGGGATCCCCGGGGCCAGTCACAGGAGGGAGGGCCAACAGGTCCCAAGGAGCCGCAGGCGGACGGCCGAGGCCACTGGCCCAGCATGGCCAGCTCCAGGGTGTGGCCGTCCCGGAGGAACCTGCGGGCTCGGGAAAGCTCATCGAAGGGGCTCAGGAGGAAGTGGGGCACGGGAGCCAGGCCTGCTGGGGACAGACCCCGACTCGGGGAAGGAAGGAAGGAAGCAGGGAGGCTGGGCTGGTGAGTCAGGGCACAGGCCATGCTGGGGAGGCAGAGTCACCTCGTCCCTGCTGCCCCGTGGGGTGGGGGACTCAGGGCCAAGAGCCTCAACTCTTAGGCCAGGCGACTGCAGCCCTGTCTCCAGTCCTCGGCGCAGCTGGCAAAGGCACCGTGGCCAGGCGGATGGGCCTGGCAGGGCGCAGGGTCCCAGGGAGGCGGGCGCCAGGAGCCACACACTTACTGGGACTCGACAGGATGTTGGCGTCATCCTCGTTGGAGCTCAGCAGCCGCATGAGCTTTGATGGCTGCGTGTCGTCCAGGGGGAAGAGGCTGGTGTAATCCTGGTGGGGAAGAGTTGCTGGCACCCACAGGCCGGCTGACGATCCGGGGACCGCGCAGGGGAACGGGGCTCGGGTGGGGTTTCGTGTGTGGAGCTGGGATTTGAACCCAGGTCCTCGTGCATGCTGGGCAAGCGCTCTGCCACTGGCCACACCCCCAGCCCTTTCTACTTTTTATAATTTGACTTGCTAAGCTGCCCAGGCTGGTCTTGAACTTGTGATCCTCCTGCCTTGGCCTCCCAAGTAGCTGGGATTACAGGAGTGCCCCACACAGGCCGGCTGGAGCTCAGGTTTGAGAGCGGAAGCCCCACTCCCCCGTGCCCTGCAGCTGCCATCATGGGGCCTGGTTCCCCTCGGCCCTCCCACACCTCGGGCCTGGCAAGTGGAGGCCCCACCTCAATGTCTTCCCGGTGTCGCTTCTTCTGGCGGGAGGACGCCTGTCCCTTGTGGGAAGAGTAGGCACTCAGGGCACACCACACGGCCAGCCTGGCAGAGGGCGCAGGAAACAGGGCCCAGTTAGGGGCTCCGGGCCCAGCTTGCTGGATGACCGGGGGGGGTGGGGCAGGGGTGGTGAGAGACCCCTACTTGGCCAGCGCAGTGCCAGGCGGGTCCATGAGGCTATGCCACTTGGAGGAGTCGGTGAGCAGGCCGGGCAGGATGTGGCCGAGCAGCACCAGTGTCACCTGCTGCATGTCCAAGCAGAAGATGGAGTAGAGCAGCTCCACCGCCCGCAGCGTGTGCTCCTTGCGGGTCTCCTTCAACAGCTCCTGGCGGGTGGGATGGGGTGCTGCGGCGTGCGGGCCGGCGGGGATGAGGGGACCCAGGTGCACCCTGTCCCGCCGCCCCACCTTCAGTAGGTTGCTGCAGAACCAGTAGACACCGCCCATGTGCAGCAGGGTGTCGAGGATGTGCACGGAGCGGCTGTCCACCCAGCCCTTCTCCAGCACCTCGGCGAACACGCCCGTCAGCACCTCCTTGATGGGGCGCTTGGGAGGCAGCAGGTTCCAGTAGGGCATGGTGTCCACGCCGGTGGACGGGAACTTGATCTGCGTGGCGGTCTGCTGCAGCACATCAGCACACATGTGCTCCAGGATGGAGTTCATGATCACCACCCTGTGGGACACGGCCGGCCGCCTCCTCCTCAGCTTGGCTTACGGAAGCGCCCCGAACCCCACTGGGAGGCAGAGGGAGGCCCTGGGCCCTGGGCCCTGGGCCCTGCTCCCTGCTCTGGGCAGGGCTCCACCTGCTGGAAACCGCTGGGGGCTGGGGCGGGGTCTCCCCCTGGAGCAGACCCAGCAACTGACCCCCCTCCCTCCCCCAGCCGGGCTTCTGCCAACTCCCCCGACATAATGAATGAATAAATCCCATCTTCCCCTAGCCAGAGCCAGGGGCCCCGCCCAACTTGGGCTCTTTCCAGAGTAAACTGTGACTTCCAGGACAGGCCGAGGGCTGCCCCTCAGGGCTCTTCCCGGCCTTGGGTGTTGGGCCAGCACGCAGATGGGGGACGTCCAGGAATCATCCCTCTCCTGGGCCCACTGGGACATGGCCCACAGCTGGGGGAGGACGCCCAGCACCTGCCACAGGCTTCTCACTGCCCCGTGCCCAGGAGGGCAGAGCAGGGCTCCCCGACTCGGGGGAGACAGAGGGAAGAAAGGGAAAACGAAAGTAGCAAAGGCCGAGTGTGGTGGTGCATGTTGGTCAGGAGGCTGAGGCAGGAGGATTGCTGTGAGTTCAAGGCCAGCCTGAATGACATAGCCAGACCCTGTCTCAAAAAGCCAAAAAAATCCAACCTAGCAAACAAATAAAAGGTAGCAAGGGGAAAACAAATGATTTTATCTCTGGCTTGAGCCGGTTCCGCCTTGACAGCCACCTGAGTTGTCGCTGACACTCTGGTGACACACCTGTGTCCACACAGCCAAGACGTGTGAACAGCCCAAGTGTCCAGAGAGGGGCCAGCAGATAGTGGGGGTGTGGCCTGCCCACAGACAGGGAGCATTATTCATTCCCAGAAAGGAATTCCTGTCACATGCTAGCACATAGTTGAATTTTGAGGAAATTATGCTGAGTAAAATAACTGAGTCACAAAAGACAAAAAGATTGCCTCAGTGCAAACACCTGAGGGAGCTACAGGAACCAGGGCCCGGGGCTGCAGGCAGCAGGGAGCTCACAGGGCGGGTGGGAGGGAGGCCCTGGGATCTGGTCCCCAGTGTGGGTGTCCCCTGCCCCCCACAACCGCTTCGGCAAGGTCACAGTGGTAAATTTTCTATGTTTTCGCTGCCACAACTGGAAAGCCCAACACCACGGAGGTCACGGATCCCCAGAGACAGCCCAGGGAGCAACCACAGGACTGTGGGGCCGGGAGGGCTGTGTGTGCGACAGATGGCTCCAGTCCCGAGACAGGGACCGGGTGGGCAGTCCCTCTGCTCCCCGCTCAGCTACTTCTCTGAAAGTCAGCACTCTGAGGCCAGGGAGCAGCGTCTGGAACTGCGTTTGTGGCCCACAGGAGGGGCTAAGGGTGAGGCAGGAGGACGGACAGCTTGAGCCCAGCCTGGGCACCTGACCACTCAGTGAGACTCTATCCCAGCACAGAAGGACAGAGGGCTGGACATGGGGCTCGGGGTGAAGGCGGGGTGGCTGCTGGCAGGAGGACGTGGGCGGGTGGGACGTGGGCTGGAGGGCCACTGCTCACAGCAGGTGCGGGCCGCTCGCAACACCTGCAGGGCGGCAGGGGCAGGCTGACCTCTCGTTGTAGAACTGCAGGGTGTTCTCGCTGTAGAGCGGCCCTGCCAGCTGGCGGATCATCTGCAGCGACTTCTCACGCTCGTCCAGGCCCAGCATCCGGACGTGGGCCACGAGCCAAGCCACAGCACACACGGCCAGGCTGCATACCTTTCCCTTGATGTTATCGGTGATTTTCTGGGGGAGGGAAGGGTGGCTGGGTCACTCTCCCCCTTCCCTGGCCACCACTTCCCCGTCCCAGTGTGGCTGGCGGAGCCTGGCCCTCTGCACCCCAGTTCCAAACCCTGAGCTCTGGAATGAGGGACTTCCCGTTCTTGACTCCTGAGGTTCTCTCTGTTTGTCTGGAGACAGGGTCTCCCTGTGCAGTTCGGGTGGCCTTGAACTCACAGCAATCCTGCCTCAGCCTCCCGCCAGCATCCCTGGCGGCCTTATGAAGTCAACAAGCTGCCCACGCCTGCTCTGCTCCAGGGGACACCGTCGCTACCTGGATGGACTCGAAGGCCAGCACCCCGTTCTCCCAGGCATTGAGGATCTCCAGGATGGCCGCCGAGATGCTAAGGCAGGCTTCGTGCCACTTCATCTGCCTGTGGGGTGAGCGGGGGAGCGGGGGAAGTCACCGCGGCGTGCATGCCTCGGGTGCTGGGAGGCCTTGCCCCCGTCACCCACCACTCACACCAGCTTCATCTCCGAGGAGTTGTTCAGCAGGGCCACCAGGGACTCCACTTTGGTGGAGTCGGGCCGGAAGCAGGGGTGGTCAGGGTTCAGGATCTTGCCCTCCTCTGGCATGCAGGTCTGCATCCAGGTCTCGAAGAAGGGCACCTCTGCCCCTGAGCTGGCCTCCGACAGGATCACCTGCGTGGGGGAAGGGTGCCGAGGGTGGCGCCGGCCCCAAGGGGCCCTGGGGACAGCCTGCTCCGGGGAGGCGGCCTGGTGCTCTGCTGCCACCCGGTGGCCACCATAGATGTTGCACTGACCCACTGGGCCCAACAGACCCAATTGGCCTGGGGCTGTCAGGCTGTAGGGGCCGTGGGCGTCGCCAGTCACCTCCGCCTCCGCCACCCCTGTGGTACCCGAGGCCACCCAAGCTCCCGCCTCACCTCCGAGCCATAGGTCTGGGCCACGTGGCACAGCATGAGGAAGGAGATGTCGAAGAGCAAGGCCCGCACCGAGGCTGTTTTGGCTGTGGGAAGGGGACGGGGGCTCAGCCGGGGCGGCCAGCCCGGCCAGACCAGCAGAGAGGAGCTGCCCAGGGAAGGTCAGGAGCAGAGGGCTCCTTCAGCGCCCGAGGGAGGCTCAGAATCCTTTTCTTGAGTGCCAGTCAGAACATCATCCCTTCCTGGGGTCCGAGGCTTCTACAACTTTCGTTCTCAGCAGCACACAAGTGATGAAGGGGCCCGTGGGACAAAGACGGAGTCCCTTCCACAGCTCTGCGCTCTCCAGGCTCCAGAGCCCCGGTCAGTCTGGGTGGGGAGGACCCAGCACCAGCACCCAGCAGAGCACAGGGGGCCCTCGCCCTCCGAGGCACCACGGGACTGCAGGCCCAGGCCAACTTACTGCTCTCTCCGGGCCCGTGGGTTGTGAACTCGTTCAGGCTGCGGAAAGGATGGACACAGTTAACGTACAGGTTACACAGGGTGAACAGGCCACCACAGGAAAGAGCTATTTCTACAATTCCCGAGATTTCTAAGGCCTAGCGAATGGCTCACAGAACGGAACAATGTCCTTTATGTCAAATTCCAGGTCAACTGCCAGGGGAGGCAGTGCATGCCTGTAATCCTAGAATTTAGGAGGCTGAAGCAGAAGGGTCACCATGAGTTCGAGGCTGGCCTGGGCTACATAGTGAGTACTATATAGCCAGCTTGAACCATACAATGAGACCCTGTCTCAAAGTAAAAAAGCAGAAAACAGCTGAAGGATGTAGCTCAGTCCAAAGTCCCTGGGTTCAATCTCCAATACAAAAGAAAAAGAAAACATTCAGGTTAACACAAAGCCGGGAGTCTAAAGCCCCTACTGGTAACCAGGCTAACCCAGACTCTTCCAGCCTGCTGCTCTGAGCCCCTTGGCATATCAGGGTCTCCAGGCCATTCTAGCTGATGAGGGAGGAGCTCCTGGGGCCAAGGGAGGGGGCCTTGGCCAGGAGGCTCTGCTTCAGCCTTGCCCTGGGGAGACCTGGCCAGCTGCCTCCCTCCTCCCAGACGGGCCCTGGGCTCCTCTCTGAGCTCAGGCTCAGCCATCCTCACTTGATGAACTTCCGGGCAAAGGATTTCAGCTTCCCGGTGGCGGCGGCGGCTGCCAGCAGTAGGTCCAGGCTCTTCCCAGACAGCATGTGTCCCAGGACGCCCAGCAGCCCCTCTGGGGACTTGGAGTGGTCCGCATCCATGGTCTGGGAACAGGACAGGAAGTCAAGGGTTCTGAAGACCCCAGATACCGCCAGCCACCTTCTCCCTGCGCCTCTGCCTGGCACACACTCTGCAGTCTAACCAATCCTTCCGGATTCCCGCCTGGAAAACCACCCCTGAAGTCCTCCCGTGCTCTTCGATCTACCCCTGCTGACTGGGCCATCACAGTCCCGCTGGGTCCTGGGTCTCGGGAGGCCCCTCCCTCAGCAACTGGGACACGGGGACACAGAGGTCAGCCTGCAGGGGTAGCAGCCGGCCTCACTTTCTGTGGTTCCAAAGCAACCGTGGAAAGAAGCCAGACAGCTGGGCGCTCACCTTGAGGATGTTGGTGACGGTGGGCTCTGCCCGCAGGATGAGCCCGGGGTTAGGCTGGATGTTGGCATTTTCTGACGACTTCAGCTGTGGCGCCTGCTCGCGGTCTGACTTGCTATGGCCATAGCCGGGTGGCCGTGAGAGAGGAACAGAGGCAGGGAGACACTGACACACTCTAGGGCCCCCGCAGAGCGGGAGCGAAGTGCACAGGAAGCCAGGGAGGCTAGGGACACGGCTCTGCGGCAGAGCACTTGCCTCCCATGCACGAAGTCCTGGGTTCAAGCCCCAGGACCTCCAAAAATATGAAAATAAAAGAATCTTTGGGGTTGGAGTTGGGCTGAAGTTTATGAAAGGGCTTTCAGTGCAGCGCTGCAATCACTTCTACCTGCCATGAGGCATGGCATCTATTGTGAGAGTTCATTTATGATGAAAGAGCAAGGATTTTTTCCTTTGGTCACAAAGGAGGGTGCGTTAAAGAGCAACTAAGAGAAAGTCCAGCCTAGCCAGGCGAGGTGGTGCACACCTGTCGTTCTAGCACTCGGGAGGCTGAGGCAGGAGGAGCACTGTGAGACTGAGGCCAGCCTGGGCTGCATGGTGAGGCCCTGTCTCAAATAAAACCCCAAAGATGGGCTGGGGCTGCAGCTCAGCAGCAGAGTGCTCGTCTAGCACAAATGAGGTCCTGGGTTCAATTCCGCAGAAGTGAGAAACAAAGTTTTAAAAGAAAGAAAACAAAAGTCTGGCCTGTGGAGGTCAGTGTCCTCTTGGCTCCTGCTCCCCGGACCCCAAGACGAGGTCCCAGTCCCTTGCAACCCAGGCCTCAGATGGGAGGGAGAGCCGCAGCAGCCACGGTGGGCGACAGAGGGGGTCCCGGGCGGCCGGGCGCCACTCACCACTTGGCCATGAGGCTGGCGAAGCTGGCCTCGGACAACAGCCCCTGCTTGTTGCACTCCTGCAAGAGGAAGTTCGTGCAGTCGCAGCTGTGGAAGCAAGGCCAAGAGGAGCGGCTCCGGCTCAGCACTGGGGCCTGAAGACACCTAGGGTCCTGCCAGCCCCTCCCTCCTTGAGGGGCTGTGGCGCTCGAAGCCACGGGGGGCCAGCGAGGAGCGGGCTCCGGAAGCCCGAGTGGTGCAGAGGGCAGCAGGGCGTCCCTACTTGCAGCGCTGGTCAGCCTTGTCCAGCAAAGGTGTGAGCTTCAGCAGGAACTCGAAGGCGCAGTTGACGTCCTCGGTGAAATCCTACAAGAGTCACAGACCCCCTGTGGCCCAGGCCTCCCTGCCTCCTGTGTGTCCACAGTGCACTGCACACTCCCGGGGCTCATAGGACGGCCTGCTGGAAACAGGAGCCTGGAGCTGGGCAGATGATCCGAGCTCCCTGCTTCCCCTGGGGCTTCCCAGCCCTGTCCTTGGGGGGAACCCTGCCTGCTGGAGGGACCCCCTGAGCTACCTTCCATCTGGCGCTGGGTGCATGTGCAAGGATGCACATGGGTGTTCCAGTATGTACACACACACACACACACACACACACGCTTCCTGCCTTCTCCTAGCCACAAGAACACAGGCTGCCCACCTGGGCCTAAGGGACCCTTCCTTGCCTCCCTCTCGGCAGAAACAGCCTCCCCTTCCCCAGCTCACCCTGTCCCCATGAGAGTATTTCTTCAGCTTCACCAGCACCTGCGGGATCTAGGGAGGGAAGCAGGAGGGCAAATGGGAGATCAGTTTCATTTCTCTTTCACCCAGTCCTGAGGCCCCCATGCTCAGCTCTGGACACTGAGTAGGAACACTCCTGCCCTGGCTGGGACAGTGCTCCTAGGGCTCAATCAGAAAGTCTGTGGACCCTGTGCTCCCAAAACTTGGGAGGCTGAGGCATGAGAACCTCAGCAAGTTCAAGGCCAGCTGGCCACATAGTGAGCTTAAGGGGCTGGGGGTTTAGCTCAGCGGTTCTGGTGCCTGCCTCACAAGCACAAGGTCCCGAGTTCGAGCCCCAGTACCAAAAAAACACAACACACACATAGTGAGTTTAAGGCCACCCTGGGCTCCACAGGGAGGCCCTGTTTGAAAAACAAAGAAAAGAAAAAAGCAAGTTTATGGGCACCCAAGTGCCCAATGCCCCTCGGCCTACAGGACGTGGGGCCTTTCACTTCTGTGGATGGGAAATGGTACAGCTGAAGTGGGCACCAACTGCCAGGGACCAAGACCACATTCCAGCTGCGCCAGGTGCTGAGGGGGCTGCACATGGCCCGGGACATCGGAAGTGAAATAGGAACTCGAGCCGGGAACTAGCAAGGAAGGGCCTGTGGCAGCAGGGACCCGGGGCAAAGCCGGTGCGCCACGCATCTCCTGACACGGTCCCGGCACCTTGAGGTAGGTGAAGGCCGTCCACTTGAGCTCCTCCGTGCCCTCAGGTGACTCGATGAGCCCCACGAAGCAGGCCTTCCAGATCTCCAGCACAAAGAGCGGGGTCGGGATGTGCTGTGGGAGAGTGGGCTGTGCTGAGTGCGCCGGAAGCAGCACCATGGGAGGGCTGTCCCCGGGAGGGCTGCAGGCCGCACCTGCATGCGCTTGACCATCATCAGCTGCTCCACCAGCGGCTGCGTCTCGCCCGTCAGGTTCATGGTGCCCTCCAGCAGGACCACCGCGTGCACCGTGGGGAAACCGGTCTCGTGCAGCCGCTCCGAGTGCACGGACAGCATGGTGGGGATGCTGGGGACAGGACAGACCGGGGCTGCAGGGCTGAGGGTGGGCAGGGCGGGCGGAGGGCGACACCCAGACACCCACACCCCAGGCTACCTCCTGATGAGCACGCCGCACTGCTCGGCCTGGCTCCGGAGCTGGGGGCTGCTGAGGTTGGCCAGGGTCTCCCCGAGCTTCAGGAGACACTGCTCAATGGCGGTCCAGGAGGCTGCGGAGAGGACACAGAAGGTGACAGGGACAGAGGCAGCGGGGGCCCTGGCCACCAAACTGCACAGGGCAGATCCCCGGAGGGGGACACGGAGGCAGGGCCGGGGCAGCATGGGAGTCCCCACAAGGGGAGCAGCACCAAGGGCCGGAGCCCCTGCCCCGGGCACACCGGCTCCCTACCAGCCACCTCATGGGGCCCGGCCCTCACTGCCATCTGCCGAGATGGCTCTCAGCCAGGCCAAGCCCTGAAGCCAGTTCCACTGGCACTGCCCGGCTGGGCTAACCCACTCTCCTAGGGCCACACTCTGTCTCTACCGCATGGTAGCCCTGAAGTATAAGCCACTTCTCACAAGCCCAGAGGGCCAAATGATGAAGAGTGGCAGCAGCTCCCTTAGTGACCTCCACGGGGCACAGGAAGAAGAAAGAGGCAAGCTCGGAGATTCATTAAAATCAAGTATTCTACCAGGCACAGTGGTGCATGACTGTAATCCTGCAGTCTGGGAGGCTGAGGCAGGAGGACTGCAAACTGAATTCCTCCACAACCTAGTGACTTAGTGAGGCTCTGTCTCAAAATTTAAAAATAGAGAGCCGGGGATTTAGCTCAGTGGTTTCGCTGCCTGCTGCGCAAGCGCAAGGACCCAAGTTCAATCCTCAGTAGCAAAAAAAAAAAAAGAAAAAGAAAAAGGGGCTGAGGATGTAGCTCAGTGTGAAGGCTCCAGGTTGAGTTCCCAGTACATAGGGGGAAAAATTAAGCATTCATCCACTTTTCAGCCAGTGACATTTCTCACGTGCTCACAGTGTGCAGGAAACTGAACACGACCCATTTTGACACTGTGATTCTTTTTCTGAGCTTTCCCAGACAAAACCTACGTGCAGAAGTAATGAACTAATTTCATAACAGCTCCTCCGACCAGGCCCTAGAGACATGGGTACCATCTGCCCTGGCATGCCCTCACCGCCCGAGGAGGTTCCACGCTACCATGGCGCACGCCACACCGTGGCCTGGGGACCCTCCTGCTAGGAGACGCCCCACAGCCCTGTCTGTCCCCTCTCTGTGAGGCCCCTAGTTAACCTCTGAGGCTGAGTCGGAAGCGGCAGGCAGAGCTGCGCCGGTCACTCAAAGCTGGGAGTCATTTGTGTGCGCACAGTGAGCAAACCGAGACAAGAGCGAGCGGCCACTCGGCTGCCCTCTAACTGCAGCCTGGGACTCACTGGCCTCAAGCCCCTCTCGTGGGTGCTGTGTCCACTGCCCACGGGGAGGAAAGGGACCGATGGCCTCGGGGACCCCTTCTCCCTTTCCCCGTTCCAGGAAGCCATGACATACAGGCCTCCTCCAGCTTGGCGATGTGGAGCAGGGCGCGGTTCTTGCTGCTGCTGAGGGTCTTCTCCAGGCGCTGCAGGCACATGGCCAGCTGCTTCTCCGAGGTGCCTGGTGAGGTGGCCTCTGGGGCCTCCTGCAGCCGCTCGGCCGAGGCTGCTGTGCAGCGCAGCAGCCAGTGGAGGGCGCTGAGGAGGGCCCGGCACAGCCCGATGCACTCCTCGGCTTTGCCGTGACAGCTGCAGGAGAGGAGGCGAGTCTGTCCAGGCTCCAGAGGCTGAAACCCGACCCTCGCGGACATTCCCCAGAGCCTTGGGCTCCCTGCTAGGGAAGCGCTGGAAAACTAGCCAAGTCTCCGGAAGGAAAACACCTAGCCTGGCTGGCTTCCAGCAGACAGGATTTCAAAGGAACCGGTCCAAGGGGAGAAGAGACAGCCAGTGCTCCGGGAGCGAGTGGCAATGGTGCCAGGCGGCGAGTGTAGGGAATGTGGGAGCCCAGGCTGGTCTCCCCGTTGTGCCCAGAAGAATGCAGGAGGGGCGGGTCCTCTCCCAGCCCTTACCTCAGCCGGTCACAAAACATGTCCATGATGTCCAGCAAGGCCTGGACACACAGGTCCCGGGAAAAGTCATCAAACTATGGAGAGAACGGGGAGAGGCTCCGGGAGGCCCCGTCAGCCCCAGTGGCACACAGGGCTCCCACTCCTTTCCTCCAACCTCGGGCGGGCAGCTCAGCTTCCTCAGGATCCTGGGAACTGGCTCCCACCTGCCAGCCCCACCCCGCAGGGTGGCCTGCCCCACAGAGGAAGCTGGCTACAGAGCACAGCAAGGAGATGGTGCCCACCCCGCCTTGCTCCAGGGGCCGTGGTCATACCTTACTGATGGCTGTGAGGACGGAGGAGTAGGACACCATCTAGAGGGAAGGAAGACAAGGGTCAGACAACTAATCGCCTGCTTAGGAAGAACAAACACGGCTGCTTAGAGTGGCCACAGCGCAGAAACCTCAAGCCTTTCTTCCACGAGGCCACCAGTGGCAGCACACACCTGTGATCCCCACCCCAGTTCAAGGCCAGCCTAGACTACAGTGAGAATGTCTCAAAACAAAAAAAAGGGGCCATGATCATGTGTTGTGCTCTGTTCCCGCCCATCGGACACTGTAACGGAGGGAGCAGCGGAGGCTTAGGCGGCACTCAAGTGCCTGCCTACTGCTTGGTAACAAGCTACTCGATGTCCAAAATAAGCAAGGCTGAGTGGCCCACCGGTGGTCGGAAGATCCAGAAAGAATGGACGCTGTGTGGCTCGGTTCTAAGCCTCTCTTCAGGGCTGGCGGTGGGACCCGGGCCCAGTGCACACAGCGCACATGCTCTGCAGCCGAGCTGGCCCCGGTCCCAATCCTGTGGTTGTCAGGAAGTGACCTTGGCCGGTGGTACAGCTCAGTGGCAGCCCGCCTACCCGTTGTGCATGAAGCCCACCACTGTCCAGAGAGAAGGGTGACCTCGCTGTACATGGCGGTGCACACCTGTCGTCCCAGCACCTTGGGAGGCTGTGGTGGGAGGACCACTTGAGGTCACAAGTTCAAGACCAGCCTGGGTAACATCCCCAGGCCCCCTCCTACAAGAGTGATCTTATTGGGCAAAAATAGAGATGGACAAATATTCTGTGCACCAACTGGAGGAGACTACACTTGGAAACCAGGAGTTTCACCACACGCACTCCTGATGGCTTAGGAACCTCAGTCTCAAATTTTTAAGAAATTATAAATAAACTGGGCCAGGGATTTAGCTTAGTGGCACCGCACCTGCCTCGCAAGCACAAGGTCCCTAGTTCGATCCCCGGTACCAAAGGATTGGGGATGTAGCTTAGTGGGAGAACACCCTTGGGTCTGATGCTCAGCACCAACCAATCAATCACCCGCTGGCTCCTGGGGCCCGGGGCGTAGTTCAGGGGTGCAGTGTGTCTTTGCACACTCAAGGCCCTGGGTTCAATCTCCAGCAACACAGAAAAGATGTAAAAATAACATTTTACACACACACAAAGCCTCTGTGATATAAATTTAACAAATCTAAGGCCTGGGGATTTAGCTCAGTTGTTCCACCAAATGGCTCGAAAGCACGAGGACCTGAGTTCAATCCCCGGTACCAAAAAAACAAACAAATTTAAAGTGCAAGGACCCAAGTTTGATCCCCAGTACAAAACAAGAAAACAAATTTAACAAATCTGGATTAAACATCTGGACATAGGGTTTTCTTAGTTCTAAGGCTTCCCAGAGCCACAGTAGATTTTTTTGTGTGTACCTGGGATTGAACTCAGGACCTTTCGTTTTGGAGGCAGGCGCAGTGCCACTGAGCTAAATCCCGGGCCCCACAGTACAATGAGACTCTCTTAAGATGTCTGAAGATAAAACAAACTCATTTGACCTTCAGACTTATTTGACCACGGAATTCATTTAACTAGTACTTCCAAATCCATCTGGGAGAATTCTACCTAACAGTAAGTTCCCTGAGGACAGAGACAGTTTACATCTGTCCCTCTCACACATGGCCCCAGGCCTTGGGAAATTCTCATTGTTTGAATAGATGAATTTTATTAACTAGAAGCATTCTGGTTTTTTTGTTTGTTGTTTTGAGGCAGGTTCTCTCCCTTTGTAGTTCAGGCTGGCCCTGAAGTCACTATGTAGCCCAGGCTGGCCTCGAACTCACAGCAATCCTCCTGCCTCCACCTTGCCAGTGCTGGGATTACAGGTCTGTGCCGCCACCACACCCGGCATGACTAGATGCATTCTGAAAACTGTTTACCTTCAAACAAATCTGCTAGTAAAATCTGTTCATCACCTTAAGATAAGTGATCTAGTTCAAAAGAAGTAAGTTGTCCTGAATAAATTTAAATCTTACGGAAAATCTCATCACATTTATATTGGGGGGGTGGTCTCTGGAGACAGGGTCTCACTATGTAGTCCAAGCTGGCTTTGAACTCACTATGTGGCCCAGGCTGGCCTCAAACTCCTGAGGGTTCTCCTGCTTCAGCCTCCCAAATGTTGAGATTATAGCCATGAGCCACCACACCCAGCTGTTGTCATTTTTTTTTTTTTTTGGAACCAGGGATTGAACTCGGAACCTCATGCTTTTGAGGCAGGTGGCAGCACCACTGAGCTAATCCCCAGCCCTGTTGTCATATTTAAAAAAAATAGGGCCAGGGATTTAGCTCAGTGGTTTCACCTGCTGCGCAAGCGCAAGGACCCGAGTTCGATCCCCGGTACCAAAAAAAATAAAAATAAAAATAATAAAAAAAAATAATTACAAAGCCAGGCACAGTGGCACACACCTGTGACCCCAGCACTCGGGAGGCTGAGGCAGGAGGATTGCTACCAGTTCAAGGCTAACTCAGCCCGCACAGTGAGTTCAAGGGCAGCCTGAATTACATAGGGAGTTCTATCTCAAAACCATCAAATAGTCACTCCCCTCTTGGGCTTTTCTCCTTAAAGAGTAGAAACCTCCAAATATTTGGCAACAAAGCTACCTCGGCCTCAATGCCCTAAGTATGGTGAGTTTTCCTTCCCTGTACAAATTCTCCATCACTTGAGCTGCATGCTCTTGGATGGACAGAAGCAACATATGAAGAGGGTGTGGGTACGGTCAGCACTGGGAACCCCCCAGCCAGACACACTGAGGAGCCACAGCCAGGTCTGACACCGCCCAGAAGGCTGGGTGGCTGCCTGGGCAGAGGACCCTGTGTTCTGGGCTCGTGTTTATTTATAACCCATGTCCCCATAGTGAGAGCTTGGCAAAGAACCAAATCTCCCTATAGCAACCGGCAGGGGGAGCTGAACGTTGTCCTAAAATCAGGGACCCACATTGTGAGGGAAGAAGCCCTAATTCTGTTTGTCCTGAGACACACACACTGCTTATCAAAATGAACTTACTGCTGTCAAATTCTGAATTACATCTGTTCTGTAAGTTTTTGCTAAGTGGAAAAAGCACTGCTCCAAGACCTGAACACACTTTCCACGCCGGGTGAAGCACTGCTCAAGGCATGCTCAGACCTATTCCAGGCCAGCCGCCTCTGTCAGCGCAGGGGTATGGACCCCAGCACCCCAGGCCCAGGGCAAACCCCAAGGCCAGAGCCAGGTGCCACACAGGAGACTGGCCTAGGCTGAACCTGCAGCTGCTGCCTCGCCCGCTCCCTCTTCACATCCAACATTGGCGACTCCTAAGTGGCCTCTCCAGGCCGACACTGGGGCCAAAGAGCCTCTTGACAGAAGGAAGAATCAATGACTAAATCTGCAAAGCACTTGACAGCTCGTGACAGCCTTCCCGGATATTTATTTCTCTCTCCCTGTCTTCAGCTTCTCACCAGTGTTTACACATCTCAAGATTCTCTTTCTTTCATTTTTTATCTTTCAGTGCTGGGGATTGAACCCAGGGCCTTTGCACTGAGCTACAGTCCCAGTCCTTTTTGATTTGGAGACAGGGACTCCTTAAGTTGCCCAGGTTGGGCTCAAACTGGTAATTCTCCCACCTCAGCCTCCCAGAGTGCTGGGATGAAGCCACGAACCACCACGCCCAACTGCTCACTGCTATTTTCTGTTTATGGTAGTATCACCCCTCACCTGAATTACTGCAACAGCCTACATCAGGAGTTGGGAAAAGATAACTTGCAAAGCAAATCTGGCTTGCCACTTTTTTTGTTAATAAAGTTTTATTAGAATACAGATGTGCCAGTTTACCTACTGTGTTTATCTGCTTTCAAATCATAATGGCAGGGTAGTGGCTACAGAGACTATGCAGCCTACAAGACTAAAAATATTTACTATCTCATCTTTTACAGAAGAAAAAAAAAAAAACCAGACTAAATAGTCTCTGCCTCCTGTCTTAATTCCCTTGAACTCATCAAATGTGGACAACCACAGTGAGTCTCCTAAAATCAAGTTGTAAATTCCCTAACTCATCCACAAAGTCCAGGAAATCTCTATTAAAATACAGTAAGGCAGGGCCGGGGATTTAGCTCAGTGGTTTCACCACCTGCTGCACAAGCGCAAGGACCCGAGTTCAATCCCCGGTACCAAAAAAAAAATAATACATTAAGGCTTTTAAAGTAACGTAGCAAGTGGATCCTAAAATGTATCTGGAAAACAACATGCCTATAAACCCCTGAGAATTTTCCATTCTTTCTCTCTTTTTTGTAGTGCTGGGGATTGAACCCAGGGCCCTGTGCATGCTAGGCAAGTGCTATGCCATTAAGCTGCAACCCAGTCCAGCCAAGAAAAAGATTTTTTGTTTGTTTTTTAGTACCGGGGATCGAACTCGGGACCTTGCGCTTGTGAGGCAGGCAGTGGAACCACTGAGCTAAATCCCCAGGTCCTCTTTTTTTTTTTGGTTTTAAAAACAGGTCTCACTATGTTGTCCAGGCTGGCTTGAATTCACACTGATCCTCCTGCCTCAGCCTCCTGAGTGCTGGGGTTACAGGTCTGTGCCAATACATCCGATCAAGAAGTTTTGGAAAAATAAAACAACCAAGAGAGAACTTTGCCCAACTTGCTAGCAAAACAGACTATAAAGCTATAGTTATCAAAACAGTAAAGTACTGGTCCAAAAAGGACAGATACATTAGTAAAATATGCTAGAGTGAAAAGAAACAAGCAGTCTATAATGCTATTTAAAATATGACAAGCCCTTGTAGCCAGGCGTGAAGCTGCACACCTGTAATCTCAGCACTTGGGAACTGAGGCAGGGGGATCAAGGCCAGCCTGGACTACATAGGAAGACCCTGGCTCAAACAAACAAACAAAAAAGATATGACAGAGAACCAGCCCTGGGGGTAATCCCACCATTTAGGAGGCTGAGGATGAAGGACTGGAATTTAAGGTCAGCCTGGGCTACAGAGTGACTGCTCTCAAAAACCAAAACTATACCCAGTAACAGTGGTGCATGCCTATAATTCCAGCACTTGGGAGGCTGAGGCAGGATGATGACTAGGAGTTTGAAGCCTGGACTACACAGCAAGACCCTGTCTCAAAAAAACAAAATAAAAGATATGACAAAAAATGGTCTATTCAATAAAGGTAGTTGAGGAAATTGTCCATTTATTTGAAAAAATAAATAAATTTGAATCCTTCACAATAAATTCTAAATGGATTAAACAAAATAAATGCAAAAAATAAAGTCAAGGGTTGGCAGAAATTAGAGACTACATTTATACCCTTGGGGTAGACAAGTCCTTAAGCAAGACAAAAGCCATATTGCAAAAAAGGGATAAAGGTGACAATGGAAACATTAAGAATTTGTAGGCTGGGAGCAGACTCCTGAGAAAGTGCTTGCCTGGCATTCAGGAAGCTCTCACTTCAATACCTAGCACCATAAAAAAAGAGAGAGAGGGCGGGGATTTAGCTCAGTGGTTCCGGTGCCTGCCTCGCAAGTGCAAGGTCCCAAGTTCAATCCCCGGTACCAAAAAAAAAAGAAAAAGGAAAAAAAAAAAGAGAGAGAGCAAAGCATAAAAATTTCTGCATGCTAGGAAAAATTACAAAGCTAAAAAAGTGACAGGAAACTTAAAAGATAAATAAAGGATTACAAGATAGATTGTGGGGCCAGGGATTTAGCTCAGTGGTTCTGCTGCCTGCCTCGAAAGCGCAAGGACCCAAGTTCAATTCCCGGTACCAAAAAAAAAAAGAAAAAAAGATAGATTGTGTTTGGACATTTAAGGCTGGGAGTATAGCTCAGTAGTACAGCATTTCCCTAGTATGTGTGAGGTCATGGGTTTGATCCCCTACAATGCAAAAAACAAAAACAACAGATTTAAAAGCCAGTTAATTTTTTTTGTTGAGACAGTTCAGGCTAGCCTCAAACTGGTGATGACCCTCCTCCCTCTTGCGTGCTGGGATTTCGGGCGTGCACCACCATGCCAGGGTCAGGCTCCGAAGACCTTTTCTTTGGTACCGGGGATCCAACTCGAGTCCTTGCGCTTGTGAGGCAGGAGAGGGAACCACTGAGCTAAATCCCTAGCCCTGAAAACCTTAAGAGGTCCAGAATCCCAGCACTCGGAGGCTGAGGCAGGAGGATCGCTGTGAGTTCAATAGATTTTTTTTTTTTTTTTTTTTGGTACTGGGGATCAAACTCGGGACCTTGCACTTGTGAGGCAGGCGCTGGAACCACTGAGCTAAATCCCCGGCCCAATAGATTTTTTTTTTTTTGGTACCAGGGATTGAACTCGGTCCTTGTGCTTGCACAGCAAGCCACAGAACCACTGAGCTAAATCCCCGGCCTGAGTTCAATAGATTTTAAAGTAACAAACTATAACATGTTTACTGATAAGGCTTCGTGGAAAATTTTGGTATAGTATTGAAGAAGAATATTCATTACCTAAAAAGCTTATTAAAGTATTTCTGCCCTTTCAAGTTAAACAGCTGACATGCAAGGCCATATTTTCCTCATATACTTCAAGCGAAATAGCCTATACAAGGGCCAGGGATTTAGCTCAGTGGTTCTGCCACCTGCCTCAAAAGCACAAGGTCCCTAGGTCCTAGGGCTGGGGATTTAGCTCAGTGGTTCTGCCGCCCCGAAAGCACAAGGAGCCGAGTTTGATCCCTGGTACCAAAAAAAAAAAAGGGCCGGGGATTTAGCTCAGTGGTTTCACTGCCTGCTATGCAAGCGCAAAGACCCAAGTTTGATCCCCAGTACCGAAAAAAAAAAAACAAATAAAGTAAAAATAAAAAAATTTTTTAAAAAGCACATGTGAGAATTCAGCTGTCTTCACACAGTAAAGATTTGCAAAATGTAAAACAATGTCATTTTCCTAGCATGTTTTGCTTCAGAAAATATGGTAATTTTTCATTATAATGTTATTTATTTTAACACATAATAAAGTTTTTAAAAATAACTTTTAGGTGAATTTATAAATATTTCTTAATTTGTTTTTAATATCTAAAATGGCTGGATGTGGTGGTGCATGCCTGTGATCCCAGCACTCCGGAGGTGGAGGCAGGAGAGCCACAAGTTTGAGACCAGCCTATCCCCTCAAAAAACCTCTATCTCAAAAAAGAAAAAGAAAAAGAAAAGAAATTAAGAGTTGGTTCAAAGGGATCCTCACTGAGTGTGGTGGTACACACCTGTAATCCCACCACTTGGGATGCTGAACTATATAGTGAGACCCTGTCTTGCAAAAGCACACAAAAAAAAGGGATTCGGAAAGCAAAAATTTCTTCAATTGTTAAACATCATGTGATTGCTGCCTCCCAGCTTTTATATGTTTTGTCTTGTTTCTCTCAACATTCAGGTCCTGGTTTAAACATCACTTCTGGGCCAGAGATTTAGCTCAGTGGTTTCACTGCCTGCTACGCAAGCACAAGGACCTGAGTTCGGTCCCCAGTACCAAAAAAAAATCACTTCTTCCAGAAGCTTTTCCTGATTCTCAGTCCAGCTTAGGTGCCCTCCCAAGTACACTCACAAACCCTACACTCAGTCCTAAACTTTACCATAAACTCATCTGTGACTATTTAGACACCTGTATTGCCTGTGACATTCCTTGTGCAGGGATCAACTAATTCATGTTCAGTTATATACTCAGGGCCTACCACTGTCTTGTACATACAAGCACTGGTAAATATTTATGGCTAGAGTAAATGAATGTAATATTCATCACAACAAATTAAGTATTCTTATTTTACAAGAAAATCGAAACTCAATGGCGTACACCTGTGATCCCAGCACTCAGAGGGCTGAGGCAGGAAAATCACCACAAGTTCGAGATCAGCCTAGGGTACCTGTAGAGTTCCAAGCCAGTTTGAACTACATAGCAAGACCCAGTCTCAAAAAATAAAATGAGGGCTGGGATTTAGCTCAGTGGTTCCGCCACCTGCCTCGCAAGCCCAAGGACTCGAGTTCAATTCCCAGTACCAAAAAATAAATAAATAAATAAAATAAAATGAGCCGGGCATGGTGCCGCACACCTGTGATCTCAGCACTGAGGAGGCTAATGCACGAGGATCGCTGCAAGTTTGAGGCCAGCCTGGGCTACATAGTGAGTTCAAGGCCAGCCTGAACTACATAGTGAAACCTTGTCTAAAAAATAATAAATAAATAAATAAATAAATAGAAAGAAAGAAAGAAAAATATTGAAGCTCAGAGAGGATCTGGTCAAGAAAATTCACCCAGTATGTGTGAGCTAACAAATGCATTCCAAGTGTTTATCTCCCAAATCCTTGCTCCTAGGGTGGAAGCCATTTACCTGGGAGCTAATGGCATACTTCAGGTAAGACAGGATGAGAGGATTGGGTGACGGTCCAATCATGGCCTGCTCCAATAGTGCCTCTGCAGTGGGAACACAAGTGAGACCAAGTGGTATTTGTCTCAGTTTATCCCTCCCATCCCTCTTCCCCACTTCCCTTGAGACCTGCCAGGTTAAGGATATCCCAGGTAGCTCCTTTGGGAAAGAATTTTTTCATGTTGATGGCCCATTGGTAGTCACTCCAGCGCTCCTTCCAGGCTTGTAAAATGGCTTGCTTCAGGTTCACCACCTTCATGACTTCACTCTGAGAATGTGGCGCCGGGGGCCGTCAGCTTTGATGTGTGAGGAATGGAACTAGAGATGGAGTCCTGAGTAAATGGTTGGGAAGGCAAAGTTATACAGAATGGAGATTCGGGAAGATTTAAGCAAGGTAGAGGAACTACATAGAAAAGAGGGGAAGAGGGCGAAGTCCAAGTCCTGTCAGGGTCTCCCCTCCTGAACCATCCTTCTTTGAACTAGGGCACTGAGAAAAAGGTGTCAAAGAAGCTAATACGGCCGGTTTAGGCATACCTGTAATCCCAGCACTTTGAAGGATGAGGTAGGACGATCGCCAAGAGTTATAGGCCAGCCTGGGCTACAGAATGAGTTCAAGGCCAGTCTGAACTACATAGCGAGACCTGTCTCATAAAGCCAAAAAAATAAGGAAAACTGTAAAAGAAGCTAATACAAAGACTAAAGAGTTCACAAAGGGGATAAACCAGCCCCAGTTGCTTAATTACTTCCTTACCTCTGGCTGTATCCGTCAGCCACTACTACCCCAAATCTAGATCGCTCCCCCATCTATCCCCTCTATCTTCCTCTGAAACTATAATTCCCTATTTCCTTTTCAACCACCACCTCCCCAAATTTAAGCCTACCGGACAACCGAGTTCTACCTCCTAGACAGCACCATGTTGGCACCTATCAAGGAGTTCATTTTCTATTGGCTGGGCGTTACTGATAGGAGCCAATAGAAATGGAGCAAGAGAAAAACCTTGTCGCAGTCCCTTCTGGGAATAGTAGTCTTTACTCTGGAACCGCGTTTTTCTTAGCTGGAGAGGAAGCTCAGAGATCAATGTAGCCGAGCCTCTTCGCTTCTGTCTTTTAAGGGAGGATATCTGAGGAGCTAGGGCACTACAGAGGCTCTAGGGTCCAGGAGCAACCGGGCGTCGCCCAATGACGTCACTGCAGAGCTTTCAGTGTTATTCTGACACCCTTTGGTTACCCTCCAGTCTAATTAGCAGGCCCAGCAAGGGCTCAGCAATAATGTTCTCTTCCAGTTTTCTAAAATTTTTTCCTCCAAAGCCTCTGATGCCACCAGAATTCACATTTTCCACATCTGTATTCCACAAGGACAGTTTGCCCAGAATCTCCTAATTCTGAATACTGCTTCTGCAACCCAGTGATTTAGCAGGACCCTGTCTCAAAACAAAAAAAGGGCTGGCAATGTAGCTCAGGGTTAAGTCCCTGGGTTCAATGCCCAGTACCAAGCAAAACAAAACAAAACAAAAAGAAAGTGGGTGTGGAGTATGTAGATACTCTCTACTATCTTTAATTTTTTTCGCTATAAATCTAAAACTTCTAGCTGGCCATGGTGGCTCGTACCTATAATCCCAGCACTCTGAAAGGCTGAAGCAGGGGGATTGAAAATTTCAGCTCATCCTGGTCAATTTAGCAATTTAGTTTAACCCTGTCCCAAAATTAAAAAAAAAAAAAGATGGGCCAGGGATTTAGCTCAGTGGTTCCGCTGCCTGTCTCGAAAGCAGAAGGACCCGAGTTCGATCCCTGGTACCAAAAAAAAAAAAAAGAAAAAAAAAGACTGCAGGTATAGCTCAGTATGAAGCATCTGGGTTCAATCCGAGGCAGGGGGAGATATTCAAAGCAGGAAGGAGGGAGAACCTAGGCTCTTCACCTCTAACCTGCAGGCTTCCCAGCCATTTACACTTGCACCTGACACTACCCAGAGATTCACTTGGTGCAGGGTGTCACCTGCCTGTCTTCCTATCTTTCCCAGGCTCCACATGCCCCCTTTGCCTGCTCCGGCCTCCTATTCCTTTCCTGTTACAGCAGCCTAAGGACCCCACCCCGAGCCATTGGTGGATCCTGCAGCTCCTTTTCTATTACTCACAGCTCATACTACTCTTCCTGTTTTTTGAGGTAGGGTCTCACTGTATAGCCCAAGCTGACCTTGAACTCCCGGCAATCCTCCTGCCTCAGCCTCCCAAGTGCTGAGATTACAGGTGTGCACCACCAAATCCCCCTTTTGGAGGGAAGTGGTCAACTTTGTGGCTGCTCCTTGCTGAGTAACTGGCTGTTGGGTCCGGTTCACCTGGGAAGGGAGAGTATTCCAGCACCGAGGATGGTGCTACTCTGACCTCACACCACTCCCTCTGGCAGGAAGTCAGGCCGATTTCCAGGGAGGTGCCCCCTGCATTCATAGTGACAGCAAGCAGTGCCTGGAGCCAGGGCATCTTCCTTCCCTGCATCCTGCACCCAGCCTCTGCCCAGCAGTTGTCTCTATAGGCTTGGCCCAGTTTCCCCAAGACTGGACATGTACATACAGGCAGTCATTTGGCCCTGGGAAAAAGCCATTTTCAGTTTCTCTACTTTGACCTTCCTGCCTCTCATCTTGAATATTGGAACAGCCTTTCCCTACACCACCTCTTCCTCCACACTTTATCTTCTGGGGATGCCCTTGAGCTCTCTGGCTTGACCACAGCAAGGACAAGACTCCAAGATAATCCTCAAGAGGGTGAGAGAAGAGATTCTATACAAAGAAATATCCTCAGCCCTCTCAAAGTCCCCTCCTTTTACTCCACTGTCCCCGGCCATCCCTCCACACCGACAGAGGCCGGGCTGCCACTCTGCCACCCTACATGGTCACCGTGCTGGCTAGAGGGACAGGGGAACAAGCAGGCAGAGGGACATGGTGACATCTGGAACAGGGGCCCAAACCTACCACCACCAACAACAAAAATCAAGACCAGAGTGGGGTGAGAGGCTGCAAGAAACAGGGTTTGGAGACCTCAGGGAAATAGTCCTGATACAGGCTAGTAGAGAATGGAGAAGGGGCAGAGGTAAGGATCCAGACCCAGAGGCCAGAAACACGGAACTCGTCAGCAAGCAGCAAGGCCTAGAGCACTTCAGCTGCTCATCTCTCTGGAGGGAAACTGAGTCATTCCCCCTAGGTAGAGCATTTTCCTCTGGAAGCTTGCCCTGGTCCCCTGACTCTGAGCAGCAGGTGTATTGGGAAAAGAGAGTTGCCCTAAGGCACTCAGACACGGCTGGCTCCACTCGAACTTCCTCCCCCTATCAGTTCCCAAATCAAGCCCCTGCTTCCTATTTATCTGGAGGGGCGGATGGGGAAGAGGCCTATGGGGCGGCCCTGGATTCAACTTCCGCCTGCCCCCACCCAGGGCAAGGCAAACGTGAACCAGCCTTCCCTGCAGTTTCCTCTCCAACACCCTGGGGACCAGGCGCCCTCCAGGGCTCTCACTCCTGGCACGGAGGGAAGCGGGGTGCTGTGATCCTGGGGCCCTGACAGCGGCCAGGAAGCCAGGCCTGCCTGCCATTTCCTTTATACCGCTCCGCCCTCCAGCCCCAGCAGCTTTTTCTTCTGGTGTTTTGTTTTGTTTTGTTGCAGCGCTAGGGATTGAGCCCTCCCTTTTTTATTTATAGACAGGGTCTTGCTAAATTCCCCAAGCTGGGCTTGTACTTCCAATCGTCCTGCCTCAGCCTCCGAGAATCCTGGGATCACAGGTATGGGTGACCAGGCCAGGATCAGGTGCTCTATTTTACACTCTTAACCACCACACTGGACTGCCCAGTCCTCTCCTCTAACTGTAGGAGGAGGGCTGCAGGCTGGAGAGCCCCAAATTCGGATGGTAGATGGGCCAGGGATTTAGCTCAGTGGTTCCAGCACCTGCCCTGCAAGCGCAAGGACCCGAATTCGATCCCTGGTACCAAAAAAAAAAAAAGTTTGGATGGTAGAAGAGATCCTCACCTACACCTCCCCTCTCTCCTGCTGGCTATGAACACTTAGGGGATCCAATACCTGGCACGTATTCAATATGAAAACAAGGGCCAGGGATTTAGCTCAGTGGCTCCACCACCTGCCTTGCAAGTGCAAGGACCCAAGTTCAATTCCTGGTACAAAAAAGAAAAAGAAAACAACACAAAACTTGGTGTGGTGATGTACCCTGAGATCCCAGCATTTGAGAGGCTGAGGCAGGAGGATCACCACAAGTTTGAGAGTTTAAGGCCACCCTGGGCTACATAGTTCAAGGCCAGTGTAAAGTACAAATCAAGATCCTGTAGGGCCGGGGATTTAGCTCAGTGGTTTTGCCGCCTGCTGCGCAAGCACAAGGACCCGAGTTTGATCCCCGGTACCAAAAAAAAAAAAAAAAGATCGTGTCTAAAAAAAAACAAAGGTGAAAGATTGAACAAAGGTATGAGAAATCCTGAAATACAGACTGAGGAGATATCGGCTTCTTTTTCTACTTCTTGCCTTCACTACTAAAAGCAAGCCTAGGCCGGGGATTTGGCTCAGTGGTTCCGCCACCTGCCTCGAAAGTGGAAGGACCCGAGTTCGATCCCCGGTACCAAAAAACAAAACAAAATAAAAGCAAGCCTAAGCAGGTCCAGTCCCTACCGTCGCTCCTTCTTTGCCAATCCATAGCCAGGGCACTGGATGGGACAAAGGTGATAGGTAGGGGGCAAGTGGCCACTTTACTGTCTTGGGGGTAATTGCTAATTTCCCAGTTTTCACTTCTTCCAGCCACATGATCCCCAACTTCCACTGACTGCTTCCAACTTTCTTTCCTCCATTTTATGAAGAATGAACTCAGGGTGTTTCCACTTACCTACATGCCCTGCTCTTTCTAAAATTTGTACTTATTTACTTGTTACATTATGTGTAGTGCTGGGGATTGAACCAGAGGCACTCAATCACTCAGCTATGGCCCCGCCCTTATTCATTTATTTATTATTATTTTGGCTTTTTTGGTTTGTTTGTTTTGGGGTGGGTACCAGGGATCAAACTTGGGACCTTGCGCTTTCGGGGCAGGGAGCAGAACCACTGAGCTAAATCCCCAGCCCAGTTTTTTGTTGTTGTTGTTGTTGTTTTTAGTCAAGGTCTTGCTATATAGCTTAGGCTGGTGTTGAACATGGATGGAACCTCCTGCCTCAGCATTCCAAGTTTATTTTTTATTTAATTTTATTTATTTTTTTTCCGGTACGGGGGAATCAAACTCAGGACCTTTCGGTTGCGAGCCAGGCGTGGTGCCCCTGAGGTAAATCCCTGGCCCGATTTTATTTTATTTTTGAGATAAGGTCTCACTAAAGTACCCAGGCTGGCCTTGAACTTGCAGTCCTCTTACCTCAGGAGTCACTAGATTACAAGCATGTGCCACTGTGCCCAGTTTAGTTTTTATTTTGAGACCAGGTCTTGCTAAGTCTGTAAATTGCCCAGGCTGGGCTCAAACTTGCAATCCTCTTGCCTTGGTCACCCGGAGTACTGGGATTATAGAGTAGTCACCACAACTGGCTTCCATTTCTGCTAGATTGAGAGATCAGTAAGGGGAGAAATGTCCGGGTTTAATGTTCTCTTAGCTGGCAGTACCTCAGTTTCCTCAGCTGTCTTTCCAGAGCACCCCTAAGTGGGGTGGAGACAGGAGTGTCAACAACAGCTCCTCACTTGCTGATGTCACCCAAATTCCAGGAGGTCCAGAGGAGACAGGGGTTGGGGGGACACAGGCCGTGGGCTTCACGGCAAGGCGCACACTTCACGTGCTTGAGGCCCTGGCTTCAGTGCCCACCCGGACATACAGAAATGGAAGAGATAGGGAGGGGAGTTACTGAGGCCCAGGCCCAGGCCTGTGCCCTGTGTCCCCACACAGCCAGAGATGTCTAAAGGTACCTGGCACAGGTGCTATTGGTGTGTGGGGTCTTAGCAGCCAGACTTGTTCTTGTTCGGGGGGAGCTCTGCAAAAAGTCAGCCAGGCGGGGGATTTAGCTCATTGTTTCCGGGACCTGCCTGGAAAGGGCAAGGTCCCAAGTTTGATCCCCAGTATCAAAAAAAGTCAGCCAGACCTCCTGGCTCTTAGGGGTGAGATCCTCGAGAAATCTCGGGGTGCCTCCTAGCAACAGCCGGGAAGGAAGAAAGGAGGGGCCTGGCCGTGGCTGCTCCAACAAGAGCCCAGAGAACAGGCTGTTCCTGCTGCCTCCTTGGCAACAGAATGGAAGCGCAGGGGAGGGGGCCGCCAGACGGATCCTCTTGGAGGGTCCCTAACAGTGCTGCTCCTGTCCCACCCTCCACTCCCGCATAGGTGCAGGGCGGGCCCTGAAGCAGAGGTGGGTAAGGGAGGGAACAGCCTGGGTGGAGGGCTTCGCAGCAAGGAGGGAAAAGGAGCTGGGATGAACTGAATCTAAGAAGAGCTAAACACTTCAAGAAACAGGTGGGCAGGCTGAATGGGGTGGGAAGGGGTTGGTGCCACACGAGGACACAGGCTGGGTCCTGGCATCCACTGTGGATGCTTGCTCCAGAGGCCAAGAGCCCTTCACTTTGCCCTTGCCCTGGTCTGTCAGTGGTCCATAGTGGGAACCCAGGAGAGAGGCAGAGGTAAGGAGAAGGCAGGCAGCCGAACACTGTCTTTGAGTTCAAGATGGCTCACTTTGCTCCTGGCATGGGGCTGGGGGAAGTGGATCAGGAAATGCTGCATTTTCTAGCTCTGCATTTAGGGTTTCTTTTTGGAGGGATTTCAGAAAGTCTCCCCCACCCCAATATCTAGCGCCTTGCATCAGAGACAGAAGTGGTCCTCACAGAATGCAGGGAGAGGAAACAATAGCATCTTCATCTTGTCCTTCTGGGTCCCATCAGCCCTGCCCCATCCAGGGTCCTATTGGACCCCCTCCCCTTGCCTCCCAGCTTGGCTGGGTCGAGGCAGAATGTACATGTGCACCTCGAGCATCCAGACAGCTCCCAACGCCTCTGGCAGCCGGCCGCCAAGTGATGATTTCCACAAAGGGTACAGCATGGCCCCTGAGGACGTCACACTGCAGCCCTGCTCACCCGGGTCGCAGGCAACCCTGATCATGGATGAGGTGGCATTCGCTGGCAGGCAGCCACTCTCCGTGGACCTCCCACTGCACACACTGCCCTGGTTGCAGCTGGATCCCCCACTGCCCAGCTGTTGCATGTCCGCTGCATGCAGGCCCAGGTGGAAGTCAGGTTTGCTGGCTGTGTGCTGACTCCACACTGCAGGCTCCCCCAGCACCACCAAACAGCTGGACACCCCATGCATTTCACCCTACCTGCTCTTCTCCTCCTAGTGGTCCTAGGGGCCCCTGGAGAGAGGTACCCGCCACTGCCCCATGCATGGCACACTCCATAAGGGAAGTGGCTAGCTCAGAACTAAGGGTCCAAGGGCAGCCGACGTGGAGAGGAGGATGCAGCCTCACTCCACTGGGCCGGTGATTGTGCCAAGTGTTAGTACAGCAGCTCATACACATACACACACCTCCCCAGAGGTGGACTGCAGGCAGGGCCCCGCCCTGGCAGCCGTGGGAAGGCTGTGGCCCCCCCTGGTAAAACTGGGGTAATGACAGTGGGGGAACTGGCAGGGCCAGAGGGGGGTGCTGGCGTAATTAGACCTCTGCCTGGCACTAGGAGATCCCGAGATGAAAGGGGCTCTGGCGTCACTAGCATGTTTTATGTCCATGAACACAGGGGTGTGTGTGTGTGTGTGTGTGCGCGCGCGCGCGCGCGCGCGCGCGCGCGCGAGCGCGTGTTCGTGTAGAGAGGTGGGGCTCGAGCAGAGTCCTCTCCTTTGGAGAAAGGGTCCTTTTAGGTTTGGTTTTTTGAGACAGGGTCTCACTCTGTAGCTCAGGCTGGCCTTGAACTCACTATGTAGTCTCAAACTCAGGGTGATCCTCCTGTCTCAGCCTCCCCAGTGCTGGGGTTACAGGCATGTGCCACCACTACACAAGGCTTGAATTTAGGGGTTTCTTTTGTATGCAGCCCACCCTTCTTAGCTTGGCCTTGGTATGCTCTGGATTTTGGTGGGGCCCACCTGGGAGGAAATGCCACCTTCGTGAGCTGGCAGATGAGGGGCCAGGGCGAGTGCCGTCTCCGGAGCTCACGGAGTGGGGGGGGAGGCAGACTGCCGGGGAAATGGCTGGTGTCAGCGAGCAGAGCAAGAAGAGTCTGTAGGAAGAGGGGTGAGGTTTTGAAGGGAGACAGTGGATGGAGTGTTGATGAGAGGGGAGGGGGGAACAACGAAGGGGCCCCAGGGGAATTAACTAAGCACTAAGCCAGTGCAGTCAAGGGGACCTCAGAGTCACCTGCTGGCCCTGGCTGGGTAGCCCAGCAAGCTCTACCCGAGCACTTCGGTGGGGATACGCTCAAGGTCACACCGCGAGTTCCTGGCACAGAAGGGACCGGAGCTCCGAAACAAACTCCGCACCTCCGAGCGCTCGGAACTTGGTTTTGTTCCCTGATCTGAAAGGTGCAGGGGCTCCCCAGTCCTTCTCCCCCCGCCCCAGGGTGCAGCCCCCAGCGGGACCCCAGGCTCCCTGCAAGCCAGGCTGGCTTTGAAGCACCTATCCGGGCACGTCCCCGACACCCCCCCGCCCCCCTGCAGCCGCCCGCCGTGGGTGCGGGGTGGCGGGTCGGCGGCGCGGCCTGCAGGGAGCAGCCGCGAGTCGGCCGGGAGCGCGGAGCCGGCCGAGCCCACGGCGCGGCGCCGGGCGGGGAGGGCGGAGCCTGCGGGCCGCCGCCTGTGCGAGGAGCCGCGGGGCCGCCGCACTCGCCCCCCGCCCCCCTCGCGCTCGCACTCGCACCGGGTGCTGAGGCGGGCGGCCCGGGCCCCTCTGGCCCCCGATGGACGCCCCGGGCGTGGGGCGCTGAGACCCCGCGTTGCCGCCCGGCCGGGCCCGCGCGCCAAGCTGAGGTGAGGAAGAGGGAGCGGGGGGCATTAATATGCAAATGTCGCGATGGATTATGCAAAGCCGCGGGGCCCGGCCCGGCTCGCGGGAGGGGCCGGGGGCGCCCAGAGGGTCCCGGCTGCCAGGCTCAGCCCTTGCTGGCGCCCCGGTGACCCTGTCACGGCCCCCGAGCTTGCAACTTACGGCGTGGGGGAGGGAGCTCCGGCGCGGAGGGCGGTGGGCCCGGGGTGCGCCCGGAGGCGCGATGGCGTCCCGGCTCCCCCGCCGAGGCCGGCGCGGCCTCTGTCCCTCCGGGCTGCTGCCCATTCCCGGGCCGGGCCCGCGGCCGGAGCCCCCCACCCCCGCCGCGGTTTGTTTACGGTGCGCTGGAGGCCTGCCCCCCCGCCGCCACCCGGCCGCCTGCGCCAGTGGCCTTTGCAAACCTTCCTCCAGCTGCGGGGGCGGAGAGGGGGACCTGGGGGGCTGCCCGGGCTCGGGGGAGAAGGAAGGCCCCCTCCCCTCCCCAATGGAGCATGGGTGTTTGGTTGCAACACTCTTAATTGCAAAAACGCGGCTGGTGGGGTGGGGGGAGTGCGCGTGTGCGTGTGCGTGTGTTGGGGGCAGTGTGTGCGCGCGCGGTGTGTGTGTGTGTGTGTGTGTGTGCGCGCGCGCGCGCCATGGGCTCCAGATGATCAGCAGAGTTGCTGGCTGGCGTGGCTGGGGAAGGGAGGGAGAAATGGACCTGTATTATGCGTGCCCCCACCCTTTGCAGCGCCTTCCTTGCCCTTCTGCCTAGGACCCTCCTTGTCCAGCGTGAAAGGAGGCTGGAGGGTGACGCGCAATGGAAAGAGCCCCCCACTGGGGGATGGCGCAGGGGGAAGCCAGCGCCTGGGGAGCCTGCCCCTCCACGCTGGCCCGGCCCCAGGAGGGGGAAGGGATGAAGGGAGTCGTTGTCATTGTGCGAGATGAGGGGGCAGCCACATGCACACCCGAGGACGAGGACGACGACAGCAGGCCAGGCAGACTCAAGGACAGGAGCTCTGGACACACCCACATAGGGACAAGGGAAGAAGCAGGCTGCAGCACCGTGGAGCTCACAGGGGCAGGGGAGGACACACCCACGGAGACAGCAGGCGTGGGTGCACAGACTCACGCCCAGGGTCACCCCGAGATGCCGTCACACGCAGGGGCAGGGAGGAGTCGCTGTCACCCACACAGAGTCACTGTCGCATGCATGCGTGCACACAGCCCCACCGTTACAAAAGACCGTGTCACTCACAGGCACACATGTGCTCACATGTGCCCCATCACGCAGTCCTTATCGCCCGCCGTGACAGTTGCTGTCACTCCGTCGAACACAAATGCAGCTACACATCAACCCCTGTGTACACAACAGAGCAACAGGTATTTTCTCGGACTCTCATTGTGGAACGCTGAGGTTCTGTACACAACAAAACCCCTGCCCCCAGGAGGAAATCAAATTCCTCTGTATGATAATACTTTCCTGCATCCTGCTGCAAGACACGCATTCCCCAGAACGCAGTCTCTCTCACTGCTGCTTTCCTGCCTCCCAGTTTCTAGACGTCAGCTCCCTGACTGAGCCCTGGGAGAAGCACTCGCAGAGATCTGGATCCCACCCGAGCCTAGCACAGGGCGTGCTCTGTAAACACTTGTTAATTGATTGGCTGTGGGAACTCCAGACACAGGTGCATACGTTTGCGCCCCTCCCATGGACTCCGGTGGAGGACACCTGTGTGAGGCGGTGGGCACAGCTGAGGGCAGTGCCCATCCGACCCCTGTGGCTGGAGCGGTCAGGCGTGCCCGGAGGTGCATGTAGACTTTCCCCTCCGGCTCCGTCTGCCCTCTTCGTTTGCACTCGGCAGGGCAGGGGGCAGTGGGCTTTTTTTTCTTCGAAGGGATAGAGAAACAAGAGCAAACCGGGTCAGGGGGGTTCCAGAGGGCCGAGTGATGGGCCTGAAGCAGTGTCCAGTGGCTTCCAGCAGCTGGGGTTGTCCTTCTGGCTGGGGGAGGGGGTGTCTTGGGAAGAGCTGGCTTCTAGCAAGCCTGGCTCTTGTTCCTACCCTAAAAGGCAACGGGGACCTAGCTGCCCCTGCCCCAGTCAATGTACCTGGGCCTCTCCCTTCGGGGACCCTCCGCCGCCCCCCTTTGAAGCCTCTGGCCCCCCTCCCGTGAGTCCTCTGCTTGGTCCACCTGGGCGCTCCTGTGCACACTTGACTGCTTTCCTTAGAGGCTGCCAGTGTCTGCGTGAGTGAAGAGTATTTTTGACTCAGAATCTCTCTCTGCTCTTCTGTTCCTCTGCCTTGGGGTGTCTGCTTCTCTGCCAGTCCGTAACTCCCTCTCACCCTGCCCTTGTCTGTTTCTGCTGCAGCCTCTTTGCTCAGAGCTGGGAACTGGCGGCGGCGACGTCCTTCATACTTTTCCAGTTGTTAATACTCAAGCTCTGCCCCACCCGCCTCTGGGGTCAGCGGGAGGTTGGGCTGGGGGGCGGGGTAGGGGGGCTCAGCTGGCTGCAGGACATCCTTCGCTTCCTTAGGGCTGCAGCTGTGGCTTCCCAGCAGGTTTAGGGGGCTGGGAATGGGGGTCCACTCCTGGCCCAGCCAGGGGGCAGCAGTTCTGGGGGAGCCCTTGGTGTGCAGGTCCCCCCAGTGCTGGCCCAAGCATAGGAAAGAACAGTCCCAGGGGCCAGGGATTTAGCTTAGTGGTTCCCCTTCCTGCCTCGAAGGCACAAGATCCCAAATTCAATCTCTGGTACCAAAAGAAAAAAGAAAGAACAGTCCCCATGGGCAGTGGTGGGAGTTGGCAGGACCTCCAGTGTCCTTTTTTCACAGCTCTGGCAGCTGAGACCCACCTCAGAGCTGCCCAACAGCTGTGGCCCTCTTGCCCAGCCTGCCCAGGGTCTACGGGTACAGCTGCTCATTTGTGTGGGGCCAGTGAGGCCCTCCACCCGCCAGTGCCAGCTGCAGCTCTGAGAGGGCAAACAGGGCAGGAGACCCATGTCTGGCCAATGCCCCCTTTCCGCCCATTGGATAAGGAGGCCCCAGGAACCAGTCCACCGTGGAGACTCCATGGGCTGCTACGGAGAGGGAAACTGAGGCTTGGTCCCGGGGACATGCAGCTGTCCTCCAGCAGCTCAGCTGTTATCATGGTTAGGGAGGGCCCCATGAGGACCCCAGCTTTGGCTTGGCGGGTGGTGCAGAGGAGCAAGAGACTACCTGGGTTTGAATCCCAGCCCCTCATCTTGCTAGGTGTATGACCTTAAGCACAGGAACTGGCTTCCCTCCTGCCTTACCTTGGGGGTGATAATGTCTACCTTATTTAGTGGGGTTTTTTAAACCTTTAGAGGAGTTAAAGTATATAAAATGCTTTAAATAGTGCTTAGTTCATACGGAGCTGTCTGTATTGGCTGTTAGTCTGAAGAAACCTGTGGGTTTGAAGACACCCCCCCCCAGATTTTTTGGTTTTTTGGTATCAGGGATCGAATTCAGGACCTTGTACTTTCGAGGAGCTAAATCCCTGGCCCTTTTGTTTTGTTTTGTTGAGAGAAGGTCTTGTTATATAGTCCAGGCTGGCCTCAAACCCACCACAATCTTCCTGCCTCAGCCTTCTGTATCTCCTATTTTATTTTATTTTTTTAGTACTGGGGATTGAACTTAGGACCTTGCGCTTGCCAGGCAGGTGCAGTGGCACTGAGCTAAATCCCCAGCCCCTATGCCTCAGCCCTCTGAGTGCTGGGATCACAGGCGTGGGCCACCATGCCCAGCTGTTTTGTTTGTTAGCTTGTTTGTTTGTTTTTTGGTACTGGAGATTGATCGCAGGAGCTTTGCACTGAGCTACATCCCCAGTAGCTAGGGATTTTGAAACTGGGTCTCACTAAACCACTGAGTTGCCCAGGCTAGGGTCAAATTTGTGATCCTCCTGCCTCGGCCTCCCAGGGTGATGGGTATAGGCATGCGCCGCCAAGCCTGGCTTCCCTCAGATTTCTTGGAGAAGGTTGGCAGAGTCGGCTGTCCTACACATTGAGGAATGGAACTGGGCATGGGACCGTGGGTTGCATGGGTCGCAGCCCCCTGCCTCTGCCTGTCACTCTCTCTCTGAAGTGCTTTGGCAGCATGGAGGCAGTGTATGGAAAAGAGCCCAAGCCACGCCCTCTGCTCCCTGCCTTTAACCCTCACCTTCTCTCAGAAGGGGCCCTGTGCAAACCCTCTGGGCCACACCTCCCCAGCCAAGGACAGCGCCACATCTGCCTCGGGCCAAGTTTGGCTGGGTGGGATGGTAACTGGGAGAGAGGCCCTTTGCCCAAGCCCTGTCCCTTCCCACCTGTTCGGACAGAGCTGGGCTGGGGAGGAGCCAGGCCCAGCATCCCAGCCTCCTTCCATCCTTCAACCAGGACACAGCCCTGGGCGACAGATGCCAGATTCCCTGCCCTGACTGAGCAGGCAGGCATCAGTGGGAAGAGGAGAGCGGGGAGAAACTGAGACACGGGAAGTCGGCCTGGCGGGCACAGTACCTGGAGGTCCTGCTCTGTCCCAGCTGCCTCTTTCCCTCTGTGGGGCTGATGGCCCGGATCCCTGTCCCCCAAGACCCTGCCCTTCAAGCTGAAGCAAGGACGATGCGGGGTGCCCCACAGTGGGGTGGCCGCAACCCCAGTTCCCGTTCTCAGGGCTGCTGTGGTGTTGGGGGGCTGGGGAGCCCCTGAGGGCAAGGGAGGTGTGGCCATGTGGGAGGAAAGAACCCTGCCTGGGGAGTTGGGGGAGGTGGGTTTTGCTGCCCACCAGTTGTGTGACTTTGGACCTGGTTTGGGTTGGGTTTGATTTTTGTGATTTAGAGACAAGGTCTCACTGTGTAGTTTGGGATGGCCTTAAATTCACTATATACCCCAGACTGGCCTTGAACTGGAAGCAATCCTCCTGTCTCAGCCTCCCAAGTGCTGAGATTACAGGCATGCACCGAAGCAGCTGTCTTGGGGCTGGATTTTTATCAGGTGGAAACAAGAATGTCTTTCCTGGTCAGGGTAAGAGTAAAGAACATAAGGGGGTTAGAGCTGGGGCTGCAGCCGAGTGGCAGAGCACTTGCCTAGCATGTGTGAAACCTTAGTTTGCTCCCCAATACTGCCCAAAAAAAAGGAACATAGGGTGGAGGACCCCGTGTTCAATCTGTCTCCATGCTGCCTGGCTTGGTGGGCAATGCCTATGGATTCTCTCTCCTCCCAGGACTGGCACATGCCAGGCTGGGGTGCCCGTGCTGGTGGGACCCAGAGTCCTGCCACTCACTGAGGCAGCTGGGGCTGGTGTCTCGTGGGGGCACATGTGGTTTCCCCTTGGTGTCACCTGGGAAGCCAAAGCTGGGTCCCCAAGGGACTGCCCTCCTGTGTGGCCTGGAGTGGTCCAGAGGGAGGGGCCAGAGGTAAATCGGGGAGCAGGATGGATGTCTTTACCCAGGAAATCTGCTGTCCTTGCCCTGCTGATCTGGGGGTTAAGAGTAAATGCCAAGGGCCCACCCCTAGCCCCTTCCTCCTCCTCTTCCCCTGCCCCTTCTCCGGGAGAGACGGAGAGAAGGCTGGGCTCCAGCTCGGCTCCAGAGCCCTGCAAGCTGCCTGTTTCCTTTTCTCTCTTCCAGGCGCGGGGAGGGGAGGGGTAGGCGCTGCTGGCTATCAGCATTTCGTACACATCAGTGAGTGGGCGTGTTGTGCACGCACCCATGTGAGAGTGTTTTTGTGCATGTGTGGGCTGGGGAGGGCTCTGAATAACTCCAGGAACGGGTGCCGAGCCCAGCTCTGCGCATGCGGGGTACATGTGTGTCTGCACGTGTCCGAGTGTGTGCCTGGGACTCAGCTGCATTTGGGTCGTGGATCTCTCTCTCTCTCTCCCCCTCTCTCCCCCTCTCTCCCTCTCTCCCCCTCTCCCCCTCTCTCCCTCTCTCTCTCTCTCTCTCTCTCCCCCCCTCCCCCCCCTCTCTCTCCCCCCCTCCCCCTCTCCCCTTCTCTCCCTCTCTCCCCCTCTCACCCCTCCCTCTCTCCCTCTCTCCCTCTCTCCCTCTCTCCCTCTCTCCCTCTCTCCCTCTCTCCCTCTCTCCCTCTCTCTCTCTCTCCCCCTCTCCCTCTCCCTCTCCCTCTCTCTCTCTCTCTCTCTCTCTCTCTCTCTCTCTCCCTCTCTCCCTCTCTCTCCCCCTCTCCCTCTCCCTCTCCCTCTCTCTCTCTCTCTCTCTCTCCCTCTCTCTCTCCCTCTCCTGCTCTCTCCCCTAGCTCATGCTTGCTTTCTTTTGCTTAAGCCCTGTCGCCCCTTCTTCCTTCCCTCCCTCTCTGTCTCTCCTCCTCTTCCTCTCCTCTTTCCCTCGCTCTGCCTCTGCCAGTTCTGCCGGGTGGGGGCTCACTCCTGCTTCCCTGGGGTGCCAGGAGAACATCCTGCCTTTCCTTCCCACCCACCACTCCTTCCCCTCCAGGCCACTCTCCCGGGTGCTGGCAGACAATTTCTCCCGCCTAGGCCGGGAAGAGAGGGTGCAGAGGGAGTACCCCAAGCCTTGTTACGACGCCTTCTGCAGCAAGTGCCTTGACCCCGTGACATTCATGCCTCCAGCATTCAGCTGCCCCAACTCCCAGCTCCAATTACCCGCTGGCTGGCTGCAGGGGGAGGGGGACTGTGCAGAGCCCAGCTTCGGGGTGCTCCTCATTCTGTCTCCTTGGCTGTTTGGATCTCCAGCCTCCATTTGTGTGTGTGTGTATGTGTGTGTGGTACCGGGGATCAAACTCAGGACCTTGGGTGGGGGATTTAGCTCAGTGGTTCTGCCACCTGCTTTGCAAGCACAAGGTCCTGAGTTCAATCCCTGGTACCAAAAAAAAAAAAACCAAAACCAAAACAACTCAGGACCTTGTGCTTGCCAGGCAGGCGCAGCGCCACTGAGCTAAATCTCCAACCCAGGAAGGTTTGCTTTTTGAGACAGGGTCTCACTATGTAGCTGAGGCCCCTGAACTCATGGCAATCCTCTTGGCTTAGTTTCCCAAGGGCTGGGATTCCTGGCATATGCCACCACACCCAGGTATCCTGCCTCCCATTTTTGAAGGCAACTGGGGCAGAGGGCCTGAAGTTCCGTGGGGTGCAGAGCAGGGGGCACAGGTGTGGCCACAACTGTCCGTCAGTGGGCATGAGGGCTGGATGTGGCCAGGGAGGTGACCCCTAGACCTGGATGCCCCCCTTGATGCCTGACTGGGGTTCAGGGAGACTCGAGGTGGGTGAGGTTCTAGGGGAGCAGGGTAGGAAGCAGAGCTTTGATGTTAGTACTGGGCATCTGGCCCAAGGCAGGGCTGCTGTTTATGGCTGTCTGTCTCTGATCTGCAGGGGGAGAGTTTCCTGTTATATTCTGGGGGGGCAGGGAGGATCCTTTGTTGGAGTCGCCAGTTTCCCCTTTGCACACCCCCACCCCAAATCCCACTCCCTTGCCCCTGAGTTCCATCCGACAGCGGCTAGGTCAGACTCCTGGGTCAAGACCCTTTCCCTCCGAAACTCCATCCTGTGGTCCCCAGTGAGAGCCCGCTGAGGGCTGCTGGCTCCCCCCGGCCCCCGCCTGCCAGGCTGTGCCCCAGGTCTGTGCGTATTCTTCATCACACCTGCCAGACAGTGCCTGCCTCCCCGGCTTCACTCCTGTCTTTCCTGGCACAGGGGTAACAGACAGTTGGGTGGGGCAGCCGAGCCCAATCCTACCAGAGAACAGAAGAGGAGAGGGGGTCTGGGGGGAGACGGAGGTCCTGGGCCTAGGAGGCATCTGCCCCTCCACGACGTGGGGCAGGGGTGGCCATAGACCCTCAGGGACCGCGGGGTTGGTGGCTGCCCGGGGAGCCCACGTTGGCACAGAGGCAGCGTCTGTACACAGCGCCTGTTTGCCTGTGCATGCCTGCGTCTGTCTGGGCTGTGGTGGCTGCCCTGGCCCCGTGGCATGGCCCTTCTTGGCTCCCACGGTGCGGAGTCGGGCTTAGGTGCCAGGTGACTGGCGGGGGGGCCTCTCCCCCCACCCTAGCAGCAGGCAGAGAGGGGAAGGGGAGAGGGAGGTGTGAACCTACCCACAGCACTATTAATAGCCCACATGCCAGGCCACCTAGAGCCAGCTGTCTCCGTGGAAACCAGTCCTGCTCCCCCTCCCCCGCCTCCATGGGGTGGGACTTAGGCAGGGCCCGAAGCACCCCCACCCACCTCTCTTTGTTACCTTTCTCCCTTTGTCTCCCCTCCGTCCTGTCTTCCTGTGCTCTCCTTCCCTCGTGTGTCCCCTTCCCACCTGGCCAGTGGCCCCTCCTCACCTCTCCTTCCTTCCCTTTCCTCTACGTGGTTGACATCCCTAGTTGTGCCCCCCCCATCTCTTTGTTCTTCCGTCCTCCTCCCCCAGCCCCTCGGCCTCCTGCTCGCCTCTGCCTGGACTTGACAAGGAGGGCTGGACTTTCTTCAGAGCACTAGGGCCAAAGTTCAGGGGCCTCAGAATGTGGGACCAAAGCCAAGTGGAGACATTCAGCCTCGTATTAAGTACCCTCGGGGCTGGATCCCGGGGGCACAGACTCCCCACTGGCAGCCCTGACATTCTGTGGGTTGTCCCCTGGTCCACAGGGCTGCAGAGCAGGACAGACGGCAGTGGGAGCGTGGCGTGGTGCCCGTGGATGCCACATCAGTCCCTGTCCCTGTCCCCCCCGTCCCAGAAGCACTTAAGCTTAATGAAATGCTTCCCCCTCCTCGGGCACCTTGCCCATGCTGCCACCAGGCGGCTCTTATCTGACAGGGGGAGTGGGTGGCCGGGCCAGCTGACAGGTGGGTCTTGCTGTCCATGCCATCCGGATGCATCTCAGAGCCCCAGAGCTCCATGCCCAGGCCTCCCCTGCCAGGGCTGTGCCAGGCAGGAGCTTAGGAATATGAAGCTGGACACCTGGGGGGGTAGGCTTCCCTACCACCCCCAGGACCCTCTGCCCCCCACAGATGCAGGGTCACATGGTTGGTGCCTCTCTGCATGCTGTGCCTTCTGCCTGGGTTCTCTGTTGCCTTAGAGGCTCAGGTGTCCCTGGGGAGACTTCAAGGAGTCCCCAGGGGTTCTAGACTCTTGCCAGGTGCCAGGCAAGGGTGCCCCAGGCAATGAGAGCAGACGTTGGTCTGCTGCCTACTGCCAGGGGCCTAACCATAGCCCGGACTGCACCAGCTGGCACTGGGGCACCGTTTAGCTCTGAACGGAGGTGGGACAGAAGGACTCTGCCCCTCCCACCAGCGGGCACGTGCAAGCCCTTGGGAGTGCCCAGACACATTTGGAGTTAAAGCTGGGCCAGGGAGGGGGAAGGGGAAATGCAGAGGGTGGTTTAGGTTGGCATGGCCCCAGGTCTCCCCTGTAGCAACTGGTAGCCATGGGTGGAGGAGTAGGGGGCCCTCAGAGCTATGACCTGGGGCGGGAACTGCCCGTGCCATGTGGCTGCTGCCAGGGTTCCCTGCCCAGCCCGGCCCGGCCCACAGACGCCAGTGCCCAAGCCTACCCGCCCCAGCCCTGTTCGCCTGCCCCCAGGACCTGCTCCCCAGGGCTGCCCCTCTCTGTGCCCACTCCTGGGCCTGCCTCCTCTCCTCCCTGGGGGTGCTTGGGCCTCCGGCTGGCGAGTGGATTTTTCCAGCTTCTGTAAACAAGTCGTGGCGGTGTGCCAGGCAGGCAGGAGACAGGCGGGGGCAGCACCGCAGCCAGGGTGTGCCAAGCACAGGCATAGCTCGTAGGGGGGCCACACGGAGACACCCAGAGCCGGGGAGAGAGACGGGGCGCTTAGATGCAGATGGGCTGACCATGCGGCCCCTGGGCCTATAGAGTAGGAACAGAGCAGCCTCTATTGTCCACCCAGCCCGGCCCGGCCTGACCAGCCCTGGCCAGGCCCACCCCGGCTTCTCTTGCCCCTGTCCTTCTTTGCTCTGGCTGCAAGCAGCAGGCCCCAGTGCCCAACCCCAGGCCACCCCACCCGGCCCTTCTCCTCTCCCACCTCCACCCCTTAGGGCTGGCTACGCCATTATAAATTTATAACAGGAATTTCTCCACAAGCCAAGAAAAACTTGACCTAGTTTCTTGACGGCTCCCTGGGCTAAGGCTCCCCACTCCCCCCCCACCCTGCCTCCAGTTCAGCCCCCGTGCCCAGTTCTGGCCTGGGGGGCTCAGAGGCAGAATGGGCCACTTTTCTGTGCTCCTCCTACACTCCCCAGCCCGGGGCCACCGGGTGCCCTGGCTTATCTCTGCCCCCTCTTCTTACCCTGGCCCCTTATCAGCTCCTGGGGTGGGGCTGGGGGGCCCAGGGCAAGGTCTCTGGTACAGGGGCCACCTGGGGAGGTTGAGTGTGAGGACCTGCAGCCCTTTGTCCCTGCCCACATGCCGCACCTGCCTGTGAACATGGAGACAGAAGCACAGGTCTCCACCCAGGGCCTGAGGGGCAGCAGGTTGGGGAGGTGGGCCCAGGTTGGCACTTCCCTGGCCCCAGGTGGCAGAACGAGGATGGCATTAGGGCCTGGCCATGAGACAGCCAGAGCAGTCCCTGTGCCACCTGCGTCCTGGCGGTGTGAACTAGAGGGAAGGAGCATGCTTCCTGAGACTCAGTTTCCTCCACTGTCGAGTTCTGAGGCTCACTTTGAAAGCACATTTATTCAGCCAACATAGTTTAGTTTCCTTTGCTCTTTCCCTTGCTATCCCGGTGGGTGGTGGCTCAGCTAAACCAGCTGAGAAGTCCCGTCCTCAAGCTGGGCAGTGGCATTTAGGATCGCATGCCAGAGTCTGATGATCAGTCCTGGCCTTCGGGGACTCTCTCCATCAAGGTGCCAGGGTCAGCATTCACCATCCCTGTACGCTACCCCTGTGCGCCCTAGCCTGCACCAGAGGCCCCCTCCGCATTCTGGAAACTTCTGGTCTCTGGTCCCCTCTTGGCCCTGTGATCCTGATGAATCTTAGGAAACTGGGGTAGACTGGGTCATGACGGCCGATGTTTAACACTCACAGAGGGCAAGGTATTTGAGTGTGAAGTTGCCTGTGATGCGTATAACCTCATTCTTTCCCTCCATCCTCCGTGTCTGGGGTGTGGGATGCGCGCTCCCGTCCTACCTGCTGCTCCTAGGCTCTGACGTTATTCTGGTCCTCTGCCTGTGCCTGCCCTGCGTGCCCACCTTGTTGTGGGCCCCAGAAGCCCCAAATGTTGCTCTCAGAGGAATTCTGCCCACTCCCCCCCAGCTCTTCCTTACCCCAGCCTCTGTCTTCTCTCCACAGGAATCTCCCGACAGGACAAGACTCCAAAGCGACTCCCCAGCCCCTAGCCCAGGACCCCCCAAACCCAGCCTGCCCCAGCTCCCCACCTGCCACTCCCTGGCCCCTCCCACCACCCGCCCCCCTTGGGGCGCAGGGTATGGTGTGAAAGGGCCGAGTGCTGGGCAAGTAGCATGGGTGCTGGGCCCTAAGGCCTGGGCGGCGGGGGTGGGTGGCCTGTGGGTGTGCCGGGGGGGCCAGCGTGCCTGCCCCAGTCTCTTGGCGTGCTGGAGGGCATCCTGGATGGAATTGAAGTGAATGGAACAGAAGCCAAGCAAGGTGGAGTGTGGGTCAGACCCAGAGGAGAACAGGTAATGCGTGGGCCGGGCAGCCTGCTGGTGTCAATCCCAGGCAGCAGGCACCATCCCCTGCCTGGCAGAGGAGAGCTGGGAATCCCTCACGCTCCTCTGGAGATGGGCATGAGGCCAGCAGGCAAGGGGACCTGGCCTGAGGTCCCTGGGAAGTAGGCACTCGGGTTGAGAGATGCCCATGTGGGAGGGGAAGCGACACACAGCAGAATGATGATGGCGGCAGACATGTGGCCCCGCCCCTGACAGTGCTGGAGGTCTCCAGGTCCCAGGGTCCTCGCTGTCATGGCTGCTCTCACTGGAGCCTGTGTGACCTTCCCTCCCCGACAGTCCCTCCCCATCTGACCACAGACAAGTGGTGTCCACAGCTGTGGCGCCCAGAACATGACACTTCAGGGCACACGCACCAGTAACTACTGGTCACGGCCCACACTTCCACTTGGAGTCTATTGGGAGCGCCACAAGCTCTTCCTTGTTCACGCTCAGGGCGGCCACTGCTCTGGGGCTCCTCCCAGGAAATGGAAACACATGCCAAGTGTAAAGGCTTTGCTTTCACGTGGGTGAGGCGACAGCTCTGCACTCACAGGCATGGGCATCTGTGACCCGCCCCATCCTTGAGCTGCCCAGAGGGTCCCTGCCACTCCTGTCAGCTCTAAGTGCCACAGAGCTCTGTCCCAGTTGGCATGGTGTCCCAAGAACCGGGTACAGCCTGTGCCTATGGCCAGGGAAAGAGCGGGGGTGGGGGTGCTCTGGGGAGCAGTGTGGCTCCCCGTTGCCTAGGAGATCGGATGCAGAGCCAGGAGGCTAGAGGCCAGGCCAAGCCCTGGGGCCCAAGCCTGGTCCCCCGAGGGGTAGAGGAAGTGATGGGGCTCTGCTGTTGTGTACACGGAGCACTGTGGTAACGCCCCTCCCCCAGACCCTCAGCCAGTAGGAAAAGGAACGTCTGGCCTGTCACTGTAGAGCTGTCACTTGCATCCCCTGTATTTTCCTGCCCAGACTTCTCTGGGTCCGGCAGAGGCCGCCCTTAAAGGCGGGAAGGCAGGTTCCCAGCGCCCCAGGACGGCAGCCCCTCCTCCTTCCCCTCCCCTCCCCTCCCCTCCCCTCCCCCACGTCCATGCGCCACCTCGTGGCTGTCCCTGGGACTGCACCCAGAGGCCAGGAGGCGGGTAGTTGTGGAAGAAGACAGCGCCGCTGGGGCCTAGGTGGGCGAGGTGCCCTGCGCGCACCCTCCGGAAGGCGGGCGGGAGGCCTGACCCTGCAGCCTCCTGGGAACCAGAGGAGGGTGATCCTCAGGGGGCGTGGAGCGCAGGGCTGTGTGCGACTGTGACCCTGGCCAAGGTCACTGTGTCAGTGTGTTGGGAGCTGCATCCGGCTCCAAGAGGAGGGGCCCTGCGACATGCCACGCGCAGGGTGGGTGTGGAAGGTTATACAATCCTTGCATGCATGCATGCAGAGGGCTTATGTAAGCTGCGTGTACTGCGATTATGTAACATGTATGTGCAGAACCTGGCAACATGTATGTGCCGTGGCTGAGGGTGGCTAATAATGCCCTGCATGGAGGGGCTCAGGGTCCTTGTCCTAGCTCGGACTCCAGTGCATGGTGTCGCCAGGCACAAGTGCACTTTGGTTTGTGGCTCTGCTAAAGGAAGAATGCAAGCGGGATGATCCAGTATTTTCCGTGGCTATGGGTTATTTAGCATGTGGGCGTGGCCTGGAATCAGCAACACGTTCACCCTAGGGGAGGGGAGATTGCCGGGTGCCTGTTCACCGGGTTGTATAACACACGGCATATCCTAGGGGTCATGTATCACCCTTGAGAGTGGCTAGAAGTGTCAGAGATACAGATCCCGGGACTTATTACCATACTTGGGTTTATACTGCAGGCTGCGTTCTTATGCATACGGGCGGGTGTGTGCTGCATATATGCGAATGTATTCTAAAGGTTACACAGCTTGGAGAACATTCTGAGGATCCTTTCAGCATATTTATCATCTATGAAGTCTTAAATATGAGGCTGTCCTGTGGATTGTGGGTGCTTGAGATCTGCAATGTGTATGTGTGTGTGTTGAGACCTTAGAACAGTGCTCGTGTGTGTGTGTGTGTGTGTGTGTGTGTGTGTGTGTGTGTGTGTTGGAGCCCTAGAACCTGCTTTGGGCTAGCCAAGCCCCTTATCTTTCCCTGCAGCTACCAGATAGCCAGGCCCTTCTAAGCTTTGGCAGCTGCTGTGGGGTGGGAGGTAGACCGAGGACAGAAGATGGAGGTGCTGGGCGTGGGGATTGCAGGCGCCTCTTGGGTAAGAAGGGGCTGCCCCAGGACTGCTCTGTTACTCTGCCCACTTTGTCCCCATCCAGTGCCAGGTCACCAGATGGAAAGCGAAAAAGAAAGAACGGCCAATGTTCCCTGAAAACCAGCATGTCAGGTGAGCCAGGCCTCGTGTTCCCTGCTTACCATACCTCTCTCGGTCCTGGCCTCGCTCCAGCCCCTCCTGCATCCAGGGAGAGCTCCCAGGGGCCGTGGGGGGTTGCCTGGGGTGAAGAGCAGTGACGTGGGACACGTCCCAGCCTTTATAAGGGGTTAGGTCCAGAAGGGCCTCTTCCCTTCTCCAGGAGCCACCTCCCTGTGGGGCCCCACCAGAATCAGGGCCTGAGCAGTGGGCGACAAGGGCCAGGATTCTCCTGCAATGAGCTGCTCTCCCTGCTGCATCTCTCCCCTTGGTATGGCCGGGTACAGTGCTCTAGGCCTGTAGTCCCAGCTACTTGGGAGGCCGAGGCAGGGGGATCACTTTAGTCCAGGAGTTTGAGGCCAGCCTGGGCAACACAGTGAGACCCTGTCTCCAAACTGAATAACAAAAAGAGTTGGGGATATAGCTTATTGATAAGAGCATTGCCTAGCATGCATAAGGCCCTGAATTTGATTCTCAACACTGCAAAAATGGAAAGGGAGAGAGGAAGGGAAAGAGAGAGAAGGAAGGAGGGAAACCAGCCAGCCAGGCTTGAGTGGGCAGTGAAAAGAATCTCCAGGTGGGGGCCCGGGATTTAGCTCAGTGGTGCCACCACCTGCCTCGCAAGTGCAAGGATCCAAGTTCGATTCCCAGTACCAAAAAAAAAGAATCTCCAGGCTTCTGCCTTTCTACCTGGAGACAGAACCGTTCAGCGAGCCTGGGCTCTGAGATGGGGCAGAAAGGAAAGGCTGGGGCTGGGGGGAGCCTGGGAGGAGGCTCTCTGCAGGCCCCGCACCATGCCCGCTCTCTCCACCCCTTCCTCTGCCCAGGGTACATCCCTAGTTACCTGGACAAAGACGAGCAGTGTGTCGTGTGTGGCGACAAGGCAACCGGGTATCACTACCGCTGCATCACTTGTGAGGGCTGCAAGGTAAGGACAGGGACCCCGCCCTCCTCAGCCTCCCTCTGAGTCCCTCCACTCTGCTTGTACTTCATCATCTTTCTTCTTTTCTGCATTCAATTCATTCATTCCTACTCCCTGTGCTACTCACAGGTCAATTGCCTAACCTCACTGAGCCTCAGTTTCTTCGTCTATAAAATGGGGATAATCGTACTACCTGTCTCACAGAGTTGTTGGCAGAATTAATTTACACGAAATGTTACCATGTGCCAGGTGCATGAGAAGAACTTGATAAATGTCAGCTATTACCCCTCCAGGCAGTGTATTAGGAGTGAAGGGTGCAGCTGGGCATGGTGGTGCACACCTGCACTGGGAGGTGTGAGGCAGGAGGATCGCCATGAATTCAAGGCCAGTCTGGGCTACATAGCAAGACCTTGTCTCAAATAGACAAACAAAAAGGCATATATCTTTATTTGATGAAGATTCAACAAAGCTTAACTCTTCCTACTGGTGCCGGCTTGATTTTTGAGTGTTTTCCTTTAAAGCCTAGACTAACCCAGATACACAGCACTGAAAATTTCCATTTTCATTTCAAGGTACTAGAGCTTATGCCCAATGTCTTTTCTTGACTTTTGATCCTCCTGTTTCATAAACTCTTACCTGACTGAACACCAGGCATCATACTGTGTATGAAAATGGTTTTGAGGTTAGTGTTGGGTTTAGTTGCGTTTAACTCCAAATGGGAAGCCTGAATGGAAAATAAGGTAAGTTGGGCTTCCAGAGCTGCTGTTGCTTCCTTCAAGCCGTGAAGCACCTCCTACCACTCCAGGCCCAAGGCTCCCTCTGCCAGCCCAAGCCCCCTGGCCCTCCGAAGCCTCCGGGCTGGGGGAGTGTACTTCTCCTGTTCTTCAGCCTGGCAGAGCCTGGCCAGCCTAGCTGGGCATCAGAGCAGGGCAGATTCCACACCCATCTCGCTTCTCTTTCCGCCCCTGTGAGCTGTGAGGTTGCTTCAAGAGGGAAGTCAGGTTAAGAACCTGTGCCGTCCTCCCCATCCTAGGGCTTCTTTCGCCGCACAATCCAGAAGAACCTCCATCCCACCTATTCCTGCAAGTATGACAGCTGCTGTGTCATCGACAAAATCACCCGCAATCAGTGCCAGCTGTGCCGCTTCAAGAAGTGCATCAGCGTGGGCATGGCCATGGACCGTAAGGGGCACAGGCCCGGGAATGCGGGCAGCTCAGAGCTAGCAGCTTCCTTCCAGGGTGCCCTTGGGGCGTAGTGACGGTCCAGGCCTGACGTGGACTGGGTGGTGTCAGGGTGTTCAGGGACTGAGTCCCTGCTGCCTCAATGCCAGGGGGCAGGAAAGAGGATTCCGTGGGCCTGCCAAGGCCTCAGTGCCTACGGCCTTCACTCCAAGGGCCACCCTGAAAGTGTTCCTACCCCCAGAGTGGACACTTGTTCTAGGTGCGAGGGCATCTTTCATTGGCTAGGGCCCGGGTGGCGGATCACCTGGTAACCAGTCACTGTAAGATAGACCTGGGGCTTCCCCAGAGTGGCCCAGTTGGAATTGACGTGGCCTCAGTGGTTGTGGTTGATCATGGTCTAGGCCATACACACCTGCTGGGTGATGTAGGAAGTCTCAGCCTCCCTGGCCCTTGGTTTCCCCACCCAGGAAGTAGGCTGTGGAGAGGGTGGAAGTGTGCCAGGCAAAGGGCCTCATGTCCGTCTGTCCACAGTGGTTCTAGATGACTCGAAGCGCGTGGCCAAGCGCAAGCTGATCGAGCAGAACCGGGAACGGCGGCGGAAGGAGGAGATGATCCGGTCCCTGCAGCAGCGGCCGGAGCCCACTCCTGAGGAGTGGGACCTGATCCATGTGGCCACGGAGGCCCATCGCAGCACCAATGCCCAGGGCAGCCATTGGAAGCAGAGGCGGAAATTCCTGGTGAGTACATGGGTAGGAAGTGGGAGGATGCTGGGCCCAGAGCGACCCGGAGCCATCCTGACACTGTACACCTGGTTGTGTGATGTCTGCTGTCTGGATCCTGCCTGGTGCATCGCATAAGGCTTCCGGGAGGGCAGGGCCTCACCTTCCTCCTTGAATTCCAGTGCAGGGTGACCTCTCCTCGTTTTCCTGCCCACATGACCGGGAGGGGACCTCGGGGACACAGTCATGTAACAGTATTTCTGCGCACCTGCTGGGTCTCAGGCATTGTGTCAGGCCCTGGCAAAACCGGCTGCCAGGGGGATGATCGTTTGGAAGGAGATGGACAATTGGCACCTGGTTCTTGGGAACAGTGCCAGGGGGTGGAATGTGTGCTGTTGAATGTGCTCCAGAGCCCAGCACATGGGTCTGTGAAGGGCTGGTCCTGGGTCTTTAGCTTATTCTTTAGCTGTGCCAGGACTCGGTTTCCTGCTCTGTGAATGGCGATGAGTTTGTTCTTATAGAGTTGTGATGAGGATTCATTGAGATATGTAGGACATGTAGCCTAATGCCTGGCCACATGTTTTCAATTATTATAGCTGCTTATTAATATTATTATTATTTTGGCAGTACTGGGATTGAATCCAGGGTCTATGCACTGAGCTGCATCCCCAGCCTTCTTAATTATTTTTTTATTATTTATTTTTTTAAAGTGTTTTCAATTTATACCTTTAATTCCTGATACTATTCTAGATTTGTGGCTTTTTATTTTGTTTTGGTTTTGGTATGAGGGATTGAACTTGGAACCTTCCGCTTGCGAGGTGGCGGCACCATTGAGCTAGATCCCCAGACCTTTTATTTTCTTTTTTTGGTACCGGGGATCAAACTCGGGACTCTTGGCTTGCGAGGCAGGAGGCAGCACCACTGAGCTAAATCCCGCCCCCCACAGCCCCTTTTTTTTTTTGAGAGTTTTTTTTTTTTTTTGGTACCGGAAATCGAACTCGGGTCCTTGCGGTTGCACAACAGGCGGCGAAACTGCTGAGCTAAATCCCCGGCCCTAGAGATTTTTTTGAGACAGGATCTTACTATATAGTCCAGACTGGCCTTGAATTCACTAGGTGGCCTCGAACTCAGTGATCCTCCTGTCTCAGCCTCCTGAGTATGCTGGGGATACAGGTGCACCACCACAACCAGCTTGAGACAAAACCTTGATAAGTCGCTGTTTCCCAGGCTGGGCTCAATTGTGATCCTACTGTTTCAGCCCTTGGAGCACTGGGATTTCAGGAGCGCACCACCACGCCTGACTGCATTACCATTCTTACCATTGTTATTATTAGCAGACTTGGAGTGAGTGCTCCTTCCGCTCTGTCTTCTGCCCCAAGGTTGAAGGAAAAGTCTGGGCTGGGCCACAGCCTTCCTGTCCAATTCTCCCCAGCTTCTTCCCCGAGCTGCCCTGGAGCTCCCCCTGGTGGGCAGGGAGCCTCAGTGAGCTCTTGAAAAAGGGGTCTGCAGCCCCAGCTGACCCCCAGCTGTCCCCCTAGCCGGATGACATTGGCCAGTCACCCATCGTCTCCATGCCGGATGGAGACAAGGTGGACCTCGAGGCCTTCAGCGAGTTTACCAAGATCATCACCCCGGCCATCACCCGCGTGGTGGACTTTGCCAAAAAACTGCCCATGTTCTCCGAGGTGAGTGGCAGGTGGGAGGGGACAGACATGGTGCCATGCTAGAGGGACAGCCAGAGGCACCGTGTGAGGTCCTCTGGACAGGAAGTGACCGCTGCAGAATAACACGCACGCACTGGGCACCCCCATCGAGGACCACCTGCTCCCCACACCCACCTCCCCTTGAGTCTGTCTGGCCACCTGAATCCCCTGCACCTTGGGAGGTACTGTGACCCAGAGGCTTGTGTGGAATGAGTCACGAGGGGCATGGGACTCGGGCAGGCAGTGCTGAGTGGTCCTGTGGCCCTGCCTCCTGCAGCTGCCTTGTGAAGACCAGATCATCCTCCTGAAGGGGTGCTGCATGGAGATCATGTCTCTGCGGGCGGCCGTGCGCTATGACCCCGAGAGCGACACCCTGACACTAAGTGGGGAGATGGCCGTCAAGCGGGAGCAGCTCAAGAACGGCGGCCTGGGTGTGGTCTCTGATGCCATCTTTGAACTGGGCAAGTCACTCTCTGCCTTTAACCTGGATGACACGGAAGTGGCTCTGCTGCAGGCTGTGCTGCTAATGTCAACAGGTACCTGCCCATAGGAAGGGGGGACCCCGAGGCTTCCAGGGCTCCCAGAGCTTGGCTGGACCCTGGGCCTGTTGGTGTCCTTCCTGAGCACCACAGATTCTCTCTGTCCCCTAAACCCGTCTGTCCCATCCCCTCTCCAGGCTGCCTCTGTGTCCCCAGACCCACTCCCCACTCTGTTCCTTCTCCTGTCTGCCCGTTTCCTCTCTGTCCCCCACAGGGCCCCTTTGTGCTCACCCTCCACTTGTTCCTGTCCATCATCTAACCCCCATCCTTTACCCGCCTCCCTGACCACCAACCCCCCTTTTGGGGAGGTTGAGACAGGGTCTTGCTGTGTAGCCCAGGCTGGCCTTGGATTTGCAGTGATCCTCCTGGTTCGGCCTCCTGAGTGCTGGGATTAACAAGTGTGTGCCACCACGCCCAGCCCGACCGCCCGCCCCTCTCTGCCTCAGTCTCCCTCTGCCTTTCTCTCGCCCTCTCCCCATGCATCACTCACACCATGGCTTCCCCGGCCCTCAGCGTTACCCCACACCTCCTTCCCTTCCCCTCAGACCGCTCGGGCCTGCTGTGTGTGGACAAGATCGAGAAGAGTCAGGAGGCATACCTGCTGGCGTTCGAGCACTACGTCAACCACCGCAAACACAACATTCCGCACTTCTGGCCCAAGCTGCTGATGAAGGTGACTGACCTCCGCATGATCGGGGCCTGCCACGCCAGCCGCTTCCTCCACATGAAAGTCGAGTGCCCCACCGAACTCTTCCCCCCTCTCTTCCTGGAGGTCTTTGAGGATCAGGAAGTCTAAAGCCTCAGGCGGCCAGAGGGTGTGCGGAGCTGGTGGGGAGGAGCCTGGAGAGGAGGGGCCGAGCTGGGGCTGAGGGGGACCCCACCTCCTCTCTCCCCCCTCTCATCCTTGGATAGATGCAGCTCCCACACACCCCTGCACTGCCCAGGTCCACCCAGAACCTCCCGCCCTGGGACGGGGCACACAGATGAACTTGCTATGAGAGGCTAGTGTGGGAGGCTGGGACCCACGTCCTGTAGTTCCAGGGACCCTGTCCTCTGAGAAGTGGGGGAAGGTACGGAGACCATAGGAGAGGAGCCATGTGGCTGGGGACTGTGCTGTCACTGCCCCTGCACACGAGGGAGAGAGTCCGCCGGCTCCTTGGCCGAGGCTTCCCCTCCAGGCTCAGGGCCTCTGTCTCCCCACCGCCTGGGCCTGGGCGTAAAGGATGGCTTGGGCTGGGCTTTGCTCCTCCACTGGAGGTTAAAGATGATAGTCATCCTACCTGCACTTTGGAAACCAAGCGAGGGGAGAAGATAAATGAAGAAAAACTAGACAGAGAGAAAAAGACAAAAAAGAGAGCGAGCGATAGAGAGAGATGATATTAAGTTATTAACCGAGGCTGGCCAGAGGGGAAGCACCTTCCTGCCCCATGCACTTTGAGAGCTGCCCTCCCCCCCCCATCAAGAGAGAGGCCCTGACCCCCCCCCCCCGGGGTATGGCTGCCCTCGGAGCTGTGAGTCAGCACGACAGGCCTGGCCGCCCACTTCCTTGCCCCCACCCCCAGCACTTCCTCTGCCCTCTGCCACTCGTGCCCGCTGAGTTCCATCTACCTCTCACGCTGGATGCCAGCTGGCGCCTCACCAGCCTGCCCTGCCACCCGCACAGCTCTCCCTTTCAAGTGCTCAGCCCCAGGGGCCCCTCCCTGGCCCCCTTGCCCCCCACTTGGCACCCCCACAGAATGAACGGTGGCCCGGTCCCTTCCCACCTCATAGCCTGCAGTATTAGCTACAATCCAGTTGCTGCTGGGGGTTATGTGAGCGGCTCCTGGCGCCTCCACCCTGTGGGACTCCCGCTGTGTTCCCCCTTTCCTGGGCTCCCTCTGACCCCTGTCCTCTTCCCCGACCCCCTCCATACACTAACCCAGCCTGGGGTGGGCACACGGAAGAGGGGTGTTTGCAGCCCTGCACTAGCCCGGGGAGGGGGCAGTGGGTGCTCCTCCTGTTTTCTTTGAAGCTCTAGGCCTGCTGCCCTCTGTCCCCCGGAACCCCTTCCCCCTCTTTTGTCTAATTCAGGGACTTTGGCTTGAGCCCCCGACCTCCTGGTGAGGAGCACTCTGTTGGTCTGCACTTGGGGGAGCTGCCCCCTCTTCTCCTCCCCCTGGCCAAAGCCCACTCCTCTGGGGAGGCCGGGAGGGAGGAGGCAGGCAGGGGGACAGAGCAGACCAGAGGGCCCTGGGCTCAGGGCTGCACGTCGGCAGGGATGGATGGGTGGACGCAGATGCCCCCGGAAGCCATGGGGAATGGGGTGGGGGGTGGGGTGTCAGGGCTTCCCGAGCTTTGCACTATTGGGGCACAAATGTCTTAAGCAGTGGGGAACCTGCCACTCCACTCTGACCCTCAGCCTGCCACAGCCCCTGCACGCACGCACGCACACACACACACACACACACGCACACGCACACGCACACAGAAGGCAATGCCACGCCACCAGCCCGGGCAGGGTCCTTCCCCTCCATCAGGTGTCCGGCCCGGCCAGGGCCCGGGGAGCATCGTGTCAGCTGTGCATGTGCCTGCCCCGCCCTCCGGGCCCAGCGCTTTGCCATCTTATTTCTCCTCTCTCTCTCCTGGGGCACTGATCCCGTACCCTCCAGTCCCTCGGGAAGCCCGGCCCCGCTCCGTGCCGAGGGGCCTAGTGCAGTTCCTGACCTGTCCGCTTTCCCCCTTCCTCTGCCATAGACATGCTGGCCCCCGCCCCACCCGTTCCCCCTTCATTGTCACGGGATGTATGTATGCGTTTCTCTGCGTGAATGTGCGCGTGAGTACACGGATGGGGAGAGCCAGGACTCAGGAGTGCCATGCACCTGCTCTAGCGAGGCAGCTGTCCCAGTCCCTGCTTCGGAGTGAGGGACAGGGCCCTCTCCTGGGGGCCATCGGTGCTAAGGAGGGGGGTGGCCTTGCCATGGGTGCTTCGCACACCTCCTCCAGTGTTGGCCCGGGGCACTAGGGCAGGCAGGCAGGGTGGGGCAGCAGGTGCAGTATCTGGGGGGTGGGGGGACTGACTGGTTGCCAGGAGTAGGCTGAGGGCCCAGGCAGGACAAGGGGGTGCCAGAGCCATGACCACTACCTGCCCCGCCACCCCTCTGCATCTCAGTACAGCCCTCCCATCACTTGCAATACACATACCTCATCCAGCCTCCTCCTGCTGGGACCTGGGCAGGGCACGGCGGGGGAGCCCCCCTTCCTGGGCGGTGCGGGTCTGCAGGGCTGGGAGAGGGCAGGGCGGGTGACAGACACCGGCCAGCCACAAGGGGGACAGTGCTTCCTGCCCTGGGACCTCCAGGGTGGGGGTGGGGACACTGCCCAGAGGCTACTGAATGTATGAGAAGCTGGTGCTGGGGTGGGGGGAGGGGGTGGTGGCCAGAAACAGGGAAGGAGGCCAGGCCCACCCCGGGAGGGGGCACTGTTGGGGGTGACTTGAGGGGCTCCTACTCCTGCCCCACGCTGACAATCAGTATGTCTGTTATGTGCGATTTTTCACCCCGTTTGTTTTGGGTCAGGATTTTAAAGAAAGATATTTTTATGGTAATTGTTGCTCGTCTATTTTACTATATATTTATGTAATAAATATATGATGAAAATAACCCCCTCGGGCACCCCCTTAGATTTGTGTGCTGTTTCCCTACAGCCTCCCCTCTGCTGGCCAACCCCCCGCCCCACACAGTGACCAGATGGAGAGGTGTCCCCCGGCCCCCAGACTTGGCAGTAGTTTCCCCCACCCCCAAACAGCACACACCACAGAAGCCAGCTCAGCTGTGAACTATTGGATTTGAGACAGGAACAGAGCAAGTCAGGGGGCCAGAGTCGGGGTGGGAGAGCCAGAGAGGTTTAAATAGGGGAGGGTGGGAAGCGTGGTGAAGGGGCGGAGGGGAGCAGGTATTTACAAGAAGGCTCAGGGGGCCAGAGGCTCATCTTGGAATATTTTATAACAATATAAATAAGATTCTGGTTTGCTTTTCCTTTTCGTCTCGTAAAGGAGAGAGAAGTGCAGAGTTCGATTCTGTACAAGGGGGCAGCGGCGGAAGGCCGGCCGGGCGGGTCACTGGGCGTCCACCCGGAAGGACAGCAGCTTCTCGGAATGCATGTTGTTCAGGGTCCGCAGGTCCGGCAGCTTGAGCAGCAGCTTGGTGAAGCGGGAAGTCTCCGAGGGCCGGTTCTTCAGCACCAGAGCCCGAAGAGCCCGCAGCAGCGTCTCCTGGAGGTGCTCCACCGAAGCGGAGTCCTCCATGCCCGAGCGGTCTGTGGAAATGACGACAGCAGCGAGACAAGCTCCCTGAGCTCGGAGGAGGAGGAGGAGGAGGAAGAGGAGAAGGAGGAGGAGAAGGCGGAGGAGAAGGCGGAGGAGAAGGCGGAGAACGACCCTGGGGTCTTCGAGGACCTGCCAGGCACTTCGGCCGCTCCCTGAAGCCCCCCCAGCGGCCCTGCACGAAGGAGAAGTTGGGCCACACGAATCTCCTCCTCCCGAGTCTCCTCCCTGCATGCACACAGCGCAGATGGACCACACAGCATGGCCGGTGCCCTTGCCTTTGCTCTGTAGTTCCCTTTGCCTGGGATGCCCTTCCCCCTCTGCCTGGCACCATCTTCCTTGTCCTTGGAGGCCCCACTCAAGTGTCACCACCTTCCCCAGTTCCCCCAGGCAGAAATAGTTGTCTGTGCTTCTTTAGTTCTTGCTTCTATTGTGACACTTATCTCACTGTTTTATAATTAGTCGGGCATGAGTCTGTTTCCCAAGCTAGACTGTGTCTCAATCATGTCTGTATCCCCAGTGCCCGGCACGAGGCCTGGCATAGAATAGGTACTCCATAAAAGGTGTGTTGAATCCGACTGCGTCTGCCTCCTCCCGGGTCAGGCTCTCGAGCTTCCCCTACCTGCGGAGACCAGCACCACGGCGGTGAAGAGGCCCAGCTCCTCCTCGGTGAGCGCCAGGGAGTTGAGCTTCTCACTGAAGTCGAACATGGCGCTGAGCAGGTCTCCCATGCCCATGGCGCCCAGCTCCTGCAGGCTGTAGGTGGTGCGGCTCAGGAACATCACCGTCTGGTCCTTCACGTTGAACAGCGATGCGAATCGCACCATTAGCACCTGGAGTTGGGGCAATGGTCCTGGGTAAGGTGGGAGGAGCCACTGCCACAGCACCCGGAGGTCTGCCAAAGGGTTTGGTGGTGCTGCCTTAGATTTGTCAGGGGTGGGGGGTGAGGGGTGAGGGGTGGGGTGGGGGTCACTGGATCCACAATCAGTGCACCAGCAAGGAAGGGGAGCATCCAATGGCTTGGGATAGGCACTTCTAGAATGGGGGGAGCAGTGCACCCCAGGGCATTATCTTCATGTCACAAGTTGCGGTCAGACACCAGCTGAGATGACAGAAGTCCCAGCCACCCAGAGGCGGGAGTCCAGGGTGTTCTGCCCTTCCCTCAGATACTGGGTTCCAAGGCCCTTCAGAGTCTCCGCCCACCCGACACCCAGCCATTCTGCTGGGTTCTTCCCAAGGTCACGCACCTCGAAAGTGCCAGCCTTCAGCAGGGTGACCTGGTCGTGCTGAGAAAGGTCACGGAAACCTGGGATGTGCTTGGCAAATTCGACCACCTCTCGCACGGCGGGTGTGAAGCTCATAGAGAAATCCTCCCAGATCTCCTGCACGGTCCGGCCGCTGCGTCCATGGGGGTACATGTTCATGGGGCACGCCTGGGGAACAGCAGTGAGGGGAGGGCGTCAGCCAGGCCAGCCTGGGCTGGGGGCCATGGCCCCCAGCATGGGTGGTTCACCAACAGCACTCGTGCTAGCTGGAGGTGCCCCGCCCTGGCCCTCCGTACCCCGGGCCCTCACCAGCAGGACGGTCTTGGAATTGCCTTGCCGGGGACTGTTGGCAGGTGCCTCGCCCTCCGGGGCTGCGTACACATGGGTGGGGCAGAGACGGTGCCCGTTGCTGTTGGGCTGGTGGCAGCTGTGGTGGGCAGGGCCAGGCGGCCAGGTGGGAGGGTAGGAGGAGGGGGCCTGGCGTAGGCCATTCAGGGCCTCGTTGTGATGCTGGGCAGCCGAGGCACTGTTGTCATTGGGGACAGGAGGACAGCACTGACTCTCCCAGCGATGTGGGGTGGTGGCCAAAGGGCTACCCGATGCATGGTTGGCATTGAAGTTACCAGGCGAGGGTCCCAGCTTATCATGGGCATAGGTGAAGATCTCTCGATGGGCCCGGGCCACCTGGGATATCACATCCTCCACAGTGGGCTCTGGGCTTGGGGATCGGGGTGGTGTCAGCTGCTGTGGGAACTGGGAGAAGCCCACCAGGGGGGAGGGAGCCAGAGCTGGAGGTGGGGAGGGGCCCATGGGGCGGGAGGTGGGGTGCTGGGTGGGCGAGGTCTCCAGTGGGCACTGGCTGCTCAATTGGTTGTTGGCCAGGTTCATGGCACTCTGCATCTCAGCCAACATGCGCTGCTTCTCCCGTTTGGGGATGCGCCCGAAACGCACAGCTGCAACAGGATGAGCCGTGTCAGGGAGTACACACGCATGTGCACGCTAACACAGCTCTTCTCCTCAGAGGAGCAAGACCCTGGAGGCTGGGGTTCTGCATCCTACTAAAACCAGCAAGGCCACACCCATCCGGGGTTTTCCAAGTAGGATGTCCAGTGGGCGGGGCTCCACTCTCCACCAATGGGAGACAGGGATGTTTTTACCCAAGCGGTAACACATGGGTACGCTCCATGCAAACGAAACTGGTACCCTGGGTCTCAGTCTGGGACCATTTTTTAAAGGAGGGATGAAGTCAAATGCTGGGTGGAAGGGGAGAGGAGGATGTGGGTGCTGCAGCCCTCACCGTCTCGAGACATGCCCACGGAGAGACACTTCTTGAAGCGACACTGCTGGCAGCGGTTGCGGTTGATGCGGACAATGGAGCAGTTCTCGTTTTTCAGACACCTTTTGTACTGAATGTTCTGCTGGATGCTGCGACGGAAAAAGCCCTGGAGGGGAGTGCAGGGGTGGCCAGTGAGCATCTCTGGCTGGCCTGGTCAGGTCCGGGGGGAAGTTGCCGGGCTGCCCTCTCCCCCACCTGCCTCACCTTGCAGCCCTCGCAGGCGTGCACACCATAGTGGAAGCCGGAGGCCACGTCACCGCACACTTTACACAGAAGCACCATGCCGTTGAGCTCTGTAGAAGATGGGGGAAGAGGCATGTCTCTGTGGCCCAAGAGGCTTCCTGCTCTGGGGACCCCCATAGGGAAGGAAAGGGGGGGCTCTGGAGTGTGAGGGCACTGAAATGCCCAGCCTGCGCTGGACAGGGCATAGTGCCATTCCCGAGAGACCCCTGAGGCCAGGTGGCCCAGCTCCCAGCCCAGCCTGGCCTCCTACCCCCACCCCCACCCCGTCCAGCTGCTCGGTGACTCACTGGTGATGTTGCTGGTGCTCTTGCTGGGAGACACTATGCTGCTGTCCTCCATGGCCACTTGTAGACCCCCTGGGGGGCTCCCATTGTAGGAGGAGGAGGAGGAGGATGAAGACGAGGAAGAGGAGGAAGATGGGGAGCCATCCTCACTCAGGCTGGGTGGGATGCTCCCAAAGGAGCGCGAGGGATCCTGGGTGAGGGAGCCCGTGGGCGACGGTGGGAAGTAGGTGAGGCAGCCCTGGGTCAGGGACTGGAAGCTGCCGTTGGAGCTATCGCTGTAGAGGGACTCAGGGCTGGTTCGGCTCGGGGAGGAGCCGCTGGAGCCAATGTAGGTGATGACGCCACCTGGTAGAACACAGGAGAAGGGCAGGTCGGCCACCGTGTCTTTGGTCCTAGGGTCCCACCATGCTCATCCCCAAAACACTGCTCCTCTTAAAGTTAACCATGTAGACCCCTGGCCTGGGAGTTAATAAGCAACGCCCCAACACATCCTAGACCTGGCATGGCCGAAATGTAAGTGCAGTAAGGAATTCCCACACGGGTCAGACTCGGCCACTCCAACCTACTCACAAGTCACAGCAGGGCCGAACCCACAGCCCTTGCACGGCACAGCAGCTTCTGCTTTGGGTGTGAGGTGTGACCCCAGTAGTCACCTCACACCCCCTGCTCTGGACGCTTTCCTAGGGAATGTCACAGCAACGATGAGCTGCCAGAGGCAGAACTAGGGCTGACCGGACCAGATAAATAGCTAAGGGGCACACACAGTGCCCAGTCTCCACAAACAAGAACTGGGTGCCAGTTCTAACACCAAGCCCATTCCAGGGATGAGACCAAACACGTGAAGGGATGGCTAACCAGCAGCAAAGAGCTGATGTCTTACAAAGGCAAGGATCCCTCCAAACCAGGAGGCGCACTCTCAGAAGATACCTCAGGGAAGGAACCAGCCCAGTCTGGTTCCCCGGCCTCCGAAAGATGAGTCACAGGGGACTCTGGATCGAGGAAGGACAGCGGCATGAGCTGCTGTGGAGTGAAGGACAAACTGTCCAGCCTCCGGCCCTGGAATTCCCCCTTCCTGGTCTCAGCCAGGTGACAACTCCGGTTTTCTGGCCACTCAGGGACTTTGGCCCTCTGGCTACACTGCCAAGCATGGGTTCCGCTCCCATGGTATGAGCAGAACTAAAAGGTGACCTGCCTGCCATATCCCTGCCAAGCACCTAGTTTGGCCTGCCAGGGGGCTGGGTGGGAGAAGGGAGGCTCCCAGGACACGTGTGATCTGCCACATGCCATGCCCCTGTGTCTGCAGAGGCACATGTCTTGCTCACCCACTGACACACACTCCGCTGGGCAGGGCAGCCTTAAAAATAGCTCAAGGTTGGTCAGGGTGAACCCAGGTCCTTGTAAAATAGTTGCACAACAGAGCAGCTCCTAGAGTTTCAGGGCTGGGGTGGGGGATGGGATGGGAAGCCGCTGGCTGGTACGTGAACTTGACCTACTTTACCCACCCCCGAAGGGAGTGAGACCTTCGTCGAAAGGGACTTCCCACTCTCAAGTGAAGAGGCTCCACGACAGAGTCCAGTTCTCACCTATCGCCACCAAGGGGCTTTGTGACCTAGGGGAAAGAAGGTCTCCTCTCTGGATCTCATTGTTTTTTTCTTGCCAGGTGAAAGTGTGGTGCTTCAGTAACGGGGAGAATTGGGAAGGCGGGAAAAGAAACTGGGGCCCAATGCAGTACAGTGAAGCAGGTGCAGAAAGAATACAGTGAAAGGACGAGGACCCTGGAGAAGGTGGTTAGGTGTGAGGTTCCTTCGGAAACGTAAACGTGAGGCCCAGAGGGGTCCGGGTGGCTCCCTCACCCCGCCTCCGTGATGGAGGGAAGGGGCCAGGCGGGCAGGAAAAAGAGGCAGGCGGGGGCGGTGAGTCAGCCCGCTTCACCCAGATCTCGGCTGGGCGGGTGCCCGGTCCTCAGCCGGCCTCACGTCCCCGCTCCACGTGTGCCCCTCGCACGTGGCTCCCCAACGAGGAACCCCAGAACTCGAGGCACCGCCCTCTCCGCGCCCCGTTCCCGCCTCGCCCCGCCCCTCCTCGGTGTCCTAGGTCGTGCGCCCAGCCCAGATCTCAAGCTGGGCCGGGACAACCTAAGGGAGGAGAGAAAGGAACACGCGTTGCCAGGACAACCGGGGGCGGAGCTCATTATGTAACCGGGCCGGTAGGCTGCGACCAATAGGGTGGCGGCCATGGCTTCTGCTGAATGAAAACAAACGCAGCACGTGGCCCCGGCTCTGCAGCCATGTGAGCGCTCCCGAGCGGGTGCTCTGGGTGCCCTCCCCGGGGCCGAGCCCCGCGCTCCGGCGTCCTCGAGTGCCGCTCCTGACGGTGACTGAGGATTCCCCCGTGAGATACGACCCGTGTCCCCAGCCCGCCTGTCTTGCTTGCCCCACTGCTTCTCAGATTGCCTAAAGCCTCGGGAACTAGAGGCAGGGGAACCGGAGCGAGGCGGTCCAGAGCTGCAAGGGGAGGACAGATGGAGGGAGTTTCAGGGCACAGCTCCACAGCCCCTAGCCCCCCTCAACTCCAGCTCACCCCTGTATCCGCTCGGCATTTCCTCTAGCCCGGGGATTCTGGTCCTGCGGGCTCAGGGGAGCTTTGGGGCTCTGATGGGTGGGTGCGCTTCAGGGCGCATTCCCCACCCGAGGGCCCCTCTGCTCCCTGGCAAATCCCGGGCCGGAGGGAGTTATCAGGTCCTCCCAGAGCTCCTCTGGGTATGGGGAACCGGCGGAAGCGGGGCGACAGTGACCAAGCAGGGAGGGCCAGTGAAGGATCTCATACCTGTGTTGTTGTTGGAGTCCAGGGTCGTCATGTCTTTACTGGCCGAGAGCAGTCATTCAAACCGGACCTCGAAGCACACTGGAGGTTGCGCTTGCCGCTGTCCCCCGCTGGGCACTGGCTGAGGGTGGGGAGGGGACCCCGCAGCTCGCGATCAGGATCCGGGGCACCCCGCAGCCGCAAGGTTTCGGGGTGGCCGGACTGCAGCTCTGCAGAGACGTCGGACGCGGAGCCAGCCACGGAGCTCTGCTTTGCATGGGAGAAGCAGAGGAAGTGTGTTGGGGGAAGCAGCCCGCAATCCCTCCGACTGGAAGCAGCAAGGAGGGTCGGCTCTCTGCAGTGCACCGGGTGCCACTGCAGCGCTGCAGCGTAGCGAATCTGGAGCTCCCGGTGCAAAAGTCCCAGAGGGAGAGAGGTTGCAACCAGGAAGTAAGTAGGTGATGGGAGAAATGGGGCACCCAGGCGCAAAGAGGAGAGACGTGTGCCCTGCTACGTTCCCTCGGCAGCAATATTTCACTCTGGCAATCTCAGCCGCCTTTTGCCCGAGCCTTTCCCTGGGACAGAGGACTCTGCGCAGGCGCCAGCAGCCCAGGGTTCCCGGGCCGCACGCGGCACTGGAGGAGGTACCATGTGATCCCAGGGAGCGCCTCGTGCCCCAGTGACACACTTTTCCAGCCGCCGGCACGTTGAGCCCCGTGCGCCTGCGCACTGCGCGGACTGCCGGGATTTGTAGTCCACGGACAAAGGGGCGGACCGCGTCTGTTTCCCCTTTCTACTCTGCAAAAGTGCTTGCTGGAAGCGGGGAGGAGCTGAGAGCGGAGTGGGGTGCCGGGTGGAGTGCGCCGGAGAGTCAGGGTGGCGTATTCGGGCAGCCTGTGAGGCAGGGGCATGTGAATTCCTAGGGAGGAACTGTTGGCAAGCTCGCTACTCTGGGAGATCAAAGCTAGCAGCCCCTTTCTGCAAACCTTGGAAACGTGAGGGCTTCAACGTGATTGCAGGACTGACCTGGCCCTGAGGTCACTGGTGACACAGGCAGAGACAAGGCGTGGGAAGGTTTCCCAGTCAAGAGCTGAAGCTGCCTTGTGACACAGCCCCAGAAAAGCAGCGTGACCCCCTTTCGCTTCTGCTCCATTTAGGGAGGATGCCCAGAGAGAAAGGCGTGTCCTGGAGGTGGGGATGTCCCTAGGGACTCCCTGGTTGCTTGTACACCTCCACCCCCACCCACTCGAGGTGACTTTGGGGTGAGTCATTTCCCTCAGTCTGGGAAGTTAAAAAGGACAGCAGAGAGGAACTTGGTGGTGAAAGTGCTTTCAGACCCTAAGTGATGGGGGAGAGGTGCAGCAGGGGCCTGGGGACAGTGACACCCACCTCCGCCTTCAGCGCTCCAGGGGAGTCTATGGATTCCACAGAGGGCAACTTAGAGGGCAGCGTGAAGACCACCTCCCCCCCCCCCAACTGAAGATGAAAATGAGGCTTAGAAGGGACTGGCCCAAGGTCAGACATTCATTGCTAGTGTCATTGGCTCACCCTGAACATCATCACAGAGATGGTGGGGAGATGACCAAAGGACACATTGGACAGGCCTCAGAAATGGCCAGTTTCTAGCCAGCCATGGTGGTGGACACCTGTAATCCCACCACTCTAGAAGGCTGAGGCAGGAGGATTGCAAGTTCAAGCCCAGCCTGAGGAGTTTAGTGACTTAGTGAGACCCTGAAAAATGGGATGTAGTTCAGTGCAAAGGCCCTGGGTTCAATCCTCCATACTGCAAAAGAAAAAGTCAGCCAGCATTTCTCTTCAGAGCAGCCGGAGACCCAGGGGTGAAAAACAGGTTTCCAGGCCTCAAGCAGAGGTCTGTCCTCTTTGAGAGCTGGAGTTGTGTGAAAAGATAGGAGCTCCCTCACACACCCAGGTAAGGCTGAGCCCCTGCCCTCCTGCCAGGTCCTCAGTTCCAGTGTTTTTAGAAGGGAAGTTTACCCCAGTAGGAAGCCCTCCCTACAAGGTCATGGGCCACGCTAGGGGCAGCATTCTTGATGGAAGCCTGGGAAATATGACAGCCACTGACGAGGCAGAGAAGGTAATATGGGCTGGGCGAGGTGGCACATGCCTGTAATCCTAGCACTTGGGAGACTAAGGCAGGGGGATCCCCATGAGTTGGAAGGCACAGCAAAACTCTGTCTCAAAAAGCAGAGAGAGGAGAGAGAGAGAGGGAAGGAAGGAAGGAAGGAAGGAGGGAGGGAGAGAGGGAGGGAGGGAGAGAGGGAGGGAGGGCGGGAGGGGGGGAGAAAAAAAGAAGAGGATTCTTTGCACCTAGGGGTTTGAGACCAGCTGCAGCAGCATAGTGAGACTCTGTCTCAAGGTTGACCACCAACCCTGGACTCTCAGCAGAAGTTGGGCTCCTTGTTCCAGGGCGAAATGGGGCCCGCCCTGGCCCTTGGGTCGGAGGTTGAGAAGCAGCTACAGAGTGTGGGAGGGATCGGGAGGGGCCAGGACAAACAAGGAAAGAGGCTTTTCAGGAAAACTTGGTTCTGTGCTCAGCCTCCACCCACGGGCTCTCCTCCCAGCAGCCAGTGTGTGTGTGGAGGGTAGCTAGGGGCTGAGTGTCCCTGTCTGGCACTGCCAGCTCTCTAGGACCTTCTGATTCTGTCTTAGAGCCAGGGCCAGGACTGGACTCAGAATCAGGGTCCCCAGTGAGGTCTCCACTGCTCCAGCCCCAGCCTGGCACATGGTTCCTTTGCCCTGGGTCCTCCCCGGGGCCCACTGCTCTGCTGGCTTTGGCAGGCTCCGTGGTCCTGCCCCTCCCTGGCCGCTTCCGGGTGTCAGTCCTAGGGAAGGAGCAGGGGTCCAGGCCCCACCCACCCACCCCAGCATGAGGAGGAGGAGGGCACAGAGGCAGCAAGAGCTGAGAACGGCGGCCTGAGTGGACAGGAGGCTGGGTGGTTTTGCAGTCTATCTGCAGTGTGAAGGCCTTCCTCTGCACTTTATATAGGGGCCCTCCTTTTTTCGGTTTTTTTTGTTTGTTTGTTTTTTGAGACAGGGTCTCCCTATGTAGTTCAGGCTGCTCTTAAACTCACTGTGGAGCCCAGGCTGGCCTTGAACTCGAATCAATCCTCCTGCCTCAGGCCCCTGTCTGCTGCAATTACAGGCGTGCACCACCAAGCCTGGCTTCACCTCAGCCTTTAAGCCAACTAGTATATCTCAACACAACTGCCGTCCCCTCCCACAGCTGGACATCCTCTGGCCATCTTCCTTTTCTGCTTCCTCCTCCTCCTTTTGTGTATGTGTGTGGTGGGGGATAATGGAGACTGGACACAGGGAACTTGTGATCCTCCTGCCTCAGCCTCCCAAGTAGCTAGGGTTACAGGGATGTGTCACCACACTGGCCCCAGTTCACTTCTAACACACACACATCATTCCTCGAATAGCCAGACTGAGCCCAGAGAGGGAAGGGACGCAGTAAACTGCTCTGGAAGGCCCAGCCCAGGACCCACAGGGGACACACCTCCCCTGGGTTCCACAGTCCGGGATGCAGGGGCTGAGCTTGTGCTGAGTGGCTGTACTGGATCTTTGTGTGGATTCGCTGCATGGGGAGACAGCGGCTACAGCACAGGGGTGGGACAGGGCTGGAGGCACAAGGCTGGTTGGATCCCAGACTTACTCTTGTAGGTGGTTCCGTGTCAGTGGGCGCTGCCCTGTGCAGGTCCTTCGTGGCCTACTTCCCGGACCAACCGTGGACCGACTTGGGGTGGGTCCTGCTGGAAACAGGTGCCTTCCCATCCCCCTCCCTTCTCTCCAAGGGGCCCCTGCCCCGCCCTGAACCTGTAGGAACCTGTCCGTCCAGGTGATGAAAACTGGGACAGAAACCCAAGGATGACCCCAAACAGAAAGCAGTTGTCACCCAGGACAGCTTCCTTCCCTGCCCTCCTGAATGCTCTTCCTGGTCTGTACCAGGCTGGCCAGGACTCTGTAGCCCACCCAGAGCCACAGTGTCTGGGGAGAACTTTAAGCTATGCCAGAGAGGGGCCAAGTCTGAGCTGCTTTGTTCTTTGGGGTGAAGGAAAAAGAGAAGGAGAGGCTGAGCCAGGGAGGGGTTCCATGGGTGCATTTTTGGTAGGGGGTGGCTGAGACAGGATCTTGCGATGTTTTGGGGGTTTTTTTTTGGTACCGGGGATCAGACTTGGGTCCTTGTGCTTTTGAGGCAGGCGCAGGAACCACTGAGCTACATCCCTGGCCCAGGATCTTGGTATGTAGTCTAGGCTGGCCTTGAACTTGCCTCCATCCTCCTGCCTCAGCCTCCCAAGTGCTGGGATTACAGGTGAGTTCCGTCACACCTGGCTTCAAGGGTGCATTTTACCTTAAATTCTACCTTTACCTCTCAACTGCTCTTTCCAAGGAAAGGAAATAAACAATAAGGACATTATGCTATGTACTTTTTCCACAGTCTCTCATTTAATAATCACAACAGGGGCCGGGATTTAGCTCAGTGGTTTCGCCATCTGCTGTGCAAGCGCAAGGACCTGAGTTCGATCCCTGGTACCAAAAAATAAAAATAAATAAATAAATAAAATAATAATAATCACAACAACCCTATGCTGTAGGTTGAATTCTTATTTTAGACTTGGGGATACTGAAAATTACAGATGTTTAGTAACTTGCCCAGGGTGCTTTAGGGACTAGGTGATTTGTCTTGAAACTATTTATGTAGCATTTAGGTTTCTTTCTTTCTTTCTTTTTTTTTTTGGTACCAAGGATCAAACTCGGGTCCTTCTGCTTGCAAGGCAAGCGGCGGAACCACTGAGCTAAATCCCCGGCCCTATGTAGCATTTAGGACTGAGCCAGGCATGGTTGACCACCCTTGTAATTCAAGCCCTTGGGAAGCTGAGACAGGAGGATCACCAGGAGTTCAGGGCTAGCCTGGGCTCTATAGTGAGACCTAAAAAAAAAAAAGCCTCCTGGGGCCGGGGATTTAGCTCAATGGCACCATGCCTGCCTTGTAAGCACAAGGTCGTGAGTTCGATCTCCGGTACCAAAAAAAAGCCTTATCAAAGAATGATGGTGCTGATGGAGATTATTGGAATGTCTGAAGCTCCTCGGTCCCTCTTGGGATGACCACTCTGGTGTCACAGTGAACGTGGCAGTGCTGAAGATGAAATTCCACCGCCCTTCCCAGAAAGACCGGTAACTCCAGGTGGCCCTTCTGAGCCGAAAACCCATCCTATGTGTTTCCCAAGTAATGATGGTGCTCGGAAGTGAGGTCTGTTACCAAGAACAAACGGGGCAAGCATGCCTTGTTCTCAGCCCCTTAAGAACCTCAGCTTCCCAGAGTCCCCCCACCTTTCTGAGACAGGGTCTTGCTATGGAGTTCCAAGCTGGCCTCAAACTCACAGTGGTCCTCCTGCCTCAGCCCCCTGAGTGCTGGGATCACAGCTGTGCATGTACCACTGTGCCCAGTTGAGAGGCGCTCTCTCTCTCTTTTTTTTTTTTTTTGGTACGGGGGATCGAACTCAGGTCCTTGAGATTGCAAGGCCGGCACTGGAACCTCTGAGCTAAATCCCCGGCCCTGAGAGCCTCTCTTTTAATTCCAACGTTTCCTCTCAAGCTCTTCCCTCTCTCCACCCTACATTCTTCATTGTAAAGGTAGGAGACCAGGATAGGTCCAAAACTCACATCAACCTGCTGAGAACTTCCAAACAGACTGCTCTAGAGGTGTGTCGCTGAAGCAGGCAGCTGAACTCCTCCCTGCTTGAACCCCTGCACTTTGGGGTCTGTGGCTGGTGATGGGAGAAGGGGTCAGGCCCCGTGAGAGCCCCTTGGGACTTCTTTCCAGGGGATGCTGAAGAAACGTACTGGTTGGGGGCCATCAAGGATAGCCAGGAGTTGAGCCCAAAGCCCTGAGGAAGGAACATCTGGCTGTGTATCTGCTTGAGCAATCTGCACTTCTAGAGCCAACGCCCTGGATCGATGTTTTTTTCTCTTTTTGAAGGAGAGTCTTGCTGTGTTGCCCAGGTTGGTCTCGAACTTGTGATTCTCCTGCCTCATCCTCCCAAATAACCAGGATTACAGGTGTCCACCACTGTGCTCAGCATTCAGTGCTTCTTCAGCAGATGCCTTGGGGAACTAACTCCAAGTGGGGGGAGCCTGTTTCCAAGCCTGGGTGAAGAGGCCTGGACCACCCTGGGCAATGGGAGATAGCTCTGGAGGACCTCTTCTTTGGCACCGGCTTCCTCTTCCTTGTCAGGACAGTGGTGGCGAAAGGCCGAAAGTCTCACGCTGTGCTTTGTTATGCTGCAACCAGAGCCAGGGGTGCTGGCATCATCTGGCCTCTGCACCTGCCTGCAAGCTGTCCTTAAGCCTTTGTAGTCCGGGGTGCAGGGGCGCGCGTGTGCGTGTGTGTGCGCGCGCGCGCGTGTGCACCCGCATGCGTGTGGATGTTGGGATCCCTGTGCCCCTGCCTCTGACCCCCCCCCCCCAAGCTGCATCTCAAACCAGCTCTCTCTGCAGCTGCCCTGGGAGGCTTGCGGCGGCTCACGACCGGCCTCGTGAGGAGGACCCACCACAGAGGAGCTGAGGCCGGGGAAGGCATCAGGGCTGCAGCTCTGGGAGGCTTACGTAAACACTGGCTAGGCGGAGGAGGGAGAGGGGGTGCGGGGCTGCCCCCGCCCCACGCAGGCTCAGGCTCAGCCCGCGGGGAGAGGAGGAAAAGGAAGGGCTGGGGGTCCCTCCCACCCCCCTCCCACCCCTCACCCAGGCCTGCAGCTGGAAGGGCTGCGGAATCTCCGGGGAGGCAGGCAGGGGAAAAGAGAGAAAAGGATGCAACTTCACAAATTCGGGATCCTTCCCCCTCTTCTAAATTACGGGGTGGGGGGAGGGGAGAAGCAATTTGCCAGAGAGATTTTCAGTGCCGCAGGAAGGAGCTTCGCCTCATTAGAATGCGCAGTTTGCACCCTGGAAAAAAAAATTGTGCTGGTTGCAAAAATGCAGACGCGAGCGTGTAGGGGCCCAGCGGAGATTCAAAAAAAGAAAATGAGAAAAAAACGCTAGCTCCGCAATGCAGGATCTGCGAAGTTTGGGCGCGCGGAGGGAATGTGGGTCGTGCGCACTCGGTGTGTGCTTGCTCCTGCTAACCTACTGTCCGCCTGACTGCAGCGAGGGGCACCGGGCTTGGAAACCGGGTCAAGGCAGGGCCGGCGGAGGGCTGCAAGTGGGGTCCGGGCCTAGGGTGCCGTGTGCACCGCATTCGCTCCGCACGCCAGACACTAGGCAGACACCGCTTCCCCTTCCTATGCAGCGACCTCACCAACCACTGCTGTAGGCAGGGCCTTGCCCTCTGGTGCCCGACCCCCAAAGCTGTGAATTGCCTTTGTTCTCATCCTGAGGTGGGCAGCAGGTGCCTGTGTGTGCCACGTTCCTTCCTAGAAAAAAGGGACGGGCTCCCCAAAATGTGGGGCCCTGCAGGGAAACCGAGTCTGGACTCTGGGCCGACAGTCAGGCTGGGGTGAGGCCCTTTGTCCTTCGGGGACCCGGGTGTGTGAACCCCATGCGGCTGTCTGGGAGGAGAATCTGACTGGGTCAATCTTGTTTCCTTGCTGGTGTCTGATCTCCTGTGGCTCCGGAGGGACCAAGGGGAGAGAGCAGGATACAGGGCCAGGAGGCCAGAAGGGAGCCCCCTGCCCTTTCGCTCCGACCCCTCCTGTCTCCCTTCCCAGCCACTGGAGGACAGGGCCCTGTGTTTGTGCCGGCTGCAGGCTCACGCGGGCCGCCCGGGTCACATGGCCGGGGCATGTGCAGCCTGCTCCATTTCTACCACAACAACTCGCTCATAAACAGCCGGCTGCCGGCGGTGCGGCGGAGACATGTGCTCGAGGGGGTGGGGCACGTGGCCCTGCCGAGCGAGCAGTGAGCAGGACGTCTGGTGGCTCTGCTGCCTCCCCTCCTGGCAGGGCTGCCTCGCCACAGGAAATTCCTAGTGCTCCCGTGCTGCCGCCACCACGGCAAAACATGTTTTGAGGGAGTGATTTTCAGGAAGCAAGGAGTCAATGAACCAAGTGCACAGAGCAGGATCCTCAGCCTGACACCAGCCTAGCTCGCCCTGGCCCCAGCTTTCTGAGATCCCTGCACACCCAGCGGGGAGGGCCGAGCGCAGTCTCGAGCTAAGTCTCACCTGCTTCTTCCTCCCAAACTGCACAGTCAGAACCATCCAGGTCCTCAGGATGAACAGAATTTGCATGGGCCAGAGATTTAGCTCAGTGGCGATGCACCTGACTCACAAGTGCAAGGTCCTGAGTTCGAGATCCCTGGTACAAAAAAAAAAAGAATTTGCCAAAATGATGCTTCTCAGGATCAGCATTGCCAGAGATGCAGATTCTTAGGCCCCTTCCCTCTGATGGAATCAGATTCTGGGCCAGAGCCCTTCCTGGTGGTTCTGAGGCTCTGAGAAACCATCAAAATAGATCTCATTCCATCCTGAGAATGTAGCCCAGGATCTGGGAATGGACCTACCTTCCCCCGTCTTCGCTTCATCTCAAAATTCACCCAGAGAGCTGGGTGTAATGGTCCACACCTGTAATTCCAGCACTCGGGAGGCTGAGGCAGGAGGATCCCTTTGAGTTTGAGGACAGCCTGGGCTATGTAGTGAGTTCAAGGCCAGCTTGAACTACATAGCAAGATCATGCCTCAAAAACAAACAAAACAGGAGCCGGCGTTTTAGCTCAGTGGTTCCAGCACCCACCTTGCAAGCGCAAGGATCTGAGTTTGATCCCCAGTACCAAAAAAAAAAAACATGGGGATTTAGCTCAGTGGCGCTCTGCCTGCCTCGAAAGTGCAAGGTCCTGCATTCAATTCCCAGTACCAAAAGAAACAAAACAAAACAAAAAGTTCAGCCAGGGCCAGGGATGTAGCTCAGTGGTGCTGCCACCTGCCTCTCAAGCCAAGGTCCCAAGTTCGATCCCCAGTATCAAAGAAAAGCTCAGCCAGAGAACATAACCATATTTAGCTTGACTCAATACGAAAAAGCACCCACTGAGCACGTCCTATGTGTGAGGATCCTAGAAATGGGGCAAACGGCACAACATCGTGGAGTCAGGAGCTGCTGGGGCCTCAGAGGAGAGTGGGGGGTACTGAGGAAGAAGGCAGGAAAGAGAAGGCTAAGTTGCCCTCCATCTTGCCTACTTCCTTCCTGTCCTGAGTCTCCTATTCCAGTAATTGATTGTGGTTTCAAGTGTTTCGAGGCTGGAGGTGAAAATGGGTCCCTTGTCTATTTTTGCTGGCCACGAGGACCACAAGCTGACTATAGCCTTAGGCTCTTGACTCCCTTGGTACAACTAGAATAAGGGACACACGCGCACACACACACTCTTCAGATCTCTAAGCCAGGCAGGGGCAGGGAGAGCCAGTAAAGGAAGGAGGTCCTTGAGCGTTGGAAGGTCCCTGGGGAAAATGAGTTTGCCAGACACTAGGCAAGAAAAGCCTTTCAATGGGAGAGGGTGGGGACCGCCCTGGCCTACTCTGGCTTCCTGAGACCCAGAAACCTGCCTGAAGAAGACGAGGGTCCCGAAGGCAAATCCCAAAGGCTCCCAGAAGTGAAAGCGGAGCCTGGAAAGTGAGTGGAGAATGGGGGACAGGCAGCACATGGGGTTCCCTTCCACAGGCAGACACGCAGGGAGACCAGGGTGGGAGCCACAGCCAGCCTGCTCCTCTGCCTTCCTGTTCATCACCAGTGGCTCTCAGGCATCTCCTGATGGTGTCTGAGCTCCACCAGCTGACTCCTAGTTCTCATTTTGTCTTTTTATTCATTCATTTTTTTATTCATTCACTTTTTTTCCCCTTTGACTTTTTGAGACAAGGTCTTGCTATAGTTCAGGCTGGCCTTGAACTTGCAGCAATCCTCCTGCCTCAGCCTCCTGAGGGCTAGGATTACAGGTGTGCATCAGCACGCTCAGCTCATTTTCTTTTCTTTTTTTTTTTCGAGCCACTCTTGCTATGTAATCTAGGCTGGTGTTAAACTATCTACAATACATAGCCCAGGCTGGCCTCGAGCTCATGATCCTCCTGATTCAACCTCCAGAGTGCTGGAATTACAGGCAGGCACCGCCACACCCGGGTTTCCTGCCTCTTCTTGTAGGAACACAGCTGTTTCTTCTCTTCTCTGCAAGGCTTCCTCTCCTTGCCCGAAAGGCCCAGGCCCCAAGCACAGCCCGCCCTGCAGGCTCGGCCGCAGCGACCTACATTGGCCGTCTCCGAGGGCGGGGTGCGGGGGCTGAGGTTTCAAGACGAGAACTGGGAATCTGGCACAGGACCACGGACGATGACGTCAGGCGCACAGGCTGCAGAGGTGGCTCGGAGCGACAGGGGGCGCCACGGGACTGAATTCTTATCAAGTGATCGGCAGTGTCCGAGTATTCTCCTCCCCCAAATGCAAAACCATTGCTGCGCAGTGACCCCCTGGAGAGCAACCAGAGGTCTCTGAAGAGGCCCCTCTCTGCGTTCATGAGATCAGGGTGGTGTCTGAGACTCCCCATTCTTGCTGAAATCAACAAGATTTCCTTGCTCTTAGTTTTGTGTGTTTGAGACAGTCTCACTATGGAGTTCAGGCCAGCTTCAACCTTGCATCGATCCTCCTGTCTCAGCCTAGTAAGCGTTGGATTACAGTCTCGACCATTATTTCCTTGGTCTTGATGTGGACTGGACAAATGAACTTAGATTGCAGCTGATTTATTTCAGGGAAATGGAAGCTGAGTTGAGGTCAGAGATGCAAAAACCTGCTGACTCACAAAGACCAGATGGTTCTTTGGACCCAAGATTCTGAGAAGGCTCCAGAAGGAGTGCCAGGGATGAATGCTCGTTTACAACCCCCGATCTCAGGACCCTGGCAACTGAGTCTCTCCTCCCAACGCCAGGCCTCTGCAGTGGGAAACCAGCGCCCACTGTAAGACACAATGCCCAGGATGCCTGTGGCCTCCAGATCGTGGGCGTTTTACTCTGGCAGGGAAATCTATAGGTGGTGCTGACTGCAGACGACAGATGAGCTCTGTGCTCAGCAGAGGGGGAGGAAAGCCAGCAGGTGGCGCAGGACCGTGCAGAGGGCTTCCCTGCGCCGAGCCCCACCCTGCAGCCCAGAGCGTCCGCACCCTGGCACCCGGCCAGGAGAAGCATTCCTCGGGACTCGCGCGGGCTGGGGGATGGGTCCCCCGAGGAGGGTGGGGGAAGGGGAGGAAGCTGCAGGGCAGGAAGTGACCACAGTGCACAGGGCGCTGGGGAGCACGGGGACCGGTCCAGCGCCCACGTCCATCCGTGCTTTTGAAGAAGAGGGCTGAGACTGGCTGGCTTCCGACGGGCCTGCAGAGTGTCTGCAGCTGCACAGCGGATGACCCCGAGGTCACCTCTCAGCGCGGGTTATCCCAGACGTCCCCGGGGTCCTCTATGAGGCTCGGTGGCTCGCTCGCCTGCGCGCTCCCGCCCGCCCTCCCTTCCTTTCGAGCTGTGGTTGAGCTCGGACGCCCCCGCGTGGCTAAAAGCGAGAACTGCAGCCGCGCACGGCGCAGCCCCGCCCCAGCGCAGGACGCTGGAAATAGCACCTGGTCATGAGGGCGCTGACAGGTGCTAAGTTATGGAGCAACAAGTGTCCCCGCCAGAGTCCTCAGCCTTCTGGCCCGATGGCTTGTGGACAGTCTCCGCGTGAACGCAGAAGCCCCAAGACGCCTCCCGTGGCCGCGCTACTCCTCACGGGTCCCTGGTAGTTTGTTTCTTGGCCACAATGAAGTCCCTGACCATGAGCTGCGAGGCTTGAAGTTCTTGGGCCATCGGCTATTCACGATCTCTGTGACTTTGGAAGGACAAATAGCCCCACGATAATTCTGATTTTAAATTTACACTTCAAGTGTTGGGAGTGGTGGCACAAGTCTCTAATCCCAGCACTGGGGAGGCTGAGGCAGGAGGATCACCATGAGTTCAAGGCCATAGTGAGACCCTGTCTTTAAAAAAAAATTACTCTTCCCATCTCATATTACTGAGGCACCTTCCTTACCCCCAGTTTCCTATCCAACTCAATTCCACAGACCATGTGGGGTGAAAATGGACAGAGCCTAAGTCAGACTTTTTCCCAAGGAAACTGGTTCCCTCTTGGCTTCATGTGACCTGTTTTGCAGCGTTTCCTGCTTAGCATGTTTATTCAGTGCAGCGAGGCTTCCTACTGGACTTCCTGGGGCTCTTCCCACCCAGGACAAATGTTCCCAATCTGAAAGAGGGAGAGACTGTGTTTTCTTTCTTTTTTGGAGACACGGTCTCGTTTTGTAGTTCAGACTGACTTTGAACTCACTATGTGGCCCAGACTGGGCTCGAACTCCCAGCGATCCTTCTGCCTCAGCCGCCTGAGTTCTGGGTTTATAGGCATGCACCACCACGCCAGGACTTTTCCTTGATTTTAAATTGGTCAGGCTGGGTTTGTAATTTGCCATCCCCCTGCCTCAGCTTCCTGGAGGACTGAGATTACAGGGCGGGGCACTGCACCTGGCTCTGTCTCATCTTTTTTTCTTTCTTTTTGAGACAGGGTCTCACTCTGTAGTTCTGGCTGGTTCAGGCTGGGCTTGAACTCACTATGTAGCCCAGGCTGGCCTCGAATTGGCGGCAATCCTCCTGCCTCAGGGTCCCGAGTGCTGGGATTACAGGCGTATGCCACCATGCCCGGCTGTGTCTCACCTTCCCTTTTTTTTGTTTTTTGTTTTTTTGAGGCAGAGTCGCTCCCTTTGTAGTTCAGGCTGGCCCTGAACATATTATGTAGTCCAGGCTGGCCTCGAACTCGAGGTACTTCTGTCTCAGCCTCACGAGTCCTGGGATTACAAGCATGGGCCACCACGCCCGGCTGTCTCATCTTTCAATGGTGAATTGTTAAAGTTATGAACTGGGGAACTAAGTGGCTATTAAACCATAGTAAGCAGAAGCAGACGCCTTGCCCTATTGTACTCAAGGCCCCGCCCCCGCCCCGCGTGCTGTCCCACCATCTGCCTGAAGGCGGCGCTCTTGTTCAAACGCCAGCGGGTGCCACCTACCCAGGCGCCCCGAGAAGAAAATACAACAATCGATCACGTGCTGGGCTGGGGTTCTCGCGGGGGCTGCTGGGACAGGGAAGGCAAGGCCACGTGGAGTGGGCGGGGCGTGCTGGAAGTTTTGGCGGGGCCGCGGGAGGCGCGCAGTGCCCGCTGCTGCCGGGGTTTTCTGGGGGAGGCCTGGGGGGCGGGGCGCCACTTCTGGGGAGGCCCTGCTAGGGGCGCGTGGATCGGGGAGTTGCGGCCGGGTGTGCGGGCCCCGCGGCCCCAGCTCGCGAGGAGGGAAAGAGGGCCCCCTGCCCGCTCTCGTCGGCTGCGGGCTGGGCTGATGCCAGCCTGCAGCTCGGTCCCTGTTTACCTTTCCGGAGCCTCAGGAAGCCGCCCCGGGAAGCCTGTGCCTGGGACACCGCCAGCGCCAGCCTCTGCTTTACTCCCTGCCTCTGCTCTGCTGGAGCAGGGAAGCCGCAGCTTCGTAGTTGCAAAGCTGGAAAAGACCTTATGGGTGAACTGTTTCCATTTTTAAAAAAAATGTATTGTTCTTGACACAGGATCTTGGTGTGTAGCCCAGGGTGCCTCAGACTCGCCGACCTCCTCCTGCTTCAGCCTCCCCAGTGCTGGGATTACAGGCATCCAGCTCTTTGCCCAGCCACTTTTTTGGGGGGGGGCCCTGGAAAAACCACAACCCAGGCAGGTAAAAGGGCTTGCTCTGTGCCTTTTCTACACTGTGAGCATATTCCTTTCAGAGAATGGATGGAGGTCATAGACTTGGAATTTTGACATTCTGTGCAAAATCGAGAGGGAGCCGGCTGTGGTGACACATGCCTGTAATCCTGGTACTCAGGAGGCTGAGGCAGGAGGATCACCGTGAGTTCAAAGCCAGTGTGGGCTACATAGCAAGTTCAAAACCAGCCTTGAACACCATCTCAAAAAAAGTTCAAGAGGGATGGTGAAAAGATTGGGTTTGTTATTATTATTATTATTTTGTTTTGGTACTGGGGATCAAACTTGGGTCCTTGCGCTTTCGAGCAGGCAGTAGAACCACTGAGCTAAATCCCCGGCCCCAAGGTTGGCTTTTTTATTTTTTATTTACTTATTTTTTGGTACCAGGGATCAAACTCGGGACTTTGCACTTGTGAGGCAGGTGGCGGAACCACTGAGCTAAATCCCTGGCCCAAGGTTGGCTTTTTCAAAAGAAGGTCTCTGTGTAGTTCTAGCTAGCCTGGAACTCACTGTGTAGCCCAGGCTGGCCACGAACTTGGGATCTTCCACCCTCAGCCTCCCAAGTGCTGGGATCACAGGCGCACACCACCAGTCCTGGCTGAAAGGGTTGGCTTTATCCTCACCCTTAGCCAGAAGGCAAAAACGATGCGTTATCCCATTTGGGATAAGATAGAGCATTATTTAGGGACTTGGTTTATGGCCCCTAAACACGGTGTCCTCGGCCTTGTCTTCCCCTTATTGAGACCTCTGTTTGTTTTTTGAGGCAGTTTCTAGTGAGAAACTAGAAACTAGTTCAGGCTGGCCTTGAACTCCCTCTGTACCCCAGGCTGACCTCAAACTTGCGATGATCTTCCTGCCTCAGCTCCCTGAGTGTTGGGATCACACTGTGTGCCACCATTCCTGGCTCTAAGACCTATTAAGTAGTTGAAAATTTAAAAATACTAAATGATGGGCTGGGGATTTAGCTCAGTGGTTCCGGCGCCTACCTCGCAAGTGCAAGGTCCTGAGTTTGATCCCTGGTACCAAAAAAGAAAAATACTAAATGACATGAAAATTAAATTTCATATAATAAGGTTGTACTGGTCCAGGGCCACATTCATGTCCTTTACCGAGGCTGCTTGTTTCCTTTTGCTTTTGGTGGTGCTGGGGATCAAACTCTTGGCCTCTGGATTGGTAGGTGAAAGCTCCACCCTCAACTAGCCAGGTGGGGAGTGAGGGTCTTCTTTTGGACCACAGTGGCGGAACTGAGGAGTGCAAAAAAGGTCCCAAGGCCCTCGAAGTCGCTCTGTGGTCCTTTAAGAATAGTGGGCAGGGGCTGGGGATTTAGCTCAGTGGCACTGCACCTGCCTCACAAGCACAAGGTCCTGAGTTCGATCCCCAGAACCAGAAAAAAGAAAAAGAATAGTAGGCAGGGCTGAAAGCTTTGCTCCTCAGTGACCCCCGCACTGACCTAGCATGGACAGGGGCCTGGCTTCCATCCCAGCACTGGAAAAGGGGAGGGAAAAAAAGGTGTGACAGTGCACTCCCGAGCAGTGTTTTTCAAGTCCAAGGGCACCGGATGGAATCACTTGGCTCCTTAGAACAGTGACTGCCAAATCCCATGGCAAAGTTTGTGATTGTGAGGTCCGGGAAGATTTGCTTATCTAATTTGAATATACAGCAAGTTTCCCCGCCAATGCTAATAATGCTGGTTTGGGACCACACTTGGTCTGGAGAGGAAGAACACACAGGTAACCTTTTCATGGAATTGCCACCTACTCTGCTTACAAATCTTGACCATAAACTCCTCCCTCTCCTCCACCTCCCCCCCACATACATTCTGCTGATTGACACTAATGAGGCATCACACTGCTGTAATCCTGTAGCTCTAGGAGGCTGAACCAGCGGAACTGCAAGTTCTGGGTCAGCCCAGGCAACTTCGTGACTTAGTGAGATTCTGTCTTCAAAATGAAAAATAAGGGCTGGGGATTTAGCTCAGTGTGAACATTTTGGGTTCAATCCCCGAAGTTGAAGGAAAAAAATAGTAAGGTGCCACATAACTACAATACACACTATAAATGGGCTATCTCATTTATTAGGATTTTTTTTTTCCAGTACTGCGAATCTAACTCAGGACCTTCCGCTTGCCAAGCAGGCACTATTTAGGATTTTTGAGACAGGGTCTCAGTATGCTGTGCAGGCTGGACTTGAATTCACTCTGTAGCCCCAGCTGGCCTCAAACTCATGGTGATCCTCCTGTTTCAGCCTCCCAAGTTCTGGAGTTGCTGTCATGCACCACCACACCTGGCTCCAGAGCTTTGGCTCTTACCTGTTTTTTTTTGTTTTGTTTTGTTTTTTTGGTACCGAGGATCGAACTTGGTTCCTTCTGCTTGCAAGGCAGGCGGTGGAACCACTAAGCTAAATCCCCGGCCCCTTCATTATTTTTTATATTAATATTATATGACTGTCAGGCACGGGGGTACACACCTGTAACCTCAAGACTCTGGAGGTTAAGGAAAGAAGATCACTTTGAGTTCAAGGTCTGCCTGGGCTATGTAGTGAGTTCAAAGCCAGCCTGAAGTACATAGCCAGATTCTGTCTCAGAAAAAAAAAAAGAGCAGGAACAGCTAAGCCAGAGAGCAAGCAATACCTGGGGGTGGAAAGCCTACAGACCATGCAGATAGTTGATTTTACTTTGGCTCCAGTCGCTCTAAGTGAGATTCGAAGCCGTGTGAGAGTTTGGGGCAGAAAAAAACCATGAACTCAGCTACCTCATCTGGCTGCTAAGAGCAGACTGAGGCGGAGAAGGTCTGGGTTGGAACCAAGAGACCAATTACATGGATACTTCGATTAAAAAAAGAAAAAGCTTGTAGCTTAAACCATGGTGGAAATTATGGAGGTTGTTGAGAAGCTGTAGGATTTTGGATATCATATATATATTTTTTTTTAATTTTTTGGTACTGGGAATCAAACTCATGGCCTTGAGCTCGCCAGGCAGGCGCTGCGCTGTTGAACTATATCCGTGGCCTAAATACGTATTATGAAGGGCAATAGGATTGGCTAGCTTATGGGATATGGGGTGTCAGAAAAAGAGAGGAAGAATTTGGATGGATGGAATTCAGGAACTTGATTTTATTTTTTAATTTTTGTGCCATGATTTGGATCAGGAACTTGATTTTAGATGTAGGTTTGAAGTATTGCTGGGTGTGGTGGCGCACACCTGTCATCCCAGCACCCTGGAGTCTGAGGCGTTCGAAGCCAGCATGGGCTACATAGTGAGCTCAAGGTCAGCTTGAGCTACACATCGAGACCTTGTCTAAAAAAAGTCAATGAGGGCCAGGGATTTAGCTCAGTGGTTCTGCCGCCTGCCTCGCAAGCACAAGGACCTGAGTTCGATCCCTGGTACCAAAAAAAAAAAAGGCAATGAGACACCCAGCTGGGTACAGATAAGACTTTGAGGAAGCGGGTGAGTTCAGGAAGACACCCTTTGGGAGCCTCCTCAGTCAGTGTACAGTGGTCTACAAAGTCTTCACACTGCCCAAAATTCCATTCCACAAGCCTCCCTCCCTCCACCGTTGATTCCTCTGGTCGGGAAGACCACCGGTTCCTTGCAGACGTGAGGCACGAGTCTGGTGGACAGGCCTGAGGCCTTCTTGACTTCACCCTCTCTTTCCAGGGCCTCATGCTTTGGCCTCATAAGCCAGAGACAGATTTTTGGTTTTGGGTTTTGTTTTTTTTTTTAATCAGAGACAGTTTTAATTGGAGACTTTTGCATCAGGCCAGAGAGTGTTAAGTCTTCTCAGTTTGCCTAGTTGTTTTTTGGTGGTTTTTTTTTTTGGTACCGGGGATCAAATTCGGGACCCTGTGCTTGTGAGGCAGGCGCCGGAACCACTGAGCTAAATCCTGGCCCTACCTATAGATTTTTAAAAGCACACTTGGAAAAAAAGAAAACCAATTAAACTTAAAAAAATCTTTTTCTACAACGAGGAAACTCTGTGAGCACTTGCTTGCTAAAGTTGGTTGGAAATGAACACACACACACACACACACACACGCAAAAGGAGCCTGGAAACCAGGTCAGGTACGGTGGCCAAGGCCTGTGAACCCAGAGACCGGTAGGCTGAAGCAGGAGGATCGCTGGGATTTGGGGGGGGGCCAGTCTGGGCTGTGTAGTGAGTTCAAGAGCACCCTGGACAACATATTGAGACCCTGACAAAAAGGAAAAAGGAAAACTGAGCCCACATAACTAGTAAGGAGAGCTCCAAGAGATGACCCGAAGTCCTCAACTCCCCGTGAAGGGGGAAACCCTTCCAGAGGCCCTTCCCCCTCTACAGCGCGGCTCAGCGTGCCGGCAGGTGGCCTGGGGAGGGAATGTGGGGAGCTGGCAATTCCTCCAATGGACGCTGTTGCCTCCACTCCCCGGGCCGCACACCTCAGGGACTGTCCTGCCTCCGGGACCCTAGAGGCTGCTGCGGGGTTTCTGGTCTGGATCCTTGGGGACAAAGGGCCGATTCTCTCCTGGGCCGGTGGGCAGCGCAGGGCGCCCACAAGGCCCTACATCCCAGGGGCCCAGGGGGCACCGGGCCTTCCGTGCCCACGCAGGGCGGGGTGCTCAGGACATCGCCACCCCAGGCGGACCCCGTGCCCCGAGAGGCCTCCGCCGCCCCTGCCCCCGGCCGGGCGGACCCTTGCACAATAGCGCGGCCCCTCCCTCTTCCCGCCTCCCCGCCAGCCCGGCCCTCCTCGCGCATGCGCTCTGCGGCCCGCGGCAGCGGCGGCGACGGCGAGCGGCTCCGTTTTTTAAAGGGAAACGCGGAGGCGCCGGGGGTGGCTGTGGGGGAGGGGCGGGCGCGGCGGAGACCCCCGGGGCGGCGGCAGACCCCCTCCCGGCGCGGTCGGACGCTTCCTTCCGCCCCTCCGCGGGCGCGCGGGGAACATGGAGGCGCGGGGCGGCTGAGGCGAGCGCCGGCGGGGCGGGCGACAGGGCGCGGGGCGGAGGGCTAGGCGGGCCCGGCCGGGCCGCGGCGGGCTCGGGGATGCGCGCGGGGGCGGAGGGGCGCGGGCGGCGGCGGCGGCGGGGCGCCCCGGGGCCGGCAGCGGGGCTCGGGCTCGGCCGCGGCCCGGCGTCTCCGCGCGCCGAAAAGAGGGCGCCGGGGCCCCGCGGCGGGAGCGGCGGCGGCGGCGGCGCGCGTGGAGCCCGGCAGCCGCGCGGCTGAGGGCGCCCGGCGCGCTCCCCTCCCCCGCCCTCGCCGTCGCCAGCGGCCCGCTCTCGCCCCCTCCCCGCCCCTCCCCCGCCTCGGTCCCCGCCGCGGCCTCGGACCACTAGGACCATGCGATCGGCCGTGTTCAAGGCGGCCGCGGCTCCCGGCGGCGGCAACCCCGAGCAGCGCCTGGACCTGGAGCGGGCGGCGGCGCTGGGCGGGCCCGAGGACGAGCCCGGGGCGGCCGAAGCCCACTTCCTGCCGCGGCACCGCAAGCTCAAGGAGCCGGGGCCGCCGCCCGCCGCCGCCTCCGCTCAGGCCCGCGGCGCGGTGCTCCCGGCCGGCGCGGCGCCCGGGCAGCCCGAGGAGAGCTGGGGCGGCTCAGCGCCGCTCCCCTGCCCGCCGCCCGCCACCAAGCAGGCCGGCGTTGGCGGGGAGCCGGCCGCGGCGGGCGCGGGCTGCAGCCCCCGGCCCAAGTACCAGGCGGTGCTGCCACTGCAGACCGGCTCGCTCGTGGCCGCCGCCAAGGAGCCGACGCCCTGGGCCGGGGACAAGGGCGGGGCGGCCCCGCCGGCGGCCACCGCGTCGGACCCGGCGGGGCCACCTCCGCTGCCGCTGCCCGGGCCGCCGCCCCTCGCGCCCAGCGCCGCGGCCGGGACCCTGGCGGCCGGCGAGGCCCGATGGAAGGGGGTGCGGAAGAGCCCTCTCGGGGGCGGCGGCGGCTCGGGGGCCTCCAGCCAGGCCGCCTGCCTCAAGCAGATCCTGCTGCTGCAGTTGGACCTCATCGAGCAGCAGCAGCAGCAGCTGCAGGCCAAGGAGAAGGAGATCGAGGAGCTCAAGTCAGAGCGGGACACGGTACGGGAGGGGTTAAGCGGCTTGCGGGCCGCCGGCGCAGGGCGCATGCTCGGGGAGGGGGCACCGGGGAGGCCGGGGTCCCCGCGGTTAGGGCTCGGGGCGGCCACCAGCGCAGGAGCTGGGTCCGCGGTCCTGGGCCTTCGGCAGCCGGGTCACACATTCGCTGGATCTGAGGGATGGGTTAAAGGGGGGGGGGGGGTTCGGGCGCCCAAAGGGTTAATTTAAACTGACAGCCCCAGAGTTGTGGGAAAGACGTTTAGAGTTGGGGATGGAGCTGATTTGTGAGGTGTCGGAAAGGCAAGGGTAGTGTGCTGTTGTGTGGGCCGCGTGGAAGGGGTTAAGTTAAAGCACTCTGCCGTTGGAAGTGCATCGGGAGGGGAGGGACGGGCAGCTGTTGCTGTAGCCACCCCTCTGCAGCATCTCTAGACAGGGAGAGGGTCGCCCTAGTCCTCGGAGGGGTCAGAGGGGAAAGATGATTTCTGTGGAGTCCTGTTTTCTCTTTCATGATGTTGTTACAGGCTTAGCGCTTTTGATTTCCGAGTTTGTAATAGGGATCTGAGTTCTAAATATGACTCCTCGGCTAGGTCCCTTGTATAAGCGAGGTGTTTGAAACTAGAAGATTTTCAGGCATCAGGGGAAACAAGCTTTTTCCATACACGCAAGTAGCGCCCATCCCTGCTTTAGAATCTCAGGGTAGTAGGGCAATGTTATGATTTCTTTGTACTCTGAGAAACATGACTTCCTGGCTTTTTCGTACTGCAGCAGAAGTTAAGGGCACCTCTGCTATAGCTGGACTCCCTTGGGAAGCTGAGTGGTGGGGGTTCCTGTGCTAGCTGCCTTTCAGCTCCTGAAAATAAACATGGTTTTTACAGTTGCTGTGTTCTGGCTGCAGCATCTCGCTCTGTCTCCTCTGTCTCTGTCTGTCTGTCTGTGTCTGTCTCTGTCTGTCTGTGCCCGCCCGCCCCCCCCCCCCGCCGTGTTGTGTGAGCCCAGGGCTGAGCCAGGGAGCAGAGGGCTATTCATTTTGTTTGCCTTCCAAATGAATCGCATCAGGCAGCTGTCTTATTGGAGAATGCGTTTTGCAAGGTGGAGCTGGAGGGGGCAGCTCTCATTAAAATGCCCCACAGTGTTGATTTGTGGAAGTTACTCAACATGCAGGTGGCACTGCTCAGCCACTGTACTGCAGTCTAGGGGTGCGATGGTACTGTAATTGCAACACATCATCTTTGAACACGGGGAGGGGGTGGGAAGAGGAGGGCCAGTGAGGGAGAAGGAAGCCAGGAAATGTCACCCACAGCCTGTGGTTAAGTAATGCTAAGGCTTCGAATCAAAACAGATAGGAGGAGATGGGATGGGAGCCAGGTTGACAAGGGTTGCTCCTAGCTGACGGTGGAGGTGCTGCTGAGTCCCGAGGTAATGGCCCCTTTGCAGGCTTTCCTGAGTAGGGAAAGTGGGGTGAGGTAAGGATAGTGTCCAGTTTGAACTTGGCAGTCACGGCCTCTGTTATGTATTGCAGTCTGAGCGTTGCTGAAGCTTGTTTTATTCCAGTGGTGGTATGATGACCTCTACTGAAATCTATGCAATGGATGTAAGGAAGGCAGCGTTAATGTCTCTGTCTTCACGAAGACAGAACCCTTGTAGTAGGGTGTAAGTAGCACAACTGGCACCTTTTCTCAAAACTGAGTTAATGTAAAGTTTTTGATGGTAATGGACTTCCATTTTATTTGAGTCCTTTTTAATTAGAATTAAAAGGATTTGGTTTTGAGAAATACTTAAATTAGCTATATATTTTTTCTCTGTGTTTCAAATGCAAAGCAGTATGTGTATGTCGTGTTTGGTGGGCTGGATGTATATTGCTGGTTTCTAGTCTAATTCTTCGACAGGGAGCATTCATTGTTTTAGAACCCCCCCCCCCCAAATACCACTTTGAAGCACAACTGCCATCCTAGTGACTCTGAATGAGCTCCTAATTCCCTCTCAAAGTTTGTTTGGACGTTGCTTTTGTTTACAGAGCCTGGGGTGGAAGTAGAGGGCAGGATTTAGTCTTAGGACCTGTGAGGAGAAGATAGGGCTGGTGGTGTAGCACAGAGGGCTCGCCTAGCATATTGGAGGCCCGAGTTCTATCCCCAGCATCACCAAAAAAATAAAGAGAAAAGTGGAGAACTTATATAAGGTTAATTCTGGAAATTCCCAATGACTGTGAGGCCCGTGAAGAGCAGCAGAGAGGAGACCACAGCGTTATAAGGCCCAGCCTGGCCCCTGTCAGCAGAGAGGATCTTCTTTCAGAAGAACGAGTACGAATTCCCCCGAGCCTCATCCCGTCTTAGTTAGCCCCACAATTAAACTCTGTACACTGTCTTCCCTATTGTGTTTAAGGAACACCATTCAGATTAATGTCTGATGATGAAAAATAAGGTGAATGGTGCCGGGGTTGTACAGTGATGTGTAGTGCTTGCCCAGCGTGGGGAAGAAAGAACTGACTTGATAGGGTCCACAGAAAGATGCAGGAGATGGTGCTGTTCCTGAAGGGGCTATGTAGCTGTGTTTAAATTTTTTTGTGTTAAGTCTGCATTTTGCCACTCTCTTTTAGCTCCTTGCTCGGATTGAACGTATGGAAAGACGGATGCAGCTGGTAAAGAAGGATAACGAGAAAGAAAGGCACAAGCTGTTTCAGGGCTATGAAACTGAAGAGAGAGAGGAAACAGAACTCTCTGAGAAAATTAAACTGGAGTGCCAGCCAGAGCTTTCCGAGACATCCCAGCCTCTGGCTCCCAAGCCTTTCTCATGTGGGCGGAGTGGAAAGGGACACAAAAGGTGTGCCGATAACGCGGTTGTGCTGTTTGGACATGAGGAGGACACTTGTTACCACAGACCAGGGGTAGGGGATTGGGATTTATGGATTGGTTTTACAGCAACCACAGCGTGAATTACGCAGTCTTCTGAGCTGAGAAACTGTCTTGAAACATCCTTGCAGCCTATGAAAAGCCTGTAGGATCCTCCAGTCCCATATTAATTACAGAGTGCAGAGTACACCAGAAAGAATGGGCAACAAACTCGACGCTGTTGTTTTCTTAAATCTAGAGTTGTTCAAGTTAGGGCCTGGGAGACATAAGAAATGAACATATGGGCCGGGGGATTTAGCCCAGTGGTTCTGCCGCCTGCCTTGAAAGTGCAAGGTCCCGAGTTTGATCCCCGGTTCCAAAAAAAAAAAAAGAAATGAACATACAACTGTTCTTAGATGCAAAGAAATTAGACTGTAAGGATAAGCAAAATCTTTGAAAACTCAGAATTCAATGCAATAAAATGTGCAGACATAGAACACTGATAAAAACTGTGGGGTTTCTTTGTTTTTTTTGTTTTTTTGATACTGGGGATCGAACTCGGGTCCTTGCACTTGCGAAGCAGGTGGCGAAACCACTGAGCTAAATCCCTGGCCCAAAAACCGTGTTTTTAAAGATTCTACAATATTAAAGACTATTCTGAGTTGGAACCCTGAAACTTGAAGGTGGTCTTGCAGTATAGAATTGAGGTTGGTAAAGAGAAGAGCGAGCCAGTGGGCAGCAAGAGAGAAGTAGGGACTGTAATTAATATGGTATAGGATTGGGGGGGTGAGGGCCTGCTTTCTGATTGACAGGGACAAAGTAGGTGTCACAGAGGAGTGGTATCTAATGTTAGCTAAAGGACTTTGAATATATTAGGAGCATTTCTTAATCTAGTTGGTAACAGGATACTATTAGAGAGTATTGCGCGCTGAGGCTTACTGTTGAACAGTCGTTTACTCCTGGGTGTGGTGGTGCATGCCTGTCATCTCAGCACTCTGGAAGGCTGAGGCAGGAGGATTGAAAGTTCAAGTCAAGCCCAGGCAACTTAGGAAGACCCTGCCTCATTAAGTTTTTTTAAAAAAAGGTCAGGGTTGTAGCTCGGTGGCAAGACTCTGGTTTTGATCCCCTGTACCAAAGTTTACTAAGAGCCTGTTCTGTACGCTGCTAAGCATGAGGCTGTTTCTGCTCCTGGCTTCCAATGAGCATCAGATAATTAGGTGCCTTGGATACTGGTCATTTGGGGGCAAGAGAATAAACTGGTTATCTTGCCCCAAAATATACTCAGATTTTATTCACAAGTCAATTTTGTAACGTTTTCTTCCCATCTAATAGGAAAACCCCATTTGGAAGTACAGAAAGAAAGACTCCTGTTAAAAAGCTGGCTCCTGAGTTTTCAAAAGTCAAAACAAAAACTCCTAAGCACTCTCCCATTAAAGAGGAGCCCTGTGGTTCCTTGTCCGAAACTGTTTGTAAACGTGAATTGAGGAGCCAGGAAACCCCAGAGAAGCCCCGGTCTTCAGTGGACACCCCTCCGAGACTCTCCACTCCCCAGAAGGGACCCGGCACCCATCCCAAGGAGAAAGCCTTCTCCAGCGAGACCGCAGATCTGCCGTACCTTTCCACCACAGAAATGTATTTGTGTCGTTGGCACCAGCCTCCCCCATCACCGTTACCATTACGGGAATCCTCTCCAAAGAAGGAGGAGACTGTAGCAAGTAAGGCATAGAGAACACTTGCTCTTATACCCTAGTGGTGGCGGTCAAGCTAACAAGTGTGAAAATGCCTTTGGCATTCTTTAAAAAGTGCAATCAATAAAGCAGAGTTCTGTCAAGAATGAGTAAGTTAACAGCCAGAGACAGACACTGTGCAGGCATTGCAAATAGATGGAATCACAGCAGAGTGTGCTCATTGTATTTGCCTGCTTACAACCTGGGAGATGTTTTGGCCAGTAAGTTGCTCATCACAAGAGCACCAGACTCGGGGGTGTGTTCTCCGGCAACTTGCATGCCCTCTGAAAGAAGGGTTTTCCGTGCTGGGAAATGCATACAACTTACACTTGGCCATGCACGACTGTTCCTGCAATCAATACTGTGTGAAACCTGGGAGGGTGGTCTTTGGGGCTCTCAGGGGCCGCTGGTCAGTTTTGGTTGGGGAGCCAGCTTGGGGTGGGGTGTTTCACCGGGGCCTCTGCTCTTCCACTATATAAACATTCACCTGTATCTCTATGTCCCAGTCTGGGGGCAGGAGGAATCTGCCAAAGACCAGCAGTCTTTCTTTAACCTACTCAGCTTCACAAAGGTTCTAACATGTGAAGAGTTTACTTGGATTGCAGTAGCCCATTCATTGTTCATATATTTAAATAAAATGGTCTACAAACTATTTTTCAAACAATAAGGACTATCTTGGGATATCTGAGCTGCTTGGGGAGGGCGCGGGCCGTGGGACGTTGGTCTTCATTCCCCCTTTTTTTTTTTTTGATAACGGGGATCGAACTCGGGTCCTTGGGCTTGCGCAGATCATTCCCCGTTTTTTGTTTATTTTTCTTCATGGCTTCCACACAGCGATCTCCCTTTCTCCTACATCAGCCAGTAACTGGACTGTGTCTTCAGTGGTGTCCTGTCAGTCTGTGACAGTCACTGGGTGCTCCGGGGCGGTGATGGGAAGCCTTCTTGGATAGAGCCTGGGCCCTGAGTGCCTTGCCCTAGCAGGGATGGGGATGAGAATCCATTCCACTGAGATGAGCGCGTTCTCCAGGCTTTGTTTGGTTGTGCTGGTGACAAAATTCAGTGGGGAAGGTAGATGAATTATCTAACATCCATGAGGCCTCACATTCAATAGAGTCCATGAGTAGTGCAGGATCCTGATTTAGATGCCGATTTTTTTGTTGGATCAGTCAGTTGGACAGGTTCATTTTTAAGGGTTAACCTTTTTGCTGCCATGGCAATGGCTGTGTAACAACTTAAGAGAAACCGTGAAGCAACTTCCCATCTGGAATGGGGAAGTGATTGGGTCCGGAGCTGTTCTGTGTGGCTCTTTTTGAAAACCCGTGTGCCCTAATGCAGCAATTGCAGACACTCTGAGAAGGCGCGTGACCCGGGCGGTCCTAACCCTTGTGGAGTCTGTTATCCATCTCCATGTGGGAACCTTATTCTTGATGTCCCTGTCACAAGAGGAAGTCAATGGCTTGTTCTAAGGAAGCCACAGTCTTTGTGCATGTTGTTCAGGCCGGACCAGCAAGGTGTAGTTTGTTTGGAGGGAGGAGGGGGCTGCCTAAGACTACTTACGTAAGTTTTGAGAACACTGATCTTTTATTTGAAAAATAGGGTCAACTTTTACTCACCTGCCATGTTCTGAGTTTAAGGTTTGATATCCTTGGCCATCAACTGTTGCAGGGAAACCACCCTAAATAATGAAGAAAAGAAGTCGTCTCAGTGTAAAAAAAAAGTGGTGGGCTTATTTTCTTTTCTTTTGTCTGTTGTTCCCTCTTCCCCTCCCCCAGAGAGAAATTCTCAAAAGAACAACTCAAAAACCAAAATGGCTTCCTACTGAGAACTTCAGTGATGATCCTTTCCTCCACTTTGGGTATGGGCTTTTTTTCTTTTTACACTGAGATGATTCTTCTTTCCTGCATTATTTAGGGTGTCTGATGCCATCAAGTGTTGCAGGAGAAACTTCAGTCTTGGCTGGTGAGTAGAATAGGACTTGTGCTGGCTGGGCCTGGGCCTGGGGCGGGGCGGGTGGGGTGGTGGACGGTTGGGAGCCACGGTCTCCATCTGCTGGATGCGAGAGAGAGATTCGGTGGCACTGGATCAACTCCACTCCCATAGACCCAATGATGACAATTTCAGTTGTTTTTCAGGCACTGCAATAGCATCCGTTATATGAATTGTCAGGTATTGGCTTAGGGTGTTTTGTGATCCTGAGTTGGGCAGACTACAGTGCACTTTAGGTTCTTTTGTACCATAGCAAGGACACTGAATACGGCTTCGGACGAGGCCATAGAATGGATTCCTATCACTGGGTAACTTTGTCTTATTTGGGAGAGACCTCTTGTCCTAGGGAGTAGTTTGAGGTTCGTGTGATTTTGGATTTAAGGGTGGTTCCACCCCTCCTCTCTCTCTCTCTTTCTTTTTTTCTTTCAGTTCCTTCTTGGAGGGACCACTCAGTAGAACCTCTAAGGGACCCAAATCCTTCAGACCTTTTGGAGGTAAGAACCTAAGAGCGGTCAACGGAAGGAAGAAGTTGAACAGAACATGGGGGTGTCTAAACCTGGCGTGTGGCTCACCCTTACAATCCCAGCTACTCAGAAGGCTGAGGCAGCAGGATTGCTTGAGTCTAGGAGTTTACGGCCAACCGGGGCAGTATAGGGAGATCCTGTCTCAAAAAAGTGAGGTGTATCTTGAATATGTCATAGTGGTATGTATGGATGGATGAACTAAATAGCACTTAAAGGCTGGGAAGGAATTTGAGGGTTTATTCTGTTTTCTTCATTTAATCCAAGATGGTATTAAAAATAATGGTGAAGGGCCGGGGATTTAGCTCAGTGGTTCCACCGCCTGCTTCGCAAGTGCAAGGTTCCGAGTTCGATCCCCGATGCCCCCCCCCCAAATAAATAAATAATGGTGAAGCCAGGTGTAGTGGCCCACACTACTAATCCTAGCACTCGGGTTGAGGCAGGAGGATTGCTATGAGTTCAAGGCCAGCCTGAGCTACATAGTGAGTTCAAGGCCAGCTAGAAGTACATAATGAGACCCTGTCTCAAAAAAAAAAAGAAAAACTAAACTAAAAATTTATTACAGTAAAAGGCACACTGCCATTAATCTCCCTCAAAATATTCCCTCCCGGGCTGGGGATTTAGCTCAGTGGTTCCGTCGCCTGTCGCCTGCCTCCAACCCGAAGGTCTAGAGTTTGATCCCCGGTACCAAAACAAAAACAACAACAACAAAATATTCCCTCCCTTCAAATACAGCCATTGTTCTTGCCACTTTCTGCAGCAGTCCTCGAAGTCCTCTTTTATGAATGTCTTTAGTTGGGCTGTCATGGCTGCCTCAGTATCCTATATAGATTCAAAACATTTACTTTTCCTGGTCATTTTTACTTTGGGGAAAAACCAGAAGCCATCCAGCACCAGATCTGGTGAATAAATTGAACTTTTTTGTTTGTTTGTTTGTTTTGTTTTGGTTTGGTACCGGGGATTGAACTCAGTCCTTGCGCTTGCAGCAGGCAGCGAAACCACTGAGCTAAATCCCCAGCCTGAATTTTTTTTTTTTTTTTTTGAAGCAGGGTCTCCCTTTGTAGTTCAGGCTGGTCCTGAACTCACTGTGTAGCCCAGCTGGCCTTGAACTTCCAGCTATCCTCCTGCCTCAGCCTCCTGAGTGCTGGGATTATAGGTGTGTACCACCATGCCCAGCATCGACTTTAAAATTTTGACTTTTTTTTTCTTCCCAGAACTAGAGATCAAACCAGGGGTGCTCTACTACTAAGCTACACCCCCGCCCAGCCCTTATTATTATTATTATTATTTTTTTTGGAGACTGCATAGTGAGTCTCACTATGCAGTGCAGTCCAGGCTGGCCTCAAACTTGCATCAATTCTCCTACCTCTGCCTCTCAGTACTGGAATTATAGGCAAGTGCCACCAGGCGTGCGGCATTATTTTTTATTTTGAGACAGGGTCTGGCTAAGACTAGCCCAGACTGGCCTTGAACTTGTGAACATCCTGTCTTAGCCTCCTAAGTTCCTGAGTAACTGGGCTTACAGTCGTGTACCACCGTGGCTGGGTTTAAAATTTGATAGTTTGCATTTAGACCTTTATAAACTGGGGAGGTGGGAAAGGCTTCTAATCTCAGGGTTGTTTCAGTTGGTTGTGACATTACCTTGGAAAGTTACAGGAATGATTTTGAAATTTGAGGTCCTCAAACGGTCAGTATGTGAGAAGGAGCGTGTGTCGCATTGATTGTTATGTGGAGGTTCACAGGATTCCCATAGAGCTGACAGACTCAGGCAGAACCTGGAAGTGAAAGACTACGTTCCCAGAAGCTGGAGGTTAGTATGTGCATGTAACATGGTGGCGAACAGCTTCTCCCTCCTGTTCCTCACACAGAACCTGGATGACAGTGTGTTCTCAAAGCGGCATGCAAAACTGGAGCTGGATGAGAAGAGAAGGAAAAGGTAAGGCCAGAGGTGTCCATGCTGGGAACTGAGCCCTGGACCCCAGCCTCCCTCTCAGGTTGTGGAGGGTCCTGGGCCTCTGGCACTTCTGTTACTGTTGTCCCATTTGGTTAAGTGTCTTCGTTGGAAGTGGTAGTTGTAGGTAAACACATTTGGCTGCTCTTTCTTCTTGTGTGCTGTTCCTCACTTCCCTCTGTGGGACACCACCCTGTGACCTGGACTGCTAGACCTCACCAGGCAGTCTGGTCTCTTGACCCCACTTAGAGCTGTCTTCAAGGATCCTCCTAGGTTCTGCGTTTGTGGGGCTTGCTTTTATAGAGCAGATGTTGGCTAAGCAATAACATTATGTTTGTTTGGTTTTTCCCAGGTGGGATATTCAGAGGATCAGGGAACAAAGAATTTTACAGCGACTGCAGCTCAGAATGTATAAAAAGAAAGGAATTCAGGAATCTGAGCCTGAGGTTACCTCATTTTTCCCTGAGCCAGATGATGGTAAGTTTTGCTATTTAAAAAGGCAGATTTTGTTTTGTTTTGTTTTGGTACTGGGGATCAAACTTGGGTTCTTGTGCTTGCGAGGCAGGTGGTGGAACGACTGAGCTAAATCCCTGGCCCCTAAAAAGGCAGGTTTTTCAAAGAAGAGAAAAGGTTGCAAGGCTCCTGGGTGCTACTTCTTGTGAATGGGGGGATTATACTTTGAAGCTGATGTATTTGCTAGACATATCTCATCTGTGGCACTAACAAGGTCCTATTTGACTTTCTCCACAGTTGAAAGTTTGATGATTACCCCCTTCTTGCCTGTTGTAGCATTTGGACGACCATTACCAAAATTAACTCCACAGTAAGTATAAAAGAGAAAGTTTCTTCCCTCCCCTCTCAGGCAACCTGCATGTCATTTAAGGTAGAACCAGGTGGTTTAAGGATAGTCACGATTGTTTGTTTGGTATGGGGGACTGAACCCGGAGGTGCTGTATGACTGAGCTACATTTTCTTTTCTTCTTTCTTTTTTGTTTTTGAGACAGGGTCTCGCTATGTAGTTCAGGCTGGCCTTGAACTCACAGCTGCCTCAGCCTCCTGAGGGCTGGGATTACAGATTTGCACCACCTTGCATGGCCCCCAATCATTTTTATTTTTTGAGGCAGAGTTTTGGTAAAGTTGCCTAGGCTGACTGGGAATTCTTGCCTCAGCCTCCCAAAGTAGCTGGGATTACAACCGTGTGCTACCATGCCAAGTTTGCCATGATTCTTTGATAAAAGTGAAAGTACACAGGCAAGAGCTTTTACAGTGATGAGATGCTTAAGCCCAAGATTACAATGCTTTTGAGTTGAGATTATTCCATCACCTCAGTTTTACACTGACATTGCTGTGGGTTTGAGGTAGGAAGGATACCCCAGAGTTGAAATGCAGGAGTCAGGGCCAGAAGCCCTGAGGGACATGTTTTCTTGGAGCTACTACTGTATACATAGCAAATCTCTTCTAGTCATGCAAGTTGATTTCCTCATCCTTTTTTGCCAGGAATTTTGAGCTGCCCTGGTTGGATGAGCGTAGCCGATGCAGGTTGGAGATCCAGAAGAAGCATACCCCTCACCGGATGTGTAGGAAATAGCTGTGCTGCAAGAACCCTCTGTCTTCAGATAGTTGTAGTGCGCCATTCCCAGAGAGTGGTGGAGACCTGTCTGTGTGACCTGTGTCTTCCCGTATGTTACCATTTGCTGACAGGACCTTCCCGTACTCCTTGATTTGTTTTGTTTTCATCACTCTGATTTCACAAAAACTCTTTTATTGGACTAATTGTGAATTATGGAGGGAGATTGGGATTTCTTTTCCCTTTTCAGGGAAGTGAGCTCTCAAGCTAAATCTAGGATGACAGATTTGGAGGTTTCAGGGTGTACTTCTATATATTTGCCTGTATTAAAGGGGTGCAAGGGCTCCCTGAGACACCTGGAAGACAAGCCAACCTGCTTCAGGAGCTGTGCCCACTGGCACTCTCCTCACCCTCGTACCCTCCCTGTAGTTAGGGTGTGGTCGTTTATACCCTAAAATAAAATAGAGTCTCACCATGAGCATTAGGAGCAGATGAAGAGTAACAAGTGAAGTGATGAACGTGTCACCTTCTCGGGGTAGGGAAGGGATCAGAGGTTCGGTAAACAAATACCCGAAAAAGAGCCATTCTCTTAAAACTACTCTGCAACACAGCCACTCTGGGAAGGGTGTTGATTGTTTTCTTAGTTAATAGGTAACTGATGTTCTTCCCCCAACTCCTCAGAAAATAAAATCTCTGGAAAAGAAAATGGGGAAGTTAGTTTGGGAGAGCCTGCAGCCTTAAACAGAAGCAGTTGTCATCGGGGACGGCGTGCCAGGCTGTACAGATGTGCTCATCAGTCACTTGTCGTGTATTCCTGAGGTGGGGTTTATCTCGTAGCTGAGCTCTTGATGGTAGGGTAGTGGTTTGGGCAGAGCGGGTGGAGGGTAAAGAAATAAGTGCTGCCTTTGGCTGGCAAATGTCTACATTTTGAAACATACAGCTGTATCTGATGCGCTTCTCCATTACTTTGTAAAAGTAGAGTTGTATGTGTATCATCTTGGTCCGTTCCCTTGCCCCTGTTTTGTTAAACAAATTTCAGGACAGCACTCCCAGGCCACTCTGGTCTCAGTGTACCATCCCGGTTAACTATCTGGAAGGAAAATAGAGCCAAGACCTCTGGTCTTCACTATATAGGAATTGCCTTCATTAGTCTTCAGGACTACTGCGTGCAAACAAGTAGGGGTCTAATCTCCTAGAAGGTGGGGTTTACCCTTGAAGAGAAGATGTCCCCAGATTATTAGCACTTTTAGAGGAGAAGCCAAGGTATGTAGGGCGTGTGGCCGGCCCATTGGCGGAGCATGAGAGAATGGGTACCATTGTGGGAAGACAAGAAAAGTTCCTCAGGGGCCTCCCACTGCTAAAGCTTTTTGTGAGATGTTGATCTGTGCTCCCTGGGTTTGACTTGGAAAGGAATTACTGCGGCAGCACGTGTAGTATTCTTGGATGATCTTGCTGCTCTTCTTTCTCTATATGTGTATGTGTGTGTGTGTGTGTGCGCGCGCGCGCGCGGCTGTGAATTTTCATTTGTAACTCCATCTGCTTAGGAGAGGGGCTCTCTGGAAAGTAACCTGCTGTCAACTTAATTGCAGCAAGGATCCAGAGAGAAATAGGACTTACTCCACTAGGGGCTCTCGTCTCACACCTTAAAGACAAGATTTCTAGAGAAACTGGGCCAAGTTTTCTTTGTTCTTTAACGTGGCAGGCTGTTTCATGTTCCTACGCTGACCTACGTTATGTTCCTTTATAATGTGCCCAAGACAGAAAAAACCCCAATCAGAGTCTCTCTTTGATCTTGCTCATTTTCTTCTTGATTTCAGCCATTGTCAAGTTCCTCATTTGGAGTATGGTTGGCAAATTTAACCTTCATGTTTTTGTCCTACACAAGGGACTCTTCAGACACTGAACTTAATTTAGACTGAGAGGAATCCATGAGGTGCTATCTGGCCAGATTTAAGTGGATTCTTTTTCCTTGGTTCTCCTTTCCCCGAGGACCTCTTATGTTGTTGTCCCTCTTCTAGATCAGTTCTCCTTTGATTTGGGTATGTTGCGGTTTGTTGAGAAGGAGGTTGGAGCGAAGTTCCAAGAGTGAAATTACAGTGTGTTAGAGCGTGGGGGGAAAATTAGTCTTATTTTTCCCTACATGGGATACAACACTGTGAAATTCAATCTTCAACTGAAGGCCCTGCAGTTCTCCTAAAACATAGTTCTTTGTTTCTTTCTTTAACAGAGTTTAAGCTAGTATTAAAGAGAAATTGCTTGTCTGTCCACTTCAGCTTTGTTTTATGCCCATTTCATATTGTTGTCTTTGTGTTGTAATTCATACTTTTGATACCATTTCTGATGTGTAAAATTGGTTGTCTTGTAAATATCTTATAAAGAGTTCAATTGTAAATAAACTATTGTGGCTGTTAATTTTTGAACTTCTGTTTCAATTTATTAATTTGTTGGGAAACATTAAATAATTCTGCCTAAACAATTGAAAGATTGGAAGAAATCCGTTTCAGCAACCAAACACATTATTTCCCCTTTGCAGGGTACCCATTTGTGTCCGAGTACCATATATGTTCCATCCCTCTCTATCCAGAGCATTTCCTCAAACAATTGGCCACTTTGAACATGAGATTGGGGAATATTCTGGGGGGTTTTTTTGGTACTGGGGATCGAACTTGGGACCTTGTGCTTTTGAGGCAGGCGGCGGAACCACTGAGGTAAATCCCAAGCCCTGGAGGATATTTGATGCCTGGTGTCTTTTTTTTTTTTTTTTTTTTTTTTTTTGCAGTACGGGGGATGGAACTCAGTACCTTGCACTTTCTCGAGGCAGGTGGTGACGCCACTGAGCTAAATCCCCAGCCCATGATGCCTGGTGTCTTAAGTTGACAAAATCTCATAGTTAGAAAGACTTCTTCAGTCATCTAGTCTGACCCCAGTTCATGATTTCTCCTGGCCAATATGTCCAGACAAATGAAGTCTAGCTTCTGCTTCAATCCAATGTCTCTTGCCATACATTTTTTTTTTGGTAAATGTTTGAAAATTCTCCATTCACCAAATCTAACTTCCTGTGATTTGAACCCATTTGTTCTTGCTTTTGCCTTCCAGGGTGATGAAAAAAAGCCCCTCTTTTGCTCAGAGTCCTTACAGTTAAGATGGCTGTGGTAGTCTCCAAGGCCTCTTCATCTAGAAATCTTACACTTGTTCCTCAGAAGGATTCTGAATTTTCAGTTCCCTCTGGCTGATAGAACAGTTTATCCATGTCCATTCAGAACCTGGACTCGGACAAAACAACTGAAGGACAGTGTGGCTGACTATCCCTTTATTTAGACTAAAGCTTGGCAGCTGTATTGGCCCCGATTTAGCTTGTGATCCATAGGACTCTCGAGGTTGTTTTCAACACTTAATAAATCATACATCTTCCATTTAGAGCTCAGTTGGTTTTTAGAGCTGGACTTACAAATTCAGCCATCTGTCTAACCAGCTGAGATTGTTTGAATCCTGATTCAGTCTCTGAAGGCATTCATAATTCCTTCTAAGTTGTCCATAAACATCCCGATAAACATCAGGATCCTTAACCATGTCCTTTATAAAAATATTAGCATCCCATCTTGTATGTCCTTTTTTTTGGTACCGGGGATCGAACTCAAGACCTTGTGCTTGTAAGGCAAGCGCCGGAACCACTGAGCTAAATAACCGGCTCGAGAGTACAATTTTTCTTATTGCTGGCAAATCCCTTGCCACAATCAAAGCATTTATGTCTGATAGCACTTAAAAAAGATACCACGTCAATATTTTGAACCCAACACCGGTTTCTACTGATCATCTCTTCAAAGCGGTTCTTAGATCTTGGTAAGAGTAGCACCACATTACCCTGAACTCTGGGAGAGGGGACGGCTGGGGTCGGAAGACGCGAAGAGGGGAGAGGAATTAACGCGACACACTGCAACACCAGGTCCTCTTGGCTCCACTGCGGACAACTGCTTTCTCCTTCACTCCTTCGCTGGTGTGGCAAATCTGACGCAACACCACGGTTTCACAGGTTTACCTTGATTTATGACTTTATTAAGCAAATGAATGCATAAAATGCTTTGCCTCAAACGTAGGTGGAAACAGCCCCAGTGTTACAGTGGCGCTGGGACATGACCCGCCGCCAGGAAAGACCAAGATGGCCGGGCCAGGGACCCAAGGAGGTTGCGGGAGTCCGGCTTCCTCGGCCCGACGCCTTCCCCCGAGAAGCCAGAAGTGGCGTCACCCCTGACGTCACCAATGACGTCATCCCGCTGGCCCGACAACGTGCCGCAGGGCACAGCTCCGCCCCTCAATAGCGGGGGACGACCCTGCGCAACGCGCGAGGCATGCCGGGACTGGCACCCCAGCCTCCCGGCAGCCTCTGCGACAGGCGCGGTGCGTCGGAGCTGGCCGGCGGCGGCCGTTCTCCGTAAGATGGCGGACCGGCGGCGGCAGCGCGCTTCGCAGGACACGGAGGACGAGGAGTCTGGCGCTTCGGGCTCCGACAGCGGCGGCTCCTTGGCGCGGGGAGGCGGGAGCTGCAGCGGGAGCGGTGGCGGCGGCGGCAGCGGCTCCCTGCCCTCGCAACGCGTCGGCCGCTCCGGGGCCCTTCATCTGCGGCGGATGGAGAGCGGGGGGGCCAAGAGCGCCGAGGAGTCCGAGTGTGTGAGTGGGCGGGGCGGGGCGGGGCGGGGCGGGGCGGGACCGGACCGGACCCCGGGTCCTTAGGGTCCCCCGCGAGTTTGCATCGGTGTTTTCTGGGAGGAACGCACAGCCGTGGTAGATGGAAAGCGGATGTTTATTCAGGAATTGGGGGAGACGAAGAAACCAGGCCTCCCTCGGATGCAGTTTGTTACGATTTACCTTTTTTTCTCCCTGTTCAACCATCTTGTGTTGTTTCGCTATCCACTTGCATTTCTTTATTGGGCTCCCCGCTTCTGACCATCACAGCTAACCCATGTCTTCTCCTTAGGAGAGCGAAGATGGCATGGAAGGCGATGGTAAGTACCGTCTTCATCACGACGAGAGTTGTCTCGCACATAAACGCAATTACTTGTTTCCCGGGATGAATGATCTCTCAGACTGTTTCTGAGGGAGGATGCTAAGGGGTGGCTTTTTGTGACATAGTGGTTAGGAGCATAGATTTTGGCAAGGTGGTCCTGGCCTCGACACACACTCTCGGCCAGTTTCCCCATGTGTAAATGGAGAGTATATCCACCTCGTACGTTGATTTCAGATTTAAATGAGAATTTTATCATGACCTAATCTACAGTAAGCAGTCAGAAATATACGTGTAATTATTTCTGCTTTTTTTTTTTCTTCATCTATTTCTGTTTTCTTTCAGCTGTTCTCTCGGATTATGAAAGTGCAGAAGATTCAGAAGTGAGTATAATAGGTTCTTTTTCCTGTGGTGTAAGGTGGAAAATGTGTTTTAAAGACATGTAAACACGTGTGGTATACAAATACCATGATCTACTTATTTCTCCTCTTGTGTATTTTTCGTTTATGTTTTATGGATTTTCGTGGGGGGGGTTGTTTGTTTGTTTTGAGACAGGGTCTTACTATGTAGTTGGGCTAGCCTTGAACTCACTATATAGTCCAGGCTGGGCTTGAACTCCCCCAGATCCTCCCGCTTCGGCCTCCTGAGTGCTTGGGTTACAGGCATGCACTACCATGCCCAGCTCTCATTTATGTTTCTTAAAAATGTAAGAAAACATCTTGTTCATTGAGTGGTGGAAACCTGAGCCAAGCTCCTTCAAGCTACAGGTGTCTTACTGCTAGGTAGTGGTTGGCTTCTGCCCCTATTTGAAGGAAATAAGGTTCTAAATAAGAGAATGAGAACATTGTGAAGTCCTTCAAGAGATGTTTGAGGGTTCATTGTGTGTGGGGGGGTACGGGGGATCGAACTCAGAACCTTGTGCTTGTGAGGCAGGCAGCGGTACCACTGAGCTACATCCCCAGCCCGAGGGTTCATTTTTTTACTGTCTAGGTTGAGATGCCAGCCGGTTGGATATTTTTTTCCAAGAGTATCTGAAGACTTTGAAAGGACAGGATTCTGAGTGGTTTGTGGCAAAAGCATCCCTCAGTTTATGGGTGGGACTTTTCTCTGTCTTTAGGAGAAAGTTTTCCAACAGGCAACTTTTATGAGCTTATTTGATTGGATAAATAACTACAGGTGGCATCAGGATGGCTGTTTGTCCTACAGTTTTCTTGATTGGAGTTCTGAGTTCTAGGTATTGGTTGTGGAGTTAAATGGAGGGATAATTGGATTATGGGTCAAATATTTATTCCATAATTTTTTCTGGTACTGGGAATCAAACTCAGGACCTTGGCCTACAAGGCAGGCACATTGCCACTGAGCTAAATCCCCAGCCTGGTTTGTTTTTGAGACAGAGTCTCGCTATATAGTTCAGGCTTCCTTGAACTCACTATGTAGCCCAGGCTGGCCTTGAACTTGCAGCGATCCTCTTGCCTCAGCCTCCTGAGTGCTGAGATTACAAGCGTGCGCCCCCATGCCCATCCTATTCTGTAAATTTTATAGAACTGTTACTATATTTTAGACTCTGTTGATCCCTTGGAGCAGCAACAGTGAATGCTATAATCCATACTCCTAGTTTTGAGCTCTTACAACTCAAGGAAGTCAAACACTCAGGCAGTCATATTGTCACCCGGGAAATAACTTCCAACTGTTAGATGTCACATGTGCTGAGTTTGTGGCTCCTGATATTGAAGAATAGATATGAGGACAGAGGAGGTTAAGAGGAGGAAAACTTTATTGACAGAAAGCTCCTGAGAGATAGGAGAAATCCTGAAAGTAGGTGGCCACTGCAGCTCTTTGTCATAGGATATTTTATACAACAAAATCACACTGTGGGTCGCTTTGGGTCAAACTACAATTGACCTGTGAGATTACAAGTCTTAGTTATTTAGGTAAGATTGATCCAGTAGGGAAGCAAGGCATGTAGCAAGGGTATATGGCAAGTATCACTGACTTCAGCTTATCTGTAAATTTTAACATTGAACAAAGGCATTCCTGGAAAGGGATGGGAATGTTGGTCAGGGTGTTCTGGTCACCCACCTATGCATTTGATGCCTATCTTGCCCCACTGGACCAGTGGTGCTAATTACAGTGTAATCTCAAGCAGCTGTTAATCTCTAGAGAGGCCTGCAGGCCTGGCCATTGCATTTCCATCTTGAAGCCTGTCTGTTTTCTAATTTGCCTTCAGCCACAATTTTGATGTGTGTGTCTGACTCTCAGGGGCCCAGTCCCTCTCTGGCCACCCTAACTTAGCTGTCTGTAATAACATGACTTGGTGACAACTGCAGGGTTGACCCAGGGTGTGGGTCTTAAATCCATCATAGGACAGAGTAAGCCGGGCAACACATTATCAGGCAGAGGGAAACAGATAAGAAAGCACAGGAGCTGGGGATTTAGCTCAGTGGTTCAGGCACCTGCCTCGAAAGTGCAAGGGTCCTGAGTTCGATCCCCGGTACCAAAAAAAAAAAAGAAAGCACGGGGCCGGGGATTTATATAGCTCAGTGGTTTTGCTCCCTGCTGCGCAAGTGCAAGCACCCGAGTTTGATCCCCAGAACCAAAAAAAAAAAAAAAAAAACCACAGAGGCAGGAGAGAAGATTCAGTATTTGGGAACTTGAAAGTAGTTTGGTGTGGTGGGAGCATTGTTGGGACAGATTGGGTACCAGAGAGAAAGGCAAGTTGATGAGCAGGGACCAGATGACCAAGGGACTTGTTCTTTTCCTAGGTACCTGCTTTGTAGCAAGACTACACTGGGCACTGGGTGAAAACATACCTCTTCCCTGTGGAGTTACATTCCAGATCAGGGAGGGGAAGAAAATAGTATTTGATAAGATCCATGATGTTGGAAGCATAGGACACATTGGGAGCAAAAGGCAGGAGCATCTAAGTCGATCTAGGCTACTTGGAAACACGTAGAAAATGGGATGTGTCCTGAAGGATGAGCAGGAGTTAGCCAGGCAAAGTTTCTAAGTGGAGGGAAGGAACATTGGGAAGGAGGGAGGTCTTCGAGTGGTGAGTTGGAGGACATGAAATGTTAATGTGACTAGAACATAGGAAGGCAAGAAAGTGAGGTGGGATCAGAGGAGTCTCGGCCCTTTTTTAGTTTGTTTGTTTGGTTGGTTTTTTTGGGGGTTTTTGTGTGTTTTGGTACGGGGGATCGAACTCGGGTCCTTGTGCTTGCACAGCAGGTGGTGAAACCACTGAGCTAAATCCCTGGCCCCCTTTTTTAGTTTGTTTTTGTTTGTTTTGTTCTTGTTGGTGCCAGGGATCAAACTGAGGACCTCATGCTTCCCAGGCAGATGCTGTGCCACTGAGCTAAATCCCCAGCCTATTGAAATCTCTGGCCCATTTGTTTTTGGGTTTTTTTGAGACATTAAGTTACCCAGGCTGGGCTTGAATTTACAATCCTCCTGCCTCACCCTTCCAGGGTGCTGGGATTCCAAGCTAGTCTCACCATGCCTGTCTTTAGTTCATATTGTAAAGTATCTTGTAAGACAGGTTAAAAGTATTTGGATTTTACTCTTAAGAAAGTGATAAACAAGAAAAACATTTTAAACAAAAATGTGATGTGATCAGACTTAAATTTTAAAGCAGTGTTCTCCCTACTGAAACAGGATCTTGGAAGAGGGATACTAGCCTCAGATGTTTATAGGTTAACAAAATCTCAAGTTGATGTTTATGCATAGTGAAATATGAGCGGTAGTTTTGGGGTTTTTTTGTTTTGTTTTTTTTGTTGTTGTTCCAGGGATTGAACTTGAGACCTTTCACTTGAGAGGCAGAGGCAGTTGATGGAACCACTGAGGTAAATCCCCAGAGTAGTTACTTTATAACAGTGTGTTTCTTGTGCAGTGGGGAGAATTGATCCCAGAGCAGCAAGATTAGAAAGCAAAAGCTTATTAAGGAAGCAGTGTGGAAATGGAAGTGAGCAGTGAGTGAGGGATGGGATAGAACAGTGCCTGGGAAAAGAGAAGCGGACAGAATTGAAGGTTCTGAGAGGTTTCAGATGGGCAACATTCTCGCTCAGGCAGAGTGGAAGGTTTGGCAAGGTTTGGTGATTGGGAGCAACAGTGCCTCAGTGCTCTGTAAGGAAAGGAGTTGGGGTGTTGTCCTGGCGTCGAGGAAGAAAATAGGCCAGGAGGTCTCATGTGGAGGATTAATTATGGGGGAGGCAAGAGCATGCTCTCAGTTTGTTGGAATGCCCCAAAGGACACAATGGTGCTGCTCTAAAGAACGTGTGTACCTGTGAGCCCAGCCGCACGAAACGGAGCTGAGAGAGGTTTCATTGAATTGGAGCCTGAATTAAAAAGGAATCAAAAGAATGTCCAGGTTGATGGATGGCGCTGGTGATTACTAAGACAAGAACAGTAGGATGAGATTTCAGGAAGGGCAGCGCTGAGGTAGGTTTGAGGTGGCTTCTTTCCTTTTTATTGCAGTCCTAGTGATGGATGCAGGAGTCTTGCACATGCTAGGCAAGTGCTGTACCCATGAGCAACACCCCTAGCCAAGTTTGGGCTATCGTGAAATTAAGGAACCAGTGGGACTTCCAAGTGGCAATATCTAATTTTAGATTTTTAATTTCTCATATCTTCCTGAGTTTGATGGTTCTAGTTCAGAGACAGTCTCACTGTGTAGCCCAGGCTGTCCTTGAAGACCAGCAATCCTGCCTCAAGCTTCCCAGAGCTGGGATTATGGGTGTGCACCACCTTGCCTGGCTCTCAGTCTTTGTTTTTGGATTTTTCAAATTCTGGTTTATAGTCTTTCATGCCTTATAATTCTGTATTACTCTTTCTCTGTTTCTCTATCACTCCTAAGGATTGAACCCAGGGCCTTTCCACTGAACTACCTCCCTACCACCCCCCTTTCCCTTTTTCGGTAGCAGAGGTCAAACTCAGGACCTTGCGCTTGAGAGGCAGGCACGGTGCCACTGAACTAAATCCCTGGCCCTACTTCCCCTACTTTTTAAACAATTTTGAGACTGGGTCTTGCTGAGTCACTTAAGTTGCGGGGCTGGGCTCAAACGTGGAATCCTCCTCCTGCCTTAGCCTCCCTGAGTACTGAAATTACAGGCATATGCCCGGCTATAAATTATACTTGAAATCTTTTTAGCTTATTTTGAAATGGAAGTTACATTTTTGGTATGATATACACATGTCTGTTTGGCATGCATTTATTGAATGTTATTCTTATTTTCTCCTTTGGGATTTAACTTATGTATTTTCTATTTTTTGTGTGAATTTCGTTTTACTGAACCTTCTAGGAAGCACGGTGTGCAGTAGCTTTTTCTAACTTCACAGAGCTCCCTCTTCTGTTGTTTGCCTATGGTGTTAAAAAGTATGGTGGCTTGCCAGGCGCAGTAGCACACGCCTGCAATCCTGGCATTCTGGGATGCTAAGGCAAGAGGATCACAAGTTCCAGCCCAGCCCCTTACCAAGACCCTGTCTAAATTAAAAGGAGAAAAAAAAGGCTGGGATGTAGCTCAGCGAGAAGGCTCTTGGTTCAGTCCCTTCTTGCCTTTACTCTGACCTTCCCTGTGCTGCCCTTCTGTCTCCTAGAAAGCAACCAGCAGCTGGGTTGGTTTGGCCCCTTCAGGGAGTCTTTTTGTTTGTTTGATTTTGTTTTTGTTGTTGAAACAGGCTCTTGCTATGTAGTTCACTCTGTCCTGGAACTCCCTGTGTAACCCAGGCTGGCCTTGAACTCCAGGTGATCCTGCCTTAGCCTCCCAGGGTGTGCGTCACCACGCCCAGGTTGCTTTAGCCATTCTTCCCGCAGGTTCTTTCACACTCAGCAAGGGAAGCCTCCTCTTCCCTGCCCTTGTCTGGCCTGCTGTACTCTCCATTGGCTGCCTGTTGACTCTTTCAGGCTTTCTGGTTCTTGCCAAATTTATTTGCTTCTCTGCTTTCACCTGCACTGGTGCTAATACTGTGAAATTGGGCTGTTGGTACTTTGTTCATATGCACTTACATCTTGGAGTTTAGGGGATACATCTTTTTGTTTTGTTTTGGAGTGTGTGTGTGTGTTGAGACAGGGTCTCGCTGTATAATTCAGGCTGGTCTTGAACTCGCTATGTAGCCCAGGCTGGCCTTGAACTTGCAGTGATCTTCCTGCCTCATCCTCCTGAGTGCTGGGATTATAGGGATACACCACCACATCTGGCTCTTTTTGGCTTTTGTGGGGGTTTTTTGTTTTGTTTTGTTTTTTTCTTTCTTGGTACTGGGAATTAAACTCAGGACCTTATGCTTGCCAGGCAGGTGCAGTGCCACTGAGCTAAATCCCCAGCCCTTCTTTTTGGCTTTTGAAACAAGGTCTTGCAGTGTAGCTTAGGCTGGCCTTGAACTCACTATGTAGCCCAGGCTTGCCTCAAACGCGAGGTGATCCTCCTGCCTCAGCCTCCCAAGTGCTGAGCTTACAGGTGTGCACCACCATGTCCATCTTAACATGCACAATTTAATGACTTTTGGTGAATGCACAGATAAGTGCAATCATTACCATAGCGAATTTCAGAACATTTTTATCACTTTTGAAATAACTTCCTATGCCCTTTTGCTGCCAGCTATTCTGTTCCCTCATTCCCTTCCCCTAGCCCTGAGCAACCATGTGTGTACTTTTTGTCTCTGTAGATTTTTCTGTTCTGGCTTTTAATATGAATGGAATCATAAAACATTTGCATATTTGTGGCTGGCTTCTGTCGTTTACCCTATGTTCAGTTAAGTGTCAGCATGTATCAGTTTGGTGTTCCTTTTTTTTTCTCCTCCATACTGGGGATTGAACCCAGGGCTTTTACTCTTAAGCTACATCCCTAGGCCTTTTATTTAATTTTAATTTTAATTTTATTGTGGTACTGGAGATTGAGCCAAGGGCCTTCACACTGAGCTATATCCCCAGCCCTATTTTTGTATTTTGTATTGTTTTTATTTTTTATTTTTGGTACCTGGGATCAAACTCGGGACCTTGTGTTTGCAAGGCAGGTGCCAGAACCACTGAGCTAAATCCCCAGCCCCTTGTATTTTTAATTTTTTTAATTTTTAATTTTTTTTTGTACCAGGGATCAAACTCAGGACCTTGCACTTGCTGGGCAGGCGCGGTGCCACTGACCTAAATCCCTAGCCCCTTTGTATTTTTTATTTTGAGACAGGATCTTGGTAAGGCAGTAAGTTGCCCAGGCTGGGTTCAAACTTAGGGTCGTCCTGTATCAGCCTTCCTGAGAGCTAGGATTAGAGGTGTGCACCTCCAAGCCACGCTACATGTATAAAAGAATAGTTACTATGTTCGTTAGGTTTTCCAGACTCCCAGCTGAAATTTGATACTGCTTGACCCAGATAATCCCCATCATGCCTACTTCATGGTCCATACCAACCACCTTTCTGTGAATTTGAAGTCTTCAGATTCCACTAAGCGAGATCATACAGTATTCTGTGTCTGGCTTATTTCACTTAGCGTAGAGTCCCTGTTGTCACAGGTGGCAAGATTTCTATTTTGGGGGCTATTTGCTATCCTGTTGTATGCATGGACCACGTTGTTTTACCCACCAGTGGGCGCTTAGATTGTTTCCATCTTTTGGTGTTTGTGAACAGTACAGCTATGAACATTAGTGTCCAGGCTTTCATGTGGATATAGGTTGTCACTTCCCTGGGGGATGTGCCTCGGAATGAAATTGCTGAGTCAGATGACAGCTGTTTAATCATTTGAGGAACTGCCAGCCTCTGCCAAAGTGGCTCTGCCATGTTTTATGTCATTCCCAACAGCAAGCTTAAGGGTTCTAATTTCTTCACTTCCCCAACAACACTTTTGCCTGATTTATTTGTTCACTAGGTATCCTAGTAGATATGAAACTACATCTTTTGGTTTGTATGTCTTCCTGGGACAAATGACTTGTAAGATATTTTGCACTCTTTTTTTTTTGCACATTTTTTTAATTAGTTTTTTTATGATGGCACTGTAAGAGTTCTTTATTTTCTATATAATTTCCTTATGAAGCTTGATTTACGTATTTTTTCCCCTTCTGTGGATGACTGTTCATGCTGTTCTTTGAAGCACAAAGACTAATTTTGATCATGTCTAATTTGTCTGGGGTGGGGTTTTTTGTTCCTCTTTTTTTTTTTTTTTTTTTGTACCAGCAATGGAACTCAGGACCTTGGGTTTGCAAGGTAGGCAGCAGCACCACTGAGCTAAATCCCCAGCCCAGTTCCTCATGTTTTTGGTGCTATATCTTAAGATTGTTTTGCCACTGGGCATGGTGGTACATGTAGCTCCTCAGGAGGCTGAGGCAGGATAATTTAAAGTTTGAGGCTAGCTAAGACCTTGTCTCAAAATAAAACTTTTTAAAAGGTAGGGGGTGTAGCTCAGTGCTCCCTGGGTTCAGTCCCCAGTACATTTAAAAAAAAACCAAATTTTGCCAATCTCAAAGCGATAAATATTTATTCTTGTGTTTTCTTCTAAGTATTTTATAGTTTTAGCCCCTATATTTAGGTCTTTGATCATTTTTTGTTGTTGTTGTTGGTACTGGGGATTGAACTCGGGTCCTTATCCTTTTGGGGCAGCCAGCGGAACTACTGAGCTAAATCCCCAGCCCAGCACAGGTTTTCTTTGGAATGGATGGGTTACTAGAGGAGAGGTGAAGAGTGACCTGTGAAAGTGTTCAGGTCCTTGCCAGGGTGGGAGGAGCCTGCCTCATAGAAGCAGGTGTATAAAATGAGGCTGAAAAGCTGGCATAATGGCACACACCTATAGTCCCAGCTACTCAGGAGGCTGCGGCAGGAAGATAACTTGAGCCATGTAAACTATGTATAATGTGTGTGTATTTATATATATAAATAAAATGGGGCCAAGGAGTTCGAGTTGACAGAGACATGGAGAGTGTGTGTGGGGGGAGCTCAACCCATTTTTACTCTGAAATATGTGGAAAGCTGAATCCTCTGCATGGGAAATCTTAAGGTTTGCATCGCTTCAGGGTAGAGCTAGTAAGAGTTGATGTGGCAGCATACCTCATAATCCTAGCACTCTGGAAGGCTAAGGCAGGAGGATTGCAAATTTGAGTCCAGCTTGGGCTGCGTAGCGAGACCCTGTCTTGGAAACAAAACAGCAAAAGGGTTTTGATGACGTCCTCTGGGCACAGCAGCGTGGCTCTGGTAGTACCTTGGCTGTAGTTAGACCAGGCCTGGTCTCTAATTTGGAGTCTCCTCAGCGCAATGCTATCTCTCTGTTCTGCCCTGGAAACAAAATTAGTTTCTCATCTAGAAGAAAAGAGTTGCCTCGTTTGGCATCGACCGCAGACCAGAGTGGGTGGGGCCCCAAACAAAGTCCCTCATTAATCATGCTGGCAAGCATACTAATATTTTTCTCCCTAGACCAGTGACCCATAAGCCTACCACCCACCCACCCTGTAGAGCAGGAAAGCTGCGTGTGCTGAGGGAGATGGGAAGACTCCAAGGGTGTTTGGTCATTAAAAATCTATAGGTAAAGTGAGGTGTCATCAGACAGTCTCCTCGTTCTCTGTCACCTTTCGGGAATCCTGCCTCGACACCCATGTGCTAAGCAGAGAAGAGTGAGGAGAGCAGACCTAGATATGTCTGAAGGAGGGGCAGACAGTGATCCTGGGCACTGCTTACCTAATTAGGACAGGTGAAGCCTGTGACCCACACCCAGGAAGCTGAGGCTGGAGGATCACTGGGAGTTCGAGCCCAGCCTGGGCTACATAGTGAGTCCTTGTTAAAAAAAAAACAATTTGGAAGAAAAGTGTAAGTCAGTGTTTCCACCTCAGGGACAGCAGTGCCTTGAGCAGTTGATTACAAGGAGTCTGTGAGTCCACTAACTCCGTGCTCATCTCCAGACTGTCTCCTACCTTCATGTTGCCATTTTGAATATATGTACAAATTAATAAAAGGTGACTCTCCTCTGAGGCACTGGGTGGGTAGCAGTTGTTCTTCATTATGTTTTCTCAGTCCTGGTGCTACCCTGAAAGTTCTTGATCCTAGATTAGACAAGGACATTTATAATTTAAAGATCGAGGATTTAACCCATTTTGAGATGGGAAGATTCATGGTTTAAATCGGGCTAAAGTTTTTAGCCCCTGCATATTTAAGAGACAGCTTACCAACAGGGGATACCACTGTCATGAAAAATGAGGCGGCCTCTGTGTCCCACACTATGACGTCCCCATCTGTACCCCCGACCCCTTCACAGGCTGCTGCTGTTCACATTTCCTTGCCTTTTTTCAGCAATGTCTGGGAGTTTGTGTATGTGTGTGTGTGAGAGTGAGAGAGAGAGAGAGATTCCCATCCCCTCCAGATCCTATTTCCATGGCTGATGGGGACTTTTCCAGGGTGAAGAAGGAGAGTACAGTGAAGAGGAAAACTCCAAAGTGGAGTTGAAATCAGACACTAATGACACTGCCAACTCTTCAGCTAAAGAAGAGAAGGGAGAGGACAAGGCTGACGGCAAAGGCGCCGTGACTGGAGAGCGGCAGAGCGGGGACGGACAGGTCAGGCCGGGCACAGTCCTCCCCAGGGCTGGACAGAGCGCCAAGCTGGAGGCTGGAAAGTAAGGAGCCCCTCATGTGTCCTCAGGAGAGCACGGAGCCTGTGGAGAACAAAGTGGGGAAGAAGGGCCCTAAGCACCTGGATGATGATGAGGACCGGAAGAACCCAGCATACATACCCCGGAAGGGGCTCTTCTTTGAACACGACCTCCGAGGGCAGACACAGGAGGAGGAAATCAGGTAACAGTGCCCCGCTGCATGTAGCAAAGGTCAAGTGCTTGCTGTGTTGGGGGTCTGCTAAGCTAAGTGCTTCCCCTAGTTCCTCTGAGACACGGAGGCGCTGCCTGGGCTGCCTTAGCAAAGAGAGGACGGCATGGCTCAGGGCATTTACCTGGTTTCTCCCCAGACCCAAGGGGCGTCAGCGCAAGCTGTGGAAAGATGAGGGTCGCTGGGAGCACGACAAGTTCCGGGAAGACGAGCAGGCCCCCAAGTCCCGGCAGGAGCTCATCGCCCTGTATGGTTATGACATACGCTCAGCTCACAATCCCGATGACATCAAGCCCCGAAGAATCCGGAAACCCCGGTGAGGAAACTTCGGAGATTACTGATATTTTTAGAAAGAACTCCTTTGCCTTTCTAGCCAGTGAATGAATGAGTAAAGAGTATGCGATATCTCCCCAACTCCATTTATATCTTTAGTGGTCCCGTTGGCTTTTTTTAGGCCGTATCTCACTGTGTAATCCAGGATGACCTTGAACTCATAGGATCTTCCTGCCACAGCCTCCCGAGTGCTGGGATTATAGGTGTGTGCCACCATGCCCTGCCGGTTTTATTCCTAACAGTTTTCTCTATTACACTCTTTTAGATATGGGAGTCCTCCACAAAGAGATCCAAACTGGGTTGGTGAGCGAACAATCAAGCCCCATCGTCATCAGGGTCCTGGGGGCACCCTACCACCGAGAACATTTATTAACAGGAATGCGGCAGGCACTGGCCGCATGTCTACACCCAGGAATTACCCCCGATCCGGAGGCTTCAAGGAAGGTCGAGCTGGGTTTCGGCCTGTGGAGGCTGGAGGGCCACATGGCCGGGCTGGTGAGACTGTTCGGCATGAGGCTGGCTACCGCTCACGGCGCCTGGACCAGGTGCCTGTGAGGGAACCATCGCCAGAAGCAGATGCTCCAGTGCCTGGCAGTCCTGAGAAGGAAGAGGCAGCTTCCGAGACACCACCTGCTGCCCCTGACACCGCACCACCAGCCCCTGACCGGCCCATTGAGAAGAAGTCCTACTCCCGGGCCAGAAGAACCCGAACCAAGGCTGGAGATGCAGGCAAGGCTGTGGAGGAGATGCCCCCTCCACCCGAAGGCCTGACCTCAGCTCCTCCTGGCCCAGAAGCTGCCACTACTCCATCAGCGAAGGCCGGGAGCTGGGAGTCTCCTGTGGATTCGACCACAGGCGGACTCGAGCAGGACGTAGCACAGCTGAGTCTTGAGGATCAGAACTGGAGTCCAGGACAGCCTTCCTTCCTGCAGCCACGGGAGCTTCGGGGTAGGCATCCCTGGGTTTAGGGCCTCGGAAGAAGGTGTCTCATGAGTTTGGTGTGTGTGTTAACCGAGAAAAGGGAGGGTGGGCTCATGGTTCCACTGTCCAGTCCCCAACCCTGATTTCACTGTGGCCTAGGGCTGCCCTGCTCGCTACCTTACATGTTGTTACCTGATCCTGACTGAGCTGAGCACAGAACCCTTTTCTACTCTCCTACAAAAGAGGAAGCAGCAGTGTTCTCCTGTAACAGATGAAAATGTGGATGGAAAAAAAAACGTGTGAAGGCAGAAACTTAAACTTTATTTAGATCAGGTTCTTTTATCTCTGAAGGAAGCCTCTTAATTTCTTTATTCTTCTAAAGATATACTGCCTAGTAGAACTTAATGTAATGCCAGTGCTTTTGAAAACAGTACTTGAAATGTGGCTAGAGGGAGGAATTGGACTTTCAATTAAATAGCCATGTGGGTGTGGCTCGTGGGTATCATGTTGGACACACAGTTCTACAGAGTAAGATCTGCCTGTTGACACTTTTACCCATTCTGCTTTGTCTTGGTCCAACCAGATACACCAAGGGGTTCTTTTCCCTGGTTTTTGAAATTTATCTCTAATTTTAAGATTAGAAATCCTCCTTGTTGGGACTGGGAGTTTCAGCACCCTTTTCCTGTATAGATGACTTTTTTTTTTCTTTATAGTATTGGAGATTGAACCCAGGACCTTTTACGTGTGTGTGTGTGTGTGTGTGTGTGTGTGTGTGTGTGTGTGTGTATTGGGGGGGGTTACGGAGATCAAACTCAGGACCTTGTGGTTGCCATGCAGGGTCTGTGCCACTGAGCTACATCCCTGGCCCTTTTATTTATTTATTTTTTTGGTACCAGGGATCGAACTCAGGTCCTTCTGCTTGTGAGGCAGCCAGTGGAACCACTGAGCTAAATCCCCAGCCTGTATTTTATTTTGAGACAGGGGCTCACTAAGTTCCCCAGGCTGGGCTCAAACTTGCAATCTTGCCTCAACCTCCCAGAGTGCTGTGATTACACATGTGCTCGCTTATCATGTCCGGCTTCCTACTGATGTCTGACCATCATTGGAAGGCAGTTTGTAAAACATTCCTTTCTTTCCTGAGAAATTTTCAGCCAGAAGGGTCTTCCAGACTTCTAGCCCAGACCTCTGTGGTCAGGATACAATGGAGTAGATTTATAGAACCTCCTGCCTTTGTCCACTTGTTGCTCAGCAACTTTGGGGGTGAGATTTTACAATACATTAGGTAATGAAATGTGCTGATTCGAACTTCCTAGGGGTCATTTCTGTGCAGGGACATGTCAGGTAGGAAAAGGTCCCTCTTCAGGCATTTTTTCATGTTGAAGGGCTTTCTTGCTTTCTTAGGTGGTGGGTAGTGGGAGCCAGTTTTCCAGTGCCAGGGTCAGGCAGTTTGAGAGGCAGTTTCCTTCTGTAAAAGAAAAGAGCCATTCCCCTAGCTTCACTTGTCTTCTGGATACACCTGAGTCCCCCTTCCCAGCGTATGTCTGCAGCGGTGACTTTCTTTGCATTACAGGTGTGCCCAGCCACATCCACATGGGAGCGGGACCTCCGCCTCAGTTTAACCGCATGGAAGAAATGGTACGAAGGGAAGGGCTGCCCTGTTATAGTGTCCTGTTTAAACCCAGGCGAGGTCCTGATGCCAGTCTTCCTGTTGATTACTGTGTCTCTCTTTTTTTTTGTACCGGGGATATAACTTGGGACTTTGTGCCTTCAAGCCAGGCGCCGGAACCACTGAGCTAAATCCCCAGGCCCATACTGTGTCTCTTAATTCAGGTATCCGAGATGTCGGGTAGAGGTTTAGGTTCAAGTATTGATGCTTAGCTGGGCGTGGTGGCACAGGCCTGTGATCCCAGCACTCGTTTTGAGGCCACCCTGAGCTACATAGTGAGTCCCTGCCTCAAAAAACAACAAAAAAACCCCCAAAGTATTGGCGATTTTCATTGATATTTCAATTTACTTTTCAAATATTTCTGAAAACACTTGCCATGTCCTGCAGCATCCGAAGAGCCTGGTCTTGCTCTGAGAGCCCTGAGGTCTGTCTTTGTGTCTTACTCAGGTCTGTCTTTGTGTCACAGGGTGTCCAGGGTGGTCGTGCCAAGCGCTATTCATCCCAGCGGCAGAGACCAGTGCCCGAGCCCCCTGCCCCTCCTGTGCACATCAGTATCATGGAGGGCCATTACTATGACCCGTGTGAGTAGTGTCTTCTCGTTGGTGCTGTTCTTGGTAGGTTGAAGGCCATGAAAGAGGCCAGCCTCTCTTGCCTTTCATTCCCCTTCTGACCTCTCATGGTGGTTATCAGACATTGTTTAGTTCCCGCTGGCAGGACTAGAGGTAAACCCAGGAACCCAAGGGTGCTCTGCCACTGAGCTACATCCCCTTTTTTTGTTGTTGTTTTTTTCGGTACTGGGGATCGCACTCAGGACCTTGCACTTGTGAGGCAGGCACAGTGCCACTGAGCTAAATCCCTGGTCCTACATCCCCATTTTTTAAATTTCATATGGAGACAGCGTCCCACTGAGGCGCCCAGGCTGGCCTCAACTTGACAATCCTCCTGCCTCAGCCTGCTGAACAGCTGGCAGAGAAAATCTTTTAAAGGGTTTGTGGGACAAGACAGCACACGAGCTGTGAAGAGGAAGGGTTTATATGAGCCCCACTGCGATATCTTACAGTGCAGTTCCAGGGAGCAATCTATACCCATGGCGACAGCCCTGCCCCGCTGGCTCCACAGGGCATGATTGTGCAGCCGGAAATGCACCTTCCCCACCCAGGTAAGCGTGGTGCTCCTGCCTCTGCTTCTGGTACGTGAAGGGGCCGCTCTGCCTCCTTAAAGCTCCCTTTGGAGCACCCCAGCCAGGGCTGTCTATGAAAATGGTGGCATCTTCTTTTTCAGTTTTTGTCTTTCTTTTCGTCCAGGTTTACATCCCCACCAGACACCAGCACCTCTGCCCAACCCAGGCCTGTACCCCCCACCGGTGACCATGTCTCCAGGACAGCCTCCTCCCCAGCAGCTGCTTGCTCCTACCTACTTCTCTGCTCCAGGTGTGATGAACTTTGGGAACCCCAGCTACCCATATGCTCCAGGAGGCCTGCCTCCCCCTCCACCGCCACATCTGTATCCTAACACACAGGTAAGATGGCTTTCGAGCAGGGTCCTCCAGGTACACAGCCTTTAAATCAGGCAGGAGTCTGGGGTGGGGTGATGCTAAGGAAATTTCAGTGCCACTGGGCTGCACGTGATACCCAGATGCCTCTTGGTGGCCAGGAGCTAGAAATGCAGCTCACTCAACACCCCTCACGTCGGCTCCTTGGCTGCCCTTATGGTGTTGAGTAGAGTGGGTGCAGCCTGGATGGTTGTATCTCTGATGTCTGTGTGAGGAGCTGTGTGCTGCTCCTCTGTAGCTTCCCCTGCCCCGTCCTGCTTCGTGGTCAGAGGGTTGACACCGTCTGTATCTGAGTGTCACCATATGCTTAGCCTTTTCCGTGTGAGAGCTGATGGTAGGAATCGAAGGAAGCTGGGCAGTACTTTGAAGATTCAAAACCTGAGCATAACAGTGACATGCTGAGGCAGAAATGAACACTCACCTTACTTGGAGGCGACAGCTTTAAAAGAAATTCTTCAAACTGTTTTTTTTTGGGGTACCGGGGATTGAACTCAGGTCCTTTCGCTTGCGAGGCATGCGCCAGAACCACTGAGCTCCATCCCCAGCCCTCAAACTTGTTGTTGAGGGGTGACATGATTATAGAGTCCAGGCTGACCTTGAAGTCGTAATCCTCCTTTCCGCCTCAGCCTCCTGAGTCCTGGGGTTAGCAGTCGTGCACCACCATGCCTGGCTCCAGACTCTCCTTTTCACAGCTGGATAGTGTTTGCTGTTGTTCATAGGTTGGATGGATTCCTAACTTTCTCTTCTGGCTCGTGGGGTCCCAGGCCCCGTCACAGGTGTACGGTGGAGTGACCTACTATAACCCCGCCCAGCAGCAGGTGCAGCCGAAGCCCTCCCCACCCCGGAGGACGCCACAGCCCGTCTCCATCAAGCCCCCTCCACCGGAGGTATGGGCTCCTTCCCATGTTGAAGGCGCAGGCTACCGCGGGGCTCCTTTCTCCAGAGGACTCTGTTTCTGTGGAAAAGTCTTTTATGTGACCTGGTAACACTTTCTAACTTGATTATTGCAGGTGGTGAGCAGGGGGTCCAGTTAATGTGACATTCTGAATATTTCCAGTCCAACATCTTAAAAATGTAAGTGCACAACTTCCTATGACTCTTCTTAAAAAAATCACTGTTTTTTTGAGACAGGGTCTCACTGTGTAGTCCAGGCTGGGCTTGAACGCGAGGTGGTGCTCCTGCCTCAGCCTCCTGATTACAGGTGTGCTCAGTGTTCTTTTTTTTTTTTGGTACTAGGGATCGAACTCAGGTCATTGCGCAGCAGGCGGCGAAACCACTGAGCTAAATCCCTGGCCCTCTAGTGCTCATTTTTTTTTTTTTTTTTTTTTTGTACCAGGGATCGAATTCAGGACCTTGTGCTTGCAAGGCAGGCGCCGGAACCACTGAGCTAAATCCCCACCCCTAGTGCTCATTCTTTTTTTTTTTTTTTTTTTCCAAGTGCTCATTCTTAATAAAGAACATCACTGCTTAATGCTGGACTTAATAATCACATGACATCTCAGGAGAGACTTAAAGGTGGCCCAGAATTTGCCAGTTTCTTTGTTTTGTGAATGTATTGGACAGAGTTAAAGGAGAAACCGTTGTTAACTTGACAGTTTGATGCTTTCACTCGAGGAGCGGCAAGAAGGAAATACAGGAATGCAGCCACGCCTGGTGGCACATGCCTGTGATCCTAGCACAGGAGGTCACAAGTTCCAGCCCAGCTAGGGCAATTTAGTGACTTAGACCCTGTCCTGATACAAAAAACAGGCTGGGATGTAGCTCCTGTGAAGGCCATAGGTTTAATCCCCATACTGCACACACGGGAGGGAGAGAGGGAGTACAGGAGTGCACTGCAAACCTGACCAGAGAAAGGGAAAATCTGAGTTTAAAGTGATACAGCAAAAAAAAGCCAGTTGTAAAGATCATAGAGGACAGAGAACATGGAGATTCTGTTTTCTTTTTCTTTTTTGGGGGGGTGGGGTACAGAGATTGAACTTGGGTCCTTGTGCTTACACAGCAGGTGGCGAAACCACTGAGCTAAATCCCCAGCCCTGTTTTCATTCTTTTAAGGTCATTACAACACGTTATGTAGGGTCTGGGGTGCAGCTCGCTGGCAGAGCCTGTGCTTAGCTCACATGAGGCCTTGGGCTTCATTCTCAGCACTGAGACAAATAGTGAACAAGCCAGTTTGTAGCTATCCTGAGGGCCTGAGGTCCACTACTAACACTTGGCTGGTTCTGCCCTTCTCAAACTTTCACAGAGGTGTGATCTCAGGAGAGAAGAGAGATCCAATGGGCCATTGCTCCGGGAGGCCCTGGAATCAGGCGGTGGGCCCTTCCTCTGGGCCAGCTCTGCGCAGAGGGGAGCGCAGCGCAGCGTGGCCTGAGCTGCTGAGTGTCCGCGCGTCCGCCAGGAGCCCAGGCTTGCCAGGCTTCACCCTCTCCCTGGACATTCAAGGGTCTTTGGCTCCTGGGGATGTCCTTTCCTGTGGTTGTTTTGTTTTCTAAAATGTTCCTTTTTTAAAAACCTGGCTTGCTGTTCTTAAATTAATATTCTTAGTCTCTCTCAATGAACCGAGTCCTTTTTCTGGCTTGCTGCCCCTTGGGTGCCGTTGCCTCTCCCTGCATCGCAGCCAGCTAAGTGTATCCTCCCGGTGCAAGGAGGGTAGCCCCGTCACTCTCTCTACTTGAATTCTCTTAACCCCCTACCCAAGGGAGGACAGCTGTCCACAGTGTCCACTCGGAGAAGGGCGCAAAGTGGGTGAGTCATCAGTGCCCTGCTCTGGTGGCTTCAGTTCTCTGCCAAGGGCAAAGCCACTGTGAGCAGCACATGCTTGGAACGCAGTTTCTGCGTTAAGTGGAGTTAGGGGCCTGCTTCTCTCGCCCTCTGGCCACACCCCTCCCTGTCGCTGTCGCCTTGGCTCAGTGGATCTCTAGCAGCAGGTGCTGCTGGCAAGCACTCTGTCTCACGGGGCAGTCCCTCTCTGCACTGTTCCTGCTACAAGTGTTTCGGTTTCTCTCCTTTCCCTGAATCTCCTGTTCTTGCAAACAGAAGGCACCGCACCTGGGCTTCCAGCCTGAGGAAGCCAGTCATCCTGTGAGCAGGGCTCCCCACTGTGCTCCCTGTTACGGCCCCGGACCACTCCCCTGCTGCCTCTGTAGAGTTTGTCACTGCAGTGCGCATGTCTGCCAGGGGAAGCCTGACCCCTGTCCCTGTCCTTCCTCAGAACTCGAGGGAGAAGGTGGCAGGATGCCTCTGTTCTCACTCGTTCCCTCGGCAGCTGGCCTGACCACTCTGAGTCACGGTGTGGGTAGAGAGAGAGAGGAGTTGGGCTGTGACCCCGAGGAGGAAAGCAGGAAGGCTTCTCTGGGATAGCTGGTGCTTGTGCCTTTCGTCAGCTTCCCTTTGCCTTAAACCTGAAGATGTGTGCAAACCTGTAGGCAGCTGCCCAGACCCCAGACCCGAAGACACTGTGACAGTTGTCTCTCTTGGTCCACTGTACTTAGTTGCAAAGATTTCTCCACGTGTGTTGTTTTTGTTACTGTTTTAAAGAGTGTACATTTGTGATCAGCATTGTGACCTGGAGATAATAAAATTTAGACTAAACACAGCTGCCTTGCCAATGTTTGTGTGACTCCTGATTTAGGAGGCAGGGTAAGGACTCCCCGATTGCCCCAAGTCGTTCAGACTTGTGAAACGGAAGCCCAGAGTGGTGAGGAGACGCCTGCCAGGCCCTATGTGTGTCTGTGCCCCTTCAACATTTGCTTCCTCGTCCACACTGCCTCATAGACAGCAGGGTGTGCTGCATCCTCTTTGATCAGAAGTCTTGGGGACAGAAAAACCTCTTGCCCCAGGAACATGAGCATCCTTTGTGCCTGCCTTTGTGTTTGCGAACCACATTTCTCCAGGCAAAGCACAACAAATGCCAGTGCCACTGCACCCGGTCCTGGGTAGAGAGGCAGAGGCCGCTGACTTCCTGGCAAGGTAAAGATGCTAGCACTGAAGTGGTAGGGACCCTGGCATGAGAGACTCCTAGCAGTCTGTGTGGGGAAGGGGAAGGGAATGGTAGACACCAGGCTGTGGCTCCAATGCCGTTACCCTGGGCCTCCGTGCCCCTGGTGTGCTGAGGTAATTCCCAGCTTTTCATGGACTTTCCTCCAGGTCCAGGGTAGGGTGGAAGTTGACGAAAAGACTCCCCCAGTGTGGAAGAGTAATTGCATTTGTTGAGCTGGCAGCATTTGTACACGGGGCTGGGCACAGGCACCCTAAAATGATGGGTGGCGGCCCCACACGCTGCTGCCACTGCTGCTGCCACTGCTGCTGCCACTGCTGCTGCCGCTGCCAGATGAGCACAACTTCCTGACCTTGTCTAAGTCCTAGCATTTTGTTTCCCTTCTCAGGGTGACGGGTGGTGATAGACTGGTCCCCTGGGGTCATGCCAGGAGTGCCAACCTGCCTTAGGGGGGTGGGTTATGGACAGAGATCCTTCTCTCATCCCTGCCTCTTGCTTCCTCAGTCCTGCAGTTAGATCCCAGTGCTCTCTCTGTTGCCTTGGTAACCAGCTCATCAAGAAGAAGCTCAGGCTCAGCAAAGCCCCCAGGTTCTCTTCCCTCCCAACCTGCCTTTCGGTGGGCAGAAAGAAGGGGAGGGAAGGGCAGTCAGATGGGCCTTAGATGACCCTGCCCAATCACCTGTAGAAAGCCAGGGTGGGGCTGCCCGTCAGAGCCTCTGGCTGGGCTCCTCACAGTTGTAATTCCTATCACCCTACCTTTTATTTCTCCCATATGCCCACAGGTCCCCTGCCAACCCTCACCCTCCAGGCTGGCACACAGGCCTCCTATCTTTGGGCAACTCAGAACAGCAAGGACTTGGAATCTCCCAGCATCTGCACCCTACTTGGCCTGGGCCGCTCCCCCAGGGCAGTGGTGTTCAACGCTGGCCATTGGAGCCACCTGGGAAGCTGTTCAAAATACCTAAGCCTTGGGCCTGCCTTGGATGCCTCATCTCACTGATCTGGGATGGGGCCTGGGCATCAGGGTTTCTGGAAAGCTTCCCTTCGATTCCAGGGCACAGGAGGACATGCTGGTTCCCCCTGATGAAAGCTCTCAAACTCAGTGACCGCCTGCTGCCCTTGAGTAGTTAGAGGGGTCCTCGAGTCCTGTACCCAAAGCTTTTAGTTTCCAGAAGTCTCAGTCCCTTTTATTTCCAGCTCGCACTGCCCCCACACTCCCCAATTCTTCCCCCTCCCTAATGACAATCCCAAATCCTGCCCAGAGAGGAGGTTACCAAGGCAACAAGCTTAATCTGGTAGCTGTGGCATGTGCTGGTTGAGAAGCCCTCCCCTCTTCCTGTTCGGTTCACAAAATGCTACCTGGGCAGCTCCAAGCCACTCCAGCCAGCATCACCCTTCAACTCCAGGAACACTGGGGTGTCCCGTAAAGGCAGCCCAGGAAGCTGACCTCAGATCTACCTTGTTAGCCATGATTGGCTGGAGCTCTCTGTTGTCCCCTCTCCAAATCCACAGATGGGTGTGCAAAGCTTCGTTTGTGAACACTTGCTCTAGCACACATGGGTCCAGAGAAGCACACATACGAGTCACAGGGTAGTGCACACCCTGTCAGTTCTGCAGCCACTCCCAGCAATTAGCGTTCCCGTCCGCACCTGGCTGGTGCACCATGACCGGGCGGGGCTCCGAAGGAGCCTCAACCCACCTCGGGCCTGGGTGTGTTCACCCCATGTCTCCATCCCCTCCTCCTGGGCAGAGCACCCTTAGGGACACACTGCTGTGGGCATGGGCATCAGAGGGTGGCTTGGAATCCCAACTCGGCACCGTTTTTCCCACACTAGGGTGGTGTGCACCGGCTCTGATTGGTGATGTCCAGTGGCAGTTCCGGGGCACTTGTCACCCATCTTGTGGCCCTGCTTCCCCCTGCTCAGTCTCCTCCCCTCTGCGTACTATCTCTTCTCACCCCAAGACCTGCCACAACCTGCTTCTCTCTACCTGCCAGTACCTGCTTCACAGGCCAGCCCTGCACCACCTACTCTGCCCTGCTGGAGAGGGCAGATGGGCACCGCCCCCGGTGCCAATGTCCGTCCCTGAGAGGCCTCGCAGCCCTCACGGAAGGAAGAGAAAGGCCACATATTCCCGCGTGGTTAGTGAAGGTGCAGGGGGGCAGCCTCACCGGGGCACAGATGAGCCCCCTGCAGGCCACAGACCTGCCCCGGCTCTTGGAAACAACGCTAAGCACCCCCGTCATCCCCTAAGTCATCCTTTTCCATTGCTAAGCAGCTCCCTCGCCTTTGCCCTTCATTTCTGCGCCAGCCCTGAACCCAAGCCCCAAACAGCGACCCTCGCAGGTCCGTCCTGCCGCCCAACTTCAAGTCTGGCGCGATCCGGGGGCGGAGCCACGACGGGGCGTGGTTTCCCTAAAGGGCGGGGCCTCGGGAAGGGGGCGCGGTCTGGGCTCTGCCACCTTCCTGGGGCCGGGAGCGCAGCCGCCGCCGCGTCCTCCCACGCTGCGCTCCTCCCGCTCCTTCGCTGCCGCAGCTCGGCCCGAAGCGCAGAGCCGGCGCCGGCCCTGCAGCCCGCGCGCCCTCGGCATGGGGGCTCGCTGAGAGCGCGCGTCCTTTGGCACCTGCGGCCCCGGCCCCGGGCTCTGGCCAGCGAGCCTCGGCCACCCTGCCCCGCTCCGGTGCCTGGCGCAGCCCTGCGCCCTGCGCCTCCGGCCCGGAACACCGGGTCCCCGCCCCCCCCCCCCGCCCGCGCCCGGAACACCTGGGTCCCCCGGCGGCCCCCGGGAGAGGGGCGGGGGGGGCATGAAGCCGCTGGAGAAATTCCTGAAGAAGCAGACGTCGCAGCTGGCGGGGCGCGCGGTGGCCGAGGGGCCCGGCGGGGGTCCAGGTGGGGGGCCCGGCGGGGGCGGGGGTCCGGGCGGGGGCGGGGGTCCCCCCGGGGGGCTGCGGGCGCTGCAGAGGCGTCAGAGCGTGTCCCGCCTGCTGCTCCCCGCTTTCCTGCGCGAGCCCCCCGCCGAGCCGGGGCTGGAGCCGCCCGCGGAGGAAGACGGGGCCGAGCTGGCGGGGGTGGCAGAGGACCCGGGCGGCGGGGGGCCCTGCTGGCTGCAGCTGGAGGAAGTGCCGGGCCCCCTGCGCTCCCCATCCTCCTATTCCTCCGACGAGCTGTCCCCGGGTGAGCTCCTGACTTCACCCCCCTGGGCCCCCCTGGGTGCCCCCGAGCGGCCCGAGCACCTTCTGGACCGGGTCCTGGAGCGCCTGGCTGGCGGGGCCACCAGGGACAGCGGCACCTCAGGTAAGGTGTGTCGGCCGAACACAGAGGGGCCCTTCATGCCCCCTTCATGCCCTTGGAGAGGGGGTGGCGCCAGTGCTGGAGCCTGGGGTGGGGTTGAGGGGTCCCCACAGTGTGGTAGGGGCCGAGCAGGGCCACAGACCCCCCAGGGGAGGAGCGACAGTGCCCACTGCCCCTCCAAGGAGGAAACTCGGCCTCCTTCCTCTCCTTTAGCCGCCCTTGCTCTCCGCTGAACATTTTAGCCATAGTCCCCAGTGAGTCTCTGACGCCTGTGCCCCAAAGTCAGGTCCTGACACGCTGAAATGGAAGTGTGCAAAGCACCTCGTGCCACCCTCAGACGAGCTCAAGGCCGCAGGCCTGACCCAAGCCCCGGCTGTGTGGAGGCGGAGGGCCCAGGCCAGGCTGCTTGGGGGACAGCATGGACAGGCAAAGAGCCCAGGCAGAGGGATTCGCTGTCCTTGGGTGGGGGAGGGCGCTCGTGAGGAAGGGAGGATGGCATCAGGGCTGCGCAGCATCAGGGGGGTCTGGGCCTTTCCATCTCCTCCCTTGCAGCACCGGCCTCTTTAGAAAGTAGAACCACACCCTGAGAGGTGTTTTCCTAAACAATGCTATTTCTCCCCTCCCACGGCACCCTGCCAAGGGGGCTGTAAGGCAACCCAGGCCCCAAGTTGCTTAGCACTAATGTAGAGACCCGGGGATCTCTAGGTCTAGTTCAAGGCATTGCAGTAACCCAGGAGGCTTTGAGCTTGGGGGACCCTCGTTGAAACCCTGATGATGAGGGGTTTTAGCCTTTGCTCTTAGCCCTCTGCATGGAACCCCCACTTAGGTGTTCAGGTAGGGCACCACTCCCAAAGATTTTTCTCAAGGAAAGTCTGGGTCCTTTCCTTTGGCGGAGGCTGTAGTTGCCCTGGGGAGCTGACACCTTTCAGATTTAATTAGAAAAATATCAGACACACACAGCTCTCCTAACCGTAACTTCCCGCCTACACCACACACCCTCTGTCTCTATGACACATTCCCCGGAGAGGCTGTGCCTTGGACCAAAGCCTGCTTTGGAAGAGACAGACGCCAAACCATAGCCCCCATATCAGCATCTCCCCACTTCTGCCCTTCGTCCCTCTTCCCTCGCTCTGCCTCTGCTCTCCCACCCGTGAATTTGCATTGGGGAAGAGGTTTTGAAGGGTGTCAGGCTCCCTGCTGCCCAAGGAGCTGGGGCCTGTTCTGGGCACACAGGGAAAGGGATCTGTCTTCCCTTCCTTCAAGGCCTGGTGCCAGGGATTCTCAGTGTCCCCGGGGAGGACAGAAGACTCCTGTATTGATTATCCCCACATATTATCAGGCTTGGGAGCTGGAACCTCAAAGAAACTAGTTTGGTAAACCCCGAACCAGTCCCAGAGGGAGTGAGAAGCTAATCGCCATTCTGGGGGTCCCGGTGTCACTCATGCTCTGTTGGTTTCCTTGGGTGTGTGGGAAGAGGGACTTCCAGAAGGTCGGAGCCTCCCAGAGGTCTGGGCAGGCCCCCTGACCCTCTGCTTGCTTTGGGCACACTGAGGAAAGAACAGACTCAGATGTCTCAGTTCTTCCACCTTGAAGCCTCGGTTTCTCCTTTGTGACATGAGATAGTTGATGGAGACGATCGCCAGTTGGTTCTCCTCTACCTCCACAGCTAGAATTGGTTGGCCATGGGGTGGCAGAAGCCTGGGTTGTGCCTGGAGCAGCACCTGGGGACCTGGCCCTAACCTGTCCTAGCAGAGACACCTGGCTCCGTCCCTGTGCCCTGCCTGCCTGCGAGTGCCAGGCGGCCCTGCCCCACCCTGGGGCTGGCTGCAAGTCAGGGCGACCTTGTACCTGGCTGACTGGCTGAGCCAGGCCCAGACAGGGGTGCTGAGGGGAAGGGAGGTGAGGAGAGCCCCTCCCGCCACCTGCCATCCTTAAAGGCCTTCGAGCCTGGCTCTGAGATCAAAGAGGGCAGTCACTCCTTTTCCCTTTACTGGGGCTGGTTCCCACCTGCTCTGTCCAAAGGCAAGGCTGGGAGATGGGGAGTAGGGAGGGAGGATGCACGCACATACAGGTGCACCGCTGACCCTAGTGTCTGTGCATGTGTCTAGAGACACTTGGGCTCCTCCTGTATTCAGGGGCAGTGTCCAGCTCCCGCCACCCTGCAGAGGAAAGTGCCTGGCCATCAAAGACGCCCCCTTCCCCCAGCTGCCTGGCAGCTGCCAGCCCCACCCCCGCAGCGGCTGCCCAGAACCTTCACCCTCCCGTTCTCCAGTGTGTGTGTGTGTGTGTGTGTGTGTGTGTGTGTGTGCGCCCGCACACACGCACATGTGTTCAGATCATGACGGGGCAGGTGGCCACGGCTCCAGCCTGGCTGAAGAGAACTTGGCCTTGGTGGCAAGAAAGGGGTACTGGGTGGCCCCCGACATCTGCAGCACCCACTAATCTCCACAGATATCCTGCTCGATGACATTGTCCTCACCCACTCCCTCTTCCTCCCGACGGAGAAATTCCTGCAGGCACTGCACCAGTAATATCCTTTCCTGGAGCTTCGAAAAGGGGAGGCCGGGAGAGGGTCCACCCTGCACCCTACAGGTGATGCCAGGCCCATGTGCACCCGTAGAAAACACACCCAACTTTCCTACTCACAGGGTGTGTGGGGTCCCAGCTTCTCCTATAAAAGGGCCCATGCCGTGCTGCCCCTGTGCTGCCAGCCATAAGGTCAGCGCTGTGGCAGGTGCGAGTCCTTAGGCCCTGTGACACCTAGGCCTGTATACATGGGAGGGGGTGCTGTTGCACACTGAGGTACTGTGGTAAACATCTGCATGCCAGCTGAGCTATCACAGGGCACAACACCCACACCAGGGTGTGGCTGTGCCTCATAGGGTCTGCCCGAGCCACACCACTCACTGGCCTGGTCCTGGGGACCCTTGCAAGCATAAAGCCTCACACTGAGTTTATTTAGTTAGTAATTTTTCATTTTTTTATTGAGACAGAGTCTCACTATGTAGCCCAGGCTGGCCTCAAACTCTCGGTGATCCCTCCGCCTCAGCCTGTAGCGTGCTGGGATTACAGGCGGGCATCACCACACCCGGCTTCGCTGAGTTATTTTAGAACCTAGTTGTAAACACAAGGCCACTGAGTAAGAATATCACAGACCGTCTTAGCAATGTCAGGCCCCACTCGAGGTAAAGTTGGGTTCATGGGCTGCACAGTGAGCTCCATGCCCTGGGCTGCCCAAGGTTGGATGGGCCCCGGCAGTGTATTCTCAGATGCAGCTTTACCAGGCATGAGCTGGCTGTGGCCAGAGCTGCCTGTTGCCTCCCGTCCCAGCTTCCTCCGGTCTGCCACCTGCCTAGGGCTTTTTCTTAACTTCAGGGTCAGCTTTGTTCGGGCAGGGGGTCTAGAGGACCCTGAAGGGCTGGGCCGGAAGCAGGCCTGCCTAGCCATGCTCCTCCACTTCCTGGACACCTACCAGGGGCTGCTGCAGGAGGAAGAGGGCGCTGGCCACATTATCAAGGTGGGCCTGGGGAAGGGGCCGTGATGGGCAGGCTGTGCAGCCAGAAGGGGCCCCTTGGGAGGAGCCACTGTCCTTGAGCTTGGTACCTGCAAGCAAAAGACAACTGCCGCAGCTTCTCTGGGTTTCTGTGCCCTGCCCGGCCCTGGGACGAGACCCCACCCTCACCTCTGCTGTGGTCCTCTCCCAGGAGCTGTACCTGCTAATTATGAAGGATGAATCCCTCTACCAGGACCTGCGGGAGGACACGCTGAGGCTGCACCAGCTGGTGGAGACGGTGGAGCTGAAGTGAGAGCGGTGGGGGCTTAGGGCTTCCATGTGGAGTTTTGGGTTGTGTTTTGAGACAGGGTCTTGCTATGTAGTTCAGGCTGGCCTAGAACTTGTCACACTGCGCGACACCCTTCCCTTTCTGCCTGCAACATCGCCCACGTCGCTATGCACGCCACGCCATGTACAGCCACTGCCCTCTCACCTCTGTGCTCCCCAACTTCGTGTGTTCCCCCAGACACCCTCCTCCCACCCCTTTCTCTTCCTCTTGTCCCTCAAGATCCACCTCCTCCATGAAAGTGTCCCAGATCTTCCCCGAACAGCGGGCTCTGTCCCCGATGCCAGGATCACTGTCCTGTACCCTGGTCACATCACCAACACCTCCTGCCTGGTGCTGGAAGGAGCCGTGTGCTGGAATCCGTCTGCCTCCCAGACTGCGAAGCCCTTGGTGGCAAATGTTACTAACATGTGACAGCCCTCGACCTACCTCGTGCTCAGCAGTGTCCTAGCCCCTGAAGGATGAAATAAAACTTCAGTCAGAACCAGTCACAGTCCTCAAAAGCTTTCCGTCTCACAGGAGAGATAGGCATGCAGCCAGCCATGGTGGTGCATACCTGTAATCCCAGCACTTGGGAGGCTGAGGCAGGAAGATTCCAGGATTGACCTCAGCCTAGGCAATTTAGTGACTCAGTGAGATCTTGTTTCAAAATAAAAAATACAAATGGGCTGAGAATGTAGCTCAGTGCAAGGGGCCTGGGTTCAACCTCAAGTACCACCAAAAGAGACAAAGGTCAGGGAAGATTCGTGGCACTGGACTAGGGTCGCCGGGGCGGCTGTCCCACACTGGGTCACCATCCTGAATTCTGACCCTCTGAAATGAGCTGGGGCATCCTTACCCACTTCCAACATGCCCACTTCCTGTCACCTGCCTGGCACTGCCTGTGCCCGGCAGCACTCAGTGATGCCCTCTGTGTCTGTCCCAGGATCCCAGAGGAGAGCCAGCCACCCAGCAGGCAGGTGAAGCCGCTCTTCCGCCACTTCCGACGCATCGACTCCTGCTTGCAGACCCGCGTGGCCTTCCGGGGGTCGGATGAGAGTGAGCATGGGCATCGGAGGCCTGGGCAGGGCGGGCGGAAGTGGACTCCCCCTGGGGCCTGGCCCACTGCCACGCTGTCCTGTCTCTGCAGTCTTCTGCCGGGTCTACATGCCCGACCACTCCTACGTGACCATCCGCAGCCGTCTCTCCGCATCTGTGCAGGACATCCTGGGCTCCGTGACTGAGAAGCTTCAGTACTCCGAGGAGCCCGCGGGCCGAGAGGAGGCCCTCATCCTGGTAGCTGTGGCCTCCTCAGGAGGTGAGGGCACCGGGGCCAGGGCCCCCTGGGCAGAGATAGAAACTGGCTTCTTTTTTCTTTCTTTTTTTTGGTACTGGGGATTGAACTCGGGTCCTTGCACTTGAGAGGCAGGTGGCAGAACTACTGAGCTAAATCCCCGGCCCAAGACTGGCTTCTAAATTTTGTGTGGTGATGTACACCTGTAATCCCAGCACTCAGGAGGCTGAGGCAGGAGGATCTCTGAATGTGAGGCCAGCCTGGCCTACACAGTGAGCTCAAAGCCAGCCTGGATATATAGCGAGACCTTGTCTCAAAAAACAAAACCAAACAAACAAAGGTAAATAATGAGTCTCATTAGTCTAGAATGCCAGTGTGGGGTTAGGAGCTTCTGCATGGGGATGGAGCTAACAGCCTGAGTGTGCGGGTACAGAGGGCCAGGGCCAGCCTGAATCCCGTTCTCCTGCAGAGAAGGTCCTGTTGCAGCCCAACGAGGACTGCGTCTTCACCACGCTGGGCATCAACAGCCACCTGTTTGCCTGTACCCGGGACAGCTATGAGGCCCTGGTAAGAACACCTTCCCTTCTGGGCATGGTGGGCACACCTGTAATCCTAGCACTCGTGAGGCTGAGGCAGGAGGATTTCTGATTCGAAGCCAGCCTAGGCTGCAGAGTGAGACTGTCTCAAAACAAAAGCTCTTTCACAAGGTCTTGGCTGGGAGCAGGGCCGAGGGGACCACAAGCAGCCCTTCACCCTGCCTTGCCGCCCCCAGGTGCCCCTCCCTGAGGAGATCCAGGTGTCTCCGGGAGACACGGAGATCCACCGTGTGGAGCCTGAGGATGTTGCCAACCACCTGACCGCCTTCCACTGGGAGCTGTTCCGCTGTGTGCACGAGGTGACTGAGGCAGCTTGGTAGGGAGCTGGTCCCGGAGGCCTGCATCCTGGCCTTCGTCCCCACATGCAAAGAGGTCCAGAGGGGGCTCCGGCAGGGTGGTTCAGGGCCCCATGCTGCTTACACAGAACCTCACTCAGGGTTAGTGTTTTTCAAATGGTCACTATTAGCCCGGTGTGGTGGGGTGCGTCTGTAATCCCACCACTCAGGAGGCTGAGGCAGGAGGATCACTGTGAGTTTGAGGCCAGCCTGGGCGACATAGTGAGACCTTTTCTCAAAAAAAAGAAAAAAATACTCACTATTGCCTAGCGTGGTGGCGCACACCTGTGATCCCAGCACTTGGGAGGCTGAGGCAGGAGGGTCATGGCAAGTTCGAGGCCAGCCCGGATGATGTAGGAGACAAATAATAACACAAAGATGGTGGCACCGCACTAACCTTGGTCCTTTCTGCTGCGCCCCGTCCCTCCCCCGCGTCGGCACCCGGCGCAGCTGGAGTTCGTGGACTACGTGTTCCACGGGGAGCGCGGCCGGCGCGAGACAGCCAACTTGGAGCTGCTGCTGCAGCGCTGCAGCGAGGTCACCCACTGGGTGGCCACTGAGGTGCTGCTGTGCGAGGCCCCGGGCAAGCGCGCCCAGCTGCTCAAGAAGTTCATCAAGATCGCGGCCATGTGAGGGGCGGGGCGGGACGGGGCGGGCGGGCGGGGGGGGAGGGGAGGGGGCGGCGCCTGACGAGCCCACCCGCGCCCCGCACCCCGCAGCTGCAAGCAGAACCAGGACCTGCTGTCCTTCTACGCCGTGGTCATGGGGCTGGACAACGCCGCTGTCAGCCGCCTTCGGCTCACCTGGGAGGTGAGAAGCCCCCCCCCCCCAACTGGGCGCTGGCCTCCTGGGTGACGGGGGGGGGGGGGGGTGGCGCTGGCTGCATTCCCTGGGCTGCCGCGAGGTCCTCGGCGTCCTTTCGCCGCCGCCGAGTGGGCTAGCGCTGTCTTCTGGCTGCACAGGCCCAGAGCACGCAGCTCTGCTCAGATCTGCAAAGTAAAAAAGCCGGACGTGGTGCCGGGCGGGTGTAATCCCAGCACTCAGGAGGCTGAGGCACGAAGATCGCCGGGAGTTGGAGGCCAGCCCCAACTGCATAAGCGAGGCTGTCTCAAAAAACAAAACAAAACAGGGCCAGGGATTTAGCTCAGTGGTTCCACTGCCTGCCTTGCAAGCACAGGGTCCTGAGTTTGATCCCCGGTACCAAAACAAAACAAAAAGCATGAATCCCAGTCTCAGTGGGGATGGTGGGGTTCCAGGGGTGACCTGCCCCTCTGCTCCTCTAATGCTGAGCATTGCCAGCCCGGTGCTCAGAACGGCTCTAATGGCCTTCTTCTTCCTCTGAATGCTGCAGAAGCTGCCAGGGAAATTCAAGAACTTGTTCCGCAAATTTGAGAACCTGACGGTGAGTGGGTTTGCCCCTGTCCTCGGCCCTGGGTCTTGCACCCCTGTTCCTGCCGGCTTTCTGCTTCCCTCGCCCGCTTCCCAAGCAGGGAGGGGGAGGGAGGGGCAGCATTTAGCTCCTCCCAGCTACACACCATCCACCCTGTCTGTCCAGGCAGGGCAGGGGTGGGGACATCTTGGAGCCTGGGTGTCCTTGACCCCTCTTCCATGGAACCCTAGGACCCCTGCCGGAACCACAAAAGCTACCGGGAAGTTATCTCCAAGATGAAGCCCCCCATGATCCCCTTCGTGCCACTGATCCTCAAAGGTGAGCAAGTCCCTCCCCCCCCCCGACACGCTGTCCCTCCCCCCGGGACGCGCTGTCCCCCCCATCTCCGGGCTCCAGGCTCCCCTGTGACGCTGCAAGTCCTGGTGCCTGATTGTCCCTCCCCAGACCTGACGTTCCTGCATGAGGGCAGCAAGACCCTGGTGGACGGCTTGGTGAATGTGGAGAAGCTGGTGAGTATGGTGCTGCCAATCCCAGGGTCTCTGGGGAGGGGCAAGCCGCCCCCTCCCATCGCCTCCCTGTGCTCGGCTTGCCTGGTACCCTACCCGCTGCCTTCCCGGTGGCACCTCGGTGGCAACCCCCATGTGTGGCCATGCTGACAGTCAGGGGGGCCAGTGCTGCCTCGCTGTCACCTGGTACCCTGCCCCCCGTTCTCAGAGAGCCCCCCAGAGTGGGGGCGCAGAGCAGAGTGTGGTACGGGGGGGCACGCCCTGGGTCCTTCTCAGGGGGGTGTCTCCTGTCGCCTTGCAGCACTCAGTGGCCGAGAAAGTGAGGACAATCCGCAAGTACCGCAGCCGGCCCCTCTGTGAGTCCCCGGGGCTACAGCTGGGGGGATTCGGGTTGGGGGCACCCTGCCTGACACTTGTCCCACGGCCTCTCCTCTGCCCCCCCCCCAGGCCTGGACATGGAGGCCTCGCCTCACCATTTGCAGACCAAGGCCTATGTGCGACAGTTCCAGGTCATCGACAACCAGAACCTCCTCTTCGAGCTGTCCTACAAGCTAGAGGCCAACAGCCAGTGAGGGGCAGCCCGCACGGGGGTCCTGGGACCCAGCACTCAAGCACTTTGTACCATGTCCCACCACCATGTTGGGCATTTCCCACAAGCAGAGGAAGAGTGGGATGGACTTCTAGGGAGGGACTCCTCATCATCCTACTGGAGCCCTCTCCCCCACGCCCTCTCAGCCCAAGCCACAGGAGGCAAACAGCTCATTCCTCTGTGCTCTCCCAGCCAGCGCTGTTCAGAGAGGGCTTCCAGCCTCCTCTCCCAGGCAGGAAGGAGCAGCCCTCCCGCTCCCAAAGTGAATTCCCATTCCCTCAGCTGTCTGGCCTCCCTCACTGGCCCTGTTCAGGGCTGGAGCCCCAATGTTGTGCCCTCCGAACATTGCCGTGGGTGCATGTGTGTGTGCGCGCACGCATGCGTGTAAGGAGGGGTCCCTTCTGTTTGGTGCTACCCTTGTCTGCACTGGCCCCTGGGTGCCTCCACTTCCTGCCCATCCAGGCCTGTGGGCCCAGGCCCCTGAGGGTCACTGTGAGCCCTTTGAGCCCCCACCCCCAGCCTCCCTGGGGCTCCCAGGAGAGGGTATGCTCAGGGAACACAGGCCCAGCTGCCTGTCGGACCCTCTCTCTGCTCTACAGTTGGCGGGGTGCCTGCTCCCCACTTCCCTGCTCCCTGAGGTCTCTCTGCTGAGGGGGCATCGTCATCCCGAGTCTGACACCACGGACAACAGCTCTTTGTTCCTCTCCCCCTTTGGCTCCCCTTCCTCCTCCTTGCAGTGCTGAGGTGGGGGGGCAGGCAGCCCCCCAAAACTAGGGAAGCAGGGCAGACTGTGAAGGTGAAACTGGACTCTGGAGAGCCCCGGGGACCTCTCTGTCTCCCTTCCCAGGCTGCGGATGGAGGGGTGCAGGGGCCCCTGGCAGCTACCGGGTGAGGCTTCTGGGTGCCGCCCCCCCTCTTCCTGGCACCCCCCCTTTCCCTTCTGAAGGGGCAGCGGCGGCAGCGGCAGCCGATGCAGCTCCCGCTCCCACTTCTGCTCTGGGGTGTATATATTTTTTACCCAAAGCTCTGGAATTGTAAATTTATTTTTTAAAACTCAAAAGAGGGAAAGAGCCTTGTATCATATGTAAACACTGTATCATAGGTCACGTGTACAGTCCCTTTTCTATGGTGTCCCTCTCATTGCCCGTCCCCTCTCGTGGCCATGGGTGTAAAAGATGTGCAAGGGCGACCCCGGGCCCCGCCCACCCCCGTCGCCCGGATGCCCCCCAACCTGCAGGCCCCCTCCTCCCTCCAGGCCCTCAGCCCGCCTGAACCCCGCCACCCAGTCCTGCCCCGAAGCTCAAGCCGCGTGAAGCTCGCTCCCGTGTTGTGGAGACCCGCTTGTCCTTGTCCTTGCAGACACCCCTGGGTGGAGAAAAAGCTGATAAAGTCTAAGAACCGCCTGCCGGCTGTGTCCTCTGTGTCGCTGAGGGTGGGGGACGGAGGGAGGGACAGGGAGGCTGGAGACGCCACAGGCTCAGAGAAGCTGCGATCTCAACCTTGGGCCTCGGAGCGAGCAAGAGCTCTCGAGCGAGCCCGCAGATCGGACTCTGCAGACCCAGGATCTGAGCGTCTGTACCGGTCCCCGAGCCCTGGCTGTGGGCGCAGAGTGCCTCGAGTCCCGCGCCAGAAACCGCCCTGCGGGGTGGGCAGAGGAACGGGGCAGCATTCTTGCCGTCCGCTAGGTGTCACCACCAGGAGTACGTATAGGGCGCCAGGCGGCAGGACGAAGGGGTGGAGAGCGGGTCCTGAAGGACCTCGGTCCCTCTGCCGGGTCTGTCCCCAGGGATAGCTCATGCGACCGGAAGAATGTCTTTCCTCAGTCTCTCCCACTCTGCTAGACCCGTCGCATTTAGCATCCAAATCCTCTCAAATCCCTAAGGTCTCATCAAGAGATCCTGCTGCCTCTGCTCCCTTAGGAACCAGACTGTTGCATTTTATTTGATCAATTGATTGTATTTATTTATTTTTGAGACAGGGCCTCACTATGTAGTCCACGCTGGTCTTGAACTCTGTGTGTAGCCCAGGCTGGCCCCAAACTCCAGTGGATCTTCCTGCCTCAGCCTCCCAAGTACTGGGATTACAGGCATGCAGTACTACACCTGGCATTTTTTTTTTTTTTTTTAGTACCAGACCAGGAATTGAACTCAGGTCCTTGCGCTTGCGCAGCAGGCGCCAAAACCGCTGAGCTAAATCCCCGGCCCTTGGCATTTTTTTTTAACAGTCTCTCTGCTACCTCACACTTGCTGGTCTCTGAACTCATAACATTACCATCTTTCTGCCTTAGCCTCCCAAGTGATAGGATTGCAGGTGTTTGATAACTATCTGAAAGTCGGTTGCAAACATTATCATTTCATTCCTTTTAAAGCCTTATCAACAATCTCCTAGGGAGAGTTTGATCCCCGGTACCAAAAACCAAAATCTCCTAAAAATGTCATTCTCCTAGGTACTTATATACAATTACCACACGTAAGGAAATCCACAATGGTTCTGTGATCTCGTGCAGTACCCAGTACCCACTTAGGCTTCCATGGTTTAGCAAACGTTAAAAAAATAAACAACATGTCGGAGCCAGGTGCAGTGCCGCACACCTGTAATCTCAGCCCTTGAGAGGCTGAGGCAGGAGGATCGCTTGAGTTTGAGGCCAGCCTGGGCTACATAGTGAGTTCAGAGCCAGCCTGAACTACAAAGCAAGACCCTGTCTCAAAAACAAAACAAAACAATCAAAAAAACATTCGGAGTGCAGTAGTGCATGCCCATAATCCCAGCACTCAGGAGGCTGAGGCAAGAGGATCACCATAAATTCGAGGATAAATAGTGAGTTTAAGGTCAGCCAGCCTGGACTGCACAGTGAGGCCCTGTCTCAGAAGACCAAGGAAACATTTAAAAATGGACATAATCCAACCAAGGTTCATACATTGTATTTGTTTTTTTGTTTTTGGTAAGGGAACAAACTTGGGACCTTGCACTTGTGAGGCAGACAGCAGAACCACTGAGCTAAATCCCCGGCCCTCTAGATATTTTATGTATAGGTACAAATTCTCTATGATGAATGTGATCGTTATGTATATCAAAAGTGTACCAATTTTAAAATTAATTTTAACCCCCAAAGAAAAAAGTTTAAAGGCCAACACAATGAGCATGACACCTCCACCACCTTAGGGCTGAAGCCCCTGGGACCCCCTCCTCAGCCACATCTTGTCTCCTGAGATGACTGCTCTCCCACGTTTCTGGACACACTGCACACATAATGAGCACGTCTCAAACAGTGTTTCCCAGTTTGGAGGTTATCATCGTATTGAGATGTAACTCACACACCATATAATTCATCTTTTTTTTATATATATACAACTGTTTTATACAAGTTTTATAGAACTGTATATATACAGTTCTATGTAGTTCAGATTGGCCTTGAATTCACTGCAATCCTCCTGCCTCAGCCTCCCCAAGAGCTGGGATTCTGGGTGTGTGACACCACACAAGGCTTCTATGAATCCACTTGAACGAAGTGTCTAGAACAGGCAGATTCACCGTGACATAAAAATGGATCAATGATTATCAGGGCCTGGGAGGAGGTGGAGAGGAGGGTTTAGGAAAAATATTCTGGGGCCAGGGATTTAGCTCAGTGGTTCCGCCACCTGCCTTGAAAGCACAAGGTCCCTAGTTCGATCTCCGGTACCCGCGCCCCCCCCCCCAATTTTTTAAACTATTTTATCCTGGGATTACAGGCATGCACCACCACGCCCAGTCCTCTCATTCCTTAGCAGGAATTAATCATGCCTTGCCCTGACACCCCATAGTGCACCTCTTCCCAGGGCACTAGCCACCTGCTGACGTATTCCTCAGGTAGCTGCTGACATGCCAGTCTGCCCACCAAGACATTAAGTCTCCTGAGGGCTGAGGCCGAGCCCAGTGTCTGGCCCACACCAGGGTCACATTGTGACATCTACTTGATCTGTGGGTGAGATCCGGGACTACTCACGGTGCAACGGAAGGAAAACAAGAATAATGATGTGTGGCTTATCACGCGCCTTGCCCTTTATGCCTTGATCCTTCTAACAACCCTATGACACAGAAGGGACAGGCCCAGTAGCTCTCCCTGTATAGACAGTGACCAGGGTCCTGCCCACTCCTGTCCCCTTCCTTCGGGCTCAGTGCGAGGAACGGAGCTGACCCAGAGCATTCGGAGAAGAGAAATCCATGCAGCTGGCCATAGTGATAAAGCGTTTTAATGTACGGACTGGGAACAGATCCTGAGGTGCCGCTAGCTGAGCAGGTGGGCCAGGGCGGGTACAGGAGTCTTGATCCTGCCCCAAGCAGCATCACTCATTCCAGGAAGCTGGGGAACCTAAGCTCACTAAAGAAGAGAAACGTTCTGACCGGGTGACTAAGACGACCTAAAGGACGGCAGTAGCTGGGCCCAGCCTCTCCGTTGCTATGACAACCACAGTTTGCCGGCTGGGCCCTTGCAGGGTTGGCTGACGCGTGATTCTTACCTCGAGATCTGGGAGACACTTAAGGGACAGGGTGTGTGTGAGCGCGGTCAGGGTAAAGACAAAAAAAGTATATCCAAGAAACTGGTGTTTATTCACCTCGGCGACACGTTAGAATCACCTGCGCAATTTTAAAAAGTCGCAACGCCTACGCTGCACTGGCCCCATTCAATCAGAGTCTCTAGAGGATGGAACTCTGGCATCCCTAGTCATTTAAAGATCCCCAGGTGGTTCCAATTGCAGCCAAAGACCCAAACCCCACTTCCTGCGACCTTCCAAAGATGGCGGAAGATCTGGCCGCTTCCGCTTTTAGGTGCGCCGCCAGGGGGCGGGCTTCCCGCGCGCGTGCGGCTTCCGTCTTTTCGTCCCCTGTTCCCTCCTCCGGTTTCCCCCGCCTCCATTTTGTTCGCGGACGCTGGGGACGGTGGGAGCAGATCCATTTCCGGGTTGGCAAAAAGGGAGGCGGCGGTGAGAAAGAGAGGCCGCCCGGGGGCTAGCGGGATAAGACGAGAGCAGAGCAGAGGTGGTGGAGGATTCGCTCCCGGAGCAGCTGTGACCAGGTCGGAAGGAGGCTGGGGCGGCTGGGGTCCGGCGCTGAGGTGATCTGCGGCGCTAAGTGGGAGGGAGAGCGGGGAGGGGGTTGGGGGCGGGGCCTGCTGGTAGAGAGGGGACGCTGGGGGAGGGGCCTGCGGAGAGGGGCCTGCGGAGAGGGGGCCTGTGGGCGGGGCCTGTGGGCGGGGGCGGGGAATCCGAGCTGGAAGAGGGGTCCGGGCTGGTATCCGGCGGGCGCGCCCCGTGGACCGGGGAGCGAGGTTTTGGGGAAGGCTGGGCCAGGGCAGGAGACGGCGACGAGGGGCGAGCAGCGAGGTCACCTGCGCAGGAAGGTACTGGGCGGGGAGGACCTGTTGGGAGCGAGTCCTGAGCAGGATGCTCGGGTCGGGGAGGCCAGTGTGACATTTTGGAGATCGGTTTCGGTGACGTTCTCGGGAGAGGCAGAACCGGGTTAGAGGTTCGACTGAGGGATGCTGAGATGCGCCGCCGCGGGGCGCCCAGGGTTGAGGGGTCTCGATGGAGGGAAGTGCGCGGAGGTGGGGATCTTAACGTGCAGTCTTAACATGCGCACAACGTGTGCTCCAGTCACGATCTGGAAGGAGAATCCGGAAAAGGTAACATCGGATGAGGAGTTGGAAGAACCTGGTGTGTACTGGCTTTTTCTCCTTGTCTTTCTTTTCCTTGGTGGCACTGGGGATTGACCCTAGCCCCTTCACACTGAGCTACGTCCCCGGCCTTTTAAAAGTTAATTTTTTTTCAGACAGGGTCTCAAGTCGCTAAATTACCCAGGCTGAGTTTGAACTTTACATATTCCTGCCTCAGCCTCTCAGAGTGTTAATGTAACAGATGTCTGCCACCTCCCCTGCTTTTCTTTTCTTCCAGTACTGGAGATTGAACCCAGGGCCATCACACTGAGCTTCCTTCTGAGCCCATTTAAAAAATTTTTTATATTGAGGCAGGGTCTCGCTGAGTTGCCCAGGCTGGGCTGGAACTTGAGATCCTCTTGCTTCAGCCTCCCAAGTAGCTGAGATTGCAGGTGTGTGCCGCCACACCTGGTTCTAGTGTTTTCTCTTTTCTTTTCTTTTTTTTTGGTACGGGGGATCGAACTCAGGACCTTGCTTTTGCCAGGCAGGCGAAGTGCCACTGAGCTAAATCTCCAGCCCTAGTGTTTTATTTTCTACCCACTTGAGGTTTTTTTTGTTTTTTTTTCCCCCTGTACTGAGGATCAAACTCAGGACCTTGGGCTTGTGAGGCAGGCACGGTGACACTGAGCTAAATCCCTGGCCCTCGCCTGAGTTTTGTTTTGTTTTGTTTTTTGGTACCGGGGATTGAACTCAGGTTCTTGCGCTTGTGCAGCGGGCAGCAAAACCACTGAGCTAAATCCCTGGTTATAATACCTGAGTTTTTAAATCTTGACAGATTGGGACTTTCTTTGTGAACTCTTGAGAATTCACTGAAGACTTTTTTTACAGTTGAGCCTTACTTGTTGGGTTGGTCCAGTCATGGCCTGTGGCCTTGTCATTTGGTGGAGACCAGTGTGCTTTGGATGATTTTAGCTGCTTTATTGTTAATTCTTCATCAGGAGTAAAATCCTGACTCTTAAGTTTTTACTGAGCCCTGATACCCTCAACACTTGTCCCTAGGTCAGTCTGTCACCTAAAAGCAGCGTTCCTGAGAGTCTCAGCATTTCTGGGTGCCAATGTGGACTTGTTGGCGCGAGGGTTCCCATTCATGGTGTTTACCCACAGTGCTGATTAGTTCCGTAGTGTTGGCACAAAGGTGAAATGCAGGTGAGGCTGCAAACGAAGCTTTAGGTTTTTCCGATGCGTTCGAAGGAGACCAGAGAAAGTTACCAAGTGTTCTCTCTGACTTGGCCTCTCAGACTGGCTTTCTAGTACACTAGAGTATGCTTTGCATTGCTCTAAAGTGATCCTGAAACTTGCAGCTGTTTGTTCAGGCCCTTTGAGCAAACCACAGTCTTCATAGCAAGTGCAGGAAGAGTTGCAAAGCATGTACACTTATTTGGGGTAAAAATCATGGGCAGTAATAGGCCGATATTTTAATGTACACAGCACTTGTTTTTTTTCTCTTCATCGCAGGGATTGGAACCCCTGGTCTTGCTAGGCAAGTGCTCCACCCCCAGCCCACCTTGGCTTTTTTTTTTTTCTGAGACAGGGTCTCACTATGTAGCCCAGGCTGGCCTGGAACTCAAACTCCTGGCTGTCCTCCTGCCTCAGTCTCCTGAGTGCTGGGATTAGAGACATGTGCCACCATGCCTGGCTCCACCTTAGCTCATTTTTAAGGGGTTTGGTGATACTATGGAGGCTCAGAGCTCCCAGGTAGGCTGTTGGTATAGCCTGTTTCTTTACCGGAATGATTTTCCATTTTCCTCTCCTGTCACTGTTTCCCATTGTCCAGCTTATTCTGGTCCTGTGTGGAAAATGAATGGCAAATCACAGTTCCCCCCTTCCCTCTTAGTCTCTGGTGGACATCTTGTCGGTGTCACCCTTTGCTGCCACCAACTTGAAGGCTTCTCAACTGCTTCTGTTGCGAGGGCCACAGAAGCTGAGCTGGGTTTTCTGGGGCAGCGAATAACCTCTGTCAGAGCGAAGAACAGTTGCTGAGACAGAAGAACAGTTGCTGAGACACGGACCCGGACCTTGAAGCTGTGACTAACATTTTGGCAGCTCGCATCCCTCTGCCGAATGACTCCTTTTCTTCTGGAGTGTGATTGTTGATCTCCTTCTCAAAGTGGCTCTTGTTGCCACTGCTCTTCACCCAATTCCAGGCAGAAGCTGGCAGGCGTCTAGCTGGCTCCTGGCTGTGTCCTGAGGACTGTGGCCCGGAGTGGGGGTGCTGGGGTCCCAGCAGACCCTACGGTCTGCTCTGCAAGAGACAGGGGCAGTACGCTCCTCCTCAACGCTGACCGTGCTGGCAAGCCTTGACCTTTTTCCTGAATTCCAGTCTGTTTCTTATTCATGTGGTGATTAAACACAGAGTCTTTGCCTCTGCCTACCCTTGCAAGTCCAGAAAGAGAAACAGTATTTCTGGCTCTTCCCCTACCCTCACTCCTAAGCCCCAGAGCCGGAGGAGCCTTGCAGGTTAAGCTTGAAAGCTTGTCTTGTCTTCCTTTCCTTTTGTTTTTTCGTTATTGGGGATTGAACTCGGGACCTTGTGCTTGCGCAGCAGGCGCCAGAACCACTGAGCTAAATCCCAGGTCCTTTCCTTTCTATTTTATTTTTCGGTGGTGGTAGGAATGAAACCCAGCATGACCATGTTGGGAGAGTGCTCTGCCATGGACCTCCGCCTCTAGCTTGAGAGGCAAGCGCCGGAACCACTGAGCTAAATGCCTGGCTAGTCAAAGGTTCTTGATAGCATGCATGGAGGGGGATTGGAAATTGATATATAGTTTTGTGATGTTAGCAGTCCTTTTTATGTTTTGAGACAGAATCTTCCTAAGTCAGTTGCCCAGGCTGGGCTTGAATTTCCTGTCCTCTTCAGTCTCCCAGAGTTCTGGGATTTCAGGGGGACACCAATTAGGTCTTCAACCTTAAATTATGTTATTTATTATTATTATTATTAATTTTTTTTTTTTTTTTCTGGAGACAGGGTCTCACTATGTAGCCTAGGCTGGCCTGGAACTGAAAGCAATCCTCCTGCCTCAGCCTCCCAAGTGCTGGGATTACAGATGTGCACAACTATGCCTCGCTCAAACCTTAAGTAATTTAAAATTTGGTTTGGAGATTAAGATTATTTGGGAAGATTTTTTAGATTATGGGGGATGATGGGATTGTTAGTTTACAAGGTTTGTTATCAGGAAATAGAAAATCTGTTTACTTCTGGGGAATATTGACTCTCTTTTGCGGTCCTCATGGGGCTGGGAGAGAGCGCAGATGTTCTTGTGAGCATGCCATCACACCTATCACCTGGGTCATGTGTCCTAACGCGATGTGTAAGTCTTTATTATTATTATTTATTTATTTATTTGCACCGGGGATCGAACTCAGGTCCTTGCACTTGCGCAGCAGGAGGCAAAACCACTGAGCTAAATCCCCGGCCCCAATCTTTATTATTTTTTGAGACAGGGTCTCGCTATGTAGTCCAGGCTGGCCTCAATCTCTTGGCAATCTTCCTGCCTCAGCTTCCCAAGGCTGGGATTACAGGCCTGTGCCCCCACGCCCGGCACTGTGCCAAAGTCTTGGTGGACATGAGGGGGAATCAGTAACTCAAGGGTTATTCAGACTGCATATATGAAAGCGCTTTTACCTGGGCCGTGAGCTCTGGCTGAACGCAAACATTTCAGTCCGCAGGTGTGTGCTGACTTTTGTTTGCAAAGCCCAGCTTTTGAGGCTCAGATGGTCCTGTTGACATAGGTCCTTTCTTCAGTAGTAATTGGAGCAGCCTGCCTGCTTTAGCAGCCCATCACTAGTAGTCAAGGACCAACAGTGTCCACATCCCACTAACATTTCAGTGGGAGACACCTGTGTTTCTGAGTGCTTGTGGTGTTAGGATGAAAGTGTTCAGGGGAAATAAATGTCACTCCCAACCTGCTGGATGTCAGGTATGCCGAAGTTGTGTTCCCCGAAATCGAAGGATTAACTCTAAGGAACAACGGAGGTTAAGAGTAGGAAAAATTTACTGAGAGAGAGCAAGAGCGCTCCTGAGAGACAGAAGGGGACCTGAAAGTGGGTTGCCAGCAAGCCCACTTTCTGAAGTTTTATAGAGCAAAATCGCAAGGTGGGTACAACGTGGGTCAAAACTATGATCAACCAGTGAGGTTACAAGTATAGCGGCTTAGGTAATACTGATCCAAGGGGGGAAGCACGTCTTGAGGCAGCTGTACATGAAAGAACAAGACCTTTTTGGAGGAGCTGGATCAGGAGGTTCTGGTCATCCCCTGGGTGACTGACTGATGTCTAGCTAGACTGTTGGACCAGGTGATACCAATTATAGTGTAATCTTCAGTTTATTGCTTATCCTTAGTGAGGCAAGTGGGCCAGGTCATTCTGTCTGTATTTTGAGCCTGGCCTTTGACAGATGCGCCTCCAGCTGCAGTTGTGATGTGTTCTCACCCTCTGCACTGACTCTTTCAAGGGTCCAGCCCTGTCTGCCTAGAATATTTCTACCTAATTTAGCTGTTTTGTCTGTAAAAGGAGAGACTTTTCCACCAGGGAAGTCCCCTCTTTGCTCCTTGCTCCCTCTGACGAGTGGGACTTTGTACATTGTCTTTGATGTCTGGTTGGCATCTGAGGAGCCACTTCTACTGGAGACTGTGGTCCTGGGAGTGTCCTCGTCCCCGACTGCTCTGTGCCTCTCCACTCTGATTGGGGGTGGGGGGTGGGGTGGGCAGGCTGTCCACAGAGCTGGGGCTGCCTTAGGGTGAGAGGAGCCCTTTTGTTATTAATATGCTTTGTAGCAGCCTTTTAATCTGTCCTTAGAACTTCAAAGATGTTTTGACAACAAATGTTGATTGTTTTTAGCAGTTGGTAGCATTAAATTAAAAGCAATAGGGCCGGGGATTTAGCTCAGTGGTTCCAAGCTGCCTGCCTGGCAAGGGCAAGGTCCCCAGTTTGATCCCCACCACCCCCCGCCACCAAAAAAAAAAAAAAAAAAAAAAAAGCAAGATCTAAAAAGGGTAACGTAGTGATTTTAAGAGTCATCCTTCTGTTTTGTGCTTATCTTAAGAAACAGTCTGGCTAGATTGCCCAGGCTAAGCACAAACTCCTGGGCTCACGTGATCCTCTTGCCTCAGCCTCCCAAGTGGCTGGGACTGCAGGCGTGAGCTCCATGCCTGGCTTGTTCTTGATTTCTTAAGTGGCCTGGAATTTGCTCAGGTCTCCACCCCCTGTTAGCACTCAGGTTAGTGATCCTGGTGCGGCCACTGCCTGTGGCAGTTTCGGGCCCCATCAGGCTGCCTGCCTCCATTAAGTTAAGACACAGGCTCTATCTAGCATAGGAGGTATTGCTTTGTTTAAATGTTCTACTCTCACTGGCTGTGGTGGCACACGTCTGTCATCTTAGCACTCAGGAGGCTGAGGCAGGAGGATAGATGCAAGTTCCAGGTCAGCCTGGGCTATGTAGTGAGTTCAAGGCCCGTCTGAACTACATAGTGAGAAGCTGTCTCAAAAGACCAAAAAATAAAAATAAATAAATAAGTGAATTTTCTATTGTCTTTATCTGTTTTGGTAGCAGATCCAGAATTGACCTTATTTTTTGAAATTTTGGTCATTTTGGTCATCTAGTGATTTTTCTTATACAGAGTTAGATTTTTTTTTTTTTTTTTGGTCAAAATACTAAGAATACATAAAGAGTCAAATGGTACTACAAGGCTTGTAAAATTTACTTTTTTTTTTTTTTTTTTTTGGTACCAGGGATGGAACTCGGGACCTTGCGCTTGCAAGGCAGGTGCTGGAACCACTGAAATAAATCCCTGGCCCAGGACTTATAATATTTTAAAAAGCTGCTCCATTCCTTCTAGTATATTCACTCAGTTTTTTGTTTGTTTGTTTTGGGGTTTTTGGTACTGGGGATCGAACTCAGGTCCTTGCACTTGCGAGGCAGGCAGCAGAACCACTGAGCTAAATCCCCGGCCCACCTAGCTACATTTTTAAGATACCCTTTTTTTTTTTTTTTTTTGGTACCGGGGATCAAACTTGGGACCTTGAGCATGCAAGGCAGGGCAGGTGGCGAAACTACTGAGCTAAATCCCTGGGCCCACATCACAAGCACAAGGTCCCAAGTTTGGTCCCTGGTGCCGAAAAAAAAAAAGTGAAACTTTTTACTTTAAGCTTAAAATTCCATATTATATAAATATAATAAAAATAATATATGTATTTTTACAATTTTGAAATAAACCTATTCTTGGAAAAATTTTAAAAAAGAAAAAGAAATACAGGCCTTTCTTGGTATCTTGGAGGATATTAGACACGCACAGAATCATTGGGAGGCCAAGAGAGCTTGTCTGGGAAAGCCATGTTGCAAGGATTTCAAGAAACTCTTGCCGTTAATAATCTCAGCTGCCATAAGCATCAGAGCAGGGCATTTGCAGGAGAACAGTGGATGCTGCTGCACACACCCAGTCTGCCATCAATCCGCTCCTTGCTGCTGGAAGTGGCATGTGCTTTTCTCCCCTCCTATAACTCTTGGTGGAATGTAAGCCACAGCCCCATTGGCAGAGGATTCTGGGAAATGTAGTTCCAGGGCCTGCAGCCTGTCCCTAGCTCAGAGGAGTCTAGAAGGGAGTAGAGGTGTTACTGTAAGAGTGTGAGAGTGTGTGTGTATTTTATTTTTTTGTTTTTTGTGGGGTTTTTTGGTACTGGGGATCGAACTCAGGACCTTGCCCTTTTGAGGCAGGCGCCAGAACCACTGAGCTAAATCCCCAGCCCTGTGTGTGTATTTTAAATAAGCACCCTACGGTGCCTCTGTTTAGGCCACTTTGAATGCTAGACCATTAGTGCCATCTTCTACCTCCATGCAGACTCCTTGGGCCAGTCCAGTGTTGGTGCTATTCAGACTGTTTAGTCTGCCTGGCTTCAGTCTGGATTTCTAAATTAGTGTCTTTCATCTGGTTAACGCCTCTCCCTAGGATTAAATCCAGCTGACGGTAATAACGTTGGCCTTGTGTGACTCCCATTTTTCTAGCCAAATCTCGAAGCCTCCTTGTTCCTGTGATGTGGGAGGGGAGGAAATTTTAATTATGAACATGGAGCCACTCTGTATCATTTCACTGTCTAAATTCAGGAATCTGTTCATGTTTTTGGTAAAATGGAAAACTGGCGCAGGCTGTGAAAACATGTACCCATCATCTGCCTTGGCTTGGGGCAGCGTCTCCGTGGAGATGTTAACACCCAGTGATTGGAAGTCAGGTGCTGACTTTGACAGTGAGAAGGGCACGTTCTCTTCTTTCTGTATTCGGATTGCCAGGCCTAGAGAAAGGAAACAGTGCAGCCTTTTATTGCCAGTCCATAGAGTGTCTAGGAGAGTGTGTGCCTCTGTTCCTTGGCTGCAGTGCACTGCTCAGTCAGGCGTGGGGCAGTCTTGGTGGTGTTGCCGAGGGCCAGCCGGTAGGTAGCCTGGTTCTTGGAACTTGGAGATCCAGAGGCTGGTGATAAAGCGCGAGGTGCTGTGTGGCTGACAGATGCAGAGGGGCATTCTGAGATCGGGGGCCCTATGGAAATAGCTCTCATTAAATTTTGGGGTGCCAGGGATTGAACTCAAGGCTTTGTGCATGCTAAGCACACAGTCTACCACTGTGCCACACCACCAGCCACTTCCCTATATGTGTGTGTGTGTGTGTGTGTGTGTGTGTGTGTGTGTGTGTGTGCTTACATATATACAGTACTGGGGGTTGAACTCAGAGCCTTCTCACTGAGCTACAGCCCCAGCCCTTGTACGTTTTTTTGGAGGGGAGTGGGGGGACAGCATCTTACTAAGTTGCCTAGGTGGAACTTGAACTTGTAGTCCTCCTGCCTCAGCCTCCCAAGTGCTGAGATTACAGTTGTGCCCACTGTGCCTGGTTTACTTTTTTACAACTTCCGTTGAAACAGTTTTGGTGAACAGTCACACAAACAGCACTCAATGAAAGGTAGGCCTGTCTTGGGCTGGGGATGTAGCTCAGTGAGTGGTGGAGTGGTTGCTTTGCATGCACAAGGCACTGAGTTCAATTCGCAGCACCAGGAAAGAAAGGAAAACTGTTATGTTATTGACTGTCACTCATTGAGGGTTTTAAGGCACGCCTTCAAAATGTCCCTGTCTGCTGCTGCTCGCTGCAGTATTTTGTGTCCATGTCTGTGCTTTCAGGATGACAGGGTTTTCTTTTCTTGCCTTGAAGAGGAGTTGGGTGGGAGTGGAGGTGTTTGGTGAGGTCATCTCCTGATCACTTTTGGATGCTTTTCAGGTCCTTAATTTATAGCAGCTCTTATGTTATTATCTTTAGTAATCCTTTTATGAAGCCATTCTTTATAGCTGTGGTTATTTAATTGACATGAGAGTAGACTCCTCATTGATTTGTCGTCATTTTAGATAGGAGGACTTGGCCCTGCGTTGCCCTGTATCTGGGAACTACCTGTGGTGTCTGATCCTTGCCACATGGAGTAGGATGTGAATGAGCACTCTGCAAGCGTGCATTTTGAGGGCTTTTGAGAAAGATCTGTCAGGCTCAGTAGTGCACCCTTCTCATCCCAGCCACTAGGAAGGATGAGGCAAGGATCAGAAGTTTGAGGCCAGCCTGGGCAAAGACCTTCTCAAAACAACATTACAAAGGACTGGGTGGGCGTGATGGTGCACACCTGTCATCCCAGCACTCTGGAGGCTGAGGCAGGAGGATCCCTGCAAGTTTGAGGCGACCCCGGACTACCCAGTGAGTTCAAGGCCAGCCTAGACTGCACAGCTGGCCCTGTTTCAAAACAAAACAAAACAGAATTTAAAAAGGGATAAGGATGGGGCCAGGGATTTAGCTCAGTGGTTCCACTGCCTGCCTTGAAAGCGCAAGGACCCAAGTTCGATCTCCAGTACAAAAAAAAAGTAAAACATCCAGATTTCATTTATTTATTTATGTTTTTTGGCACTGGGGATAGAACTCAGGGCCGTGCGCTTGTGAGCCAGGCACGGCGCCACTGAACTAAATCACCAGCCCAGGTTCAGTTTATTTTAAGAAGTCTAGGGTTTTCTATTTATGGTGGGCATGTGATTTTTTAAAATTACTTGTTGGTTCTTTCAGATTTGCTGCATAGTTGAATTTCTATGATGAAAAAAATGCCTGTAGCTGGAAAAAAATTTCCTTCATCAAATAACCATGGAATTGTAATGAATTCCATCTCTGCGTGGTGGGGTCCGTTTTACCAGAAGCATGCCTGGTTGGGCTTCAGGGAGAGGTGGCCCCTTTGCCACTGAGAAGTCTTTGGACCACAGAAGCCTTTTACATACTTTCCTTGAATTCTAGAGCAACCAGAAAGGGTCAGTGGAAACCCACTGATGCATCCTAGAACACAGGGCAGCATTTTTTCTTGTCCTGAGGGTTGAACCTGGGTGCTCTTAGGTCTGAACTACATCTTCAGGTCTTTTTTTTGGTACTAGGGATGAGACCTTGCACTTGCAAGGCAGGTGGTGGAACCACTGAGCTAAATCCCCGACCCTTCTTTTCAGCTCTTTTTTGACAGAGGGTTTCACTAAGTTTCCCAGTCTTGGACTTGAATTTGAAATCCTCCTATCTCAGCCTCCCGAGTAGCCAGGGTTGTGGGCACAACTACCATGCCTGGCACAGAGGAGCCATGTTTGTGATTGGGTGTGGAGCCCTGTGGGCCCATGCTATCAGCTTGTCCCCTGGTGTGGTGTGGCGTGGCATGCTCTCCGGCAGCTCCAGGCCTTCCCCAGCTTGGGTTCTCTGCCTGGGGACTGGATTCTACCTGTGGCAAGGAGCTCCTGCCTCCTGGTGTCCAGGATCCAGGGTGACGGCAGTGAGGGGACAGAGTCCTAGCAGGTGACTTTAGCCCTGGGAGGGCTCTGGTTAGCGCTGGAGAAATGACTTGGGATCCCTGGGCTGCAGAGGTGACTGAGCTCTGGCTGGCTGTGGTGAAGCTCTTGGCTCAGGGACTCTTTGGTGCTTTGGCCCCTGGTGGGCAGTGACCGTGCGACATCTCCTCCCTACTGGCCACCCCACTCCTGCCTGCTCACTGGCTCCTTGCCACCCAGCGAGCTCCCACGATGAGCACTCCTGTCCCTTTGGGTTGATGGCCCCATATCTCGCAGACCCATCTGAAATGATGCTCCAACGCTCTGTGCCAGCTCCTGCGCCTTTCCATTCCTTCCACAGGAATGGGAATACCCAGATGATGCTTGTTTCCTTGTCCTTCCACTGTGATGGAAGCTGCAGTATCATAGAAACTCGGCTCCCTGAGCTTCTAGGGCAGGGTTTATCAGCCTTGCCCGATGAGTGCTGTGGGCTCTCCTCTGGGGCATGGGTGACAGTGGCCTCCTTCATCCACTGGGTGCCAGCCAGAACCCTGCTTTAGTTTTGGTGATCGATCCATTGAGGGTCTTCACGGTGCCACACATCTCTGGGGACCAGAAGCCATCCCCAGTGGGCACTGTCATCCCACAGCAATCCTCATCATCCAGGGACACTTGAGTACTATGGATGACACTGCGAAGTGGGGGCGATGGGTGGACAGTGGTGAATGAATGGAGTTTGAAAATGAGAAGTGTCTTGAATTCTGCTGAGCACACAGTGCTTGTGCCCTCTTTCCTCTTCCCACAGATGTCCCCACTCTCCGTCCTTTCTCTGTGGGCTGTCAATCCTTCCTGCGCTGCGCTCCCTCTACTCAGGCTCGATGGATCGTTAGACACCCCCCCACCCCCACTCCCACCCCCACCCCCCACTAGCCACACCCACCCTGGACTTTGCTACTCTAGGATTTCCTGTCGTTTTCTTCGGCAAGTGACTATTGACCACCTACTGTGTGCTTAAGAGTTTATTAGGTGTAGCCTGGTGTGCTGATGTATGCCAGCGACCCCAGCACTGGGGAAGCTGAGGCAGGCCTGGGCTACATAGTGAGTTCAAAGCCAGCTACAGAGTGAAACCCTGTCTCCAAAAAAAGAAAAAGAAAGAAGAAAAGAGCTTATTGAGTAAAATAGACAAAGATAGAGATGTTGCTGCAGAATTTACTTTTCATTTCAAAATAATGTGTAACCTGGCACCAAATGGGCCATCATAGGGGTATTAAGAATCAAAAGTTAGGGCTGGGGATTTAGCTCAGTGGTTCTGCCGCCTGCCTCGCAAGCGCAAGGTCCTGAGTTCGATCCCTGGTACCAAAAAAAAAAAGTTAAGTACTTATCAGACTGGGGTGAAATTGTTCTTGAATTTAGACTCCAGTTTAACAACTATCCATTCAGTTTATCTTTGGTTTCTTGCTAAAGTAACTAAACTTGGTTGAGAAATTATACAAAGTAGGCCTGGCCTTTGCTTTTTTTAATTTATTTTTTTCCAGACAGTCTCACTATATGATTCAGACTGGCTCTGAACACTTGTAGCTTAGGCTGGCCTTGAACTCATGATCCCCCTGCCTCAGGCTCCCTCTCCCCCAGTGCTGGGATCACAGGCCTGTGCCACCACGACCAGCAGACATGGTCGTTTTGAATTTGTTCAGTGTGAATGAATTCTAGAGACAGTTGTGTAGAAAGATTATGAATGGCTGATTCATCCATCAGTGGGTTTTAATATCCATGCTCAAAGTTCTATCACCCATCTGGTTTGGTTTTGTTTGGTGATACAAAGGATGGAACCCAGGACCTTGTATATGTTAGGCAAGTGCTCCACCACTGAGCTGTAGCCCCAGCCCTTTTCCTTTTTTTTATTTTGAGACTGTCTCACTAAATTGCCTAGGGTAGCCTCGCCCTTGCCACCTTCCTCCCTCAGGCCTCCCCAGAAGCTGGGATTATAGTTGTGTGGAACCACACCCAGCTCTTACTGAGTTATTGAAGCCCTGTTCAACAAGATTGCAGTTCCTTCTGGGCGAGATTAAAATACACAGAACAAAAACTCCATTCTCTATTAAGATGGGACTTTGTTTGTCACAGAGGAACTGGCTTTCTCTTTCCACCAACTGTTTGTCTTCCATCTTTGTGCTGTGCGGAGAGAGCTCATCACTGAACAGCGGGGTGGAAGAACACGGTTCTGGGGGGTGTCTGGAACCCCATCCACTGCAGACACAGCTTTCTCTTCCTCAGGTTATTTAGAGACCATTGCGATCTTTCAGAGATCCTGGATGTGTTTCACCTTCATCTGTGTGTGTGTGTGTGTGTGTGTGTGTGTGTGTGTGTGTGTGTGTGTGTACTGGGAAAAGACCTAAGAGGATGTTAAATACTTGAATCTGTATTGAGATGATTCTCTTGTCGAGATCCGAACTTTCTGTTAGTGTGGCTCAGTCTCCCAAGGCACAGCAAGGCCTTTAAGACTTTGAGGAACAGGGGCCGGGGATTTAGCTCAGTGGTTCCGCTGTCTGCCTCGCAAGTGGACGGACCCGAGTTCGATCCCTGGTACCAAAAAAAAAAAAAGACTTTGAGGTGCAAGAGAGGCAGCTTGCTGTGTATATTTAATTTTATCATTTTATTTTGCAGTACTGGGATTGAACCCAATGCCCTCCCACAGAGCCACGTCCCTAGCCCTTTTTAATTTTTTATTTTGAGACAGGGTGTTGCTAAGTCACTGAGTTTTCTGGGCTGGGCTTGAACTTTTGATCCTCCTGCCTCAGCCTCCCAGAGTGCTGAGATTGCAGGCACGCACCACCCTGCCTGGTCGCAGTTTACTTTTTTTGTGTGCCGGGGATCGAACTCAGAACCTTGTGCTTGCGAGGCAGGCGGCGGAACCACTGAGCTAAATCCCCGGCCCCACATAGTTTACTTTTGAAGTCATTCCTTCTCCAGCACTTTAGGATTTTGCTGGTTACTTTGAAAACTATAATTTACTTTGTAATCTAAACTGAAATAAAAGGAAAGGGCTGTTTCCTGAGGTATGAAAGTAGAAGGTAATACTAAGATTTAGAATGTTTTTTTCTTTTTAAAATAACCTGCAGTTTTGTAGCAGCAAAATGCCATTTGAATAAGGCTCCAGATTGTAGTGGTAACTAGGATACCTCTTAGATAATTTTAAGTATATGAAAAAGCAACAACTAAATTGGATCCTTCATCTATCAAATGCAAAGACAATAGTTGGTGTCTGGACTAAGGAAGTCTCCTGTTCTTCAACTGTAGGAATATTTGCTCTGAAACATTAGGAAATTAAGTAGAAAAGTGAGTTTTTAGAAGGAAGCACTTTTTTAAGTTACATTACTCAAGAGCTGTGAAGACATATCTCTGAATTCTGATATGTTTGATATTGGGATAATGTAAATAATGCCTTCATCTTACTCAAAGACCTGACTCCTGAGGACGTGGAGGGCTCACCAGCAGGGCTCACCAAGGACATGAGAAGCACTGTGCTGCTGAACTCAAAATGTTTCTGAAAATCAAGGGCCCTGAAGAGCCATGGATGAGGCTTTAGTTCTAATTTAATAGATCGGAAAAGAAGTAATTCTGTAGAGAGCTTTCTAGTTGTTTCAGGTTTAACCTCACAATATTAGATTCTCATTGTAATAGACAGTGCTCTCAAAAGGCCTGAATTTGTCTTTTTTGTGTGAAGTACTGGGGATTGAACTACTCAGGGCCTTTGCACGGAGCTACATCCACAGTCTCCCCCACCCTCTTTAATTTTGAGACAGGTTTGCTAAGTTGTCTAGGCTGGGATCCTCCTGCCACAGCCTCCAGGGCTAGGGTTACAGGTGTGTGTCACCATACCTGGCTATATTTTGATCAGTTTTTAACAGCTGTTGTGTTAGATCCATATGCAGAAATACCATTTAGCTTTGAAACCAGAACTGAGAAGGTGTGGAGGGGGTTAAGACACCCTCCCGTGAGAGCCACCAGCTGAGTACCATCGCTGCTGTCTGTGTCTGCGCGCACAGCTCCGGGCGGCCCAAGGCCACTGGCAAGATTGGAAGCTGTGGTGATTTCTGGTCACAAGTCTCATCAGTTCTCTCCTGGTTTACAGAACATTAGGAATATTTTCCCTTTCATCGTTCCCAGGGCATAGAGCAAAGTTGAGGTCAGTTCCTTATTTAAGAGGTCTCGGTTACCCTGCAGGGAAATCATCAGAAAGAGCCCGGCCTTCCCAGGGGTTTGCTGGTTTGACCCCTTCATACCACCTCTGGTAGTATTGGGGATGGGACCTAGGGCCTTTGCAGGGAGCTGCAGCTGCAGCTCTTTTATTTTTTTGATACAAGGTCTCAGTAAGTGGCCACATTGCCCAGGCTGGGTTTGAACTGGTGATTCTTGAGCCCCAGCCTCCCTCAGGGTGGGGTCACAGGCATGGCCACTGTGTCTGCTGCCGGTTGATCTTGAGGCCCGCCTCGGTGCGTTTGGTCTCCCGTGTGTGCTGCAGGTGGCCTGTGAGTCCTGTGTCTGAGCTCCTGAGTTGCCTTGCTCACCACTGCTCCTGGCGCATCCATGGCGATGCTGGTCACCTTATGTGAGAGCCATCTCACTGTTTTGGCTTCCCTTTTTGTTTCTGTCGAATGGAATTTCCTTGGTGCCGAGCTTTTTGGAGAGATGTGTGTACTCTTCCTCAGTTCTGGTTCCTCTGGTTCCTTACTTTCACGTCTTGGGTGAGTTAGGCCTCTGGGTTTCCCCTGCAGACTGGCTGAGGGACAGCTGCTGAGTGTGAGTGTCAGAGTTGCGTGGCCTCGTGTGGGGCCGATGCCTGCCCATGCTGTGTGGCTGTGGCTGTACCAGGTACCAGGGAACTCTGGCCGGTGGGTCCCATGCACTACACCGGCTGCTTTTGGGTGGCTCACAAACTGAAAATGGCTCTCAGATTTTAAGGGGTTGTAAAAATCAGGAGAACGAGCAGACAAGCCACAGACCAGGAGAAAAATTTGGAAAAGGCGTATCTTACGCTACACCGTCATCCAAAATGTACGGAGAGCTCTTAAAACCTCACACTGGGAAACCAAAACGGCCCAGTTTAGAAAAGGTCAGTAGAGCCAAGGGTGTACCTCAGGGATAGAGCAGCAGCCACCAGGAAGGAAACCGAGGCCAACAGCCTGAAGTAGACACCTCTCCAGAGGTTATAGATGACAAGAAACACAAGAACTCGCAGCACTCGGGAGGCTCAGGCAGGAGGGTCACTGTGATTTTGAGGCCAGCCTGAACTGCATAGCCAGACCCTGTCTCAAAAAACAAAACAAAGCATAGAACAGGTATTCACGATTACACTGTGTGCTAGGGAACTACACACAAAAACAGAGTACCGGACCGGGGATGCAGCTCAGTGGTGTCACACCTGCCTGGCAAGCACAAGGTTCTTAGTTCGATCCTTGGTACTAACCCCCTCCCCAAATACAAGAAAAACAGGATACCAACCTGGAGGCTGAGGCAGGGTTGTGAGCTTAAGGCCAGCCTGCACTGCAGAGTGAAACCCTGTTTCAAAAAACCAGCATCCCATTCTGTACCTACCGGAACGCCCAACGTCGAGAATGCCCACAGCGCCAGAGGCCGGCGAGGGTGTGGATCCACAGAAACCACCCTCTCCCTGTGGGTTCAGAGTGTGCAGCCACGCTGGGAGGAGTGTGCGGAGCTGGCAGAGCTGGACATGATCCCAGCATGTGGTCCAGCTGTCCCACTCCTTGGTATCCACAGGAAACCCTGCACACGGGTGTGTCTGTAGAAGGACATGGCTAGTCCGAGGTCCATCTGGACAGTGGACTATTACTCAACACTGAGAAGAGCTGTAAGCTGGGTGTGGTGGTGTGTATAGGCAGGACAATCACTAGAGCCCAGGAGTTAGAGACCAGCCTTGATACTGTGGTGAGACTCCTGTGTGGGAGAGAAAAGAGCTCTCAAGCTGTCATGCTGTGAAGGCAATGGGGGACACTTCAGTGCAGGGTGCAGGGTGAAAGAAGTCCTCCTGACAATGCTGCTTAGCCTGTGGTTTCATCTCTGTTTGACAGTTCACAGAACACTGACATTCTGGAGAGGAAGAACCAGGAAGCAGGTATAGAGAGGAATAGGCAGACACGAGTCAAAGGACTGGAAATGGCCGGGGATTTAGCTCAGTGGTTTCGCCACCTGCTGAGCAAGCACAAGGACCCGAGTTCAATCCCTGGTACCAAAAACAAACACAGGACTGGAAACAGCAGCGGGGGGTCGTATCACTGCATTGTCACCGACACGGACACGTGCGTGCACCAGGAGGACCCTGCAGTGCTGGAGTCTGGGCCTGAGGATGTGTCTCTCTGTGCTTTTCAGTAAGGAAGAGCTGGGCTGGGCTGGGCTGGGGCTCGGTTGTGCTTCCATCCACCGTGCTGGCCTCGATGTTAACCAGGCGTGACCTGCAGCAGACACTGTGTCTCCCACAAAGCCTTTCCCAGAGAAAATGCCCCATGGCCTGGACTGTGTCCCGGTGGACCCAGGACATGAACACTCAGTCCCTCTCGGGTGCTGTGCTTGGTCCTCCTCGCACTCAGTGACTCTGGTGGTGCTGTTTGTCTGACAGATTCTCTTTCATTTGCAGGTATATGAGTGACCTAAGGCTGCAGGGGGAGACGGAGAGAGAGCAGTGCCAACTGGGAGCAGGGCAAGGATGCCAATCCCGCCGCCCCCGCCGCCCCCGCCTGGCCCCCCGCCCCCCACTTTTAATCAGGTGGGTGGTCCTCCGCCAGGCGCCTCTGCCTGTGGAAGCAGGCCCTTGGTCTCACTGCCTGCTTTGGCCAAAGCTTGCAGGTGTTCCTGCCATTCTGAGCTCCAGGGTCGCGGGGCTTCAGTGCTCGTATTGTCGGCTGCTTAGCTGTTCACTGCACGGACAGCGCCCTCGTGGCCTGCTCGCGTGGTGAGTGTCCCTGCCCTGGCTGGTCCCACACCGTGGGTGCCCAGCCTTGGCCTGACTGGGCCATGCTGGGTGAGGAGGAGGAGCCTTGGGCAAAACATATGATACACAGTTCACGTGTAACTAGTGGACCGGCCTTTATTTTTTATTTTTTATTTTTTAATTTTTTTTGTACTGGGGCTCGAACTCGGGACCTTGTGCTTGTAAGGCAGGCACTGGAACCACTGAGCTAAATCCCCGGCCCGGCCTTTATTTTTTAATTAGCACATCTCCAGTCTTGGTGATGTCATTAGAACACTGCCTTGAGCAAATAAACTTTTTTTTTTTTTTTTTTTTTTTTTTGTCAGTACCAGGGATCAAACTCTGATCCTTGCACTTGCGCAGCAGGCAGCAAAACCACTGAGCTAAATCTCCGGCCTGCAAATAAACTGTTTAATACACTTTTGTGCTTCCTTTACCACAGCTGCTAAAAAACCATTTTTTTTGTGTGTGCTGGGGTTTGAACTCGAGTCCTGCGCTTGCGCAGCAGGCGGTGGAACCACTGAGTTAAATCCCTGGCCCCTAAAAAACAATTTTAACATTATTTTATGAGATAACAACATGCCCAGGTTTAACGATTAGGTAAGAACGCTTCCGAGTCTGCTCAGTAACGGTGAGTGCCTGTGTTCGTCGGCACACATGTCAGGAGGGTGCAGCACTGTTTGCAGGAATCGCTGGTCACACACACATGAGTGCCTGGGACACACGGGTTTCCACTCTGTGGCAAGTGTGGAGCGCTGACCCCTGCACCTTGCTCTGTTGTCACCTGCACAGTCTCTCCCTGAGCACCATGCAGCCCAGTCACAGAAAGTCCCAGTAGCAGTGCTGATGATGTTGAAAGGTTACAGTCCTGTGGGCCATGCTGTCCCTGGGCCACGCTTGGACAAGCTTGTTCCTGATGGAGATTTGGGCCAGTGGCCTTGCAGTGGGGATGGGGGTTTCTCCCTGAGCTATTCTCTCTGCAAAGGTCCGTGTGCCATTTCTCTGGGATCCTTGAGAAAAGGGATGGTTGTTCCTGGGGGTGTGTTTATTTTATTTTGGGGAGGGGTACCGGGGATCGAACTCAGGACCTTGTGCTTTCAAGGCAGGTGGCAGCACCACTGAGTTAAACCAGTCCTGAGACCAGCTCATTTTACAGCCAAGGCCATCATGCTTTACACCCTAGCAAGGAAAGAAGAGTTGGGCCAGGGATTTAGCTCAGTGGCACTGCACCTGCCTTGTAAGTGCAGGTTCCTGAGTCCAATCCCCAAAACCAAAAAAAGAGAAAGGCTTGGGAAGCAGGATGTGGGGGTGCAGGCATATCATCCCAGTGCTCTGGGAGGCCCAGGCAGGAGCATTGCAAGGTCAAGCCCAGCCTATGAAACTTAGCAATTTAGCAAGACCTGGTCTCAAAATAAAAACGGGCTGGGGGTATAGTGCAGTGGGAAGGCCCTGGGTTCAGTCCCAGTGCCACACCCACAGGGACAGGGGACATCAGGTAAGGAGTGTATTGGTAAGAAGCCTGAAAGGCTCAGTGATGGAGGAAAAGCTCTGTAGGTTCTGAACCCAGGAGGCGGCCACCTGCGCCCTACCTGGGTTGTGACCCCTGGGATCACATTGGAAGGAGTCTGTGCCTTCTTACTGGGGGAAATCTCGAAGTGAGAGTAGTTCCAGAGAAAAGGCCCCCAGGCCTGTGTGCTGCTTCCCAGTCTCCAGCTGGTGCTTGCCGGGAAGACTCTGGCCTGGAGAGGAAGGGCTGCCAGCCGAGGGTTTCCTGCAGCCTCTGGGTTCACATGCATTGTGTGCTCTTGGACATGCGTGAGCTCCCTTGTGGAGAAGATTTTGTGCAGTATGTGAGGCAGTAGGAGAGCTGCCTGCTGTGGCCTGGGCAGAAGGGGCAGAGGGCACACCTTCGGGTTCATCAGCCCTGCACAGTGAGGATGCAGGCCAAGACTGGGGTTTCCTTCTGCCGGGGACATGACCTCCTGACTCCAGGAGGAGTGGCTTGCTCAACTGTGTAGCAGAAAAGTTACTCTGGTGTGGATGGCCAGGTTGGAGTGGGGCTTTGAGACAGGACAGGAAGACTGGGCTGTGGGAGAGCGAGGCTCAGCAGAGTAGAGACGAGGTATTTCGAAAGTAAAATCTTGAAGAGTCCAGTACCGGGCACAGTACTCCACACCTGTAACCCCAGCACTGTGGGGGCCAAGGCAGGAGGATCAAAAGTTCAAGCTCAGCTTGGTCCGCATAGCAAGTTCAAGGCCTTGCCTCAAAATTAAAAATTAAAAAAGGCCTGCCCTGCAAGCTCAAGGACCGGAGTTTGATCCCCAGTACTGAAAAATTAAAGACTGGGGATGTAGCTCAGTGCAAAGGCCCTGGGTTCAATCCAATACTGCACAAAGAAACACCACAAGTCAGTTTGGTGACGAGAGAGAGAGAGAGAGAGAGAGAGAGAGAAAGAGAGAGAGGGAGAAGAATAAGGTCGAACGACTGTGGTGTGAGGGTTTGACTGGATGACGGTGCTGTTCACAAAGCGAGCAGCTTTACTGAGGAGAGTAAAGCTCAATTTTGGATGTGCCCAATAGTATTTAATAATTTTCTCTTTACTAAATCATTATGTGCAAAAATTGAGAAACTGGGCCGGGAATGTAGCTCAGTGGTGCCTTGGCTGCATCGAAAGCGTAAGGTCCTGAGTTTGATCCCTGGTACTGGAAAAAAAAGTTAGAAGCTGTGGCTAAGCAGAAAGCAGCTGTCACCCGTCACGGCAGCTGTGTGTCCGTGCTTCCTTCTTCCCCGAGGAGCTGCTTTTGGAAAGATGTTGTGCTGTAGGCACCTAGTTAATTTCTGAGCTGCTGCCCTACCTGTTCCTACATTGAGAAGGACTTGGTAGATCACTGAATGTTCAATAGTTTCTTTCATTTGCTTTTGGTCTTTTAAAGAGTAGCTGTGCGCGCATGTATATGTGTGGTGTCTTTGAGACAGGCTCCTTCTATCTAGTTCAAGCTGGCCTTGAACTCAAGATAACTCTCCTGCTTCAGCCTCCTGAGTGCTGGGATTACAGACATGCACCGCCACGCCCCAATAAGAGTAGTATTTTTAAAACTTACTGTACTAAAAATGTTTGTAGAAAGTTAGGAAATACTGATCAAAACAGAAAACAAAATATAATTAACCTGTGTTAACACAGTGTATGTTTTGCATATACAAGGCAGGCACCGGAACCACTGAGCTAAATCCCCAGCCCTCATTTGTTTATTTTTGAATGAATGAATGAAGGAATGACAAGGTCTCGCCAAGTCACCAGGCTAGGCTCCTGCTTGTGGTCCTCCTGCCTCAGCCTCCTCGAGTGCTGAGCTTACAAGCCTGTGCACAATGGAGTCTTCCCCTCAGGTCCATGTACAGCACAGATGCTCACATAGAAATGTCCTGTGGACAGTGGTGTAGATGGAAATGACACTCAGGGCAGACACAGGGGAACCAAATGGAAGCATTGGAGCGTTTGGGGCCCCTGTGTGGTGTACAGACCTTGCTGCTGGATGAGCTTGCTGCAGAACAGTCAGACGAGGCAGAGGGTATAGCTGCGGGGGACCGCGCTTCAGAGGAGATAAAGGCCTGAAAGACAGTGAAGGGGCAGCCGGGGCGCAGAGAAGGCGGTCAGAACAGCATGTGAGTCAGGCTCTGCTTGCCAGTCACACGATGGTGACTTTCCTGAGCCTTTATTCCCCGTCTCTGGGATGGGAATAATATAGTCTGCTTTCCTGTTTAGTGGTGGGAGCAGCCAGCCTGCACGGGTTGAGATAAGGTAGGGAGCTGGAGTTCCTGCTGGCTGGGGGACCGCGCTTTGCTTCCCGGTTGCCCGGCCTTAGGAAGCTGCTCAGCTCAATCCACACTTTGCAGATGGGGATGATGCTGCCAATGCCCTTCTCCTAGCACGACTTCAAGACTTAGATGAGGTAGCACAAGTAGCGTCCTCAGTCCACAGCTGAGGCATAATGGGTCTTGGTAAACACTTCCCAGGTGACAGTGCTGTGTGTGACACAGCGCCCTGCACAAACCCCAGTACCAGCGCAGGCTTCCTTCAGAACCCGGGACCTGGGACGGGGATCTGTGCCCTTCACAGAAGGCAGAGAGGAGTGAAGAGGCAGAGAAGCTGGTGGTGTGTGCATTGCTATTCAGCACGTGCATCTGAGCAGGGTGCACAGGTTGCTTTGGGGAACCCAGACAGGGCTAAGCCGCGTGCCGAGCTTGTGACATCTGTCTTCTCTCCCTCCTCCTCCAGGCAAACACAGAGCAGCCCAAGCTGAGCAGAGATGAGCAGCGAGGTCGCAACGCACTCTTGCAGGACATCTGCAAAGGGACCAAGCTTAAGAAGGTGACCAACATTAACGACCGGAGCGCTCCGGCCCTGGAGAGTAAGTCCCCACTTCCGCTGGTGAGCCTCGGGGTCCCAGGCTGACTGGAGCCTCAGCAGGGCTGCTGCTGTCCTCGATGTCCTGGAGGTTCTGCCTGGGAACAGTCCTTGTCCCCTGCATCTTCCCGGCTGCTCACTTGAGCACCTGAGAGGTTTCTCCCACCTCTGGCTGCACTAGTGCTTGTTGGGGCACGTCCCTGGCTGCTGCTGTCCGAGGAGACGCATCCTTGGGAGCCTCTTGGCCACCAGGGTGGTTTGAGAGTTGCTGAAGTATCATTCCTCAGCTGGGGCCTGGCCCTGCTTCACTGGCCCCTTACTGTCTGGGACTCGCAGAGGAGGCCCTGAGAGCACCGGGAAGAGGGGCTCCGTGTTCCCTCTGTTCTTTCTTCCATCACTGTGCTAGCTTTCCTCTAATGCAAAGGCAAAGCAGAGTGGTTTGTTTGCAAATTGCAGCCCAGAGAGAGGCGGTGGTTTTTCCTCAGGATCGCCTTGGTCCCCAGCTCAGAGCTGTGAACTGAAAACGCTCATGCTGTACTTTGCAGAGCCCAAAGGAAGCGGCGGCAGCTATGGCTCAGGAGCCGCTGCCCTGCAGCCCAAGGGAGGTCTCTTCCAAGGAGGGGTCCCAAAGCTGCGGCCTGTGGGGACCAAGGACAGTGCAGGTATGTCCGCCTGGGAGGGGGCGGATGGCAAGAGGAGGGCGGGGCAGAAGGAGACCGTGGAATAGAGCAGAGGCTGAGTCTAGGAATAGAAAGGGCTTCCCGTCAGTGAAGGACACTCGTGTACACACGAAGCAGGGTATTCAACTGGCCTGTAACCCAAGTAACCCGACAGCATGACCAGACCCAGAGGACACACAGGCGACACTGTGTGACCTCACTCTGGTGTGTGGGATCCAAGGGCTGGAGCCTGGAAGCAGGGAGCCGAGTGGCGGTGCCAGGCTGGCGGGCAGGTGTGGGGCACAGGATGGTTTCGGTAGCGAGCTGCTGTGCAGCGTGACGGTCGTCAGTGTAGCTCAGACTTCTGAAAGAGCAGATTCCAAGTGGCATGACAGGTAAGCTGTCAGGTGATGATTATGTGAGTTAGCTCTATTGAATCATGCTACAATGCAGACAGATACTATCCCATAAATATGTACAATTATTTGTCAGTTAAAAATTAAATCAAAGGGGCCAGGGAGGTAGCTCAGTGGTTCTGGTGCCTGCCTTGCAAGTGCAAGGTCCTGAGTTCGATCGCCGGTACCAAAACACAAAAAGTTAAATCAAAGTTTAAAATATACTCAGCTTATCTGCAGTATTTGTTAATGGGCTCTGAGGCTCAAGCCAGACTAAAGCTCAGAAGTAGGTCCCAGGGTGCAGTTCATGGTGGGACGAGTGCTTTGTAAGCAGGAGGCCTTGGTTCCCTCCCAGATGAAGACAGGTGAATGAGAGCAGAGCCAGGAGGGCCTCAAGGTGTGTAGGTCCTGTCCCTGTGCTGCCCCATGGTGGAGGCTGGGGACACGGGCTCCTCCAGCTGGGAGGTGGCCACTGACCCTGTTAGCTGTGTCCGCAGAGGGGCTGCCGGGGAAGCCAGCCCCGCACACCCCCGCATCTCGAGCGGCTGCCCCGAGGCCCCCGGCGTCTGCAGCCAGCGGGCGTCCCCAGGACGACTCAGACAGCGGCCGCGCCTCCCTCCCTGAGCTGCCCCGGATGCAGCGCCCCTCACTCCCCGACCTCTCACGGCCCAGCGCCACCAGCAGCACAGGCATGAAGCACAGCTCCTCGGCGCCCCCGCCCCCGCCCCCAGGCCGGCGTGCCAATGCGCCCCCCACACCCCTGCCCACGCACGGCACCAAGGCCCTGGCCTACAGCCGGGAGAAGCCCCTGCCACCCACCCCGGGACAGAGGCTGCACCCTGGGCGTGAGGGGCCACCTGCGCCACCCCTGGTCAAGCCGCCACCTTCCCCTGTGAACTTCCGAGTGGGACCAAGCGGCCAGTCTCTGGCCCCGCCGCCACCGCCTTACCGCCAGCCTCCGGGCGTCCCCAACGGGCCCTCCAGCCCCACAAACGAGCCGGCACCCGAGCTGCCGCAGAGACACAACTCTCTGCACAGGAAGACACCAGGGCCTGTGCGGGGCCTCGCACCTCCTCCGCCTGCCTCGGCCTCCCCCTCCTCACTGAGCAGTCGGCCACCTCCCCCAGCCCGGGAGCCTCCTGGAAGAGGGGCAGGTAAGTGCCCGTCTGCTTCCCCAGGTCCCTGGAGGAGAGTTCACGCCTCCCTTCTGCTGCACTGAGCCCCTTTCCATGTGTCACCCTCTGTTATGAGGGAAACAGCCATGACGGAAGAGTCAGGAAATTCTTTTGGAGCAACAAGTGAAATGCATAGTGTGTAGTACAGTGTGCTTCAGAGACCCCGGAGCTGAGGGGTGGGGGGTGGGGGGGTGTCACCCTGCAGGGGGCAGCCATGTATTCTGAGCTGCAGAGAGGCCGTGCTGGCAGAGGTAGAGGGATGCAATGAGTAAGCCTCCAGCGTGGCTGTCCCCCAGGGGCTGGTGACCCAGAGGAGCACACTGGGGAGAGGTTAGGGCCTGGCCTGCCAGAGCCTGGCGGGGAAACCCAGAGCCCCTCTTGAGAGCATGAAGGGAGCATCGCCTGTGCCCTGTGCTGGCCAGGCTCCTGTTGGGCAGGCTCCGGAGTTGCAGAGCAGGAACTGTGCAGGCAGGGGCCTTTCTGAATAGGCCCAGGGGGATGGCCGACAGTGAATGTGAGGGCTTAACTTGGAGTGGGTTCAGTGGCTGGGTGGTGGTGCACGCCTGTAATCCCAGCTCTGGAGGCTGAGCCAGGAGGATCACCTCAAGTTCCAGGCTAGCCTGGGCTACTGAGTTCAAGGCCAGACTGACTATGTATAGGGACTCTGTCTCAAAAAACCTAAACAAACAAAAAGGAGTGGATCCCAGTGACTCAGGAGGCTGAGGCAGGATGATCGCTTGAACCCAGGAGTTTGTGGCCAACCTGGGCAATGCACTGAGACCCCTGCCTCAAAAATAAGCCAGAGGGGGCAGGGGAATTAGTTCAGTGGTGTCACCACCTGCCTTGGAAGCACAAGGTCCCAAGTTCGATCTCTGGTACCAAAAAAAAAGCCAGAGGGCCTGGGTGTGGTGACACATGCCTATAATCCCACCCAGCACTGAGGCTGAGGCCGGAGAATCTTCACAAGTTCAAGGCCAATCTGAAGTACATAGTGAGACCTTGTCTCAAAAAACTCAAAACTCAACAACAAAACAAGCCATGCATGGTGATACACTTCGATGATCCCAGTGTGATCCCAATGTCTGGAAGGCTGAAGCAGGAGGATTGCAAGTTTAAGCCCAGCCTGGGCAGCTTTGCATCTTAGCAAAAATGTCTCAAGATTGTAAAAAAAAAAAGGGCTGTGCATGTAGCTTAGTATGAAGGCTGTGTTTTCAATCCCCTTTCCAGAGAAAACAAAGATTGTAGGAATTGGGCCGGGCATTTAGCTTAGTGGTTCCACCACCCGCCTCTCAAGTGCAAGGTCCCGATTTCAATCCCCGGTACCAAAAAAAAAAAAAGAATAGGAATTATAGGTGGCAGTGTAGGTATTTCTTGAGTGTGTGTAAAGGCGGGTGTATATGCATGTGAGTACACATAAGGGAGATATTTGCTAGAGGAGGCCACGGGTTTCCACCCTGGGCGGGCCCTATTTCCACCCTGAAGGAAGAGTACATAGCATGAAGCAGTCACAGGGAGTGGCTCTCCTGAGCAGGTGGGGAGATGGTGCAGGCCTGGCAGGGAGCGGCCTAGGCAGCAGGTCAGTCTCCAGGTTGGTCTCCATCTGACAGGGAGAGGGCGGGCAAGCTGGAGGGGAGGAGCAAGCATGTGGGGTTTCTTCTAATTCGTTTGTTCTCTCCCAGAAATTGAAGTGAGCGCATCAGCTGTGGCCTGGGTCTGGGAGGAGAGGACAGGAGATGCCATGGTCACTGGGGCATCCGTGGCTCTGGGAGGGTGGAGCAGGCTGCTGTCTTCATGGACCATGAAGCCTAAGCATTGCCACTGGGACGGAGTACTTGACACTAGCATGGTACAGGAGGAGAGGTTGTTTTGCAGATGTTTCAGTCCATAGCTGGGTCCAAGCCAGGGGTTGGCAGACCCAAAGCAGAGAGGCGAGGGAGGAATGGAAGGGGGCCGTGGTGCCCCTTCCAGGCCCACCCTCACCTTATCTTTAGCTCTGCACTCCTCAGGTGAGGAACCCACTGATGAGCATCCCGCCTCCAGGGTCCTGTCACCTCCCCAAAGTCCCACCCATGAGCACAGTGGGATGTAAACCATGACACGGGGGATTAAGGAATTTTAGGGAAGAAGAGAGCCAGCATGGCTGCACACACCAGTATTCTCGGCACTCTGGGAGCCCGAGGCAGGAGTGCAGGTTTGCCCCAAGCCCAGGCAACTGATTTATCAGGGCTCTGTCTCAAGGTGGGGGTGGGGGAGTAGCGGAAAGAATTTGTGGGATTTTTATTTTTATTTTATTTTTCCCAGCACTAGGGATTGAACCCAGGGCCTTTGCATTGAGATACATCCTCAGCTCATTTATTTATTATGTATTTATGAATGAATGAATGGGACACGGTCTCCCTAAGTTGCCAAAGCTGGGCTAGAATGTGGGATCCTCCTGGTTCAGCCTCCTAGAGTGCTAGGATTACAGGCATGTGCCACCACCTCTAGTTTTATGTGCTCACTGAACAAAATAGCATGGCTGAAGTTTGACAGCAGGGGTGACCATTACAGTTCTTCGGGGCCTAATTGGACCCATAAGCTTGGCTCCCAAATCCTTGTGTGGACCTTGACCCACACTTTTCTTTTTTCTTTCTTTTTTTTTTTTTTTTTTTTTTGGTACCAGAGATCGAACTCAGGACCTTGCACTTGCGAGGCAGGCACTGGCGCCGCTGAACTAAATCCCCATCCCAAACCAGACTTTTCTTCACGAGTGGCTTTTGAACTGTTGTTTCAAAGTCATTCTCAACAGCTGCAGAGCACTGATCAGGAAGTTGTGTCATTGGACATGGTGGCGCCACCTGCAGTCTCCCTTTCTTGGGAGACTGAGGCAGGAGAATCACTTGAACTAGGGATTCAAGACGAGCCTGGGCAATACAGCAAGACCCTGTCTGAAAATAAAATAGAAGTCTTCCAGAAGCACACCTTAAAAGCTCCTGACCAGTTGGGCACAGTGACATGGTATAATCCCAGCTTCTCAGGAGGCTGTGGCCAGAGGATTGAAACTTCAAGGTCACCCTTGGCAACTCTGTAAGACCTGTCGCGGCATGAGGTTGGGAAAGGCTGAGGGGACAGCACAGCAGGAGAGGCCTGCGCTTGGGCCTCAGCAACCCACGCTGCTAAGTTGGGGCCCTGTGGGTCTGCACCCCAGAACTGGAGGCCAGCACCATGTCAGACAGTGGCCCGGGCATTCTTGCTGCACAGAAGGCTACGGTCAGGCTACGGTGGCCCCCGGCCCCAAGTTCGGGGTTAAATGGTTTTTATTTAAACATAGGATATTTAAATAGATGCCTCGTCTGAGAGAAGCCTGTCTTTCTGACCTCTGGGAGAGCAGCAGAAGAGACTGCAGTGCGTGCAGGTTGAGCTGCGTACCCATCATGTCTGGAGACTTCTCTCTCCTGTCTCACTTTTCTCTCTGTAATTGTCTTGGAAAATTTGAAATTGTGAGCTGTGTTCCTCCGTCTAGTAGCCATCACCATTGTTCAGGCTTGGAAGAGGCCTCCACTTGCTTCCCAGATTGGTAACCAGAGCAGTGATTCCTAAGAGTGGCGAGTTAGGGTATGGCTGTTATCCTGGGACTCTTGGAGGCTGAGGTAGGAGGATCTCATGTTGGAGCCCAGCCTGGGCAGTTAGTGACTTAGTGAGACAAATACAAAAATATAAAAGGGCTGGGGATGTAGCTCAGTGCAGAGGTCCTGGGTTCTATCCCTAGTATCACCAAAAAAATAAAAAAAGAAAAGAAAGTGATGCATTAGGGCACCTCTCAGCTGAAAGCTGCCTGTCAGGTGGCTGACAGATGGTGCAGGCTTTGTGCGAAGGGCTCTGGGTAGTTCAAGGGCTTAGCTTTGTTAATTCATAGCGTGGAGGTATCACACGATGTTTATTTTTATTTCTATATCGATTGATATTTAAAAGGATATGGAATCTTTCATCTTCTCTGGGTGCTCAGTAATTAAAAACTGTCATTTTGGTCCTTTAAAAACTGTCATTAGAGAGAGAATTGATACCATATTTTCCTCAAATTGGGGTTATCTTGGATTCTACAAAGTGATCTCCTACTCAAGGGGTTCTTTTGCAATTTATTGTTGAAGGTTCTTAGGTTCTGGTTCCATCGCTTCAATTTTTTTTTTTCTTTGAGACAGGATCTCTCTATGTAATTCAGCTTGGCCTTGAACTCACTGTATAGCCCAGGCTGGCCTCAAACTTGTTATCCTCCTGCCTCAGCCTTCTGAGTGTTGGGATTACAGGGGTGCCCACCACGCCCAGTTTAGAACACTGTTATAACTAGAAGGTGTCTGATAGGCTGAGTAGTCTCTGCCTGTACTGTTTGGGGAACAACTACTTATCAGATGTGGTCTGTGGATGTGGTCTGTGTACCGAGTGATGAGCTGACAAGCTTCCAAGTCGCCGTTGTAAATCTAGGTGGGGAGGTAAAGTACACGTGGAAGTGATTAGGAAAAGCTGGGAGTGTGGAGGGCACACCTGTGCTCAGTCTGATTTTATCAGGGCTGTGACCTTCGTCACATAACCTGAGTCCCAGTTTATTCACTTGTGACTGGGGTGAACTGCATACTTTTGGCAGGTGTGGTGCACACACCTATTATCCTAGCACCCAGGAGGCTGAGCCAGGACGAGTGCCATGAGTTTGAGGCCAGCCTGGCCTACATAGAGCCTGTCTCAAAAAGAAAAAAAGGGCTAGAGATTTAGCTCAGTGGTGCCACCGCCTGCCTTGCAAGTGCAAGGTCCTGAGTTCGATCCCCAGTTCCACAAAAAAAAAGAATGATGATTCAAAAAGAAAAAAAAAAGCCCATGTACTTTGTGGGGGTAGCTTTAAGAGTTTAAAAAGATGAGCCGGGGATTTAGCTCAGTGGTTTCGCTGCCTGCTGCGCAAGCACAAGGACCAGAGTTCATTCCCCATACCAAAATAAAAAGAAAACACCTAAGAGTTTAAAAAGATGAAATACATAGTAAAATGCCCGGGTTATAGTTTGTCCACAGTAAATGGTACCTGCTGCTGCTGTTACTGAAGAGCCTACAGACTGACTAGTAATGCGTGAGGCTCGTGAGCGTCTGCCCAGAGATGTTGCCACTTTTTTTTTTTTTTTTGGTACCAGAGATCGAACTCGGATCCTTGTGCTTGTGAGGCAGGCGCTAGAACCACTGAGCTAGATCCCCGGCCCCCGATGTTGCCACTTTTTAAGCATGCTTTTGACTGCCTTCTGGGAGGGAAATTGTGTCTTTAAAGGGTGAATTGGGTTTTTGAAAATGGCCAAGAAGCAGAGGTAGAAGTGTTCGGGTTGGAGGTGAGATGTGGCCCTCGTGTAGTGCTGTCCGTGGTTCCGTGTGACAGCCTGATTCCCACGCACCTTAAAAGAGACCTCCCAGGTTTTCTGAGCAGTGAGTCTGTCACTGGAGATGCATCCCTGGGGGCAGCAAATGCTCACTTCAGTCTGTTCTGTCACCCCCATACTCAGTGACAGTGTCTCTGCTGGGGCGGGGTCAGAAGAGAGTGGGTAGCCTTTGGGTCCCCTGGGAAGGGGGACTCGAATGACCTTGAGGGTTGGTTGTGGTGGGGGCAGGAGAGGGAGCCGCAGAACGAGGCCTAGGCGGTTCGGCCTCCTAAGCCCTGTGCCCAGCATTGGCTCATTGGCTGGGCTCGGGCACCCAGGTGAGGGCCCCGGACACCAAACCTGGGGAAGATGAGTTGCACTGTGGTTCCCATCCAGGCTGTGCAGACATCTGATACAGCCTAGGAAGTGAGGGAAGTGGCAGGCGAGCGCAGCCTCCAGAAGACTGTGGCAGGTGTAAGCGGGATGAGGGAGCTGGTGGCTGCTGAATGCATCAGAGGGGTGCGAGGTTAGAAGCACTGGAAAAGCTTTTGCAGAACAGGCTGAGTGTGGGGTCTGAAGTAGAATTGTGGAGGAAGGCATGGAAAAGCAGAAGAGGCAGCAAGAGTAGATAGGGCCAGGGGTGGTACCCAGCTGTAGTGCCAGCTCCTTGGGAGGCTGAGGCAGGAGGATGGAAGAGGGCAGCCTGAGCATCTTAGGAAGACCCTGTCTCAACATAAAACATTAAAAGTACAGTGCTTGCCGAGCGCACGCAAGGTCCAGAGGGTAGGAGGGCAGAGTTCTTTTCTTCCCTCCCTCGTTTGTGGGCATGCATGCGCATGTGTGTGCATGTGTGTTACTGGGGGCTGAACCTAGAACCTTCGCACTGAGTGACCTCGCCAGCCTTCGCTCCATTTTACTTTGAGGCATCGTCTTACTGCGATGCCCAGGATGGGCTCAGCTTCTCAGAGCGCTGGGATCGCGGGCCTGTGTGCTACCACGCCACTAAGGGTAGGGGTGTCCCCCCCCTCCCCGGTACTGGGGATCGAACTCGGGTCCCTCTGTTTTCAAGGCAGGCGGCGGAACCACTGAGCTAAATCCCCGGCCCCAAGGGTAGGGTTCCTGACTGGGTTGCAGAGCATGAGTACAGGGCATAGGTTTATCCCCCAGTTCACTGTGTGGAAGAAAAGTTCAGGAAACCGTCAGGGCAGGCGGCGTGGAGTTGCATGTGCCGTCCTGGGGAAGCCCGCATGGTCCCCCAGCCCCGCCCAGCCTGACCCACTGCCTTGCGTTTGTGCGTTTTCTCCGCAGCGCCCCCGCCCCCGCCCCCCACGGTCCGAAATGGTGCCAGGGACGCACCCCCGCCGCCCCCGCCCTACCGCATGCACGGGGCAGAGCCCCCCAGCCGCGGGAAGCCCCCACCTCCACCCTCCAGGACGCCCGCCGGGCCGCCGCCGCCGCCGCCCCTGAGGAACGGCCACCGGGACTCCATCACCACGGTCCGCTCCTTCTTGGGTGAGCTTCACTGTGTCCGACCCCAGGGGCGTGGCTCTGGCGTCGACTCGGTGCGGACGGGGCTGGGGCTGGGGCTGCCCTAGCAGGTTCTCTCGGGGCTGTCGCCGACCCTCAGACTGCTGTGCCGGTCCCTTGACATCCTGACCTTAATGTGGCGCCTAGGCGTGGTGTCCTGGGCCTGGGCTGAGGTGAAGCCAGCAGGTGCTGTGCTGACGCCGAGCTCCTCACAACCCCCCAGGGTCAGTTTCTGGTTATTTGACACTGGAGACCGCATCCTTCTCAGGATCATTCAGGTGGGAATTATGTTTCCTAGGAAGCAGAGCTCCTTTCTGACTCTTTACAGACTAAACAAGCTTATAATCCTGAGGCCCTGGGTTAGATCCTCCAGCACTAAGATTAATCATCATCATAAACTAAAACCACTGCACAGCTGCTGCTGGCTGTTACTTGGAAGAAGTCACTTCATTCCTCTTCCCTTATCTGTAAGACAAGGAAGTTGACCAGATCAGGAACCTGTCACATGAACTGCCAAGGTCGTAAATGTGGGGCTCCACCTGAGAGACTGCGTGAGGTCTGGGATGTGCCCAAAGTGAAGGTTGTCCAGAGGCTGTCCAACCCCTCCTGAGCACCCTAAGAGGGTCCCTTTCGGCCCTAAAAGTGCAAGATACTTTAACGCCCCCTCCCATTTCATTCTGCCCCGTGGAGTGCACCAGGTTCTGCCTTGAGCATCCATCCTGTCATAAAACCTTTGGGATGTGAGCCAGCCACGCCTGTAGGAACTTGAGCAGGAGCCACAGGGAGGGAGCAAGGTTGGAAAGGTCACCCAGGTGTGGTACAGAAATAGATGGAAGCAGCCCAGGGTGAAAGGTTAGGTTGTACTGTCCTCTTGCATCTGTCACAGCTAGAGACAAATATTCCCATTCAAGATTAATCACCAGTTTGTAGGTGCTGTTCGGTTGACTCCCCTTAATGATGGTCTCTCAGATGGCCGTGTTCTTGGGCCAGAACTGCATTTCTCTGCTTTCTGCTTCTGTGCAGACAGATGCCCTCTTCCTGGTTACACACCTGATTTCTGGTGGAAAGTGGGAGAGCCGCAGCTCAGACTCCCTGGGATAACCGGCCTTCGAGCAGGTCCCCTGTGCAGGGTGGCACCTGAGGCGCTGCTGTGCCTGGAGACCGTGGCTGAGCAGTCGGGGGATGTGGTGCATCTGAATGTGCCACAGCTTAGCTTGGGGAGGCACGAGGGGGGCGGGACCTAATGGTCTGCTCATTTCACAGATGACTTTGAGTCCAAGTATTCCTTCCATCCTGTAGAAGATTTTCCAGCTCCAGAAGAATATAAGCATTTTCAGAGAATATATCCCAGCAAAACACACCGAGGTGAGGCAGAAGTAAAGAAGCATTTCCCATAACTGCATGTAACGTAGAGTTTTAATGTTTTCTTAGTTCACATTCTACTCATTTTCATTTTCATTTTCATTAAAAGAAACACTGGGCCCGGGATTTAGCTCAGTGGTTCTGGCGCCTGCCTCGAAAGCGCAAGGTCCTGAGTTCCATCCCCGGTACCAAAAAAATAAATAAAAATTTAAAAAGCACAAACGCTAGTCCCAAGGTTTCATAAAGGTGAAGATCCTGTCTCCTGTCTCAGGCATGTTCAGGTTTTTCCGTGTTGCCGTGACACATGCATGTGTGTTTTTTCCAGCTGCCCGTGGAGCCCCTCCCTTGCCACCCGTTCTCAGGTGAAGCCTGGCTGGTCCCGTTCCTCAGGAAAGGACAGACCCGCTCTTCTCAGACGGCCCCCACCCTGAAACCTGCATGAGCACTCCCGCTCGACTCCAGCATCCTCAGGCTCGCCTCCATCTCTGCATCTGTCCCGGACTTGTGATGGCTCCCATCAGCATCGGGTTCACACCCGCCTTCCTCTGTCCTGGCCAGCCCTGCTGAGCAGAAGAGGAGAGAGCCCCACCTCTGCTTTCCTGGGGAGGGTGCCTTGTGGACAGGCAGGCAGGGTGGAGCCATCTGCTGTCACCTGCTGTCAAGAGGCTCCACAGTCAGGACTTCTGTGGTGAGGAAGCATTTGCCGTAAAGCAAGGGAGGAGTTCAAAGAGTAGTGATCTGTTTTAAAGGTCAGGTTTGGAAAAGGAGAGGAAGTGGCTCTGCTTTATTTCCAGGGGTATTTTGTTCTGTTCTCACCTCCCCCGACCCAGGGCTAAGGTAGCTACGAACACTAAGTACTAATCAGCTGACTAAACAGTTAATCTGCAGAGAGGGTGAAGTAAACTGAGGACCACTTAGAGCCAGTCAGTTCTGCTGCTAAGGGACAGCACCATCCGAGCCCTGGGACTCCCTGCCTCCTGTCCTCAGGGTGCTAGCCCGAAGGGTGTTCTCCCCCACCCCAAGCCCTTCTAGGGGACATGAGTCACTCCTGTCACAAGCCCCAAAAACCTCTGGTGGGAGATAGGAAGGTGGGGTCTGGGGCCCCGCCTCTGCCCTGGTGTTTTCTGACTGGCCCTGCTGCCCCCGGAAGTGCTGCAGGCCACAGAGGACCTTGGGGCTGCCTCTGCTGGAACTCAGCTGTCTGCCCGGCAGGCTCTTCTGGCTCCCTGCTGCACCACCCTCGCCTTTCCAGGGCTGCAGGGCAGCCCAGCAGTATGGGGCGGGTGAAGGAGGGAGTAGACCCTTGGGGCTTCAGGGTTCTCTATGCAGGAAGCACAGACTTCAAGACGTGTCCCTGGTCCAGGGGTCTGCCTGGCAGCCAGCAGTGTGATTGTGTCTTCCAGGCCCTGGCCAGGGCATGGAGAGCGGAGGCTCCAGCTGAGGCGGGAGGGTGGGGCAGCGGCTTCCCCTCCTGCAGTAGCAGCATGGGCTCCTGGCTCCACATACCCATGGGTCAGCTTGCAGAGGCTGCCTAGAGTTTGGCAGCAGAGCAGGGAGACCAAGCTGTCCTTGTTGCTTCCGCTGGGCCATAGGCCAAGGGTCCAGGCCAGCTGTGCACGGCGCCAGGCCACGGAGGGCTCTGGGTTGCGTGTCTGGAGCCTGCTGTCCCTTGCCATCCTCTGGACCACGCTGACGGGGCACAGACCATGGTTAGATCTGTCCCCGGACTGGTTTTGACCATTCTTTGTTTAGCGCTGTTGTTTTCTCATCTATTAGCAGCCACCTCCCGGAAGTTCCCCCAGCACCCCGAGGCAGGGAGGGCACAGAAGCTGCCACTGCAGCAAGTCCCAGGGCAGACACTGACAAGTGACTGAACTTTGACTGTGAAGTCTTCCCATTTATTTTTGAAATGGGAGTCGATGCCTTTTGTACAATGTTCTCAAAGTGTGTCTTTTTTCCCTTTACTCAGACATAGAGCATCCAAGTAAGTATCGCAAATAAAGCCAAACCCCAGCTTTTCATTGGGGCTGCTACCTTCCTCCTCGTGACCTGCTGGCCCTCCTGTTCCCCAGCGTTCAGACTGCGTCACGTAGGCATGGACTGTATCTCCACTGCTGGCCTGGAGACAGAGGCCCGGCTCTGGTCTGATGGGGTGGGGCTCCTTCCAAACAGGCCGGTGACGCAGTGCCGTTGAGCTAGCTTTGCCTTACACGCTGTGTGGTTCCGCTGTTAATAACAAATTTATTATGTATATTTGCTATTGAAGACGGGAATGTGACCCGCATAGTTACCGGTCTATTTTGTATGTTGTACAGAGCTTGGACTATAGGTTCAAAGTGGGCACTGAACTTCTCACCTCCCAAACTGCCCCTGGGCCCTGTTGGTGGGAACGTCCTCCCTGGGAAAGTTGGGTGGCCTCATGTTGAGGCTGCACCCGGCCCTCTAACCTCCCTTGTGCCCTCCCAGAGGGAAGTGATGTCACCCAGCTTAGCGTGGAGAAGCTGTGTGCGTGGCCTTCGTGTCGATTTGGCTCATGATGTTTTTCCTAGCTGGGAAACTTGTTAGTCGCTTCTGTTTAAACGTGCTAGGTGCCCCTCTTCTCTACTCCAGTTTCTGAACCCGGACCAAAGCACTCTCAATCCAGGTGTGGCTTCTCTCTCTTGGGGATCTGCTCCAGCCTTGAGCCCACGCTTCCCACAGCTGGAGCAACAGAGTCTGGAGCTGTCCCAGCCCTGGCTGTCACACTGCCCCCCCCCACCCCCAGCTTCCCAGCTTGGATCCCACGTTTACCTCCCGAGAGAGGTGAGGAAAAAGTTGTACATAAGACTTGCTACAGAGCAACTCAGGGTTAGGGTGTGTTTTCATTCTCCTGATAACTTGAAATAATCTAGGCTGAGTGCTTCTGGGGGTGGGGAGAAGCATGACTCGGGGCCCTTCCCCTCTGTGGCACTCGGGGTGAGCAGGGCCTTCCAGAGCCCACCCCACACCAGCTGCAGCCGGATTCTGCACATGCCGCTGTCCTCTGTCTTCCCCTGTCGCCTCGGCCCCTGGCTCTCCAGCCAAAGTTAGGGCTGTTGAGCCACCCAAAGTTAGGGAATGGGAGATGAGAGGGCCTCACGACTCTGCCTTCAAGGTTCATCTCTTAAAATAACAACATTGTAATCACCTTCAAAACCACATGCAAAAAAGAAAAAAATGAGAACTGTGTAACTGAAGGGAGGGTTTGGTTCCATTTAACTCCACGTTCATTGTGCCTTTACTTGTGTTAGATTTCTGTGCTTTTCTCCTCTGCGTCTTGGAAGTAATTAAAATCCTCCTTGAGAAGTGCAGTTTCCTCCTTTCTAGTCTTGTTTCTGACACTCGCTGGGCTGCTTCTCCCTGTCTTCACCTAGTTACGGTGGTGGCAGAGGGTCCTGGCCTTCTCAAGACTAATCTGACCTTTTCTGCAGTGAGCAGCGTGGAATTCATAGTCAACACTGAATAGAAGATGAGAGCAGGTGTGTGTGTGTGTGTCTGTCTGCATGTGGATCAGTTTCTTTTTAAAAAATAATTTATTGTATGATTTATCTTGGAGTTCATTCTGATTACAGTGCTCCGTCTCCTAAACAGCACTGATTTTTTTTCCACCCCTAAAATGTGTAATTGGGTCTCAGGTTGGATCCTTTGGTACATTTCTTTCTTTTGGATGCCATGCAGTTTAATTAAACCTTGCAAAAAAAAAAAAAAAAAAAAAAAGAACCACACACACAAAGCTGCAAACTGTGTGCTCTTTGGAAAGTGATCTCGGTGGTGGCATAGGGAGGGGACGAATCCTGTAGCGTCCTGTTCGGGCAGCTGGTGGCTTCATCCTCTGCCCCAGCAGCAGACACGCTGACCCCGAGCTACGCTGTGCCTGTTCTGAGCCACCAGTGGCTCTAACCGCCTCGGCCCTGTGCCCTCTCCTCGCGTTCCTGAGGGTTCTTTCTACCTGCGCCACACAGCTGATTCTCAACGAGTGAAGAAGGGGGCGCAGAGCATCCAGGCCTGTGGGGCTCCATCTGGGTGTTGGCTGTTTTCTCGCTGCTTTTGAAGCTGTAATCAAAGCTGGCTTTCTTGAACTTCGACTGCAGGTGTAGAAATTTCAAGCAGGCATTCTTTGCTTCCTGTGGTCAGCTGGCAGAACTACCATCTAGGTGTAATGAGCTTAACTTGCACTTTCTTCGCTAGCAAAGGTCTTGAAATTCCGTCCTACGCTGATTCCTCACAGGTGTGCGTCTGAATCACTCTCATACTTTAGATTAAAAATCTAGGAAGGGGAGGGAAAGAGGAGTAAAGGACTCCATTTTTATCCCGACTTATGGGTTTTTTGACCAATCATCATTATTAATATGATTAATACACTGCCTGTTGATTTAATTGCTCTGATTTTAATTAGCCTGCGAATGAAACTGGCCTGCATCACCCTTAGCTTCCTGACAGCGCTCTGCTCGGAGGGCTTTGCCGGTTTCCGCGCGTGCGCACTCAGAATGGCAGGCAGGTCGTTCCGGTGTAGCCTCATTCCTAAGGACTCTCAGTTGCTCACTAATTACCACTGAGGCGCAGCTGCTCCTGGGAATGGGCCTCAGGTATTTCCCGATCCAGGATAGCTGGAAGGGAGCCGCCCATCTGGCATCCTAGTACTCTGCAGCAGAGCAAGAAGACAAAAATGCCACCCTCGGGATCCTGGCCACCCGGAGGATGACTGAGGAAGGGCCTCCCCTCTGAGATCACCAGAAACCACAGTCAAGTTCATCCACCACGCCCAGATTTGGGGTGCGCTGCTCCCGACCAGAGGAAGCGCCCGGCCAAGGACGCCAGCGTGCCAGCCCCAGCTCAGCGAGCAGCTGCTGCGCACCCTTGGGTGCAGACGCCGGCGCTCAGGACACCCAACTCCTGGCCTCCAGAATCCGTGGCTAGCAGACGCCTCCAGCAGCCTCCAGGGCAAACTGCAGGGTTTACAGTGGCCGGGTGGCCGGGAGGGGAGAGGGAGGATGTTGAGCGGCGTCGGCGGCGGCGTCTGGACGTTAACAACCCCGCTCAGAATGGTCAAACACACTTGAGGGAATTAATGGTAATATGTCTTCCTAGGATAAATTTTTAAATTTAAACATCCATCATCATTTTGATCATGCCTCGAACATTTACTTAATCCTATGATTAAAGGGTCAAGCGTTTGATTTCCCGTCAAACTCTAGCTTTTCCAGTTACTAACTGTGTCACTTTGGAAAGATTACTCACCCCGATACTCTGGTTCTTTCCCCATTTGTAAAACGGATATAAATACGGACTTTGTGGGGTCCCGGTGAGGAGTAATACAGGGATTACAAGTAAAATACTGAGCTCAGCCTCACCTACACTGCGTGCTGTGTGCGCTCTAATCTCCTGCATAAACTACAACTAACCGAGGAGTGTAATGACCTTGCTTTCCTGTTTCTCAGCTTTATGGTTCTATTTTATTTGCCATTTAAGGATAAAAGATAAATATTTGCCACCACCTAGAGTTGGGCGCCAGCATTTAAAGGGACCTGACGGGTCATTAGCTTTGGAAACTGCCCTGCAAACTACTGCTCTAATTTATACTTTTCATTAAAAGCTCAGCTTGCCTCTTCTAGAACTGTCTTCCCTGCCTTGAAACCATAGTGTTTGGCCATAAAATATTTTAAAATTAAAGAACCATAATTCTTTCCAGTGTCCACAAAGCGTGGATTAATGTTAAGTGGAAAGGTGCATGGAAGATAACATTCTCACACTAAAAAAAAAAAAAAAAAAAATAGAGGGTCGGGGATTTAGCTCAGTGTTTTCGCCGCCTGCTGCGCGAGGAAGCGAGTTCGATCCCCGGTACCAAAAAAAAAAAAAAAGCGTTGGTCCTTACCACTTCTTGAGCACAAAAGATACTGCCATGAAGTGTAGTTTTTTGCATAACCTAAGATTGAACCCAGGAAGCCAAGGAGCGCTAAATTACATCCCGAGCCCTTTTTATTTGAGACAAGGTTTTACTAAATTGCCAAGCTGGCCTGGAACTTGAAATCCTCCTGCCTCAGCCTCCCAAGTAGCTAGGTTTACAGGTGTGTGCCACCACGGTTGGCCTGATTCTTTATATAGCTACAGAATTTCATCGCGGTGTCAGGAGCGAATGATCCTAGTACAGCTGCCGCCGCCACCACTACGCCAAGATGCCGTGACCTCTAACCCCGCGAGCACTGCACTCCCTCAAAACCTTGCCTTACGAGAGTTGCGCAATAGAAGTGAGCAAGGCGCACAGCATCGCTCCTGGCCTACAGAGTTTACCAGTGTGGTCGGTATTACGTACTAGCTCCATGGAAATGCAGCCCATCAGGATAATGAAACTGGGTACGTGTGGCAGAGAAGGGACAAGGACATCGTGACTTGGGCGCAGGAACACAGGAGAGTCTCATGGAGCATAGACTACATCTCCCGTCAGGATTTGCAGTGGGGCGAGGCGTATTCCGTCGCGTCAGCTGTCTCCGCGCGCCTTACGAGGAAGCCCCGGATGTAGGTGCCCTCGCCCGCTGGCCTGGTGGGCGTGTCCTCACGGTGGCTCTGAGAATCACGGCCTTCTTATTGGCTGTAGGTCTTCCAGCGGGATTGGTCGCGGAAGAAGGGGAGGGCCTCGGGGCGCTCGGCGCGGGCGCAGCGGCCAATCGGAAGCCGGGCTGGGTTTTGGCGCGAGACGGGAACGCAAAGGCTGTGCAGATTTGGCGCGAGCCGAGCTGGGTGCTGCCGGTGTGGAGTCTGACAGTGCTAAGGCCGCGCACCACACACGAGGGAGCCTGCCTTACCCGACGCCGCCCGAGCAGCGGAGAGGAGCGGAAAACCCACGAGGAGACAGGTCTGGTGCCGGGAGCGAGCGAAAGGAAGCCGAGATCCGGCCGGGTCGGGCTTGGAGGGACTGCGCGGAGGTGGTGGTCGTGGGCTCACCAGATCCGCGGGCTCGGGTGAGGGGCTTGGAAGCGGTGCCGAATGCCTGTCATCGCAGCACTCGCGAGGCTGAGGCGGGAGGATGGGAAGTTCCAGCCCAGCCTGGGAGACTTGGGAGGCCCTGTCCAAATAAGAAATGTAAAAAGGGCTGCGGATGTAGCTCGGGGCACAGGCCCAGGACGCAGTCCTCAGTATTGCCACACACACGGACACACAAGTTACTTAAAATGAACTTAAAAAAAAAAAAAAAAAAAAAAAAAGAACTTGGGCCTGGGATTTAGCTCCGTGGTTTGGCCGCCTGCTGCGCAAGCGCAAGGACCCGAGTTCGATCCCCGGTACCAAAAAAAAATAAAAATAAAAATAAAAAGATGAACTTTCCTCGCCCTCAGGTGGTTAGGAACTTGGGTCCCCGGGCAGAAAGCCTGGAGCTGTAGCCCTGCTTCTCTGAGCATCTCAAGGCGGGAATAAAAATACAGTAGTGCCTGCCTCTAGGTAGGGCCGCGCAAAACTTCAGAGGGTGAATACATGAAGTGCTCATCATAGCTGGAAAAACAACAGGTGCCGGTTCTTATTGCATAGATTTGGGTGTGAAAGAGAACTGAATGCTAAAATAACATAATTTACTTTTTTTTTTTTTCTTGGTACTGGGGATCAAACTCGGGACCTTGGGCTTGCAAAGCAGGAGGCAGAACCACTGAGCTAAATCCCCGGCCCCATAATTTACTTTTGACTGAGTGTCAGTCATATAAGTCCCCTGTTGGTTCTTTGCCCTTCACTTACAGGTTGCTGTTTTGTGTATCCAGCTGCCTTGCCTGCATCATGCCTCAAACCCGATCCCAGGCACAGATGACCATCCGTTTTCCAAAAAAGAAGTTATCTCGGACATTGGACAAGACTCAGAACTCTAAGAACAGTAAACTGGTGCTGACAGATGTCCAAGCCACACCCTGTTCGGCAGAAATTCTGCCGCTCAGCCCCAGAAAGCGCCTGGGTAAGCTTTCCACTGTAGAAGTACAATTCTTTTTTCACCTTTCTCTTTTCAATAAAATGCCAGTCCTTCGAGAGACTTAAGTTCAGTTAAGACTGCTGTATTTGCTTTATTTCTTTTCAGAATGGTTGCTGAAGCTTACTGAACTTCAGAGTTCAGCCACTTACTTAGTGAGATCATTTTCTGAACTATTTAATAGTTCTGGTCCTCAGTTATGTGATATGAAATTTGCCTCCATATTTGTGAAATGAAGAGAAATGGGTGGCCTTCTGACTATTCTCAATCCTTTTCTTGTTTTAGTATAGTGGTCATTTCTTTTTTCTTTCCAGTGCTAGGGATTGAGGCTAGGCCTTGAGCATGCTAGGCAAGCACTCTACTCCTGAGCTGCATCTGGCACAGCGCAAGACCATGTGTTCCACTTTATCTTTTTTATAAATGCACGTTGGTTGTGTAGATTGATGAGTTTCATTTTGGCAGACTGATAAGTGCACATAACGTACTGTGCCCCCCCCCATTAGTTTCTCCTTTATGTGCTGAGGATTGAACTCAGGCCAGGCAAATGCTCTATCACTGAGCTGCATCCCCAGCCCTTTTATATTGAGGCAGGGTCTTCCTAAGTTGCCCAGGCTGGTCTTGAACTTGTGATCCTCCTGCCTCGGCCTTCTGAGCAGCTGGGATGACAGACTTGTTCTACTGCACGCAGCTGAGGGTTTGGTTTTGTTTGTTTGTTTGTTTGAGACAGTGTAGAGCTGTGTGTTTCAGGCTGTCCTTAAACACAGTGTAGCCCAGGCTGCCTTTAAACTTGCAGTGATCCTCCTGCCTCAGCCTCTTTAGTGCTGGGAGGAGAGTTGTGCACCACTATGCCTGGTTTGAGCATTTTGTTTTTGTTTTGGTACCGGGGATCGAACTCAGGCCCTCGCACTTGCGCAGCAGGTGGCGAAACCACTGAGCTAAATCCTCAGCCCTTGAGCATGTTCTTAGTGGGAAGTGTGGATTGTACATCACTGGAGACATTTTTGCTTATCACAGCTGAAGGTTTGCTACTGGCATAACCGGTAAACACCAGTGGGGCTGGTAAGCATCACACAATGCATGTGACAGGTTCCCCTACCCCCCAACAAAACATCATTTAGTCCAAGGTGTTAATGTATGAGTTGAGAAACGCTGTTTTAGAACAGTTTTGGTATTTCATCCCAGGAGAACCCATCTGTAGCAAAACTCAGTGGCGCCTTCTGGTGGCCATATTTGCACAGAGAGATGAGAATTTGCCTCCTTCCCCGGAAGCAGAGAATGAGCACGTTTCCACTTTTAATGTTTCAGGCGAGGACAACCTTTGCAACACCCCCCACCTCGCTCCCTGTTCCCCACCAAAGCAAGGCAGGAAGGAGAACGGTCCCCCTCGATCACGGACCCCGAAAGGACGCAGATTGGTATTTGACGATCAACTCCCAGTGAAGTCGCCCAGCAAAAGTGAACAAGCCAGAGTTCACCAGAACAGGGTCCTCTCCTCAGTCCGGAAAAGTCAAGAGAGTCCAGGCAGTTGTGAGCAGAAGTGTCCACCAGAGAAAGAGCCCACCTGTCTGAGGCTGTTCAAGCAAGAAGGTAGGGCAGCTGTGCGTGCAGCCACGGGACACCGAGCCGAGGCTCCCAGTGAAGCCTGGGCCGTCTTCTGGTCGCCATCTGCTGGGCCTGAGTGTTCTTTTCTGGCTGACGCAGGTACTTGCTACCAGCAAGCGAAGCTCATCCTGAACACAGCTGTCCCGGACCGGCTGCCTGGCAGGGAAGCGGAGATGGATGTCATCAGGAGCTTCCTGAGGGAGCACATCTGTGGGCGGAAAGCTGGAAGCCTGTACCTTTCTGGCGCTCCCGGAACTGGAAAAACTGCCTGCTTAAGCCGAATTCTGCAGAACCTCAAGGTATGCTGAGAGTGGAAGGAGCAAGTGTTAAGGAACTGAAAGTTTCCTCGGCATTGGAGTTGTCCATCGTCTCAATCTTTCCGAATGAAAGTAGAGCTTCCTCTCTCCGGTGCTGCCAGCTCTCCAGAACAGTTCAGGTCTCCTCAGGTCTTCGCTGAGCCCAAAGTAACACCCATGTTTGCATTTTTTTTCTAGAAAGAAGTAAAAGGCTTTAAAACCATCATGCTGAATTGCATGTCCTTGAGGAGCGCCCAGGCTGTCTTCCCAGCTATCGCCCAGGAGATTTGTCAGGGAGAAGCGTCCCGGCTGACTGGGAAGGACATGATGCAGAAACTGGAAAAGCAGATGACCGCAGAGAAAGGCCCCATGATGTAAGTGTTACTTGCTGTGAGGCTGCAGGGCCTGTGGCCCACAGAAAGAACACACCCTATGTCCGCTCTGAGAGGTGCTTACGTGCACTTGAAGGAAAGAAAGATACACTTTTAAATTTGAAAAAAAAAATGTCTTTAAGGGGCCGGGGATTTAGCTCAGTGGCTCCGGCACCAGCCTCGAAAGTGCAAGGTCCTGAATTTGATCCCCGGTACCAAAGAGAAAAAATAAATGTCTTTAAAGTAATTGCTTGCAGCTGGGGATGGGGATGTAGCTCAGCAGTGCAGCACCTGCCTGTCAAGCTTGAGGCCCTAAGTTTGATTCCTGGTACCAAAAAGAATACAAATAAAATAAAGTAATTGCATGCAAGCAAGGGAGGCTGAGCCGGGAGGATTGCCATGAGTTCTAGGCCAGCCTCGGGTACATAGTGAGTTCAATGCCAGACTAGACTACATACTGAGACCCTGACTCCAAAAAATAAAATAAGCCAGTTGCTTGAAAAGCCCTGGATTGTGCTTGTTTGCAGTGGGGGCTGCAGTTCTACCAGGGACTAGAGACAGGACCAGAAGTGCTCTTCACTCAGGTCTCCGTAGGGCTCTGAAGGTGCCTGCAGCCTAGTCCTGTCTCTTTTCTTGCAGCGTGTTGGTGCTCGACGAGCTGGACCAGCTGGACAGCAAAGGACAGGATGTGCTGTACACACTGTTCGAGTGGCCATGGCTCAGCGGTTCCCGATTGGTGCTGATTGGTTAGTGCTCACTTGCTAACGTTGTGTGGTGCTTCTGAAGTTTTTGGTTTTGATCTTCAGTTTATTTATCACCTACTGTTTTCTTAAACTCGCTTTCTGTCTTCTTGTCAAATTAGTATATCAAATGACAGTAATCTGAGTAAAAATGACACAGGAGCTGGCTGCAGTGTTGTGTGCCTGTAGTCTCGGCTACTGGGAAGCTGAGGCAGGAGGATCACTATTTCGAAGCCAGCCTGGGCAATGTAATGAGACCCTGACTTTTACAAGGGTTTGGGATGCAGCTCAGGGGTAGAGCACTTGCCTAGCGTGTACAAGGCCCTGGGTTCAATCCCCACCACTGCAAAAAAAAAAAAAAATTAAACAAAACAAGCAAATGACATAGAAACTAGGGCTGTGACTGTGGTAGTGCATGTGAGGAAGCCCAGGGCCACCCTGACCCCCCCCAAAATATGTGTGTATATGTGATTTTTTGTTTGTTTTTTGAGACAGTCTCACTGTGTAGCTCTGGCTGGCCTCAAACGGTGATCCTCCTGCCTCAGCCTCCCCAGGGCTGGGATTGCAGGTGTGCACCACCTCACCCAGCAGAAATATACATACACGGTACACTGGACCCTCGAGTTATGACCGGCCTGACATACAAACAGCTTGAGTTACTTCTGGGATTTTAGTTTTAACTTACAAACAGAGTCTTGAATTATGACCTGAATGCCGGCCACTTGTGCTTCCAGATGATCTCACATACAGATTTGACCCTTAAAGAGTCCTGGAAGGAACATGACAACGTCCTTTCCTATGTGGGGTTAACGGAGAAATCCTGGGCCAGGGTCTCTCTAAGGACTCTGAGATCTGCCTGTGCAGGGGAGAGGCTTTGAAGGCTGTGTAGAGGAGCCCGAGCCTTCAAATTGACCAACTTGAGTTGGCCAAGGGTCCACTGTATATTAAGTGTATATGTATGTATAAAATGCTATAGCAACAGTAGGTTTTTTGGAACAGGTAAACAACTCTAAAGCAAACGAGCATTCTGTGGTGGCTATGCACATCTCCTCTATTGGAGTGGGGTGGAGGGAAAGAATTAGAACCCCAGGTTCTATCTGGAAGTTTGATTCTCTTTGCGAGAGTTTGCTTTTTTCTCCTACGGCAATTTGCCTGATGCTGGGCTGTGTTATTTATCCCTTCCTCAGGTATTGCCAATACCCTGGATCTCACAGACAGAATTCTGCCTCGGCTTGAGGCAAGACAGCACTGTAAGCCACAGCTGCTGAACTTCCCGCCGTATACCCGCAGTCAGATAGCCGCCATCCTACAGGATCGGCTTCATCAGGTGAGTGCCAGCCCCTCCGCTCCCTGGGTCTCTCTTGTTAAGGACACCCAACAAAAGTTCGGGAATATTTTGGGGTTTTTTGTTGTTGGTTTTTTTGTACTGGGGATCAAACTCGGGTCCTTGCGCTTTCGAGGCAGGCAGTGAAACCACTGAGCTAAATCCCCAGCCCAGGAATATTTTGTTTTGATTGCTTTGCTAACGAAAAAATCGTAGTGAGAGCACTTTTGGGTTAATTTGCACACATGGCCCATTTATTGGATGCCTCAATGTGGAACTGAAGGTAGGCAGGCTGGCTGTGGAGGCATGAGCCTGTAATCCTGGTAAAAGTTCCTACCTAATCCCACCACTTGGGAGACTGAGGCAGGAGGATCACTGAATTTGAGGCCAGCCTGGGCTACATAGTGAGAGCCTGTCTCAAGAAGAAAAAAGTCGGGGGGGAAAGAAAAGGAGATAGAAGAAGTATTCATGTTGGTTTTTTTTTTTGGTACTGGGGATCAAACTTGTGTCTTTGTGCTTTCGAGGCAGGTGCCAGAGCCACTGAGCTAAATCCCTGGCCCAGTTTTGTTGTTTCGTTTTTTTTTTGCTACTGGGGATCAAACCGGAGACCTTATGCTTGCGAAGCAGGCGTCAGAACCACTGAGCTAAATCCCCAGCCCTCATGTTTTCTTAACGGCCTATAAACTATAGGGCCTAGGAAGAAATTTTGTTTTCAATGTAACTGAATAGATTTTTTTTTTCTAGTGCTGGGGGTTGGACTCCAGTACCTGGGGAGCTCTGAGCCACATCCTCGGCCCTATTTTAGTATATTTTACTTTGAGGCAAGCTCATGCTAAATTGCGCAGGCCAACTCCGTCTCAGAATAAAGAAGGAATAGGGATGTAGCTCAGTAGTAGAATCCTGGCCTAGCACGCACACGTCTGGGTTCCATTCTATTTTTTGTTTTGTTTTGTTTTTTGGTGCCGGGGATTGAGCTCAGGACCTTGCACTTGCAAGGCAGGCGGTGGCCCCACTGAGCTAAATCCCCAGTCCATGGGTTCCATTCTTGGTACCAGGGAAAAAAATATTTTTCAAACTTGCTCATTTAATAGTAGTGTTCCTTAAATAAACCTTACATTTCACAAAACAATAAATAAATAGCTGGCCATCCCCACCCCGTCTGTTCTGCGCAGAAAGGCTCTCAGGTCCCAGTGGTTGCTCAGTCAGGCCTGGGCGGCGTCAGGGTGGGGCTATTTATGCGTGGAGCCTGAATTCCGTCTGGCCCGCAGGTGTCCGGAGACCGAGTCCTCGATCCCGCTGCCCTTCAGTTCTGCGCGCGCAAGGTCTCCGCCGTTTCCGGGGACGTGCGGAAGGCGCTCGACCTTTGCAGGCGAGTTCCAGCACCCTTGGCTGCCTCATTAGGGACGAGAAGAGAAGGAAAGAAATGCCGCTGTCTCTCCTAACTCAAGCGAGCGGCTTTGGAGGAGGCTCCATCCTGCTAGTTTGGGGGCTCAGAAAAGAGGACTTGTTCCTCGGCGGGGAGCCCTGGCTTTCCACGGCGCTAATGTCTGAGACATTACCAGTCCATTACCTACAGGGGGAGAAACAAATGAGATGTTGCGGGCGCTCCCCGTGGTGCTTCTAGATTGGTTAATTACATTTGTATTAAAGACTCTGCTTCGCTTCTCCATTAGCTGGTCTCAAGCAGGTTTATTTATGGACCTGAACTCTCCTCCTCTTCCTTTCCTTTGGTGGGTGCCGCAGTCTCCCCCGGACCCCTTTCTCCCTCCCGAGCCCAGTGATGGAATTCCTCCTTCCTCCCAGTAGAGACCCGGGCTCCATTAAGATGGGGCAGGCCGCTCCCCCTCCCCTTCTGGCTTCCTGCAGGCAGAGCCCTTGGAGAGAGCGGTGGGAGAGGGCGCTCTCCCTGTTGCTAGCTTGCGAGAACCTGGCTTTGGAAGTTTCCCCTGCTCAACAAAGACAGCCCCGAGCAGGGCCACAGAGCTGCCAGTTCTCCTCCACCAGCGACCCGCACCATGGACCCTCCTTCCCTGCCGTTTGTCCCATCCTGTCGCTACTGACTCATGGAGTGACCTACTTGGCTCTGAGTGGAAACCATGGAGTGTTGAAGTTTCTCAAATCCCTGGCCCATGAATTATTTCAAGGCAATTAAGTCCCCTTTAGCTGAGACATAACCCAGTTCTCTTTGGAGGCTTTACATTTTTAAAACATGCTGTTTTTAAGTAAACATGCCTGCTTTTGAGCTTGGTGGTTTGATGTGGGGTTTGGTTTGGCTCAGACTAAATTAATTTTAAACTTTTTTATAGGAGAGCAATTGAAATTGTAGAGTCGGATGTCAAAAGCCAGACTATTCTCAAACCACTGTCTGAATGTAAGTATTTATCTCCTTCCTGTCTTCTTTTTGTTTGAGACAAGGTCTCACTGTGTAGTTTGTGCTGGCCTTGACCTCCCAGTGATCCTCCTGCCTCAGCCTCCCCAGTGCTGGGACTACATCAGCCCTGTCTTCATGGTTGGAAGTTTCACTTTTCTGAGGGAGGTGATAGAAAGACTAAGTGAACCTAGTCAAATCCGTACTCAAATCTTATTTTAATCTTCCCTCCCCATACCATGATCCATGCATGATTAGGACTAGTCCCCCTTAGATAAAAGACAAGGATAAAGTTCTTTCCAAGCTGGAATGAAAACTAGAGCTTGGTTGGATCAGCCTTGCTAGGTGTTTCTGTTGAATGCACTTTTATCAGATGGTGAAAGCACATCTGATAAATAAGAGACAAGGGAAAGAATTTTTTGAGTTGATATTGGGAAGTCTTAAGCCTTCCAACAAGCCTGGAAGGGCGGAGGGCCAGAAAGCATGTGCTACAGTAAACTGAGGGCTGTCCTAAGTAGCAAAATTAATTCTCCTTTCCCTCCAGGCTGCTCTCTTATCTGTGGCAGATGTGAAATGGCCATGAGCGCCATATCTCATCAGTGTTTAATATCCAGTATTAATCTTTAGAAATGCGGAGCAGTCTGGCTTCATCAGTTCTGTCTTTGGGGTGAGGGTAGGCAGCATATGCTGATGCAGAGGTGTAGACCTGGTTTCTGCTTCCTCTTCACCTCTGGGTTACTTTCTCTGCTCGTCCCCTGGGTGTGACATTGAGCTCGTGCCTGCCCTCTGACAAACACGTTGCTAAAAGAAGTCCTTTTAAAGGCTCTGGAGAGCTGTGGGGACCTTGAGTTCACCTCCACAGAGGAGGGAGCTTTCTAATGCGGAGGACTCAGGCTAAGTCCCACCACTGAAGATAACACGAAAGCTGCATAGAGACCGCTCCCACTCATTTGCTTGTTGGACAGGAGACCCGGCCATTCGGTAGGGGGTGAGCATAGATCTTTAAATTCCTTTTGGTGTTAAGATTCTGTCTCTTGATCTCGGAGCTCTGTTTCCCCATTTGTCCTCTGAGTATCTTCATGGCAGTGGAACAGAGCAAGGTGTTGTGGTCCGACAGGAAGTGACTTGGGGTGCGGGTTGCTGGGGCAGCTAACCCTGCTCTGCCCTGTGGGTCATGTGTCCCAGGCAGTGGGGCCATGGTGCCCTGGAGCTTCCTGGCAAGCTCCCAGCTCCGGCTCTGGAGCGGGTGCTAATCAGTGCCTAGTCAGTGACATTTTCTCCAGTGTTGTCCCAGCTCAACTTGGGCAAGTGAAGCAAACCTCTGAGGTCACATGGGTGCCCTCTGGGCAGGGAAGGCGCACTCATTCTGCACTCCTCCATGCAGACCCTGGATCACTTTCCACCTGTGCTCCCCTTTCTCCCAGGGCTCGGTCAGAACCCGGCTTCCAGGGTCTGTTAGTCTTCACCTCTGAGACATTAGGAACTTGCAAGGCTGCAAACTGTAGTTCTCTTGTCTGGGCTTTTTAATTTTTATTTTATTTTATTTTATCTTTTGGTACCAGGGATTGAACTCAGGACCTTGCACTTGCCAGGCAGGTGCAATGCCACTGAGCTACAATCCCTGGCCCCTGGGCTTTTTTATTTCACAAGGTGGATTTTGTTCTTCCAACATTAAATTACAGGACAAAATAGCTTACTATTCAGGGAAAGAACAGCCCCATTTTCCAAGTCATCCCACATTTTTTTGAGACAGGGTCTCCCTATTAGCCCAGGCTGGCCTCAAACTCATGGGGATCCTCCTGCCTCAGCCTCCCAAGTGCTGGGATCACAGGCATGCACCACGACACACAGCTCTTCATCCCACATTATTTTGGCCTCTCCCTGAGCACAGCGCCATGTTTTCCTGGGCTGCTTCTTACAGGCTGCCCCTCTGCCCCTCTGCATCTGACCCCACTTGGGTCTCCTGCCGCTGGTGCTCAGCATCATCTGTCCCAACACACACAATATTTTAAAAATCTAAGGACAAGGGATGTAGCTCGGTGGTGCAGCGCCTGCCTGGCAATCAAGAGGCCTAGAGTTCCATTCCTGGCACCAAAAAACTAAAATAAAATCAAAATCTAAGGGAGTTTGTCTTACTCACCTCCCAGGTAAATCACCCTCAGAGGAGTCTTCAGTCCCCAAGCGCGTGGGTCTTGCTCACATCGCCCGAGTGATCTCCGAAGTGGACGGGAACAGGATGACTCTGGGCAGAGAGGGGGCCCAGGACCCCTTCCCTCTGCAGCAGAAGGTCTTGGTCTGCTCTTTGCTGCTTTTGACCAGGCAGCTGAAGGTCAGAGAGGTCGCGCTGGGGAAGGTGAGTCCGGATCTCCGAGGTGGAGGTACGGCGACGTTGGCAGTGCGCATCTTTGCCGAAAGGCCTGCGGGGCCCCAGCGGCTAGGAATCACAGAGGATCCAGACTCGCTTTTCAAAAAAGATTGTGAAGCAATCAGAGATGTGACTTGGGCCGGGGATTTAGCTCAGTGGTTCCACCGCCTCCCCTGAAAACGCAAGGACTTGAGTTTGATCCCTGCTACCAAAAAAAAAAGAGGAGAGGGAGAGAGAGAGAGAGAGAGATGGGACTTTTAAGCAAGGCTTGTTCTTGTTTCCTTCCAGTTGTATGAAGCCTACAGCAGCGTCTGTCGCAAACAGCAGGTGGCAGCCGTGGACCAGTCCGAGTGCTTGTCACTCTCGGGGCTCTTGGAGTCCAGGGGCATCGTAGGGTTAAAGAAAAACAAGGAGGCCCGCTTCACAAAGGTACGACTGACTCCCTGCTTCTTTAGGCCAGTGTTTTTAAGAGAACTTACCTTTTGCTAAACTACAGATTTAAAAATGACCACACTTAAACCCGGCAGGGTGGCACAGGCCTGGAATCCCAGCACTCCAGGAGGTTGAGGCAGAAGGATTAAAAATGTGAATTCTGCCCGGGCAACTTAGCAAGACCCTGTCTCGAAATTAGGATTTGAAATAAGACAGGGGGCTGGTTACCTAGCACTCCTCGGTCAGTGGCGGTGAACCTACGACACATGTGCTCCGGCGGACTGTTTCTATCATTGAAAGTGCGACAAGGTTCTCCGCCACAGCCGTAGGTATTCTCGCAGGACTGCAGCCAGTCAGTAAAGTAAAAACTAAAGAGCCCAATTAGGTAAGCAATTTGGTTTTTTTCTTTTTTGTTTTGGTACCGGGGATCAAACTTGGGGCCTTGGGCCTGCAAGGCAGGCAGCGGCACCACTGACCTAAATCCCCGGCAGCGGTTTGGTTTTTGTTAGGAGGGGTTTAAGGTGTGAGGGGCTGTATGATAGGAATATGGTAGGTGTCTGTATAATAGCAACTTTGTTTTCTGTGAGTTGTGCACCATGAAAAAAATCCACTTCTCTTTCCAGGTGTCTTTGAGGATTGAAGAGAAGGAAATAGAGCATGCTCTGAGAGACAAGGCTTTCATTGGAAATATCTTAGCTACTGGATTGCCTTAAATTCTTCTCTGTTCCCACCTGAAAATACTCAGCGGGCCTTTCGAGAGCTATGGAGCCTTCGTTTTAACACTTTACACTCTTGGGTCTGAAAATAAATACAGCCTGTTTTACTTGAAGCCAATTAATTTTAATCACAAATATTAGTGCAGAGTATTATCTTTGGGCTTTATTATTTTTACCCATAAAAATGTAGTAGATCCTTTTTAAATTATATTCACTACCCGCCCCACTTGAGTGTCTCTAGCCAGTATTTTTGCAAGCATACAGATTTCTGTTGTGCAATGTGTACATATTTACCGCTAAATTCCCTCGGACATGGTATATTTTCTTAAGGACTTTGAGGTCAGGGTAAGAAGAACACAGTGATGCAGAAAAATAAGCTCATCCGTGTGGACATCAGAAGGACCCTTGGATCAAGGAATTTCTTTCTCTTTGGAGTGTGCTGTGTAACTCACCGGTGACCACGCTGTGACATTCTAAGGACTCATTGCATTTTGGGGGTACTCCTAACATTGCGGGGTGGTAAGGAGAACGTAACTACATGTTGTGAATATATTTATTTTCAAATTGCGTTCTTTGTCTTTTTAAGCCATGGTGTTGTACTAGAGCGTGGGCTTTCAGGAGGCAACGTGCAGACTGCCTTGAAGCCCTAGTCACTCTCCGATGAAGCCAGTTTCTGGGTGGCTCCACTCGGCCTCAGGTGTTCCTCTGAGCACATATTTCTCCAGTCTTATTAAATAAATTGATCCATGTGGTTACTCCAGATTCCTCCTCCTGGGCTTTGGTTTCCAGTGGCATTCGTGGCACTTTGTGGCAGGAACACCAGAGGGCACCATGATGACGCTGTTTGGAAAGTGCAGGCTTGGGGCTGGGGTCCTGTGGAGGGAAGGGGCACGCAAGGCCCTGGGCTGGGTTTGCTTGGGAGGCACCCGAGCCATCTCACTCAGCTTTCGCACAAGATGCAGATGCCCGGAGAGCCAGGCTCCACCCTCTCCACCTGCCTGGTGCGGCCGGGCCTTGCATGGGAACTTGATCGGTGGACAGGTGATCTGCGGGCTGCTGGTAGCTCCCTCTGCCCGCTGTACTCGTGTAAAGCGATCTGTGCCACAGCAGGTGGAGTGGATAGGAGGGCAGGGGGAGCTCAGAAAGGAGCACCAGCCCCTCCCGGGTCAGAGCATCTGGGGCCTGAAGGGTTAACGAGAGCACCAGCAAGGGTTGTCCGAAGGCTGATGGGGAGCAGAGACGGCATGGATTGAGAACAGATGCAGGCTTGATTTAAATTACATTTTATTGGATGCTGCAGCCTTAAGAGACGTGACTGCTTTACAGTTTGTTTCCACACTGTGGGCAGCTGCTGTCTGTTCCGTGTCCACAGTAGGAGCCTGCCCAAAAAGGAGCAGGCAGCCTCCACCTCACTGTGCTGGAGGCCTGGGGCCTCCTCACAGTTGGGACAGGGCTGGACTCAAGCTCCTCCCTGGCCCCTGGCCAGGATCACATTTGCAGATTCAAAGGGGCCACATCTCTCCCCCTCCGCCTCCTGTCTCATTCCCCTGCTATTGGAAAGAGGGCTTTCTGGGTACTGGTTTGTTGGTTTCCTCTCCACTTCCCCCGCCATCAATTTCTAGGTCATTGCTACGCTTAAGACTTCAGCAACTAGAGCAGGCTTGGCTCCATCAATGATGCGTGAAGCAGATGAGGTCCCCGCCTGGCTCCTGCTGCCCTTTGGGGAGCAAAAGCTGATGGACGTTTGTCAGTGAAGGAGGAAGAAAGTCCTTGCTGCTGAAGCCCAGCAAGGTGGGAGTGTTCTAGGATGGGCCTGTGGTTCAGAGCTTTTGCCAGGGTCTGGGGCCACTGCCCATGGAGTAGTGGCAAAGGTGCTGACCATTCCTCCTTCTGAGCGGGGGGCTGTATCCTGACTTACCCTTCTTTTTTTTTTTTAAGTAGATTGTGCTTCCATGGAGCGTTGGGTATCAGCCATGGAAAGAACACAAACAGTGAAGCCGGTGTTGGCTTCAACACCAGAGCTGTGGAAGACAGACCATTACAGGAAGTGTCATTGTGGGAGGCTGAGGCAGGAGGACTTGAAAGTTTGAGCCCAGCCTGGGCAACTTAGTGAGACCCTGTCTGAAAGAAAACTAGAAAGGGGCCGGGGATTTAGCTCAGTGGTTCCACTGCCTGCCTCGCAAGCTCAAGGACCCAAGATCGATCCCTGGTACCAAAAGAAAACCTAAAAAGGACTGGGGATGCAGCTCAGTGTGGAGGTCCTGTTTTCAGTCTCCAGTGCCCTCCCCGCTTAAGAAAAAGCAGGAAGTGAAAATATGATATGACTTAGGCCATATTTTCCAAAATCTACCGCGAGCTGTTCCCTAACTACTGTGAGAGAAAAAAGCCCAGGCTGAGGCTCCCCCAGCATCCTGAGGCTCGAACCCAGGCCTCCCTGCACACCAAGCTTCTTTACCTTGGCATCTGTCCCCAGCTGTTATGGTACCTGGTGAGTTCTGGATGATTGTGCAGTGAACAGATAAAGGGACCGAGGTTGCTGCCCTGCCCATCTGGCAGACGGTGGAGGAATCCCCATCGCTGTCACACGCTGAGCTGATGGGGAGCAGCCTCGCGGTGCAGGGGTGCTGGCCTTAGAGGCGTCATGGATGCCACCCCATCACCCCCTCGCTTTGGCTTGTTGCTGGTGTTCCTAGAACTGGCCTGCAACCTCGCCGGCTCTGGCTGGCACACGGCTGGGGAGGAGCCCACCTTTGGTTTGCTGCCCCTTCACCCTGGGGGCCAGCGGCCCATTTCCTGTGGAAGTCAGTTCGGGGCTCACTCACGGCAGGCACCTGCGCTTTCCAACCCCAGCCCCAAGGCACCTGCAGGAGGAGCTAATTGGGTGTACGGGGCCTGGGGAAAGGGTGAAGCTTGGCAAAAGGACCGAGGCAGCTCCGTTTTTGAAAAAGCCCTAATTGAATTCTGATTCAGCCCCGCGCGCTTTGATCCCGCCTCTGTTTCCCACACTGCCCGAAAGAGCTGGATCAGCACTTTCCCGCGGGGTGCGCCCCGCCCCACCCCACCCCCCGCTCCTGCCTCGGCGCTGCCACCATCCACCGCTCGTCTCCTTCGGTTAAGATAATGAAGATGCTGAGAGATAAAATGTGTATTTAATAAGGGTGGGGGTGGGGAGGCGGACGGGGCAGCCAGGGCCTTCCCTAGTTTGGGGCCTCGCCAAGCCGAGCAGAGCCGAGCGAGCAGAGCCGGAGTGAGACTGGCCCCGGGGCGTGGGGGTTTCTGGGCCTCCATCCAGCTGACTTCACGCCTGCTGTTTGCCCTAAATTCCCCACCTCCACCCTCTCACCCCACTCTGCTCTCCTTCCGCCCTGCTCCCCACGGCGACAGGCAACCCGGAGCCCGCTCGGCTCGGACTCGCTTTGCGCCGGTGACTTGGCCTCGCCCCGCGCTCGCTCGGTGGCCCCAGCCCGGTGTCAGCCTGGCCGCGAGGTCGGACTGGGCACCCCAGAGCCCACAGGCCGGCTCGGGGCTCGCGGCGGGGTGCGAGCGCTGGCGTTAATGAAGACCAGCTGCCGCCCAGACGGGCGCGAGGAGGACATCCTGCGGCAGGCGTCTCCTCCGCCCTCCGCCCTCTCCCCTCCGCGCAGAGCACGGGCCCTGGTCTCCCCGCTCGGGCTTTCTGGCTGCCTGGGGCCCAGCTGGGATCCGAGAGCTCCCAGCCCTTCTGTAAACACTCATTAACGGCCTGGGAATACCCGGAGCCCTGTTTAGCAGCTGGGAGAGGACCGGGCACACTAGGGTGAGAAGCTTGACCTAAGCTCACCCCAGGCTCCACCCCTGGGCCCCGGCCTGGCGTCTGCGTCCTGGGCCCGGGCCCTCCGCGCTTCTTCCTGGAAGACAAGGGCGGAGGCGCTGTTAGTGCCTTCTCCCCTCCTGAGAAGAAGCGGCCTCCCCTTTCCTTCCAGTCTACCCTGGACCTCCCCCAGCCCTTTGCCCAGTGACATTTGCCCTGCTCTATTCCCAGAGATAATGGCGCAACTCTCCTTGCAAAACGCTCTCATTACACCCGGGCCTGGTGGCGCACACCTATGACCCCAGAGCTCTGGGAGGCTGAGGCGGGAGGCTCCTAAATTCAAGGTTCAGCCTGAACAACTGAGTAGCGTGGCGTAGAGAGACCCTGTCTCCAAAAAAAAGGGTGGGGATGTAGTTCAGTGCAAAGGCCCTGGGTTCAATCCCCAGGTCCACCCCACCACAAACGTTCTCAGACCAGCACTGTGCAACCTTTCACCCACTTTTCCCTTGCCTGCCTTCCCTCAAACCTGAAGGCTCCCATTGGAGCCGAAGGGAAAGCTGGTACCCGAGACTGAGCCCATGGCCTTGAAGCTAATCTATTGGATTCATCCCTCGAGTGCTTACACAGCATTCACGAGACTCTGGGGTTAACTACCCTGCACCTTAAAAAAGCCCCTCTGGGCCAGGCATGGTGGCACACCCCTGTGATCCCAGCCCTCAGGAGGCTGAGGCAAGAGGAACATCTTGAGTTTGAGGCCAGCCTGGACTACATATTAAGTTCGAGGCCAGCTTAGACTACATAGCAAGACCTTATCTCAAAAAAACAAAACCAGAAGCCCCTCTGCCCCCTATATTTATTCAAAATAATCCCTGCGTAGGGCCAGGGATTTAGCTCAGTGGTGCCACCCCCTGCCTCGAAAGCTAAGGTACCGAGTTCGATCTCCGGTACCCAAAAAAAAAAAAAAAAATCCCTGGGGAAACACTTGCTAACTTCCTCAGCCTGTTCATAAAGGCTCAGGACACTGTGACAGCAGGGTTGGGGAGCTAGTCGCCTGTGACTTCTGCGTCCTGTCTACTGACAATTGCCATTTCTAGGTTTTGTTTTTTTGTTTGTTTGTTTGCACTTATTTATTTGAGATGAGGTGTCACTATGTAGTTCAGGCTGGCCTTGAACTCGTGGTGATCCTCCTGCCTCAGCCTCCTGAGTGCTGGGATTCCAGCAGGCCTCCTGGCCATTTCTAGCCGTGGACATAAACCTGAGTCCTTTTGTGGTTGTCCACCTGTCCCTTAGCCCCACCTGCTGGGATTCTCGCCTGTCTATCTGCATAACCCGCACGCACGCTCGCCTCAGTCTAAGGATGCAGTTTCCAACACGGTCTAAGTCATCTGTCCTTTTCACGTGCTGAAAGTCAAGGTTTCCCCAGGTTGGCCTCCTGGACAGAGGAGTAGTGGGACCAGCTGGGGGACTGCTGTAGTCTGAGGAAGGGGACAAAGGGGTATTCCTACCCCTCAGTTCTCCATGCAAGGGCCTCAGGAAGGGAAGGGGAGAGACCTAACCCTCATCTCCAGCCCAGACCCAACTCCCCCTGCTCCCCTTAGGCAGGAACCAGTGTCCCTTGCTCCTGTCCCTTGCCATCCTATCTTCGGCCCGTCCTTCACAGGTTGGGTCTGAGCCCAGGGATCGTCCCCGGCTCCTATCTGGTCCTGGCCTAGGGCCCCTCTTCCTGCTGTGGGCCCCTCTCCCCTGCAGTCTCAGTGCTGCACCCGCTGACCTAGTCAGGGCTGCCAGGGGTGGGGAGAGCCTAGCTCGGAGGGTGGACATTAGGACCCGACGGGAGCCTGTGCTCCTGCAGCAGCCTAAGCGGGAGCAGGGGGGAACCCTGAATCGAGCTGAGAGGGCTTCCCCGTCCTCCCGGGAACCCGGCGCCCCTGCCAGCGCGCACCTGAGCAGGTAGGACCCGCACGCCCCTCCCCGGTGGCCCCTCGGCCGCCCCCAGGCCCCTTGGCTGCTTTCTGGCCATTTCTTCCTCCCCAGTTTGGGCTTTGCCCACCCCTCCTCCCCCACTGCTCCCTGGAGTCCTGCGGTGGGCGCCCAGCACAGCGGGGAGTCTGCAAGCTCTGGCCTCCACACCCCAGGGCCCCTCTGCCCCAGAGCCCGCCCAGGCCCCACGCCCTTGCACCCTGCTCTGCGGTGCTGCCCACCCCTCCCCCACCTCACCTAGGTGCAGAATTGGCAGCGGGGTCCTGGGGTCTGGGGGCGCTGGGGGTCGGCTCCGTGGGCTTTCTGCCCTGCTTCCTCTCCACCTCCCAGCCCAGCCCGGGGATCAGGACCCCGCCCCAGCCCTTCCCCTCCTGGTAGGGCACAGATGTCCCCCAAAGGCTGCTCTCCCACTTGGGTGGCCAAGGGCTGTGCTGGAGGCGGTGGAGAATCCAAGCGCTGGGGTGAGCTCTTCCTGCAGGGAAAGTTTTCAGCCCAGACAGAGCCTCCATCCTTGCCAAGGCCTCACACCTCCTGCAGACGCCCTGCCCTGCGTGTGCATGTGCGTGTGTGTGCAGACCATGTGGCCAGGCAGCAGTAAGTTCTGGACACAGCTTCCTGGAGGGATGGCAGACGATGGCCCAGGCTGGAACAGGCTGGCTCCAGATGGCCGGGAGGGCATGTGGACAGATCAGGGAGGTCACACGCCATGCCAGCTTCCTGGGCTCCTTGGCTCTCGGATCCTCGGGCTCCGAGCTGGGAGGTCCCCGGGGTTTCTGCCCCCTTCAGGCGTGCTGGAGAGGACTGGGTGGCACCTACTGCTGATGTTGGCTTGTTTCTCTCTCCCGTGGTGGCTGCAGGCCCTGCTCTCTGAAGACCCTAGGCATCTCCCTTGGGCTGGGTGGGTGTACAGGAAGGGCCAAGGACTTCGCTGAGTAGCTATATGCCAGTGTCTCACCTCTGGGTAGCAGGCTGGTAAGCGTGGGAAGAGACTGGACTCACTTTGAGGGAGTCCCCGTGTATGTGTGTGTGTGTGTGTGTGTGTGTGTGTGTGTGTGTGTGTGTAGCCCTCTGTTAGCTGTCTAGGGGCAGGGTGTGCTCTGACCCTGCAAGGTTCCTTTGGGTGGAAGGGTGGATGTCTCAGTGGCTTCAGACTCAGTTCTGCCCTTGATCGAAGAAGGAAAGTGGAGAGTCCCAGTGGACTGGGGATCTGAGGCCTAAAGCGGAGCTCTGCTGGGAGTGGTTGCTGGCGGGCCATGCCACCGTACAGAGCCCCCATAGTGCGCAGGAAGGCACTGTGCAGGTGGGAGCCAGGTTGGCAGGCTCCAGGGTGGGCAGCTCTCCCCGAATCTGGGTCACTGTCTCTGCCTCCCATTTCCTTCCGGCATCCCTGCCCACTGGGACGACAGGGCCACAGGCACAGCTGATGCCCAGCGTCTGGAGAAATTCTCACACGCGGGGTCACTGTTGCTTGTGCCACCGTCAGAGCCCGGCAGGCTCTTGCTTCCTCCCTGAGCCCTGTCTCCACCTTTCCCCGCCATGCCCGCTGCTCCCCTCCCTGTCTGTCCCTCCCTATCCAGTGGCCTCCTTGTCCGGCCCACTGGGCAGGAGCCCTAATTGGATCCGACAGCTGAGATCTGTGTGGCGGGTGGGAGGGCAGCCAGCGGAAGGCGGAGGAAGGCTGCCCCTGGCACTGCCGGCGCTCTCCACACCTCCGTGGGCCTACTGACTCCTCACTGGGCTTGGCCCCAGGGGAGGGGTGCCAGGGGCAGCTCAGCCAGGAGCAGGCGAGGGGCTGGAGGTGAGGCTGAGGGAAACACTCGGTCAGGCACCAAGGACTGGGTGACACACGGTAGCCTGCCTCAGTGTCACCTGTCAGGGCCTCTGACTCTGGACTGCCTCAGTTTCCTCCCTGCTCTGCAATTCCTCATCTAGAACTTTGGCCTAGAACCCCCTGCGGGTCACATCTGGGAGCTTCGGGTGGCGGCCCAGGTCTGCCTCTCCTCTGAGCTATCCCTCTCCCTCCCTTTCTGGGCCAGGCGCCAGGGCTCCTGCTTTCCCGGCTGTCAGCCTCATGGAACAGGGCTCCCTCGAGGGTCTCCAGAGAGTGGCTGGGCTGGTTTCCTGCCTGCCTGGTGCTGGGAGGCGTCAGGGATCCCAGGTGAGACAAGGTGAAGGGGATAAAGGCATCTGAGTCCCAGCTTCTCCCTCAGGGCCTCTGACTCAGCTCAGCTGGAGGCCAGCGTAGCCCCAGCCTGGCATAGCCTGTCCTGGCCTCCGGGCTTCTGTCTTTACATGCAGATAAAGGTTTTTCCCCCCTGTGACATCGGAGGGTGGCCAACCAAACCCCTACATCTGTACCCACATATTTAGGGGAGTGGGAGTTTAGCATAATGAGGCTGGGGCACTGTTTTGCCTCTCCTCCAACTGGGCCAGGATGAAGGAAACTGGCACAGGTTTCTCTATGCCAACCCCCCGCCCTCCAAAGACCAGCCGGGGAACCAAGCCCTGGTCTCTTCGTGCCCACAACGTGGTCGGCACTGATTTGTCAGGAATTGGGAAGGTTTCCCTCCAGGCCGCCCGCCTTCTTTCTCCACCTCCTGCAGGGCAGGGCAGCTCCAGAGGCTCGAACTGACACTGACCTGACGGGCCGGCCTCCCTCCAGGGAAGGGGCGTGGATGCCCCAAAGATGGCCAAGTTGGCAGCAGCCCTGGCCGGAGTGCTGGGCCAGCCTGGGAGCGGGAGCAGGCAGAGGAGGGCTGGCCATGAGCCCCCCTGGCCCCTTGCTTCCTGCTCTCCGGGCAGCTGTGGGCGAGAAAGACTGTAGGGACTATTTTTAGTCGCCTGTCCGCTGGCAGGAGGAACGTGCAGAGGAGCACGGGGCAGGCCAAGGGGTGTTGGAGGTGAGGGTTGGCAGGTGGGCAAGGAATGGGAAGGGCCCCGGGGCCCAGGTGTAGGAGGAGGCAGGCAAGCTGCAAGGGGGCAGACCCGGGCAGAGACGGGAGCTCAGACCTGGGAGGGGCCAGGAAGACACCTGGATGGCACCTCCACTCACAAGGGGAGACTGAGCCCCGAACGCGGATGTGGGTTGTGCTAGGGCTCTGCCAGTCTGTGGCTCCACTAGGACTCAGCCTAGCCCCTTCTGCTGCTCTTCTTGGTCAATGTTCCTCGCCGCCTCACCTCGCGGGGTCCACAGGCCAGGTGGGCGCGCGTGCGCGAGCACACACACACACGCACACACAATGCACACACACACACACAGCCCTTTCCCCCTCTGCCTGTGTGCAGGTCTCTTGGGAGCACGGGCTTGGCTGGGGAGGCTGCACTGGGGTTTGTTTGGGTGGCCTGCGGCTGCTGGTGTGAATGAAGCTGCTGGACAGGGCCCAGCACACTCATGCTGACAAGCACTGGGGCGCGGAGACACCTCCCAGAAGGGGCGTCCTGCCCAGTTGCCTCCTATTAGACCAGGGACCCGGCCAGGGACCCGGCCAGGGATGTGTCCACAGTGACAGGACCAGTTAAGGACAGGACGACTAGGATTCCCCAGCTCAGGAAGCAAGCAGGGCTGATTGGCAGGGAGACAGGACAGGTTTATTTGTTAGTTTGTTTTGGGTCTCGCTCTGTAGGCCAGGCTGGGCTTCAACTCACTATGTAGGGTAAACTGGCCTCAAACTTGTGGTGATCCTCTTGCCTCAGCCTCCTCAGTGCTGGGATCACAGGTGTGGTTTACCTCGGCCAGCTCAGGCTCTGGGCTTCTGATTCCTGGTCCAAAGGGATCCCTTCTCTGAGGCCTGGAGGCAGGGGTGGGTGCTGTGGGAGAGAACTGGGAGCATAATCACAGCCCCTTGGGGTCCAGCCTGAGTTCTGTCTCCCTGAGGGCTGCCGTGTTGTACAGCTACAGGGAAACCTGACCTTGGGCTGTGAGTAAACAACGCCCCCTGGAGTTGTTCAGGTCCCTCTGCAGGCAGACGTGGTACCTCTGTCCCCTGCTTCGCCTTCAAATTGACTTCAGGCCCAGCTGGGAGGTGTCCCAGACAGGCCTTAATGCAACCCCTCTCCCCAGCCAGCCTCCCACCAGCCACTCAGCTGCTCCTGCCCCTCCGCTGTCCCCTCCCCAGTGGCCACAAATTACGGTGTGGGAGCTCCTCCCCGACCCATGGCCCCTCTCAGGGGGGCTGATTTATCTCGACCCCACTGCTGTGAGAAATCGATAGTGCAAATGGACTGAGGCTGTTCAGGCTGTCAACTCCCCTCAGGCCCCACTGACTCCACAGGGACTTTCAGAGTCCTCCATCCCCTTCGGCCTCGACACACACAAAGATATCCACACCTAGTGGTTGGTTGCAGCTGGAGCACAGAGCACAGGAATCCCGTCTGTTTGTCTGTCTGTCTGTCTGTCTCCGCCTTGCTGCTTCTCTCCTCTCCTGGGCTGGTCTCCGCATGACAAATACTCTCCAACGCTTACTTCCTACACTAGGTGGACTGGGGGTGGGGGCCGGGCTCCAAGGGTAGTGGGCTGCCTGCCAGAGGCTGGAGGGAGGCCGCGGGAGGGAGAAGGGATTGGGTGACGGCCCACCCCCTCGGAGCTGGAAACCCAATCCCTGCACCCCACCCTCCCGGGCTCCCTCCTGCTCAACAGCTCTGGCAGCTGCTGGCAGCGTGCGGCTGGCAGAAGCGTGTGTGAGCGCATGTGTGTGTACGTGGGGCGTGGGGCCGGGGCAGGGGTGCTGCCAGGACACGTTAAAGGAGACTCGCGCCCCGGTACAACCTGGGTGGCAGGAGGAGGTGGGGCAGGTAGGAGAGGGGGTGGTGAGTGGTGGGCAGGGGGCAGAGCGGCCCAGGGGTCTCACCAGCTTGTTGCCACGGGAGCAGGGTCCGGCGAGATGGGGGTGGGCAGTGGAGAGGGGCAGGAGCGGGCCCAGCCCCGTGGGGATGCTAAAGCCCGCCTGTCTTCACCAGGGGGCGCCTGTAGGCAGAGGGCACAGCCCCTGTCCCGATCGCTGGCCACGCCTGCGGGCAGCGCAGTCCCGGTGGGTGGTGACTAAGTCGCTTCTGTCCTAGGCTGGCAGAGTGCCAGGCTCAGCTCTTCTCGGTAGGTGAGTCACTGCCCTGGCATCTCCCCCAGATGCGGCTGAGTCACCCCGCCATGCCAGCTAGGCGGGTGGGCACCACGCTTGGAGTGGGGGTGAGGGTTCGCGTGGAGCCCCCGATGCCCGCTCTGATCTCTCTGTCAGGTCCTGGGACTGCCCAGAAGCCCACAGAGCCTGCAGGGCTGCTGCTTCTCCCATACCCTTGGTAGAGGGGAAGGAAAGAGGCAGTGGGCAGCAGAGGGGGTGGATGTATTTGACTTGGAGTAAATTCAGGGTAGAGAGGACTGTGGGTTCGAATCCCAGCTCTGGTGTGGACAGGCCACATGACATTGGCAAGGCAGTTTACTTATTATTATTATTTTTTTGGTGGTGGTGGTGGTGGCTCTGGGAATTGAATGAAACTACCTCCCAGGCAGGACCTTTAAAAGAAATTTTTTTTTTTGGGTACTGGGGATCGAACTCCGGACCTTGCACTGGTGAGGCAGGCGGTGGAACCACTGAGCTAAATCCCCGGCCCTAAAACTTTTTAAAATTTTGAAGCTAAACATGGTAGTGCATACCTGTAATCCCAGTGCTTGGGGGTCTGAGGCAGGAGGATCTCCATGAGTTCAGTTTCAACCTGGGCTACACAGTGAGTTCAAAGCCAGCCCGAATTGCATAGTGAGACCTTGTCTCAAAACACCCAGAGAGAAAGAAAGAAAGAAAGTTAAAAACTAAGATTTTTGAGACAGGGTCACTAAATTGCTTGCTCAGGCTAGATTCAACTTTTTTTTTTTTTTTTTTTTTTTTGGTGTAGTTCAGGCAATCCTCCTGCCTCAGCTTCCCAAGTGCTGGGATCACAGACATGCTCCACTATGCCTGGGTGCAATATACTTTTCAAGCCTCGGTTTCCTCATCTGTACAATGGAAATAGGAGCCCTGCCGTTCCTCCTTGGATAAGCTGAGAGGCGGGAGAGGGGTGGTTGGGGTGGGTTCTAGCAAAGGTCTAGCCTGCATCCAGGGGGTGGCAGAGGGAGGGACAATCGCTCCTGGTCTCTCCTTCAGCCTCCACTTACTACCACAGCCCATGAGGGAAGTGCGGGCCTCCCATGGCTGCTTCACAGCTCTTCCGACTACTGAGAGCCGTGTGTAGCCACTGCTTACCCATGATCGCTTTGCTTCCTCTTTTTTTTTTTTTTTGGTACCGGGGATCAAACTCGGGAACTTGTGCTTGCGAGGCAGGCGGCGGAACCACTGAGCTAAATCCTCCCCCCCCCCCCTTTTTTGTACTGGGAACTGAACCAGGATTGCTCTGACACAGAGCTACATCCCCATCACTTTTTATTTATTTTATTTTATTTTATTTTGCAGTACCGGGGATCAAGCTCATGACCTTACACTTGCAAGGCAGGCATGGCATCACTAAGCTAAATCCCCGGCCCACTTTTTATTTTTAATTTTTTAATTTTTATTTTTTGGTACCGGGGATTGAACTTGGGTCCTTGAGCTTGTGCAGCAGGTGGCGAAACTTTTTATTTTTGATTTGGAGACGGGATCTCGAAAAGTTGCCCAGATTAGTCTCAAACTTTCGTCCCTCCTGCCTTGGCCTCCCTCAGTAATGGGCTTCCAGGTGGGCACCATTGCACCTGGCTTCCTCTGTTGAGAAGGATCCTTGTCTGGAGAAATCAGCCGCCAGCTCTTCCCCAGCCTCTGTCCTGCAGGGAAAGGGTAGGCCCCACTCCTGAAGAGCCCTGCACCCTGGGCCGTGCCCTCCTCCCTCTGCTAATTTGCTGAATTCTGCAGTGAACCTGGAGCTCAGCTGCTGCTGAGGCCTGAGGGTCCTGGCCCCTACCTGGGGACTATCCTGGCTCCTGGAGTGGAGCTTGGGTAGGGCTAGGGCTCGGACAGGTGGAACTGGGTGCCCGGGGTGGGAGAGGGTGCTCCCAAGGTGCTCAGGCTGTTTGTGAGGGTGTCTGACCCTTACAAGGATGGGTTTGTGTGTACACGGATTCCTCCTCTCCTTCTCTGGTCTGCACATGGGCTGCAGCTGTGTCTGTTCAGGAGCTCGAAGACCCCTGCTTCGTGCCCGTGTGTGTACACTTCTCTTTGCAATGCTTGTTGGAGCCGCATGTGCGTACACATGCTCGGAACCTGATGTGCATGTAGGTGTGCATGTGAGGGTGCCTGAGCTGCGTGCAGGGTGTACCTGACTCCCTGGCAGGTGGACGTGAAGGTCTCCCCGAGGGAGGTGGGGGGCTCTGTCCACGCACAGCACACTCATGCATTTTCTCTCCACCAACCTCTCCCCTGGCCTCACCTGCAGCATCTAAACTGGGTGGAGCCGGTGGGGGTAGGAGGTGGCAGGTGGTGAGCCTCCTCCTGGGGCCTGCCATTGGTGGGGCTCAGGCTACAAGGCCCTTGGGGTAGGGGTGCTGGGGGAGAAGGGGTTAAGGTCGGCGTCCACATCTGGGAGCCATTGGCGCATTCCTGCCCGCTGAGCGCATGTTTGCGGATGGATCTGGACGGGACGGGGAGGTAGGGCGGCGCGGGCGGTTTGCACTGGCGGACGGAAATCCAGACGGGAGCCAGAGACTGCCCAGGGCACGGGCGGGAAGGGACTGGGAGGCAGGCACTGCCTGCAGTTTCCCCTGCGCCGGACCCCAGGACCGAGCTCCAGCGGCCGGCTGCGCTCCCTTCCCAGGCTGCGGGCGGGGCGGGGCGGGGCGGGGCGGGGGCGGGGCAAAGCGGCAACAGAACCTCAGTTCTAGAGCCGGCTCTGCAGGCAGTGGAACGAGCACAAAGCCTAGTGGCCGCCTCTGGCCTCCCGGTCCTGTCTGTAAAGCGGGGGCCCGGGGACTGGTGGGCCTGAGGGGTCTGCTCGGGTCACCCCGTGGGCTCCTCCCCTGGGGCGCAGGCCCGGGCGAGTGGCGCTGCCCTTCCTCGTGGGAATCCTGCGGGCACCTGCGGCGACGGCTCCAACCGGGAAAGGTGGGGACGCGATCGTCCCCAAAAGGGCAGCAGGTGGGAGGGGCTTGTGGCCGCGCTGGGGCTGGGGCTGCAGATGGAGCGCGGCTCAGGTCCCATCGGGCTGGAGCTCGGACGAGAGCTGCTTCCCAGGCTGCAGGCAGGAGGGGTGCTCCAGGGCGCCCCTGCCGGGACCTCCAAGTGCTGCCCTGGGCGAAGGGTACTTCACGGGGACCAAGGATCCTGGCTGGGCCAGATCCCCCGGCCTAAGGAAGGCGTGCATACAGGAGACCCGCTCTCCCTTTTTGGAAATGAGAAAATTAAGGTCCAGAGAGGGGCAGTGACTTGCTCAAGGTCACACAGCTGAGCTCCAGCGGGGACCTGGAGGACTGTCATCAGGAGAGATGGGGTTTGGCAGCGGGGAGGAGTCACTGCGTTCACTTCCACATTCACCACCTCCTTTCTTCCCGGGTTTAAGGGTGTGTGTGTGAGTGAGTGTGGGCGTGTGGCTCGGGGAAGGGAGTGTGGGTTACCACACACTGCGGGCCTTTCTCCACCGAGCCCTATTTCCATTCTTTCCACAGAACAGCGCGTCCCCGCCCCCCGCGCGCTATGCATCTCCCATTCTGGCTCAGAGGGAGGGAATCTCTCAGATTCCCACGGTCCAGCCCTCAGCCGCGACCGGCTCCTTTAAGACTCGCCCTTTCCCCGGGTCTGTTAAGGAGACAGGGGCGGGCTCGAGCCCAAGGCCCCGCCCCCTGATTCTGATTGGCTGGGACGATCAGGGGCGGTGCCAAGGAGGGCCGCCCCCACCCCTCTCGGTCCCCGCCGCCCCCCCAGTCTGGGGCTCCGGGTAAAGTTTCAGCCTCCGCACGTGACTCGCCATGGCCGCGGCCGTCGCCCCGCGCCCCTGAGCCCCGGACCCCGAGGTCGCTCTCCCGGGACCCCGCGCCCCAACACCGCGCCGAGGCGCCAAGTGCGGGCGGACGCCGTGCCCGCGGGCACCCGGACGGGCTCAGCCCCCGCCGCGAGGTAACTGCTCCCCGGGGATCTGGGGAGCCCTTGGCTGCTGCCGGGATTGGGGGCCCGTGGCCTGCCCGAGATGGGAGCTGGGGCGGGGACCCGGCGCGGGCGGATCCCCAGGGCGCAGGGCTTCCCTGGGCGCCCCAGCCCGCCGCCGCCGCCGCGTGCAGGGCGGGGAGCCCCGTCTGCGCCCAGCCCTCGCGTGCAGCCTCGAGGCTTGGGGCGCCCTCCGCGCGTGTCCCCGGCCTCGAGCGAGGCAGACCTGCCTCCGGGAGCTCCTTTCTCTTTTCTCTTCAAAACCAAGCCAAACAAAAAGACTTTCAAACCTGTTTGGGGAGAGATCAGATGCCCACCGGACCGGCCCCTCCTCCTCTCCCTCCGGTTACCTGAGCCGCTCCGTGGTTTGGGGGAGAACCCGCCTGCTCCCCCAACACCGGAGGGACAGGCTGGGGGGCGGGGCCCGCTCAGCTGGTGCCCCCGTGGAGGCGGGCGGAGATTGGGGTGCGGGGTGCGAGCTGGTGCCGTTGGGTGGGGTGTCCCCGGGTCTTGTGCTGCGTGGGGTTGTGGAAGCCTTTTGGGGTGAGTGGAGGCGGAGGAGCAGACTGGCCGACCTTGCTCTGCTGAGCATGTCTGGGACCGGGTGCTACCCACGAGGCTTGGAAGCTGCTAGCCAGATGTGTGTCTGCTGGGGGCGGGGGCCGGAACATGGGCTTGGCTGAGTCCCCTACGCGCCTAACTGGGCACGGCTGTCAGGCTGCTGCTGGGCAAGGAGTCAGCCCCCCACTGTGTGCTAGGTGGGGTGCCCAACAACTCTCGGAAATCTGACGGAAAAGCCCCTAGGCTTGGAGAAGTCTCCCCAACCTCTTCTCTGTCTTAGGGTCCCCAGTGTGCTGACATAGAGGGTACCCTCTGCTCCCACCCTGGACCGGCCTCCCTCTTCTGTAAGCAGCTGACCTCCTGTGGCTGCCTGTGTACAGGAGTGTATATGTTCTGGGGGGGCTGGTGAGGTCCCGCTACTCTACCCCAACCCTCATTCTGCTGCTGACCCCCCCCCCCCAAGTGGAGAGACTTAGGCATTGATTTCTCATCCCTTTCTCTGGCTGCAGTCTTTGTAGGGCAAGATTGTTTGGGAAGAGCTGGTTCAGTAAGGGTCCCCCCTCATCTTGCTAGGAAATTAGGGCTCAGGCCCTGGACCTCCTCAAATCCCTCCAGGGCTCTATGGGGAGGCTGGGCAGGGACAGCCCCACGTTGGAGTGGGGGTGTCTTAGAGCCTTGGGGCTTCCCCTGGTGGGTAGAGATGAGTCTGGGGGAGGGGACAAGGGAACGAGTACTTGGAGCTGGATGTGTGGCTCTTCCTCCTGGGGGAAGAGGGACAGTGAGGCCAGGGAGTCTGTGGCTGTGGAATATGGTGCAGAGGAGGGGCTGGGAGCCTGGGCCGTGAAACAGAGGTCAGAGGGGTCAGACTGCAGGAGGCCCACGGGACCAGGGAACCTTGGATTTGCAGGGACACTGGGGGTGTGAGCAGGAGGCATCATCGCAGGCTTCTCCCATCAGACTTGGGGTTCTGGACCCGTGCAGCGGTAGATTTGAGGGACCCTGGACTCGGCCACCTCCTCCTGCAGCACCCAAACCCCTGAGTCTTTAGTGTGACCCCAAATGCCCTTGCTGCCACTCTGGGGCACTTCTCTACTTCCCCTCCTACCACTTCCAGCCATGCGGCAGCCTGGCAGGAAGCTAGCTGTAGGCAGCCCCATCCTGCCCGCTCTTGTGCCTCCCCCACTGGGCACAGTCACCCACATATGCCATGACGCGGTTCCTGCCACCCCGTCTCGTGTGGGAGAGAGGACACTGTGTGGCCTTCGGGTCTGTTCTGGAGATAGTGACTTGGATCCCAGTTAGAGTGCTCCCCTCCCCTAAACGATCTGATCTCTGAAGGTGGCGGGTCTCCAAGGATCTTTCTCCCCAGGCCACGTTGAGGTCCTCAGAACTGTGTGGTGTGAGTTCAGTGCGGCCTGTCCCCCAAAACAAACCTCAGTGCCCGGTCCCAGTCCTCTGGGAGGCAGGGGCAGGCAGGACGCACCTCCAGCCAGGCTGGAGGGGATGTTGTGCTGAAGCCTCCTCCGTGTGGTCTGGGGGAGGGAGTCCGACCCTGTGACAGTACTGGGAGTGTCCCTGTGCCCTGTCTGGTGTGGTCTTTGGGAGTGTGGGAAGCTGGCAAGGCCCCTGGCAAGATGTCTGGACTGTCTTGACTTAGCTGGGTTTGGGAAAGGAGTGTGGCAACTGATACTCCTGGCTTCCAGGCTCTGGCCGCACACCCTCTCTGACGCCTGCTGTCTTCCCTCCCTCCACTGCTGTCTGGAGCTCACACGGTTTGGGGGGGACATGGGGTGGGAGGCAGGGCCCGGATCTCCGTGTGTGTCCAGGGAGTGTGCTGGGACTTGGCAGGGTTGGCTGAGGGCGTCTGGGTGTCCCTCCAGGGCGGGTGGTGTGCAGGGACCTGGCCCCGAGTGTGAGAATGTGTCAGCGTCGGTGTGTCTGTCCTGTCTGGCTTGGGCGTGGGTGTCTCTGGCTGTCTGGATCTTGCCTCCCGCCCCACTCCGGTCCTCACCCCTCTCCGGCGCCCCCAGCTGGGACCGCCCACCTGCTCCCCGTCTCTCCCCGAAACTGGAGCCCCCCTAGCCTGTTCCTGGAATTTGGAGAGGAGGAGGAGGAGGAGGAGGAGGAGGAGGAGGCGGCGGCAGAGGCAGACGGGCCTCCCACACTCTAGCCCGCCTGCCTGGCACTGTGGGGATGAAACAGGTGCTGAGGAACGAGGTCTTCCCTGGCTCCCCCAGGGGCTCTAGCACACCGGGGTGGCCCGACCGAGGGGCACTGTCCACCCCGGGGGACAGCGATGACTCCTTCCATCTCGCATCCTGCCCTGGGGGGCCCCTGCTGGACCTCCAGGCACCGCCGTCAGCCCAGGGAGCTGGTGGGGGGATTAGCCTGCTGCCAGCCTGGCCAGCACCTGTTGCCAACCCCAGCCCTGTAACTGGAGCTGGCGACAGAGGGGGCTGCAGAGTGACAGGTGGAATTTCTGCAGTCGGGCAGACCCCTCCCCCTGCCCCCACTCCCCAAGGGTCACCCCATCTCGGGCTCCATGCCCCTGACCTGCCTGAGGACCCCCACACTGGAGACTGCAGGGCTGGGAGTTTGCAGAGCCCTGCTCCTGTTTTGGGGCGGCGGATGGGCTGGTTCTCGGTTAATGTTTTAATTGCATAAAAACTGGGAGCTCAGCTCCAGGCCAGTGGGGAGTCTGGGTTTGGCTGGCCGCCCGGTTTGGGCTAAATATAGTCTGGGACATCTGCAAAGAAGGGGAGGGGGCGGAGGGAGGTTCCATTCCCCACCTCCGGCCAAGGTGCCCTCGCCTGGGCGGGCACCTTGGAGGAGGGAGGGGATCCCTCAGCGCCAAGGGCAGGAGAGGCGCATGGGGCTGGGCACGGCTGGGACCTCGGCTGCCCGGAGGCCAGGGACACCTGAGAGGAACCCTGAGGCCCGAGGGGTGTCCTGGCGGAGCCTGGGCCCCGCCGCTGCCTCTGCAGAACTGCCGAGGTCAGGCAGCGCGTAGGTCACTGGGGCCCACTCTGTGCCGTGTGCACACACCTACCTGGGAGTGGCTTCCTCCCGGCCCCTCCTCCTGGAGCCTCCAGCCCCCGGGTCCTACTGCGGGTCCCTAGCCCTCCTTCCCTCTGTCCCTTGCCCCGCAGTGAAACCCTTCAGTCCAGGAATCGAGACTTGAGAAGGGGAAGCTGCGGTGAGGAGTTCTCTGATCTCCAGTCACGGCAGGAAGTGAACAGGCGGGGGACCGAGGGGGGCAGTGAGTGGCAGGCAGTGAGGGAGGCCCAGCCACTGCACTGACTGACCGTGCACACGGTGTGCGGGGGGCGATGACCACCCTTCTCGAGGCACCCCCTTCCCTCCGGCTCCAGTGGGGGAAACCTGGGGGCAAGCTGATTCTCCAGTGGCTGCGAACAGTTTTCGTCACTCCCCCTCAACTGTAAGAGAAAACTTCTTCCTGTCACGTGGCTGCCACTTCCTGTCCCAGTGTGGTTCCCGGGATGTTTGTTGTTGGTTGTCATGGTGATGGCTGCCGTAGGCACTACCCCTGTTTCTTGCTGGGGGAGAGCTGTCCCTCCCAAGGCCTGCAGTTGGGAGGGGGACTTGGGGGGCCGTCTAGGGGCCCTTTCAGGGTGAGTGTGTGTGGTCTCGGATGCCCCGGTTCCCCCAGGGGCCCCCAAGACTTCTGTCTGTGGAAGGAGTCACAGTCACCCACTCAGACTGAATGTCGGGAGACTGTGGCTGCGGCTGGCTGTACCCGACTGTGGCTGTGACCATGAGTGACTGATCTGGCCTTTGCATCCCCTCTGCCTCCTAAGGCCCCAATTCAGCCAGGAGTGGCAGCACGTGCCTGGATTCCTAGCACTCTGGGAGGCTGAGACAGAAAGATCACAATTTTGAACTCAGCTTGGGCAATTTAGTGAGACATTGTCTCAAAATTAAAAAAAACCAAGGGTTGGGGATGGAGCTTAGGGTTCGATCCCCAGTACTGCAATATATATGTTATATATATACATATATGGGTTTTTTTTGGTAGAGGGGATTGAACTCAGGACCTTGTGCTTGCTAGGCAAGTGGCAGCACCACTGAGCTAAATCCCCGGCCCTAATTTTTTTTTTGGTACCAGGGATCGAACTCGGGTCCTTGCATTTGCGCAGCAGGTGGCGAAACCACTGAGGTAAATCCCTGGCCCTAATTTTTTTTTTTTGAGGAAGGGTCTCACAGTGTTGTCTGGGCTGGTCTTGAACTCACTGTGTAGCCAAGGCTGACCTCCAAATCATGGAGATCCTTGTGCCTCAGCCTCCTGAATGGTGGGATCACAGGTGTGCATCACTACATACAGTTTAAATAAAATGTTAAAAAATATCCCATCTTACCATCTCCTGCACAGTTTGGAGACCTCTTCCAACCTGCACTTGGTGGTGGAAAGGCACCTTCCCCAGGGAGTTTCTGCAGCTCCTTGGGACTCAGTCTGGGCGGGGTCCCCACTGTGTGTTTTGGGGCTGGGGGTGCAGCTGTAGCGGCTCTGTCCCTGACCCTTGGGGAGGCAGTAGCACATTGTAGACAGAGCTCCTGGCTCAGCTGGGGAGGAGAGGGGAGGAGGTTCCCCCTTTGTAGCCCTGCGGAGGGGCTGGGTGTGGAATAGGAAGGCCCGGGGGGGTCCAGGGTGGGGGTGTGGGCGGGGCACGGTCTGACTCAGGCCTGCTCTGGGGCCCGAGCCAAAAGGATATCCTGGCTGGGAGGCTGGGAGGCTGGGAGGGGGCTGTTCCTGGCTTCCCTGCAGCTCTGTCCCCCGGGAGGGAAGGGAGGGGGCTGGTGGCCACAGGCCTGCTAGCAGTGTGCCTGGGAGGCAGAGTCCTGCAAGCTGGGGCGACCAGCTGGGGGAGAGCCCTGTGCTCCGTCCTGTCCCTCTGCTAAGCCCCTGGTCCCCTGACTGTGAGGTGCCAGCTTCCTGCATGGCGGAGGGGGGAGGCAGGCTGAGGGGGCAGCCGGCAAGATGAGGGTGGGGAAAGCCCGTGCCAAGCTGGGTGGAGGCCGGTGGTTTCCAGCTGGGGGGTCCCCTTTGTGCCCCATGGCCCCCCAGACAGAGCTCCCGGTGTGTGGTCCTGCACGCCTGTGGTCTGGCTGTGGCCTGCAGGCTCATCTCTTCCTCTTCCTGTTTTCTTCCTTCCCCATGGGCAGCTCCTGCTCCCTGGGCGGGGGTGCCCCTGCCCTTTCACCTACTACTGTGTTTCCAAGGGGGAGCCCGATGCCGGTCTGGGCGACTCCTCAGTGAACTGGGGCCTCGGAGATCCTGAGTTGCAGAGACCCCCACCTCTTCCTCTGGAGCCTGCCCTGCCCTGGGGCTGGGGCTGTCCAGCGCCCCTCCTGCTGCTCAGCCATCTGTGCTGATACTGTGGTACCTGGGGACCAGGCAGCTCTGGAGCTTGAGCAGAACTTGGGCTTTGGGGAAGCACACAGGGGTGAGACTTCAGATACGTTCTTCTGAGATGAGGCGGGGCAGTGGCCACACCCAGTGCCAAGATGGTGCACGTTGTAATCCCAGCACTTGGCACTGAGTGCTGAGGCAGGAGGATCACCGCATGTTCAAGGCCAGCCGGGGCTACATAGTGAGCTCAGGGCCAGACTGGATGATGTATGGAGACTCTGTCTCAAAAAAACAAAACAGGGGCCGGGGATTTAGCTCAGTGGTTCCGCCACCTGCCTCAAAAGCCCAAGGACCTTGAGTTTGATCCCTGGTACCAAAAAAAAAAAAAAAAAAAGCTTTTACACAGCAAAAAACTCCCCACAAAAGCTGCACTTCCAACGTCCCCAGTCCCCCTGGAGGGCTCAGGGTTCCCATACCTGTCCTAGCTGGAGAGCCCCAGCCTACCCCTTCCCCAAGGGTCTGGGCTTGCTGGGAGGATGGAGCATCGAGAACTGAGGCCAGAGGCCCGGAGAAAGGGGAATAAGGGAGCAGTGGTCAGTGCCGCTCCCTCGCCCCGTCTGCAGATGGGGACGAGGGGGGCAGCTGTGGCTTTCTGTGCACAGTGTGTTTTCCTGGAAAGTTTATAAATAGTTCCAGCCCACTGTGCTGGTGAAATCGGCCTGTCCCGCCCGGCTTGGCCAGCCTGGCCTGCTCCTGGCAGGGTAGGGGTCCAGGGAGTGGGCCTGGAGCCTGTCCACAGGCCGGGCAGGCTTGGGTCCATTTGCATATGACTCAGTAACTGTCTGAACGCACGCGTAGGGAACCCCCTGTCTCCCTCCCTTTCAGCTCGCCAGTCCTCACCCCTCTTCTCAGCCCCCCAGGGGGGTGACTGACTTCCTTTGGGGGAGGAGAGAGGAGGGAATGAATGAAGAAGAGAGCCCCTGCCCAGCTGGGTTTGGGGACCCCTGGTTCCTGTCCCCCAAGGAAGGAGAGGGGAGGAAATGGTCTATTTCTCTTCCCCTTCCCTCACCAAATCCAAAGATTTCCCTTTTTTGGTTTGTGAAATCCAAGAAGAGAATTTGGGACAGGGTTTCGGTCAGCCCCCCCCCCCTGTTATCTCCAACGTCCCTCTGCTCTGTCTGGGGGGAAGCAGAGCCTGGACAGCGGTAGTTTCCTCCCGGCCCTGGTGAGGAGAGGCTGGGAAAGGAAGAGCAGGCTGCAGCCCCAGTGTCCAGCTTTCCCTGCACCTGGCCAGTCAACATCGGTGCTTTTCATGACTAAGTGTCCTAAGTCACACATAACAGGCACGTAAACACGCTAAGGCCGGTGAAGGGATTTGCCACAGGTCACCCAGAGTGGCAGAGCTGAGATTTGACCCTTCAGGCCTCTGGGTTTTCCTACCATCTTCTCAGCCAGGCAACTCACCCCTTTTTCTCTTGGGGGGTGGCCCTGGGGTATGATGTGTGGGCAGCTGGGACACCTGACGCTGCAGCAGTGATCACGGCAGCCTTTATGGGTGAGAGAGGCCCAGACAAGCAGGCGCTCCAGCCCCTACCCCTTTCTGCTGGGCGCAGTGCATTAGAGGTGTGGGCCTGTGGTTTTCTCTCTCAAGGGAGGGTGCCTGCCCTGGGGAGTGAGGGTGGTTGGCACAGGGTGGAGGTTGGATGTGGGTAGTTTGTTTTCCCTCTCTCTAGTGCTGGTTTCAGTTCTCCGAAGGGGCCTTCCCTACCCCTGGGTGCAGGGGCCTGGGGCCCTGGTGTCTCCACGAAGGTCCTGGCTCCCAAAGGGTGGACTGAGGCTGGGGCTCTGCTTTCTGAGCCCTGCCCCGGGCACCCTGCCCCAGCCCATCCTTGTTCCCTGGTCACCCTGGCCCTCGGCCCGTTTCTGTGACCTTTGCACCTCACTCGGTCCCTGCCACTGTGAGTGAAGCTTGCAGGGAGCTGGGTCGGGCTCCCAGGGGTATAGGCCCTGAGACTCTCCCTGGGTGGGTGTGTAGGGAAAGTGCCATTGTGGTCCAGTTACAAACTCTCAGGGTCAGAGTTGAGACATTCTTTTTTCAGTCCTAGGGGTTGAATCCAGGGCCTTCACACTGAGCTGTATCTCAGCACTTTTAAAATTGTTTATTTTGGGGTAAAGTCTCACCTTTATCCCAAAATAGGCTGGCCTTGAATTTGTAATCCCCCTGCCTCAGCCTCCCCGGTAGCTGGGATTACAGCCCCGCACCACTGTGCCCAGCTTGAGGCATTCATGCAAAGGTGGCTGTAGTTATCTCTTCTCTGGAGAGCAAGGCCCGGCTCCAGCAAGCCCCAGCTGGGTGCCCACCCCCTAAAAGTTGGGTTAGGGACCTGGGGTCTGGAGTGAAGAGACCCTCCCCAGGGCCTGGGCCTCGGGGCCTCTCAGGGCAGGTGGGGCCTCTGTGAGGCACTGTGGGTCCCTGCGAGTGGAGGGGCCGGTGCAGCTGTGCTGGGCCAGTCCCCAGGGAGGACCCTGGAGGAGCTGGCAGAGTAGGAGGGTCGGTGGCCCGCTGCAGAGCGAGCAGTTAGAAACTGGCTGCAGCCAGGCGCATGGTGCTTGCCTGTCATCAAGCCCCGCACTCAGGAGGCTGAGGCAGGAGTTTGAGGGCAGCCGAGGACACAGTTCACGGCCTCCCTGAGGTACATGATGAGACCCTGTCTCAGAAAAAGAAAAGAGGAAAAGAAAGAAAAGAAACGGTGGTCGTGTGGAGTATGCGTTCTGGGAGTGTGCAGGAGGGTCGTGCACAGAGCTGGGCTCCCTGTGCGGTGACACAGGTGTGTGGAGATGCTGTCTCAGCCCCTCGCTCAAGCGCGTGTCTGCACACACAGGCTGGCCCTGCAGGCGTGCGCTCGGCCACCCAGGTGTCTGTTGCAGGCCTGCCCGTGTGCGCTCCCGCGTGTGAGTGTGCATGTGTGTGTGTGCATGTGTGTGCAGGCTCAGCCAGTGCCTCGCCCTCCCCCAGCCGAGTTCCCATTGTGTGGGGCCCGGAGGGGGGCTGGGGGCTGGGCAGCAGCTGTGCGGTGGGCGGGGCCCGCGGCTCTGACGTCAGCCCTCTGGGCCGGGAGGGGCTCGGGGCTGGCGTCACGGGTAGGAGTGGAAGTCCTGGTCACCCGCGAAGCCCAGGCTCCACTCCAGGGCCACCGCCTCCTCCCCGGGCGGGACCTGGCCCTCCCCGCTCTGGCCCTCGGTCCCGCGCAGGCCGGCGGGCTGGGCCAATTGGGCCGGGACCCCCGTCCCCATCGCAGGCCCGGTGAACGCATCGCCTGCTCCCCAGGCCCGGGCCGGAGCCTCCTGAGGTTGGGGACAGGGATGCAGGATGTTAGAAAGGGACGAAGGCTCCGTCCTTGTTGTGGGTCTTTGTGGGCCTGTTGGTTTTCTCAGTACTGGGGATTGAACCCAGGGCCTTCGTGCTGAACAACGACCCCAGCCCTTCTTATTTATTTTTAAATTTTGGAACAAGATCTCACTAAGCTGTCAGTCATGGGATTCGAACTTGTGAGCCTCCTACCCTAACCACGCAGAGTGGTGAGTTTATAGGGGCCCCCAACATTACCTGGCCTGATTCTTCTCCTCTTTTTTTTTTTTTCTGAGACAGGTTCTCCCTGTCTAGATCAGGCTGGCCTTGAACTCATTATGTAGCCCAGGTTGGCCTCAAACTAGCAGTGATCCCCCTGCCTCATCCTCCTGAGTGTAGAGATTACAGGTGCTGGCTCCTCCTCCTCCTCCTCTTTTGTTTTGAGACAGGGTCTGGATATGTAGTTCACTGCATAGCCTCCTGTGTAGCCCAGGCTGGCCTCAAACTTGAGATCTTGCTGCCTCAGGCTCCCAAGTGCTGGGATTCCAGGTGTGCACCACCATGCCTGGGATGTTCTTCATTTTTTAAAAAAAGTTTTATTGTTATGTAATTCACATTTTAAAAAATTTACCCACTAAAGCATATGATTCACTGGTTTTAGTATATTCACAGAGTAATACAGCTATTTCTAAGTCAGTTTCTTTTTTCCAGACAAGGTCATGCTACGTAGTCCAGGCTGGCCTCGAACTTGAAGCGATCCTCCTGCCTCAGCCTCCTGAGTTCTAGAATTATAGGTGCGTGCCACCCCACCAGGCATCGGAGTCAATTTTGGGGGGTTTTTTGGTACCGGGGATCGAACTCAGGACTCTGCGCTTGCAAGGCAGGGGGTGGAACCACTGGGCCAAACCCCCAGCCCCCAAGTCAATTTTAAAGCATTTTCATCACCCCCCAAAAAGAGCCTTCATATCATCAACCTGCCATTTCCCTCAGGTCCTTGTGCCAGCCCCTGGTAACCACAAATCTGCTATCTGTGCAGACTTGCCATTCCTGGGCATTTCATGTAAATGGAACTACACAATACACCACCCTGTGTAACTGACATTGTTTTCAAGGTATTTCATCCCTTTTTTCAGTCAAATAATATCCCATTGTATGGATATACGGCATTTTATTTATCCATTCATCAGTTAATGGACATTTTGGTTGGCTCCACTGTTTGACTGTTATGTGCAGTGGTTCTCTGAACATTTGTGTATGGGTCTTTTTTCTTTTTTGGTGCCAAGGACAATCTGGCCTTGCACATGCTGCACGAGTGGTCTACCCCCGAGCCTTATCCCCAGCCCACGTGGAGGTCTTACTGACTTACATCTTGTCTGTCTTTTGGGTAGAGACCTAGGCGTGGCCTTGCTGGGTCTTGTGCTAACTATGTTTCGTCTTTTGAGGAGCTGCCAAACTGTTTTCCAAAGCAGCTTGGCCTTCTGTAGTCCCACCAATGGTGTTTGTGGGTTCCAACTTCTCCCATTCTCCCCAGGGCTTATTATCTATCCTTTTATTATAGCCTTTTAGTGGGTGTGCAGACATTTATTAGGGAACATTCTTGAGGTCAGGTCTTGGGGGGAGAAGGGAGGGAAGACGCAGGATTGGGAAGAGCTCGATGAAGTGTTGATCAGTCGTGAATTTTTTGTATGTCTCTCTTCTTTCATCATATATTGTGTATGGATAAAATACCCGTCACATGTCTACTTTTTATTTTACGTTTTGGTCTTCTTGAGGCAGGGTCTCGCTGTGTAGTCCAGGCTGGGCTTGAACTCATTATGTCGTCCAGGGTGGATGTGAACTTGTGGCGATCTTCCTGCCTCAGCCTCCCGCGTGCTGGGATTATAGTTTATATGTCTCCTTATGCATAATTACATGCAAATAAACGTGAAGCCTCCTCTGTGGGTCTGTTTCTCTTCCCTTGCTCTGCTCTGTCACTGCCTGTCTCCCTATGACCTGGAATCCAGGTGCTTCTCTCTCTTCTGTCTATCCCTGGTGCTGTCTACGCATCCTCTGTCCAGCTGTTCACAGCAGGGTGTGGATCTGGGTGCAGTGTGAGGGGCGTCTGGCCTTTAATCTTCTGCCCCCTTCCCACGCTGTCCCATCACACCCCTCCGGCCCTGCCTCGAGGGGATGGGTGACTTCCGTGGACCGCAGTGCAGTGCTGTGTGGCGCAGGTGACGCCTGAGAGTTTCTGGTTTCCATTTCCCCCCGCCTGTGGGACCGACCCATCTGGGGTACTTGGATTTGGGGGAAGTGGTGTAAGCCAGGCCCCTGGGCTCAGGAGTTATTTTTCTGAGAAGTTCCAGTGCTTTGGGGAAGCGGCTTCTCCTCCCTCCTCCTCCCGGCGCACGTTCTGTCTTGACCTCAGGTAACCCAGACTGGGAAGGAGCCAGCTGCCTGCCTCCGGGGCCTGCCCCTTGGGTGGCACCGGGGACCCTTCCCTTGGGGAGCCTGGGTGAGAGGCCCGAGTTGCTCTGGGCCGTGTCCTCACCTCTCCAGCCCAGCTGTGCTCTCCTGCCACCCCCAGCTGCATCTGGGCCCTGCTCCCAGGCTGGCTCTGCCAGCCGGGCACTGTGCCAGTATCTGCTCAGCCGGGGGCCACGGGAAAATCTCCGGCTGGCAGGTTAGGGAGGCCCACGGGACTTGCACTCCCCTGTGCCCACTCACCTCTTTCCTCTTTCTGCAGCTCCATGGGACATGGCCGCCCAGGCCGCCTTGCTGGGGCTCATCTAGGAGTGGCGTTCCTCATGTCGCCCTGAAGGCCAGCTCTGGACCTCCCCAGGAAAGTGCCACCTTGCAGAGCTGCTCCTCCGGAGCCCCGACCCTTGGGACACCCTCCAGCCGGCGGCCCCCAGTGGAGTGGGGGCTCCAGGAGGCCAGGCCTGGCTTGCTGACCTTGGACAGCAGCTGCAGGACGGAAGAGGGGGGAGGCTGCCACCCAGACCCCCTCTGGGCCCAGGCCCCATGCCCCAAGGAGGGGCGGCCTGAAGCCCCTGCAGCCCGTGCGGGCCTGTCCACCTGCCCTTCTGACTGTGGCTTCTTGGCATGGCCAGCAACAGCAGCTCCTGCCCGACACCTGGGGGTGGGCACCTCAATGGGTACCCAGTGCCCCCCTACGCCTTCTTCTTCCCCCCGATGTTGGGTGGACTGTCGCCGCCGGGCACCCTGACCTCGCTGCCGCACCAGCTTCCCGTGAGCGGATACAGCACCCCGTCCCCGGCCAGTGAGTGCGGGTGTGCAGGGTCCGGGGGGCCACGAGCTGCAGAGCTGCTCAGATGAGGGCGCCGGAGCGGGGCTTGCCCGAGAAGGTGGTTGTGTCTGCGTGGGAGGCGCAGGGAGCGGTGGAGGCCCAGTGAGCGCCTATAAATAGCCGCAGGAACTGGACTCAGGGGCCGTGGTGGTAAACAAACCTCTTCAGGTTTGGTGCTCTGCCCCATGGCAGCTCTGCCAGGGAACCCGCAATCCAGGCCGCCACACCTATGCTCCACCTCTGCCTGGGCTCCCCGAGCATGGCCCTAGCCCCCGGCTTCCCATGTGCCGGGGTTCGAGGGAGGCACCATGGGGCAAGTCCCTGCAGGGCACCCGGCCTGCACTCTGGACTTGGCAGCGCCCCTGTGGCCTCTGCCCTCAGCCAGGAGGTCCCACGTCCCTGGGTGGGGGTCGCGGTTGCCTTCCCTGGCCGCCCAGGCCAGGTAGTGGGAGGTGGCAGCAGTGCTGGCCAGCTGGCAGTGGCCCGACTTGGGGCTTGCCAGGCCGCTTACAGTAACTCTGGGCCCCAGGGCCCAGCTGGGCGCCAGGCCAGGGCCGGGAGGAGGGAGCTGGGCTGGCCGGGAACGAGAGGGGGAGGAAGCCGTCAGGAGCAGGCCTCTGTGGGCGGGCGGTCAGCTGCTGACCTGGGAAACGGCCATCTCCCAGCCGGCGGGGCCCGAGCGCCCAGCCCTGCCTCGAACCCAGCACCCCACACACAGCTGCGGGTGAGCTGCCGGGCACCGCCACCCTAGGTGCCAACTGGGCTGGGCCAGCACCCCCATCTTCATGCGGGGGCAGCGTTGTCTCCCCGGAGCCAGGGAGTCTCTGTCCCGGGGCAGGCCCTGGCTGGGCGCCTCACCACCCGCACTGGCCGACTGCCCACCGCCACCGCTGCTTCCTGGATCGCTGCCTCTGGCCTGGCCGCAGCCCCTCCCTCCCAGGTCCACCAGCTGCCAAGAGCAGGACTTCATGTCCGCGCTCCTCTAGGTCCCTTGCCCTTGAAGCCCTGAGCTGAGAACGGACAGGTGCTGCCTCAGTTGCCCTGGCGGCAGCCGTGTCTTAAACCTTCGTCTTCTGCTGCTGCAGCCCTCCTCTCCACCCCACACAGGGCCCTGGGAGCCCCAGTTCAGGTCTGGTGCAGTCTGTGCTGGGATGGGCAGGCCCTGGGGCTCAGGGCTGCTGGCCATTAAGTGGGTGCATCTAGCGTTTGGAGAGAGCGGGAATCATATTGTGGTCTTGGGTCACTGGAGCTGGGAAAGTTGTTTGCTTCCTGCCAGGGAGGGATTTTTTTTTTTTTTTGCGGGGGGCGAGGGGTTCTGGGGATCGAACCCGGGGCCTTCACACTTAGTGCGTCCCTAGCTCTTTTTATTTGTTTACTTTGAGACACGTTCTCATTTAGTTGCTCAGGATGGGCTCCAACCTTCAACCCTCCCGCCTCATCCTCCCGGAGGGCTGGGACGGCAAGCTCGTGCCAAGATGCCTGGCAGGGTGGGATTTTTTTTACCGGAGTCAGGATCCTGTAACTGGTGTCTGTGGACAGCTCGCCCTTCCCTAGGTGGCAGGAATGGAACTCCCACCGGGCGTGGGCTCCCTGGAGGGCTGGAGGTGGGGCCGGGGCCTGGCTCCCTCCTTGTTCGCCCGCTCGGTGCCAGCCCTAGCAAATGCTTTGCCTTCCCCAGATGTAGCAAGGTCCTTCCTCTTTCTTGGAGGTGGATGGGGTGGGTGACCTTCTACCCCCAGGGCGGGGTGCCCCACTTGGTGAAAGTGGCCTTCCCCACCCTGTTGGGCAATGCCCCTTCCTGCCCCTCCTCCTCCGGGAGCCTTTGGTTTCCCAGTCCCGCCCCCTTTCTCGTAAACAACAGCACCCCCCTTCCTGTGCAGTCCCCCAGCCTGAGCTTCCGACCTTTCTGCTGGGGCCTGGAGGTGACCTTGTGCTGAGGGTGCTCATAAAGGCTTCATGAACCTGCCTTGCTAGAGCAGTGAGAACTGGTGCCTTCCGCTCCTGCTCATCCTCTGCCATCCTGTTTATGTATTTAAAAAAATAATTTTGGTGGTACTGGGGATCGAATCCAAGGGACTCTACCACTGAGCTACCTCCCTAGCCTTTCATTTTGAGATGAGGTCTGACTAAGCCATCAAGTTGCCTGGGCTGGGCTGGAACTTGTGATCCTCCTGCCTCAGCCTCCCAAGTGCTTTGTTTACAGGCCTGTACCACCATTTTAGTGGGAAACTGATGAGGCTCCCTCCTCCCCTTCTCTCCCTCCGAAGCTGTTGGGACAGTGCCTCCTTCCCCCTCCCGAGCCCTCTTCCCAGGCGGGTGGGAGGCAGCTCCTTAGGTCACTGTGGGGAGCGCTGGGTGCCGTCCTGCCGTGGCCCAGCGACAGGGTGGGAGGTGCAGGGGCCAGGACGAGACTCCCCTGGCCCTCCCTTCGGTGTCTGCAGGTGGGGAGGCCCGGTTGTGTGCTCAGGGGCAGGGGGCAGGGTTGAGCGTCTGTTGAGAAGGGGATTAATGGCTGTGTGTGCTGGTGAGCGGGTCCAGGGCTGAGCTTGCTAGGGAGAATCCAGTCTGCTGCCTCTGGGGAGGGCTGGGGTGGGGCAGGCCTGAGGTCCTGCGGTTCAGGGGTGCGGTCCTCAGGTTGTGGGAGCAGAGGGTGTCAGTGTCTTGAGGTCTTCGAGGCTGGAGGGAGCACTGAGCTGCTGAGGTGGTTGTAAATCCTGGGAATTTCCTTGGAGTGGACACGGAACCTCTCAGCTGGAGCCTGGCACTTGCTGCCACCTACCGCGTGTTGACTCTCTTGACCGCGTCTCCTCTTCCCTAAGATGCACTGGAGGAGGGTGAGGCAGGAGGATCGCCTAGAGTTCAAGGCCAGCCTGGGCCACATAGGAGACCCTGTCTCAACAAAAACCAAACCAAAAGAAAAACAGCTGAGAGTAGCAAGGCCATTGGATGGTGCGCTCAGCTGTGACCCAGGCGTGGGATCTGGAGCCCCGGGTGTGGTAGGCTGTGGTAGGCTGTGGAGCACCTGTCTGGGTCTGGGACTTTATGTTTTATTAACTTTAATCCCTGCAATCCTGGGACAGGGACTTCACCCCCATGCACATGGAGGAGAGGAGGCAGGGATGGAGCCTGCAGAGCAGGGCAGTTCGGGAGGCACCTGGGGGAGCCCCCAGGTTCAAGGCCCCCACAAGCCCCTTCCCTGTTTTGGAGGGAAGAGCCGGCTGTCTCTGCATCCCATTCCCCCCGGAAGTGGTGGATCCAGCCTGCTCAGCCCGCGGGGGAAGTCGCCGCTCTTATTCCTACTTTGTTTCAATTTGTGGGGTGGGGGCAGGGAAGCTGGAAGCCATCAGTAGAGGAGCCGGGAATGCGAGGCCTTAGGGGGAGTCCATATTTTCTGTCCATGTTTGCTCGTGGGCTGGACATGGGAAGGGCCAGGGTCTGGGGGAGCAGGCAGGGGCCCGAGCAGGGGACAGGCTTTCTCCCCTCCACTTCCTCCCCCGTTGGTGGCCACCTTCTCCCTCCCTCTTCCCACTCTCGCTGGACAATGGCAGGGACAGGCTGGGGGAGGGGGTGCTGCGCAGCCCTGCCTTTCCTGGGGTCCGGAGACTTTGGGGTGGCTTCGAAGGGAAGGGGGCCCCTCACCTTTTATCTCACAGCCTGGATACTGCAGGGGCCCCCGGCCTGAAGCCCAGCGTGGCCTGGGGGAGGGGACTTGGGAAGGAAGCCTGCCTTCCTCCTGGCCCCAAGGCATTGTGTGCGCCCTGTGTCCAGGGGTGTGTGGCCGCTGGCTGTGCCAGGGCAGGCCTGGGCTGCCTGTGGGGGGTGGCATCTGCAGAAAGAGGAAGTGGTGTCCATCTCCTGATCACGGTGGGGTGCGGTGCTGCCTTCCTTCCCCTCCACAGCCTGAGCCTGGAAGCTGCTTGGTGCTGGGCAGACCAGAAATGGAGGTTCTTGTGTCCACACCTGGACTTCCGGGTCTGGAGGTGACCTGGCCCCTGCGCCCCCTCCCCATGGGCACAGGTCTTCCGGTGCATCCGCTCTGCATCTGTCTCTCCCTTTTGCAGCGAGATTCCTAATCCGCCCTGGCCACACATCATGAGGCCTCAGGCGTCTTGGTTGTCTTGCATGGACAGTGGTGAGGAGGGCCAGCACGGAGAATGGCCACTCCGATGTCCAGAGCCTGGCACACAGCTGGTGCCCACTGGGTCTCGTGATCTGTTTGCTGTTCCCTGCAGACAGGTCAGGCCAGGAGGGGGACTTGCTTGGACAGCGGGCCAGTCCTGCCCACAACTGCTGAGGGCTGAGGGGCCGGGCGTGGCTGCCACCTGAGACACAGCCGTGCTGCAGGCCTGGCCAGAGCCTGGCTTTGTCCCCCTGTCCCAGGGTGCTGTTCTGCCTCGCCTTGTGCGGTGGCCCTTGCTGCTGCCAGGGCCGGGCACCACGCCTGTGTCATGTCATTCCCCTCGCTGCGGAAAGCCTCCATCCTTCAAGGCACATCTTGAGCGCCGCCTCTTCCCGGAGCCTCACAGATGTTCCCCTCTTTCTTGCCACATGCCTCCCTCTGAACGCCTGGGGCTCCTTTTTTTTAACTCTCATTTCTCTGCCACGCAGCTACTTCCCTATCAAGTGTCCTGAGCTGTATCCCTTTGGGAGACATCCCTGGTCACCTGATCCCTTAGGACTCCACAGCTGGGGCACAAGGCCACCCCGTAACTGGTGCCCAGGAGCCAGGGGGAAGACAGTGAGGACACAGGACTCTGCTCCAGGCAGCGGAACCACTGAGCTAAATCCCTGGCCCATGAATTATTTTGAGACGAGGTTTCATTATGTAATCAGCTGGCCTCGAACCTCCTGCCTCGGCCTCCTGCGTACTGGGTTGACAGGCATGCGCCACACCTAGCTCCCATCCCTTTTATAAGAATTGTATTTTGGGCTGGGGATTTAGCTCAGTGGTTTTGCTCCCTGCTTCGCAAGTGCAAGGTCCTGAGTTCAATCCCTGGTACCAAAAAAAACCCCAACTATTTTGAGAGTGTCTAAACTGCCCAGGCTGGGCTGGAACTTGCAATCCTCCTGCCTCAGCCTCCTGTAAGCTGGGCTTACAGGGATGTGCCACCACACCCAGTTGATTCTACCTTAAAGATATCCCCTGGCTCACACTGTCCATCACCATTAGTTTCCTGGGCTCCTCCCCAGGCGGCAGCTCCTAGGTAGTCGTTGGCCCTATGACCCATTTTCCACGCAGCTGCTGAGATACCAAGATATCGGGGATCGAACTCAGGACCCGGAGCTTGGGAGGCAAGCACGTTGCTACTGAACTAAATCCCTGGCCCTTGCTTCTCTTGGAGCCTTTCTGTTGGCTCCTGGCATCCACGGTGAAAGCCCCTGGGAATCTGTGTGTCACCCTGTCTGGGCTCAGCTGGTCTCCAGCCCCGTTTTGCCTATCTCTTGCTGCTTCTAGCACTTCCCGGAAGGCACTATCCCTCCTCCGAACCCCAGGACTTTCCCACAGTCTGTACTGGGACTGCATCCCTGCCCTTGGCCTGATTTCTCAATTTACTGTAGGTCTCCGCTTCATACACTAATTCACCTCGGACTACACGACAGCACTTATCTGGGTGCAGTCTCTCTCTGAGCTATCTGTATTTTTGATTATTTGCTCAGTGGCTCGGTAAGGGCAGGCTCACTAGGACGCTCAGGCGCTCAGGAAATGCAGTCTGTCCTGAGCCTCTGGGGAGAGAGAGCAGGGGCTTTGGTGGCCGAAAATTCTCGCTGTCTGCTTTCTGTAACTAGTGTGATCTTGGAGCACACGTCTGGCCTTCCTTTATTTGTAAGAATTCACTGACAACACGTGTGAACAACCCGGCGTCTGGGACATCCTGGGGTGTCGAGTTCCCATCCCTGCGCTGTAGAGAGCGGGCAATAGGATACCACCTCCTCCGGGGATTCCCTTGTGCCTGGGACCTACCCACCCAGGGCCTTTCTTCCCCGGAAATAGGCATCCCGAGAGCTTCCGGGAGGAAGTGGTCGGCGGGAAGGCAGCCGCCACTCCTTTTCTCTGCCCGGGCCGGACGGTGCGCGGCGCATACCCGCCGGGGAGACACGGGGCGGGGCCTTGCGCGCCGGAAGCGCGCAGTGCGGGGAGGCGGCCTCCTCCGCCGCGTGTGTGCCCCAGCGCCGCGCGGTGGTTCCGGCGGGGGGAGGCCGGAGTCACACATGATGTCACAGGCGGTGATACAAACCGGGTGTCTCGTTTCTGCACCGCGTCCGTGGAGCTCACGCCTGGCCACGTGCACCCGGGGCCTGCGCCTCCCGCCAGGACTCTGGGGGTGCGGGCCGGGCAGGACCGGGTAGGGGCCGGCGGGCGAGCCCCGCGGGCGGGCCGGTGAGCGGGTGCTGTCGCGGACAGCGGTGGGTGGGTCACCCGGAGGTGAGGCGCCGCCGGGCGAGTTCACCGAGAGTTCAGCCGCATTGCATTAGGCAAATGAGGCCGGGGCCGGGTGGGGATGCACCAGGGGAGGACACCGGGACCACCCCACCTCCGCCGCCGCGTCGCCCCGGCCAGGGCTGGACTGGAGCTCGGGGGCAGCTGGAACTGGGGTGGGGGCAACGCCCGCCCCTTCTTCCGTTTCTGCCTCGCGTGCACCCCCGTTCTGCTAGCGCCCTGCTTGCGTCTATGCTCGGCGTCTTCTCCTTCGGGCCCTCGTCCTCTTCCTGCTCCTCTGATCTTCCCGTCGAGGCCCCCCTCTCCCCGCGCCGAGCCGTCCGCAGCCAGACCGCTGAGAAAGGGTTAAGCGGGGGCGGGGTCCGGCGGGGCGGGGCGGGGCGGCGGGGGGGGCGCGGGGGGCTGGGGGCGCGGCCCGCACACCGGACTGGGCTTGGCGGAGGCGGGGCCGCGCGGGGTCCCCACCCCCACCCCCCAGAGTCCTCGCGGCGGAGAAGCCGAGGAGTCCCGGCGGGCAGGAGGAAGTGCTCGTGACCCCCGCCCCCCTCCCCGGCCCGATCCCGCCCCCAGCCTGCCGACTCGGGGAGCCGCCGGACTCTGCCTCGGACACCGGAGCCTCGCGACGGGAGCCCCCTCGAGGTGAAGCCGGCCGGGCGTCCCCCTGGAGCGCCGAAGGACTCCTCCGTGAGCGCGCAACTTCCCGCGCCCACCCGGGACTCGGACGCGGCCCTGGGGCCGGGGCGCCTGCCGCCGGGGGCGCCAGTCGGGGCCCGGGACGTGGCCCTCGCCCCCGATGGCGTCGCCGGCGGAGTGAGAGGCGGCGCGCAGGACTTCCCTGGCCGGACCCCCGTCTGCACCGGGGGAGATGTACGAGAGCGTGGAGGTGGGGGGGCTCGCCCCTGCCCCCAACCCCTTCCTGGTGGTGGATTTTTATAACCAGAACCGGGCCTGTTTGGTCCCGGAGAAGGGCCTCCCGGCCCCAGGCTCCTACTCCACCCCGCTACGGACTGCGCTTTGGAATGGCTCAAACCACTGTAGGTACTGGGCTGGTCCACCCCCATCCCCGGGGCGCGCCGTCTTCCACCTTGGGTCAGCTGTGGCTGCAGCTCGGGGCTCTGCTGGGCAGCGGCCCCCTCCGTAACCCCGGGGCACTATTTGTTCTGTCAGGGCGAGGAACTTTGCGGTTCTTCCTTCCAGGACACACTAGTCTTCTTCCACTTTCCTGGGGGACAGGAATCCCGCTCCCGGCCCGGGCTTTTTGCTCTGTTGCTCAAGTCTCTGAGCCTCACAGTGGGCTGGAGGGTGGGTGCGGGACCAGCCGGAGGCCTTGTCCGTTCCCAGGACCCAAGGCCTGGGGGGGGGGGGCTCCTGGGCGACACTGCTGCTCCCAGCTCTGCGCTCGGGTCATCATAGTGGGTGTCGGGACGGGGCCCTGTCTTTGGGCTGGGCAGGGTGGCAGAAGGGCATCTTCACACTCGGCCCGCCACCCTGGCCAACCCTTCCATCTCCAGGAGGGGCGCTGTCCCTCGAGGTTGTCCCGAGGCCGGCCCCTTCGCAGCTTTCCTCTCCGCGCTGGAGGGGAGTAGGATGCTGATCTGGTTTGTTCTCTGGGGGAGGAGTTTGCTGCGGGGGGGGGGGGGCTGCTCCGGAAATGAGGGTGCAACCCTCCGAACCCTATGTTTCCTGAGTCCTTTTGTTACTCGTCCGGGAATAAATGGGACCAGCCTTATGCTGCCCCTAAGAATGGCCCTATTGGGGACCTTCTCCAGGGTGGGTCCAGGCTCCTGAGGAAGGAGAGCTGCAGGCACACCTGGGCGTGTTGCTGCCCAGCTGGGAGGAGCGGGCACTGGGTGTCAGGGGAGCAGGTGCACGGGGTTATTGGCAGGTGACTTGGGTTCTCCCCCTGCCTGCTCTGCCCTGGGCTCAGCTCTTCCCAGGAGGTTCCCCACCGCCCCGGACTTGCTGCCACTTGCCTGCCTGCGAGTAAAGAGGACTGGAGAAGGGCCAAGGGCCGGTCCTGCCTTGAGGGACCTCAGGGGGGATTGCCAGCCACCTCTGTCCTCCCAGGGACACCTTAACCCCAGCCTTTCCTATTGTCTGCCCCCCCCCCCCTGCCTTTGGGCAGAAAGGCAGGGGTGACCCACGATGGTCCATCATCCCAGCCCTGGAGGAAGGGCCCCTAGCCTCCCCCTGGGGGATCAGGGCAGGGCTGCCAGGCCCACCCCCTCCTCCAGTTGGGAAGCTGGGCTCTTCCCGTCCCGGGGGACAACTCAGCTGTTCCTGGCCCGGGAGCTTAGAGGAGGATCTTGGAGGGGGAGGCAGCCGGGCTTCCCCCCGCCCTGGACGGACAGGGGTGCCTCTGCAGCCTGGGCTCCTCTCCCCAGGAAGGGCTGGGGCTGGACATTAGCCCCTGCCTGGGGTGTGCAGGACCAACGTCACCGCCTTGGCGGGCCCCCTTTGCCAGGGGAGGCCCTCCTGTGACTGGAGTCGCTTGCAGCCCCCTCCTGGGCAGGCTTCACTCTGCCTGCCTCCACTGGCGTTGGGGACAGAGCGGGGCCTGGGGACCCGCAACCCCAGTCTCGGTGCACCGGGGACAAGGGGTGTGCAGGATGTGCCATCCTCGGTGCCTCCTCCCCGCCCGTCTCGCCCCTCGAAGCCTCACCAGCTCCCAGACGTCTAAGAATGCGAAGCACGTGGGTGCCGTGGGGGAGGGGAGGGCGATGCTTATCTGGTGGAGGCCCGACCTTCTTCCGCCTGCGCGGACCAGGCCACCGCGGCCTCCCGGGAGGAGGAAGGGCGGTGGGAAGGCTGGAACTCGCTGGCCGCCCTCCCCGGGGCTGTGCGGGGAGCTGGAGCGGAGGGCGCCGGCTGCACGGGAGGGGGCCGCTGGCTGGCCGGGAGCCCGGCCGGTTTCCTGCCGATAGACTCCAGGAAACAGGCCCCTCGAGAGCGGGCCGAGTTGGCTGCTCCGGGGGCGTGGGGACTCCCGTCCAGGGAGGAGGGGACCCTGGGCTCAGCCCTCGCTGGGCGCTGGAACTTTGAGCCCAGAAGGTGTGGCGCAGCTGCAGTGCGGCCCACACGCAGGAAGGGGAGATTTGCGGGCTGGGGCCCCTGGCGGGGAAGCCGGGTGGGAGGGGCCGGGGGACCCTCCCTACCCCTGTGTGTAGAGCCCCTTCGTTCCCCAGCCCTGCAGAGGCCACTGGTCCACACCTCTGCTACGATCCTGGGCTGCTGGCTGGAGGCCTGGGAAGGTGCCGACTGGGCCCCCAGCTCTGGGTTCAAAGGGCAGTGCGCGAAAAAAACCTCGGAGCCGTTACCTGGGTGACAGGTGGGAGGGGTGGGCTGGGGTACAGAGGTGCCAGCAGGCTGCTTGAGGGTAGGGAGGAGCCCTCACCCTGCCCACACTGTAGCCGGCCTTGGGTCATCTGGCCCCTCCTGCCAAAAATCTTCAAAAGTGCATTCTTTGGGCTCTGTGCGCACCCTGCAGACTTGGCCTAGCTCCAGAGTTCTGTGGGCCTTTGCCCCTCTGGGGCGTCCTGGTGGAGAGCGGCCTGGCCCTCCTCCCCCGTGCCCCGCCCTCCACTCTGAACCTGGAGCCCTGTCCTCTCCTGGCCAGCAGGAGCTGGATGCGCAGCGGGGGAGGCCACCACTGCCTTTTGGAATGCCAGTGTGAGGGGACTGGGGCACAGCCCCACACCCTGTCCTTGACCCCCCCCCCAAGCCTGGATTGTCTATTGTTACTGCTTTTACGTCTTGGAAAAAGTTAGCACAACAAAGGGCTCCTTTGTGGCTCACCCCTCTACCTCCTGGCCCCCTGTCTGTCCCAGCAGCTGCTCCTGGCCTCTGTGCTCTGAGTTTCTTGTCTGGCCTGGGGAGGCCGAGGTGGAGGAAACTGAGGCAGGGCCACTTGGTCACTGGGGTGGCAGTGATGATTCTGCCAGGCCCATAGGGGTGCGGGTCTGGGGCAGGGGAGGGGACATGGGGCTACGGCAGAGCTGCTGGGAGCAGGCTGGTGGGGAGGTGCTGGGCAGGCCCTGCAGGAGCCCGCAGAGCCCTGGCAAGGCTGTTGGCCTGGTTCTTGTCACCTGCCCCCCGGCAGGCGCTGGTGTGTCTGCAGGCGAGGGGCAGGGGCCGCCTCCTCCCTCTGCCTTGACCTGGGGCCACAGGATAGGACGTGTGTCCGAAGGTTCCTGGGCTCTAGGCATCAGTGCCCGGGGCGCGGATGAGAGCGAGCTGGAATCCACCCATGGCGGGGACACGGGGACACCCTGGCCCTTGGGGGAATCTGGGTTGCCTCAGTCCTGTTCTTATCTGGCACCCTGGGCACACAGCCCCTCCCAGGGCAGCCTGGTTCCGCCCGGGGCGACGGGCACGGGCCAGACACGGGGAGGTTTGGCCAGTGCTCTGCTGGCTGGGTCGCCCCGCCTGGCTGCCCTCTTGGAGCTGAATGACAGGAGGGGTGGGACCCGGGACTGAGGCCAGACAGACCGGGCATTGATGGGAACAGAACCCCTTTGTGGTGCTGGCTCCCTCCAGACATGGGCACCCAGAGGATGGGGGGCCTCTCGTCTCGGGATCCCCTACCTGCCTGTCTGCGCGCTGCCCCGCACTTGTGCCTCTGCGGTGCACACCCTGCCCAGTCCCCGATTGTCCATGGGGGAGGGGCTGTGGCTGCTGGCAGAGGGGCAGGAGGGGAGCGGACGCAGAGGGGTGAGCTGGCAGCCTGCTTGGAGTATCCTGTTGACCCCCGTTTCCTCTGCCCTGGCTCGTGTCCTCTTCCCTGCTCCTCAGGCCTTAACGCCTTCCTGTCTTGGGGGAGCCTGCCCAGGGTGCCCCGAGCCACTCTGCACCCTAGAGTGCAGCCTGGCCTTCGCACACACCCGTCCCAAGGTTTAAATCCCATCTTCCTGGTGTTGACAGTGGGGTCCCAGGGAAGCGGACAGGAGTGGCCGGGGGTTAGACACCCCCTCCAGGCTCAGCCCCGGGAGGCAGGTGGGCGGGGCCCTGCTGGCCACCTGGGTCCCTAACTGCCGCCTCTCCTCTCCCCCAGCCATCGAGACCCAGAGCAGCAGCTCCGAAGAGATCGTACCCAGCCCGCCCTCGCCGCCACCCCTGCCCCGCATCTACAAGCCCTGCTTTGTCTGCCAGGACAAATCCTCAGGCTACCACTATGGGGTCAGCGCCTGTGAAGGCTGCAAGGTGAGCGGGGTCTCGGGGGGGCCTCAGTGAGGCGCGGTTCGCCGCTGCTGCCTAGGCCTGAGTGTGCACAGTCCCGTGTGGCTGGCCCTGAAGTCTCCCTTCTCTGGGAGTTGGCAGCAGCCTGGGAAGGGTCACAGGCCACCTGCCCTCCGTGGCAAGCAGGGCTCCCCCAAACGGAGATCCTCTCTGGGCTCAGCCCCTCTCCACGTCTCCATCGCCCGGCTGGCAGGGCGTGTACCGGTTCTGCCACCGCTGCACAGGTTGCCATGGTGAGCTGGCTGCCGATGGCTCCTGGCCGCGGACTTGGGAGGCCTGCCCTCTGCCGCTCTCCTGAACCTTGCCGTGCAGCCTGGAGGAAGGTGGAGAGTGGGCACCCTGCCTTGGTCTTCCCTTCAGGTGCCCAGGCTATGGGCTCCGGGTGCAGGTGTGGCTTGGCTTCCCAGCAGCTCTGGGCCGGGCGTCCCCTGTGGCTCTCCTCGGGGGCTGCACAAGATTCCTCTGCCAGGGACCAGGGCTTAAGTGCTGCCAGCGCGGCCAGGGGTGGTGGTGCACACCTGTTATTTGGGGGTTGCTGAGGCAAGAGGGTCAAAAGTTCAAGGGCAGCCTGAGTGATTTAGGAAAATCCTTGTCTCAAAATAAAATAAAAGGGGCTGAGGAGGAAGCTCAGCGCTCCTGGGTTCAGTCCTCAGTAGCACCATCAAAAATTAGGAAGCGGCCCAGCTTCTGGGCCAGGCTCCGGGCCACCCCTCAGCCTGGAGCGGCCATCCCAGTGGCGAGACAGGCCCGGGGCCATGCACAGGCCTCACGCGGGGTCTGCTTGTCCCGAGTCTGCCTGTCTGTGCAGCCCTTGCACATCCGCCTGGTCACTGCGCTGCGCCTGAGTGTGCACGAGGGTGTATTTGTTCCTCTGTCCTGCTTTCTCCACCTCTTCCTGCGTCCTGAGGCCTGGGGTGTGGGTTCCAGGTGTCTGCGTCACATGCATCCAGCCCCAGTGTCCGCGTTCTGTCTCCTCAGCCCTGCTGACATCCTGTCCTCAAAAGAGAGGACGTGGGTGCAGCTGGGGTCCTGGGTCCCCCCAGGAGCATCCTTGGGGCCGTCACCGTTCAGGTGGGTGATGGGCCAGGCCCCAGTGCCAGGCCATGGCTGCCTGACTCCCTTCCTTCCACACCCAGGGCTTCTTCCGCCGCAGCATCCAGAAGAACATGGTGTACACTTGTCACCGGGACAAGAACTGCATCATCAACAAGGTGACCCGGAACCGCTGCCAGTACTGCCGGCTGCAGAAGTGCTTCGAAGTGGGCATGTCCAAGGAGTGTGAGTGCACAGGGCTTGCGCTGGGCAGGGCACTCGGGCTGGGCGGAGGACAGGCTGCGTGTGTGTGGCTGTGGGTCTGAATGTGGGTCCCTGCTGTAGGGTAGCGTGCACGGAACCGTTGTCTTTGCATGCCCAGCTGTGTGTGTGCTTGTCTGCACCCAGTGGGTTCCATCCCGGCCCTCATGGCTTTGCAGCGGGGCTGGGAGCCTCTCAGGGACAGGATCTGAACCCTGGGCCAGAAGCCGTTGTCTGAGGAAGTCTGAGCCTGGAGCTGCAGAAGAGAACTGGGGTCCTTGAGGCATGGGGGTGTCCCGGTTGGGCCCAGCTGAGGCCCCTGCAGGGAGGGCGGGGAAAGCTGGACAGGGAGACCCTCTTGTGTTGAATCATGAGTGTTGCTGTGGTGACCGGTGATTGATGATGTCAGAGATAAATGACGCTGACAGACGCCTCCTTGTCTGCGTGGCCGTTGCCATGGAGCCTGAGCCTTGGGGGGATGCAGTGGGGGAGGGGGCTGCAGGACCCCCGAGCTCTTTGTGGGGAGGGAAGTGGAGAGGAAGTGGGGCATTAGGGAGACATGGGGCTGTGGGCCGACTCGGCCTGGTGCCCCAGGAAGGAACTGAGGGGACCTGGGCATGTGGACACCTGGAGCCAGGGGAGGCAGGGCCCTGGCAACTTGGACCTGCGGGCCTGGAACGCGCGGCTGACGGGGGCTGAAGGGCCATCACCTCCTCCGTCCCTCCCTCTGGGCCACCACCTTCTGCTCTTCCCTGCAGAAGGACCCGGGTGCGGACCCCTCTCCTGTCCAGGCACAAACTCCCCCTTTCTCTCCCTCCTTCCCCTCCGGCTGCTCCTGCTCGTGCCCGTGCCCGGAGCTGAGCAGCTGCCATTTCAATAGAATTAAAGCTTCCGAATGATAAACGTCTTGTCACAGCTGCAATTTTCTCTTCCCAAATTATCCCCCCACTCTCCTGCTCCCTCTCCCTTCTCTCCCCTGCACTTTATTGAATTTGCAGAATCGACATGAGTGATCTCCAAATTATGCGGGGGGGGGGGGGCGGCTCCCCGGCCCCACCCCCCACTCCCTTCCTCCCTGTCAGCAGCCTCCGCCTCTGGCCCAGTGAGTGATTGTGTGTCTGGTATAATCGGCTGGTAACGACCCCATCGCTTCTTTAAAGCCGAGTGGTGTGTGCGGCTCAGCGCCCCTGGTGATTTGTCAGCTCTCCCGCTAATGGGCCCAGAGTCTCCACTTGCCCCCCACTCTGGGCTGGGGAGCCCCACTCCCGCCGGCTGCCCCAGAGCGGCCCCAGAGTCAGTCCCAGGGCCCCCGGGAGGGAGGCTGTTGTTGGGAGGGTGGTGGCCGTGCGGGCTCAGTAGGTCCCTCCCAGGGGACAGAGCAGGGAGGCAGGCCGTGTGCAGGATCCCTGCCCCATGCCAGGCGTGTGTCGTGTATGTGGCCACCCCTGTGTGTGTGTGGGTCCGGTGGACTTGGAGGGCCAGAGCGGTGAGTCCTTGCCTGCCTGTGCACGTGTGTGCACCTGAGCGTGCTTGCGTGTGCATGTGTGTGCGTGTGTGTGCATGCGCGTGCACTGGCCGGGGTGGAGCAGCGGGGAGCTGGCCCGTGGGGCACACTCAGGCCGTGCCTGACCTAGACATGGGGTGCACGCTGTGGCTGCCACCCCCTGACCACTCTGCGCACTCCTGCATCCCCCACAGCGGTGAGGAACGACCGGAACAAGAAGAAGAAGGAGGCACCCAAGCCAGAGAGCTCGGAGAGCTGCACGCTGACGCCCGAGGTCGGGGAGCTCATCGAGAAGGTGCGCAAAGCGCACCAGGAGACCTTCCCCGCCCTCTGCCAGCTGGGCAAATACACTACGGTACGGCGCCCGTCGCCTCTGGAGGAGGCCAGGCCCGGGGCCAGCTGACGGAGCCGCGCGGTGCATGCTCACTGTCCCCTCCCCCAGAACAACAGCTCGGAGCAGCGTGTGTCACTGGACATCGACCTCTGGGACAAGTTCAGCGAGCTGTCCACCAAGTGCATCATCAAGACGGTGGAGTTCGCCAAGCAGCTGCCTGGCTTCACCACCCTCAGCATCGCCGACCAGATCACCCTCCTCAAGGCTGCCTGCCTGGACATCCTGGTGAGGCCCCGCCCCGTCCACGCCCTGAGCGGCAGGCTGCACACGCGTCCACCCACGTCCACACCGTCGCCGGTCACCTGGTGGGGTCATCTGGTGGGGCTGGTCCTAAGTGGGGTGTCGGGGGCCAGGTCCCCACACCCCACATCCCATCCTGACACCTTCCTGCATGTGGCCTGGCTGGGAAACAGGCCACACGAGTGACAGGGACCCTGGCAGCAGGGGCCAGTGTCCTGGAGCAGTGATCTCTGGGGCTGCTGTAGGAGGGAAAGGGAGAGGGCGTCCTTCTTAGGAGAAGGCTGGTCAGGACAGCAGGCCTCGGGGCCACCAGGGCGCCTGTCACCGAGCACGAGCTCGGTCCATCTGCTCCCTCTCCACATTCTGGGATGGGCAGCTGGGGTTGGGTTTGGGTAGGAGCGGGGTCCATGTGGCTGGGCCAGGATGTCTTCACAGCCCCTGTGCTGCTTGCATCTGGGAGCTGGGCTCCCCCAGATTCCCTGGCTGGATGCAGGGCCTGTCAGCCTCATCTCCAGCGCTCTGGGCCACCTCGAGGGTCCCCGGGGGTGCGGGCTGCAGTGCGGGGGAGGTCAAGGCCTGAGCTGCGCCCTTCACCCCAGATCCTGCGGATCTGCACGCGGTACACGCCGGAGCAGGACACCATGACCTTCTCCGATGGGCTAACCCTGAACCGGACCCAGATGCACAACGCTGGCTTTGGTCCCCTCACCGACCTGGTCTTTGCCTTCGCCAACCAGCTGCTGCCCCTGGAGATGGACGATGCAGAGACGGGGCTGCTCAGCGCCATCTGCCTCATCTGTGGAGGTGGGCAGGGGCCCGGGGCACGGCTCTGTCCAGGCCCCCACGGGACACTGAGGCACGGGGGCCAGACCTGGTCTGGCCATGTGGGAAGGCAGTGACGGGCGGCCCGAGCTTGGGCGCCCTGAGTGTGGGCAGCGCGTGTGCAGGGCATGAAGAGCTAGGCCTGGAAGGCAGATGCCCATACTCGAGTCCTGGGCCACTGCGGGAACTTAAGCAGGTTGCCAAACGTCTGGAAGCCTCCCTTTCTGTCCAAGGGGGCATGACTGGTCTCTACCTCAGTAAGCTGGGTGAATGTTGGCTCAGTTCGTGTTCATTGCTGTTATATTTATTTTTAAATTTTTTCTTTTTTCTTGTTTTGGTATCGGGGATCAAATTCGGGTCCTTGCTCTTGTGCAGCAGGCTGCAAAACCACTGAGCTAAATCCCCAGCCCTTCATTTTTGGTTTTTTGAGACAGTCTCGCTATGTAGTGGAGGCTGGCCTCGAACTCACAGCGATTCTCCTGCCTCAGCCTCCCGAGTGCTGGGATTACAGGCGTGCGCTCCCACGACAGGCATTTGTTACTATTTTATTGTGATTTCCACCTTGTCACCCAGGTGTTCTGAGTACTGATGGGTGTGACTGGGCAGCCAGCTGGGAATCCTTTCCCTGCGTGCGGGGGCATCCCAGCCGCACAGGCTGTTGGGGGCAGCCCCTGCTCCCAATCCTCTGTCCCCACCAGCCACGCGAACCCCTGCGCCCTCTGCCCTGCCCTGCCCTGCCCTGCCCTGCCTTGCCCTGCCCTAGGAAGCGGGGGCCGCCCTGACCTGGCCGGCGCACACGCGCCCTCCGGTGGCCGAGGCCGGGAGTGCAGCTGAGCTCTGTCCTGGCGCCTCCTAGACCGGCAGGACCTGGAGCAGCCCGAGCGGGTGGACCTGCTGCAGGAGCCGCTGCTGGAAGCGCTGAAGGTCTACGTGAGGAAGCGCAGGCCCAGCCGCCCGCACATGTTCCCCAAGATGCTCATGAAGATCACCGACCTGCGCAGCATCAGCGCCAAGGGTGAGCCTGTCCCTGCCTGGGCCCACATGACGTCCTGCTCGTCTGGACCCAGCCTGTCCCGTCCGCGGCAGTTAAGGGCTCAGTTCTGGAGTCAGGTTGCATGGCTATCACTCACATCTCTGAGCCTCAGTTCCCCACCAGAGGAGCGGGACAGTGATAGTATTTTTTCTTGCTGTGTAGCCCAGGCTGGCCTAGAACTCATGGTGATCCTCCTGCTTCAGCCTCCCATCCTGGGATCACAGGCCTGAGCCGCCACGCCTGGCTTAGTGATAGGATTTTGAGGCTTTGCTGCCCTGTCCCAAGCCCCAGTTCAGGGGCTCCAGGGAGCTGCACGCGTGAGGTTCCGCGGCCCGAGCAGGCCTCCTGCCGGGCCGCCCCTGACTCGCCGCCCTCCCCCAGGGGCTGAGCGCGTGATCACGCTGAAGATGGAGATCCCGGGCTCCATGCCGCCGCTCATCCAGGAGATGCTGGAGAACTCCGAGGGCTTGGACACTCTGAGCGGACAGCCGGGGGGCGGGGGGCGGGAGGGCGGTGGCCTGGCCACCGCGACGGGCAGTTGTAGCCCCAGCCTCAGCCCCGCCTCCAACAGAAGCAGCCCGGCCACCCACTCGCCGTGACCACGACCGCGACCGCGGCGCCCGATGGACACAGCTCCCGCCCCACGCTCCGGCTTTCTCCGCCTCCCACCGACTGCGTGACCCCCGCCAGCGTGGACGCCCGCGGCCCAGGCTGACCTGGGCACCTTCCGGGGACGGCAGGGGCGGACTGTGCTCTCCCGCAGCCCGGCTGGTGACCCCTGGTGGCGGGAGGACCAAGCCGGGACCCCGCCCGCCGCGCCCACCTTCATCACCAGCAGGTGCCTGGCCGGCTCCCTATCCCGAACTCAAGCCATCGCTCCCCGCTCGGGGACCCGCCCTGCCTCGGTTGGTGACGGGGTGGCCGGGGTGGGGTCCCCCCTGTACATACCCCGCCATACCAACCCCCAGGTATTCTCGCTGGTTTTGTTTTTATTTTTAAATTTTTTTTGTTTTGATTTTTTAAATAAGAATTTTCATTTTAAGCACATTTATACTGAAGGAATCCGTGCTGTGTATTGGGGGGAGCTGGATCCAGAGGTGGGGGTGGGGAAGCTCCCAGGGCTCCTTCCCCTCCTTGTCCCGCGCCCCGGCCCCCAGCCGCTCCTCCTCGGTCCTCTTAATACTGTGAAGTGCTAACTTTCGAGGCCCGAGACCCTCCTGCAGTGGCACCCGGCCCCCTCTGCCTGCCGCCCGCGCCGGGTGTGGACGCCTCGGCCTGGCGCGGGGTGCGGCGTGGCCGGGGGCTCGACCGCAGAGCACGCGGGGCCCCCATCATCCGAGGGGCTGCCCGGGGTCCCTGCTGCCTCGCCCCAGCCTCAGCCACCAGCACCCCTGCCCCCAGACACACGCGCGTGCACACATGCACGCGCACACACGCGCACGCACTGTGGACACAGGCGGCCGACACGAGGCCGAGTCCCGTCCCGGCCCCCCCCCGGCGCCCCCCTCCCTCCTTGACCCGCCCCCTCCTTGACCCGCAGGCCGGGCCTGGAGGCCCCTCCGTCCCGCACTGGCCGGGCGCGGCTCCTCTTGCAGCCCGGAGCCCCGGTGCACCTGTTACTGTGGGACTCCCACTGAGATCTACTGGATAAAGAATAAAGTTCTATTTATTCTACTGCCTCGCCTCCGCCTCCGGGCTGCGCTCGCGTCTGGGGGGCCGGGGGGCGGGCGGCCAGCGCACCCCGCTCCCGGGCGGCGGACGGAGGTCGGGTTGCAGGGGAGCTGCTCAGCTCAGCACAGACCCAGCTGCTGGGGAAGCTGCGGGTACCCGCGCGTTCCTTTCCAGGAGCCTCTGCCATTGCCGCTTCGCCCGCCAGGGGGCAGCAGCTCCTCACTAACTCCCTGGCCGTGTTCCCGCTGCTGAATACCTCCCTGCACCTGCCCTGCGAACCTGAAGTGGGACAACACCACGCGCCTCCACGCGTGCCTGCAAAACAGTCTGTTCCCGGGAGTGGTGGCGCACGCCTGAGATCCCAGCACTGGGGAGGCTGAGGCAGGAGGATCACGGAGAGTACCATGCTGGGCTAGGCCAGCCTGAACTAGATTGAGACCCTGTCTCAAAAGATAAAAACAAAACAACCAAAACCAACAACAGTAACAAAAAATATGCTATCACAGCTGTATTATAAAGGAGAAACGAGAGAAATGCTGTGTGTTTCAGTACATTAACAGGAGCATTATTATTACAGTTGTTGTTTTTGCGGTGCCAGGGATTGAACGCTGGGGAAGTCCTGTACCCTGGAGCTCCAACCCTCAACCGTCTTACATTTTATACTGAGATGGGGTCCGCTAAGTTGTTCAGGCTGGCCTGGGACTTGTAATCCTCCTGCCTCAGCCTCCCCGTAGCTGAGATTACTGGGGTGTGGACCTCCCTGGTTCTAGCAATGTTTCAAAAAGACCTTGAATTGAAAAGAAGGAAGAAGGCGAAGAGCCCTTCCGCCCTCGAAGCCTGGGAATCCAGAAGGGTGTGGGTGACAGTGAAGGGCTCCAGTGGGATTTGGAGGCCGGGACCCAGGCGGTGTGAGCCCTCTAGGTGCTGTTGACCGGCTGGCCCTGGGCAGCCCGGAAGGGGGGCACTCGGACAAGAGCAGGGAACACAGGGTAAAGTGGGTGGCCAAAGCAACTCTGAGCTGTGGACCCCAGGCAGCGGCACGATGCAGGTGGCCCTGGGGGTGGAGGAGTGCAAGCAACTAGGGAAGCTGGGGTCACCTCTGGGTTGCTTTTCACCCTGCCCCATTGCTCCTTGCTGGCTTCCGCACATTTCTGCCACAGGCCCTTTGTACCTGCCAGTTCCTGCACCCAAATGCTCTTCTGCAGGCAGCTTCCTGGCTCCCCCTTGCCACACTGTGTAAGTGTCACTCCTTAGGGACATCACTCTCTCCCTTCTGACTGCCGCCTGCCATATATTGTGTGCGTTTATTGTCACTACAGCCCAACATCCAGCAGCTGCAGAAGGAGCCTATTCCGAATGGAAAAGCCCTTAAAACACAGTACACGCCAGCCCTGGAAGCCTTCGTATGAACAAAGAACGCTTTTTAATATCAACCTCAGGTTGAAACCATGCCAGTCTGGATATTCTGGAGTAAAGGAAATAGACACTAAAATCGATTTCCCATCTCCTTTTGCTTTGTCCACGCAGCTAATGTCACACATTTCATCAGATAGCTCTATCTCCAATACCTGGCACCCAGCAGGTGCTGAGCAATGTTTGTTGAATGAATATGTCCATGGCTGACAGAACGAATGGCATCAGAGATGGAGGCGGTTCCCGCTGGGAAGGGCAGGAGGCGCCAGGGCCCGCAATGCCTTTTACCAAGCACCTCCACGGCCACGAAAGGCGAGGGACACTCTCCTGGGGGCAGCTGGCTCCGACCTGGGGTGCGGGCCCTCAGGGAAAGCCTTTCCTAAAGCTGTCTGTTTCTCTAAAACGGGCTCAAAGGCAGCAGGCAGAATTCCAGAGGCTGAGGCAGGAGGATAGCTTGCAAGTTCAAGGCCAGCCTGAACTGCATAGGGAGTGCCTGTCTCAAAAAAGCAGAACCAAAACCAGAACCAAACAAACCAAACAAACCAAACAAACCTGAAGGCAGCGGGCAGGCATGAGCTAGCGGAGCTGCGGGTAGCAGAGAGGGCGGCCCCTCAGGCCTAGCCCAGCCTGCCCGGCTCCAAGTCCGCACAGCTGGTTTAGGGGCCAGGCGCAGGGGCCGGCGGGCAGGAGGAGCACAAGGCTGAGGGGAGGGGGGGTTGGCAAGGCCGCCATGGCGGCCCAGGAGCGCGGGGACATGGCCGTGGCGTGTCACCTGGTCCCGGGTGAGCTTATCTAGGGGGACCCTACTGTGGGGTGCGTAAGGAGGCCAGTGGAGCAGACCAGGGCAGAGGGCTCTGCGTGGCTGCAGGTGGCTTTGAAAGCCTGGGACAGCCGGGAGCCTGTCTTGGGGGCGCCTGAGCACGGAAGGGACTTAGCAAGGTAACAGCCCGGGGCGGGGGGGGGGGGGGGGACAGCGGTGGGAAGTGGGGAAGGCGCAGGCCCCGCCGCCCGCCCCCCAAGGGCCTGGCTTCCGGGCGGGCACCGCGTGGAGCACAGCACTGCGCCTGCGTGTGAGGGGCCGCCCCCCCCCCCCCCGGCTTCCTGCGTGGCCCCCAGGGGAGGGGACGCCTTCCCTCCGACCAGGGGCTGGGTTAGGTCCGAGCGAGGAGCCCGCGTGCAGAGACACGCGCCCCACCCCGTGTGTATGTGCACGCGCGCTGTGGAGATGCAGGTGTGCATGCAGTTACACGCAGGTGTCGAGTCCCGGCGAGAGGCACTTGTGCAAGTGTGCACCACGAGAACACACACAGGCTCACTAGGATGGGCGTGTGGGCTCGAGGAGGCACGCGGGACACGTCCGGTGCGCACGCACGCCCTCACGCACACCTCCCGAGGAACATGCGCCCATGCACAGGTGTGCACGTGCACACCGGGCGCTCACACGGGCTCCACGCGCACGCGCACGCACACGCGGCTTCCTACGCGTCCACTCTCACGAGGGTGCGCGCTCCCCCGAGCCAGGGCACCGCAGGCGCCGCTGTCGGTTTCGTCCCCGCCTAGGCGGGAACCCGCGTGTCCCCTCGCGGTTCGAGCCCGGGCTGGCTTCGTCTGGGGCCTCGCAGCGCGCAGGATCGCCGCTAGATGGCCAGGTCGCGGCGGGCGGCGGCCAGGGTCGCCTTGCTGCGGCCGCTGCTGGCGTCTCCGTCGCTGGGTGCGCTGTGTGCGTAGGCGGGGGGCGCGCCGGGGTCGCGGTCTGGGTCGGGGTGGGAACTCGGGCTCCGCGCGGCCCGGGACGGCGGCGGCGGGAGCAGCTTGCGGGCGTCCTCCGGGTCGCGGTCCCTGGTGCGCGCGCGACCTTTCCACAGCAGGTGGCCCAGCTCGGCCACGCTGAGCAGCGCGGACAGCATCCCCACGGCGAAGTAGAAGAGCACGAACACCGTCTTCTCCGTGGGGCGGCTCACGAAGCAATCGACCGTGTGCGGGCAGGGCGCGCCAGTGCACGCGAAGCGCGGGGCCACGCGGAAGCCGTAGAGCAGCGCCTGGCCGGCCAGCGAGGCCGCCTCGGCGCCCAGGCGCAGCGCCACGCTCAGCAGGTAGCAGCGGCGCGCGCGGCGGGTCGGCGACCCCGGCCCCCGCGCGCCCCCAGCCCCTGGCGCGCCCGCGCCGCCCGGCCGCTTGCCCGCCCGGTGCCGGGAGTAGACGGCGAACAGCACGGGCGGCGCCGACAGCAGCAGGATGTGGAAGAGCCAGAAGCGGTAGTGCGACACCGGGAAGGCGCGGTCGTAGCAGGTCTGGCGACAGCCGGGCTGCAGCGTGTTGCACACGAACTCCTCCTGCTCGTCCTCGAACACGGCGCCGCCCACCGTGGCCAGCACCAGGATACGGAAGATCAGCATGACCACCAGCCACAGGCGGCCCAGTAGCGGCGACTGCAGCTGCACGGCGTCCAGCAGCGAGCCCAGGAAGGCCCACTCGGCCATGGCGCTGGGGACGGCGGCGCGAGTCAGGCGCGGGGAGCCTGCCCACCCTCGGGGGAGCCTGGCAGTGGGTCCCCGCACCTTGGGCCCCGCCCGGACTCTCAGGACCCAGAAGGCCCCACCTGCCTGGCCATCTCCCACCGCACGCAGGACGGGGCTAAGCCAAGGTGGCCCCGCTCCAGGGTCCCCCACCCCACTCCCACATCCCGCAGGGCCCTGAGCCCCCAGACCCACCCCACCCCACTCACCCAGGGCCGGGCTGGACCCTCACGGGGCAGCGGGGCAGCAGGGACGCCGGCTGGGACCTGTCCCTCCCGGGCCCTCTTTCATTTTCCCTTTCGGGTTGGAGCCGGGATGGAGGACAGGACAGGGTGGCTGAGGGGCTCACCTCCCCCTTCTCTTAAAGGGACAGGGACAGGGTGACCCTGCTGATGGCAGCTCCACCCTGGCCAGGCTGTTTCCATCCCCCGTGCCAGCCCCTCCCGGGTTATCACCGCCTGCAGATGGGGCTGGGGTCACCCGGAGCTGCATCCTGTGCCAGGTGACCGGGGCCCACCGCAGCTGGTGTCCCTGGCATGTCTCGGGGCTGGCATTTAGGTGTCACCTTCTGCCCCTGCTCCCACTAGGCTGTGGCCACTCTGGGCCGGGATCGCCCGGCAGTCACCCGAGGAGGCCGGCCAGCTGCCCCCAGGATTTGGTCTGTCCAGCACCGTGTTCACACTCAGGTTCCCACTGTTGCGGAAAACCCCAGAAAGCACTGTGTGGAAACCCAGGAGGTGCCCAGCAGGGCCAGCCTTGGGCCTAAACAAAGGTTCGGCTTCTTTCCTGTTCCCTGACTTGCAGTTGCTGGGATGAACACCTTGGTTGGTTGGTTTTAAGACAGGCCGGGCAGTGTAACCCAGGAACCTGCGACCTTGTGCTTGTGAGGCAGGCGGCGGAACCACTGGGCTGAGTCCCTGGCCCTGCCCCTGAGCTCTTGATCCTCCTGCCTCAGCCTGCAAGTGCTGGGATGACAGATGTGTCTGTGTAGAGGTGCAGGTGCTCCTCTGCTCTGGGGGAGGGTGGCCGATGCAGACTCTGCAGGGCGAGGGGACCCCCGCACCTCCCCAGGAGCCTCCCAGCCTGCACAGCATCCTGAGCCCAGCACTGTGTACATCAGGGAAACTGAGGCCAGGGGGTCATGCAGCAGGTGTGCTTCAGCCTGGCTGGCTTTCCCAGGGGGCGTCTGGGACCAGGCTGTCCCTGGGGCTTGCGTGGGGCTGGAGGCTGCCACGTGGAGGTGGCCGGACCCTTCCCTGTTCCTCTTCGGGGGAGGACACAGGCCCTGGGCCCCGCCCAGCCTGCAGCGCTCAGGGTTGTGCCCGGGTGGGCTCCCGCCTGGTCTCCTCCCGCCTCAGCACTCGCTCTGGAGTGGCCTGGGTGGGGGACGCCACCCTGGCCAGAGTCCAAAGGCGCAGCAGGAGCCCGGGCCCCACATGCTGGAAACAGGATGTGGGGGGGCTCCGCGGGTCTCCCCTCTCCCGCTGAGGCAGAGCTGTCACCCGCGCCCCTCCTGCTGTCCCGGGCCTATCCCTGCCTGGCCCAAGGCCCAGCCTGGAAAAACCCATCAGACCCCGCCTGAGTGGGGCGCAGAGGGGTCCAGGCGGGCGGGTGGGGAGCCTGGGCCACCCGCACTGTCCCCCAGCGCGAGGCCACAGCGCGGGCACGGGCACCTGCCCGATAGCGGAGGTGTCGCTGATGCTGCGCAGAGCTGACCACAGCGGCCTCCCGCGCGCGCCCCCCGGCGGTTAAGTGTATGTCTCATCCGGCCTGGGACAACCCACGGCCTTGGGCGAGCAGGGCCGAGCCACCCAGCTGATCCCCGGCCCTTACTTCTCCTTTTCAGTGGGTTTCTTGCGTAAAAACTCCCAAGGACCTGCGGTCATGCCAGGTGTAACCGGGTCAGGGTCCGGCTGAGTGGGACAAGGCCTCCCGGCCCACCCGCTGGCTGCCACCCAGTGACTCGCGGGGCGTGGTGGGTGTCCTCAGCGGGCAGGTCGGGCACCACGCTGTGCAGGGCGACAGACCGGGTGGGCGGGTGTGTGGGAAGCCTGTGAACGCGGTTCCTCCGGTGCTGTCCAAAGAGGGACCGCAAGCCAGCCTCGCCTGTCAGCCCAGAGCTTGGGAGGCTGAGGCCGGAGCATCAGACCGAGTTCAAGGCCAGCCTGGACTAGACTCTGTCTCAAAAGAAGAGGAGCTCCCTGTGACCTGGCCCGAGCACCGGGTCGGAGGACGCTGCCCCCTCGCCCGCACCCTGGGTGCCTGGCGCCCCGGCAGCCTGCTGGGGTCTGGAGAGGCTCCGGGCTGTGGAAATCGAGGAACATCTGTGATCAGTTCCCGGTGTGGCCCAGTTCTTTGCTTCCGAACCAGAACTGTGTTACTTTTATGAACAACAACAGAAAAGGCATTTTTGTTTTGATAGAAAATATTTGCTGGTTTGAAAACTACAGAAGAGTCCAGAAAAGAAGATAGAAACCACCCAAATTGCATCCAGAGAAGCAGCTGAAGTTCGGCTGTGACCGCTGTGTGCCCATTGGTGCCCAGGGCAGCGGTTCCCAACATCATGGCACTGAGAATCAGCAGGACGGCTCGCTGAACAAAGGCTCCCATCCTAGCCCTCGGAGGCTGCGGCAGGAGGATCGCAAGGCCAAGTCCAGCTTGGGCAACTTTGTGACACGCTGTCTCAAGATACAGAGGAGAGCCTGGGTTCAGTGACCAGCAGCGCAAACCCAAGACAAGTGCTTCTCAGCCGGCGGGCCTGGGTGGGACGGCGCCTGGCGTCTCTCACTCCCGGGCCCAGGGAACACACGGCAGAGTGACTGGCCTTCGGGTTATGCCTTCGTTATTTCAAGAAGGGGCCACAACCTGTGGTGCTGGCATCACTCGGGAACTTGTGAGAAATGCAGAATCTGAGGCCCCAGCCCAGCCCCATTGAATCGGAAGCTGTACTTTCTCAGCAGGACCCCTGAACACTCTGTAGCTGGCGTGGTGCTGCACGCCTGTCATCCCAGCGCTCAGGAGGCTGAGGGAGGAGAGTTGCGTTTTCAAGGTCAGCCTGGGGTACATAGTGAGACCTTGCCTCAAAAAGAAAGCACCGATGTGCGCAGGACTGGCTTATATTTTGAGCATTATACTGTGTTACAGAGCTTCGCCCTAGATCACTGATACAATTTACACACAATAAATGTGCCATTGTGGAGCTCTGATAAAATTACACAGGACCGTCTCCCATCTTTTCTGTCTGCTCACCAGGACTTTCCTGTACAGTTAAATGTTTTGGGAAAACAGGATCTTTCTTTGCAGTGCAGGTTGTCCCTGAACTCACTGTGTAGCCCAGGGTGGTCCAACTCAGTGATCCTCCTGTCCCAGCCTCCTGCATGCTGAGATTAGAGGCATGCAGTGAGCGATTCGGGACACATAGTTTTTGTTCTGGTTATTTTTGTACTGGGAATTGAACCCAGGGCCTTTGCATTGAGTGGTATTCCCATCCCTTCTTTAAAGTTTTGAGACAGGGTGTCACGAAAGTTGCCCAGGTTGGGCTGGAGCTTTTGATCCTCCTGCCTCAGCCTCCCAGAGTGTTGGGACTACAGCCATTCACTCACACCTGATATTTAAATATCATTTAAATATTCTAGACTGCCTGCAGTGGTGGAGCAAGCCTATAATCTGAGCAGTCGGGAGGCTGGGGCAGGACTGCTGTAACTTCGAGGCCAGCCTGGACTACATAGCCAGAGCTTGTCTCAAAGACAACCGAAAAAGAAAAACTATTTCTCGTTCCGCATCCAGTCACAGAGCCCCAGCTCCTGGACTGCCAAAGCCCATCCAGCTTGTCAGAAAATGAACAGTCTGCAAAGGGCTTATTTTATTCATTTATTTTTTTGAAAAGGACTTATTTTAAGATGAGGAAAAGGCTTAGTACAGGTTTAAAAAAGGGGAAGCATTGGGGCCGGGGATTTAGCTCAGTGGTTCCATCGCTTGCTTTGCAAGCGGAAGGACCCCAGTTCGATCCCCAGTACCAAAAAAAAAGGGGAAGCATAAGTTGTGATGTTTAGATCATTTTGTTACAGTATAAAATTTCTGGAAATGAGCTAACTAGAAAGACAAAGTAAGTATTTACAGAAACATCGACGACATCAACAAGGAACACGGAACAGCACAGGTCTTGAGGTTTCCAGGCTGGATTCTGGAGACTTCCAGGAAGGTCGGGCGGTCGCCAGAGCGTGGGTGAGCACAGCGGCTGATTGATGCTGGCCGGGCAGTGGTGGGGCGAGTGGAGTGGTTGGGCACGGGTATAGTTCCTCCCGCCTGCCCACTGTGTGGAGGTCACGTGGACTTAGCCGAGGTGGTTTTCTTCAGCCTCTGATGAATTTAAAAGGATACAAGCAATTTCTCATTGCTTACACAGAAGTTCAGCACATGATAGGCTGAGCGGATAGCATTCGTACAGAACCGTCAAGTCCTATGGGATGGCACACTGCCTGTAAGCCGGGTGCTCCATCTTGTAGTGACAGTAGGAGCGGAGGCAGAGGGACACTTTAAATCAAAGCGCTCGCATAAGTCTGGGAGAGATTAACATTAACATCACCTTTACAGATGAAAGAAAACACAAAAGACAAAGACAAAATGGGAGATAACAGTGCCCAGGTCCCTGTGGGAGCTGGGAGCTGCCCGCTGCCCTCCTCGGTCCTCCCTCGGGCTCCCCTTCCTTCCCTCTGAGGTCCCGTTTAAAATACCTTCCAGCCTGAACCAGAGGAAGGGGACTAAGACCTTAGGGTAACTTTAAAACTAGTCTTGGGCTCAGTAAGACTATTCCGTAAAGCAATCACCGCAGTTTAAAACAGGTCATCATCGTCTGAGTCTTCTAGGTACTTTATAGGCTTCTTTGTGCGCCCGGATTTTGCCCGAGGAGTCACGGAGGAGTCGAGGGCCATCTGGAAGTCATCGCTCTCGGCCTTGGATTTCTAAAGAGAAAAGCCACGTGATTTGTTTTTTGGTACCGGGGATTGAACTCAGGACCTTGCGCTTGCGAGGCAGGCACGCTGCTGGAAGCCAAGTAATTTGCACCACATAAACCCAACAGCGTAATTTCTACCCTGCAATCTGGGCTTTCCCCTTCCACCTAGTAGTAAGAAATAGATGCAAGGGGAAAAAAAAAAAGAAAGAAAGAAATGCAAGGTAGAACTGTCCCAGTGCTTAAGTTGGGTCATAATTAACTTTGTAACAACTAAATAAACTTTGTAATAACTACACAGGAAAAATTAATAGATTAGGAGTTTATTGTATCAAAAATATGTCAAATTATTAGCAAATGCTCACGTGTCTCAAAACATCTACAGTGGGGCTGGGGGGTTTAGCTCAGTGGTTCCGCCGTCTGCCTCACAAGCACAAGGCCCCAGGTTTGATCCCCGGTACCAAAAAAAACCACAACAGCAACAAAAAAACATACACAGCAAGCTGGGCATGGTGGCACACACCTCTGATCCCAGCTCTAGGGAGGGAGAGGCAGGAGGATTGGAAGCTCGAGGACAGACTGGGCAACTTATCGAGACCCAGTCTTAAATTTTAGAAAGGGCTAAGGATGCAGCTCAGTGGTACGGCACCCCAGTTCAACCCTCAGAAGCATCCCACCTCCTCCCAAACCCCCAAACCAGCAACAAAGACGCAACAAAAGGATAAAACGGGGATAAATACCTTGCTTGTGGCTCCTTTAGAAATGATTTTCTCAAAGTTAGAATCCGAATCATCCGAAGTGGATGGCTTCCTTTTGCGTCGATACTTGGTTTTGGCGGGATCGGGCTTTGCAGAGGCCTCAGAATTCAAGGCTGGGTCTTTTTTGGCTCCTTTTGGTGCTGCCCTCTTTTTGGTTCCAGCAGTGGAGGCAGAAGACTGACCTGCAAGTCAGCCCAGGCATCATCATCGTCATTCTCTATACTTTCTCTGTACTGGGGGTTGAACTCAGAACCTTGCGCTTGTGAGGCAGGCGCGATCAGTCATTCTCTGGCTTTCTCCTCACTGTGAACTTTCTTTAGCCACCTGACTGTGGACATCTGACGTAGGAAAAGGATCTGAGAGAGCTGGAAATAGTTACTTCTAGAGAACTGAAGTACTCTTAAGCATTCCGTTTTTAAATTATGTTTTAAGATCGAACATTTGCAACTGCTTATATATATTTTGTAACCCTGTTACAGAAATGAGCTATATGCCTGGCATTCTGAGAAGCATGCTGGCTTTCAGCTTCCTGACTATACTGTTATAAAGATCTAAAAGAAACTGCTTCCATTTGGAAAATGTCTTACTGCGATGTCAGTAGCAAGTTTTCACAGAAAAAGGAATAGGCCTGGGGAAGCCGGTCGGGAACTCCAGCGCTGACCTGAGCCAAAGGTCTAGGGTTACCTTTTGCTGTGGTCTTCTTCATGGTCGCGCTTCTCTCAGGAGGTGGCTTTGTAGCCTCAGGCTGGGCTGGGAGGTCAGCAGGTGGCTCCCTGTCCTCAGCACCTGCAGCCTCCAGGCCGGTTACTTTACGTGGCCAGGAGAGCGGGGAAAGCAGCACATGAGAACCCTCTCACTGCGTGTCCCTGCTGCCCTGCCAGTTACTGTTTAAACACTCTTCCCCAACACTTTAACCACACTCCGACAGCTTTGTTCTAATTTCTGAACTCTTCACAAGAGCCCTTTGTATCTTTAGCATCTCTAGCACCTAGCACGGTACCTGGCTAGTGCTGTGATTACATTTAGTACATTAAGTTGGGAGCCCTAATAAACAACAGCGAGAGTGCTAATGAGAACTCCAGTTCATTTTCAAAGTACTTGGATAATGTGGACCCGAATGCCCCGGTGAAAGCAGACGTCTTACTGTTTCTATTAAATACACACCTGACACGGTGATTTTCTGTGGCTTTGGTTCTCTTTTTGTAAATCTAGAAGAAAAAAACAACAACATCCTGAGAACCAGCTGTTCAGTGTATCAAACAACACAAATCATATTGTCTACTATGAGAAACAAGGCTGACAAAATCCGCCTTAAAGGTGCTTACTTTGGGGGAGTTTTGGCCTTAGGAGGACTAGCATCTGATGGGACAAAATCGTCTTCTTCAGCTTTTTCATCAGAATCTGAGAAATCTTCATCTGAATCCAAATCCATTGTAAATTTGGTTTTTGCTGTTAAAAATATACATGTAGGGCCGGGGATTTAGCTCAATGGTTCCACTGCCTGCCCTGCAAGCGCAAGACCTGAGTTCGATCCCCGGTACAAAAAAAAAATACGTATAAGGAACCAGAGGGCAAGAAAACCACTTAGGCACATACTGATGTAACACTTCACGTGCATGTAAACTTCCATTTAACCCCCTAAAAATGTTTCAGTTTTTCAAACAGTATAATTTACCACTCAGAAACAGTGATTTCCAGGACTAAGCCCCCTCAAGTTCTTGGCCGGCTTACATCAGCCTATCTGGCATGTTCTTCAGCTTCCTTACCTGCAGCTCTCCGTGGCTCTATTTCTCGTGGCGGGACATCAAAATTACTTTCAGTACTACTCATATCTGATTCTGAATCAGACCAGGGGTTTCTCTTCTTTCCTTTTCTGATAGGTTTAAATGGCAAGGTAGTTTGTTTCTTTGCCCGGGCACCTAGAAGGGAGACAGAAATGAATCAATCACTTGTGGACCTCAGACTCAGCTTTCTCCATCCACCACTCGGCCACACTTCCGAGGCTCCCTGAGCACGGAGGCGGTGCCGGGAGCAGGCTGATGAGAGAAATGGACAGGCTGCTCGCTCAGCACAGACACGATGTAAGGCATGTCGTGCATGATGGCTCCTTCCCACGCCCACCGTGGTCACACACGCCCCGCCTCCCACCCCTCATAACTCGGGCAGCTCCGGAACAGCTCCGCGTGGCCCTTTCCAGTCTTGTGGGGAATTTACCTCTGGTTCACCTAGTTCCTGTTCCCTAATCAAATCTAACCAATCTCCCCCACAACGCAGTGCTTACCGACTTTCTGCTGTTTTCCAGTAGAGAACTTCCCCATTGAGGAGACCTCTGTCCTGTGCACACCACACGCTCATGTTTCTTCTCCCAGTCTTACCAACTGTGCAGGTTCTAACCGAGCGCTGTCTTTATAAAGCCTTTGTAATCAGTAGGAGCCCACGCTGACCTCAACCTCTCTGTAGACCCCTACAGTGCCCACCGTGCAGTGCCTGCTTGCCCTCCTTTCTTTCCTCCACTGAGGAGTGAACCTAGGCAGTGCAGACTACACTCGCTACCCCTTGTTTTTGGTAGTGGAGTTCAAACTCAGGACCCTGCGGTTGCCAGGCAGGTGGGGTGCCACTGAGCTAGATCCCCGGCCCCCACCCCCCTTTTTGAGATAGGGTCTTGCTAGCTACCCAGGCCGGGCTCCAACTCATCCTCCCAAATGCTGGGTTCCAAGTGTGCACCACCATACCCAGCTGGTGTCTTTTGTAGAACCCTCCACAGCAACCTCTCGAGGTTTACTAATGCCACACTCTCCCGTTTCTTGTCCCCTCAAAATGCTGGGTACCACGGATGCTCAAAGCGCCGAACTGACTGGTTATGCACCGTACATGACAGATAGCAAGGGTTAGAGGTGCATGTGTGTGGCAGTGTAGGGCCAATATATAATGCTGCAGAGCAGAGCATGGACAAAGTGTTTTCATTACTTTTTAAAAATACTGATATTTTCATTTATTTCATTCATCTTGTTCTTTTTTTTTTTTTTTGGTATCGGGGATCAAACTCAGGTCCTTACGGTTGCACAGCAGGCGGTGAAACCACTGAGCTAAATCCCTGGCCCTTCATTCATCTTGTATATGAGCTGATATATGTGTGTGCCCTGGAGCTGAGCACAAATTATCTGTCAAAAGGAGATCTACGCAAGATGCATAGGCCATAGATCCTACTTAGAGAACAATTAATGGAATGGAAGTGCGAGTCCACAAATAAATCTTTTCATTTAAAAAAAGTTTTTGGTGGTCCTGGGGATGGAGCCCAGGGCTTTTGGCCTGAGCGCCACCCCCAGCCTTCTCCTAGCTTTTCTGTTGAGGCTGGGTCTCTCCAGGTTGCCAGGTTTCACAGGGTGGGGTGCAGCTTGCCATGCTCCACCCCAGCCTTGCAGAGTGCTGGGATTAGAGGTGTGTACCCACAACTGGGAGGAGCCCGTATACCAAAGGCAAAATGGGTGTGGCTATTAATGGCTAGTGTCCTTTGGGGGTGATAGACTGATCTAAAACTCTGACTAGCTAAAATCACTAAAAGTTAATCTTCAAGTAGATGAATTTGGTATGTGACTATCTCAATAAAGATGTGAAAAAGGTAAACACTCAAAAAACCCCCAACAAAACATAATCTACTTTTTTTGTCGTTTTTTTTGGCTTTTGGAGCCAGCATGTCTCACTATGTAGCCCAGGCTGGCCTTGAACGCAGGGCAATCCTACCTCAGCATCTTGTGCTGGGATTATAGGCATGTGCCAGCACGCCTGGCTAAACACATAATCTGTTAGTTAACAGAACTGTCTTTTTGCTTGGCTTACTGAGTGTTACCTATATCCCAGGCATGATGCTGACTGAACTCTAAAGATGTTCTCAAGAAACTTTAGATACTGGGACCTCATAGTTAGCTACAAAGTGAGATCTAATAACTGTTGAGTATCTTCATAGATCCTACCTAAAGAATTCAAGTTGTCAAATCAATGAACTGTCTCATTACAAAATGATCTCTTCTAAAATGAGCCAAATCCCAGGGACATGATAAGGATGGTTAAGTGTAACTCAGATGTGGTCCTCCTCCATGTCACTTATACCAACTCAACAAAACGTGCCATATGTGGAAGTGCTAACAGACACAATTTCCGCTTTGCCTTCTGCCACTATCCTTAAAATGCAATGCAGTACCTGGCTCTCTTTTCTGTTTCTTCTCTAGCCTTTGTTTCAGGCTTTCCAGTTCCACACTGTCCTCCGCAGGGGTTCCTTCAGTATTTTCACTCTAAAACACAGCAAGATGTGAAAACCAAAGCAAACAAAAAGACAGCAAGACACAGAGCTGACATTCTGCCACCTTAGAGTTTAGAGTAACAAACAGTTAAATATACAAATATATACACGCTCAAGGAATGTTTCTTCTTTGGGTTTTGGTTAAGAGCTCGAATAGTGGTACATGTATAACTTTTTTAAAGATAGTTAAACGTTAAAAAATCAGGTGCTTAAGAAAGTTATAGTCAGATATAGGATAAATTCCAAACCATGGGGTTAGAAATTTGATACAACTCATTCAATTCTAAGTGAAAATATGCTTAAAGTATTTACATGTACTGCTTGCCAGAGTATTCACCTTGATTTTCTTCTTAATTTTCTTTTCTGCCTCTGCTTTCATCTCTACCGTCACCCGAGGAATAACCCTTGTTCCTTGTTGAGAAGGCAAAACTTCAGCCATCTGTGCTTTTTTCCCTTTTGGTTTCCCTCCTTTCCCAGGAAGTCCTACTTGTTCATCTTGTTTTTCTTTGGCTTCAACAGCCTACAAAAGGGTTGTAAGAAAGCAAGTTTAGAAGCGAAGGAAAACCTGTACCATCTAAAATGCAACAGCTAAACTGATTTCAGCCTGTTACACCCTAAGACAAATTTGTATAAGCTATTCCACAACCAAGCACATCATCAGTAGTGAAGATGTAATTTTTTTCTTTTTTAGTACTGAGGATCGAACTCGGGTTCTTGCGCTTTCGAGGCAGGCGCCGGAATCACTGAGCTAAATCCCCGGCCCCTCATTGAGAGAACTTTTAACCTGGGCATTACAGAGTGCCTACCTCTAGTTCCTCAACAAAAGCAGCCAAGTCTTCTTTCCACAGATCTGACGGACTCTTTTTCTTCAGTGTGTGCAGCTCTTGCTCCTTTATAGGGTCACCAGAAAGCTGAGTTAGTGGGTGCACAGCAGCGTTTTTACTCACACACAGCTGTTTCCTTTCCCTCTGCAGGAGCAGTATCAGGCCCGTGGCGGACAGCCCACCTTTTCGCTTCGCTGCTTGCACAACTCGTCTTTCTTTTCCTTGGTCAGGTACCAGAGGGGCATGTCAAGGAGGTAGGCGAAGGTCGGCCCGGTATCTGCGGCGGAGTCGCCCTTGGCAGTCTCCTTCTCGCTGTCACTTTCTTCATTGTCTTCTTCATCTGGAACCTAAAGTGCAGAGGAAAATGTCAACTTGACGGGCGATGTGAAATGCAACCCTTGTGGAACCAGCGGGTGCTAAGCCAGACGCTACCTTTTGCTGGGCTTCTTTCCAGGCCTTCACAGGATCTGAATCATATCCCCTCTGAATCAGAACTTTAATTAATTCTTTCTTAGGTTTATTTTCTATTTAAAAGATGTAAACAGAGATAATGGTTTTGAGTAAGATTTCAGGAAATGGATAAGGTTTTACCACATTAAGTCAAAAAACTAAAACTATGAATCAAACTGTTTCTGTTTTGCATTCATTTGTACATTCTGGTTTAGAAAGGAATGTTTTCCCCAAATCAGTAACAGAAGTAAATTACAAGGGGGAAGTCAAATCATAAATGAGGCTGTCATCTAATCATGACTCTTGAAAGAATGAAGGGAATCAAAACCTTTTTTCATATACCTCTACGTCACTTAGGTTCCTGTCTTTTTAATTAATTTTTTTTTTTTTTTGAGACAAGGTCTTGGTATGTAGCCCAGGGGTGGCCTTGAACTTGAAGTCACAGAGATGCTCCTGCCTCAGCCTCCCAAGTGCTGGGATTACAGGTCTGAAGCACCATGCCCAGCTCCAGCTTGTTGTAACACTTGATTGGGCCAGTTTTCTGTTCCACCCACCCAAAGATTGACACTCTCTTAATCATGGTCCTCCATGATACATTAATTCCCTCTTTTGGCATTATCTCTGTTTTAGTGCTCAGGACAGTTAACTTACTACACTTTGAGGCCCAGTGAGAGTCACTCGCTATCTGGAGCTTTGTACCACCTGTTATGGCTGAGATCTAAAATGTCTCCCAAATTTTTCATGTGTTCACAGGTGGGGCTTTTAGGGGTAAGTGGGTCATGGTGGTGCCATGCTCATGAGTGGGATTAATTCACTGAGGAGTTGGGGTGTTGAGGAGACAGGGCCTGGTTGGGGTGGTCCCTGGATGTGCTGGGAAGGGTGCATCCTCGTCCTGGCTCCTCCCACCTTCCTCTGCCTCCTGGGTGAGCAGCTGTCCTGTGCTGTGCCCTCTGGCTGTGCCTTTCCTGCCTTACAGCCAGCTGACCATGGACAGAACCCTCGAAACCGTGAACCCAATAAACCTCTCCTCCTTTAAGTTGTGGGTGTCAGGGATTTTTGTCACAGTGATGGGAAAGTGACTAATACACGACCTTTCTTCAATTAACTTAAATTTGATCACATATTTAGACCCTGATATTTGCTCTTCAAGAAGACTCCACAGTCCCTAGAATTTCCTAATGCCAGCCAAGGAGAAGTCCCTTTTTCCTTCAGGTCATGTCCAGTACCATGCATTTTAGGTTTGCCTTAAGCAGTATCTTTGAAATAAGAAGGCTGATATGCTGGCGCTAGTTCTGTAACTATGTATCCAAACAGACATGTAATTATCAAGCTAAACATTTTTGTGTGCCATCAGAAACTATGCCTTTGCTCACTAGGGTTACTGTGTTTTGGGGTTTGCTACTATAACTCATTAAAACTAGCTGCCTTTCCCAGCCCAGCTCTGTCCTTTCTCTTCTTTTTCTGACAAGGTCTTGCTATGGCGCCCAGGCTGGCCTCAAACTTCTGAGGTGCTGGGATTATAGGCATGTACCACCACACTGGCTCTGAGCTATTTCTTTTAACCTTCCTTGTATGCCAGCTTGTCAAAACTCTTCTTCCTGGTCACTTAACCCCTCACTTACTTCTTATAGATTTCTTAAAAAAAGAATCTTTAAGACTTGATTTTTTTGGGTGGGGCATTTAGCTCAGTGGTTCCACTGCCTGCCTCGCAAGTGGAAGGTCCCGAGTACAATTCCCATTACCAAAATGACTTTACTTTTTCAGTTTTGGGTGCCATTTACTTATCAAGTCTCTTATAATCCCCCTTCCTGCCTTTTCTTCTTCTTTTGTTTTGGTACCGGGGATCGAACTTGGGACCTTGTGCTTGCAAAGCAGGCAGCGGAGCCACTGAGCTAAATCCCCAGCCCTTGCCTTTTCTTCTTTGTCAGCTGGGATCTTCTCTTGTGATAAACCAGTTTACATAGTCTTCTAGCTCTATTTTCTTCCTGTCTAAATAGCAAGTAAATCTTTGTTTTCCTTTAGCATCGAGCCTTGAATTCAGGACCTTGTGGTTCTGAGGCAGGTGCAGTGCCACTGAGCTACATTCCCAGCCGTAAACTTTGATGCTCGGTCTGGGAGATGGGGATGTAACTTAGGGGCAGACTGCATGCTTAGCCTGTGCAAGGCTCTGGGTTTGGTCTCCAGCACAAGAAAAAAACTACTCAATCTAGGAGAAGCTCACTTTCAAAGTGTAAATTCCTAATCAAATATTTTAAAGAAATTCTTGCCTCAGCAACCAGGTGAGCTACATGGGATTCTGCCCTCCCTCCCACCATCACTCTCAGCAGCAATGTTTAATGAAAGATTAGCATAACTACATTTTTAGTAGAGAGGATTATTACAAAAACATTACCAATGATTATTTTGCCATCTATTTTCTCTAAGATAAAGCGAGCTTGATTGTTCAGTTTAGCAGATTCTGCACCAAGCATTCCTAGGAGCCATTCTTTTCTTAATCCATAATATTTGAGCCTGAGTTCAAAGAAGTCTCTTAGGATGTCCAACGCTGTGTCATATTTCTTTAAGCAGCCTACATGGTCAAAAAGCACCTGGGAAAGGAGAAGAAGGTTAGAGCTATGAGCCAATAAATTCAGTAAAATTTATAAAAATAGCAGAAGATATCTTTAAAAATTGATATTAATCTTCAATACAAGCTGAAGTACACATCTTTCACACAATAAGACATACCATAGGGGCCGGGGATTTAGCTCAGTGGTTCTATTGCCTGCTTTGAAAGCTCAAGGTCCTGAGTTCGATCCCCAGTACCAAAAAAAAAAAAAAGACATACCATAGAGTTGCAGGTGAGACTTGTTTGGAGTTTGAAGACTTTGTGCAGTCCGGCTCGCTCTGCCTCTGCCAGTTTTTCTTCAGTCATCTTCACAACAAACTTGACAGTGGTATCTGTGTGGTATTCCCTATAGTCTGTTATGAGAGGCGGTGTCTTCTCAGTGCCATTCAGCATGGGTTCTAGAACCTGCTCTTTATACGTCTAAAGAAACAAACAATCCTTTTGTAAGGAGTCTCCTCAATGACCAAGAGCAATAGTGCAAAAAGTCTGCCAACCACAAAATCAAGAAAGCCACAGTTACTTACCTGGGTCCATGTTCTGATGGGAAGCTCTGAGATTTCAATGGTTGTAGAATTCAGAATAGCTACTTCACCATTAATCACATACTGATTTGGAGCCAGCTCTTCAATAGTACCTCTGAAGTTCTTGTAACTTGGAAGCTAAATTGGTTTTCAAAAAAATAATGTTTTGTAAATATGATGCTAACGACAGAAATCACAAGGTGTTTTCATGGCTTACACTCACAGGTGGGCTTTTGGAGGTGTCTGGATCACGGGTGTGTGATAACTGGATCATTCCATGGATTGGTTTAGCATAGTTGTGGGTGAGGGGGTTACTGAAGAGGAAGCCCCACCGTGGGTGTGGGTGGCACCAACCAATAGGCTTGTAGCCTGGATGGAATGAAAAGGGAAAGGAAGGTTTGCTGCTTGCTGCCAGATTGTTTCTCCTTTACCAAGCCCCACTGCCATGGCGCACTACTTTGGAGCAGCTGAGTATGGACTGAAACCTCTACAAACTGTGAGTCAAAATAAACTTCTCCTCCTTTATCGTGTGGGTGTCAGGTATTTTGTCTCAGCAACAGGGAAGTAAGACAGTGTTCAACAATACAACTAACAGGGCTGGGGATTTAGCTCAGTGGTTCCACCACCTGCTTTGCAAGCGCAAGGACCTGAGTTCAATATCCGGTACCAAAAAAACAAAAACAATACAACTAACAATAAAGGGTGAAATAAATTTTCATCCTCTTTAGTCATATAGTCCAATCAACTGAATCCAGAGGAAAAATAAGGTTCCTAATACACATAATAGTTACCATCGGCAAAGGTTCTTCTCCATCCATTAAACGCCTGATGTTATTCACAACTTCGCGAACATCAAAGTTGGGGATTTTGCAGGACCACCCAGTGCCAATCCCTTCAGCACCATTCACCAGCACCATGGGGATGATAGGGATGTACCATTCAGGCTCCACACGTTGGTTGTCATCGTATAAGAACTTCAATGTATGATCATCTTTTGGTGGAAATAACAACCGAGCCAAAGGGCTAAAGAAAACAATCAAAGGATATTATTTTACAAAATTTTATGGAACATACATTTTGTTAAGTGGTGGGGTAAATACTTAGCCTTAGAAGAAAACTAGAGTAGGTATGAGCAGCGTGTGTCAGTAGCCCTGGCTACTCAAGAGGTAGGAGGATTGCTTGAGCCCAGGAATCTTGAGGACAGCCTGGGCAACACACTGAGGCCCTGTCTCTTAAAAAAAAAAAAAAAAATGTGCTAAGAAAAATCAAAGCCTTTCTGATAGGATTATATTTGAGCAGAGAAAGAAAAAAAAACCTGGCGAAAAGAGCCATGTGGATAACAAAGTGTTGCAGACAGACTGGAGGGGAATGTGCCTGGCACATTTGAGCGAAGGCTGAGGCAGCAGAGCTGGAGTAGCGATGGCATGAAAAGGAACCCGAAGATATTTGGAGTGGGGGTACAGATCGTGTAAGGCCTGGTTAGCTAAGCTCACTCTGAATGAGCAGGTGGAAGGTTCTGAACCAGAATGACCTACTTTTGAAAAATTGATTGGCTGCTATGAGAAAGGACAGTAGATTATATGATAGTCATTTACATGAGAGGGGGCAGCTTAGTTTTCCCAATGCAGAGCCCATAGGATTTGCTAATGAATTGGGTGGAAGTGGTAAGAAAAGGAGCCAAGAGCAACTCCAAAAGTTTTAGTCTGAGTGAACAGAATGGTAGAATTCCATTACAAAGGCAAGGAAGGAGTTGGTTTTGGACTTGTGTCTGAGGAACTTATTAGATAGCCAAGTGGGAGATGTTGAAAAGGTTAGTCACACACTAAGGGCTGTCAGAGTTCTGACGAGAAGTCAGGAATGGAATTGTTTTTTTGGTGGTGGTAACGCAGACTGAACCAAGGGCCTTGGCACTGAGCCACATCTCCAGCCCTTTTAAAACTTTTAATTTTGAGATAGGGTCTTGCTATTTTGCTAAATTGCCCAGGTTGGGCTTGAACTTCAGACTGCTGGGATTGCAGGTGTGCAAATGCCATGCCAAGTGATAATTCTTTGTTGTGAGAAGCTGACCTGTATCCTGTAGGGTGTTTATAGCAGCAGCCCTGGCCTCTGTTCACTAGATCCCAATATTCTCTAATACATTTAATTTTTAAAAGTTTTGGTTTCACATTGCTTCAACATTGGAAACAGGCTGGGTGTGGTGGTGCATGCCTCTCATCCCAGCACTCAGGAGGCTGAGGCAGGAGGATTGCTGCATGTTCGAGGCCAGCCTGGACTACATAGGGAGTTCAAGGCCAGCCTGAACTGCGCAAGACTCTGTCTCAAAAAGCCAAAAAGATGCCTCGCAAGCTAAAGATCCTGAGTTTGATCCCTGGTACCAAAAAAAGAAAAAAGAAAAAAACATTGGCAATAGCAAGTGACTAGAAATGGAAAGCACACTCACCTGAGCATGGTGAAGATGTATCGAGGACTAGCAGAATCCTTGCCACCATGCAGCCTGGTACCAAACTGACCAATGGGCTGCAAGAGGTTCAGATTATTGCTACCCACAAAGTTCTGAGCCAAATTGATGATGGTCATCATTAGTGACATCTGCAAGGAGAAAGATTCATTACCCTAGATAATGTATATCCATCATGATGACTAAGCACAAACATTATGAGGTTCAGACATTTATACTTTCTTTTCCCATGTAAATGGATGGTGGAAGTGGCCCAAGTTCAGGGCTTTTGCCTTCCATTAATTTCTATCAAATTTGACTTAACTTTGAAGGGAAAGTTCCTGTCCTTCCCTCAGGAAAATGAAATGTTTCCACGTCTATCATAAGATGAAGTTCATTTCTGTTCTAGCATGCAGATATCTATTCACTCTACAGTATGTGTTGGGCCTCTGGCTAAACTGTGATTATGCCTTGAAGGCAGGGAACACATTTTACATGGACTTTTTATATACCTGGTCTGTCTAGAAGGTTACATCCCAGATTGGTGGATGGATGGTACAAGGCAGGCATTTAACATATGTAAGTTGGGTAAATACTTCGAGTTCTCACTGTATAGTGATTTAAAGCTGTAAATAGCACAACCATTACATTTAAATTTTCTAGGAACTTGCAAATAATGTTTTTGTTTTGCTGTGGTACTGGGGACTGAACTGAAGGCCTTCACATTGAGCTATATCCCCAGCTCTTTTATTTTTCATTTTGAGGGAGGTTCTTGCTAAGTCGTGAAGTTGCCCAGGCTGGACTCTAATTTAGGATTCTCCTGACTCAGTCTCCCAGAGTGCTGGGATTAGAGGCGTATGCCACCACACTTGGCTGGCACTGTAGTTTTTAAAAATGGTTATTAGGGGCTGGAAATTTAGTTCAGTGGTGCCACCACCGGCCTCGCAAGTGCAAGGTCCTGAGTTCGATCCCTGGTACCAAATAAAAAATAAAAATGGTTATTAGTGAAAGTGAACAATTCAGGATGTATCCTCCTAGGCATTTTGCATTCAATATTCTTCTGCCTTTTTCCCCATCTGGCAACAGACTACGCACAGTCTTCAATGTTAGTGCATTTTATTTGTGTCACTGATTCCATACACATATACAATACAACTTATAGCAAATAAACATCACTAAATATGACTATAGACCCAAATGTGAGTATGCTTGTAGGAATATTTTTTCTAAAACTGTAAGTGTTAGGGCTGGAGATTTAGCTCAGTGGTTCCGCTGCCTGCCTCGAAAGCACAAGGCCCCAAGTTCGATCCCCAGTACCAAAAAAAAAAAAAAAACAGGCACACTTTTATAGTTTGATATAGTTTACCAAATTGTTCTCTACTTAGCTTTTGCTTACTCCACTTGTACTACTACAACTTATACTCGCACCTAATGTGTCTGGATAATGTCTTGCAGTTATTATTATTATTATTTTTTCAAAGTAGGAAGATATTTATTGATAGGAAAGCTCCCGAGGGGCAGGAGGGCCAGGAGGGCCGGGAGTGGGCGGCCCTGTCTTGGGTTATTCTGCTGCAGCGCTTCCTGGACACACCCTAGACTGTGCTCACCTCACCGTGATGGTAAGAAGACATTTCCGCCACTGACCCAGCCAGCTGGGCGACCTTCACCTCTCGCTTGTCATTCCGCTTGAAGCAAGTAAACAAAACTTTTCTCTGACCTGGTTTCAAACCTTTCAAATTGAAAGAAGGGAAAACATTAGCACTTTTAATTTAACTGTTTCTGAGCACCAATTTCCATTTCCTAAAACAGAACATCAAACTGGAACTCACCATCCACCATAGATGGGATAGATCTCTCATTGTCAGAATTTGAGAACAGGATAAGCTCCTTGTTTATGAAGTCATTATATGTCAGGTAAGTGGTAGTTTGCCCATACAAATAATCCTGAGGGACCCAAACAAACTGCTTAGAACTATCATTTCTTTTTTAAAAATTTTACTTTATGAAAAAATAAATGAAATTTCCTAACGAAATAGTAAGAGGAAAACAACAGTTAATACACTGTGTCATTATCTTCAAAGCAGTTACTTAGTACAGACAGACAAAAACAGATTCTCTTACAGAGAAGAAACAGATAATAGCACAAGACATTCTTTGTTCTTTAAATTTTTTTTTTGTTTTTTTGAGACAGAGTCTCCCTGTGTAGTTCAGGCTGGCCTTGAACTCACCATGTGGCCCATGCTGGCCTCAAACTCACAGTGATCCCCTTGCCTCAGCCTCCCAAGTGCTGGGATTATAGGCATGTGCCACCACACCCAGCAAAATTTTCTTTTCAGTAAATATAACTATTATTTCTATGATTCTTACTTTCCCCCAAAATATAATTAAGCAGAAGTACTTTATGTTTTAAAGACAAAGCAGGGCTGGGGATTTAGCTCAGTGGTTTTGCCCTCTGCTACGTAAGTGCAAGGATCCGAGTTCCATCCCCGGTAACAAAAAGTAAATAAATACATACATACATACATACATACATACATACATACATACGTACATAAAGACAAAGCAAACTTAATTGCTGCACAGTTAGAAAAACAGTGCATTGCCTTTATAATTTTTTTTCAGGCCCAATACACTTGAGCAGTCCAAATAAAAATATTTATAAATAGTCATGAATCATTTAATGAAGGGGACACATTCTGATAAATGCACTATTAGGTAACTTTGTCATGTGAACATCATAATGTGAACTCATACATGCCTGGTGTATTTACACAGGCTTAAATGCATATGTACACACACACTCCTATGTTATTTATTTTTATTTATTTATTTTTTTGGTACCGGGGATCAAACTTGGGACCTTGCGCTTGCAAGGCAGGCGCCGGAACCACTGAGCTAAATCCCCGGCCCTCCTATGTTATTTATTAATACTTATTTGTATGTTTTTGAGACAGGGTCTCACTGTGTAATTCTGGCTGGCCTTGAACTCACTATGTAGCCCAGCCTGGCCTGGAACTCATGGCGATCCTCCTGCCTCAGCCTCCCATGTGCTGGGATTACAGGTGTGCACCACCATGCCCAGTATATTTTAAATGTTACAACTTTACTGCTTCTAGGCCCATGATAAAAAAATCAACATGACATTAAGTCAAGCACAAAAGAAAAGGATGTCATCAAGAGACTTGGTAAATATTAGATGTAGGTGGCTACCACTAGCATAGAAATGCAATGTTTTACAATAAATTTTTTTGGGGGGGTACCGGGGACTGAACTAGGGACCTTGTGCTTGCGAGGCAGGCAGAGGCACCACTAAGTTAAATCCCCGGTCCTACAATAAATTTAAAACAATTTAAAATAATGCTAATGTGCACTATAAGGCACAGTGGCACAAGCTTGTAATTCCAACACTAAGGGAGGCTGAAGCAGGAGGATTAAGGTTCGAGTCCCTCCTGGGAAACTTAAGAGACCTTATGTCAAAAAAAAAAAAAAAAAAAAAATACAATAAAAGCTGGGGATGTAGTTCAGTGGTAGGGTGTCACTGGCACTGGGTTCAATCCCCCAGTACTGAAAAAAAAAAAAAAAGGTGAAAAAAGCAAATATATATAAAGTAACCAGAAAAAACCAAAACCAAAACCCAGTAAGCACTATTCATTCTCACCAAGTATATTATATATCATTACCAACTATACTAAACATAGAATTGTTTGCGCCATACTTTTACAAGACTGAAGTACAGTTGCTTTGATTACACCAGCATCACCAGAAATACATGAGTAACCCTTGCCCTGACTTTATGCTATGTTAGTAGGTGATTTTTCGGCTTCATTGTAACTTTAGGGGAACATAGTTGTATATGTGATCCAGTGTTGATGATAACACAATTATAGGGTGTCTGGCTAGTTTTTTTTTTGGTACCAGGGATTGAACTCGGGTCCTTACACTTGCAGGGCAGGTGGCAGAACCAAGATTCTTTTTTTGATACTGGACATTGAACCCACAGACTTGTGCATGCTAGCCAAAAGCTCTACCACTGGGCTATATTCCCCAGCCCTAAAATTATTTATTACATTAAATTTCTTACTGAAGTCCTATTCAGTAAATTTAATTTGCTACAATATAAATCCTATGTTGATCAAATACACATTTTGTGGGAAAGATTTAAAATTTTTACCTCAGGAAGGCCAAGTAACTTCCGTTGTCTTCTATCTTCCATGAAATGAGTTAACCAATCCTTTCGATCATCTATCTGCTTTTTGCTAAAGGCCTAGAAATTAGAAGATGAAAAAGATGTCACCAGTACTAATAGGTTCCAAAATATTTTTTCTATCAAAAACAACAGAAATCTTCTTTCCTAAACTATCTGGTTCTTTTCTGTGACATGCTTACTAGAAACATTCTACTTGATAAAACACAGGTAAAAATGTAAATGTTTCAACTGATTAGATAAAGTAGTGATTTCAAAAATGAGGAATGTATATATAAAATACAACTCAAACTTACTAGGCTAATCGCAGCATCATCCTCAGGCCCAGAATATTTAAATTGGATACGATGTCTTTTCATATCTGCGAAGTACTCCTTAGCTTCCTTTGATGTGCTGGTGCCCAAACCTACCAAGCCAAAATACCAAGTAACCCCACGTAGCCTTGTACAATGATATATAAAACTGAGAACTTCCATATGGGTTTCATTACAAACCTTTGTAATACTTGACTTTCCATTTTTTATGATTTGGGGTAGAACTCTTCCATTCTTCAAATTCAGGAAGGCTGTAGAATGCCATTTCCTGCTTATTTTTAGACACCTGTGGTAAAGAACATAGTTGTAGCTTTCACATTGGGTGTTCCCTGCATACAGTCACATGTTATGGGGTTATATTTATATGAAGGCAGGTCAAGCCTGAAGGTGGTCCTTCGCCTAATCCCTGTTCCCTTTCTCTCCATAGATTAGAGTCTAAGATGGTAAATCCTGGATGGCACAGCCCCAGGAGACAGTTACAGTATGGGTCCTTGTTCCTTTTCTGTGCATGCCCCAATCATGAGACAATCATGTTCAGCCTAGGCCACGTGGCCACATGGCACTAGTTACCCTACCTTCCCACACTAGAAATAAAGCACGCACTGGATGCCAGGCAGCCATTAGCTCATCAGGCTATGGTCCCACCTGGTCCCAGCTATCAAGAATAATCTTGGGCTCTTTGTTGTCTTTTCTTCATCTCCCACCACTCTCCCCAGCTTCGGACCCTACCCTGTGAGGGTCGCAGCAGTGAAGAAGGGTCTTGGAATATTTATTTTATTTCTTTTAATTTTTTAAATTTTTTGGTACTGGGGATCAAACTCGGGACCTTGCGATGCGAGGTGGAATATTTATTTTTGCATCTTATAAATTGGCATACCTTTACAATGGGAGTGATGAATTCCTCCAGAAAACGATGTCGTAGAAGAGAGGGCCAGTTGTGATGGATAAAATTAATCAACAAGCCTTTGATATGGGAACCATCTTGGTCCTAAAAAATATTGGAAAAGTCAAAGTACAAAAGAATTGTTAGGACTCTTATTAAAGAGTTACGATTGAATTTCATAAATTTTTTTTAAAATAGGGGAACTAAAAAAAAAAAAAAAGACATGCTTAATTTAGTTCAATAGTCTAATTTCCTAACAAATCTGACCTGATCAGTCATAATCATTATCTTCCCATAACGAAGAGTCTTCAAAGAATCTTCATCTTCATAGTTTTTCTTGTATTGAAGACCCACAATCTTGATGATGTTATTAATTTCAGCATTTTCCATGATCTGAAATGAACACATATGAAAAAAGAGTAATGTTTTGTCTATAAATGTGGAGAATAAAGAATAACAATATACATTGGTTGGGGTTTCCTGAACTCTAGTACTGTGAATGATTAGACTGTCATTTTTTTTTTCTTTTTTTGTGGTTCTGGGGATTGAACACAGGTTCTATTAAGCTACAACCCCAGCCCTTTTACAAATTTATTTTAAGGGCCAGGGATTTAGCTCAGTGGTTCCGGCCCCTGCCTCCCAAGTGCAAGGTCCCAAGTTCGATCCCCGGTACCAAAATAAATAAATAAATAAATAAACAAATTTATTTTAAGATAAAATCTTGTAAAATTGCCCAGGCTGTATTTGAACTTATGACCTTCCTGTTTTAGCCTCCTGAATAGCTGGCATTACAGGAATATACTACCATGCCTGTCAGTCTGCATTTTAATAAGACTGAAAGGTCTGTTAACATATGCCAGGGCCGGGGATTCAGCTCAGTGGTTTCGCTGCCTGCTGCGCAAGCAAAAGGACCCGAGTTCGATCCCCAGTACCAACAACAACAACAACAACAAAAAACATATGCCAGAAGTGGACACATTTAAAAACATTATTTATTTTTGTGGTGCTCAGGATCAAATTCACACATGTTCAGGACACCCAATTTCTTAAAATACCAACAACCTCTCTAAGATATATTTCACAATACCCAAAGAGGAAATGAAATACAAGCATGAATCTAGACTTAGATTCCAGACTGAGTTTTAAGTTCTACCTGTTTATGAGAAGCTTCTCGGACATTGAGTATTTTTCCTCTAAGAGGGAAAACCCCATATCTGTCTCTCCCAACCACACCAAGGCCTGAAACAGCCAAAGTTTTGGCTGAGTCCCCCTCAGTCAGAATAAGTGTACACTCAGTGGAGTTCCGGCTTCCTGAAATAAAAACACACTAATTAATTATAGCACATTTAGTTCAACCTCAAATATACTAATTTAGACAATACTGTTAATAGCCTTGAGATAAAACATAATTTAGGAATAAAACACAGCCAATTAGATACATGCTTTAAAGTTCATAGTAAAGAGAAAACTACAGTAGTTTTCCCTTATTCATGGCTCTACTTTCCATTTCATGGTCCAAAAATGTTATAAATGGAAAATTCCAGAAATAAACAATTCCTAATTTTTAAATTATGTAATGATCTGAGTAGTCTGATGAAAGCTCACAAGGTCCCACCTGGGTCAGGAATCATTGCTTTGTTCACTGTGTCCACACTGTGTGCCGTCTGTTAGTCATTTAGTAGCTGTCGGGGTTATCAGATTGACTATTATCATCCCAGTGCTTGTGTTCAAATAACCTTTATGTAGCAGCCAAACACTGTATATTACAACGCCTTACCGTTTACCTCACTGCATAAGCACTGTTAATACCTCACATCATAACAAGGGTGAGTATGGTATGACACATGCAGTTTGATCAAAATATATAGTGAATATACAAATTAAAAATTATTACAGTAAAAGATACATTGCCATTAATTCCTTTCAAAATACTCCCCCGCACATCAAACACACTTATTGCATCATTCTTGCTATTTTCTGAAGCAGATCTGGAAGTCTTTCCTGTCTTTTGGATCAAAACAGAGAATGCTGCTGTTGAGTGTCATCCAACAGAAAGGCTGCCTCATAGGAACATGAGGCTGTGTTCTTATCCACCTTATTTGTTGGATCTGGCACCATGCTACTTCTGGCTCTTCTCCAAAGTCAACATGACTATGAAAGCTAACCATTTTGAACTGATTCAGGACATCAAGGCAGCCATGACACCACAACTAAGGACATTCCCAAAAGAGGACTTCCAGAACTGCTTCAGAAAATGACAAGAACCCAGTGTGGTGGCGTGTGTCCGTGTTGCCAGGACTTGAGAGGCTGAGGCAGGACTATTGCCATGAGTATAAAGTATAATGCTGGCCTGGGCTATACAGTCAGTTCAAGGCCAGCCAGAACTACAAAGTAAGACCCTGCCCCACCTGTTGCCAAAAAGAAAAGGAAAATAGCAAGAATGATGGGATAAGAATTTTTGAAGCAAGAGGGAGTATTTTGAAGGGTATTAAGGCAGTGTGTCTTATATGACTCTTCTTACAATATCTTGTTAGAATTGTTCTATTTTATTAGTTACTGTTATTAATCTCTCACTGTGCTTTTATCACAGGTATGTATGTCTAGGAAGAACATAGTATCATAGAGTTGGTAGTATTCAGTGTCAGGTATCTGCTGGGAGTTTTACAATTATATTCCCTGAAGACAGGGGAAGAATGCTGTATCAGTTTCTTAGATTAATTTCTCACCACAATACTTAACTATTGCTACATACTCACTTGATCAGATTATATTGAAAATATTCTTTTAGGTAATAGATCACTCTATATAAATATTCTTACTTTATGTCCCCAAATAATTATTTCAACATTATTTGTAATGGCCCCAAATTGAAAGTGACTTAAATATTTAACAAGAGATAATTGATTTTTTTAAATAAACTTAATATATTGAATATTAAATCTCAAGGGAAAAATACCATGGTATGCTCTAATGAAGAAAACTGAAGCACAAAATTTAAAGTCTGGAAACATTATTAAATATGTACCTGCATCATTGGCATCATCAAGTTTGGGAATTCCCTTGATTCTGTTATGTTTTACAGCTGAACACTTCTTGTTTAACTGAACTTGCGCCTTAAATTTCACCCAGTTCAGTATGCTTTCTACAATACCACAGCCAATTGCCTGGAAACAAGATTCATATTAGGGAAAAAGGATTCTGTCAGAAATCCAGATTAGAAATGAGCCCCCAGGAAAATAAAAACAATTCAAAGATTAAAAAAGAGACGGAACAATAATTTCTGACTAAAGAGCGATACAGTAATTTCTGGATCTTCCTGCCTTCTCACAAGTAAGGCAGCTGGTTGCTTTTGGTTCATTCAACAAACGTATATTATTTCCTTACACTGTGCTAGGCACTGAGTCACTTGTTAGAGAAACAGTAGCTGAAAATTAGACAAGGTCCTTGTCTTCAAAGAGTTTAAGGTATAACTTGGAAGGCAGAAATAAGATAAAAAATGAGAGTACGGTGAGAGTCATGATGAAATGATAACAACATGGGTTCAATGTTAAGTTGGAACCAGTTTAGCTAAGGAGATGGGTAGACAGTAAAGGTTTTCCTAAGGAAATGGAATTCAGACTTTTCCTGAGTGGAAGTCACTGAAAGATTTCAAGAGACTGGAGACAAAAATGTGTGCTTTGGGCCAGGGATTTAGCTCAGTGGCACCGCGACTGCCTTGCAAAGTACGAGGTCCTGAATTCAATCCCTGGTACCAAAAAAAAGAAAAAGAAAAATGTGTGCTTTATAACACAAAAACGTTGCACAAGATCATTGCAAAGAAAGGACTGGTACAACGCGAAGGCTGAGAACCTATTACGGTAATCCAGAAAAGAGGTCGTGGTGGGAGGCTACAGAGGCACCCAAGAGGTGACCCTTATGCTAGAGAAAAGACTCCCACACCTTTATTGTTTATATAATCCAGTGGCTGGTTGGGTTTTTTTTACTAAGACAGAAAATATTTTAACTTATTGGGATTGTGGATAGGTGCTATGGAGGTAACTAATTCAGTTTGTATGTACTTAGAAAATATAGGCATATTGGCGGTAAGAAAGCCTCTGGGTAAGATTAGAAGTAAAAAGCTATTGTTTTACTTCATTTTCAGATTGGGAAAACGTGCAGGATAGTGTGAGAGGAGATCTATTTCTGCAAAGCTGAAAAGGGCAATGGAAAATAAAGTCAGGTGCTTCTATTTTTATTTCCCTAGAAGTACTCACAGCTTTGATGAATTTTTCACTTAATTGGCATGTTGATCCAAAGCTCTTGGCTTGTAAAGTCATGTTTTCTTTTGTCTGAGAGTCAAAGGTTGGGTTTTCAATTAAGGCATTCACAAAAATCCACATGTGATTTTTCACCTGCAATGAGTTGTTGATATAAAGTCACTAGAAATCCTTCATGCTTTATTTACAGTCTTTCTTCTGTCTTGACTTTAGAAAAGAAAAGTGCTAAAATACCATACCTGATGTGCTTTTACTGCAACCCCACCCTTGTTCTTCTTCTTCACTACATCAACAAGTTTGGTCACAATCTGATCAGCTACATAGTCAACATGTCTGCCACCCTAGTGAGGAAGAAGAACTATTAACCTCAGTATCCTCACAATTACAATAATAATCAAATACTTAAAAAGCATTTAGCTTCTTTATGCCAAGGTAGCCAAATATTTGTCTTCTGTATATATTAAAAGCATTAAGAACACTTATAAAATTACCTTGGAAGTAGCAATGCTATTGACGAAGCTAATTTGCTGGAACCCTTTTTCACTCATTGTTAAACACACCTCCCATCTGTGGTTTACTTGTTCATGTATTACTTTCAGTGGGTTGCCAGTTTCATCTAACTTATCCTTTAAATACATATCCACATAACTACGGAATCCTTTTACCTGTAAAGGAATTTAAGGTATGGTATTTTACAAAGAAAGCTATAAAATGTAGAGTTAAAGGCTAGGGATTTAGCCCAGTGGCACCACACCTGCCTGGCAAGTGCAAGGTCCTGAGTTTGATCCCTGGTACCAAAAAAAACCCCCAAAAAAACAGTTAATGGATCATGAGGATTTTTCAAAACAGATGAAATAATGTTCACTAATGGGCTAAGAGAATGTCATTTAAGGAAGGGCATAAGAGTATTTTTTTTTAGGTGTTTCTTTGAGAAAGAAATTTCTTCTGCATGTTTAAAATGATCCGGTTAAAAAATGTATTCTAGGGCTGGGGATTTAGGTCAGTGGTTTCACCACCTGCTGTGCAAGCGCAAGGACCTGAGTTCGATCTCCGGTACCAAAAAAAAAAAAAAAAAGTATTCCAGGGCTGGGAATTTGGCACTGCACCTGCCTCGCAAGCACAAGGTCCTGAGTTCGATCCCTGGTACAGAAAAAAAAAAGTATTCCATTCTCTTTTCAGAAACATATCTAAGAAATGATAGGGAAAAAATTGGGAAGAAAACAAATCAGTTTTGCATTTGACAATGATCACAAATTCCCTTATGTCCTTAGCCAGGGAAATACTCACCGGCAACTTATTTCCATTAAGAAAGACTTTGACATCTTTAGTGGACCCGGCAATATCATATGCTCTTCTAACCATCAGTGCAACAATATCTTTGTCCAGGCTTTGCATTTTAAACTTAGACAAATCAGGCTGGAAGGTGATACATGTATAATCTTCTCCACTAAAGGGCTTGAGTTCCATCTCACCAGCCCTCCCCATGTTATCCCTCCATGTCTATGGAAGTAAAGAATAGAAAACATGAAAAACTCATTTCATGAACTGGAACTATCAGTCCTGAAAAATAATCTAGTATATGGCAAGAGTAACATTCCACAATTTAACGACTTATGTTAAATTAAACCTACCATTAATGTCATTATAAATGGCTATACTACAATTTATAATGAAGACACAAGAGACATATTTACTTGCCTGTTTGAACATTTTCTTGTATTCTTTACTTGCTGTTTCCACAGTAAATTTGGTACTGAATATATTACACAGTTTGGCTCCATAGCCATTTCGTCCACCTGGGCAAACAAATATAAAACACTATTTTATTATAATTTCATTGACAGCTTTATTTTTTAATCATGGTAAAGTTAATTCAGTTATAGAGGGTTATTTTCATATTCTTTTTTTTTTTTTGATACCAGGGATTTAACTTGGGACCTTGCACTTGTGAGGCAGGTGCCGGAACCATGGAGCTAAACCCCCAGCCTAGTCTCATATTCTTGCTTTGGTTTTTTTTTGGTACTGGGAATCGAACTTGGGACCTTGTGCTTGCGAGGCAGACGGTGGAACCACTGAGTTAAATCCCCAGCCCTATTCTCATATTCTTAATCCTCATACCAAATAGTCATTTATTTTATTTTTATTTTTATTTTTTTGGTACCGGGGATCGAACTTGGGCCCTTGTGCTTGCGCAGCAGGCGGCAAAACCACTGAGCTAAATCCCCGGCCCTATTCTCATATTCTTAATCCTCATACCAAATAGTCATTTATTTTTTATTTTATTTTGTTTTTTTTGAGACAGAGCCTCACTATCCAGTTCAGGTTGGATTTCAACTCACTATGTACCCCAGGCTGGCCACAAACTTGCAGCAATTCTCCTGTCTCAGCCTCCTGAGTTCTGGAATTACAAGAGTGCACCACCACGCCTGGCTGTAGATAGTCATTTAAAAGATGTTTTTTTCAGCAGTATGCTCTTTATTTTTCCTCAATACTCTACCTGTTACCTTCTTTTCATCATCGTCATAGTTACTAGAAGTTAAGAGCTGACCAAATATGAGAGCTGGGACATACATCTTCTCGACTTTGTGTTCAACAACAGGAATTCCTTTTCCATTATTCCATATACTAATTAAATTGTTTTCTCTAAGAAAAGATTGAAAATTCTATTGTAAAACAAATGTTAAACTAATGCACATTTTAAAAACTCTTACATATTATTATTTCTAAAAAATATAAACTTGCAAGTCTCAATTTCATTATGATTTGTTCATATATACCTCCTGAAATTGAGCACAAATAACCCTTCCCACTATACTTAGTTATTTCTTTTTTTTAGGTCCAGGGATTGAACTTGGGACCTTGTGCTTGCAAGGCAGGCGCCGAAACGACTGACCTAAATCCCCGGCCTCCCCAACTATGCTTAGTTCCTAATACTCCTGAAATAGGAGCTGAGGGTGGGGTGGGGAAAACCTTTTCCAACACCTGTGTAGACACTGATAATGTTGAACAAATATGAAATTTTAAAATGTTAGGATAAACAAAGGGAAATGAATTATGCCTGATGGAAAAAAACTGGAAACAATATTATTATACCATTTTTAAGGGGATCATCTGTATCTCTAGTTCCCTTAGCTTCTCACTCAACAGAGGATATTGTAAAACAGATGAGAAAAACATACCATTATAAACTTCTCTGCTCGGTAATAAAATGCTAAAAACATACTTGCATATATTTATTGTTTAGTTATTTTAGGTTAATTCTAAGATATATATTAATTTTATTTTTTTATAACTAAATGTAGCCATTGGTGGATTATTTTTTAGCAAAACATGTATTGGTACATTTTAGATATACATAATGATAACACTCACCATAAGGAATTTGCACTTGTACATGATATAACCTGCCTCTTTTTTTCCTTCCCATACCACCCTCCCTGCAGGGCCCCACTCCCTCCCTATATAAAAAGCTTTGTTTTCATTTTTTCCTTCTATTTTTCCTTTTTTTTTCTTGTCCCTTCTTTCTTTTCTCCCCCCTTGTTCCCCTTCCCATTCGAACATTTTCGTACCATTTCCCAATATCTATTATACATTTAGAAGATATATTTTTAGCTATAATGGGACTCACACTATGGTTCTTTTTTGGTGGTACAGGGGATTAAACCCAGGGGTGCTCTAGGTACCAATGAGCAATGTACCTCCAGCCCATTTTATTTTTTATTTTGAGTCAGGGTCTTGTGAAGTTGCTAAATTGCCCAGGCTGGGATGGAACTTTTGATCCTCTTGCCTCAGCCTCTCAGAGTTCTGAGATTATACTTGTGTGTGCCACCATGCCTGGCTTTGCTATGGTTCTTATTCCAAATAGAACTTAATATTATCTATAAAAAGACTAAAAAGATTATGATAGCAAGCCCTGAGGTACATTCAAGTATGTCATCATTAACATGCTCCCCAAAGAGCCTCAAGTATAATTTATGTGCTAACTGACCAGACTAATAATGTGAAAGAAAGCACTAGGACCACCCACAAAGTAACATCATTTAAAAACCTGAGCTGTTAGACTAAATTATTCTCTACCACCACCTGCTGGTTTGCTGTTTGAATAGCATCATGAGAAAAAGCTTCATTCTCTAGAATGCTTGGAGAAATTTAGAAATGCTTGCTGAAGTATGTAGAAATTAAGTATCATAATATCTGTAGTTTATCTGGAAATAAATCAGACAAAATACAGATGAAGCACATAGGGAAAAATGCTGACCACTCTTGGATCCAGGTGGTGAGTATCCACGGCTATTCATTTTAGCATTTTGCCTTTCTGTACCTCTGTACACCTTCATCATAAAAAAGCCAATTTTACTAGTAACCAAAGTAAATGGAACTAACAATAACAATGAGCTATCACAAAAAATAGGCAAGAGACATACGGGTCAATTGTGACTCTAATACAAGACATTTTTGGATCCCTTTGCTTGTTGTCCGCAGCATTAACTGAAAGAAAATAAAACACACATTTGTAAGAAAACAAAGTGATTTTAAAAACATTTTTAAACTGTAAGATATAGGGGGAAAAAATATCCCACATAACAAAGGCGTGGCAGTCACAATTTTTTTTAAGTTGTGCTAGGGTTTGAACCCAGAGCCTGGTGCATCCTGGGCACTACCACTGGGCCACACTCCCAGCCCCTATAGTGATTTTTTCTTTCTTTTTTTTTTTTAGTACCAGGGATCAAACTCGGGACCTTGCATTTGCAAGGCAGACGGTGGAACCACTGAGCTAAACCCCAGCCCTTATTTTTTTCTTCTTGCTATTGGGGACATTCCCATAGAGTTATGTCTCCAACTCTTTCTATTTTAAGACAGGGCAATTGCTAAATAGCCCAGGCTGGACTTGAATTTGTAATCCTCCTACCTCAGCCTTCCAGAGTGCTGCGATTACAGGTATGTGCCAACATCCAAAACCCTACAGCAATTTGTGTGTGTGTGTGTGTGTGTGTGTGTGTGTGTGTGTGTTCCAGTGTTAGGGATTGAACCCAGGGCCTCATGCACACTACCCAAGCATTCCACTACTGAGATACATCCCCAACTTCCTCCCCATAGCATTGTAGTTCAGATTGTCCTTGATCAAACTCAGTATATAGGTATGTAGTCCAGCTGGCCTCAAACTCACAGTGATCCTCCTGCCTCAGCCTTGCCTGGCTATAGTGCTGGGATTACAGGCAGGCACCAACCACACCTAGCAATTTTCAAAAAGTGATTTTTGTTCATAGAACGTTTCTAGGAAAAAACTCGACTTCTGAAATTTTAGTACTCTCTTTTGCCAACTAGGTGTTTAAAATGATAGGAGCTCTGACTACAGAGGATTTGGTAGGAATGATAGTTATGAAGGATTTGACTGAGATTTTTATGTGAAAAAATTTACTCACCTAGAATCTCATCAAAGATTTTGTACAAACCAGGAACAAAAGTGACTTCTCTGTAGTTAATGCCAATATCTTCATCATAAACCCACATTTGCTAGAAATAGGGCAAAGAAATATTTATTGTTTTGTCATAATTACTACAGTCTTCTAGATTAAGTACTAATTAAAAATATAACTGTATATGAATAATTAGGCTAGTTCCAGTGACACTTAGTACATGAGGTACAGAAAATTAATCTGAAAAATTACATATTTCAACCACTACGAAACTGCATTTAATTAGTTGGTTTTACCTGGGTCACTAATTCCACAGAGCCAATGTACGTGTCTGGGCGGAGCAATATATGTTCCAACTGCGTCTTCTTTTGATAGATTCTTTCAATAGACAGTCTTTTCTTAGCATCTTCATTTTTCTTCATTTTGTTCATTTCCATGTTTTCATTTAGAGGCTGGCCATGGCGGGGAGATTTTTAAACCCGTAAGTGTATCAGAAGTAACAGTAACTGCAGGACACTCCGTTGCCCACTGCGGTCTGCCAGCGGGAGCCGGGGGCGCTTATGGCTTTGGGCAGGCGTGGCGGTCTGAGCGTCCTGCAGCAGGCTCCCGGGTGTCCTCTGAACGGGTATTTTACGTCCCCTCTTCCCTGGCCAGTTTGGTGTCACCGAGAGGACACACCCGCTTCTTGCCTCCGCCCCGCAAGTGGTTCCTAAGAACCGCGAGGTCCCCGCTCTACCGGGCAGCGGTTGGGACCCCGTTCCCGCGACTGTCCCCGCGCCTCACAGCGACCCCGGGACGGAGCCCGCGACCGGAGGCCCGCGAGACCCCCGGAGGCCAGCGTGACCTGGCCGCGGCCTCGGAGCCTCACCCCTCGCGCAAGGCCGGACCCTGCCAGGTCGCGCTCAGCCTCCGCTGCCGCCCGGGCCCTCCCGCGAGCTGTACCTGCAGTGGGGACACCTCCATGGTGACCGGCGGGAAGGGGGTCGAGAACCCCGAGAGCGACTAAACCAGCGGGGGCCGCGAGACGCGAGGATACGGAACCGCTTCTCCACAGCCGCGAGTCCGTCCGTTAGGCGAGTTCCCTTGGACTCCTTTGAACCAGCGGCAGCCCGCCCAAATCAGATAAGCCAATCACCGACTCGCTCTCAGTCCAGAAGAACCAATCGTAGATGGTAATTCATATCTACCAATGAACGGCTGAAGAGGCCTGCTCGAATGAGCCAATTAGGCAAGGGAGGCGGGACTAGAGGGATTTTCAAAATACACCAATCGCATTCGAAGTGGACAGACTGACAAAGAAACTGGCCAATGAGAGGGTTTATTTAGCCTCTCCAGAACCTAACCTGGGAATGAGTTCATTTTGCGGGTCGGTTGCTTTCCTTGGAAGTAGTACCATAACCCAGGGCAGGAAGAATATCTCTGGTTTCAGCTCGGAAGAGGAAAAAGTCAGCCTGCCGGAGCAGGACCAGCACTGTGGAGCCTCCCAAGGCCCAGACTTGCTGTGCGGCCGTGGCATGTGCGAGGGTGGTCAAAGGAATTTACCAATAGTCAAGGGATATAAAAAAATGAGTTTTTGATCCACTGCTTTCTTGCGAGACCAAGAGAGGATCGCGCCGTCATGGCGAAAGGCAGAGATTCTTAGATTTGATTTTAACACGGGGAGGTCTGGAAACCATCCCAGGGGCACTTTCATCAGGTCACGTGATTTAACTGAGGTTAACTGTCATCCACTCAGTTCTGAAGACAGCCAGGCGTCGTCTGGAGGCCGAGTGCTGTTTTGTTCGACCGAGCTCAGTGCTCTTGGTGTTAAGAGATCCTCCTGAGTAGAATTAATGAGCAAATATGTATAAGTTAGCTAAGGTTAGTGATTATGGGGATCAAATAAAATATATATGGCTGTACTTGGACGGGACTTTTGACGTTATATTGGGATGGGGAGAAATGGTATTTAAGATGTGAAAAGCTGTTAGTGATATATAAGTAGTTCTTTTTTTGGTACCAGGTATTGAACTCAGGACCTTGCGCTTACAAGGCAGGCGGCGGAACCACTGAGCTAAATCCCTGGCCCCTGTATAAGTAATTCTTGTGCATAGCTTAGAAGGTCAAAAGTTAGTATTCTACTATGGACTTATCACCATGGTTTTCCACACCTGTGACTCCCCTGGGAAGCTCTGCCTTGCCTCACTTCATGGGCTGCTGGGACCCTGGGACCAGCCAAGTCTGAGGCCCACATAGCAAGGGGAATGCAGCCCTGCGGGAGGCCACTGTCCCCTCTGCTGGGGAATGACAGTTTGGCCTGGTCACTGGGAAAAGGGCCCCCTTGCCCTGCAAGCCCATTGGGCCTGACCCTACTGAAGGGTTCCTGATGTCACAAATGATGTCATAAATGAAAGGTGGGGCATTTGAGTTTGCTAAGGCACTGGCCACAGGGGCTGCCAGAAATGTTCCAGCAGGCTAGGGTCAGCAGCCTACTGGCCTGGGGACTCGGTGACCAAATGTTGTTCCATCATGTTTTTGCTGCTCCACATCAGGGTCTGCGTGCCAAGCTGCCTTGCCAAGAGAGGCTCCCAGAGCTGGTTCTGATCCTAGATGGGGTCAGAATCAATTTCTAGCTGCGTCTCTTTGCCTCAAAAGGAAGATCCAGGCTGCCAGACCCATCAGGCTGCAGACCACCAGGCACGTGAAGTGCTTGTTCCACGTCTGGACAGTTGGAAGTCAAACGCAGCACAGTTTCTTTCTCATCGGAACAAGGAGGAGGAGCCGGCTCCGCATGGGCAACTCGCTCAGGTGTTGTTTGGAACTCCACACCAACTTGTAAAACCTCAAGCTTCAGGAGCGAAGCTCGAAGGATGATGATATCTACACAAGGACGGACAGAGCGGAGCACAACAGCCTTGATCCAGAGTCCCAGGAGAACCCAGATGAGCCTCAGAGGCCCCTGGACAAACTGCACCTTCTCATTTCCAGCTGGAGGCCCAGACTCTCCACCCAGAGACTCCCCAGGTCCAGTCCTTTTCTCCTCAGCAAGAAACCACAGCTCAGTTCTCACAGCCCGGAGGAAGGGGAACCTTCACCCAGCAGGAGGCCCAGGGTCAGCCTGACCTTGCTGCTGAGGAGGGTGGAGCAGCTGTTGGTGCTCAGGAGGTAAAAGCTCCATCTCCAGGTCGGAGGGAAGCTCGTCACTCACATGAGCCATTGGTCACAGTTAATGCGGCTGTGGAGGACATGAGGACCACGCAGGGAGAGGAGGAGGCTCAACCTCCTCCAGGCCAGCAGCAGGCCCCAGCTCAGTCTGGAAAACAGCACAAGGCAACAGTTTCTCCTCTAGGTGAGAGGAGCCTCCAACCTCATTCAGCCTCCAGCACTGGACGGTGTCACTGTCGAGCTTCAGGAGCTAACCAACAAAGTTGCAATTGAAACTTCAGCAGGACAGGGCCCCAGCTCCGTCCTCCCCTGAGCAGGTTGGACCTTTCACAGACAAGCAACCTTCTCCATCCCATGGCAGGGTCCTAAGTCAGCCTGCAGAGCTTCCTGAGGAGTGTTCGCCATGCCAGCAGGAACCTCAGCTCTGTCTCCAAACTCCCCTGCTTTTTGAGACAGCCAAGGAGTCTGACTCTCACTTTTCCCTGCCAGCTGGAGAGTGGTGCAGCTTGGCCAGCAGCTGTCTGCCCCTTCCCCTGGCTCCTCTTTGCCCTCCTTGTACCTCGGTGGACAAGGACAGTTTGCTTCAGTGTCCTCCCCGGCTATCAAACCGCCATTCTCCACTCCCACATGAGTGCAGCCAGGCAGGCAGCGTGGTGCCCCCCTTCAGACACTGCTGGTGCATTTTGAAAGGGGAGAGGGTACCTTGGATGGCTGGGATCAGGAAGGGCGGGATCTGGCCCTTATTTGCATACCTGGCATTCACAGCAAGCCTTCAAGAAGAATCCCTAGTTCCAGCCCTCGCCTCGCTGAAACAGGCCTGCAAACTGCTCCACAAGTATTGTAGTCTTTCCCAGGCACTTCCTGGGCTTAGTCTAGGGGGTTCCCTCCTGTGTACTGGCCCCTGTGCTACAGCAGTGAGGACCTACTTCCGGCTCAGGTAGTGTGGGCTCCAAAGGTCTTGCAAATCTACTTAGGATTTTTATCCTGAACAAGGGGACAGAGCAAAGCACTCGGAGCTGTTAACCCTGAGAAGCTCCAGAGGCCGGCAGCCGACAAAGTCCACCAGTGGCCCTGGCTAGCACTTCCAGTGCAAAGTTTAATAGACATAAGAATGGGTCCTGGCCTTGTTCTTGATCTTACCAGGAGTCCTGATTAGGTGGGACATGAGCCAGTTTTTGTATGTTGTTGTTTTTGTAAATCTCTGTTAGGTTCAGGATACTCCCTTCTATTCCTAGTTTGTGGATGTTTTTACTTATTTATTTTTATTTTTTGTTTACTTTTTGTGGGCTCATGTTTGCAGTATGTAATGCTTCCCTTCCTTGTGGGGAGTGGGACTGTGCCCACCACGCAGTTTCTTTTGCATCCCCTCCCTCCCTCCGCCATCTCTGAACCCCTTCCCATGTGAGCAAGGCCTGACCCCCTCCTTCCTATCATCTATCTTTATTGTGCTCTTTATCTACGTTTGGGCTTCTCAGATCAGAGAAACCATGTGCTACTCAATCCCTTGGCAGTCTTCCTCAGGGAGCTGAGCAAAGCTGCCACGAGGTGGCAGAGCAGTCAGCGAGGGTGAGGACAGTGACCTGCCCCAGGGTGTGGTCCCCGACAGATCCGGTCCTGTCTCTGGAGAAAGCAAACTTTGCCATTACTGTTAACATAATTTTCCCCAATTACAATGTATGAAATTCATGACATTTCTAGGGATGTGGCAAGAAATGAAAACGCAAATACTTAAATACATGTTTGCACACAGTGAGGAATTCCGCAAGAAAATGCACTGGGGAGGATAAAATGCTTCCGCTTCGTATGGTCGTGCAGTTTGTTCACTGCACAAGGCGGACAGAGTAAGTGGGGATGATAATCCTGCTAATGCACCAGGCCAAGCTGTGTGCAAAGTTCGTCCACAGTCATTCTTCCCGAGACGTGGGGTCTGGGGTGGTTTTGTCCTTGTGATTATGGATCAAGGTACAGGTTTTGTTCTAGCAAGACCAGAGGTATGCACTGTGGGACAGGAAAGGCATAATCAGCAGCTGTCTCATCAGTGATGCTCATGGGACAGGAGAGTCGGGGAGGGTGAGGAGCCCGCTGGGCTGCCCAGTGGCTGCTGACCAGGTGACTGCCTGGCACTCTGGTCTTCCACTGGGGACCCGGGGTGGCTGTCCTCAGCCTCAGAGCGTGGCTGCATTGTCCTCAGTGGGACCTTCTGATAGGAGCCACTTTGCCAAGAGCTCTCCTCTCTCTCTCTCTCTCTCTCTCTCTCTCTCCTGGAATTGAACTGAGCTACATTCCTGGCCCTCTTTTCTCTTTTTGCTGTTGCCTTTCCTGGGGTTAAGATGAGTATAGTGCCAGGAGAGGTGGCACAACTGTAGTACCAGCACTCGGGAGGCTGAGGCAGGAGGATTGCCAAGAATTCCAGCCCACCCTAGGCTCCATAGTGAGTTCGAGATTAGGCTGAATGACATACTGAGACCTTGTCTCAAGAAAAAAAAAAAAGACCAAATTTGGGTTTACTCCCTTGCAAGTGGCACTGGAATATTTCCTGGCCCCTATTGTACTGGCCGGGACCTGTGGCTGTGGACAGAAGTGTCCCCTGACCGAAGGCCATCTCTTCTTTCCTGGCAGTTGAGGCAGCAGCCATGGGGAATGTGGATGGGGCGCTCCTAAAGGTGCTGCAGGCCCGGAACAACAGCACCAGTTTATTTCCTGGTGCTAATAAATACCATTTTTCTGAAAGAAAATGGAAGCGACTCATAACCCCTGCAGCCCCATGGGCAGAGTGGAAAATGCAGGTTGTGACTGCGCATGCACAGAGCCGGGCATCAGCGAGGAGAGCGGGCCGAGGCGCCAATCCCCCTGTGACCGCCCTGCTTCCCCGGGCAGGCGGTGTGGACTTCTCGCCCTCTGGGGGCAGAAACGCATCCTGCGCGGTGTCCCGGGCACTGTGTCCTGCTCCAAGGAGGACACGCACAGGCGGGGGGAGGGTGGACAGGAGGGTGGCAAGTTTGGGCCCAGCCCGGACGACCCTGTCCCCCAAATACAAAGTAGGGCTGGGGGTGTAGCTCGGCGGAAAGGCTCTGGGCCCAAGGCCCAGAATTCGAAAGCGGGAAGAGGAAAAAAGGGAGGGAGGAAGCAGAGCAGACGAGCTGGCCATTGTGCACACCGGCCGCCTGCACGCGGGGTCGTCCACCTTCCGGCTCCTCTGCTGGGGGGCCTGGGGTCACCAGAATATGCCCTCTGCGGTCAAGTCCCACGTTTCTGCCCAGCCCCAACCCGTGCTGTCCCGGTCGGGGATCTCCACCCTTAGGCCCTGCTGGAAAATTCACACTGGCTTGTTTGTTTTCCTTCCGGAAATCCCAGCCCCTGGCCATTGGCAGGCAGGCCTGGGGAGGGACGAGGGAAGGCGAGCTGGGACGGCGGTCACTCTCCAGGGCCCTCGCGTTGGCACCAGCACAGGTAATGGG